>NW_027518713.1:665000-3422500 GCF_043159265.1 Tasmannia lanceolata | reverse complement strand
TGGACAGACACTGTGTCCATGTTTCTGCCAAGATGATCCTATAGGACTGATCTTTGGTACACACCCTATCCATGGAAGGGCCTTCCAAATGAATGATTTGGACCCCCCTAAAAATGTGGGGCCACATGTGTTTGTGAGCTCCTGCTCAGATAAGCAGCTACTCACAAACCATTTCCTCTCTCCCTCTCTCTCTCTCGCTATCTATCTATCTATCTATCTATCTATCTATATATATATATATATATATATATATATATATATATATATATATAGTAGAAGAGAAAATAAGAGAATTTTTTGTAGAATTACACATCACTCTTTTTGACTTTTTTTAACAAAGTGTAGACACCCCATTTTGACCGTACCCTAAACCCTTCCAATTTTATGCAAAACCCCATCAAACCAATGCTTTAGGACCCCAAATTTCTCCACAAGGTAGGTTAGGGTCCCAGCTAGGTCCCCGCAAAATTTCGTCGAAATCCGAGTACGTTTGCCTAGCGAACGAGCTGAGAGAGAACCGTAGTGTAAACCAGAAAAGGGGGGTGAATTATCCTGGAACGGTACAGTGCAGATTTCGAATAAGACACGATTGGATGGTGCGCCCATCAATTTTTCCGTTAATAGTGCGCCCATCAATGTTGGTAGTGCCAATATCAAACACTCAAATCACTTATAAATAGCATTTTAGCCTCATTTGTAAAAATAAAATAAAAAATCGAGGGTTCTTAATTTGAGAGAGAGAGAGAGAGAGAGAGAGAGAGAGAGAGAGATAGATAGAGGGGATCTCATCTCTAAACCCTAGCCTTCTTCTCCGACGATATTTCGCCCGAATCCGGCCGTTCCACCGAAGATCCGACCGCCAGAGTTTCACCATTATCATCTCCTCCACCTCCAACTCTCCCTACTCCATCCCTTCCCTTTCCCTTCCTCTCTCTCCCTCCATCTCCACTCCCTCTGCTGGAAACTCTCTCGCAAATGGCGTCTTTCTTGCTCCTCAGAATCCGCCGACATCTATATCGTCTATCAGAGAACTCAATCTGGATCGGCAGCGCAATTAGTCAAGGAGCTCGCGGAAACCTTACCAGTCACCGATGTAGTGGTAGATGGAGAGTTAAAGTCAGCTTCTTTGATCGTCAAGGCCATTGACTATGGCCTCAGATCCGTTTTTTCTTAGCAATAACAATTGGAGATGCATTGGGGATGGCTACATTGTCCGTTCAAATTTTGCTTGCAGTGAAGAGAAGAATCATATATATGCTCTTCACGTGACAGTGCAAGCAGATGCAGATGATGGATTTGTCTTACTTGTTTCACCTGATGTTGTTCGATTCAGTAGACATAAGATCATGGATCTACTTGGTTCTAAATTGCAAGAAAGATTCCATGGAGGGGAGGAAGTCATTGTAGATGACTATTCTCTGGCCACATCATGCTCTGTTCTTCCGTGTCTCTATGGAGGACATGTTATAAGACTCAGCAAATTCATTCCTTTTGGAGAGGATTTCAAACATATGGAAGAGCTTTGGTCCTTCAAGCATGGTCTAGCACTGCCAAATGATTATTTTGTGAAGATCCAGTTTACCCATGGAAGCGATGCAAACAAGCAGTGGTTCCCATCTGCCTATGTTCTACAAGGACTGGGTTTGACTCCAGTTCCACAAACCATTAGAGCCTGCTAGTGACATTGGTTTTACCATGTTTCATAATTGCACCTGCTATCTTGCCTTTTATCAAATTTCACCATGATTCTGTAAAACTGAAATATGCTTCGGTGCAGTTACCAAAAACATGGTAGTGTCCATGCCATTAGTATAAAAAGAAGCCTACTGTTTCAGCCCTTGTGGGAGATCATATCAGTACAACCATTTTTATTTTATTTTATTTTTATTTTTATTGCTGTTATATGCTTCAGTTGGCCTATTCTCTTTAATTGGTTTGTGATAACTGGAAATGCAATAATATTTTGATCCGTTGTTTAGCTTGTGAGAGCCTTTAGGAAGTTGAAAAACCTTTTTGGCATCTCTTTAAGGGCTCAAAACACAAGATGATTGTAGTATGATTACGATTTGTTGCTTAGGGGTGAATATATATTTTGTGGAATTTGGATGTGTTTTATAAATGCCTTGTTCTATCTCAAATGAATAATTCGGAAATCTTTTGGATAGGTTGAAATGAATCCGTATCATCCGATGTTAACCAAGAGAACACTTGTTGATGTCTCTAAAATTTTAACTGGATAGGGATATAACTTAGTTGACATCAACACACATTCATTTAAATACCGTCCCTGATTTCATGTTAATAATGATTTATGTGACATTACTTCATTTTGATATTAAACAAAGTGTGTCTGTTTTCCTTGTTTTAATTTACCTTTGTTGCTAAAAATTAAAGCTTTAATATTGCAAGGACGATGAAGGCGATAGCCCAAGCCCATCATTAGGGGACTTGCTTAGTCCAAGTAGCACTCCCCTCTTCTTTTCAAAAGACTTGCCCAGTCTTTTAGATGTGTATTCCCTATAGACATTAGATTCCCTTTGTTCATTGCAAGGGCGATGAAGGCGCTAGCCCAAGCCCATCCTTAGGGGACTTGCTCAGTCCAAGTAGCACTCCCCTCTGTCATTTAAAAGACTTGCCCAGTCTTTTAGATGTATACCCTTGAACATTAGACACCCATTCATTGCAAGGGCAATGAAAGAGATATCTTGAGCCCATCTTTAGGGAGACAAGCTATATATCAGCAAAAAAGTCAAACCTTCTGGAGACAGGCTTTGTCTCTTTGGTCATAGTGTTCTCTCTTCTAGGAGACTTGCCCAGTCTCACTAGAATCCTTCTTTATCTCCATTTTCTTTTAGGAGACTAACCTAGTCTCATTAGCACTCCCCTCTTAGGGTTGTGCACTAGGACTCAGTCCTTTCATATATGAGTCAGTCTTTAGCTAGAGAGTCTGTCTTTAGTTAGAGAGTTAATCTTTCAGAGGTCTGTCCTATCATCATAGGGGTTAGGATTCTTTCCAACCTCTCATCAAGTCATTTTATCCGCTCCTGCAAGGTATAGGATGCTGTCCAACCCTTGCAGAGTCGTGTTTCTGTCCATTTCCCCCGCAAAGCATAGGATGCTGTCCAACCTTTGCGGGATATTCAGGAATTTGTCCTACCCTTATGATGATAGGGTTTTGTCCTCTTGTGTCAAAAACATCAAAAACATCTGAAAAACCAAAAAATCTCAAAAATCTCGAGTCATTAAGAGAGTAGTTAGGAATTCTGTTCCGAATTACGTCGGCTTGATCCTTTTTCGTAGGGTACGTAGTGCAGCTTGGGATCCACATCCCAAGTCCAGCCAAACCTTTAAAAATAAAACATTTCAAATATTCAAAAAATACAAAAATTCTTCAAAACCTTTTCAAAAAGATCTTCCCCTGGAGTTAGGAGTCTGTCTTAGCTGTTTGGGGTGTTTTAGAGTTAGGAGGCTGTCCTGATTTGTATTGATATGGTGTGTCCTGTCGCGTGAGTGTCCCTAGAGTTAGGAGGCCTCAAGTTGGTTAGTTAGACATTTAGTCGAACCGATGGCTAGACTAGAAAGCATATATTCAGCCCGTGGTTTTCTTTAGGATGCACAGCCTAGTTACACATAGGATGTAGGGCCCACCTGCATTAGTTTAAGGCTAACCAACTTGTATTAGTTAGGGCATGTAGAGAGTCCTAAAAATTACAATTCACTTGAACTTAAGTAAATTGTGCAAAAACTTTAAAAATTAGTCGAGTCTAGTGGATCGAGTCTAGGATAGCGGTTCTAGATGGTTAGGCATCGTAGTTAGAATAGGTTATCGAACTACGTTGATTCCGATTCTTCCCGAGGCCGGGATACGCAGCGCAGCTGGGATGGACGGCCATCTTGGTCCGAATCAAGTCGCATTAGAGTTTTAGGATTCGTCTTGTCCAGTCATGTTTAGAGTTGATTTGTGTTGTATGTTTTGCTGTGTTTTCTTACTTTCATGTACAGATCCTATACCTTTAGCTGTAGCATGCATGTGTTTGCACACCAGAACTTAGACACCAATTAGGGATGACATTCATAACCTAGTTATTCTCAGGTGACACTTATTTCATTTATCTTATGTGTGCTTATTATTTTCATCTCCGAGACATGCATGATTAGATAGACGTCTTCTCGGAGATATTGATTCTCATTTCATATGACTTTTGCCCAAAACTCTTCAAAATCAATAATAAATGGTATAAGAGACCAGGTGCTTGCACTTGGGCGGACGAGGTACACTTTGGACCTTCCAAATTCGTAACCAGGCACAAACCTTTCTTTTATAATCTCTGGTTATTCGTTGCAACAGAGCATAATATGGGATCCTTGGCCCACTTCCTTGGATGGCGACTCTTCTTTATTTAAGGTACGCCTCGAATCTGGGCTAGTCCCCGAACCGAGAGGTATCTCACCTTATATCGCCACTCATGCTGTGAGAGGCACTTCTTTCGAGAGTTCCTTAGTAGAGCTCTCATTCACGTGGATGATCCTGAGACTGCTCGTGTGGGGCTCCGGCCCGCCGCCTCTCTCGGATCGGGATCCACACAAAGGCACCCATTCAACACACAAATTTTCAATCCTACCCCCTCCTTTATGCTTTTTAACAAAGGCACCCATTAAAGCTAAATAATTTCAATCCTACCCCACTCCTTTATGCTTTTTTAATAAAAAATCTATAGGGTGATCTTAACCATCCGATTTAAGAGCAACAACATATTATGGAAACCTCTATAGATTGGAGGGCTAGGTTCAGGCTATGGAAATGATTTTTGGGGCACAACCTATTTCTGTTGTGTTCTATATATATCCCCGTGCGTTGAACGGGCCAACAAAGAATTGTACGGACTTCATCATCGGTTGATCCAAACCGTCCATGTGATGGAACACAACAGAAATAGGGCGCGTAAGATCATTTCCATGGGCTGATCCTAGCCCTTCAATCTATAAAGGTTTCAATCATATGTTGTTCCTCTTAAGGTGCCCAGAATTCGTTAATATTTTGAAAGGAGTCCTGAATCCATAGTATTATGTAATATGTTCACAAAAATCCGTAGTATTATGTAACATATGTACCCAATCTGTAATTTTGCAATGTTGACTTTGTCCACTTTTTTTATTAACAAATCATAAAGGAGGGGGGGTAGGATTGAAATTATGTGGCTTTAATGGGTGCCTTTGTTAAAAAGCACAAAGGAGGGGGTAGGATTGAAAATATATAGGTTGAATGGGTGCCTTTGTTAAAAAAAGTCAAAAAAAGTGATGTGTAATAATCATAGAATTTTGGGAGAAATTCAAATAATTCTCTCATTTTCTCTTCTGCCATATATATATATATATATATATATGTGTGTGTGTGTGTGTGTGGGGGGGGGGGGTAGTGTTTCTACACACTAGTGTAGTTAAGTTATCTACTAGTGTTCTACTCGGGCAGCTGTGAGATGGGCTGAGGGAGAGACTTGAGAGGGTGGTAGTAAGGAGAGCTTAAAAAGCCCTGGAAAAACAAGAAAATTAAAAAAACCCATTTTAAGCCATGTTTGGTAGCCATGAAAGTTTTTTCCACTGAATATTAGTTTATCGAGTGGTGGAAGAGGGAAAAGTAGGGTGTCAGAGGAAAATAATTTTTTAAGGGCATAAGTGAAGAGAGGGTGAGGAGTGACTCAAGAATAAGGAAATCAAAATTAGAGTTTTTAATTTCCCTATTTTTCAGCCACTTCACACCATTGGTAAAGCTAATATTCCATTAAAATAGTTTCCAGTTTGCCAAACGTGGGATCATAGTAGAACATTTTTTTAACTTTTTTTAGGGATCTCTCATGCTTTCCACACATGCCCTCTAAGGCCAAGTTTGGGAGCCATGAAAGTTTTTTGCATGGATTATTAGTTTATCAAGTGGTGAGAAAGGGGCACGAAGGGTAGGAGAGGGAGAGAATTGACGGGCATGCACGAGTGAGGAGAGGGTGAGAGTGGCTGAAAAAAAAGGAAAAGAAACTCTATTTTAGTGCATGGCCCATCAATATCTGGGTCATGCAAATAAATGTTTGGATCATTGAATAAAGGAAAAAGTATCAATTGATGACACAAAAATGACAAAATAGCGGATGGGTGACACCCTTTTGAAAGCTTGTGAACGGATGTCAAAACACCTTTTACTTACATGGCCTTTTACATAAATGCCCCTGATGATAAAAGAACCCATCGTTTTAACTTTTTTCATCTTTAACTGTTGAGAAGCTTTTATTTTTCACTTTTACTCTCTCCTTTTTTCATTTTTAACCACCTGCAACTCATCTTCTCCGGTGTGAGGTGGTGACCAGCGTGAAAATTAACGCATTTTCTCTGACGTGGGGCGGTTTCCTGCGCTACTCCGAACCTCTCTTCATTTTTTCCGGCATGTTCCCATCCCCATCGTCTCAGGTATTATTGGGTGTCATGTTTCGTTTTTTTACTTTTATTTTCCTTCTATTAAGTTACTTTTGTGGTGTATTGTTTCATTTTCACTATTTGGAAGCCTTTACACATCTAGGGTTTCATTTTTTTATTTTTTTCCCTATTATGTTGGCTTTGATGAGAAACCGTTAACATGTACTATTTCATTTTCACTGTGGAGAACCCCCTTTTGATAATGTCCTATTTTCAGTGTTGAGAACCCCCTACCCCCTTTTCACTGTTGACAACCCCGTCTTGAGATTGATAATCTCCCTTTTCCAGTGTTTAGAACCCCCTCTAGATGGTTCATAATCCCTTATTTCCAATATTGGGAACCCCCTTTTGAGGTTGATAATCCTCCATTTGCAGTGTTGAGAACCCCCTCCAGGTAGATTGAAAATCCCCCATTTGAAGTGTTGAGAACCCCCTTTTGAGATTGATAATCCCTAATTTCCAATGTTGAGAACCCTCTCAAGGAGTAGTTGATAATCCTCCATTTCCAGTGTTGACAACCCCCTCATTTCCAGTGTTGGTAGCCCTCTCTAGGATGTTGATAATCCTCCATTGCCAGTGTTGAGAACCCCCTCTAGGTAGATTGATAATCCCCCATTTGTAGTGTTGAGAACCCCCTTTTGAGATTGATAATCCCCCATTTGTAGTGTTGAGAACCCCTTGTAGGTAGTTCATAATCCCCCATTTCCAGTGTTGGGAACCCCCTTTTGAGGTTGATAATCCCTCATTTCCAGTGTTAGGAACCCCCTTTTGAGGTTGATAATCCCCCATTTTCAGTTTTCAGAACCCCCTCTAGGTAGATTGATAATCCCTCATTTCTAATGTTGAGAACCCCCTTTTGAGATTGATATTCCCTAATTTCCAATGTTGAGAACCCTCTCTAAGTACTTGATAATCCCCCATTTTCAGTGTTGAGAACCCCCTCATTTCCAGTGTTGGTAATCTTTTCTAGGTAGTTGATAATCCCCCGTTACCAGTGTTGATATTCCCCCATTTCCAATGTTGAGAACCCCCTCATTTCCAGTGTTGGTAACCCTCTCTAGGTAGTTGATAATCCCTCATTGCCGGTGTTGAGAACCCCTATAGATAGTTGATAATCCTCCATTTCCATTGTTGAGAACCCCCTGATTTCCAATGTTGGTTACCCTCTCTGGGTAGTTGGTAATCCTCCATTTCCAGTGTTGAGAACCCCCTCTGGGTAGAATCTCTCATTTGCAGTGTTGGGAACCCCTTTTGAGGTTGATATTCCTCCATTTTTAGTGTTGAGAACCCCTTCTAGGTAGATTGATAATACCTCATTTCCAGTGTTGATACCTCCCTTTTGAGATTGACAATCCCCCATTTCCAATGTTCACAACCCCCTCTAGGTAGTTGGTAATCCCCCCTTTCCAGTGTTGTGAACCCCCTTTTGAGGTTGATAATCCCCCATTTGCAGGGTCGATAACCCTCTGTAGGTAGTTGATAATCCCTCATTTTCCAGTGTTGATAACCCCCTGTAGGTAGTTGATAATCCCCCATTTCTAGTGTTGATAATCCCACATGTCCAATGTTGAGAACCCCCTCTAGGCAGTTGATAAGCCACAGTTTTTCAGTGTAGAGAACCCTCTACGTAAATGATAAGCCACACTTACAGTAATGGTAACCCCCTCTAGGTAGCTGTGATAACCCCATGTAGAGTGTTGTTTTTGAACCCCCATTCAGTGTTATGAACACTGTGATAACAGGCTGGATGATACTTGATGTCCATGAGAGAGTTGATCACCCCCCTCAGTAATGTTGGTAACCCCTCTCCAGATTGTTGAAAAAACAAGACCAAAGGCAAGTACACGTGTTCTCAATTAACCATTATTCAAAGTTAGATACTTGCTTCCTCTAACCTTTATATAATTTCGCAGTCGTATTCTCATGACCATTGATGGGGTAAAAGTCTTGGCCGAGGATTTTGAAACCTTGTGGAACCTGAGAAGAGTCCTCAGTGGCCAAGTAAGTGTCATTTTCTAAATTAAAGTGCTCTCTTCATTACCCACGATTGAGGTTATTAACATATAACAATAAATTTTTTTGAGTTGTAGGTGTTGGATGTATTTGGGAAGTATTTGTACGCCTCCAACAATGTCTTGACTGGACAAATTGTATATCTTCCTTCATCACTATATGTAAGAGACTTTTTTGTATCTATACATGTTACGTTACAACTTATCTATCATTTAGTTTTCCCACAAAATTCATTTCGTTGCATAGGCATATATGACTTCAGGGCGTGAATCAATGAAAGAGAAATAAAAGTTGGAGTGCGATGGGTTGGCGAATGAGCTATTGCATCGTACACTTAACCATATCCCATTGGAAGATATTCGGATGATCTTAATCCCATGCTGTCAAGACTTTCACTGGGTTCTTTTGCTGCTTGATATGGTGAACAAAAAGATCGTTGAGTTCAACTCAATGCAAGGGGACTCATTTCAGGAACGAGCATCTCCTACTGTAAGTAAATTAATATCTTCCCTAACATTTAAAGTTACTTACATATGTACAACACACAATATTCCTTCCTTGTCTTAAATTCAGGTAGCATTCATCAAGGAATATTTGAAGGGCCGGTTTTGCAATATCGATGACTTTCCATTTTTCCAGATGGTTGGCTTCCCACAGCAGAACAATGGGTGGGTTTAAACTTAAAACTTTTGAATTTTTTTACTATTCTTATCTCATTCGTAGTTTGTTTAAAAGTAACTCCATTCACTGCATATTTTTTACAGGGTTGGTTGTGGCGCTTTTGTCCTAAAAGCGACTGGGCATCTCTATCATGGTCACCCACTCAACTTTGGGCCAGTGGACATTCCTCAATTCCGGCTACAACTCAGTGAGAGATTTTTACGAGGAGAGTTTGGGAACTGCGAAATTCTGTAGGAAAACCTTTTAATGTACACAGATGTTTGTTTTTTATGATGATCATGGTAAAAACTTTATTTTTTAATGGAGATTGGTAGAAACTATGGTCAGGGAGCTGTTAAATGGCAGGGGAAGTTGTTTGTGAATGGTTGGGGAACTTGTAAAATTTAAACAGGTTTTATGGTATGTGTTTGTGTATGTGTTTCAATTTGAATAGGTGAAGTTGTTTGTGAATGGGTGGAGAACTTGTAAATTTAAACAGGTTTTATGGAAGTGTTTCTATTTGTGAATGGGTGGAGAACTTGTAAATTGAAATAGGTTTTATGAAAGTGTGTTTGTGTTTGTGAATGGGTGGAGAACTTGTACATTGAAACAGGTTTTATGGAAGTGTGTTTGTGTTTGTGAATGGGTGGAGAACTTGTACATTTAAACAGGTTCTATGGAAGTGTGTTTCTATTTGATCATGGGTGGAGAACTTCTAAATGTAAATAAGTTTTATGGAAGTGTGTTTGTGTTTGTGTTTCAATTTGAACATTGGAACTTGTTTGTGAATGGGTGGAGAACTTGTGAATTTAAACAGGTTTTAGACAACTGTGTTTGTGAATGCTTACCGGTTAAGTGCACAACTTTTTATGGTCCTATGATGTGTTTCTAAGACCAGTAGCTTTACCTACCCTGGTAAATGGTTGGTGACCCATTTTTGGGTTGATAACCCACTTTACAAGGTCAATGACCCCAAAAAATGGGAGGTTGGTAAGCCTAAATTTCAATTCCGTTAGGTTTACCTACCCTGGTAAATGGTTGGTGACTCATTTTTGGGTTGATGACCCACTTTACAAGGTCAATGACCCCAAAAAATGGGAGGTTGGTACGCCTAAATTTCAATTCCAGTAGCTTTACCTACCCTGGTAAATGGTTGGTGACCCATTTTTGGGTTGATAACTCACTTTACGAGGTCAATCACCCCAAAAAATGGGAGGTTGGTTAGCCTAAATTTCATTTCCAGAGCTTTATCTACCTGGTTAATAGTTGGTAACCCATTTTTTGGGTCCCGAATGTTGGTAACCTCGTTTTGAGGTAGTTGATAATCCGGAATCACTCATTAGCTTTAATACCCAGTGAAGGGGTTGATAACCCATTCTCTTTGTCGGTGACCCACTTCCGAATGTTGGTAACCCAAACAAACATCCCATCTGCTTCCATTGGCCAAATCGTTAACTGCTCAAACTGAAGATTATTAGCATCTACATCATGGGCCCCAACAAACATCCCATCTGCTTTCATTTGCCGACTACTGTCAATCGGAATTGGTTGAGAACAGATAGGAGAATCCGCACTGATAGGCTAAATACATGGACTAACACCGATCTTTCCATGATCCTCCTCCTCCTCCTCCTCTTCCCCATTATCATCGTAATCATCATCACTACCATCGTCATTATCATCATCAGTTCTTTCTTCTTCTAAATCTAAACCCCTCACACAGAAGCCATCTTCAAAAATATTATTGAAGTCCACTTCAACATCTCCCACATTTTGAAAGTCATCGATACCTCTAGTAACATGGTTGGCATGCAAACCACTTGCCAATATTTCATTTAAATCAATTTGAGACCTGCATAGTTCGACAATATATAATCAGTTTCAATCCATATGATTAATTCATAAATTGAAATATGGAAGTAAAAGATTGCCAAATAACTACAATACCTTACGCCGGGTTCTGCTGGAGCACCTCCCATCTCTTCACTTACATAACTCCTATCAAATTCACTTTCGTAGTCTTTTTGCAAGTCCACTTCAAAACGCGGACGTTTTTGAGACGGAATCGAAGTAGAAGGAATGTTACGATTAAGAGAGGGTCTACTAGTACAAACATTTTTTGGGGGAAGCATTGACGAATTCAAAGAATTAGTACCATTGTCAATTATGATCTTCGTTATGTATATCATCACAGAATTGAACATGTATCTGTCAAACATCCTGAACATTGTTTGGAGGACATCATCTTCATCGACGTCAATTAAAGTGACTATATATGGATCGACAACATATCGACATTTTATCGATAGTGAAACCTCCCTTTCTGTAACACCAATTCTTCTTTGGATTACAGCTTCAAATTCGTCGAAATTGATTCCGCGGCTGACCGATAACAATGTCATCTTCCCCCTGACATAAACCCAAGAAACATCATCCTTCAAATCCCCATCAAAGTGTAAAAGAAGAGAAACCATTGTTTCAGACATTTTTCTAAAATTGTAAACAAGGGTTCTAAACAAAGTTTATCAAGTCTCTGAAAGGGGTTACAAGTTGTTACTAAAGGGCCTTCTCATCTCTCCTTGAGGGCTATTCAAGTGTACACAATGGGTTACCAAGTTCATAAATGGGGTTATGGACTCTAAAAGGGGGTTTCACTTCCTCAATGGGGAGTTTGCGAGCCAATACAGGAGGTGTTCTAAGGGGATTATCATGTCCCTAAGGGGGGTTTCAAGTAGTCAATTAGGGGTTTCCAACTCTCTACGCAAGGGGGTTTTCAAGTACCTAAAGGGATTACCAAGTAAAAGGGAATTACTAAGAATGTACAAGGGTTTTCAGCTCCCTCCAATGGGGTTACCAAGCCTCTCCGAGGTGTATCAAGTGTCAAAATAGGTTTAAAAGGTAAATATATGGGACTTACCAACAGCAAATAAGGGATTATCAAGTGCAAAAAATTGTGATTCATGTACAAAAGGGTTTACATAAACCATCTATATTCGGGTCATCAAACACTAGTACCATCTTTATTAGCAGAGTACCAACTCTAGAAGTGATTCAACTCACTTGTAGCAACTCTATAAGAATGGTTTCAGAGATAATAAAAGCACAAGCCCTAAGTCAACATTTTAAAAGGGTTATAAGATAGGGTTATCAATCACAATAAAGACAGGGTTATCACACACAATACAAACAAGGTTATTATCACACACTAAAGACAGGGTTCAAACGCATTAATGGAAGCACAAATCCTAAGAGAGTAGATAAGCTACTAACCTTCACTTACACTTCGTGGGTTTCAGGCGTTAATGGAGAAATCTGAAAGAGGTTGGCGGTAAATTTTGGTAGGTGAAAAGTAAGAGAGAGAGAGAAATCTACTCTAACGTGTTCTTTTTGCCATGAGGGGTATTTGGGTAAAAGGCCATGTCAGAAAAAGGTGTTTTGACCTCCGTTCACAAGCTTTCAAAAGCGTGTCACCCATCCACTATTTTGGCATTTTTGTGTCACCAATTGACAATTTTTCCTTGAATAAATAATTCCCTATTGTACTCTTATCAGTTCATATTTTTTCTTGTAGAAAATATGCTCATGTATCATATAACAACTTCTTTATTAAATAGTTACCTTGCCCTTACTCACCTGTGAGCATGAAAACCACGAGTATTGTGTATCGACCATTTCTAACAACTTCCCTTGTTAATTATTTTTAGTGACTAAAGATTTCCAGTTATCTATCATATCTATAAAACTGAATGTGGTAAGCTGGGGTGTCGCCATGTGCCACCCCACTGCATTCCGAAATTTAAAAACACTTGAAGGGAATGTTGCACACTGTTTTACACTTTTGGAATTCCAAAAGTTCTTTCTAGAAAAACAAATCGTTCTACATTCCACGTTTCAACCCCACCATACCGTACTCCATTTATGTTACGCCTAAAATCGGCAACAGATAAGGCAGGCGACGAAAGAGCTGATCTATCTGGCAGGTCCTGATTGCTAAGCTGGATAGGAAACTCAATCCTGCACAGTAACACCCGGTCAAAAGACCAACCCGGAGTCGTAACTCCGGATAGGCCCTTCTTAAGTCAGTAATGGGCACAAATGTGTCAATACTATGAATAATAACTTTTTTTGGGATTCGGTCCCTTACCTTGTCTTTATGAGGGCTATTTATAGTGAGGGCTCTGGGTGTTAGTTTACCCTTTTACCCTCGAGGATAGGAGTCGAACTGTGCGTGGACTGAGCCTTACCCTTGTTTTCATACCCTTGGACAGGTGTATGATTATGGTTGGGTAAAGTTTATACTTGGTCCTTCCATTTTAGGTTGCAATGACCCTAATACCCCATGTGGGGTTATGATTCTATGGGCCCACCTCGGTGCCACGTGTCTCATGATGATTGGGGTTGTCTTTTATACCTCATCATTTGCCCCCCGATTCTTCAAGTCATTGTGATGACTTGGGGAAGCTTTACTGAGTGTTCGTGCAAGAAATGGCCTGATTTAGGATTCTTCTGTTCTAATCGGTTTTTTATGATCTAGAGCCCTTCAGATCGGCTCCAAATGAACTTGGTGGCCTAATCGTTGGCTCCATTACTCAAATTGGCTTTTTATGAACCGTAGCTCTTCAAACCGGCTCTAGACAAATTGGATAGCCTAATTTTTGGTTTCATCACTCAGATCGGCCTTTTCTGAACTGGAGCTATTCAGATTGGCTCCAGACGAACTAAATTTTGTCGGTTAGTGGATTGTGTGATATTCAGAACGGCTTCAGATGGTCTGATTTTTGTCGTTTAGTGGATTGCGTCACATCCAGTACGGCTTTAGACAATCTAAATTTTGTCGTTTACTGGATTGCATGATATCTATATGGCTTCAGACGGTCTGATTTTTGTCGTTTAGTGGATTGAGGCACATCCAGTACGGCTTCAGATGATCTGAATTTTATCGTTTACTGGATTGCGTGATATCCACTACGGCTTCAGACAATCTGAATTTTTTCGTTTAGTGGATTGCGTCATATCTAGTACGGCTTCAGACGATTTGAATTTTGTCGTCTAGTGGATTGCGTCATATCCAGTACGGCTTCAGACGGTCTGAATTTTGTCGTTTAGTTGATGGCGTCATATCCAGTATGGCTTCAGACGATCTGAATTTTGTCGTTTAGTGGATTGCGACACATCCAATATGGCTTCAGACGGTCTGAATTTTGTACGGCTAGCAGATTGCGTCATATCCAGTACGACTTATGACGAACTAAATTTTGTCTAAACTACCATATTGTTAAGTTTTTGTCGAGGTAATTTTATCCATTCCCATTCCCATTTTTAAGACCTGTCTCTTCGTTTTTCGAGCCTTCATTAATGGCTTGCCGCGTGGCACAATGGGGTTCGTGGGTACAGACGGTCGCCTAACAAATTTGTCTATAAAATGGGATGTAAGGCCTCACTTCTCCATTTACCATCTCTTGCTCTCCCATTTGCTCTGTCAGTGCAGTTTGGGTCTTTTGTTTGGTTCGTCCACTGCTTGCAGCTGTTTGAGATCGGGGCCATTCCACCGTGTAGGTAAATTTTCAGTTCGCCTTTTTGTGTTGCACTTTTCTTTCCTTCCCTTATGTGTAGTAGCTCTAGTTAAGAGTCTAGCTCCAGTTCGTCATCGGGAGAAACTTACTCCAAGGACGAGGCTAGTTCTAGCTCGTTCGAAAGGACCAGGTCTAATTCAAATCTTAGGGGAGGCCAAGCCATGGTTTGCCAGCAAGGTAACACGGTTATAGACCTTGAGGATGATGACGAGGAGATAGATATAGGATCCAACAAGGTTATTCTGGACTTGAATTTTAGTCCTGTACGGGTTGAGAACCAGAACTTTCTGAGGTCTGGTAGCGATGAGGGTGACGAAGACGATGAGGAAGTTGAGTCCAATCGGAGGGTGTCTATATCTCTTGGAGAGAGTACGGCAGTTGAGATTATGGCTACGGCTAGGATGGAGGGAGGTCCTAGAGAGGGCACCGCTGCCGCGCAGGAGGAGAATGTCTTAGACGCTTCTCAACTTGGTGATATTAGAGATCGGTATTGTATACCTGATCAATTTATTCTGAAGGTGGCTATCGAGGGGGACCGTGCATGCAACGACAATATTGACGTATGCATATACGAGGAGGCCTTGAAGGCCGGCTTTAGGCTCCCCATCAATTCTTTTATCGTCGCGGTGTTGAGGTACTATGGTTTGGCCCCGGCTCAAGTGGCACCGAACTCATGGAGGACTCTTGCCGGCTTTGTTTACCTGGTACGGTTCTGTCTGCAGAGGTATTTGTTTTTGTCAGTCTTCAGGAGGTGTGCTCACTTGAA
Source organism: Tasmannia lanceolata (assembly GCF_043159265.1). Classification (NCBI taxonomy): domain Eukaryota; kingdom Viridiplantae; phylum Streptophyta; class Magnoliopsida; order Canellales; family Winteraceae; genus Tasmannia; species Tasmannia lanceolata. Next base: position 3,407,029 of record NW_027518713.1, on the reverse strand, counting down.
AAGGCAACGGTCGGGCGGCTGGATCTATATCAGCCAACGGCCTGAAGTGAAGATGATTACTGGCATTCCGACCTCAATCCACCGTTAGAAGAATAAGTTCTTTTATGCCAGTTTTGACGAGGGGTGGCCGGTCCCCACTAACTGGTCTTTTGTGAATACCAAGGCCATGAGTCGAAAACCGGTCTTAGAGGGTGAAGACAAGGTGACCTTCTGGATGATCAGTGATGAGATCCGGCAGAAAGGTCTTATCCATTACTGGGAGTTCTCCAAAGAGGAGATTCATGTCGATATCGGGATTAGTGCTACGACCCGACCACGTAGGTGTCTTAGGAAGTTCACAAATACCTCGTTGCTGATGAACTGGCTTGATTGTTATTTGTGTCCTTCATAATTTTATCCGATCTCTCTGACTTGTCTCTTTTTTCTGTCGTTGCTGATGAATTGGCTTGATTGTTATTTGTGTCCATCATAATTTTATCCGATCTCTCTAACTTGTCTCTTTTTTTGATTTTATAGAAATGCAGAAGCAATCAGCTCTAGAGAGGGTGCGCCAGGCCGTTCACGGGAAGGGCGGCCAGAAGAGAAAGGAGCCGAAGTCCGCGACCCCTTCCGCTCTGGAGAAGGGGAAGTCCGTCCAGGTTGATAAGGGTGGAAAAGTGTCGAAGTTGACTAAGGTCGTGGAGAAGACTATAGCTGGTCAGACAGGTTGAACTGGAAGTGGCAGTACAACGCCTAGGCTAGAGTTGGCGCCTACTGCCCGGCACGGAGGGGACAATGTTTTTCGCCCGAACTGGGGGTGAAGAAGGACGATTGCGGCTTTGATGACAATTGGGTAGCTCATGAGCACGAAGAGCCGTTTACGTAATGACCGGCTTCGAATTCTTCAAGAGAACCATGAGACTGCCGAGACGACCTCCTTTGGCTTACTTTATCATGTATTCTGTGGTGAATTTGTTTGTACATTATCTAAGATTTGCAGGTGAATGATTTACTTGGTTTTATATTGCTTTTCAGCTCAGCTGCTATTGGACCGATATGGCGGATAAATGCGCCAACTTTTCCAAGGTGGTATCAACATCCAACATCCAGATCGCCAAGTTGCAGAAAGACATGGCCGGTCTGGACAAGGTCGTCGAAGATAGGAGAGTTGAGATCGAGCGCCTGAAGGAAGAGCCTAAGGCGCAGAAGGAACTGACGGGTAAAGCCATTAGCATTACTGATCGGCAGAAGGAAAGGTTCCAGGCTAAGTTGGTGTGGACCCCGATCCCGAGGACGGTGGCGACACGAGATCCCCGTCGATCCTCTGAGATCTCCACACATGAAAGAGAGCTCTACCAAGGAACTCTCGAAAGAGTGACCCTCACAGCATAAGTGGCGATGTAAAATAAGATACCTCTTGATTCGGGAACTAGCCCGGAACCAAGACGTACCTAAAACAAAGAAGAGTCGCCATCCAAGGAAGTCGGTCCTGGATCCCATATGATACTCTGTGCAATGGATAAAATCCAGAGATATAATTTGGGTCTGTGCCTGTTTACGAATTTGGAAGGTCCGAAGAGCACCTCATTTGCCTAAGTGCAAGCACATGATCTCTTATGCCATTTATTTATTGATTTTGAAGAGTTTTGGGCAAAAATCATGTGAAATGGGAACATGTATCTCCGAGAAAGCATCTACCTAAACATACATGTCTCGGAGATGAATAATAAGCACATACAAAAGAAATGAAAGAAGTGTCACCTAAGAGTAGCTAGGTTATGAGTGTCATGCCTACTTGGTGTCTAAGTTCTGATGGGCAAACACATGCATGCTACAGTTAAAGGTATAAGGTCTGCACATGATGAGAAATCTAAAACTACCAGTTAGTCATGAAATGAATTAAGAATATAGTAAACGAAATAAAGAATAAACAAAATGACAAGCAGATAAAAGAATAATAAAATAAAACCTAGGACGAACACATAGCGCCTAATATAATATAAGATCCTAACACATCCCATCTAAAAAGCAGTAAATGACAGATATGATAAGCAATAATGAAATAAAACCTAGGGCGAACACATAGCGCTAATCTACATTAGGGCGAACACATAGCACCCAATATAATATAAGATCCTAACACATCCCATCTAGAAAGCAGTAAATGACAGATAAGATAAGCAATAATGAAATAAAAACCTAAGGACGAACACGCTGGCCTATCTACATTAGGGCGAACACATAGCTCCTAATATAATATAAAATCCTAACACATCCCATCTAGAAAGCAGTAAATGACAGATATGATAGGCAGTAAAGCAGTAAAGCAGTAAAGCAGTAAAGCTAACTAGATGCAAATTAACCTAGTTTAATGCAGGTGGGCCCTACATCCTATGTATAACTAGGTTGTATCCTTAGAGAAAACAATGGGTTCACTAGCGCATCATAGTCTAGTCATCAATCGGCGATGTTGATCGTCAACTGACCGGACAGAGGCGTAACATACTCCTAGCTAGAACAGACTCCTAACTCTAAAACAAACACATCCAAGACAGACTCCTAACTCTAAGACACCCCAAAATATCTAGGACAGACTCCTAACTCTAGGGGAAGATCTTTTTGAACAATAGTTTGCGAAGATTTACGAAGATGCTTTTTGTATCTTTGAAAAGATTTAAATGATTTTTTGATATTTTTTTTATGTTTGAAAATTTTTATTTTGAAAGGTTTGACTGAACTTGGGATAAGGATCCCAAGCTGCCTACGTACCCTGTGGAAAGGGATCAAGCCAACATAGTTCGGAAACAGACTCTCCTAATGACTCATGACTTTTCAGATGCTTTTAAGATTTTTGAAGTTTTCTGGTGTTTTTGGATTTTCATATGCTTCAAGTGTTTTTGTTGTTTTTGACTTAAGAGGATAGATTCCTATCATCATAAGGGTAGGACAGACTTCTAATATCCCGCAAAGGTTGGACAGAATCATATACTTTGCGGGGGTTTGGACAGAATCACGACTCTGCAATGGTGGGACTGAATCATATGCCTTGCAATGATTGGACAAAATCGCATGTCTTGATGAAAGGTTGGACAAAATCCTAGCTCCCTATGATGATAGGACAGACTCTAGAAACTGAAGGACTGACTCCTAACACTAAAGGACAGACTCCTATCTAGATGACAGACTCTCTGGCTAAAGACAGACTCCTATGCTAGTGAACTGAGTCCTAAATTTTATACCCTAAGAAGGGTGCTAATGAGACAAGGCATGTCTCCTAAAACGAGAGGATAACTAGGGCAAATGAGACAAAGCCTGTCTCCTATGGCAGAAACAACTAGATCTAATGTGACACTCCTATGGAGGGCTCCAAGTAACCTTATCATTGCCCTTGCAATGATAAGCAGGGTTAGGGTAACTATCAGACCAAGTTGGTCCTTAACTAATGAAGGTGTTCTATAAATGAGGCTAGGCAAGCCTCCTATGGGTGACTCACTAATGAGACAAAGCCTGTCTTTAAAGGATTCTACTTTCTCTACTGAGACATAGTTCGTCTCCTAAAAGGGGCTCTAGACAACTCTTTCATTGCCCTTGCAATGACGGAGGAGATCTAATGTCTAGGGGATACACATCTAAAAGACTAGGCAAGTCTTTTAAATAAAAGAGGGGAGTGCTACTTGGACTGAGCAAGTCCCCTAATGATAAGCTTGGGCTATCGCCTTCATCGCCATAACCTCACTAGCATTTTGGTTATATTCCATCTCTTTTCCCATCTTAATCCCCTCATCTGCTTTTCATTCTTTTAGTTTTCTAGGAAGTTCCTTTTGCAATTCGATATGTTGAAGTAAGTCTACATTCCTGTTACTATCTTCATCTAAATCATCATCAAATACAAACTGTTTCCGTAGCCTTTTCTTTCTAACGGGAACATGCTTACTAAGACTACCTTCATCAATATTGCTTAAGCTGTCAGAAGTACTGGGTTCTTTATCATCTTCATCAAACAAGAGAAACCCATTATTGTTCCTTGATTGCATATTAGAAGCACCATCTGTGGGAGACTTCATGTATGAAGGAATAACAGGCCCCCACATACCGAACTTACCCATGACATCTATAACAGCCAGAACATTCCCATTTAGCTTCCAAGTCGAACAACATATTCTCTCAAAATTTTGTCTATCGATATCCTGCCTCTGATCAACATCCCAAACTAAAACCTGCTTGTCTAAACCAAAAATGGCCACGTATTTCCCATTAGGTGACCAAGATAAGAAACAAACAGATCGGTCATGATCACCTTTCAGTGAAAATAACTTCTCAGCTGTGTCTCTATAGTACATTACAACATCATTTTTCAAACCTGGGACAGCTAGGGTTCCTCCATCAGGGCTCCTACTCAATACATTCAAAACAGAAGGATCGGAACCACAAGCAGGGGCTATAGATTTAAAGGTATGTATCTGTTTTCCTGAAGAGAACTCCCAGTATATGACAGTCCCAATCCCATTAACAGATGCCAAGTATTCGGTGAGGGTGGATTAGGAATAGAGGTAAGAAAAAGAAATAGTAGAAGTAGGACTGTTATGATGAAGGTGGAATGAATATGATGGAGACCTACTCCTCTTGTCGTTCTTTCTCGACCTTTCTCTAAAATCCTCAACAGCAATCGATGGGCTTTGAATCCCAAAGTCTTTACACATCATCCCCTTGTTTGCTCTTGTTTACCTCCTTGCTTACCTTCTTTTTCTTTTTGATCTTCTTTTCTAATCAACCATGGCTGAGCTGAGGACTGAATACCATCTGTAGGCTTTGCTAAAGAATATCGTGGGAAGGTATTTTACAGCCAACGTTCATGTGAGAAAGCAACCATACAAACCAACTTCTAGTGGATTTTACTTCTACAGCAAGGGTGAGATTAGGGAAATAATATGAGCTAACAAAACAACATGAGTACAGCGGAAAGTGCACTTTTTAAGCTAGAACATATTACAATTCGACAACAGAACATGCACACTGCCATCATGGTTATTACAATTTCTAGCAATAAATCCCAACAGGAAGGGTCTGTTATGACAAGGAATGGATGTCAATGAAAGATTTCTCATACAATTAGCAAAACATGTTTAGATCAACACCAAGGGCATGACTTTGAAATCTTTAGAAACATATAAGTCTCTCTAAATAGTTGCTATGAGTTCATCTCAGCAACTGAAACCCCAAATAAATCAACTAAAGCAGCCAAGGAAACTAATTCAACCGTCTAAATTCAATGATGAAGATATTAAGGTACTCTTGGAATAGCAAGAATTATGACCATCCAACTGAACATGCCAAACAAAAATATAATAATAATAATATATCTGCCTCACTTTATCATCAATTTGTGGCAGAAAAAAAATGCAGTCATGGATACCTTCTTATGAATCAGCTCAAGAAACAATCAAGGAACTAATATATTACCACCTTATCTTTACTTTCCTAATCACTTCCAGCTAATATTTAATGAACTTTTAATATATATATATATATATATATATATATATATATATATATATATATATATATATATATATATATATATATAGATAAGAAGTGATTAATCAACCTCCATTATACATGTACCTTGAAGGTTCCCCCTAAACATTGTAAGCTTCAAGCATTAACAGAGAATTCAGAAAATCTGATCCTAACAACTCAGATGCTCGATTAGCTACACCATAACACCACCAATTCATAATTGAAAATGCAAACCAATGATATCTAAAAAGTTAGGAAGTTACATGAATTGTTGTCGGAGTTAGGGTGCGATGGTAGATCGGAGAACCGCCAGAGCTGAGGTATGTCGGAACTGAAGGTGAAGAAGTTAAATTGCAGATTCATTCTCCCTGATCTCAGCTCTCTATATTTCTCATCTTTCCCTTCAATAAGGACCTGAGCTTTTCTCTTCTTTTATCTTGTGGCTAAAATTTTCTCTTTAAACCTTGATATAGCAATCTGAAATGCCTGAAATTTGCAAGAAACTGCTATGGAACGAATCAAATCTCAGATCTGAAATGTATAAGGTTAAAAATGAAACAAATCTTTCAACCGATTCCAGCAAAAATGCCTTGATCTTCTTATTCACTTGGCAAAGGAAATGAAGGAGATAAAACTGAAAACTAGGGTTTGAACTACTGTATACAACAAACTTAAAGCTGGAAGGATCAGATCTGAAAGAAGAATAAGCAAATGAAGGTACTAGCTAGAAGGTGGCCGGAAAAGATAGCCGGAATTCGGTGAAAACTTGCCGGAGACAAATCAACCGGAGAAATGAAAAGGAAAAGCTAGGGTTTAAAATATTATCTCTAGCGTTTGAGATCATGAGGAGAAGAAATAGAGAAGGCAAAAACTAGCAATAGAAGAAAAAGAGGTCATGGCAGGAGGTTTGCCGGAATCCGGCTCGAATTAGGTCGGAGAAGGAGGAATTTGATTGGAAAATATGGGTTTAGGGTTTTCTCGTGCTCTCCCTCTTTTTCTCCTCCCTCTCTGGAACATTTGGGTGACAAAAAAATGAAAAAAACCCCTTTTCTTCTTCGCTGATGGGTTTTTATACCCAAAATGGTCGTTGATATTGGCACTCCAAAATTTTATGGGCGCGCCATTGACTGATTTTGTGATAGGCGCACATTTGAATCGTGTCTTATTCGAGCTTGGGTCTACCCTCTCCAGGAGACTTCAACCCCCTTCTGGATTTACACTACGTACATTGCTCGGCTCGTTCGCTAGGCAAACGTACTCGGATTTCTACAAAATTTTGTAGAGACCTAGCTAGGACCCTAAGCTATCATAGGGAAACTTTTGGGGTCCTAACTCACTGATTTGATGGGGTTTTACTCAAACAAGGCCAACTAGGGTTCGGTCAAAATGGGGTGTCTACAGCTGGACACCGCGGTGAAGGCCAAGGATGACGAGGTTATTGACCTTGCTACCGTAGCGTACAGGGGTGGTTTTGATGAGTGCAAGTCTCGTGTCCGGGGAAAATATCAAGACCTGGATCTTGATGATGTGCTCCTGCCCGTACCGGATGAGGACGATCAGGAAGGTGAGTTGAACTTATCTCCTCCTGCTCCGGTCTTAGATGCAGACCTTCCCGCCCAGAATCCTTCTGCACAAGTTGAATATTAGGGGACTGTTGATGTCGCTCCCTAAGTTTTATCTCTTTTCGTCTTTCGGATATGTTTTTGGTGTTTTTATGTAATCACTAGTACAGCCTCGGGGCTGTTTTTTTTTGTGTATCGCCCTATGAGGCTTTTTAAATGCAATAGAACTCATTTTAGAATTTCACCAAGTGTCCGAGTTCAACCGCTTGTTATTATCACTTACATCTGTCTGTTTGGATCGAATTATCAATCTATCCGTTTAGTTGAACGGATGGATTTTGATTTTTGGTAATGACTTTGATTATTAGCCCAGCTTGACCGGACCAAAAGTGTTCTTCTGGTCTCTTTAGGTGCAGCCAAAGTGGGCTTCTATCTTCACTGGGTGTGGTCGAGCTAGGTGATTTGAATTTTGGTTTTCTACTTCAAGGATCATTCCCAGCTAGAAACGAACTTCCGGCCTTGTTGTGAATGTCCGATGTGAACCCCGGTCTAACCTGTTCTAAATGACTCAGGTTTTATTTAAAGTTATGGTTTTCTTCTTTGAGGCTCATTCCCAACCAGGAATGAATTTTTGGCCTTGTTGGGAACACCCGAAGTGAACCACTGTCTAACCCGATCTAGACAACTCAGGCTTTATTTAAAGTTATGGTTTTCCTCTTCGAGGCTCATTGACTCTAATTTATGGCATGAGGCCATGAAAGATGAATTAGAGAATATCTCTAGGAACCAAGTCTGGGATCTTGTCGAATTGCCTAAAGGAGCTAAAGTCATTGGATGTAAGTGGGTCTATAAGATTAAAAGAGACTGCTGGCAATATCGAAATATATAAAGCGAGGCTTGTTAAAGGATTCACTCAAAAGAGGGCGAAGATTATCATGAGACTTTTTCGCCAGTTTCGAGAAAAAATGACTCATTAAGTATTATAATGGCCCTTGTAGCTCATTTTGATTTACAATTACATCAAACGGATGTGAAAACAACCTTTCTCTTAGAGGAAGAGGTTTACATGAGTCAACCTGGAGGATTTTTGTGTGAAAGTGGTAGTCATAAAGTTTGCAAATTAAAGAAATCTATATATGGACTAAAGTAGGCCTCCCATATTGGTACCTTAAGTTTTCTGACATGATTGAACACTCTTAAAGTCGGTGGGAGTAAATTTTATCTATTTGTTAGATGATTTTGCTGGCTACTAATAATTTGGAATGCTATGAAAGTGTAACAGTTCCTAACTCAAAACTTTGATATGAAGGATATGAGTGAAGCCTCATATGTCATTAGCATTGAGATTCACAGAAATAGATCTCAATGTATATTGAGATTATCCCAGAAGGCATACATTAACAAAGTTTTGGAAAGTTTTATGATGCAGAACTGTTTTCCAAGTGTAGTACATATCCTTAAAGGTTATAAACTCAGTGAGAAACAATCCCTTAAAATGCAGATGAAGAATATTTCCTATGCTTCAGCAATTGACAGACGATGTGAGCATAAGTCTATATTAGACTAGATATTGGATATGCTGTGAGGATGCTAGGAAGATACCAGAATAACTCTGGGATGGATCATTAGATAGCTGGAAACAAGGTTTTATTGTACTTTCAGGTATAAAGGATTACATGCTTACATACAAACGGTCGGATCACTTAGTGGTGATCAGATATTCAGTTTCTGACTTTTCCAGGTGTCTTAATACTAGGGAGTTGATATTAGGGTATATCTTCCTACTTGAAGGAGGCACCATTTCATGGAAAAGCATAAAGCAAAATAGATAGCTTTTTTCACTACGGAGGCAAAGTTTATTGCGTGCTATAAGGTAACTATGCAGGCGTTACAGTTACGGAATTAGATCACAGGGCTTATGATTCTAGTTTCCATCTCTAACCCGTTAGTGATTTACTGTAATAGTTCCGTTAAGGTATTCTTTTCTAACATGAATTTTCTTAAAGTTAGAAAGAATTTTTTTGAATCATCAGTGGCTATTAAGCACATTCTATTTTACAGTTGATAGTGGATCCCATGACTAAAGGATTTCTGCCTAAGTTGTATGCGGAACATGTGGGTCATATGGGTCTTATAGTATTTGGTGATTAATTACATTGATGTCACTTTTGGTTGCAATATAAAGTTGATGATTATGTTTATATGTTTTCACATATATTCTGTCTTATATAAAGAGTATATACATCAAGGTTTGATAAGACAGGACTGTCTAAGAGGACAGATAAAGTTGGACCCGAATAAGCATTTGTGGGCTTATTCAATAAAGTTTTAAACCACATATAAAGTGTACATTAGTGTGAATCGGTGTATGTGATACATAGAATGTAACATTTTCGGTTGGAGGTGTATGCCGCTATGATTCGTACATTTGAGACATACTATGAGAGTGTACAATAAAGTTAAGAGTTAAGAATATTTGGGATTGATGTTTTTCTAAAATAATGGCCATAAACTTTTACAATAATTATCTTAAGACTCTAAATTACTTTGTGGATATACTAATGTGAACCAAGTGGGAGAATGTTGGCATTTTTTGTGTGTGGTGTGGCCCACATTGGTGGGACCCACTATAAAGAAAGAAACGTTGGTTTTTCCTAGTCACTTTGTATTGTATTTATATAGGGAGTATTAGGGATAAATCCTAAGTGTTTTGAAACTCTAAAACACATGAGTGTTAGAGGTGTGGAAGGACACAAATTTGTTTGTGCCAAAATCTATAAATATGGGTTGCGTTTGATGAAAACAACACTCATACGTTATAGCAAAAGTTCCATCATCAAGAGGGTCCCTAATCTGAGAGGAAAACTTGTGCCTGCAATTCCGTCGGTCGAGCCCTAAGGACTTCTCAAGATTAGAAGATCTCTCTTCTCTTGTTCATGCGCAGCGGAGATCGTGTTCGTGGTTCGTCGAGGTTCGAGCGAATCGTGATCTTAGATTCTAATTGCCATGGCCTGAGGTATGTTCCGCATTAATTTGGTTCAATAAAGTCTTTCAAAGTAATCAGAAAATAATAACTGAAATCAGTAAAGAGCTATAGCTAAGCATGGAATAAACAGTAAGCTAGATAAAATAACCATGCAAATGCTACAACTAAAACAAATACACTACAATCAAAACACTTTATCTAGGACAAACTCTCAACTCTAGAGTAAGATCTTTTTGAAAACAAAACTTTAAAGTTGTTTGAACGATTTTTGAAAGATTTACAAAGTTCTATTTACAAAGTTTGGCTGGACTTGGGATAAAGATCCCAAGCTGCCTACGTACCTCATGGGAGAGGATCAAGCCAACGTAGTTCGGAAATAAACTTTCCTAGCTACCACTAAAACTTTAACTTTTCAAACATTTTTGAAGTTTAAAGATATTTCAAATGTTTTTGAGTTGTAAATTTCTAATATTTTTATAGTTTTAAATTTCTAATATATTTTGAATTTTAAAAATGATTTTCAACCAAATAAAACAGCACACTAGGGCCAAACCCTAGGGCTAAGGGAAAACCCCAAACAAACAAACTAGTGTCAAAATGAAGTGAACTACAAACAAGTAAACTAGTATTCCAAGGTAAACTGAAAACGATCTAAGATCCCAAATAGGTAAAACTCTAATGAGGCTAAACAAATCTATAAGGAAAAAGGGTGCCAACAACACTAAAAGACAAACTCCTCAACTAAAAGACAAACTAATAGTCTATGAAATAGACTCCTAAACAAACTACATTAAAAGGTGAAAAGGTAAGTCAAAGTATGACTAACATTCTATAAGGGAGGTGTAAATAAGTCAAAGACCTCTAATAACGCTACCAAAGATGAGGGTGAATAAGTCAAAGACTCTCTAATAACACTACAAAAAATGGAGGTAAATAAGTCAAGGACTCGCTAATAACGCTACCAAATAGGGGCAAATAAGTCAAAGTATGACTCTCACAGAAGAGGAGATACAAAAGAGAAATAAGACAAAGCCTGTTTCCAATGGGGGAATCATCTAACTCTAATGGGACAAGGCATGTCTCATATGGGGCTCCAAGTAACCTTATCATTGCCCTTGCAATGATAAATAGGGAATAAGGCAACTAACCGTCTAAATTAGTTTTCCAAAGTGCTTTGCTAATACCAGGCTTGTCTCCAAAGGAGAATGCCTATCGAGACAGAGTGCGTCTCCTAGTGGGGGCTCTAGATAACTCTTTCATTGCCCTTGCAATGAAGAGAGATAACCATAGGTTTAAAGACTAAAAACTCTAAGGACTAAAAACTCTCTATCTAAAGAAGAGGAAAGAAGAGAAAAGAGGGTATTACCCTAACCTGGTAAGTCCCTCTAATGATGGGCTTGGGCTAACGCCTTCATCGCCTTAACTCGAGAGAAAATTTCTAAAATGATGTAAAGATTAAATGCAAGGGAAGATCCGAATGACAAGCAAGATGTGTCAATACAGGTACTACCCTTCTAAAATTTTATCTGACGTTGAGAGATTACTACCATGCAAAACAAATTATGTATTTCAAGTGAGACGAAGTTAGTGTATATAGCTTACCACCTAATAAACTAAATTAAATGCATTAGGACAGTGCATGAAGTGGTAGCTAACTAAATCTTGTTTCCTTGAATATATATATATATATAAATATATAATAATGCAAGCATTTACACAGACATCTAATAATATATTCAGAAAATAAGTCGAGATAAAATATAATGACTATTTATCCTTTACTGCTTTTAAAGTTTAATCATGCATCCATTTAAGCTAAGATAAGATACATTTAACTGTGCATAAAATCAACCTTACTTTTTTACTATGGTACATTTTTAAATCAAAATAACCAAAATACAATCATTCAATATAGGGTTTTCATAAAAGGATAATACTACTTATGACCTCATATGGTGCGAACCCATCTTCCTTTTTATCATTTATTGACTTTTAGGCAAAACTATTTCAAGATCCATCACTGTCATGTCTCACCTTCCAACTCAAGTATTATGCCTGCCATAAATAATTACACTAACTACCTCATTCTATTTCACAAATCTTGCACTAAGTTATATCAATGACAAGAATTCAAGTTTATATTGTACCTTTTGTATGATAAGAATTAAACAGGTGTGGTGCCACTATCCTAAAACCAAATATATCTAAGCCCTAAGCAAAATAAACATTAGTAATTGTAGAATAGCTTCACTGTGTTATATGAATCCAATGATAACCCACAAATATATCCATAAAACCCAGTTTGAATCGCATTCCCAAATATCCATAGAATATGAACTATAGCCAAACAAATAGTAGAATTATTAAGACAACTTTGTTCGAAGAACAAGTACATATAAACCCATGATTTTCTATACAAACCTGGCATATATATTAGCATAATGCAGAAGGAACATGCATATGGTTTCACACCCATGGTTTCATGATATGTACACTATCATTTTTATTTCTCTACACTAAATCACTTTAGAATCATGGGTTAAATTGTGCAAAACAAGGGCTGAATCATGGATTGAACTTGTGCAAAATAGGGGCTGAATCATGGGCTGAATTTGTGCAAAACAGGAGCTGAATCATGGACTGAACTTGTGCAAAACAGGGGCTGAATCATGGAGTGAACTTTTGGCACCACAAGTATTCTGAAAAATTCATATTACATAATAATTGTGCCTCACAAAAAAATGATTTTATGCAATCATCATTTAGTGAAAGAACATATTCCTAAATATAAAACATAGAGCTACGTTGAATCGAAATTCATGGAAAACTGTCCATAAACTGATATTAAAATTTGAACATGGGAGCTAAACTAGAGGCTACCTTCACCTCACACACACACACACACACAAGCACACCCATATACACTCCCTCACACAAGCATACACTCACATACTCACAAACACACAAGCATATATACATACACACTCATATATACGCTCACACTCACATACACAAACACTTGTATATGGATACACTTATACACACATCCATAGACTTTTAAACACACACATGTACATGGATACACTTATACACCCATCCATGGACTTTGAAACACACACCTATACACATATACGCATCTCCATAGACTTTGAAACACACACCTATGCATACAACACACACAGACATTCTCATAACACACTCAGGCACTCACTGATACGTGTTGTCCCTGACATTCAATATTATTATAATACATATTCTAGAAATAAAGTATTGTGAATTTGTGATCATTTCTTGACTAAATCAAGTCTCGACCTAAACTTCTATAACTGAAGGGACATGATTAGTATGTAACTAATACAAACATTTTGAAGAAAACTGAATTTCATAGCTGATGGTGTAAATATTTTAAAGGAAAAATGAACCATACAACTATAGTATGAAAATTTCAAAGGCAGCTGAACTATGTGGCTTGCAATATGATCATTTTTAAAATAGAACTAAACCTCACTGCTAGTGGTGCAAATAGTTTATAGGAAAACTGAATTACAAAAACCTGTAGTGTAAAATTTAGAAGGAAAAACTGAACTATATGGTTAAATGCATCAAATGAATCTCTAGTGCTAAAAGTGAAAAGAAAAACTGAATTTGCATATGTAATGCTGATTTTGAAAAGAAAAACGGAATCTGATGACATGTTGAAAATAGTTTTTACACTATTACTTGACTAATACAAAGCATACATTATTGAATGTCCATGGTATTGTAAATGTTACTAGTTCCTTACCAATATGAGACACAAATTGATATCATATTGTAATAGGAACAGGATCATAAACAAGTAAACTAAAACTTGGCACATCATAGACTATGGCTCTCTCTCTCTCTCTCTCTCTCTCTCTATATATATATATATATATATATATATATATATATATATATATATATATCAAAATGTATGAGAGCTCATGATAACAACACTTCACTATGGCACACATCCACAGATACATAAACACATATGTATATATATACTGACACACTCACAAACACATACACACAGGCCTTCACACACACACACACACACACTCACAAACACACATAATCACATACACACAAAGGACACACACATACACACAAAGGACACACACACCCTCACATACACACACACACAAGGACACACACACCCTCACATACACACACACAAAGATACACATCCTTACATACATACACACAAAGATACACACACACCCTCACATACACTTACATACTCACACACACAGTCATATTTAATGAATTTATTCGAACATCTCTTGGACATACAATGTGGTACTTAAAGACTCTTTCTTTTGAAACAAATTTTGAATGACGTACATATATCAAAATGGACTTGACCTTAAACCAAATGCCCAAAAATATAAGAATAAAATTTTGTTTAATACAAAATTACAACTGTTGGTATTCAACTTATAAAAAAAATCAGGCACATCATGTCTCTAAACCACATGCTTTGACACAATTTCAAACAGATATAGGTCTTAGCAAATCAAATCATAAAACCTTAATTAAAATCACAAATCCAATGACATTAATCCAACAACAATGAGTCAACATGCTTCCAATGTTTTCGGGCTCATCAACACAATTCTAAACTATATGTCTCATTCATGAAAATTTTCCTCTTAAGGTGACTACAACTATTCATTTAAGAATTCAGGCTGAAGTTTTGATTCAAATTTGGACTTATTTTGCATTAGTTCTTATTCATTCTAACAGAACTCATTCTGATTTGAATCAAAACACCATTCCTACTATTAAGAATCATTCTCGCAATCCAAACTGAACTTAATGAGCATCAATAATCATCAACACTCATTATGAATCATATCGTATTTGAATCATCACACCCAGCTACCTGATTCTTTACACAACAACATGCAAATTTTCATGTGTTTGTTCATCAAGTAAACAAGAAGGGCCATCCACATTTGGTCAAAACATATACGCCTGTAAACTATTCTTACACTCAGAGACATAAAATTTATAATAACGTCACAGCTAGTAATGTAAACAATTTAAAAGAAAACTGAGTTACACACCCTTTTCTTAACTACTTGCAGAGGCATTAAAGTAAACCCTCAAATACATGACTTAAGACGACATGACCATAACCTCAAAAACTCAACAGATAAATAATAATGCCCCTCAAACTGTATTCTCATGGGACAGTATTTACCTACCAACTCATGCTCTCAATTTATGATGGCTAATTCATTTATTTCAGCTTTTATTCCTAAACAAGAGTACTGATTAAAATACACAAAGAATACAGGACATGTTCTGATAAATTACACAACAAGAGCCATTTCACCACTACGAGAGGAAAATCCATCCCCTCATGACTATTTCAATTTTCATAACACCTATGGCCTACTGACAATATCCACTCAAATATAATTTTCAAAACACAGAACATGGAATCAAACCATCCAAAACACGCACAGTTATATCTCCAATTTGATAAGCATGATTTAAATACCATTGAACCATTGCTTGTAACTCATACAATACTTCTTTTTTTTAAATGAAATTCTGCTTTTAGTTCATTTTATAGACAAAAGTACTGGTAGAATAAAAGAACCAAAATAGAGTAAGGTTACAATTTAGGAAACTAATATAGGCATTACTCTCCTTTGACAACTACATCAGTTTAGTGCTATTCTTCTAAACATGGCAGCATATATCAAAAAATGAACGCCTGACAGACTCACAGATACACACATATACACTTTCACACAGACAAACATTTACAAATAGTCACAGACAAATATATACGCATACACATTCACAAAACACATACACTCATATATACATACATGTACATAGACTTAGAGACACACTCACCTGCACACATAAACTCACTCACACACGTACATACACATATACTTACACATTCATACACCTGTTCATGCACATACACCATAAAACTATCATCAAAGAGACTTTATCGCAAATCATGAAAGACAAACTAATAGCATCTAAGAGAAATTAAAATTTACCTCCACTTTCAACTCTTTTCTACTCAGATTTATACACTAACAAGTGAGAATATCATTTCAAAGAAAATAAGAGAAAAACAAAAGAGAAATTCGACCAGAAATAGAGAGGATCCACAATTTGGCAATCAATAGCAGACAATATCACTATATGCAAAATGAGATCCAAATGCTCACGTATTTATCTTTTAACTGAGAGAAAAGAAGAATAATGAGATGAAGACAACTCACAAGACTTATAGCAAACTCCAATTGATGAATGAACCTCCTCTTTTTTTTTCTTGCCGATGCTACAGATCTTGATAAGGCTTTCTTCTTCTTTTCTTTTCTTGTGGATCTGAACCTTTCCTTGAGTGAATAAGAATTCCTCTCCAGCTAGGGTTTTGTGATACGAATCTGTGATGTGGAAACGAAAGAAATGCGCAAAAATTTGCTAATTTTGGAGCAGGATCGGAATTACACTTGAGAAGATGAAGGTGGGCTAGGGCTTCAAATGGGAACTCTCTCTCTCTCTCTCTCAGCTTTCTCACAAAATAAAAATGCAAAACCCCCATCCTCTTTTCATTCATTAGGTTTTTATAACATAAAAGGTTATTGATATTGGCACCCCCCATTTGTATATGTAATATTTTGACCTCCCATCTCACCTGGACAGCCCCCTTCTTGTGTATTTTATAACAACTCTTTAACTTTGAGGGGTGACTCAGGTAAAAATGATCTTATACACTAATGATATATTAGCACTCTTCTTTTTCACACATACAAGCCCTCCTACTATTGATTACACAATGAATTATTCCAACTGGACCACCCTCTAGGCTGGATAAATCACTCCCCTTATTCTTACACTACACTACTCTACACTACACTACGTACCTCGCTCGTTTACTAAGCAAACCTTTACGGATTTTGACGGAATTTTGAAGGTACCTACTTGGGATCCTAACCTACCTTGAGACACAATTTGGGACTCTAAGACACTAGTTTACTAGGGTTTTTAATCAAAACAAGGTGTAAAGGGGTTCGATCAAATTGGGGTGTCTACAGCCACGTTGGGAACGCCCGTGAACCACGGTCTAACCCGATCTAGACGACTCAGGTATTATTTAAAGTTATGGTTTTCTTCTTCGAGGCTCATTCCTGGCCAGAAATGAATTTCCGGCCTTGTTGGGAATGCCCGAAGTGAACCACGGCTTTACCCGGATCTGAAAGATTAGTTAATAAACTGAAACTCACTGCAACCATTTTCATTAGTCATGAGTTTTTTTTGGAAAGATTACATTGGTGCTAGCTTTTCTTTCTACTCGCGGTTCGACATGCAAGTGTCTTTAGTTACAAACTTCTTTGGGGGTACAGGTTACTGGTAGTATCTTCTCAGATTCTTCGAGTTCCACGAGTGGGGGAGTTGGTGCTCATTGAGGGTTTCTAATTTATAGCTGCCTGGTCGGAGTACCTCCTTCACTTTGTACGGCCCTTCCCATGACGGGGAAAGTTTGCCTACCTTTCTTGGTTGAGAGATGGCCGGTTTCTGCAAGACTAGGTCACCCACGCGGTGTTCTCTTGGGCAGATCTTAGTGTCGTGATAGTTCGACACCCTCTGTTTGTAGGCCGCGACCCGAATGCAGGAATCTTCACGGATCTCCTCCAATAGATCTAAGTTGGCGCGGAGTCCCTCTCTGTTACGTTGTTCATTGAAGTGGGTCACTCGGGGAGAGGGGGCGCCAATATCCACTGGTAACACTACTTCCATTCCAAAGGTTAAGTTGAACGGGGATTCCCCAGTCGTGGTCCAGGGGGTAGTACGGTACCCCCACAGGACGTGATATAGCTCGTATGCCCGTCCCCCTTTTTCATCCAACCTTTTCTTGATTCCCTGAAGGAGAATCCAATTAGTGACTTCTGTTTGCCCATTCGCTTGCGAGTGGGCAACAGAGATAAATCGTTGTTCAATCTTGAGGTCCGAACAGAACTTTCGAAAGCTCCTACCGTCGAACTGTTTTCCATTGTCGGTTATCAAAACTCGGGGGATCGCGAATCGGCATACCACTGACTTCTAAAAAAATGCCTTTAAGTTTTGTTCAGTGGTCTTAGCAAGAGGTTCGGCTTCCACCCATTTTGTGAAGTAGTCTATCGAGACTACAACAAATTCTCGTCTTCTGGGTGCTGGCGGGAATGGTCCCAGGATGTCCATTCCCCATACTGCGAAGGGGAGTGGGCTAACGATGGATGTCACTGGCACAGCTGGTTGACAGTTGGCGAGAGAGAATTTTTGACACTTTTCACGCTTCTTTATAAGATTTAGGGCGTTTTGCTTTAGAGTAGCCCAGTACAATCCTCTCAGTAATATTTTTACAGGCAAGGCTTTGCCACCTAAATGTTCGCCACTATAGACACCCCCATTTTGCTACGCTTTAAAAAGCGAAAGGTTTTTGTTTGGTCTGTGTCAGTCATCTGCATTAGGTTAGGCATTCTTGCATTTTAGGGAGAATTTCACCTCATTTTAGGTGTTTTAAAGTTGATTCGCAATCACGAAGGTCTCGAGGGGGTTCCATTAGTCTCCGGAAGATTAGAATTGAAGTTTCCAATCAAGTAAGAAAACCTGCTATTTTTAGAATTTCTCAGGGTTTTCCCTAATTTTATCAATTTTTGCACCACAGGGGTAATTTGGTAATTTCCAATGTGTTTCATTTGACCCCCAGGTTGTGTCTGAAAAATCTTGAGTGATTCCATGAATTTTGAAAAACCTACTAAATTTAAACCTCTCAAGGGTTTCGCTTGATTTGAAAATTTTGAGTGTTAAGGGCATTTTGGGTATTTTCAGGGAATGCCAAATGATCCTGTTTGATATTATCCAACAAAAGAAGTAAAATTAAAAATTTTCTATTTTTTAGGTTTGATCCTGAAAACTTTTCATTTTTAACCTTCCCCTTTAAAAAATGAACCAATTTGAGGGTATTTTGGTCGCATTTTTGTGGGTAATGGTTAAATAGGGGTGTTTTGGTCCAAAAATTTTGTTTCTTTAAAGGGGATGGTTCAACCATATGTTAAGGGTGCACCATAAAAGTCACATGGGTAGGTCCATCCATAAAATACTGAATTTAAAAGAATTTTATTAAATTTTTATGAAAAAAACCCAAAACCCATATGAGAAGGCCCATTGGGCTAAAGCCCACAAGGTGGGGGTCCATGTGGGTCGCCCACATAAGTAGGCGCCCCACATGAGGAGGTCACATGGAAAAATGTTCAACATAGGATGAGGGGGTTGGTGACATCATAATTGTTTTGAAAAAATAATAAAGAAAGGAAGAGTTATAATTAGAAAGGGCTTGTGTGGTCAGGTTACTAAAATGGCTATAATTTTTACCTTCTCGTTCAAAAAACTTGTAATTATACTTGTTTCGAACGACTCGAAAAGATATACAACTTTCTAGTTTATGACTGTTCCTGAATCAGCATTAAATAGGTCAAAAATGAGCTCAAACATCGTGTAGCCCTTTTTCGACGAAAATCATTCATAAAAGCTAGTTTTCTATGTGAGAAGGCTTCTAGATTGATCTTGAAGGATCTTCATTGTGTAATTTAGCATTGGTTGGCTTGCAAGAAATCAATATTAGAAGTAAATCCAATTTAGAAGGTAAAGGAAAAGCAAGCCATAGGTGAGAATTAAAAACTAACTAAAGGTAGGAGTCCTCACATTTGAAACTTCTAAATTCAATCTAACCCTAACTTTTTCGATAAAAACAAAGCAAGCAGAACCTTTGACCATTCTCTAGAAAATTCATCCATCTCTTTCTTCCTCCTTGGAATTCATTCCTTTGTTTTGTTGCTTTGGTGTTCATCTCTTCCACTTGGTTCTACACAAAGTGCTTTCATATATTCAACATATTCAACATTGGAGACTATATTATTATTCTTCAGGATTTTCTTTGTGATTAAAAGGGTAAGTCAAAGCGTATATCTAAGGATTACTTACACTAGAGACAAGGAGAACTAGCAAGGTTGGTGTTCTAAAACTCTCTTTTATGTAGTTTAAACTAGAAGCATGCTAGGATTGAATCTGTGATTTTCTTTGAAAAGCTATGAAAATGAAAGTGTTTGCATGTGAAATTTTGAGGAGATGAGATCAGGTTTAGGTTATTTCATAATCTAAAATTTTTTCTTGGAAATTCTATATTTTATTATTAAAATTCAATTTTTGAAATTAAGAAGGTTTAAATCCACTTTACAAAGCAACTTTAATAAGCCTTTGAAATTTCTTGAAATTTTCAATCTCTGAGTCTTTTGTTTATTGAAAAGCATAGAAATCTGAAATTTTCAAAAATTTTGACTTCGTTTTGACCACGATTTGACATTTTGAACTTTACCCTTAAAGGGGTAAAATTCCAAAGATCGAATTTAAAAAGATGTCAAAAATTATCAAAAATCAATGAAACTCTAAACATAACAGGCTTTTAAGGTTTTGGAACAATAAGAATTTTTTGAAGAATTCTGGATTTTATTTAAGAGGTTTAAAATTTTATTTAATTCTAAAGGGTATTTTTGGAAAAAAATAATTTTCGAGAAATATATAGGATTTCCAGAGATGATATTTGGATGAGAAGTAATTAAGACCTGATCTAATCTCTTGAAAAGTTAGATGTTTGTTTATGATTTTTATGCCAAATCAAGCATGCCATGTTAAATCGGAAACAAATTGCAATGAAAAATTCTAAAAATATTCTATTGAGATTTACTGCTAGAATTACATATTTTCACAAAGTTTGGGTTAATTTGGATTATTTTTACTATGTGTTTCTTCGTAATTTTGTAATCTGGACAGATATCTTTAAAATCGATTATTGATAGTAAATCATCTTAACAATCCATGAAAAGTTTTTTGTAGTCTTGTCTAGTCAAGAGCAAGCTACTGTAAAAATTTCAACTCATTTAGAGGAGGTTTGCTATAAGTCGATGTGTAAATCTATAATTTAGACAGATTTCTTCAACTTTGAAAAATTGATAGCAAAACACATTTCAAATTCATGAGAATATTACAGTAACCTTTTCTGGTCAAGAGAAAGCTAAAAATTTAAAATCATTTAGATTAGATTTCCTACAAGTTGGTGTGTAAATCTATAATCTGGTCAGACACTTTCAACATTGGAAACCTGATAGTAAATCACTTTGAAAATTTATGAAAATATTACAGTAACCTTTTCTAGTCAAGATAAAGCTACTGTAAAAATTTCAGCTTAATTCGATTAGATTTGCTATAAGTTTATGTGTAAATCTATAATCTGAACTGAAATTGTAAAATCCTTAAGCAAATTCAAATTGTTATAAAAATTTCCAGAGAATTCTAATACTCCATCGTGTATTCAATCTTTAAACTATCGAAATAAAAACTTTAGGAATCATTCATTTTCTTTGCTAATTTGCATTGCTATGATAGTTTGACTGTCAAGACTGCGTCCATAATCGTATCTTAATTGCGATCAATCCTTAATAATTTGAGCATTTAAATTATAGTATGTTGTTGGCTCCGAGGTTCACTGTCCACGAAAATCCTGAGAAATATGCCAGGCAATAACATATTATAACTTACGTGCTAAATTATGCAAGGGTGGAAAGCACGATTCCCTTCCATGAATGCAAATCAAGGCTGAAATTTGCCAACACTAGAGCCATTGGTATTCCTTAGATTTTAGGGTTCGAAACCCTTTAAAGAACTAAAAATCATTAATTTCATCAAACTGAATTAATTTAATCTGTGTCTTTGGAAATGTTGGATTGCGGTCTCCCATCATAGGAACCTTTAGGGCCCCTTAGGAACACTTAAGTCATATTGTGTTCTAGGTTTTAGGATGTCCTAGAGTTATGGAGTCCAGCCTCATCACGACCAATTGCTATTATTAGTCATTGAGTCATAGATCTAGTTACACTAGTTATCTCTTTTCCCATAGGACAAGCCTAGTTACCTAGGATGTAGGTTAACCTGCATTAGTCTAAGGGATGTTTTGCATTTAGATAGGATCATATATCATCTTAGATAGAGTCCTAAGATAATAAAATTCATTCAACTTGAATTAAGTAATCTTTTGAAAACTGTCGAAATAGTTAGCCTAGTTTAGATTTGTGTCTAGGTATATAGCTTAGTTTAGGCACCGAACTACGTCGACTCTGATCCCAGTGAGGCTTGGATACGTAGGCAGCTTGGATGCTTGATGTCATACCAATCACGAGTCGGCCCCACACACAATTGTAGACACCCCATTTTGACCGGACCATTTTCCCCAAAATCGAATAAATTATTGAAATCGAATAAAATCCCAATCCCGAAGTTGAGTCGAGATCCCGGAACCGAATCTCAAAATTTTCGAAAAATCGAACCCGGAAATCCTAAAAATGCCCATTCCCATATATTTTGGAAATCATTTGAAGGCCTGGATGATCTCTGAACCCCATTGGCATCCCCGTTCAAATTGCCCTGATCCTCTATCTCATTTTCGCAAAAATTTGAAAGAGTTACAAAATACCCCTGAGTTTTGGTATTGGCACCCCTCTATGCGAATTTCTCAAGTGTGGATGATGCTAGCTCGACCTCTCCTTGATATTTTACTGACTTCCCAATTTCCCCCAATTTCCCAAAGTCGAATAAATTTCCGGAATTAGGTAAAATTCCCGAAGCCTGAGTCCTGAAATCGAACCCCGAGTCCCCAAAATCAAACTTTCAAGTTCCTGAAACCGATTCCCGAAGTGCCCTGAAAGCTGAGCCCCGAAGTTTCTAAAATTTGAGGACCAATGGCAAAAGAACATGAAAATCCGAAATTGCCCGTTCGAAAATTAATTTTCAAAATATTCTGGAAGCCCAAGTGATCCCGAAACCCCACTGATATCCTCTGGTCAATTACCCCAGCTTTCCCCTGCATTGTTTTTCCGGAATTTGCAAAATTTGCACAATACCCTTGAGTTTTTGGTAGTGGCCCCCCCTATAACTAGAAAATATGCTAAAGAGGGCTGTCCGAGGAAAAGGGGAGGCGTATATATTTTCCCCTTTTAAAAGAGGGGAGTGAAACAATCAAGTGGGGGTGCCCATTGATAGGAAGAAAAGGCAAGTAGAGGCTAATGGTAGGAGGTTGTAAAATCACCTTGTCCTAGGGGTATTTTGATAAAATGGGTGTTGCTTCCTTTGCAAGCAATAAACATTAGCTATTTAAGCAAAAATCAAAATCGTGGAGAAGGGGGAGGCTCGATTTTTTTTCTGCAAAAGAGAGAGAGGCAAAGAGAAAAAAAAAAGAAAAAAGGAAAAAAGGGAGGACTTCCGGTCATCTTCCCCGTCAACTCCACCGGAGTTCCGTCCCCTTCTTGTAGCAGTAGTCACCCCCTTCTTCTCTCAACCATCATCCTCAGCCACTTCCATTTCGACAGCCACCACCACTGCCTCCACCATCCCTCCCCGTCGGCACCACCACCATCCTCACCACCACCGAGCCGCCACCTCCATTAAAACCCCTCCTCTTCACCACCACTGCCAGCCGAACCCATCTCCACCCTCTCTTACACCCACCTCCACTAACCACCGACATCCACCACCTCCGCCAACACCATTTCCCTACCCAAAACCCATCAAACCCACCATCACCCTTCTCCACCACAGACATCCACCACCTCCAGCCACCATCCTCAACCTCAAACCTGAAACCCAAAACCCATCTTCCACCTCCATAGCCGCCGCACCACCACCAGCCACCACCCTCAACCTCCAACCCGAAACCCAAAACCCATTTTCACCCTAACACCACCCTTCGAAAATCCCCTCCCATTCTTCACCTCCACCACCCTCAACCCCAAAACCGAAACCCCTTTGTCTATACCTCAAAAAAACCGAAACCCAAATCCACCTTCCCCGTTCCATCACCTCTGCAGATCCGAAAACCCACACCCCCACTCACCTCCACCGAACCACCACCACCACCACCACCACCCATTCGAAAACCCTCTCTTACCTTCATCTCCTCCAATCCCCACCTCCAAAATCGCAACCCACCTCCACCCCAAACCCACTTCGAAAACCCAAGTCTATAACCTTCAAACCCTCTTCCATTTCAACCATTAACACCATCAGAACCACCACCATCAGCAACCACATCTACCCTTTTCTTCATCTTCTACCTTCGTCTCCCCCACCAAACCCACTTGGATTTTCTCCCAGTAGCAGCCACCCTTAAACCCCTTTTCCATTTCATCTAAAAAGAAAAGAAGAGAGAGAGAGAGAGAGAGAGAGAGACAGAGAAACAGAGAGAGGGAGGGAACTCGAGCTTCACCGTGCCACCACCAGCCGCCGTGCCACCTCCTGCCGGCCGATCTTCCCCTTCACCACCGCTACCTCCCATTTTCAAAAAAAAAAAGAAGGGGAAAAACAGAGAAAGAGAGAAAGGGAGAGAAGAGGGGCTCGTTGTTTTTATATATAAAAAAAAAAAAAAATATAAATATATATATATATATAATAAAAAAAAAAAAGCATTTTCCGAAGGGGAGCTCGAGCTCCACTTTCTGGACACTCTCCGATCAACCCCGTTTCATCCACCGAGGCTTCATCTCCCCATCAGATTTAACTCTCTATTTCAACTGTACCATCGAAGCCGCCTCGCCATTCATTCCAACAATCCTTGAAAATTCCAGCAATCGATTCATCAACCTTGCCATCGGATCAGAAACTTCGACAATTCCCGCTTAGATCCGGCACCGTCACGATCCGGGAGATGCTCGGCCACCATTTCCGGTGCCGACACTAAAGTTCCAAGGAATCCTCTGCATTGGCAATTTCCCTCCAAACAGGTAATACTCTTCCTTTGCCTCGCTTTCGACTTTCCTTAGAGTTTGGGATTTTCTTTCATTTTGGGGCTCCTTCCGTTCCGTTTTCTCCTTCGAGTTCCTGCGTTTCGGGATTTCATTCGGTTTTCGAGATTTTCATCGATTTTCGGAGTTTCCATCGGGTTTAGGCGATGACGGACGGCAACCTCTTGAGCCAAAACCCCCATTCGATCAAAAGGGATAAAAATACATAAAAATCAAATAACAAAAATCCAAAAAACATAAAAAACACTCAAAGCGTTTTTCGAAAAGCTGGTTCGAACTACGTTGGCTTGATCCCTTTTCACAGGGTACGTAGGTAGCTTGGGTCCACCCAAGTCCAGTCAAACCTTTTAATAAACATTTTCAAATATTTTCAAACATTTCAAAAACAAAAACAAAAATGGGCAAGGATGATGATCTCCAGGTCACTCGGAGTCTCCTTTTTCATTCCATTTCCGATCTCGATCGTGGTTTTCCGGTTTTCATCGGTTTTCCGACGTTTTATCGAGTTTTGGGACAGGCGATGACGTAGCGTGGTCCCTTCACAGGGATTGTCCTCGCTGAGCCCAGCGATAGGCTATGACGATCGTGAGACTTATCCGATCTTTAGCGGATCAGGATCGCTGAGCTTGATTCATTAGAGTCGCTCCCTGAGCCTATCGTACGTTCCCTTTTATTTTCCCTGGCATTTTGGGGCCTGCGCATACCGTCTATTTTCTGATTCCTTTATTTCGTCGCATCTTTTAGCTTATCGTGTGTTTGTCTTTGATTCCTTGTGTGTTTACTTTCAGCTTGCTTATTCCTTGTGCGTTTAGTTTCACATGCTTAGCTGTAGATGTTTACTGCTTTTCTGCTTACCATATCTGATATTGCTTGCTTAGCTGTAGCTGTGCATGCGGATGTTACTGCTTTCCTAGATGTGATGAGTTAGGACTAGATGCGATGAGTTAGAATTTCGATGTTTATCTTCTTTTGCCCATCCCCGGGTCATGCATGCTTAGATAGACGTTTTCTCGGGGATACTCGTTCCCATTTTACATGATTTTAGCCCAAAACTCTTCAAAATTAATTAAAAATGGCATAAGAGACCAGGTGCTTGCACTTGGGCGAATTGGGGGCGCTTAATACCTTCCCCATTCGTCATCAGGCACGGACTTTTGTATCTCTGGTTATCCGTTGCAACAGAGCATTTCATGGGATCCAGGGCCTACTTCCCTGGATGGTGACTCTTCTTTGTTATAGGTACATCTGGGTTCCGGGCTAGTCCTGGAATCGAGAGGTATCTCACTTATATCGCCACCCATGCTGTGAGTGGCACCATTTCGAGAGTTCCTTGGTAGAGCTCTCCTTCACATTGTGGAGATCTTGGAGGATCGACGGGGGACCTCGTGTCCCTCGCCCATTCGTCCTCGGGATCGGGGTCCACAGGCTGGCGACTCTGCTGGGGAATTCTTGGAACATTGCCTAACTCTGTAAAAATGTCATTTTTACTAATTTTGAAGAAATTTGGATTAAAATCGTTTTAAATGGGAACCTTTTCCGTTAGAATCCAGGGGCACCAAGTAGGTGCGTAAATAAAACGAGGGATTCACACACTGCACAACATGCATTATCATATTCTTTATTTCTTTCATTGTTTTTTTATTGTTGGCTCCATGGGATAGATACAGTACATGCCGGAGGGTAAGTCATTACCTGGATGGGATTATTGTATCTATTACCAAGCTATGCGCCGGTGCTGCAGCCGTAAACACTAGGCGTACTTGTGTTTACAGCAGCCGATGAGCAATGAAGCATACTATGTATAACATTGGGCGTACTTTTGTTATACATATTAAGTATGGTTCATACGCATAGTACCCGATAGATTGAGTCCGGAGTCCTACTTTGCTTTATATATTATGTATATACATACTGACTTAGTGAAACCCAACTAGGAAGTGCTCGTGTTTATATATATATATATTGCATTCATATGGGGATGAACATGTGTTGCTTACACATGTGGAACCTAGAGTTAGGAGCCTTGACCCATTTATAGACTAGGGTAGTTCACCTCGTGTGGCTACAAATGCGGTCCTGGTGCACTCACTTGTCTGTCATGAGTCGAGACTTCCTTGACTCCGCTAGATTAGACTAGGGTTTGTGCCCCTGGTTAGGGTGTATATATATGTATATATATTTATTTACTAGATTAGAGTCTTCTTAGTTAGATTCTCTTTCATAATCTAATCCATTCTCCCTATCCATCCGTCTTTTGGATTATGATCAGATCATTGGTTTCACGTCATTATCTTTATAGCCATGATCTCTTCCCTGAGCTTGAACCTTTGGTCGATCTTGATCAGATCGCTCCGCATGCCAATCATGAGTCTACTTTGCCATTATCATTAATAGTGTGCGTTCTTGCTGAGAGCCCTGTTTCATCTTGACCTTGTCGTCGTATTCTTCATGCTTGGTTGCCGAGACCCTCCTTGTACAGTCGTTATGCTGCCGGATTTTCTCCAAAAAGCCTTAAGCGTAACCATTATCCTTTAGGGTTATTGATAAACCGTGTGCTTACCGTACCATATCCCCTAGTACAGCTGTTATGCTGCCAGATTTTCTCTAAATGTCCTGAGTGTGGTCATCATCTTTTTAGGCTGGTAGCTAAACCATGTACTTACCTTATCACATCTCTTTGTACAGTCGTTATGCTGCCAGATTTTACCCAGAATATATTGAGTATGACTTTATGCTCTAGTGTTAGTGATAAACCAGGAGTTTACCATGCCATGATCCTTTTGTAACGCCGTTATGCTGTCGGATTTTTATCTGAAACAACATGAGTGTGATGGTTATCCGTTTAGGTTTGATGGGCCGTCATGACCCTTCTTACAATTGTTGTACTGCTGGTTTTTACCCAGAGGGGAGATGTGTTTGTATTATCCCTTGTTTCAATTTGTGCATAACATTCTTTCTGATTATCTTAATTTAAATTAGTGTTCTTACTTCCATTTCAGGAGTCTGAGTTAAGCAATAGCCATTGCTTCGAAAAAGGTTACCATTTCACAGCCTACTTGGTCCCGACAATCTTCTACGTCGAGACTAAGTCGTAGATCTTCTTCACCTATCTCACCAGCTGTATTTCCACTTGTTTCCCCTTGTCTTAACCAAATGGCCGAGTCAAATGAGATGTTAGCTGAAATGAGGGACATGATGAGGAACCTTACAAGAGAGGTTTCTACCCTAAAGGAAGAGGTTACTCAGTTGAAAAGTGAGAGGACCGCTACCTCGAAACAACCTGTCGTCCAGAATCCTCCCAATGTGATTCCAGGCCTTGTTCAGTCTGTCATCTCTCCTGAAAATGATTTCTATGACGAGCAGTATGTAGAGGAGAACTGTCTCCCGCAATCAGTCAAGCCAGGCAAAGAGAAGGAATTGGTTGATAGAGTTGAAAAGTTGACTCAGCAAGTTGAAAGCATGCAAGTTAAGGGCCCAAAGAAGATAAATATGTCTGACTTTTCCCTTTTCCCTGGTGTCACTCTTCCTCCAAAATTCAGAATGCCGGATTTTGATAAATATGATGGGACGGGGTGCCCGTGGAGTCATCTGAGGTCGTTCATTTCAAATCTAGAAGGGTATGGGCTGTCTCCAGAGCAGATCGCTAAGGTATTTCCGATGTCTCTGACAGGAGTAGCCAAGAAGTGGTTCCTTCATCTGAAACCCGAAGAGCTCGGAACCTTAGACGAAATTGCTAACAAGTTTGTTGAGCAATTTTCAATGGAAGAAGGAATTGAAGTTACGAAGAGGGATCTGAAAGCGATCAAGCAAGGACCTCAGGAAACGTTTACCTCTTTTGTAAGAAGATGGAGGAGAAAAGCGGCTCAGATGACTAACCGCCCTTCTGAAGAAGATCAGATCAAAATTGTGGTCAAGAACCTGTCTCCGCAGTATTACCACTTCATGGCGACGCAGTATTATTCTGATTTCAATCGCTTGATCAAGACAGGAACCATAACTGAAGATGCGTTGCTGAAGGGTTCTCTGGAGAAGTCATCTTTTGATCCGAGGAATGGAAAGAAGCCAATGGTAGTTTCAAAGCCTGAAGTTAGCAATGTGGTTGCTGCGCGCCCTATGAGAAGAGTTGTAGCAGAAGCAGAGCAGCCAATGAGGAAAGCGCCAAGGCATTTTGATCCGCTACCTTACCCTTTATCTGTCGCTCTCAAGAAGTTGCTAAGAGACAAAAAGATCACTCTCTTAGAACCGAAACTTCCCCCACCTATTCTCCCCAGATATTGGCGTGAAGATCAGCATTGTGCATATCATCAAGGGACAGGGCACCTAACAGATAACTGTATGGCCTTGAGGCATAAAATTCAGGACATGATAGAAGCGAAAAAAATTGCTGTATTTATGCCAAACACTACCCGGAATCCATTACCAGCTCACGCTCCGCGCCCTCCACCTACAGTTGGAGCGGTTTTTACTGAAGAGCCTATTCTTGACCCTGCTTCCTTGATTTGTGCTATCGCTTCCGATTCACCGACTGTCTTGGCATTTGGCGAGGAAATTGAAGAAGTAGAGGAAGAGAAGCCTTATGTGCTTGGTGGAGATGAAGATGATTATGCTGAGTCTTCTACTGGTCCCTACATTCTTCTATGTGATGAAGATGAAGTCCAAGATGTTGCTCCATATGTTCTTAGCTTCGATGACGATGACTTTGATTTCTTGAACGATCAATGTGACGAAGTCCGCCATGTTACTCGAGGTGGGCGAATTTTCAAACCCGCCGAGTTAAGAGCTGAGAACCCAGCTGAAGTTGTAAGAGCCGCAGAAGCGCAGAAGCAGAGCAAGCTGAGTTGCGAAGAAGAGGATGAGAGTCTTTTACGCCAACTCAAAAAGACCCAGGCTAATATTTCAATTTGGGGTTTGCTTATGGCTTCCCCAAAGCACCGTCAAGTTGTTCTAAGAGAGTTGAATGCTGCACAGGTATCTGTGGATATTACATCTGATGAACTGGTTGGTTTAGTAGCAATGGCTAGGGTGTCCAAGACTCTTTCTTTCACTGATGAAGATCTGACATCTGAGGGTCATAATCATACGCGTCCACTAAAGATCACTGTTGTCTGTAACGGTAAGAAGGTTCCAGATGTATTAGTTGACAACGGGTCCGCACTGAACGTATGTCCGTTAGCCACTGCTGCTGTCCTGGGATTTGGGCCGAATGACTTCATCCCTTCTGAACAAGGAATTTTGGCGTATGACGGTACCAGACGCGATGTTATTGGAACGTTAGCAACCGAAATTCTGATAGGAGGAGAAATCTTTGAAGTAGAGTTCCAAGTGCTCGATATCAAAGCATCTTTCCTTCTCTTGCTTGGCCAACCTTGGCTCCATAAGGTTGGAGTCATCCCTTCCTCACTGCACCAGAAACTGAAGTTCATCAGAAACAACAGGGTGATAACAGTCAAGGGTGATCCTGATTTAGAGGTAGGCCAAATTTCGCAGGAGGGTACCTCAGAAAAGAAAGATGATGTTAGTCTGACCGGGTTCTCTGTAGAAGTCACAGCCATATCATTTGAGAAAGCAAAGAGTGAAGAGATTTTGTTCCTCACCAGCACTAATCCCCGGGTTGTAAAGATGATGCGTAAACAGGGGTACCTTCCCGGTGCAGGTCTGGGTCGCAATCATCAAGGGATAGTCGAATGGCCTGTAATGAGAAAGAATGAAGGGTTGTTCGGACTCGGATATGAACCTTCTCGTGATGAGATTAGAGAAATGAGAAATTACATGCGGAAATGGTCCGAGCTCCGACGCCGGGGTCTAGAGCTGCCGATGAAATCATTCAGTCTGATCAGAAATGGTAAATACCGCAGAGAGGGTGATGACTTTGCATTCTGTGGGTTCGCAGAGCCGTGGGTTGATGAACTGACAGGGCAGGAGCTGCCGGGGTTTGAGATATTTTTCGATATGGAGCTGCCAGATGAATACCCGAGTTTGCAGATTCATGAGATCGAACCAGAGGTTGATTGGGCTGATATCCTTGAGCCGTGTCTTCTGAATTCCCTGTTCCAGGTTGAGTTACCGATTG
Source organism: Tasmannia lanceolata (assembly GCF_043159265.1). Taxonomy (NCBI): domain Eukaryota; kingdom Viridiplantae; phylum Streptophyta; class Magnoliopsida; order Canellales; family Winteraceae; genus Tasmannia; species Tasmannia lanceolata. The sequence continues at coordinate 3,376,027 of NW_027518713.1, read as the reverse complement.
TAGCCATGATCAGAGGAGATGCGCTGATCCTTGATCCTGAAAGCCTTATCACCCCAGCCGAGGGACCTCTCACGAACTGGAGTTCCCAGGTCATACCCCGAGTCGTCATCCAGTACAGTCCTGTTTCTATCAAAGAGTCTGTTGTCTCTAGCTATATGTCCATTTCCGAGTCAAAAATAGAGTTTGCTTTATCTGATGTTTCTTTTGATGCAGGTACAGTCGTGATCGAGCCCGTTGATGAGGAGTCTTTCGATGCCGTTGTTCAGTCCGATGCAGAGTCCATTGCATCTTCCGTTGAGTCTATCGAGTCTGTCGATTCTGTTCATACGATAGTCCAGTTTGATGATGAGTCTGTAAAGATTTCTAAAGATTTCAATACTGAGCCCATTGAAGGCGCGTCAACAGATGTAACTTCGATTTCTTTGAATGAAATAAAAGACTCTTCTTTTTATTCGCCTGTCTCTACTTCAATTTCTGCTTCTTTATCTGATCAAATTGATAATAATAATAATCAAGACTCCCCCTCTAATGAGGATGCCGACGAAACTCCCCCTGAAATCAAACACATGATTAGGCAGGAGGAGCAGCGTCGAGCAAAACCATTCGAAGAGGAAATCGAGACCATCAATATTGGTGATGAAACCCTAATTCGGGAAATTCGAATTGGCAAAACATTAACTCCCGAAGAGCGTGCGGAATTAATTGCCCTGTTAAAGGAATTCAAAGAAGTTTTCGCTTGGTCCTATGATGACATGCCGGGATTAAGTGAAGACATTGTTCAACATAGACTTCCCCTAATCCCGGGTGCCAGACCGAAAAAGCAAAAACTCCAAAAAATGAAACCAGAGTGGGACTTGCTAGTCAGAGATGAAGTTCAGAAACAATTGGATGTTGGCTTCATACAAGTTGTTGAATACCCTGAATGGCTAGCCAACATAGTACCGGTGCCCAAGAAGGACGGAAAAGTCAGAATGTGTGTGGATTTCAGAGATCTGAACAAAGCAAGTCCGAAAGATGATTTTCCTTTGCCACACATAGACATCTTGGTGGACAACACAGCGGGCCATGCTCTCCTTTCATTTATGGATGGATTCTCGGGATACAACCAGATCAAGATGGCTCCTGAGGACATGATCAAGACGGCCTTCATCACTCAATGGGGGACATATTGTTACAGAGTTATGCCATTTGGACTCAAAAATGCTGGAGCAACATATCAGAGGGCTGCTACCACTCTACTGCATGACATGATCCACAAAGAGGTCGAAGTATATGTTGATGACATGATCGTTAAAGCGAAGACCAGGGAAGAGCATGCAGGGGCATTGAGAAAGTTCTTCCAGCGAATCCAAAAGTTCAAGCTCCGTCTCAACCCGAATAAGTGTGTATTTGGGGTTACGTCGGGAAAACTGCTGGGATTCTTGGTCAGCCAGAGAGGGATTGAAGTAGATCCACAGAAAATCAAAGCTATCCAAGAAATGGCTCCGCCAAAGACTGAGAAGCAGATCCGTGGGTTTTTAGGAAAGGTCCAGTACTTGAGAAGGTTCATTGCACAGTTGACAACGACTTGTGAACCGATTTTCAAGCTCTTAAAGAAGAATGCTCCAAAGAAATGGAACGAAGAATGTCAAGAAGCTTTCGAGAAAATCAAGCAGTGTTTGGCTTTACCACCAGTTTTGTCACCAATCATACCAGGACAACCGATGTTGCTGTACTTGTCTGTTACTGACACAGCGATGGGGTGTATGTTAGCGCAGCAAGACCCAGAGTCGAAGCGAGAAAGAGCCATTTACTACGTCAGCAAGAAAATGTTGGAGTACGAGCAAAAGTACACCATTCTTGAGAAGACTTGTCTAGCACTGGTTTGGGCTACTCAGAAGCTGAGGCATTATTTGTTGTCGAGTAGGGTTCTTCTACTCTCACGGATGGACCCATTGAAATACTTGTTCGAGAAGCCAGCCCTCACCGGAAGAACTGCTAGGTGGTTGTTGTTATTGTCTGAGTTCGATATCACTTATGTCACGCAGAAGTCAATTAAGGGGCGTGTGATAGCTGAACAGTTAGCCGATTCACCAGCAGAAAATAATGAATTTTTGAAAGCAGAGTTTCCAGATGAGGAGATAATGACTGTGGAAGATGAAGTTCCAGACACAAAGTGGTTGATGTACTTTGATGGAGCAGTCAACAATCGAGGCCAAGGAGTAGGGGCGGTGTTGGTGTCACCAAGAAAAGAGTATATCCCTATATCCATCAAACTTCAGTTCAAGTGCACAAACAATATGGCAGAATACGAGGCGTGTATCTCAGGTTTGGAAGCAGCCATAGCCTTGCGCATTCAGGACCTAGATGTATTCGGGGACTCAATTTTGATTATCTGTCAAACTAACGGAAACTGGAAAACAAGAGACGATAAGTTGATCCCGTATAATACGTACCTAGAGTCTCTGGTCAGAAAATTCGGAAATATCACATTCACTCATTTGTCCAGAACAAAGAATCATTTTGCGGATGCATTAGCTACTCTGGCTTCAATGCTTGATATTTCTGCAACAATGGAGGTTCAACCATTAGAAGTGCGACTTCAATGGGCCCCGTCACATGTTAACGCTATTGAAATAGCAGCGAGGTGTTCAGATGGCAAGCCTTGGTACACGGATATCAAAAACTTCATCTCAGGCAAAGGACATCCGCCGGAAGCTTCAGGAAAAGAGCGAAGGTCTCTTCAGAAAATGGCCTCTAACTTTGTCATCTGTGGTGAAGAGTTGTACAGAAGGTCGTTCGATGGAATCCAACTTTTGTGTATAGATGAGGATCAAGCAGCTGAGCTCATAGAGCAGACACACGAAGGAGTCTGCGGACCGCATATGAACGGAAAGATGCTGTCAAGGAAGATTCTCAGACTTGGTTATTACTGGCCGACAATGGAAGCAGATTGCTACGCCTATGTGAAGAAATGTCACAAATGTCAGGTCTACGCCAATCTCATCCATGTGCCGCCTTCTCAGTTGCATTCTCTTACTTCACCGTGGCCGTTCTCAGTATGGGGAATAGATATCATCGGGAAGATAAGTCTGAAGTCTTCTAGCGGCCATGAGTATATCCTGGTCGCCATTGATTACTTCACAAAGTGGATAGAAGCTGCTTCGTATGCATCATTGACCTCGGCTTCTGTTGCGAAGTTCATCAGAACGAATATCATTTGCAGATATGGAGTACCACATGAACTAATTTCAGACAATGGGTCCCATTTCAAGAAGGAGGTAGCGCGCCTGTGTGAGGAGTTTAAGATCAAGCATCATAAGTCTTCGCCATATAGACCCCAAACAAACGGAGCTGTTGAAGCTGCTAATAAAAACATCAAAGTGATAATCAGCAAGATGACTGAGACTTACAAAGATTGGTCGAACAAGCTCCCGTATGCTTTGTGGGCCTATAGAACGTCAATCAGATCCTCTACAGGTGCAACTCCCTATTCTCTGGTGTACGGAATGGAAGCTGTCTTGCCTATTGAACTGCGAATTCCCTCCCTGAGAGTGATGATGGAAGCGGGGTTGCCAGAATCTGTTTGGGCTCAAGCTAGACATCAAGAGTTACAAATGATTGACGAAAGAGGCTGAAAGCATTGTACCATGTTCAGGGGTATCAGCGCCGTGTCGAGAGAGCCTTCAACAAGAAAGTTCGAGTTCGAGACCTCAAGAAAGGAGATCTTGTTCTGAAATCCTTCCGGGCACCGGTATATGATCCCAGGGGTAAATTCAAGCCAAAATGGTCAGGTCCATACATTGTTGACGAAGTCCTGCCTGGAAAAGCCGTCAGACTCCTTGATGAAAATGGAGAAAAACTAACAGAGCCAACAAACCTTGACCAACTCAAGAAATACTATGCTTAAGGCACCAGAAGGCCTTCCTTGGCCGACTAGAGCTTCAAACTAAAAATCCTTACTTAACATATCAAAAGAATCCTTTGCAAAACCCTTTTGAGCTTACACAAAATCAAAACATTCAATTTTCATAACCCATAAACTAGGGGCATTTGTGCCTTGAACTACGCGCGACCTGATCCTCATCCTTTGGGGGTACGTAGGCAGTCCGGCTAGTCCGGATTCGTTCGAAACCTTGGAAAACTTACCAAAACTCCGGTCCTTCAAACCCTAATCTACCTAAAAAGTCCTTTTGGTGCAATAGGCAAAGGTTTGTGGCTAAAAAATAATAATAAAAAATAAAAAAAATGGAGTCTGAAGGCCCGTTAGATTGAAAACCCGCAAGGGCGATCTAAGCAAAAGTTAGGGTCATTCACCTGCTAAGTTGAAAACCCGAAAGGGCGGCTTAGGCAAAAATCAAGGTGTGAGCCTGCTGGATTGAAAACTCGCAAGAGCAATTCAGGCAAAAATTAAGGCAAGCGGTCCGCCAGATTGAAAACTTGAAAATGGCAATCTGGTCAGTGGCAGTGACTTCTCAAGGAGCTGAACAACTGGAGGTAGACAAGACTGGTAACCCGATAATGGCATCATCAAAGTCTGAATAGTGCCAGCATGGCTTACTTTGATATTTTTCTAAATTAGGGGCATTTAAGACTAAGCAATCAAAGGGGTTTAATGCCCATGACGGTAATACCGAACAGGGAATGAATCACTTTTAAACATGGTATTCAAGTCACTCTAAGAGTGGTTAACCTTCACCATTTAAAATATTTGTCAGGTCAAGAAGCAAGTTGAGTCTTTCTTGAAATCCAAGTCTTGTGCTTGTCAATGTCTTTTACTTGTCACTTGTCGATGTCTGTCGCGTGTCAAGTCAAAATCTCCCCGGTCTTGTATGGTCTGTACCTTTCCCAGAGCTGGGGTGGCAGGCACCAAAGCAAGAAGTTGCTTCTCCGGAAGACAGATTAAATCAGAGCAAGGTTCAGAAGAATAGCAAGCTATCAGGCCTATTGAGATTTTGTCAGCTGGCCGATTTGAAAGAGACCTTTCAGGCAGAATTGATCTTATGGTTTTCATGTTTCCTCTACACACAGAGTTTTCTAAATCCAATATTCATGAAATGAAATATTTGTTTCCATGCATTTGTATTGCTTTATTAAGACTCTAGTAATGGAAGTATGAAATGCACTAGGGGCATCTTTTATGACTTGGCAAATCACGCCAAGTCATAAAAGCTGTCAAATTCACAAGGATAATCAGAATAAACCAATGTCTCCAGCAAGTTGAGATGAGAGAAGCTCGAGCACATCTCGAGTCAAACCTCCAAATTCCCCGGCTAAGCCTACTCTATAGTCAGCTCATCAGCAAGGCTAGTCCCCAATGGAGTCTAGCATCTACCTCCCAGAGAGTTCGCTGTCAACTGCTCAAAGCATTCAATCCCCAGCAAAATCCAATTCTTTAAAAAAGGGTCAATATCCAAAATCCCAGCAAATCATGTGAGTCCGGTCCTCAGCAAGGAATTCGCACTCCCGTTTTCTCGGCAAGAGACAAAGCAATTCTTAAAATGATCAATCTGAATCAAGTATAAAAAAAAAAAAAAAAAAAGAGTTCCCGCTTCTTTGGAGAGACAAAGTAATCTCCAAAGAAATCAATCCAAATCCATCTATCCAAATCAATCAATTCAAATCAATCACTCAATCAAAGGCAGGAGAGTATCAATCTTTTCATAAGAGTTTTACTCGTCCAAATTTCCGTTGCTTGTTACTGCGTGAGGGTTCCGCATAACAACGCTTTCCCTTTTGTTACTGTGTGAGGGTTCCACATAACAAATTTCCGTCGCTTGTTACTGCGTGAGGGTCCGCATAACAACGCTTTCCCCTTTGATTAGTGCGTGAGGGTTCCGCCTAATTAAAATTCCACCTTTTGTTACTGTGTGAGGGTTCCATATAACAAATTTCCGTCGTTTGTTACTGCGTGAGGGTCCGCATAACAACGCTTTCCCCTTTGATTAGTGCGTGAGGGTTCCGCCTAATTAAAATTCCACCTTTTGTTACTGTGTGAGGGTTCCACATAACAAATTTTCGTCGCTTGTTACTGCGTGAGGGTCCGCATAACAACGCTTTCCCTTTTGTTACTGTGTGAGGGTTCCACATAACAAATTTCCGTCGCTTGTTACTGCGTGAGGGTCCGCATAACAACGCTTTCCCCTTTGATTAGTGCGTGAGGGTTCCGCCTAATTAAAATTCCACCTTTTGTTACTGTGTGAGGGTTCCACATAACAAATTTCCGTCGCTTGTTACTGCGTGAGGGTCCGCATAACAACGCTTTCCCCTTTGATTAGTGCGTGAGGGTTCCGCCTAATTAAAATTCCACCTTTTGTTACTGTGTGAGGGTTCCACATAATAATTTTCATTGCTTGTTACTGCGTGAGGGTTCCGCATAACAAAGCTTCCCTGTGGTTAGCGTGTGAAGGTTCCACCTAACCGAATCTCCCGTTAGCGCGCGAAGGTCCCGCCTAACTAAAAATTCTATTTTCAAGGCGTGAAGGTTCCGCCTGATTATCCCAACCTCATTTCCAGTGCGTGTGGGTTCCGCCTGATTGTTCAAAGTCCAAATTGCCATTCAATAAAAAAATCCAATCCCTTTTGTATCTTTTCATTTGAAATTTTGGGCCGATCAAAATGTGTTGTCTCTTCAGCTTTGGCATTCGTGCGACAAGCGCCCTCTGCCAAAGAGGGGCATCTGTAGACACCCCATTTTGACCGGACCATTTTCCCCAAAATCGAATAAATTATTGAAATCGAATAAAATCCCAATCCCGAAGTTGAGTCGAGATCTCGGAACCGAATCTCAAAATTTTCGAAAAATCGAACCCGGAAATCCTAAAAATGCCCATTCCCATATATTTTGGAAATCGTTTGAAGGCCTGGATGATCTCTGAACCCCATTGGCATCCCCGTTCAAATTGCCCTGATCCTCTATCTCATTTTCGCAAAAATTTGAAAGAGTTACAAAATACCCCTGAGTTTTGGTATTGGCACCCCTCTATGCGAATTTCTCAAGTGTGGATGATGCTAGCTCGACCTCTCCTTGATATTTTACTGACTTCCCAATTTCCCCCAATTTCCCAAAGTCGAATAAATTTTCGGAATTAGGTAAAATTCCCGAAGCCTGAGTCCTGAAATCGAACCCCGAGTCCCCAAAATCAAACTTTCAAGTTCCTGAAACCGATTCCCGAAGTGCCCTGAAAGCTGAGCCCCGAAGTTTCTAAAATTTGAGGACCAATGGCAAAAGAACATGAAAATCCGAAATTGCTCATTCGAAAATTAATTTTCAAAATATTCTGGAAGCCCAAGTGATCCCGAAATCCCACTGATATCCTCTGGTCAATTACCCCAGCTTTCCCCTGCATTGTTTTTCCGGAATTTGCAAAATTTGCACAATACCCTTGAGTTTTTTGTAGTGGCCCCCCCTATAACTAGAAAATATGCTAAAGAGGGCTGTCCGAAGAAAAGGGGAGGCGTATATATTTTCCCCTTTTAAAAGAGGGGAGTGAAACAATCAAGTGGGGGTGCCCATTGATATGAAGAAAAGGCAAGTAGGGCTAATGGTAGGAGGTTGTAAAATCACCTTGTCCTAGGGGTATTTTGATAAAATGGGTGTTGCTTCCTTTGCAAACAATAAACATTAGCTATTTAAGCAAAAATCAAAATCGTGGAGAAGGGGGAGGCTCGATTTTTTTCTGCAAAAGAGAGAGAGAGGCAAAGAGAAAAAAAAAAGAAAAAAGGAAAAAAGGGAGGACTTCCGGTCATCTTCCCCGTCAACTCCACCGGAGTTCCGTCCCCTTCTTGTAGCAGTAGTCACCCCCTTCTTCTCTCAACCATCATCCTCAGCCACTTCCATTTCGACAGCCACCACCACTGCCTCCACCATCCCTCCCCGTCGGCACCACCACCATCCTCACCACCACCGAGCCGCCACCTCCATTAAAACCCCTCCTCTTCACCACCACTGCCAGCCGAACCCATCTCCACCCTCTCTTACACCCACCTCCACTAACCACCAACATCCACCACCTCCGCCAACACCATTTCCCTACCCAAAACCCATCAAACCCACCATCACCCTTCTCCACCACAGACATCCACCACCTCCAGCCACCATCCTCAACCTCAAACCCGAAACCCAAAACCCATCTTCCACCTCCATAGCCGCCGCACCACCACCAGCCACCACCCTCAACCTCCAACCCGAAACCCAAAACCCATTTTCACCCTAACACCACCCTTCGAAAATCCCCTCCCATTCTTCACCTCCACCACCCTCAACCCCAAAACCGAAAACCCTTTGTCTATACCTCAAAAAAACCGAAACCCAAATCCACCTTCCCCGTTCCATCACCTCTGCAGATCCGAAAACCCACACCCCCACTCACCTCCACCGAACCACCACCACCACCACCCATTCGAAAACCCTCTCTTACCTTCATCTCCTCCAATCCCCACCTCCAAAATCGCAACCCACCTCCACCCCAAACCCACTTCGAAAACCCAAGTCTATAACCTTCAAACCCTCTTCCATTTCAACCATTAACACCATCAGAACCACCACCATCAGCAACCACATCTACCCTTTTCTTCATCTTCTACCTTCGTCTCCCCCACCAAACCCACTTGGATTTTCTCCCAGTAGCAGCCACCCTTAAACCCCTTTTCCATTTCATCTAAAAAGAAAAGAAGAGAGAGAGAGAGAGAGAGAGAGAGACAGAAAAACAGAGAGAGGGAGGGAACTCGAGCTTCACCGCGCCACCACCAGCCGCCGTGCCACCTCCTGCCGGCCGATCTTCCCCTTCACCACCGCTACCTCCCATTTTCAAAAAAAAAAGAAGGGGAAAAACAGAGAAAGAGAGAAAGGGAGAGAAGAGGGGCTCGTTGTTTTTATATATAAAAATATATATATATATATATATATATAATAATAAAAAAAAAGCATTTTCCGAAGGGGAGCTCGAGCTCCACTTTCTGGACACTCTCCGATCAACCCCGTTTCATCCACCGAGGCTTCATCTCCCCATCAGATTTAACTCTCTATTTCAACTGTACCATCGAAGCCGCCTCGCCATTCATTCCAACAATCCTTGAAAATTCCAGCAATCGATTCATCAACCTTGCCATCGGATCAGAAACTTCGACAATTCTCGCTTAGATCCGGCACCGTCACGATCCGGGAGATGCTCGGCCACCATTTCCGGTGCCGACACTAAAGTTCCAAGGAATCCTCTGCATTGGCAATTTCCCTCCAAACAGGTAATACTCTTCCTTTGCCTCGCTTTCGACTTTCCTTAGAGTTTGGGATTTTCTTTCATTTTGGGGCTCCTTCCGTTCCGTTTTCTCCTTCGAGTTCCTGCGTTTCGGGATTTCATTCGGTTTTCGAGATTTTCATCGATTTTCGGAGTTTCCATCGGGTTTAGGCGATGACGGACGGCAACCTCTTGAGCCAAAACCCCCATTCGATCAAAAGGGATAAAAATACATAAAAATCAAATAACAAAAATCCAAAAAACATAAAAAACACTCAAAGCGTTTTTCGAAAAGCTGGTTCGAACTACGTTGGCTTGATCCCTTTTCACAGGGTACGTAGGTAGCTTGGGTCCACCCAAGTCCAGTCAAACCTTTTAATAAACATTTTCAAATATTTTCAAACATTTCAAAAAAAAAAACAAAAATGGGCAAGGATGATGATCTCCAGGTCACTCGGAGTCTCCTTTTTCATTCCATTTCCGATCTCGATCGTGGTTTTCCGGTTTTCATCGGTTTTCCGACGTTTTATCGAGTTTTGGGACAGGCGATGACGTAGCGTGGTCCCTTCACAGGGATTGTCCTCGCTGAGCCCAGCGATAGGCTATGACGATCGTGAGACTTATCCGATCTTTAGCGGATCAGGATCGCTGAGCTTGATTCATTAGAGTCGCTCCCTGAGCCTATCGTACGTTCCCTTTTATTTTCCCTGGCATTTTGGGGCCTGCGCATACCGTCTATTTTCTGATTCCTTTATTTCGTCGCATCTTTTAGCTTATCGTGTGTTTGTCTTTGATTCCTTGTGTGTTTACTTTCAGCTTGCTTATTCCTTGTGCGTTTAGTTTCACATGCTTAGCTGTAGATGTTTACTGCTTTTCTGCTTACCATATCTGATATTGCTTGCTTAGCTGTAGCTGTGCATGCGGATGTTACTGCTTTCCTAGATGTGATGAGTTAGGACTAGATGCGATGAGTTAGAATTTCGATGTTTATCTTCTTTTGCCCATCCCCGGGTCATGCATGCTTAGATAGACGTTTTCTCGGGGATACTCGTTCCCATTTTACATGATTTTAGCCCAAAACTCTTCAAAATTAATTAAAAAGGGCATAAGAGACCAGGTGCTTGCACTTGGGCGAATTGGGGGCGCTTAATACCTTCCCCATTCGTCATCAGGCACGGACTTTTGTATCTCTGGTTATCCGTTGCAACATAGCATTTCATGGGATCCAGGGCCTACTTCCCTGGATGGCGACTCTTCTTTGTTATAGGTACATCTGGGTTCCGGGCTAGTCCTGGAATCGAGAGGTATCTCACTTATATCGCCACCCATGCTGTGAGTGGCACCATTTCGAGAGTTCCTTGGTAGAGCTCTCCTTCACATTGTGGAGATCTTGGAGGATCGACGGGGGACCTCGTGTCCCTCGCCCATTCATCCTCGGGATCGGGGTCCACAACAATCAGTAGGTTTTTTAGGGTAGTTTTTTTTATTTCATCATTTAAAACCTTAAATTAAAATTGATTAAATCACTTAGGACTTTTTCCCATAGATTGAATCCAAACAAATTAAGAATATCAAGATACACATTAGGAAATGTATTGAAATTAGATCTTAGGATGCATGTGATATAGTTCACACATTAATATAGAGTTAAATGAGCCATTTAAAAGAAATTCAAAAGAGTTAACTTTTGAAATTGAAAACCAGATTATCGAGCAAGAATGATGCATGCGGTGGTAACTCCCCATACCTTCCATTCTCGTAATCAGGTAACGAATCTAGATTTCTGGTCAATTATGAGTCCTAGATCTCTCATCTAGGTGGCGACTCTGTCAGTTTCTTTTGCGTGAAATTCGGATTGCTTTAGTGATCCCAAGTTCATGAAAAAGATGAATAAAATCAATAATAAAAAATGGCACACGCCATTCGCGTGGGTAAGAGAGACTAAGAGAGGCGGGTCACGTGCCGCGCCCCTTACGCGGGATCGGGTCCCACAGCCACAAATTCCTTCATGCATTTCTTACAAGACGTACGAGGCATCGGTGGACCAGAGGCATTTCAGATAAGAGAGGGTGTATGCAATTTTATACAAGTTTCCTCCATCGAGGGAGAATCTGACAGATCTCTGAATCACCTACCGTGCTTCTTTCTTTCCTTCGGGGAGTTTCCCGTTATGCATGTAATCAATGATCTCGTCCATCCAGCACGGCTCATGATCGATTTGCATCACTTCAATGACTTTGTTCTCAATACTAGATTTTCTAAGAAATTTCATATATATATTTCCTAAGGCAGTGTATCTAGAGGCGGCTAGCCTAGAGAGTGCATCTGCCTTTCCGTTCTCCGTCCTTGGGACTCGGGTGATCTTGAAGCTTTTGAACTTGTCAGAGAGTTGGCGAACCTTCGCTAGGTATTTGCACATGCGCTCGTCGCGTGCTTCGTAAGTCCCTTGTGTCTGGTTGACAACCAGTTGAGAATCACTATAAGCTCTCAGTCTTTGGGCACAAGTTTGGATTGCCAAGTTCATTCCGGCTATGAGGGCTACGTAATCTGCTTCATTATTAGATGCGTGAAAGCCAAACCTTACTTCGTAGTCCATGACGAAGTTCTCAAGTCCTGTGAGAATTAGGCCCGCTCTACTTCCTAAAGAGTTTGAGGATCCGTCTACATATAATTCCCAGAGTGGTTCTTCTTCCAGTGGATCAAGCTTCTCGATTTCTTTCAATTCCTTCTCATTCAGGTGTGCTTGTGCATTTTCTCTAGGTGCATTCGTGGCATCTGCACCTGGGAGTTGAATTGTTCTTTCATGAACTTGTCCCCCGGGTGTCCCTTCAACTTTTTCATCTGGGGGTTGATTTGCTCCCTCTTCGGCTTGTCTTCCAGGTGCAGTTTTGCCATCTCCACCCGGAGCTTGGATCATTTCTTCATGACTCTACCCCCCATGGTGTATTTCCGACTTCCTCACCCGGAGGTTGATTTGCTTCCGCTTCGGAAGTAGGCACTGTGCATTCAATAATGAAATCCGTCAGTACTTGGGCTTTTATTGCTGGCCTTAGCAGGTATCGAATATTGAACTCGCTGAGTTCTACTGCTCATCTCACAAGTCGTCCGAGGTGTCTAGTTTATGTAAGATTTGTCTAAGCGGTTGATCAGTCATGACTTTAATTGTGTGTGCTTGAAAATATGGCCTCAATTTTCTGGACGCCTTGATGAGAGCATATTCCAACTTTTCAACCCTTTGATATCTGGTTTCAGCCTCATGTAGAACCTTGCTGACGTAATATATGGGTTTTTGTTGGTTATGTTCTTCTCGAATCAACACAGCCGCCAACGCTACTTGACTCACCGACAGGTACAACACTAATTCCTCCCCGGGCTTAGGTTTGGTCAGCACCGGCGGGGAAGCCAAGTAGTGCTTTAGTTCTTCAAACGCTTTCTGACATTCCTGTGTCCAAGTGGCCGTCTTGATTCCCTTGATCGCGTTAAAAAAGGGGATGCATCTTTCTACTGATTTCGAGATGAAACGTCCTAGTGCGGCTACCATTCCATTAAGCCTCTGTATTTCCCTTATGGTGGTTGGTGGATTCAAATCCACCACTGCCCGGATCTTTTCTGAGTTGTCCTCTATCCTCCTTTGGCTAACCATAAATCCCAAGAATTTTCCCGCCGCGACGTCGAAAATGCACTTGGTAGGATTGAGTTTCATGCTATGATTTCTCAAGACCTGAAATGTTTCCTCCAAGTCAGATATATGATCCGAGGATTCTTTGCTCTTCACTAACATATCATCCACGTAGACTTCCATGTTGCGCCCAATCTGTTCCCTGAAAAGCTTGTTGACGAGTCTCTGGTATGTTGCCCCAGCATTCTCTAGACCAAAGGGAATTACACAGTAGCAATACACTCCCTGGTCCGTTATAAATGAGGTCTTAGGGATGTCTGCCTTGTACATACGAATTTGATTATATTCGGAAAAGGCATCCATAAAGCTTAATAGTTCATGACTTGAGGTGGCGTCTATTAGTTGGTCAATCTTAGGTAATGGATAACTGTCCTTCGAGCAGGCTTAATTCAGATCAGTGAAGTCTATGCAGATCCTGCACTTCCCGTTGGCTTTTTTTTACCATCACGACATTTGCTAGCCAATCAGGGTACTTAATTTCTCGGATGAAATCAGCCTTTAACAACTTTTCGACCTCTTCTCTGATCGCGCACTGTCTCTCCGGGGCGAAATGTCTTCTCTTATGTTTTATTGGTTTGTATGTGGGATCCACGTTGAGTTTGTGAACGCTGACCTCAAGGTCTATCCCGGGCATATCAGCGGGTGTCCATGCAAATACATCCACATTCTTTCTCAAAAATTGAATGAGCTCTTCACGAATATTATCACCTAGAGATGAATCGATTCTGACCAGCTTCTCTTCGTTATCTTCATACAACGGGATGGAGATGGGGTCTTCAGCTGGTTGGTTGATCGTGACCTGAGTCTCATCCCTTAAGTCGAGCAGCTCGATAGGTAAGGTTTCAAACGCGTTCTTCCCTTTGAGTGCTGTAGCATAGCACTCTCTTGATTGCGGTTGATCTCCTTTAACTTCCCCCACACCGCTTGGCATTATGAACTTCATTTTCTGATGAGAAGCTTATGCGATGGCACAATGGAGGTTTTGTCCCGGTCTTCCCAAGATAGCGTTATAGGCCGAGGAGGCCCTCACTACCAGGAAATTGATCATCGCAAAGGCCTGATGAGGAGGTTCTCCCACAAGGACAGGCAGTTCGATCTATCCTTCGACCTTGACTACTTTTCCCAAAAATCCAACCAGATCCGAGTTCGCCGGCTTCAAGCAGTCATCCCCTATCATCATCTCTTTAAATGTGTGATAATAGAGGATGTCTACAGAGCTTCCATTGTCCACGATGATCTTTTTCAACTCCCAATTGGCAACAAGCATGGTTATCACCAAAGCGTCGTCGTGGGGAAGTATCAAGTTTTCCATATCTGCATCTGAGAATGGGATTTCGTTTTTCACTTTCAGCTTCTTGTTGCAGGTATGGATGGCGTTGACTTGTCGGGCATAGGCTTTGCGAGCAGCGGATGAGGTCCCTTCGGCCGCCGGCCCACCCATGATCGTATTTATGACTCCAGTAGGTTGGGATTGTTGCATTTCTGAGCGTGGGCTTAAAGGGGCAGGAGATTCGTGACATGTTGGGGATGGCTGAGGTCGTCGAGGACTCCTCCTGCTCTGGCGACTCCTTTCCCGGTGTTCTCTTCTGTCACTATCATCCTTGACATATTTCTTGAGGTATTCCCTTTGGATCAGCAGTTCGATTTCGTCTTTAAGATGTTTGCACTCATCGGTGTCATGCCCATGGTCCTTATGGAATCGACAGTACTTGGACTTATCCCTCTTGTTTCCTTTGGAAAGCATTTTGGTTGGTCATTTAACGAGATCTTCTTCTTTGATCGTGGCCAATATGTGAGTCTTGGACATATTGAGAGGTGTGTAGTTCTCTTCTCTCCTCTGAGGGCTTCTTTCCCTTCTTGGAGGTTTATCATGCCTACATTGCTTCGTAGGGTTCTTTTCTTCTTCCGAAGTTCTCCTCTGGCCTGAATCTAGGGCAGCTAGTCTCTCCTCCACGGATATGTACTCTTCAGCTCCGACCATGAGATCTGCCAAGGAGTGGGGATTTCGGCGGGCAACTGATCACCGGAATTCATTGGACTTGGTAGCTGGAAGAAGAGCATTCATAGCAGCAGAAGGACCTAAGTTTAGAACTTGAAGAGCCTCTTTGTTGAATCGGCTCACAAACGCTTTCAAGGATTCATCGTCCTCTTGTCTTAAAGCCATTAGGGATGCCGCTGTTTTCCGTGGCCGTTGACTACTCATGAAATGTTGGGCCAGATCATCCCCAAACTCTTCAAAATTGTCGATGGAGTTCGGTTTGAGGCGTGAGTACCAATCTCTTGCAACTGCAGATAGAGTGGTTGGGAAGGCCCTGCACAGGAATCCATCAAAGGCACCATGAAGGAGCATCATAGTTCTGAATGTCTCTAAATGATCCACGGGATCCGTGGTTCCATCGTACTGTGGGATTGGTGGCATTTTGAACCCTCTGGGTGTTGGTGCATGTAACACTCGGTAGACACCCCATTTTGACGGAACCCTAAAAAAAAGATTTCAAAGCTGAATAAAGTCCCAAAACCAAATCCAAATGTTAGAGGAGCCCCAAGGTTTTATCAATTTACCTTGCCCTTTAGTGATTCCCGATCTCTTGAAAATTGTCATTGTCGTAAGGGTATTGCCTGTAAATCTTAGCTCGGAATGGACAAAATTCAGAGGAAAAGACAAGCCAAGTTTGTGCTGTCATCAAGGCTATGCAAAGGGGAATGTATTATTGAAGTAAAGGAGTGCCAACATCAGTCAATAGGCCAATTGAAGAGAAAAATGAAGCAAAGTGATGCAACAATCAAGGTATGGGTGTGCGGATATCAACCCTATTTGTGCACAAGAAGAGTTAAAGATGAAGAAAAGACAAGGCAGGGTGTGTACTAATATCAAATCAAAGTGGTGTCAATATCAGTTCCCTTCATTTCAAGCAGTAGTGAGGTGGAATATCTAAGCAATGGTGTGTCAATATCAACCCCATGGGCAAAAGTAACATTTAAATGCCACCCCATTTTCTTACCTGAGCCACTCTTTTATAAGGAAAAGTGGTTATAAATACACATGAGCGGGCTGTCCTTGAAAGAAAAAAGGGGGTCGAAATATCATTTCCCTTTATTTTAATCCCATCAAGTTAGGGCGTGAGGGGGGAGAGTTTTCTCAACAGAGATTTGAGAGTAGAGGGAGAAATTGAGAAAGAGAGGGAGGAACTCCCATTGCCACCACGCTCTAGGGCTATCTAAAGAGGTTGAATCCTCTCATTTAGGAGATCTCATTTTACATTTCTCAAAAACCCTAGCAGAGAGAAAAGGGGGCAATTTTCCATACCCTACTATTCTTTCTTCTCCAATGAGATTCCGGCACTACTCCGGTCAAGATCCGGCGAGCTCTACTCAAGTTCCGATCATCAAACCTTCTTCTTCCCTGTGAATAGTCTTTGCACAAGTTCTTGTTAGACAATATCCGAATTTCTTTTTTGTATAAACCCTAACCTAGCCTTTATTTTCTCCGGTCTAGATTCCGGCCAAGCTCCGGCAATACTCCGGCCGACCTCTCTTCTTCGTCCTCCAATGAAACTTTTATATATACAAACCTTATAGTGTTCTTAGTTTTTCTGATCTCAATCTCAAATCCTGAGATCATCATGAAACCCTAGATTTACTTCATATCTTGAGCTAAAAAACTAGTGAAGTCTACGATAGCAGTCCTAGAGGAGTTAGGCATTGTAGTTTAGAATAAACGCAAGAACTACGTGGCCTTGATTCTCATAGAGGCGGGGATACGTAGGCAGCTTTGGACGAACATCAGACCATCCAAAGATTCGGGCCCGAAAGGCAATTAGAGTCTTAGGGTTTGTTGTTAGTGTTTTAGGGTTTGTATTTGTGGTTATCATTATTTCCTGCATAGGATGATGCTAGTGTGTTTACTTCTTTCTTCTGATTATCCTTATTCTTTACACACTCACACATGTTTACACACACTTAGTTGTAGTGTATTTTATTCCTTTTATTGCTTCATTTACTGTTCATTCACACGCTTAGCTGTAGCTCTTTACTGCTTTCCAGTTTATTACCTCTTGATTATATTGCTTAGCTGTAGCTCTTTTATTACTTACTGTTTTCCAGCTTATCAGATCATATCTGCTATATACTGCTTAGCTGTAGTTGTGCATGCGTTTGTTACTGCTTTCCTAGATGTGATGAGTTATGACTTGGATGTTTTCTTTTTTTTTTTGCTCATGCCCGGGACATGCATGCTTAGGTGTGAGACCCGATCCCGCGAGAGGGGTGGGGCGCGAGCCGCCGCGCTCTCTCTCTTGGTCTCTCGTACCCACGCGATTGGCGTGTGCCTTTTAATGTTGATTTGAATTAATCTTTCCTGTGAACTTGGGATCACTATGGCAATCCGAATTCCACACGAAAGAGACTGACAGAGTCGCCACCTAGATGTGGGATCTAGGACCCGTAATTAACCAGAAATCTAGACTCGCTACCTGGTTACGAGAATGGAAGGTATGGGGAGTTATCCGCCACATGCACCATTCCTGCCCGATAATCGGTCTTCGATTCCAAAAGCTAACTCTTTTAAATTTATTTTAAATGGCTCATTCAACTCTATGTTAATGTGCGAACTAAGTGGCATGCATCCTATGATCTAATTTCAATGTGAATCCTAGATGTGTATCTTGATTTATTAATTTGTCTGGATTCAATCTAAGTGAAAGTTCTCCTAGAATTCTAATTTCATGGAAAATCCTAAGTGATTTGATTAAGCATTTACAAGAAAATTAATATACAAAACACCACAATTTGTTTGTGGTGCCGACTCGCGGGTGGTATGCCATCAGACATCCAAGCTGCCTACGTACCCAAGCCTCACTGGGATCAGAGTCGACGTAGTTCGGTGCACCTAAGCTAAGCTACTTATGCCTAACTCAACTAGGACACCGACCTAGACGGGATTGACTGTTTCAACAGTTTTAGGAGAAGTTATTTAATTCAAGTTGAGGATTTTATTATCTTAGGATTTCATCTAAGATGCTATATGATTCTCATCTAAATGCAAATGGTCCCTTAGACTAATGCAGGTTTGCCTACATCCTAGTTTACTAGGCTTGTCCTAGGGAAAGATTGGGTGACTAGTGTAACTAGACCTATGGCACGGTTGCTATACAAAGCAAACGTCCGTGATGAGGCTGGACTCCTAACTCTAGGACTCCCTAAAACCTAAGACTCCCTAAAACTTAGGACACGACACGACCCGACACCATTGTTCCTAAATTGGGCTCTAAGGGTTCTTACGACGGAAACCATAATCCAATGGTTCCGAGAGACACGAGATGAATCGAGATGATGAATAGTGTGAGGGAATGGGAAAGATAGAGAAAGGTGCGACTGAACTTGGGAGTGCCAAATTGCCTACGTACCCCGTGATGGGGATCAAGCCACACGTAGTTCCACAGGCGAGGTTGCTTGGATTTTGGAAGACAGAATTGGTATTTGTATCTGGAATCGGGTTTGCATTTGAGCATTGGACTTGAGATTCAGAAACATTGATCTAGCAATGGGATTTTGGAATTGGGAATTTGCATCAAAGAATTGAGCATATAGGAATCATCAAGGGTTTGAATTTTCGGAATTCAAAGTGGGCGGGCTTATGAGATTCGGCCAAATGGATTCAGACATGCGACTCGGATTGTGTTGGGATATTACTTGGTTGGATTGGGTTAATGGTTAGGGTCAAGTGAGTCGGGTCTAAGTTAGGAGCAAACCCGAGACTAGCCATGGTCTAACTAGGAGGAAGCAGGGTACAAACCAGGGTGCGGACCAGGGTGCACCAGGGTGCGAACCAGCAGGGAACCAGGGTGCGAACCAGCAGGGGAACCAGGGTGCAACCAGCAGGGAACCTGGGTGCAACCAGCAGCGAACCTGGGTGCGAACCAGCAGGGAACCAGGGTGCGAACCAGCAGGGGAACCAGGGTGCAACCAGGAGGGAACCTGGGTGCAACCAGCAGCGAACCTGGGTGCAACCAGGGTCTAACCAGAGTGCGAACCAGCAGGGAACCAGGGTGCGAACCAATATCGAACCAGGGTGCGAACCAGTAGGGAACCAGGGTGCAACCAGCAGGGAACCAGGGTGCAACCAGTAGGGAACCAGGGTGCAACCAGCAGGGGAACCAGGGTGCGAATCAGTAGGGAACCAGGGTGCAACCAGCATCGAACCTGGGTGCAACCAGCAGCGAACCTGGGTGCAACCAGGGTCTAACCAGAGGCTAACCAGGGGGAAAACGGACCCTACATGCTTCCTAACATGGTTTTTCTTTTAAAGTAAAAGATATGCATGAAAACAGACCCTACATAGAATTGAAATAAATGCCTACCTCTTTGGAAACCCACTTTGTGTTTGATTTTTCTTTGATGTTAATTCCTTGAAGATGATTCCTTGCTTGATAATGACTGCTTTTGATATATATCACCCAACGTATAAAATCACCCGATCCGGCAAGGATGGCCGAACCCTTGAAGAGATGAGGGAGAGGGATGAATTTTCTAAGAGAGGGGTTCTTTTTTCTTCTCTTGGATGGTGGGATGAGAGGGTATTTATAGGAGAATGGGATAGGAGGTTAGGTGAGGTTAGGTGGTTTTGGATGGTTAGGATGAGAGGATGAGGTTAGGTAAGGTTAGGTGGGGTTAGGTAAGGTTAGGTGAGGTTAGGTGAGGTTAGGTGAGGTTTGGATGGTTAGGATGAGAGGAGAGGTTATGTGAGGTTAGGTGAGGTTTGGATGGTTAGGATGAGAGGAGAGGTTAGGTGGGTTAGGTGGGGTTAGGTAAGGTTAGGTGAGGTTAGGTGAGGTTAGGTAAGGTTAGGTGAGGTTAGGTGATGTTAGGTGAGGTTAGGTGAGGTTAGGTGAGGTTTGGATGGTTATGATGGGAGGAGAGGTTAGGTGAGGTTAGGTGAGGTTTGAATGGTTAGGATGAGAGGAGAGGTTAGGTGGTTTTGGATGGTTAGACCCAGGTCATGATCTGCCATTGATCTAACGATTTACGGAAATCGGGTCTCGGAATGGAATCAGGGTCCGGGCTATGAAGTGACCCTAGCTTATTATGTCCCGATTGATGATCCGTAAAGTCAGATCAAGATATTAATGACCTAAAACATATAAATCAATGATAGAGGGGGTTCTCACATGGATTTAACACACTAATTTATTTGTTGATTAAAAAAAACAAAATGGGGTGTCTACAGATGCCCCTCTTTGGTAGAGATGACGTAGTCATTGAATACCAAAGTTAAAAATGACAGAACCATTTTGCGTAGTTTTAATCGACAAAGGACTCTCTAGATACAACGCACCTTAACATAATGCAAAACCTTAGATGAAACCCTAGAACTTGAATAATAATAAAAACTCGATGCGGCGCCGTTCACAAACGGGCAATTAGAGAATGAGATATCATTTTCGAATGGATTCTGAAGGGAAAGGACAAAGATCGCTCTCAAACAGTTTTTAGAAGGAGATGAGACGCCGCTCACAAGCGGGTTCAACGAGGATAAGAAGCATTCCCAAATGGACTTGGATAATGAGGCACCGTTCACAAACGGCCTCAAGGAGGATAGAAAACCATTCACAAATGGACTCGAGAAAAGAGGCACCGTTCACAAACGGGCTCAAGGAGAAGACAAGACCATTCACAAATGGACTCGAGAAATGAGGCACCGTTCACAAACGGGCTCAAGGAGGAAGATACCATTCACAAATGGATTCGAGAAAAGAGGCACCGTTCACAAACGGGCTCAAGGAGAAGACAAGACCATTCACAAATGGACTCGAGAAATGAGGCACCGTTCACAAACGGGCTCAAGGAGGACGATACCATTCACAAATGGATTCGAGAAAAGAGGCACCATTCACAAACGGGCTCAAGGATAAGACAAGACCATTCACAAATGGACTCGAGAAATGAGGCACCATTCACAAACAGGCTCAAGGAGAAGACGAGACCATTCACAAATGGACTCGAGAAATGAGGCACCGTTCACAAACGGGCTCAAGGAGAAGACGAGACCATTCACAAATGGATTCGAGAAATGAGGCACCGTTCACAAACGGGCTCAAGGAGAAGACAAGACCATTCACAAATGGATTCGAGAAATGAGGCACCGTTCACAAACGGGCTCAAGGAGAAGACAAGACCATTCACAAATGGACTCGAGAAATGAGGCACCGTTCACAAACGGGCTCAAAGAGGACACGAGACCATTCACAAATGGACTCAGAAAATGAGGCACCGTTCACAAACGGGCTCAAGGAGAAGATGAGACCATTCACAAATGGACTCAGAGAATGAGACACCTGTTCACAAACGGGTTCGAAGAGAAGACGAGACCATTCACAAATGGACTCGAGAAATGAGGCACCGTTCACAAACGGGCTCGAAGAATTTAGGGATTTTTTTATGAACTTGAATTTGACGTAGGAATGGATTTTTATTTTTATTTTTTAATTAAGGATTTGGATTTGATAAATTTTTTATTTTTGGAAAATGAGGTACCGTCCGCAAACGGGCTCAAGGAGAAGATGAGACCATTCACAAATGGCCTCGAGAAAAGAGGCACCGTTCACAAACGGGCTCAAAGAGGACATGAGACCATTCACAAATGGACTCAGAGAATGAGAAACCTGTTCACAAACGGGTTCAAGGAGAAGACGAGACCATCCCCAAATGGCCTCGAGAAAAGAGGCACCGTTCACAAACGGGCTCAAAGAGGGCATGAGATTTTTCATGAACTTGAATTTGACGTAAGATTGGATTTGTTTGAATCGGGGATTGGTTTTGATGAATTTTTTATTTTTGGGAAATGAGGTACCGTCCGCAAACGGGCTCAAGGAGAAGACGAGACCATTCACAAACGGCCTCGAGAAATGAGGCACCTTTCACAGAAGGGCTCAAAGAGGACATGAGATTTTTCATGAACTTGAATTTGACGTAAGATTGGATTTGTTTGAATCGGGGATTGGATTTGATGAATTTTTATTTTTGGGAAATGAGGTACCGTCCGCAAACGGGCTCAAGGAGAAGACGAGACCATTCACAAATGGGCTCGAGAAATGAGGCACCGTTCACAAACGGGCTCGACGACACAAGATAGCTTTGATTGATGAATTCAACAATGAAAAATTTAGAGATTTTTATGAATTTGAATTTGACGTAGGATTGGATTTTTTGAATTGGGGATTGGATTTGATGAATTTTTGATTTTTTGAGAAATGAGGCACCGTCCACAAACGGGCTCAAGGAGGACATGAGACCATTCATAAATGAACTCAGAAAATGAGGCACCGTTCACAAATGGGCTCAAGGAGAAGACGAAACCATTCACAAATGGACTCGAGAGATGAGGCACCGTTCACAAACGGGCTCAAGGAGAAGACGAGGCCATTTGCAAATGGGCTCGAGAAAAGAGGTACCGTTCACAAACGGGCTCGAAGAATTTAGAGATTTTCCATGAACTTGAATTTGACGTAAGATTGGATTTGATGAATTTTTTATTTTTTTGAACTCAATGAAATCGGGGATATTATGGATCGTGCCCGACAAAGATGTTGGAAACTAGGACTTTGACGAATGATGAAACGGCAAACCTTTGGAACGAAGAACCATTACTAGCAAGAATGGATTAGGAACATTTTTATGAAACTTCAACAAGATTTTTCTCAAAGAGACTGCTGGTCTTGTCTTCTGGGGATTTTGATAACTGAAACCTTGAACAAGACATTTGAGATTGGTAATTTAGAACAATGGCTCTCTTGGATATAATCATGGAAAAGTGGGATTTGCCTCTTGACAGGTGTTTAGATAAACATTTCTTGACCAGGATAGTATTTAACAACTGGAAGGAGATTCCGAATTTTAATGGTTCATCTTTCTGAGAAATTGGCTCAACCACCATTGCATCTGGGGCTCTTCCAAGCTTAAGGTGCCTTCCTGGGGTATGATCTTTTTACGAAAGTTGGGCTTTCTGATGTTTCTACTTCTGAACTCTTCTGAGTTGATCTTCTTTGAAATGTAGCTGTTTGACTAGATTCTCGAACTCCTTCATACGATCGCAGGGAGCTGACGAGGCTGGGCCTTCTTCACTGAGACAGTTGCATCATTTGGACACCAGGACGACGATTGACTCTTTCTAAAGAGAAAACTTAGATAAAATGCACTACTCAAAAGATTGAGCAACTCTGAAGGAGTGAACATAGAATGACAAAGATTGACTGACTACACTGACAGACACAGTAATACTTCTGACTTAGTTAATATTTTATTTGGTAAGTCTATCCTTTCAAGGAATGTTTTTTTTTCAATTGGTGCACATGGGACTTCTTCCTTGAAACAGTAATGCCTCAAGGATTTAATTACGCCCCTTAAGATTGCTTAGCTTCAATGCCCCCAGTTTTGAGGATATCACTTGAATTTGCTTGAATTTCAGTTGATCTTCAGTCTTGATACCGGCTGTAGCCTTCTTATACTGATTCTCTTACCGTGACCAAGTTACCTCTTCAGGGTTTTTAACTTGGCGGACCGCGCTAGCCTTAACTTTTGCCTGAACCACCTTTCTAGGTTTTCGATCCAGCAGGCTATCCCCTTAGCTTTTGCCTAAGCCGCCCTTTCGGGTTTTCAACTTAGCAGGGAAATGATCTTAAATTTTGCCTAGACCGCCCTTTCAGGTTTTCAGTCTAGCAGATCTTCAAACTCCGTTCTTTTTTTTCTTTTTGTGTTTCGGGACCTAGATCATTAAATCTGAACACCGGAGGGACTTTATAGGTAGGATAGGGCTTTACAAAGAATGGCTTAAGGCTCAACAAAGATTTCGACCAAACCTGTGAACAGGTTGCCTCCATATCCCCATGTAGGAATTAGGACGTGTGTAGTTCAGGGCAAATGCCCCTAGTTTGAAAATAAATTGTTTGAAGGTTAATTGATTTTTCTTTTTTTCTTTTCTTTCTGGAATAATTATCTTCTCTTCTTTTGGAACTTGTCCCTCTTTTTTTTTTTTGGAACGATTGATTTTTCTTTTTCTTTTTCTTTTGAATCGACCGAACTCGGTTTAACCGAGCTGCCTACGTACCCCAGTGTAGGGATCAGGTCTCGCGTAGTTCGGGGCGAATGCCCCGAGTTTGATGGTTTTTCAAGAAAATTTGATTTAGGCTCGAAGGGTTTGCAAATCGGTATTCTTTTGACATTGGGTTTTGATTTTGGGATTTAATCGGCCAAAGGAGGCCTTTCGATGTTCAGATTGGGAATCGATCTAGGTTACTAGAGTCTGTCTGGTACTGATTATTTATTTCTTTTTTTTTTCTCTTTTTTTTTCACGGAGTTTGACGGCATTTCCAGGTAAGATAATGGATTTTCTTCTTTCAAGATTCTAATGCGTGCTTTCGGCTTTCATAGAGCGAAACTTGTTCTTCGACATCATCCATCTATGGATTTGTAACTCTTGATATCTGATGATCACTTTTCAATGCTTGCTCTTGAACTTCTTATCTCGAATTTGATGGCTTCATGTTATGAATTTGAGAACCAAGGTCATCGATTGGAAATATGAAAGTTGTTTCTACTCCATGCCCCTTGCATAGCATATGATATTCACTTCATTCATTTTCTTTGAGCTTTCCATCTATGTCTTGCCCCTGGTATCGGTTGTAGCTTTTCTAGACAATCTTCTTATTCTTGAAATAATTTTATCAATTCTTCACACTCTTTAGAGGGTAATGTATTTTCAATCGGCATTCACTGAATCAAAGTTTCAGTGCCAGTGTTTATCATTTCAATTTCATCTTTGAAAGGTTGGGATTGGCGCTCCTCCTCTCGTTCAAGTAATTGTTGTGACTCAAGTGGAGTTTCGTCAATTTTGTCCTCATTTGAAGAGGGAGTCTTATTTTAAGATCAGAAGCACAGTTAAGAACAGACACAAGTGAACTTTTTGGAACTGACCGAAATTTTATTTAAAGAAAAGCTATTACATCAGACGACCTATTCTGAACATGCTCAGGATTCACAACTCTAAATAAGAAAGGGAAACAGAAGATAACTTGCCTGGACTAGGCATTGACCTTTAACTGTAAGACCGGACTCAACAATTATACTGACCATGATGACTGACTCAACATAAAATAGTAAGTGACTAAAACTTTAACTGCTGCAACTGTTTGGCGTTGAAGGCTCGGCGAAGGCTTGTTCGTTCTGAACATCATCATGGCTGATACTTTCAATTTTGGACAATGATGACTGATTCGCATAGGGAAATGCCCCTAGCTCAAGGATTCTGAGAGTAAACTCTGAAGGATTTAGCAGAAATATTCTTGAAAAAGGTAGCCCCTAGAGGAGGAAGAGATCAAGGGTACAGGCAAGATTGGATCATCAAGATTGCACGATCAAATGATTGAGACACAATTTCCGCCAATGAAGACACAATCGAATCCCACAAAAGACGAATGATAGACACATGATCAAAAGATGAGATTGCATAGGATTACTTTCAACGGATAGATCATGAATGACTAATCCTATGAGATCTTTGGAAATGATGGGATTTATATCCTAACCCCAAAGGGAAAGTTTTTATTCTTCACACATTTTATCAGTGTTACCTGAAGGCATCAACCCTAATCCTAATCTAGCGGAGTGGAGATAGGATCTCAACTCATGACTTTGTTTGTGTACCTAGGACCGATCGTAGCCATTGGAAGATGGACTACGGTCTAATCTAGACACAAATGGGTAGGATATCCTAAACTAGGCTCACACATGTGATGCACATGTGTTCGTATACTACATGCATGTGTGGGTTAATCTAGGGGTAAGGCCAAGAGTTCCCTTAGCGCGAATCCATGTTCGATATACTGTACCAGTGTCCGGCGTATCAGTACGTGAACAATAGATCCGTTTACGCACCATAAAGGTACTAGGCTAAGGGTGGAATGCTTCTCTAGCACAGAGGCACCAGGTGATGAAATCCCAGTCAACCATGCTAGATAACACTCCGGGTTCCTAAAATAGGACGTGTGTGAATGTGAGATGCAAGGGTTTAGATGCAAGTGATGTAAGTGTGTGCAATAAGTTCGCGCAATCTATGATGCCTTCAGGTTTTGTTAAATTAAGTTCGAGTAAAATGTGATGAGAGAAAATAAAACAAGACAAACTAATCTAACAAGTATAGAGTTTTTATGAGCCAGTTAAATTAAATTCAAATGAATTATCTTTTGAAATTTTAATGAAGTTAGGTGGTCCCCAGCAGAGTCGCCAAACTGTGAGACCCGATCCCGCGAGAGGGGTGGGGCGCGAGCCGCCGCGCTCTCTCTCTTGGTCTCTCGTACCCACGCGATTGGCGTGTGCCTTTTAATGTTGATTTGAATTAATCTTTCCTGTGAACTTGGGATCACTATGGCAATCCGAATTCCACACGAAAGAGACTGACAGAGTCGCCACCTAGATGTGGGATCTAGGACCCGTAATTAACCAGAAATCTAGACTCGCTACCTGGTTACGAGAATGGAAGGTATGGGGAGTTATCCGCCACATGCACCATTCCTGCCCGATAATCGGTCTTCGATTCCAAAAGCTAACTCTTTTAAATTTATTTTAAATGGCTCATTCAACTCTATGTTAATGTGCGAACTAAGTGGCATGCATCCTATGATCTAATTTCAATGTGAATCCTAGATGTGTATCTTGATTTATTAATTTGTCTGGATTCAATCTAAGTGAAAGTTCTCCTAGAATTCTAATTTCATGGAAAATCCTAAGTGATTTGATTAAGCATTTACAAGAAAATTAATATACAAAACACCACAATTTGTTTGTGGTGCCGACTCGCGGGTGGTATGCCATCAGACATCCAAGCTGCCTACGTACCCAAGCCTCACTGGGATCAGAGTCGACGTAGTTCGGTGCACCTAAGCTAAGCTACTTATGCCTAACTCAACTAGGACACCGACCTAGACGGGATTGACTGTTTCAACAGTTTTAGGAGAAGTTATTTAATTCAAGTTGAGGATTTTATTATCTTAGGATTTCATCTAAGATGCTATATGATTCTCATCTAAATGCAAATGGTCCCTTAGACTAATGCAGGTTTGCCTACATCCTAGTTTACTAGGCTTGTCCTAGGGAAAGATTGGGTGACTAGTGTAACTAGACCTATGGCACGGTTGCTATACATAGCAAACGTCCGTGATGAGGCTGGACTCCTAACTCTAGGACTCCCTAAAACCTAAGACTCCCTAAAACTTAGGACACGACACGACCCGACACCATTGTTCCTAAATTGGGCTCTAAGGGTTCTTACGACGGAAACCATAATCCAATGGTTCCGAGAGACACGAGATGAATCGAGATGATGAATAGTGTGAGGGAATGGGAAAGATAGAGAAAGGTGCGACTGAACTTGGGAGTGCCAAATTGCCTACGTACCCCGTGATGGGGATCAAGCCACACGTAGTTCCACAGGCGAGGTTGCTTGGATTTTGGAAGACAGAATTGGTATTTGTATCTGGAATCGGGTTTGCATTTGAGCATTGGACTTGAGATTCAGAAACATTGATCTAGCAATGGGATTTTGGAATTGGGAATTTGCATCAAAGAATTGAGCATATAGGAATCATCAAGGGTTTGAATTTTCGGAATTCAAAGTGGGCGGGCTTATGAGATTCGGCCAAATGGATTCAGACATGCGACTCGGATTGTGTTGGGATATTACTTGGTTGGATTGGGTTAATGGTTAGGGTCAAGTGAGTCGGGTCTAAGTTAGGAGCAAACCCGAGACTAGCCATGGTCTAACTAGGAGGAAGCAGGGTACAAACCAGGGTGCGGACCAGGGTGCACCAGGGTGCGAACCAGCAGGGAACCAGGGTGCGAACCAGCAGGGGAACCAGGGTGCAACCAGCAGGGAACCTGGGTGCAACCAGCAGCGAACCTGGGTGCGAACCAGCAGGGAACCAGGGTGCGAACCAGCAGGGGAACCAGGGTGCAACCAGGAGGGAACCTGGGTGCAACCAGCAGCGAACCTGGGTGCAACCAGGGTCTAACCAGAGTGCGAACCAGCAGGGAACCAGGGTGCGAACCAATATCGAACCAGGGTGCGAACCAGTAGGGAACCAGGGTGCAACCAGCAGGGAACCAGGGTGCAACCAGTAGGGAACCAGGGTGCAACCAGCAGGGGAACCAGGGTGCGAATCAGTAGGGAACCAGGGTGCAACCAGCATCGAACCTGGGTGCAACCAGCAGCGAACCTGGGTGCAACCAGGGTCTAACCAGAGGCTAACCAGGGGGAAAACGGACCCTACATGCTTCCTAACATGGTTTTTCTTTTAAAGTAAAAGATATGCATGAAAACAGACCCTACATAGAATTGAAATAAATGCCTACCTCTTTGGAAACCCACTTTGTGTTTGATTTTTCTTTGATGTTAATTCCTTGAAGATGATTCCTTGCTTGATAATGACTGCTTTTAATATATATCACCCAACGTATAAAATCACCCGATCCGGCAAGGATGGCCGAACCCTTGAAGAGATGAGGGAGAGGGATGAATTTTCTAAGAGAGGGGTTCTTTTTTCTTCTCTTGGATGGTGGGATGAGAGGGTATTTATAGGAGAATGGGATAGGAGGTTAGGTGAGGTTAGGTGGTTTTGGATGGTTAGGATGAGAGGATGAGGTTAGGTAAGGTTAGGTGGGGTTAGGTAAGGTTAGGTGAGGTTAGGTGAGGTTAGGTGAGGTTTGGATGGTTAGGATGAGAGGAGAGGTTATGTGAGGTTAGGTGAGGTTTGGATGGTTAGGATGAGAGGAGAGGTTAGGTGGGTTAGGTGGGGTTAGGTAAGGTTAGGTGAGGTTAGGTGAGGTTAGGTAAGGTTAGGTGAGGTTAGGTGATGTTAGGTGAGGTTAGGTGAGGTTAGGTGAGGTTTGGATGGTTATGATGGGAGGAGAGGTTAGGTGAGGTTAGGTGAGGTTTGAATGGTTAGGATGAGAGGAGAGGTTAGGTGGTTTTGGATGGTTAGACCCAGGTCATGATCTGCCATTGATCTAACGATTTACGGAAATCGGGTCTCGGAATGGAATCAGGGTCCGGGCTATGAAGTGACCCTAGCTTATTATGTCCCGATTGATGATCCGTAAAGTCAGATCAAGATATTAATGACCTAAAACATATAAATCAATGATAGAGGGGGTTCTCACATGGATTTAACACACTAATTTATTTGTTGATTAAAAAAAACAAAATGGGGTGTCTACATTAGGTTGACATCTTCTCACGGATATCTGTTCCCATATCATACGAATTTTGCCCAAAACTCTTCAAAGTTAATAAAAATGGCATAAGAGACCGAGTGCTTGCACTCGAGCGAATGGGGGTGCTCTTTGGACCTTCCTCATTCGTCACCAAGCACGGACCCTATATATCTCTGGATTTTATCCATTGCACAGAGTATTTGTTTTTGGTTCCATGGCCTATCCATGGATGGCGACTCTGAGTTATTTTAGGTACGTCTTGGTTTCGAGACTTTTATCTCCGGATCAAGAGGTATCTCATATACATCGCCACTCGTGCTATGCTATGAGGGTGGCACCGTTTCAAGAGTTCCTTGGTAGAGCTCTCTTTCACATCTGGAGATCCTAGAGGCCGATGGGGGCTCGTCCCTCACCGATCTCACGATCGGGGTCCACACAATCTATCCGTGAAGGGAGGCCTGCTCGAGAATGGCCTTAGGACGGGCCGGTTGTGGTCCTTTGCCAGTTCTTCGATTCGGTGATCTATTTCTTCAAACCTTCGTAGCTTTGGATCAGCCCTCTTTGCCATTCGGCTGGATGGTTTGTTCCTTCTTTCTACGGTCGGACTTGCCGCTGAATCCGAGTGACTCTGATTTCTTTCGATGGTGGCGATACCTTTCATGTTCTGCACAGTCAACCCTAGATCAATGCCTATGAGCTAAACGAGACCGGGACCAATGACGGTGATATGGCTCAGCTCTTGCATGTCTAGTTCTGGAGTGATGGTCTCGTCTCGAAGAGGAGTGGTGTGTCTGATCACGACGGAGAGGCGTGGGTTCTTCCACTGGAGGGATCAATCTTTCTTGTGGAGGTTGGGAGACTTATAGAGGAGGTTGTTGAGGGACTTGTTGTATCAAGTTTTTATACTGATCGACTAGAGTCGTCACTGTTCACAACTGAAAATCCAGGATAGCTTCTTGGGTTTGAATCTATTCTCGGTCAGTGAGGAAGCTAATTCCTCATTTTCTTTGGAAGCATCTCTAATCCTCTCCTTCCATACTCATGGCAGACTCTATGGGAAATTCTCAGGTCTCTTACATCATGGAAGCCTTGACCCAGCTTGTCCAACAAATGAAGGAATTGAAGGAAGAAAATCAATTCATCAAAGCTCAACCGACTGAGAAATTTGGTCCAACCACTATTGTTTCTAAGGGAAAAGGTCATAGCTTCTCCATGGTTATGGGTTCAGAAGAACTAATTGTGAATCTCTATAGACAAATGGCTGCGCTAACAGAAGAAGTTCATCAGATGAAGCAACAAATGCAAACTTGTTATTGTCAGTCCCAAAGTTCAAAACATTTCGCTGAAAAAAATATCAAAGTCCAGGATGTTGTTACCAGAAATTCTGTCTCTCAGCACCATCAGGATTATGTTGGGCCCTTAATTCTTGAATATGACCAAGAACCACCATCTGAGACTCCTAAAAGAGAATTCACCGACTTGCCGATCTCGCGACTAGATGCTTTGAGATGGTTGGTCAAGGAAAGAATGATAACACTATTGGGACCAGAGCATGTTCCTAATCATCTTCCCAGGACCTTCCAAATGAAAGAATTTTATGATTACCATTTACGTCCTGGTCTTGCTACTCATAAATGCCTCAGTTTGAAATATGATATTCAAGACCTTATAGACATGGAGCTCCTCGACCCTCAAAATCTTTTATCAAGCGGCGAAACTCCATCTTTTCCTGATGACTGCAAACCATGGTTTGAGCAAATGAAGAGAAAGTCTTACGATAATCACGACCAGCAATGTACAATGATGGGTCCGAATATATTGACCCCGGTCTCCACAGGTCAGGAAATCAAAGAGGCCACAACACATGGGGCTTATAACAGGGGTAATTTTACTGCAAAAAATATCAAGGAGCTACAAAATCATATGGTATTCAAATACAATCAATCAGGGGCTACAACTGAGCAAGAGCTCAATAAGGAATTTACCCCTCTCCCGTTTCCACCGTCTATCATATTACAACGAGAATTGGCTTCATGCAATATTTATTTACCTCTCATTAAACCTCCACATAATCCACTCCCCAAGACATGGAGGGCGCAGGATCACTGTGATTTTCACCGAGGACGGGGGCATAGCACTGATTAGTGCATAACTTTGAGACATGTAATCCAGAAATTGGTTGATGAACGTAGGCTGGCATGCCAACAAGCGCTGAATATTGTTGATAATTGATGAGCACATTTATGTGTGAATTGTAGGTGTAAAAAGCATGCATATTTGATAATTAAAGCAGTGCTACTAAGGTATTTTGTGTGTTTATGGTGTTTCAGGGTTATTTATGAATTTTCACGGAAAATAGAGCTAAGGAGATGAAATTCCTAAGGAAAACAATCAATTTTCAAGAAAATCTAAAATTTCAAGATACTTTGGTGGCCGAGTTCAAGATGCTCTAACTGGGTTGAATTTAACGGTTCAGATTACCTTATTGGAGTTATTTAAGGGAAGCAATCAAGTTACATGGTGGACCATTAAATTGGATGGCTCGGATCAGCTATGGAAATGATTTAGAGGGTGCACTTGATTACAATCAGTTTAGATCATCCAATAGAAATGGTTTGGGAGAAGTCCGTCAAAGCTCATAGTTTGGATGGTTTGGATTAGCGAACAAGTGGCCCCTATAAGTAGTTTTTATCACTAATATTTGGATGGTCTAGATTGTTCTTTGGAATTATTTAAAAGGCACAATCCTATTTACCTTGCAGCCAACCAATTGGACGATTGGATTGTCCTATGAAAACCAATTTGGAGACTTATCAATGGACGGTCACATCATCATATGGAAGTTGCTTATGGGATTTTTGGACATATGATGGAGGGGTAGTTTTGCCATTTAGAGAATAACCAAATACCTTAAATAGGAATTGCACTAAGAAAGAGATGGTTCGAATTGAAGAAATATCCGTATATGTATTGGGGCCCACTTTCCCAACTCACATATTATATTTAAAGAAGGTTCTTTGTGGCAGTAGATGGAAAGGGCAACTAAATTTTCCATTGGATTCTTATGTGAGTACATGCATGCACGTACAGTTCTATTGAGATGGGATTTTCGAAAGCACATGCAAAGGGGGCGTAAATATCAGTTTCCTTATTTATTCATGGTGGGCTCCACGTTATTCTAACGATGTTTGCAAATCCAGCGTGCTCCAAGGCAGAAACTTTTAATATTAGAATGGGGTGCTAGTATAAAAAACAAGGAGTGTGGATATCATCAACAAGCAGCCCTCAACTTTGGCAATTGCCATATTGTGTTACAACAATAGTGGGACCCATTTACAATTTGGAAATTACCAAATACATGCAACTCTCTACAACCCATGTTTCCTTTTGAAAGAAATAGCAATTTTCTAATTGCTATACATGCATTTGTAGGACCCACTTGAAATTTAAAAATAGCATCCCACGGTTTTGAATTCAAAAATAGCATGTATTATATATATTATATAATGCAAATGGGACCCACTTACTAACTTGTTTTACTTGTTTGCACATTTAATATAGGTAGGGCCCACCATGAAGAAGGAGAGAAAGTTGCTAAAATCCCACCCATTTCTACGTAAGAGAAGAGGAAAAAGTCAACAAAAATGGCCCAAATTACCAAGACAAGGTACAAAGTTGCTGAAATTGTAAGGAGAAGAGTAAAAGTTGCTGAAAATTACAAAGTTACGCTAGAAGTTGCTGAAATTATACACACAAGGTGGAAATTGCTAAAATTTCAAAGATGCCAAGTTATTTTTGTGAACTTCCTTGGGGCTTGTAAATAGAAAGAGATTCCCTCCATATATTGGTGAAAAAGAATAACAAAGAACTCTCTCCTCTCTCTCCATTCTCTTTTTTTCTCTCCACTACTCTCAAGCTCTCTCCCTTAGGTTTTCTTGTTCTTTCTTTTTCTTTTTCTTTTCAACTCTCAATCCAAGGCATCATCATCCACCATTCAAACTCAAGGTGACATTAAAGCTTGAAGGAGGAAGATTCAACCAAAGTTGCAGGAGAAAAAGACTAAGTTCTATTTAATTTTTGTTATTTATTTTAAGTTCAATTTGATGTAATTTTGTTTCAATTCAAGTTAGTGAAGAAGTAATTAGCTTTTGTTTAATTTTCTTTCAAGTTCTATATGGCAATTCTTCTCCCATCTATCTCGTTTATTTTTATTTTTCTTCCCTTCTTCATGAGTAACTAAATCCTATTTACTTAGGGTTTAGTTGAAACCATGGGGAAGGAGAAATATTTATAATTAAATCAATCTACTCAATTGAAAAATTGTGTAGGATTTTGTGTTTGAAAAATCCCAATCATTCATGCCATTGGCTTTCCCCTTTCGTATGAATGATTGTTGATTAACAAATATAAAGTTCTATATAATCAATGTAAATTGGAGAGTGGATTTGATTAATTACTTATAAGGAATGACATCCCTTTGATCTTATTCCTTATTGACTAGTTAATCGAATTTTCAACCCAATTCAAGAGTTGTTTTAATTAATCAATTTAATCCAAACCCATGGTGGATTCTAACCCTAAGTAATATTTTATATTGAATTAAGGTTTTTACACTATTCCAAATTACTTTTGCAATTTTCCAATTTATTTAAGCCCTTAGAATTTAGTTTTCTAATTAAATTAGATAAGTAGTTAACAGAGATCATTAAAATTTGGAACACTTTGCCTAAATTAGGATTTTAAATCAAAAAGATCTTAGTTAAATTTGATTCTTAGATTGAATAGAATATACGCTTATATATAGTGTTGGCTTCGAGGTCTAAGTCCACGGAAATCCTGAGTCCATTCCAGGCAACATTATATCATAGCTAGTATTCTAATCGGTACAAGAATAGGATTGACAACTAGA
The DNA here is from genome assembly GCF_043159265.1 of Tasmannia lanceolata. Classification (NCBI taxonomy): domain Eukaryota; kingdom Viridiplantae; phylum Streptophyta; class Magnoliopsida; order Canellales; family Winteraceae; genus Tasmannia; species Tasmannia lanceolata. Next base: position 3,341,964 of record NW_027518713.1, on the reverse strand, counting down.
TTTCTCTTCCCTGAGTTCGACCCGTATTTACACGATCCGTGCACCTGCGGTTATTTAATTTCTCAAACAATAATCCCATGCAGAACCTTGCCGTGTCGCCTGCCAATCTCAATGCTTGGAAGGCCCTATACTTAAGAAGCACCGGTCCAAGTGGAGTGAAGAAGAATCAGAAATTGAGAATACTAGACATGAACCGCCTTTGGTCGGGCCTCCAAAGCCAAACAGTTGCAGTAGTTGCAGTTTTAGTCCTTCACTTTTTCATTGAGTTGAGTCACTATGGCCAGTCTAGTTATTGAGTCAAGTCTTACAGTTCTACAGTTCAAGGTCAATGCCTAGTCCAGGCCAATTATCTTCTGCTTTTCTTATTATTTTTTAGAGTTGTGAATCCTGAGCATGTTCATGATAGGTCATGGGATGTAAGAGCCTTTATTTAAATGAAATTTCAGTCACAATAGCTCCTTTGTGTTTATTTCTCAAGTATGCTTCTGATCTTAATAATAACAATAAAGCTCCCTCCTCAAATGACAAAGAGATCGACGAAACTCCACTTGATTCACATCAATTGCTTGAACAAGAGGAGAAACGCCGATCTCAGCCTCTCAAATAGAAAATTGAAATGATAAATATTGGTGTGGACCCCGATCCCGAGGACGAATGGGCGAGGGACACGAGATCCCGCGCCGATCCTCCAAGATCTCCACAATGTGCAGGAGAGCTCTACCAAGGAACTCTCGAAATGGTGCCACTCACAGCATGGGTGGCGATATAAATGAGATACCTCTCGATTCAAGGACTAGCCCGGAACCCAGATGTACCTATAACAAAGATGAGTCGCCATCCAAGGAAGTAGGCCCTGGATCCATGAAATACTCTGTTACAACGGGTAACCAGAGATACAAAAGTCTGTGCCTGATGACGAATGGGGAAGGTGTTAAGCGCCCCCAATTCGTCCAAGTGCAAGCACCTGGTCTCTTATGCCATTTTTAATTAATTTTGAAGAGTTTTGGGCTAAAATCATGTGAAATGGGAACGAGTATCCCCGAGAAAACGTCTATCTAAGCATGCATGACCCGGGGATGGGCAAAAGAAAATAAACATCCAAATCCTAACTCACCGCATCTAATCCTAACCCATCACATCTAGGAAAGCAGTAACATCCGCACACACAGCTACAGCTAAGCAGATAATCAAGATAAGATAAAGAAATGCTACAACTAAGCAGGTGAGAGGACAGATAAGCACAGCAGTAAACTACCAAAGCAATAGAATAAACACACTATCATGCGAGCCTATGTAAGAGATAATGCTAAGAGAATAATAATCAATCTCATGCTAGGAAAGTAAGCAAGCTAACAGTAGCACATAAGAAGTCAAAGATAAACACACAATGAACTAAAAGATATAGGGAAATAAATGAATCGGAAAATCAACGGTACATGAGGAACGAGAATGCCAGGGAAAAGAAAAGGGAGCGTACGATAGGCTCAAGGAGCGATTCTGATGAATCAAGCTCAGCGATCCTGATCCGCTGAGATCGGATAAGTTTCACGATCGTCATAGCCTATCGTTGGGCTCAGCGAGGACAGTCCCTGTGAAGGGGCCACCCTACGTCATCGCCCGTCCCAAAACCCGATAAAACGTCGGAAAACCGATAACACCGGCAAACCACGATCAAAATCGGAAATGAAATGAAAAGAAGGCTCCGAGTGACCTGGCAATCACCATCCTTGCCGATTTTGGTCTTTGTATTTTTGAGAAAAAGCTTGAAAGATATTTTTAGATGCTGAAATGATTTTTTGAAGGATTTAAATGATTTTATTAAAAAGTTTGACTGAACTTGGGATGCAGATCCCAAGCTGCCTACGTACCCTGTGAAAAGGGATCAAGCCAACGTAGTTCGAAACAGCTTTTCGAAAAACGCTTTGAGTGTTTTTTTTTTATGTTTTTTGGATTTTTGTTATTTGATTTTTATGTATTTTTATCCCTTTTGATCGAAAGGGGGTTTTGGCTCAAGAGGTTGCCGTCCGTCATCGCCTAAACCCGACAAAGTGTTCCCAAAATCAATGGGATCCCGAAGCTCGAGTAGGATCCCTAGAAATGAGAGGAGAGTGAACCCGAAGAAGAAGAAACCCCAAACCCTGTAAGCAATAATGATCGCGGAGAAGAGGGAATCCCTAAGCCCCATGAGAAATGACAAGACAAGAAGATAGAAAAGAGGGGCAAAGGGGTGGCTCAAGAGATATTCCGTCATCGCCTAAACCCGACAAAGTTCTTGAAAATCAAAGGAAAGACCACACGCTAGCGACGATCTGGATTGAGACACACATATTTTGCCAAAACATATAGATATCAAGCATCTTGACATTATCTCCGGATTGAGATACAGGGTGAGACTCTTATCATAATGCTACTCAAACACCGAACTTGAGATAGGAAATCACATCGAAATAAGAATCGGAATAGGATTAAAGAAAAGGAGTTAATAAGATGAGATCATATGACCAACCTAGTATGATTGGGCTGATGCATGATTGGGTTGATGTTATTCTCTAAAAAGGAACCAGGTCAGCTGCACGCACTAGCCGAAACAGTCACTTGATAGTAATAACCACTTATCTCATTGTAAATCACACCCAGCGTAAACAATTATCTCATGCTAAGCTTATTCTCCTTGTCCATTAATTATTTAGGTTACTCATTATGACTCGATTCAAACAACAATTATCCGAATTAGAAGAAATTACAGCTACAAGAGAGGATATCCGAACCTGTTATATAAACATGCCACTACCAAATGATAGGATAATAGGATGCCACGGTAAGAGTGATCAAATTTGGTACATAGCGACAATGTTTTAGATCAAAAAAAGTTGACAAAGAGGCATGAAATCAAATAGAATTTAAATCCAACAAGATCTCTACAGCTGCTAATAAATCAAGATCATTTAGAATTTTCCAAAAAAACAATCTCGAATTACTATGTTGGGATGTCAATCAAACACAACCTGGAATCTAACATTATGCATTCAAATCCATCTTTATTATGAATCAAACTAGCAGGTCTTTACCATTAGATCCAAGGTCAAATTTGCCTCGCCTCTGATTTTGCATATTAAGAATAGGGATGGCTGATGTGCTAGATGATGATTCAACCCAAAACAATATGCTTCAACCAATGAAAACCATTTTAACATTCAAACCCATTGAAGTGAATGAGACAAACCAAGCTCGAGCTACCCAGGTAGAATGAAGAGTAGGAACCACCTAATAATAATAAAAATAAATAAATAAAGAGGAAGCAAAACCTTACCAAATGCGGGTGTCTTCAGATTTCCTTTGCTGAGATTTTTGAGTGAAGAATTAGCTTTGACAATGTCCAACACCGAGTGTGTGGCGTGCAAATTTGGGGCGGCAATGGCGAGTGGCTGCCGATGAAGGAAATTAAAAAAAGGAGCTTGATGGAGAAGAGGGCCATGGGCATGTGTTAGAGGGGTGAAATAGGGAATTGGAAGAGATGGGGGTTTTACATAAGAAAAATAGGGGATGAGGTCAGATGAGAAATTGAGACGGTGGAGGTGAGAAATGAGATGGAAAATGGGGTATGTTGATGGGTGGGTATTAATGGCGGAAGTAGAGGGGGTTTGATCGTGGAGTTATGGCTAATGGAGGAGGTTGTGGCTTGAAGGCATGATGGTGGGTGGGAGCTTGGCCGGAATCTATGGTAGAAATGACAAGGGTTTAAAAAAAAATACTATAGAAGATGAAGTTACAGAGGTAGAAGGTGTTGCTAGTGGATTCAATGCTAGTGATGGTGGAAAGGAGAAGATGGAGATGGGATTTAGGTTCCGGATTTAATGGAGTTCGCCGGATTCCGGTGGGCTTGCCGGAGAAGGGTGGATAGCTTGGGTTTGGGTAAGAGAAATGGGTTAGATGTGGTAGTGGAGATGGCCGATTGTGATGGTGAGTGGGGGTGTGGGTTTTGGATCTGCAGAGATGATGGAACGGGGAAGGTAGATTTGGGTTTCGGTTTTTGGAGGTACAGACAAAGGGGTTTCAGTTTTGGGGGTTGAGGGTGGTGAAGGTGGAGGATGGAAGGGGATTTTCGAAGGATGGTGTTAGGGTGGAAATGGGTTTTGGGTTTCAGGTTGGAGGTTGAGGGTGGTGGCTGATGGTGGCGCGGTGGAGAAGGAGGTTGGAGTGCGGTGGCTGAGGGAAAAGGGTTTGGTGGCGGAAGAGTTGGGTGGTAGGAACCGGTGGTGGTGGTGTTGATGGCCGGTGAAGATGGACGGAGGTGGGAAGATGGCGATGGTGGCGGCAAACCCTCCCTCTTTCCTTCCTTGCTCTCTCGGTTTCTCTCCTCCCCTCTCTCTCTGCTTTTTCCTCTCTCTGTTTTCTTCTTCTTCTTGTTTTTTTTTTTTGGTGGTGATGGTGGAGCTGAGGGTGGCGGTGGTGGATGACGGTGGTGGTGGAGGTGACAGAGATGATGGTGGTGGTCAATGGTTGCCGTGGAATGGGTGGAGAAGATGCGATGGAAGGGTTGGAGGTGGAGATGGAAGTCGAGACCAAGCTGTCTTCTTCCCTCCCTCTCTGTGTATTTTCTCTTCTGTTTTTTTTTAGAAAAATCCTCTCCCCTGCCTCTCACGAGACTTGCTATTTTTATAGGTAGGGTTATCATCCTCCTCTAATCTCAGCCATCCATTTCATCCCTTCTCATCTCAGCCATCCATCTCTCTTCTTTAGCCTTAATGCCCCCTTAGAAACCCTAAAACCTAGAATATTCTAATTGATCTAAGCCCTACACTTCACCTCCTTGATCCAATGGCCCATGCCTGTTGCTTGCAAAGGAAGAAAATGTTCATTTTACTAAATACCCCAAGGAGAAGGCAATTTTACCTTCTTGCCACTATACCCTATTTGGCTTTTCTTCTCTTAAAAGGAATGGTATATTATTCCCTCTCTCTTCTCCAAGCAACCCCAAGCTGGCTAATTCACTCCCCTCCTGCTTAACATGGGAAAGTGATTTAACACACGCACGCTTTGATAAATGCACTCCTAGGGATTTTGTACTGCAGTGGGTGGGTACCATTTTGAGTTTTCTCTGCACTTAGGGCCCACCTCCTTCAGGAATTCCGGGATTCGGTTCGGGATTTTATTTGACTTCAGGATTTTTATTCGATTTTGAGGGTTTTAGGGTCCGGTCAAATTGGGGTGTCTACAATTGGCACTGAAACTTTGATTTAGTGAATGCCTATTGGAAATACTTTAGAATGTGAGGAATTGATAAACCCATTTCGAGGATAAGAAGATTGTCTAAAAACGCTACAACCGATACCAGGGGCCAGACATAAATAGAAAGCTCAAGAGAATGAAGAAAGTGAGAGACATATGCTATACAAGGGGCATGGATTGGAAACAACTTTCATATCTCCAGTCAATGACCTTGGTTCCCAAATTCAAAATATGAAGCCAACAAATTCAAGATAAGAAGTTCAAGAGCAAGCATTGAGACGCAATCATCAAATATCAAGAGTTACAGATTAGTAGATGGAGGATGTCAAAGAATAAGTTTCGCTCCATCAAAGTCGAAATCACATATCATAATCTTGAAAGAAAAAAGATCCATTATCTCTTACCAGGAAATGCCGTCAAACTCTGTGAAAAAAAAGAAAGAAGAATAATAAAGCAAATTTATCAACCTAGATCAATTCCAAACTTGAACATTGGAAGGCCTTCTTTGGCCGAACAAATTCCAAATTCATGACCCAGTGTCAAAAAGAATACCCGTTTGCAAACTCCTTTGAGCCTGAATAAAATTCCTTTGAAAACCCATCAAACTAGGGGCATTCGCCCTGAACTACGCGAGACCTGATCCCTACGCTAGGGTACGTAGGCAGCTCGGTAAAATCGAGTTCGGACGATTAAAAAAAAGAGAAATTCAATCGTTCCAAAAAAGAAAAAGAAAAAGGAAGTCAATCGAAAAAAAAAGACAAAAAAGAAATAAAAAAGAGAGAAAGAACAAAAAGAAGAATAATTTACCTTCAAACTAGGGGCATTCGCCTTGAACTACGCACGACCTAATTCCTACCCTGGGATACGTAGTCAACTTGTTCACAGGTTCGATCGAAATCTTTGTTAAACCTTAAGCCATTCTTTGAAAAGCCTCATCTTACCTATAAAGTCCTTCAGATGTTCAGAATCAAAGATCTAAGCCTTAAAAAATGAAAAAGAAAAAAAGGAATGGAGTTTGAAGATCTGCTAGACTGAAAACCTGAAAGGGCGGTCTAAGCAAAATTTAAGATCATTCTCCTGCTAAGTTAAAAACCCGAAAGGGCGGCTTAGGCAAAAGCTAAGGGGATAGCCTGCTGGATCGAAAACATAGAAAGGCGGTTCAGGCAAAAATTAAGGCTAACACGGTCCGCCAAGTTAAAAAATCTGAAGAAGTAACTTGGTCACGGTAAGAGAATCATTATAAGAAGGCTACAGCCGGTATCAAGACTGAAAATCAAAAAGAAGTTCAAGTGAGTTCAAGTGTCATCCTAGAAATTAGGGGCATTGAAACCAAGCAATCCTAGGAATGATAACCAAATCCTTGAGGCATTACTGTTTTAAGGAAGAAGTCCAGTGTTTTTCAATCGAGAAACTACTCTTTGAAAAGCTAAAACTTACCAAACAAAATATTAATTAAGTTAGAAGCATCAATGTGTTTGTTAGTGTAGTCAGTCAATCTTTATTATTCTAGGTTCACTCTTTCAGAGCTCCTCAATCCTTTGAGTAGTGTCTTTTATCCAAATTTCCTCTTTAGGAAGAGTCAATCGTGGTCCTTGTGTCCAAATGATGCAACTCTCTCGGTGAAAGAGGCCCGGTGTCGTCACCTCCCTGCGATTGTCCCTGCACCAAGTTAATCCTGAAGGAAAAATCTCGAGAATCTAATCAAAGAGCTTCGTTTTAAAGAAGATCAGCTCAGAAGCATTCCGAAGTAGAAACATCGGGAAGTGCAGTTTCCATAAGAGGATCATGCCCCAGAAAGGCAACTGAGGCTTAGAGGATTTCATATGTGATGATGGTTGGGCTAGTTTCTCAGAAAGATGAACCCTTAAAATTTTTAATTTCCTTCCTGGTAGTTGAATACTATCCTGGTCAAGAAATATTTATCTACACACCTGTCCAAGGAAAAATCCCACTTCCCAATTTTCAGTATCCAAGAGAGCCGTTGTTCTAGATTACCAATCCCAGGTATTAGATCAAGGTTTCACTTATCAAAATCCCCAGAAGAAAAGACCAACAGTCTCTTTGCGAAAAATCTTGTTGAAGCTTCCTGAAAGCATTCATAAACCATTCTCGTTAGTCATGCTTCTTCATTCCTAAAGTTTGTCGCCTCGTCATTCGTCAAAGTCTTAGTTTCCCATATCTTCATCGTGCACAATCTCTATTGTCCCCGGTTTCATCCTTCATTGATTTCAAGAAACTAAAGTTCATCAAATTCACATCGAATTCAAGTTTATGAAAAATCTCCAAATTCTCCATCGTCAAAGTCATCAATTATTCAACAATTGATCAATCAAGCAATCTGAATTTGATCTCCCTTCTCGCTTGCAGACAGGTCAATTATCTTGATCCGGGCTCGCTCGCAGCCAGGTCAATCCCTTAGCTTTCCATCTCATTCGCAAACAAGCTAATCCCTTCCGACCTTCTGTCTTGCTCGAAAACAGGTCAATCATCTTGACCCAGGCTCGTTCGCAGCCAGTTCAATCCCTTAGCTTTCCGTCTCATTCGCAGACAAGCTAATTCCTTCTGACCTGCCGTCTCATTCGCAGACAGGTCAATCATCTTGACCCAAGCTCACTCGCAGCCAGGTCAACCCCTTAGCTTTTCATCTCGTTCGATGACAAGCTAAATCCTTTCGATCTCCTGTCTCGCTAGCAGACAAGTTAAATCTCTCTGAGCCCGTACAACTACGGTGTCTCTTCAAGTCCATACGACTATGGTCTCTTATCTCCTTTGAGTCCGTACAACTACAGTATCGCAATTCATTCGAGCCCGTACAACTAAGGTTTCTCGTTCTCTTCGAGTTCATACAACCATGGTCTCTTAATTATCTTTAAACATCATACAAATATGATGTCTCATTTCCTTGGAATTCGTATAAATACAGTATTTCATTCACTCTGAGTCCATTAAAAATGGTCTCTTAATTTTTTTTAAACATCATACAAATACAATGTCTCATTTCCTTGGAATCCGTAAAAATACGGTATTTCATTCTATATGAGTCCATTCAAAAATGGTCTTTTAATTCTCTTTGAACATCAAACAAATGTGATGTCTTATTTCCTTGGAATCCGTATAAATACGGTATTTCATTCTCGCTGAGTCCATTCAATAATGGTCTCTTAATTTTCTTTGAACATCATACAAATATGATATCTCATTTTCTTGGAATCCGTTAAAATATGGTATTTCATTCTATCTAAGTCCATTAAAAATGGTCTCTTAATTCTCTTTGAACATCATACAAATGTGATGTCTCATTTTCTTGGAATCCGTAAAAATACGGTATTTCATTCTATCTGGGTCAATTTAAAAATGGTCACTTGTTCCTCTTTGGGATCCATATAAATATGATGTCTCATTTCCTTGGGATCCGTATAAATGTGGTGCTTCAATCCCTCGTTTCCTTTGAGCGTCACATAAATATGATGTCTCATTTTCCTGGAATCCGTATAAATACGGTATTTCATTATCTTTGAGTCCAGTCGAAAATCGTCTCTAATTTCTTTTGAGCATCATATGAATATGATGTCTCATTTCCTTGGAATCCGTATAAATACGGAACTTCATTCTCTGTGAGTCCATTAAAAAATGGTCTCTAATTTCTTTTGAGCATCATATGAATATGATGTCTCATTTCTTTGGAATCCGTATAAATACGGTATTTCATTATCTTTGAGTCCAGTCGAAAATCGTCTCTCATTTCTTTTTAGCATCATATGAATATGATGTCTCATTTTCTTGGAATCCGTATAAATACGGTGTTTTATTCCCTTTGAATCTATGTAACAATGGTCTCTTATTCTCTTTGGGGTATCAATGTCTTATTTCCTTGGGATCTGTACAAATACAGTGCTTCATTTCTCCGAATCCATTCAAAAATGGTCTCTCATTCCCTCATTGCTCGTTAGAAAACGGCGCCGCATCATAATTATCTTTCGTTCTGGATTGAGTAGTTTTTTTACACCCAGATTGATTCTAGTTCTCCGTTATTCTAACTATCAGCTCATGGTGGTAAGAATAAATCATTTTTGATAACATTCTAATTCTAGAACTTCATCTAGGGTCTTGTATTAGGTTAGGTTGTATTGTCTAGTGAATCCTTTGTTGATTAACACTATGCAAAATGGTTCTGTCACTTTTGCTTTGGTATTCGATGACTGCGTCATCTCTACCAATGAGTGGAATCTGTAGACACCCCATTTTGCTACGTCTTAAGAAACAAAAGATTTAGTTAGCTTGTCAAGTCTCAAGTCCATATTTCGCAATAGATTAGGCATCCGTGCATTCTATAGTAGATTTCATCTCATTTTAGGTGTTTGGAAGTTGATTCACAATCCTAAAGGTTTCTAGGGTGTTCCAATGGTATCTGGAAGATGAAAGTTCAAGTTTCCAAGCAAGTGAAAAAACCTGCTATTTTCAAAATTTTCAAGGTTTCCTCATTTTTGCCCATTTTTGCACTACATGGGTATTTTGGTCATTCCTGATGTGTCCCGTTTGACCTCCGAGTTGTATTTAAAAAATCTTGAGTGATTTTACGAATTTTTAAAAAGCTGCTATTTTTAGAAACTCTCTGGGTTTTTCCCCAATTTGGGTATCTTGGGGGTTGTGTTGGTCATTTCTAGTGTGCCTCGAAAATCTCAAGTGTTTTAGGGAACCTGCTATTTTTAGAAACTCATGGGGCTTCCACATTTTCATCATCTTATGGATATTTTAATAATTTCTCATATATCCAAAATCATCTTGAGGGTATGGTTGATGAATTAAGAGTAATTTTGTAAGATTTGAGAAATCTGCTAAATTTAGATCTCTCAAGGTTTTGTCTTAGTCTTGCACTTCGGGGGTATTTTAGTCATTTCCAATATGTCATATTTGGTCCTTAAGTTATGTCTAAGAAATCTTAAGTCCGTTCATAAATTTTTGGAAATCTGCTATTTTTTGGAATTTCTTAGGGTTGTCCCTAATCTCACCAAATTCTTGCACCTTGGGGTAATTTGGTCTTTTCCTGTGTGATTCTTTTGATCCTCGAAATGTGTGAGAGATTATGAATGATTTCTTGAATTTTGAAAAATCTGCTAAATTTAGAATTTCTCAGGGGTTTCGCTTAATTTGGAAATTCTGAGTGTTGAGGGCATTTTGGGTATTTTCAGGGGATACCAAATGATCATGTTTGATATTGTTCACCGAAAGGACCCAACTTTAAAAGCTAGTTTCCTATGTGAGAAGGCTTCTAGAATAGTCTTGAAATACCTCTCTTGTACATAATGGCATGCCTTGGCTTGCAAGAAAGCAATATTAGAAGTAAATCCAATTTAGAAGATAAGGGAAAAGCAAGCCATAGGTGAGAATTGAAAACTAACTAAAGGTAGGAGTCCTCACATTGGAAACTTCCAAATCCAATCTAACCCTAACTTTTTCTATAAAAACAAAGTAACCACAACCTTTGGCCTTTCTCTAGAAAATTCGTCTCTCTCTCTGTCTCTCTCTCTCTCTCTCTTCCTCCTCCTTGGAATTCATTCATCTCTTTTGTTGCATTAGTGTTCATCTCTTCCACTTGGTTCTTCACAAAGTGCTTTCACATATTCAATATATTCAATATACTGGAGGCTACTTTATTATTCTTTGGAATTTCTCTTGCGATTAAAAGGGTAAGTCAAAGCGTATATCCAATGATTACTTACCCTAGAGACAAGGAAAACTACCAAGGTTGGTCTTCCAAAACCCTCTTTCATATAGTTTAAACTAGAAGCATGCTATGAATGAATTTGTGATTTTTTTTTAAAAGCTATAAAGATGAAAGTGTTTGCACGAGAAATTTTGAGGAGATAAGATCAGGTTTAGGTTATTTCATAATCTAAAATGTTTTCTTGAAAAATATATTTTTTAATATTAAAATCCAAATTTTGAAATTAAGAGGGTTTAAATCAACTTTACAAAGCAACTTCAATAAGCCTTTGAAATTTCTTAAATTTTTCAAACTCTGAGTCTTATGTGTATTAAAAAGCCTAACAAATCTGGAATTTCCAGAAATTTTGACTTCGTTTTAACCACGATTTGACCTTTTGAACTTTGCCCTTAGAGAGGTAAAATTTCGCAGGTCAAATTTAAAAAGATGTCAAAACAAATCAAAAATCAATGAAAATTTAAACATAACAAACTTTTAAGGTTTTAGAACAGTACGAATTTTTTGAACAATTTTGGATGTTATTTAAGAGGTTTAATAATTTATTTAATTCTAGAGGTATTTTTGGAAAAAACTAATTTTTGAGAAATATATAGGGTTTTAAGAGATGAAATTTGGATGAGAAGTAATTAAGACTTGATCTAATCTCTTGTGAATTTTTCAAGATTTGTTGTTGTTGTTAGATATTTGTTTATGATTTTTATGCCAAATCAAATATGCCATATTAATTGAGAACGAAATAGCAAATTGCAATGAAAAATTCTGGAAATATTCTATTGAGATTTAATGCTATAATTACATGTTGTCACAAAGTTTGCGTTAATATGGAGTATTGTTACTATATGATTCTTTGTAATTTCATAATCTGGACAGATATCTTTAAAATCGATTATTGATAGTAAATCACGTTGACAATCCATGAAATTTTGCAGTACTTTTATCTGATCCATAGGAAGTTACTGTAAAAATTTCAACTCCTTTAGATGAGATGTGCTATAAGTCTATGTGTAAATCTATAATCTGGACAGATCTCTTTAACATTAGTAAATTGATAGTACATCACTTTTAGAATCCATGAAAATTGTACAGTAACCTTCTCTGGTTTGTAGGAAGTTAGTGTAAAAATTTGAAATCATTTAGATGAGATTTTCTACAAGTCAATGTGTAAATCTATAATCTGGACAGATCTCTTTAATATTGGAAAATTGATAGTAAATCACTTTTAAAATCCATGAAAATATTATAGTAACCTTCTTTGGTCCATAGAAAGTTGCTGTAAAAATTTGAAATTATTTATATTAGATTTACTACAAGTCAATGTGTAAATCTATAATCTGGACAGACATCTTTACCATTGGAAAACTGATAGTAATTTACTTTGAAAATTCATACAAATCTTACAGTAACTTTCTCTGGTCAAGAGGAAGCTACTGTAAAAATTTGAGCCTAATTGGATCAGATTTGTTATAGGTTGATGTGTAAATCTATAATCTGAACTGAAATTTTAAAAATCTTTAAGAGAATTGAAATAAACTCAAATTTCCAGAGAATTCTAATTCTCCATCATGCATTCAACATTTGCTATGCTTGATAGTTTAATCGCCTAGATTGTGTTCATAACCGTATCCAATTTGCGATCAATCCTTGATAATTTGAGCATTTAAATATCGTATGTTGTTGGCCCCGAGGTCCACTGTCCACGAAAATCCTGAGAACTATGCCAAGCAATAACATACTCTAACTTACGTGCCAAATTATGCAAGGGTAGAAAGCACGATTCCCTTTCATGAATGCAACTCAAGGCTGAAATTCGTTAAGCCCTAGAGCCTTTGGTATTCCTTAGATGTTAAGAATCGAAAATCTTTGAAAAATTAAAAATCATTAACTTAATAAATTAAGATCATTTGATCCATGCTTTTGGAACCGTTGGATAACAGTATCTCTTCGTATGGACCTTTAGAACCAATTAGGAACACTTACGTCACGTTCTAGGTTTTAGGATGTCCTAGAGTTAGGGAGTTCAGTCTCATCACGACCAATTACTATTATTAGCAATTGAGTCATAGATCTACTTGCACTAGTTACCCCTTTTCCCATATGACAAGCCTAGTTACCTAGGATGTAGGTTCACCTGCATTAGTCTAAAGAATGTCTTGCACTTAGATAGCACCATTATAACATCTTAGATAGAGTCCTAAGATAATGAAATCTATTCAACTTGAATTAAATTATCTCTTGAAAACTGTTAAAACAGTCAGTCCAATCTTGATTGGTGTCCTAGATGTTTAGGCATATAGCTTAGTTTAGGCACTGAACTACGATCGACTCTGATTCCAGTGAGGCTGGGATACGTAGGCAACTTTGGATGCTTTGAATGGCATACCGAGCCCGAGTTGGCCCATCACAAATGGTGGGGTTTTGTATGTTAGTTTTTTTTAACTAAATTAATTGAAATATATAGGATTTCCTTCAAATTAGAATTTTAGGAGAACATTCACTTAGATTGAATCCAAACAAAAATCAAGAGAATCAAGATACAATTTAGAGATTACATTGAAATTAGATTTTAGGATGCATGTCACATAGTTGGCACATTAATATAGAATTAAATAAGCCATTTAAAAGAAATTCAAGATAGATAACTTTTGGACTTGAAGACCGGATTATCGGGCAAGAATGGTGCATGTGGTGCTAACTCCCCAAACCTTCAATTCTCGTAATCAAGTAACGAATCTAGATTTCTGGTCACTTATGGGTCCTAGATCTCTCATCTAGGTGGAGACTCTGTCATTCTCTTTTGAGTGAAATTCATATTACTTTAGTGATCCCAAGATCATAGAAATGATGAATTAAATCAATAATAAAAAGCACACGCCAACTGCGTGGGTACGAGAGACCAAGAGAGAGGGTGGCGGGTCGCGCCAGGCCCCTCTCGCGGGATCAGGTCCCACACCCCCCCACTAACCGAAATCCCCCCTCTCCACTATAAATAGAGGAGAGGGGTAAGGGATTTTTCATTCCTTCTCCTCCCTCTCTCTCATTCTCCTCTCTCTCACTCTCCCTCTATGGTGTATACACCCTGTTTCGGTGTATTTCCCCCCTTTTCAAGCCTCAAACCCCTGCAGAAAATCAGAAAAACCCTAGTTAGCTTGCTTTAGTAGAAACAAAGTAGAGAAACACTAGGTAGCTCTTATCGGACGTCGGCATTCCGCCGAATTTCTGAAGGTTCAGAGCGTCATTCCTTTTTTGCATCGTTGTTCTGCCGAATTTCACAGAACTTCGAGCTACTTTTCAATAGTAGTGTCGTTGTTCTGCCGAAATCTCGACAAACTCAAAGGCGATTCAACTTTACAGCGCCGTTATGCCACCGATTTCTCAGCAACCTTCGAGGCTCCTTTCCAACCCAGGGCGGTAGCGCTGCCAAATTTCGAAGAGCCCAACACCCTATTCTCAATATAGCGCCGGGGTTCTGCCAAAATTTCGGCAATCTTTGGAGCTTCTCCTTCAAACAAGTGCGGTTACGGAGCCCAATTTTCCAATGGAAGGACCAAAAACCTAAAAAATGTAATCCATTTACTTTTTTGTTCTGTTGTAAAGTAAGTTGCGAAATCAGGCTCTGCCGCAAGCAACTTACGATACAAACCTAAAACAAGGGTAATCCATTTACTTTTCTGTTGTAAAGTGAGTTGCGAAATCAGGCTCACCGCAAGCAACATACGATACAAAACTAAAAAAAGTAATCCCTTTACTTTATAGTTGTGTGTTTAAGAAACTTGTAGGGTGGTTTTCATCATAAAACCTCCGGCTCATTTAGCCCCCAGGTTTTTGGTGTTAAACCCTCTAAATGCCTATTACTAATTCCAGTATTTTACAGCTTTCTGCACACAAAGGGTGCGAGATGGTGTCGTCATAAAATCCGCCCAGGAAATTATGATGTAAATCCCTCCGCCTTCTCTACTTTCTGCTTTTATAGCTTTCTACACACAGAGGGTGCGAGGTGGTGTCGTCATTATGATGTAAATCCCCCCGCCTTCTCTACTTTCTGTAAAGTCATTTTCCGTTTGATTCAAGTTAACCTGATCGTGAGTAGTTGCAAGTTCCATTCGAGCCGTAAACAACTTACAACACCGATCAGGTTAATTATCGCTTATTTTTATTTTCTTTTGTAAATTCACTCCATTTACATACGGAATTAAGCGTAATCTTACAAGGGAAATAAAATCAAATTATTTTATTTCAAATTCTTCAAAAATGCCAATCTAAGTTAAGAGACCGGATTAAGCCGAGCAAGAGGAGTGCTTAACACCTTCCCCAATTGTAACCGTCCCTTACCCAAATATCTGTAAGGATCACGCCTTATCAACAGAGCAAAATATAAGGGTTCACAGGCCCAGAGAAAAAGAACCCCTTTGGTTACTATTCTTCTAAAGGAATTCGAGCCTGGTTACTCATTCCCGTAGAAGAACAGACACGGGTCCTAGGCCCTAACCTAGGTGGCGACTCTGAAACCTCTCTATCTCGCGAAGTTAGGACCTCGGTCCCGAGTTCGTAAGATACGCAGTTCAAATAACACCCCCCTTCTTCTGAAAACCCGATTGTGGTGATCCCTTGTTGTGCTGCACAAACACGGGGAAAATCGGCTCCCACACACTGGCGACTCTGCTGGGGATACTTAAAACATGATAATCTCTCCCAACGTAGCTTATTATCAAATTTAAAAAGGTTGTAGCTCTATATAACTAAATTGGCATTTTCATGACTTTCAAATCAATCAATTTGATTTTTCTCCTTTCTTGGGTTATCCTTAACCCGATATAGCCTTCAGGGGTATTCGCAAGCTGCGAACTTTTTCGCAAGTTGTGAACGCTCCCGACGAGCAAACTCGAACAAGTGTTAGATTTACTTTCCAGTACATTTATATACTTGTTGCGCCTTTTCTACAGGGATTGCTTGCCGCCAATTGCTAAGAGCTAATGCTCACAATTATTGCATGATTGTTTGAGCCAATGCTCGCAATTCAATTACGAAAATGCCCTGGGAGGCACCTAGGCTTACCCCCCTTATTTTTATTTTTTCATGCACACACCATGGGAGTTCATCGCCCACTTGCATACCTATTTACCCGGCAGTAAGTAGCCCTTGGAACGGATTCGGTTGTATTTGGGATTTCATCACCCGAGTCTGCTGGTCACGCATCCATTTGAGGTGAAAGCACCATCTCTTTGCACGTTGCCCTTGTGGTAACGTTAAAATAATGTTGTACTAACTTTCCGTTGCGTTCGGGCACACTGAACAAGGAATTGCTTATACACATTGGTAAGAGGGACCTTGAAGCCTTCATCCCCTGCATAGCCCAGCATACTAAGCACGTAGATATTACCATGTCCTGTCTAAGGACATGCTGAGCTTAGAGTTAAGCAAGCCTACCAGTTAGTCTCGAGAGATGTGAGCGTCATCTAAATAGACATTAAACCCCCAACCCACCTCGGGCATGTTGAGCGCGTCTAGAAAGGTGTCCCCGGGTTGCCCCAATTCTTTCTAGGGTTATCATTACCCTAGTCCGATGCGCACTCGGACGCAGTTTCATTTAACCCAAAATTAGAGGTTATGTCTAATCTTTAGTTTTGTCCAGAGTCATATTTGCAAACCCATATCATCACATTCCTTGGATAAGCAAATCATTGTACCCTTGAAGAACGTCTGTCTTACGGTTAATGCGCTTAGCCAAAAGAGGCCCTCATTCTGGTCCCATCTCACAAAAATTTTGCAAATCCCTCAGTCCTTCTTATCAAGATAGATTAACTTGGTCTCAGACATGTTAGGCTCTGCTGTTTTCCACTTCAATCCATCTTGACTAGCATTATAGTCAAGACAGCAAAGCCCTGTTCAAATAAAGTCTATCTATCTTTTGAACCATCCAATTTCCTGTCAAAGGTTATCTCTCCACACAGAGATAAACCTTCCTTGACCCCTATTGCGGTCCATAGCGGCAAAGCTCTGCCTAATTTCATTGTCAAAGTTTACCTCTCTACACAAAGATAAACCTTCCTTGACCCCTCTTGCGGTCAATAGCAGCAAAGCTCTGCCCAAAATCTTGTCAAAGGTTACCTCTCCACACAGAGATAAACCTTCTGTGACCCCTCTTGCGGTCAATAGTGGCAAAGTGTTGCCCAAAATTCTGTCAAAGGTTACCTCTCCACCCAGAGATAAACCTTCCTTGACCCCTCTTACGGTCAATGGCGGCAAAGCTCTGCCCAACTCAACCCTTCTTCCGTTACGAAAATAACCTAGTCCTGACCATTCGTTATGGTCACAGTACCCGAGCCCGGATCACCCCCTCTCAGTATTTTCTTAGGATTAGACTCATTTCCGACCAGCTCGTAGTGGATCAAAACGAGGGAAAAATTCTATCTGGTTTGTCTTATTTCCGAAAGGATACCCATCACTTGGTCTAATATATTCAAAGCATCGAGTCTCTGTATTCCTTCGCCAGAAAATACGTCAAGCCTAACCTTTGTCAACCAACGTGTCAGACCTCTGTCCGCTTGTCACCCTGAGATCAGGGTTATCTGAATCCTGGTCAAATTCAATCTTTCAGGGGTGTCCTCCCATTTCCCGTATCGTAGGGGCAGACCTCACTTTCAGCTCCTCACATGTCCAAGTTCTATCAAAATTTTGTCAAAATTTGAAAAAAAAAATTATTATTAAAAATTGTAAAAAAAATTATTAACAAAAAAAAATTATTTAAAAAAAAAAAACTTTGTATGGTTCCTTCTTGCATGAAAAGGCACTGAATCTAGTGTATAAATATTCCCGTCTACAGGTAAAAAGTTCATGCACTTGAAACCATTGCACCCGAAAAGTCAAAAGCATGGTCACGTATCAACTCCCGTCTAGAAAGAACCTTGGATTTACTGAGTCCTTCAATTTCTACTCACTCGGTAGAAATTTCGGAACCTTTCAGTCCATCAACTCCTCTTACCATCAGGGCAGAACCTATGGACCAGTCTCAGGCTATCCTAGAACTGCAACAGGCAGTAGCTGAACTCACTCAGAGTTTCCGTCAACTCTTGAAAGAGAATGCTGCATTGAGATCACCTCCTCAGGTTACTGTGGCACCTCCCACACCTCAACTACCTATTCCTCCTGCAGGAAACCATACCGGCCCAGCCCACTAACCAGTCTACGGCTTAGCCTTTGGACCCATTCCTGGAGGAGGAGTACGCCGATGAGAATCATCCCCTTGTACAGATAGTTAAGCAGTGGGAAGATAAACTTGCCAAGGTTAACCAAGACCTCAAGGTCATTAAAGTTCAGGGGTCATCAGGACTCACCATGCGGGAGGTGTCTCTGTTCCCTGATGTACAACTTCCCACTAGCTTCAAATGGCCAGATATCAACAAGTACGATGGAACTGGCTATCCTCGTATGCATCTCGCATCGTTTGAAGGCATGCTCCGATCGCAAAAATTGTCTCCGGAACAGTTAGAATTGGTCTTTCAGATGTCTCTAGAAGGCGTGGCGCAAAAGTGGCTTCTGAATTTACCTGGTAGACTATGGGCTGGGACCGTATAACGAGTGAATTTATCAAACAATTCTCTCATGAGGACGGAACAGAAACTTCTCACCGGGATCTCCAGTCCACTAAGCAACAACCTATGGAGTCTTTCTCAGACTTTGTAAAACATTGGCGTCAAAAGGCAGCTCAGATGCTCAAACAACCGTCTGAAGAAGATCAGATAGACATGATGCACCAGAATCTAACCATCTTCCTCCAGCGCCCTATGGCTGCCCAGAGTTTCTCGAGTCTCAAACATTTCATTGACACGGGCAACAAGATAGATGATTCCATGGTGAGAGGATTGATACCAAGATCAGTACCAGAGTTAAAGCGTGCATACTCCAAAAATTCTGAATCAGGGACAGAAGTAAACAACGGTTCAGCCAAAGTGAGAAAACTGGAGGAAAAATTGTTGCCGCGATCCCAGAGGAAATTCTCCACATTACCATCTGACCTGGTCACAGTTATGAGGGTTTTGATCAAGACCAACAAGCTCACTGCTCGTACACCTAGCCCTCTCCCCAATCCACTACCAATAAACTACAGTGAATGGGAATTCTGTGAATATCATCAAGGGAAGGGTCATCCAACTCAGAAATGTGTCTCCTTGAAGTACGCCATCCAGAAACTCATCGACAAGGGTGACTTCATCATCCCATCAGGGGCGGATGTTGCTCTCTAAAGGTCGTAGCTGTAAGCAAGAAAGCATGGGCATTCGCACTTTTTCCTCATAATATGATTACTGATGCTGGCAAGGCAGAACCCTCCAACTGGTCGGATACTTTTATCCCACTCCTTACTTCTCTGGATACAGACTTCTCATCCTCTAAGTCTGACTCCTTTTTCAGGTTCTGACTCATCTTTTGAAAAAAGGGTCAAATGTAACCGAGCCTAAATAAGGCGCGTCAGTCAGTTCTTCTTCTGATGTATCTTGCGAATCAATAAAAGAACTTTCTGTATTTGCTTTTGTCTCTCGATTCTTCTAAAATGAATGCTTTTAGAATATGCAAATGAAACTCCCCTCAAAATTAAGGAATTAACCAAGAAAGAGGGGCAGCGTCGAGCAAAACTTTTAGAAGATGAGTTTGAAACTATTAACATAAGCATTGAATCCCTGCTTCAGTATATTAAGATTGGCAAAACCTTATCCCCTGAAGAGCGTGCGGGATTAACCAAATTGTTAAAAGAATTCAAGGAAGCTTTCATCTTGGTCATACGAAGATATGCAAGGATTAAGTAAGGAAATTATCCGGCACCATATCCCTCTCTTCCCAGAAGACAAGCCAAAAAAGCAGAAGCTCAGAAGAATAAGACCTGAATAGGTCCTCAAAATCAAGATAAGAAATGATCAATCAATCTCTAGGAGTCTTCCAGAATCCTGAATGGTTAGCATACGTCATTCCAATACCAAAAGAAAGATGGAAATGTTCGATGCTATATCAACTTCAGGAATCTCAACAAAGCATGTCCAAAGGACGAATATCAAAACAGTGGAACACTGAATATCAAGAAGCCTTCAAAAGATCAAGGGCTGTTTGTCATCTCCCCTAATGTTGTCACCAGCTGTCGCCTGACAACCATTCGTCAAAATTCGACGTCATGAACATTACTCTAAAAAGTTTGTCAAAGACAAACTTGTCACAAGGAGAGTTGATCGATGCTCCTACTGAAAATGCAGAGCTAAGCCGTGAACTTCGAGAGAGGGATATGGTGTTTAGATAATACCAAACTCATGTCTTCGATCTAAAGGAAAAAAGTTTAGACCAAACTGGTCTGGCCCCTACATCGTTGATGAAATCCTGTCTGGAAAAGTCATCAGACTTCTTGACTAAAATGGAGATGTGATTACCAAACCTACCAACCTCGATCAAATCAAAAGATATTCAAAGGCTTACATGCGCCGACCAGAGCCAAAATTTGTCACCTACAAAATCAAATCTCTTTTGAAGATGCCTTCAAGCCACAAACTACGCGGACCTGATCCCAGCATCTTTGGGGTACATAAGCAGCCTTGCAAAACCCGGGTTCAGTCACCCTTTTTTGGCAAAGCCAACAGAAATTATCCCCCTTCGATCCTTTCCCATAGAAAGGCCTCGAACTACGCAGACCTGATCCCAATCTCTCTTTGGGGTACGTAGGTAGCCTGATCATTTCAGGTTTGGTCATATTTGGCGAAGCCAAAGACCCAACTCGTTCCCCCGCAGAAAGTCTTGAACTACGCGGACCTGATCTCAATCCTTCTTTGCGGTACATAGGCAACCTGATTATCTCAGGCTCGGTCACAGTTGGTGAAACCAACAAACCTTTTTCAGGATCCCCACAAGTCTTCCCAATGTCCAGAACAAGATCTGAAGATCCGTTAAGTCGAAAACTTAAAAGGGCGGCTTAGGCAAAAATTAGGGTCATCGTACCTATAGAAACAAACCCGGAAACATGTTTCTAGAACAAGTTAAGGTACAAACAGTCCGTTAAGTTGAAAATCCACAAAGGACAACTTAATTGTTGGCAAGGCATACCTTCAAAATGACCAGATGAAGAATTATTTGGTCCAAAACAAGATGCGTTAATACTTCAAACAATCTAAAGGATCTTTGGACCATGATTGAAAACTAGAGGCAGGGAACACTACTTATGCGTAAGAACATTTAAACTCATCTATCTAGGGTTCGACTTACCTAAATAAATCAAAAGCATTTGTTTCAGTAAAATCGAGTCTCCCTCCTTTCCTCCCTACATGGGAATTCAAAAAATATAAGCTCCTTTTTTCAGCCATGTCATTTGCCTAGCAAAGGTAATCATACTTCGACGGAAAACACAGCGAATTCTCCTATCTCAGAAGGTTCAGCTCAGTACTCCAAGTATAGAAAATCAAGATCCAGCTCAGTCCTCCATGTACAGGTCTCAGGAGGTCAAGATCTATTTTTGTACTCCGTGTACAGCAGAAGAATGTTCATAAAGACTTAACCTCGTGATCAGGAGCACTCAGAAAGAACTCTCTTGTCGTTCCTCTCAAAATTGTTATCTTTGTCTCCTACCCTGTATTAACTTTCTCTTCTCTATGGGGATAAATACACTATGGGCATTTTGTATTATTAGTTATAGAAATATAACTAATAATACAAAATGCATGATCAAATCATTAAGAAAACCATGCCAGGGGCATTTTGCATTATTAGTGTTCGTTAATAATGCAAAATGCTCAAAATCAACATTAGCCTTCACTAATAATGCAAAATGCTCAAAATCCAAGTTGATTAAAGAATTATACTAAGGGCATTTTTGTATAAATACCCATCTAGAACATATGTCTATTTATACAAAAATACTCTTTACAAACAACTGCAGATAAAAGGAAACAAATAAAAGCTTATCCATATCTCAAATGTATGTCTGATCAATCCAGAAGATAAAATATATCTCATCCCCAACTGGGGGAATCTAAAATCATTGTTCATTAGTAGGGTCTATCAAACCTTGCTACTGAAGATCATGGACTACATCTAAGGCAGACGACGGGTCTACTCTCGGCTGGAAAACTGAAGACTTCCCTGACTCTCGGAATCCCTCAGCTGGCCTCTCTCCATGGTGATGCTCTAGCAAGCTCACTATCAAATCGAGGAGTCCTAGAACTCCCACCATTTTAGCTCATTTCGCTGATGTTTCATCCGTGGATTTCCTGAATCTTTCAACGATAGATCAATCAACTCTTTGGGCGCTCCCTGAGCCTTCCAAGCACATTTATTCGATGTCCTCCCAACAGAGTTGAGTTATTTTGCTCCCGAATAACCAAAGATTCATACATCTTTTCTCGCAGGGTCTATATAAAGCATGATCAAGGCAACCAATGCCCCCCAAAAAATCTTTTCCATTGTGGATTCCGAGATCCTTGGAGACAATCCAATATATCTTGCATCATCCGTGGCAGAGTCCTCTCACTCAAATGAGTCTCACACCATTGTCAAAATCTAATCCCAGGTGCGAAATCGTCTCGATTTCCCCCCAGCTGAGTGTAACAGCATTCACTCCCCGTTGAAAATATTCCAAGGCAATTGGTTGCCATCCAAAGCCCTTCTCCTCAGTAGAGACAAGATAAACAAACGTTTGTCAGGTACTCCCTGAATGAGAACCCTTGCTCGGGCAATCCGTCTG
The DNA here is from genome assembly GCF_043159265.1 of Tasmannia lanceolata. Lineage (NCBI taxonomy): Eukaryota > Viridiplantae > Streptophyta > Magnoliopsida > Canellales > Winteraceae > Tasmannia > Tasmannia lanceolata. The sequence goes on along the minus strand of NW_027518713.1, from coordinate 3,319,303 downwards.
TCAACGGATTCATCCAATCATGGTCAAACACGACCGATTCCGACACTAATTAATGGATGTTTACATCCCCTTCATAATCAACTCTCCAATCAGTCGATATAACATCGGCTCCCTCAACATAGTCAGGATCACCATCATCAGAATCAATTCCGATTGACTCTCAGCCAATTTACGGCATCCAATGAACCTTACTAGCACAGATAGCTCAAATGGTCCTCCTCACCAGGGCCGAGGCAAACGCTGTCATAGACCCTACTATCACCAACACCCTACATCCCCAGAGAGTCGTTCGAACCTAGTCTTTTAACAAAGAATGTATGTTCCCAGATTCTCCAACATGATATACCCAGCGGCATTTGCAACCAAATCCTCAGCGGACTTTGTACCAAAACCCCTAGCGGCATTTGCAACCAAATCCCAAGCAGACTTTGTACCCGAACCCCCAAAGACATTTGCAACCAAATCCCAAGAGGACTTTGTACCCGAACCCCCAAGCGGCATTTGCAACCAAATACCCAGCGGATTTTGTACCCAAATCCCCAGCGGCTTTTGCAACCAAATTCCTAGCGGACTTTGTACCCAAATCCCTAGTGGCATTTACAACCAAATCCCCAGCGGAGTTTGCAACCAAAGCCCTAGCAAAGTTTATACCCGCATCCACAACAGAGTTTATGACCAAATCAGGCATTCAAAACTAGCAAAAGCCCCATGAGGCATCATCCCCATGGAGTCCTTCGAATCCAGTCCTTAACAACATGCATACGTTCCAAGAGTCTCTAGCCAAATTCCCAGTAGAATTTGTACCCAATCCCTCATCTACCCAGGCTCATTCGCTCGCTTAGTAGATTCCATTGGCCCTGGCTCACTCGCTCGCCTGGTCAATGGTGTGGCCTTGGCTCGTTCACTCGCCAGATCAATCCCTGATCGACACAAGCTCACTCGCTCGTTGGTCGATTCCACTGACCCTGGCTCGTTCGCTTGCTAGACTAATGCCTGATCAACACAAACACACTCGCTCGCTTGGTCGATTCCATTGGCCCTGGCTCACTCGCTCGCCTGGTCAATGGTATGGCCTTAGCTCGTTCACTCGCCAGACCAATCCCTGATCGACACAAGCTCACCCGCTCGCTTGGTCGATTTCATTGGCCCTGACTCACTCGCTCTCATGTTCGATGGTGTGGCCCTAGCTCATTCGCTCGTCAGACCAATCCCTGATCTACACAAGGTCGCTCGCTCGCTTAGTCAATTCCATTGGCCATGGCTCACTCGCTCGTCAGGCCAACTCCTGACTTTTCAGTTCACTCGCAACCAAGTAATTGCTCTGATAACGCAATTCAAAATAACCGCAAAACATGAATATATGCAAGCGATGAGAGTGAGTATGTGCGCTCTTGTTTTATATATGCACCTATTTGGTGCCCCTGGCTTCTAACGAAAAGGGTTCCCATTTTAGCTTACTTTTAGCCCAAATTTCTTCAAAATTAGTAAAAATGGCATTTCTACAGAGTTAGGCAATGTTCCAAGAACTCCACAGCAGAGTCGCCAGCCTGTGGACCCCGATCCCGAAGAAGCTAGCGAGGATACCAGATCCATGTCAATCCTCTAAGATCTCCACATGTGAAGGAGAGCTCTACCAAGGAACTCTCGAAAGAGTGCCCTCACAGCATGAGTGGTGATGTACAAATGAGATACCTCTTGATTCGGGGACTAGCCCATAATCGAGATGTACCTAAAATAACTCAGAGTCGTCATTCAAGGAAGTAGGCCCTGGATCCCATACTATACTCTGTCGCAACGGATAACCAAAGATACAAAAGTCCATGCCTGATGACGAATGGGGAAGGTGTTAGGGGCCCCCAATTCGCTCGAGTGTAAACACCTTGTCTCTTATGCCATTTATTTATTAACTTTGAAGAATTTTGGGCGAAAATCATGTGAAATGAAAACGGATATCCCCGAGAAGACGTCTACCTAAGCATGCATGTCTCGGAGAGGGATAAAGAAAAGAAAACACACAAGTCCTAAGAAGAGTTGATATCAGTGTCATCTGTCATTGGAATGAACACTAGAATCCAACGTCTCTTAGAGAGGCGTAAAAGACTAATCTTTATCCAATGTAAGACAACCCTGCTACCTATCTCCACACATCATGTCTAACATCCACGCCCAAAGAGAGTTAGTACCAGTTTCGTCTGTTATCAGAATGAACACTAGAATCTGCCATCTCTCAGAAAGAGGTGAAGAAAACTAGTATCGATCCGATAACAGATAACCATATTACCAATCTCCATCAATCATATCTAGTCCTAACTCATCACATCTAGAAATCGATAAAAATACACATGCATAACTATAACTACAGAGACGACGAACCTGCACAGTGAGCAAATGTCAGTAGATGATAGCAAAATAATAATCAAATAATAATAAAGAGCTATAGCTAAGCATATAATCAAGATAAATAAGAAGATAAATGCTACATCTAAGCATGTGGGAGCTACAGCTAAGCATGTGAGCAAGCAGTAAACTAGATAAAATAAACATGCAAATGCTACAGCTAAGCATGTGAATCATCTAAAGAAAGCAATCATTCAAGCATACAAGCAAGTATCAGACCACGGACACTTATGACTCTAAGACAATGAACCCTAAGACTATAATATGAAACTTGACTCGGACCAGGATTGCCATCCCGGCTGCTCTACATAACTAGGCCTCGAGAAGAATCAGAGTCAACGTAGTTCGGTGACCTATTCTAAACTACGATGCCTAACCATCTAGAATCGTTATCCTAAACTCGATCAACTAGATTCAGCTAGTTTTTAAAGCTTCTTATGTGATTGCTTAAGTTCAAGTGAATTATAACTTTGAGGACTCCCTATATGCCCTAACTAATGCAAGTTGGTTAGCCTTGAGCTAATGTAGGTGGTTCCTATGTCCTATGTGTAACAAGGCTGTGTATCCTAAGGAAAACCATCGGCTAACTAATGCATCCTAGTCTAGCCATTGGCTCGACTAAATGTCTAACCGACCACGACTCGAGGCCTCCTACCTCTAGGGACACACACAAAACACACAAAGCATCAACATATCCAGGACAGACTCCTAACTCTAAGAGAATATCTTTTTGAAAAGGTTTGGTTTTTAAAAAAATTTAACTTTTTTTTAGGGTTTTGAATTTATTAATGATTTTTAAGGATTTTTTGAAGGTTTGAAATGTTTATTTTTTAAGGTTTGACTGGACTTGGGATAAGGATCCCAAGCTGCCTACGTACCCCGTGGGAGGGGATCAAGCCAACGTAGTTCGGAACAAACTTTCCTAACTACACTCCTAATGACTCATAACTTTTCAGATGTTTGGGATTTTTCAGATGTTTTGATGTTTTGAAGTGTTTTAATGTTTTTGTTCTTTAAAGTTTTTCAATGTTTTTGAATTTTTAAAGTGTTTTCACCCTTTTAGCCAAAGGGAACCCATGTGTCTACACCCCGTGATCCACAGCCTGGCAGAGTGTCAGTGCTAAGGGTAGAATCCCTAGAGCTAAAAGGGAACTCCAATCTGAAGACAGACTCACAAAAGAAATGGACAAACTCCTAAACATCTTAAGGGCAGGACATACTCAGAAGATTTGCAATGGTTGGACAGAATCCTATACTTTGCAAGGGTTGGACAGAATCCCATGACTTGATAAAAGGTTGGACAAAATCCTAGCTCCCTATGATGATAGGACAGACTCCTATGACTCTATGACAGTAGGACAGACTCCTGAGGTAGGACTGACTCCTAAGGTAATGGACTGACTCCTAAACTTTATACTCTGAGAAGGGGATGATATCTAGAGAAAGCATGTCTTCTATAAGAAGGAAAGACAAATAAGGATGTTTGTGAGACTGGGCAAGTCTCTTAAAAGAGAGGACAACTATGACCAATGAGACAAAGCATGTCTCCTATAGGAAGAACAACTAACTCTAGTGAGACACAGAATATCTCCTATGGAGGGCTCCAAGTAACCTTATCAGTGCCCTTGCAATGATAAAATAGGGGTTAGGCAACTAAAAGACTAAGTTAGTGAAATTCCAAGCGTGGTCCCGAAATGGCAACAATGAGGAGTGAAAATTATTAGGTTGGTAGCAAGTTTTAACCTTTTGAAAACTCAAACCCAATTTTGGAAATTAAGAGATCAACAATGAAATTCAAATACACAAGTTAAATCTAAAGATGCAATGCAAATAAAGAGCAAGAGTTTAAGAGAGAGTGCACCCGAGATTTAAAGTGGTTCGATCCTCAAAACGCGAGCCTTACTCCACTCCACCAACCAAACCCGTTGATGGCTTCACTATGTGATCTTCTTAACTTCGGCGAAGATCAATGCCGATTACAATTCCGATTGCCTTTAACCTTGGTGGCAATCTTCACCACGAAGAGTGTGCTTCGCTTCTCCGAACACTCGCCCAATACAATGTCTTTGAATAAGAAAGAAAGAACAAAAAATCCCTCACAAGGGTTTACACACTTTGTAGAAGATGTACAAATTGAAGCCTATGATCCAAATCCTAATCTTAGAGGATGAGAGGCATAAACAAGCTTTAATCACTCTTTGGATGTTCAAATGAAGTTTTAGAGTGTTAGGATTGATGGTTGGGGTGTTTAGAATGCCCATATTTATAGAAAAACTCAAATATGACCGCTCAAGGGCATAGTGGTAATTCCAGCGAAAATTCCCAACGGCTATAATTCATACCGTTATAGTGTTCTCGGAGTTCCGAGAATATTTCTCAGAGTTCCGAGAATTTCTCGAAGTTTCGGGAATACAAACAGAAATTGGAAAAATGCTACTGGACCATTTCTCGGAGCTCCGAGGAATGTCTCGGAGTTCCGAGAAGCCTATGTCAAGCAGATTTTCATTTCTGGTTTTTAGGCTTCCGACTCTACACCAAGTTGGGATTGCTATGAGGGTTCCAAAGTGTTGGAACTCCATAAGGACAATCTCTTAAACATTTTAGGGTGTGTTAAATTAACTAATCTGTGCCTCTTAAAATCTAAAACTAAGATTGGATCTAATACATTCTAATATGACTTTGATCTTCAATGGATTCTTCAAGTCTTCATTTGTCTTGGATCTCCGATGTCTTTGGCCTTCATAAGCGGTCCAATGCGAGCTTCTTTGGCCTCAATCCAAGCAATCTTGTCTTTAAGCAATTATGATCTACAACTTAGACAGTCAAACACATTAGTGATCTTAAATCACTTGTGTATTGGAATCATCAAAATAAGATGGGAATTGCCAAGGTGGGAACCATTGGGCTTACAGTTAGTCTTCTAACTTGAAGGGGTGCTCTAATGATGGGACTAATCAAGTCCCCTATACATGACTTGCTAGTGAGACCATGCATGTCTCCTAAAAGGGAATAACTTTTCTACTGAGACATAGCTTGTCTCCTAAAAGGGTGGGCTCTAGATGACTCTTTCACTGCCCTTGCAATGAATGGAGACTTCTAATATACAAGGTTACATGACTTAAAAAAGACTGGGCAAGTCTTATAAATAAAAAAGGGGAGTGCTACTTGGACTGAGCCAGTCCCCTAAGGATGGGCTTGGGCTAGCGCCTTCATCGCCCTAAAAGGAGAGGGTCTTGGAATATTACATACTTACAAGTCGGAATCACAAGGCGAGCTAAAAAATGAGCACACAAATTTGCATGATTATTGATATTATTGTATTACTGTTAATCCTGATGAAATAAATGACATTAAAATAAGACAATTTATTCAAACCCCTGATAGATATTGACTTTGTCATAAATAAATTATTACTTTAAATGTAAGCAGACTAGTACATATTATGAAATGATTTTCATGTTATGCAAATGTCTAAAATCTTCCAAACCTTATTTTATAGCTAAATTAATAAAGTAATTGAACACATCAACTGATTTGATAAAAGACATCCATCTAATTCTCAAGCTATACCAGACAATCATATCGATTCAAAATTTTGTTAATTTTCCTTAACTAAACAAGTAGATCAACTCCATGATTTTTCCATATATATAAAAGAAAGACTAATAAAAAATTTTGGAGATTTTATGATTAACATCAATGAAGCACAAATCATGAAAACAATATCCTTCTTTCCTAAATGCTTGACTAGAACTTTTAATTCAAATGAAATTGAATGATATAACCACTCAGAAAGATAACAATGATAAAATGACCTGATCATAAAAAATGATAACAATAGCAAAATCATATGATCACACAAAAACAGGGTCATCTAAATGAAATAATTAACCAAATTACTATTATTATAACCTTTCATTTACCCAAGTCAAAAGTTAAACCAAGAAGTTATGAATTCAAATACCCAAATAGATGTAGGAAAACACATGGGTCATGACATACTTTAATTCCCTGCCAAACAAAATGCTCAAATGGCAAAACACCAAAATTATTTCTGAAGTAAACCAAGGAAATAAGGAAAATTTATATTCATGAAAAAGCTACTTTACCTAATACTTTCACACAAAGAGTTCACAATATGAATATATTGATTCTCGAAATAACGAGTATACTTTAGACTTCGATCAATATTGTATTAGGTTAATGAAAAACACAAACACATGAGAACTTTATGCCACAACCACACTGCACTGCCATATTATGATATTTAATGAAAAGAATACATGCAAAACCTTATACGATAATTAACTCTGTGATATTTAAGGAAGGATCCTTAAACAAACTCTGTTCCAGAACTACCTATGTAATGCTCAAAGAAAGAATACACAAGCAAACTTTTATCCTGTGACCAACTCTATGAGAATTAAATAAAGAATAACTAAGTTAATTTCGTACGGTAGCCAACAATGAGTTGTCAAATGAATGAATCTACATAAATTTTATATCCTGAATCATCACTGTGCTATTTAAGAAATTCCAACAGAATTTATACAACAGACATTAACAATTTTATACTATTTAAACAAATGAAAACTAAGCTTATGCTATGATCAGTCAAAATTCTTCGAATAAATGAATTCAATAAAATGGATCTTTCAGACATTTTTAATATGACCAGATCTAACAAAAACCTCTAAACCCAACCCATTTGTTTATCCTCAAATAATTCTAAACAACTTGAACCAAAACAAAATAACCCAATTTACTAGTGAAATGAAATTTTCTGCCAATACAAAAAAAATTTCTAAAAATCAAAGAAAATTGTAGCAACTGACAAATAAAATACTCTTGACCAGTATATTTATATGAAAATATTCATGGGGAAGACATACAAATTTAACTCAATTATTCAAAACTTTATCGATGATGTATGCTTATCAGTAATGCGTACTCACCCTATCATTTCTTACTGACTTTTCAAAATAATGGTTTTCAAACCAAGGCAATATTTTGAAACAGAACAACTCTCAACTCTATTCAATTTTAACCATCTTGAAGAAATACCAAAAGAAGGCTTCTTACTCTAATCACTTTCATTGAACTATATAAAAATAAATAAAAAATCAACCATCATTTTAAACTCGTAACTCTTACCTTTGCTTAAATCAACTCTCTTGTTTCATACCATTATAGCCTATATGATGAAGATATCACAAGACTTATGTTAAATGAACTATATTCATAACCTTTAAACAATATACAAATGGCACAACCTAACAAAATTTCACACATTTTTTTAAACCTATGTTATTCATGCAATCACAACCAAAACGTTACCAATGCACATTGCCTTCAAATATTTTTTTTAAACTAATCTTTTAAAATTCAGTACAGAGCTAGAGATCATAACAGCATACAATTTTATAAGCATATGATTTTAGCACTTATACTAAAATTGATAAAACCATAATGGATAACACTGGAATGACATTTTAGACAAGTTTTCCCAAGCTACTGAGCCAAAGTAAACTAAAGTCATTGCCTAGATTAAATTTCATTCAAGGGATTCTAAAAATAAATAAATAAATAAATAAAAATGTGAAGGCTTTGAATATGCACAATGGAAGGTAAAACAATGGGGTAAAATCTGTGAGATAGAAGGATGAGAGTTCAGCTAGGGAAGAAATTGAATTCTATACAGACTTCCTTGTAGAAAAAAAAAACCAAATTTATAGCCAAAATCATTTCTGCCTATGGATTGGATATAATGGTATAATTATTCATGATAGCATAGTGGAAAAAAAGGATTATCATGGACTCAAATCAAATAAAACTCTAGAGAGTAGAACATGAACATGATGAGTTCAAGTAACAAATATTAAATCAAGTGATCTACAATCTCTTGCTAGAAATTGGTATCCCCAAAGCTCACTACATTTTGATGATCAAAAGTGTAGGCTAAAAAGGCAAGAACAAAATTAACGGGGTTCTCCAATGAACAACAAACAACCTGATTACATTCACTAGCTCAAGGTAACATCAACATTTCTAAACAGAGGTTTCTTATAGGCATTAGTCTGTTGTAATATTCCATTTCCACACTAGGACAGAGTTTGTCAATGTCTTTTCATTCATTTGCCATATACAACTAACCCCTGCAACCTCATTACAAGACATCTTTTCCACTGAAAGTATATATCAACAAATTTCTATGGATAACTCTGCTCCCAATACTCTAGAATTCAAAACTGAGACAAAAGAAGAAGAAAAAAAATCTAAAGATCAAGCATATATACATTCCTCATAACTATGAAATTAAAGGTAAAGCCCACAACTAGCATTTACACTATTACATCTCCAAGAAGGCATTATTACCACTCATATGAAATGACCTTGAAGGTCAACTATCGAGGCATAAAACAGGGAAAGTAATGTCATTTTCAACAGGAAATAATGCCAATTCCAGAACACCATTGTCATATATATGTACATATATTGGAATGAACCACATCATTTGTGAGCTAAAGTCCAAAGGCAACTACCGTCCATCAGTCTTATCTATAGCAGGTTTATGCATTCGATCACCAAGATAAGCCATAAAGAAATGATATCAACATCTTTAAACTTCAGCACTTGCATCAACCCAATTTATTGTTTGAAATTTAAAATGCAGCCAAGGTATTTAAATAAATCGCATGAGAGGAAATGAATAGCACTTATATAAGAATAAGGCAACAAACCACATGTCCTTATTATCGTGCAGGCTTACTCAATGCTGAATCCTTTGGAATATAGTGACAATAATATTCATAGACTGATGAGAGATAGGGGAGCTTAACTAAGTTAATACAACTACATGGTATGGTTTTAAATTCTTTTCATGTTGTAATCTTAGCTTTTCCTCATTCATAACATTCGGGCATTTCCTTTATTATCAGCCTTTTTTAAAAAAAAATCCTCATGTACCAACCAGAGAAAGAAAGAAAACAATAGAAATATACATTAGAGTATGATTATATTAAAACCAAAACAGGGGCTGATACCCACACCCCAAGATAATAACCATTAAAATAAGAACTAATTATGTACAGGTTGTATTCAGCCTTATACCTGGTAACTCGAAATTACCTCACTAGATGGAGATTAACCTGCTTTTATAACCGTCTACACCTCACAAGTTGAACCAATTCTAAAAATTGCATGTTACAGATGGTTCAAATTACAGAAACTGTAACCTGCTACCTGCCCAAAGGATTTATCCACTAATAGATCTTCATATACCCCTGTTCCTGATTTTCCATGTTGTAAGGTACTTATCTCAAGCACTTAATATTTGCTTTTGGTATCACTCTAAAAGAACATATCCAAACAACTAACCATAAAGAAGAAACTGTTTTTTAAACTCAAAAACCAAACTCAACATGATGGATATCAATTTAAACCTTATCCTGTAATGATCATTGGAAAGTTATCCTATAAATACTCATGTGAAAAATACCCAACAAATTATCCAAAGCATCATCGGATTTACCATTCACTAAAGGGACACTAAGAAAATAAGTAAACTATTTGATAAGCTTACATGACACAAAATACCCAATCCAATTATTAGCATATCCTCAATTACACATTCTCACAGACAAACATACTCATAAATACACACACACATACATACACACTCACACAGGCACATATATACGCACATATGGACACATACACCTATACGTGCGCGCGCGCACACACACACACACACTTATACATAGACACACACTTGCATAGACACAACACACACATACAAAACAATAGCATACACCTGCTTAAATGCACATAAGACAGAGATATACACACACATACAAACACACAGGGATGCACATAGACATTTCTATCACTAAACAACAAAGGAAGGGCTGCTCATATCAAAGTAATGTGGACTACCATTATCAAAGGTATGTGTTTGCTGCCACTATCATAAGGGTGAGGTAGTGGCTGCAAATATCAAAGTGAGGGGCTGCCATTATCAAAATAGTGTGAAGGCTGCCATTATAATAATGTGAGGGCTGACAATATCAAGATGAGAGGGCTACCATTATCAAAATGGTGAGGTGGCTGCTAGGATTAAAGTGAGAGGGCTAGGTAAAGAAATGATATTAGCACCACTGCACTAAGACATCATATCTTCTACATATATGATAATGGAAATATTATCATCTATAGTAAAGGACTGTATACATAGAAATGTGGTAATTTATCAACCTTATATATACTTCAGGGAAAAAAATATCGCCATAGCCATGTTTCATAACCACAATGGTTCATCATGTCTTTCATAAGAACATCTCTCCAAACAAGTCAAGTAACTAAATAGAGAGTTCACACTAATCACAAAGAGAGCACTTCAACTGAAAGGTCTAACAAGTACAAGCAAAAATAAGTGAAGATGAGATCAGGTTGCTAAAATGGAGAGGGCAAAATTAGACTAGAAAATGGAGCCAATGGCTAAAACTTTTGGAGAAGCAGATAATAGCAGTGATGGGGAAGACATTAAATCGATGGAAACAATGGTAGCAATGGTTTGGGCATTTACAGGAACAAGGTAATACATGCATTTCATCATTTAAAAGAAAAAAAAACATAACTGCATCAACATTTTTTCTAAGAGCATAAAGGAGAACTCTTCTTACTGTCCACAAATAAGTTCAAACGTAGAATGTGGACATACACATGTCATCCGTATCATTAATATAGAGTGAAGGCAAAACTGATATATAAAATCTTTGTAATGACCATCAAATCTCATGCATGTCCAGCAACACTTTAGGCTTTAAAATGAGATATCACATTGATACCAGAAACACACAACTTTATTTCCCCAAATATTATAAAATTACATCACTAAGAACACAAGTCATTTGAAATATACTAAACTAGCTCTGTAAAAATCATGAATTTAAGTGATGCAAATCTCTGTTCCAACGATTATAACTCTGCTAACAAGTATCTCCATTTTATCAATTATAATCACAAAAACACAAGATCAGAATATTACCTGTTATCAAGTAAAGATCTGAATTCAACTCTTAAAAATCAAATCAATAACATTATTCATCAATTAAGACATGAAGCACAATAAGAAATGGCTCAGCTAGGGTTACCTATGTTAGATTTCTTCAGAAACGATGTAATTGCCAGGGAAGACTCAAAAATAGCAATCAGATCTTCCTTTTTCTTTTTCCACAAACTCAGATTAAGTTTTTTTTTTACCTCCAAAAATCCTCGATGTTCAATCAGAAAAAAGAACTTGCAAGAAATTTTGCTAGTAAAGGCTCTAACCTGATCTAAAATGAAAAATCTTAAAGCTGGAAAATAAGATCTGAAGTTTTATAAACTCAGCTAGGGTTATAGGAAAAGAAGCTAGGGTTTGAGCAAAAGAAGCTAGAGCTTAACATGGTTGATCTGTGGAATAAGGATCGGAGATCAATAATAGAAGAAGAGATTTTGTGGAAAACAAGGTAACATAAGGGAAAGAACTAGCTGAAGCCTAGCTAGAGCTTGACCGGAGCTCCGACAAGATTGATCGGAGAAGAAAGTAGGAATAGGATTAAAGTTTTGCTGAATTTGGGAATTTTCCCTCTTTGAGATCTTTAAAATAAAGACAAGAACCCTCCTCTCTTTTTTTTAACTAATGGCTTAGATTGGTATTTATAGGTAAACTGTGAGGTTGATATCAGCACTACTGTTTGATGAGGCGCGCGGTTTGCGCAGAAATTTGGTGGGTGCGCGACACCATCGTGTCTCATATGGCACATGCTCTGCACTGTCCAGGATAAATGCACCCCCTTCTGCATTTACACCACATACATTGCTCGGCTCGTTCGCTAGGAAAATGTACTCGGATTCTGACGAAATTTTACGGGGAGTTAGCTGAAACCCTAAGCTACCCTAGGGTGGCATTTGGGGCCATAAATCTCTAATTTTGTGGGGTTTTGCTCAAACACAAGGATAAAGGGTTCGGTCAAAATGGGGTGTCTATAATCATGCATACCATCCGTCGTATCAATCATCAGGTGCCAATTTGGCATTCCTGTCATCAGTGTCCATACTGGATGTCAAAATGACATCCCCCGAGGTCCCTCCCCAAATCAGGTGTCCTTAACCTGACTTAGAGGTCCCTCCCCCAGTGAGGTGTTCTTAACCTGACTTCCGATGACCCTCCCAGCTGTTAGTAATGACGTCCATCCGAAGACTCGTTCTAACAGTCGTATTTTCAAAACCCCATCGGCGAGATGTGTCCACTCAATGACCTGACAGCAAGGTTCCTCGGTGAGGGCTGCACGCCCTAGGATCCGATGTGAGTCTTCCAAGCCTATCATTAGTCTCCAGTGACAAATTTTTGCTGTCTCCTTACTTTAGCATTCAGGTGCCTTGCACTCTCTACCAAAGAGGGGCATCTGTAGACACCCAATTTTGTCAAGGAATTATTAGTGATAGGTGATGCGAGGAAGAACCTTATGACGAGTTCTAGATCACCAGTTGTGTTTCCCTCAATCTCTCTATTAGGGCACTAACTCTTCTCGAAAGTTGTTTTCAACCACCGAAAGCTTGTTTTAACATAGCACCTGCTTTTTTCGGAGAACCCAAAGCATGTTTACATGGCACTCGCCATTTATGGCATCTGTCGGCAAGCCCGTCTGTACACGACATTCTAAATCGGTAAGTCAATTTTGTGTCTGAAACTCTCTTTTGGCATCTAAAGGGCACCCGACTTCTCAAAAGCACCCAATTTTTGTTCCATTGGAAAGCACTGGAGAAAAGAAATCCAACGGACCTGACCACGTGCGAATCGGAGTCCAGTCAGAAGAGATATGGACGACCGAAGACGAAAATCACTACAGGATGAAAAAGCCGCTCCCGAATTACCGGAAAGCTTGTTTTCACTCAGTAAACAACTTTTTCATCAAACCAGAAGCCTGTCTACTCAGCACCCGCCATTTACGGCACAAACTGATAAGCCCGTCTGCACACAACATTCCCAATCGGTAAGTTAACTTTGGGTCCAAAATTTTCTTTTCGCATTCGAACGACACCCGGCTCCCCGAAAGCACCCGATTTCTGGTTCATTAGAAACCCCTGGAGAGAATGAATCCAACGCACTTCACCACGTGCGAATCGGAGTCCAATCGGAAGAGATATGGGCGACCGAAATACCGATAAAAGACGAAAACACTACGGGACGAACCAAGAGAGGACGAAATAAGGGGTGTATGGTGTGACATCACCCACCTTTTTGGGGGTGATGTCACCCCCCACTAACCGACATCCCCCCTCTCCACTATAAATAGAGGAGAGGGGGTAAGGGCTTTTAATGGCGATGAGCCAGAAATGGCCAATTTCCGGCCACTTCTGGCTGGATCCAAACAAAGTGGTCTACTGACCGAATGTCATTCATGATGAGATATACAATTTTGATTAGTAGTGTTTTTTATGGTTTTGATGTTTGAGGGGTCCAAAAGTCAATTCAAAGTTGTATTTTTCACACTAAGACATAACTGTGCAATTTCTTAAAAATCATGGACAACATGAGCTTTAATAATTTTTAGTGGTGGTTTGGATGTTTTGAGCTTGGTAGCAAGTCATGAATCATCTTTTGGATGTTTTCCATGATTCTTACCATTTTTGGGATATTTTTGTGAAAATTGCATCTTTAGTTGTGATTTTACCTTTTATTGCTTTTGAAGGCTATTTTGGACTTAAATCATTTTTAATGCTTATAGTTGGATATGATGAGTGTGCTAACAAGTTTTAAATCATATATTGAATAATTTTTATAAATTGTTTGGCATTTTTGACCATTTTTTGTAAAAATTGCATGTTTGGTGGAAATTTTGTCCTTTTTTTAAAGGTTGTTTTGAGCTTAGATTAATTCAAATGGATGTTTTTTATTATGTTGGGCATGATAGCAGATTATAAATCATATATGGAGTAAATCTTATGATTTATTTTGAATTTTGGGCATTTTTAGTGAAATTTGCATGTTGTGTTATGTGCTTCAAATGCCTTTTCAATGCTAAATGATTGAAATTAATGATGTATGCAAACAAATGATTTAATCATGATCAAGCCTGAATAAAGCATGCTGAAAATATCTAAAAGAAGCTGAAATTAAGCATTAAAAGTTGCTAGAACTTTGCTAGAGACACACCACGAACAAGCTTGCTTCATTCTTCCGGTTCTTGAACTAAATGATAACTTGGCATCTGAAACTCATAGGATCACTTCTAAAACATGTTTAAACCTTCCAAATCTTGCGAGTTTCATCCTTGGAGACATGCCATGTCTCATACCGTCTTTGAGATCCATTGCTTACATATCTTGCCTCTCGTTTGCATCATTACCCATTAATTACATCTTTTGCATATCATCATTTTTCCTTAAAGTCCTTCCTTCATTGCAAGGGCAATTTCCTTCCTTCATTGCAAGGGTAATGAAAGAGTCATCTAGAGCCCCCACTAGGAGACACATTTAGTCTCATTAAGGTCGTTCTCCTTTAGAGATAAGCCTTGTGTATTAGCAAAGCACACATAGGAGGCTTGCCTAGCCTCATTTATAGAACACCTACAAGTTGTACCCCTTTCTAAGTTAGAGACTAACTTAGTGTTTTAGTTATTTTTTTCTCTATTTATCATTGCTAGGGCAATGATAGGGATACTTGGAGTCCACCTCTGTGTCTAGGAGACTTGCCCAGTCTCACTAGCACCCTTGTTTATTTTCTCCCCATTTAGCGAGTCCTTGACTTATTTCCCCTATATTTTGGTAGCGTTATTAGCGAGTCTTTGACTAATTTATCTTTTGGCAGCACTATTAGCGAGCCTTTGACTTATTTGCCCCTTCTTTTATGGAGTTGTGAGATATGCTTTAGATTATTTCCATCCCCTCTTTAGTGTCACTTGTTTAGGACTTTATCATTTGTCATAGATATTTCTTTCCCTTTTAAAGACTAGCTTAGTACTAGAACTTACATATTTGGGATCTTAGCTTTCATAGTGGGATACTAGTTTATTTGTTTTGAGATCATTACATTTTTAATGAGTTTGTTTTGTTTGGGGTTTCCCCTTTACCCTAGGGTTTTACCCAAGGGTGTTGCATTGTGTGTTCCCTTTGGCCTTTGACCATAAGAGTGAAAACATTTGAAAATACATTATAAAACATCAAAACACTTGAAAACTTAAAAACACAAAAAATATTTGAAAACTTGAAATTCAAAAATATTGAAAGCTGAAAAACTTTAAAGATTTTAAGAGCGTATTAGGAAAGTTTATTTCCGAACTATGTTGGCTTGATCATCTCCCACGAGGTACGAAGGCAGCTTGGGATCATTATTCCAAGTCCTGCCAAACTTTGAAAATAAAACTTTGTAATTCTTTAAAAAATCATTCAAACAACTTTAAAACCTTGTTTGCAAAAAGATCTTCCTCTAGAGTTAAGAGTTTGTCCTAGATAGAGAGTTTTAGAATTAGGAGTATGTCTTTGATATATTGTGTGTTTGGTATGTGTTAGAGTTAGGAGTTTGTCCTAGCTAGGAGTTTGTTACGCCTCTGTCCGGTCGGTTGGCAATCTACATCGCCTACTGATGACTAGATTTATGATGCGTTAGTTTGCCCATTGTTTTCCTTAGGCCACACAGCCTAGTTGTACATAGGATATAGGAACCACTTGCATTAGCTTAGGGCTAAACTTGCATTTAGTTAGGGCATATAGGAAGTCTTAAAATCCACAATCCACTTGAACTTAAATAATTGTTCAAAAAGCTTTAAAATTAGTCTGGTCTTTTAGGTCGAGTCTAGTTTAAAGGTCTAAATGTCTTAGGCATCGTAGTTTAGAACAGGCAAGCAAGAACTACGTTGCCTTGATTTCTGTGAAGCAGTGATACGTAAGCGGCTTTGGATGAACACCAAACCATCCAAAATTCGGGCGGAAACGTTTAGGTTTTAGGGTTTGTTGTTAGCATTCTGAAAATTGAGTTTGTTATTCTGTACCATTTCTTGCATAGGATCATGCTAGTGTGCTTTCATTCTTTGATTGGATTGATGGTGATTTCATTCACTTGTCTTAGTTATAATCTTTACTTGTTCATCGTATACTTGCTTAGTTGTAGCTTCACCATGTTTAGCTGTAGCTCTTATAGTTTTTTTTATTGCTTATACTCATGTTTAGTTATAACCCTTTACCGCTTTCTTTATTGTTATTCACATGCTAGCTGTAGTTCTTTACTGCTTTACTATGACCTGCTTAGCTATAGCTATGCATGTGCATGTTTATCGATTTCTAGATGTGTTGAGGTAGGGCTAGATGTGTTGTGTTATGACTTGGATGTTTATTTTTATTTATTTATCCCTAAGTCATGCATGTTTTAGGTAGACGTTTTCTCTGGGATATTTGTTCCCATTTCATATGATTTTCGCCCAAAATTCTTCAAAGTTAATGAAAATTGCATAAGAGACAGAATGCTTGCACTCGGACGGATGGGGGTGCTCTTCGGACCTTCCTCATTCGTAATCAGGCACAGACCCATATATATTTCTGGTTATCCATTGCATAGATGATTTATTTTTGGGTTCCATGGCCTATCTATGGATGGCGACTATGAGTTGTTTTAGGAACGTCTTGGTTTCGAGCCTTAGCTCTGGATCAAGAGGTATCTCATTTTTCGTGACCCGTGCTATGCTATGAGGGTGACACCTGTTTCGAGAGTTCCTTAGTAGAGCTCTCCTTCATGTGGAGATCCTAAAGGACCGATGGGGGACCCGTTCTCTCGCCTCCTCCTCTCAGATCGGGATCTTTACAGACTTTGTAAACAAATTATTTAAACTCTTTAAAAAGCAAAAAAATCTTTCGCAAATTGTTTTTGAAACTTTTTTCCTTTAGAGTTAGGATTTTGTCCTAGAGGTGTTGTGTGTTTGTATGTGTTTGTTTTGGTGTTTTATATTTGTTTTAGAGTTAGGAGTTTGTCCACGCCTCTGTTGGGTCGGTTGGCAATCCACATCGCCAACTGATGACTAGAATATGATGCGTTAGATAGCCTCTCATATATCTTTTTTCTAGGGTACAGCCTAGTACACATAAGATATAGGAACCACCTGCATTAGCTTAAAGCTAACTTGCATTTAGTTAGGGCATATAGGGAGTCCTAAAATCTACAATTCAGTTGAACATAAATAAGCACAAAAGAAGCTTTAAAAATTAATCTGGTCTTTTAGGTTGAGTCTAGTTTAGTGGTCGAGATGTCTTATGCATCATAGTTTAGCATAGGCGAGTAAGAACTACGTGACCTTGATTCATGTGAGGCGGGGATACGTAGGCGGCTTTGGATGAACATCAGACCGTCCAAAGATTAGGGCCCGAAAAAAAATTAGAGTCTTAGGATTTGTTATTAGCATTTTAGGATGTGAGTATGTTATTCAGCATTGTTTCTTGCATAGGACCATGACTGTGTGTTTTCTTTCAGACATAATATTTCTTTACTTGTTTACTCGCATGCTTAACTGTAGCTATTCACTACTTACCAGTCTATTACTTCTTGATTATATTGCTTAGTTGTAGTTCTTTTATTGCTTTACTGTTTTTTCAGTTTATTATTCTTCTGATCATATGCTTAGCTGTAGCTATTTATTGTTTTTCTTACTTATCTTATCTCATCTATCTGTTTGGTTTAGCTCTTTATATCTCCCATTGCCTGCTTAGCTGTAGTTATGCATGTGTATGTTTACTGATTTCCTAGATGTGTTGAGTTAGGATTAGATGTGATGAGTTAGGATTTGGATGTTTATTTTTCTTTACCTATCCCCGAGTCATGCATGTTTAGGTAGACGTTTTTTCAGAGATATTTGTTCCCATTTTCACATGATTTTCGCTCAAAACTCTTCAAAGTTAATAAATTAATGGCATAAGAGACCGAGTTTGCTCGGGCGAGTTGGATGCTCTCCGGACCTTCCCAACTCGTAATCAGGCACGAGCCGGATATATCTGGTTATCCATTACAAACATAGCATTTATTTTTTGTTCCATGGCCTATTCATGGATTGCGACTGAGTTATTTTAGGTACGTCTTGGTTTCGAGGCTTTTGTCTCTGGATCAAGAGGTATCTCATTTTATATTGCCACTCGTGTTATGCTATGAGGGTGGCACCTTTTTCGAGAGCTCCTTGGTAGATCTCTCTATTCACATGTGGAGATCCCAAAGGACCTACGGGGGGGGGGGGGTCTGTCCCTCGCCGCCTCCTCCCGGATCGGGGTCCACAACACCTTAACGTTTGGTATTCTATTTTGGGCTGTTTTGCTCTTAAGTTATAATAAAAAATATTTTAAGAACATAATTTTACTGCAACTAGTACTATTATAAAGGGAAATTATATCACGATGCGTTGTCTAATACATCTCTCTAAAAAGCTATCAACAACCAACCAGGAGAGTTCTTAATCAGGAGTGTCATTATCGAAACAATGGAGACAGATATAACTTTTCTTACAAAAAGCGTAAATAATACGCGTTACAAATTTTAAATTGGCATTTTTTAGTAGCCAATGTTTTGGGGAGTATTTAGAAACCAATAATTTAAGGAGAAAATTAATGAAAAACCCCATTAAATGTGGTTCTTCAACTAAAAATCCCCTTAACTTTTTTACATAGTGATAGAATTAGAATCCGTGAATTGTTCAATGAGGCAAAATGTTCAACAAGAGGACATGAAGATTTTGGAAAAAAATGCATGTTTTTTTAGGGCGATGATATTTTCACCCCATGCAATACGCATTTGTCCCCATGTAAGATTGTTGTCAAAAAGCATTAAAGTTGCCCAATGTTCACCTAATAATGGGGCCGAATGCGTACTGCAGAGAGGGGGGGGGGGTGTATATGATCTCCCTTTTTTTTATTATCTAAAACATACATACTTATAAGGCTGTTTCACCTACATCGCGGGCCCAAGGCAAATACATTCGTCACCCGCATCGCAGTCTTACGATTAAATGTGTGGCCCCTGATTTAAGGGTTTTAAAACCCATTCTTTTACAAGCTTAAATCAGAGCCACACATTTAATCTTACAGTTGCGACGTGGGCGATGAACGGATTTGCCCTGCATCGCGATGCAGGTGAAAAGGCCTCTTAAGAAAATCATTGCCAAAAAGTCCCTAAAACAGACTAACGCGAATTTGCATTGGATGTAAGAAAAAAAATACAGCATATAATTTTTTTTTGCTAAATCATCCATCTCTATCTCTTCCAGAAAGAGGTTGTTCAGAATCGACTCTCTCTCCCTGTCTCTCTCCATTGCAAAATAATGAATAAAATCCTACAAATAAATGCCACGAATAAAGGGGCAAGATTTTCTAACTCAGATTTCGTGAGATTTTCTCCCCATTTTGGCTAGGCAAGATTTTCTCTCAGTAACTATTATTTTTCTTCCCATTTTAACTCAACCACCAGAAAGGAGAAATTTAAAACCCCGGCAACTAGTTTGGGAAAAAGGCTTAGTTGAGGTGAGTTGAGTTTAACACAGCCACACGAAAGGAGAAATTTAAAAACTGACTAACTATGCACTGAATGTCAAGGGACGAGATTTTCTCACACGGTAACTGCCCATTCCAAATTCAAATTAAAAAAAAAATGATTAATTAGTAGTTTAGCATCTACTTTTAAGGGGGAAAACAAAATTTTTTATTTTTTGAGAAAAAGACGAAGCACAACGAAAAGTGGAGGCGCAACTTGGGTCCGGTCGAGTTGAGCTTTTGCAAAAAATGAATAGGAGTCAACCCGAACCCGATCCGATATCAAGTTAAAAGCTCAACCCGATTTCTCAAAAATCAACCCGAGTTGCACCCATGCTTAGTATAGATTATACATAGATAGATTACAAATAGGAGAAATTATATGGTGGCATACCGTCAAGTCCTGTTAAGGTGGTACGATGGAGGTACCATCCTTGATATTTGATCCAACAACAGACTCTTAAAGGGGTACCACCCTTGGATCAAATATCAAGGGTGGTACTGCTTTGATGGTACTTGATGCTCAGGTACCATATAAAAACTCTATAAATGGATGGATGGATGGATGGATGGATTATAGATAGATATATAGATTATAGATATCCCCACCCAATCCTCCAAATTGATCCGTGCAAAGTAGGGATTTGTAATTGGGAAATGTTATCAGCACTACTGTATTTTGATGATCACACTCCTCACTTTATTAAAAGTATGGTATGGCCCGCACCATAGGATGATCCAACCGTCCATCAGATGGGACACAGTCTAAATATGTTGTGCCCCAAAAATCATTTCCATAGGTTGATCCTAACCCTCCGATCTGTAGAGGGTCAGGATCAAACAGTCCCTCTACAGATCGGAGGGTTAGGATCAACCTATGAAAATAATTTATGGGGCACAGCCTATTTACGCTGTGGCCCATCTGATGGACGGTTGGGATCATCCTATAGTGTAGGCCAGTACTTTTAATAAAGTGAGGAGTGCCATCATCAAAATGCAGTAGTGCTGATAACATTTCCCTTGTAATAAATGCGAAGATGTAGCCACAGCCAAAAGTAGGCCTATTACGGGCAATGTGTAGAAATGCAACTATGCAAGGTCAAGTGCGGCCGTGTCGGGTATAGTTCCAGGCTCTAATTTTGTCGTTCTTATGTTTCAGTTTTGCCCATCTAGGCTTTCCACCAATTTTGTGCGAAAAAGGGGGGAAAATTAGAAAGAAAGTTCGAGACCTAGTGAGTAGTGACCTAAAGAAAAACAAGAGATCATATACCGCGTTGATATATGAAGCCTGCTCTGTTAGAGCGTTTGGGGTTTTTAGGGTTTAGTCTTCTATTTTGAAAGCGGTAAGAACTCGGGTTAAGGGTTAGGGAGTTTGTTTCACGTCAGGCTGGAAAATCATCATGTTGGCACTTCGGAGAGCTGCTAATCCTATGCGGTAATGTTCTTCCCTCCCTTTTAGTACTCCATTTTCCATCTTTTCTTTGCATTAGACTATCGTCTTATTTGGTTGTTCTCTTTTATGGTTTTTCTGCAAAAATTTTCCCTTTCTTTTCATTATTTGATTTATTGGATGGGTTTTTGAATGTTTTTGCAGTGTACGAGGATAACATCTGATGTTTTAATTTTTCTTCCTGATTTTTTGCTTGGTTCCTGTTTCTTTTTCCAGTAGATGAAATCATTTCAGTTTCTCTTTGAGTTGCTCGACGTTTTCTTCCCTTTTTTAATCTATGGGATATACCTGCCTATGCATTTTTTTATCAGTAGATTGCCTTTTTTTATATATAATTTTATTTGTTGTAGATGGTAATCATTTTTGGCTTACTTATTCATGCAATTTTAACAGGAAAATTATCTTTCTTCCTAAGGCTCTGTTTCTTTCAACGTAAAATGGCTGTAAAACAAAATTTACACCCATTTTTAAGTGCAAAACTGAGCTTAAAATTTGTTTTACGCCCATTTGTGTTTTGCAAATCATTACAGCCCCTTTCATGGCATTTTTCCAGCGTTGTACATAGATTTCGATGCTATTTTCTCCCCTTTGTATATCCTTATCTTTTTGAAATTTGGAGTTAATTGGATTTGTAGGAGTTTTAGTTTTCTGTTGTCAAATATTTATAGATAGACTTGGCAAAACCTTATCATTAATGGTTGAAAGGACTTACGCTCTTCTATCAGTTGTTTGTAATTTTTTCCCAAGCGTGGGTATTGTTGAAGCTTGTTACGAGATTTTGATCCTTCATTTTTTTGCTACCAGGACTCATGGTTTTCGCTTAGGAGCTACACGAGCCACTTGTGCAAAATCTGACATACTAAGTGTTAATTCAGAGCTTGGAGTTAGTAGTCGCAATCATGACCAATTTATAACTGATAGATTTCTCTGGCCAAAGAGGTTTTATTATAACCACTCTGCTCCATTCAAGTTCTTTATGAAGATTAGTAGTCTTTCTTCACAGGCCGGTGCTAAGAGCAGTGATGATGAAGCCGACTTGGAAGACGGGTTTTCCGAGCTAGAAACACCTCCAGACACTGATAACATAGTTGAAAAAAATCCAGTGGAGGAGAATGATGGGGAATTGATATCTGAACCCGAGCTTTCCGATGATGAAGATTCAGAAGATGATTTATCGGAAACAACTAATAATGAGCTTGCCTTGTCTGACACCGAAACAGTCTCGATTGTTGACAAGGAGTCACGGAAAAAATTCTTGTCTTCCTCATTATTCAAGGTTATTATGGACACTCCACACCAATCCATTCAAGTTGCTATCAGTAAGTGGGTTGTTGAAGGTAAAAGTCTCGGCCGAACTGAGATCTCTCTTGCTATGCTTAATCTTCGGAAGCGCAGGATGTTTGGTCGGGCCTTGCAGGTGTGTTCACTTGGATCTTTCTTTTTCAGAGTTTAATACATGGTGTGAGAACCCAATGTTAATAGGCATGACAAGTACAATCTCTCTTTTTTTTTGAAAATTGACATATTTTATTAATATTAACATAGCAATTGGGACCAATAGTCCCAGTTGCAATACAAAATATTCAAGTGAATTAGCCGGCATACCGGCATTAGCCATTCAGGTTAAGCTACACCGAATCTAGAGTCCTCAATCACCATTCCAGCACCCTCCAAAACTACCCATCATTTACATTCTTTTCTATCCATTCCTTTGCCATATACCATAATACTCGAACCAGGCAAGACAGAGTTGTACTAAAGAGCTAGGACCAAAAACTATGACTCGTGAATCAAGCACAATCAGTCAACTCCACTGATAAGGCTCCAATGTCCAGTTCCAACTCCATATCTTCGGGCCAGTACTCTGCTGCGAATTCCGGGAAAGGGACCTCTACCACCAGGTTCTTCCGAATTGAAATTAATTCAGCAATCTTCCGGAGACAAAGGTTCTTCTTTGCCTCCCATTCTAACCACCGAAGTTCATTTGCATAGTCCAACCATCCTTGAAAGAAGGGGAATTTATAGATTGGTATGACTATGTCCTTTAAGTTATACGTGCCCGTAATAGGGAAGAATTCATCTGCTCTCATCCTATAATCTGCCTGGAACTGTCTCCACTGTCATTTTAAGGTACTTTTAAGTTTTTCAGGTATGGTGGGAGCCTCCACTGATGCTTTGACCCTGTTATAGTGCAAGCTTCTAACCCATTGACGTTGGTCGAACCATTCTAAAAGGTCAGGAATATCCTTCCTTAACCTTTTGAATGTTCTGGGACCCGCAGAAGAAGGAGAAGCCATTTTCTGAGCACCAGCAAAGGAATACCAACAGTTCTTGAGAATGACTTCTCTTTCCCAGATACATATTATAGTTGCCCAAAACTTCTTTCTTGCCCCCCCTGGCTACCTCGAACTAAATCAAAGTGATAATTAATTCCATATGCCAATAAACTCATTATTATATCGTGAAAGGATCATAAACGTTATCTCACAAACTGGCCAGGGCTATTTGTAGCTATCGTTTACGAAATCTTTTCCAAATGATACGTATTCATTATGGGAAAGCAAGTGTTGTCACCATCATAGCGACCCGTGTCATCCCGATCCACTTTTCTTTCCTTTCTATCTTTCTACTGATCCGACCCCATTCTAACGAAAATCCACCCTTTCTGGTTCCTGGCTGAACTTACCCAAGATCTTCTGACGATCCTTCTCTTTTTCTTGATATACGTGACAGAGGCAACGTACAAGGATAAGCTTACATTCCTCGGGCCCCACCAACTGAGTGTCTCGACTGAAGCGGATCTTGATACACAGCATTTTAAAAAAAAAACTAATGATAATGATAACACCAGTGTTACATGCTATCTTCAACCTATACTCGCAGCAGACAAACCGTCAAGACCATTAACTCCAAGCATGTCTGAAACGTGTTTTGCTTGCCTTGGAATTTTTACCATTTTCTAATTCCCAAAAATACCCCCAAGTCTCAATAAAGATGGACTCTTGCGATGAAGGATCCCGTCTTCATAAGAGGCAGGGAAATCTACCAAAGAACTTTCCCATGTCTCTTCTAAAATCCATTTATAAACAGTGTCTCTGATAAGACAAGTTTTCTATCTTGCCCCACTCCTCTTCTGTTTCCGATTCCCCCTCATCAAGAGAGAGGGACCTCCCAACGGCTAAAGGTTCAAAGATTAACAAAATACAGACGGTTTCAAGGAAAGGTTCATAGGGTGAATCTTTCCCCAAGACCGAATTGACGATCTGACAGTTGAATTTTTGTGGTGAGAGGGCCTCTGTGAGAGGTACTTCATTAACGAAGTATCCGGTTGTTTCTTGCATGTGTTTTCCTTTAAAAGGAAGGTGGGTGCAGGTAACTCACCTTTTTGACCCCATTCACGACTAGTAAAGGTGGGGGTAGGTGACTCACCTTTTTGTCTCCATTTGCGTCTAATTTGCGATTTTTCCTTCCAGACTCTGTTCTTAATTTTAGACCCACCCACACAGCTTCGGAGTATGTCGAGAGCCTTCTTAAGTCTTAACCTTTTCTGTCAGTCCCTTTGAAGCTTTTACCCACCTCTTTTCACCAGCTGTCAGTTGATTTGACACCCTGGGTAAGGGTGGATTTTGAATTTGAAAATTGAAATTGGACCAACCTGCCTGATGATCCCTGGTTTCTCTCTTCCCAAAACTGGGACCCTCACTGACAGCTACCAAGTCGGAGTTGACCGTAGCGACGAAGATTGGGCTCTCGTGTAGGTCTTCCCGCTGGGACTGTGTCAATGCCACCGATGATTTTCCAGTAATCCCTTCTAGTGGCGAGTGCAAATCTGGTTGTATCTCCACACCGACCGTGAAGAAGGAATGCTGGATTTTTAAACGAAGGAATGAAGCTCGTAGTTTCCAGGCTGGAGCCAAAATACGCGCTTCAGCAAATTCCATGGTTTGACCGTTGTTTTGTTCCATTTTTATTTCCAGAACCACCCCAAAGCATTTTCCCAATGCCGCAACGGTTGAGATTGCCCACGCATGGAGGGGGATTCCATAAAAGTTAACCTAGAGTTCCTCCTCTCCCTGTTGATAGTCCGAATCCCAGAGTTTAATGGAAGAAAGATGAATTCCGCAGGCTTCATCTCCCCTATCAAGAATCTTTTGGGCTATGTCTTCTCTATCAAACATGAATAAGAATTCGTCACCTGCCAGAATACAAGGATTAGACAGGGCCGGAATGCCCCAGTGCTTTTTGGCCCAATTATAGAGATCCCCAACCCTCCATCCCTTCTCCTTAGTTCTTCCTATGAGGCATGCTTTCAAACAATGACTCATCTTTTCTAGTTCCTTTCCCATGATATGTAGGAAGGGGAATCCACTCCTTGTATTGAATGAGATATCGCCCGAGTCCGGCCACCCCTCCACATTAGATTCCCGACCCTCGTCAGATTCAAATCCCACCCGAGATGAAGTTTTCCACTGGGTATCGTACTCACACCATCGGCAGCAAGCCCTCCATCTAAAATTAAGATAGCCACAATTCTTACAGTTCCAGTCCCTCTTGGCTCTTCGTCCGGAAGCTGGCTGCATTTTTTAGATTGTTGACAAGTACAATCTCTCTTATTCTTGGTGGTTATTTTTATAATCTATTGGGACATTTATTGCTGCTATCTGCTGACAGGTATCCTTGTCAATATCTTTTTTGATAACATATTTCTGGATGTGCTATTCAAAAATAAAAAAGAAAAAGGAAAACTTATTGCGAGACATGTTTGGAACTTATTTCTTTAGCATCACATGTTTTTATATTTTGTACTTATTTTCTGTACATAACCTAGGAGGTCAGTGCTCATTGTGTATGCCAATACACTGCAAGAGCCAACGAATTCTCGTTTTTAGCCTCCATATTCATTATATATATATATATATATATATATATATATATATATATATATATATATATATATATATATATATAAGTTGGTGAGGGGGAGCTTCCACTCACAACAATCTTCTCCCATCTTCTTCTTCCTTCACACTTCAACATGGTATGAGAGCCCTAGGGTTACCCTAGGGACCCATTGAGGACCACCATCCTCCCACCTCCCTTCAACCCCAAAACCCTAACCTAACCTTCATCACTAATCTTCATCTTCTACCTTCATCCCTAATCTTCATCTTCTACCTTCATCCCTCTCCTAAAACTAAAACTAAAACCCTAACCTCCAGTCCCCATCTTCTACGTCCAGCCCCTTCAACCCTAAAAGCCTAACCTAACCTAAACACAAAAAGCCTAACCTCCAGCTCCCATCTTCTACCTCCAGCCCCTTCAACCCTAAAACCCTAACCTAACCTAAACACCAAAACCTAACCTCCAGCCCCTACAACCCTAAAACCCTAACCTAACCTAAACACCAAAACCCTAACCTCCAGCCCCAAAACCCACCTCTCACGACCGCCCACCTTCTCCTCTACCTCCAGCCACGACCCCAACCACCACCCACCACCTTCGTCCACCTCTGATTTTTCCCCAAACCGCCGCCGCTGTAAACCACGACCCCCCCCCCCCCCCCCCCACACACACACACACACACTCCTCCCACCTCTGGGTTTTCTCCCCACCCACGACCCTCCCGCCCCTGTTTTTCCCAACCCTCACCCCCGTAATCACCTACCCTACCCCTACCACCTCCCAGCCCCCCGTAACCCCTCTTCCCCTCTCCCCGACCCCTCTCTCACCCTCCAGACCCCTGTAACCCACGCCACCCACCCCACCACTTCCATCTTCCAGTTCCCTTCTCCTCCCAACCTCCTCCTTGTTTCCGTAAAACCCCCCTTCCCTCTCTCTCTATCTTTTCCCCTTCCTGTCACCCCCCTCCATCGTCCAGTTCCCATCAACCTCCCAACCTCCTCTCTCCTTCCTATTTCATTACTGTTGCTTACCTTTCCCTAAGTTTTTTTTAAGTTCTCCTTCAATATGGTCTAAATCCTTGTTGTTGGGTGTTCGTGCTCCTATCCGCGGCTCCGATTCGTCTTCTGCGACCTTCAATGCACTCATATTCTCTTATATTTCATCGGAGCCGCGTCCTCTCTCATGGACTCGTCGAGTAGTTCTCTTTCCTTCGTGCCATAGTTTTTTGTGGGGTTCTCTATCCGTTTGTGTCTATGGATTCTCTTGTCATTGAGGATCCCTCTCTTGGACTGGCTTCTACTAGTCCTATTCCTCCCCGCTATGGCTTCTTCTTCTACTCGTTCTTCCTCGGGGGATGGTTCATTCCCTCCGATGACTATCGTACCAATAAATGGGTCCAATTATGTCAATTGGAAGGTCGCCGTCGAAACTTACCTCATTGCTCGCCGTAGGATCTACATCATCTGTCGGGCCCCTCTCTCTTCCACTGATTCATCCTATGAGAAGTGGGAGGAGGACGACGCTCTTGTCCGCACTCTCTATGGCAAAGCATGACCTCTCATATTTCTGGCACCATGATGCATCTTCCGACCGCCAAGCGTATTTGGGATGAGATTGTAGTTCTCTTTTCTGGGGTGGGCGACCTTGCTCGCATTTGTTCCACCTTTTTTTTTGAAAGGCAATCGAATATATTAAAAGGGAGGACCAAGGAGGTCACCCAAAGAGAGGAACAAGGAGAAAAGAAAAAGCAACAGAAAAGCAAAAAATACAAGCACCCTCATGGAGGGTGGAAATCAAAGAATTCCAGCCCCTCCTTCTCAACACCCTCTCTAGCGAAACAATCCGCTTCACTGTTTGCTGATCTGCGCACGTGCTGAAAGACAATGGATGACCCACCAACAATGTCATCAATTTCATCGAACAGAGACCAAAATCTCCATGGGGGCTTAGCTGATCCCCGAAGCCATCTAATAACATTTAAAGAATCTCCCTCCACAATGGATATATCCAGGACCCCCCTATCCAAATGCTTGATGCCCTCATAAGCTGCTTTAACCTCAGCTTCACTGGAATCGCATACACTAAGAGGACCAGAAAAAGCCAAAAGAGACGTACCGAAAGAATTGCGGCACAGGCCACCAATACCCGCCCGCCGGACCCAGATTTCTGAAGCTAGACCCATCAAAGTTAACTTTCAGACAACTAGATGGAGGTGGGATCCACTTTTGCACCACCTTGTGACTGGATAACTTCTCCAAGCAGATGATGCTCCAGCCTTCCTATAAATCATAGGCGGACACAAACTGAAAAGAGGGTAGACACCTGGCCCTAGCAATAATAGAGGCAATAATGTTAACATAAACTCTATGTGGTGGCTTGTGGACACCTTCAAAAACTCTAGCATTCCTTTCCTTCCAGATCTCCCAAAACGTAGAAAACAAGCACAAATTCCACAAAATTCTCCCTTTTTTCTTTCACGGCACTCCTTCCCAAGCTTCAAGTAAATCCATAATTGAAGAGGGAAATACCAGCTCAAACCGAATCTGGCCAAAATCAGACTCCACACAGATCGAGCAAAACTGCAATGCATGAAAAGGTGACTAGCCGATTCCCCGTCCAAAAGGCATAAAGGGCAGTGATCAATCAGCATCATCCCCCTTCTCCTAAGGAAGTTTATCGTTTGAATCCTATCCCTACATACCGCCCATCCAAAAAAACAAACCCTAGGGGGGCAAAGAGATTTCCAAACCTTGGCCAAGATAGTTAGATTAGGACAAATAAGAAGGTGTGAATAGAAAGACTTAACAGAAAAGAATCCGGACTTGTCCCATATCCAAATTCTCATATCAGGCCCAAATATCTTTAAATAACACGACTGAATAGTTTGAAAGAGATGAGTCAGTGCCTCCAATTCTCTCTCGAAGAAATTTCTGCGGAAGGCTGGCATCCACACCACTCTCCCATTCTCCCGCACAAAGCAATCTTTGACCAGTACCTCCTTATTAAGAGCCACCCTACATAATTCCGGAAACAGTAAACTCAAAGGCTCAGAGGCGCACCAGGCGTCCAACCAAAATCTAACTCGATCCCCTGAGTAAACCTTGAATCTGGTACCCTTAACAAATTTAGGCCAAATTTTCAGAATATCCCTCTAAACAGTTAACCCTTTAAAAGAAAACAAATCCCCCGAATCCCACTTACCAACCTTAGAACCGTACTTGCTGCTAATAACTTTAACCCAGAACAGATCTTTCTCGATATCAAACCTCCAAAGCCATTTCCTATGGAGAGCCTGTTTAAATTCTTTAATTCTTCGAATCCCCAGCCCCTCATTTTTAAAGGATAGCAGACCTCATCCCATTTTACAAGGGGTATACCCGCAGCATCCTCGGAACCACCCCACAGAAATCTACGCTGGATTTGTTCATTCCTCAAGCCCACACAAACTCCCACATTTGAAGAGAGAAAGGAAATACGTGGGAATATTGGCCAATACCGCCTTCACAAGCACCAATCTCCCACCTTTTGAAATTAAATTCTTCTTCCAAGTATCTAGTCTCCTTTCGATTCTCTCCATCACCGGGTCCCATAAGTTTTTTCCAGGTCTACCAACCCCAAGAGGTAGACCCAGATATTTTGAAGGTAAGGATTCCAACTTGCACCCAAGTATCGATGCAAAACAAGAAGCTTGGTCCAAAGGCAAATTGATAGCAAACATACACGATTTATGGAAGTTAATCTTCTGGCCAGAGAACAGTTCATAAAACCTCAAAGTCGCCTTCAAGTTCAAGATAGAGGCCTCATCCGGGTGGCAGAAAAGCAGGGTATCGTCAGCAAATTGCAAATGGGACACCTCCACCTTATCCCTCCCCACTTCAAAGCCCCTAAACAACCCAATCCCACTCCCAGAAACCATAAGCCTGCTCAATGTCTCAGCTATTATAACGAACAAGAAAGGGGAGAGAGGATCCCCTTGCCTCAGCCCCCTTGAGGACTTAAAGAAACCATTCGGAGATCCATTGATCAACACAGAAAAATAGGCTGATTCAACGCACCTTCGTATCCATCCCCTCCATCGGTCCCCAAAGTCCATACGCCCCATAATACAGTCCAAACTACTCCAGTCCACTCTGTCATAAGCTTTTTCCATATCCAACTTGCAGATAATTCCTCCAGAGCCAGATCGCCTTTGAGAATCAATAGCTTCATTCGCAATAAGAACACAATCAAGAATCTGCCTCTTGGACACAAAGGCACTTTGAACCTCAGAGGTGATAGAAGGCATCACCACCTTGATCCGCTCAGCCAAAACCTTCGCAAGCACTTTATAAAGGCATCCCACCAAGCTGATAGGTCTAAAATCCGTCACCTTCACAGCTCCCTTAATTTTAGGAATAAGGGAAATGAATGTGGAACCAGTACTACGATCCATCTGCGAACCATGAAAGAAAGCCTGAAAGAAGAACATAATGTCATTTTTAACAAACTCCCAGCATGCTTGAAAAAAGGCTAAACAGAACCCATTAGGACCGGGAGCTTTATCCTTGCTCATCGAGAACACTGCTTGTTTAACTTCATCGTCATCGAAAGGAACCTCTAAAGAATACCGTTCATCAAGAGAAAGCGCTTTAAACAGCACACCCTCCGGAATAGGGCGAGAAACATCCTCCGAAGAATACAATGTCTCATAGAATTCAATGCTAGCTTTAGTAATACTTTCCTTGTCTTCAAGCATCCTACCATCCACATTAAGAACAGAAATCCTGTTACACCTGCGACGGGCGCTAGCCATGGCATGAAAATATGCAGAATTCCTGTCCCCCTCTGA
Source organism: Tasmannia lanceolata (assembly GCF_043159265.1). Taxonomy (NCBI): domain Eukaryota; kingdom Viridiplantae; phylum Streptophyta; class Magnoliopsida; order Canellales; family Winteraceae; genus Tasmannia; species Tasmannia lanceolata. Next base: position 3,288,185 of record NW_027518713.1, on the reverse strand, counting down.
CAACCATTTCACTCTTGACTTTTGTTTCCATGGCATCTCCTCCCTCAATAAAATACCTTTATGTTCTTCTTGAGCACAACCCAATTTCACTCTATCAACCTCGGAAGCCAAACCAACCTCAACCTCCAATTCAACCTCCCTCATGAAATTTTCCAGCCATCTCCTTCTAGCCATCTTAGACACTTTATTCTCCTCTACCCACATCTTTAGTTTTGCCTTCACATACCTTAACTTCATACCAATAATGACATCCGCTTGACCTTGCACAGTAAGGGAAGACCACCACTCACCCATCCTCTGCTCCATGTTAGGTTCCAAAAGCCAAGCATTCTCAAATCTGAATGGCTTGGGACCCATGACTCCTGTCGCGGATCCAGCAGCAACGGGCTATGATCCGAAACAGAGTGAGGAGTAATCCTTTGGAAAACCTCGGGAACCAAATTCAACCAGCTAGGACTAATGAGAAAACAATCTATGCGACTATGGCTCTCCCCTCTATTCCAAGTGAATCTACCACCCGATAGAGGCAAATCGATAAGACTATGATTAGCAATAAAATCAATGAACAACCGCATATTCAAATTGGACCGCCTACACCCCAAATGCTCATTAACCATTCTAATTTCATTAAAGTCACCTCCAATACACCAAGGATCAGACCGAGAACCCCTTACCCTCTCCAGCTCCTCCCACAAAAGTTTTTTCTCACCCCCAGAAACAGGCCCATAGACCTCGGAAAAAACCACAAATAAGCATCCTCTACTTTTCGAAATAGTATAGACAGAGTGAATTTGCCTTTCAGAACCTCCGAGCTTTGCCATTTAGAACCATTCCACATAATAAAGATACCACCAGAAGCCCTAATAGACTCAATATAGGAAAAATCCCAATTCGCGCAGCTTCCCACACTCCTAACCACCCTTCTATCAATGGAACCTAATTTTGTTTCTTGGATACAAACTACATCCTGCTTTTGATTAACCACCATATCTTTTAGATGCACTTTCTTCTCCAGCGACCCCAAACCATTAATGTTCCAAGACAGAATCTTCATCTAAACACCTTATTTAGACAACCTCCCTCCCTTTCTATGACGCTTCTTCCGCTCAGAAAGACCCATCAACCTGGCTTTGCCAATCGAGAATCCTTTATAGTTGACAGCAGATTTCAGCCTTTTTAACTCCCTATCCTTTCTGTTAAGGATTCCTGTAGATTGAACCACCCCCGATATATCCAGGCTTGGAAGGAGACTTTAGGCATTTGTTCCACCTATTCCCAGTGGATGCATCTCCGGCGTGGTGACACTCCTCTTTCTGGATACTACAACCAGTTTGTCTCCTATTGTCAACAATTGGATGTTCTCATGCCTCTCACGACAGACTTAACTGTTGCTGCCCAGCAGCAGGACCAGCTCCGGGTCGTTCACTTTCTTGAGACGTTGGGTCCTGAGTTCCTTCCTCTCAGACAGCAGATCTTTGGCTCTGGGACTATGCCCTCCCTACAGGAGGTCTATTTACGAGCTCAGCAGTGCATAGTTGGTACCTCTCTGCCCACAGTGCATAGGTGATACCTTTCTGCCCACTCCGTCTTTCGATGGCTCTGCGACGACGGCTTATAGTACTGGGGATTGTGCTTCCCGTGGGGGTGGCACCTTTGGATGAGGTCGTGGACGTGACTTTGGCCGTGGTGGTCGTGGCTCTGGCCGAGATTTTCCTGGTGGACGGAGTACTAGTGGCCGTCCTCGTCCTTATTGTTCTCATTGCCGTTGGGAGGGACATTCTTTGGAGACATGTTATGCTCTTCATCTTGAGCGTCGTCCGCCCTTTGCTCCACATTTTGGCTGATCATCACATCTTTCTGCCACAGACACATCAGACTCAGTACCTTCTTCCTCTTAAGAGCAGAGCCATGCCGTGTCTCCTGATGGTTTCTATCTTTCTCGCGCCGACTACGATGAGTTCCAGTGCCTTAAGCTGACCAGCCACCCTCCAAGTGCCGGCTTTGCTCAGCCAGGTAGCTCTCCTGCTTCTCTTCTCACTAGTTCGAGCTCCTGTATCATTGATTATGGGGCCTCGAACCACATGACAGGTACCTCTTCATCCCTTAGTTCTTTTCATTCTCTCTCCTCTCGGTTTATTACCCTTGCTTGGGAGTACTACTCCTATCTCTAGTATTGGTAATATCTCTCACTGTCCTGATCTTACCCTATCCTCTGTGCTATGTGTTCCCAAATCTCCTTTTGGCTTACTTTCAGTTAGTCAGCTTACTAAACATCTCAATTGCTCTGTCTTATTTTGTCCTTCTTATTGTGTATTTCAGGATCTTTCGACTGGGAAGACGATTGGCTCGGGTAGAGAGGTGGATGGACTCTATCGTCTGGATTGTGACCCGTCTTCCGCCATTTTGCACAATTCTGTCGATGCCTATCAGTGGCACTGCCGCCTTGGTCATCCATGTCTTGAGCGTCTATGACGCACTTCTATTATGTCTTCCCCTGTTCAGTCATTTTAGTGTGAGGCCTGTGAACTTGGAAAACACCACCGTGTGTCCTTTTTGTCTAGGCTTGTTAGTAGGGTTTCGTACCCTTTTGATATAGTGCACTCTGATGTATGGGGTCCCACGAGGACTACCTCTATATTTGGTTATAGATATTTTGTTGTCTTTATTGATGATTTTTCTCGCATGACTTGGGTTTATTTGCCTCGGATCGGTCTGAGATTTTCTCTACTTTTCGCACTTTTCATGCCAAGGTTACAAATCAGTTCCAATGTACCCTAAAATGCTTGCGCATAGATAATGGTAGGGAATATTTCTCCAAAACCAATGGCTTTCAGGATTTCCTTTCTACTCGTGGCATTGTCCACCAATCTTCCTTTGCTCACACCTCCCAACAAAATGGTGTAGCTGGAAGGAAGATGAGATCTCTACTTGATGGGTCCCGTATTCTTCTTATTCAGATACGGGTCCCCAAATCTTATTGGGGGTGATGCTATCCTCCTTGCATGCCACCTAGCAAATCGGCTTCCTTCTTCGGTTCTTGTTGGCTCTTCTCCCTTTGCCATATTACATCCTCATCATGACCCCTTCCCTCTCACCCCTAGAATCTTTGGTTGCGTGTGCTTTGTTCACAACTTTGGCCCAGGTTTAGATAAGTTGGACCCTCGTGCTGAGCGATGCATCTTTCTTGGGTACTCCCGGACTCAGAAAGGTTATTGCTGTTATAGTCATCGCTTGCGTCAATCATTTGTCTCTGCCGATGTTACCTTCTTCGAGTCAGAGTCTTATTTTGTTACTCATGCGTATCGTCCTGTCATTCTTGATTCGGAGATCCCTCTTCCTCGTGTCGTCCTCCCAGATCCTTGTCCCTCTCCACCCTTGCAGGTCCGTGAGCTGACCCCTGTATGTGCGCCCACTCCAGCCTTACCGGCCCCTGCGGCTAACCCTCCAGTTACTCGGAAGATCTATCAGCGCCGACCGAAGTCTGGAGCCCATCCTCCTCAGCCTGCACCATCTCTCTCTGAGCCGGAGATCCCGTCATCCTCATCTCAGGTACCTATTCTTCCCTCTCCTACAGTTACTCCCGATTCTCCCATTGCTTCTCGTACTCGCTCTCACAGTACTGCTCACCCCATTTCTTCTGTTATTTCCTATGACTCTCACCCCTATATTTCGAGGTTTTGTTTCTTCCATGTCTTCTGTTTCTTTGCCGCAGTCTTTGCCAGCTGCTCTTGATCATCAGGGTTGGCGTGCGGCTATGGATCTTGAGATGGAGGCCCTTCAGGCCAATCATACATGGGATTTGGTTCCCCTTCCTCCTGGGGCTCGACCAGTGGGTTGCCGCTGGGTTTATGCAGTGAAACACTTACCCGACGGCACTGTTGAGCGCCTTAAGGCGCGGTTGGTTGCCAAAGGCTATACATAGACTTTTGGAGTTGATTATAACGAGACCTTCTCTCCTGTTGCCAAGATTCCTTCAGTTCGTGTTCTTATCTCTCTTGTCGTCAACTAAGGGTGACATCTGCACCAGTTAGATGTCAAGAATGCCTTTTTACATGGTGAGCTTACTGAGGAGGTGTACATGGAGCAACCTCTTAGGTATGTTGCTCAGGGGGAGATGTCATCCTTAGTATGTCGGTTGAGGAGATCTATGTATGGCCTCAAGCAGTCCCATAGAGCTTGGTTTGGACGCTTTAGTGATGCTATCATGCGCTTTGGCATTAAGCAATGTGCCGTGGATCACTCCGTCTTCAGTTACCACTCCGCTGCAAGTTGTGTGCTTTTGATAGTATATGTTGATGACATTATCATTACATGTAGTGATTCAGTGGGGATACAAAAGCTGAAGACCTTGCAGAAAGAATTTTCAACCAAAGACATGGGTCGTCTTAGGTACTTTCTTGGTATTGTGATTGCCTATTCTACTAGAGGCATCTCCCTCTCACAGAGGAAATATGTGCTGGACCTTCTTGAGGAGACAGACTATTTCGGAGTGAAACCTGCTTCTGTTCCCATGGACCCAAATGGGAAACTTCTTCTAGAAGAAGGGGATTTATTAGAGGACCCTGGCAGATACAGGAGGCTGGTTTGCAAGCTCATATATCTTACAGTCACTCATCCAGTTATATCATTTGCTGTTGGTGTTGTCAGCCAACATATGAGCTCTCCTCGTACTTCACATTGGGCAGCAATGATTCAGATTCTTCGTTACTTGAAATGAGCGCCAGGTAAAGGCCTCCTATTCAAGAAGCAAGGGCATATCAGGGTGGAAGGCTTCTGTGATGCAGATTGGGTAGGATCTCTTGTAGACAGGCAATCCACCACTGGATATTGTACCTTTGTGGGAGGCAATTTAGCGTCATGGAGGAGTAAGAAACAAGACATAGTTGCCAAGTCCAGTGCCGAATCAGAGTACTGAGCTATGTCCCATACTAGTGGCGAGCTTATTTGGTTGTGTTCTCTCCTATCTGAGATTGGCTTTCCTTCATCCTCTCCAGCTCGGCTTTATTGTGATAATAAAGTTGCGATTTATATAGCCACAATTCCTGTCTTTCATGAGAGAACCAAGCTCAAAGAGGTTGACTGTCACTTCATTCGCTAGAGAATACATAGAGGCGAGATTCATGTTTCCTTCACTCGTTCTATGGACCAGCTTATATATGTTTTCACTAAGCCCTTAAGTAATGCTAAGTTGAATGACAATTGTAACAAGCTTGGAATGTATAATATATACATTCCAGCTTGAGGGAGACTGTTAAAAGTTGGTGTATTAGCCTTAAGGGCATAATAGTCATTTTGTATGTTTCTCTTTTGTATAAATACATTAGTGAGGGGGAGCTCCCACTCACAACAATCTCCTCCCATCTTCTTCTTCCTTCACACTTCAAGATATATATTGTTGTTAGAAAAATTTCTTGTTCTCAATAGTGTTGTATTAAAAATTGGAAAATTGAGCCATGCTAAACATGGATACTTGTCATAAGAAATGTAGTCAAATGGCTCAGGGCACTTTTCTCAGTCATATACTTTTATTAACAAGGTAGAGAAGCTTATTTATGAAGGGTATGGAACTGGAGTTGGAGGTACTTCAATCTTCCATATTATAGGTTTATGGGACTGGGAAACTGGGTGGTAATACAAGTCTTTTGTCTGAGTAGCTTCAAGGCATGCATATCGCAGGTTAAACAAAAAGGAGATGACTTTAATAGTGTGATGCTACATTTGTGAAAACATTTGATGTGTTTCAGTGTAATGACCACCCTTGAATCATCATCAATAATCTTAAGTATTATTTTAAATACATAAAAAAAAAATCATGCAAGATCCAATAGAAACCATCTTGGAAACTACTTCAATTAGAACCCCAAATAAGTAATGTGAGAAGGGGTGTTTAAGTAATATGCTAATAGAAGGAATAAATTTTTTTTACATCAAATAAAGGGAGGCAAAATCTCCCCAGATTTATGGCCGTACGCACGTCTCAAGAATGGGAGTGTGCGCAAGTCATGGGTGGGCCCTGTATGGAGTGCCAATATCAAGAGAATGTATTTTTCTAGGGTTTGCTTAGGCACTAAGTTAACTAACAAGGAAACCTAGCTAATTAGGAATCCTCCAAGCTAATAGAGTAAACCTCCATCGCTTGGGTTTTCACGCCCAAAACTTGCATGACAACCATAGTATTGAAGAAAAATAAAATAAAGAGATAAGAGAAAAGAGAAGGAAGGGAAGAGAGGCTCTTCTCATCCACTTCAATTTTCAACCTTTATCTCCATCAAGTAAGTAGCTTTAATCTAAATCCTCTGGATGTCTCTTTAATTTTTCTAAATTGAAATTGTTTCCTCTTTCTTGCTTCTCACCATGATTAACCTTATTCATCTAATGTTCCACAAATCCTCGGCTCAAATTCCACCTTGTCTATAACCTTGCTGATGCCCAGATCCATGCCTTATTCAAAACCTCCTTGCCCAACTTCCGGCCCCTGCAAATTTATCAAGCCATCTGTATTGACTACGAGAAATTTAAATACCTAACCACAACAAAGAAAAAAAATGAAATATTAGCCCCTATTCTTTTCTTGGATCAGCTTCTTTGGTGATTATACGACTGCTCTTTTATACTAACAGAGAGCGGCCCTGGAAAAAAAAGGGGGTATGAATATATCATATGGGAATGAGGTGATGGCAGCATGCCCATATATGATATCTACACCCTTGTTTCTCGTCATCTAGCATATATTGAGATACTAACAGTTCATTACGTTTTCAAAAAAAAAAATGGGATAAGTTAAATACACAAACATTATACATTACAAAATTTATTCAACTTGAAACCATTCAAAATCTATCTTGAAACGCAATCATTCGACCAAAAATCCTTTCCTTTCATATCATCTTCATGAGCCAAACACCTCCTTTTTCATACCCAAGCTGGAGATAAAAAGAAAAAGAAATTATTAAACACATAAACTAATAAGAAAAATAGAAAATCACCCTATAGGTTTCGCAACTTTGGACGATAACGAGATGAACACAAATGGGGGCGATTAGATAGATGCGCAGAGCGGTGGAATAAGACGTAGTATCATGACGGATGTCGTCATTTATTTTCTTTATTTTCTTTTATGTTTGGTTCTTAAGATTTTATTTAATCATTAGAAGTTTTCAAATTATCCCAATTTGGAAGGGATTGAACTTGCATGTGGTGACATTTTATTTGGATTGTACTCATTTTGGTATGTTAGTTAAAGTAATTAATACGGATATTAATTCTTCTCTGATAGTTAAAATTTTTTTGTTTTAGTAAATTTACATGTTTTATGTTCTCTTTGTGGTAACGGCCTAATATGGTTTTTGTGTCGTTACAGTTGTGGTATCAAAGCCAGGTTTACAAAAAACTTGGTACTTGTGAGTATGGGTAGGCCGTTGGAAAGGGGTAGATAATCAGTTATTAAAAACAAACTATGACACAAGTGAAAGACCCAGACACGACATAAAAGAAGAAATAACCTGCAAAACTTGTCACTTGTTTAGACCGTAAGATTTATTTATTTTTGGTATATAATATGTATTAAAGCTTTTGTCTATTTTGGCAGAATGTATCGAAGGAGGAATACTGCTGGTCATGGAAATAATGCAGGCCGTGCAAATGAGAATTTTGAAAATGCAGGCAATGAGCAGGTGCCTGTATCTGAGCAAGTGCCTGTACCTGAACAAGTGCCCAACGACCAGGGAGGATTTCAGATGGTTGCAGAGATTTTGAGGAACCAGCAGCAATCCCAGGCTGCTAGCCAGGCCACTTTACATGCTATTGCAGCAAATATGACGGCTTGTCAGGAGCCGAGAGCTAGGGACGATGCTTTGCAGTTGCACAGGCAATTTAAGGATTACCACCCCCCTGAGTTTGATGGAGCGGGTGACCCTTTGGCTGCTGATCACTGGTTAGTGGAGATAGAGAGGATATTTAGAGTTATGGCGTGCACTGATGCACAAAAGATTTGTCTTGCCTCGTTTTTACTGGTAGGGGAGGCATGAGTTTGGTGGGGCTCTATCGAGCAAAATTATCAGAATGCAGTGAATGAGACTTGGGCACAATTCAAAACCCGCTTCAACAATCAATTCTTCCCTATGCATGTCAAGGATCGACTGGCAGAGGAATTTGCTGGGTTGAAGCAGGGTACGATGTCAGTGGCACAATATGGAGCTAGATTCAGGAGATTATCGCGCTATGCGCCTGGTTATGCATCCACGGAGGCAGATAGAGTACATAAATTCATTAATGGTCTACGCCCTTCTTTAATGGCGAGCATTATTAACCTTGGGTCACAAACTTTGGCAGAGGCTTGTGAGAAAGCGGAATAGCAGAACAAAGTGAGAAAATTGTGCAGGCGGCAAGATCTTAGTCATGGAATAACAAAAATCAAGGACCTCCTGCGAAGAAATCGAAGACAGAGGGTGACTCTTCTCAGTCTAAGACGGTGTGCCCTACTTGCAATAAGTCGCACTAAGGCCAGTGTTGGAGGACTATGGGTGTGCTATAACTGTGGGGACCCAAATCAGAGGAAGAATGATTGCCCAAAAGGAAATTATCAGCAGAGGCAACAGAACAATAGACCAGCAAACCCACAGTTTAATCAACAGAATGCCAACCAGAACTTCAGGAACAATGGAAATCAACAATAGAATCAACGTTGACCCCCACCTCAGCCCCAACAGAATCAATGGAGAGGGAACCAGAATCGCCCTCAGAATCAAGGAAAGGGCGCACCACGTGCACCTATGAACCGAGTCTTTGCCATTTCTCAGCAGGATGCAGATGCGTCTGACGCCATCATCGAATGTCAGCTTTTCATTAATAACATGCCTGCATACATATTAATTGATTCCGTGTTCTTTATTATCTTTCATATCACCAGCATTTGTGAAAGAATTGGATTTGAAACATCTTTGCAAAAACCATTGAAAGTTATGACACCAGTTGGGGAAGTAGCAATAACCTGTGAAGTATGTAAGGGTTGTGTAGTGAAGATTGGAGATCGTGAACTCCTTGTGGACTTAGTCTTGTTAGATATGAATGACTTTGAGGTCATTTTGGGCATGGATTGGCTAGCATCCTATCACGCTAGTGTTGATTGTTTCTACAAAACAGTCAGTTTTAAAATACATGGGGAGGAAGAATTTATATTTGAAGGGGTGCAGCGTCCTAAGGAGATTAAGTTGATCGCAACATTAGAGGCCCAGAAGTTGATAAACCAGGGTTGCAAATGTTATCTTGCCTATGTAGAGGTGGAAAAGGATGTTGGATGTGAACTTTCTGCAGCTGACATCCTAGTGGTGAGCGAGTTTCTCGATGTATTCCCTGAGGACTTCATGGAGTTACCTCTACATCGTGAGATCGACTTCACCATTGATCTTGAGCCAGGGGTTGGCCCCATCTCTAAAGCACCATATAGGATGGTCCCTGCAGAATTAAAGGAGTTGAAGGAACAATTGTTAGAGTTGTTGGAAAAAAGTGTTTATCAGGCCGAACTCTTCACCCTGGGGAGCTCTAGTTTTATTTGTTAAGAAGAAAGATGGTAGCTTGCGCTCATGTATTGACTATCGGCAACTGAATAAGGTTACTATAAAAAATCGTTAACCTTTGCCGCAGATCGACGATTTGTTTGATCAGTTGCAAGGTGCTAGTTATTTCTCGAAGATTGATCTTAGATCAGGATACCACCAGCTTAGAGTCAGAGAAGAGGATATTCCGAAAATGGCATTCGGGACTCGCTATGGGCACTACGAGGTTGTAGTGATGCCTTTTGGGTTGACCAATGCTCCGGCAATCTTCATGGATGTGATGAATCGTGTATTCCGATCTTTCTTAGATCAGTTCGTGGTAGTATTTATAGATGATATCTTGATTTATTCTAAGACCAGTGAGGAGCATGCTAAACATCTAAGGAAGGCATTTGGTACCTTAAGGGAGAATAAGTTGTATGCTAAATTCTCCAAGTGTGAGTTTTGGTTGGAGAAGGTGACTTTTCTTGGCCATGTGGTTTCGAGAGAAGGAATTTCCCCAGCTAAAGTTGAAGCAGTCACGCAGTGGAAACAACCTACAAATGTTACAGAGATCAGAAGCTTTTTGGGATTGGCTGGTTATTACAGAAAGTTTGTGGAAGGTCCGTTGACGAAGTTGACCAGGAAAAATACAAAATTTGTGTGGACTGAAGAGTGCGAGCACAACTTTCAAGAATTGAAGAGACTTACTACAACATCTGTATTAGTCCTTCCATCTGAGGGAGGAGAATTTGTGGTGTATAGTGATGCTTCATTTGAAGGGCTTGGTTGTGTGCTTATGCAAGGGGGGAAAGTGATTGCGTATGGTTCGCGTCAGCTGAAGAGACATGAAGTTAATTACCCCACGCATGACTTAGAGTTAGCAGCAGTGGTCTTTGCACTTAGAATTTGGCGGCATTATCTGTATGGGGTAAAGTTTGAGATATTTACAGATCATAAAAGTTTAAAGTATCTATTCGATCAGAAGGAGTTAAATATGCGCCAGAGGAGGTGGCTTGAGTTTCTTAAAGACTATGATTTCACCTTTAACTACCATCTTGGGAAGGCAAATGTTGTGGTAGACGCACTTAACAGGTACAATTATGTGAAAGTTGCCTCTTTAATGATGAAAGAATGGGAACTCTTGGAACAATTTAGAGGCTTGACCAGTGGAACTTGTGATGTTGGCGAGAAATCTTTAGTTGCAAACCTTAGGCAGACTTTTTAGAATCAATCAAGGTAGAACAAGCAAATGATGAAGAAATTGCAAAGATAAGATCTGAGTTAGACTCAAGACCAGACTTTTTAGTGGGATCTGATGGTTGTCTATACTTTAAGGGTAGAATATGTGTACCATTTTTTGGTAATCTCAGAAAGAACATCGTAGATGAGGCTCATAAGTCTCGCTACACCATACACCCGGGTAGCACTAAGATGTATCAGGATTTGAAAAGAAATTTTTGGTGGAGTGGAATGAAGAAAGATGTGGCCGAATATGTCTCCAAATGTTTAACATGTCAAAAGGTGAAGTTTGAACATAAAAAGCTGGGCGGTACTTTAGATCCTTTAGAGATTCCCATGTGGAAGTGTGATAGTCTATCCATGGATTTCATTATGGGATTACCTAGAGCAAAGAACGGGATGGATAGCATTTGGGTGATTGTTGATCGTCTTACCCAAAGTCTGCTCATTTTATTCCTATGAAGAAGACTTGGACCTTGAAGCATTTGGCTGAAGTTTGTGTCCCAAATCATTAAACTTCATGGGATACCTACATCTATCGTGTCTGACAGAGATACCATATTTACTTCCGGTTTTTGGCCGAGTTTGCGTAAGGCCTTGGGTTCGACATTGAACTTTAGTACCGCATATCATCCTCTGACTGATGGGCAGGCAGAGAGAGTGAATCAAATTATATAAGATCTTTTGAGGGCTTGCATCCTTGACTTTGGAGGTGATTGGGAGACACACTTACCGTTGGTTGAATTCGCCTACAACAACAGTTACCAACAAAGTATTCAGATGGCTCATTTTGAGGCTCTCTATGTTCGAGCTTGTCGCTCACCTTTCTGTTGGTTCGAAGTGGGAGAAAAGCAATTAATTGGGCCAAGTCTAGTGCAGGAGACTAGTGAGAAAATTACCGTTATTTGGGATAGGCTAAAAGATAACGCAGAGTAGACAAAAGAGTTACGCCAATCAACGGCGTAGGGAGCTTGAATTTGCAGTTGGGGACATGATTTTCGTTAATATTTCACCATTTAAGGCGGTGATGTGCTTCGGTCGAAAAGGGAAATTGAGCCCTCGTTTTATTGGACCTTACTGTATTATTAAGCGTATTGGAGCTTGAGCGTATGAGTTGGATTTACCTCCTAATCTTGAGCGGATGCATAATGTCTTCCACGTTTCCATGCTTCGCCTCTATCATATCGATCCATCTCATATACTCAAAGAAGATGAAGTAGAACTCCAGGAAGATTTGCCCTTTTTCGAAGGGCCGGTGCGCATCTTGGAGCGCGAGGAAAGAGTGTTAAGAAATAAGAGGATCCCCTTCGTGAAGGTTCTTTGGCGTCATCACGGCGTCGAAGAGGCAACTTGGGAGAGGGAATCCGAGATTGAAAAGAAATTTCCAGAATTACTTCGAGGTACACCTCTCATTAGTTTTGTTGGTTGCTTATGTCGTTAGCTTTGTAGCGTTATAAAAGAATTAGTCACATCTATGAAAGAGTTTTGGTCGAATTTTAGGGACGAAATTCCTTTAAGGGGGTTAGAATGTAACGACCACCCTTGAATCTTCATCAATAATCTTAAGTATTATTTTAAATACATAAAAAAAAAATCATGCAAGATCCAATAGAAACCATCTTGGAAACTACTTCAATTAGAAACCTAAAGAAGTAATGTGAGAAGGGGTATTTAAGTAATATGCTAATAGAAGGAATACAAAAAAATTTACATAAAATAAAGGGAGGCAAAATCTCCCCAGATTTTATGGCCGTACGCACGTCTCAAGAATGGGAGTGTGCGCAAGTCATGGGTGGGCCTTGTATGGGAGTGCCAATATCAAAATAATGTATTTTTCTAGGGTTTGCTTAGGCACTAAGTTAACTAACAAAGAAACCTAGCTAATTAGGAAACCTGCAAGCTAATAGAGTAAACCTCCATCGCTTGGGCTTTCACGCCCAAAACTTGCACGGCAAAAGTAGTATTGAAGAAAAAAAAAAGAGATAAGAGAAAAGAAAAGGAAAGGGAAGAGAGGCTCTTCTCATCCACTTTAATTTTCAACCTTTATCTCCATCAAGTAAGTAGCTTTGATCTAAATCCTTTGGATGTCTCTTTAATTTTTCTAAATTAAAATTGTTTCCTCTTTCTAGCTTCTCACCATGATTAACCGTATTCATCTCATGTTCCACAAATCCTCGGCTCAAATTCCACCTTGTCTACGACCTTGCTGATGCTCAGATCCATGCCTTATTCAAAACCTCCTTGCCCAACTTCCAGCCACTGCAAATTTATCAAGCTATATGTATTGACTATGAGAAATTTAAATACCTAACCACAGCAAAGAAAAAAAAAGAAATATTAGCCCCTATTCTTTTCTTGGGTCAGCCTCTTTGGTGATTATATGACTGCTCTTTTACACTAACAGGGAGCGGCCTTGGAAAAAAAAGGGGTGGTACGAATATGTCATATGGGAATTAGGTGATGGCAGCATGCCCATATATGATATCTACACCCTTGTTTCTCGTCATCTAGCATATATTGAGATACTAACAGGTCATTACGTTTTAAAAAAAAAATGGGGACAAGTTAAATGCATAGACATTATAAATTACAAAATTTATTCAACTTGAAACCATTCAAAATCCATCTTGAAACGCAATCATTCGACCAAAAACCCTTTGCTTTCATATCATCTTCATGAGCCAAACACCTCCCTTTTCATACCCAAGCTGGAAATAAAAAGAAAAAGAAATTATTAAACACAAACTAATAAAAAAAAAAAATCACCTATAGGTTTCGCAACTTTGGACGATAACGAGATGAACACAAATGGGGGCGATTAGATAGATGCGCAGAGCGGTGGAATCAGACTTAGTATCATGACGGATGTCGTCATTTATTTTCTTTTATGTTTGGTTCTTAAGATTTATTTAAGTCCTTAGAAGTTTTCAAATTATCTGAATTTGGAAGGGATTGAACTTGGATGTGGTGACATTTTATTTGGATTGGAATAATTTTGGTATGTTAGTTAAAGTAGTTAATATGGATATTAATTGTTCTCTTATAGTTTAACAAAAAAACTTTCTTAGTAAATTTGTATGTTTTTATGTCTTATAGAAGAAGTGGATGCCAACTTTTCATGAGACGATGAATGTTCAGGTTGTCCATAACTCCACCTCGTCTATGACCTCAAGGTCGGCTTATAGAAGAGGTGGAGGCCAACCTTTCACTAGATAACAAATCTTCAGGTCGTCCATAACTCCATCCCGTCCATGACCTCTAGGTCATCTTATAGAAGAGGAGGATGCCAACTTTTCACAAGACGACAAATCTTCATGTTGTCCTTAACTCCTCGTACATGACCTCCAAGTCGACTTATAAAAGAGGTGGAGGGCAACCTTTCACAAGACGACAAATCCTCAGGTTGTCCATAACTCCACCTCGCCCATGACCTCCAGGTAGTCTTATAGACGAGGTGGAGGCCAACTTTTCCAAAAGCTCCTAAAGTCCACCTCGTCAACAACCTCCAGATCATTTTATAGATGAGGTGGAGGCTAGCTTCTCGAAAATATCAAGGCCTCACCTTGTCCTCTTGTCCCTGACTCCAAGTCGTCTCGAAGACAAGGTGGACTCAAAGCTTCCGTATTTACCATTCAAATAATGCAATTAGAAGCAACCCAATGAGACAAACTTAACACAAAAAAGTTTCTTCCTTCCCTAGGTCGAACATATCGACCCGAGGAATTGGGGGGGGGGGGGCAACTGATGGGGACCAAAAATGACCCTCCAACCATAGGCCGACAAGTGGCAACAGAGCAAACCCGTAGTTACACCACCCAATAAAGGGTAACTAAGTAATCATAGCCTCAAAAGCAGATTCTTAGTGCACGTTCTGCTCAATCACAGGTCAACACCTGTCCAAGGGCAGCAGAGAAATACAAAGTCTGCCCAATCACAGGTTGACACCTGTCTTGGGCAGAAGGGTAAACTAATACCCAGACTCCAACTATAAATAGCCTTCAAAGGCTCAAAGGTAAAAGCTCTGATACCAAAACCTACTATTCACAGCATTTAGTTCGTCATCTGTTGCAGTCACTGACTCAAGCATCGGAGGGCCTCCCCGAGTCCCCAGAGCACCAACTCAGAGTAGGTCGTCTGACCGTTTGCTACCTCTTGCAGGGTGCAGCTCAGCTCTTCTTACTCCAGCTCAGTAGATTATCAATTTTGGTCGCAACAATACCCTTGCACGACATATGCAACTCACATTGCAACAGATGATGAACAATTGAAGATTGATCCATCTAGGCCGAGACGAATACTGCCACGGTGCATGGATTTCCAACCTGCAATTCTATCTTGCAACAACTCTAGATTGAAATCAGAAATCAACGCCGCCACTGGGATTTTCATGAGAAGATCCAAACCTATGGTGTGTTCGCATAGAATACCCTACTTTGGCTATGACGAAGAAGTGTGCATTGATTGGGTAGAGTTGCCATAGAGAAGTATTCTTTGCAAGACAATATGAACCATAGAGAGATGATCAAAAGTGTCGGATGACTCTAATCAAACGTGCCAGAAATTGGTAGATATCACTAGAACAGGAGGGACTCTACTTTGGATATCCGCCCTTCAGCCATTGGGGAAAAGTAAATGATGGAAAGGGTGGAATGGTAGATCCATGTCTCAACTAGTAATGACTAAGCAAACTGTTTTGGAGAACATTGTCAAACTATAATAAAATAGATGGACTGGAAGTTTTGGGCCGAAAGAACAATCCAGAAACTGCTGTTGTTGTGACAAGGAAAACTGCAAATTGTTCTTCTTGGGCTGTAAAAGAAGAATATTACACTGTTCGGGATGCAGTTGAAAGCCAACAAATTGTTAATGTTTTGATTGAAAACAAGGAGCGGTTTTGAATTGTGCTGGAAACTAGCATGCAATTTAGGTTGAGAGACAAATCAGCATTTTGTTCTGGCCGGGATAAATGAAAACATCAAGGCACTATTTCGTAAGATTTGGTCTGTGAGAAAAACAATAAAATTGAAGAATTGTTCGTAGTACAATTGTTTTCTAGGATATAAAGGAAATCAAGCATTCGGATCTGAAGAGAACAGAAAGCAATCTGATCTATGATGAAGAAAACAATGAGCAAGCTGACCTATGTTAGGGTCCTTTGTGATGATGATCCATGGTGCAACTGCAATAGGGGCTTCAAGAACTCCTTGATTGAGTGTTGTTCACATATCCCAGAAAGAAGCAGATGATCTTCAAGAGCCTTCCGTGCTACAAGGTTGAAAGTCAGAAGCGAAAACCTAAAATTTTTTGTTCAGAAAGCTTTAGCTATCTTCTTCAAAACGTGAAAACCATTGAGAGCAAGGGAGGTTCTTTCTTGTGTCAAGTACAACCTGTTAATCATTTAAATTCACGAAAATAATATCTTGAGTCTTTTGCTTGGACCTTCAAGTAAGAATGCTTTCAGGGGACTGATCAAGGTGATGATTAGAGAAGTTCTCTCATTGCTAAACTTGCATGAAACTAGGTGGAAGAGTGATGAGGAGCACCCAAACAGAAACATCCAATTACTGTGTTGGGCAGTCATCAAGAGAAATAAGACCACATAGATAGAAAAGGTGCAAAACCAAATTGCATATCCATCCAAATACTAGCTGCCATCCCATATACAAAATTATCTCTAATTGCGTTTGTCGACTGAATTAAGAAAGTAAATCACAAGCAATATCTTACCATTGCCGTCCAAGTAATTTCAGTACTTTAGAAACTAGAACCAAATTTATTGCAACTTTCTAATCTAATAACATGGCTGAAAATAGCAATTGTTATAAAATTAAATAAAGAAGCTTTTTATCTTACTTCACCGAATTAGCTATTTGATAAATTTGGTATTATCAAGTTGTGTAATAAGCTATTAATGGAAATAATTACCATTTAAGAGTAATATGACGATAGAAATAGCTAAGTTGGGTGTCTTTATTTTAGATAATTCATATCTTAGGCAAAGACAAAATTGAAAATTGCTAAAATGAAATCAAGGCCTTCGATTTAGAAATGGTTTCTAAATTTGAAGCAACCCATAATTGGAAATGGCAACATTAGAAATTGCCCTAATTGCAATTTCATGAAAATTGGCCAGTCTTGGGAAGAAAAAGCATATTGGGAAGAAAAAATAGAAAAATAGATGGGAAGAAAAGTTGCTATAGGCAACAAAAAGCATATTGGGAAGAAAAATAGATGGCAAGATTTTATTGCCATCTGTTACTGATTTTTCTTGAGTGTATGGGCGTATCAATCTGTGGATGCTAGAAACAACAAAAAGTATTTGGGTGTATCAAATCTGTGAATTAAATCCTAGGCATAAATCTGATTTTTCATTTCTTTTTTTGGTCGGTAAGCTGGGAATGAACCTCTGACCTCTTGGTTGAAGAACAAAGATTCTTACCCATTGAACTAGAGGCTCAACCCCAAATCTGAATTTTCTTGTCTTCTGTTACTAATTTTTCTTGCCATCTGTTGGATTGACCCAACTGATGGGAAGACTCTCTTTGCTATTTTTTTTTCAATGTTGATTGGCAAGTTGCTGTCATTTAAGAGATGGATTAATTAGAAGCCAGTCTGTTAATGAGAGCCAAAACATTGCATGAGATGTACCACACAGATGATAGGGCTGTGGACCGTATTGTTGAGATTGCTGTTTATGGTGTTGCCTGCAAAGCCATCAAGCAGCAGTCACCAAGTCTGTATGGATCTCGTCCATGGAGTTTCTGACAGTCTCGACACAGTTTCTCAAGGCGGCTAGTTCTCTATGCTTCATACCGTGTCTGGCCGACAATTTTGACATCACGGCTGAAACCAATTGTGCTTGTAAGGCTCACCGACAGGGCTGTATGAGCCCATTCAGTTGGGCTAGTCTGGATGGTGCTTGCATATATGGAAGGGCTGCAAGTTGCATCTCCGCGAGGGAGGGGGGGAGGGAGGGAGGGCAAACACTGCTGGTCGGCATCCTCAAACAAGATCAGCACTTGCCGATTTTCTGCATCGGCGCAAAGCAGTATCTTGCATTTTCTGAATTTTCTTCTTTCTTTTTTTGAATGGCACGCAGTTTCTGAATTTTCTATTGCTTCGAATTGTGTATGTGGGTCGTCTGTTTTTTCTCTCACAATGCCCCTTCTTATTTCCTGTCATAAAAATAAAAAATAAAAATTGTATATGCGGGTCAAAATGCGACCAAAGCAAATCCTAGTCGACTCGGCATGTCACGGTCAAGTACTCAGTTGACGCGGCTGAGTACTCAGTTGTTGCAGTCATAAGAAGCCAAAAGGGGTTTTGGTTGACTTTGTACGGCAAAATGCGGACTTGAACAAGAACAAGATCGAGGTAAAAGGGAGTCGACTCGGGGGAATCCATAATGATTCGGGGGAGTTTTGAAACTACGGAATTTTCAGCAAGCATTGCTTGCTGCTCCAAAACTGTTTGCCAAGGGGGGCTCTAGTGGCTATCTCGCTTTCCTGCAGCTAACTACATGGCCAGAAACATTCACAAGAACGATGAAGACAGTAACAAAACATATTTCTTCTAATCTATCTCTTGCTTGTTGTATGCAAGCTTTCTTCTTCAACTCGTTACATGCAAGTTCACTTGCTTGCGATCTATGTACGCGGTTCTACGTCCACACGTTTATCCTTCCCCGCCGCTCGACATTCCAGCAAACACATCTATAAGAGCGATTCTCTACTGCGCGACTCATTATTTGGTATCAGTGCAGTTCTTCGTCATGATATTCTCATCATTTGGTATCAAAGTGTTTTGCTGCTGTGCATCCTTATCAATTGGTATTGAAGCGATTCTCCGCTGCTGCACTCATCAAAAAGTATTTCTCCTTGTATAAACCCCTCAAATTCAAGAGTAGCTTGTTTGTCCAGATTTGAGCAACAACAAGGAGTGCACCAAGGTTATACACTATGATGGAACAAAATATAATATTAATCACGAGTTTCACACTAAAATTCATACTTAAAATATAACGTCACATACTGATGGGAATTATCCAAGGGCCAATATTCAAAATTTTGTGTCATTCAGGTGTCTAGTCCCTTGAGTTATAGAGGGGCACCACCGTCTTTTCCCACCAATAGCATTTGGTTTCTTTATGTTGTAAGGGTGTAAAATGGGGCCACAAGTGTATTACGTAAATCTTAAGTGATAGGATCATTCAATTCATTAGTAGTTAATCACTTACCTTGGTAAGTGACCTCAAGGGCTCACACTGCAATTTAAAAGAAGTCATTGTAGTCTATTTATGCTAGAAAATGTCCATGTAGTGGGAGTCTTAATTCATTAGGAGTTTGAGTTGCATTATGAGTTTTATTTCAAAAAGAAAAGTAGTTTATTTGTAGTAGGATTAGATAGTGTCCATGTAAAGAGAATAGGACTCTTATTTAGACTAGGAATAGTTTTATAACAAAGATTAAGAGTTTTTTCTTTCAATTTTCTTATGTCTTGCACTGCCTGTAAATACGAAGGCCTATTGGTCTTGAAAACAATTGAATATGAAAGAAAATTGATGTGTTCTTATGTTGGTTGGGGGTGATGCTTTTCGGAAGTGTGATGCTTCATATCCTAAATTTGAATCCGTGATTGAATCTAAATTTCTAGGATGAATCTAAATTTGTAGAAACCTTGCGTTTTTTTACTGAATCTTACAATTCGTTTGTAAGTCGTACGATTCATATGATTTATCCTTTTAGTTTTGTATAAAAGAAAATAAGGCTTTCTTTTGAAAGAATTCCATTTCCCTCATGCTTTAAAAGAAGCCCTCAAAATCCCTTTCGTAAGAAAGAAGACAAAGGAGAAAAAATTTGAACTAATCAAACCAGTTTGTACTAGTCAAGCACAATGCATGCGCATGACGACATTACCTGCATCGAGGAGGGAGACGACTATAAATGTTTTTTTGAAAGATGACAAATTTTATTAATATTAAGATTGCATTAGGGACCAGGACTCCCAGCCTGCTGCTTTACAGGGTACTAACAAGTAACGACCGAGGCACGCCCGAGCCAATTCGAAATACAGAGATTGAAAGAACCTAACCTACTACTCTCTTCCTTTCCACCACCTATTGTCTTTACAACTCCCATAACGATTTAGGACCCTTACATCTGTGTCTTTTCAAACTTACGGGTACAACGACTTTTCTAACTGGGATCAAAGTTGCATCCTAAATTCCTAAACTTCTAGATCTTGTGCGACCCTCCATGTGAGACAAGCAAAATTAGGGTATCCAGACAAGAAAGTCTAAGTGAAAGACAGAATCTCTCAAACCATGACCATTGAATAGTATTTTGGGAATAGACAGATAATCAAGCCTAAAATATATGCTCTCAAACCGAACCCAAACCCCTAAACCTACTTGGGTTCTTCAACCCAACAGAACCCAACCCTTCATCTAAACTTTAACCGAATCCATTTGGGCTCTTCAACCCAATCAGACCTAACCGGTCCAACCCGAGTCAAGCAACCAAGCCACACCTACCCAACCCCCCATCCCAATTTTCCTTCTTTAAAGCCCCACTGATCAGAACAACAATAATACTCCCTGTAAACCTGATCCCTCCTCATACAAGAGCGACTACTCATGATTCTTCCCTATTTTTCTTCCCACCTCTTTTTCTCTAATCTCCTTTTCTTATCTCTAGCCTCCATTGCAAGGAACATATTTTTGGTTGCTTCCAAGTTCTCATTATATTTAATCCCAAAGGCATCTCCCATTGATAAAAAATCAGCAAATTCAGTTGGGACTGGTGCTTCACTCAATAATTCTTCTGGGCTATCATCAACCCGTTTTCCTTACCTTTGGGGACCCTACCAAGCCCTTGAGATTCCTCTGATAGATAATCTTCTTCCTGTCCTACCAAGTCCGTGATAGGATCCGCCTGAGACCGGGTAATCTCCAGGTCCCTGATCACAGAGCTTCTTTCCTCCTCCCACAAGCTCCGGTGAGTGCGCCTTTCCTTTTCTGGTACTTTGCTAAACATGGGAAGCTCAAGGAGGGGTAGGTTCAATTCCATATCACTTGTCGATTCAGAGTGATTAAGGTCGATTCTGGTAGAATTGTAAGAAGTTCTCCTTAGCTTAGCCCAACGCTTCTTTAGCGGACTTAGTGAAACCTCGCAGGGGGTGGGAGATTCCTTCTTAGCTAACTTTTCATTATAACGTAGATCCTTCAAAAGTTCAATATCTCCGACTTCAAAAGAGAATTCCTGGGCACTAGGGGTATCTCCACCCCGACTCGGTCCCTTTGCTGACATGGCAGGCGAAGATATGTTATCAAACTTTCGAAGAATCTTCTGGGAGTCTTGGACAAGTCTCCTCTTTCTGAGTTCCTCCTTCCTAACAATGCCTTTCAATTTTCTTGTGAAAACAGATAGACCCTCTCCAGTGGCCAATACCCGAGCTTCCAAACTAGTATTTCTACGCGATAGGTTACTTTTTCCTATACGCGAGCGCTGTTTCTTAGAATTTTTACTTCCAACATTAAATCTGTTTTTAATTTTTAAGGCTCTTTTCTCCTTAGCCGAATTTAGTATAAAGCTCTCAACGATATCTTTCCGAAGGGCCTTTCCTTTCACGCCTCGAGCTGCAGCATTTAATGTTTTTAGAGCTGATTTACCTTCAGACTGATCCCACCTTCCGGACGCAACAACCACTTTGCTTTCTGACATTCGAGGCGACGTGATGTTTGCAGAGCCTAACAAGGTTTTTTCAAAATTCAAACCTGGGCCCACCAACGGCTCCCTGGCAATATCACCACCCTCGGGATTAGCATTTGACACCATTTCCGGTGGGACCACCCTCGCTGGCGACCGAATTTCGGAACTCTGCTCAGGGCCCTCACAAACAACCAAATTATCCTTACTGCTGGATTCACCCATTACCGACATCGCTTGACTATTAATGCTATCCTCATGTATCACCTTAACTCCAACAGAGTAAATGCTGGATTCAACTCTTAGATTAATGGATGAGGGGATCGATTTCCAAAGTGAAGTTAAGATCAGAGCCGAGGCATAGGTCATACAATGATCATGATTGCCCGAAAGTTGAGATTGGATCACCTGGCCCAGGTGCTGTCCAAGGGTCTCCATAGTTGTCAAAGACCATGCGTGAAGAGGTATATCATAAAATCTGACCCTAATGGTTCTTGCACCCGTGTTGTATGCCGGTAACCAGGGTTGAAGGGCGGAGAGATACCCCCCCAAAGCATCCCCTCCCCGCCTCAAAATGGCGGTCGCCTGCAACTCTTACTTAAAGTAAAAGAGGATATCCACTGAGTTGATGGAGTAAGGCTTTTGGAGTTCCTGAATGCCCCAACATTTTTTAGCCCACTCCCATACTTCTTCTAACAACCATGATCCAGATTTCAAGCTCCCAATAAGACATCTCTTAAGACTCTTCTTTCTCTCCACCAAGGTAATCGGGACCTCAAGTGCTAAAGGTTCTGCCTGAATATCTACCTGAGAGGGACCAATTTTAGGCTTCCAGATCATGGCTGGAGCCAGTTTGGTCTTAGGCCCTGAGCATTTTCTACAGACATCCCGTGAACTAAAGTTTTATATTGACATTTCCAGCACATCCAATCGCTGCCATTGGAGCTTCTGTTATACTCAATGGGACGACGACCAAGGATTCTTCTGGCCCCAAATTCCAACCGCCTTGCTCTAGTGTCCCTATCCTCGATACTTCCCAAGGACCCCGAGTGGGATCTGGGGGAAGCCCATTGGGGCCGACCCAAGTTATCTCCTTGCCCAACCAAGCTTAAAGTCCTTCGACAACAAATGTTGAGGATCCCCAGGGATTCAAAAGCTTCTAAAGCGGGATATCCTGACTCTATAAAGTTAAAAAATGAACTACTGTATGATCAAGGTTGGAACCACAAGAGCATATAATAGGATCCCCCAGAAAGCCAGAGTCAGCGGTCATCAGAGGAAGAATCTGATGGCCTCTAAAAACATCTCTAATAGTCATTTTTATACCTGATTCAAGACTCTAATCAGACTTTTTCACCGATCCGAGTTCCAGCATGTCCCGTGCATGTTGTTCACCGTGACATAGAACACCCTCTTCTCTAAGAATATGTTTTCTTAGTTTCCCTATTGCATTTTATTAGTCCCTAAAAAACTGTGAAACAAGAGACGACTATAATGAGTACAACATTGACTACTTATCAATTTTTTGAATTGATATTTGTCACTTAAAAAAATAAAAAAAAAATAAAGCCCGACGAGAGGATTGGGATTCTGCTGTGTAGTTACCAGAACTTCAAATGGCGTAAAGTCTCTAGAAGATGTAATGGTGGAAGAGGTGGTAGATCAGAAGTGCCATCTACGTCTCAAATCAAATTTCCTCGACACAAAAACACGGGAGAGGAGAAGATCTTGCTAGATTACGGTAAAATCCTTAACACTAAGACAAATGGAGTGCCGACTGTCCTGGTTTCTGGGCAAGAGATTGAGAAGAGACAACAAATCCTAAAATCATGTCTGATTGAGCGTCTGAAAAACCCTAGAATATGTTTGGAAGATGTATGGAAATGTGCGAAATGGTTTTGGGATCTTCCTAGTTTACCAAAACCCTCCGTTCTTGCCCCTCAGGAAGTTCTCTTCATGTTTCAAGAGGAGTATATGGTGGCCAACTTAAAGAGCAAGGGGGATAAAGCGTTTGGTCACTACTTATTCTCCCTTACGGAATGGAATTCAAGTTATCAACAAGGTGCTGAAGCTATTTGGGTCAGATTCACAGGAATCCCACTTCACGTCTGGGCCGTCTCAACGGTGCAAGCCTTGGAGTCGTTATTTGGTACAGTTCTTGAAACAGATATGAAGGGCCATCACGAAGATTGTATGAGTTTTGCATCAGCAAGAATTATTGCTCCAGCTTGGAAAATCCAGAAGTCGCTAGTGGACCTTCGGGTTAATGGCTCTTCCTTCCAAGTAGGGGTCGAACCGATTGCAGAAGTTAATGCGGAAGCTTGGAGGTCTAAGGAAATAACTCTAAATCATGCTGAATCTCTGAAGAGGGCTCGATCTGTGGAAAGGAGAGGGGAGGATGACATCCCGGTGTAGGACATTGCCGGAAGGAAACAGGGAAGGGCATCGGTGCTGTTTTCGAATTGCTCCGGTGATCGTACAAACACTGCCGAGAAGTCCGTTGGATCGGCTCCCACGTGGCAGCCTCACGCACGTGCTAGTGGAAAGTCCGGTACATCAGTCCCCACGTGGCAGCCTCAAACACGTGCTTCGGAAGACTCTGGAGAGCACTCGAGCCACAAAAAGAGATATCAAAATTCAAATTTCAAATGCATCTGACAGAACCATCTGGCAAAGAGACTAGACCGGGCATTTTGGTAGCAATGCGTCCTGGATCCAGAGAGCAAAAGACTTCCCTGCCCTCGGTCCCTCTAAGATTAACGAAAAAGGTAAATCGAGCCTTGGGTATCTTACGGTAGGCCTGAAACACACGGGAAGGAACACAAAGGGGCATCCATCAAGACACCGGTCTGCAAAAGGAAGAAACCAAAACAGATGGGGTCCGCAAAGTCAGAGCCTAAATAATAACCCCAAGCTTACAATCCGTGGAAATGTTTCTCAACTTGCACCGGAATCTTCGAGAGACCTGCTCTGCTGTGCCTTGGAGAGAAGGGTCCTGCGTGGATCCAAGGCCAGCGAGGGGTCTTTGTTTGAACATATCTGAAGCCTTGGGAGTACATCCCCGCTCCCAATGAAGATAGGCTTCTAGAATATTAGGGGATTAAGGGAAGATAGAAAATTACGGGCGGTGAAGAATTTCAATTTTAAGAATCAGTTAGATTTGGTGGCCATAATTGAAGCAAAATTAATGGGGGTCACTGACATTACTATTAACAGGTCTTTGGGAAGGAACCAACGAGAATGGGTTGCACATGATGCGGTTGGTACATCAGGGGGAATTATTGTAATATGGAGAGAGGGTAGATTCCGTCGCAAGGAGATCAGAGAAGGGAGATTTTTGATATCTATAATCTTCTCTTCTTCTGACTGGAATGACGATTGGATGCTCACAGTCGTTTACGGGTCAGTTCGTTCCTCTGAAAGAAGCGAACTGTGGCAGGAGTTGAATTCTCTGCGAGAATCATGGCAGAGTCCCTGGATTCTGGGGGGTGACTTCAATACAATCCGTTTTCCATCCGAAACCAACATGATGAATTTTTCCAATTTTATTCAAAATCATGAATTATTGGATATCCCGCTCAACGGAGCGAAATTCACTTGGTCAAACAATCAGGTACGCCTAGCCATGACAAAAATTGATCGTGTCCTCTCCCAAGAATCGGAGGAACATTTCCCACTCATCTCTCAGAAAGCGTTGCCAAGAAGAGACTCCAACCATAATCCAATTATTTTGGAGATTTCAAACTTCTCTGGGGGACCGCGACCGTTTAGATTTGATTTAGATCTGTTGGAGGTACCAGGCTTTGCGGAAAAGGTCAAGCTTTGGTGGGATGAAATTGAGATTAGGGGTTGGAAGGGATATATTCTTTGCCGCTTAAACATAAAATCAAAGAGTGGCAGAAGGCTTTCGATGTAGAATCCAGTTAGAGAAAAGAGGCCATCTCAACCAGGCTGGCCTCCTTTGAACTCAGAGAGGAGGAAGACCCTCTATCAGAAGGGGACCAATTGGCTCGCTTGAACCTTCTGGATGAAAATGAAATGATTCTGCGTAGAGAAGAGATCTGCTGGAGACAGAATCCCGTGCCTTGTGGCTAAAGGCTGGGGATATGAATTCCAAATTCTATCATCGAACAGCCAACTCTCGAAGGAGGATAAACCTGATCAATTGCCTAAAGCATGGGGTCTTAATAGTTGAAGATCCTAATCTCATCAAATCTTTAATCGTGAAATTCTATTCGGGCCTCTATTCCAAATCTTTGGAGTGGCGCCCGAAGATGGAGGGACTCCAATTCAAATGTATCTCGGCTGGACACAGGGCCAATCTGGAACGAAACTTTACAGAGGAGGAGGTCGAACAAGCTACCTTTTCAAATGGCTGCGGACAAGGCCCCAGGATCGGATGGCTATCCTATGGCTTTTTTCCAGTTTTTTTGGAGGATCTTGAAAGAGGACATTATGGCGTTCTTTCTCGAATTTGCCCCAAGGGGAATCATTAGTGAAGCAGCGAAAGCAACTTTCATGGCCTTAATTCCAAAGAAGGAAGGGGTAATTGGAATAAGAGACTTCCGCCCGATCAGCCTGATGCATAATATCCCCAAAATAGTTGCTAAGTTACTAGCCCGAAGAGTGAAGAATTGCATGGGGGATATCATATCACAATTCCAGGGAGCCTTTGTTGATTCAAGGCAGATACTTGATGGTGTCTTAATAGCTAATGAACTCATCGATTCAGTAAAGAGAAGTGGGCGTCCGGGCCTTGTGTTCAAAATTGATATAGAAAAGGCCTACGACCATGTTGATTGGGATGTCCTCGACTTCATTCAAGACAAAATGGGTTTCGGGCCATCCTTGAGGAAGTGGGTCAGAGCACTGATATCAGCCAACTCCTTCTCAGTAATCATTAATGGCTCAGCGGAAGGTTTCTTTAAAGCATCAAGGAGGATCCGTCAGGGGGACCCATTGGTACCGTATTTGATCATCATGGTAGTTGAGGCACTGAGCTTGATGTTGACAAAAGCAAACATAATGGGGTTGATTGGGGGATTTCGCGTGGGACCCTTAGTTGAAGAGGTAACCCATCCCTTAGTTGAAGAGATAACCCATCTACAATTTGCAGATGACACATTAGTCTTTCTTTAGTACTCCCCTCAGGCTATCTCTAATGTTATGACAATCCTCAAGTGGTTTGAGGTTACACCGGGCCTCAAAATCAATTTAAGCAAAAGCATGCTCTTGGGCATAAATTTGAATCACATAGAGGTGCAAAGATTGGCAACGTCTATTGGGTGTTCTGCGGAGTCTTTTCCTGTTTCCTATCTGGGCTTGCCCTTAGGATTCGGTATTCCATCGGCGTCCCAATGGGATTCGGTAATTGAAAGAATTGAAAGGAAGCTAGCTACTTGGAAGAAGAAATATATCTCTTTTGGGGGCAGAATTACACTAATCAAAGCAGCCCTATCTAACTTACCTGGATACTTCATGTCCTTGTACAAAATCCCAGTCAAGGTGGCCTTGAGAATTGAGAGATTGCAAAGAAATTTCTTATGGGACGGAGACGGGACACTAAAGAAGGTAAGGCATCTAATTAGCTGGGACAAAGTCACGCAGTCAAAGGCGAACGGAGACCTAGATATTGGCAAGATCAGATTACGTAACAAATCGTTGATTGGCAAGTGGCTGTGGAGATATGGTAAGGAGAATCGGGTTACAGGGCTAAAATATCGTTCCGAATGGGGGGACTGGAGCTTCAGAAAGCCCGCGAGAGGAAAGGGCTCAGGTGCATGGAAATCTATTTGTTCTGTTAAAGAGGAATTTGACCAATTAATCCGCTACAAAGTGGGAAAGGGCACCAAAGTAAGATTTTAGCTGGATCTTTGGTGCGGCCAATCTAAATTAGGCCTGGAATTCCCGGGACTTTTTAGAATCGCTTCGAACCTTGAAGCAATAGTTGCTGACTAACTGGTGAGAGAGGGTCAGGGAGGAAGAGGATTCTGGGATACTCGTTTGCGTCGAAACCTTAAGGATGATGAAATTCAAGAACTTGGGACTACTCCTACTCATAGAACCAACATATTGCTCGCAACATGAGGATGATGAAAGAATCTGGATTCCAGCATCTAATGGGGACTTTTCTGCCAACTCCTTATTCACTCTGTTACATGATGGTCATGTTTCTCCGATGAGGCGCATTTGGAAATCATTGGCCCCACGAAGGGTAGTGGCTTTTGGATGGACCTTGATACACCGGAGGATTAATACATGTGATCGCCTAAAGAAAAAACATTTCAGTATGGCGAGTATGTGTGTTCTATGTCATCAACATGAAGAAACTTTGGATCATCTAATGTTGCACTGCCCTTTTGCTTATCATTTATGGATAAGAGCAATTGGAGCTTTTGGGATCTCTTGGGTGTGTCCTCAATCTATCAGCTCCCTCCTATCTGGATGGCGCACAGGGCCTTTTGGAGAAATGGGTAGATATCTCTGGGCAACGACTCCATATGCCATAGTATGGAATATCCGGAAAGAACGTAATAGAGACATTTTTCAGGAGAAATGTAGAACTGCGGCTCGTATTGCCTCGGATATCAAGATTGAAATGATTTCCTGGACAAGGGCGAAGAAACAAACTCCTTATGGGATGAGCGACCTCATAAGGAACCGGTGGTCAGTAATATGGGATAGAACTATCCACTCCAAGCCTAAACCCAAATGGACGAGTCCGCCGATGGGGTGGTTGAAATTGAACTTCGATGGCAGCTCTTTGGGCAATCCTGGAAGGGCAGGGGTTGGAGGAGTAATTAGAAACTCTTCTGGATCAATAGTTATGACGTATTCGGGACCATGTGGAATATGTGACGCTAACGAGGCTTGAGGTTAGAGCATTACTTCTTGGTCTAAGGTGGGCGTCTGACCATGGTCAATGTCCTCTTGTCGTGGAAGGCGACTCCTCGAATGTAGTGGCCTGGGCTTCTAAATCATCAAAGGGACCTTGGAGATTGCAGGAGATTGTAGCGGAAATACTGGATCTAATGCAGGTGCTCAACCCGAGTTTTGAACATCGCAGGCGATCGGCAAATGAGATGGTTGACACTCTAGCCAAAGCAGGAGCCGACCGGGAGGATTTTGAAATACTATCATATTTGTAATGAGCGCTTTCCATGAAGGATATTGTTGTCCTAACCTCTGGAAGGGTGCTTTCTGCCTTTTGAAAAACATCGGATATGTCTGGTGCTCTACTAATATTTGTAACAGCAGGCTAGGACCACTGGTCCCGAATGCTTTTTCAATATTAATGAAAATTGTCATCTTTCAGAAAAAATATTTGTCACTTAACGTTTCACTTTGAGAATTGATATGAAATTGTCCTTTATTATTTTTAAGATTATTATCCAATATGCGTGGGTTTGAATGGGAAATAGATGATTACTGCGTGACAAGTTTGTTTGCATACAATTCGTATTATGATATTGAATAATTAATCATGTTATCTTCTATTTCAATTAATGGACTTGTCTGAAAAACTGAATAGTTGGCCATTTTATTATTTTGTTTAATTTATGTTTTTGTTATATTTTATGAGGAATGATAGATGCAAGGGCCCTCATTATGCAAGGCCTAAAGAAGGTCCCTTGAATAGATCCACGGCATTAAGTGCAACCGAATTCAGTTTCTCAACTGACTTTAAAAATTATGTGGATCTATTCAGGGGCCCTTCTCTTGCCCTTGCATAAAGAGGGCTCTTTACAATACGATTTACAATTCAACCCCTATTATAATTTAACTTCTCTCATCTGCTTTAACCCTACGTCAAAGGCTGCTGACTACGTTTTAGGAATTGTAACAGCTGGTTCAGCATATAGGCCAAGGTTAGTTCACAGCTATTATCAAAAGAATCGAAGTTATTTTTGCAACAGGGTTTGTGAAAACCTCAGTTTCTCGATATATACTTCAAATAATCTAAAACCTATGGCTGCTGACTACGTTTTAGGAATTGTAACAGCTGGTTAAGCATATAGGCCAAGGTGAGTTCACAGCTATTATAAAAAAAATCGAAGTTATTTTTGCAACAGGGTTTGTCAAAACCTCAGTTTCTCGACATATACTTCAAATAATCTAAAACCTATGATTTATGGACACGGACACAGGTGTTGCATGCCGACACGGACACGGAGTGTCGGACACAACGAACCCCAAAAATTTAGAAACGGGGACACGGCTAAAATAGAAAGTATATATATGATACAACATCAAATATTAGATAAAAAAAGCCTAAAAATAGTTTATAAATATAAGAAGAGTTAATAATAAATGAGGTAAACACTATTTGCAATAATAAAACAAAACGTCACACATGACACGGCACAAAAACATGTCCGCACTCCACATTAAAGTCTAAAACTTATAGCAGTACATTGAAAAGTGTCCAAAGGAGTGTCGACACAGGTGGACACGCATGTCGTGTCGGACATGGCTGGACGCGTGTGTCAGCAATAAATTCAAAGTGTCGGCTAAATCATAGTCTAAAACCCACTTTTACTACTGTTGTCTTCCCTTCCAGCTGGATGAATGCCTTCAGTACTCCATCGTTACGATGTTTGAGGTGCATTTCTAGATGGAGCTCATTTTGCGCCATTTATATTT
Source organism: Tasmannia lanceolata (assembly GCF_043159265.1). Lineage (NCBI taxonomy): Eukaryota > Viridiplantae > Streptophyta > Magnoliopsida > Canellales > Winteraceae > Tasmannia > Tasmannia lanceolata. The sequence continues at coordinate 3,258,061 of NW_027518713.1, read as the reverse complement.
TCCTCTACTGGACATTAATCTCAACCTGTTATTAGCATCTAATCTGTCATTCATTATAAGGTATTAACATTTCCTATAGAATCGCCTGAAGTAAAAATTCTTCGCTTCCTCCACTTCAAGGCTTGAAGTCAGGCTTGTCCGTAGAGTAGTAATCTGTTAACAGAGAGATTTGAAAATGAAATATTGTGTGTTAGCCTCCTTGCCCTAACACACACATATATATTTATTATGAAAAGAATATGAAAAGACTATAATGCCCTTAGGCTACATAAGCTTATTCTAACACTCCCCCTCAAGCTGGAGTATGAATGTCATACATGCCCAGCTTGTTACATAAAATCACTCAATCGAACTCCATTCAACGGCTTGGTAAGCATGTCTGCAATCTGATCATTCGTTCTAGTGAACTCGGTTTGAATTTGGCCTGTCTGAATCCTGTGACGAATAAAGTGACAATCCACTTCTATATGCTTAGTTCGTTTGTGAAATATCGGATTCATATCTATGTGAATGGCTGACTTGTTGTCACAGTAGAGGGATGCAGGTGAGGAGTATGAGAATCCAATCTCTGACATAAACGACCGTAGCCAAATTAATTCACAGCTTGTGTAAGCCATGGCCCTGTATTCTGCTTCTGCACTGGATCGTGACACAACGTCCTGCTTCTTACTCTTCCAAGATACTAGATTTCCACCTATGAAGGTACAATAGCCATTAGTAGATCGCCGGTCAGCAGGAGATCCGTCCCAGTCTGCATCAGAGTATCCCTCAATCCTCAAATGATTATGCTTCCTGAAGAGAAGGCCTTTCCTGGGAGCTTTCTTCAGATACTTCACTATCTGAATCACAGCTGACCAATGTGATGTCCGAGGCGCACTCATATACTGGCTAACCACTCCAACAGCATATGCAATGTCCGGACGAGTGACTGTGAGATAGATCAACCGTCCTACTAACCGTCTGTATCGACCAGGATCTTCTAGTGGCTCCCCCTGATCAGGTGAAAGCTTGACATTCGGATTCATAGGAGTCTGTGCAGGTTTTGCCCCCAGAAGACCTGTTTCTTCCAAAATATCAAGAGCATACTTCTTTTGGGACAAAGATAGCCCCCTTTGTGAATGTGCCACTTCAATGCCTAAGAAGTATCTCAGAACACCAAGGTCTTTTGTGCTGAATTCATTCAGAAGGAAATCTTTGAGGCGTTGTATTCCTGCTTTGTCATTCCCTGTAATAACAATATCATCAACATATACAACCAGGAGAATCAAACCATCCTTGCTTTGACAGCTGAACACAGAATGGTCTACAGCACATTGTTTCATACCAAATCGTAGGATGGCCTCACTGAATCTCCCAAACCAAGCATGGGGAGACTGTTTAAGACCATAAATCGCCTTTCTAAGCTTACAGACGGTATGCTGCAACTCCCCCTGAGCAACAAACCCTGGTGGTTGCTCCATATACACCTCCTGAAAATCACCATGGAGGAACGCATTTTTGATATCCAACTGATATAGTGGCCAAGATTGATTCACGGCCAAAGAAATCAATACACGGATGGATGGAATCTTTGCCACTGGAGAGAATGTCTCAACATAATCAATCCCATAAGTCTGAGTAAAGCCCTTGGCAACAAGACGGGCTTTTAACCTCTCAACAGAGCCATCAGGTACCCACTTACATCCGACTACCTAAGCACCAGGAGGAAGGGAAGCCAACTGCCATGTCTGGTTTTTGGCCAAAGCATCCATCTCAGTCTCCATAGCTGCTCGCCATCCCGAATCAAGGATAGCCTCTTGAGCAGAGCGAGGAATAGAAACCAATGACAAAGATGATATAAATGCGGTATACGAAGGAGATAACCGAGCTTAACTTACCGCATCAGAAATAGGGTGATGAGTGGTACGAGAACGAGTACGGCTCGCAATGGGGGCATCAAGAGATTCATCAACCTGAGTAGCATCATCAGAGGATGAGGGTAAAGGACCCGCTTGCTGAGAAGAGATGGCAGGGCATGAAGGCTCAACTAAAGTAGTAAAACGCTTGCGAGTATATACCTGGAAGGGACGCTGAACTGGATTCGGTGGCAAACTGGGAACCGGAACCAGCAATGGCAACGGAGGAGGAGATACCGGTAAAGAAGAGGAAGCAGGAAAGTAGGGAGTATCCTAAAAAAAGGAGACATCAGCACTGATAAATTTGGGGCGAAGCTGAGGACTGTAGCATCGATAACCCTTCTGGGTTCGTGAATAACCCAGGAAAACACACTTGATTGCCCTTGGGGCCAATTTATCAAGTCCTGGGGTGAGATCCTGAACAAAGCAAACACGCCCAAACACATTGGGAGGTAATGGAAACGGATCCCTAGAAGGGTGTAACACCGAAAAAGGAGACCGATTGTTAAGAACTGAAGATAGTAGACGATTAGCAAGAAAGCAGGCTGTAAGCATAGTGTCAGCCCAAAAAGATTTGGGAACATGCATCTGATACAGAATGGTGCGAGCTATATCTACAAGATACCGTATTTTCCGCTCGGCAACACCATTCTGTTGTGTGGGCACAAGACGACTGATGAATAGTTCCACACTAGAAAGAAACTCCTGAAAACCGTGCCGATCAGAAAAATACTCACGGGCATTATCAGTACGTAAACATTTAAGGGAATATGAGTATTGATTTGTAATTTCAGCATAAAATAAACAAAATGTAGAAAACACCTCAGAACGATCCTTTATTATATAAAGCCAGGTCATCCTGGAAAAATCATCAACAAAAATAGCAAAGTACTTCCCACCAAACATAGGAGTACGACATGGACCCTAAACATCAGAATGCACTAACTCAAAAGGACTACTGACACGACTAACAGAACGAGACAGGTAGGAAACACGATGGTGTTTTCCATACTGACAGGACTCACAATGAAAAGGACTAATAACACCAGAAACAACTGAAGAACGCTGCAGACGTTCAGAAGAAGGATGACCGAGCCGGCAGTGCCACATAAAGGAATCTACTGAGTACTAAACGCCATGAGAGTGATAGCATCATCCAGGTAGTATAGGCCATCTGTCTCATGCCCAGAGCCAATCGTCTTCCCAGTCGCAAGGTCCTGAAAAACATAATAAGACGGAAAGAATGTTACTGAACAATTAAGGCGATTAGTAAGCTGACTAACAGAAAGAAGATTGCAAGGAAAAGTAGGAACACAGAGTACAGATGATAAGGATAAGTGGGATATGGCTGTAACAGTCCCAGTGCCTGAAATAGGACATCGAGTCCCATTGGCCAAGGTGACCATCTTAGTATGAGCACACGAAGTAAAGGAACTAAGAAGTGTACTGTTAACGGTCATATAATGAGAGGCACCATAATCAATAAGCCAGGAAGCGGAGTGGCTAAGGGAGTAAGATGGGTTGCTACCTTCTGTTGCAAGTTGAGCAGCCGGTTGTTTCCCTTTCTCCTGTAGGCGCAAAAGTGACTCATACTCAGTCCGAGAGACGAGCATGGTGTCTGAGGGAGCAGGAGTAGGTGCAGCAGGTGTCTCAGAAGCGAAGTGGGCGGCTCGAGCGGGACGCAGCTCGGGATGGAGATCGTAACAGAAATCAATAGTGTGACCCTCCATGTCACAATGACTACAATAACGTGAGCCACGACCCCCATAAGTACGACCTCCCCCTGAATCTCGGCCAAAGCCACGGCCCTGTTCGCGACGACTGCGACCACGATCCCTAGCACGAGTGCCCCAAAAGGAACCAGACTAGGCAGCAAAGGCGAACTGGTCACCAGCAACAGAGATAGCCGGATCGAGACGTTGAGCGCGTTGAACACGAGAAAAGATCCCATCCAAAGATGGGAGCGTGCCTAACCCAAGGATCTGCTGCCGAAGAGGGACAAACTCAGGCCCTAAACCATCCAAAAACCAAGTAATACGGAGCTCATTCTTATGTTGAGCCAAGACCTTAAGGTCGGTGGATGGGCGATGATAAATATCAATCTGCTCACAAAGACCAACAAAATCCGAATAGTACTCAGCGACAGTCTTATCTCCACGCAAGATACGAAAGAAGTCACTGTAAACATCAGTAATCCGCGTGAGATTGTTACTGCCGGAATAGAGTGTCTCAGCACGCAATCAGACCGCTCGTGATGTATCCAGAAATAGCATGTGGCTCGCAATCTTTGGTTCCATACTCTGACAGAGAAGAGACTGAAGCTGGGCATCCTCCTGACTCCACTTATCATACCCAACATCTTTCGGAGCCGGATGATCCGTCGTGATGAAACGTAACATGCCCTGACCTCGCAAATAGAGAACGACTCCAGGCAGGGTAATTAGCACCATCCAATTTAATGGATGTCATAGAGGTTACCGACACCGGAAATGAACCGGAGGAAGAAGCTAATGGCAAGGCCATAATAAACACCAAAACTCAAATGGGATGTGGGTGAAGCAGACCAGACAAGACACACCACAACAATCACAGACACCCACAGAAAATGGCAGCCAAATATAGGCAAGCAAATCACCACGAAAAATAAACAATCAGAAGGAAAAACCACAAACATCCGCCGGAAGGACCCCGAAAAAACAAGCACGAAGCCGCATACTTATGGAACTACAACGAAACATAGAGACAAAGCTTAAGTTATCAAGTAGGAAGCAAAGAAAAATGTAACAAAGCGGAGCCGCGACAAAGAAGGTGAGAAATGTAACAGGAAGATTTAGGGCATGAACACCCGACGGCTAGAAGAGAAGAACACTATCCTTATAGGTCAAAGAAGATGGGGAAGATGTTACAAAAGAAGAAGGGAGAACGCGCAGGGGGGGCAAACAGGGAAGAGCAGGGTTTTCCAGGGGGGGCGCGCAGGGGGGCCAACCAGTGGAGAGTTGGGTTTTTCAGGGGGGGCAAACAGGGAAAGTTGGGTTTCCCAAGGGGCGCGCGCAGGGGGGGAAACCACTGAAGATGGAGGAAGAAAGAGAAAGAAGAAGAAGAAGAAGAAGAAGAAGAAGAAGAAGTTAGGGTATGGGCTTCAATGGAAGAAGAAGTTAGGGCATGGGCATCGGCATGGGCATGAGCTTCAATGGAGGAAGACAAGAGGTCTTCAATGGAGGTCCCTAGGGCATCGAGAAACCCTAGGGCTTTGATACCATGTTAATAGAGAGATTTGAGAATGAAATATTGTGTGTTAGCCTCCTTGCCCTAACACACATATATATTTATTATGAAAAGACTATAATGCCCTTAGGCTACATAAGCTTATTCTAACATAATCCATTGTTCGTTGAAGGTGATTCACGGAATGAGAATAGGTGCACCTTTCATGGCCTAAACTTTCCTTTGAGACTTGACAACACTTCTAAGGAGATTCTGGACCTTTGTTCTCTTTGGTAGATTACATTTCAGCGCTTTTGTGGAGAGAAGCCAGTGAGGTGGTGGATTTGCTGGCCGAGGAAGGGGTTGCACGTGAGTCGTTAGTTTTTAGGGTACTTTTTGAGGCCTAAAATGACTGAATCATGAAAAATATATTGAAATAATGATTGTAGGACCTGAAGAGATCTTTGAAACAAGATATAAATTGTTAAAAATGGATACGTTGGTACCCGGTTTTGGTCTTTGTAAAGAATGTCTGAAATTGTCTTGACCTGTATTTTGTCAGTTCCTCTCAGGCATTATATTTTTTTATGTTGTTGTTCATTAATAAATTACTTATTAGAATCAAAATAGAGGTGGAATGATCAGACAAAACAAAAACAGAGCTCCGTCATGGTTGTACCTGCCTGAGCTGTCGTGGTCTTGTCTGATATTTTAAAGCATTGGGCAGCATACACGAGTTCCAAAGGTCATGCACGTTCAAAGAAAATCTATAGTACCTAACAAAATGGACTAAATTAATACATTTTTAATGTAGAGATATATGAGGAAACAGATCGTAACTAATTAACTGACCATCTTTACTGAAATATTGCTGTGTTTATAGCTTCCAATTATGAATGTATAATTATATGCATAACTAGTTAACTGACCATCATTTCTGAAATATCGCTGTGTATATTACTATATTGCTCCCAATTATCAACGTATAATTATATGCATAATTAATTAGCTGACCATCCTCTCTGAAATATCGCTGTGTATGTAGGTTCCAATTATCAACGTATAATTATATATTATGTCTATCAGTCCACAAGAAGTAAGAAGTGCCTTTAATTCCTCGGCCCAGTTAAGGTAGCATGGAAATTGAAAATGGCTGACATTAAGCAAGGTTAGGATACTCGGGTCTCAGACCTTGTGAAGGCAAAAATCATGATTAAAGCAACTTGACTCCATGACTTGAATGAGTCAGATTGTTTCTAAATGATTTAGATATGACATTCTAGTGAGGGAAATTATTAAGCCAATTGCACATTTTGAGACATCAAAACTATTAGTACTTGAAGTATAGACATGCTCACTTTGCAAAAATTATTGCAGTAAATAGACATTGTTGTGAATTGCCAAATCTATTTTTGTTTGGGAAAATCTTTTAACTGAGGCTGATAGCATACATGGTGTCAGTCTGTTCTCTTCTCTATATTCGGGACTTGCATTCTCCTTAATTTTCTGTATTGATTTTATTTTGGTATTGTTTTGCAGCTTTTTGAGTGGTTAGAAGCAAACAAACACCTCGATTTCACCGAGCGAGATTATGCATCTCGCCTGGATTTGATTGCTAAGGTTTATGGTCTTAGAAGGGCTGAAAAGTATATCGAAAAAATTCCAGAATCCTTCCGAGGGGAAGTATTATACAGGACTTTCTTGGCTAACTGTACGGTGGTTGTCAATATCCAAAAAGTGGAAGAAGTGTTTAACAAGATGAGGGACATGGGTTTCCCATTGACCCCATTTTCTTGCAACCAGTTGCTTTTGCTCTATAAGAGGACTGATAAGAGGAAAATAGCGGATGTTCTATTGATGATGGAGAAGGATAATGTCAAGCCAAATCTGTTCACCTACAGGCTTTTAGTCGATGCCAAAGGCCGTTCAAATGATATATTAGGAATGGAACAGATTATTGAGACCATGAAGGCTGAAGGTGTCGAGCCGGACTTTTCGATCCAAGCAATGGTGGCAAAGCACTACATCTTTGCGGGATTCAAAGAGAAGGCAGAGGCGATGTTGAAGGATATGATGGTGGGTGACCTAAAGGATAATCGTGGTGCTTGCAAGGCTTTGCTTCCTCTATATGCAGCTCTTGGCAAACCCGATGAGGTGCTTAGGGTTTGGAAGGTGTGTGCGGCCAAACCCCGATTGGACGAGTGTTTAGCTGCCATTGAAGCTTGGGGTAAGCTCGGGTGTGTAGAAGATGCGGAGGCAGTCTTTCAGAAGATGCAAAAATCATGGAATAAGCTCTCTACGAAATGTTACACTGCCCTTCTTAGGGTTTATGCTAATCATAAAATGCTGGCCAAGGGAAAAGATTTGGCAAAGCTAATGTCGGATAATAATTGCGTGATAGGCCCGTACACTTGGGATGCACTGGTGAAGCTCTATGTGGGTGCTGGTGAAGTGGAGAAAGCGGACTCGATTTTGCAGAAGGCGACCCAACAGAGCCACAAGAAGCCCTTATATAGCTCCTACTTGGCTATCTTGGATAAGTATGCTAGAAGGGGTGATGTCCATAATGCCGAAAAGATTTTTCACAGGCTGAGACAGTCTGGGTATGTGAATAGGTTGCAGCAGTACCAGATACTCCTTCAGGTTTATATTACGGCCAAAACTCCAGCTTATGGGTTTAAGGAGAGGATGAAAGCGGATAATCTTTTCCCAAACAAGGCGGTGGCGGCACAGCTGGCACAAGTTGACGCGTTTAAGAAGACGCTTATGTCAGAGTTGCTTGATTGAGACTGTTCAAGAATGAGGTATGAGCTTTTTTATCATCACTAAATCTATCTGTTTATTTTAAAAGCTGATGTGATCCAATGTTGTTTATGAGAGGGAATGGATGTTTTCCTTATCCTTCTGCCGTTTTGAGTGCTATGCTATTTATACCTAAGATTTAGGATCAAGAGAGAGATAGTGTCTTAATTTTCAAAAAAGAACAAGAAAAAAAGAGAGCAAGATAGTGTCTTAGAAACAGTGGTAATTGTTGAAATGGAACTTAATGCGATACATGTCTCCCTTTAGAATTCAGATAGTTCAAGTCTCTTTCCATTGCTAATCATATTATTGGATCTGGGACCTTATTGATACATTTTTTGATGTAACTTATGCTGTTCATCTCTCTTGCCATTCATGTCTCCCTTTAGTGTTAAGATATTTCTGTCTCTTTTGTAGCTACCCATATTATTAGATTTGGGACCTCATTGCTACTTGTTTGAATGGAATTTACCCTCTTCATCTCTCTCAATTCTTCATTTTGGAGCGTTGGGATTGTTCAATCTGTCTGTTTTTCTGGGTCTGACCTGATCAAGATGGGAACGACTCAATGAGCGGCGAAGATTGCATATGCTTGTCTGCAGGTGGGAATTCAAGTTGAGCTTTTACCATGAAATTGGTTCTATTTAGGGTTCATTCCAATTCATTTTTTAGCGAAAGCTCAACCCGACCTGACCCAAGTTTTCACCAGTAGGCCCGCAAATGTGGGACCCGCAGTACAAATTCTTGTCACTTGTGCTCCTATGTGAATCTATGGCTAACAATTGTCAGCTGTTGGTGCTTAATGTTCTTGATCAGATGAGATACGTGGATTTTAGAATCTTGGATTTCCTCAAAAATCATGCATGCCATCCGTTTCGCTTCTCTTTAGAATCCTGGATTTTAGGTAAGAAATCCAGGTCTTAGAAATATCTCCCCTATCATGAGATTTCTAAAACTTGGAAACATGGGATGATCTCCTACTCTCTTGCTGATGGAAAGAAGGGTGAGAAATCAGAAAGCGCCCGACGCCCCCCTTCTCTAGTCTCTCATCCAGGATTTTGAGGAAATCCAAGATTCTAAAATCTGTGTATCCAAACGGTCCTACATGCTAAACATTTTTTTGGTATTTAAGCTGGGATCGGACCTCCTACATGCTAACCATGTGCTGTGTATGGTGAGTCGTACATACAACTCAGATGATACTTGAAGGACATTCCGTGATTGCCATAAATCCATCTTATGGTAAGAGTAAACAGTAAGATCCTAATTACCTCACCAATATTCATGACATGATATTGGAAAGTGGTAAACGGCCAAAGTCATAATGGTCAGATAATCTTTTCCTTTCGGGTATTCAACTGCCATAGACTAATCTTACCCGCATATAGCCTTTGATCTGTCTTTCTTTTCCCTTTTTTTTTTTTTTTTTGAACCGTTAGCTTTTGATCTGACTATCACCAGATGATCCTATGCTGCAGGATTTTGAGGAAAGAAAAAGAAAAGACAGATCAAAGGTTATAACAGTGAGTCTGATAATTTTTTTTATTTTTGTTTATGAAAATCGACATATCTATTCATAATAACAAAAGGGAGGTGATATTTACGCCCCTTTTGATAACCAGGGAGACCCAGCGTCAGTGTATCAATGACAAAAAGGGAGCTAATGTACCTGATGTCAGAAAAATTCAGTGGCTTTGATTGCAAAGTACATTGGCAATGGGTTTCCCTCGTGATCAAAAGGGGCGTAAATATCATTTACCTAACAAAATGTTCAAAGATTGGGGACAAGTAGTCCCATCCCATTACATAACATCGTGAGCCAATCCATATGCTCCCATTTTTAATAAAATTACTGCCAAAGGAGGATTCTCCAATGGCAAAACGAAAAAAGATAGAACACCATCAGGAAGAACTTTAAAACTTCAGTGTATGGCCTGACATTTCATCTCCACAAGTAGAATCAAAATCTCAACCACTCCCATTAATGAGTCTGATAAAAGTTGTACTCATAAACATGTAGAATCGAAAGGAAAAGAGTGACTTATCGATTAGTCAAGGCACGAACCTAAATTCACTTTCCTTGAGGTAAGTATCATCCCCACATACAACAAATCATGGTGCAATATGGGAACTCCAATGTATGTTTCTAGGATACAACTCCGCTCCTGGGGGTGTGCACTCACGTTACACGGATGCATAGTAAACGTGATTTATGCAGCCTTGGTGAGAGAAAGAGAGAGAGAAAGAAAACCTTGAAATCTCGGGAACAACCCTAAACAAACGAAGAAAAGCAGTATCCCATGCTGTTTCCGTATCCGATACAGTCCTTTTAAGGAAGTTTAACAGACACCTTAATTAAAGGACACGATTAGAAAACATTTTAGAACGTTACCCAACGGAAACATAGAAGAATTTGCATTACACGGTCGTTAAAGAGATTTATGGCGGTAAAATAAATGACCGCATACCGACTTACGTTTTGCACGGAAAAAGAGGATTTGTGGCTGTAATTGAAATATCTATAGGCAACCGGAGGGGGGGGGGGGGGGGGGGGTTTATAAAAACTTTTGCACTAGTTGATTAATTTGGGTTTATAAAAACTTTTGCACTTATCACCAAAGAGATAGAGAGAAGAAGATGAAGCTTGTACAGAAACGATTTATAGTGTCCCGGTCTTAATCCAAGACCTACTCCACTCTTCTCAAGTTTATCTCCTTGAGGAATTTACTATCTTGATCCTCCTTGAGGGCCAGATCCGAGCATCAATCTCCAAGGGATTTAACTAGGGTGCCCTTTCCACCACTTACAAGTTGATGAAATAAAGAGAAGAAGATCAATCACTTGGCCTCTTAGAAGGCTAATTTGTACAATGGAGAATCACTCAAGCTCTCTTGAAGATTGCAATATCAAGGCTTGATCAAAACACTAATTGATTTCTAAAGTTCAAGGTAATAGTGTGTAAATTATAAATATGTTATTATTGTAATATTGCCCTTACTTAAGGGTATAACTGTCATGTTAAACTTATCTTTAATATTAAAGGAGACAACCAGTGAGATAGAAACGACACTGGATTGCAAAATATCCTAATATTTTTAATATTGGGGACTACTAATATATCATTCATTTTGAATTGATGATTAGTAGTATGAAGAGTCGAATTTCCAATATGGGAAATGGGCAATAAATTTCCATTTCCTACATAAATTCGATCATTTCCAAAATATGGAGTTTTTGATGAAAGAATACCTTCTGATGGTGTCATATGAGAAGTAGCACCTGTATCAGGAAACCAAGGTTGAGGGAAATATTCATTGACATGCATAGCAGTAAAGGATTGAGGTAAATGATTGGCAGTGTAAGCTTGGTTACACCGATTTTTACACTCAAGTGGGGTATGGTTGGCCTTGGTGCAAATCCGACAGATTTCAAATTTATTTTGTGGGATAGGAGGTTTTCCAAGAATACCTTCTGAAGGATTTCGGAAAGAGGGTGGAGGAAAATTTTGAAATTGGGGATTTCGGAAAAAGGGTGGAGGAAAATTTCGAAATTGGGGATTTTCATGATTATAAAAATTGGAATTAGGATTCGATTTGCCACGTCCTGAAAATTGATATTGATTAAATCGACCTCCACGTCCACGTCCACCACGATTACCACGATAACCACGACCTCGTGTAGCAAAGAAGACTTTATCAATTGGAGGAGGGGAAGGATTATGTTGGACTATTCTGTGTTCTTGAGCAAGAAGAATGGGGCGAATTTGGTTAAATTTAGGAAGAGGTGGATGGGCAGTAATAGCAGAAATGAAATTGTCATAGTCGAAATTGAGACCACCTAAGGCTTGCATCACTAAATCTTCATCTTCTAAAGGATGGCCTATTGCGCTTAAGGAATCAGAAATATTTTTAATTTCTTGAAGGAAGGTATCCATTGATTTGTCTAACTTTTTAAGTTCATGGAATGCAATTTTCAATTGAAGATAGTGTGCATTTGCTTGATCGTGAAATAGTTTTTCAATGGATGTCCAGGTTTCCCAAGCGGTAAGAGATTGATATGGTTTAAGGATGTGTTTTAGAACATCGGTAGACAGACTTGCGTTAAGCCAAGAAACGACCCTATCGTTTATGCGTTTCCATATGAGATAATCAGGATTAGGAATTGATAATCCAGATTCATTAACTTTTGTTGAAGGAGGTGGTGTAGAAGAACCATCAACATGATCTAAAACATTGTAACCGTTGAGAATGGGGAGAAAGATGGTTTGCCAAAGTATAAAATTTTCTTGATCAAGATTAATAGTGACAAAAGATTTAATGTTAGATATTTCGAAAACAGGATGAGAATCTGTTTGAGAAGAAGATACTGAAAATATTTGTGAAGGAGAAGTATTTGGATCAAGTGTTGAAGTTGAAATGTTTGAAACGAAATTTGGAGAAGACATGTTAAAAAAAAATGCGATAAAAAAAATTTTGGAGGAGAAAAAAATATAGGAGATAAAGATTTGATAAGAAAATTTGTAGGAGAAAAAGATTTGAGATAGGATCACTCTGCTCTGATACCATAAACAAATTCAGAAAACATAGGATATTTTGCAATCCAGTGTCGTTTCTGTTTCACTGGTTGTCTCCTTTAATATTAAAGATAAGTTTAACATGACAGTTATACCCTTAAGTAAGGGCAATATTACAATAATAACATATTTATAATTTACACGCTATTACAAGGCACAATGTGTTTGGAAAGAGAGATTGAAAATTCCAAGAGTATTTTCAAGTTTTTGTAGGCTTTAGGGATAAAAAAGTCTTTAATTGAAGAAATAAATGCCCAAAACCATCATAAATTTATTGTCCAACAAAAACTAGCCTTTTGAAAGCTTTAATGGAGTCGACTGCCCAACTAGCTTGGGCTATTTTAAAAACGCATCTGGGCACTCGCGGTTGACTGCGGTTGTCGGTTGCCGTGGGCTTGGTAGACCGCCCAATGCACTCTATTCATTTTTTTTATTGTTGGCACCAGAAGGTTTGCGTCAGACCGCTTGGGCGGGCGTGGCGACCGATGAACATGGTACTTGTAATTTTTTAGTTTCAAACCATGATTTTGATTTTCAATGGTTGAGGGCTTGGTTTTAATTTCTTTTTAAAATATATGGAACTTTGAAAAAGTTCCTTTGAACCTTGGAAACTTAAAGAGAGATTGGATTTTTGTAAGCCCAAGGGTTTTCATGGGTTAATCATTCACCTTACCTTCTTGTTTTGATGCTAGCAAACTAAATTGATTAGCATTTATGGACTGATGTGTTGCTTTGAGGTGTTGTTCATGTCATAATCGCCACTACACAACTCTTCACAACATATGACTTGACCATTAACCCACCCAAAAATGTGTTTGAAAACCTTGGACTTAAGCCCAAAGACCATAGCCCAAAAGCCCCTAATCTTTAAAGTAAAAATGGAATTTTATACAGGGCCGGTCGACCAGGGTGTCCCGGGCGACCACGGCAAGGTAGCTGGAAATCCAGCACTTGCCGGATATTGGCGGGCCGGTTGACCGGGTCAATCCGGGCGACCACGGATATGTGTCTGTTTCAAACAGAACAATCCATCATGGGTTTGGGCGGGCGACCGCCATGGGTCAGTCGGCCGAGATAGGTTTTTGAGCCGAATTTTCTGAGCAAACAGTTAGCCCTCGCCGGGCGACCTCCATGTGGCCGGTTGACCACGACAGTAAGAAATTTGAAAATAGAATAGGGCGCCCGATAGGGGCGGGCGATCGCCGTAGCCCAGTCGACCACCGCGGTCGAGCAAACTAGCCGTTGGGGCATTTTCTCCTTGACTCTTTCAAGCCATTAATTTACAGTTTTACCCCAAACGGTCATATTTTCAAATACACTATATATACATGATTAAATCCTATTTCTACAAGCTTTTGAACATTTGAGAAAGATCAAATCTCATTTCTCTTTGAGCTTCAACATTTTATTTCAAAAGCTAAAAATCTCTTTGATCTTTCATTTCTTCATCTTATCAAGAGGCATCCATAGGGCTTTACATTTGTATTTTCTTGGAGTGAATGTGAGCTTACAAAGTTGTAATCCGCCTATTAAGAGGCATTGAGTATTTTTCAATTTGATTTGTTCTTCATGGGAGGGTCTTCTCTTTTGCCTGGAAAGAATTGTGAAGAAGAGGGTCTCCGATTATGCCCGTGAAGAAAGGTGAATCATGTGCAAGGGTGTGATTCCCTTGTCAAGGCTTCGCGCGAGGGGCTTCGCTTTGGCCCTTGAGAACGGAAAAGCAAGGGTTTGTTCCCTTTGGAGATGAAGGAGTCGGGTGTACGGCTTCATCATTTTAGTGGAGATCCCAATGAAGTAAACTTGGAAGAGTGGAGTAGGTCAAGTTGTGACCAAACCACTATAAATCTTGTGCCTTCTGGAGGCTTGCTCTTTTTTTTCTCTCTCTCGCACGTGTGGTGATCGGTAATCTCTAACCTTACTTATGTTTATGCTTTAATTGAATAAGGGTTAGTGACTGCTCTTAAGTTAAATGTCTAAACCTAAGTTGCATTATAATATCTATTTGAACAAGGGTTAGTTAAATGTGCATGATTAGAAAGTTTAATCTCTAACTTTTATTGATATACCTATTTGAACAAGGGTTAAACTAATTAGTGCTTAATTAAATGGATTAATTTTTAATCTCCCTTAATTAAGCTTAAAATTTCTAATTGACCAATTCACCCTCCTCTTGGATTGTCACACCTGTATTTCATTTGGTATCAGAGCTCAGGCTCTTAAAGAGATTTTTAAATCTTAAAAATCTATAAGAGAAAAGATTTGTGACAATCCATATGGATTTTGAGAAAGGCCGATCCACCCTAATTCCTCCATTCTTTGAAGGAACGAATTATGGAGGTTGGAAAGCCCAAATGGAAGCCTATCTCAAATCCATAGATAATGACATTTTAGATATTTATCTTTTATTGTGTTGTGGTTTAACTTCAAACATTTTTGACAAAATTTCAAATTGCATCAATGCAAAAGATATTTGGACTTCATTAGAAAACACTTTTGAGAAAAATATTTGTCTCTCTTCAAATGATAAAATTTCTTATAAAAACGAGACTTAACAAAAATCTTTTGCATATGAAAATTCTTTCAAACATTCTATTTCCGATATGGAAATTCAAATTGAAAATCTGAAATTGAAAATAAATGAAAGTTGGAAAAGAATTGAGAAATTAAGTCAATTAAGCATATTTTTAATAAATAAAAGTGTTGACTTATTTCAAAGATGCAATGCCTTTGAGAAAGAAATTAAAAGCCTTGAAAACACAAACATTAACTTGTTGAAAAATATAAACATGTTTGTGAAAATGAAGAACAAATGAATGAAAAACTCTCTAATAAGCATCAAAGACTTCAAGAAGAAAAAGATAAATATACTTCTAAGTCTTGTGATTTCATTTGTTCGTCATCTACCAATCATTACTATTGTACCCATTGTGGTAGATCTGGACATCACAATTCTGAGAGTATGCTTAGAATTGTGAAATCTAACAAGTTTGTTTGGATAAGAAAATGTACACTCCCACAAACAAACTTGGATGGAACTAAAGGGATTTGGGTTCCAAAAGAATCCCTCTAATCTAATTAGTGAATGAGTTAGTTTAGGGGCTATACTAGATTATTTTATCATTCACATTTTTGTTAGATACTTTAATTCATTGAATATTTTTTGTATCTAGTTTTCATGAGCTTAATGATATATCTTTTTAATTTTTAGCACTAGATACTCATCATTATTCATGTTATTAATAGTTTGTATCTTTGCTCATTGTGCTTAAATGATCACATCTTTTTTATTTTTGTGCTTTATTGAATATATTTCTTGATTAAGCCTATCTAAGTGCAAATCACATCAGTTGTGCACTTAGCATCCACAAAGTATTTCCACATTAGAAAATTTAATGTGAAAACTATATATGTGCTTCCATAAAAATTAACCATCTTTTTTGCCATTGAGTTCAAATTGATCTTTCAAGTTCATTCCTATCATTCTTGAACTCTATTTAGGACAATCTTGGCAATTGCTAGATCTCAGTATATTCAACTTAGGAAGAATATCATTTCTAGCAAGATTGAGTAGTAAAAGTCATGTCTAAGGTAATCCACTCAAATCCTTTCTTAGACATCTCTTTTGACCTAGGTGAGTAAGTAAGTTTATTACTATCCACCTAGTTGTCCTTCTAACCCATTCTTATGTGCTTAATGATTATCATTAAATGCATAAGAAATCATGATGGGTTAAATTGATGTATTCCAAAAATGCTTAAAATGAATATCCTCTCATGACTAAGATAAAATTATCTAGTCATAGTAGTTCTTTTTGGAGTGCATGTGTCCAAGGTGTTCATCACTTGACATTCTCTAGAAGTCCTTGGATTATTCTCTACAGTCCTGCATGAATATCTTCGTTTGTGTAGAGAATTAAAAATGAGTCTAGATTCAATGTATGAAACCCAAATGAGTAAAATTAAAAATGTCATAAGAATCTAGTACCATTGTTGGGCAGTTTCTCATTGTTATGGTTATCATGTAACACATTGTGATGGTAACACTTGTTTCCCACACATCTTGGTTTTTCATGGGCCTTTTGCACTTTGTGCTTAAATGCCCTATTTTTATATGGTGGTTTGTGGATATAGGTATAGATGTTTGGACCATGATTCGTGTGTCCAAACATGGTAGACTATCCATGAATGCTCTCACTGAATGAGCCATGGATGACTCTCTTAAGCATGTGATTCTATTGATCCCTCTTATAATGTCCACGTCCTATAGAATTGTGCTTAATTGATATTATATATATATTCTATAGTTTTCCCTTGTATGCTACTGGGTACATGGTAAAGATGGTAAACTTAAATTTAAAAATCATTCAGTAGGTACTCTTAGTCCTCTTACTTAGTAAGATGGAGAGTGTACACTCACTTTTAATTAAAACACTAATTTCTTTGGCTTTTAGCCAGCATCTTAACCATAATAAGCCATATGTGCCTTGTGTGTTATATATACATATATATTATTTGCACATATTTAGGGGGAGCATGTTTTGCTAGGTTGTCGTCATATCTTTTGGTATCATATGACTACCTATAGCAAATCATGCATTAGTGGCCCAAGGGTGGTTTGGAAGTCATTCACCTTTAAATCCCTTGGTGTCTCTGTGGCTGGACAACCCTTTGGATTTATACATTGTATGGGTCATTACAAAGGGAGAGCTATACATGCTCAATGTCTGTCCATCCACCTTATCATAGGATGTGTGATGTGTATCACATATGATAAGTACACTCATGTGGAGCCACATTGCTCCATGTGTGTTGTAGTTGGGTCTTGTCTTATTCTTTACATTTGAGATCATCTCTCATCTTTTGACAAGATCCCTTTGCCTGTGCCTCAGTACCATATCTTTTCAGGCCTTATACTGATCTTGGATAGACTTATATGTTTCTATCTCTACC
The DNA here is from genome assembly GCF_043159265.1 of Tasmannia lanceolata. Taxonomy (NCBI): domain Eukaryota; kingdom Viridiplantae; phylum Streptophyta; class Magnoliopsida; order Canellales; family Winteraceae; genus Tasmannia; species Tasmannia lanceolata. Next base: position 3,240,638 of record NW_027518713.1, on the reverse strand, counting down.
AATGATAAGTATCTTTTTCTAGAGTTTGAAAAATCTCTAGAACTCTTCTTCATAGAATAGTGATTGAGATGATCATCCTATCTCCTATTAATTAATCTCTTATCATGTGCTCTCAAAGATAAGAACATCTTTAATCATGATGAGTTCCAATGGCTGTGCTTTTACATTCTTATCTCTAGCCATTGTGTATTGTTAGGTCTTGCACTATAAGAATTATCAAAGGCCAATGACAATTTCTTGGGACGATTTAAATATTTTTGAGTTTGTCATGTTCCATCATCTCTTCCAATATTTTAGCTTCGGAGGACCCCATTCAGATCATGTTCTCCGTAGCTTATTTATGATACTTGTCTCCTTCCATTGTGCCAGATGTAATAAGATGGTAGATGTACTCAATTTTCCTCTGTCCATCTCTACATTCTTCCACTGTGAAGGATGAACAGAGATTAAGGAAATTGAAGACTCTGTCTAAAGGCTGGCATGTGCACTTCATGATCATCCTTTCAAGGATGACCCTTTGTTGAAGGAGAAGATTTAAAACAAGTACCCAATCTCTCAATCCGGAAAGACTTGTTAAATGATGCTCCCTTACATGGAAGAAAGGTCAAGCATTGATCTAAGCACTTCTAAACAATCATCTGTAGAAGAGTCCCGGATAGAAGAAAAGAAGTTTAGTTTTACTTCTTTCGAGAGATTTCCAAATACCACTTTTATCATTTCTCGAAGTGATAAAAGAAATGTGATATTAATCTTCCATTTTGATCATGTATATTGAGCTTTATGGTTCTCATCTATTTATACATGATCTTTTGGTTGCCATGGATATGTACCACATTGATTTCATTCTCTTATCCATGTGTTTATTAGACCATCTGCCTTAAACTCATATTCTCTGTCTAATAATCATCCATTCATATTTAAAGTGTGATTGGTTTATGAATGGAGCAATCCGAATGGGTAAAGGTGATTAATTAAATCATGGGTTCTATGTGCCTTGATCTATTACATTTAAATTAGATGCACTCAGTTAGGGGGAGCTTTCACTTTGATATATGTAAATCTCTATGAGCAAGAAACAAGTCATCTCAAAAATGTTATATTATAGTTCAGAGCATATCAATGCTCTGGAAGAGACTTGTCTGCTTGTTGTCAAGAGATCCCCTACACAATGCAACTTGTGAACTTAAAAGTTATGTCTAATACTTGAGTATATCCTTGCTAAGGTAGAGACTCATCTTCTTACAAGTTGCAAATGAAGCCCAAGTGTTTAAATCACTCACCTTTTAAACCATTATGCCTGGTCATGCCCAATCACATAGGTTTCACCTAGGGCCAATGAAAAATAAAGGGGGGAGAGCCACATGATTGTTTTTTTATGTTTATATAGACCATTGTGATATGCTCACATAGTCTATTGCCCCCATAATTGTGCTTAACTTACATATCTTTAAAAAAAAAAAAACTCTGCTTATCATGCATTTCACTTTGTTTTCATTTTGATAAGCATCATATGAGCTCCATTGACACATCATATACACTTTGAATAACTCTTATGAGTTGTTCTTTATCTTGACACCCCACTTGCACTCACACTTGCATATCCCTACCTTTTTGCTGTTGCCAAAAGGGGGAGAATTTTGAGAATTGATTAGGTAGTCCATATCTTATATGCACTTCATGATTTTCATTCGTATATTACACTTGTGCATATAGTGAGGGGGAGCATTGCTTAATTGTTTATAGTGTTTAAATGCTCATTCATATATTTGTTTAATATCTCTTGCATCCCTAATCAATTTGTTTGCCATCATTAAAAAGGGGGAGAATGTAAGCCCAAGGGTTTCCATGGGTTAATCATTCACCTTATCTTCTTGTTCTGATGCTAGCAAACTAAATTGATTAGCATTTATGGACTGATGTGTTGCTTTGAGGTGTTGTGTTGTATACAGGAATTTCATGTCATAATCGCCATTACACAACTCTTCACAACACATGACTTGTGGATCAAGGAGCAAATGAATCAAGAGCTTGCACCTACATTGGAGACATCCTCATTTGAAGATGCTCAAGTCAAGAAGCTTAACATGAAGATCCCACAAGTTCCTAAGCAAGTGTCAAGAAGGAGCTTGGAGTTCAACTAGTCATTGGTGACATCTCATGTACCTCAACATGCATTGAAGATTGGAGGACAAGTCACAAGAGCCAAACAAGGTCAAGAAGTTCACTCACAAGCCGAAGAAGACTCAAGGTTCTTATTTTTAGAATGCATTTGGAGTCCTCTTGATTTTATGTTTAAATGCACTTTCAAAAGGTTTTCAAATAATTTTTATACTTAACATTTTACATCTTTAAAAACCATTAACACACCAAAAAATGCGTTTGAAAACCTTGGACCTAAGCCCAAAGACCATAGCCCAAAAGCCCCTAATCTTTAAAGTAAAAATGGAATTTTATACAGGGCTGGTCGACCAGGGTGTCCCGGGCGACCGCGACAAGGTAGCTGGAAATCCAGCACTTACCGGATATTGGCGGGCCGGTCGACCGGGTCAATCCGGGCGACCGCGGATATGTGTCTGTTTCAAACAAAACAGTCCATCATGGGTTTGGGCGGGCGACCGCCATGGGTCGGTCGACCGAGATAGGTTTTTGAGCCGAATTTTCTGAGCAACTAGTTAGCCCTCGTCGGGCGACTTCCATGTGGCCGGTCGACTGTGATGGTAAGAAATTTGAAAATAGAATAGGGAGCCCGATAGGGGCGGGCGACCGCCGTAGCCCAGTCGACCGCGGCGGTGGAGCAAACTAGCCGTGGGGGCATTTTCTGCTTGATTTTTTCATGCCAATAATTTACAGTTTTACCCCAAACGGTCATATTTTCAAATACACTATATATACATGATTAAAACCTATCTCTACAAGCTTTAGAACATTTGAGAAAGATCAAATCCCATTTCTCTTTGAGCTTCAACATTTTATTTCAAAAGCTAAAAACCTCTTTGATCTTTCATTTCTTCATCTTACCAAGAGGCACTCCATAGGGCTTTACATTTGTATTTTTTTGGAGTGAATGTGAGCTTACAAAGTTGTAATCCGCCTATTAAGAGGCATTAAGTGTTTTTCAATTTTATTTGTTCTTCATGAGAGGGTCTTCTCTTCTGCCCTGAAAGAATTGTGAAGAAGAGGGTCTCCGATTCGGCCCGTGAAGAAAGGTGAATCATGTGCAAGGGTGTGATTCCCATGTCAAGGCTTTGTGCGAGGGGCTTCGCTTTGGCCCTTGAGAATGGAAAAGCAAGGGTTTGTTCCCTTTGGAGATGAAGGAGTCGGGTGTACAACTTCATCATTTTAGTGGAGATCCTAAGGAGGCAAACTTGGAAGAGTGGAGTAGGTCAAGTTGTGACCGAACCATTTTAAATCTTGTGCCTTGTGGATGCTTGCTCTTCTCTCTCTCTCTCTCGCACGTGTGGTGATTGGTAATCTCTAACCTTACTTATGTTTATGCTTTAATTGAACAAGGGTTAGTGAATGTAGTTAAGTTAAATGTCTAAACCCTAAATTGCATTATAATATCTATTTGAACAAGGGTTAGCTAAATGTACATGGGTAGAAAGTTTAATCTCTAAATTTTATTGATATACCTATTTGAACAAGGGTTAAACTAATTAGTGCTTAATTAAATGGATTAATTTTTAATCTCCCTTAATTAAGCCCAAAATTTCTAATTGACCAATTCACCCCCCTCTTGGATTGTCAGACCTGTATTTTAATTTTACATTCTAAACATAAACTCCTTTCTTGGACTTGAATTCTTCACTGTGAAGTCCTTATTGATCTTATAATTTTTGCTGTTCGAAAAAAAGAAAAGAAAAGGAAAGTGAAGTCCTTATTGGTTCTTTGGCTTGCATATGAACTCCTTTTCTTTGAACTGTCCATGTGACTTCCTTTCTTCCTTCAATTGGCTCAATGAGTGGGTCACCATCAGTGGTTCATCTTCAAGCTAGGCTTTGGTACTTATGCAAGTTGCATTGATTCCAATAATAACATGGCTTAAGCACAACACTAGCAAAGCACATTAGTCTACTTAATCAATTTGGGTTTGTAACATTGGTAAATGTTGAACCCTTGGACTAACATTCTCCCCCTTTTTTATGATGACAAACCTAAATTGAATATGAGGTAGGAGCTCTCTCTATAAGCTTGATAAAAGCAGTTATTACTCCCTCTCAATCTATACTTAATATAAAAGATATCAAATGAAATGAAATGATTAAGCATATGATGTAATCATGTAAAATCTTGCAAGCATAAAGAGATGATCATGATAAGCACATACAAGATTAAGTGAATATGTGAATGTGAGCATGTTCAAGATTAAGTGCATATGTGAATGTGAGCATGAGAAGCATGATTGTACATAATCAAATCTACTTTACTTCTCCCTCTTTTGGCATCTCAAAAAGGATGAGGTGATTCAATTCAAGCACAAAAAATGGTCCTAAGATATAAGAATATAAGCTCCTCCTAAGTACAGAAAATATGTAAATCGATACTAATTTAAGGTATATAGACATGTTCATGGTCTTAATGTTGGCATATAGTCAAATTTGTTTAGTGATTTAATTAAAGGTGATAGTGCTGTCTTCTCCTTTGGTAAGAAGAGGGTTAAGAGCACCAATTGAGTGTCTTTAGCTTAGAGTTTGAACATCTCGACCATGCAGCAAACAATGGCGATACCATAATAAGGGAGATGACTTTTTCGCCCCCCGAGGATAATGCGCCCCCCTTTTTACGTGATTTGTGGGCAGACTTTAATGCTTTTTGTCGTCAAATCACGTTAAAAGGGGGCACATAATCCTACAGGGCGGGGGGGAGGGGGGCGAAAAAATCATCGCCCCATAACAATCAATCATGCTTTTCATCAGATATTCCGGGTATAGCCACCTATAACTGGAGCGACACAAGATGAACGTTCGAGGAGTTCAAAGGGTTCGAGAACGAATTCGAGAACCATGTTGGTAAGGTAAGGATCTTCCTCTATTGGAAGAGGAAAATACCTCTCGGATGATTTCGGGGAGTGGAATTGTATCTCAGTGGACTCCACCCGCGACGTCATGGGATGATGTTGCAAAGTGGAGATGTTGAACCTTGTTGTACATGGTTCAATGATGAGCTTCGCATATGCACTCTTGTTTCTTTGGTGTCATGCCTTAGAAACAGTAGTACTGTACATCCTTAACCAAGTCTCAACTGAGTCACTGACAAGGACTCATATTGGATATGGACGGGTGGGAAACCTTCAATGAATCATTTGAGGATTTGCATCCCATGTAAAATGTATAAGCGCTGAAAAGTTGGGGACGAGGATCAAAAGGTGTGCCACTATTGGATATCCCGCAATGATAAAGTGTTATTAACCTTGAAAAGCAAAATGGTTTTGCAAGCTAGAATGCTGCATTGGTGGATGAAAACTTCATCGTGGTTGTTGACAAGAGGGATAGGGTTCCCTTGGATGAGTAGCCTGAAATTCCAATAGAGTGGACACATGAGGATATTGAGTAGAAACCAACATAACCTATTCCGGCACTTCGACGTAGTTTTAAGGAGATAAAGCCGAATGATGGATCTTTCTATTTGGGTAATTTTCACTAAATGGTCTCTAGCGGGGTCGAGATGGATTCCTCTGGACTACGCGAAGGTAATGTGAGACATCAATGCGGACAAGTAGCTAGTGCGATAAAATCCAAATGGACTCTATGTATTCCAAAGAGTCTGGACTCTAGTAGATCTACCAGGGGGCTTGGAGGCCAGTTGATGCGAGTGGATCTATAACAGGAAGGACTCAAGTGGAAAGGCGGAGACCTATAGGGAAAGGCTATTGGCAAAAGGACTATGGTCAAATGGACGGTATTGACTATAGGTAACCTTTAGCCTATAGCAATGCTACAGTCCACTGGATTTTATTTGCAATAGCAATGCACTAGGATTACGAGATCTAGCAAATGAACTCAAATATGCCTTCTTGAATGGAAACATTCAAAAGTTTTATGCAGACCAGCCTAGGGTTTTGAGGCTGCCGGAAAGGGAGATCTGAAAGTGTGCAAACTGTTGAAGTAGAGGTATGGATTGAATCAGTGTTGCACAATTGGAACCTAGTGTTGGTGAGATGGTCAAAGAGTTTGTCTTCTTGTAAATTGGAGGTGGCTTGTGTTTACAGGTAGGTTAGTGGGAGTGCAATGATGTTCTGCATTGATAACATCCCATTCATTGGAGATGATACAGGGATGTTGTCTTACGCATGAGATATAGCTTTTTAGTCGCTTTGCCTGAAGGACTAAGTTTAGCATGACAAATTCCTAGAATGGGTTAACAACTTTCCAGCATGGAATCGGGCTCTCCAAAATAATGTTCCTTGAGATGTCTAAGGAGAAGCAAAATGTTAGCATAAGTTCCCATGCATTAGCCGTGGGTGGTCTGATGTATGCCATGCTATATACTAAACCGGATGTCTCTCACTCTCTGAGGGTCAACAGATATTGGTTTGACCTTGGTCGTGAGCATTGGACGGTGGTGAAGCATATTCCTAGGTACCTTAAGGAGGACTAGGCATTGATGACTAGTCCATGGTGGAAATAATTGGATTATCTCTAGGTATACCGACACGGATATTAGTTTGACGTTTGTGACACGAAAGGGTTTCATGTTTAATCTAGCTAAAGGGATAGTAAGTTGGTGGAATTACAGGCAACCACCACATTGGATCCCACAACCAGGGCAGTGTATCACTACATGACATGCGACAATATAGACAAGAATGACTGCGGGAGTTCTTGGATTAACTCACATAACTAGCTTTGAGTGCAAGTGGGGGATTGTTAGAGTATATGCCCTAAAATCCAGGCGTATTGAAACTATAATTTAGTATTACATGACATCTATTGGGTACTTATTGGAGTGTCTGATGTGCTTCTAGACACACATTTGTCCTTAGGTAGCATCGTAGGATTGGTAACGAGCATCGTGATTATGTGGTAGGAAGATATGACCATCTGGTTCTTTGCAAACCTAGAATGTTCCTGGTTGGGGTTGAGATTGGATATCTCTTACCTATACACAACCAGCATTGATCCTATCTCCATACATGCATTGGGTGCCTTCTCGATAACTGGGGTAGTTGACCCTGAGCAGGTGGAATAGGTATGATGATTGGATCACACACTTATGGCCCTTGGAAATGTCCTTAGACCCAAGGGGTCGTTTTCTTTTGTGGGCGCACATTATGTTGGTCTAACTAACTGCAATCCAAATAGTATTACCATGGGATAACCTCCATCAACACAGAGGGTAGTACTTGGTCGTCGGGTAAACCCATGGGATCATTAGTGATGCCAAATAAGGAATCATCCACCTCTCTTGTAGGAAAAAATCATTTATAGTTTCGATTTTAGCTAGGCCCTTTAAATAATGACTGGCCAGTCTGTTTGATAAATTGTCTATCCAAGTTTTTCAAAAAACATTGATTGTTTTCGAAGGAAATTTGCAAATGCATTTGAGGGCCTAAGCTTGATAGATTGAAAGGTATATCATTGACTGGGCCTTGGGGTAATTCGTGTCCACCCCCGTATGACCTAACCCAGTAAATGTAGGATTGGAGGAAGGATATTCACATTGGATGTGCTTGGGGTTATTTAGATCTAACGGTCTTCTTCAGGGTAATGCCCACTTTTCCAATATGATCATAGTTGAACTACATTGCATGAAGATCGTTGTGGGGCCCATTGCGGGCCCTGCATGAATGACCATTGGATCCCTGAGACGATCCCACTCACTAATCGCTAGACCCTTATGGATTTTTGGACAATACGGGTTTCAGATTTAATTGTACACTTGGAATGGATTGGATCCACTGTATGTGATACATGGAGGAGACACATCATACATAGGGTGCATACAATTATTTTATTAGAGGAGATACACCATATCTATTGGTTGGGAGTTAAGCTAATTAATTGCATGTGCGTATGAAGAGGTAAATGATAAATGCACCCCTTTTTATTACTAGGGACACCCACCTGCAGTGTACGATAGCAATCAGGTCCCTTAAATCCATCACATGTGATGTACACCAGAATTTTGCAATCATAGATAAAGTGCAGATGGGTGTCCCAAATAATGAAAAGGGGTGCATTTATCATTTCCTTATTAAAAGCATAAATCCTATTGGTTGAAAATTAAATGCATTCCTATTGGCTGATTTATACTTAAATACTATTGGAGGAGACTAAATAGAAGAGTTGGAGAGATTTTAGGCAAAGTCCTAAAATTTAGGAAAGTTGCTAAAAAAAAGCAATTTTCCTTTTGGATGGAATTTTAGAAGGGGAAAGAGTGATAAAATAAAAATGTTTTATTTGATTTCAAAAAGGAAACTAAAAAACTATATAAATAAATAGTGTGGGATGTCCAACAAACTTTTTGGGCTCGGACATTTTCCATTCTCACTTTCCTTCTTTTTGTTCTTCTTGTGTCACTTCTAGTTGCTTTGAGAACTAAGAAGGCCAAATGGTTTTAGCTTCTAATTATTGGGATTGTATCCCGAAGTTTGTCCTCTTCCCCTTTCATTCGTGCGATGAGAGAAGCTACTACTTCGACTTCCAAAGAGGCTCGGGTTTGAGAAAACGCCAGGCACCTAGCGGGGAGTGGATCAACCAGAGATTGGTAGTACCGGTCAATCAATTGGTATGGTTTTTATTCTCTTCTATTTCAATTCATCACCATCAGTATCTAGTGACTAGTATCTTGAATTAGTCGGTGGAAAAAGATTTTTTGTGTGTTTAGTGCATACAATTTTCCACCGCATGTATCGATTCAACTACAGACTTTCATTTTTTTATAATTCCTATATTTTTTAGGAGTCTTATTGGTCCGAAAAGATAAGTTCATGCTCCCATAATAAAATGGGGCACAACCAATTTAGGCTGTGGCCCATCTAGTGGACGGTTTGGATCATCCTATGGTGTGGGCCATATCGTACTTTTAATAAAGTGAGGAGTGCACTCATCAAAAGACAGTAGTGCTGATTGTTAGTGATTTTGGATTTTCAGAATCTTAGTTTTTGCCATATTTTAGTGTTTTGGAAAATGTTTTCTCCAAAGCTGATTGTTACAAAAGTATGTAGAATTGTAGTTGAAAAGATAGTCTCATATCGAATGAGAAAACGGAAAGAGAAGGGCTTATAAAGCATTACCCTTCTCTACTACTTGTTTGGTTGCACATTGGGTTGAACCCATGGGTTGGACCCGCGGGACGGTGCAACGCATCGTTCTGGGCAATGGGCTATAGGGCGCTAGTGGTGCTTTTTTAGGCGCACTTTGCACGACACATCGTCGCGAGGAGCGATTGGAGCCTTTAATTTTTTCAGATTAGATCTGTACCATTGGATCTAGATCAAGGTGGATCAGTCGGATGGATGGGCCGAATGGTTCGGCCGGCCCATCGAGCCATGGTTCGGTTGGGCTGGGCTTCAAGTTGGGCCTAATGGTTGGCCCAGCGGGCCCAGTACTCTCCAACGGCTATTGTGCCAGACGATGCGATCCATTGGATTTGTCCCTTTACCCAACGGTCAAGAGCCCAAGGGTTGCGATCCGAACTGTAGATGATTGATCTAGCGGTTGAGGGGTTGGAGGGAGGCTTTACACAAACCAACAGTCATTTCCAAGATCGATTCAGACCCTTGAATCGCGAATAGGTGCGATCTAATCGTTAGTTTTCAAACATTATGGAAAGGTAACCTGTAGAGGTGTTTTCACACTGAAAAGACATCAAAGGCTCTATAAAAGGAGCAGATCTCATTCATTTCGACATAGAAATGAATTGGCAATTCCCTTGTGCTATTCTGACGGATTATAAACTCACTTCTACACTCCTACAAGATCCCCAAGTATTTTACATACTGTTTTTATTTTGTTTACTGTTCTGGATACTGTTATTCTGCAGAAACAATATCTGGAGATTTTTCTAAGGCTTGAAATTTCTGAAGGGCATTTCGGATTTGATTCTGCTTGTGTGAGGCATCATCAAACATTAGTAGGATATTCCTACTAGGCTTCATTGTATCTTGGAGGCAGTTCGCGGATCCCCTTTGCACACATCTGGTGGGGGCGAATTTTGTCTTAAGTGATATCACACCTTGAAGCAACACTGGTTTTGTTATCTCACCACCAACAGGATCCATCAATTCTCCAACAATCTTAAGACAAAATTTACTTCTATTCTAATACTACTATTGTTTCAATGGCACTCTATTCGGTTTGTCAAATGATCGAAGACTTTGTCAAACTCGAACGTTTCGACAAAGGAAATTTCAAGCGGTAGCAGAAGAAGTTGCACTTTATTTTGACATCACTCAAAGTTGTTCGTGTTCTCACAACTCCAAAGCTGGTAGCAAATGAGAATGAGACTTTGGTAGAGGCTCGTGCAAGATTGAAATGGGAATAAGACGACTACATTTGCAAAGGGCACATTCTCAACGCTATGTTGGATACACTCTTCGACATATATTAAGGAATGGGATCAACAAGTGAAATTTGGAATGCACTTGAAGACAAATACTTGGCGGAAGATGCCAGTAGCAAGAAATTCACAGTGACTCGATTTTTAAATATCGCATGGTAGATGGTAAGCCTGTCATTGATCAATTACATGAGATACAACATATAGTGAGTCAAATTCATTTGCAAGGATTTCAACTTGATGATTCCTTCATTGTCCCTTCGATAATAGTTTCCACCAACTTGGAAAGACTTTAGGAAAAGTTTTAAACACAAGAAGAGGAAATGTCTCTTGAAGAGTTGGCTCAATGCCTTAAGATTGAGGAAGAGTCAAGAATAATAGACAAGAAAGAAGAGCTTGAACCTCTATCCTCTAACTCTAAAATCCATTTGGTGGAAAATGTCAAGAATTAGAACCAACAACCGAAAGGCAATCAGAAGAGAAACAAACACCCTGAAAAGAAGAACAATAAGAATAAGAAAAGGAAGGGTGCTTGTTTCAATTGTGGCAAACCTGGCCATTACAAGAGTGAGTGTCGATTTCTTAAGGAAAAGAAGCTGGGTGCACCAGTAGATAAAGATAAGTTTATCGCCATGATTTCTGAGGCAAATGTCCTTAAAGATGGCAATGATTGATGGATTGACTCGGGTACGACGAGGCACGTCTGTAAAGACAGGAACCTATTTTCAGCCTATGAATCGGTTGAAGATGGAAGCATGTTTTACATGGGAAATTCGTTGACAACAGAAGTCAAAGGGAAAGGAAGGGTGGAACTTGAGTTCACATCCAGCAAATGGCTCACTCTAATTGATGTCTATCATGTACCAGAAGTTAGAAAGAACTTAGTGTCGGGAAGCATTCGGGTTTGTTGTTAGTGTTTTTAGAGCGGGTTTGTTGTTAGTGTTTTTAGAGTTTATGTTTGTGGTTATCATTTTTTATTTCTTGTGTGTTTTCTTTCAGACTGTGAATATTTCTTTACTTGATCACTTACATGCTTAGTTGTAGCTCTTTGTTGTTTACTAGTTTATTGCCTTTTGATTATGTTTTTAGTTGTAGCTCGTATATGCTTAGCTGTTGCTCTTTATCTTTGCTGATTATTATTCTTGTTATTATCTACTGACGTTTGTTCACTGTGCAGGTCTGTCTCTTTAGCTATAGCTATGCATGTGTTTGTTTACTGTTTTCTTAGATGTGCTGAGTTAGGACTAGATGGGATGTATAGAGACTGCAATTAGGGTTATCTGTTATCGAATTGGCTCTAGTTATCTCCGCCTCTTTGAGAGACGGTGGATTCTAGTGATCATTCTAATGATAGATGATACTGGTTCTAGCTTTCTTTAGGCATGGATGTTAGATGTGATGTATGGAGATAGATAACAGGGTTATTTGGTATTGGATAAACTTTAGTTTTCTATGCCTCTTTTAGAGACTGTGGATTCTAGTGTCTTTTCCAATGTCAAATGAGACTGATATCACTTCTCTTTAAGATTTGGATGTTTATTTTCTTTGCCCATCCCCGGGTCATGCATGTTTAGGTAGGATTTCTCGGGGATGCCCGTTCTCATTTTACATGATTTTTTGCCCAAAACTCTTCAAAGTTAATAAAATATGGCATAAGAGACCGAGTTCGCTTGGGCGGATGGGGTGCTCTTTGGAACTTCCTCATTCGTAATTAGGCACGAACCCATATATATTTCTATTTATCCATTGCACAGATGATTTGTTTTCGGGCTCCAGGGCTGACTTCTCTAGATGGCGACTCAGAGTTATTTTAAGTATGTCTTGGTTTCGAGCCTTGGCTCCGGATCAAGACTGATCTCATTTTTATCGCCACTCGTGCTATACTATGAGGGTGGCACCTGTTTCGAGTTCCTTGATAGAGCTCTTCTTCACGTGGATGATCTAGAGGATGACGGGGGGCCCTTCCCTCGACTTGATCTCCGGATCGGGGTCCACAGGCTGGCGACTCTGCTCGGGAGTTCTTGAAACAATGCCCAACTCTGTAAAAATGCCATTTTTACTAATTTTAAAGAATTTGGGCTAAAATCAAGTTAGTGAGAACCTTTTTTCGTTAGAATCCAGGGGTACCAAATATGTGCGTAATAAAACAAGGGCTCACACACTCACTCATCCCTGCAAATATTATCCTGTTTTGTGATTACTTTTCTGCTATGGTTGGTTATGGATGGATATCAAGATGACCTATTCGGGATCCTATGAGTAGGAACTGTGAGGGCTATACTCGCATTTTAGCACCACCGCACTACTAGTATACTCAACGCCTGGACACCTTGTGTGTAAAACGGACATAGTTCGTATGCTGGGTGATAGTCATGTCATACAAGTAACTATGCACCAGGCCAGGTGAACCTCAGCCTTACCCCCTCTCTATATTGCATTGTCCTTTTATTTGCATATAGGGACGAACATGTGTTGGTTATACATGTGGAGCCTAGAGTTAGGAGCCTTGTCCTATTTATAGACTAGGGTAGCTCACTTTATGTGGCTACGGACGCAGTCCTATTACACTCACCAGTCTGTTATGAGTCAAGACCTCCTTGACTCCGCTTGATTGGACTAGGGATGGTACCCCTGGTTAGGGTGCATATATGTATATATACATATTTATATTGCTTTTTAGTTTAGGGCCTTTGTTAGCCCATGGGTTCTCATGGTTTCATTCAATCACCTTGTTTTGATGATTAACGAACTCAAATTGATTAGTCGTTTATGGACTAATTGTTTGCCTTGAGTGTTGTGCTATGGACAAAAAATTATAGGTTAATCCATGATAGCACCAACACACACAATGGCCTTTACTTGAAGATGAACTAACCAATGGACAAAGGAGCTAAAGCATACTTGGACAAAACACACCTCGGAGGATCAACCAAGGAGAAGCTCAACATCATCCACATCAAGCATTGAACATACAGAGAAGATCATAAAGGCCAAAAGGATCAAGAACCAATGCAAAGGACCAAGGAGCTTGTACCACAACTGGAGAAGTCAAAGCAAAGCTTACATTTGAAGATCCCAAAGCAAGCCAAGCACCTCATTAAAGATCAAATGAAGATTGGCTCAAGAGAATTTCAAGAGAGTACTTAGAATGGTAGTATGTATCATCTTTCTTTCTTGTGTTTTCTTTTGATCAAGGCACATCTTAAAACCCCTTAAAAATATATTTTTCAAAGAGACTAACACATCCTTTAAGGACTTAAATGGATAAGTGAATGGCCATGGTGGTGTACCAACATGTTGGGACCCATATGGCATTCAACACAACATTGAAGAAAACAGAGTTCAGAAGAAACAACCAAGACCAGCAACTAAATCCTATCAAAACTTGTTTAAAAAATTTTCAAATATTTTTAAAATATTATTAACAGATAGCTCTCATTTTTCTCAAATCCGTAGAGTATAAGAACGTTGAAATCCGATAAGAAACGAAGGAGATATGAATTTTACAAAATCAGAAAATCCTGCTGGAAATCCAGTTTCGGAATTCCGAGAATTGTTCTCGGCATTCAGAGACATTTTCTCGGAACTCCGAGAAAGCCCCTGGACTAAAACAAATAGCCTTTGGGGGTCCAACCAGTAGTTGAATTTTTGACCTGTAAATAATCGTTTTGCCCCTGAAACGGTCATATTGTATTGGATTCTATATATACGTATTGTATGGGTTCAAAACGATGAACATGTTCCAACTTTAAAGAACCCTAGAAAACTACTTGCAATCATTTTTGGGTTAATTTTCTCTCACCAACCTCTTGTGCCTTGATTTGAGAAAATCATTTGAGATTGGTTTAGGCATTACTTGTAATCATCCTCGAGAGTGCATTGTGAGCTTTACTTGGTATTAGCCTATCTAGAGGCAAGTGAGCAACATCTTCTTCTCTTCATTGTATTTGGCAACAAAGGGGGCCGTATTTAAGACCCTTGGAGCTTGGATGCTCGGATTGTACAAGGCGAAAGGAACGCTGTATTTAAGTTCCTTGGAAGATAGTGGAGTAGGTCTTGGGTTTAAGATCGAACCACTATAAAAGCCGTTGTGTCAAAGCCTCTTGTCTCTTCCTCTCTACTCTTATGGTAAGGGCTTAACTCTTGTGGTTGAACTTTATTCTTAATTTTGTTTTACTTGTATGAACCATCCACAAAGTGTTTGTCAAAGGAACTAAAAAGAGAGTAGATGGACTAGGGTTCCACCAAGTGTTTGATAAAAGGCCTAAAAGAAACCATTCATCTTATTCCTTAATCTTGTTGTGGAATTTACATTATATTTGTAATCTTTAATCACCCACCAAGTATTTTGATAAAAATACAAAAAAAGAAATAATCAACTAGGGTTTTCAAAAGTCACCTAACAAGTACTTGTTAATAGGTCTAAGAGAGAGTATTCATTTAAGCTTTTGAAACTAATCTAACAAAATTTTTTAAAGAGGATAAATTTTTAAAGACACCCAATTCACCCCCCTCTTGGGTTGCCTATTGGGATTTCACTTGGAATCAGAGCTAAAGGCTCTTATATAGATTTTTGATTTTTTAAATTTCTTCAAGAGAAAAGATCTATATTGGCAACCTAATGGCTTCTAGACTTCCTTATTTTGATGGAATCGACTATTGATCTTCGTCGATCCGTATGAGGTCTTATCTTACGCGTCTAGATAGTGAATTATTAAAAGTAATTGAAAATGGCTTTGTATTAAACTCCAAATATAAGAGAATTAGTGAATATGATAAAATATTATACTGCTTGAACTCAAAAGCTATGAATACCATATGTTGTGCCTTACCTTCTCATATGTTTGATAAAATAGCTAATTGTAAAAATGCCAAAGAAATATGGACCTCACTTTAATATATTTTTAATGTAAAAATTTTATGACATTAGAAAACAACAATGAAGAACATAAAGATAAGGATGAGTCTCTTGCAATTGATGAACTTCTTCATGGATGTGAGAAACTAAATGGTGCCTTAAATCTTGAAGTCTCTAAGAATCAAAAACTTAAAAACTCTCTCAACTCAATTTCTAAGAAATTTGAAAACCTTGAAAATGACTATCAAAAGTTGCTAAAAGAAGAGAGGAAGTTAATTGAAAACAACAAAAAATTAGAAAAGGAAATAGCGAAATTAAAAACAAAAGAAGAGAAACTATGGGTAAACACATCTCATGAACTAAAAGAAGAAATTGAAGAGATAAAATTAGAAAAAGAAAGACTAGAGTTGAAAAATAAATCCCTAGAAGAAATGAATGCTAAACATGTTTGTATACTTTTGCATTCTTGTAGTTGTTCATCTAGATCCTCATCTACCTATTCTTATGATTCATGTGATTATTGTGGTAGATTAGGTCATCACAAATCTATGTGTAGACTTAGGTTTGTGAAATCTTGCAAGTATGTGTGGTTTAGAAAAGATGATTTTCTTCATAGAACAAACTTGCATGGACCCAAGATGGTTTGGGTTCTAAAACCCCCTACTTGATTTATTTATGACTTAGTAGATGTAGGGATGTGCTTCAATATTTATATCATATGAAAATGGTTGTTTAGATACAAAAATATCTATCTTGCAAGAATGCCATGTATTTTGTGCTTAAATGTTTATCTTTTTGAAAATCCAAAGTCTATATGCTTAAAACTTGATTTGTATTAGACTTTGACACATTGCACTAAATTGTTATATCTATTGGAAAAGGTTCCCTAGATATCTCACTTGATGTCTAGTTTATATTTGAGCTAAAATTATCAAATCCCATGGAATGTATACTTCTAGATACAATATGCTTGATTCCCATGTATCTAGTTAGTCTTGAGCTTAAATGCCATATCCCTTGAGTTTATTTGGGTGCTAGATGTCACATTATTATTTCATTGCATCTAGCCTCATATGGGTTTTAAAGATCACATTTTGTTTGAAAAAAACAACTTATAGATACAATAGACTTATATTGTTTGATTCTTGTGTATCTATATATACTACTCTAAGTGCACTTACTAAGACTTAGATTTTTTTGCACTTAGTAGTCATCCACATATAAAACCACAATAGAGCACTTAATGTGAAAACCATGATTGATCTTACATGAATATCAACCTCTTAATTGCCCATGCGTTCAAGTTAAACTCATAAAGAGTATATCTTTCATATTTGAACTTTAATTTGGATAAAAATGGCATTTGCTAGATTAGTATATACTTGAATTGATTTATTAGTATATACTTGAATTGATTTATTTATTTCTTCTAGAAAAATTATGTGCTTAAATGTCATGTCTAGGAAAATTGTTTCAAAGCCTTTCTTAGACAACTTTTTATGCCGTAGGTGAGAAAATGTATTTGAAAATCTCTATGCACCTAGTTATCCTTTACACTATCACTAGACTTTCCTATTATACCTAAATGGTTATCATTACATGTAAAGTCTTTGATGAGTTGTAAGTATATGTATTTCCAAAGGTTTTAATTGGATATTTTTTCATAACTAATGTGAATCTTGCTCTTTACAAGTAATATAAATTATTCATATAGTCTTGAAAATCCTTTTTTGGAATGCATGTGTCCAAGGTAGTTTGTTCACTTGATATTTATCCTTAGAATCCTTGGATCCATCCCTAGATTCTTATAGAATATATTTTGTAGGAAAAAATGAAAATGGTCTAGATTCAATGTATTTAAGTAAAATTGAAAACATATTGTGAATCTAGTATCTTATTTGGGCATATTTCACCTTGGTGGTTGATACCCTATACTTTGTGATGGGAACATGTGTCTCCCACACATTTTGATTTTCCTATAGGATTATGCACTTTGTGCTTAATGCCTTGTCATTACATGAGTGGTTGTGGATGTAGGATGTAGATGTTTGGACCTTGCACATCATTTGTCATAATTACAAAGCATCCATGGACTATCCATGGATGCCTTGATATGCATCATATCTCTCTCATGAGGTTTACTCTCACCTTCATGAGCTATGGATTCTCTCTTAGACATTAGAATTTATAGTCCATCCTCTATGTCTAAGTTCTATAGAATTGAGTCTTATTAGTATTCATATATATATATTTATATATATATATATATATATATTCTATAGTTATCACCCCTTGTTTTGTATGGCACCCACATATATGAGATGTCAAACCCTAACTTTAAAAGCTTCTCAATTGGTACCCTTAGCCTTTTTAGTTCCTAAGATGGAGACGGTACCTTTATCTAATTAAAACACTTAATCATATGGCCTTGTGCCATCATCTCAAACATGGATGGGTATATGTTGTTTTGTGATCTTCTTATCTAGTATATATGATATACACTTAAGGGAAGCAAAAAATTAAACTTATAGAAATAATATCACACTTAGGGGGAGCATGAGCCAAAAATTGAAAATCCGTTGTGCTATACTTGTTTATCATGATGATCTAGACTATGGCCATAATTTTATTTATGATAAACCAACACTTAGAGAGTAGAGTGTCTTTGTAGCCCAAGGGTTGAGTCTAACTTGGTATCCTTTGGAAAATATATCCAAAATCTCTTGGAGTCTATATGTAAGGACAACCATTTGGATTCATGCATTGCATGATTCTTTCTCAGATGGGGAGATTTAAAGTTAATCTTGTCCTTTATGTCTTATCATATGATTCTAAATGTGTATATCATTTCTCATATGATAAGTTTACTCACTTGGAGCATTGTTGCTCCATATGGGTTGTTTGGCATTGTCTTGTGCGTGTTTGTGTATTTTGAGTTTAATACAAGTAAGCCCATAGCCTAGATTTTAAGGTCATATCCTATTAGGCTTGATACTTATCTTGGATCATCTATTTGATTTCATTTGGTATCATTTTGGTATCAATATGTGGTAACTGTCATTCCAAGGATAAGTTTCCATTCTAGTGGTCTACCTTGTGTATTCCTTAGAATCTCTTTCATAGGATCTTTCTTAGAGTTGTTTATCTTATTTTCTATGATTAGACATCCTTATCATGTGTTTCTAAAGTTATTTAGTATATATAATCATGATAAGTTTCTTTGTTAGCCATGTATTCAGTTTCATACCTTTGGCCTATTGTGTCATGTCATGCCTTGCAATATAGGTTTCACCTAAGACCAATGACAAAGACAAAGGGGGAGAGCTTACCAGTGTTATTTTTAGAATCATATGGACCATAATAACTTGTGTGCATTGTCCATTTTAATATTCTCCACATATTTGTGCTTTAACTTGCATATCTTTAATAAAAAAAAGGGTTTCATGATCAACTTTTTGAGTTTTGTGCTAAAACCTTAATATCATTGTTGATCATCATTCATAGAAGTATATTACACTTGCTCATCCTAATTTCTATGAAGTTGAGTGGTTATCATGTGTGCTTTTACCTTTTCACTCATGTACCCATAATATACCTCACTGTCATGTCATGAAATATGCTAAAAGTTAACCATATGCATGACAATTCAAAAGGGAGGGTTCTTAACTTTCATTATGTCTATTCTTACTTATCATGATTAGTCTATAACTGCACATGACCTCATGATAAGATTCTAATAGGAATTTAAATAATTGGGGGCTTATCATGCTAAACTTCAAATTTTGATTAAATCCTTCAAGATAAGTATATTATACGCCTTATAATGCCATATTATTCATGTTTGATTGGGTCTTGGGTGTATATGAATATTTTTCATGTTTTATGTATTATCACACCCAAAATTGTGCTAAAATGTCAAGTCTCTTTGATTTTTTTCAACATAAACTAAATGTATATTTGATATTTTGTTTCTATGTTGTTGTGCTCTTGTCATGTATGATATGCATTGCTTATCTTGTATTCATGATAAGAACCTAGGGGGAGCATCTAGTTTGATTGAAAATCTTTGATGCCTTGATATTGTGCTTAATTGTGTATCCTTCCTTTTTGCTTATGCCAAAAGGGGCAGAAGTATAAAATTGATTAGATTGTCCATAATCCATATGCATGTATGCTAAAACTTGTTAAATTTATCTTATGCATATGTTGAGGGGGACTTGTTATGCTTACATTGTTTATCTAATCCTCATAAGAGGTTCCTCCCACCTCTCTAATCAATTTGGTTTGTCATTATAAAAAAGGAAGAGATTGTTAGCCCAAGGGTTCTCATGGGTTCATTCAATCACCTTGTTTTGATGATTAACAAAGTCAAATTGATTAGTCATTTATGGACTAATTGTTTGCCTTGAGTGTTGTGCTATGGACAGGAAATTTATAGGTTAATCCATGATAGCACTAACACACACGATGGCCTTTACTTGAAGATGAACCAACCAATGGACAAAGGAGCTAAAGCACATTTGGACAAAACACACCTTGGAGGATCAACCAAAGAGAAGCTCAACATCATCCACATCAAGCATTGAACATACAGAGAAGATCATAAAGGCCAAAATGATCTAGAACCAATGCAAAGGACCAAGGAGCTTGTACCACAACTGAAGAAGTCAAAGCAAAGCTCACCTTTGACGATCCCAAAGCAAGCCAACCATCGCATGGAAGATCAAATGAAGATTGGCTCAAGAGAAGTTCAAGAGAGTACTTAGAATGGTAGTATGTATCACCTTTCTCTCTTGTATTTTCTCTTGATCAAGGCACATCTTAAAACCCTTAAAAATATGTTTTTCAAAGAGACTAAGACACCCTTTAAGGACTTAAATGGATAAGTGAATGGCCATGGTGGTGTACCAACATGTTGAGACCCATATGGCATTCAAGACAACATTGAACAAAACAGAGTTCTGAAGAAACAACCTGGACTAGCAACTAAATCCTATCAAAACTTGTTTAAAACATATTCAAATATTTTTGAAAATACTTTTAACAGATAGCTCTCAATTTTCTTATATCCGTAGAGTATAAGAATATCGAAATCCGATAAGAAACGAAGGAGATATGAATTTTACAAAATCGAAAAATCATGTTGGAAATCCAGTTTCGGAATTCCGAGAATTCTTCTCGGAATTCCAAGCTCGAAATTCCGAGACATTTTCTCAGAATTCTGAGAAAGCCCCTGGACTAAAAAAAATAGCCGTCGGGGGTCCAACGGGTAGTTGAATTTTTGACCCGAAAATAACCGTTTTGCCTCTGAAACGGTCTTTGGGACTCTATATATACCTATTGTATGGGTTCAAAACATGATGATGAACTTGTTCCAACTCTAAAGAACTCTAGAAAACTACTTGCAATCATTTTTGGGTTAATTTTCTCTCACCAACCTCTTGTGCCTTGATTTGTGAAAATCATTTGAGATTGGTTTAGGCATTACTTGTAATCATCCTTGAGAGTGCATTGTAAGCTTTACTTGGTATTAGCCTATCTAGAGGCAAGTGAGCAACATCTTCTTCTCTTCATTGTATTTGGCATCGTATTTAAGACCCTTGGAGCTTGGACGCTTATATTGTACAAGACGAAAGGAACGCTGTATTTAAGTTCCTTGGAAGATAGTGGATACCTCAAGGAGAGCAAACTTGTGAAGAGTGGAGTAGGTCTTGGGTTTAAGACCGAACCACTATAAAAGCCGTTGTGTTAAAGCCTCTTGTCTCTTCCTCTCTACTCTTGTGGTAAGTGCTTAACTCTTGTGGTTGAACATTATTCTTAATTTTGTTTTACTTGTATGAACCATCCACAAAGTGTTTGTCAAAAGAACTAAAAAGAGAGTAGATGAACTAGGATTCCACCAAGTGTTTAATAAAAGGCCTAAAAGAAACCATTCATCTTATTCCTTCATCTTGTTGTGGGATTGACATTATATTTGTAATCTTTAATCACCCACCAAGTATTTTGATAAAAATACAAAAAAGAAAATAATCAACTAGGGTTTTCAAAAGTCACCTAACAAGTACTTGTTAATAGGTCTAAAAGAGAATATTCATTTAAGCTTTTGAGACTAATCTAACAAAAGTTTTTAAAGAGGATAAATTTTTAAAGACACCCAATTCACTCCCCTCTTGGGTTGCCTAATGGGATTTCAGCCTTCATATTTAATGAGGTTTCCTTATCTAATTCAAATCAATTATATGAATCCATTTTCCAGATTTAGACTAAGCCTGTGGCTCTCTCTTTGCCGCTCTTATGGCTATGGTCTATCTTTTGATCCATTGATGGTAAGTTCAATCCTTATATTTAATTAGACTTGGACCTACTCATCTTGTGATGTTTCCTTGTCTAAGTTTATCCTTGATATCAATTCATTTTTCAAGATTTGGACCTGGTCAGTGGCTTCTATTTTGACACTCTTATGGCCATGGCCTATATCTTGTTTCATTGATGATAAATTCAATCTTTATATTTCTTGATTATTAGACAAGGACCTACTTCTTAATAGGAACTTCTTGTCTAAGTTGATCAAATATTTTCATCCATCATGCAGATTTTAGATCTGGTCCTTGACCCTACTTTGTCATTATTATGGCCATGGTCTATCATCTGAGCCATTGATTATCCATTTGATCCGTGTTTATCATTTTTTTTTACCCTTGGATCATATCGAGATTATTGATGGAAAGGTTTGATCCTGTTTGTATCCTACCTGTATCCTTTGAGTGCATGATTTATTGTCAATACCTTTCTTTTGGTAACTCAATATTTAGGGTTGACCTTATTCTTATCCCATTTACCTCCTTTGATTATCAGGTGAACCATCATGTCTAATGATAAATTGAAGAAGTGGATGGATGATGAAAGAGGGTATCGCCTTGTAGAAAACCATGCTGGCCATAACCTTAATGCACTCCAAAGCCTACCCTACATCAAAGTAGATTGGAATTTCCTCAATGCGGCCGTCGAATTCTTGCAACCCGATCTTCACGTCTTTCGCTTTGGCATGCAAGAAATGTGTCCAATCATTGAAGACTGGTGTCATTTGTTGGGCTATGATTGCAAGGGTCCCCTAGTCAGACTTGAGTCTAAATTGGGTTACAATACTATTTTCGAGAAATTATTTCCCACATCACCTGAGCCCGTCAGTTCCTTTTTAAATGATAAGGGTTTGCCAGTTTCCCAATTGGTCAAAGTCTTTTTTGATTTGGGAAAGTACACTCGAGAGCATCAAACCAGTCGCATTCATGCCCTAGTTCTTTGTGTTTATGCCAGGTGGCTCCTTTTTCACCAGGGTGACAATATTTCCCCTGCGCTCTTAGATTTTGTTGACCAAATCTCTCGAGGAAGTAATCCAGTGCCAACTATCCTCGCCGAAACCCTTAATGGATTGGACGATATTGCCAATAAATTTTTTACTTCTTAAATCGTTTTATCCAAGCGTAGGCCATGGTAACATAAGACCTTTAATTTTACCAAATCGGAATGGACTGATTGGTTAAGTTCCCGACAAGACGACCAGATTACCTGGAAGTTCTTCCTTGGTCACTGGGGAATAATCAAAACCTGAGCCAGTAGGAGTGTTCAATTTCTTGGTTTAGAGAAAACTTCTTTCTATATCCCAGACCGTATCTTCCGTTAATACGGAGGACTCCAGACCGAACGTCCATGTTCGCGTTTTGAAACAGAGTATTACTTTCCGACACCAGTCTATGCCCTTGAAAAATCTAATCGTCATCTTGTCAAAAGCATTTGTGAAGATTGGGTGCGTAAATCTGAGGATCTTTTGCATCGTATACGAGATAGAACTCCTAGAGGGACAATTGGAGCAACAACACTTGGAGGAGGAGTTCACGCAGGAGTGACTCCAAATTATTATCAATGGTGGACGGAGGACATTGAAAATCGCAAATAGAAGAAAGCGAGACTGGAAGAAAAGAAGGATTGAGAGTCTTCATCTATCTTATGTCCTAAACATCTTGATGTTTAGAATTTCAATGTTTTGACCATGTTATCCTTTAGTTTACTAGTTTGTTTTTGTAATCAAACCAAGATGTTATCAATGAAAAGTGTGTTTCTGTTTCTTTTATTTCTATTTGATCAGAATAGCAATTATCAAAGTTTTAATTTAGTGTTTATACTTCCATCTCAGGATTCTGACATTGAGCAGTCATAGCTCCCAGAAAAGTCGCAATTTCAAAACCAAGCTGGCACCATCAGTCTTCTGATTCCAGGCTGAGTAGACAATCTTCGTCGCCTATTTCATTCACTTCCCCAGCGTTACCTTTGTCTCATTTTCAGAAAATACTTTCACCCATCCAACCCACCCCAGTCTCAATGGCGAATTCCACTGATCCTATGGTAGCCATACAGGAGATGCTAAGAAACCTTACTCGTGGCATGGCGAGTATGAAGTAAGAAATGACCCATATGAAGAACCAAATTAACGACAAGGCCTCTACTTCCGGAGGGTCGATACCCCATCAACCTCCTCGAGTCACGTCTCCAGATATGAATAGGCCAACTGTTTCACCATTAGAGATTGACTTGGATGACGAACAGTATGTAGAAGAATACTGTGCACCCAAAGTCAACAAGGAGAAGGAGATATATGAAAAATTTGAGAGAGAAATGTCTGAAAAGTTCAGAAAATTGGCTCAGGAGATGGAACATATGAAAATTCAAGGACCCAAAAATTTGATGTCTCAGAGCTATTGCTGTCCTCTGCAGTCGTTTTACCACCTAATTTCAAAGTCCCTGACTATGACAAATATCATGGGACCGGATGTCCTCGGAGCCATATGAGGTGGTTTATCATTCTTTCACAACAATATGGTCTCAGTCGTGAGCAAATGGCCCAATTGTTTCCAATCTCTTTGGTAGGAATAGCAAAGAAGTGGTTCTTACGGCTAAAACCCAGAAGAGGTTAGGACCATGGAAGATATTTTTGACAAGCTTCTAGAGCAATTTTCAATGGAAGAAGGGATAGAGGTTACGAAGAGAGACCTAAAATAGTTGAAACAAGGTTCACAGGAGACCTTTACTGCCTATATTCGTAGATGGAAGAGAAACTCCGTGCAGTTGAGTCAGAGGCTTTCTGAGGAAGAACAAATTAAGTTGGTGATCAAGAGTCTGTCTACGCAGTATTTTTACTTCATGGCCCCGCAACATTATCTTAATTTCAACCATTTGATTCAGACAGGAACGAAAACCGAGGATGCAATAGCTAAAGGTTTGAGGGCTAGGCCATCATCATCTGATATCAGAGAAGGCAAGAGGCCGATGGTTATGCAGAAAGAGGTGAACAATGTGAATTATGTTAGACCGGTAGCTAAGACTGTAACTGAAGTATTGAAACCGGCAGAGAAGAAAGCACCCAGGCACTTTGATCCACTCCCTTATCCTTTGCCTATTATTCTGAAGAAATTAATCAGAGATAAGAAAATAAAGCTTCCAGACATTAGGCCTGTACCTGATCCGCTACCAAAGTACTGGAGGTTAGACCAGTAGTGCGAATATCACAAAAATTCGCGTCACTTGACAGAGAGGTGCTTAGCTCTAAAACATGCTATTCAGAACATGATAGAAACTGGAGATTTGGCCATTGAACAACCAAATACTACCTAGAGCCCCCTTCCAAATCATCATATTGTTCCTCCACCTGCTACCAATGCTATTTTTGTTGATGAGCCTCTTCTTGACCCTTCGATCCTCATCTGTGCCATAACATCCGATAAACCCTATACTAAGGTTAGATGATGAGGAGATTAAGGAGTTGAAAAAAGAGAAGCCTTATGTCCTTTCTCCGAATTATGGTGATTTTGTAGAGTCTTCCTCTCGACCCTATGTTCTCCATTGCGAAGATGTAGAGAAAGAGAAGAAGATCCCTTATGTCCTAAGAATTGATGAGTATGAGAAAGAGCAGATGAACAAAACACCATATGTGCTGAAAATAGAGGATGATGACTTGTTGTTCCTTGACCACCAGTGTGATGAGCTTCGTCACATCACAAGGGGTGGTCGTGTATTCAAACCTCCAGAGTTGAGTGCAGAGAATCCAATAGAGGTAGTAAGGGCAGCAGAGAATCAGAGGCAGACCCTGTTACAGAGGAGGAAGACGAGAGTTTACTAAAGCAGTTAAAGAAGACTCAGGCGAATATTTCTGTATGGGGTCTACTCATTGTTTCATCAAAGCATAGAAAGTTGGTTCTTCAAGAACTTAATGCAGCCCAAGTCTCTGTTGATACTACACCATATGAGTTGGTGAGCTTGGTCGCCATGGCTAGAGCTTCTAAGACTTTGTCATTCACAGATGAAGACCTGCCCCCTAAGGGTCGAGATCACACTAAACCTCTCAAGATCACAGTCATTTGCAATAAAAAGAAGTTTTCAGAGGTATTAGTAGACAATGGGTCCGCTCTGAATGTTTGTCCATTGAGTACTGCAACTACCCT
Source organism: Tasmannia lanceolata (assembly GCF_043159265.1). Taxonomy (NCBI): domain Eukaryota; kingdom Viridiplantae; phylum Streptophyta; class Magnoliopsida; order Canellales; family Winteraceae; genus Tasmannia; species Tasmannia lanceolata. Next base: position 3,214,787 of record NW_027518713.1, on the reverse strand, counting down.
TGGATTTGGGCTAGAAAATTTTGTCCCTTCTAAGCAGGGCATTTTAGCGTACGATGGAACCCGTCGCGATGTCATAAGGACTTTGGTCACAGAAATCCAACTAGGAGGAGAAGAGTTTGAAATAGAGTTCCAAGTCTTTGATATTAAGGCATCTTTCTTGTTACTACTTGGTCGCCCATGGTGGCACAAGGTAGGGGTCGTACCGTCCACTCTGCATCAGAAGTTGAAGTTTATTCGAAATAATAGGGTGGTCACTGTCAAAGGCGACCCTAATTTGGAGATAGGCCAGATTTCCCAGGAGTTGATTGTTGGCAAAGGAGGGGATATAAGCTTAACTGGTTTTTAACTAGAGGTGACTGCTATTACCATGGAGGAAGCGATGAATGAAGAGATCTTCTTCCTAAGCAGCACAAATTCCAAGGTTGTCAAGATGATTCGCCGACAGGGTTATATACCAGGTGCCAGACTAGGCAAATATCATCAAGGTTTGGTTGAGTCACCAGAGTTTCGAGCTTTCAATGGTCTATTTGGACTTGGATATAAACCCACTAAGAAAGACATCAGAGAAATGAAGCGCAACATTCTAAAATGGGCCGAGTGTCGCTGCCGAGGCTTAGACCTACCGATGGAACCGCTTGATCTAACCATGAATGGCCGCTTCCGTAAAGAAAGAGCAGACATCCCGTTCTGTGGCTTTACTGAGACTTGGATCGATGAGTTGACTCGACAGAGACTCCCTGGATTTGAAATTTTCTTCGATCTCGAGTTAGCTGATGAACCAGTGGGCTTACAGATCACAGAGACAGAGTCAGAGACTGATTGGGGTGACTGCATGGAGCCAGAATTTCTAAACTCACTTTTTGAGGAAGGGGCACATATTGTGGCCATTATTGACAGGAGCACGGTGATACTAGACCTCACATATCTGATCACCTCGGCAGAGGGACCCTTGACTAACTGGACCTCTCAGATCATATCTCAGGTTACCCTTCAGTATAGTCTTATTTCTTCAAAAGAGTCAGCTGTGTTTAAGTATGAGTCTGTTTCCGAGTCAGATACAGAGTCTGTCATTTCTAACTCTTCTTTTGATATAGGTACTGTAGAGGTTGAGTCTTCTCTTGGAGTTCGTGATGAGTCTGCTTCTAGTGGTGCCGAGTCTATAAACGAGTCTGTTGTCAAGTCTGTTGGTCAGTCTGTAAATAGTCCAACAGAGTGTGTTGATACTGATGTCAACTTGTATGTTTCTGAATTTGTAAATACCATTCCAGAGTCTGTAAAGCCTGCTATGGGCTATTCAATCATTGATGTAATCATTGATTCTGATGAAATAAAAGATTCTTTGGCGTACATTCCTGTTTCTATTTCTGCTACCGAATCTGCTTTAAAATATGATAATACTAATAATGACAATCAAGACTCCCCCTCTGACGAGGATGCCGACGAAACTCCTATTAAAATCAAATATATGATCCAACAGGAGGAGAGTTGCCGAGCAAAACCACTCGAAGAGGAAGTTGAAACCGTGAATATAGGTGATGAAACCTTGATTCAGGAAATAAGGATTGGCAAAACTTTATCTTCTGAGGAACGCGAGGAATTAATTACCTTACTTAAAGAGTTCAAGGAGGTTTTTGCTTGGTCTTATGATGACATGCCGGGATTGAGTGAGGAGATTGTTCAGCACAGATTACCTTTAATCCCTGGCGTTAAGCTGAAGAAGCAAAAACTCCAAAAACTCAAAACAGAATGGGAGTTGAAAGTTTATGAGGAAGTTAAGAAACTTCTAGAGGTGAAATTCATACAAGTGGTTGAATATCCCGAGTGGTTGGCTAATATAGTACCGGTGCCCAAAAAGGAAGGGAAGGTTCGAATGTGTGTTGATTTTCGGGACCTGAACAAGGCAAGTCCAAAAGACGATTTTCCATTGCCGAACATTGATCTCCTGGTGGATAATACTGTTGGATATGTACTTTTATCCTTCTTGGATGGATTTTTCGGGTACAATAAGATTAAGATGGCACCCGAGGTTATGATAAAGACAGCATTTATTACTCAGTGGGTTACATATTGCTATAGAGTAATGCCGTTTGGTTTAAAGAATGCAGGTGCTACTTATCAGAGGGCTGCAACTACTCTTCTTCATGATATGATTCACAAAGAGGTTGAAGTCTATGTAGATGATATGATTGTAAAGGCGAAGACTCAACCAGAGCACACAATTGTCTGGAGAAAATTCTTTGAGAGAATCAGGAAATATCAGCTCCGTCTGAATCCAAATAAGTGTGTATTTGGAGTTACATCAGGAAAACTCTTAAGACTCATGGTGAGTGAAAGAGGAATCGAGGTGGATCTTCAAAAGATCAAAACTATTCAAGAGATGGAACCACCAAAGACGGAAAAGCAGATTAGAGGTTTCCTTGGGAAAGTGCAATATTTGAGGAGGTTCATATCTCAACTGACAATGACATATGAACCAATTTTCAAGCTTTTGAAGAAGAATTCTCCAAAGAAGTGGAATGATGAATGTCAGGAAGCGTTTGAAAAAGTTAAACAATATTTATCTTTGCCTCCTGTCCTATCACTCGTCATTCCAGGCCAACCCTTGTTGTTGTATTTGTCGATCACAGACACGGCAATGGGTTGTATGCTTGCTCAGAAAGATCCAGAGTCTAAGCGGGAAAAGCCTATCTATTATATCAGTAAGAAGATGCTAGAATATGAGATAAAGTACTCCATTTTGAAAAAGACTTGTCCAGCATTGGTTTGGGCGACCCAAAGGCTTAGACATTATATGTTGTCGAACAAGGTTCTTTTACTTTCACGGATGGATCCATTGAAGTACTTGTTTGAGAAACCAGCCCTTACTGGAAGAACCACAAGATGGTTGTTATTGTTATCTGAGTTTGACATCACTTATGTCACTCAGAAGTCCATTAAAGGACGGGTTATAACTGAGCAGCTGGCTGATTCTCCTACAGAGGAGAATGCTTTTCTGAAAGCTGAGTTTCCTGATGAAGAGATCATGGATATTGAAGAAGAGACTCCAAGTACTAAATGGCTTATGTACTTTGTTGGAGCTGTCAACAATCAAGGTCAAGGAGTTGGAGCAGTACTTGTATCCCTGAGGAAAGAGTACATTCCTATCTCTATCAAGTTGCAGTTTGAATATACATGGAGGAAGAGGGGCAAACATACCTTCCCCCTCTCTCCCCATCAAACAAAAAAAGAAGAAGGAAGGGGAATATTCTTCAGCAAATTATTACAGACCTAATGTACCGGCCTCAAACAAGACCGTGAAGAAAAGTTTGGTAAAAAGTTTGAGAGGCACGAGTACCCTACTCACCACCCTACTGGTCCCCTGTAGAGGGCTCAACCTCGGTAGGAACGGTCGGGGCCGCCTCTCTTGCCGAACCCTTGGTCGGTTCCACATCATTCACCCCCTTCAGAGGAAGATCCTCCTGAACAATCTCCTCAGACTCGTGCCTCAACTTCTCCAAAGGGAAAGATGGATCGACTTCTCGCACACGGCGCCAACACTCTATGAAGGCATCTATCTCAATATCGATGCTGAACTCCGTTGTGGCCGTAAGGAACTCCCGGGAGCCTTTCCACTCTTCCCACGCCCGAGCTAACTCCTAGGAGCGAGTTGCCTAGGCAACCAGCAGATTATTCTCCGCCACATCTCTCCTGTGCTCGGCCATTTGAAGCTGTCCCCTGAGGTCCGACGATATCCTCGACCGATGCCCTCTCGGCCTGGACCTTCCCATGATCCTCCCCCAACTTGCGGACACGCTCATCAAAAGAACCCATCTCAGACTCATCCTCCAGCATGTACTCTAGCATCTTCCTAGCAAAACTTTGAGCTTGCAAGGATACATCCCGAAGAACTACCATCGTACACAAGACATGGAATGGAAACATTCACACAATAATCGACCAAAGGGTACTTATGCAAGATGCGGAGTGGAGATACCGAGCAGCCAATGTTCTGGGAGGGTATTTCTCCAGCTCGACCTCGTCACCCGGAAGAGCCGTCATCAGACCCACCTCCACCCCAACCTGTGGGTTCGAGAGGACACCGTCCTCATCGCCGACCCTCCAATATGGCCTAAACACCTCGTCGTGCATCTTGAAATTCTGCTAAGGAATCTTCACATCATCTAAAATCAACTTGGTCATATTAGACCCCTCCATCCTGCTGGGAACATCAGTGAAAAATGCCGACGAAGCCTTAGCCAACCGTCCGGCTTTCCCTTGTGAGGCGAGTGGAAGAGCGACCTGTGGTACCCAGATCCCGCGAGAGGGGTGTGGGGCGCGAGCCGCCGCTCTCTCTCTCTTGGTCTCTCGTATCCACGCGATTGGCGTGTGCATTTTATTATTGATTTGAATTAATCTTTCCTGTGAACTTGGGATCACTAAGGCAATCCGAATTCCACACGAAAGAGACTGACAGAGTCGCCACCTAGATGTGGGATCTAGGACCCGTAATTAACCAGAAATCTAGACTCGCTACCTGGTTACGAGAATGGAAGGTATGGGGAGTTATCCACCACATGCACCATTCTTGCCCGATAATCGGTCTTCGATTCCAAAAGCTAACTCTTTTAAATTTATTTTAAATGGCTCATTCAACTCTATGTTAATGTGCGAACTAAGTGACATGCATCCTATGATCTAATTTCAATGTGAATCCTAAATGTGTATCTTGATTTATTAATTTGTCTGGATTCAATCTAAGTGAAAGTTCTCCTAAAATTCTAATTTCATGGAAAGTCCTAAGTGATTTGATTAAGCATTTACAAGAAAATTAATATACAAAACACCACAATTTGTTTGTGGTGCCGACTCGCGGGTGGTATGCCATCAGACATCCAAGCTGCCTACGTACCCAAGCCTCACTGGGATCAGAGTCGACGTAGTTCGGTGCACCTAAGCTAAGCTACATATGCCTAACTCAACTAGGACACCGACTTAGACGGATTTGACTGTTTCAACAGTTTTAAGAGGAGTTATTTAATTCAAGTTGAGGATTTTATTATCTTAGGATTTCATCAAAGATGCTATATGATTCTTATCTGAATGCAAGTTGTCCCTTAGACTAATGCAGGTTTGCCTACATCCTAGTTTACTAGGCTTGTCCTAGGGAAAGATCGGGTGACTAGTGTAACTAGACCTATGGCACGGTTGCTATACATAGCAAACGTCCGTGATGAAGCTGGACTCCTGACTCTAGGACTCCCTAAAACCTAAGACTCCCTAAAACTTAGGACACGACACGACACGACACCAGTGTTCCTAAATTGGGCTCTAAGGGTTCCTAAAGGAATTTTGAATCCACCGGCTCTTGGGAATCTCGAATTCTTTTGGGTTTGTGGAAACTTTTAGAGTTTTCTTGAAGCTTTTATTATCTGAAGGTATTTAGTGTGTTTGGTAGCTTTTAAAGTTGTTTATTTAGAAGGTTTTAGTTTCATTTGAAATTTTTAGTGGTCTTTTGGTTAATGGCTTTTAACGGATTTTTATCAGTGGATTTTAAATGGGTGAATTTTAGTTTTGTTAATTTTAGGTTGGATGTACTTTAGATTAATGTCTTTCGATTTTGGTTTGGTAAATGACGTTAACACAACCAAGTTTTGACAATTGCACAAATTCGACAAACCATTGACCATTAAAAGATCTAACAAATGCAGCCCACTAAAATTGTCGTAACTCTTTAACCGCTTGGCCAAATTCAACGTACGAACATGCGTTGGAAAGATCTTTTATAGGGCTACAACTTTGTAGTTCTCCATTGTTTGTAAATCTGTGATTTAGAGGTTCGAATTTGTGTTGCAAACAAAAGGACAGCAACATTAAACTGGAAATGCCTAAAGGTGTGCCGCAACCATTTTGGACTTAACTTTTTAACCGCTCGCTGTCTGATCTAGCACGAATACTCGTTGGAAACGGCACGAAAATATCTACGACTTTGTAGTTAACCATTTCCCACGATTCTGTTGTTTAGAGGTCGAAAAATCTGTTTAAAGTCTAACAGCTAGCACTATGACGGGAATGATATTGGCACCCCCATGTTTTCTTTTGATAGTTCTTATTTTTTTTAGTGATTAAAAGACGGTGAATATGAAAAATGGCTTGAATGGGCCTGAGATTAGATTCAAATGGGATGTTTGAAAAAGGGGTTGTTTTTATCTACTTGGCAAGGTGGGGTATGGATATTGGGTTCTTGAGATTGAGTGGGGGCTGTTGTTATCAAATTGGAGTGGGGGCTGTTGTTATCAATTGAAAGATGGAGGTTTTGTAAGCCAAATTAAATGGGTTTTGATAATTCATGTAAAATTCAAGTTTTCTTTCTTGTAAATGTTCAAAATTTTTAATGAATTGTTTTCCCAAAAGAAATCTAAATTCCCTAACAAGCCAATGATTTCAACATCCCATCGCAAATAGGTTCTAATGACCCTAACACATTAATTATATTTAGCATAAGTGAGAACATGACCAAGGCCAAACTAGTACAAAATTAAACATGACATCAACCAAAATATACGCAAAACAACACTCAATCCTACAAATATAGAAAAGAAAATAAAATTCCAAAAGACATACCTTTTTGTAGACGATATTCCATGCAAACTTATGGAGAAGAGGGATTTGGTCTAGAGAGAGGGCTTGAATTTTCTAAGAGAGGGGTTCTCTCCTCTTTTCTTTTTTTTTTTCTTCTTTTCTTTGGTGAGATGAGAGGGTATTTATAGGAGAATGGGATAGGAGGTTAGGTGAGGTTAGGTGAGGTTAGGTAAGGTTAGGTGAGGTTAGGTGATGTTAGGTGAGGTTAGGTGAGGTTAGGTGAGGTTTGGATGGTTATGATGGGAGGAGAGGTTAGGTGAGGTTTGAATGGTTAGGATGAGAGGAGAGGTTAGGTGGTTTTGGATGGTTAGACCCAGGTCATGATCTGCCATTGATCTAACGATTTACGGAAATCGGGTCTCGGAATGGAATCAGGGTCCGGGCTATGAAGTGACCCTAGCTTATTTTGTCCCGATTGATGATCCGTAAAGTCAGATCAAGATATTAATGACCTAAAACATATAAATCAATGATAGAGGGGGTTCTCACATGGATTTAACACACTAATTTATTTGTTGATTAAAACAAAACAAAATGGGGTGTCTACAGATGCCCCTCTTTGGTAGAGATGACGTAGTCATTGAATACCAAAGTTAAAAATGACAGAACCATTTTGCGTAGTTTTAATCGACAAAGGACTCTATAGACACAACGCACCTTAACATAATGCAAAACCTTAGATGAAACCCTAGAACTTGAATAATAATAAAAACTCGATGCGGCGCCGTTCACAAACGGGCAATTAGAGAATGAGATATCATTTTCGAATGGATTCTGAAGGGAAAGGACAAAGATCGCTCTCAAACAGTTTTTAGAAGGAGATGAGACGCCGCTCACAAGCGGGTTCAACGAGGATATGAAGCATTCCCAAATGGACTTGGATAATGAGGCACCGTTCACAAACGGCCTCAAGGAGGATAGAAAACCATTCACAAATGGACTCGAGAAAAGAGGCACCGTTCACAAACGGGCTCAAGGAGAAGACAAGACCATTCACAAATGGACTCGAGAAATGAGGCACCGTTCACAAACGGGCTCAAGGAGGACGATACCATTCACAAATGGATTCGAGAAAAGAGGCACCGTTCACAAACGGGCTCAAGGAGAAGACAAGACCATTCACAAATGGACTCGAGAAATGAGGCACCGTTCACAAATGGGCTCAAGGAGGACGATACCATTCACAAATGGATTCGAGAAAAGAGGCACCATTCACAAACGGGCTCAAGGATAAGACAAGACCATTCACAAATGGACTCGAGAAATGAGGCACCATTCACAAACAGGCTCAAGGAGAAGACGAGACCATTCACAAATGGACTCGAGAAATGAGGCACCGTTCACAAACGGGCTCAAGGAGAAGACGAGACCATTCACAAATGGATTCGAGAAATGAGGCACCGTTCACAAACGGGCTCAAGGAGAAGACAAGACCATTCACAAATGGATTCGAGAAATGAGGCACCGTTCACAAACGGGCTCAAGGAGAAGACAAGACCATTCACAAATGGACTCGAGAAATGAGGCACCATTCACAAACGGGCTCGAAGAATTTAGGGATTTTTTTATGAACTTGAATTTGACGTAGGAATGGATTTTTATTTTTATTTTTTAATTAAGGATTTGGATTTGATAAATTTTTTTATTTTTGGAAAATGAGGTACCGTCCGCAAACGGGCTCAAGGAGAAGATGAGACCATTCACAAATGGCCTCGAGAAAAGAGGCACCGTTCACAAACGGGCTCAAAGAGGACATGAGACCATTCACAAATGGACTCAGAGAATGAGAAACCTGTTCACAAACGGGTTCAAGGAGAAGACGAGACCATCCCCAAATGGCCTCGAGAAAAGAGGCACCGTTCACAAACGGGCTCAAAGAGGGCATGAGATTTTTCATGAACTTGAATTTGACGTAAGATTGGATTTGTTTGAATCGGGGATTGGTTTTGATGAATTTTTTATTTTTGGGAAATGAGGTACCGTCCGCAAACGGGCTCAAGGAGAAGACGAGACCATTCACAAACGGCCTCGAGAAATGAGGCGCCTTTCACAGAAGGGCTCAAAGAGGACATGAGATTTTTCATGAACTTGAATTTGACGTAAGATTGGATTTGTTTGAATCGGGGATTAGATTTGATAAATTTTTATTTTTGGGAAATGAGGTACCGTCCGCAAACGGGCTCAAGGAGAAGACGAGACCATTCACAAATGAACTCGAGAAATGAGGCGCCGTTCACAAACGGGCTCAAGGAGAACATGAGACCATTCACAAATGGACTCGGAAAAAGGAGACACCGTTCACAAACGGGTTCAAGGAGAAGACGAGACCATTTACAAATGGACTCGAGAAAAGAGGCACCGTTCACAAACGGGCTCAAAGAAACAAGAGAATTTTTATGAACTTGAATTTGTCGTAGGATTGGATTTTTTTGAATTAAGGATTTGGATTTGATAAATTTTTTATTTTTGGGAAATGAGGTACCGTCCGTAAACGGGCTCAAGGAGAAGACGAGACCATTCACAAATGGCCTCGAGAAAAGAGGCACCGTTCACAAACGGACTCAAAGAGGACATGAGATTTTTCGTAGGATTGGATTTTTTTTTTTAGTTAAGGATTTGGATTTGATAAATTTTTTATTTTTGGGAGATGAGGTACCGTCCGCAAACGGGCTCACGGAGAAGACGAGACCATTCACAAATGGCCTCGAGAAAAGAGGCGCCGTTCACAAACGGGCTCAAAGAGGACATGAGATTTTTCGTAGGATTTGAATTTGACGTAAGATTGGATTTGTTTTTTTTTTTTTTTGAATTGGGATTTGATTTGATGAATTTTTATTTATTTTTTTTGTATTTTTGGGAAATGTGGCACCGTCCGCAAACGGGCTCATGGAGAAGATGAGACCATTCACAAATGGCCTCGAGAAAAGAGGCACCGTTCACAAATGGGCTCGAAGAATTTAGAGGTTTTCATGAATTTGAATTTGACGTAGAATTGGATTTGATGAATTTTAGATTTTTTTTTTTTGAACTCAATGAAATCGGGGACATTATAGATCGTGCCCAGTAAAGATATTGGAAACCAAGACTTTGACGAATGATGAGACGACCAACCTTATGAACGAAGAACCATTAGTAACAAGAATGGATTAGGAACACTTTTATGAAACTTCAACAAGATTTTTCTCAATGAGACTGTTGGTCTTGTCTTCTGGGGATTTTGATAACTGAAACCTTGAACAAGACAGTTGAGATTGGTAATTTAGAACAATGGCTCTCTTGGATATAATCATGGAAAAGTGGGATTTGCCTCTTGACAGGTGTTTAGATAAACATTTCTTGACCAGGATAGTATTTAACAACTGGAAGGAGATTCCGAATTTTAATGGTTCATCTTTCTGAGAAATTGGCTCAACCACCATTGCATCTGGGGCTCTTCCAAGCTTAAGGTGCCTTCCTGGGGTATGATCTTTTTACGAAAGTTGGGCTTTCTGATGTTTCTACTTCTGAACTCTTCTGAGTTGATCTTCTTTGAAATGTAGCTGTTTGACTAGATTCTCGAACTCCTTCATACGATCGCAGGGAGCTGACGAGGCTGGGCCTTCTTCACCGAGACAGTTGCATCATTTGGACACCAGGACGACGATTGACTCTTTCTAAAGAGAAAACTTAGATAAAATGCACTACTCAAAAGATTGAGCAGCTCTGAAGGAGTGAACATAGAATGACAAAGATTGACTGACTACACTGACAGACACAGTAATACTTCTGACTTAGTTAATATTTTATTTGGTAAGTCTATCCTTTCAAGGAATGTTTTTTTTCAATTGGTGCACATGGGACTTCTTCCTTGAAACAGTAATGCCTCAAGGATTTAATTACGCCCCTTAAGATTGCTTAGCTTCAATGCCCCCAGTTTTGAGGATATCACTTGAATTTGCTTGAATTTCAGTTGATCTTCAGTCTTGATACCGGCTGTAGCCTTCTTATACTGATTCTCTTACCGTGACCAAGTTACCTCTTCAGGGTTTTTAACTTGGCGGACCGCGCTAGCCTTAACTTTTGCCTGAACCACCTTTCTAGGTTTTCGATCCAGCAGGCTATCCCCTTAGCTTTTGCCTAAGCCGCCCTTTCGGGTTTTCAACTTAGCAGGGAAATGATCTTAAATTTTGCCTAGACCGCCCTTTCAGGTTTTCAGTCTAGCAGATCTTCAAACTCCGTTCTTTTTTTTCTTTTTGTGTTTCGGGACCTAGATCATTAAATCTGAACACCGGAGGGACTTTATAGGTAGGATAGGGCTTTACAAAGAATGGCTTAAGGCTCAACAAAGATTTCGACCAAACCTGTGAACAGGTTGCCTCCATATCCCCATGTAGGAATTAGGACGTGTGTAGTTCAGGGCAAATGCCCCTAGTTTGAAAATAAATTGTTTGAAGGTTAATTGATTTTTCTTTTTTCTTTTCTTTCTGGAATAATTGGTTTCTCTTCTTTTGGAACTTGTCCTTCTTTTTTTTTTCTTTTTTTTTTTGAATCGACCGAACTCGGTTTAACCGAGCTGCCTACGTACCCCAGTGTAGGGATCAGGTCTTGCGTAGTTCGGGGAAATGCCCCAAGTTTGATGGGTTTTCAAGAAAATTTGATTTAGGCTCGAAGGGTTTGCAAATCGGTATTCTTTTGACGTTGGGTTCTGATTTTGGGATTTATTCGGCCAAAGGAGGCCTTCCGATGTTCAGAATGAGAATCGATCTAGGTTACTAGAGTCTCTCTGGTACTGATTATTTATTTATTTTTCTTTTTTTTTATTTTTCTTTTTTTTTTTCACGGAGCTTGACGGCATTTCCATGTAAGATAATGGATCTTCTTCTTTCAAGATTCTAATACGTGCTTTTGACTTTCATAGAGCGAAACTTGTTCTTTGACATCCTCCATCTATGGATTCGTACTCTCGATATCTGATGATCACTTTTCATTGTTTGCTCTTGAACTTTTCATCTTGAATTTGTTGGCTTTATGAATTTGAGAACCAAGGTCATTGATTGGAAATATGAAAGTTGTTTCCACTCTATGCCCCTTGTATAGCATATATCTTCTCACTTTCTTCATTTTCTTTGAGCTTTCCATCTATGTCTTGCCCCTGGTATCGGTTGTAGCTTTTCTAGACAATCTTCTTATTCTTGAAATAATTTTATCAATTCTTCACACTCTTTAGAGGGTAATGTATTTTCAATCGGCATTCACTGAATCAAAGTTTCAGTGCCAGTGTTTATCATTTCAATTTCATCTTTGAAAGGTTGGGATTGGCGCTCCTCCTCTCGTTCAAGTAATTGCTGTGACTCAAGTGGAGTTTCGTCAATTTTGTCCTCATTTGAGGAGGGAGTCTTATTTTAAGATCAGAAGCACACTTAAGAAACAGACACAAGTGAACTTTTTGGAACTGACTGAAATTTTATTTAAAGAAAAGCTATTACATCAGACGACCTATCCTGAACATGCTCAGGATTCACAACTCTAAATAAGAAAGGGAAACAGAAGATAACTTGCCTGGACTAGGCATTGACCTTTAACTGTAAGACCGGACTCAACAATTATACTGACCATGATGACTGACTCAACATAAAATAGTAAGTGACTAAAACTTTAACTGCTGCAACTGTTTGGCGTTGAAGGCTCGGCGAAGGCTGGTTCGTTCTGAACATCATCATGGCTGATACTTTCAATTTTGGACAATGATGACTGATTCGCATAGGGGAATGCCCCTAGCTCAAGGATTCTGAGAGTGAACTCTGAAGGACTTAGCAAAATAATCTTGAAAAGGTAGCCCCTAGAGGAGGAAGAGACCAGGGGTACAAGCAAGATTGGATTATCTGGACCAGGCATGATCAGATCATGAGAATGCATAATAGAAAGATTGTGAGATTCTGCATCTGCCAGTTAGGGGATGGCATGAAGATACGATCGAATCGTATGACAGAAGAACGAAAGACGCACGATCAAAAGATTAGATGAGATAGCATAAGATTGCTTTCAACGGATAGATCATGAATGACTAATCCTATGAGATTTTTGGAAATGATGGGATTTATATCCTAACCCAAAGGGAAATTTTTTTTTTTTTTTTTTTTTCACATTTTATCAGTGTTACCTGAAGGCATCAACCCTAATCCTAATCTATCGGAGTGGAGAGAGAATCTCGACTCATGACTTTGTTCGTGTATATAAAGACCGATCGTGACCATTGGAAGATGGACCACGGCCTAATCTAGACACCAATGGGTAGGATATCCTAAACTAGGCTCACACACGTGATGCACATGTGTTCGTATACTACATGCATGTGTGGGTTAATCTAGGGGTAAGGCCAAGAGTTCCCTTAGCGCGAATCCCTGCTCGATATACTGTACCAGTGTCCGGCGTATCAGTACGTGAACAAGAGATCCGTTTACGTACCATAAAGGTACCAGGCTAAGGGTGGAATGCTTCTCTAGCACAGAGGCACCAGGTGATGAAATCCCAGTCAACCATGCTAGATAACACTCCGGGTTCCTAAAATAGGACGTGTGTGCACGTGAGATGCAAGGGTTTAGATGCAAGTGATGTAAGTGTGTGCAATAAGTTCGCGCGATCTATGATGCCTTCAGGTTTTGTTAGATTAAGTTTGAGTAAAATGTGATGAGAAAATAAAACAAGACAAACTAATCTGACAAGTATACAAGAGATAGAGTTCTTATGAGCCAGTTAAATTAAATTCAAATGAATTATCTTTTGGAATTTTAATGAAGTTAGGTGATCCCCAGCAGAGTCGCCAGACTGTGGTACCCAGATCCCGCGAGAGGGGTGTGGGGCGCGAGCCGCCGCTCTCTCTCTCTTGGTCTCTCGTATCCACGCGATTGGCGTGTGCATTTTATTATTGATTTGAATTAATCTTTCCTGTGAACTTGGGATCACTAAGGCAATCCGAATTCCACACGAAAGAGACTGACAGAGTCGCCACCTAGATGTGGGATCTAGGACCCGTAATTAACCAGAAATCTAGACTCGCTACCTGGTTACGAGAATGGAAGGTATGGGGAGTTATCCACCACATGCACCATTCTTGCCCGATAATCGGTCTTCGATTCCAAAAGCTAACTCTTTTAAATTTATTTTAAATGGCTCATTCAACTCTATGTTAATGTGCGAACTAAGTGACATGCATCCTATGATCTAATTTCAATGTGAATCCTAAATGTGTATCTTGATTTATTAATTTGTCTGGATTCAATCTAAGTGAAAGTTCTCCTAAAATTCTAATTTCATGGAAAGTCCTAAGTGATTTGATTAAGCATTTACAAGAAAATTAATATACAAAACACCACAATTTGTTTGTGGTGCCGACTCGCGGGTGGTATGCCATCAGACATCCAAGCTGCCTACGTACCCAAGCCTCACTGGGATCAGAGTCGACGTAGTTCGGTGCACCTAAGCTAAGCTACATATGCCTAACTCAACTAGGACACCGACTTAGACGGATTTGACTGTTTCAACAGTTTTAAGAGGAGTTATTTAATTCAAGTTGAGGATTTTATTATCTTAGGATTTCATCAAAGATGCTATATGATTCTTATCTGAATGCAAGTTGTCCCTTAGACTAATGCAGGTTTGCCTACATCCTAGTTTACTAGGCTTGTCCTAGGGAAAGATCGGGTGACTAGTGTAACTAGACCTATGGCACGGTTGCTATACATAGCAAACGTCCGTGATGAAGCTGGACTCCTGACTCTAGGACTCCCTAAAACCTAAGACTCCCTAAAACTTAGGACACGACACGACACGACACCAGTGTTCCTAAATTGGGCTCTAAGGGTTCCTAAAGGAATTTTGAATCCACCGGCTCTTGGGAATCTCGAATTCTTTTGGGTTTGTGGAAACTTTTAGAGTTTTCTTGAAGCTTTTATTATCTGAAGGTATTTAGTGTGTTTGGTAGCTTTTAAAGTTGTTTATTTAGAAGGTTTTAGTTTCATTTGAAATTTTTAGTGGTCTTTTGGTTAATGGCTTTTAACGGATTTTTATCAGTGGATTTTAAATGGGTGAATTTTAGTTTTGTTAATTTTAGGTTGGATGTACTTTAGATTAATGTCTTTCGATTTTGGTTTGGTAAATGACGTTAACACAACCAAGTTTTGACAATTGCACAAATTCGACAAACCATTGACCATTAAAAGATCTAACAAATGCAGCCCACTAAAATTGTCGTAACTCTTTAACCGCTTGGCCAAATTCAACGTACGAACATGCGTTGGAAAGATCTTTTATAGGGCTACAACTTTGTAGTTCTCCATTGTTTGTAAATCTGTGATTTAGAGGTTCGAATTTGTGTTGCAAACAAAAGGACAGCAACATTAAACTGGAAATGCCTAAAGGTGTGCCGCAACCATTTTGGACTTAACTTTTTAACCGCTCGCTGTCTGATCTAGCACGAATACTCGTTGGAAACGGCACGAAAATATCTACGACTTTGTAGTTAACCATTTCCCACGATTCTGTTGTTTAGAGGTCGAAAAATCTGTTTAAAGTCTAACAGCTAGCACTATGACGGGAATGATATTGGCACCCCCATGTTTTCTTTTGATAGTTCTTATTTTTTTTAGTGATTAAAAGACGGTGAATATGAAAAATGGCTTGAATGGGCCTGAGATTAGATTCAAATGGGATGTTTGAAAAAGGGGTTGTTTTTATCTACTTGGCAAGGTGGGGTATGGATATTGGGTTCTTGAGATTGAGTGGGGGCTGTTGTTATCAAATTGGAGTGGGGGCTGTTGTTATCAATTGAAAGATGGAGGTTTTGTAAGCCAAATTAAATGGGTTTTGATAATTCATGTAAAATTCAAGTTTTCTTTCTTGTAAATGTTCAAAATTTTTAATGAATTGTTTTCCCAAAAGAAATCTAAATTCCCTAACAAGCCAATGATTTCAACATCCCATCGCAAATAGGTTCTAATGACCCTAACACATTAATTATATTTAGCATAAGTGAGAACATGACCAAGGCCAAACTAGTACAAAATTAAACATGACATCAACCAAAATATACGCAAAACAACACTCAATCCTACAAATATAGAAAAGAAAATAAAATTCCAAAAGACATACCTTTTTGTAGACGATATTCCATGCAAACTTATGGAGAAGAGGGATTTGGTCTAGAGAGAGGGCTTGAATTTTCTAAGAGAGGGGTTCTCTCCTCTTTTCTTTTTTTTTTTCTTCTTTTCTTTGGTGAGATGAGAGGGTATTTATAGGAGAATGGGATAGGAGGTTAGGTGAGGTTAGGTGAGGTTAGGTAAGGTTAGGTGAGGTTAGGTGATGTTAGGTGAGGTTAGGTGAGGTTAGGTGAGGTTTGGATGGTTATGATGGGAGGAGAGGTTAGGTGAGGTTTGAATGGTTAGGATGAGAGGAGAGGTTAGGTGGTTTTGGATGGTTAGACCCAGGTCATGATCTGCCATTGATCTAACGATTTACGGAAATCGGGTCTCGGAATGGAATCAGGGTCCGGGCTATGAAGTGACCCTAGCTTATTTTGTCCCGATTGATGATCCGTAAAGTCAGATCAAGATATTAATGACCTAAAACATATAAATCAATGATAGAGGGGGTTCTCACATGGATTTAACACACTAATTTATTTGTTGATTAAAACAAAACAAAATGGGGTGTCTACACGACCTTCTTAGCAGAAGGCTCCATATCCTTGACAGGAGGAGGTCTCGGCACACCTTTCCCCCCTACCGAGCGGCCTGAAGAGCTTGAAGGCGTAGACCCAAGGGGCACGACCGTCGCCTTCCGTGCCATCGCCATGAACTCTGAAGGGATCTTTGCTCGACCAGAGAGGCCCTTCGGAAACTCCACCATAGCCTCCTTTCCCTTGGCCAGGTTCTCAGAGGAAGACATACCTATGGCCAAGAAACAAGGAAAGCGGTTCAGAAGTAAAAACCAAACTTGGGAAAAAACCTAGAAAAAAGCCGTTAACGAGGAGAGGGGCTCACTACAGAGATTGACAGAGCTCTCTCCCACGTCCTCGTCCGTCTTGTGGGCCCTCCTCTCCATAGTGCTGATCAGGCCATATTTCCTCAAATTCTTCTCTTCCTTGAACTCAGAAACATCAATGGGTTCCCCGACGACAAGCTTCCCCAAGTCAAATTTACTATAGTCCGACTCATTAGGAAAGGACTTTCTTCTCCATTCGTTGGAACGTCTCCAAGACCTAGGAAAGCCCCGATCTGCATCCGACGGAGGGGTAATAAACACGAACTCCTCCTTCCACCTCTTTATGGATGAGGGCATGCTTGTTGCAATCTTTACTTGGGGACGCTGGGTCAAGTACAACCAACGGTCCTCGCCCTTTATCAGAGGGCTGAGGGCGACACAACTCCTAAGCAAAGGGAGGGTGGCCTGGACCTTATGCTGACCGGCCTTGGCTACAAAGGCTAAGAGGGTGCGCCAACTGTTAGGCACCAGTTGAGAAGGCTCTACCTTGTAAAACTCAAGAGCTTCGACAATGATGCCCAAAAGCGGAAATCTAACCCATGCCCTAAATGACTCCACGTAAAAGGCTACCTCGCCCTCTGTAATCCCCTCACACACCCCGTCTCTAGAAGTTGGGATTCGAATCCCATACTCAACAGGTATTCGGTACTCCTCCCTAATCCCCCTCATCACCCCCTTCTTCAAGGAACTCTTAATTGACATCACCTGCCCGGGGCAAATGATCTCACCGGCCATTATGCCCATAATGTCTGCCTAGCGAGTAGAGGGAACCTGGGCAGAAAGTCCAGATTGGGTAGCCTCTGAAGATGTTGAACCAGAGGCCCCAGTACTATCATCCAATTCTCTAGGCATATGACCGTCTTGAGGATCACCCCCTTTGCCCCTCACCAATCGCCTCCTCTTACCCCTTGGCTGCTCACTCTCGACTACTACCACTGACTCACTAGGTGGATTTTGGGAGTCAGTCATATCGGACATTGTCAAAGAAAAAAGAAAAGTACATAACCAAAGATTGATTAAAACAAAAAGTACGAGACTCACCGGGAAGAAGGCAAGGACCGGAGATAAGCCAACAATAAAAACACCCCCTGAAATAAAGAAATCGACCGGTGAAGGAAAGCGCCTCGCAGAAAAACCTGTTACACCCAGAGAAGATGAAGGAACAAAAGAAAATGATCCCGAACAAGCTCTTAAGTTAGGGTTTCCACACGTGTCAGTCACCCTCTCGCCTACTTTCAATCGGATAGGACGTCCACACGTGGCGCCGTTTTAGGAATTTGAAAAAGGCGTCAAAATCAAAGCGCCAATTCGTCTGTGAAAAGACATTTCTACCCCCACCACCAAACTTGGGGAGCAAGCTACCTTCACAGTTTCCAGCCGAAAGTGAGCGGAAGGCCATTCGAAAGGATCCGACCACCCTACTACCATTCCACTAAGATGGAAAAAGATCCTAGTAGACCAAAAAGGGTTCGAACCTCAGAGCAAAGGTCCGGCCACCCTACTACCATTCCACTGAGATGGAAAAAGAGCCTGGTTAAGCAAAAAGGGTTCGGACCTCAGACCAAGGGTCCGGCCGTCCCACTACCATTCTACTGAGATGGAAAAAGAGCCTGGTTGAGCAAAAAGGATTCGGACCTCAGTGCGAAGGTCCGGCCACCCTACTATCATTCCACTAAGATGGAAAAAGAGCCTGGTTGAGCAAAACGGGGTCGGACCTCAGAGCGAAGGTCCGGCCACCCTACTACCATTCCACTAAGATGGAAAAAGAGCCTGGTTGAGCAAAAAGGGTTCGGACCTCAGAGCAAAAGTTTGGCCACCCTACTACCATTCCACTAAGATGGAAAAAGAGCCTGGTTGAGAAAAAAGGAATCGGACCTTAGAGCAAAAGTCTGTCCACCCAACTACCATTCCACTAAGATGGAAAAAGAGCCTGGTTGAGCAAAAAGGGTTTAGACCTCAGAGCAAAGGTCCGGCCACCCAACTACCATTCCACTGAGATGGAAAAAGAGCCTGGTTGAGCAAAAAGGGTTTGGACCTTAGAGCAAAGGTCCAGCCACCCTACTACCATTCCACTGAGATGGAAAAAGAGCTTGGTTGAGCAAAAAGGGTTCGGACCTCAGAGCAAAGGTCCGGCCACCCTACTACCATTCCACCGAGATGGAAAAAGAACATGGTTGAGCAAAAAGGGTTCGGACCTCAGAGCAAAGGTCCGGCCACCCAACTACCATTCCACTAAGATGGAAAAAGAGCCTGGTTAAGCAAAAAGGGTTCGGACCTCAGACCAAGGGTCCGGCCGTCCTACTACCATTCCACCTAGATAGAAAAGGGGTCTAACTGAGCAAAAGGGGCTTAGGGTCCAGCACAAGGATCTGGCCACACTCCACGACGATGGAAATAAGGTTCGGAACTCGGTGCAAGGACTTGGCCACACCCACACTCAACCTCCTCACGCACATGAGAAAAAACGAAAAGAATATATCTACATTACTCACAAGGCAAACAGACAACAATAAAAAGAGCATGCCATGGAAACAAAAGATGGCTATTGATTAACTGCTTTTTTGACCCGAAGGCCTACAAAAAAAAGTAAAAAGAAAAAGAAAGGGTGAACAAGAAGAGAAGAGGCCCATAGCCAATAGGGCCTTCAAAATAACTTTTTCTTTCAAACAAAAGAGAGGAGGAGGAAGAGGAGGCGCGACCCCCGAGAATCAATCTGAACGACTGTTTGGGGAATTTTCCTCAGAGGAGTCCTCCTCCTCCTCTCTTTCCTCCCCGGAGCTCTCCATAAAAGTGTCCACCTCATATTCAAGCAACTGCTCATTAAGGCGGTAAACTTTCTTCCGCAACTCCCTATTCTCCCGCTTCATGCCTTCAATCTCCTCGCCCATCTTCAGGACGCGGTCGCATAATTCCATCTCCTAGCCATAAACATGGGAGAAAAAAGACCGCCTCTTCACAACGTAAGCGGCAGAAGACTCGCCCTCGCGAGGCGGGGAAGGGAGGCAAAAAGGACGAAAGCCCGGGGGAGGGCCTGGATCCTTCCTAGCGGTGTTTTGGGGGGCCGTAAGATCTCCCTCTGAACTGGAATACAAGTCAAGATCATTGGAAGACTCCTGGGAAAGGGGGGCCTTGCCCTTGGCCCATGAAGGAGAACCATCAAAGGGTTTCGGCATATTTTCGAAAAGGTGGGAAAACAGAAAAGACTAAAGAAAGAAGGAAAAAGGCTCATGGGGAAGAAGACGGGAAAAACTCTCCTATATAAGCCTGAAAAGAAACCCTTGGGTTATGAAACGAAATAACTCGCCCTACGCATGTCCTTTTCCAATTGGGCGGTCAACCGACGCCCCGCAATCACACTGTAACCTCTCGAGAAGGAACCGCCGAATGTAACAGCACGCCCCTTCACCTCCCAAGATTCCCATCAATGCCCTCACCACTATATTTTATGAACAGGTAAAAGAACTTACTCCCTTGGTCCATTCAATGGACCAAAGGATAGGGAGAAAATACAGTTGGACCGTTAGATCCCGCCATGTGTCGTCCTTATTCCAAAAGAATCTAATTATGATCAAGAAAAGCATGAAGACACGGTACAACCACGTGATCTCGCCACGTGTCACCTCCCCACCACCAAAATCTTAAGCGTGATTATCCATCATCATGATTATGGATAGGATTACACGACAAAGCCATGCATGCCGCCGAGCCAGGGGGCAGCTCAATCCAACAAAAGAAGGCTTTCTCTCCAAAATGATTATAGATGTCCACGTGGCGCCCCATGAAGGAAATTTGCATGCAGGAAAGAAGGATAAAAAGGCCGCTAACCTCCTAAGAAGGGGGATCAAATCTGATCTCGATGCCGGATCCCTCCCTCTTACTTTCTACCTTCAACCCACCTACTCCGCCTATAGAGAAAAAGCCCGTCCATTAGTTCTGGTAAACCTGATCATCCCTCTGATTTCCTTGCTGTCCATTATACGGTTGGCCTAGAATCTGATTTGGGTGTCGAAGTGGTCGTCCGAGACCCACCCCGGACCTCCCTGACCCCTTTGTTTGTGGTTGCAGATACCAACGGAGGCTCTCTACCCGCCATGCAATTGTAAACCCGGATTTTGGCACTATCAATCTTCTTTCTTCTTCTCTCGTTTCTCAACTCAACTACAAAGTGAGATAGAGATCGAGCACTCAAAATGAAAAGATCAAGAGATATAGAGAGCGATTCTAGATCTTGTGCGAGAGAGATATGATTTTATATGTAAGAGTGTGTGAGAGAGAAATGGGGATAGGGTTTTCAAATGGGTGAGAATGTCTTCATTCTTTTATTGTCCATTTATTTAAGATTTTAAATTAAAACAAGGGAATAACCCTCCCCCCCTATGAATTGAATAAAAATAGTTTCAAGTTCAAATTTCAAAAGGGAAGTGATATTTACGCCTCTTTTCATCACCAGGGACACCCAGCGTCAGTGTATCAATGGCAAAAAGGGGGCTCATGTACTTTATGTCAGAAAAATCTAGAGGCTTTGATTGCAAAGTACACTGGCAAATGGGTGTCCCTGGTGATAAAAGGGGCGTAAATATCATTTCCCTTTCAAAAGGATAAAAAGTAAAAATTTCAATTCATGAAGAAAATACGATCTAATTTCTAAATGCCGTAGTATTTCTCTAATCTTAAATGGTCACAATTTCTATTATGTCCAAAATATTACTAAGAGCCAAAATGCTGGAGAGAAAAGCCATATTTGTTAGTTTTTAAAATATTTTTATATTTACAATTAAAAACTAATTATATATAAAGTTATTCATTTAATTTAAAGTATTGGAATTATGAGGATGGTTGGTTAAATCATGAAGTCATGAGAAAGTATGGAATTTGTACTTCTACTTTAAATATTCGATCTTAAACACTGCTCATATAAGCTATGAATATAGGTTATATAATGATGTTGCACCATGCTAGAGTATCTCTCTTTCTTCTAAATGAGCAATTCTCAACTTCTATAGATCCCTGTTAAAGTGTAATTAAGCGAAGCCACTTTTTAATCTGTATTAGCTACTTATTCTAAGGTATGGTCGTAATTTCAGTTTCCATGTGATTGACAAAGACCTAATTCATGCCAATTGTGCATGCATAAAGAGCATTAACGTAACTCATCTCTTCAACTGTTGTTTATTATGATATTAGACGCCTATGTTTTATTTGTCCAGGAAGGCTCTTTCATTGGATAAAATTCAAATGTACAATGGAGTTATTTATCATATTAATATTTAGAAACATATTGAAACATAAAAATAGAAAAAAGATATTAAAATAGGAGATTAGAGCACATAATCTTTTTTCGGAGAACAGTTTTTAATGAGAATAAGCAGGTTGTTCCACTTGTGAATCTTAAGATTACAAATTCCGAAAGCAGGTTGCCCCAAGGACCAAACTTTTGAGAGCTACCAACATTTTGAGATTGCCATCATACAATCGAATACAAGCATTTGAATATAAAATATGAAGTGAATACAAGGCTTCACACTAATGCGGCTTGTTTTGATGTTATTCTCTCACTACGAATTGTTAAAGCTGGAATAAAGTGGTACGAATAGATCACACATTATACAGGTACTTAATGCGATTTCAAACATTATACAGATCCCTAGTTCGATTACCTCTTCCATGTAGGTGACATAGTTTGGAAATAACTCCATCCTGAGATTCCTAATTACTCAGTTATAGAATTTAAATGTTTACAATTGTTCAATTTTTACTAACCATCTATTTGGATGGTTAGGATCATCTAGCTAGTAAGTGTAGTTTACTTTTCATGGAAGGTTTGGATCAACTTCTAGTACGCTTCTTATACTACGTACTCTTCTCATTGATTTATTCTGAAGTGTTCAATAATTCTTTGATTTTTGTATAATAATAATAAGAATAATAATAATGGGAAAAGCCGACCCCAACTAGTTTGGGACAAAGGCTTAGTTGAGTAGTTGAGAATATAATAATGGGAAAACTTGGTTGACTGTGGAGGTTCAGAACCTTATAAATTCAAACTTTTATTAAGCTACCTTATAAAGACTTATAAAGAAATGGCTATTAATGGAATTTAAATTTCCTTATAGCTATCAAATACCTTACTTACAAACGATTATATTGAAGGAATCAATATATTGTAAAAGTATATAACTATTTTTATAATATACTTTTTAAAGTGTATGCAAATATTTAAAATCTACTCAAAGAAGAAAACTTAGCAATATAAAAAAAATGGAAATGTTATCCGCACTACTGTATTTTGATGATCACACTCCTCATTTTATTAAAAGTACGGTATGGCCTGCAACATAGGATGATCCAAACCGTCCATTAGATGGGCCACAACCTAAATAGGTTGGGCCCCAAAAATCATTTCCATAGGTTGATCCTAACCGTCCGATCTAAGAGGGTTAAGATCGGAGGATTATGATCAACCTATGGAAATGATTTTTGGGGCACAACCTATTTAGGCTGTGGCGCATCTAATGGACGGTTTGGATCATTCTATGGTCCGGGCCATACAGTACTTTTAATAAAGTGAGGGGTGCGATCATCAAAATACAGTAGTGCTGATAACATTTCCCTAAAAAAATGGAAAAAAATTAGATCTCATGGTAAATACTAGGATTTTGGTAACATACACTGAAATAAATGGTAAACGAAGAGAAGTATTCTAGGTCCATAATTTGATGATCCTATGACCTTGATCAAAAGGAGCTTTGGGAGCGCACCAAGAATAAAGGTAATAGACTCTTGTCTTCCTTGTAGTTTGATGAGTTTTTACATGGTGTCTACACGTACATGCACGTATTTTCAAAACAATACAGTGGGGCCCACATTATCTGATGATCTAAATCATATATGTAGGGCCCAGCATAAATAGGTCATTCCCCAAAACCATGAGATGATCCTAACCCTTCGATGTGTAGAAACTGATTGTAGATATCTTCACTAAAGCTGTTGGCCAAGGATGATTGTCTATGATTCTTTCTTAGCTAGAAATGTTAGTGAAGTACACTCCAACTCGAGAGGGATTGTTTGAAGATTGTAAGCCCAATGGTTCCCACCTTGGCATTCCCATATTCTTTTGATGACTCCAATACACAAGTGATTTTATATCACTAATGTGTTTGATTGTCTAAGTTGTAGATCATGAGTGTGTTAAGACAAGATTGCTTGGATTGAGGCCATGAAGCTCTCATTGGACCACATTAGGAAGGCCAAAGACATCGGAGATCCAAGACACATGAAGACTTGAAGCATCACCATTGAAGATTGAAGTCGTTTAGATTGTATAAGATTCAATCCTAGTTTAGATTTTAAGAGGCGTAAATAAAGTAATCACACACCCCTAAAAATGTTTAAGTGATTGTCCTTGTGGTGTTCCAACACTTTGGAACCCTCATAACAATCCCAACTTGGTGTAGATTTAGAAGCCTAAATAAATAAGAAACAGAATTGAAAATCTGCTGGAATTAGGCTTCTCGGAACTCCGAGAAATGGTCCAATAACATTTTTCCAACTTCTGTTTGTATTCCCGGAACTCCGAGAGAAATTATCAAAACTCCGAGAAAATCTCTCGGAACTCCGAGACTACTATGTCGGGAACAAAATTATAGGCGTTGGGGATTTTGCCAGAATTACCACTATGCCCCTCAAACGGTCATATTTGAATTTTCTCTATATATAGGAGTTCTAAACTTCCCCAACAATGAATCTTAACACTCTAAAAACCTATTAGAATATCCTAAGAGTGTATTAAGCTTGTTTATGCCTCTCATCCTCTAGAATTAGGATTTGGATCATAGGCTTCAATTTGTACATCTTCTTCAAACATTGTAAACCCTTGTGAGGGATTTTTTTGTTCTTTCTTTTTTTGCTAAACGATTGTATTCGGGCGAGTGTTCGGAGAAGTGAAGCCCTCTCTCCGTAGTGAGGATTGCCACCAAGGTTAAAGGCAATTGGAATTGTAATTGGCACCGATCTTCGCCGAAGTTAAGAAGATCAACATAGTGAAGCCATCAACGGGTTTGGTTGGTGGAGTGGAGTAGGCCTCGCGTTTTGAGGACCGAACAACTTTAAATCTCGGGTGCACTCTCTCTTATCTCTTGCTTTACATTTGCATTGCATTTAGGATTTAACTTGTATGCTTAATTGCCTTTTTGATCTCTTAAATCTTCAAAATTGGGTTAGAGTTTGCAAAAGCTTAAAACTTATTAGGAACCTAATTTTCCCTTCTCATAAGTTGCCATTAGAATAGTACTTGGGCCTACCCTTGGAATTTCAAAGATGTTGACCAGACTATCTCTTTTTAGTGGTTTTTGTCATGATTTATATAATTCACTTGTTTGCAGGGGTATTTTTTATTTGTTCATTATGATTCTTGTGGTCTTATAGAAGGATTAAGGTAATTAGAGTCAATTATTCTCACTATGATTACACAAAAAGTATGTCTTTTTTCTTCCTTCCTATTCTTTTTTCCTCATTGTCTATTATTTATACGTATATGTATTGTCTATTATTTATAAGTATATGTAGATGTATAAAGTTTTCTCTTTGGATGTTACGGATCTCAACAAGTTGTCAACTGCTAATGTGAGAAATTAAAAGCAAAGAGAGGGTGTCAATATCAAAACAAGTTGGTCTGAGTAACTATGTATGTATGTATGTCTAGGAATATTCCTTTTGTTTGTATGTTGCCATTCAAATAAAAAAGTATGTATGTATTACTAGTAATATTCTTTTTTCAATTTGAATTGCCCACATAATGTCTTACTGTGCTCCCATGATAACTCCAATTTTCTAAGGTTTTGCTTGATTATCATGTCCGCTTCTCTGGCATCCCCTCTACTTCTCTTGTTCCAAAGGTGTTTCATACTTGGTTCTCCTCTAAGTTTTAAATCTCTCAACTCACTGAGGCGATATCCATCCATCCTATTCATAATGAAAATGTTTAGTCTGGAGACAACTCAACTGCCCAATGGGCATATGCGTTAGTCCAAAGCAATGATGAATGTCTACATGTCTGAGGTTACTCATGTATTTCATGCCTTGTTGTAATTTACAGAGCTCGTAACATCCTCTTTGTTTTAATGTTTTCAAATTTTGTAGGTTGCTAATCGATTCAGGTAATTTTTTGATATGACCGAAAGAGAGATTATGAAAGATTATGTAGCAGACATATGTGGGAATTGGTCCTACCATGGGAATTACCCATATGTGGTTAAAGACATAGTGTGGATCCTTTCGCATTGAAGGGAGGCCATACTTCCTGTTGAGATTTTAGTGTGGATCCTTTAACATGGTATCAGAGCTTCAAGGTTGAAGATTGAAGATTGTTACTCATCCTTGAAACCCTAAACCTAGAACTAACCCTAAAAATCATTGTCGCCACCCCTTCCCCAACCCTAACTAGTGCCACACCTACCTAGAACCGTAACCCTAACTATCACACGCCCTCCCTCTCTTCCAATCTGTGCCGCAGCCACAAAAATCCTAATCATAGCCCTAGAAAACCCTAGTTTTCATCATGGTTTTAAATTTCGACCGAAATCCGAAATGTCGGGTTTCGGTCGAGACCGACACCAAAATCGGTAATACCCAAAAGGGTAGTTAATTTCAGTCGAAATTTTATCCGAAATTTTGTCCGAAATTTTAGGGATTTCACCCAAAAATCTAGATTTTAGATAAGTATTAAATATTTTCCCAAAATTTCAGCCAAAATTACCAAAATTTTGTATGCGATAAAATATTGCTTTATTTTATTTCGTTGGATTTCATCCGAAATTTTGGCTGAAATTTCGGTTTCGGTGAGGACTGAAATGCATTCCGAAACCGAAATTTGAAACCATGGTTTTCATTCGAACCATCTTACGAAACCCGACTTTGGAATTTCAATACCTTACCCTAGACTGCCCTATACCTCTTGTTCCCACATTTTTCTTGAACTATGTTCACCCCCTACCCAACCGCTCACACCATCTAGGGTATTTTTCATCACATCTGACCTCCCCATAAATCCTCTATTGGATCATTTTTCAACCTTTTCCTAAAATCAGTCCCTAAACTTACTTTAACCTACTTCCATCTCTTTGTATTCATGTTCTAAACAACTATTCTTCGATCTTTATTATCTCGTGGTTGGTTCCGGGCAATTGTTTGGTGATTTTTCCATGTTGGTGGTGTATATTCATGGTGTTGTTGCCCCTTTCTATCTTGGAATCGTGTGTTAAAGTGTGAGATAGCATCTGTAGTTGCATTTGTTGGTGGCTTGTTTGTGATTTGATGGTGATCAGTTGTTGGGGGTGCTTGTCGTTTGTTCGGTGTTATTTTTTGGTGGCTTTATTTGTGGTTTTGTGAGCGCTGGTGATTGTTGGTGATATAAGTGCACGCCAACTGTTTGATGAAATGTTTGAGAGAAATTCTTGTTGGCTTTGGTAGTGCTTGGTTGTGCCTCATTACTTGTCTTATTGATGGTGTATGTTGGGTCTTGTGATATTGGTGGTAGTTTGTTGGTGGCTCGATTTTCGGTGTTGTTCGTAGTTGATATTTGTTAGTGGTGAATGTTAGTCAGATTGGTGGATTTGTTTGTGCTTGGTGTGCTCTTCGTAGTTGCTAATTGTCAGTAGTGGATGCTAAGTCAAATTGTTGGATCTGCTTGTGGTTGTTCATGTAGCATCTTTGATTGGGTGAATAGCAACTGAGTTGTTCAAGTAGCATCTTTGATTGGGTGAATAACAACTAATTCATTTCATTGTGGTTGGTGTTGTGGTGTTGTAATTTTGTGGCTTTACCATTCGTTTGTGTTGTTGTGATTTCGTGTAGCTATTCAGCATGGCTACGTCCTCTACTATATTCGGCTCTTTTCCTATGACCTCCATGACTTCGATCAAACTTGACGGATCCAACTACCCTACATGGAATCGGGCTATTAAGCTTTATCTTTGTGGCCAGCGCAAACTGAGTTATATCACTTCAGACCCACCATCACCTAAGGACTCCACCTATGACAAGTGGAGCCAGGAGGATGCTAGTCTTCAGTCTCTGTTATGTCAGAGTATGAATCCCATGATTGCTAGTCATATGTTGTTCATGGAGTCCTCGAGAGCAGTCTGGTTACTTGCAGAGACACTCTACTTAGGACCAACAATCTTACAAAGATTTGTGATGTTTATTCGGACATTCTCAGATCGAAGCGGGATGAGCGATCTGTTCCTGAGTATTACTCTGAGTTTGTCGGCTTGTATGAACAGTTAAGCTCTTACTGGCCGTCCTCTACAGAACCTATCGTGCTAGCCAAACAGAAAATGGAGCTATGTGTTGTTTAGTTTTTGGATGGTCTAGGAATAGAGTTTCTTCCTATTCAACGACTAATAGTGGGTGAGGGCAGTTTACCATCTCTTGAAGTGGTTTTCTCTCGTGTTCAGCGAGCTCTTCAGCATGATGTTCCTGATGATTCTGTTGGTGAGTGACCTGCTTTAGCTATTCAGTCTAGTTATGGTCACGATACCCATGGTGGTTGTGGTCGTAGTCGCCGCGGATCTGGTAGAGGCTTTTGACGTGATTCAGGGGGAAGTCTTGGATCCCATTATTGTACACACTGTGGCATGGAGGGTCACACTGTCAACTACTGCTATGACTTGCATCCGGAGTTACGACCCCCACGGGCTGCACATCATGTTTCTGGGACTCCGACAGCGAGTTCGACGGCAGTCTCTTCCACGCCCAGTTCTTCTGATACACTAGTTGTTTCTCGTAATGAGTACGAGCATCTACCGCGTCTATAGGATAAAGGGAAACAACCCATTGCAACACTTGCGACGGAACGTAGCAACCCATCCTGTTCTCTTAGTCACACCAGTGCATGGCTCATTAACTCTAGAGCTCCCATCACATAACAGGTAATAGTAGTCTTCTTAGCCCCTTTAAGCCTACATCCACTTCTACACGTTACTTTGGCTAATGGGGCTCTGTGCCCTATCTTTGGTGTAGGGGACACATCTCTTTGTTCTAATTTATCTCTCATTTGTTTTATGTGTTCAAATTTTTCGCCTGCTTACTCATTAAAAAATATCCCAG
Organism: Tasmannia lanceolata; assembly: GCF_043159265.1. Lineage (NCBI taxonomy): Eukaryota > Viridiplantae > Streptophyta > Magnoliopsida > Canellales > Winteraceae > Tasmannia > Tasmannia lanceolata. The sequence goes on along the minus strand of NW_027518713.1, from coordinate 3,186,047 downwards.
TGACTCTGTGCTAAGCGAAGTTTCCCTTGAAAGGGGGAAGATATCCCAGTGACTCTCCATTCGCCCAAGCTTTTAGAAAAAAACACATCGTGATAGGGAGCATCTCAATTACACTCGAGTGTAGATTCTTCTCGTCCGATCTCTATTTTTTCATCTATATTTTTCATTTCCATTAATGTACTGGTAGGGGTCCGACCAAACCCCAGCTTACTCACCAAAAAAATGACTGAAAGAGAGTTTGTGGTACCAAAGAGGTTGAGGTACCTCAGCTGTTTCAAATTTCCTACTGAGTGTGGCAACCTTTTAAGATCTCTAGCACCAATATCTAGCACCTGCAAGCTTCCAAGTTTTGAGATGTGTGTATATATTTCGTTAGGTTGATCAACATTAGCATATTTTGAAGATTTTAGCTTTCTTCGCATTCCTCTATATTTGATAATAGATGGGATTGTAGATCACAATAGCAACTAGTGGATGCCACAAAACGACAATCAAGGGCCTGGGGTTCATGGTAAATGAACGTTAAAATATTACCTCCCTTCTTAAGACTATTGAGCTTCTTAGAAAATCTTCCTAACAACGAATGCATTCTATACAACACTGATCGAGAATCAGTTGACCACCTCTTTTTCAAATACAACTTCTCAGCTTGGGTGTGGAGGTCAATCCTTCAGAGGTTTGGAATGAGAAGAAAAACTCTTAGATATCCACAGGAAGAAGATCACAGGTTAAGAAGCTCCAAGCCCGGAAATGGGTAGGCTGCGATAGCTTTAAAATTATGCTTCTTTGCAGAAATATACATAATTTGGGCTGAGAAAAAATTCAGTTGATTAACAGAACATTAGGAATCCTTAATAAATTCAACTCATGGAGGATTTCACATGTTTGGAGAGGATCCAACTCAGCCGCCGATTACCTGTCTAAGCGAAGTTGCCCCTGCAAGGAGGGATATCCCAGTGACTAAATCCGCCCAACCTGTTACATATAACAAATTGTAATGTGTGTATATATCTAGCACCTGCAAGCTTCCAAATTTTGAGATGTGTGTATATATTTCGTTAGTTTGATCAACATCACATTTTGAATTTTTTGGCTTTCTTCGCATTCCACTAAATTTGATAATAGATGGGATTGTAGATCACAATAGCATGCGGTGGATGCCACAAAATGGCAAGGCCGTGGGGTTCATGGTAAATGGACATGAAAATATTATGTCCCTTCTTAAGACTATTAAGCTTCTAACAAAATCTTCCTAACAATGAATGCATTCTATACGACACTGATCGAGAATCGGTTGACCACCTCTTTTTCAAATAAAACTTCTCAGCTTGGGTATGGACATCCTTTGGAGCTTTGGAATGAGAAGAAAAATAAGATATACACATGAAGAAGATCACAAGTTAAGAAACTTCAAGCCCGGAAATGGGCATGCTGCGACAGACTTAAAATTATGCTTCTTTGCGGCAATATACAAAATTTGTGCTGAGCGAAACTCCATGTTCTTCAAGAGGAAACAGAAGCATAAGAGACACATTCTTCAAGAAATTATCCACAATATTAAAAGTAGTATGGCCACCATAAACTCCGTTGACATCCTAAAAGATTTTACTAAAGCAAAAGGAAGGAACCTCAAATATGCCTCTCTAAAAAAATGAGGGAGCTGGCATTAGAGGATTACTCAGAGATAGCAAAGGAATGGTCAATAGCATCTTCTCTAAGGGTGCAACTTGGGTCGGGCTGAACCCGAACCCAACGGGTTCAACCCGATTTTTCCTTGGGTTGGGTTGGGGATTGCTCGGGTCGGGGAATGCTTGGGTCAAAAAATGGAAACCCGAAAACAATTCGGGTTGGGTTAGGGTTAAGGCATTTCCAACCCGACCTGACATGTAACCCGTGATTTTTGTTTTCTTAAATTTTTTCATATTTTACGATTTGAATGTTAAATGGTTTACATTTTGTGGGATCCGTGCTCACTTCCCTACTATCTTTCTCACGTGTCGCATCAACTAATTTTGTTTTTTTTTCTCCACAAAACTAAGCCCTCTTTTTTACATGTAAAATAACAAAAGACATAGCTTTTGTGATAGGCATGGTTTAAAATACCGGTTTCGGTCTCTGGGAGAACCGATATTTCGACCGAAATTCTGAAATTTCAGTTGAAATTTGGTAAGAAATTAAAAAGAGTATTTAATTAATTCCGAAATTTCGGCCGAAATTTTGTAACAATTTTTTGTTAAAAAAGAAAGTCCCAAAAACGAAATTTCGGTCAAAATTTGGTATTTAGCGAAAAATGGGATTTCGAGAAATTTTGGTTTCGGCCCCCATCGAAATCCGAAATTTAAAACCATGGTGATAGGTAAGTGGTAACCTCGAGACATGCGCCTTTATTGGGCAGGGTGTTGCCGCCTTTTCCTATTTTATCTTTTGTCTTTTTATAAGTTTTCTCACTTTTGTAATAGCCTGTATTTATAAGGGTAAAAGTGTAACACTGCACGAGATATAAAATGTCTTTTAAATATTTTGTGAAATGATTCCCCCCCCCTCGCCCATAAATGGATAAAATTCCCCCTTTAACGGTTTCTGTGAGATTGGTTCACTGCTTGAGCATAAATTCATCCCCTTTAATGTTTTTATTTGCTTTTAAAACTTAACGGAAAATATTAGAGGGGGGGGGGGATTTTATCCGTTAGAAAAAGGGGATATGATTCCCCATATTTTAACCCTAATCAATCGTCACTCTTACGATTATTTCTTCCAACCCTAAGTCCAAAGAATAAACGAAGATCTCGATTTCTCTTCTTCCAACCCTAATTCCAAAGAAGAAATGAAGAGCTCAATGTCACCTCCCCCGATTCTCTCTTCTAACCCTAAAGATAGAAGATGAAATGAAGATGCATTTCCTCTTCTTTTGGTGGTTTTATCTTCTTAGAGAACTGGAGGAGATCAAAGAAGATTAAAGGAGCGAAAAAGTTAGTAGAATCAAGTGAAAATCAGAAGTCACAGGTTACGTTTTCTTCGTATTTCAATTTTTCTTTTTCTCTTATGCAGATTTTTTAGGGTTTTTGTTTTTCATTTGTTAGGTTTTCTCCCGTGCATCTTTGATTTCCTCTTCCCAGATGTATGTTTTTTGCAAGTTCTCCAAATTTTTTTGCTAGAAACTCTTCGATTTGGCTTGCGTCTGGAAAATTGGGTTGGGTTTGGGTTAGGATATTTTATCAGCGGGTTGGGTCGGGTTGACCCTCCTCGGGTTGGATTGGGTTAGGGTTGGGAATTTAGATCCTCAGGTTGGGTTCGAGTTGGCCTCAACCTAACCCAACCTTACCCGACTTGCACCCCAAATCTTCTCCATTGAAGTAAAGAAGGAAGAAATGTTCAAGCTAGAGTTAATAACCATATACGCAGAAGTTAATCTCATGTGGAAGAAGAGGATTAAATCCAAGTGAATTGAAGCTGATTCATTGCTCGTCGTGGAAGTAACATGGAAAAATATTCGGTTGATTAACAGAATATTAAGAATCCTTAACAAATTCAAGTCATGGAGGATTTCACATGTTTGGAGAGAAGCCAACTCAGCCGCCGATTACCTATCTAAGCGAAGTTGCCCCTGCAAGGGGGAAGATATCCAAGTGACTCTCAATCCGCCCAAGCTTTTAGATACAACACATTGGGATAGGGAGCATCTTAATTACACCCGATTGTAGATTCTTCTAGTCTGATCTCTATTTTTTTTCATCTGTATTTTTCATTTTCATTAATGCACTGCTAAGGGTCCTACCAAGCGCAAAGTTACTCATTAAAAAATGACTGAAAGAGAGGTTGGGGTACCAGAGAGGTTGAGGTACCTCAGCTGTTTCAAATTACCTATTGAATATGGCAACCTTTTAAGATCTTTGGCACCTATATCTATCAGCTGCAAGCTTCTATGTTTTGAGATGTGTATATATTTCGTTAGTTTGATCAACATTAGCATATTTTGAAATTTTTGGCTTTCTTATTCCTCTATATTTGATAATAGATGGGATTGTAGATCACAATAACAACCAGTGGATGCCACAAAACGGCAATTAAGGGCTTGGGGTTCATGGTAAATGGATGTGAAAATATTATCCCCCTTCTTAAGATTGTTGAGCTTCTTAGAAAATCTTCCTAACAACAAATGCATTCTATACAACACTGATCGAGAATCGGTTGACCACCTCTTTTTCAAATACAATTTCTCAGCTTGGGTGTGGAGGTCAATCCTTCAGAGGTTTAAATGAGAAGGAAAACTCTAAGATATGCACATGAAGAAGATCACAGGTAAGAACCTTCAAGACTGGAAATGGGCAGGCTGAATTTAAAATTATGCTTCTCTATGGCAATATACAAAATTTGGGCTGAGCGGGACTACATGGTCTTCGAAAGGAAGCAGAAGCATAAGAAATACATTCTTCAAGAAATTATCCACGATGTTAAAAGTGTTGGTGGGAATACAGTAATGATAGAAATCAGTAGAGTTGCTTCAAAGCGCGTAATCGCTTTTCTTAAGACAAATTTCACCCCACCAGTTGTGTGCAAAGGGGATCCGCGAATTGCCTCCAAGATACAATGAAACCTTGTAGGAAGATACTATAAATGTTTGATGATGCTTCGCACAAGCGGAATCAAACCCAAATGCCTTTTCTAGAAATTCAAGCCTCAAAGAATTCACTAAAGCTGTTTCTGCAGAAAACAGTCTTTAGTGCACTGTTTTTATGAAAAACTCAACTTTAAAAGTTAAGAGAGAAGGAGATTGCAAGAGAGAAATAAAGTACAGCAATAACTGTTTTTCTATATCTAAAAAGAATGATTTCTGCTCCTTTTATAGAGCATTTGATGTCTTTTCATTAAGAGAAGCATCCCTTCAAGACATTCCTTGGATTGATTTGATTAATGACCATTTGATCACAACTCTTCGCAATTCAAACCACAAGGTGTTCCTTGTGTTTGAAAATCATCCATGACTGTTGGGAAGCAAAAGACATGAAAGAAGTTTGAAAAAAAGAAGTTTGAAAAATGGAAGTGAAAAGCCATGTCAATTTTCTCCCAGCGGATAAATTTTTGAACATCCACGGTCGACCAGGCAGGCTACCACGGTCGCTCGCCGATAGGCTTCTAGACAGTTTATTTTTGCCCAATCCAAAGAACCATGGTCGACGGGTTATCGTGGTCGACCGACCCTCCCTTTCTAGAAATCATTTATATTTCCAATAACCAATCCACGGTAGACAGAGAACCCACGGTCGACCGGCCCTCTTTGAAAATTGTTTTTCATTTTAAAATAACTTATGAAAAATTGTTTCCAAAATCATAATTTAACCAATATCATCTTGAAAATCTCTAACAATAAGTGGTATGGACACCATAAACTCCGTTGACGTCCTAAAAGATTTTACTGAAGCAACAGGAAAGAACCTCGGATGTGCCTCTCTTGAAAATGAGGGAGCTAACGTTGGAGGACTTCTCAAAGGTAGCAAAGGAATGGTCCATACCATCTTATCCATTGAAATAAAGAAGGAAGAAATATTCAATCTGATGTTAACATCCATATAAGTAGGGATCTGGAAGAAGAGGATTAAATCCATGTGGATTGAAGCTGATTCATAGCTCGTCGTGGAAGTAATCAAGGGTAATTTCAACCTCACGTGGAGAAAAATTCCATTGATTAACAAAATATTAGGAATCCTTACAAAATTCAACTCATGAAGGATTTCACACGTTTGGAGAGAAGCCAACTCAGTCGCCAATTACCTGTCTAAGCGAAGTTGCCCCTGCAAGGGGCAAGATATTCCAGTGACTCTCAATCCACCCAAGCTTTTAGATATAACACATTAAGATAGGGTACATCACAATTACACCCGATTGTAGATTATTCTGGCCTAATCTCTATTTTTCATCTATAATTTTCTATTTCATTAATGCACCAGTAGGGGTCCTACCAAACCCCAGCTTACTCATCAAAAAACTGACTAAAAGAGAGGTTGTGATACTTCAGCTGATTCAAATTCCCTATTGAGTGTGGTAATCTTTTAAGATCTCTGGTACCTATATCTAGCACCTGCAAGCTTCCAAGTTTTGAGATGTGTGTATATATTTCGTTAGTTTGATCAGCATTAGCATATTTTGAAGTTTTTGGCTTTCTTCGCATTCCCCTATATTTGATATTAGATGGGATTGTGGATGACAATAGCAACTAGTGGATGCCACAAAATAACAATCAAGGGCCTGGGGTTCATGGTAAATGGACGTGAAAATATTATCTCCCTTCTTAAGACTATTGAGCTTCTTAGAAAATCTTCCTAACAATGAATGCATTCTATACAACACTGATCAAGAATCGGTTGACCACCTCATTTTCAAATACAACTCCTTAGCTTGGATATGGAGGTCAATCCTTCGGAGGTTTGGAATGAGAAGAAAAACTCCTAGATATCCACAGGAAGAAGATCACAGGTTAAGAAACTTCAAGCCCGAAAATAGGCAGGCTGCGACAACTTTAAAATTATGCTTCTCTGTGGAAATATACAAAATTTGGGCGGAGCGAAACTCCATGTTCTTCTAGAGGAAACAAAAGCATAAGAGACACATTCTTCAAGAAATCACCCACGATGTTAAAAGTAGTTTGGCCATCATAAACTCCGTTGACGTCCCAAAAGATTTTACTGAATAGACAGCAAGGAACCTTGAATATGCCTCTCTAAAAAATGAGGGAGTTGGCATTAGAGGATTAGTTAGAGATAGCAAAGGAATAGTGTAAGCCCAAGTGTTCCCATGGGTTTAATCATTCACCTTTACCTTCTTGTTTTGATGCTAGCAAACCCAAATTGATTAGTCTTTATGGACTAATGTGTTACTTTGTAGTGTTGTGCCTTAGACAGGAACTTTACATGTCATATCGCCATTACATAACACAACAGAACACATGGCTTGAGGATCAACATGCACAAAGGAACTAAATGAGCTTGTACCCACATGGGAGAATTCATCCTCGAAAGATATTCAAGTCAAGAGCTCAAGTCAAAGATCCCACAAGCATGCCTAGCAAGTGCCAGTAGAAGCTTGGGGATGACCCATCATTGGTGACTACCTCATGGACCATTGAAGATGTTCGAAGAATGGAGGAAGTCACAAGACCCGAAGAAAGTTGAAGAGTTCTCTCACAAGTCAAGGATGTCCAAGAAAGTGGCAAGGAGCGAAGACATTCCAAGTAGACTCAAGGTTCTATATTTTTTAGATTGTATTGGAGTCCTCTTGATTTATTGTATTTGCACTTTCAAAAAGGTTTTCAAAATGATTTTCATAAACAAAATTAATATCTTTGGAAACCATCTACACCCCCCAAAATGTGTTTGACAACCTTGGACAAAAGCCTAAAGACCATGGCCCAAGTTCCTAAAATTTTTGTACTTAAAACTCAAATTTCAAACAAGGCCGGTCGACCGGGGTTCCCCGGGCGGCCGCAGTAAGGTGACTGGAAATCCAGCACCAATGGAAATTTAGTGGGCCGGTCGACCGGGGTCTCTCAGACGATCGCGGATGTGTTTTTGGAAATCCAGAAACAATCCAGCATGGTTGGGCCGGTAGACACTCATAGGGCCGGCCAACTACGGATAGGGATCTGGACAAAAATAAAAAGTCCAGATTGCTCTCGGCGGGCGACCGTATTAGGCTCGGTCGACCACGGCGGTAAGAAATTAAAAAAAAAGAAACGCGACACCTCGATCGACCGCGCCGGTATCGAAAAGTATCCGTTGGGGCTCAAACGACTAGTTTTCTTTTAGCCAGTTATTTACTGTTTTGCCTCCAAACGGCCATATCTTTGTATGAGCTACTTATACCCTATCCATGGCCAACTAAATAACCTTTTAGAAGATCATTTAACATCTTTTTGAGCTTACACCTTCAAATCTAAGGTTTTTAGTTTATCCTCTTTTATGCTTTGATTTGTGAATTTACATTCAACAAGAGGATCTCCATAGGCTTTTATCTTTGTTATATTTTGGAGAGATTGTGAGCTACCACCTTTGTAATCCGCCTATCAAGAGGCTTTGAGTGTTCTTCTTTTATTTGTTCTTGTTTATATCGAGGGTCTTCGATTTGGCTCGGTAAGAAAGGTGAATCAAGATTGTGAAGAGGGGCTTTCGCTTCGGCCTTTGTGAAATGAGAAGCTTGATTATAGTCGAGGGTCTACAATTCGGCCCGTTAAAAAAGAAGAATCCGGAGCAAAGAGGGTCTATTCCCTCGGAGGCGGAGAGGTGTTTTTGTACGGCTTGGAGATTCGGCTTTTGTGGAATCTCAACATTAGTGGAGTACCCAAGGAGATAAACTTGGAAGAGTGGAGTAGGTCTTGTTGATAGACCGAACCACTATAAATCTTGGTGTCTTCATTGCGGTGTGCCTCTTCTCCCCTTCTCTTTGCGATTGGTGATTGGTAATATCTAAACCTCATTTTCATTATCTTGCTTGATCAACAAAGGTTAGATATAAATTGCTTAAAGTTGTAAATTGATTTTAACAATCACATTTAATTAAGAATTTTTTTTTAAATCAACCATTCACCACCCTCTTGGGTTGCCCTACTTGTATTTCAAATGGTCAATACCATCTTCTCCGTTGAAGTAAAGAAGGAAGAAATATTCAAGCTGAAGTTAACAGCCATAGACACACGGGTTAATCTCAAGTGGAAGAAGAGGATTAAATCCATGTGAATTGACGCTGATTCATTGCTCTTCGTGGAAGTAGCATGGAGAAAAATTTCGTTGATTAACATAACATTAGGAATCCTTAACAAATTCAACTCATGGAGAATTTCACATGTTTGGAGAGAAGCCAACTCAGCCGTCGATTACCTGTCTAAGAGAAGTTGCCCCTGCAAGGGGGAAGATATTCCAGTGACTATCAATCCATCCAAGCTTTTAGATATAACACATTGTGATAGGGAGCATCTCAATTACACCTGATTGTAGATTCTTCTGGTCTGATCTCTGTTTTTTCATCAGTATTTTTCATTTTCATTAATGCACTGGTAGGTTCCTACCAAACCCAGCTTGCTGATTAAAAAAATGACTGAAAGAGAGGTTGTGGTACCAGAGAAGTTGAGGTACCTCTGCTATTTCAAATTCCCTATGGAATGTGGCAACCTTTTAAGATCTCTGGCTCCTATATCTAGCACCTTCCAAACCCCAGTATATATTTCGTTAGTTTGATCCACACTAGCATATTTTGAAGTTTTAGCTTTTTTCGCATTCCTCTATAGTTGATAATAGATGGGATTGTAGATAATAATAGCAACTGGTGGATGCCACAAAATGACAAACAAGGGCATGGGGTTCATGGTAAATGGACGTGAAAATATTGTCTCCCTTCTCAAGACTATTGAGTGGTTTTAGTTTAAGAACTCCATATTTATTTCATGGTTTCTACGAGATTATAAGTAACTACATATTGAAGATAGAATGTGTTTATTAGTTTTCAAATTTGTATTGGATGATGTTTAATTTGCATTGACTGATGTTTAATTATGGGAAATACTTCATTGGGAAAAATAAATTTACAATGGAAATTGTAATTTAATTGAAATTTCAAAATTCCAAAAAGAACATAGATATAGCTCATTGTGATATAGCTAATGCAACAGTAAAAATATATATCCCAACAAAAGAGCGAACAATGTAAATCACCAATTGATGACAGCAAACAATGGTAAGCACCAATTGATGACAAAAAATATCTTTATATGGTGCCATTGAGTTGGCTATGTGTTATTTGAAAATGTAAAAAAGAGAAGAGAAAGAAGAGTGCCGATATCACTTGATTTGTCTTAATTGGAATGACTAGTACATAGATAAATGAACAGATAGAAGAACATATAAATAATCTAAGCAAGAAATAAATGAATGCAAATAGATTATATTAGGAAAACACTTCTAAATGGGATTCCGTGCAGAAAATAAAGGGATTAAGATGACCGATTAGGCCATTTTCACATGTTTTTTTTACATGGACACTCTTTTTTCTTTGCTTGGACGGTATAAAACAATCCTGCTTTTTTTTCAGGACAGAATCCCATTTTCCAAGCAACCCTCATTATATTATATATATTCATATAAGATAAAATATGCGATAAAGAAATAACGAACCTCGAATGGTAGGTGTGGATAGAGCTGAATGGAAGGTTATGAGAAAAAAGGTCTTCCTTGAAAATCATTGGCCTCTATATCAGAGAGAGGGACATGACGTATGTGATTTTTCTGTATTCTGGCAGGGATGGCACAATGCAGATTTTCGGTATATGGGCAATCTTGTTCCAATCCTCTCCTCTATCCTTCTCGTGTCGTCTCTCCAATTTAGGACATCCTCTAATTTCTAGCTTTCGGAGTGTGGTGAGGTGTTTTAGCCCATCAGGCAAATCCACCATGCTCGAACATCCCAAGATATAAAGATCTTGGAGTGTGGTGAGACGTTCCAGCCCATCTGGCAATGATGACAACTTATCACAATTGCTAATAATTATCTTTTGGAGGGCAGAGAGGCACTGTATGCATTCTGGCAATGATGCCAACTTATCAAAACTGCTAATAATTAGCTCTTGGAGGGCAGAGAGGTACTGTATGCCATCCGGCAATGATGCCAACTCATCACAGTTGTCAATACGTAGACCTTTGAGGGCAGAGAGGTACTGCATTGCATCCTCCAAAGAAGTAAGCTCTGGTCGACAATACTGAATAGTCAACTTTTGGAGAGAGATGAGGTTTCTCAATACAATTGGCAAAGAAACCATCTCCTTACAACGCCAAATTAACCATGACTCGAGAGCGGGAGCATGAACTTCTGGAATGGACTGTTGATCAAACAATTCTAGGGTGGTGAGAGATGGTAAACTAAGCAGGGTTGTCAACTTTGGGCAGTCGCTGATGTGGAAATAATAAAGACAAGGGAGAAGTTCTCTTCCCTCCACCGCTGGCCACATCGCTAAATTAGGCATTCTTCCCAAAGTTAGTCTTTTCAATGATGGAAATAGAATCCCACTGGGCGTGCTATTGTAATACAACTCATCGTCGATGTGCTTCACCGCATCCATTCCACGTATTTCAAGAACCTCGAGTGAGGGTAGTCTCGCAAGTGGTGGTAGGTGTTTACATCCTTTACAATAGAAAAGAACAATCTTTACTAGATTTGGGAGTAATGAATTGCACATCCTCATCCATCCTGGAAACCTATTTCCCTCATAGTTATATATCGACAATTCTTTCAAATTTTGGTGAGGTTGAAGGCCTTCTAGAACTTCTTCTGCTTCTACGTTTTCTTGCATATGAATATTACCACCACTGTGCCGCCATGATAACTTCAAATTTCTAAGGTTTTGCTTGCTTATCAAATTGGCTTGTCTAGCGTCTCCGTTACTTGTTGTAGACACCCTCATTTTGCTACACTTTAACCAACAATAACCTAATATGTTGATCCGTGGAATTTCATTGGTAAAGTATGCATCCTCAAATTTTCTGAAAACCAAAATGATAAAGAGATGTACCTGGTGAGATGATTAGATCCGAAAAATTGAAAAATACCCTGATTGGTGAATTTAGTGTGTTAAATCCATGTGAGAGCCCCTCTATCATGAATTTATATGTTTTAGGTCATTAATTTCTCGATTTGACTTTACGGATCATCAATCGGGACAAAATAAGCTAGGGTCACTTCATAGCCCGGGACCTGATTCCATTCCGAGACCCGATTTCCGTAAATCGTTAGATCAAGGGCAGATCTTAACCTGTGTGTTTTTCCTTACTAAGAATTTGTGATCATTTAGTCAAAATAGGATCGATCAAGGTTAATCTCAAATTCAGATTAAACATTGTGTCACTTAATTGAGCAAAAATCCAGTGAAAAATCACGGATCAATGTGGGTGAACGAGAGCCGTTGAAATTATTTAACCAAATTATCAACAACAGTGCTTTCAGTACTTTAATTGTTGTCAAAATTCATATTTCAAAGGTTAGGATCATTCATCAAAAATTGATTAAGTTGGTTGGATCAATCGAATCGTCAATTTGATCAACAGTTGGAAAAACGATTCGCGGTTAAAAACCGACGGCTCGCATTGGTCAAAAATTCTGAAAATAATATTTCTATGGCAACATTGGGCTTAAATGAAAGAGGAAAAATCAACGATTTTAATGGCGAAAGAATTATCGAAATCGGACTTCAAAATCTCCTGAAAACCGCGTTTTTCGATTTTTACATTCAAAATATTTAAAAAATCTTTTACAAGATTCTAGGAGATTTGGAGGCATCATCTCGTCGATTCTTTCGATTGAAATTGATCTCAACCACCCAATCTTATTCCATATCATTGCAAAGATTTCAGGATATTTGGAGACCCGATCTCGCCCGTTCTTTCGATCACATGGAGATTGCAGTTAATCGCAACCATCCAAATCGTTGCCATTCTCTACAAAGGCAACCAAATTGGACATTTCCCTTACCTTGAAATTTGCTTCCAAAATCTACAAAGATTCCAAGGACAAATGGCATCATCTTGGACCTTGAATTGTTCCTAAATCTTTAGTACTTGATCCTGGCCGCATAAGTGCCTGTCATTTTTAACATAGCCATGGCTTAAATGGAAGATGCCAAAGAAGAGGGAGAATATTCTAGAAAAATCTGATCTTGGCCATTCTTTCCCCTTCCTTTTTCCATCACTCAATCTCCACCCTACACCTCTAGGCCCTAAAGATGGCAACCTGGCTCATCCCTCACCTATAAATACCCATGCTCTCTTCTTTCAAAAAAGGAGAAAAAAAGAAAGAGGAATAAGACTCAAAGAAAACTACTAGAGAAATCCTCCATATCCTCGCCTTCAAATCTTGTCCTATTCAGAGGATACCCAAAATCTCCATCACAGGTAGGTGCACTATTCTCAGATTTTTTTCAGGATTATTTGGTATTTTTTTATGTTTTTGCATGATTTTTAGCATTTAATTGAATTTAATTCAATAATATATGTGTGTGCTCAAAATCATGATCTACATGAATGTTTCAATTCCGATTTGTCTCCAAATTTAATGCGCTAATCAATTCAAATAGACTAAAATAACCATCGGATCGGATCGGACATTGGATCAAAAGATTTCGAAAATTTGAGTGAAGAATTGAATTATATTTAAAATAATGGCTGAGAAATTACAAAATTTAAAAAAATAGCTATCTCAGGATGATTTGTTTTGTGGAATTTCAATTTTTTTTTGTGTTCATCACATCAGAACAAGGTTAAAGGACATTTTCCGAAGTCGTAATTTTCTCAAAAATCGTGTTTTAAAAGTAGAAAACTCTTCAAAAATATCTTTTTGACGAAGAAAAATAAAATATATACTAAAAAGATTCCACAATTACTGAAATTTTGTGGAAAAATAATATGATACTGATACATTCTACCATGAATTTTTAAAGATTTTTGGATTCTGTTTGATATATTATTTAATGCTTTCTTTGAAAACTATCAGATTTTGTGAGAATTTTTACTGATATCATATCACCATTAAAATTCACAAAAGTTTTACAATAGTCGTATTTTTCATATTTCTTGCTGCTGTAAAATTTGTAATTGATTTGGATCTTATTTCGGTTGTAGTGTAAGTTCATAATCTGGTCTTAAAATTGAAAGATCCGAAACTGGTAGTAAATAGTCTTTAAAATTCATGAAAATCTCACAGCATGCTATGTTTACTTATATCTTTCTACTGTATAAATTTCAATGAATTTCGATTTCTATTTCTAGTAGTTTCTGTGGTATTTTTGCAATCTGGTCTTATTGTTGTTAAATCAAAATTAAATATGAGCTTAATGTAAAAATCTGCAAAACTCTTTCAAAAAGCTACATCCCATCATGTCTTGTTGCTGCTGAAGTTTCAATTCCTTTCGAATTCGTTTGTAACAATTTCACTTGTAAAATCACTCATGTGGTTTAAAATTGATAAAATCCATTAAAAAATTAAAATTAATTAAAAATCACCATAAAGCTTCTAAAGGACCTTAAAATTCTGTCACACGTTCACTCCTCAATCCATTGAAACAGAAATTTTAGGATCTTTAGATTTCCTTGAAAAAATGGCCAGTGCATCCATAATCGTATCCCTGTTGCCCTCGATCTTTGACAATTTGAATATTTAAGCTATAGCACGTTGTTGGCTCCGAGGTTACTGTCCACGGAAATCCTGAGATATGCCAGGCAATAAGGTGCTATAACCTAAGTATTAAATTGCACAAGGAAAGAGCGCACGATTCCCTTCCTTGGATGCTATTCTGGGCCGAAATTGGTGAATCCTAGAACCATTGGTAATCCTTGAATGTCCAGAAACTGAAAATCCTTGAAATCTGAAATTCATTACCCTCGAGAATTTAAATCGATTTGTCTTGTGTCTTTCGGAACCGTTGGATCGCGGTTTCCGTCATAAGAACCCTTAGAGCCCAATTTAGGAACACTGGTGTCGTGTCTTGTCCTAAGTTTTAGGGGGTCTTAGGTTTTAGGGAGTCCTAGAGTTAGGAGTCCAGCCTCATCACGGACGTTTGCTATGGATAGCAACCGTGCCATAGGTCTAGTTACACTAGTCACCCAATCTTTTCCTAGGACAAGCCTAGTAAACTAGGATGTAGGCTAACCTGCATTAGTCTAAGGAACAACTTGCATTTAGATAAGAATCATATAGCATCTTAGTTAAAATCCTAGGATAATAAAATCCTCAACTTGAATTAAATAACTCCTCTTAAAACTGTTGAAACAGTCAAATCAGTCTAGATCGGTGTCTTAGTTGAGTTAGGCATAAGTAGCTTAGCTTAGGTGCACCGAACTACGTCGACTCTGATCCCAGTGAGGCTTGGGTACGTAGGCAGCTTGGATGTCTGATGGCATACCAACCGCGAGTCGGCTCCACAACAAATTGTGGGGTTTTGTATATTAATTTTCTTGTAAATTCTTAATTAAATCATTTAGGATTTTCCATGAAATTAGAATTTTAGGAGAACATTCACCTAGATTGAATCCAAACAAATTAAGGAATCAAGATACACATTTAGGATCCACAATGAAATTAGATCATAGGATGCATGTCATTTAGTTCGCACATTAATAGAGAGTTGAATGAGCCATTTAAAATAAATTTAAAAGAGTTAGCTTTTGGAATCGAACGGGAATGGTGCATGTGGTGGATAACTCCCCATACCTTCCATTCTTGTAACCAGGTAGCGAGTCTAGATTTCTGGTTACTTATGGGTCCTAGATCCCACATCTAGGTGGCGACTCTGTCAGTCTCTTTTGTGTGGAATTCGGATTGCCTTAGTGATCCCAAGTTCACATAAAAGATGAATTAAAATCAATACTAAAAATGCACACGCCAATCGCGTGGGTACGAGAGACCAAGAGGGAGCGTGGCGGCTCGCGCCCCACCCCTCTCGCGGGATCGGGTCCCACAGTTTGGCGACTCTACTGGGGACCACCTAACTTCATTAAAATTTCAAAAGATAATTCATTTGAATTTATTTTAACTGGCTCATAAAAACTCTATACTTGTTAGATTAGTTTGTCTTGTTTTATTTTCTCATCACATTTTACTTGAACTTAATCTAACAAAACCTGAAGGCTGATAGATTGCGCAAACTTATTGCACACACTTACATCACTTGCATCTAAACCCTGCATCTCACATGCACACACGTCCTATTTTAGGAACCCGGAGTGTTATCTAGCATGGTTGACTGGGATTTCATCACCTGGTGCCTCTGTGCTAGAGAAGCATTCCACCCTTAGGCTAGCACCTGATGGTGCGTAAACGGATCTCTTGTTCACGTACTGATACGCCGGACACTGGTACAGTATATCGAACATGGATTCGCGCTAAGGGAACTCTTGGCCTTACCCCTAGATTAACCCACACATGCATGTAGAATACGAACACATGTGCATCACGTGTGTGAGCCTAGCTTAGGACATCCTACCCACTTGTGTCTAGATTAGGCCGTAGTCCATCTTCCAATGGCTACGATCGGTCTTTAGGTACACAAACAAAGTCATGAGTCGAGATCCTCTCTCCACTCCGCTAGATTAGGATTAGGGTTTGATGCCTTCAGGTAACACTGTTAAAATGTGCGAAGATTAAAAATTTTCCCTTTGGGGTTAGGATATAAATCCCATCATTTCCAAAGATCTCATAGGACTAGCCATTCATGATTTATCCGTTGAAAGCAATCTTATACTATCTCATCTCATCTCTTGATCGTACGTCTTTCAATCCTCTATCATGTGATTCGATCATGTATTCATACTTTCTTTGTACTGGCAGGAACTTATCCCAATCTCGTGTTCATGTAATCTTGATCATTCTTGTATCCCTTCTCTTGGCTTACAGGCACCATGTCTACTCGTACAATTCTTGATTGGATTCGTGGTACATTAAGAGAATCCCATATCTATGCCATAAGTGAGCAAGAGAAAAATCTCTTCGGCTACGTGGCAACTATTAAGCTCGATTGGGGATTACTTTATGCCGCATCAGAATGTTGGGATCCCGATCATCATGTCTTCCGTTTTGGCAACCAAGAAATGTGTCCCACCTTTGAAGAATGGTGTGCCTTATTGGAATATCCTGTGGATGGCCCTCTAGTGAAGCCATCCTGTGTTCCAGATTATCGTCCTTTGTTCCTTCGCTTAATGAATAATCCAGATGAATCCATGAACTCTTTCATGAAAGGCCAAGAGGTGTCCATGCAGCATCTGATTGACATTTACCCTCCTATTGGACACATTGGTGCTGTTGATATTCAAAAAGCCCGACGGCGCGCTCTGAGATTCTGCGCCTTTGCTAGGTTCCTCACTGTCCAGCCTTCTCGCTTTGCGTCAGCTGTTCTTTTGGACCTCATTGATCAAATGGATCGTGGCGCCAATCCAGTTCCTACTATACTTGCAGAAACCTTCAATGGATTGGATGATATGGCTCGTCTTCGCGCCAGCTCAGGTCCAGGCTCTTATGTTCGCTCCTTCGTTGGTTCTTTCTCGGGATGTCCTGCATTACTCCAGGTGTGGTTGTGCCACAAGCTAAAAATTGCAGCTCCTGTCCATTTCGATCATACGTTATACACCTTCAGTGAATGGCGTCATGATGTTTCTTTCGATCATAAAAGCGATTGGGTTGAATGGTTAAATTCTCGCCAAGAAGATAAGATTTATTGGCAAATCCCTGGAATCCAAGAAGCCGTCTTCAACACTGGAGAAGCTAACTACGTTCGCCTTCTTGGTCTCAAAAAGACTTCCTTTTATGTTCCTGCCAGGATCCTGCGTCAGTATGGAAGGGAGCAATCTATTGTGCCTCCCCTTCGTCATTTCTATCCGCCTGAGGATCTCAAGCCCAAGATTGTCAAAGCCGTTTCATCTGCTTGGGATGTCAAAATCATCAAGCCTTTAAAAGAGTCAGCTGGGCAAGATTGTCGTTCAAAAGAAGAAGTCTAAAAAGAATGCTTAGTTCCATGTTTAATCTTATCCGTTTATCTTTGAAAGAATGAACCCTGTTCTCAAGCTTTAATGATTGATCAATAAAGTTCATCTTTCTCTCTCATTATCCTAGTCTATGCATGCATCATTGTTTACTTCTTTCCATGATTTTAAAATGTGTCTTTCAAATATTTCAGGGCAGTAAACACCATAGCTAACCCCATTACTCCTTGGGTTCGCGTAGTGATTGATCAATAAAGTTCATCTTTCTCTCTCATTATCCTAGTCTATGCATGCATCATTGTTTACTTCTTTCCATAATTTTAAAATGTGTCTTTCAAATATTTCAGGGCAGTAAACACCATAGCTAACCCCATTACTCCTTGGGTTCGGGTCTCTTCACGATTGGAGAGGAATTCTATCTCTCCACCACCCTCTCTGAGAACCCCGGCATCTCCTTCTTTCTCATCCTCACCAATGGCAGATAACCAAGATGGCCTTCCACCCGCTGCTATTACCGATACTCTTACCTTGATTCTCCAACAACTTCAAGAACTCAAAGAAGAGAACCAACTTATCAAGGCTCAGCTTTCTGAGAAGTTGGGACCGTCGTTGTCCAAGGATAAAGGGCCTATGCACCAAGCAGCTACTTCAGCAGCACCTGCCCAGCCAGTGTTCATCACTATCCCTGATAAAGCCGAAGAAGATTTGGAAAAAGAGCAGTATAGCGAGGATCGCAGTAGGCCTTCTCAGTCCATGGTTGATAAAACTGTTATGGAGAAATTAGAAAGTCTTACCAGGAAGATCCAAGACATCCAGCTTCAAGACCAGGGTGGTTTCAATCCAAGTGACCTCACACTGTTTCCCGAAATCCGTCTCCCTGCCAATTTTCAAATGCCAGATTTCGACAAATATGATGGTGTGGGTGTGGACCCCGATCCGAGAGAGGGGCGGGGGACGGGCCCCACACTGAGTCTCTGTGGATCATCCACGTGAATGGAGAGCTCTACCAAGGAACTCTCGAAAGAATGTGCCTCTCACAGCATGAGTGGCGATAAAAGGTGAGATACCTCTCGATTCGGGGACTAGCCCAGATTCGAGGCGTACCTTAAACAAAGAAGAGTCGTCATCCAAGGAAGTGGGCCAAGGATCCCATACTATGCTCTGTTGCAACGGATAACCAGAGATATAAAATAAGGTTCGTGCCTAGTTACGAATTCCGAAGGTCTAAAGAGCACCTCATCCGCCCAAGTGCAAACACCTGGTCTCTTATGCCATTTATTATTGATTTTGAAGAGTTTTGGGCGAAAGTCATATGAAATAGGAACGAATATCTCCGAGAAGACGTCTATCTGATCATGCATGTCTCGGAAATGAAAATAAACACACATAAAAAAGAAATGAAAGAAATGTCGCCTGAGAATAACTAGGTTATGAGTGTCATACCTAATTGGTGTCTGAGTTCTGGTGTGCAAACACATGCATGCTACAGCTAAAGGTATAGGATCTGTACATGAAAGTAAGAAAACACAGCAAAACACACAACACAATTCAATTCTATACATGACTTGACAAAATGAGTCCTAACTCTAATGCGACCTGACTCGGACCAAGATGGCCGTCCATCCTAGCTGCTCTACGTATCCCGGCCTCGGGAAGAATCGGAGTCAACGTAGTTCGATGCCCTATTCTAAACTACTATGCCTAACCATCTAGAACCGCTATCCTAGACTCGATCCACTAGACTCGACTGATTTTTAAAGCTTTTTTGTACAATTGCTTAAGTTCATGTGAATTGTAATTTTTAGGACTCTCTATATGCCCTAACTAATGCAAGTTGATTAGCCTTAATCTAATGCAGGTGGGCCCTACATCCTATGTGTAACTAGGCTGTGCAACCTAAGGAAAACCATGGGCTGACTATATGCTTCCTAGTCTAGCCGTCGGTTCGACTAAATGTCTAACCGATCGACTTGAGGCCTCCTAACTCTAGGGACACTCACACGACAGGACACACCACATCAATAAAAATCAAGACCGACTCCTAACTCTAAAACACCCTAAATATCTAGGACAGACTCCTAACTCTAGGGGAAGATCTTTTTGAAAAAGTTTTGAAGTTTTTTGTATTTTTGGGAATGTTTGAAATGTTTATTTTTAAAGGTTTGGCTGGACTCGGGATGTGGATCCCAAGCTGCACTACGTATCTCGTGGAAGAGGATCAAGCCAACGTAGTTCGGAAACGATTTTCCTAACTACTCCTAAATGACTCAAGATTTTTGAGATTTTTGGATTTTCAGATGTTTTTTATGTTTTTTTGACTCAAGAGGACAAAATCCTATCATCATAAGGGGAGGACAGGCTCCCGATATCCTGCAATGGTTGGACAGCATCCTATGCTTTGCGGGGGAAAAAGACAGAAACACGACTCTGCAAGGGTTTGACAGCATCCTATACCTTGCAAGAGCGGATAGAAGAACATGATGTGATGAAAGGTTGGATAAAATCCTAACCCCTATGATGATAGAATTTGATTCTTGAACAAGAGGACTAACTCTCTAGACTAAGGACGGATTCCTATGCTAGTGGACTATCAAACTAAAATAAAGCTCACAAGTAATAAGGAAAAAAGAGATCCTGTGCATATTTGGCAAAGGAAAAACACCCAGCCGGGCCGGACAGCTGCCTAGCCCTAGGGTGCAACAAATGTGCAACCCAATACCCATAAGGGTAGGGGTATGCTGCCAAGCCGAGTAAGGTGTTCTCCCAAAACCAAACGACACACAAAGAGGAGGTTAAGCAAGAGAATGAGACTGGGTAAGTCTCTTAGACACAGAGGTAGGATAGAGAAAAATGCTAG
The DNA here is from genome assembly GCF_043159265.1 of Tasmannia lanceolata. Classification (NCBI taxonomy): domain Eukaryota; kingdom Viridiplantae; phylum Streptophyta; class Magnoliopsida; order Canellales; family Winteraceae; genus Tasmannia; species Tasmannia lanceolata. The sequence goes on along the minus strand of NW_027518713.1, from coordinate 3,165,689 downwards.
CAAGACTGGGCAAGTCTCCTAAGCATAAGGATGGGCTCCAAGTAACCTTATCATTGCCTAAACAATGATAAGAAAATGAGATAACTGACAGACCAAGTTGGTCTTCGACTAGAAGAGGGTTTAAGACCTGTGAGACTAGAGGTAGTCTCCTAGGGGTTGACTCAGGTTGATTCATTAATGAGACAATGCCTGTCTCCAAAGATTTGGATCTAAAAGACTAGGCAAGTCTTTTGAGAAAATGGAATGCTATTTGGACTGTGCAAGTCCCCTTAGAGATGGGCTTGAAATGACAAAGGAAAGAAACCTGAAAGACTAAAAGAGTCTCAAAAAATGAAGAAAAGATTAGAAGGAAAAACATTACTAGGACTATGCAAGTCCTCTAAAATAATGGGCTCGGGATGACTCCTTCATAGCCCTTGCAATGAGAGGGGATTCTAGTATCTAAAGAAATTTAACAGAAATCTATAAGACTGTATTAGTCTATCAAAGAGAGAAGAAAAGGCTACCAGATAATCGCAAATTCCATTCTATTCTTATAAAAATAAATCAAGTGCTAAGCAAAGAAGAATTTTCAATAAAAAAAAAAACACAATCTATAGCAATCATAAAATGATAAACAACATTAATTAGTCCAGACCAGCCGCTGGATAGCCTAATAAAGTAAAAGAAAACAATATCAAACACTTCTATGCCCAACCACAAACACCACCTCAATATGGGGATGAAATCAGATGATGCTAAAGTAATCATCTGATATCATATACACATGATAATATTTCTATATTCCGCCTTGAAATCAGACAGTACTCATGTCGATAATATCGAATAGAGTAGTCATCTGATCTCCTTCTTCCTATTAACAATTTATTTAAATAAAAAGGAATGAGTATAATAAGCTTTGAGATAATCTCACCTGAACAATCTATTTATTAGCGAATTTGGGGTGCCCAAGAAGATTGTATAGAATATTTTAAAATGATCAAATGAGATAATGATAAAAAAAAATGCAGGAGGATCTTGTTAATACAAAAATGAAATATTGTAAACATTAAAATAATAAAATGTCAGCAATCTATACCTTTCTTAAAGAAATGACATCATCCCAACTCAAAATATTATCAATGACAAGTCTCTTTTAGAAAATTTAAACAAGCATGAATTATCACCTAAGAATATAGCCACTTACAAAGGCAGCAGCTATGTGTTTGTGAATCATCCAATGGGTAGTAGTTTATAGAAAATAATGGGCAGCAAGCAGTTATGTGCTTGTGGACAGCAACTATGTGTTCGTGAATCAACTAATGGTATAAAATAATGAGCAGCAAGCAGTTATGTGCTTGTGGACAGCAACTATGTGTTAAACCAGTGTCAATACAAGGCAGAAATGCGCATATCAAATGGGGTATAAGGGTTGTCCGTATACAAATGGGATAGGGGTTGCTGTGCATATCAAATGGGGTATGAGGGCTGTCACTTATCAAATGTGATAGGGTATTAACAGAGTACATCCTCATAAAAAAAAATTCAATAGTCATGGTCATAGCAAGATACAGATTCATAAAAGTTTGCATTGGTAAACAAACAAAAAAATTCTATAAAAGTTATATGATAGTCACCACCCTGTTCCGATGACTACACCCAACTTACCCTACCTCTTACAACCGCTAGAACCTAAAAAAATGTCCCTTCTACAAAACATCTAAAAAAAATAAAAAAAATCATTAGTTCAGTCATGCCAAAGAACAATATTTCTTTACCAAAGAAAGAGCAACAAATTTAATCCTATAATGAAACTATGTAGCATAAAGATTTGGGCTATAGAATGAAGCTCTGTCTACACATAGAACATTAAAAATCAATACACACTCATGTTCCAAAGTAGCAGATCCTAAAACACACTCATGAAAAAAATATATAATCCTAAAAAGGACGTTAATCATGCAACTTACTGGATGACTACTTGTTATGCACAGCCACATGAGTAACTGAAATTACCTCTACCATAAAATATTTGGAATTAAAATTTTCTACTTTTCCACAAGCAATATGCCGTGACAAATCAACTAGAACAAAAGAAATGAAAACTAGCATACCTATTCAAAACCTAAATAATCAAAGTACCAGACTCTTCCTATCATCAAGAATTACAGCAGGACTCCATGATGAATTTGCAAGAAGAAATGAGAAAAATTATAAGTAAAACCCTTACCTGAAAAGATGATTTGATTCTTATGGGCTAGGCATTTGCTGGTAACCAGGTGTTGTCATTCAAGTGATCGGATTTCAGCGGAACTACCTGAATTGTAGAGATCGAAAGATTTCTTGCAGAAATTACCAGATTTATGACCAATTCAGAAAATTGAATGAAGTCTGTTTTTTTAGCTCTGATTTTTCTATCAATCTCCATCTCACAGCTTCATTTCTTCTCTTTGTTATAATCGGAGTTGCAGAGAGGATCGGATCTAGGGTTTTGGAATGTGGATCTAAGATTTTAAGGTGTGGATCTTGAGCTTGGATGAGTATAAGAGGGATGAGAATGTAATAGAAGTGATGTGGAGGAAATCTGACGGTCGGATCTAAAGGAACTAGCCAACCGGGACATGGCCGGAATCCGGCAATGGTGCGATCGGAGAAGATGAAGTGAGGGAAGGGGAAAGATGAAATCCGGTTTCTCTTTCTTCTTTTCTCACTCTCTGCTTCTCAGATCTGAGAATAATCCTCCGATCGGATTAAAAAAATGAAAATTTGCTGGAAAAAGTAACAGATCTGAGAGAAAAGCTTCTGATCGGGTGAGAAAACGAAGATTTGTTGGAAAAATTTAAGAGATCTGAGAGAAAAGGGAGATGAAAAGTTCGGATCTAGAGATAATAGAAGGAAGGCCATGGCCGGAGGTTTGGATCGGAGCTCGCCGGAGATCCCGTCGGAGAAGGTGAAAAAAAGGCGAAGGGTTTTCTCTCGTTCTTCCTCTCTCAGATTTTCTTTTTTTTTTTTTTTTTTGAAAATGAGCTCCCCCTGGTGTAAAATGGATTTTTCGATTTTAAAGTAAAAAATGGGTGGTGATATTGGCACTCCAAGCTTGATGAGTGCGCGGTTCACGCGGATTTTGATAAGGCGTGCGAAGAAATTATGTCATTTTTGGAATAAAATCGCCCCCCTCTCAGGATAAACTCACCCCCCTTTCTGATTTACACTACGAACACCTCTTTGGCTCGTTTGCTAGGCAAACGCGCTCAGATTTTGACAAAATTTTGCAGGGACCTAGTTGGGACCCTAAGCTACCTTGGGGTGAAATTTGGGACCCTAGTTCATTCATTTGATGGGGTTTTTCTCAAACTTGGGGGGTTTAGGGTACGGTCAAAATGGGGTGTCTACAGATGCCCCTCTTTGGCAGAGCGTGCTTGTCGCGCGAATGTCAAAGTTAAACAGACAACACATTCTGGCCGACCCGAAAAAGAAAGCAAATCAAATTTTGATTTTTGGTTTTAAAAATGATATTTACAAAGATAACATGGTGAAATAGCCTTTCACCGGACTCTGACTCTGCAAACGCTGGTGAGATAGCCTCTCTCCAACTCGTAACTCAATAATGGATATATGGATGAGATAGCCTTTCTTGCAAAACTTTAAAGGATTGATTTGGCTGCGAGAGAGCCAGGAAGGAAATTGGTTTGGTTGCGATTGAACCAGAAGAACGGGAATTGACTTGACTGCGAATGAGTCAAAGAATTAGGGATATTAGCTTGGTAGCGAATGAACCAGAAGATCGGATAATGGACCTGACTGCGAATGAGTCGGAAAGGTCAAAAATTTGCTTAGTTGCAAAGGAACCGAAAAGCAAAGAGGTGACTTGACTGCGAGGGAGCCAGAGTCAAGGATATTGGCCTAGTTGCGAATGAACTATAAGACCACAATAATGACTTGGTTGGAATGAACCAGAAAGCAAGGGATTGACTCAACTGCGAATGAGTCAGAGTCAGGGAGATTAACTTGATTGCGAATGAATCAAGAAATCAGCGAGAAACTTGGCAGAGAATGAGCTGAAGAATCTAAGATTTTAGCTTGGTTGCGAATGAACCAAAAGGCTGGAATTTAATTTTAGCTGCGAATGAGCTAGGAATTGGAAGATTGACTTGATTACGAGTGAATCGAAGTCGGGGAGATTGGCTTGATTGCGAATGAATCAAGAAATCAGTGAGAAACTTGGCTGCGAATGAGCCGAAGAGTCTAAGATTTTTGACCCGGTTGCGAATGAACCAAAAAGGCCAGAATGATGACTTGGTTGCGAACGAACCGAAGTCAAAGAGATTAACTTGACTGCGAATGAGTCAAGAAATTAGAAAACAGACCTGACTGCGAATGAGTCGGAAGCCTAAGATTTTGGCTTGGTTGCGAATGAACCAAAAGGCCGAGATGATGACTTAGTTGCGAACGAACCGAAGTCAAAGAGATTAACTTGACTGCGAATGAGTCAAGAAATTAGAAAACAGACCTGACTGCGAATGAGTCGGAAGCCTAAGATTTTGGCTTGGTTGCGAATGAACCAAAAAATATAATAATCTGACAGAATCAGAAGTTAAAGGATTGACTCGGTTACAGATTAACTGAAAGCTTGACTGCGAAGGAGTCAAAAAGCTCAAAGATTGACCCGGTTGCGAATGAACCAAAAAGGTCGGAATGATACGAGCTAGACTGCGAATGAGTCCAAGGCTCAAAGGATTGACATGATTGCGAATGAATCAAAAGGTCGAGGATATGAGCTAGACTGCGAATGAGTCCAAGGCTCAAAAGATTGACCTGATTGCGAATGAATCAAAAGGTCGAGGATACGAGCTAGACTGTGAATGAGTCCAAGGCTCAAAGGATTGACCTGATTGCGAATGAATCAAAAGGTCGAGGATACGAGCTAGACTGCGAATGAGTCCAAGGCTCAAAGGATTGACCTGGTTGCGAATGAACCGAAAGGTCGAGGATACCTTGATCAAGCAGAAGTCTACATGAGACAGTACGAGAATCAAAGGTATAACGAGCCTGTGAAGAGGCTACACCAGAATAACATTTAGATGAACCTATGGAAAGGCTATTCTCCATACTAACGGCTAGGAGGTAATAAACAATAATTTTGCTTCTGGATGCAAAAATTTTGATTGATTCCATTGAGAGATTGATTGTCTCTTGCCGAGAACAATTGGGAGTGCGGGTTCCTTGCTGAGGACCGGACTCGAATAACTTGCAGGGTTTTGGGTATTAACTCCTTTTTTCAAGAGAATTGTATTCTGTTGAGGATTAGAAGCTGCGGGAGCAAATTCTAGACTCCACTGGAGAAACTGATTTTTTTGGGAAAGTTGACCTTTCAGAGAGTGGACTCGTCTGAGAAGTTGGAAGTTTGGCTCGAGATATACTCGTACATCTCTTATTTCAACTTTGCTATAGACATTGGCACTGATTGCCTATTGTGTGCTTGATATCTTTTATGACGCAAGTCATAAAAGATGCCCCTAGTGTGTTGTGATTCCATGACAAGAGTCTTAAAGAAACAGAACCACGATAGGTAAGGGAAATTTGAATTTGCATGGGTTCTTTCTTTGAAATAGGGAGAACAATCTCTACAATGGCTGGGTTTGAGAATTCCTTCTGTCACTGCTCACTGCTTGAAACCTTGATGTCTCTGGTAGGTCTGAACAAGATGTCTCTTGCCCCTCTTTGATTCCCAAACCAGGATTTTCTTTTGAATTTTCTTCGCATTTTGAGGTGTACTCTCGCTCTTCCAGTGCCAGACAACTTTTAACCTTGAAAGAACTTTACACTTTGAGAGAAACATGGATAAGAATGAGGAATAGACTTCTAATGACTTGATCAAAGAAAATTTATACGATTCAAGGGACGACTCACTTTTGATTCACCCTTAGATCCAATGTATTATTTTTTTAGGGTAAGGCTAGCCGTTCTCAGAGTAATTTCGAAAACCATGTCAAGAGGTTCTAATTTCCTCCATCGGGACTTCCGTCATGGTTATTACTCCCTTCGGATTGCTCAGTTTTAATGCCCCTAGTTTAGAAGGGTATCAAAGTAAGTATTGCCGACACTACTTAGATTCCGGGATCCTGCCCAGTTTGAAGACTGCTTCTCCATCTCTTTGATTCTCCTTCTTTCCAGGAAGTATAACTGATGTCTTCCAGGTTTTCAGTCTTGTAGACCGCTTGTCTTGATTCTTGCTTTGAGTTCTCACTCTAAAATCAATTTATGAAATTCTCCATAACTGAAGAGCTCCTTCTGTATCTCACCAACTTTCTGTCTGTGGGAAGTCTTTGCTGCTGACTAAATTGCCTTCTTGAATTTTTCAATCTAGTAAACCGCTACCCTTACTTTGCATAAGCTAACCTCTTTTGGTTATTGACTTGGCAAGACTTTTCTCTTTCTCTAGGCTGCCCTTTTTGGGTTTTCAACCTAGTGGGTCTTCAAACTCTCATTCTCTTCTTCTTCTTTTTTTGTTCTATTTGCCTTGAACCTTTGCTCGTTTCACCAGAAAGACTTTCTAGGTGGGCTTGGGTTCAAAAAGGGTAGAATATCAAAAGTTCAAAGGATTTGGATCGAATCTGGTCTAGCCAGACTACCTACGTACCCCAAAAATGGAGGATCAGATCCGCGTAGTTCGCTTTGGGGTTTATCAAAGAATGGTTTAGCTTTTTAGCTTCAAAATTTTGAAAGGAGGATGATTTAGCTTTTATCCCCAAAGGTTTGACCGAACCTGAGTTGATCAGGTTGCCTACGTACCCCCGAAGAGTTGGGGATCAGGTCATGACGTAGTTCAGGTGCATAAAATGCCCCTGGTTTATAATGTGGTTGAAAGAATTGTTTAGTTTTAATGTGTTGGCTCAAAGGGCTCACAAAAGGATTTTTTTTAAACGTTGGGATTTTGGCTATAAAGGCTCAAACGTCCAAAGACGGCCTCCTGGTGTTTTGACGTGCAAGCTTTTGAAGAATAAGGTTCAACAGCTTTGAATATTTTTGTCGAGAAGTCCGGCGGTATTTGCAAGCAAGACTTTAACCACGGTGCTCCACTTAAACTGATGCGCTTCTCGAATATTTTGAATTTATGCTCAAGGTTATACAGCTCTCGATAGTCTCCAAATGTTGGAGAGAATTCTGATATTCAGTCTATCTCATAGACTCCATCACTTGGGTCTTTGATTTTTCTAAGGAGTTGTCTTAGGGACACATTCCCTTCTCCTTCTTATCTTTCTTTCATTTTTATTTTTTTTGCTTTTAGATATTAGGAATGTCCTTACTCTTGAAGTATTCCATCTCAGAATCTCATTGAAAACATGCAGCTCAAGTGCTCTTTTCAGGCTCGAATTGATGACTTCATTTTCTGAAAGTCTTCGCTAAATTTCTCATCAGCTCGACTGGATGTCTGATGTTTCACTCTTTTGAATTTTGCTTTTTGACTGATATCTAAAGCTGATGGAGTCTTGCTTTGCACAACAACAGGGTGTTCACCCGGTTTATCCTTGTAGGATCAAGTAAGACTACCTCGAACCCCTATAAACAGGTTTATCAATTCCTCGCTCTCCTCGGGAGATAAAGTTTTGCCAATCCATCTTTCCCGAGTTTCGGATTTTGATACCACTATCAACAGCTTTGATTTCTTCTTTGAGTGGCTATGCTCGACGCTCTTCCTCCCGTTTGATCATGTTTTAGATCTCGAGGGGAATTTCGTCTGCAATCTCATCCGAGAAGGGTGTCTTTAGTTATTTAAACATTAGATCTAAGAGTGAATCATAGAATATTGAAGATATTGAAATCAAACTTCATTGAATTGAAAACTTTCAAGTACATCAATAGTTCTCAACACACCTCAGTGGGCTCTATATCAGACTTGAGAGAAAGCAAAATACTGACTCTAAATGAGAAAGACTGACAGACATGACACACACTTTTTTTTTTTTGACACTATGACTCACCGACTTTCAAAACAAGAGTTGGTACACACTTGATAGAAGTCAAATCTTGAAACATGATATTTGGAACACCTCACTTGAAACATGACACTTGGACATGGACAAGGACTAGGCACTGAAGTTCACAAGTAGCACTCCTTCCTCCATGATGTTGTCGGATAGTGGTTTCGGTCCTGGTATAGGAATCTCAGAAGAGGTGGTCCCATGTAATCTTGTCTACCTGGCCCAAACTGCCCTTGAAAACCTGCTGGTGGCATCATGATCTCTGTCCTGACATTCTTCGGAGGTTCAAATTCTGACATCTTTCCTTTTCCTTTCGATTCATTTCTCTGTTTTGAGGCAGCATAAGCAGAGGTGGTGGAACCTTTGAAAGGTTGAATGGGTCTAACCGGTGCATAATTCACTGAAGCATAGAGTTCAGGAAGAAGGGAAAAGTCTCCGTCTATCTCGTCCTGAATTTTGTGTTTCAATGCCAGGCACTTTTCTGTTGTATGACCAATACCTCCGTGGTACTCGCAATACTGATCTCTTCTCCAGGATTTGGGGAGTGGGTTAGGAAGAGGCTTCGGATCTAAAAGTGTCAAACGACCTTCACTGACCCATTTCTTCATGATAACTTCCTGAGGACAAGGTAGGTGAGTGTATTCCCTCCTCAGTCTCTGACCCATCCTTTCTTCCACTTCTATTATTGGCTTCTTAAAAGGTTGACGATAGGGTCCAACATTCTTAACTTCACTGGAAACAATGACAGGCTTTGTCCTACTATGCAAATCAACATATCTGTCAAGAATTAAACTCTGAACTGATGCTTCTTCTGTCATAGTACCCATATCGGTAAACTGCTTAGGAGCTGAATCACATCCGGTAGACAGATATCGTATCTGACTTTTCATCTCCCTCACTTCTTCAGTTAGCATGGTCACCTGACCAAAAAGTTTAACCATCCAGTTTTCCATTCTGATGAGGGCCGATCTTTCAAAAGATTCCTCCATTGGCCGAGAGTTTGATGGAACAGGTGGCGTATTTGAAATAGGACGAATAAGGGATGCAGGATCCAATAGTGGTTCATCCATAAAGATAGCTCCTACCATCGGTAAAGGGCCAACTGACCTTCGCACTGGTTTTCTGGTAGCACCAGGTTCTCCAACAACTACCGTACCATCCTTGATAAGCTTTATGATCTTATGTTTCAAGGCTTGGCAACTGTTGGATGAATGTCCATGAACTCTATGATATTCACAGAAGTCTTGTTCGTAAAAGTTGCTAGGAAGAGGATTTGGAGGAGGAGAAGGTTCAGGAAGTTCAAGTTTACCCAGTTCGACCAATTCTCTCAAAGCTTTTTCAAGATTCTTCGGCAATGGAGGAATCTCTTTATCTGACTTCTGAATAGGCTTGTTTCCTTTCTGAGCCACCTTCTTGAAAGGTTGACGAGAGGTCTCCACATTGCTGACCTCTTTAGCTGCTACCATAGTCTTCTTTCCGTCTCTAATATCAGTTGAGGTCCTTGTCTTTAGGCCTTTGGTCAGTGCATCCTCTACCTGGGTTTCAGTCTTAATGAGATGGTTGAAATCAAGAAAATACTGGATAGCCATATAATGGTAATACTGTGGAGACAAATTCTTCACCACAATTTTAATACGGTCCTCATATGACAGACGATGAGTCATCTGCGCAGCTTTCCTTCTCCATCTGCGGATGAAGGAAGTGAAAGTTTCATCATGCCCTTGTTTCAACATTTTCAGATCCCTTTTGGTTACATCTATCCCTTCCTCCATGGAAAACTGTTCCACGAACTTGTTGGCAATGTCTTCCAAAGTTCTGATCTCATCAGACTTCAGACTCAAAAACCATTTCTTTGCAGTTCCGACTAGAGATCGAGGAAATACGAGGGCAATCTGCTCTGGAGAGAGGCCATGCTGTTGCAAAATAGGAATGACGGACTTCAAATGGCTTGTGGGACACCCCGTCCCATCATACTTATCAAGATCAGGTACTGTGAACTTAGGAGGAAGAACAACACCTGGGGCTATCATGAAGTCAGACATGTTCAACTTCTTAGAGCCTTGGAACTTCATGCTTTCCATTTCTTGGGTTAGCTTATCCAACCTGTCTACAATCCCGTTGTTTTTATTAGTTCTATCCAGATGGGGAAGACAATTTTCTTCTGCGTACTGCTCTTCATCAAAGTCATCCTCAGCTGGGAATACAACAGGCCTAGCTGCCACCGGGGGTGGAGGAGGTATAAGCGGAGTTTGCTGGGGTGCAGGTTCTTCAGGAGCAGAACCTCTATCACTTTTCAGACGGACTATCTCCTCATTCATACTATTCATCTGTTGGAGCATAGACTCAATCAATTCATTCATTTCAGCCAGAGTATTTTCGGATTCAGCCATAGGTTCTGGTATGGGTTGAATAGAAAATAGGTGCTGCAAATGAGTGAAGTCAACAAGGTCAGACTCCCGCCATGGAATTGACAAACACTAGAGTTCAATATAGGGTAATCAAATGAAAATCCTATATGCCAGTTGAGACAAGAGATGATGCGAATATATCCTCCCATGGATAAAATCCGGCAGCATAACATCTATGCAAGGAGATGTGGTAAGATAAGCACATAGAGTTTGTCAGCAAGTCTAAAGGATAATGACCAAACTCAAGGTATTTGCAGAAAATTCGGCAGCATAACGGCCATATAGAGAGGGTCTAAAGCTGCTAATCACAAAGGGTATGCCAACTTGGTTAAGATAAAGTAAGGCTTTCAACAAGAACACACACTCAAATGAATGTCAGCAGGACAAACTCGCAATCAAACAAGTGGAACATAATCAAATCAGAATCAATCATAGGAGAAGGATACGATAGGTAACACTGAATTTTTCATCCATGATCAAAGATGATCAGTAGATCAGAAAGAAGACCACGGCCACAAAATGACAGAAGTAGGTCATAGACCGGATCTAAATCTTGAAGATGGATTGATAGGATTAAACAAGAAAACCTCACTGAATAAGAAGTCCTTAATCTAATAATCAATAGATAGATAGATATACATATATATCCTACCCAGGGGTACCAACCCTAGTCTAATCTAGAGGAGTCAAGGAAGTCTTGACTCAAGACAGACATGTGAGTGTACTAGGACTGCGTCTGTAGCCACATAAAGTGAGCTACCCTAGTCTAAAAAATAGGATAAGGTCCATAACTCTAGGCTCCACATGTGTAAGCAACACATGTGTTCGTCCATAAATGCAAACAAAAGGACCATGCAATATATAGAGAGAGTAATGTCGCGAGGTCCACCTGGCCGGGTGCATAGTTACTTGTATGCTGTGACTATCGCCCAGCATACGAACTATGTCCGTTTTACACACAAGGTGTCCAGGTGTTGAGATACTACTGGTGCGGTGGCACTAGAAGGCGGGTATAGCCCTCACGGCTCCTACTTATAGTATCTCTCCGAGAGTAACCTGATAGTATATCCACAGCAGAAAAGTAACCACAAAACAGATAATATATGCAAGGGATGAAAGTGACTGTGTGAGCCCTTATTTTATTTTTTTCTACTTGGTGCCCCTGGATTCTATCAAAAAAATCCCATTTAACTGATTTTAGCCCAAATTTCTTCAAAATTAATAAAAATGACATTTTAACAGAGTTAGGCAATGTTCCAAGATATCCCCAGCAGAGTCGCCAGCCTGTGGACCCCGATCCGAGAGAGGGGCGGGGGATGGGCCCCACACTGAGTCTCTGTGGATCATCCACGTGAATGGAGAGCTCTACCAAGGAACTCTCGAAAGAATGTGCCTCTCACAGCATGAGTGGCGATAAAAGGTGAGATACCTCTCGATTCGGGGACTAGCCCAGATTCGAGGCGTACCTTAAACAAAGAAGAGTCGCCATCTAAGGAAGTGGGCCAAGGATCCCATACTATGCTCTGTTGCAACGGATAACCAAAGATATAAAATAAGGTTCGTGCCTGGTTACGAATTCGGAAGGTCTAAAGAGCACCTCATCCGCCCAAGTGCAAACACCTGGTCTCTTATGCCATTTATTATTGATTTTGAAGAGTTTTGGGCGAAAGTCATATGAAATAGGAACGAATATCTCCGAGAAGACGTCTATCTGATCATGCATGTCTCGGAAATGAAAATAAACACACATAAAAAAGAAATGAAAGAAATGTCGCCTGAGAATAACTAGGTTATGAGTGTCATACCTAATTGGTGTCTGAGTTCTGGTGTGCAAACACATGCATGCTACAGCTAAAGGTATAGGATCTGTACATGAAAGTAAGAAAACACAGCAAAACACACAACACAATTCAATTCTATACATGACTTGACAAAATGAGTCCTAACTCTAATGCGACCTGACTCGGACCAAGATGGCCGTCCATCCTAGCTGCTCTACGTATCCCGGCCTCGGGAAGAATCGGAGTCAACGTAGTTCGATGCCCTATTCTAAACTACTATGCCTAACCATCTAGAACCGCTATCCTAGACTCGATCCACTAGACTCGACTGATTTTTAAAGCTTTTTTGTACAATTGCTTAAGTTCATGTGAATTGTAATTTTTAGGACTCTCTATATGCCCTAACTAATGCAAGTTGATTAGCCTTAAGCTAATGCAGGTGGGCCCTACATCCTATGTGTAACTAGGCTGTGCAACCTAAGGAAAACCATGGGCTGACTATATGCTTCCTAGTCTAGCCGTCGGTTCGACTAAATGTCTAACCGATCGACTTGAGGCCTCCTAACTCTAGGGACACTCACACGACATGACACACCACATCAATACAAATCAAGACCGACTCCTAACTCTAAAACACCCTAAATATCTAGGACAGACTCCTAACTCTAGGGGAAGATCTTTTTGAAAAAGTTTTGAAGTTTTTTGTATTTTTGGGAATGTTTGAAATGTTTATTTTTAAAGGTTTGGCTGGACTCGGGATGTGGATCCCAAGCTGCACTACGTATCTCGTGGAAGAGGATCAAGCCAACGTAGTTCAGAAACGATTTTCCAAACTACTCCTAAATGACTCAAGATTTTTGAGATTTTTGGATTTTCAGATGTTTTTTATGTTTTTTTGACTCAAGAGGACAAAATCCTATCATCATAAGGGGAGGACAGGCTCCCGATATCCTGCAATGGTTGGAAAACATCCTATGCTTTGCGGGGGAAAAAGACAGAAACACGACTCTGCAAGGGTTTGACAGCATCCTATACCTTGCAAGAGCGGATAGAAGAACATGATGTGATGAAAGGTTGGATAAAATCCTAACCCCTATGATGATAGAATTTAATTCTTGAACAAGAGGACTAACTCTCTAGACTAAGGACGGATTCCTATGCTAGTGGACTATCAAACCAAAATAAAGCTCACAAGTAATAAGGAAAAAAGAGATCCTGTGCATATTTGGCAAAGGAAAAACACCCAGCCGGGCCGGACAGCTGCCTAGCCCTAGGGTGCAACAAATGTGCAACCCAATACCCATAAGGGTAGGGGTATGCTGCCAAGCCGAGTAAGGTGTTCTCCCAAAACCAAACGACACACAAAGAGGAGGTTAAGCAAGAGAATGAGACTGGGTAAGTCTCTTAGACACAGAGGTAGGATAGAGAAAAATGCTAGCAAGACTGGGCAAGTCTCCTAAGCATAAGGATGGGCTCCAAGTAACCTTATCATTGCCTAAACAATGATAAGAAAATGAGATAACTGACAGACCAAGTTGGTCTTCGACTAGAAGAGGGTTTAAGACCTGTGAGACTAGAGGTAGTCTCCTAGGGGTTGACTCAGGTTGATTCATTAATGAGACAATGCCTGTCTCCAAAGATTTGGATCTAAAAGACTAGGCAAGTCTTTTGAGAAAATGGAATGCTATTTGGACTGTGCAAGTCCCCCTAGAGATGGGCTTGAAATGACAAAGGAAAGAAACCTGAAAGACTTAAAGAGTCTCAAAAAATGAAGAAAAGATTAGAAGGAAAAACATTACTAGGACTATGCAAGTCTTCTAAAATAATGGGCTCGGGATGACTCCTTCATAGCCCTTGCAATGAGAGGGGATTCTAGTATCTAAAGAAATTTAACAGAAATCTATAAGACTGTATTAGTCTATCAAAGAGAGAAAAAAAGGCTACCAGATAATCGCAAATTCCATTCTATTCTTATAAAAATAAATCAAGTGCTAAGCAAAGAAGAATTTTCAATAAAAAAAAAACACAATCTATAGCAAACATAAAATGATAAACAACATTAATTAGTCCAGACCAGCCGCTGGATAGCCTAATAAAGTAAAAGAAAATAATATCAAACACTTCTATGCCCAACCACAAACACCACCCCAATATGGGGATGAAATCAGATGATGCTAAAGTAATCATCTGATATCATATACACATGATAATATTTCTATATTCCGCCTTGAAATCAGACAGTACTCATGTCGATAATATCGAATAGAGTAGTCATCTGATCTCCTTCTTCCTATTAACAATTTATTTAAAATGACAAAGGAAAGAAACCTGAAATGGTTAAAGAGTCTCAAAAAATGAAGAAAAGATTAGAAGGAAAAACATTACTAGGACTATGCAAGTCCTCTAAAATAATGGGCTCAGGATGACTCCTTCATAGCCCTTGCAATGAGAGGGGATTCTAGTATCTAAAGAAATTTAACAGAAATCTATAAGACTGTATTAGTCTATCAAAGAGAGAAGAAAAGGCTACCAGATAATCGCAAATTCCATTCTATTCTTATAAAAATAAATCAAGTGCTAAGCAAAGAAGAATTTTCAATAAAAAAAAAATACACAATCTATAGCAATCATAAAATGATAAACAATATTAATTAGTCCAGACCAGCCGCTGGATAGCCTAATAAAGTAAAAGAAAACAATATCAAACACTTCTATGCCCAACCACAAACACCACCCCAATATGGGGATGAAATCAGATGATGCTAAAGTAATCATCTGATATCATATACACATAATAATATTTCTATATTCCGCCTTGAAATCAGACAGTACTCATGTCGATAATATCGAATAGAGTAGTCATCTGATCTCCTTCTTCCTATTAACAATTTATTTAAATAAAAAGGAATGAGTATAATAAGCTTTGAGATAATCTCACCTGAACAATCTATTTATTACCGAATTTGGGGTGCCCAAGAAGATTGTATAGAATATTTTAAAATGATCAAATGAGATAATGATAAAAAAAAATGCAGGAGGATCTTGTTAATACAAAAATGAAATATTGTAAACATTAAAATAATAAAATGTCAGCAATCTATACCTTTCTTAAAGAAATGACATCATCCCAACTCAAAATATTATCAATGACAAGTCTCTTTTAGAAAATTTAAACAAGCATGAATTATCACCTAAGAATATAGCCACTTACAAAGGCAGCAGCTATGTGTTTGTGAATCATCCAATGGGTAGTAGTTTATAGAAAATAATGGGCAGCAAGCAGTTATGTGCTTGTGGACAGCAACTATGTGTTCGTGAATCAACTAATGGTATAAAATAATGAGCAGCAAGCAGTTATGTGCTTGTGGACAGCAACTATGTGTTAAACCAGTGTCAATACAAAGCAGAAATGCGCATATCAAATGGGGTATAAGGGTTGTCCGTATACAAATGGGATAGGGGTTGCTGTGCATATCAAATGGGGTATGAGGGCTGCCACTTATCAAATGTGATAGGGTATTAACAGAGTACATCCTCATAAAAAAAAAATTCAATAGTCATGATCATAGCAAGATACAGATTCATAAAAGTTTGCATTGGTAAACAAACAAAAAAATTCTATAAAAGTTATATGATAGTCACCACCCTGTTCCGATGACTGCACCCAACTTACCCTACCTCTTACAACCGCTAGAACCTAAAAAAATGTCCCTTCTACAAAACATCTAAAAAAAAAAAAAAAATCATTAGTTCAGTCATGCCAAAGAACAATATTTCTTTACCAAAGAAAGAGCAACAAATTTAATCCTATAATGAAACTATGTAGCATAAAGATTTGGGCTATAGAATGAAGCTCTGTCTACACATAGAACATTAAAAATCAATACACACTCATGTTCCAAAGTAGCAGATCCTAAAACACACTCATGAAAAAAATATATAATCCTAAAAAGGACGTTAATCATGCAACTTACTGGATGACTACTTGTTATGCACAGCCACATGAGTAACTGAAATTACCTCTACCATAAAATATTTGGAATTAAAATTTTCTACTTTTCCACAAGCAATATGCCGTGACAAATCAACTAGAACAAAAGAAATGAAAACTAGCAGACCTATTCAAAACCTAAATAATCAAAGTACCAGACTCTTCCTATCATCAAGAATTACAGCAGCACTCCATGATGAATTTGCAAGAAGAAATGAGAAAAATTATAAGTAAAACCCTTACCTGAAAAGATGATTTGATTCTTATGGGCTAGGCATTTGCTGGTAACCAGGTGTTGTCATTCAAGTGATCGGATTTCAGCGGAACTACCTGAATTGTAGAGATCGAAAGATTTCTTGCAGAAATTACCAGATTTATGACCAATTCAGAAAATTGAATGAAGTCTCTTTTTTTGGCTCTGATTTTTCTATCAATCTCCATCTCACAGCTTCATTTCTTCTCTTTGTTATAATCGGAGTTGCAGAGAGGATCGGATCTAGGGTTTTGGAATGTGGATCTAAGATTTTAAGGTGTGGATCTTGAGCTTGGATGAGTATAAGAGGGATGAGAATGTAATAGAAGTGATGTGGAGGAAATCTGACGGTCGGATCTAAAGGAACTAGCCAACCGGGACATGGCCGGAATCCGGCAATGGTGCGATCGGAGAAGATGAAGTGAGGGAAGGGGAAAGATGAAATCCGGTTTCTCTTTCTTCTTTTCTCACTCTCTGCTTCTCAGATCTGAGAATAATCCTCCGATCGGATTAAAAAATGAAAATCTGCTGGAAAAAGTAACAGATCTGAGAGAAAAGCTTCTGATCGGGTGAGAAAACGAAGATTTGTTGGAAAAATTTAGGAGATCTGAGAGAAAAGGGAGATGAAAAGTTCGGATCTAGAGATAATAGAAGGAAGGCCATGGCCGGAGGTTTGGATCGGAGCTCGCCGGAGATCCCGTCGGAGAAGGTGAAAAAAAGGCGAAGGGTTTTCTCTCGTTCTTCCACTCTCAGATTTTCTTTTCTTTTTTTTTTTTTGAAAATGAGCTCCCCTTGGTGTAAAATGGATTTTTCGATTTTATAAGTAAAAAATGGGTGGTGATATTGGCACTCCAAGCTTGATGAGCGCGCGGTTCACGCGGATTTTGATAAGGCGTGTGAAGAAATTATGTCCTTTCTGGAATAAAATCGCCCCCCTCTCAGGATAAACTCACCCCCCTTTTTGATTTACACTACGAACACCTCTTTGGCTCGTTTGCTAGGCAAACGCGCTCGGATTTTGACGAAATTTTGCAGGGACCTAGTTGGGACCCTAAGCTACCTTGGGGTGAAATTTGGGACCCTAGTTCATTCATTTGATAGGGTGTTTCTCAAACTTGGGGGGTTTAGGGCACGGTCAAAATGGGGTGTCCAATCGCTACCTTGGGTTGTCCAATCGCACATTTGCAAATGTTCACCATCATGTGTCAGCCTCAAGGCTTATCTCCTGAGCAAATGGCTCAATTGTTCCCAGTTTCCCTAACCAAGGTTGCTAGGAGATGGTTCATGGTCCTAGACAAGACTCGTTATAGGACATGGAAAGACATCGGTGAGCAATTCATCAGGCAGTTCAAATATGACGATGGGACAGAAATTACTAGAAAGGATTTGGAAAGGACCAAGCAAGATTCGAGGGAATCTTTTCTAATTTTTGTGAAGAGATGGAGAAGACTAGCAGCTCAGATGATGGAGCGCTCTTCTGAGGAAGAGCAGGTCCAGATAATCATGAAAAATATTTCCCCCCAGCTCCAGTATCACATGTCGTTGCAGTATTATCCGGACTTCAAACACTTTATCGTGGCAGGCACCCAAATAGAGGAGGCTATGGCTCAAGGTGTATTCAACCGAAGTAACCCGAATACCAGAGAATTCAGGAAGTCTCCATCAGCTGAAATTAATAACCTTTCCCGCTCCAAGCCTCAGCCTTCAAAACCTCAGAACCCCATGGTGATGGATTATACCCAACCTGCTATCGCACCTCGGCCATAGGCCCAGACAGAATTTACCCCTCTCCCTCTTCCACCATCTGAGATACTCAAGGAGTGTCTAGCATCAGGTCGCATAATCGTACCCGACGTTAGGGCTCTTCCTAATCCTTTACCAGCAAATTGGCGAACAGATCAACACTGCGAATACCATAGAAATTCCGGCCATCTCACTGATAATTGCATTGCCCTAAAATTCAGGATCCAGAGGTTGCTCGACAACAAAGATCTTGTGTTCGAGCCAAAACCCGATAACCCATTACCTGGTCATGCAAACCCTGCTGCTGCTGTCAGTGCTATAACCATAGGGGACCCAAAATTTGATCCTCTCACTCTTATCTGTGCCTTAGAACCTACCTTTGAAACGTCTGGGTCGGAACCTTTGAAGAAGAAGATACAGACAGTGAAGATGTTCTAGTAGCTGCTATCCTGATATGAACCAGCCTTCGCCAATCCTCCGAAGCTAGACAGTTGCGGCAGTTAAAGTTTTAGTCGTTTACTATTTTATGTTGAAGTCAGTCATCATGGTCAGTACAATTGTTGAGTCCGGTTTTACAGTTCAAGGTTAATGCCTAGTCCAGGCAAGTTATCTTTTGCTTTTCTCTTTATTCAAAGTTGTGAATCCTGAGCATGTTCAGGATAGGTCGTCAGATGTAATAGCTTTTTCTTTAAATAAAAATTTCAATTCCAATAGTTCACTTGTGTCTGTTTCTTAAGTATGCTTCTGATCTTAAAGTAAGACTCCCTCCTCAAATGAGGACAAAATTGACGAAACTCCACTTGAGTCACAGCAATTACTTGAACAAGAGGAGGAGCGCCAATCCCAGCCTTTCAAAGATGAAATTGAAGTGATAAACACTGGCACTGAAACTTTGATTCAGTGAATGCAGATTAAAAATACATTACCCTCTGAAGAATGTGAGGAATTAATAAACCTATTTCGAGAATAAAGAGATGGTCCAGTAAGCGCTACCATTAATGCCAGGAGAAAGACCCAGATAGAAGGTTCAAGAAAGAATAAAGTGAATATCACATGCTATACAAGGGGCATAGAGTGGAAACAACTTTCATATTTCCAATCAATGACCTTGGTTCTCAAATTCATAACATGAAGCCAACAAATTCAAGAAAAGAAGTTCAAGAGCAAGCGTTGAAAAGTGATCATCAAATATCAAGAGTTACAAATCCATAGATGGAGGATGTCAAAGAACAAGTTTTGCTCTATGAAAGTCGAAAGCACATATTAGAATCTTGAAAGAAGAAGATCCATTATCTCTTACCTGGAAATGCCGTCAAACTCCGTGAAAAAAAAACAAAAGAGAAAAAAAATATAAAATAATCAGTACCAGAGGGACTCTAGTAACCTAGATCGATTCTCAATCTGAACATCGGAAGGCCTCCTTTGGCCGAATAAATCCCAAAATCAGAACCCAATGTCAAAAGAATACCGGTTTGCAAACCCTTCGAGCCTGAATAAAGTTTTCTTGAAAACCCATCAAACTAGGGGCATCCGCCCCGAACTACGCGAGACCTGATCCCTACACTGGGGTACGTAGGCAGCTCGGTTAAACCGAGTTCGGTCGATTCAAAAAAAAAGAGAGGAAATTCAATCCTTTCAGAAAAAAAGAGGGACAAGTTCCAAAAGAAGAGAAGTCAATCATTCCAGAAAGAAAGAAAAAAGGAAAATCAATTAACCTTCAAACAATTTATCCTCAAACTAGGGGCATTCGCCCTGAACTACACACGACATGATTCCTACCTTGGGATATGTAGGCAACATGTTCACAGGTTCGGTCGAAATCTTTGTTGAACCTTAAGCCATTCTTTGAAAAGCCCTATCCTACCTATAAAGTCCTTCTGGTGTTCAGAACTAATGATACAGGTCCCGAAACACAAAAAGTGAAAAAAGAAAAGAAAAGAAAAAAACGAAGTTTGAAGATCTGCTAGACTGAAAACCTGAAAGGGCGGTCTAGGCAAAATTTAAGATCATTCCCCTGCTAAGTTGAAAACCCGAAAGGGCGGCTTAGGCAAAAGCTAAGGGGATAGCCTGCTGAATCGAAAACCTAGAAAGGCGCTTCAGGCAAAAGTTAAGGCTAGCACGGTCCGCTAAGTTAAAAACCCCGAAGAGGTGACTTGGTCGCGGTAAGAGAATCATTATAAGAAGGCTACAGCCGATATCAAGACTGAAGATCAACTGGAGTTCAGGCAAATTCAAGTGGCATCCTCAAAACTGGGGGCATTGAAGCTAAGCAATCTTAGGGATCGTAATTAAATCCTTGAGGCATTACTATTTTAAGGAAAAAGTCCAGTGTGTACCAATTGAAAAAAACATTCCTTGAAAGGATAGACTTACCAAATAAAACGTTAACTAAGTCAGAAGCATTACTGTGTCTGTCAGTGTAGTTAGTCAATCTTTGTCATTCTATGTTTACTCTTTCAGGGCTGCTCAATCCTTTGAGTAGTGCATTTTATCTAAGTTTTCTCTTTAGAAAGAGTCAATCGTCGTTTTTATGTCCAAATTATGCAACTGTCTTGGTGAAGGAGGCCCGGCCTCGGCAGCTCCCTGCAATCGTATGAAAGAGCTCGGTAATCTAGTCAAGCAGCTTCATTTCAAAGAAGATCAACTCAGAAAATTTCAGAAGTAGACACATCAGAAAGCCCAGCTTCCGTAAAAGGATCATACCCCAGGGAGGCACCTTAAGCTTGGAAGAGCCCCAGATGCAATGGTGATTGAGCCAATTTCTCAGAAAGATGAACCATTAAAATTCAAAATTTCCTTCCAATTAGTTAAATACTATCCTAGTTAAGAAATGTTTGTCTAAACACCTGTCAAGAAGCAAATCCCGCTTTTCCATGATTATATCCAAGAGAGCCGTTGTTCTAGATTACCAATTTCAAATATCTTGTTCAAGGTTTCAGTTATCAAAATCCCCAGAAGACAAGACCAGCAGTCTCTTTGAGAAAAATCTTGTTGAAGTTTCATAAAAGTGTTCCTAATCCATTCTTGTTAGTAATGGTTCTTCGTTCCTAAGGTTTGCCATTTCATCATTCGTCAAAGTCCTAGTTTCCAATATCTTTGTCGGGCACGATCTATAATATCCCCGATTTCATTGAGTTCAAAAAATCAAAAATTTATCAAATCCAATCCTACGTCAAATTCAAGTTCATGAAAAATCTCTAAATTCTTCATTGTCGAATTCATCAATCAAAGCTATCTTGTTTCTTCGAGCCGTTTGTGAACGGTGCCTCTTTTCTCGAGTCCATTTGTGAATGGACTCGTCTTCTCCTTGAACCCGTTTGTGAACGGTGTCCCTTTTTCTTGAGTCCATTTGTGAATGGTCTCATGTCCTCCTTGAGCCCGTTTGTGGACGGTGCCTCCTTTCTCAAAAATAAAAAATTCATCAAATCCAATCCCCGATTCAAAAAATCCAATCCTACATCAAATTCAAGTTCATGAAAAATCTCTAAATTCTTCGTTGTTGAATTCATCAATCAAAGCTATCTTGTTTCTTTGAGCCCGTTTGTGAACGGTGCCTCTTTTCTCGAGTCCATTTGTGAATGGTCTTGTCCTCCTTGAGCCTGTTTGTGAACGGTGCCTCATTTCTCGAGTCCATTTGTGAATGGTCTCGTCTTCTCCTTGAGCCCATTTGTGAACGGTGCCTCATTTCTCGAGTCCATTTGTGAATGGTCTCGTCTTCTCCTTGAACCCGTTTGTGAACAATGTCTCATTTTCTGAGTCCATTTGTGAATGGTCTCGTGTCCTCCTTGAGCCCGTTTGTGAACGGTGCCTCATTTCTCGAGTCCATTTGTGAATGGTTTCGTCTTCTCCTTGAGCCCGTTTGTGAACGGTGCCTCATTTCTCGAGTCCATTTGTGAATGGTCTCGTCTTCTCCTTGAGCCCGTTTGTGAACGGTGCCTCATTTCTCGAATCCATTTGTGAATGGTCTCGTTTTGTCCTTGAGCCCGTTTGTGAACGGTGCCTCATTTCTCGAGTCCATTTGTGAATGGTCTTGTCTTCTCCTTGAGCCCGTTTGTGAACGGTGCCTCATTTCTCGAATCCATTTGTGAATGGTCTCGTCTTCTCCTTGAGCCCGTTTGTGAACGGTGCCTCATTTCTCGAGTCCATTTGTGAATGGTCTCGTCTTCTCCTTGAGCCCGTTTATGAACGGTGCCTCATTTCTCGAGTCCATTTGTGAATGGTCTTGTCTTCTCCTTGAGCCCGTTTGTGAACGGTGCCTCTTTTCTCGAATCCATTTGTGAATGGTATCGTCCTCCTTGAGCCCATTTGTGAATGGTGCCTCATTTCTCGAGTCCATTTGTGAATGGTCTTCTCCTTGAGCTCGTTTGTGAACGGTGCCTCTTTTCTCGAGTCCATTTGTGAATGGTTTTCTATCCTCCTTGAGGCCGTTTGTGAACGGTGCCTCATTGTCCAAGTCCATTTGGGAATGCTTCTTATCCTCGTTGAATCCGCTTGTGAGCGGCGTCTCATCTCCTTCTAAAAACCGTTTGAGAATGATTTTTGTCCTTTCCCTTCAGAATCCATTCGAAAATGATATCTCATTCTCTAATTGCCCGTTTGTGAACAGCGCTGCATCGAATTTTTTTTATTATTATTATTCTAATTCTAGGATTTCATCTAGGGTCTTGCATTATAGTAGGTTGCATTGTGTCTAGGGAGTCCTTTGTCGATTAAAGCTATGCAAAATGGCTCTGTCACTTTTACTTTGTTATTCGATGACCACGTCATCTCTACCAAAGAGGGGCATCTGTAGACACCCTCATTTTGCTACACTTTAACCAATAATAACCTAATATATTGATCCGTGGAATTTCATTGGTAAAGTATGCATCCTCAAATTTTCTGAAAACCGAAATGATAAAGAGATGTACCTGGTGAGATGATTAGATCCGAAAAATTGAAAAATACCCTGATTGGTGAATTTAGTGTGTTAAATCCATGTGAGAGCCCCTCTATCATGGATTTATATGTTTTAGGTAATTAATATCTCGATCTGACTTTACGGATCATCAATCGGGAGAAAATAAGCTAGGGTCACTTCACAGCCCGGGACCTGATTCCATTCCGAGACCCGATTTCTGTAAATCGTTAGATCAAGGGCAGATCTTAACCTGGGTGTCTTTCCTTACTAAGAATTTGTGATTATTTAGCCAAAATAGGATCGATCAAGGTTAATCTCAAATTCAGATTAAACATTGTATCACTTAATTGAGCAAAAACCCAGTGAAAAATCACGGATCAATGCGGGTGAACGAGAGCCGTCGAAATAATTTAACCAAATTATCAACAACAGTGCTTTCAGTACTTTAATTGTTGTCAAAATTCATATTTCAAAGGTTAGGATCATTCATAAAAAATTGATTAAGTTGGTTGGATCAATCGAATCGTCAATTTGATCAACGGTTGGAAAAACGATTCGCCGTTAAAAACCGACGGCTCGCATTGGTCAAAAATTCTGAAAATAATATTTCTATGGCAACAATGGGCTTAAATGAAAGAGGAAAAATCAACGATTTTAATGGCGAAAGAATTATCGAAATCGGACTTCAAAATCTCCTGAAAACCGCGTTTTTCGATTTTTACATTCAAAATATTTGAAAAATCTTTTACAAGATTCTAGGAGATTTGGAGGCATCATCTCGTCCATTCTTTCGATTGAAATTGATCTCAACCACCCAATCTTATTCCATATCATTGCAAAGATTTCAGGATATTTGGAGACCCGATCTCGCCCGTTCTTTCGATCACATGGAGATTGCAGTTAATCGCAACCATCCAAATCGTTGTCATTCTCTACAAAGGCAATCAAATTGGACATTTCCCTTACCTTGAAATTTGCTTCCAAAATCTACAAAGATTCCAAGGACAAATGACATCATCTTGGACCATGAATTGTTCCTAAATCTTTAGTACTTGATCATGGCCGCATAAGTGCCTGTCATTTTTAACATAGCCATGGCTTAAATGGAAGATGCCAAAGAAGAGGGAGAATATTCTAGAAAAATCTGATCTTGGCCATTCTTTCCCCTTCCTTTTTCCATCACTCAATCTTCACCCTACACCTCTAGGCCCTAAAGATGGCAACCTGGCTCATCCCTCACTTATAAATACCCATGCTCTCTTCTTTCAAAAAAAGAGAAAAAAAGAAAGAGGAATAAGACTCAAAGAAAACTACTAGAGAAATCCTCCATTTCCCCGCCTTCAAATCTTGTCATATTCAGAGGATACCCAAAATCTCCATCACAGGTAGGTGCACTATTCTCAGATTTTTTCAGGATTATTTGGTATTTTTTTATGTTTTTGCATGATTTTTAGCATTTAATTGAATTTAATTCAATAATATATGTGTGTGCTCAAAATCATGATCTACATGAGTGTTTCAATTCCGATTTGTCTCGAAATTTAATGCGGTGATCTATTCAAATAGACTAAAATAACCATTGGATCGGATCGGACATTGGATCAAAAGATTTTGAAAATTTGAGTGAAGAATGAAATTATATTTAAAATAATGGCTGAGAAATTACAAAATTTAAAAAAATAGCTATCTCAGGATGATTTGTTTTGTAGAATTTCAAATTTTTTTTGTGTTCATCACATCAGAACAAGTTTAAAGGACATTTTCCAGAGTCGTAATTTTCTCGAAAATCGTGTTTTAAAAATAGAAAACTCTTCAAAAACATCTTTTTGATGAAGAAACATAAAATATATACTAAACAGATTCCACAGTTACTGAAATTTTGTGGAAAAATAATATGATACTGATACATTCTACCATGAATTTTTAAAGATTTTTGGATTCTGTTTGATATATTATTTAATGCTTTCTTTGAAAACTATCAGATTTTGTGAGAATTTTTACTGATATCAGATCACCATTAAAATTCACAAAAGTTTTAAAGTAGTCGTATTTTTTATATTTCTTGCTGCTGTAAAATTTGTAATTGATTTGGATCTTGTTTCCTATTGATTGTAGTGTAAGTTCATAATCTGGTCTTAAAATTGAAAAATCCGAAACTGGTAGTAAATAGTCTTTAAAATTCATGAAAATCTCACAACATGCTATGTTTACTTATATCTTTCTTCTGTATAAATTTCAATGAATTTAGATTTCTATTTCTAGTAGTTTCTGTGTTATTTTTGCAATCTAGTCTTATTGTTGTTAAATCAAAATTAAATATGAACTTAATGTAAAAATCTGCAAAACTCTTTCAAAAAGTTACATCCCATCATGTCTTGTTGCTGCTGAAGTTTCAAATCATTTCGAATTCGTTTGTAACAATTTCACTTGTAAAATCACTCATATGGTTTAAAATTGATAAAATCCATTAAAAAACTGAAATTAATTAAAAATCACCATAAAGCTTCTAAAGGACCTAAAAATTTTGTCACACGTTCACTCCTCAATCCATTGAAACAGAAATTTTAGGATATTTAGATTTCCTTGAAAAAATGGCCAGTGCATCCATAATTGTATCCCTGTTGCCCTCGATCTTTGACAATTTGAATATTTAAGCTATAGCACGTTGTTGGCTCCGAGGTTACTGTCCATAGAAATCCTGAGATATGCCAGGCAATAAGGTGCTATAACCTAAGTATTAAATTCCACAAGGAAAGAGCGCACGATTCCCTTCCTTGGATGCTATTCTGGGCCGAAATTGGTGAACCCTAGGAACCATTGGTAATCCTTGAATGTCCAGAAACTGAAAATCCTTGAAATCTGAAATTCATTACCCTCGAGAATTTAAATCAATTTGTCTTGTGTCTTTCGGAACCGTTGGATCGCGGTTTCCGTCATAAGAACCCTTAGAGCCCAATTTAGGAACACTAGTGTCGTGTCTTGTCCTAAGTTTTAGGGGATCTTAGGTTTTAGGGAGTCCTAGAGTTAGGAGTCCAGCCTCATCACGGACGTTTGCTATGGATAGCAACCGTGCCATAGGTCTAGTTACACTAGTCACCCAATCTTTCCCTAGGACAAGCCTAGTAAACTAGGATGTAGGCTAACGTGCATTAGTCTAAGGAACAACTTGCATTTAGATAAGAATCATATAGCATCTTAGATGAAATCCTAGGATAATAAAATCCTCAACTTGAATTAAATAACTCCTCTTAAAACTGTTGAAACAGTCAAATCAGTCTAGATCGGTGTCTTAGTTGAGTTAGGCATAAGTAGCTTAGCTTAGGTGCACCGAACTACGTCGACTCTGATCCTAGTGAGGCTTGGGTACGTAGGCAGCTTGGATGTCTGATGGCATACCAACCGCGAGTCGGCTCCACAACAAATTGTGGGGTTTTGTATATTAATTTTCTTGTAAATTCTTAATTAAATCACTTAGGATTTTCCATGAAATTAGAATTTTAGGAGAACATTCACCTAGATTGAATCCAAACAAATTAAGGAATCAAGATACACATTTAGGATCCACAATGAAATTAGATCATAGGATGCATGTCATTTAGTTCGCACATTAATAGAGAGTTGAATGAGCCATTTAAAATAAATTTAAAAGAGTTAGCTTTTGGAATCAAAGACCGATTATCGGGCGGGAATGGTGCATGTGGTGGATAACTCCCCATACCTTCCATTCTTGTAACCAGGTAGCGAGTCTAGATTTCTGGTTAATTATGGGTCCTAGATACCACATCTAGGTGGCGACTCTGTCAGTCTCTTTTGTGTGAAATTCGGATTGCCTTAGTGATCCCAAGTTCACATAAAAGATGAATTAAAATCAATATTAAAAATGCACACGCCAATCGCGTGGGTACGAGAGACCAAGAGGGAGCGTGGCGGCTCGCGCCCCACCCCTCTCGCGGGATCGGGTCCCACACTTGTCACGTCCGAAAGGTATTTTATGCTTAGTTCTCCTTTAAGGTTTAAATCTCGCACCTCACTCAGATGATGTCCATCCGCCTTACCGACAATGAAAATGTTTAGAGTCTGGAGGCAACTCAACCGCCCAACCCCAATGGGAATATGGGTTAGTGAGTTGAAGTTATATATGTCTACATGTCTGAGCCTACTCATGTATCTCATGTCTCGTGGTAAATTACAGAGGTGGTGACATTCTCTTAGTTTCAATGTTTGCAAATTTTTTAGGTTGGTAATCGATTCAGGTAATGTTTTAATTGTGTAATTGTGAGAAAGGTTGAGGTACCTTAGCTGTGTCAAATTGCTAATTGAATGTGGCAACATTTTAAAAGCACCTACACTTAAATCTAGCACTCACAAGCATCTAAGTTTTGAGATATGCGGAGGAACCTTTCTAAGAAAGTTAGGTGACAAAAGTAAGGTTCGGGCTTTACATAAGTTCGCGGGGATGACTGACTGCAAATTATGAGAGATATGTCGAGTCATTTTAGGAACAATTTCTGCCATAGCAGCCGCCGTGTTAGAACATTTGTTTCCCATAACAGACTGTGCAAGATCATGCACAAGACCATGCATCTTGCACTTGATTATATTTCCATCATCATCTTTTTGGATGTCTTGAAAGAAAGACCTCCATAATAAATTATTGAAAAATTCATTTCCAATATCTTCCAACTCCATTCTTCCTCTCGGCGGAAGGAAACCATTAGCCATCCACAGATGAATGAGTTCTTCCTTCTCAATAGAAAAATCTTTAGGTTATAAGCAGCAAAAGGCAAAGCATTGCTTTAGATGAGATGGTAAATCATTTGTAAGCCCAAGGGTTCCCTATGGGTTTATTCAATCACCTTGTTTTGATGATTAACAAACGCAAATTGATTAGTCGTCTATGGATTGATCATTTGCCTTGAGTGTTGTGATTTAGACAGGTCCTACACAAGTCAAATCATTCTAGCACACACCTTGCTGGCCTATGCTTGAAGAAGAACCAAACACAATGGCAAAAGAGCTCGGAACATACTTGGACCAATCACACCTTGGAGGTACCAAGGAGAAGCTCATCATCAACCATCTCAAAGCATTGAACAAACAAAGGAAGATCAATGAAGGCCAAAGCTTTTAGATCAACAACTTACAAAGGAGCTTGAACCAAATGGCGGCATCATCCTTGGAAGGTGTCAAGCAAAGAAGCTCAACCTTGAAGATCCCAAAGCAAGCAATGCACTCAAAGAGAAGATCAAGCAATGGCAACCTCAAGAGTTCATTCAAGAGAGTGGTAAAAATGGTAGATTGTATCACCTATCTCTCTTGTGTTTTCTCTTATCAAGGCACATCTTAAAACTCCTAAAAATATATTTTTCAAAGAGACTAACACACCCTTTAAGGACTTAAATGGATAAGTGAATGGCCATGGTGGTGTACCAACATGTTGGGACCCATATGACATTCAACACAAGAATGAACAAAACAGAGTTCCGAAGCAACAACCTGAACCAGCAACTAAATCCTATAAAATCTTGTTTAAAACATTTTTAAATATTTTTGAAAATATTTTTAACAGATAGCTATCATTTTTCTCATATCCGTATAGTATAAGAACATCGAAATCCGATGAGAAACGAAGGAGATATGAATTTTTTAAATGGGACACTGTTTGTTGGAAATCCAGTCTCGAAACTCCAAGAATTATTCTCGGAGCTCCGAGAAATGATCCAGGTTCTAAAATTAAAAGCTCTGTTTGAATTCTCGGAACTCCGAGAATTTGCTCGGAGCTCCGAGAAATTTCTCGGAACTCCGGTAAGTGTTTTTGTTCAAAAAAAATATAGCCGCTGTGGTCAAACAGCTAGTTGACTGTTTGACCTGAAAATAACCATTTTGCCCCTGAAACGATCATATTGAGTTGGGACACCATATATACCCATCTAATGGGTCTAAAACATGTAATGAACATTGTCTAACTTCAACAAACCCTAGAAAATTATTTGTGAATCATTTTTGGGTAAAAACTCTCACCAACCTTTTGTGCCTTGATTTGGAGAAAATCATTTGAGATTGGTTTAGGCTTTAAAATTGTGATTGATTTTTGAGAGAATCTTGTGGGAGCTTGAGTGTGCATTTTAGCCTACTTAGAGACAAAGCTAATCTTCTTCTTCATTCAATCAGTGGCAAGGGCATCCGTGTTTAATTCCCTTGGGTGAAGTGCTTAGAACTCGGCGGAGAAGGAGAGTCATTGTAAAGGTGGAAGGGCATCCTTATTTAATTCCCTTGGATTGTAAAAGCGTTGGAGCCGGGCGTCGTGGAGGTCTCAATAGCGGAAATTCTCAAGTGCGACCTTCAGAAGAGTGGAGTAGGCCGTTTGCAGAACCACTATAAATCTTTGTGTCACTTATGTGATTGGTATTTCTCTCACTCCCTCTCACTCTCTTATTTGACTATTTGTGCTTGCATTGTTACTTAGAATTGAGTGAGTAGTTAGCATTGATAATCAACCTAAATATCTTAACCTTGCTAACTAGGCTATTAAATCACTTAATGAAGTTTGCTAATAAACAAGGGTTTTTGAACTTACATTAATTTGTAATATTGTTTTAAGTTCAATCATTTCAAACTTAATTAAACAAGGGATAAAACTAGGGTGAAATTAGTAAAAGTTTTCAAAAGGCAAAATTTTTATAAACATCATATTCACCCCCCCCTCTAGGTTGCTAAACCAAGTCTCTACTTGGATTTCAATTGGTATCAGAGCTTGGGCTCTTGATTAAGACCCTAACCGGTTAAGAGTTAAAAGATCAATTTTTTTGCCAACTTAAAAGATGGGATCTAGACTACCTATTTTGGATGGTTCGGATTATGGATCATGGTTGATCCATATGAAGACATACTTAAAAGGTCTAGATAAAGATATGGTAAAGATAATTGAAAATGGATTTATTTTAAATGCTAAATCTAAAGGATTAAATGAATATAATAAAAAATTATCTTTACTAAATACAAAAGCCCTAATTGCAACATGTTGTGCATTACCACCATACACTTATGAGAAGGTATCCTCATGTACTAATGCTAAAGAGATTTTAAACAAACTTAAAAAATCTATGAAAAGTGAAATCCTATGCTTAAATGGAATAATTGAGAAATCTAATGAAAATGCTTTAAAAAATATTGATTTTACATTTGAAGAACTACATTGTGCTTTTCAAGATTTGAATAAGAAACTTGAGGATCAACTAGCTAAGAATTCAAACTTGAAAAATAATTTAGCTAGTATTAATAAGGAGTTTGGGGAAGTAGAAAAAGATCATGTACATCTTAGTGAAGAAAATGAAATGCTTAAAAATGATTTTATTGAATTAAGTGAAACTATTGTATCACTAAGAGAAGAAAATCAACTCCTTAAAGAAGAAGAAGAAAAGATAAAAATGTTTCCATCTCTTGAATCAATCAACTACAAAACAAAAATCAATGATTTGATAATCAAGAATGAAACATTAAGGTTGAAAAATCACAAGTTACGAGAGAATGTAAAATTCAATTGCCATCATGATCACTCTTGTAATTCATCATGTTCATCCCGTCCATCTACCTACTCTTATGCATCTTGTGACTATTGTGGTAGATTTGTACATTACAAGTTTAAATGTACATTTAAACTTGTAAAAAGTAGTAAGTTTGTTTGGGTTAAAAATGACTTATCACCTAGGACAAACTTGTTTGGAACCAAGATGGTTTGGGTTCCAAAACCCCCAACATGATCTATATTGTGTTTATCTTAGATTAGGGGATGTGCTTTAATTTTATATCATATGAAAATTTGTTTGAATACAATATACTTGTCTTGCTTGAATGCCATGTATCCATATTTTGTGCTTCAAATGATTATCGTTTGAAAATCCAAAGTCTTTATGCTTGAAACTTGATTTTTATAAGACTTTGATATCTTGCACTCAATTGTCATATCTTTTGGAAAAAGGTGCCCTAGATATCCTTTGATGTCTAGTATTTTAGATATCCTTTGATGTCTAGTATTTATTTTATGCTTCAATATGAGAATCTTTTGAGAATATGTTTGTATAGATATCATGTGATTACTTTTATTCACATGCATCTATGCATTTTGTGCTTAATGATCACATCTTTGTAAAGAAATAAAATATAGATACACTAGACTTATCATGTTTGATCCTTAGGTATCTATGATAGGCTATTCATACCATATGTGACATGAGACACTAGGATTGTCTAATTTGTTATCCCATGTCATTGTGCCTAGTAGAAGTACACTATCCTCTTTGGTATGAATAGATATTTGGCTAAGTGCAAACACTATGACTTCGATCTTATTGCACTTAGTATCCATCCACATAACATGCCACACTTGAACTTAATGTGAAAACCATAATTGATCCTTATAGAATATTCAACCACAACTCTTGCCCATGTGTTCAAATTAAAACTTCAAGTACATCTTTAAAATTTGAACCATTTTTGGTAGTTGTTAGGAGTTAGGTTAATTGATCACATCATTCTAGCAAAACCAAAAGAAAAGAAACCCATAGGTTTAAAGACTTGAACTTAAATGGAAATTTTTTGGTAATCAAATAGTATTTGAGTGAAAGTTGTGAATATGCCAAAATATTATTCTTTAAACTCTATTTTGGACAAACATGGCACTTGCTAAATAATTGGGTACTTAAATTATTTTAAAATATCATTTCTAGCAAAGCTAAAATATTAAATGTCATGAAAAACACATCAAATTCTTTCTTAGACATTTCTTGTGCCCTAGGTGAGCAAACATTTCAAATGACCTAGCACCTAGTTGTCCTATCAAACTCATTCTATTACATACTTAATTATTTTCATCAAATGTAATAAGAATCATAGATAGGTTAAAAATCTTATATATTTCCAAAAGAGCCTTAATTGGATATCTTTTCATGACTTAGATGAACCTTGAAATTTATAGGTAATGGTATTTGTGTTCAAATAGTCATAAAAGTTCATGTCGGAATGTATGTATCCAAAGTGGATTTTATCATGTGATATATATATTTATATACTCTAAAATTCTTGGATCTTTCCCTAGAAAATCCTAGTCTACTTATTTCTAGAAGAGAGAAAGTAGAGAAACTCTAGGTAGCTCACACCGGGCGTCGGCATTCTGCAGAAATTCTGAAGGTTGGGAGAGACATCTTCCAAATAGCGCCGTTGTTCTGTCGAATTTCGCAGAACCACGACCTATTTTCAATAATTGCGCCGTTGTTCTGCCGAAATCTCAGCAAACCCGAAGCTCCTTTGTCAGAATAACGCCGTTACGCTGCCGATTCTCCGACAAGCCCTAGACCTCTTCGTCAATACAGAGCCGTTGCGCTGCCGAATTTCAGAGAACTCAAAGGCCCTATTATCCAAATAACGTTGTTGTTCTGCCGAAATTTTGGCAAAACCCGAAGGCCTTTTGTCAATACAGTGCCGTTACGCCGTCGAAATCTCATTGATTTCAGATTCTCATTTTCAAAATAGTGCAGTCACTCTGCCTATTTCTCTTCTGGTAAATTCACATATATTTATCAGCTCTATGTGATTTCTTTTACAAAGTAAGGTACAAGGTGGTGACATCATAAGATCTCTGGCTCTCATTTGCCCTCAGAACTTATGATATAAATCCCTCTACCTTCCTTTTACTTTCTGTAATTTCTTTTGCAAAGTAAGGTACGAGGTGGTGACATCATAAGATCTCTGACTCTCATTTGCCCTCAGAACATATGATATAAATCCCTCTACCTTTCTTTTATTTTCTGCACACTTTCCATTACAAGGTACGGTACAAGGTGGTGACATCATAAGATCTCCGGCTCTCATTTGCCCTCAGAACTTATGATATAAATCCCTCTACCTTCCTTTTACTTTCTGTAATTTTGTTTGCAAAGTAAGGTACGAGGTGGTGACATCATAAGATCTCCGGCTCTCATTTGTCCTCAGAACTTATGATATAAATTCCTCTACCTTTCTTTTACTTTTCGCACTATCTTTCTTTTACTTTTCGTAATGTCTTTTTGTTAGATTTCAGTTAACATGATTGTGATCAGTTGCGAGATCTTTCGGGACTCATGTTACAACATACGATCTCAATCAGGATAACTACCACTTATTTTGGGCATTTTTTATAACTTCACTTTATTTACATCCTAGAATTAAGCATAATCTAAGTAAAGGATAAATAGATAAGTTATCCTGGTTAAATCCTTTGAAAAATTCCAATCTAAGTTGAGAGACTAGATTCGTCCGGGCAAGAGGCGTGCCTAACACCTTCCTCGATTGTAACCATAACCCTGACCCAGGTATCTGTAAGGACCATGCCTTAAACAAACAGAGCAAAAGATAAGGTTCAAGGCACAGAGAAAAAGAACCCCTTTGGTTACTGCTCTTCCAACAAAATTTGAGTACCATTACTCATTTCATTAGAAGAACAGGCATGGGTCCCAGGCCCTAACCTATGTGGTGACTCTGAGTTTTTCTTTCTTCCGAAGTTAGGATTTCGGTCCCGAGTCCTCAAGAAACGCAGATCAAATAAACACTCCCTGAAAACCCGATGTGGTGATCCCCTGCTGTCCTGCGCACGAGGAAAAACACCGGCTTCCATCAAAATTGCAACTTGAGGCAATTAGGAAGAAAATGAACACATTTGGCCTTTTTCACCAAAGGATCTAACATGAAATGATTGTCAAAGACACACACAGATGTACCAAAGCAATTGAGGAAAAAAGAGGACACCTTTTATCGCCACCTTTGCACATTGACAACCAATTTTTCCTCTGTTTCAAAGGACATTTTTTGAATGTTGAAATTTAATAAAAAAGCACAAAGCAAAGAACTTCAACCGAGGAGATGAATACCATAATTAAAGAAAGAAAGATACATAGAACCCTCAAGGTGGTCAAAGACCACAAATACTCTTCTCCCAACCCCATACGAGTAAGAGAATCTGTCTCACTGTTGGCGAAGCGATAAACGTGCTGGAAAGAGGTATTAAGATTTGCAACCATGGTCAAAATCACCTCAAGCTCATCAGTGAAGCCCCATGAGAAGCCTTTCCCATCCTGAATCCATTTACTAACATTCAGGGAATCACCACAACCAAGGAATCAAGGGGGTGATCTACAAGCCATGCCATGAAGAAGAGCGAGAATCTCCGCCTTGTTTGAATCAGCCTTCCCAACATGGTTTTAAATTTCTGCCAAAACCGAAACTGACATTTAAAACCTTGCTTCCCAATAAGTCCATAGAGTGTCCAATTGACCTCATAATATGCACCACGGAAAAGCCCACCAATATCGACATAATCAGGGTTCGTTAGACTAGAACCATTGAAGTTTAGCTTTAGGAAGCAAGGCATAGGAGAAGAACATCTAGAGGAAAACATGGAAATCTAATAAGGAGACCTCTCCCTAACCATGGATTCGCATAAGCGAATATAAGACTCAGTAATGCATTTGAACTCGAGATTACCATCACCCAGTGAATGATGGTGGAAAAGATATGCTAGTGAATATGGTGCACTCATGGTGGACCCCTTTGAAGATCCTCCAAAGAAAGGACTTTTTTGATAGCCTAAATCTCTCCATGGATATAAGAATAAAGGGTTTGACCGAAAACACCACATTAGGATCCCAAACTCAAACACTATCACTTTCAACCAAATAAATACAAGCAAACTCTTACGGCTAGGTTGTGGGGATTATTCAATAGCAATGGAAAGTTATGGGCCAAAGTGACTGTTAGCCCAAGGGTTCCCATGTGTGGCCCTACTCATTGTTTTGATGACAACAAACCCACATTGATCGAAGTAGGTTGGTACTAATGATTCTACCATGATAAGCTCATACAGGAAACTTAGATTACCAAGATCGACAACAAGGTAGAACATGGTGATCAAAGGCATAGTGAAGATCCGTCAACCAAGAAGGACAAAGACAAATCAAGTTGAACCTTAGAGAAGAGCAATCAACATCAAGATGGAGTCATTAAGAGCTAAGTCAAATTAAAGACCAAAGAACAAGCATGTACAAGGAAGGATAAGCATGCTCATTCAACCACCGGACTCAAGAGGACTATTCAAGAGTAGGTCAAATGGAGATCATCTTTAAAACAAGATTGCAAGTATTTTCAAAGTGTTTCCAAAGTGTTTTTTAACGCAAAAATCCAAACATCCTTTGAAAACCATAATTAAGACCATTTGCTTTTCTATCACGAAGGGACCCAAATGTTTTCCGATTGAGCTGAAATTTTGGCCACACCTTTATCTCATACCTACTTTGATCTGTACAAAATTTGGGAAGAAAACTCATTCATTTACTAGCCAAACTTGCAGACCAGACCTTGAGGCAGAAGTCTGGTCCGATCATCTGGTGGATCAAAAACGGACCCAAACAGTTTTCAAATGAGCTAAATTTTGGTACATAATCTTTCCTAATATCAATACATATGTGTACAAGAATTCAGAGAAAAACTCATTCATTTGATAAGTGAACTTGCAAACCAGACCTTGCGGCAGAGGTCTGCCCGATCATCTGGTTAATCCCTGGAAGCAACCAGACGTCTGGGCAGACGTCTGGCATCGGGAAAATATGACCGTTGGGAGTTGCGGCTGGTTCTTTTTTTGATTTTTCAAAACCCAAAAATGCCCAATATGTCCTCCAACAGTTATATCTTCTAAGGGGCTATATATATGAGTTTATTTTCATCATTCTAAGACTTTTGCAAGCTTGAGAAAAGAACCCTAAGTGTGATTTAAGTTTTCAAGCAATCTTTACAAAAAGTTCTTCTTCTTTGTCCAAAATCTTGCAATCTACCTTGAAGAAGATTTCCTTTAGCCTACTTGCAATCTAGTTGAAGAAGAATCACTCAAGCTCACTTGCCTTCAACATCTTTGAAGATCTCCCAAGCTCACTTGCAATCCCATCATTGGAGAAGTTCTCATCAAGCTCACTTGCAAATCATTTGGAGAAGATTTCTTGTATTGAAGTGATGTATTAGCCTTAAGTGAAGGCATTCACATATTGTAATTTGAAAATCATTGTAAAGGTGGAAAGGGCACCAATATTAAACCCCTTGAAATTGGCGAGTGCTCGGAGACGCGGAGCCATCTTCGTGGGCAAGTGTTGAAGACGCGGAGCCTTCTTTGTTGTAGCAAGAATCATACTTTTAGTGGATTCCCTCAAGGACACAAACTTGGGAAGAGTGGAGTAGGTCTTGGAGTTATAAGACCGAACCACTATAAATCTTAGTGTGGTATCTCTTCTATTACTCTTCCCCTTTTCTTATTTGCTTTGTGGTTGTTCATTCCTCTACTTTTATTTTTGCTAACCTTTATTAACCAAAGAGTAATTAACAAGTGTTAGTAATCTTTTGAAAAGAGATACTAAAAGAGTAGAAATTTTAATACCCAACCAATTCACCCCCCTCTTGGTTGCCCAACTGGGATTTCATTTGGTATCAGAGCTAGAACTCTAGGATTGCCTTAACCGGTTAGAGTAAAAGATCACTAATTATGGCAACCTTCCCTCAACAACAAGAAGGACAATCAACCACTAGACCACCCTATTTCAATGGAACTAACTATGGATACTGGAAAGCTAGAATGAAAGTATTTTTACAACAAGATTTTCAAATTTGGAAGAGTGTTCAAAGTGGATATGTAGAACCTACCAAAGATCTAGTGTTCAAAGTGGATATGTAGAACCTAAAAAGACTTGGGAAGCAAAATCAACGGCTATAACGGAATCTAAAGATTTATCAATACTAAGTCTAGAAGAATTGATAGGATCACTCACTACACATGAGATGATATTTAAAACAAATGAGAACCAAAGCGAAAACAAAAAGGGAAAAGGACTTGCTTTGAATGTTGACTCAGGTACCGAAGAAGAAAGCGAAGGAGATAATGAGGAGATTGCCTTGATGACTAGAAAGTTCAACAAATTCTTGAAGAGGAACAAGAATGTGAGAAAAGCTCCTCGACCCTTCAAAAAGAAAGAAGAAAATGAAGGACAACCGAGATGCTTTAAATGCAAGAAGGTTGGACACTTGAGGCCAGATTGCCCACTCAACAAAGTGCCTCCGCAAAATGAGAACTTCAAGAGAAGAGAAAAGAAGAAAGGAATGGCGGCAACATGGAATGAACGTGAGATGAGTGAAGAATCCGAAGATGATCCGGAAGGAGAAAGTTGCAATGTGTGTTTCATGGCCTCTACAAATGACAATGAGGTAACACAAGACTCCAATGTTAATGATTCTAATGATATTAAATATGATGAATTGTATGATGCCTTTCAAGAATTGCATAAAGAATTGAAAGCTCAAATGTTAAAAAATCAATCTCTTAAAAACTCTCTTGCTAGCATTACTAAAGAGTTTGGTTGGTTACAAAAGGACCATGAATACATTTTAAATGAAAATGAGACCATGAGCTTTGAGAGTGATGAGCTTAAAGAAATAAATGATTCACTTAGTTTGGAAAACAAAAAATTACATGTTGAAATTAAGAAAATGACACATGAATACAAGGAGTTAAGTGCAAAATATGATGATCTTTATGCTTCTTTTGATAAATTTGATAGAGGTACATTAACTCTAAACAAATTGCTTGGCATAGGAAAATGGTCCTTGAACAAAGTTGGACTTGGATATGATGATTATCAAAGTCCCACAAGACTTCAATCCACCTTTGAAAAAGCAAGACCCTCTTCCTCATCCTCTACTAGTATTGTGTGCAATGGTTGTGGCTTGCATGGTCATTATAAATTTACTTGTATGTATGCTAATAATCCTAAGTATGTGTGGGTAAAGAAAGGTTCTTTGAATGAGACTAGTCAAATTAGGATTAAGAAAGTTTGGATTCCTAAGAAATGAACTAATGTAGTATCTAAATGTAGGTCTGCTTGAGGAGCCAAACCAAGCAAGACAAGTGGTACCTTCATAGTGGATGCTCAAGACATATGACCGGAAACTTATCTCATTTTGAGTCTCTCTCTATCAAGGATGGTGGATTAGTTACCTTTGGAGATGATAAGAAAGGGAAAGTCATAGGTCAAGGAATCATAGGTAACTCTAAATCCCCTATCCACGATGTTTTACTTGTTGATGGTTTGTCACATAACTTGATTAGCATTATTCAACTATGTGATAGTGGACATAGAGTTATATTTGAACATGATACATGCATAATTGAGAATAAATTGAATGGTGAAATCCAATTTAAAGGAAATAGGAATGGAAATGTGTACACCATAAGCTTAGATGACCTAAAAGCTCAAAATGTAAAATGTCTTTCCGCCATTGGTGAAAACTCATGGCTATGGCATAGAAGATTAGGTCATGCTAGCATGGAACTAATTTCTAAAATATCATCTAGAGATGCCGTGATTGGTTTACCCAAAATCAAATATGTTAAAGATCACATTTGTAAAGCATGTCAAATGAGTAAACAAATCAAAACATCTTTCACACCTAAGAACATTGTCTCTACTTCTTATCCACTTGAGCTATTACATATGGATCTCTTCGGACCAATGAAAACTAGTAGCCTTGGTGGAAGAAGATATGTATATGTGATTATTGATGATTTCACTAGATAAACTTGGGTGTTATTTCTTGCTCATAAAGATGAATCTTTTGATATGTTTTTTAAATTAGCCAATAGAATACAAAATGAACTAGGTATTGCAATTGCACAAATTAGAAGTGATCATGGCACTGAATTTGAGAATTGTCATTTTGAACAATACTGTGCTACGAATGGAATCTATCATAACTTTTCTGCACCCAGAACACCTCAACAAAATGGAGTAGCCGAAAGAAGAAATAGAACTATTCAAGAAATGGCTAGAACAATGTTAAATGAAAGTAACATCCCTAGATAGTTTTGGGCCGAAGCCGTAAACACTGCATGTCATATTATGAATAAAGTCTATTTGAGGCCCTCAACTAAAAAGACTCCCTATGAAATGTGGAAAGGTAGAAAACCCAATCTTGATTACCTTAGAGTGTTTGATTGTAAATGTTTCATTCTTAATATCAAGGATAATTTGCATAAATTTGACCCAAAGACAGATGAGGGGATATATGTAGGATACTCAACACATAGTAAAGCATATAGAGTATTCAATAGAAGGACCTTGATTGTTGAGGAGTCCGTCCATGTAACATTTGATGAAAGAGAGCCATCCCAAATAGAGATGTTGCAGGAAGATGAGCCTATTGTAAATCAAATAGAAATATCCTCTAATCCTCCTAGAGAACAAGTCATAGATAATGAATCAAGGGAAGAGGAAGAACAAATTGTGGACCTACCTAAGGAAAAGAGAATCTTAGCCAATCACCCTGAAACTCAAATCTTAGGAGATGCCTCACAACCTGTTAGAACAAGATCATACTATAGAAATATTAGTGCTAATGTGGCATTCTTATCTGAGATTGAACCAAAGTCCATCAATGAAGCTGAAAAGGATGAATTTTGGATGATGGGAATGCAAGAAGAGCTTGACCAATTTGAGAGAAATAAAGTTTGGAAATTAGTGCCTAGACCTAGTGATCACCCTGTCATAGGAACAAGATGGGTCTATAGAAACAAACTTGATGAACATGGAAATATCACTAGAAATAAAGCTAGATTAGTAGCCCAAGGGTACAATCAGGAGGAGGGCATTGATTATGAAGAAACTTTTGCTCCTGTGGCCCGGTTAGAAGCCATTAGGATGCTCTTGGCATATGCAAGTCATAAAGGATTCAAACTATTTCAAATGGATGTCAAAAGTGCTTTCTTAAATGGCTACATAAATGAGGAAGTGTATGTTGAGCAGCCCCCTGGCTTTGAAGAGTACAAGCATCCATACCATGTATTCAAGCTAGATAAGGCATTATATGGTTTAAAGCAAGCCCCTAGGGCTTGGTATGAGAGGCTAAGTACATTCCTTGTTGAGAAATGATTTGAAATGGGTAAAGTAGATAAGACATTATTTATTAAAAGAAAAAATGAAGACATTTTAATTGTGCAAATCTATGTGGATGATACTATATTTGGATCTTCAAATGAATCTTTGTGTGATGAGTTTGCAAACTTAATGAAAAATGAATTTGAAATGAGCATGATGGGTGAACTAAACTACTTTCTTGGCTTGCAAATTAAACAACTTAAGAATGGCATATTTGTACATCAAGAAAAATACACGAAAGAACTTATCAAAAAATTTGGAATGGATAATTGAAAGATCATGAGAACACCCATGAGTGTCACATGTAAACTAGATAAGGATGAATTTGGAAAAGTTGTGGATGAGAAGATGTATAGGGGTATGATAGGTAGTCTCCTCTACTTGACTGCCAGTAGGCCAGACATTATGTTTAGTGTCTGTTTATGTGCAAGGTTTCAGTCTGCTCCAAAGGAGTCTCACCTATCTGCAGTAAAAAGAATCTTCAAATATCTTAAAGGCACCCAAAGTCTTGGCTTGTGGTATGAAAGGACTAGTGAATTCAACCTCACTGGGTTTTCGGATGCCGACTTTGCTGGATGTAGGATTGATAGAAAGAGCACTAGTGGGACTTGCCAGTTTCTTGGAAAATCTCTTGTCTCATGGTTTTGTAAGAAACAAAACTCCGTAGCCACCTCCACAACTGAAGCTGAATATGTGGCTGCAGGGGCTTGTTGTGCTCAACTCCTTTGGATGAAGAACACATTGATGGACTATGGCATTAAATTGCATAATATTCCCATCTTATGTGATAATACTAGTGCTATCAACTTAACAAAAAATCCTATACAACATTCAAGAACAAAACACATTGAAATAAGGCACCATTTCATTAGAGATCATGCACTTAAGGGGGATATATGCTTGGAATACATCAATACTGAAGTCCAACTTGCTGATATCTTCACAAAACCTTTAAGTGAAGAGAGGATGTGTGAAATAATAAGTGCCTTGAACATTTGGAGTGGAGATCAAGTGAAAGAATTGACTAAGTAGTTATAAAAAAATAAAAAAATAAAAAAAAACAAAGGTGGGCTTTTGGATCAAATTTGCTTATCTTTGCCTTTTGAGTTTGATTTGACCTCATCAACTATGGTATTTGTGATCCCATGAAGCTTATGAAATGATTGAAACACATCCAATTCAATGGATTCACCAAAAATCTCACTTTTGGTCAAAAACACTAGAAAATCCATCCATGCACCCAAAATGAGAATTTTGTCACTTGGATCTAATCTTATTATCCCAACATGTCAAAAAGATTATTTGTGAGTTGCGAACATCGTCAAACTCAGCAAACTCACTCATCGTGGTGTCCTTCTCATTTCATACAATTTCACTTGACTTTCAACACTTAGAAAGGTTTTAAAAAACACACATTTTTCGAAATTTTCAAACTAACTCAAAATCAATATCCAAACAAAAAATATAGTGTGTTTTAAGAAATATGAGTAAGGAAAAATACCAAAAAAATCAACCCCACTCAAATTCCCACTTATGAGTTGATGGACTCATCCAGACGTCTAGGCAGACGTCTGGACTCGAACAGATTTTTAAAAAAAAGGCGATGCGTTTTTTTTTTTTGGTATTTTGTGATACGTTTTTAGGACGTGCATTTAACCTCTGTGTAGGGCTTTATCTTCTCATCCCTTTCACTCTCTTTTCCTCTCAACCCTAGTCATCTACTCCTTGCCTAAAACCCCATTCCATTCTTGTAGGATTCACCTCAAAAACTGATTTTCTCTACTTCTAAACCCTAACACACCTCTCTCTTGCCTAAACTATCATCTCTCCACCTTGATATCTTTGCTTCTCCTTATTTTTTTTGTTTCAAACTTTAAAGTTTGGGGGGAAACTTGTCAAAACTCTTGAAACCTCCTCATTTCCTTGCT
Source organism: Tasmannia lanceolata (assembly GCF_043159265.1). Lineage (NCBI taxonomy): Eukaryota > Viridiplantae > Streptophyta > Magnoliopsida > Canellales > Winteraceae > Tasmannia > Tasmannia lanceolata. Next base: position 3,123,727 of record NW_027518713.1, on the reverse strand, counting down.
CTTTTCTTGATTTTCTTCTCTTCTGGCTAAAAATCCGTGGATTTAACTCCAAATCCATTAGATTTTGTGGGGTTTTGTTGAGTTGATCATTAAACCATAGATTTACTTCACCCTCTTGTGGTTTCCTCCATCCTTCCTTGATTTTTCCTTGAAAATCCTTGAACAATGTCTCGACACCCTCGACCCACTCGAAACCCTAACATGCCATCCAACATGCGGTTCGACGACGTTGAAGAAGAACGTGGCTCTCGTTCTCGACGGCCAACCCGGTCACGATCTGGACAATCATCCGCGAATTTTGGCATTCAGAATCGGCGAGCTCTAGCAATCTTTGAGGAAATGGCTCCAAGAAAGGTAGTCTCTGGTAGATATGTGAATTTTGAGGCTCTTACTGCTTATCGTATTCGATCATGCTTTGATACCTTGGAGTGGTCTCCCTTTCTTCAAATCAATGAACCCATCTACCCTACTCTGTGCAAAGTCTTCTACGCTCAATTAGATGATTCAGTAGATAAATGGCAACTGGCATCCGCTGTGAAATCTACGTCGATTGACCTTACGTTCACCGCATTTTGTGAGATCTTAGGAGTTCCAGCGACTGGCCCTATGATCTATTTCTGGCGTACTGATGAGATTTAGGAGCGTGGGACCACACACAAAGATGTGTATCGGACAATCTGTAGACGTTACATCCCTGGCGGGACAATTCAGGCCCATGATTTGATGCCCAAGGCAAGGGTCTTGCATAATATCATTGTGAACACGATTCTGCCTAGAGGTGGTTCGAAGAATGAGGTGAGGCCCTTAGATGCTTTTGTGATATATTGCCTGATGACTGGTACTGCTCTGAATCAGAGCTACATCATTTTCAACCACTTAAAGGCTGCTCCTCTGAGGACTGGATCTTTACCCTATGGCATGGTTATCACCAAAATCCTGACTCACTTTGCTATCTCAGTAGTAGGAGACTTGAAAGAGAAATCGGCCAAGCAAATTGACAAGACTACTATCAGAAAAATGAGAATGGACCCTGATCGGATGGAGAGAGTGGTGCAAGATCATCCTCGTCTTGGAGACGAAGAAGAGGAAGAAGAGGACGAAGAGGCAGAAGACGAAGAAGACGAAGAAGAAGAAGAAGCTGAAGAAGAGGAGGAAGACAATAATGAAGGCGAAGCAGCTGCAGCCGATGGAGATGAGGAGCCTCCTGCTCCTCAGATGGATCCTCTGGATCGCCCTGTCACATACAGAGATCTTATGGCCTTCCAGTAGCATATTGACAGCCGATTCGATCATTTTGAGCGCCGTATGGGATGGAGAGATGCTTCTCCACCTACCGAGTAGATCTACCTTGATTCTGACTTAAAAGTTCCTTTTGCATCTACTTAGGATTAGTTTGCTTTGACTCTTTGTTTAGGACTCGTTTCCTTTCTCCTTGTCACTAGGGTCGTTTGTGTGCTCATCTGTTTTTTGTATGGCCATGGGTAGAGCTTGAGTAGGATATTGATGTATTGGTCTATAGACCTCACCCATGTGACTTTTGTTATGATTGTGTCCTTTTGCTATATGGTTCCTGTACTCAAAGGGTTACATGAAATGAATGAATTATTTGGCTGTTTAATTTGATCTATCCTCTATCCCTCAATGATACATGGATTGTGATGTTTAATTAAAAAATAAAAAAATAAAAAATCAAGCTATGACTTGCTGGATTCCCATGGATTTTGTTGCTTACTTTGTATGGATGTTGCTTGGTTTGTGGTGGATTTTCATGTATGTTGGTTTATTTGTCCATCTCTATCTACCTATCTATTATCACCCTTGTTTGGTAAATGGCTTCATGGTCAAGATGGTAACCCTAAATTTTAAAAGCCAATCAATTGGTGCCATTAGCCCTTTTAAATCCTAAGAGGGAGGTCGTACCTTCACCCTAATTTAATACACCTAACTCATTCGGCCACTTGCCGCAATCTAAACCATGAATATGTCATATGTGTGTTACTTTTATATCTATATGTATATTAAGATTTCCCTTTTTGGTGATGCCAAAAGGGGGAGAAAAACAGTAACATGCTACCCAATTTATGTGCTACCTCATTATTGATAGCATAATTTGAGGGGGAGCTTACACTCATATGATTCAAGGGGAGTTTGTGCTTATACTTACTTACAAATGTTATGTCATATACCTTAATGCTAATCTTAAAATTGCAATCATATAACTTTGAAATGGCAAGTAAAATGGATCCACAATTGAGGGGGAGCATATTATGCTTTTATCATTCCATTTAGGGAAGCTCCTTGCCTCCGATCAATATGAGTTTGTCATCATCAAAAAGGGGGAGAATGTTAGCCCAAGGGTTCTCATGTGTGGCCCTACTCATTGTTTTGATGACAACAAACCCACATTGATCGAAGTAGGTTGGTACTAATGATTCTACCATGATAAGCTCATACAGGAAACTTAGATTACCAAGATCGACAACAAGGTAGAACATGGTGATCAAAGGCATAGTGAAGATCCGTCAACCAAGAAAGACAAAGACAAATCAAGTTGAACCTTAGAGAAGAGCAATCAACATCAAGATGGAGTCATTAAGAGCTAAGTCAAATTAAAGACCAAAGAACAAGCATGTACAAGGAAGGATAAGCATGCTCATTCAACCACCGGATTCAAGAGGACTATTCAAGAGTAGGTAAAATGGAGATCATCTTTAAAACAAGATTCCAAGTATTTTCAAAGTGTTTCCAAAGTGTTTTTTAACGCAAAAATCCAAACATCATTTGAAAACCATAATTAAGACCATTTGCTTTTCTATCACGAAGGGACCCAAATGTTTTCCGATTGAGCTGAAATTTTGGCCACACCTTTATCTCATACCTACTTTGATATGTACAAAATTTGGGAAGAAAACTCATTCATTTACTAGCCAAACTTGCAGACCAGACCTTGCAGTAGAAGTCTGGTCCGATCATCTGGTGGATCAAAAAGGGACCCAAACAGTTTTCAAATGAGCTAAATTTTGGTACATAATCTTCCCTAATATCAATACATATGTGTACAAAAATTCAGAGAAAACTCATTCATTTGATAAGTGAACTTGCAAACCAGACCTTGCGGCAGAGGTCTGCCCGATCATCTGGTTAATCCCTGGAAGCAACCAGACGTCTGGGAAGACGTCTGGGCAGACGTCTAGGCAGAAGTCTGGCGTCGGGAAAATATGACCGTTGGGAGTTGCGGCTGGTTCTTTTTTTTATTTTTCAAAACCCAAAAATGCCCAATATGTCCTCCAACAGTTATATCTTCTAAGGGGCTATATATATGAGTTTATTTTCATCATTCTAAGACTTTTGCAAGCTTGAGAAAAGAACCCTAAGTGTGATTTAAGTTTTTAAGCAATCTTTACAAAAAGTTCTTCTTCTTTGTCCAAAATCTTACAATCTACCTTGAAGAAGATTTCCTTTAGTCTACTTGCAAGCTAGTTGAAGAAGAATCACTCAAGCTCACTTGCCTTCAACATCTTTGAAGATCTCCCAAGCTCACTTGCAATCCCATCATTGGAGAAGTTCTCATCAAGCTCACTTGCAAATCATTTGGAGAAGATTTCTTGTATTGAAGTGATGTATTAGCCTTAATTGAAGGCATTCACATATTGTAATTTGAAAATCATTGTAAAGGTGGAAAGGGCACCAATATTAAACCCCTTGAAATTGGCGAGTGCTCGGAGACGCGGAGCCATATTCGTGGGCAAGTATTGAAGACGCGGAGCCTTCTTTGTTGTACCAAGAATCATACTTTTAGTGGATTCCCTCAAGGACACAAACTTGGGAAGAGTGGAGTAGGTCTTGGAGTTATAAGACCGAACCACTATAAATCTTAGTGTGGTATCTCTTCTATTACTCTTCCCCTTTTCTTATTTGCTTTGTGGTTGTTCATTCCTCTACTTTTATTTTTGCTAACCTTTATTAACCAAAGAGTAATTAACAAGTGTTAGTAATCATTTGAAAAGAAATACTAAAAGAGTAGAAATTTTAATACCCAACCAATTCACCCCCATCTTGGTTGCCCAACTGGGATTTCAGTGACCTCTAAGTACCAAATATATGGGGGCCATCTCTGACTGTGCGAGTGGGTGGTTTCAGAATCTCTAATTTGGAAGAATTGGAAGAAGGTTTCCAGTCCTTCTTTAAAATATTGTGTTCATGTTTTGGAAACAGTGCGAAGACATACTTTTGGTTAGATAATTAGTGTGTTGTTCATCTCGAAAGCTCTTTCCCTAACCTCTTTACTCATCCAATAAATCCAAGTGTCGATTGTGGATTATGGCAAGAGAATTGGAGATCATTGGGTTATAACTTTGTTATTAGAGGAAGGTAATGCCTTTAAGAGCTGGTCTTTAAGCAATACTTATCACATAAGGATTATAAGGATAAGCAGGTTTGGACTTCAGAGCAAACCTCTGATTTCTTAGTTAAATCCTTCGATGCAAGTCCTTTGGTCATCCCCTTGGTCCAAAGTTCCCCAATGTGTGGAATTCGCTTAGTTCCTCTAGCGTCATTGCCCTTGCTGAGTTCTTCATGGGAAAATTCTTTCGGGGGGGGCGCTATCTGTCAAAAAGCATATATGCGAGTCTAGGGATTGTGTGCATTGTGGTTTCTAGCGGGAAACTCCTAATCAATTGTTTACAAAGTGCACTAGAGCAATTCATATATGCTTCACCTAGTGCCATTGCCCTACTTCATGGGAAAATTCTTATGGGGCACCTATCTGTCAAAAAGGCATATATGCAAGTCTAGGGATTGTGTGCATTGTGGTTTCTAACTAAATAATCCTAATCATTTGTTTATAAAGTACCCTAGAGAAATTCATATATGGGGTTTTTTTTTGGATTTTTTAATGTTCATCAAGGCACCTTTGTCCCAAGAAATCCAGTTCGTCCTATAGCCAAAGCGGATACCACGTTTTGTCCTAAGAAATTCAGTCACCCTATGGCCGAGCTGGGTGCATGCCAAGTTTCACAAAACGACAGAATCAAGTTCGTCTTATAGCCGAAGTTGGTACCACGTTTTGTCTCAAGAAATCCAGTTCGTCCAATGGCCGATCTGGGTGCCAAGTTTCACAAAATGACAAAATCCAGTTCGTCCTATAGTCGAAGAGGATACCACATTTTGTCCCAAGAAATCCAGTTCATCCTATGGCCGATCTGGGTGTCAAGTTTCACAAAATGACAAAATCCAATTCGTCCTATAGACGAGGTGGATATCACATTTTGAATCAGAAAATTACGAAGTATGGTAGTTCGGCTAAGAAATCCAGTTCGTCCTATGGCCAATCTGGGTGCTAAGTTTCATAAAATGACAGAATCCAGCCGATCCTATAGCCAAAGTGGATACCACGTTTTGTCCTAAGATATCCAGTTCGTCCTATGGCCGATTTGGGTGCCAAGTTTTTGTGGGACCCGATCCCGCAAGAGGGGCGACGCGACCCGCCTCCCTCTCTCTTGGTCTCTTGTACCCACGCGAATGGCGTGGGCTTTTTATTATTGATTCTAATTACGCAACCAAGTAGGCAGCAACCAAGCCATAGGGTGCAAACAAACATGCAACCCAGTACCCATAAGGGCAGGGGTAAGCCGCCGAGCCTAGCAATGTGTGATTTAATTCATCTTTTCCGTGAACTTGGGATCACTAAGGCAATCCGAATTCCACGCAAAAGAGAGTGACAGAGTCGTCACCTAGATGAGGGATCTAGGACCCATAATTGACCAGAAATCTAGACTCATTACCTAGTTACGAGAATGGAAGGTATGGGGAGTTACCACCACATGCACCATTCCTGCCCGATAATCGGTCTTCAATTCCAAAAGTTAAGTCTTTTTAATTTCTTTTAAATGGCTCATTTAACTCTATATTAACGTGCGAACTACGTGACATGCATCATAAGATCTAATTTCAATGTATTCCCTAATGTGTATCTTGATTTTCTTAATTTGTTTGGATTCAATCTATGTGAATATTCTCCTAAAATGTTAATTTGAGGGAAATCCTATTTTAATTAAGAATTTTTATAAAAATATAATATACAAAACCCAACCATTTGTGTGGGGCCAACTCGTGATTGGTATGCCATCAAGCATCCAAGCTGCCTATGTACCCAAGCCTCACAGGGATCAGAGTCGACGTAGTTCGGTGCCTGAACTAAGCTACATGCCTAAGACCTCTAGGACACCAATCTAGACTGGAATGACTATTTCAACAGTTTAAGAAAGATTATTTAGTTCAAGTTGAGTAGATTTTATTATCCTAGGACTCCATCTAAGATGCTATATGGTTATCTAAGTGCAAGACATCCCTTAGACTAATGCAGGTGAGCCTACATCCTAAGTAATTAGGCTTGTCCTATGGGAAAAATGGGCAATTAGTGTAACTAGATTTATGACTCAATTGCTAATAATAGCAATCGGTTGTGATGAGGCTGAACTCCCTAACTCTAGGACACCCTAAAACCAGGAGACAACGCGAGGTAAGTGTTCCTAAATGGTTCTAAAGGTCCTTACGAAGAGATACCGTTATCCAACAGTTCCAAAAGCATTGATCAAATGATCTTAATTTATTAAGTAAATAATTTTTAATTTTTCAAAGATTTTTGATTCCTAACATCTAAGGAATACCAAAGGCTCTACGGTTAGCAAATTTCAGCCTTGAGTTGCATCCATTGAAGGGCATCGTACTCTCAATCCTTGTATAATTTAACACATAAATTATAGTATATTATTGCCTGGCATGATTTTCAGGATTTTCGTGGACAGTGGACCTCGGAGCCAACAACATACTATAATTTACATACTCTAATTATGCAAGAACGATCACAATTAGTATACGAATATGAATGCGATCTCGGCAGTTAAACCGTCACAGCATAGTCAATTTATAAAGGGAATCTATAACCTCTAGGGTTTCTGTTTCAAACAATTTTAAGGTTAAATATATGATGAAAAATTAGAGTTTTTTGGAAGTTTTCACTGACTTTTGTGTTGATTTGCTATTAAGTTGTGATTTATTAACATTAAAACCAGATTGCTAGGATTAGACAGTCATCCTAAGCAATCAAACTCCAAATTCATTGCAACTTTTTCAGTAACAAGATATGAATGTGTTTAGACTACTGGAAGAGTTTCATGAATTTGGAATAAGTTTTGCGATCAATTTCCGAATTTTCAAAATTTAGGTCAGATTGCAAATTAACAAATCAACTCATAGCATAAGAATCTCAAATCAAGTAAAACTGTTACAGTATAGATAGAATCATAGTATTAGACTACTGTAAAAATTTTAAAGGTGTTTATGAAGATATTATGCCAATTAAAAATTCACACAAAATTCGGATAAAATCAATGAATCAATAAAAGTAGATTAAATGGTATGCTAAAATCATGTAGAAATTCCAGTAGATATAAAATAGGTTATATGATTTACTGTCAAAATTTCAAGACCTAATAATTAATGCTCCTCCATAAAATTGATTTTTGAATAAAAAGGGAAATTCGTTTCCTAGGAATTAAAATTCATTTTTTTAAAAGAAAATTGTAAAATCATATTAAACCTTTGTAAAATCTTTTGAAAATTTTTTACTAACCTTCTAAGGGCCTAAACTACTGGTTTGTAGGAAAAAGATTAGAAATTTCATTAATTTAATATAAAAAAGAATTACGACGCATAAAACGAATAAGCGATTAAAAAACAAATAAAAAACCTTTTTTCGAAAAACATTTCATGAAAAAATCAATTTATTATTGAACATTAATTATGGAGAGTTTCATAAATTTTTAAAACCTTTTGATATTTATTAAAAATGGCTGAATTTTAAAATAATTAAAAAATCTACTAAAAAGATTCAAAAAATTTCAAAACTTTTTAGGTGAACTGGAAATTTAAAAATCGGTTTTGGGTCAAAATTTCATCAAGTTTGGACTTGATTTGACCCGTTTGGCATTTTATACTCCAAAATATAATCCTTTGCTAGGTTACCTTTCGAAAAATCGAACGGAAACCGAGGCGGCCAAACCATGGTCCAAGATCACGATTTCCAGTAGTTTTGGAATTTGTAAAACCCTAGAAAAATATTGGTTTTTGAAAAGGATCCTATTTTCAAACAGTTGCTTTGTAAATCTCGTTTAAAACCATAGAGAAAAGAAAAGAAAGAAAATCGATCTTTGAATGGAGGAAAACTAATTTTTGGGCGAAATTTTTGATTTAAAAAACTTATAATCTATGTTATATCATACTGGAATTTTTAAAGAAAATTCATAGATTTGATATTCCAAAAAAATAAAACCCTAGCATGTTTTTCTAATTCGCAAAGAAGGGAGATCCTTACCGTTGATCGCAATCCGTGTCTCTTGGGTTGGTAATCTGAGATATTCGCTTTGTCTAACCCTTTGGTATGATGAAGAAGACTCAAAGAACACCCCAAAGATCCTTGATGTGTGATTTGTTGAAGAATAAAAGGGAATTCAAGAATTCATTTTGTGAAGAACCCTTGAGAGAGATGAACACACACTTCAAGAGAGAACAAGTTTTTTTCTCTTTATCTTTTTTTTCTTGGGGAGGAGAGAGAAAAAGGATGAATTTGGATTTTTTTTTTGGATCCTTCCTAGGATTGTTTGCTTTCATTTTTATATAAAAAAGCTAAGGTTAAGAGAGAAATAGTAGTTTCCAATGTGAGAGCTTCATTTTTGGCTTGTTTCTAATTTTCCCCTCTTGCTTTCTTTCTTTCTTGTTTTCAAATTAGATTTGATTCCAATCTTAATTTCTTGTCAATCAAGACATGCTATTCTTCATTCCACATTCCTTCTTTGGAAGAAAACATTTTTTAAGCAATCATTCCTCTTTTCCTTCTTTCCTTCTTTTCTTTTTTTATTCTTTTTATTTTTCTTTTAACAAATATGATGTCACCATTGTGACATCATCAAGGTTGGGTGCTCAACTCATGTGAGTCAGCCATGTGGTGAACCCACATGAGCTCCATCTTTACGGGCTTTAGCCCAATGGGCCATTTCACACGGGTTTCGGGTTTTTCCGTAAAAATTCAATAAAATCTTTCTAAATTCAACATTCTATATATGGACCCAACCCATTTGACATTTATGGTGAATCCCTCACACATGATCGGACCATCTTTTTTGGAAAATAACTTTTCGGACCAAAATGCCCCTATTTGACTGTTAAACATCCAAATGCGACCAAAATACCCTCAGATTGGTTCACCCCTAAAGGAAAAAATTAAAAATGGAAAGTCTTTGTGGTCAAACTTTAAAAATAGAAACTTTTAAAATTGGGTCCTTTCGGTGAGCAAATTAAACAAGATCATTTGGTATCCCCTGAAAATATCCAAAATGCCCTCAACACTCAGAATTTTCAAATTAAGCGAAACCCCTGAGAAATTCTAAATTTAGCAGGTTTTCCAAAATTCAGGAAATCATTCATAATCTCTCAGACATTTTTCGGAGATCAAAAAAATTGCACAAGAAAAGACCAAATTACCCTGAGCTGCTAGAATTTGGCGAGACTAGGGAAAACCCTGAGAAATTTCAAAAATAGCAGATTTCCGAAAATTTATGAACGAACTCAAGATTTCTTAGACACAACTTAGGAACCAAATATGATATGTTGAAAATGTCTAAAATACCCCCGAAGTGCAAAACTAAGAGAAAATCTTGAGAGATCTAAATTTAGCAGGTTTCCCAAATCTTACGAAATTACTCTTAATCCATTAGTCGTACCCTCAAGGTGGTTTTGGATATATGAGAAATGATTGAAATATCCATAAGATGATGAAAATGTGGAAGCCCCATGAGTTTCTAAAAATAGCAGCTTTTTCAAAATTTGTAAAATCACTCAAGATTTCTCAAATATAACTCGGGGGTCAGACAAGACACATCGGGAATGACCAAAATACCCCTGTAGTGTAAAAATGGGCAAAAATGAAGGAAACCCAAAAAATTCTAAAAATAACAGGTTTTTTTTAGTTGGTGGGAAACTTGAATTTTCATCTTCTAGATACCATTGGAACACCCTAGAAATATTTAGGATTGCGAATCAACTTCAGAATTCCTTTAACGATGCGAAATCTACCCTAAAATGCACAGATGCCTAATCCTAGGTGGAATACGGACTCGAAACTTGACAAACTATCAAATCTTTTTCTTTTTTAAAGTGTAGCAAAATGGGGGTGTCTACAGTTTCACAAAACGACAAAATCCAGTTCGTCCTATAGTCGAAGTAGGTACCACATTTTGTCCCAAGAAATTCGGTTTGTCTTAAGGCCGATCTGGGTGTCAAGTTATCCAATTCGTCCTATAGACGAGATGGATATCACATTTTGAATCTTAAAATTACCAAGTATGGTAGTTCGGCTAAGAAATCCAGTTCGTCCTATGGCCAATCTGGGTGCCAAATTTCACAAAATGACAAAATCCAGTTCGTCCTATAGCCGAAGTGGATACCACGTTCTGTCCCAAGAAATATGATTCGTCCTATGGCCGATCTGGGTGCTAAGTTTCACAAAACAAAAAAATCCAATTTGTCCTATAGCCGAAGTGGATACCACGTTTTGTCCTAAGAAATCTGGTTCATCCTATGGCCAATCTGGGTGTCAAGTTTAACAAAATGACAAAATCCAGTTCGTCCTATAAACGAGGTGGATGTCACATTTTGAATCATAAAATAACCAAGTATCGTAGTTCGGCTAAGAAATCCAGTTTATCTTGTAGCCGATCTGGGTACCAAATCCGCTGGACGACGAGCTCCCAGAACGTCCATACCCCACCTTGTCAAGGACCTCCAGGTCATCTTACGGACGAGGTGGGCACTCGCTTCACAAGAATAACAAGGCCCTACCTTGTGCCTTACTTCAATTAGTTTCTTCCTTCTCCAAGCCGAACATATTGACATGAGGAATAGGGGGGCAACTTATAGGGACCAAAAATGATCCTCCAATCGCAGACCGACACATGGCATTGAAAAAACCTGTGATTATACACCAAATGAAGGTTAACAAAGTAATCATACCCACTAAAGGAAGGTTCTAGAGAAAATTCTACCTAATCACTTGCTGCCACATGTCCAAGAGTAGAAGGGTGTAAGCCCAAGGGTGCAACCCACCCATATTTTGATGATCAACAAACCCAAATTGATGGTAGATTAGTAATGGTTGTTCTAGTGTTGTGATCAAGACAGGAATCATTGAAGCCATTACTACAAGCAAAGAGAAGAATGGCTCAACTTGGAGCTAGTCAAGCCTTGGTGGTCATCCTACAAACATTGAAGACTCAAGGGAACCCACATGCACAAAAGCAAGATAGAAGACCCTTCCAAGTGAACACCTCATGCAAGTGCTTAGAAGACAAAGACTCAAGAAGACACAAGAAGACTCAAGGTTCATATAGTGTGTAATAGAGTCCTCTTGGCATGAAGTCATTTGCATGGATTTATGTTTTCAAAACCCTTTAAAATGTATTTTGACAAACTTATAAAAGTATTTGAAAACATAGGACAAAAGCCCAAAAACCTTAGCCCATTGCTCCATGGTTTTAAATTGTAAAACTAAATTTCAAAGCAGGGCTGGTCGACCGGGATCCCACGATCGACAGCGGAAGGGTTGCTGGAATTCCAGCAATTACCTTTCAAAAGTGGGCCGGTCGACAGAGGCCAATCCTGTCGACCGCGGATATGCTCCTGGATTTATTGGAGCAATCCAGAAAGGTCTTTACGGTCGATCTCCACTGGCTCGGTCCACCGTGGATAGGTTTTGAATGAAAAAAAATAAAACAAACAGGAAGCCCTCGGAGGACGACCGCGGACACCCCGGTCGACCGCGGACACCCCGGTCGACCGCGGCGGTTTGAAATTCAAAATTAAAAATGAGCGCCCAATAAGGGCGGGCGACCGTCGTAGCTCGGTCTGGCAAAAGAGCCGTTGAGGCTTGCGCAGGTTACGTTTTCTTGACCCAGTATTTACAGTATTGCCCCCAAACGGTCATAAAGGCAGTTGGGCTATTTAAACCTCATTCAAGACCATCTAAAGAACCTTTTGTACATTGATCTTGTAAACCGTAGAGCTTTCTCTCTTGAAAATAAAAGATTTCTTCTTCCTCCTCTTGAAGCATCTATTCTTGCATTTATTTCTTGTCAAGAGGCACTCCCTAGGACTTTGATTTGTAATCATTAAGAGTGATTGAGAGCTTTGAGTGATTTGTATTTGCCTATCTAGAGGCTTGTTGAGCTTTATATTTCCTTATCTTTCTTGTATTTGCAAAGAGGAGTTGTACCCTTTGAGGTGGTGTGCGAAGAGGGTTGATTCCTTGGAGGCCTGTATTTGTGAAGAGGGTTTTTCCCTTGGAGGCGGATTTTTTTGTAAAGGCCCGGAGATTCGGCGTGCGGAATCTCAATATAATGAAGGAAAATCCCAAGGAAAAGACCAAGTACTTGGGTAGTGGAGTAGGTCCGTTTGTGACCGAACCACTATAAAAATCTTCGTCTGGTCTCTTTACTCTTTTCCTCCTCTCCTTGGTGTTTGGTAATTTCTTTCCTTAACTTGAAATTTTATCTGGAATAAGGGTTAGCATAATCTAGGTTTAAATCTCACACTCCTTGTAGTTATTTAGAAGAAATTTTTAAATAACCCAATTCACCCCCCTCTTGGGTTGCCCTTTGAGATTTCAATTGGTATCAAAGCTAAAGACTCTTAATAGATATTTCTATTAATTGAAATCTAAAAGTAAAAAGACGCATGGAAACCTCATCTTCCTCTACTCAATATCATGAGGGTCAACCCTCATCTAGGACACCATACTTCAATGGTGCCAACTATGGTTGTTGGAAGGTCCGGATGGAGATTTACCTAAAAGCCAAGAGTTTGGCATTTGGAGGATTATATAGAAAAGGGGTATACCGAACCAACCACCGATAGTGAGACTTGGAAAGACACCGAAAAGGCTGAATTCACTTTGAATTACAAGGCCATGAATTCCCTCATTTGCGCTCTATCTGCGGATGAATTCAATAGAGTTTCTACCCTTAAGACCGCAAAAGAGATTTGGGATACACTTGAGGTTACCCATGAGGGAACTACCCAAGTGAAAAAGAACAAAATTAATTTACTTCTAAGTGATCTAGAATCCTTTTAAATGAAACCCAGTGAGTACGTCACCAAAATGTATTCTAGATTCACTAACATTATGAATGAGTTGGAAGGTCTAGGTAAAGTCTTCTCAAACGAAGAAATGGTCAACAAGATTCTTCGATAACTTCCGAAGACATGGGATCCTAAGACAACGGCCATTGAAGAAGCTAAGAACGTGGAAACTATGAAGTTGGAAGAACTTATCAGCTCCCTCATTACATTTGAATTGAAGATGAAGAAAAGGGAGACAAAAGAGAAAGAGGCCCCAAAAGAAGATACAAAGAAGAAGAGTATTGCCTTCAAAGCTCAAGAAGAAGAGAGTGGAAGTGAGAATGAGAAGGAGAGCTTCAAGGCTATGAAAGAGATATCTCCCTCCTCATAAGGACGTTTAAGAAGTTTACAAGAACAAACATAAGAGACTTCCAAAAGGAGAAGAGTTCAAGAAAAGAAAAAGAAGAAGATAAAGATGACAAGGATGAATTAAGATGTTTCCGATGCCACAAGCTCGGACATGTAAGATCCGATTGTCCCCTAAAAAGCTCGACGAGAAGTTCAACAAGAGAAGAGGAAAGGAAAAGAAGAAGAGCTTCAGTGGAACATATGACGGGCTTAGTTGCTCATCTGGAAGCGAAGAAAGCGATGATGAAGTTTCTCACATTTGTCTCATGGGAATTAAAGGAGAAACTCACATAAGGAGGTAAATTCTTTATCATCACTTAATGTTGTAATCAATGAAGAAGATGAAAATGTTTCCTTCACTTATGAAGATTTGTATGATGCTTGCGAGAGAAATTTTAAGAAGCACACATTCTTGAAGTTTTCAAAAACATCAAACTTATGAAGGAAATAGAAAAACTAAATCATGAACTTGAAAATTCTAAAAAGGAATGCAATGCACTCACATGTATAGTTAATGAAAACAAAATCTTATTAGATAAGGTGAAAAATCTTGAAGTTTTAAATCAAGACTTTTTAAAAGAAAATCAAGAAATATATTTGAACATTGAAAAATTATATTTGGAAAATAAGGAGTTGAAATGGGAAAATGAAAAACTATGTTTGAAATTTAAGTGTGGGAAAACAACATGAGATGAAATATTTGATATGAAAGTTTCTTATGATAAGTGTGGTCTTGGGTACCAACCTCATCAAAAGACACCCTCATACAAGTATGATACCCACAAGCCCATTTCATTTGTAAAGGCTAGAACATCACATTCTCATTTGAATCATAATGCTAGTCCTAAAGTCATCCCTACTTGCTACTATTGTGGAAAACTTGGACATATAAAATATAATTGCAAGTTTAGAAAATCAAGTAGATATGTATGGGCAATAATGCCTAATGATGAACACATTTATGTGTGAATAGTAGTGGTAGGGTGCATGCATATTTTATGTTTTAAGCGGTGCTACTAAGGTATTTTTATTGTTTTTGTTGTTTCAGGATTTTTATTGGAATTATGAAGGAAATTGAGTTTAACATATGAAAATAGTGAAGAAATGACCAATTGCCATGAGAATCCAGAGTTCCAAGATGTCTTAGTTGGCTGAATTGGCCTGATGCTTTAGTATGATCAAATTGATAATGCCACACCCCCTTATTTTGCTTTGAAAGATGATATTTCAAGGATGGATGATGAAAAAAATAAGAGAAGAGAAAGGATCTTAATTCCAATGGTTGAGATTGAAATGATCAAGAGAGGAGAAGGGAATTATTAGTTGTTTATGTGCATTACAAAGGAAGGGTAGATTTGCCATTTGCGAAAGTATATGGCATGGTTGCAATTCATTCGAAAGATAAAGACAATTTGGTCATTTCATGCACATATTCCTCAACTTGGAAACTTTCCATTATTTTTCTACCATTTATAAAGTTGCTTGACAAAATAATTAGAAGGTTTTAGACAAACCTTTGGAAAGAAAAAAAATAGGAAAGCAACCTATGTGTTTTTTAGAAGAGATATAGAAAGCCCATTCAAGCCTTAATCTTATCCTTTCATTTGTTTCCTAAGATTAGCTTTTTAATCTCCACCTTACATCTTTTTCAATCACTTAATTTAGCAACCCTTCTCACCCAAAATCTATATATCAATCTCTCTTGAACTCTCCCCCATCTTCTTGAATTTTTAGTCTCGTCGCGTCTTCAGCAGTTTTTTTAATTTTTTTAAAAACTTCAACGGACCATAACTTCTTCGTTTTAGCTCCGATTCGCGCGTGGTCTGATCGTTGGACTCGTACCGACGAGAGGAATCCGATCAAGGCTTGAAGGAGGACAATTATTCAACCATTGAAGGAGAAAAAGAATAAGTTTTTCTTATTTTGCTCTTTATTTTAAATTACAATTTGATGTATTTTTTCTTTCAATTTCAATTAAAGAAGAGTTCTTTTTGTTTTCTTTTTTCTTCTCAAGTTCTTAATGGCAATTCTCTTCTTTCTACTTTTTATTTTTGTTTCTTTGACTTTCTTCATGAGTAACTAAATCATATATACTTAGGGTTTAGATGAAACCATGGGGAAAGAGAAAGGTTTTTAATTAAATTTAATGGTATGGAATTAATGGATTATAATTGTTGCATACCAATCATTCATGCCATTGGCTTTCCCCTTTCGTATGAGTGATTGTTATGAACATTATAAATATTTATATAGCCTTTAAAATTAGAGTGTGTCTTTGATAAATTACTCATGGCCAATGACATCCATTGATCTTATTTTCCATAGACTAATTATCAAATATACAATTCAATACACAAAAATTATTTTAATTAATTAATCTAATCCAAGCCCATGGTGGATTCTAACCCTAAGTACTCTTTTATATTGAATTAAGGTTTTTACAATATTCCAAATTACTTTTGCAATTTTTCAATTTACTTAAGCCCTTAGAATTTTAGTTTTCTAATTAAATTAGATAAGTAGTTAAAAGAGATCATTAGAACCTTGGTGCGCTTTGCCTAAATTAGGATTTTAAATCAAAAAGATCTTAGTTAAATTTGATTCTTAGATTGATTAGAATATACGCTTATATATAGTGTTGGCTCCGAGGTCAAGTCCACGAAAATCCTGAGTCCATTCCAGGCAACATTATATCATAGCTAGTATTCTAATCGGTACAATAATAGGATTGACAACTAGATTTCTCTTCCCTGAGTTCGACCCGTATTTACACGATCCGTGCACTTGCGGTTATTTTATTTCACAAACAAGTTTTTTGCGCCGTTGCCGGGGAAGAGAGTTACATTAGAATCTTAATTATTCGAAGTGTTAGATTAGTAGTTATTTTTAGTTTAGTTATATTTTTGGTTTCTTGCCTATCCATCTCTCTTACTTGGTTTTCTTGTATTTATGACCGTAGGTTGGGTGCGGAACTCGGCCAATCGACTAGAAAGAGCAAACCGGTTAGAGACGGTGGAAGACATCGCACCAAATCCAAATCAAGTAGTCATGGTGGAAGAACAAGAGCCGCTCAAGAGTTTGCGCGATCGCTTCTATCCGGCCCGAACCCCGCAACCTTCTTGCATTAGATTGCCGATTGCACAGGGCAATAATTTTGAGCTAAAATCGCAATTTATCTCTTTGCTTCCTCATTTTCATGGCCTCCCTTCGGAGGATACTTATTTATTTTTGCGTGAGTTTGAAGATGTATGTGCTTTAATTAAGTTGCAACAACTTACCGATGATGCGGTAAAGTTACGGTTTATTACGTTTTCACTCAAGGATGGAGCCAAAAAGTGGCTCTATGGCTTACCAACGAACTCCATCACCACTTGGGAGGAGTTCGCCGTCGCTTTCCTAAAAAAGTTTTTTTCATTACATAAAACTAATAAGCTTAGGAACGATATTTTACAATTCAAACAAAAGGCATTAGAGTCATTTTCTAAGTTTATGGAGAGGTTCAAAGGCCTACTCCAAGAGTGTCCTCACCATGAAATTGATTTGTGGCACTTATGCAAAATTGTTTATGAGGGCATAGATTACCAAACAAAGCAACTTCTTGAATCCATGTGTCCTAACGGTTTTACATCTTTCACGGATGAGGCTGCGGCATGGAATTTCTTACTTGATTTGGCGGAAAAAATAAGAGTGAGAATCCACTCAAGACGGTGAAAGAGCCACTTCAAGTAAGGAATTTCTAATAGAGGGTGCCGTGGCAAAAGAGGCCCATCTTGATAGCTTAATCAAAAGGCTAGAAGCAATAGTTGTCAAAGCACCTTCATAAGTCAATCAAATTGCACATATTGTTCCTATATGTAGTTAGTGTCAAGCCACGGACCATGTCATGGAAGAGTGCCCAACTCTTGCTAAATTTGGTAATTCTAATGAGAATGTAAGTGCTTTGTATTCTAATAATCCTTATTCTAGCACTTATAATCCGGGATGGAGAAATCATCCCAACTTTTCATGGAGTCAAGGTGGACCATCTAATTTCCAAGGCCAAGGCCAATTCGGCCAACCTAGGCCCACCTTCCCTCCCACTTTTATTCCGCCATCCCCTTCCGCTCCTACTTTTCAAAACCCCATGATTAATAATGTTTCAAATCAGCAACCGTCGGATTTTCAAAAACAATGAGAGTCGGCACGCATAGCTTCCTTAGAAAAAAGCATAGAACTTCTCACTAGCACTTTCATGACAAGCCAACACAACATGGAGAAGCAAATCTCCCAACTTGCCATGGCGTTGCATGAGAGGGAAAAGGGGAAGATGCCAAGTCAACCCGTTCCTAATCCAAGGAACGTGAATATGAATGTGAATCAACAGGTACCGCCAAATCAGTTGAATGCCATTCAACCAATTTTGCCGCCGCAAGAGCCCTCCAACGAATATAATGCTGTATATGCTTTAAGGAGTGGTAGAGATTACCACAAGGAGGAGGTCAGATCTGAACCTTCTATAGATATACAAGATACATCCAAAGAGGTAAGAAAAGACCCCCCTCCAACAGGCTCGATTGCGGAACCCAAACAGGTAAGTGAGGAGCAGGTTGTTTCTCCACCTGAAAATGAGTATGTGCCTAAAGCTCATTTTCCAAGGAGACTTGCTAATAATAAGAAGGTAGATGCCATGGATAAAATTTTAAATGTGTTTAAACAAGTGCAAATTAACATTCCTTTATTAGATGCGATTTCTCAGGTTCCTACTTATGCCAAAGTGTTGAAAGATTTGTGCACACAAAAGCGCACAACTAATGTGCCCAAGAAAGCTTTCTTGGCCGTAAATATAAGTTCCATCTTGTTTCAACAAATGGTGGCTAAGTATACGGATCCAGGATGTCCTACTATTTCTTGCACTATTGGTAACACAAATATTGAACATGCTCTTTTGGATTTGGGTGCAAGTGTAAATCTCTTGCCTTTTTCTGTATTTAAGCAACTAGGATTAGGAGACCTCAAACCAACCACCATCACTCTTCAATTGGCGGATAGATCAATTAAAACACCCAAAGGGATGGTTGAGGATGTGTTAGTTAAAGTAGGTGATTTTTTATTTTCCGTAGATTTTGTTGTGTTAGATACCGAGACTGTTGCTAATATCAAGGATCAAATCCCTATCATCCTTGGTAGGCCTTTCCTTGCTACTAGCAACGCTTTAATTAACTGTAGGAATGGCCTAATGAAATTATCTTTTGGAAACACATCGGTTGATTTTAATGTCATTAGATTGGGTAAGCAACCAAATTTTCATGAAGAAATCAATATGTTGCATTCCTTTCCTGATGATATTGTTTCTAACTTTGAAATTGATTTTGATGCAGGATTCCAAGAATGCTTGGACGAACTAGGAAATGATGGAGATGATTTCTTTTCCAAAGCTTTTGCCATCCAAAACGTGGAGCCTGTTGGACCACTCGCAACATCTCTTCCAAAGACATCAATCGAAAAAGCGCCACAGTTGGAGTTGAAGCCCTTGCCTTCTCATTTACGTTATGCATTTTTGGGTGATAATTGTACGTTGCCTGTAATAATTGCTGCGGACCTAACCTCCCCTCAAGAGGAGGAACTCATTAACTTGCTAAAAGATAACAAGAAAGCCATAGGTTGGACAATGGCCGACATCAAAGGAATTAGCCCTTCGATTGTGCAACATCACATCCATCTCGTTGAGGGTGCCAAACCTTCAAGGGAACATCAAAGAAGGGCTAATCCTGTGATGAAGGAAGCCATCCAAAAAGAGATTTTAAAATGGTTAGATAATGGGATCATTTATCCCATCTCGGATAGCCAATGGGTGAGTCCCGTCCAAGTAGTGCCTAAGAAGTCAGGAGTTACCGTTATACAATCAGCCACCAATGAACTTATTCCTACTCGTATTCAAACAGGGTGGCGAGTTTGTATTGACTACCGAAAGCTTAATGCCGCTACTTGGAAGGATCACTTTCCTTTGCCTTTTATTGATCAAATGTTAGAAAGGTTAGCGGGTCACGAGTATTATTGCTTTCTTGATGGATTTTCCGGTTACAACCAAATTCCCATAGCTCTTGAAGATCAAGAGAAAACGACATTCACATGCCCCTTTGGAACGTTTGCTTATAGACACATGCCTTTTGAGTTATGCAATGCACCGGCAACTTTCCAAAGATGCATGATGAGTATCTTTTCTGACATGGTGGAGACTTTCTTAGAGATTTTTATGGATGATTTTTCTATTCATGGCTCCACCTATGCCGAATGTTTACATCACTTAAAATTGGTCTTAGAAAGGAGTAGAGAAAATAACCTTGTCCTCAATTGGGAAAAGTGTCATTTTATGGTAAAAGAGGGCATCGTTCTAGGACATGTGATTTCTAAAGAGGGAATTAAGGTTGATAAAGCCAAGGTGGATCTCATTGTCCATCTTCCACCACCCAAAAGTGTGAAGGATATTCGATCATTTTTGGGCCATGCGGGCTTTTACCGGCGTTTTATAAAAGTTTTTTCTAAAATTGCTAGGCCTCTAACCAACTTGTTAGCAAAAGATCAAAAATTTGAGTTTTTCAAAGAATGCTTCGATTCTTTTGAGTGTTTGAAAAAGGAGCTAACTACGGCTCCCATCATTCGAGCACCTAATTGGACCGAACCGTTTGAAATTATGTGTGATGCTTCTGACTTTGCAATAGGAGCCGTGTTGGGTCAAAGATTCAATAAATTACCGCATGTAATCTATTATGCAAGTAGAACTCTCAATGATGCACAACTCAACTACACCACTACCGAGAAAGAATTTCTAGCGGTTGTGTTTGCATTAGAGAAGTTTCGGTCCTACTTGATTGGATCGCATGTGATAATTTATACCGACCATTCGGCAATCAAGTATCTTGTTGGAAAGAATGATGCTAAAGCTCGCCTCATTCGGTGGGTTTTACTTCTTCAAGAGTTTGATTTGGAGATTAAAGATAAAAAGGGTACGGAAAACTTGGTTGCCGATCACTTGTCTAGACTTCCTAATGCAAAGAATGACGAAGGTCGAATTAATGAAAACTTCCCTGATGAGCAATTGTTTGCTATTTTTAGTGAGCCATGGTATGCAGATATTGTGAATTACTTGGTTACAGGTGCTACACCGGATCATTGGTCCAACCAAGACAAATACCGGTTTCTCTCACAGGTAAAGTATTTCTTTTGGGATGTGATCCCTATTTGTTCAAAACTTGTTCGGATCAGATTGTCCGACGATGTATGCCCGATCATGAGCACCAATCGATTCTATCTTTTTGCCATGATCAAGCCTGTGGTGGCCACTTTAGTGCAAAGAAAACCGCGCACAAAGTTTTACAATGTGGTTTCTATTGGCCTAGTCTTTTTAGGGATGCTTTTGATTTTTGTAAGGCATGTAGATCTTGTCACTCGTTAGGAAGAGTTACAAAGCGAAATATGATGCCCCTCAATCCGATCTTAGTAGTAGAAATCTTCGATGTGTGGGGTATTGATTTTATGGGTCCGTTTCCCAACTCTTTTGGAAACTTGTATATTTTGTTAGGTGTAGATTATGTGTCAAAATGGATTGAAACCATTGCTTGCAAATCCAATGACCACAAGGTGGTGGTCAAGTTTCTTAAAGAAAATATTTTTTCACGCTTCGGTACACCTTGTGCCATCATTAGTGATAGGGGTAAATACTTTTGTAATAGATCGTTTGAAGCTCTTATGAAGAAATATGCTATTACTCATAAGTTGGCCACCCCTTATCATCCTCAAACGAGTGGCCAAGTGGAGGTTTCAAATAGGCAAATTAAGGAAATTTTGGAGAAGACAGTGAATCCAAACCGCAAGGATTGGTCCATTAGACTAGTGGATGCCTTGTGGGCTCATAGGACGGCATTCAAGACTGATCTTGCTCAGTCTCCTTACCGCCTTGTGTATGGCAAAGCTTGTCACCTCCCGGTTGAATTGGAACATAAAGCTTTTTGGGCTATTAAGAAACTAAACTTTGATTTGTCTTCTGCAGGTGTTCAAAGGCAATTACAACTTTCTGAATTGGAGGAGTTGCGCAATGAAGCGTACGAGAATGCAAAGATCTATAAAGAGAAGACAAAAGCTTTTCATGACAAACATATTTTGAGAAAATCGTTTCAAGAGGGCGAAAAAGTGCTTCTCTACAATTCAAGATTGCATATCTTTCCAGGTAAGTTAAGATCCCGTTGGGATGGACCATATGTGGTTAATAAAATTTTCTCCCATGGTGCGGTCGAGGTTCTAAATCTAAGCAATGGTGAGACTTTTAAAGTTAATGGTCAAAGATTAAAGCCATTTATTGAGTTGTCAAAGCCGGATATGGAAGTGGTCATGGATCTCCATGAACCTTCCTATTCGAATCATGCCTAAACAAATACGGTACGTACCCTCCTTTCTATTTTTAGTCCTCATATTTTTCTTTCTATTTTAATGCCTTGAGGACA
Source organism: Tasmannia lanceolata (assembly GCF_043159265.1). Lineage (NCBI taxonomy): Eukaryota > Viridiplantae > Streptophyta > Magnoliopsida > Canellales > Winteraceae > Tasmannia > Tasmannia lanceolata. Next base: position 3,101,672 of record NW_027518713.1, on the reverse strand, counting down.
ATGCATAAATCAAGTATGGGGGAGTAGCTTTTGGAAACTTTCTTTTTTAGTCTTTTCTATAAGCTAAAGTTAGAAATTTTCTTGTCGTTTTGTTTTTTGTAGTTTTTCAAATTAGAAAGAACTTGGTATTCTTAAAAAGAAAGTTGTTTTCCTATTTTAAGAAAGAAAGTTAGTGGATATTTTAATTTCGAAATTTGAAAAATTAGAAAGAATACTTTCCTTTCTTAGTTTTGTTTTCTTTTGGAATCTTTCTTTTAAAATGATTTGAATAAGAAATAGAAATAAAAACTTACTTTTTATATGGTATGGATAAAAAGGAAAGAAGGTTGAAACAAAAGAAAGAATGAATGATTTTTAGAAAGTTTGCTTCTTGATTATAGTTTTGATTTGTAGCCTTTTTGACTTGAGCTATTAAGTCTGAAGGGTTTTTATGCCTAGTTCCTTAAAGCCAACTGGATTGAGAGCAACTGACTGAAAACTCCATACATGGGTCAGTTAGAAAGCTTAATAAATCAAAGCATTGCACATAATCAAAGATAAAGCTTGAACTCATATGCATCAATGTCTATGACATATGCAAATCAAAGATTAGTCGGACAGTGCTTAGTAGCCTGAGTGTCTGGTGCATGCCCTGCATGTCATTCACACCAAAAGCAGTAGATGATTACAAAAAGTGAATTCTATTCTTAGAAAGTATGGGAAAAGTGAAAAGTATGGTGGGCCATATAAATTTGCAAATTTTCTACGAAGTTTCCGAATCAAATTTCTTTTATGGTACGATTACACTAGAAGCAAATTTAAGGGAGAAGAGTAGGACAAATTCAAAAGAGCATTCCTTACTTAAAATATTTTTTCTAATTTTTCCAACTTGGGATAGGATGCAAGGTTCAAGTATGGGGGTATTCTTGTTCTTCTATTTTGAGTAATTTATCAAAGAAAAAGTATTAGAAATTTTTGGCTTTATTCTAGTGCGATTTGGAAAGAAAAGTTTGTTTTTAGAATTTTGTATGTATATTCACTGCAAACACTCACGAGACAAAACTCGTCCACTAGGGTAACCTAAGGGTTTAAAGGCTTGTTGCACATGCTAAGTGCAATCGTGATTCCTACGAAAATCAATTAGGATTCTGTTTTTATTGTTTCGATTTTGTTATTTTTTCTTGTTTGCTTGAGGACAAGCAAAGCTCAAGTATGGGGGAATTTGATGACCACATTTATGTGTGAATGCTAGTGGTAGGATGTATGCATATTTTATGTTTTAAGCGGTGCTACTAAGGTATTTTTATTATTTTTGTTGTTTCAGGATTTTTATTGGAATTATGAAGGAAATTGAGCTTAACATATGAAAATAGTGAAGAAATGACCAATTGCCATGAGAATCCAGAGTTCCAAGATGTCTTGTTAGCCGAATTGGCATGATGCTTTAGTATGATCAAATTGATAATGCCACAACCTCTTATTTTGCTTTGAAAGATGAAATTTCAAGGTTGGATGATGAAAAAAATAAGAGAAGAGAAAGGATCTTAATTCCAATGGTTGAGATTGAAATGATCAAGAGAGGAGAAGGGAATTATTAGTTGTTTATGTGCATTACAAAGGAATGGTAGATTTGCCATTTGCGAAAGTATATGGCATGGTTGCAATTCATTCGAAAGATAAGGACAATTTCGTCCTTTCATGCACATATTCCTCAACTTGGAAACTTTCCATTATTTTTCTACCATTTATAAAGTTGCTTGACAAAATAATTAGAAGGTTTTAGACACACCTTTGGAAAGAAAAAAAAAGAAGGAAAGCAACCTATGTGTTTTTTAGAAGAGATATAGAAAGCCAATTCAAGCCTTAATCTTATCCTTTCATTTGTTTCCTAAGATTAGCTTTTTAATCTCCACCTTACATCTTTTTCAATCACTTAATTTAGCAACCCTTCTCACCCAAACTCTATATATCAATCTCTCTTGAACTCTCTCCCATCTTCTTGAATTTTTAGTCTCGTCTCGTCTCGTCGCGTCTTCAACAGTTTTTTTAATTTTTTTTAAAACTTCAACGGACCATAACTTCTTCGTTTTAGCTCCGATTCGCGCGTGGTCTGATCCGTTGGACTCGTATCGACGAGAAGAATCCGATCAAGGCTTGAAAGAGGACAATTATTCAACCATTGAAGGAGAAAAAGAATAAGTTTTTCTTATTTTGCTCTTTATTTTAAATTACAATTTGATGTATTTTTTCTTTCAATTTCAATTAAAGAAGAGTTCTTTTTGTTTTCTTTTTCCTTCTCAAGTTCTTAATGGCAATTCTCTTCTTTCTACTTTTTATTTTTGTTTCTTTGACTTTCTTCATGAGTAACTAAATCCTATATACTTAGGGTTTAGATGAAACCATGGGGAAGGAGAAAGGTTTTTAATTAAATTTAATGGTATGGAATTAATGGTTTATAATTGTTGCATACCAATCATTCATACCATTGGCTTTCCCCTTTCGTATGAGTGATTGTTATGAACATTATAAATATTTATATAGCCTTTAAATTGGAGTGTGTCTTTGATAAATTACTCATGGGCAATGACATCCATTGATCTTATTTTCCATAGACTAATTATCAAATATACAATTCAATACACAAAAATTATTTTAATTAATTAATCTAATCCAAGCCCATGGTGGATTCTAACCCTAAGTACTCTTTTATATTGAATTAAGGTTTTTACAATATTCCAAATTACTTTTGCAATTTTTCAATTTACTTAAGCCCTTAGAATTTTGGTTTTCTAATTAAATTAGATAAGTAGTTAAAAGAGATCATTCGAACATTGATACGCTTTGCCTAAATTAGGATTTTAAATCAAAAAGATCTTAGTTAAATTTGATTCTTAGATTGATTAGAATATACGCTTATATATAGTGTTGGCTCCGAGGTCAAGTCCACGGAAATCCTGAGTGCATTCCAGGCAACATTATATCATAGCTAGTATTCTAATCGGTACAAGAATAGGATTGACAACTAGATTTCTCTTCCCTGAGTTCGACCCGTATTTACACAATCCGTGCACTTGCGGTTATTTAATTTCTCAAACAGCTAACTCATAAGGAACTAATCCAAAAGGACCCAAAGAAATTTGGATACCTAAGCCCAAGACTTGATTCTCTATTTTGTAGGTATGCTTGAGTAGCAACTCCACTTTGGATAAGTGGTACATCGACAGTGGATGCTCAAGGCATATGACATTTGATCCCTCAAAATTCTCTACTCTCAACATGGAAGATCAAGGAATGGTAACATTTGGAGACAACGCCAAAGGAAAAATCATTGGTGAAGGTACAATCAAATTTAAAGGTATTACCATTAAAAATGTATTGCTTGTTGAAGGACCTTAGGCATAACCTGCTTAGCATAAGTCAATTATGTGATAATGGTAATGAAGTGCTTTTCAAAAATGATAAATGCATTGTTCATACTTCAAATGAAAATAAAACTGAATTTATTGCTATTAGAGAGAGAAATGTATACACTCTTATGCTTGAAGAACTTGTATTTCAAAATGTTACTTGTCTTGCATCTTTTGAAAATAATACATGGACATGGCATAGAAGACTAGGGCATTCTAATATGAAAATTATTGCTAGAATTTCTAAGAAAAATATTGTGGATGGTTTGCCTAAACTAAATTATCTTAAAGATCATTTATGTAAAGCATGTCAACTTTCAAAGAATTTTACAAGTTCTGTAATTTGTTACAAAGAGATAAGTGTGTCATATCAAGCAAATTAGAAGTGATCATGGAACAGAATTTGAGAATCATCAATTTTAGGACTATTGTGCAGAATTAGGTATAAATCATAACTTCACAACCCCTAGAACCCCTCAACAAAATGGTGTGGTGGGAAGAAAGAATAGGGTCTTGCAAGAAATGGCTAGAACACTACTTCATGATAACAATATTTCTAGACATTTTTGGGTAGAAGCTATGAATACAGCTTGACATGTGATAAATAGAATATTAATTAGACCCCATACTAGCAAGACACCATATGAGTTGTGGAAGGGAAGAAAGCCCAATATTAGTTACTCTAGGATCTTTGGATGTAAGTATTATATTCTAAACATCAAGGATAATCTTCACAAATTTGATCCTAAAGTAGATGAAGGGATATTTTTGGGGTATTCAAATAGAAGTAAATCCTATAGAGTGTTCAATCAAAGGACCTTGACAGTAGAAGAAGCTATACATGTTAAATTTGATGAACAAAGTGAGAAAAATGGGGTGACAATTGACTTAGATGAGGAAGATGAGATTCATCCAGTGGTATGTGAAAAGATGCCTCCACCTTAACTAATTCATTGGAAAATCTTAGCATTGAAGGTGAGTCAATTGAAGAGAGAGGGAATGAGGAAGAGGATCCAAAAGGGAAAAGAATTATTGCAAGCCACCCCTCTACTCAAATTATTGGTAAAGCTTCACAAGGAGTTAAGATTAGGTCTCATTTAGGACTGTTTGTGGTCACTTAGCATTCATCTCACAAATTGAACCTAAGTCTATTGTTGAAGCAGAAAATGATGAGTTTTGGATGATTGACATGCCAGAAGAGTTAAATCACTTTGAAAGAAAATAGAGTATGGCAATTGGTTCCTAGGCCAAAAGAAATAAAGCCCGTTTAGTCGCCCAAAGTTACAACTAGGAAGAAGGGATTGATTATGATGAGACTTTTGCCCCTGTAGTCCTGTTGGAGTCCATTAGAATGCTTCTTGCATATGCATGTTATAGAGTTTCAAATTATATCAAATGGATGTCAAGACTGCATTTCTAAATGGATATATTATGGAGGAGGTATATGTGGAGCAACCTCCTGGATTTGAAGACTTTAAGCACCTGGATCATGTCTTTAGATTGGACAAAGACCTATATGGATTGAAGCAAGCTCCTAGAGCTTGGTATGAAAGGCTTAGTTCATTTCTATTAGGCAAAGGATTTGAAATGGAAAAAGTTGATAAGACTTTATTTATCAAAAGGAGGGTGAAGACATACTCATAGTCCAAATCTATGTAGATGACACCATCTTTGGGTCAACTAATGTGAGTATGTGTGAAGAATTCTCCAAATGCATGCAAAATGAGTTTGAAATGAGCATGAGGGGAGAACTTAAATATTTTCTTGGTTTACAAATCCACCAATTGGCAAATGGAATCATCATAAACTAAGAAAAATATACAAAAGAACTGCTAAGGAAATTTGGAATGGAAAGCTCTCCTCCAAAGTCCACTCCTATGAGCACATCTTCAAAATTAGCAATAGATATCATTGGACCAAAGGTTGATCAGAAAAAGTATATGGGAATAATAGGGAGTCTTCTCTTTCTGACTGTTAGCCGACCGGATATCATGTTTAGTGTTTGCCCATGTGCTAGATTTCAGTCAAACCCAAGAGAATCTCATTTGCTCTCTGTAAAAGGATATTCAAATATTTGAGAGGCACTTCCGGTCTAGGTCTATGGTATGGAAAGTCAAATTCTTTTGACCTAGTAGGATATTCTGACGCTGACTTTGCCGGATGTAAAATTGATAGGAAAAGTACTAGCGGCACTTGTCAGTTCTTAGGAAGATCCTTAGTATCTTGGTTTAGCAAGAAACATAACTTTGTTGCCCTATCTACCATAGAAGCAGAGTACATTGCTGCAGGAACTTGTTGTGCACAAGTTTTATGGATGAAGAACACCTTGGAAGATTATGATTTAAAGTTTAAATGTGTTCCAATCCACTGTGACAATACTAGTGCAATCAATCGAACCAAAAACCCAATTCAACATTCCCGAACTAAGCATATTGATATAAGACATCATTTTTTAAGAGATCATTCCCAAAAGGAAGACATCATTATCTCTTATATCAATACAAATGATTAACTTGTGGATATTTTCACTAAACCACTAAGTGAAGAAAGATTTTGTGATATTAGAAGTGATTTAAAAATGTGGACACTTGATCAAGTGAAAGAATTTGACTGACATGGTACTTAAATGATTATCTGTATCTACTATATGTACTTGATTGTGTGTTTGCTATTGGATGCATGACTAGATGTCAAACCTTAACATAAAATTCACTCAATTGGTGCCCTTAGACTTCTTAGTTCCTAAAAGGGAGACAGTACTATCATCTCTAATTAAGACACTTAAAAGTTTGGCAAATGCCTACATCTAGTTCATGAACATGCCTATTTGGATGCTATTTTGATATATGTATAGGCATATCCATAGTTATATAGGGGCAGTTAAAAGTGAACTCCTAACACACAAAAAAGGGAGAATCTTGTGCTATCTATGGAGACTCTTTCTCCTCACTCTTTTTTATGTAACAAAAGGGGGAGAAATAGGACATCTTGATTATGGTTAGTATGTTCATGACTATGCATTGATGTGAGTATTTGTACTTCCTCTATGCTTGAATCTACTACCTATGCTTACCTTGTTCTCTAATTGAAATACATACAAATATAGTAAAAATCATAATTAATCATCATTTATGATAAGCACATAATGAGGGGGAGGCATAAAATTACATATGTATCATATCTAGGGGAGCCTCCACCCCATAATCAATTTGAGTTTGTCATTATCAAAAATGGGGAGAATGTAAGCCCAAGGGTGCAACCCACCCATATTTTGATGATCAACAAACCCAAATTGATGGTAGATTACTAATGGTTGCTCTAGTGTTGTGATCAAGATAGGAATCATTGAAGTCATCACTAGAAGCAAAGAGAAGAAGGGCTCAACTTGGAGCTAGTCAAGCCTTGGTGGTCATCTTACAAACATTGAAAACTCAAGGAAACCCACATGCACAAAATCAAGATAGAAGACTCTTCTAAGTGAACACCTCATTCATGTGCCTAGAAGACAACGACTCAAGAAGACACAAGAAGACTCAAGGTTCATATAGTGTGTAATAGAGTCATCTTGGCATGAAGTCATTGTGGAACCCGATCCGAGAGAGGCGGGGGGACGTGCCCCCACGCGAGTCTCGGGATCATCCACGTGAAGGAGAGCTCCGCCAAGGAACTCTCGAAAGAGTGCCCCTCACAGCATGAGAGGCGATGTAAAGTGAGATACCTCTCGATTCGGGGACTAGCCCGGATTCGAGACGCACCTTAAACAAAGAAAGAGTCGCCATCCAAGGAAGTGGGCCCTGGATCCCATGCTGTGCTCTGTCGCCACAGATAACCAGAGATATATAAAAGGTCCGTGCCTGATGACGAATGGGGAAGGGGTTAGGCGCCCCCAATTCGCCCAAGTGCGAGCACCTGGTCTCTTATGCCATTCATTATTAATTTTGAAGAATTTTGGGCGAAAATCACGCGAAATGGGAACGAAGATCTCCGAGATAACGTCTATCTAATCATGCATGTCTCGGAGATGAATAAGAAGCACAAAAAGGAAATGAAAGATGTCACCTAAGAATAGCTAGATTATGAGTGTCATGCCTAATTGGTGTCTAAGTTCTGGTGGGCATACACATGCATGCTACATCTAAAGGTATAGGATCTGTATATGAAAGTAAGAAAACACAGCAAAACATACAGCACAACCAATGACTCGACCCGACACACCCTAAACTCTAAGGTGATAATTGACTCGGACCAAGATGGCCATCCATCTTAGCTGCACTACGTATCCCGGCCTCGGGAAGAATCAGAGCCAACGTAGTTCGGCGACCTATGCTAAACTACAATGCCTAACCCTCTAGAACCGCTATCCTAGACTCGATTAACTAGACCCGACTAGTTTTTAAAGCTTCTTGCGACATTGCTTAAGTTCAAGTGAATGGTGATTTTTAGGACTCCCTGTATGCCCTAACTAATGCCAGTGAACCCTACACCCTAGGTGTGACTAGGCTGTGTGTCCTAAGGAAAATCGTGGGCTATCTAAGCGCGTTCTAGTCTAGCCATCGGCTCGACTAAGTGTCTAACCGACCACGACCTGAGGCCTCCTAACTCTAGGGACACTCACACGACCGGACATGACAAAGCAACACAATCAGGACAGACTCCCCACTCTACGACACCCCCAAACGCCTAGGACTGACTCCTAACTCTATGGGAGGATCTTTTGAAAATTGTTGGTAAAGTTATTTTGAAGAATTTTTGTAGTTTTGGAAGGTTTTGAAGTTGTGAAAGTTATGAAGTTGTGGGAAATTGCGGAAATTGTGAGAAATATTTACAAAAATGGTGACTGCACTCAGGATGCCAGCAGCACGCCTGAGCTGCCTACGTACCCCTCAGCTAGGGATCAAGCCATCCGTAGTTCGGAAGGAAAGTGAGAAATAATTACAAAAATGATGACTGCACTCAGGGTGCCAGCAGCACGCCTGAGCTGCCTACGTACCCCTCAGCTAGGGATCAAGCCATCCGTAGTTCGGACCTGACTACTCCTAATGACTCGAGATTTTTGAGATTTTTGATTTTTAGTTGCTTTTGAAGTGTTTTTTGAATTTTTGACACAAGAGGACAAAATCCTATCACCATAAGGGTAGGATAGACTCCTGATGTCCCGCAAAGGTTGGACAGCATCCTATGCTTTGCGGGGGAATTGGACAGAATCACGACTTTGCAAGGGTTGGACAGCATCCTATACCTTGCAAGAGCGGATAAAATTTACGCGACTTGATGAGAGGATGGACAGAATCCTAACCCCTATGATGATAGGACAGACTCCTGAAAGACTGAAGGACTGACTCCTATGCTGAAAACGGACTCTGGAAGATGGAAAGGCGGAATCCCAAACTTTATGAAGGGATAGGACAGAATCCTAAACTCTACAAGGGTAGGACAGGCTCCCAAACCCTAGGACGGTAGGACAGACCCCTAAACTCTCTACGACTGACTCTATAGAGAAAGGAATCCTTTAACCTGTGAAGACTCTAAAAACGAAAGGAAACTCTAGAAGATGAAACCCAAGCATCAACACAAACCCCAAAAGAATGAGTGAAAAGGGAAGGGCAGGCTCCGAGATTCCTACGATTCAATTAGAAGTACACAAAGAAAGCCCAACTAGCAGGGAGAAGAAAAATGGTCTAAGGGTCTCACCACACAACCGGCTAGTCAGACAAAATGACCAAGAATTACCGATGCCCTGAGTGAATATATCAATATTGGCCAAGAGCGTCTGAAGGGAAGAATACCCCATAGGCCAACTGGATGGTCGAATCTATTGGGAATCACAAGCCTGATATCATTAACAGGTGGCAAGGATAATCAAAGAGTAATACAACTAAATTCGATTTGTAAGCACAGAGGTATCCAAAAAAAAAAAAAAAAGTTAGAATTGTAGAGTGCATTACAAAACCAAGACCAACTTGCGAGGACCGAGCAGTCCCAAATTAGTTTGTAATCAAAGTATAATACAACTGAAGTTTATTTGCAAACCCCAATCATAGCCCATTCCATCTGCAATCTCAGGGCATTCAAATACATATATCAAAGCCACAACTAAAGAGGACCGACGATCACAATCATTACCCGATGCTCAGGGCCAAAATAGATGCAATGGACACCATTCAATCGAAAAAAACGAAGCAAGGATAAACATCTAGTGCGATCAATATTACCAATAAATGGAAATGTTACCCGAGCTGCTAGAGGAGGAGGAATGACATACCTGAAGATCGCTACGAACCCAGGTCTGATGGCGGGATGCCAAAACGGGATGATCGATGGAAATGGGTGCGATTGGCGGACGGGCAGAGGCCGGCTGGAGGAGACGAAGTTCGGGGTCGAGCTCCCCCTCCTCTCCCTCTCTCTCTCTCTCTCTCTCTCTCTCTCTCTCTCTCTCTCTCTTTTTCTTTTCCTTTCGCGACAGATATCGCAAAATCCGAGAGGGAGGTGCGGAGAAGACTTGAAAAAAAAGGGGTTTGGAGAGCTCCCTCTCTCTCTCTCTTTCTTTCTCTCTCTTTCTCTCTCTCTCTTTCTCTCTCTCTCTCTCTTTCTTTCTCTCTCTTTCTCTCTCTCTCTCTCTCTCTTTCTTTCTCTTTCTTTTGCGACAAATATCGCAAAAAAAGACAGAGAGGGAGGTGCGGTGGCTGGTGGAGAAAATACAAGGGTTTGGAGAGGTGATCGGAGGAGGTGGTGGTGAGGGTGGGAAGAGAATGATGGCTGTGGTTGCAGAAAAAAAAAAGGGGGTTTTTCGATGGGACTGGGTTTTGGGTTTGGGAGGTGTGGAGAGGGGTTTGAAGGTGGAAGATGGAGGGGGTAGAACGAGGGAGATGGTGGCTTGAATTCCGGTGGGTTGCCGGCCGGAGATGGGTTTGGCCTCGCCGGATTCCGGCTGGCCGCGGTGGTGAAGAGGGTGAAGATGGGGGAGGTGGTGGAGAAAATGGGGAAGAAGAGGAAGGTGGGGGGAGGAGAGGCTGGCCGGAGGGATGGTGGTGGCCGGCGGCTCGTCCTCCCTCTATCTCTCTGTGTTGTTTTTTTTTTTTTTTTTTTCTTTAAATTGGTTCTGCTGATGGAGGCTAGGGTTCGGGTTCGCAGAGGTGGAGGTTGTGGCTGTGGAGGTGAGGGTGGAAAGGAATGGAGGAGGAAGATGGAGGGGTTGTAGGCTTGCCGGATTCCGGCGGGCTTGCCGGAGAAGAAGATGGTGGCTGTGGGTTCTTCTCCCTCTCTTCTTTTTTTCCTTTTTTTTTGGAATCTCCTCTTCTTTCATGCAAGAAATCCCTTTGTTTTATACTTAGGGTTGAATCCTTAGCTCTAATCCCAACCATCTATGTGGCATCTTCCTTCCCTTGGGTGATCTCCACCCTTGATCTACTTCCTCCACAAGCATTCCTTTTTAGAAACCCTAAAACCCTAAAATGTTCTAACTAATCTAGACCCTACACCTCATCTCTTAATCCAATGGCCCATGCATGTTGCTTGCAAAGAAAGTAATGCCCATTTTATTAAAATACCCCTAGGACAAGGTGATTTTACCCTATTGCCATTATGCCCTACTTGCTTTTATTTCCATCAATGAGCACCCTCACTTGGTTGTTTTCAACCCCCTCTTTCGTAATAAAGAGAGATAGCACCAATACTACCCTGCTTCGATAGCCGCGCTAACCTGTTCCAAATTTTTACACCGATTGACCAATGGGCCGACATGGGCGCACCCTCATTTTGTATCGGACGAGGGGAATGATATGAGCACAGCCAGTTTTGATGATGGCACACACTCGCCCGTCTTGTTCTCCATTTTTCGCCCGATTGCCCTGAAATTTTGCAGGGGGATTCTCGAGAATACTAACAACCTCCTGGGGATTTGTACCCAGAAATATGCGCCATAAGATACTCAAAGACTCAGGCCTTCCCCTCATTCTGGGCCCAGGCCTTCAGGAATTTGGGAATTTCGCTAGATTTTGAAGTTCTTATTTAATTTTTGGGAATTTAAGGCCTTGTCAAAATGGGGTGTCTACAGATGCCCCTCTTTGGCAGAGTGTGCTTGTCGCACGGAAGCCAAAGCCGAGCAGACAACACATTTTGACTGGCCCAAGATTTCGAACGGAAGGGATGCAAGGGGGGGGGGACGAGATGGATCGACGAGACGGATTCTCATCGAGAGGGAATGATAAGATGAATTGACGAGAGAGATTCTCGAAAAGACTACTGAGATGGACTCTCAAGAGATAGTGAGACAGACTCTCACAAATTACAGAATGGAATAATTAGACAGCCTCTAATTAAGCCACTCAGGGATTTGGATATTAGAAAGCGGAATGATTAGACAGCATCATGATCAAACCTGATTTAGGATCTGAGAAGAGAGCATCTAGACAGATCAACAAAGCGGAATGATTAGACAGCATCATGATCACACCTGATTTAGGATCTGAGAAGACAGCATCTAGACAGATCGACAAAGCGGAATGATTAGACAGCATCATGATCACACCTGAATTAGGATCTGAGAAGACAGCATCTAGACAGATCGACAAAGCGGAATGATTAGACAGCATCATGATCACACCTGAATTAGGATCTGAGAAGACAGCCTCTTGACAGATCGACAAGGCGGAATGATTAGACAGCATCATGATCAAACCTGAATTAGGATCTGAGAAGACAGCATCTTGACAGATGAACAAGGCGGAATGATTAGACAGCATCATGATCAAACCTGAATTAGGATCTGAGAAGACAGCATCTTGACAGATGAACAAGGCGGAATGATTAGACAGCATCATGATCAAACCTGAATTAGGATCTGAGAAGACAGCATCTTGACAGATCGACAAAGCGGAATGATTAGACAACATCATGATCAAACCTGAATTTAGGATCTGAGAAGACAGCCTCTTGACAGATCGACAAAGCGGAATGATTAGACAGCATCATGATCACACCTGAATTGGGATATGAGAAGACAGCATCTTGACAGATCGACAAGGCGGAATGATTAGACAGCATCATGATCAAACCTGAATTTAGGATCTGAGAAGACAGCCTCTTGACAGATCGACAAAGCGGAATGATTAGACAGCATCATGATCACACCTGAATTAGGATCTGAGAAGACAGCATCTTGACAGATCGACAAAGCGGAATGATTAGACAGCATCATGATCAAACCTGAATTTAGGATCTGAGAAGACAGCATCTTGACAGATCGACAAGGCGGAATGATTAGACAGCATCATGATCAAACCCATTTGAAGCCATTTGAAAATTTGATTCGAAAGACGTGTTCAAGTTTCTCAAATCTTGATTCGTTAAAACGGATATCTCAAACATCAATGCATGCTAGGTATCTTTTATGGTCTGACTTTCGTCAGGACATAAAAGATGCCCCTAGTAAAATTTCGCTTCCAGTTCAGGAGTCTTTAACAAAACTCAAACAGATTCAAGCTTTCTTTCATGAAACTTGGGTTACAAAGATTTTGAAGGCACAAGAGACTGACTCTTGCTGAAAGGTCTACCACATTTATGCCAATTGCAGGGGCTCCGGGCCTCAAAGGCTTTCAAAATGCACAAGAGACTAATTCAGCCTGAAACACTTTCAATTTTCTACCAGCTGTCAGAATTTCTGGTTGCACCGGTTTTCAACTTCCAAGCAGACTGATTCTGCTTGACATATCTTAAACCCTCTGCCTGTTGCAGGAATTTCAAATGGGCCCGAGAGCTTGCCGCGCTTCTAGACCATGTATAGGTCATTTCGCCTTCTAGAGATGCGACTTCATTTTCTGGTACCTGTTACCCCAGCTTTTGAAAGTATACTGGACCAAACAGGTCACTTTGGGACACACCTGACTCGACTGAGTACATGACTTTGGCTTGACAAAGAATGACCTTGACAACTGCTTGACAAAGGACTTTTGGTGAGTACACAACCGATTTACAAGACTGACTTTCAGGAAAGACTGAATCTGCTTCTTAATTTGATAATTGTTTTAAGATGGTACAGCTTACCACTCTTGGAATTCTTTGAATACCGCATTTTAAGGTGATTTCGCCTCTTTCTGGTATTTAGTCGTAGTTATTATACCCTTTGGATTGCTCGGTTTTAACCCCTAGCTTAGAGGAATATCAAAGGAAGCCTTGCCGGCACTTTTCAGACCTTGAAGTGATACCGATACAGGCATGAAAGTCTTGCCAGCTTCTGAAATTTAGTCCTTCGCGAGAAGTCACTGCCATGACCAGACTGCCTTTTGGGTTTTCAATCTGGCGGACCGCTTGCCTTAATTTTTGCCTGGACTGCCTGCCCTTGCAGGTTTTCCATCCAGCAGGCTCTGCACCCTGATTTTTGCCTAAGCCGCCCTTTCGGGTTTTCAGCTTAGCGGGCGAATGACCCTAACTTTTGCCTAGACCGCCCTTTCGGGTTTTCAGTCTAGCGGGTCTAAGACTCCATTATTCTTTTCTTTTCTTTTTCTGTTTCTCCACAAACCTTTGCCTTATCACACCAGGAGGACTTCTAGGTGGGTTAGGGTTTGAAAGAACTGGATCAGGGTGTTTGCATTGACTGGACCGAATCTGGACCCTTCCAGATAACCTACGTACCTCCAAAGAGTGAGGATCAGGTCCGCGTAGTTCGCCCATTGGGGACTTTGGGTTGAGATTATTTTGATTTGACTTCTTTTTTTTCTTTTTGAAAGTTCTCTCTTTTGTTTTTTTTTTCTTTTCAACCGTTTTGAAAGATTTGCTTTCTTCTTTTCTTTTCTTTCCTTTCAGCAATTTTGAAAGATTTGACCGAACCCGACGTTGTCAAGTTGCCTACGTACCCTGTGGAAAGGGATCAGGTCATGGCGTAGTTCAGGCTTTGCATCTTTTATGGCGTCAGTCATAAAAGATGCCCCTGGTTTGAGGGTGACAAAGAAATTTTGATTTTGCTCATTGGCTCAAAGGGTTTGCAAACGGTCTTTGACTTTTCTCTTTTGTTTTTCAATTGGATTTTTGGATTTGAAGCTCAGATCGACCAAGGACGGCCTCCTGGTGTCTTAGGCATAATACTTTTTAAGTTGATCAAGGTTTGTGGGTTCTGTTAGTTTTTCACCATTTTGATCAAGGAGTCTGACGGCTTTTCCAGGCAGGACTTCATCGACAATGTAAGGACCCGACCAGTTTGGTCTGAACTTCCCTCGGGGATCATGGACCGGTGCCCTGTAGGATTTCAAAACGAGGTCACCTTTCTGGAGATCTCTGATCTTCACCTTTTTGTTAAAGGCCTTCTCAATTCGACGCTGATACCCCTGGACATGATACAGAGCTCTGAGCCTCTTCTCATCAATCATCTGCAACTCCTGATACCGGGCCCTTGCCCATTCTGATTCTGGCAAACCAGCTTCCATCATTACCCTTAACGAAGGAATTCTCAGCTCAACTGGTAGGACTGCTTCCATCCCATACACTAATGAATATGGCGTAGCTCCCGTAGAGGCCCTGATCGACGTTCTATAAGCCCACAAAGCATATGGTAGCTTATTTGACCAGTCCTTGTACGTTTCTGTCATCTTGCTGATGATGGCTTTGATGTTCTTGTTTGCGGCTTCGACGGCACCATTTGTCTGAGGCCTGTATGGTGAGGACTTGTGATGCTTGATCTTGAACTCCTCACAGAGGTGTACCACTTCTTTCTTGAAGTACGATCCATTGTCTGAGATCAGCTCATGCGGCACCCCGTATCTGCAGATGATGTTCGTTCGAATGAATTTGGCGACTGAGGCTGAAGTCAGCGAAGCGAAGGATGCGGCTTCGATCCACTTAGTGAAGTAATCGATGGCTACCAGGATGTACTCATGCCCGCTTGAAGATTTTGGAAACACCTTTCCAATAATATCGATTCCCCAGACTGAAAACGGCCACGGCGAAGTCAGAGAATGTAACTCAGAAGGCGGCACGTTAATGAGGTTCGCATAAACCTGACATTTATGACACTTCTTCACGAAGGCAAAGCAGTCAGCTTCCATGGTTGGCCAGTAGTACCCAAGTCTCAGGATCTTTCTTGACAGCATCTTCCCGTTCATGTGAGGCCCACAGACTCCTTCATGCGTCTGCTCTATGAGATTAGCTGCTCGATCTTCATCTACACAAAGAAGCTGGATTCCATCAAACGACCTCCTGAAGAGCTCATTGCCGCAGATAATGAAGTTAGCCGTCAACTTCTGGAGAGACCTCCGTTCTTTTCCTGATGCTTCAGGGGGGTGCCCTTGGCCTAAAATGAGATTCTTTATATCAATGTACCAGGGCTTTCCATCTGGACATCGGGCTGCTATCTCTATAGCGTTCACATGCGCTGGAGCCCATTGTAACCGCACTGCCAGAGGCTGAACTTCCATTGATGCAGAGATATCCAACATTGAGGCTAGTGTAGCCAAAGCGTCCGCGAAATGATTTCTCGTCCTCGACAGATGAGTAAATGTAACATTCTTGAACCTCCTGACCAGGGAATCCAGGTGCGTGTGATACGGGATCAATCTATCCTCCTTTGTTTTCCATTGACCATTGATCTGACAAATGATCAAGATCGAGTCCCCGAAAACATCTATCTCTTGAATATGCAGAGCCAAGGCTGCTTCGAGACCAGCAATGCAAGCCTCATACTCGGCCTCATTGTTGGTACACTTGAACTGCAACTTGATGGACACGGGGATGTACTCTTTCTTCGGAGATATCAACACTGCCCCAACTCCTTGACCTCGGTTGTTCACAGCACCATCAAAATACATCAACCATCTGGTGCTTTGGACCTCCTCTTCTACAGCCATGATCTCTTCATCAGGAAAATCTGCCGTCAGAACGGCATTCTCATCTATAGGCGCATCAGCCAACTGCTCAGCTATCACACGCCCTTTAACTGATTTCTGGGTCACATAGGCAATATCAAATTCAGACAATAGCAGCAACCATCTGGATGTTCGCCCGGTGAGAGCGGGCTTCTCGAACAAGTACTTCAACGGATCCATCCGTGAGAGTAAGAGAACCTTGTTTGATAACAGGTAATGCCTAAGCCTCTGAGTTGCCCAAACTAGTGCCAGACAAGTCTTTTCCAAGATAGAATATTTGATTTCGTATTCCAGCATCTTCTTGCTGATGTAGTAGATAGGCTTTTCTTTCTTCGACTCAGGGTCTTGCTGGGCTAACATGCAACCCATAGCTGTGTCGGTGATAGATAGGTACAGCAATAGTGGCTGGCCCGGAATAACTGGCGACAAGACAGGAGGCAAAGTTAGACACTGCTTGACTTTCTCAAATGCTTCCTGACACTCATCATTCCACTTCTTCGGAGAATTTTTCTTTAGCAGCTTGAAGATGGGTTCACACGTCATTGTCAACTGATTTATGAACCTTCTTAGGTACTGAACCTTTCCCAGGAAACTACGGATCTGCCTCTCGGTCCTCGGCGGCTCCATCTCTTGGATTGCTTTGATCTTTTGAGGATCTACCTCGATCCCTCTTTCGCTGACCATGAATCCCAATAACTTCCCTGAAGTGACCCCAAATACACACTTGCTCGGGTTCAAGCGAAGCTTATACTTCCGGATCCTTTCGAAAAACTTCCTCAGGACTACGGCGTGCTCTGGTCGAGTCTTGGATTTAACGATCATGTCATTGACGTAAACCTCGACCTCTTTGCGAATCATGTCATGCAATAAGGTGGTAGCCGCCCTCTGATAGGTTGCCCCTGCATTCTTCAGCCCAAACGGCATCACTTTGTAGCAATATGTTCCCCATGGAGTGGTGAACGCAGTTTTTATCATGTCCTCAGGGGCCATCTTGATCTGATTATATCCGGAAAACCCATCCATAAAGGATAACAAAGCATGACCAGCTGTATTATCCACCAGGAGATCGATGCTCGGCAAAGGAAAGTCATCCTTGGGACTCGCCTTGTTCAAATCTCTGAAATCCACGCACATTCTGACTTTTCCGTCCTTCTTGGGCACCGGTACTATGTTAGCCAGCCATTCTGGATATTCAACCACTTGAATGAAGCCCGCATCTAACAGCTTCTTGACTTCATCATGGACTTTCAACTCCCATTCTGGTTTTAATTTTCGAAGCTTTTGCTTTTTCGGCTTGGCACCTGGGATTAGGGGAAGACGATGCTGGACGATGTCTTCGCTTAATCCCGGCATGTCATCATAGGACCAAGCAAAAACTTCTTTGTATTCCTTAAGCAAAATGATTAGTTCTTTACGCTCCTCCGGGGATAACGTTTTGCCAATCCGTATTTCCCGGATTAAGGTTTCATCACCTATGTTGACGATTTCAATTTCTTCTTCAAGTGGTTTAGCTCGACGCTGCTCCTCCTGAGTAATCATGTGTTTGATCTCAGGGGGAGTTTCGTCGGCATCCTCATAAGAGGGGGAGTCTTGATCATTGTTATTAGTTTTATCAATTTGAGAAGCAGAAACAGAGTCAGAGACAGGAAGATACTGAAACGAGTCTTTCATTTCATTCATAGAATCAAAATTTACATCATTGATCAATTGGCCCACAGCAGGCTTTACAGTATGCTCAAAAAGAAAGTTTGTATCGTCAACTGAAATGTTGACACCTGACTCAACTGGACTATGTATGGACTTTGCAGTATATTCTATGACGGACTCATCTTCATAGACAGCATCTATACCGGAGGACTCGCCACCCACACCAGGAATGTCTAAGCTTCCTAAGGTACCTGCATCCAAAGAATTGTTAGAAATAACAGACTTTATACTTGACTCGGAAACAGACACATACTCAGAAACTTTAGACTCTTTTGGAGAAACATGACCACACTGAAGAACTAATTGAGGAATGACCTGAGAAGTCCAGTTATCGAGGGGTACCTCAGCTGGGGTAATTCGGCCCTTAGGGTTCAGGAAGCGCGCATCTTCTCCGATCATAGCAATGACCGGTGCCTCAACCTCGAAGAGGGAGTCTAGAAGCTGCGGCTCTAAGTTCTTAGCCCAATCAGATTCCTGCTTTTCGACGGCTACAATCTGTCCATGGAAGTACTCGTCTGGCAATTCGTCAGCGGAGAAGATTTCAAAACCTGGTAACTCTTTCCCAGACTCATCAAACCACGGCTCGGGAAAACCATAGAACGGGCGATCGGCTCCTTCTTTCCTGTACTTACCATTCATCAACAGACTGAACGGTCCCATAGGCAGCTCTAGGCCCCGACGACGCAGCTTTGCCCACTTCAGCATGTACTGCTTTCTTTCCCTGATCTCTTTCTTGGTGGGTTCATATCCTAACCCAAACAAATTGTTTGCGACCTTCAGCTCCGGCCACTCAGTTAAACCTTGCAGACTTCTCCCCAGACCATTTCCAGGAATATACCCATATTTGCGCATTATTCGGGCTACCTGCGCATTTGCACTGGACATAAACAGAATTTCTTCGCTCATAGCCTCTTCCATAGTAATGGTCGAGACTTCAAGCGAAAACCCAGTCAGACTGACATCTATGGTGCTTGAACCGATCTGCTCTTGGGATATCTGTCCAACCTCTGGTTCTGGATCCCCTCGAACTGTGACAATTCTGTTATCCTTGATGAACTTGAGCTTCTGATGGACAGTGGAAGGAACCACTCCGACTTTGTGAAGCCAAGGTCGGCCGAGAAGGAGAAAGAATGAGGTCTTGATATCTAGAACTTGGAATTCTATGTCAAACATTTCACCTCCGATCTCAATTTCGGTGACCAAGGTTCCGATGACGTCCCTTCTGGTCCCATCATAAGCCAATATCCCCTGCTCCGACGGAACATAATCATTCGGCCCAAACCCCAAGGCGGTAGCGGTGCTCAAAGGACATACATTCAGAGCTGACCCGTTGTCAACCAAAACCTCTGGTACCTTCTTCTTATTGCACACGACGGTGATTCTGAGGGATTTTGTATGATTCTTACCTTCCGGAGTCAGATCTTCATCCGAAAAGGACACGGTCATAGCTGATCTGGCCATAGATACGAGCCCAACCAGCTCACCAGGGGTTATATCCACAGACACCTGCGCTGTATTCAATTCACGAAGTATAACCTGCCGGTGCTTAGGGGATGACATTAACAGACCCCAGATAGAAACATTAGCTTGGGTCTTTCTAAGCTGCTTCAACAGAATGTCCTCATCTTCCTCAGGACTCAACCTCTGATTCTGATTCTCAACAGCTCTGGCAATCTGTAGACACCCCATTTTGACCGTGCCCTAAACCTTCCAATTTTGTGCAAAACCCCATCAGATCAATGATCTAGGGTCCCAAACTTAACCCTAGGCTAGCTTTGGGTCCCAGCTAGGTCCCCGCAAAATTTCGTCAAAATCCGAGTACGTTTGCCTAGCGAACGAGCAGAGAAAGGACCGTAGTGTAAACCAGAAAAGGGGGGTGAATTATCCTGGAACGGTGCAGAGCAGATTTCGAATAAGACACGATTGGATGGTGCGCCCATCAATTTTTCCGCCAATAGTGCGCCCATCAATATTGGTAGTGTCAATATCACCACCCTGTTTTTATAAAATAAAAAAAAATATATATATATATATATATATATAATGTGGGACCCGCTTGTGTGGGGCCCGCTTGTGTGGGGCCCGCTTGTGTGGGGCCCGCTTGTGTGGGGCCCGCTGGTGTGGGACCCGTTTGTGTGGGACCCGTTGATGTGGGATCCGATTATATTCAAAGAAAGAAGAAAGGGGACATCATCATTTTCTTTTGATTTTTAAAATTTGTAAGCAATGATTATGTTTTTTGTTTTCTTTTGGTATCCTATGCATGTAATGATTTTTTATTTTATTTTTTTTAAAAAAAATTAAGAAAATGGGGGACATGAGGGGGACAACCACTCTCACTTTCTCTCCCCCTCATGATGACTCATGATGGTTTTCTTCTCTCTCGCGAGGAGAAACCAGAGGGGGGAAGAGAGAAAAAAAAAAGAGAAAAAAGAAAAACCAGAGGAAGAAAAGAAAGGAAAAACCAGAGGAAAAAAGAGAAAGGGAGAGGGAGAGAGAGAGAGAGATCTGCAGAGGGGAGAGAGAGAGAGAGAGGAGAGATCTGTAGAGAGAGAGAGAGGAGAGATCTGTAGAGAGAGAGAGGGAGAGAGAGAGAGAGAGTCTTCTCCTCCGGCAACCCAGCCGGAATCCGGCGAGGCCAAACCCATCTCCGACCGGCCATCCACCGATCACCACCACCTTCTCCGGCATCCTCCCAACCAACCACCGGAGCTCCACCGGCATCCACATCTCCTCCACCCCACCTCCAGCGGGCCCCACCTCCAGCGGATCCCACATCAGCGGGTCCTACATCAGCGGGTCCCACATCAGCGGGCCCCACACAAGCACGACTCTGTCAACACCTTCCTGGATCTCTTGTGGTGTAAGTTCATTTTTTTTATTTTTTAATTATTCATTCTTTGCACTACACGGGTCCCACAGCGGATCCCACATCAGTAGGTCCCACAGCGGGTCCCACATCCGCGGGTCCCACAACGGGTCCCACAGCGGGACCCACAGCGGGTCCCACATCCGCGGGTCCCACAGCGGGTCCCACAGCGGGTCCCACATCCGCGGGTCCCACAGCGGGTCCCACAGCGGGTCCCACAGCGGGTCCCACAGCGGGTCCCACAGCGGGTCCCACAACGGGTCCCACAGCGGGTCTCACGTCCGCGGGTCTCACGTCCGTGGGTCCCACAGCGGGTCCCACAGCGGGTCCCACAGCGGGTCCCACAGCGGGTCCCAAAGCGGGTCCCAAAGCGGGTCCCACATCAGCGGGTCCCACAGCGGGTCCCACAGCCGCGGGTCCCACAGAGGGTCCCAAAGCGGGTCCCACAGAGGGTCCCACATCCGCGGGTCCTACATCAGCGGGTCCCACAACGGGTCCCACAGCGGGTCCCAGCGGGTCCCAGCGGGTCCCGCAGTGGGTCCCACATCGGCGGGTCCCACAGCAGGTCACACATCAGCGGGTCCCACAGCGGGTCCCACAACAGCGGGTCCCACATCAGCGGGTCCTACTATGAATAGTAGTTTTGAATAGTACTTATAAATAGTAATTATGAATAGTAGTTTTGAATAGTACTTATGAATAGTAATTATGAATAGTAGTTTTGAATAGTACCTATAAATAGTAATTATGAATAGTATTTTTGAATAGTAATCTTGTATAGTAATTATAAATAGTAATTATAACAGTCTTCAGCACAGGAGTCAGTCCTACAGTCAGTCCAGGAATTTTTCCTGTCATCATAGGGGTTAGGATTCTGTCCATCCTCTCATCAAGTCGTGATCTTTACCCGCTCCTGCAAGGTATAGGATGCTGTCCAACCCTTGCCGAGTTATTTTCCTGTTCGTTCCCCCGCAAAGTATAGGATGATGTCCAACCTTTGCGGGATTCCAGAAGTCTCCCTACCCTTATGATGATAGGATTTTATTCTCTGGTGTCAAAAAAACAACAAAAATATTTCAAAAATACTTGAAAACAACAAAAACATTTCAAAAATACTTGAAAACAACAAAAACATTTCAAAAACACTTAAAAATTCAAAAACATCTGAAAAATCAAAAATCTCAAAAAATCTTGAGTCATGTGCAGAGTAGTTAGGAATTCTGTCCGAACTACGGATGGCTTGATCCCTAGCTGAGGGGTACGTAGGCAGCTCAGGCGTGCTGCTGGCACCCTGAGTTCAGTCACCATTTTTACACCCTTTCACCATTTTTAGACACCATTTTTGTAAATATTTCTCACAACTTTCACCATTTTTCATAACTTCAAAACCTCAAAAAAATACAAAAAACTTCAAAACCTTTTCAAAAAGATCTTCCCCTAGAGTTAGGAGTCTGTCCTAGATATTTAGGGTGTTTTAGAGTTAGGAGTCGGTCTTGATTTGTATTGATGTGGTGTGTCCTGTCGTGTGAGTGTCCCTAGAGTTAGGAGGCCTCGAGTCGATCGGTCAGACACTTAGTCGAACCGATGGCTAGACTAGGAAGCATATAGTCAGCCCATGGTTTTCTTTATGTTGCACAGCCTAGATACACATAGGATGTAGGGCCCACCTGCATTAGCTTAAGGCTAAACAACCTGCATTAGTTAGGACATATAGAGAGTCCTAAAAATCACAATCCACTTGAATTTAAGCAATCGCACAAAAAGCTTTAAAAACTAGTCGAGTCTAGTTGATCGAGTCTAGGATAGCGGTCCTAGAGGTTTAGGCATTGTAGTTTAGCATAAGACACCGAACTACGTTGGCTCTGATTCTTCCCGAGGCCGGGATACGTAGTGCAGCTAGGATGGATGGCCATCCTGGTCCGAGTCAAGCATTGCATTAGAGTTTAGGGTTTGTCGTGTCAAGTCATGTGTTGTGTTGTATGCTTTGTTGTGTTTTCTTACTTTCATGTACAGATCCTATACCTTTAGTTGTAGCATGCATGTGTTCGTCCACCAGAACTTAGACACCAATCAGGCATGTCACACATAATCTAGCTATTCGTAGGCGACACTTCTTTCATTTCTTTTGTGTGTGTTTCTTATTCATCTCCGAGACATGCATGATTAGCTAGACGTTGTCTCGGAGATATTTGTTCCCATTTCGCATGATTTTTGCCCAAAACTCTTCAAAATTAATAATAAATGGCATAAGAGACCAGGTGCTAGCACTTGGGCGAATTGGGGGCGCCTAATCCCTTCCCCATTCGTCATCAGGCACGAACCCTATTTTATATCTCTGGTTATCCGTTGCAACAGAGCACAGCATGGGATCCAGGGCCCACTTCCTTGGATGGCGACTCTTTCTTTGTTCGAGGTGCGCCTCGAATCCGGGCTAGTCCCCGAATCGAGAGGTATCTCACTTTACATCGCCGCTCATGCTGTGAGGGGCACTCTTTCGAGAGTTCCTTGGTGGGGCTCTCCTTCATGTGGACGATCTAGAGACTCGCGGGGGCCCGTCCCCTCACGCCCGTCCCGGATCTGGTTCCACAGGCTGGCGACTCTGCTGGGGATTTCTTGGAACATTGCCTAACTCTGTAAAAATGCCATTTTTATTAATTTTGAAGAAATTTGGGTCAAAACCAAGTTAAATGGGAACTTTATCGTTAGAAATCCAGGGGCACCAATTAGGTGCGTAAATAAAACAAGGGATTCACACACTGCACATCATGCATTGTCATATTCTTTATTTCTTTCATTATTTTCCTTATTGGCCTCAGGGAATAGATATGACGCGCACCAGATGGGAGCCGTTGTATCTATTTCCTAGCTATGCGCCGGAGCTGCAGCCGTAGACACTGGGTGTGCTGGTGTTCTACAGCAGCCGATGAGCAATGAACATACTTTGTATAATGCTGGGTGTGCTGGCGTTATACATCAAGGGTATGGTCATAAGCATAGTACCCTGCAGAAATGCCCGGGCCCTACTTTTATTTCATTATATTATGTATATATATTAGTTTCTCCCTTTAGAACCAAAATTAGGGAACCCTTGCTAGGACACTATATATATGTACTCATATAGGACGAACATGTGCGACCAGCATATGTAAGCCTAGGATAGAAGTCAGCCTACCCATGTAGTGTAGAAGGGTAAGTCACACCGTGGTTACCCGCCGCGTTATCTAGTACACTCACAGACACTTCTGGGTCAAGATTTTCTTGGCTGCGCTAGATTAGACTAGGGTTGGTGCCCCTGGTTAGGATGTATATATATATATATATGTATATATTTATTATTAGATTAGGGCTTGCTTCTTAGTTAGGTTTCCTTCTAATCTAATCAATTTTTCCCCATCTATCCATTCTATGGATTATCATAAGATTCTTGGCTCTTTTAGTCATGATCTGTTTTCCGTGAGCCTGATCATTTGATCGATCCTGATCAGATCACTCCGCATGTCGATTATGAGTCTATCTTGCCATCATCAGTACCGGAGTGTGTGTTCTTGCTGAGAGCCCTGCTTTATCTTGACCATGACGGCATACTCTTCATGTTTAGTTGCTGAGTCTCTCCTACTACAGCCGTCATGCTGCCGGATTTTTCCTAAATACCTTGAGTGTGGTCACTATCTTTTTAGGCTTGTTGACAAACCATGTGCTTACCGTACCATATCTCCTAGTATAGCCGTCATGCTGCCGATTTTTTTTTTAGAAACCTTGAGCGTAATCATTATCTTTTCTGGTTCGTTGACAAACCATGTGCTTATCTTACCACATTTCTTGCATAGATGTTATGCTGCCGGATTTTATCCATGGGAGGATATACTCGTATCATCTTTTGTCTCAGCTTGTGTATGGGATTTTCATTTGATTACCCTATATTGAGCTATAGTGTTTGTCCATTCCATGGCGGGAATCTGACCTTATTGACCTCACTCATTTGCAGTACCTATTTCTATTCAACCCACACCAGAACCTATGGCTGAATCTGGAAATACTCTGGCCGAGATGAATGAGTTGATGAAGTCTATGCTCCAACAGATGAATAATATGAGTGAGGAGATAGTCCGTCTGAAAAGTGATAGAGGTTCTACTTCTGAAGAACCTGTACCCCGGCAAATTCCACTTATACCTCCCCCACATCCTGCAATGGCCAGGCTTGCTGTTTTGAATGTCGAAGACGATGTCGAGGATGAGCAGTATGCAGAAGATAATTGTCTCCCTCATCTGGAGAGAGCCAATGAGGGCAGAGCGATAACAGATAGGTTGGATAAGCTAACCCGAGAAATGGAAAGCATAAAGTTCCAAGGCCCTAAGAAGTTGAGCATGTCCGACTTCATGATAGTCCCGGGAGTTGTTCTTCCTCCTAAGTTCACAGTACCTGATCTTGACAAGTATGATGGGACGGGATGCCCCACCAGTCATCTGAAATCTGTCATTCCTCTTCTACAGCAACATGGACTTTCTCCAGAGCAGATTGCCCTCGTATTCCCTCGATCTCTAGTCGGAACTGCTAAGAAATGGTTTTTGAGCTTAAAGTCTGAAGAGATCCGAACCTTAGAAGACATTGCTAACAAGTTTGTGGAACAATTTTCCATGGAGGAAGGGATAGAGGTAACCAAAAGGGATCTGAAAATGTTGAAACAGGGGCATAATGAAACTTTCACTTCCTTCATCCGAAGATGGAGAAGAAAAGCTGTTCGGATGACCCACAGATTGTCCGATGAAGATCAGATTAAAATTGTGGTGAAGAATCTGTCTCCACAGTATTATCATCATATGGCTATCCAATACTTTCTCGATTTCAATCACCTCATCAAGACGGGAACCCAAGTAGAGGATGCACTGGCTAAAGGCCTAAAGACAAGGACCTCAACTGATGTTAGAGACGGAAAGAGGACTATGGTGGCAGCTGAAGAAGTCAGTAATGTGGAGACCTCTCGTCAACCTTTCAAGAAGGTGGCTCAGAAAAGAAACAAGCCTATTCAGAAGCCAGGTAAAGAGATTCCTCCATTGCCGAAGAATTTTGAAAAAGCTTTGAGAGGATTGGTCGAAGTGGGTAAACTTGAACTTCCTGAACCTTCTTCTCCTCCAAATCCTCTTCCTAGCAACTTTTATGAACAAGACTTCTGTGAGTATCATCGAGTTCATGGACATTCAACCAACAGTTGCCAAGCCTTGAAGCATAAGATCCTAAAACTTATCAAGGATGGTAAGGTAGTTGTTGGAGAACCCGGGGCTACCAAAAAACCAGTGCAAAGATCAGTTGGCCCTTTACCGATGGTAGGAGCTATCTCTACAGATGAACCATTATTGGATCCTGCATCCCTTATTCGTCCTATCTCAGAAATGCCACCTGTTCCATCAAGCCTTCGACTAATGGAGGAATCTTTTGAAAGGTCGGCCCTTATCCGAATGGAAAACTGGATGGTTAAACTCTTTGGTCAGATGGCCATGTTAACTGAAGAAGTGAGGGAGATGAAAACTCAGATACGATATCTGTCTACCGGATGTAATTCAGCTCCTAAGCAGTTTGCCGATATGGGTATTATGACAGAAGAAACATCAGTTCAGAGTTTAATTCTTGACAGATACGTTGATTTGCATAGTGGGACGAAGCCTGTATTTGTTCCCAGTGAAGTTCAGAATGTTGAACCTTATCGTCAACCTTTTAAGAAGCCAATCATAGAAGTGGAAGAGAGGATGGGTCAGAGACTGAGGAGAGAATGCGCTCAGCTACCATGTTCTCAGGAAGTTATCATGAAGAAATGGGTCAGCGAAGGTCGTTTGACACTTTTAGATCCGAAGCTTATTCCTAACCCACTCCCCAAGCACTGGAGAAGAGATCAGTATTGCGAGTACCATAGAGGTATTGGTCATACAACAGAAAAGTGCCTGGCATTGAAACACAAAATTCAGGACGAGATAGATGGAGACTCTTCCCTTCTTCCTGAACTCTGTGCTTTTATGAATTATGCACCGGTTAGACCTATTCAACCCTTCAAAGGTTCCACCACCTCTGTTTATGCTGCATCAAAGCAGAGGGATGAACCGAAAGGGAAAGAAAAAATGTCAGAATGTGAGCCTCCGAAGAATGTCAGGGCAGAGAGCATGATGCCACCAGCAGGTTTTCAAGGGCAGTTTGGGCCAGGTCGACAGAACTGCATGGGACCGCCTCTTCCGAGATTCCTATACCAGGACCGAAACCACTAGCCGACAACATCATGGAGGAAGACGTGTACTTCTGAACTTCAGTGCCTAGTCCTTGTCCGCGTCCAAGTGTCATGTTTCAAGTAAGGTGTTCCAAATGTCATGTTTCAAGATTTAACTTCTATCGAGTGTATACCAACTCTTGTGTTGAAAGTTGGTGAGTCATAGTGTCAATGTCAAAAAAAGAAAAGAAAAGAAGGGGGTGTCCTGTTTGTCAGTCTTTTTCATTTAGAGTCGGTGTTTTATTTTCTTGTCAAGTCTGATGAAGAGCCCACTGAGGCGTGTTGAGAACTATTGATGTACTTGAAAGTTTTCAATTCAATAAAGTTTGATTTCAATATCTTCAATGTTTTATGATTCACTCTTGGATCTAATGTTTAAAATAACTAAAGACACCCTCCTCGGACGAGGATGCCGATGAAATTCTCCTCGTGATTTGAAAGATAATCAAACGAGAGGAAGAGCGTCGAGCAAAGCCACTTGCAGATGAAATCGATACCGTGGATAGTGGTATCGAAATCCGAAACTCGGGAAGTAAGGATTGGCAAAATCTCCCGAAGAGCGCAAAGAATCGATAAACCTATTTAGAGGGTTCAAAGAAGTGTTGCTTGGTCCTATGAGGATAAACCAGAAGCGTGCCTTGGCATCGTTCAATGTGAGTCACCCTCGGCTTCAGACAGGTCAAAAAAGCAAAAAAATTCAAATAAAGAATACCAAACATCAAATGCAGTGAATGAAAAATTGAGAGAAGACTTTCAGACAACAAAGTCATGAGCATAGAGCATGAACCCCAAAAAGAATACTTGGGCTATACATTGCGATGGAATTTCAAGTTAAAGCATTCCAGGCGTAGGGGCATTCCCCACATCCAAGCAAAAAAATAAAAATCAGAATGAACAAAGAAAAATAAGATAGAATCCAGAGAAGAAAGGAGAAGGGAGCATGCCCCGCGTCAACTCCTCAAGAGAATCAGAATCGCAGGAAGCGGAGTCGATAAGTAGATTGAAAATTTCAAAATCTTCAGCATTCAGAGAAGACCCAGAGTCGTAGAATCCCAAATATCAGTGCAAGATCTCAAAGACAAAGTGGGAATTCAATCAGTCTAGCTTGCACAGTGCAGATGAAGTCTTGCCAGGAAATGCCGCCAGACTCCTAAAAAAAAAAAAAAGTTCAAAGCCATTGAACCTTAGCCATTCAAGAAGCTTGTATGCCAAAACATCAGAAGGTCATCCTTGGACGCCAGAGCCTTAAACGCCACAAATCCCAAGTTTAAAAAAAAATCCTTTTGCGAACACCTTCGAGCCTCAACAAAATCAAACATTCTTTTCAAACACCCGCAAACCAGGGGCATTTCGACCCGAACTACGCGGACCTGATCCCCAACTCTTCGGGGGTACGTAGGCAACTTGATCAATTCAGGTTCGGTCAAATCCTTGGGGATAAAAACTAAATCATCCCCTTTTCAAACTTTTGAAGCTAAAAAGCTAAACCATTCTTTGTTAAACCCAAAGCGAACTACGCGGATCTGATCCTCCATTTTTGGGGTACGTAGGTAGTCTGGCAAGACCAGATTCGATCCAAATCGTTTGAACTTCCGATATCTAACCCTTTTGAACCCAAGCCCGCCTAGAAAGTCCTTCTGGTGAACAAGCAGAGGTTCAAAGTCAAGAAGAAAAAACGATGGAGTCTGAAGACCCGTTAGGCTGAAAACCCAGGAGGGCGGTCTAGGCAAAATTTAGGGTCATTCACCCGCTAAGTTGACAACTGAAAATTCAGCTTAGGCAAAAGTTAGGGTATCGAGCCCGCTGGATTGAAAACCCGAAAGGGCGAACCAGGCAAAAGTTAGGGCAAGCGGTCCGCCAGATTGAAAACCTGACAAGGCAATCTGGTCAATGGCAATGACTTCCAACGAAAAAGCGAATCATTGAGGTGGAGAAACAGTCTTCAACCAGGGTAAAATCTTGGAGTCCAAGTAGTGCCAGCAAGCTTACTTTAACATTCATCTAAACTAGGGGCATTGAAACCGAGCAATCCGAAAGGGATAATAATCATGACATAAACACCGAAAAAGGAGAATAGTACCTCTTGACACGGTCTTCGAAATACTCTAAGAGTGGCTAAGCCATACCCTTGAAAAATAACACATCAGATCCAAGAGTGAGTCGAAAGCGAGTCGAGTCCTCCGAACAACAAGAATCTTCTTTGACCGAGTCCTTGGAAATCTATTCCTCCTTCATATTTGTGTTCCCTTTCCTTGCAAAGTCCAAACTGTCGGGTGCTAGAAGAATGAGAGCGTGTCCTCCAAATTGCGAAGAAAATTCAGAGTAAATCCTGGTTTAGGTATCAGAAGGGGCGGGAGACATCTTGTTCAAACCTACCCGAGACCTTAAGCCTCCAAAAGTGAGCCATGTGAAAGAAGAGATTTCCAGACTCAGCCATCATGGTTATTGTCCTATTCTCTCCATACAAAAGAACTTTGCATCCTCGAGCCTTCATGAAACGAAGCATCTTTTCTTCAACCATCATTGCCCTGCCTCCTTAAAACTCCTGTCATGGAAACACAATATACTAGGGGCATCTTTTATGACTTGCGTCATAAAAGATATCAAGCACAAAAGGCAATCAATGCCAATGTTTTCAGTAAGTTGAGATAAGAGATGTACGAGTATATCTCGAGCCAAACTTCAAACTTCTCAGACGAGTGCACTCTCTGAAAGGTCAACTTCCCCAGAAAATCAGTTTCCCAAGCAGAGTCTAGAATTTGCTCGCGCAGCCTTCAATCCCTGGCAAAATTAGAAAAATGGTCAATACTCAAAACCTCAGCAAGTTACCTGTGTCTGGTTCTCAGCAGAGATCGCACACTCCTAACGTTCTCGGCAAGAGACAATCAATCATGTAATGGAATCGATCGAAATCTCGATTTCTTGAATCAAAATTGTTCCTCCTTGAGTTTCGTGTTCTTGATTCTTAGAGTGGTTTGATCATGATAGCTGTCTAATCATTCCGCCATGTTGATCTGTCAAGATGCTATCTTCCCAGATCCCAATTTAGGTTTGATCATGATAGCTGTCTAATCATTCCGCCATGTTGATCTGTCAAGATGCTATCTTCCCAGATCCCAATTTAGGTTTGATCATGATAGCTGTCTAATCATTCCGCCATGGTGATCTGTCAAGATGCTATCTTCCCAGATCCCAATTTCGGTTTGATCATGATAGCTGTCTAATCATTCCGCCGTGTTGATCTGTCAAGATGCTATCTTCCCAGATCCCAATTTAGGTTTGATCATGATAGCTGTCTAATCATTCCGCCGTGTTGATCTGTCAAGATGCTATCTTCCCAGATCCCAATTTAGGTTTGATCATGATAGCTGTCTAATCATTCCACCATGTTGATCTGTCAAGATGCTATCTTCTCAGATCCCAATTTAGGTTTGATCATGATAGCTGTCTAATCATTCCACCATGTTGATCTGTCAAGATGCTATCTTCCCAGATCCCAATTTAGGTTTGATCATGATAGCTGTCTAATCATTCCGCCCTGATCATCTGCCAAGATGCTATCTTCTCAGATCCAAATTCAGGTTTGCATATCTTCGACCTTTCGGTTCATTCGCAACCAGGTCAATCCTTGAGTTTTGACTCATTCGCAGTCTCGCTCATATCCTCGACCTTTCGGTTCATTCGCAACCAGGTCATAGGTTTGATCATGATCACTGTCTAATCATTCCGCCCTGATCATCTGCCAAGATGCTATCTTCTCAGATCCAAATTCAGGTTTGCATATCTTCGACCTTTCGGTTCATTCGCAACCAGGTCAATCCTTGAGTTTTGACTCATTCGCAGTCTCGCTCATATCCTCGGCCTTTCGGTTCATTCGCAACCAGGTCATAGGTTTGATCATGATAACTGTCTAATCATTCCGCCCTGATCATCTGCCAAGATGCTATCTTCTCAGATCCAAATTCAGGCTTGCATATCTTCGACCTTTCGGTTCATTCGCAACCAGGTCAATCCTTTGAGTTTTGACTCATTCGCAGTCTCGCTCATATCCTCGACCTTTCGGTTCATTCGCAACCAGGTCATAGGTTTGATCATGATAACTGTCTAATCATTCCGCCCTGATCATCTGCCAAGATGCTATCTTCTCAGATCCCAATTCAGGTTTGCATATCTTCGACCTTTCGGTTCATTCGCAACCAGGTCAATCCTTTGAGTTTTGGCTCATTCGCAGTCTAGCTCGTATTCTCGACCTTTTGGTTCATTCGCAACAGGGTCAAAATCTTAGGTTTCCGACTCATTCGCAGTCAGGCCTGTTTTCTAAACTCTTGACTCGTTCGCAGTCAAATTAATCTCTTTGACTTCAGTTCGTTCGCAACCAAGTCATCATTCCAGCCTTTTGGTTCATTCGCAACCGGGTCAAAATCTCGGACTCTTCGGCACATTCGCTGCCAAGTTCTCGCTGATTTCTTGATTCATTCGCAATCAAGATAATCTCCCTGACTTCGACTCCTTCGCAGTCGAGTCAATCTTTCAATTCTTAACTCATTCACAGCTCAAATCAAATTCCATCCTTTTGGTTCATTCGCAACCAAGCTAAAATCTTAGACTCTTCGGCTCATTCGCTGCCAAGTTTCTTGCTGATTTCTTGATTCATTCGCAATCAAGCTAATCTCCCTGACTCTGACTCATTCGCAGTCGAGTCGACCCCTCACTTTCTAGTTCATTCGCAACTAGGCCAGTATCCTTGACTCTGACTCCCTCGCAGTCAAGTCAAACCCTTTGCTTTTCGGTTCGTTCGCTTCGGTTCGTTCGCAACCAAGCCAGTTCCCGTTCCTTTGACTCATTCGCAATCAAGCTAATCTCCCTAACTCTGACTCATTCGCAGTCGAGTCAATCCCTGACTTTCTGGTTCATTCGCAACCAAGTCAATTATTCGGTCTCATAGTTCATTCGCAACTCGGCCAGTATCCCTGATTTTTGCTCATTTGCAGTCAAGTCAACCCTTCGCTTCTCGGTTCGCTCGCAACCAAGCAAATTTTTGACCTTCCGACTCATTCGCAATCAAGTCAATTCTAGGCTTCTGGTTCAATCGCAACCATGCCAATATCTTTCCCGGCTCTCTCGCAGCCAAATCAATCTTTTAAGGTTCTGCAAGAGAGGCTATCTCATCCATACATCCATTATTGAGTTACGAGTTCAAGAGAGGCTATCTCACCAGCGTTTGTAGAGTCAGAGTCCGGTGAAAGGCTATTTCACCATGTTATCTTTGTGAGTATCATTTTCAAAAATCAAAAAAAAAAAAAAAAAACCTCTGATTTTGGGCCAGTCAAAATGTGTTGTCTGTTCAGCTTTGACATTCGCGCGACAAGCACGCTCTGCCAAAGAGGGGCATCTGTAGACACCCCATTTTGACCGTGCCC
Organism: Tasmannia lanceolata; assembly: GCF_043159265.1. Lineage (NCBI taxonomy): Eukaryota > Viridiplantae > Streptophyta > Magnoliopsida > Canellales > Winteraceae > Tasmannia > Tasmannia lanceolata. Next base: position 3,069,188 of record NW_027518713.1, on the reverse strand, counting down.
TAAACCTTCCAATTTTGTGCAAAACCCCATCAGATCAATGATCTAGGGTCCCAAACTTAACCCTAGGCTAGCTTTGGGTCCCAGCTAGGTCCCCGCAAAATTTCGTCAAAATCCGAGTACGTTTGCCTAGCGAACGAGCAGAGAAAGGACCGTAGTGTAAACCAGAAAAGGGGGGTGAATTATCCTGGAACGGTGCAGAGCAGATTTCGAATAAGACACGATTGGATGGTGCGCCCATCAATTTTTCCGCCAATAGTGCGCCCATCAATATTGGTAGTGTCAATATCACCACCCTGTTTTTATAAAATAAAAAAAAAAATATATATATATATATATATATAATGTGGGACCCGCTTGTGTGGGGCCCGCTTGTGTGGGGCCCGCTTGTGTGGGGCCCGCTTGTGTGGGGCCCGCTGGTGTGGGACCCGTTTGTGTGGGACCCGTTGATGTGGGATCCGATTATATTCAAAGAAAGAAGAAAGGGGACATCATCATTTTCTTTTGATTTTTAAAATTTGTAAGCAATGATTATGTTTTTTGTTTTCTTTTGGTATCCTATGCATGTAATGATTTTTTATTTTATTTTTTTTAAAAAAAATTAAGAAAATGGGGGACATGAGGGGGACAACCACTCTCACTTTCTCTCCCCCTCATGATGACTCATGATGGTTTTCTTCTCTCTCGCGAGGAGAAACCAGAGGGGGGAAGAGAGAAAAAAAAAAGAGAAAAAAGAAAAACCAGAGGAAGAAAAGAAAGGAAAAACCAGAGGAAAAAAGAGAAAGGGAGAGGGAGAGAGAGAGAGAGATCTGCAGAGGGGAGAGAGAGAGAGAGAGGAGAGATCTGTAGAGAGAGAGAGAGGAGAGATCTGTAGAGAGAGAGAGGGAGAGAGAGAGAGAGAGTCTTCTCCTCCGGCAACCCAGCCGGAATCCGGCGAGGCCAAACCCATCTCCGACCGGCCATCCACCGATCACCACCACCTTCTCCGGCATCCTCCCAACCAACCACCGGAGCTCCACCGGCATCCACATCTCCTCCACCCCACCTCCAGCGGGCCCCACCTCCAGCGGATCCCACATCAGCGGGTCCTACATCAGCGGGTCCCACATCAGCGGGCCCCACACAAGCACGACTCTGTCAACACCTTCCTGGATCTCTTGTGGTGTAAGTTCATTTTTTTTATTTTTTAATTATTCATTCTTTGCACTACACGGGTCCCACAGCGGATCCCACATCAGTAGGTCCCACAGCGGGTCCCACATCCGCGGGTCCCACAACGGGTCCCACAGCGGGACCCACAGCGGGTCCCACATCCGCGGGTCCCACAGCGGGTCCCACAGCGGGTCCCACATCCGCGGGTCCCACAGCGGGTCCCACAGCGGGTCCCACATCCGCGGGTCCCACAGCGGGTCCCACAACGGGTCCCACAGCGGGTCTCACGTCCGCGGGTCTCACGTCCGTGGGTCCCACAGCGGGTCCCACAGCGGGTCCCACAGCGGGTCCCACAGCGGGTCCCAAAGCGGGTCCCAAAGCGGGTCCCACATCAGCGGGTCCCACAGCGGGTCCCACAGCCGCGGGTCCCACAGAGGGTCCCAAAGCGGGTCCCACAGAGGGTCCCACATCCGCGGGTCCTACATCAGCGGGTCCCACAACGGGTCCCACAGCGGGTCCCAGCGGGTCCCAGCGGGTCCCGCAGTGGGTCCCACATCGGCGGGTCCCACAGCAGGTCACACATCAGCGGGTCCCACAGCGGGTCCCACAACAGCGGGTCCCACATCAGCGGGTCCTACTATGAATAGTAGTTTTGAATAGTACTTATAAATAGTAATTATGAATAGTAGTTTTGAATAGTACTTATGAATAGTAATTATGAATAGTAGTTTTGAATAGTACCTATAAATAGTAATTATGAATAGTATTTTTGAATAGTAATCTTGTATAGTAATTATAAATAGTAATTATAACAGTCTTCAGCACAGGAGTCAGTCCTACAGTCAGTCCAGGAATTTTTCCTGTCATCATAGGGGTTAGGATTCTGTCCATCCTCTCATCAAGTCGTGATCTTTACCCGCTCCTGCAAGGTATAGGATGCTGTCCAACCCTTGCCGAGTTATTTTCCTGTTCGTTCCCCCGCAAAGTATAGGATGATGTCCAACCTTTGCGGGATTCCAGAAGTCTCCCTACCCTTATGATGATAGGATTTTATTCTCTGGTGTCAAAAAAACAACAAAAATATTTCAAAAATACTTGAAAACAACAAAAACATTTCAAAAATACTTGAAAACAACAAAAACATTTCAAAAACACTTAAAAATTCAAAAACATCTGAAAAATCAAAAATCTCAAAAAATCTTGAGTCATGTGCAGAGTAGTTAGGAATTCTGTCCGAACTACGGATGGCTTGATCCCTAGCTGAGGGGTACGTAGGCAGCTCAGGCGTGCTGCTGGCACCCTGAGTTCAGTCACCATTTTTACACCCTTTCACCATTTTTAGACACCATTTTTGTAAATATTTCTCACAACTTTCACCATTTTTCATAACTTCAAAACCTCAAAAAAATACAAAAAACTTCAAAACCTTTTCAAAAAGATCTTCCCCTAGAGTTAGGAGTCTGTCCTAGATATTTAGGGTGTTTTAGAGTTAGGAGTCGGTCTTGATTTGTATTGATGTGGTGTGTCCTGTCGTGTGAGTGTCCCTAGAGTTAGGAGGCCTCGAGTCGATCGGTCAGACACTTAGTCGAACCGATGGCTAGACTAGGAAGCATATAGTCAGCCCATGGTTTTCTTTATGTTGCACAGCCTAGATACACATAGGATGTAGGGCCCACCTGCATTAGCTTAAGGCTAAACAACCTGCATTAGTTAGGACATATAGAGAGTCCTAAAAATCACAATCCACTTGAATTTAAGCAATCGCACAAAAAGCTTTAAAAACTAGTCGAGTCTAGTTGATCGAGTCTAGGATAGCGGTCCTAGAGGTTTAGGCATTGTAGTTTAGCATAAGACACCGAACTACGTTGGCTCTGATTCTTCCCGAGGCCGGGATACGTAGTGCAGCTAGGATGGATGGCCATCCTGGTCCGAGTCAAGCATTGCATTAGAGTTTAGGGTTTGTCGTGTCAAGTCATGTGTTGTGTTGTATGCTTTGTTGTGTTTTCTTACTTTCATGTACAGATCCTATACCTTTAGTTGTAGCATGCATGTGTTCGTCCACCAGAACTTAGACACCAATCAGGCATGTCACACATAATCTAGCTATTCGTAGGCGACACTTCTTTCATTTCTTTTGTGTGTGTTTCTTATTCATCTCCGAGACATGCATGATTAGCTAGACGTTGTCTCGGAGATATTTGTTCCCATTTCGCATGATTTTTGCCCAAAACTCTTCAAAATTAATAATAAATGGCATAAGAGACCAGGTGCTAGCACTTGGGCGAATTGGGGGCGCCTAATCCCTTCCCCATTCGTCATCAGGCACGAACCCTATTTTATATCTCTGGTTATCCGTTGCAACAGAGCACAGCATGGGATCCAGGGCCCACTTCCTTGGATGGCGACTCTTTCTTTGTTCGAGGTGCGCCTCGAATCCGGGCTAGTCCCCGAATCGAGAGGTATCTCACTTTACATCGCCGCTCATGCTGTGAGGGGCACTCTTTCGAGAGTTCCTTGGTGGGGCTCTCCTTCATGTGGACGATCTAGAGACTCGCGGGGGCCCGTCCCCTCACGCCCGTCCCGGATCTGGTTCCACACAATCTCAGCGGGATTCTCTGCTCTCAACTCAGGGGGCTTAAAGAAACGTCCACCACGGGTAACATGACGAACCTCATCACACGGATCGTTCAACAGCAGCAAGTCCTCATCCTCAAGCTTAAGGACATATGGGACTTCGCTTTTCTCTTCTTCCCCCTCGAATCTGAGGACATAAGGACCTTCAGAGGACTCCCCAACTTCCTGCGCAGAGGACAAGACATAAGGCTCTTCGCGCTTAACTTCCTCATCATCGGATTCCCATCTCAAGATATACGGCTCATCAGAAATAACGGCACATATACGGGAATGATCCAGCACAACCTCTTCAGTAAGAATGGCAAAAACATTTGGAGGAGGCATAGTATGCGTCGGCAATGGGTTCCTGGTGACATTAGGAAGAGCTTCCACTGCAATTTCTTTTGCCTCAATCTTATCCTGGATCCTATGCCTTAGTGCCATACATCTGTCAGTCAAATGCCCAACACTCTGGTGAAATTCGCAGTACTGATCCCTTCTCCAATATTTCGGGAGAGGATTTGGGGCTTCTCGAGGTTCTAGTAGAGTGATCTTCTTGTCCCTCAACAGCTTTTTGAGAGCCACAGATAGGGAATATGGTAAGGGAGTGAATTGTCTGGGCTCAGTTCTTTCCGGACGAACTCCTCCGGGACCTTCTCTCCTAACTGGACGAGCAGTATTCACATTGTTAACTTCCTTCGGAGGCGCCATAGGCCTTTTTCCCTCTCTGACATCTGAGGTGGAGGTTCTAGCTCTCAGGCCGCCCTTAGCCAATATGTCTTCGATCCTAGTCCCGGTCTTGATCAGATGATCGAAGTCATTGAAGTACTGGATTGACATATGAGGAAAGTAAAAGGGGGAAAGATTCTTGACGGCAATCTTGATAAGATCGTCATCCGGTAACTTGTGGGTCATTTGTGCTGCCTTTCTCCTCCATCGCCGAATGAAGGAAGTAAAGGTCTCATTGGGTCCCTGCTTCAGCGATTTCAAGTCCCTTTTTGTCACGTCAATCCCCTCTTCCATGGAGAATTGCTGGACAAATTTGTTGGCTACACCTTCAAGGGTCCTGCTTTCTTCTGGTTTCAGATGCAAGAACCACTTCTTCGCTGTCCCAGTCAAAGTTCTAGGGAACACCAAAGCAATCTGCTCGGGGGATAAACCGTGCTGCTGCAACAGAGGAATGACTGACTTGAGATGGCTACGAGGGCACCCCATTTCGTCGTATTTGTCAAAGTCTGGCATTTTGAACTTGGGCGGAAGTACGACCCCTGGAGCTATCATGAACTCAGACATATCCAAATTTTTGGGACCTTGGCACTTCATGGTTTCCATATCCCGAGTCAGCTTCTCAATTTGGTCAGCCAATTCCTGTGCTTTATCAGGATTTCCCAGGTTAGGAAGACAGTTCTCTGCTGCGTACTGGCCCTCATCAAAGTCTTCGATTTCAGGCAATACAGCTGGCCTGGGAGAAACAAGAGGAACAGAAGGTATAACTGAAGGCTGCTGATTGGCCGGGTCTTTAGAGGTAGAAAGACGATCATTTTTCAGGAGGGCTATATCATCCTTCATGGCACTCAGCTGAAGAAGAATAGCCTTCATCATCTCATTCGTATCAGGACTGTTGTTACCGGTCCCTTCCATTGATTCAGATGCAAGTGAAATGGGTGAAAGGATTTCCGGACGACCAAGGAGAAGCGGCGCAGGAGAAGTAAAGGATTCTGGGGAAAAAGAAAGTCTATTCAGCCTGGAATCTGAAGACTGACGGGACCAGGCCGATTTTGAATTGACTTTCTTAGGAGCGATGATGTCCCGCTAAGACTCCTGAATGGAAGTTAATAAGTTAGATTGCACATTTGATAATTGAAATCAAGTAGCTTCCACAAATAGAGAGAAAAGAAAAGGAACACACTTTGCATTGATTAAATCGAGACAGGTTACAACGACAACGATTGGCAACATAAAAATTGATGAAACTTTGAATCGCCAACTGCTTATAACATGTATCAAGTAAAACTCTTTTCTCTATATTTTCATCTATAATGAGACCGGGATTACAATCTTTGACTTTGATTATGTTCAAGTAAAACAAGTGAAGACAGTAAAGAAATGATAATTTCATGCCGAAAAAACTCATGGTTCACCAATCCGAGCTTTTAGGCTTGCAGGCCCTCCAGACATTCCTTCCTTCCGAAGTTTAGACACGAAAGCAGATCTCCTCTCCACGATTTTGTCTCTCCAAGCAGCTACTATGGATGTAATGAGATCAGGAGTAAGGTCTTCACAGTTAGGTGGTGTGATAACCTTCGGAGCACAAGAGCTTGCATTAATCTGGCAAGGGAAACGCAAAGGTGCATAGAAAGATGATTTTTCTAAACCCATAAGATAGACGAATGAGTATGGGTAGGTGCTGGTGATAATTTTTGGACAGGATTGACTCACCCAATGAAATTGGTCTTCCCCTACATTCTTCAGCCAATGGCGCCACTCATTAAGCTGGGGTTGCTTAATCTTTGTCTTCCAAGAATGAAAACCCTTGAGGGTGTACTCAATGCTGTTTTGTGGCTGAAGGATAGTGAGTTTCTCACATAGCCACACATATAACAGCTTAGCACATCCGAAAAAATTATCCTGTACCTTTTTACTAGCAATAAGGTCTAAGCCATAAAAGGTTTCGGCTAGCATTGTAGGGACAGGATTCCTCCCCTCATTTATCTGATCTACTATTGTCAACAAAGTGAAAGGGGCGGCACTAGAGTCTCTGCGAAGGACATGGCGTGCAAAGACAGCAAAGACTAGAGCATTACGTCGACATTCCTGAAAACGGGAGTCAGTTGGGTCGACGTTTTTGGAAAACAACTCAATGAGGGTCTGAAATTGCACATCTTTCTCTGCTAAACAATGCAGGGTTCTCACAATCTTATTTTTGAATAATCTGCAAAAAAGGTCATGAGGGGAGCTTATGCTTGAAGGTCGGATCCAAAGTCCCCCAGGAGGAATCTCTAACAAGGCACACCAATCTTCGAATATAGGACAAAGTTCAAAAGACCCAAATCGAAAGACATGGAAGACAGGGTCCCAACATCCAGCAGCTGCTTGAAGAAACTTCCAATCTATACCGCGACTGTTCAGATGAGTAAATGAACCGATGAAATGCTCAGCCACACTCCTTTCTTCACATCTTAACGGAAAAGATTTAACAGTCTCCGCTATCCATTTATCTAACAAATTATTCGCCATGATCTGACCTATCATTCAAATAGGACAAAGATCAGGAAGGAATAGGAATAACTGTGCGCAGACAAATGACAAGGCTAACTCGGCAATCAGTTTTATAAAAAGGATACCGTCTGAGACAATGAATTTTTCATCCAAGATGAGAGGTAAACAATAGATCAGAAAAATAGACCACGGCCATAAGATGACAGAAGTAGGTCATAAACCGGATCTAAGTCTGGCGTTGAATACCAATAACTTTACGATCAAGAGGATCAGAATGGTAGACCATGGCCATAGGGACAGCGATAAGCTATCGGCTAGATCTCGAGGTGAAACAAGTATACAGACGAACATATATCACCAAAAATGGGTTCTAAGCTAAATCAAGGCTATACCTGGGAATTAGGAGAAGGAAAACTGACTCTAAAGAATAGCCGTCATGCTCAAAATGTGCTGCGAAAAATTCAACAGCATAACGGCTAGACAAGAAAGATAAGGTGAACTCATGGTTTAACTAACTCTGAAGAGTAGCGGTCATGCTCGAAATATTCTGGGTAAAATCCGGCAGCATGACGACGCTAGAAAGGATTCCCACAACTCAACCCAAGGTATATGAATAGCGGTGGTAAAAACAACTCCTAATCGGAAAACGAAATAGGGCTGCCGAAGAAAGGTGAGCAAATGAAGGACTGACCATAGGTGAGAACTCATGACAACGAGTCAAATCCCCTAATCAACAGATCAAGGACAAAGCAGGGCCAAGGTAATGGCAAGCAAAAGGCCACTGATCAGATCCAGATCTGAATAATGAATGGGTATAACTGATTGAAAAGAATGAGGGACTCTAACTAAGAGGAGAACCCTATATAATCAGTATACAAATATACACATACACATATCCTAACCAGGGGCACCAGCCCTAATCCTAATCTAGCGGAGTCAAGGAAGTCTCGACTCAAGACAGAGTGATGAGTGTACTAGGACCGTGCTGTAGCCATGTAAAATGAACTACCCTAGTCTACAAAGGGGACGGAGCTCCTAAACTCTAGGCTTGACATGTGTAAGCAACACATGTCCGACCCTTATATGAATGCAATATACTTATATAAACATAGGTACTTCCTAGTTGGGTTTCACTAAGTCAGTAAGTATATACATAATATATAAAACAAAGTAGGGCTCCGGACTCAATCTATCAGGTACTATGCGTATGAAACATACTTAATATGTATAACAAAAGTACGCCCAATGTTATACATAGTATGCTTCATTGCCCATCGGCTGCTGTAGACAAAAGTACGCCCAATGTCTACGGCTGCAGCACCGGCGCATAGCTTGGAAATAGATTCAACAGTACCATCAGGGTGTAACAACATCCCAGTCGGGCACGCACTGAATCTATCCCGTGGAGCCAATAATGATGAAAAACAAAGAAGAAATAAACAATAAACAATATGGTAATGCATGATGTGCAGTGTGTGTATCCCTCGTTTTAATTACGCACCTACTTGGTGCCCCTGGATTCTAACAATAAAGTTCCCGTTTAGCTTGGTTTTGACCCAAATTTCTTCAAAATTAATTAAAATGGCATTTTTACAGAGTTAGGCAATGTTTCAAGAACTCCCCAGCAGAGTCGCCAATCTGTGGAACCCGATCCGAGAGAGGCGGGGGGACGTGCCCCCACGCGAGTCTCGGGATCATCCACGTGAAGGAGAGCTCCGCCAAGGAACTCTCGAAAGAGTGCCCCTCACAGCATGAGAGGCGATGTAAAGTGAGATACCTCTCGATTCGGGGACTAGCCCGGATTCGAGACGCACCTTAAACAAAGAAAGAGTCGCCATCCAAGGAAGTGGGCCCTGGATCCCATGCTGTGCTCTGTCGCCACAGATAACCAGAGATATATAAAAGGCCCGTGCCTGATGACGAATGGGGAAGGGGTTAGGCGCCCCCAATTCGCCCAAGTGCGAGCACCTGGTCTCTTATGCCATTCATTATTAATTTTGAAGAATTTTGGGCGAAAATCACGCGAAATGGGAACGAAGATCTCCGAGATAACGTCTATCTAATCATGCATGTCTCGGAGATGAATAAGAAGCACAAAAAGGAAATGAAAGATGTCACCTAAGAATAGCTAGATTATGAGTGTCATGCCTAATTGGTGTCTAAGTTCTGGTGGGCATACACATGCATGCTACATCTAAAGGTATAGGATCTGTACATGAAAGTAAGAAAACACAGCAAAACATACAGCACAACCAATGACTCGACCCGACACACCCTAAACTCTAAGGTGATAATTGACTCGGACCAAGATGGCCATCCATCTTAGCTGCACTACGTATCCCGGCCTCGGGAAGAATCAGAGCCAACGTAGTTCGGCGACCTATGCTAAACTACAATGCCTAACCCTCTAGAACCGCTATCCTAGACTCGATTAACTAGACCCGACTAGTTTTTAAAGCTTCTTGCGACATTGCTTAAGTTCAAGTGAATGGTGATTTTTAGGACTCCCTGTATGCCCTAACTAATGCCAGTGAACCCTACACCCTAGGTGTGACTAGGCTGTGTGTCCTAAGGAAAATCGTGGGCTATCTAAGCGCGTTCTAGTCTAGCCATCGGCTCGACTAAGTGTCTAACCGACCACGACCTGAGGCCTCCTAACTCTAGGGACACTCACACGACCGGACATGACAAAGCAACACAATCAGGACAGACTCCCCACTCTACGACACCCCCAAACGCCTAGGACTGACTCCTAACTCTATGGGAGGATCTTTTGAAAATTGTTGGTAAAGTTATTTTGAAGAATTTTTGTAGTTTTGGAAGGTTTTGAAGTTGTGAAAGTTATGAAGTTGTGGGAAATTGCGGAAATTGTGAGAAATATTTACAAAAATGGTGACTGCACTCAGGATGCCAGCAGCACGCCTGAGCTGCCTACGTACCCCTCAGCTAGGGATCAAGCCATCCGTAGTTCGGAAGGAAAGTGAGAAATAATTACAAAAATGATGACTGCACTCAGGATGCCAGCAGCACGCCTGAGCTGCCTACGTACCCCTCAGCTAGGGATCAAGCCATCCGTAGTTCGGACCTGACTACTCCTAATGACTCGAGATTTTTGAGATTTTTGATTTTTAGTTGCTTTTGAAGTGTTTTTTGAATTTTTGACACAAGAGGACAAAATCCTATCACCATAAGGGTAGGATAGACTCCTGATGTCCCGCAAAGGTTGGACAGCATCCTATGCTTTGCGGGGGAATTGGACAGAATCACGACTTTGCAAGGGTTGGACAGCATTCTATACCTTGCAAGAGCGGATAAAATTTACGCGACTTGATGAGAGGATGGACAGAATCCTAACCCCTATGATGATAGGACAGACTCCTGAAAGACTGAAGGACTGACTCCTATGCTGAAAACGGACTCTGGAAGATGGAAAGGCGGAATCCCAAACTTTATGAAGGGATAGGACAGAATCCTAAACTCTACAAGGGTAGGACAGGCTCCCAAACCCTAGGACGGTAGGACAGACCCCTAAACTCTCTACGACTGACTCTATAGAGAAAGGAATCCTTTAACCTGTGAAGACTCTAAAAACGAAAGGAAACTCTAGAAGATGAAACCCAAGCATCAACACAAACCCCAAAAGAATGAGTGAAAAGGGAAGGGCAGGCTCCGAGATTCCTACGATTCAATTAGAAGTACACAAAGAAAGCCCAACTAGCAGGGAGAAGAAAAATGGTCTAAGGGTCTCACCACACAACCGGCTAGTCAGACAAAATGACCAAGAATTACCGATGCCCTGAGTGAATATATCAATATTGGCCAAGAGCGTCTGAAGGGAAGAATACCCCATAGGCCAACTGGATGGTCGAATCTATTGGGAATCACAAGCCTGATATCATTAACAGGTGGCAAGGATAATCAAAGAGTAATACAACTAAATTCGATTTGTAAGCACAGAGGTATCCAAAAAAAAAAAAAAGTTAGAATTGTAGAGTGCATTACAAAACCAAGACCAACTTGCGAGGACCGAGCAGTCCCAAATTAGTTTGTAATCAAAGTATAATACAACTGAAGTTTATTTGCAAACCCCAATCATAGCCCATTCCATCTGCAATCTCAGGGCATTCAAATACATATATCAAAGCCACAACTAAAGAGGACCGACGATCACAATCATTACCCGATGCTCAGGGCCAAAATAGATGCAATGGACACCATTCAATCGAAAAAAACGAAGCAAGGATAAACATCTAGTGCGATCAATATTACCAATAAATGGAAATGTTACCAGAGCTGCTAGAGGAGGAGGAATGACATACCTGAAGATCGCTACGAACCCAGGTCTGATGGCGGGATGCCAAAACGGGATGATCGATGGAAATGGGTGCGATTGGCGGACGGGCAGAGGCCGGCTGGAGGAGACGAAGTTCGGGGTCGAGCTCCCCCTCCTCTCCCTCTCTCTCTCTCTCTCTCTCTCTCTCTCTCTCTCTCTCTCTCTCTCTCTCTCTTTTCTTTTCCTTTCGCGACAGATATCGCAAAATCCGAGAGGGAGGTGCGGAGAAGACTTGAAAAAAAAGGGGTTTGGAGAGCTCCCTCTCTCTCTCTCTTTCTTTCTCTCTCTTTCTCTCTCTCTCTTTCTCTCTCTCTCTCTCTTTCTTTCTCTCTCTTTCTCTCTCTCTCTCTCTTTCTTTCTCTTTCTTTTGCGACAAATATCGCAAAAAAAGACAGAGAGGGAGGTGCGGTGGCTGGTGGAGAAAATACAAGGGTTTGGAGAGGTGATCGGAGGAGGTGGTGGTGAGGGTGGGAAGAGAATGATGGCTGTGGTTGCAGAAAAAAAAAAGGGGTTTTTCGATGGGACTGGGTTTTGGGTTTGGGAGGTGTGGAGAGGGGTTTGAAGGTGGAAGATGGAGGGGGTAGAACGAGGGAGATGGTGGCTTGAATTCCGGTGGGTTGCCGGCCGGAGATGGGTTTGGCCTCGCCGGATTCCGGCTGGCCGCGGTGGTGAAGAGGGTGAAGATGGGGGAGGTGGTGGAGAAAATGGGGAAGAAGAGGAAGGTGGGGGGAGGAGAGGCTGGCCGGAGGGATGGTGGTGGCCGGCGGCTCGTCCTCCCTCTATCTCTCTGTGTTGTTTATTTTTATTTTTTTTTTCTTTAAATTGGTTCTGCTGATGGAGGCTAGGGTTCGGGTTCGCAGAGGTGGAGGTTGTGGCTGTGGAGGTGAGGGTGGAAAGGAATGGAGGAGGAAGATGGAGGGGTTGTAGGCTTGCCGGATTCCGGCGGGCTTGCCGGAGAAGAAGATGGTGGCTGTGGGTTCTTCTCCCTCTCTTCTTTTTTTCCTTTTTTTTTTGGAATCTCCTCTTCTTTCATGCAAGAAATCCCTTTGTTTTATACTTAGGGTTGAATCCTTAGCTCTAATCCCAACCATTTATGTGGCATCTTCCTTCCCTTGGGTGATCTCCACCCTTGATCTACTTCCTCCACAAGCATTCCTTTTTAGAAACCCTAAAACCCTAAAATGTTCTAACTAATCTAGACCCTACACCTCATCTCTTAATCCAATGGCCCATGCATGTTGCTTGCAAAGAAAGTAATGCCCATTTTATTAAAATACCCCTAGGACAAGGTGATTTTACCCTATTGCCATTATGCCCTACTTGCTTTTATTTCCATCAATGAGCACCCTCACTTGGTTGTTTTCAACCCCCTCTTTCGTAATAAAGAGAGATAGCACCAATACTACCCTGCTTCGATAGCCGCGCTAACCTGTTCCGAATTTTTACACCGATTGACCAATGGGCCGACATGGGCGCACCCTCATTTTGTATCGGACGAGGGGAATGATATGAGCACAGCCAGTTTTGATGATGGCACACACTCGCCCGTCTTGTTCTCCATTTTTCGCCCGATTGCCCTGAAATTTTGCAGGGGGATTCTCGAGAATACTAACAACCTCCTGGGGATTTGTACCCAGAAATATGCGCCATAAGATACTCAAAGACTCAGGCCTTCCCCTCATTCTGGGCCCAGGCCTTCAGGAATTTGGGAATTTCGCTAGATTTTGAAGTTCTTATTTAATTTTTGGGAATTTAAGGCCTTGTCAAAATGGGGTGTCTACAGTCATTTGCATGGATTTATGTTTTCAAGATCCTTTAAAATGTATTTTGACAAACTTATAAAAGTATTTGAAAACATAGGACAAAAGCCCAAAAACCTTAGCCCATTGCTCCATGGTTTTAAATTGTAAAACTAAATTTCAAAGCAGGGCTGGTCGACCGAGGTCCCACGGTCGACCGCGGAAGAGTTGCTGGAATTCCAGCAATTACCTTTCAAAAGCGGGCCGGTGTAGACACCCCATTTTGACCGGACCCTTAAAGTCCCAAAATATCTCGAAATTAATCTCAAAAATTTATGAAGGACTGGGCCCAAAATGAGAAGAAGGCTTGAGTTTTGAGCATCTTATTGTGCGTATTCCTGGGTACAAATTCCCCAGGAGGTTGTTAGTATTCTCAGTGATACCCCTGCAAAATTTCATGGCAATCGGGCGAAAAATGTAAAGAAAGACAGGCGAAGTTTGTGCAATAATCAAAACTGGGTTGTGATAGGGTATGAATTATCAAAGCTTGGTTGTGTAGATATCACCCTCCTTTTTCTATAAAAGGCAAGATATTTTGTTTGGTTAAATGGTGATTTGCCATCTTTATGAGGGCAATTTTGGAATTCTGATATTACTTTGGTTGTAAGCAACCCTTTGCAGCCATTGGATCGAATTAGAGGGTTAAGATCAGTTGAAGAGAATGGAATTTTTGCCCTATTTTCTACCTGAGGCCCCCCTGGTAGTATAAAAGGAGTAGTCGAAATACACTAGGTGGTGGCTGTCCATGGAAGATGGGGGGGAGGAAAAATTTATCATTTCCCTCTATATGTATCGATTTAGGGTTTCTCAAGGGGGAGGGAGGTCTCATTTTTGTTGAAGAAAAAAACAGAGAGGGAGAAAACAGAGAGCGAAAGAGAAGCAGAGAAGCCCCATTTTCATCTTCTCCAGCAAGCTTGCCAGATTCCGGCCGTGCCTCCACCTTGCCCTCATCATCCACCACCACCTTTTCTTCCTCATTTCTCCATCTCTACCCTCTCCTCAAACCCATATCCACCAAACCCACCTTCTTTTCCGGCAAGCCTCCGGAATCCAGCCGCCCACCGAAATCCGAGCCACCACCACTTCCTCTGTCCATCTCCCACTTCATCTTCTTCCCCTCTATTTTACACCACCAACCATCTCAAACCCCATCCAAACCCATCTCCATCTCTCCACCGCCACCAACCACCCTCTTCTTCACATCCTCCGGCAAACCCCACCAGAATCCGAACCTACCCCTTGTCTTCTATCAAAACCCATTTCAAAACCCAAACCATTTACTCCGACCACCACCTCCACTCCCACCATTCGCCCCAACCACCTCCACATCCTCCATGTCTCCATCCCCATTAAACCCATTACCATCTTCCCCATTGTTCTTCGCAACATACTCTCATTGTACTCTTTGGGAGTTTTCTCCTATCACCGATTTTCCCCCAAAAAATGGGTGTTTTCACATTCGTCTGCAGAAGCTCCTGCAATGAATGGAACGCAAAGCAGTTCTCCAGCGATCTCGAAGAATCAGCTTCATCAACCTTCGAGTTGCAGAGAAAATTGGTGAGAGCAGCTCAATCCAGTGAGAACGGTGCTGCTCGGAGCTCCTTTTCTATGATTTCTCCTTCCTCAGCTGTTTTCCAGGCCCAAACGCCGATCCCTAGAGGCTTTTCACAGAGAACGATCTCCGCTTTGATGTGTAGTTCCGTTCTACATTGGATATGATGAGATACCAGAGAATAAGCCCAGATTGTCTTCCTTTGAGCAATGGAAGAAAACCCAACTTGAGGACATGTAAGGAGGACGATGTGGAGAGTGGGCGAATCTTGAATTACAATTCTTTCGAAGGAAAGACCCTAAGATTCAGATCTGGAACCACCTTACAAAGAACCAGAATCATGAAAGTGGCTCAGGAGGAGATGTACTGTTGCAATGGGGGCAGAATAAGAGATCGAGCGGGTCAAGGGCTGATAACAGAGTGGTGAGTGACGAATCAACAGTTCCAGCGAGGCAAGTGATCAAGATTCACAAAAGAGTGGTCTCTGGCGTGGAGAAACAGATGACGAATCATACGACCACCATGCTACCGTCTTTGGCTACAGCCCCGTACAGGAGAGGAGCTAATCTGAGTCCTTGTCTGTCGATCCGAGAGCCTACAGGAAAGTCTATGCTCAACAGCTCATGCAAACTTCTCTTAGAACCTTGGGGGTAATGCCTCTATGGAAGTATAATGGTAAGTATGAGTTCAAAGGCTAGAAATATGTCGCACCATGTGCTCATTTCTATTTTCTCTTAGCTTAAGTGGTTAAGCTCAACTTCATTTGTTCTGTATTGATAACTTATCTCATCTTTTGGTCATAGTCAAATTGTGGATGTTCCAGTTCATCGTCTTGTCCTTTCTCTTCGGGTTCGTCTTTAATTTTGATTGGCTTAGCGATGGCCCACTATATTAGCAATTTATTTGGGTTTAGGCTATGACGGAATGCTTCTTGAGCCAACCCCTCCCTTTCTGCCTTAGAGTTTTCGCAGGTTAAGGGATTTCTTCCTCTTTAGAGTCTGTCATAGAGAGTTTAGGAGTCTGTCCTACCACCCTAGAGTTTAGGAATTTGTCCTACCCTTTTAAAGTTTAGGAGTCTGTCCTACCCTTTTAAAATTCATCAGTCTGTCCTACCTCTATAGAATATAGGATTATGTCCAACCTTCATAGAGTTTAGGATTCCGTCCTTCCATCTTTGAGAGTCAATCTTTCAGGAGTCTGTCCTATCATCATAGGGGTTAGGATTCTGTCTATCATCTCATCAAGTCATGTGATTTTTATCCGCTCTTGCAAGGTATAGGATGTTGTCCAACCCTTGTAGAGTCGTGATTCTGTCCAATTCCCCCGCAAAGCATAGGATGTTGTCCAACCTTTGCGGGATATCAGGAGTCTATCCTACCCTTATGATGGTAAGATTCTATCATCTTGAGTCAAAAAACATTAAAAACAACTGAAAAACCAAAAAATCTCAAAAATCTCGAGTCATTAGGAGTGTAGTTATGTAGACACCCCTATTTTGCTACGCTTTAAAAAATAAAAGATTCGGTACTATCATCGAGTCTTGAATCCGTATTCAGCATTAGATTAGGAATCCATGCATTTTAGGGTAGATTTCATTTCATTATGGGAGTTTTGAAGTTGATTCGCGATCCTGAAGGTCTCTAGGGGGTTCCTTTGGCCTCTAGAAGATGAAAGTTCAAGTTTCCGAGTAAATGAAAACAACTTGCTATTTTTAGAATTTTCAGGGTTTCCCTCATTTTTGCCTATTTTAAACTGCAAGGGTATTTTGGTAATTCCCGATGTGTCTCATTTGACCCCCGAGTTATATTTGAGAAATCTTGAGTGATTTTACAAATTTTGAAAAAGTTGCTATTTTTAGAAACTCATGGGGCTTCCACATTTTCATCATCTTATGGATATTTCAATCATTTCTCATATGTCCAAAACCATCTCGAGGGTACGGCTGATGGATTAAGAGTAATTTCGTAAGATTTGGGAAACCTGCTAAATTTAGATCTCTCAAGATTTTCTCTTAGTCTTGCACTTCCGGGGTATTTTAGACATTTCCAAACATATCATATTTGGTCCCTAAGTTGTGTCTAAGAAATCTTGAGTCCGTTCATAAATTTTCGGAAATCTGCTATTTTTAGAATTTCTCAGGATTTTCCCTAGTCTCGCCAAACTCTAGCACCTCGGGGTAATTTGGTCTTTTCCTGTGTAATTCTTTTGATCCCCGAAATATGTCTGAGAGATTATGAATGATTTCCTGAATTTTGGAAAACCTGCTAAATTTATAATTTCTCAGGTGTTTCGCTTAATTTGGAAATTCTAAGTGTTGAGGGCATTTTGGATATTTTCAGGGGGTACCAAATGATTCTGTTTGAGATTGCTCATCAAAAGGACCTAAATTTAAAAGTTTCTATTTTTGAAGTTTGATCACAAAGACTTTCCATTTTAACTTTTCTCTTTAGGGGTGAACCAATTTAAGGTTATTTTAGTCACATTTGGATGTGTAATTGTCAAATAGGGGCATTTTGGTCCGAAAAATTATTTTCCCAAAAAAGATGGTTCGATCATGTGTGAGGGATCCACCATAAATGTCAAATGGGTTGGGTCCATATATAGAATGTTGAATTTAGAAAGATTTTATTGAATTTTTACAGAAAAACTCGAAACCCGTGTGAAATGGCCCATTGGGCTAAAGCCCGCAAAGATGGAGCTCATGTGGGTTCACCCATATGGGTCAACCACCATGGTGGGCGGCCCACATGGTTGACCCACATGAGTTGAGCACCCAACCTTGATGATGTCACAATGGTGACATCATATTTGTTAAAAGAAAAATAAAAAGAATAAAAAATGAAAAGAAGGAAAGAAGGAAAAGATGAATGATTGCTTAAAAAAGGTTTTCTTCCTAAGAAGCAATGTGAAATAAAGAATAGCATATCTTGATTGACAAGAAATTAAGATTGAAATCAAATCCAATTTGGAAACAAGAAAGAAAGAAAGCAATAGGGAAAAATTGGAAACAAGCCAAAAAGAGAGCTCTCACATTGGAAACTACTATTTCTCTCTTAACCCTAGCTTTTTTATATAAAAATCAAAGCAAACAATCCTAAAAAAAGGATTGGAAAAAATCCAAAGTCGTCCTTTTTCTCTCTCCTCCTAAGAAATTTTTTTTCCTCTCTTTAAGTGTGATCTCTCTCTCAAGTGTTCTTCACAAAAAGGAATTCTTGAATTCCTTCTTCTTCTCCAAGGCATCACACAATCAAGAATTATTGGAGTGTTCTTTCTACATTTTTTTAGCGTATAAAAGGGTTGAACAAAGCGTATATCTTGGATCACCAACCCTAGAGACGAGGATCGCGATCAACAGTAAGGATTCCTCATCTTTGGTAAGTAGAAAAAGCATGCTAGGGTTTTAATTTTGATGGATCAAATCAACGAGTTTTTCTTTGAAATTTCAGTATATTATAATATAGATTATGAGTTTTCAAAATCCAAAATTTGATCCAAAAATTAGTTTTCCTCAATTTAAAAATGGTTTTCTTTTGTTTTTACTCAATATGGATTTAAATTAGATTATCAAAGCAAGTGTTTGAAAACATGGGTCTTTTTAAGAAATGATATTTTCTGGGTTTTATATAAAATACAAAACTATTGGAAACTTAATTTTCAACCGCGGTTCAGCCGTTTTATTTTTCATTCTATTTTTCAAAGAATAACCCCGAAAAGGGTTATTTCTTGATGAATGGAGCCAAAAGTATATCAAATCATGTCAGAATTTAGTGAAAGTTTGTTTCCAGTAGTTTTACAAGATATTTAGATCACCCAAATATTTTCATATTTTTTGGAATTTATTTAATCAGATTATTATTTATTTTAAATTTCTGCTATTTTTAATAAATACCAAATCATTTTAAAAATTGATGAAACTTTTCAGAACTAAAGCCTAATAATAAATGGAAGTTTCCATTGAAAAATATTTTAAAACAAATATGGTTTTTACTGCTTTCTAATCGCTTCCCCATTTTACGTGCCATAATTCCTTTTCTTATTAAATTAATATATTTTCAAAATTTTTCTTTACAAACCAGTAACTTTGGTTACTGGAATGTTAGAGAAATATTTCCAATTAATTTTGCAAAGATTTGATAAGGTTTTACAATTTATTTTAATAAACGGGTTTTAACGCCTATGAAACAAATTGATCTCTTATATTTAAAAACCAATTTTATGGAGGAGATTTAAGTTTTAAGTTTTAAAATTTTGATAATAAATTCTATAATCTATTATATATCTACTGAAATTTTTCATTTGATTTTACGATACCACTAGGTTTGCTTTTTAAGTAATTCTTTGGTTTCATCTGATTTTTGTGTGAATTTAAATGGGCATCAAATCATCATAAAAATCCATGAAAGTCATACAGTAGTCTAATTTTATGATTATCTTTATACTGTAAGAGTTTAAGTTGATTTGAAATTGATATGCTATAGGTTACTGTGTTAATCTATAATCTGATTTGAATTTTGAAAAATCGGACATTGATATTTAATCTTAATGATAATTCATATAAATTTTTCCGTAAGCTTTAATCATTTATATCTTTATTCTGTAAAATTTTGGAGTAATTTAAAAGTGATATGATATAGGTTGCTGTGTTAATCTATAATCTGATTTGGATTTTAAAAAATCAGGAATTGATATCAAATCTTAATGATAATTCATGAAATTTTTCCAGTAAGCCACAATCATCCATATCTTGTTACTGAAAAAGTTTCAACTGATTTGGAATTCAATTGCTTAGGGTTACTGTGTATTCCTAGCAATCTGGTCTTAATGATATTAAATCACAATTTTATAGCAAATTAATACAAAAGTCAGTAAAAATCTCCAAAAAATCTTAAGTTTTCATCATAAATGCAATCCCTAACTTTTTTGAAACAGAAACCTTAGGGTTCATAGATTGCCTTTGTAAATTGGCTATTCTGTGACAATTTAACTGTCGAGATCGCAACCGTAATCATATACTAATTGCGATTAATCCTGCATAATTGGAGTGCGTAAATTATAGTATGATATTGGCTCCGAGGTCCACTATCCACGGAAATCCTGAGAAATATGCCAGGCAATAAGATACTATAATTTACGTGCTAAATTATACAAGTGTTGAGAGCACGATTCCCTTCCATGGTTGCGATCCGAGGCCGAAACTTGCGAACCATAGAGCCTTTGGTATTCCTTAGATGTTTAGGAATAAAAAATCCTCAAAAATTGAAAATCATTAAGTTTAACAAATCGAATTAACTCGATCCGTGTCTTAGGAGCCGTTGGATTACGGTCTCCTATCGTAGGAACCTTTAGGACCCCTTAGGAACACTTACTTCACGTTGTGTCCTAAGTTTTAGGGAGTCCTAGAGTTAGGAGTCCAGCCTCATCACGGGCGTTTGCTATGGATAGCAATCGTGCCATAGATCTAGTTACACTAGTCACCTCACTTTTCTCCTAGGACAAACCTAGTTGCCTAGGATGTAGGTTAACCTGCATTAGTCTAAGGGACGTCTTGCACTTAGATAGGACCATATAGCATCTTAGATGAAGTTCTAGGATAATAAAATCTTCAACTTGAATTAAATAATTTCTCTTAAAACTGTTGAAACAGTCAATCCAGTCTAGATCGGTGTCCTAGATGAGTTAGGCATAAGTAGCTTAGTTCAGGTGCACCGAACTACGTCGACTCTGATCCCAGTGAGGCTTGGGTACGTAAGCAGCTTGGATGCTTGATGACATACCAATCACGAGTCGGCTCCACACATAAGTGGGGTTTTGTACATTAATCCTTAAATTAAAAGTAATTAAATCACTTAGGACTTTCCATGAAATTAGAATTTTAGGACAACTTTCACTTAGATTGAATTCAAACAAATTAAAAAAATTAAGATACACATTTAGGAATTACATTGAAATTAGATCTTAGGATGCATGTCACATAGTTCGCACATTAATATAGAGTTAAATGAGCCATTTAAAAGAAATTCAAAAGAGTTAACTTTTGGAATTGAAGAGCGATTATCGGGCAGGAATGGTGCATGTGGTGGTAACTCCCCATACCTTCCATTCTTGTAACCAGGTAACGAGTCTAGATTTCTGGTCAATTATGGGTCCTAGATCTCTCATCTAGGTGGCGACTCTGTCACTCTCTTTTGTGTGGAATTCGGATTGCCTTAGTGATCCCAAGTTCACGGAAAAGATGAATTAAATCACACCTTGCTAGGCTCGGCGGCTTACCCCTGCCCTTATGGGTACTGGGTTGCACGTTTGTTTGCACCCTATGGCTTGGTTGGGTAATTAAAATCAATAATAAAAAGCACACGTCATTCGCGTGGGTACAAGAGACCAAGAGAGAGCGTGGCGGCTCGCGCCTTTCCCCTCTCACGGGATCGGGTCCCACAAGTTAGGAAAATATGTTCCGAACTACGGATGGCTTGATCCCTAGCTGAGGGGTATGTAGGCAGCTCAGGTATGCAGCAGGCATTCTGAGTCCAGTCACCATTTTTACAAATATTTCTCACTATTTGGTCCGAACTACGGATGGCTTGATCCCTAGCTGAGGGGTACGTAGGCAGCTCAGGCTTGCAGCTGGCACCCTGAGTTCAGTCACAACTTCAAAAACTTCTATAAGCTTCAAAACCTTTCAAACCTTCCAAAACTACAAAAATTCTTCAAAATAACCTTACCAACAATTTTCAAAAGATCTTCCCATAGAGTTAGGAGTCTGTCCTGTTTGTGTTGATATGCTGAGTCTTGTCGTGTGAGTATCCTCAGAGTTAGGAGGCCTCGAGTCGTAGTCGGTTAGACACTTAGTCAAGCCGATTGCTAGACTAGAATGCGCTTAAATAGCCCATGGTTTTCCTTAGGACACACAGCCTAGTCACACATAGGGTGTAGGGCCCACCTGCATTAGTTAGGGCATATAGGGAGTCCTAAAAATTACCATTTACTTGAACTTAAGTAAAAGCAAGAAACTTCAAAAACTAGTCAAGTCTAGTTAATCGAGTCTAGGATAGCGGTCCTAGAGGGTTAGGCATTGTAGTTTAGCATAAGTCGCCAAACTACGTTGACTGTGATTCTTCCCAATGCCCGGATACGTAGTGCAACCAGGATGGATGGCCATTTTGGTCCGAGTCAAGTATCGCATTAGAGTCTAGGGTTTGTCGTGTCGAGTCGTGTGTGGAGTCGTGTTGTGTTGTGTGTTTTGCTGTGTTTTCTTACTTTCATGTACAGACCCTATACCTTTAGCTTTAGCATGCATGTGTTTGCCCATCAGAACTTAGACACCAATTAGGCATGACACTCATAACCTACCTATTCTTAGGTGGCATGTCTTTCATTTCTTTTGTGTGTGCTTCTTATTCATCTCTGAGGCATGCATGATTAGCTAGACGTTATCTCGGGGATATTCGTTCCCATTTCGCATGATTTTCACCCAAAACTCTTCAAAATTAATAATAAATGGCATAAGAGACCAGGTGCTTGCACTTGGGCGAATTGGGGGCTCCTAACCCCTTCCCCATTCGTCATCAGGCACGGACCTTTTGTATCTCTGGTTATCTGTTGCGACAAAGCACAGTATGGGATCCAGGGCCTACTTCCTTGGATGGCGACTCTTTATTTATTTAAGGTACGCCTCGAATCCGGGCTAGTCCCCGAATCGAGAGGTATCTCACTTTACATCGCCACTCATTCTGTGAGGGGCACTCTTTCGAGAGTTTCTTGGTAGAGCCCTCCTTCACGTGTGGATGATCTAGAGACTTTCTGGGGGACCCATCCCCCCGCCTCTCTAGGATCGAGGTCCACAGCTGGTCGACCGCGGATATGCTCCTGGATTTATTGGAGCAATCCAGAAAGGTCTTTGCTGTCGACCGCCACTGGCTCGATCGACCGCCCATAGGTTTTGAATGAAAAATAAAATAAAACAAACAAGAAGCCCTCGGAGGACAACTGCGGACACCCCGGTAGACCGCGGCTATTTGAAATTAAAAATTAAAAATGAGCGCCCAATAAGGGTGGGCGACCGCCATAGCTCGGTCGACCGCCCCGGTCTGGCAAAAGAGCCGTTGGGGCCCGCGCAGGTTACGTTTTCTTGACCCAGTATTTACAGTATTGCCCCCAAACGGTCATAAAAGTACTTGGGCTATTTAAACCTCATTCAAAACCATCCAAAGAACCTTTTGTACATTGATCTTGCAAACCCTAGAGCTTTCTCTTTTGAAAACAAAAGGTTTCTTCTTCCTCCTCTTGAAGCATTTATTCTTGCATTTATTTCTTGTCAAGAGGCGAGTCTTAGGACTTTGATTTGTAATCATTCGGAGTGATTGAGAGCTTTGAGTGATTTCTATTTGCCTATCTAGAGGCTTGTTGAGCTTTACTTTCTTGTTTTTGCAAAGAGGACTTGTACCCTTTGAGGCGGTGTGCGAAGAGGGTTGATTCCTTGGAGGTGGTATTTTCGAAGAGGGTTTGTTCCCTTGGAGGCAAATTTTGTTGTAAAGACCCAGAGATTCAGCGTGCGGAATCTCAATATAGTGAAGGAAAAGACCAAGTACTTGGGTAGTAGAGTAGGTCCGTATGTGACCGAACCACTATAAAAATCTCTGTGTGGTCTCTTTACTCTTTTCCTCCTCTCCTTGGTGTTTGGTAATTTCTTTTCCTAACTTGAAATTTTATCTTGAATAAGGGTTAGCATAATCTAAGTTTAAATCTCACACTCCTTGTAGTTATTTACAAGAAATTTTAAAATTTTAAAATAACCCAATTCACCCCCCTCTCGGGTTGCCCATTGGGATTTCAGAGGGTAATCTCATACCCAGACCCCAACTATAAATAGCTTTCAAAAGCTCAAAGGTAAGGGTCCGATTCATATAAGACTTTCCTTATCTATTGCACTCATTGACTTAAGCATTGAAGGACTTTCCTGGAGTAACCACTTCGGGTTGGTCGTTTGACTGTTTGTTACATCGTGCAGGTGCACCTCAGCTCTTCCTAAGCCATTTAAGCGGATCTCCAATTTTTTAGTGCAACAAAATGTGTTGTCTGGCATACACACATGCAGATGGAGAGGCAGTAAAGGGTTACTTTGGCCTGAAGGAAGGAAGGGTGATCTGGTGGCTATATTGGACCTTATTCATGTACACGTGTCTTTGGAAAATATCTAAAATCTTACATTTTGGAATTGACCCATTGCCAACATTACTGATCAGTTATCAAACCTAACATATAGCCATTTGTTTCCCAATAGATCATCCATGACCTCCCTGTTGATGCATTAATGAGAAGGAGAGAATCTTTATCATTTAAGAAGATGTTGGCCTGAGTGGGCGCTATGACCCAGATCGAAGGTTGACAGCGTGGTCCTAGGCTTGTTGTGCCAAATCCCCCAGACACCATGATGGTGATACTTAATAAAGATAATGGTTGCGCCTTTCCTATCACCAATTGGTTTTGGGATAGTTGGTAGTGCCATGATCCTACAGAAGATTAAACTCTCAGGTTTCAGTTTTCTGTTCACTTCTTGTTACTAGTGAAGCTCTCTGGTTTTCTTTTACTTGCTGGACATTCAATTAAACCACAACCTCTGCTGAAGTTTATCTTTGTGGAGATGGATACCTCACTTTCCTTGATTTCTATCTTGCACTTAATCAAGGAATAGTGTTCTATGGATTTTAAACTGAAAGCTTGCTCTACATGTGTTTATTTCCAAACAAAGAAAAACACTTGAAAAGCATCGGAAATTGGATGAACTTGCTTGCCTTTGAACTTCATTTTGAGTTAGTATTATGAGACTGTCATACTGTATATCAGACTGCTTGAAAGCTCCATATAGCAACAATTTGTATGCTTACCAAAGCCTTGAGCATGAATTACAAGTTGACTCCTTTAAGGGTATCAACTGCATAGGGTGCTGGAATGGCAAGATCAACATAAGCATCTTCTTGAACTATTTGGTATTCAGCCATTCTCGTAACAATATCCTTGGCTTGAAGGTCTACAGAGCATTTGATAGAAAATACATTCACAGTAAATATAATCTTAGGAACTGTTTTGAAAATGAAACGATTGCTCATTTGCTCATGGACTAACATCAAATAGATCATTGGATTTACCAGTAGAAATCTTAAGGCTGCTAAGTTTGACCAGTTAATTCCCATGAAGCCTTCAACACATGTAGTTTGAAAGTAGAGGACTGTGTTTGACCTATCCATACTAACATAGTTGTCAAACTCTTGTGACTCGTATGAGTCAACTCCCGAGTCACTGGGCTTCCGAGGCTAGTTGCTTGGGTGACTCGCCTCTGTTGAAGACTCGTCTGAGTCGTCTGGTAACTCGAACGAGTCACTGTGAGTGGATTCAAAAAATAAGACTCCAGCAAGTCAAGTCGAGTCGTTGGGCCTTGGCTTTCTTGTTTTGATGGGTGAAAACTTGAAAGTTGGAACTCAGAACTTAATTATTTTTATGCATGCAACTTACAAGTATACATATATATATATATATATATAGAGAGAGAGAGAGAGAGAGAAAGGAAATGGTTTGTGAGCAGCTGCTCAAATAAGCTTATCTGAGTAGAGCTCACAAACCATGGGGGCACAATTTTGGGTGTGATCCTAAGCATTCATTTGGAAGGCCCCATCATGGATGGGGTGTGTACCAAAAATTAGCTCCATTGGATCACCTTAGGGTGTCCATTTGTGGAGGGAAAAATGGACAGATACTGTTTGTCCACAAATCTGCCCATTTTTTCCCTCCACAAATGGAAGGGTTAGGATGATCCAATGGAGTTGATTTTTGGTACACACCCCATCCATGATGGGGCCTTCCAAATAAATGCTTAGGATTGTGGGACCCGATCCAGCGAGAGGGGGACACGACCCACCTCCCTCTTTCGGTCTCTCGTACCTACGCGAATGACGTTTGCTTTTGATTATTGATATGTATCATCTTTTCCGTGAACTTGGGAAAACAAAAGAAATTCGAATTTCACACAAAAGAGAATAACCAGAGTCGCCACCTAGGTAAATGACCTAGGACCCATAAGTGACACTGCAATAATCTGCGATCCCAGAAATCTAGATTCGTTACCTGATTACGAGAATGGTAAGGTATGGCTGATTACCACCATATGCATCATTCTTGCCCGATAATCCGGTCTTCAATTCCAACGAATAACTCATTTAAATTTCTTTAAAATGGCTCATTTAAACTCTCTTAATGTGCAAACTACGGGACATGTATCCAAGATAATCTAATTTCGATGTGATTCCTAGATATGTCTTTTAAGTTTCTTGATTTGTTCAGATTCAATCTATGTGAAAGTCCTCCTAAATTCTAATTTTGAAAAAATCCCATGTGATTTAATCAATTTAATTTAGGATTTGAAAATGATAAAGAAATAAACAAAATAAAACCCTAAAAACCCTACTGAAGTGTGTAAGGCTGACTCGTGCAACGAATGACATCCAAATATCCAAGCTGCCTACGTACCCAAGCCTCACTGGGATCAAAGTCGACGTAATTCAGTAGCCTAGAGTAAGCTACATGCCTAGGACATCTAAGACACCGATCTAGACTGGAAATGACTGTTTCAACAGTTTAAGAAAATTTATTTAATTCAAGTTGAATGACTTTTATTATCCTAGGATTCCATCTAAGATGCTATATGGTCCTATCTAATGTGCAAAACGTTCCATGAACTAATGCAAGTGGGTCTTACATCATAGGTTAACTAGGCTTGTCCTAAAGAAAAGGGTTAACTAGTGAAACTAGTCTAAGACTCAGTTGCAATCAATAGCAACCAGTCGTGATGAAGCTGGACTCCTAACTCTCGAACACCCTAAAACCTAGAACATAACACGACGTAAGTATTTCTAATCAGCTTTAAGGGTTCCTACGAGATGATACCGCAATCTAACGGTTCCAAAAACAGCTTGAACATGGATTAATCCAACTCAATTCATTAAGTTGCTGATTTTTCAGTTCTTTAAGGTTTCCTAATACCTAGAATTTGAAAAAAATCTAGGGCTCTAAGGCCGTGCTTAGATTGCATTCATGGAAGGGAATCGTGCTTTCCATCCTTATACAATTTGTCACTTAAGTTATAACATATTATTGCCTGGCATATTCTCAGGATTTCCATGGACAACGACCCCGGAGCCAACAATATATTATAATTTAAATGCTTAAACTGTTAAAAATTGATTACAATTATGATACGATTATGAACACAATCTTTGCATCTAGACTAACAAGTTTTCAAATGAGATTAATGATTCCTAAAGTTTCTGTTTCAGCCACTTAAGAATTCCACGCCTTCTGGAAAATTATAATATTCTGCAAAATTTTCATGATATTTAGCATAAAATTCAATTTTTAATGATTTTCTCAAAATTTAGGCCAGATTAGTACTTTGTGAAGGAAGTTATTGATTTTTAGGGTTTCTATTTAAGTGGCTTATGGATTACATACATACTAGAAATTTAAGATATTCTGAAATTTTTTACGATTTTTGGAATTCAATTCAATTTTTAATGATTTAATCAAACTCACGCAAGGTTGTTAACATTAAAAACATCATTTAATAATAATATTAAAATCCTACTGTAAAAATTTCATCAAATTTTACTATTTTGATAGAAAATCTAGCTATTTTGAAAGAAAAATAAAATCTAACAAAATCTGGCTATTTTGAAAGAAAAATAAAAAATAAATAATTACTGTAATCCTAAAATCATGAAAAATTTACAGATGATCAACTATGAATCAAATTATTTTTCCTCCAAATTTTAGCCTTTAAAGATAAGTAGATTTTTGAAAACTCAATTTTTTTTTCATAAAAACCTTCAAATATATTTAAGATATTGATTTGGAAAGTTTTGTCGCTTTTCGAATTCGTTTGGGTTTTTTTAATAATTTACTCAATTTTAAAATAAGTTTTAAAGGTAATAAATTAAATAAAAAATCTCAAAAAATTTTGAGTGATCTAGAAATAATAAAAAACTACTGGAGTCAAAATGTCAGCCAATTCTAACTTGTTTTACTATATATTTGATTTTTCTCTTCGAAAAATCCCTCTTTTCTGGGCAATTGCTCTAAGAGCGAAATTGGCATCAAAATAAATCAAACTTGGCTGAAAATTTAGGTTTTCAGAAGTTTTTCACTATATTTTAAACTCAGAAAAATCGGGTTTGAAGAAAACCATTGATTCAAACCACTTGCTTTGAAAATCGAGTTTAAACCCATATCGAAAGATATTTGAAAAAAAATTGATCTTAAATCAAGAAAAACTAATTTTTCAGCAATAATTTGGATTTAAAAATAATATGATCCATATTAGATCATATCAAAAATTCAATTAGAAACACATCCATATGCATCATGGAACCAAAGAAAACCAAAAATCTAATCTAACATGCTTTTCTAGTTCCTAGTTTACATGAGAGATGAATACTAACCGTTGATCGCTTTTCTTGTCTCTAGGGTGCGTATATCCGGGATATTCGCTTTGTCACACCCTTATAAAAGCTAAAAAAATCCTGAAGAACAATCCAATAATCGCCAATATATTGAATTTAGAAGAAGGATGGAAGAAATAATATGGAACTTTGAAGAAGATGAAGTGTGGAAGATGATCTCCACACCCCAATCAAGATGGGATATTTTTTCAAGAAGGAGGCCAAGTTGGACATTTTTGTAAGCTCCTCATCTTGGGTTTGGTGTGCTATTTATATAGAAAATCAAGAGTTTGAACTGAATAAGAAGTTTCCTTTGTGAGGACTCCATATTTAGTAAGTTTCCAGTATTTTTCTCTTTCTTTCTTTCCTTTACTTTCTAAAATAGAGTTGTTTTCTAATTAGGATTCTTTGCTAAGCATGAATTCCATTCTGAGTATCCCAAAAGAGATCTTTCAAGATTATTCTAGAAGCTTTCACATATGGGAAACACACCATTTCATGAAATATTCTCGTCCAAAATGGACTGCCTAACGTTGGAGCTCAGTTTTTACCTATTTAGTGGAAGAATTACCAAAAGTTGTAGCCCTAGCCAATCGGTTGAAGAGTTATGACAATTTTAGTAGGATGAAATTCCCATCCAAATGGCATTACCTGATTTTAAAGCTCGTTTTGTACTTATTTCGTGGAAGAATCACAAGAAGTTGTAAACTAGAAAGTTATAGCCCTTCTCGAGACGTTTCCAACAAGTACAAATATGATTTTTTTGGACTAGTGGTTAAAACGTTATAGCCATTTTAATGATCTGATCATATTAGCCGTTTCTCTTTCTCATCTTTTATGAAGTCCAACCAATTTCAAAGAATAATTCAAAATTTGTAATGATGGGCCCACACCATGTGATGCATATGGTAGGTCCTACACACATGGCCTAACCTCATTCACCCCTTGGAAAAATTATTTTTGCCCAAATAACCTCGTTTGATCAACAAATATAAAAAAGTGACCAAAATGCCCTCAAACCGGAATACCCCTTTAAGGGTGAAGTTAAAAATAGCAAGTATGCGAGGGGAATTTTCAAAAATAGAAAGTATGAAGGATAACGTCAATCAAGACCATTCGGGCTAGCTTGAAAATACCCAAAATACCCCCAGGATACAAAATTTCCAAAAGAGATAGAAATCCTGAGAGATTCTAAAAATAGCAGGTTTTCACACTCGATTGGAAACATAAGATACCATCAACTAGAGACTAATGGAACCTCCTAGAGACCTTCGGAATGGTGAATCAACACTAAAATACCTAGAACGAGGTGAAATTCACCATAAAATGCAAAAATGCCTAACCTAATGTAGATGACTGACACAGACCAAACAAACCTTTCGCTTTTTTAAAGCGTAGCAAAATCGGGGTGTCTGCAAGTATCACCCCGAAAATGTGGGCCCCCTATGGTTTGTGAGCTCTGCTCAGATAAGCTTATCCGTGCAGTTGCTCACAAACCATTTCCTCTCTCTCTCTCTCTCTCTCTATATATATATATATATATATATATATATGTATGAGGAAAGTGAAGCTACACCGCCGGCTTAAAATACAATGGGCCCACATTGTTTTGGTGATCCAAACCATTCATTTGATAGGCCCTCACATTGATAGGGTGTGCCCAAAAAATCAGCTAAGTAGGATCATCCCAACCCTTCAAACTGTGGAGGCAAAAATGGACAGATTTGTGAAGGTTTTTACACGTTCATTTTTTCCTCCACAAATCGTAGGGTTAGGATGATCCTATGGAGCTGATTTTTGGGGCAGAACTTATATATGTGAGGGCCCATGAAATGAATGGTTTGCATCACCCAAACAATGTGGGCCCATTGTATTTTAAGCCGGCGGTGTATCTTCACTTTCCTCTCTCTCTCTCTCTCTCTCTATATATATATATATATATATATATATATATGTGTGTGTGCGTGTGTGTGTGTGTGTGAGGAAATGGTTTGTAAGCATCTACACAGATAAGCTTATGGTTTGTTAGCACACCCTATCTATGTGAGGGCCTATCAAATGAATGGTTTGGATCACCCAAACACTGTGAGCCCACTATATTTTAAGCCGAAAGAGTAGCTCAGTTAGCTACTCGATTGAGTAGCTACACTTTCCTCATATATATATATATATATATATATATATATATATATAGAGAGAGAGAGAGAGAGAGAGAGAGTAAAGGGCTCCTGCCCTCGAGCGCAGATAAGCTTATTTGCGCTCGAGCACAGAAACATGGGTGGGCCACATTGGGGGGGATCCAAAGCATTCATTTGATGGGCCCTTTTCATGGTGTCCACAAAAAATCAGCTCCATTGGATCACCATAGGGTGTCCATTTGTGGGGTGAAAAATGGGCAGATTTGTGGACAAACAGTATCTGTCCATTTTCTCCCCCACAAATGGACACCCTAAGAGGGTCCAATGGAGCTGATTTTTGGTACACCCCCCATCCATGATGAGGCCTGTCAAATGAGTGCTTAGGATCACCCCCCCCCCCAATGTGGCCCCACCCCTGTTTCCAGCACTCGAGCTCAGATAAGCTATCTGCGCTCGAGTGCAGGAACCCTTGTCATTTATATATATATAAATATATATATATAGAAAACTGTTGGTGAGCTTAAGCGCACCATTTTTTGGTACACTTAAGTTGTTATAACGCCTCCCATTGGTGTGCTTAAGCGGGACTCAGCGAGACCCAAACATTTAAACAAATGGCAGGCGTTATAACAACTTAAGCGCACCAAAAAACACCAACAGTTTTCTCATATATATATATATATATATATAGAGAGAGAGAGAGAGAGAAGAAGAATGGAAACTAATGGAATTATTTCAATTCTCCCAAAAATCTGTGGGAATTACATATCACTTTTTTTGACTTTTTTTAACAAAGGCACCCATTCAACCCACATATTTACAATCCTACCGCCTCCTTTATGCTTTCTAACAAAGGCACCCATTAAAGCAACTTAATTTCAATCCTACCCCCTCCTTTATGCTTTTTAACAAAGGCACCCATGAAAGCCACATAATTTCAATCTTACCCCCCTCCTTTATGCTTTTATAATAAAAAATCTATAGAGTGATCTTAACCATCCGATATAAGAGGAACAACATATTATGGAAACCTCTATCGATTGGACGGCTAGGATCAGCGTATGGAAATGATTTCTGGGGCACAACCTGTGGATGTTGTGTTCCAACACATGGACGGTTTGGATCAACTTGTGATGTGGTCCGTACAGTTCTTGGGCCGGGTACGGGTCCAAGATTCGTGACCCGTAAATTTCCTCTGGTCATTTTGACCTGGCCCTGTCACCCGGACCCTTACGGGTCGGGTCAAACCCTCCAATACTTTTCAAAATCTTTTTGATGGGCCGAGAAATTAATTTCTTCAAATCTTTGCATTGATCTATCCCCCATAGTTGGTAGGCCCAAAAAATAATTTCTTCAAATCTTTGAACGAGGTAGGCCCCACCTTTATTTTCCAAAGTGCATTGTACGCACCGCCCCATGATCCAAACCCTCCATTTGATAATCATAGCCCTCCGATCTAAAGAAAAACTGCATAATATGGAAACCTCTATAGATTGGAGAGTTGTGATCATCCAATGGAAATGATTTTTGGGGCACGACCTATTTACATTCTGGCCCATCAAATGAATGGTTTCGATCATCCTATGGTGTGGGTCGTGCATTAAGATTAAGGCCAAATTGTAGGCCCCACCCAGATTTTTCAAATTAAGTTTGCGGTCAACGCCATAGGATGATCCAAGCCGTCCATTTGATGGGCCGCGACACAAATAGGTTGTGCCCCCAAAATCATTTCGATGGGATGATCGCAACCCTCCGATCTATATGGTTTTTCCGTAATATGCAGTTTCTCTATTGTTTATCATGAGAATCTAAATATAATGTTTTCCCACTCCCCGTGCATCGCACGGGGTATCCCACTAGTATATATAGTGGGAAACTAAGGGAAACTAAGGGAATTATTTGAATTTCTCCAAAAATCTGTGAGAATTACACATCACTTTTTTTTACTTTTTTTAACAAAGGCACCCATTCAACCCAGATATTTTCAATCCTACCCCTCCTTTATGCTTTTTAACAAAGGCACCCACTAAAGCCACATAATTTCAATCCTACCCAGTTTCGGAATTATTTGAAAAAGCAAATCATTATTTGCTAGCCACCTTCTCCAAAGACTACGTCTCGCTCATCCTTTGAAATTGTATGTGTTCAGAGATTTGTCTTATTAGACGTGGTGAAAACCGCACTGAAATACTATTTCTTGAAAGGTGGCTAGCAATAATAAGTACCGAAAGAAGCTAGCAATAATAATCATTAGGTACTAAAGTTTTGAGGAACATTACTAGCAAAGTGCTTGAAAGTCGCAAAATTACGGGAAAAAGTACCAAAATGGGTACCTGTATATGATAATTATGGAAATAACTACAAAGAAGAGGTATTGAAATGACAATTACGAAAAAACTACTTTGCCTTATAAATTGTTTGAGGATATTACGAATTCATGACACCTTTAAAAATATTTACGAATTCTGGGCACCTTAAGAGGAACAACATATTATGAAAACCTCTATAGATTGGAGGGCTAGGGTCAGCCTATGGAAATGATTTTACGGGCACAACCTATTGATGTTGTGTTCCATCACATGGACGGTTTCGATCAACCTATGATGTGGTCTGTACATTTCTTTGTCGGCCCGGGCATCGTACGGGTTTTTTTACTAGCTTTTATATATATATATATATATATATATATATATATATATATATATATATGAGAAAAGGGTTTCTACACACAAGTGTAGATAAGTTATCTACACACTAGCTTAAAATACAGTGGAAGGCATATTGTTTGGGTGATCCAAACCATTCATTTGATTGGCTCTCACATAGATAGGGTGTCTGCAAAAAATCAGCTCCATGATCATCCCAACCCTACGATTTGTGGAGGTAAAATGGACGTGTATAAACCTTCACAAATCTGTCATTTGATATATAACTATAATTTTTTCAACTAAATTTTTGTTCTTGTTAAAAACTCCTACAAGTCACTATTCGAGTCGAGTCACGGGCTGACAACTATGCATACTGATACAAATGTCCTAATTGATCAGAGTCAATACAGCTACATTTGATCACCCCAGCCTCTCGCACATTTTACCCTGCAACAGGCTTGCACCTTCAACTCCTTGAAACTCAATTTTAATGGAAGCTCGTTCAGAAATCTGGGCCTGTCCATATTTGAAGGCAATAGCTCGTGCTGAAAATCGAATTACAAAGATGCTAAAACACATCGATGATTTACAGGAACTATCATGTCAGGCTTCAGTAAGAACTTCAAATTAAAGAATATGGAGAGATTTTAGGTTCTTCAAAAAGGTCTCTCCTATAAGGGAACCATACTTTACAAATACAGCAGGGTAGCCTATGGGAGCTTCAACCCAAGCTTCAAATCCTTGTCGTTTATAGCCAAAATCAGTTGTTGGTTTACCAAATAATTTTCCTGTCCAAATATGTTTCCAAGAACATCCTCCTGTCAATGGGAAATAGGCCTTAACTTCCTTCTTACCTTTATCTAGGACAGGCACCACTAGGATCTCTGTACCAACCAAGAACTGCTGAAACGTTAAGCTGTGGACATGCTCATCATCTGGAAAGTGGAGAAACAGATGCCGACAAATGGGCAGGCCTTTCTGAGAAGCTTCCTGCATTCCAAGAGTGCAAAAAAAAAAAACATAATAAGGCCGTGGTGGGAAACATCATTTGCATCTGAAACTTAGATATAGCTTTTGGAGGAAAAACATAAATAAGTACCTTCACAAGTTGGATTCTGTAGAACTCCCAGGCCTGGTATACCTTCGCAAAGCGGGAAAAATGCGATAAGGTACGGTTGTTTGAATAGAACTGGAAGTTCGATGATGGATTGTTTCCCTGTGCCCACGAATTGACAGCAGTAGCGCATATCAGCAGGGAACAATTTCTGAAACTGATGGGTCAGAGCATGGTAATTGGCCTCTCTAGCATCAATTTTAAGTTTTAAATGGAAATTATGATAGTACTATCTGGCAGTAGGCATCAAAGTCATGTAGTTCATAAAATGCATTTGACATGTGTATCGTAAATCTTAACTAGGAGTGATTATTATTACTTGTTGAACCCCGTGAATCATGTGAAATTAGGGTACTCCAAATTCGGATGTCAAAGAGTATGATAAAACGTTCTTGATGGAAAAAAATGTTAGTGAAAGAACACCCAGTGTCATAAAATCACGGGTCATTGTAGATAATGTTTTTCATTCATTATGCTCCCAGCTAAATCTAGTTCAGGTAGTATTGATTAAGGCAACGCCTAATCTCTGATGCCACGGGTTTTATGGATGGCCCATTGTTTTCATGGATTGAATTTGGATCTTATT
Source organism: Tasmannia lanceolata (assembly GCF_043159265.1). Taxonomy (NCBI): domain Eukaryota; kingdom Viridiplantae; phylum Streptophyta; class Magnoliopsida; order Canellales; family Winteraceae; genus Tasmannia; species Tasmannia lanceolata. Next base: position 3,034,553 of record NW_027518713.1, on the reverse strand, counting down.
GCTAAATCTCCAAAAATGCAACTTCTTTTGTTCTAAGAAGTAAAAGGAAGTCTATGAGAGTGAAATAAACATAAGGAGAAACTGGGTATGGACAAAAGCATACCAATAATATATGATGGCACTTGTAACATAATTATAAAAACATTGATTTGATGATAACTCATTCAAACAGGTTCCAAGATTATGAGGAACACCATTACCAATCCACCCTATTATCCCAAAGCTGAGAATGAAGTCATAATAAATAAGCCTAATGATGAGGCAGGTTTAACTTACTTCATGAGTCCGGTAAACTGTGTTGAATGCATTTAGCTCCATCCAACGGAGGAGTAGCTCTTCACCTCTGTGATACCTAATGAAGGGTATGTTCACCGAACAGTAGCCCCCAATGTCACTATGATTAAATGCATACCCAGAGAGCCCACTACTGAGCAAGCCTCCAACCGCACTCTTTATCCCATCATTCTTTTGCCAACTTACCATCTGGTCACCTTCCCAAAACAATGTCACCCATTTAGGGCTGTCCCTGAACCCAGCCCTCATAAAGAAAACCAACTCTTCTTCAGAATCTCCCCCCTCTGCATGATGTGTTGATCTCCACTCATCAACAAACTCTCTGTTTACTTTAGCCCATAGTTCAGGGTACCTATTGTGAGCAGAAACTGGATCTTCGCCTAACCAGCAAAGAGTCCCCTCTAGTTAGTTCCTTTACTGAAGCTTGGGGTTAAATTATTCATTAATCCAAAAAAGGAAGAGCTATAATTGTATACCTGAAAAAAGGGTGGCATCTAATGGTAGCCCTTCGCTGAAATCCGCCATCCAACCCCTTATGCCACTATCGACCATTTCACGTAAGATCTGTTTGAACCAACTGCTAGCAGAAGGGTGTGTGAAGTCCAACATTCCCACATCAAAACTTGTATTTGGTATCATGTATGTTTTTCCACTTCTGTCTTTCACTAAGATGCCTAGCTTGTTTGCCTCCTCAAAGCGGTTCCTTTTCTTGTTCGTCATGTCACCCGTCTGCAATTAAGTGCAACAGTGATTTATTTCTTTTGTTTCTGAATGGTACAATGGTGAAAATGCTGGCAAGAAGATTTTAATTTAGTGTAAATTATCATCTACTGCATGGTTTCTTTCTTTTGTTCTTCTTTACACTATGGAATTCATTTTTTCTAATTCAATATCTTCCCATCGACATCAATGAAGCAGAACAAAATCATATATACCGGAACGAGGCAGGGATTGCAGTAAGCCATCATTCTGATGCCATGAGCTTGAAGGTCTTCTACTAACTGTGGCCATCCTGGATATTCAGCTGTGTCCACTTCCCAATTCCACCAAAGTTGTGAGCCAATTATTGTTTTCCTCTGCCCCACCCAATCCTACACAACCATAACCAGATTTTGACATTGAGACACATGCACTTACAAAGACTATATTTAAATACACACATAAGATTGCTTGAATCTCAGTTTATGTACAATTACGATAAGTCACCTGTAACCAGAATGCAGAAATAGGCACATCATAGTTCTTTAATTGGTCCCAAATGTGCCGGACAACATCTGTGCCACCTTGCATTCCAACAACAGCGCCAGATATTATCCACTTTGGGAGCTCTTTGGGTCTCCCAATCGCTTCAGTGTACTGTTCAAGTAGCTCTACTGGAGAATTCCCATGCAATATCCTACCTTCAGCGGAGTCACTGTATAACTGCAAGCAATAATCAACACCAGCAGATGTGAAATTGTGAGGATTTTATGAAATTGACCATCACGGGCCCTTTGCTAGCATGACTAAGGTAATATGCAGCATGCAAACTGTACAGTAAGAAGAAAGAATGGAGTTGAAGGAAACCATGTCAAAAGCACCCTGAAAACGAAGTCATTAAGGCCCACTACCTTGTTTGTGGATGAAATTAGCGGATGCAATTTCCACTTTTTGTTCCATAAAGATAAGCATAATATCATAAATAGATAAAATTTACAGTAATAGCATCACTGTAGCAAGTTATCAGTTGCAACAAAAGCAATAGCACTGGTAGGGTTATCACAACGCAGTACTTGTGTTGAATCTAGCCCTCCTTTTGGTTTCTAATAAGTAGCTCACCGGATAGGATCACTATTCTGCACCTATAAGATAAAAGAAAAGAAATTTGAGTTGCACCCAAGAAGAAAAACTGAGACCAGTGAAAGAGGGAGAGGTGGAAGAAGGGATACACCAAGGGTTGGGCAATTTTCTGCTATCAAGTACCAACATGTGAAACAACTTGCCTTTCCATTTAAGAAATTTGCTCTTATTTTTCTCTCTTTCTCCCTCATTCAAAAAATTTTTCTTTCTCCAAGAACAACCACCATGACAAAAAGGGGGCAAAATCTCAAATTATCAATGGAGTACTTTTCTTTTTCCTCTCCTTTTTCTTATAGGAGAAAACTCACCCACCGAAGAATTGGGCAGAAGCAGTACATCTATCTTGGGAGTTACGCCAAATCCTCAAGACCTCTGGACTTCTAGCAGATCCAATGCCACTTTCCATTTCATATCTCCTCAATTATCGGATATTTGATTTCTCAGATCATTATCATCTATCTTGCTTTGTCAAAAAAAAATAAGAAGTTTAGCTTGATCATGACACTCTTGGCTTGATTCAAAAGTCTTTCACAGCTTTCTAGATTCACAACAACAAGTATCACTCCAGCAATTTTAGTTACCACAGCAAATAAAATCTTTTGCATGTAATGAAGCAATAAATAAATAAATAAAATTAGCAAGAGTGTGGTCAATCTAGGCCCCGCCAAGGGTATGCACCTTTGGTGGTGAGCTTTACTCGAAAGGATTCAGACGGTGGACTTTCTGCGAAAAAGGGGGGTTCTCATCATTGACCACTGTGCTTTATGTATAGCGGCGGAAGAATCGGTGGACCACTTATGCATTGCAAAGTTTCTAGAGAGATTTGGATCAAACATCTGAGTAGACCTGACATCGAATGGGTTTTCCTCGCTAAACTTATTGATCTTCAGGGATGGGGCACCGTCTCATGGAAGAAAAAAGGGTAAATCCTATAGAATGTGTCTTTTCTAGCAATGATATGGGTGATTCAGAAAGAAAGAAACACAAGGATTTTCAAAGGGATCTCAAAAGGTTCAGCATACCTTTTCGCCAAATTCATCGCTTTGTCGATCGCATGTGTGAAGTCAAATTTGTATCCACCTTCGACTAATAGGAAGGGTAGAGAGAAGTGTGTAGTAGTATGGAGTCTAGGCAACAACTAGTGCAGGAATGGATGGCCCCAGCGCCGAGTTTCACGAGATTCAATTTTGAAGGCTCTTGTTTGGGGAATTATGGCCCCGACGGAGTAGGAGTGATCCTGAAAAATGAGTTTGAGGAGGTGATTTGGTCCTTTGCGGGCCCCATTGGTGTGGCGGACGCAACAATAGCAGAGGTGCGTGCAGCTCACCAAGGGATGAAATTGTTGATTAGAGATGGCCTGGATTAGGTGGTGGTCGAAGGGGATTCCTTGAATGTCATACGTTGGCTTAATGGCTCTCAACCCACACACCCCCCCCCCCCCCCCTCTCCTGGAGGTTTGATAGGTTGCTTGATGAGATCTTTGATTGGAATGGATTACTCTCTATGGTGTTAGCATATGCGTCTCTCTGCCAATAAGGAGGCAGATAGTCTTGCTAGAGACGATGTCTTTAAGGAATCCTTGGCTTTGCTTGACACTCTCCCTCGATGAGAGACTGCCGTTTTTTGTTGTCACTAGCAATGCTTTACGTTGTTTACTTTCCCTTTGTCGTCCTGGTCTTTTCTTTTTCAATAAACTCTTGGCTACCATTCCAAATAAAAAACCAATTCCCAGAGAGAAAATTGCATCATAAAAAATATATCATCGTAGAGGAAGTCCATAATAAAAGCCCAAGAGGAGGAAACACTCCAAGACATAATAAAAGCCCAAGAGGAGGAAACACTCCAAATCAGGCTACCCTTCTTTGCCACGGTTTTCCATTGAATGCTGTTACTAATATAGAATGTTACATTAGTTTCTGCACCCATATAAAACCCTTCCAAGTAATTTGTTCTCTATAAGCAATTAACAGTCTGATGACACATTTGATGTCCATATCATTCATCCCACGAAAAATTTTCTTGATTAAATGCGAGGTAAAATATGAGGTCATCCATGTTGTATTGAAAGATCAGACCGCGGCAGCAAAATGGAATAGTATATGAAAGTATGATTCAAAGACCTTCATTGATTGTGCAACTAGAAGAAACACTAGAGTAATCAAACTAATGCTCTCTTCTAACATCTAACTATTACCTAATCTTAAATCATCTCTTCTACAGAAAAAAATGGACACGAAAAGATCAAAAGGAAGCCAGAAATAATGACGCAGTTGCTATAATGGATTACCTGAATCTGTACTCTATCAGGTTTTGTTAGATCGAAAACAGAATAGCTGTATCCTTCAAGATAAAGAGACCTCATCTTTGATGTCATATAGAATGGAGAAGGAGCATACGTTGTACTTTGATCACCCCCAGACCTGCAAAATTCTTTTCAAATTACAGAAGTTTTCCATGTGCTATGACCAGAATCAGCAATGGCTAGATAAACAAATTAAAATTCATGAAATTAAGCTGTTGGATTAATTTACCTGTAACTAACCAAATTAGCTACTAAAGTAACAGGTTGATCTCCCCTTCCAATACCTTGCTCTTGCACAAATATGGGTACCCTTCTCCCTTTAAATTCCATATGAGAAAACTGCTCTCCAAATCCATAAAACCTCTCATCTTCGTCGCTCGAATACGTGATAAACACCCTATTGAACTTCGAAAATTCTGTAATCTTCTCCTCTCCATCCTCCTCCAATGATAATTGGGAAAAGCCTCGACGCTTTGAGAGCCAATCAGGACGCTGCCACCAAGACCAACCCATTTTCCGCCTTAGAGTACTGTGGAAAGTTCTAAGAGCTCTTGGAAAAGCTGGTTTCAATTGTAGGTTGGGTTTTCCAAACTTGAGTTGAAACCCAACTTGACTATTGTTTTTCTGATCCAGCAAAACCCAATATCTTGCAGCAATGGAAAGTCTCCCTAGCCTCCCATATTTAAATTTCTTTATCTCTAGATCTACATTTCCATCTATGGTTTTTTTAAGCTTCCTCCTACTGAAAACCCAACCAGTTATCAGCAAAACAGGGATCTTGGCATCCTTAATTTGCTCTGAAAATATAGTTTTCTCCTCCTCAAATAAGAAATCATTATGTAGCATTCTTATTTCCTCAATGGATTGATTCTTACACATGAAATGAATAGCTTTATCTTTTACAACAAAAGAGCCTCTGCTTTCCTCAAACTCAGTTTCTACAAATGCTGCAGAAACAAAAGCTTGTCCTGGGATTGTAGACCAGATGGTTCTATAGGGTGGAGATTGGTGGGAAATGGAAAGACACCCACCATTTTTAGAGGTCCAATCAAGCTGGAAATCCTTCCCAATTTGGAAAGTCTGTTGTTCAGGGAGTGTTCGAAAATTGGGGAAAAGGTTTCCATGGACAAAAGGGAGGGATTTTGGGTTAGGAGGGAATGGATTGTTGATGTGTTGGTGATGTTTCTTAGAAACTTTGAGAGATGGCATGTTTTGGTTGGAGAAATGCATGGCCCATTGAATCTCACAGCTAGCCATTTGATTAAAAGATGTTGGATTTTTCTTAGAACTTTGTGGAAAACTTTTACACGATCACGTTGAAAAGGGGTGCGTTTACTGTTTCCTTCTTTGAATATCACACAAGACTATTATTTTTGGAGTTTTTGAACTGTTCTGTTCTTTTGGTGCAATGCACCTAGTCATGATTTGTAGCACTGGTCATTGCACAGCTTGCATCTACCCATTCTTCTGAAATTTTAAAGATCCATGCATCTTGCCATACTTGACGAACCCTTTCATTTTAAATGGTGTTCATACGGAGGACATAGCATCTTGGCTCATGCTATGCATGAGTGTAAAATAATAGGCCCCACCCTACCAAAGTATGAAGAAAAATGGTGGGTCCCACTCATGCACGAATTTTAGTAGACTTGGTGGGACCCACCTGTCAAAACATGATTTGTGGAGTTTTTGAACTGTTCTGTTCTTTTGGTGCAATGCACCGAGTCATGGTTTGTAGCACTGGTCATTGCACAGCTTGCATCTACCCATTCTTCTGAAATTTTAAAGATCCATGCATCTTGCCATCCTTGACGAACCCTTTCATTTTAAATGGTGTTCATACGGAGGACATAGCATCTTGGCTCATGCCATGCATCGGTGTAAAATAATGGGCCCCACCCTACCAAAGTATGAAGAAAAATGGTGGGTCCCACTCATGCACGAATTTTAGTAGAGTTGGTGGGACCCACCTGTCAAAACATGAGGTGTAAAATGGTGGGCCACACCCTTATGCATGGGTTGGATGGAGCTTGTGGGACCCACGCCATCAAAATATGAAGAAAAATGGTTGGGTCTCACACATGCATGGTGATGGCGGTCCAAAAAAGGTCCTCCAATCGCGCCTCAACACGTGGCAGAACCAGAAGGCACCATCTAGACAGGGTCATTGAAGTAATTGCCACTCAAAGGGTAAGAAGCGTAGTTGTAACTCCACCCAATCAAAAGCTGGCAATAGCCCAAGGGTAAGGGAGCAAAACAAAGCCAATATCCAACCAGAGATTGACACCTGGCAAGGGAGGGGTAAAACAGTAAAGCTCTGTTTAACCCTCCACTATAATTAGCTGGTGAAAATCCCAAGGAAAGGGTCCGAATCTCGAGAATTCACTGTTCATGGTCTCAGTTCAGTTTAATATTTGTGCCCATTATTGACTTGAGTGTTGAAGGGCCTATCCGGAGCTACGACTCCGGGTTGGTCTTCTGACAGTGCTCTACGTGTGCAGGACTAGCAATACCCCTTAACCGTTTTGAGCCATTCGATCAGTTCACCGCCACCGCCTCCTTCGGACTATCTTATCTGGTTACCAATTTTTGACCGTAACAGATTTGGCCCCATCCGTAGGACCCGACAAAAATCCATCCCATACCAAAAAGAAACATGGTAGGAAGGAGAGGCGGCCGGGCCGGATCAAACCACGCCACACATCATGCTCCGAGGAGAAACACTAGAGTTCCTCGATTAACCTCTCAAGTAGTGATCCTCACAAGGGTAGAGGAGCGATTCTCACCACAACCAACTGCGCACATCCAGGACGCAGCACCAACCACTACCCAATACCAGGCCTTGATCCAACAAATGGTCACTCTAACGGAACAGTACAGGACCTTAGTTCAAAACCTCCCGGGCCGAGAACTCCCAGCAGTGGCGTCTGGTCAAAGAGGAGCTTCAACCCATCAACACACTCCAACAAACAATGAACAGCCTGGGTCACCTAACAGACGTGACCCCAGCCCGGCTAGGATGCCGTCACGGCACAATGAGATTCCCCCCGGCATCCACCCGCCACCACCATATGCAGAGCCAATCCAGGTCTGCCCACAGACACCGGTCTCGACGAGGCCCTCCCGGCCAGACAAGGCACCACCGCCACAGACGCAGCCCCGAAGCGCGTCACCATAGCAAGAAAGCACGGACAGCCAGTCAGACTCAATTTCAAGCCCAGCAATGGGCGCGATACCCAGAAAAAGTGTCGGAGCTGAGGAGAAGCAAGATCAGGTTCAGAAGAAGTTTGATGAGCTCGATCACCGCATTGAAGAGCTGGCTAGGGGCTGCAACGCCCCCGGATCATTGCCTTTCACTAGCACGGCCCCGTTCACAGACAAGGTCCTGAACGCCCCTACTCCTCGAGGGTTTAAGATGCCTCCAGTCCCCCAATACGACGGAACCACAGACCCAGTCGATCACGTAGAAACGCTCAAAAATTGATGCTGTTACATGAAGTGTCTGATGGCTTCTTGTGCCGAGCTTTCCCCACCACTCTGGTAGGCACAGCGAGGGATTGGTATACCCGTCTGAAACCGTCCTCGATCGGGAGACAATCTCATCAGACACTTTATGAGCAGCAGATGGCCTCGCAAGACGGCTGCGTCCCTCATGGCGTTAAAACAGGAAGGTGGAGAGACTCTGAAAGCCTTCGTAATTAGGTTCAACAGGGAAGCGCTTCAAGTAGCCAACCTAGACCCATCAGCAGCGGTCAACGCGCTGCTCTCCGGAGCCAACTCTGAAGACTTTAGACGCGCAATAGCACGGGAGGGCCCAACCTCGCTGGCCGACCTCATCACGACCATGTAAAGATACATCTCCATTGAGGAGATGGTAGCGGCCCTTCGGCCCGCAAGTGGTCCGAAGCAACAAGAGAAAAGAAAACTTGAGGATGAGAAAAACAATTAGGGGTCCTCCCAGAGACCCCGAAGGGAAGATAAGCAACCAAGAAGAGAAACGAGTCCCTGGAGTAGTGAGGAAGAATATTCCCCGTTGAACGCCAGCCAAGGTCACATCCCAGCAACCATTCGCGATGAAAAATTTCTGAGATGGCCGAAAAAAATGCTAACTAAGGCAAACAAAAGAGACAAGTCTAAGTAGTGTCGATTCCACAGAGATCACGGCCATGATACTAACGAATGCAGGCACCTCAAAGAGGAGATTGAGCTCCTCTTCAACAGAGGGTATCTTCGAAGATTTGTAAAAGAGGACGACCACAAGCAAAAGCAGTCCCGGGCACGAGATGCTCCGGACAAAAGTAGTCCAAGACAAACTTTAGCGCATAGATCACCAACACCTAAAAGCCCACCAAGGCAAGAGCCTCATCAGCCCATTGCTGGAATCATCGTCACGATACTGGCGGACCTGCCGCTGGGGGAACTTCCTCCTCTGGTCGAAAAGCGTACGCCAGGCAGATCAGCACTGTACACGAATCCAGCAAGAGAGCAAAGGTGGACGATATGATCTCATTCTCAGGCAAAGATCTCGATTGGGTAATTCTCCCCCACGACGACGCATTGGTCATCACCATGAGCTGGGAAGTAAAAAGGATACTAGTAGATAATGGCAGCTTAGCGGACATCCTCTACTACCATGCCTCCAAGGGGATGATGCTCGGAGACGAACGGCTCAGACCATTCGATTCCGACCGGATCGGATTCGCAGGAAATCCTGTTAGGGTGGAAGGATCCATCGAACTGCCAGTCTTGGTGGGAACTGCACCTCACCAAGCCACCGCGATGATCAATTTTTTGGTGGTGAAGGCCACTTCGGCCTACAACGCCATCCTAGGGAGACCAGGACAGAACCTCTTCAGGGCAATTGCCTTCGTATACCATCAGAAGATGAAATTCGTAACACCAAGCGGTGCCAGAGAGATTTGAGGAGATCAAATCGAGTCTAGAGAATGCTACGCAACGACACTAAAAGGGAAAAGAACCACAAAAGAAATGCCCATCAAAATGTTTGACTTGAGACACGAGGCCCAGATGCCCATGAATGAACCAGCTGAAGATCTCATGCAAGTGCCTTTATATTAGCAGGAAGGTGGAAAAACTGTACAGATCGGTTCGTCCCTAACAAACTAGCTCCACGACGAGCTCATAAAATTCCTGAGGAACAATGCGGATGTCTTCACATGGACGCCCGCTGACATGCTTGGAATTGACCCTGAAGTAAGTGTTCATAAACTTTGCGTAGATCCGGCCTGCAAGCCAGTCAAACATATGAGAAGATGTTTTGCTCCAGAAAGACAATCCGCCATCAGAGAAGAAGTGGCAATGCTCCTTGAAGCCGACTTCATTCGGAAAATTGAATATCCAGGGTTGGCCAATGTCGTCATGGTGAAAAAGGCCAGCGGAAAGTGAAGGATCAACATCGACTTCACCGACCTCAACAAGGCCTGCCCAAAAGATAGCTATCCCCTACCGAAGATAGACCAGCTCATAGATGCCACCTCCGGTCATGAGCTCTTAAGCTTCGCATTCTCAGGGAACAACCAAATCCGAATGTAGGAGGCTGACGTACCAAAAAACAGCCTTCGTGATGGACCAGGGACTATACTGCTATCGAGTAATGCCTTGCGGCCTCAAAAATGTCGGGGCTACATACCAAAGACTGGTCAACAAACTCTTCAGGCAGCAGATAGGCTGCAATATGGAAGTTTACGTGGATGACATGTTGGTGAAAAGCTTAAAGGCAGTAGACCACATCACCGATCTCGAAGAGACCTTTCAAGTGCTGAGGGGCCACAAAATGAAGCTAAATCCGACCAAATGTGCATTTGGAGTCACCGCTGGAAAATTTCTTGGCTTTATGGTCAGCCAACGAGGCATAGAGGCAAATCTCGAGACAATTAGAGCAGTAATGGAGCTTTCGCCGCCTACCACCATCAGAGAAATCCAGAAACTCACCGGAATGATAGCCGCGCTGGGAAGATTCGTATCCAAGTCAGCAGAGAAGTGCCTCCCATTCCTCCAAGCCATTCAAGGAATAAAAAATGCTCCCTGGATGATGGAATGCCAGAAGGAATTCGAGCAACTAAAAGAGTACCTCGCGTCGCCCCCACGACTGTCCAAGCCAGAACCGGGGGAGGAACTGATCCTATACCTCGCGGTCAACCCGGTAGGAGTTTCAGCCGTACTGGTGCGACAAGAGTGGGGTTTTCATAAGCCTATATATTATGTGAGCAAAGTACTCAGAAACGCAAAAACCAGATATCAAAAGCTAGAAAAGTTAGCCTACGCCTTGGTTACGGCCGCCCGGAAGCTGAGACCTTATTTCCAGGCCCACACCATCAAAGTCTTAACAGACTCACCATGAGGCAAACCTTGCACAGACTTGAAGCATCTGGTCGGATGGTGAAATGGTCCATGGAGCTTAGCGAGTTCGATATTTGGAATCAGCCACGACCCGCAATCAAAGCCCAGGTATTGGCCGACTTCGTCGTAGAATGCACCATACCACTGGAAATATCTGACGAACCCCGGATTTCCCCAGCCCGTGAACGGGCCCTGGGTGAACAAGAAGAAATGCCTGGGGGCACGAACTGAGCACCAAAAATACCTTCACAGATCCAACCAGCCTTTGGAATCTTTATGTGGACGGGTCCTCCAATAAACAGGGAAGTGGAGCGGGCTTAATCCATGAGGGCCCAGAAGGTTTTATCCTTCAATATGCAATCCGTTTTGGCTTCCACACCTCCAATAACGAAGCAGTATGAGGCTCTTATAGCTAGATGGGTTGAGCTGCTCTGGTCAGAGCAGAAGATCTAAAAGTGTAAGCACAAGGGTCTACTCTCCTATCTTGTTTTGATGATTCTAAACATAATTGATTATGTTCTTGAATACTAATCAATTTGCCTTGAAGCATTGTGATAAGGTAGGGTGATCATAGAAGGAACCATTACATCACTTGGTCATGCTTGAAGATGTATCACACAAGAGTCAAAGGAGCTAGAGACCACATGAGATAACTCACATTGGAAGAACAATCAATGTGGAGCTCACCTCAACATACTCAAGCAATGCAAGCACACCATAGAAGATCTATGAAGACCAAGACCAAAGAGGAGCGTAACCATATTTAGATTTGTTGTACATCCTCTCTCTTTGATTTCCAAGTCAAGGCAAAATCTTTCAAATGTATTTTTCAAAACTAACCACACTCCCCGTATTAAAATTAATTGGTTAAGTGAATAGTTATGTGGTGGACCAACATGTTGGGACCCTCATAACATTCCAAATTATCATAAGAATTGAGTTCCAAAAGCCCAAAGTCAAATAGCAACAAAAATAGAAAAGTCTGCTGATTTTAGGCTTCTCGGAACTCCGAGAAATGGTCCAGTAGTGTAAGCCCAATGGTTTCCACCTTGGCATTCCCATCTTATTTTGATGATTCCAATACACAAGTGATTTATGATCACTAATGTGTTTGATTGTCTAAGTTGTAGATCACATTGGTGCTAAGACAACATTGCTTGGATTGAGGCCAAGAAGATCTCATTGGACCACATCATGAAGGCCAAAGACATCGAAGTCCAAGACAAATGAAGACTTGAAGAATCCATTGAAGATCAAAGTTATATTAGATTGTATTAAGATCCAATCCTAGTTTAGAATTTTGAAAGGCATAATTAAGTAATTAAACACACACCCTAAATATATAAGAGATTGTCTTTGTGGAGTTCCAACACCTTGAAACCCTCATAGCAATCCCAACTTGGTGTTAAGTTGGAAGCCTAAAAACAGAAGTGAAAATCTGCTCTTCATAGGCTTCTCGGAACTCCGAGAAATGGTCTAGTAAACTTTTCCCAACTTCTGTTAGTATTCCCGGAACTCCGAGATTTTTTTCTCGGAACTCCGAGAACACTACAACGGTCGGATTTTTAGCCGTTGCGATTTTTCATGAAATTACAACAATGCCATTGAACGGTCATATTTGGTTTTTCCTATATATATGGACATTCCAAACATTCAAATTATCAATCCTAACACTCTAAAACTTCATTTGAACATCCAAAGAGTGAATCAAACTTGATTATGCCTCTCATCCTCTAAGATTAGGATTTGGATCTATAGGCTCAATTTGTACATCTTCTACAATTTGTAAACCCTTGTGAGGAATTTTTTGTTCTTTCTTTCTTAGTCAAGAACTTGTATCGGGCGAGTGTTCGGAGAAGCGTAGCCCACTCTCCGTGGTGAAGATTGCCACCAAGGTTAAAGGTAATCGGAATTTGTAATTGGCACCGATCTTCGCCGAACTTAAGAAGATCACATAGTGAAGCCATCAACGGGTTTGGTTGGTGGAGTGGAGTAGGCCTCACGTTTGGAGGACCGAACCACTTTAAATCTCGGGTGCAATCTCTCTTACTCTTGCTCTTTATTTTGCATTTGCACTTTAGATTTAACTTGTGTGCTTGAACTTTATTGTTGATCTCTTAATTTCCAAAATTGGGTTTGAGTTTTCAAAAGAGTTAAAACTTGTTAGCAACCTAATTTCTCACTCCTCATAAGTTGCCGTACTTGGGACCACCCTTGGATTTTCAGTTGGTATCAGAGCAAAGGCTCTTAAAAGATTTTCTTTTCTATAAATCTTTGGTAAATTTTTCTTTATAAATTTCAACAAGGGAAAGATCATAAGATCTTTGGCAACTTTCTAATTGTGAAATGGCGGATAGAAATTGAACCGGACTTCCGGAGGGCCATTCCAAAACTAGACCTCCCTTCTTTAATGGGTCCAATTATGGACATTGGAAGACAAGGATGCGCATCTATCTTCTTTCGATAGATGTGGAGCTTTGGCACATTGTTGAAAATGGATACATGTTGCCTTCCAAACCATTTGAAGAATGGAATGTCGTAGAGAAAAGGCATGCAAATTTGAATTACAAAGCTATAAATTCTTTGTTTTGTGCCTTATCTACGGAGGAGTTTAATCGAGTTGCTCTTTTTGATTCCGCCAAGGTTATTTGGGATACACTTGCCGTTACCCATGAGGGAACATATCAAGTTAAGGATTCCAAAATAAACTTGTTAAAGAGCAAATATGAAATGTTTAGAATGGATCAAAACGAAAGCATTTCCGAAATGTATACCCGTTTTTCTAAAATTTCTAATGAACTAGCAAATCTTGGTAAATCTTATCCTACTGATGAGCTTGTGAGTAAGTTGCTTAGGTCTCTTCCTCCATATTGGGATCCAAAGGTAACCGCCATACAAGAATCAAAGAATCTCAAGACGCTAACCATGGAGGAGCTTGTAGGATCTCTCATCACCCATGAGATGCTCCTCACTAGCCGAGAAGAGGAGAAGAAGCCGAAAGAGAAAGAAAAAGAGAGTCGATCTCTAGCTCTAAAAGCCTCCAAAGCAAACTCATCATCCTCTAGCGAGGCGGATAGCGATGAAGAAGAAGCATTAAAAAAATTTAAAAGCTTATGGAGAAAGAAACATAAAAAGGATAAAATGAAGAAGAAAGAAGAAAGTGAAGTAGAAGGAGGAATAAGGTGCTATAATTGCAAGAAGGCCGGACACAAAAGACCGGATTGTCCACTTCTCAAGTCATCTTCCTCAAAGTACAAGGGAAAGAAGGATTGGAAGAAACATAAGGCTCTTGCCGCCGGATGGGATGCTACTAGCACCTCGGGAAAGAGCTCAAGCGAAGGGGAAGAAAAGAAAGATGATCTTTGCTTCATGGCATTCACCCATGAAGATGAGGTAAACTCTAACCCCTCGTGTTATTCATCTAGTAGTGATAGTGAAAAAATATCTTATGATGAATTATGGTCAACCTTGCATTCTCAAATTTCTAAAAATAAAGTTCAAAAGAAATCTATTTCAAAATTAGAAAATGAACTTAATTTTTTGAGAAATGAATCTTCTTCCAAATCTCAAGCACAACTTGAAAATTTTAATCTTGAGATTGAAACCCTTAAGGGTTGTTTGGATGAGAAAACTTGCCAAATTGCAAGACTCCAAGATGTGGCAAGCTCTTCCAAATCTTATGAAGATGAATTTAATGATTTTCTAAATCAAATAACTCATCTTTATAATGAAAATGAAAGGTTAAGATTATGTCTCCATGGATTCTTAAATGATGACAAAGATTATGTCTCCATGGATTCTTAAATGGTGACAAAATTATTGACATAATCTTAAAGAAGACTAGTCAAAGACCTAAACATACATATGATAGGACTAGCGTATCTAACCCTCATGTTAGATGCCATTATTGTGGAATAAATGGTCATTACCAATTCCAATGTGTATCTAAGATTAGGGATAGTGTTGGAACCAAGAAATCTTGGGTTCCCAAAGCCCCCATATGATTTTCATCATATGTGCTTAGATTAGGGGCTTGCTCTAAAATTGAATATCTTTCTATGGATAATTAAAATATCCCCTCTTATGTTGAATAAAAATTCTAAATAAGGGGAGTTCTAGGTTTGTCTTTTTCCTTGAAAAAGGGGGAACTTTAAATTGAATATTTCATCCCTTTGTTTCTCTTTTACCCCAATCTTTTTGATTGATGCCAAAGGGGGAGAGAATTCTAGTTTAAGGAAAATATGAATGCTTTTATTGGAAAATCTCTTGTGCTTGTCATCATAAAAAAGGGGGAGATTGTAAGCCCAATGGTTTCCACCTTGGCATTCCCATCTTATTTTGATGATTCCAATACACAAGTGATTTATGATCACTAATGTGTTTGATTGTCTAAGTTGTAGATCACATTGGTGCTAAGACAATATTGCTTGGATTGAGGCCAAGAAGATCTCATTGGACCATATCATGAAGGCCAAAGACATCGAAGTCCAAGACAAATGAAGACTTGAAGAATCCATTGAAGATCAAAGTTATATTAGATTGTATTAAGATCCAATCCTAGTTTAGGATTTTGAAAGGCATAATTAAGTAATTAAACACACACCCTAAATATATAAGAGATTATCTTTGTGGAGTTCCAACACCTTGGAACCCTCATAGCAATCCCAACTTGGTGTTAAGTTGGAAGCCTAAAAACAGAAGTGAAAATCTGCTCTTCATAGGCTTCTCGGAACTCCGAGATAATTTCTCGGAACTCCGAGATAATTTCTCGGAACTCCGAGAAATATTCTCGGAACTCCGAGAAATATTCTCGGAACTCCGAGATAATTTCTCGGAACTCCGAGAAATGGTCCAGTAGACTTTTTCCAACTTCTGTTAGTATTCCCGGAACTCCGACATTTTTTCTCGGAACTCCGAGAAATATTCTCGGAACTCTAAGAACACTACAACGGTCGGATTTTTAGCAGTTGCGATTTTCCTGGAATTACAACAATGCCATTGAATCGTCATATTTGGTTTTTTCTATATATATGGGCATTCCAAACATTCAAATTATCAATCCTAACACTCTAAAACTTCATTTGAACAGTTGGTGGAGTGGAGTAGGCCTCACGTTTGGAGGACCAAACCACTTTAAATCTCGGGTGCAATCTCTCTTACTCTTGCTCTTTATTTTGCATTTGCACTTTAGATTTAACTTGTGTGCTTGAACTTTATTGTTGATCTCTTAATTTCCAAAATTGGGTTTGAGTTTTCAAAAGAGTTAAAACTTGTTAGCAACCTAATTTCTCACTCCTCATAAGTTGCCGTACTCGGGATCACCCTTGAAATTTCAAGTAGTATTTTCCAACTTCTGGCCGTTCTCTCGGAACTCCGAGAATGGTTCTCGGAACTCCGAGAACGTCGCAACAGCACAAAAAAGAGCCGTTGGGTTTCAAATTAAAAATTGATTTTTAGTGTCTTTTTTATACTCACACCCCCAAACGGTCATATCTTCTCAAGGGGCTATAAATACACATTCAAGAGGATTATCTTCCTCTCTTGAACAATTTGAAAAACATCCTTAAGCATTTAGAGAACTTGCAAACCCCTTTTAGCTTGAGACTTTGTTTTTCTTCTCCACCAAACTTGCCTTGCACTTGCAAATCATTAGAGTTTGGATTTAGGGCTTTCATTTGCAACCTATTGTGGAGAGCACTCAATGAGACTTCATTGTGCATCAAGCTTTCAAGAGAAGCCAAGCAATCTTCATCTTCTATTCATTGTAAAGGTGGCTAGGGCATCCTATTTTTAATACCCTAAGGAGTAATGCTTGGAACTCGGCGAAGAAGGAGAGTCGGTGTAAAGGTGTCAAGGGCATCCTCATTTAATACCCCTTGGGAGTGTAATCGCCTCGAAGCCGGGCATCGTGGAGGTCTCACATAGTGGAAATCCTTGAGGACGATCTCAAGAAGAGTGGAGTAGGGCTTTGCCCGAACCACTATACATCGGTGTGTTCCTTCCTTGTCTTGCACTTTCATTTTTGTTTGGTTTGGAATTTCCTTTTGATTTGATATTATTTGAATTAACCAAAATCTAATCAAGAGAAGAAAAAATCAAATTAGGTTTAATACTTGAATTTAAAATGGTATAAATTTTTGATAAAACCAATTCACCCCCCTCTTGGTTCTATAGACCCTTATTTCAATTGGTATCAAAGCCTCGTCTCTACTTTGTTTAAAATCCTAACCGGTCTAGAGAAAAGATTCTAAAAATGGCAAACTACCCTCAACACCATGAAGGATACTCAAACACTAGGCCACCTTATTTTGATGGAACAAATTATGGATTTTTGAAAACCAAAATGAAAATCTTTTTAACCCAAGATTATCAAATGTGGAGAGCCATTCATAATGGATATACCTTGCCCACTAGAAATCTAAATGAATGGACCGAAGCCGAATAACAAGCCTCAAACTACAATGCCAAAGCCATGAATTCTTTAATTTGTGCTTTGTCACCCGAAGAATTTAATAAAGTTTCAAACTTGAATTCGGCAAAGGAAATTTGGGTCACCTTAGAAGTTACCCATGAGGGAACTAACTAAGTTAAGGAATCTAAAATGAATCATCTATTTAGGCAATATGAAAATTTTCAAATGACACCCGATGAAACCATTGCCGACATGTACACTAGATTCACTAACTTAGTAAATGGACTAAGGGGACTTGGAAAACAATTTTCAAATAGAGATTTAGTGACCAAAATCCTTAGATCCCTACCTTTATCATGGGAATTCAAAACCTTCGCAATCACCGAAGCCAAGGACATGAACACATTAAACCTAGATGAACTAATAGGGTCCTTGATAACCCATGAGATGATTTTTAAAACAAAAGCACCCGAAATTGAAAATAAAATTGAAAAAGGAAAAGGTGTTGCTTTTGCTTGCAATATAGGTGATGATGAAGAGGCAAAGGGAGACATGGAAGATGAGGTAGCCCTCCTAACAAGAATGATCAAGTTCTTGCAAAGGAATATGAGAGGCATGAGAAATAGAAGGGCCAATCCTCCATTCAAGAAGAAAGAAGAGCTCGGTGACGGATCATCTCAACCCCGATGCTACAAATGCAAGAAAGTTGGACACATTCGCCTGGATTGTCCACTCAACAATGAGCCTACTCCAAACAATCGTTTCAAGAGAAGAGAAGGCAACAAAGGAATGACCGCCACATGGGATGAGGACAATGAAAGTGAAGGTGAACCGAATGATGGAGAAGATTGCTTGATAGCAAAAAATGTATGCTTCATGGCTTCAACAAATGACACTTAAGAGGTAAGTACTTTAAATGAAGTCATTATTTTAAAAGAAGTTCTTGATTCCTTGCAAAGTGCACATGATGAACTTGAAATTGAACTTGATAAAAATGCATCTCTTGAAAATTCTCTTTCTAGCATAACAAAAGAATTTGGTTGGTTAAAGAAAGATCATGAGTTTTTAGATGATGAAAATGAAAAATGTAAAGTTAAAATTCATGATTTAAATGCTACCATCAAGATTTTAAATGAAAATCGACAAGAACTATCTATTGAAAACAACAAACTAAAGCATGAAAATAGTAAACTATCTCATGAATATGACGAGTTAAAGAAACTTTTTGAAAGATTTGAAAATTGTTCACTAAAATTGGATAGGCTTGTTAATATTCAAAGATTGTCACATGATAAGAGTGGACTTGGACAGAAATGGGATACTACAATGTCAAATTATAAAAACAAATTTGTGAAGGCTTCTTCTAGTGGTACTAAAATTTATTTTTATTGTAGTCTAGAAGGACATTATAAGGTTGCTTGCATGTATGCTAAATAAGATAAAATCAAATTGAACGCTAAAGTAAAAATAAATGAACTTAGCAAGATTAGGAAGATTTGGGTACCTAAGGGATCTCACTTGCCTATTCATATGTAGGTATGCCTTAAAAGCCATAACAAGAAGAACACATAGTCCCTTGATAGTGGATGCTCTAGACACATGATCGGAGACATCACTCAATTTGCATCCCTATCACTCAAGGATGGTGGAGATGTTACCTTTGGAGATGATAAGAAAGGAAAAGTTAAAGGAGAAGGCACCATAGGTAACTCTACCTCTCCCATACATGATGTACTTTATGTTGATGGCTTATCTCTTAATCTTTTTAGCATTAGTCAATTGCGTGACAATGGTTTTGAAGTAGTCTTCAACCCCGACAAATGCATTGTTAAGAATAAGATAGATGGAAAAGTGCAATTCATAGGTTCCAGAGACAATAACATTTACACTATTGGGCTAGATGATCTTAGACTCCAAAATGTAACTTGTCTTAATGCCATTAGTGAAGATTCTTGGTTATGGCATAGGAGTGGATGACGTTTCGCACACTCTTTATAAAACGGACTACAACTCTCTCATCACAACAAATTTTGAATTGAGATTTCTTTCCCAGGAAAAAGAATCTTAGGACCTCTGATTGGTAGAAATTTCACAACTTTTTGACTTAAAATGAGAGGGTTATGGAAGTTTTAATTTTGGGTGACGTTTCACACACTCTTTATAAAATGGACCAAAACTCTCTCATCCCACCGAATTTTTAAATGAGATTTTTTCCGTTAAAGGAGAATTTGAAGACCTTCAATTGGTAGAAATCTCAAACTTTTGGACCTTAAATGAGAGAGTTATGGAGGTTTTAATTTTGGGTGACGTTTCGCCCACTCTTTACAAAATGGACCAAAACGCTCTCACCCCACCTAATGTTAAATGAAATTTTTTCCGTTGAAAGAAAATTTGATGAAGACCTCCAATTGGTAGAAATCTCACCACTTTCGCACTTAATATGAGGGAGTTATTGAGGTTTTAATTTGGGTGACGTTTAACACACTCTTTACGAAACGGACTACATCTCTCTCACCCCATCAAATTTTGAAATGAGATTTCTTTCCCATGAAAGAGAATTAGAAGACCTCCGATTGGTAGAAATCTCACCACTTTTGGACTTAATATGAGGGAGTTATTGAGGTTTTAATTTGGGTGACGTTTAACACACTCTTTACGAAACGGACTACATCTCTCTCACCCCATCAAATTTTGAAACGAGATTTCTTTCCCATGAAAGAGAATTAGAAGACCTCCGATTGGTAGAAATTTCACCACTTTTGGACTTAAAGTGAGAGAGTTATGAGGTTTTAATTTTGAGTGACGTTTCGCACACTCTTTATAAGACGGACAACAACTCTCTCACCCCAACGATTTTTAAAACAAGATTTCTTTCCCCGGAAAGAGAATTTGAAGACTGGTAGAAATTTCACCCCTTTTGAACTTAAAGTCAGAGAGTTGCAGAGGTTTTAATTTTGGATGACGTTTTGCACACTCTTTATTAAACGGACTACAACTCTCTCATTTCAACAAATTTTGAAATGAGATTTGTTTCCCAAGAAAAAGAATCTTAGCACCTCCGATTGGTAGAAATTTCCCCACTTTTGGGCTTAAAGTGAGAGAGTTATAGAGGTTTTAAATTTGGGTGACGTTTCGCACACTGTTTCTAAAACGGACAACAACTCTCTCACCCCAACGATTTTTAAAAGAAGATTTCTTTTTCCGGAAAGAGAATTTGAAAATTGGTAGAAATTTCACCCCTTTTGAACTTAAAGTCAGAGAGTTACAGAGGTTTTAATTTTGGATGACGTTTCGCACACTCTTTATAAAACGGACTACAACTCTCTCATCCCAACAAATTTTGAAATGATATTTCTTTCCCAAGAAAAAGAATCTTAGGACCTCCGATTGGTAGAAATTTCCTCACTTTTTGACTTAAAATGAGAGAGTTATGGAGGTTTTCATTTTGGGTGACGTTTAACACACTCTTTATGAAACGGACTATAACTCTGTCACCCAACGAATTTTGAAACGAGATTTCTTTCCCATGAAAGAGAATTAGAAGACCTCCGATTGGTAGAAATTTCACCACTTTTGGACTTAAAGTGAGAGAGTTATAGAGGTTTTAATTTTGGGTGACATTTCGCACACTGTTTCTAAAACGGACAACAACTCTCTCACCCCAACGATTTTTAAAAGAAGATTTCTTTTCCCGGAAAGAGAATTTGAAGATTGGTAGAAATTTTACCAGTTTTGAAATTAAAGTCAGAGAGTTACACAGGTTTTAATTTTGGATGACGTGTCGCACACTCTTTATAAAACGGACTACAACTCTCTCATTCCAACAAAATTTGAAATGAGATTTCTTTCCCAAGAAAAAGAATCTTAGGACCTCCGATTGGTAGAAATTTCACCAGTTTTTTACTTCAAATGAGAGAGTTATGGAAGTTTTAATTTTGGGTGACGTTTCACACACTCTTTTTAACATGGACCAAAACTCTCTCATCCCACCGAATTTTTAAATGAGATTTTTTTACTTGAAAGAGAATTTGAAGACATCTAATTGATAAAAATTTCTCCACTTTTCGACTTAAAATGAGTGAGTTATGGACGTTTTAATTTTGGGTGACGTTTCACACACTCATTATAAAATGGTCCAAAACTCTCTCGCCCTACCGAATTTTTAAATGGGATTTTTTTCGTTGAAAGAGAATTTGAAGTCCACTAATTTGTTAGAAATTTCACCACATTTGGACTTGAAAAGAGAGACTTATGGTGGTTTTAATTTTGGGTGACGTTTCGCACACTCTTTTTAAGACGGACAACAACTCTCTCACCCCAACGATTTTTAAAACAAGATTTTTTTCCCCGGAAAGAGAATTTGAAGATTGGTAGAAATTTCACCACTTTTGAACTTAAAGTGAGAGAGTTGCAGAGGTTTTAATTTTGGATGACGTTTCGCACACTCTTTATAAAACGGACTACAACTCTCTCATCCCAACAAATTTTGAATTGAGATTTCTTTCCCAGGAAAAAGAATCTTAAGACCTCCGATTGGTAGAAATTTCACAACTTTTTGACTTAAAATGAGAGGGTTATGGAAGTTTTAAATTTGGGTGACGTTTCACACACTCTTTATAAAATGGACCAAAACTCTCTAATCCCACCGAATTTTTAAATGAGATTTTTTTTCTTGAAAGAGAATTTGAAGACATCTAATTTATAGAAATTTCTCCAGTTTTCGACTTAAAATAAGTGAGTTATGAAAGTTTTAATTTTGGGTGACGTTTCACAAACTCTTTATAAAATGGTCTGAAACTCACTCATCCTACCGTATTTTTAAATGAGATTTTTTTCCTTGAAAGAGAATTTGAAGTCCTCTAATTTGTTAGAAATTTCACCACATTTGGACTTGAAACGAGAGACTTATGGTAGTTTTAATTTTGGGTGACGTTTCGCACACTCTTTTTGAGACGGACAACAACTCTCTCACCCCATCAAATTTTGAAACGAGATTTCGCACTTAATATGAGGGAGTTATTGAGGTTTTAATTTGGGTGACGTTTAACACACTCTTTATGAAACGGACTATATCTCTCTCACCCCATCAAATTTTGAAACGAGATTTCTTTCCCATGAAAGAGAATTAGAAGACCCCCGATTGGTAGAAATTTCACCACTTTTGGACTTAAAGTGAGAGAGTTATAGAGGTTTTAATTTTGGGTGACGTTTCGCACACTGTTTCTAAAACGGACAACAACTCTCTCACCCCAACGATTTTTAAAAGAAGATTTCTTTTCCCGGAAAGAGAATTTGAAGATTGGTAGAAATTTTACCACTTTTGAACTTAAAGTCAGAGAGTTACACAGGTTTTAATTTTGGATGACGTGTCACACACTCTTTATAAAACGAACTACAACTCTCTCATCCCAACAAAATTTGAAATGAGATTTCTTTCCCAAGAAAAGAATCTTAGGACCTCCGATTGGTAGAAATTTCACTACTTTTTGACTTCAAATGAGAGAGTTATGGAAGTTTTAATTTTGGGTGACGTTTCACACACTCTTTTTAAAATGGACCAAAACTCTCTCATCCCACTGAATTTTTAAATGAGATTTTTTTACTTGAAAGAGAATTTGAAGACATCTAATTGATAGAAATTTCTCCACTTTTCGACTTAAAATGAGTGAGTTATGGACGTTTTAATTTTGGGTGACGTTTCACACACTCAGTATAAAATGGTCCAAAACTCTCTCACCCTACCGAATTTTTAAATGGGAATTTTTCGTTGAAAGAGAATTTGAAGTCCACTAATTTGTTAGAAATTTCACCACATTTGGACTTGAAAAGAGAGACTTATGGTGGTTTTAATTTTGGGTGACTTTTCGCACACTCTTTTTAAGACGGACAACAACTCCCTCACCCCAACGATTTTTAAAACAAGATTTTTTTCCCCGGAAAGAGAATTTGAAGATTGGTAGAAATTTCACCACTTTTGAACTTAAAGTGAGAGAGTTGCTGAGGTTTTAATTTTGGATGACGTTTCGCACACTCTTTATAAAACGGACTACAACTCTCTCATCCCAACAAATTTTGAATTGAGATTTCTTTCCCAGGAAAAAGAATCTTAGGACCACCGATTGGTAGAAATTTCACAACTTTTTGACTTAAAATGAGAGGGTTATGGAAGTTTTAATTTTGGGTGACGTTTCACACACTCTTTATAAAATGGACCAAAACTCTCTCATCCCACCGAATTTTTAAATGAGATTTTTTTACTTCAAAGAGAATTTGAAGACATCTAATTGATAGAAATTTCTCCACTTTTCGACTTAAAATGAGTGAGTTATGGACGTTTTAATTTTGGGTGACGTTTCACACACTCATTACGGAACGGACTACATCTCTCTCACCCCATCAAATTTTGAAACGAGATTTCTTTCCCATGAAAGAGAATTAGAAGACCTCCGATTGGTAGAAATTTCACCACTTTTGGACTTAAAGTGAGAGAGTTATGAGGTTTTAATTTTGAGTGACGTTTCGCACACTCTTTATAAGACGGACAACAACTCTCTCACCCCAACGATTTTTAAAACAAGATTTCTTTCCCCGGAAAGAGAATTTGAAGACTGGTAGAAATTTCACCCCTTTTGAACTTAAAGTCAGAGAGTTGCAGAGGTTTTAATTTTGGATGACGTTTTGCACACTCTTTACAAAACGGACTACAACTCACTCATTTCAACAAATTTTGAAATGAGATTTCTTTCCCAAGAAAAAGAATCTTAGCACCTCCGATTGGTAGAAATTTCCCCACTTTTGGGCTTAAAGTGAGAGAGTTATAGAGGTTTTAATTTTGGGTGACGTTTCGAACACTGTTTCTAAAACGGACAACAACTCTCTCACCCCAACGATTTTTAAAAGAAGATTTCTTTTTCCGGAAAGAGAATTTGAAGATTGGTAGAAATTTCACCCCTTTTGAACTTAAAGTCAGAGAGTTACAGAGGTTTTAATTTTGGATGACGTTTCGCACACTCTTTATAAAACGGACTACAACTCTCTCATCCCAACAAATTTTGAAATGAGATTTCTTTCCCAAGAAAAAGAATCTTAAGACCTCCGATTGGTAGAAATTTCCTCACTTTTTGACTTAAAATGAGAGAGTTATGGAGGTTTTAATTTTGGGTGACGTTTAACACACTCTTTATGAAACGGACTACAACTCTGTCACCCCAACGAATTTTGAAACGAGATTTCTTTCCCATGAAAGCGAATTAGAAGACCTACGATTGGTAGAAATTTCACCACTTTTGGACTTAAAGTGAGAGAGTTATAGAGGTTTTAATTTTGGGTGACGTTTCGCACACTGTTTCTAAAACGGACAACAATTCTCTCACCCCAACGATTTTTAAAAGAAGATTTCTTTTCCCGGAAAGAGAATTTGAAGATTGGTAGAAAATTTACCACTTTTGAACTTAAAGTCAGAGAGTTACACAGGTTTTAATTTTGGATGACGTGTCGCACACTCTTTATAAAACGGACTACAACTCTCTCATCCCAACAAAATTTGAAATGAGATTTCTTTCCCAAGAAAAGAATCTTAGGACCTCCGATTGGTAGAAATTTCACCACTTTTTGACTTCAAATGAGAGCGTTATGGAAGTTTTAATTTTGGGTGACGTTTCACACACTCTTTTTAAAATGGACCAAAACTCTCTCATCCCACCGAATTTTTAAATGAGATTTTTTTACTTGAAAGAGAATTTGAAGACATCTAATTGATAGAAATTTCTCCACTTTTCGACTTAAAATGAGTGAGTTATGGAAGTTTTAATTTTGGGTGACGTTTCACACACTCATTATAAAATGGTCCAAAACTCTCTCACCCTACCGAATTTTTAAATGGGATTTTTTTCGTTGAAAGAGAATTTGAAGTCCACTAATTTGTTAGAAATTTCACCACATTTGGACTTGAAAAGAGAGACTTATGGTGGTTTTAATTTTGGGTGACTTTTCGCACACTCTTTTTAAGACGGACAACAACTCTCTCACCCCAACGATTTTTAAAACAAGATTTTTTTCCCCGGAAAGAGAATTTGAAGATTGGTAGAAATTTCACCACTTTTGAACTTAAAGTGAGAGAGTTGCTGAGGTTTTAATTTTGGATGACGTTTCGCACACTCTTTATAAAACGGACTACAACTCTCTCATCCCAACAAATTTTGAATTGAGATTTCTTTCCCAGGAAAAAGAATCTTAGGACCACCGATTGGTAGAAATTTCACAACTTTTTGACTTAAAATGAGAGGGTTATGGAAGTTTTAATTTTGGGTGACGTTTCACACACTCTTTATAAAATGGACCAAAACTCTCTCATCCCACCGAATTTTTAAATGAGATTTTTTTACTTCAAAGAGAATTTGAAGACATCTAATTGATAGAAATTTCTCCACTTTTCGACTTAAAATGAGTGAGTTATGGACGTTTTAATTTTGGGTGACGTTTCACACACTCATTATAAAATGGTCCAAAACTCTCTCACCCTACCGAATTTTTAAATGGGATTTTTTTCGTTGAAAGAGAATTTGAAGTCCACTAATTTGTTAGAAATTTCACCACATTTTGACTTGAAAAGAGAGACTTATGGTGGTTTTAATTTTGGGTGACTTTTCGCACACTCTTTTTAAGACGGACAACAACTCTCTCACCCCAACGATTTTTAAAACAAGATTTTTCTCTCCGGAAAGAGAATTTGAAGATTGGTAGAAATTTCACCACTTTTGAACTTAAAGTGAGAGAGTTGCTGAGGTTTTAATTTTGGATGACGTTTCGCACACTCTTTATAAAACGGACTACAACTCTCTCATCCCAACAAATTTTGAATTGAGATTTCTTTCCCAGGAAAAATAATCTTAGGACCACCGATTGGTAGAAATTTCACAACTTTTTGACTTAAAATGAGAGGGTTATGGAAGTTTTAATTTTGGGTGACGTTTCACACACTCTTTATAAAATGGACCAAAACTCTCTCATCCCACCGAATTTTTAAATGAGATTTTTTTACTTCAAAGAGAATTTGAAGACATCTAATTGATAGAAATTTCTCCACTTTTCGACTTAAAATGAGTGAGTTATGGACGTTTTAATTTTGGGTGACGTTTCACACACTCATTACGGATAGGACTACATCTCTCTCACCCCATCAAATTTTGAAACGAGATTTCTTTCCCATGAAAGAGAATTAGAAGACCTCCGATTTTTAAAACAAGATTTCTTTCCCCGGAAAGAGAATTTGAAGACTGGTAGAAATTTCACCCCTTTTGAACTTAAAGTCAGAGAGTTGCAGAGGTTTTAATTTTGGATGACGTTTCGCACACTCTTTACAAAACGGACTACAACTCACTCATTTCAACAAATTTTGAAATGAGATTTCTTTCCCAAGAAAAAGAATCTTAGCACCTCCGATTGGTAGAAATTTCCCCACTTTTGGGCTTAAAGTGAGAGAGTTATAGAGGTTTTAATTTTGGGTGACGTTTCGAACACTGTTTCTAAAACGGACAACAACTCTCTCACCCCAACGATTTTTAAAAGAAGATTTCTTTTTCCGGAAAGAGAATTTGAAGATTGGTAGAAATTTCACCCCTTTTGAACTTAAAGTCAGAGAGTTACAGAGGTTTTAATTTTGGATGACGTTTCGCACACTCTTTATAAAACGGACTACAACTCTCTCATCCCAACAAATTTTGAAATGAGATTTCTTTCCCAAGAAAAAGAATCTTAGGACCTCCGATTGGTAGAAATTTCCGCACTTTTTGACTTAAAATGAGAGAGTTATGGAGGTTTTAATTTTGGGTGACGTTTAACACACTCTTTATGAAACGGACTACAACTCTGTCACCCCAACGAATTTTGAAACGAGATTTCTTTCCCATGAAAGCGAATTAGAAGACCTACGATTGGTAGAAATTTCACCACTTTTGGACTTAAAGTGAGAGAGTTATAGAGGTTTTAATTTTGGGTGACGTTTCGCACACTGTTTCTAAAACGGACAACAACTCTCTCACCCCAACGATTTTTAAAAGAAGATTTCTTTTCCCGGAAAGAGAATTTGAAGATTGGTAGAAAATTTACCACTTTTGAACTTAAAGTCAGAGAGTTACACAGGTTTTAATTTTGGATGACGTGTCGCACACTCTTTATAAAACGGACTACAAGTCTCTCATCCCAACAAAATTTGAAATGAGATTTCTTTCCCATGAAAGCGAATTAGAAGACCTACGATTGGTAGAAATTTCACCACTTTTGGACTTAAAGTGAGAGAGTTATGAGGTTTTAATTTTGAGTGACGTTTCGCACACTGTTTATAAGACGGACAACAACTCTCTCACCCCAACGATTTTTAAAACAAGATTTCTTTCCCCGGAAAGAGAATTTGAAGACTGGTAGAAATTTCACCCCTTTTGAACTTAAAGTCAGAGAGTTGCAGAGGTTTTAATTTTGGATGACGTTTCGCACACTCTTTATAAAACGGACTACAACTCTCTCATCCCAACAAATTTTGAAATGAGATTTCTTTCCCAAGAAAAAGAATCTTAGGACCTCCGATTGGTAGAAATTTCCTCACTTTTTGACTTAAAATGAGAGAGTTATGGAGGTTTTAATTTTGGGTGACGTTTAACACACTCTTTATGAAACGGACTACAACTCTGTCACCGCAACGAATTTTGAAACGAGATTTCTTTCCCATGAAAGCGAATTAGAAGACCTACGATTGGTAGAAATTTCACCACTTTTGGACTTAAAGTGAGATAGTTATTGAGGTTTTAATTTTGGGTGACGTTTCACACACTGTTTCTAAAACGGACAACAACTCTCTCACCCCAACGATTTTTAAAAGAAGATTTCTTTTCCCGGAAAGAGAATTTGAAGATTGGTAGAAAATTTACCACTTTTGAACTTAAAGTCAGAGAGTTACACAGGTTTTAATTTTGGATGACGTGTCGCACACTCTTTATAAAACGGACTACAACTCTCTCATCCCAACAAAATTTGAAATGAGATTTCTTTCCCAAGAAAAGAATCTTAGGACCTCCGATTGGTAGAAATTTCACCACTTTTTGACTTCAAATGAGAGAGTTATGGAAGTTTTAATTTTGGGTGACGTTTCACACACTCTTTTTAAAATGGACCAAAACTCTCTCATCCCACCGAATTTTTAAATGAGATTTTTTTACTTGAAAGAGAATTTGAAGACATCTAATTGATAGAAATTTCTCCACTTTTCGACTTAAAATGAGTGAGTTATGGACGTTTTAATTTTGGGTGACGTTTCACACACTCATTATAAAATGGTCCAAAACTCTCTCACCCTACCGAATTTTTAAATGGGATTTTTTTCGTTGAAAGAGAATTTGAAGTCCACTAATTTGTTAGAAATTTCACCACATTTGGACTTGAAAAGAGAGACTTATGGTGGTTTTAATTTTGGGTGACTTTTCGCACACTCTTTTTAAGACGGACAACATCTCTCTCACCCCAACGATTTTTAAAACAAGATTTTTTTCCCCGGAAAGAGAATTTGAAGATTGGTAGAAATTTCACCACTTTTGAACTTAAAGTGAGAGAGTTGCTGAGGTTTTAATTTTGGATGACGTTTCGCACACTCTTTATAAAACGGACTACAACTCTCTCATCCCAACAAATTTTGAATTGAGATTTCTTTCCCAGGAAAAAGAATCTTAGGACCACCGATTGGTAGAAATTTCACAACTTTTTGACTTAAAATGAGAGGGTTATGGAAGTTTTAATTTTGGGTGACGTTTCACACACTCTTTATAAAATGGACCAAAACTCTCTCATCCCACCGAATTTTTAAATGATATTTTTTTACTTCAAAGAGAATTTGAAGACATCTAATTGATAGAAATTTCTCCACTTTTCGACTTAAAATGAGTGAGTTATGGACGTTTTAAATTTGGGTGACGTTTCACACACTCATTACGGAACGGACTACATCTCTCTCACCCCATCAAATTTTGAAACGAGATTTCTTTCCCATGAAAGAGAATTAGATGACCTCCGATTGGTAGAAATTTCACCACTTTTGGACTTAAAGTGAGAGAGTTATGAGGTTTTAATTTTGAGTGACGTTTCGCACACTCTTTATAAGACGGACAACAACTCTCTCACCCCAACGATTTTTAAAACAAGATTTCTTTCCCCGGAAAGAGAATTTGAAGACTGGTAGAAATTTCATCCCTTTTGAACTTAAAGTCAGAGAGTTGCAGAGGTTTTAATTTTGGATGACGTTTTGCACACTTTTTACAAAACGGACTACAACTCACTCATTTCAACAAATTTTGAAATGAGATTTCTTTCCGAAGAAAAAGAATCTTAGCACCTCCGATTGGTAGAAATTTCCCCACTTTTGGGCTTAAAGTGAGAGAGTTATAGAGGTTTTAATTTTGGGTGACGTTTCGAACACTGTTTCTAAAACGGACAACAACTCTCTCACCCCAACGATTTTTAAAAGAAGATTTCTTTTTCCGGAAAGAGAATTTGAAGATTGGTAGAAATTTCACCCCTTTTGAACTTAAAGTCAGAGAGTTACAGAGGTTTTAATTTTGGATGACGTTTCGCACACTCTTTATAAAACGGACTACAACTCTCTCATCCCAACAAATTTTGAAATGAGATTTCTTTCCCAAGAAAAAGAATCTTAGGACCTCCGATTGGTAGAAATTTCCTCACTTATTGACTTAAAATGAGAGAGTTATGGAGGTTTTAATTTTGGGTGACGTTTAACACACTCTTTATGAAACGGACTATAACTCTGTCACGCCAACGAATTTTGAAACGAGATTTCTTTCCCATGAAAGCGAATTAGAAGACCTACGATTGGTAGAAATTTCACCACTTTTGGACTTAAAGTGAGAGAGTTATAGAGGTTTTAATTTTGGGTGACGTTTCGCACACTGTTTCTAAAACGGACAACAACTCTCTCACCCCAACGATTTTTAAAAGAAGATTTCTTTTCCCGGAAAGAGAATTTGAAGATTGGTAGAAAATTTACCACTTTTGAACTTAAAGTCAGAGAGTTACACAGGTTTTAATTTTGGATGACGTGTCGCACACTCTTTATAAAACGGACTACAACTCTCTCATCCCAACAAAATTTGAAATGAGATTTCTTTCCCAAGAAAAGAATCTTAGGACCTCCGATTGGTAGAAATTTCACCACTTTTTGACTTCAAATGAGAGTGTTATGGAAGTTTTAATTTTGGGTGACGTTTCACACACTCTTTTTAAAATGGACCAAAACTCTCTCATCCCACCGAATTTTTAAATGAGATTTTTTTACTTGAAAGAGAATTTGAAGACATCTAATTGATAGAAATTTCTCCACTTTTCGACTTAAAATGAGTGAGTTATGGACGTTTTAATTTTGGGTGACGTTTCACACACTCATTATAAAATGGTCCAAAACTCTCTCACCCTACCGAATTTTTAAATGGGATTTTTTTCGTTGAAAGAGAATTTGAAGTCCACTAATTTGTTAGAAATTTCACCACATTTGGACTTGAAAAGAGAGACTTATGGTGGTTTTAATTTTGGGTGACTTTTCGCACACTCTTTTTAAGACGGACAACAACTCTCTCACCCCAACGATTTTTAAAACAAGATTTTTTTCCCCGGAAAGAGAATTTGAAGATTGGTAGAAATTTCACCACTTTTGAACTTAAAGTGACAGAGTTGCTGAGGTTTTAATTTTGGATGACGTTTCGCACACTCTTTATAAAACGGACAACAACTCTCTCATCCCAACAAATTTTGAATTGAGATTTCTTTCCCAGGAAAAAGAATCTTAGGACCACCGATTGGTAGAAATTTCACAACTTTTTGACTTAAAATGAGAGGGTTATGGAAGTTTTAATTTTGGGTGACGTTTCACACACTCTTTATAAAATGGACCAAAACTCTCTCATCCCACCGAATTTTTAAATGATATTTTTTTACTTCAAAGAGAATTTGAAGACATCTAATTGATAGAAATTTCTCCACTTTTCGACTTAAAATGAGTGAGTTATGGACGTTTTAAATTTGGGTGACGTTTCACACACTCATTACGGAACGGACTACATCTCTCTCACCCCATCAAATTTTGAAACGAGATTTCTTTCCCATGAAAGAGAATTAGAAGACCTCCGATTGGTAGAAATTTCA
This sequence comes from Tasmannia lanceolata, assembly GCF_043159265.1. NCBI lineage: Eukaryota > Viridiplantae > Streptophyta > Magnoliopsida > Canellales > Winteraceae > Tasmannia > Tasmannia lanceolata. The sequence goes on along the minus strand of NW_027518713.1, from coordinate 3,003,147 downwards.
CCACTTTTGGACTTAAAGTGAGAGAGTTATGAGGTTTTAATTTTGAGTGACGTTTCGCACACTCTTTATAAGACGGACAACAACTCTCTCACCCCAACGATTTTTAAAACAAGATTTCTTTCCCCGGAAAGAGAATTTGAAGACTGGTAGAAATTTCATCCCTTTTGAACTTAAAGTCAGAGAGTTGCAGAGGTTTTAATTTTGGATGACGTTTTGCACACTTTTTACAAAACGGACTACAACTCACTCATTTCAACAAATTTTGAAATGAGATTTCTTTCCGAAGAAAAAGAATCTTAGCACCTCCGATTGGTAGAAATTTCCCCACTTTTGGGCTTAAAGTGAGAGAGTTATAGAGGTTTTAATTTTGGGTGACGTTTCGAACACTGTTTCTAAAACGGACAACAACTCTCTCACCCCAACGATTTTTAAAAGAAGATTTCTTTTTCCGGAAAGAGAATTTGAAGATTGGTAGAAATTTCACCCCTTTTGAACTTAAAGTCAGAGAGTTACAGAGGTTTTAATTTTGGATGACGTTTCGCACACTCTTTATAAAACGGACTACAACTCTCTCATCCCAACAAATTTTGAAATGAGATTTCTTTCCCAAGAAAAAGAATCTTAGGACCTCCGATTGGTAGAAATTTCCTCACTTATTGACTTAAAATGAGAGAGTTATGGAGGTTTTAATTTTGGGTGACGTTTAACACACTCTTTATGAAACGGACTATAACTCTGTCACGCCAACGAATTTTGAAACGAGATTTCTTTCCCATGAAAGCGAATTAGAAGACCTACGATTGGTAGAAATTTCACCACTTTTGGACTTAAAGTGAGAGAGTTATAGAGGTTTTAATTTTGGGTGACGTTTCGCACACTGTTTCTAAAACGGACAACAACTCTCTCACCCCAACGATTTTTAAAAGAAGATTTCTTTTCCCGGAAAGAGAATTTGAAGATTGGTAGAAAATTTACCACTTTTGAACTTAAAGTCAGAGAGTTACACAGGTTTTAATTTTGGATGACGTGTCGCACACTCTTTATAAAACGGACTACAACTCTCTCATCCCAACAAAATTTGAAATGAGATTTCTTTCCCAAGAAAAGAATCTTAGGACCTCCGATTGGTAGAAATTTCACCACTTTTTGACTTCAAATGAGAGCGTTATGGAAGTTTTAATTTTGGGTGACGTTTCACACACTCTTTTTAAAATGGACCAAAACTCTCTCATCCCACCGAATTTTTAAATGAGATTTTTTTACTTGAAAGAGAATTTGAAGACATCTAATTGATAGAAATTTCTCCACTTTTCGACTTAAAATGAGTGAGTTATGGACGTTTTAATTTTGGGTGACGTTTCACACACTCATTATAAAATGGTCCAAAACTCTCTCACCCTACCGAATTTTTAAATGGGATTTTTTTCGTTGAAAGAGAATTTGAAGTCCACTAATTTGTTAGAAATTTCACCACATTTGGACTTGAAAAGAGAGACTTATGGTGGTTTTAATTTTGGGTGACTTTTCGCACACTCTTTTTAAGACGGACAACAACTCTCTCACCCCAACGATTTTTAAAACAAGATTTTTTTCCCCGGAAACAGAATTTGAAGATTGGTAGAAATTTCACCACTTTTGAACTTAAAGTGACAGAGTTGCTGAGGTTTTAATTTTGGATGACGTTTCGCACACTCTTTATAAAACGGACAACAACTCTCTCATCCCAACAAATTTTGAATTGAGATTTCTTTCCCAGGAAAAAGAATCTTAGGACCACCGATTGGTAGAAATTTCACAACTTTTTGACTTAAAATGAGAGGGTTATGGAAGTTTTAATTTTGGGTGACGTTTCACACACTCTTTATAAAATGGACCAAAACTCTCTCATCCCACCAAATTTTTAAATGAGATTTTTTTACTTCAAAGAGAATTTGAAGACATCTAATTGATAGAAATTTCTCCACTTTTCGACTTAAAATGAGTGAGTTATGGACGTTTTAATTTTGGGTGACGTTTCACACACTCATTACGGAACGGACTACATCTCTCTCACCCCATCAAATTTTGAAACGAGATTTCTTTCCCATGAAAGAGAATTAGAAGACCTCCGATTGGTAGAAATTTCACCACTTTTGGACTTAAAGTGAGCGAGTTATGAGGTTTTAATTTTGAGTGACGTTTCGCACACTGTTTATAAGACGGACAACAACTCTCTCACCCCAACGATTTTTAAAACAAGATTTCTTTCCCCGGAAAGAGAATTTGAAGACTGGTAGAAATTTCACCCCTTTTGAACTTAAAGTCAGAGAGTTGCAGAGGTTTTAATTTTGGATGACGTTTCGCACACTCTTTATAAAACGGACTACAACTCTCTCATCCCAACAAATTTTGAAATGAGATTTCTTTCCCAAGAAAAAGAATCTTAGGACCTCCGATTGGTAGAAATTTCCTCACTTTTTGACTTAAAATGAGAGAGTTATGGAGTTTTTAATTTTGGGTGACGTTTAACACACTCTTTATGAAACGGACTACAACTCTGTCACCCCAACGAATTTTGAAACGAGATTTCTTTCCCATGAAAGCGAATTAGAAGACCTACGATTGGTAGAAATTTTACCACTTTTGGACTTAAAGTGAGATAGTTATAGAGGTTTTAATTTTGGGTGACGTTTCACACACTGTTTCTAAAACGGACAACAACTCTCTCACCCCAACGATTTTTAAAAGAAGATTTCTTTTCCCGGAAAGAGAATTTGAAGATTGGTAGAAAATTTACCACTTTTGAACTTAAAGTCAGAGAGTTACACAGGTTTTAATTTTGGATGACGTGTCGCACACTCTTTATAAAACGGACTACAACTCTCTCATCCCAACAAAATTTGAAATGAGATTTCTTTCCCAAGAAAAGAATCTTAGGACCTCCGATTGGTAGAAATTTCACCACTTTTTGACTTCAAATGAGAGAGTTGTGGAAGTTTTAATTTTGGGTGACGTTTCAGACACTCTTTTTAAAATGGACCAAAACTCTCTCATCCCACCGAATTTTTAAATGAGATTTTTTTACTTGAAAGAGAATTTGAAGACATCTAATTGATAGAAATTTCTCCACTTTTCGACTTAAAATGAGTGAGTTATGGACGTTTTAATTTTGGGTGACGTTTCACACACTCATTATAAAATGGTCCAAAACTCTCTCACCCTACCGAATTTTTAAATGGGATTTTTTTGGTTGAAAGAGAATTTGAAGTCCACTAATTTGTTAGAAATTTCACCACATTTGGACTTGAAAAGAGAGACTTATGGTGGTTTTAATTTTGGGTGACTTTTCGCACACTCTTTTTAAGACGGACAACATCTCTCTCACCCCAACGATTTTTAAAACAAGATTTTTTTCCCCGGAAAGAGAATTTGAAGATTGGTAGAAATTTCACCACTTTTGAACTTAAAGTGAGAGAGTTGCTGAGGTTTTAATTTTGGATGACGTTTCGCACACTCTTTATAAAACGGACTACAACTCTCTCATCCCAACAAATTTTGAATTGAGATTTCTTTCCCAGGAAAAAGAATCTTAGGACCACCGATTGGTAGAAATTTCACAACTTTTTGACTTAAAATGAGAGGGTTATGGAAGTTTTAATTTTGGGTGACGTTTCACACACTCTTTATAAAATGGACCAAAACTCTCTCATCCCACCGAATTTTTAAATGAGATTTTTTTACTTCAAAGAGAATTTGAAGACATCTAATTGATAGAAATTTCTCCACTTTTCGACTTAAAATGAGTGAGTTATAGACGTTTTAATTTTGGGTGACGTTTCACACACTCATTACGGAACGGACTACATCTCTCTCACCCCATCAAATTTTGAAACGAGATTTCTTTCCCATGAAAGAGAATTAGAAGACCTCCGATTGGTAGAAATTTCACCACTTTTGGACTTAAAGTGACAGAGTTATGAGGTTTTAATTTTGAGTGACGTTTCGCACACTCTTTATAAGACGGACAACAACTCTCTCACCCCAACGATTTTTAAAACAAGATTTCTTTCCCCGGAAAGAGAATTTGAAGACTGGTAGAAATTTCACCCCTTTTGAACTTAAAGTCAGAGGGTTGCAGAGGTTTTAATTTTGGATGACGTTTCGCACACTCTTTATAAAACGGACTACAACTCTCTCATCCCAACAAATTTTGAAATGAGATTTCTTTCCCAAGAAAAAGAATCTTAGGACCTCCGATTGGTAGAAATTTCCTCACTTTTTGACTTAAAATGAGAGAGTTATGGAGGTTTTAATTTTGGGTGACGTTTAACACACTCTTTATGAAACGGACTACAACTCTGTCACCCCAACGAATTTTGAAACGAGATTTCTTTCCCATGAAAGCGAATTAGAAGACCTACGATTGGTAGAAATTTCACCACTTTTGTACTTAAAGTGAGATAGTTATAGAGGTTTTAATTTTGGGTGACGTTTCACACACTGTTTCTAAAACGGACAACAACTCTCTCACCCCAACGATTTTTAAAAGAAGATTTCTTTTCCCGGAAAGAGAATTTGAAGATTGGTAGAAAATTTACCACTTTTGAACTTAAAGTCAGAGAGTTACAGAGGTTTTAATTTTGGATGACGTTTCGCACACTCTTTATAAAACGGACTACAACTCTCTCATCCCAACAAATTTTGAAATGAGATTTCTTTCCCAAGAAAAAGAATCTTAGGACCTCCGATTGGTAGAAATTTCCTCACTTATTGACTTAAAATGAGAGAGTTATGGAGGTTTTAATTTTGGGTGACGTTTAACACACTCTTTATGAAACGGACTATAACTCTGTCACGCCAACGAATTTTGAAACGAGATTTCTTTCCCATGAAAGCGAATTAGAAGACCTACGATTGGTAGAAATTTCACCACTTTTGGACTTAAAGTGAGAGAGTTATAGAGGTTTTAATTTTGGGTGACGTTTCGCACACTGTTTCTAAAACGGACAACAACTCTCTCACCCCAACGATTTTTAAAAGAAGATTTCTTTTCCCGGAAAGAGAATTTGAAGATTGGTAGAAAATTTACCACTTTTGAACTTAAAGTCAGAGAGTTACACAGGTTTTAATTTTGGATGACGTGTCGCACACTCTTTATAAAACGGACTACAACTCTCTCATCCCAACAAAATTTGAAATGAGATTTCTTTCCCAAGAAAAGAATCTTAGGACCTCCGATTGGTAGAAATTTCACCACTTTTTGACTTCAAATGAGAGAGTTGTGGAAGTTTTAATTTTGGGTGACGTTTCAGACACTCTTTTTAAAATGGACCAAAACTCTCTCATCCCACCGAATTTTTAAATGAGATTTTTTTACTTGAAAGAGAATTTGAAGACATCTAATTGATAGAAATTTCTCCACTTTTCGACTTAAAATGAGTGAGTTATGGACGTTTTAATTTTGGGTGACGTTTCACACACTCATTATAAAATGGTCCAAAACTCTCTCACCCTACCGAATTTTTAAATGGGATTTTTTTGGTTGAAAGAGAATTTGAAGTCCACTAATTTGTTAGAAATTTCACCACATTTGGACTTGAAAAGAGAGACTTATGGTGGTTTTAATTTTGGGTGACTTTTCGCACACTCTTTTTAAGACGGACAACATCTCTCTCACCCCAACGATTTTTAAAACAAGATTTTTTTCCCCGGAAAGAGAATTTGAAGATTGGTAGAAATTTCACCACTTTTGAACTTAAAGTGAGAGAGTTGCTGAGGTTTTAATTTTGGATGACGTTTCGCACACTCTTTATAAAACGGACTACAACTCTCTCATCCCAACAAATTTTGAATTGAGATTTCTTTCCCAGGAAAAAGAATCTTAGGACCACCGATTGGTAGAAATTTCACAACTTTTTGACTTAAAATGAGAGGGTTATGGAAGTTTTAATTTTGGGTGACGTTTCACACACTCTTTATAAAATGGACCAAAACTCTCTCATCCCACCGAATTTTTAAATGAGATTTTTTTACTTCAAAGAGAATTTGAAGACATCTAATTGATAGAAATTTCTCCACTTTTCGACTTAAAATGAGTGAGTTATAGACGTTTTAATTTTGGGTGACGTTTCACACACTCATTACGGAACGGACTACATCTCTCTCACCCCATCAAATTTTGAAACGAGATTTCTTTCCCATGAAAGAGAATTAGAAGACCTCCGATTGGTAGAAATTTCACCACTTTTGGACTTAAAGTGACAGAGTTATGAGGTTTTAATTTTGAGTGACGTTTCGCACACTCTTTATAAGACGGACAACAACTCTCTCACCCCAACGATTTTTAAAACAAGATTTCTTTCCCCGGAAAGAGAATTTGAAGACTGGTAGAAATTTCACCCCTTTTGAACTTAAAGTCAGAGGGTTGCAGAGGTTTTAATTTTGGATGACGTTTCGCACACTCTTTATAAAACGGACTACAACTCTCTCATCCCAACAAATTTTGAAATGAGATTTCTTTCCCAAGAAAAAGAATCTTAGGACCTCCGATTGGTAGAAATTTCCTCACTTTTTGACTTAAAATGAGAGAGTTATGGAGGTTTTAATTTTGGGTGACGTTTAACACACTCTTTATGAAACGGACTACAACTCTGTCACCCCAACGAATTTTGAAACGAGATTTCTTTCCCATGAAAGCGAATTAGAAGACCTACGATTGGTAGAAATTTCACCACTTTTGTACTTAAAGTGAGATAGTTATAGAGGTTTTAATTTTGGGTGACGTTTCACACACTGTTTCTAAAACGGACAACAACTCTCTCACCCCAACGATTTTTAAAAGAAGATTTCTTTTCCCGGAAAGAGAATTTGAAGATTGGTAGAAAATTTACCACTTTTGAACTTAAAGTCAGAGAGTTACAGAGGTTTTAATTTTGGATGACGTTTCGCACACTCTTTATAAAACGGACTACAACTCTCTCATCCCAACAAATTTTGAAATGAGATTTCTTTCCCAAGAAAAAGAATCTTAGGACCTCCGATTGGTAGAAATTTCCTCACTTATTGACTTAAAATGAGAGAGTTATGGAGGTTTTAATTTTGGGTGACGTTTAACACACTCTTTATGAAACGGACTATAACTCTGTCACGCCAACGAATTTTGAAACGAGATTTCTTTCCCATGAAAGCGAATTAGAAGACCTACGATTGGTAGAAATTTCACCACTTTTGGACTTAAAGTGAGAGAGTTATAGAGGTTTTAATTTTGGGTGACGTTTCGCACACTGTTTCTAAAACGGACAACAACTCTCTCACCCCAACGATTTTTAAAAGAAGATTTCTTTTCCCGGAAAGAGAATTTGAAGATTGGTAGAAAATTTACCACTTTTGAACTTAAAGTCAGAGAGTTACACAGGTTTTAATTTTGGATGACGTGTCGCACACTCTTTATAAAACGGACTACAACTCTCTCATCCCAACAAAATTTGAAATGAGATTTCTTTCCCAAGAAAAGAATCTTAGGACCTCCGATTGGTAGAAATTTCACCACTTTTTGACTTCAAATGAGAGAGTTGTGGAAGTTTTAATTTTGGGTGACGTTTCAGACACTCTTTTTAAAATGGACCAAAACTCTCTCATCCCACCGAATTTTTAAATGAGATTTTTTTACTTGAAAGAGAATTTGAAGACATCTAATTGATAGAAATTTCTCCACTTTTCGACTTAAAATGAGTGAGTTATGGACGTTTTAATTTTGGGTGACGTTTCACACACTCATTATAAAATGGTCCAAAACTCTCTCACCCTACCGAATTTTTAAATGGGATTTTTTTGGTTGAAAGAGAATTTGAAGTCCACTAATTTGTTAGAAATTTCACCACATTTGGACTTGAAAAGAGAGACTTATGGTGGTTTTAATTTTGGGTGACTTTTCGCACACTCTTTTTAAGACGGACAACATCTCTCTCACCCCAACGATTTTTAAAACAAGATTTTTTTCCCCGGAAAGAGAATTTGAAGATTGGTAGAAATTTCACCACTTTTGAACTTAAAGTGAGAGAGTTGCTGAGGTTTTAATTTTGGATGACGTTTCGCACACTCTTTATAAAACGGACTACAACTCTCTCATCCCAACAAATTTTGAATTGAGATTTCTTTCCCAGGAAAAAGAATCTTAGGACCACCGATTGGTAGAAATTTCACAACTTTTTGACTTAAAATGAGAGGGTTATGGAAGTTTTAATTTTGGGTGACGTTTCACACACTCTTTATAAAATGGACCAAAACTCTCTCATCCCACCGAATTTTTAAATGAGATTTTTTTACTTCAAAGAGAATTTGAAGACATCTAATTGATAGAAATTTCTCCACTTTTCGACTTAAAATGAGTGAGTTATAGACGTTTTAATTTTGGGTGACGTTTCACACACTCATTACGGAACGGACTACATCTCTCTCACCCCATCAAATTTTGAAACGAGATTTCTTTCCCATGAAAGAGAATTAGAAGACCTCCGATTGGTAGAAATTTCACCACTTTTGGACTTAAAGTGACAGAGTTATGAGGTTTTAATTTTGAGTGACGTTTCGCACACTCTTTATAAGACGGACAACAACTCTCTCACCCCAACGATTTTTAAAACAAGATTTCTTTCCCCGGAAAGAGAATTTGAAGACTGGTAGAAATTTCACCCCTTTTGAACTTAAAGTCAGAGGGTTGCAGAGGTTTTAATTTTGGATGACGTTTCGCACACTCTTTATAAAACGGACTACAACTCTCTCATCCCAACAAATTTTGAAATGAGATTTCTTTCCCAAGAAAAAGAATCTTAGGACCTCCGATTGGTAGAAATTTCCTCACTTTTTGACTTAAAATGAGAGAGTTATGGAGGTTTTAATTTTGGGTGACGTTTAACACACTCTTTATGAAACGGACTACAACTCTGTCACCCCAACGAATTTTGAAACGAGATTTCTTTCCCATGAAAGCGAATTAGAAGACCTACGATTGGTAGAAATTTCACCACTTTTGTACTTAAAGTGAGATAGTTATAGAGGTTTTAATTTTGGGTGACGTTTCACACACTGTTTCTAAAACGGACAACAACTCTCTCACCCCAACGATTTTTAAAAGAAGATTTCTTTTCCCGGAAAGAGAATTTGAAGATTGGTAGAAAATTTACCACTTTTGAACTTAAAGTCAGAGAGTTACAGAGGTTTTAATTTTGGATGACGTTTCGCACACTCTTTATAAAACGGACTACAACTCTCTCATCCCAACAAATATTGAAATGAGATTTCTTTCCCAAGAAAAAGAATCTTAGGACCTCCGATTGGTAGAAATTTCCTCACTTATTGACTTAAAATGAGAGAGTTATGGAGGTTTTAATTTTGGGTGACGTTTAACACACTCTTTATGAAACGGACTATAACTCTGTCACGCCAACGAATTTTGAAACGAGATTTCTTTCCCATGAAAGCGAATTAGAAGACCTACGATTGGTAGAAATTTCACCACTTTTGGACTTAAAGTGAGAGAGTTATAGAGGTTTTAATTTTGGGTGACGTTTCGCACACTGTTTCTAAAACGGACAACAACTCTCTCACCCCAACGATTTTTAAAAGAAGATTTCTTTTCCCGGAAAGAGAATTTGAAGATTGGTAGAAAATTTACCACTTTTGAACTTAAAGTCAGAGAGTTACACAGGTTTTAATTTTGGATGACGTGTCGCACACTCTTTATAAAACGGACTACAACTCTCTCATCCCAACAAAATTTGAAATGAGATTTCTTTCCCAAGAAAAGAATCTTAGGACCTCCGATTGGTAGAAATTTCACCACTTTTTGACTTCAAATGAGAGCGTTATGGAAGTTTTAATTTTGGGTGACGTTTCACACACTCTTTTTAAAATGGACCAAAACTCTCTCATCCCACCGAATTTTTAAATGAGATTTTTTTACTTGAAAGAGAATTTGAAGACATCTAATTGATAGAAATTTCTCCACTTTTCGACTTAAAATGAGTGAGTTATGGACGTTTTAATTTTGGGTGACGTTTCACACACTCATTATAAAATGGTCCAAAACTCTCTCACCCTACCGAATTTTTAAATGGGATTTTTTTCGTTGAAAGAGAATTTGAAGTCCACTAATTTGTTAGAAATTTCACCACATTTGGACTTGAAAAGAGAGACTTATGGTGGTTTTAATTTTGGGTGACTTTTCGCACACTCTTTTTAAGACGGACAACAACTCTCTCACCCCAACGATTTTTAAAACAAGATTTTTTTCCCCGGAAACAGAATTTGAAGATTGGTAGAAATTTCACCACTTTTGAACTTAAAGTGACAGAGTTGCTGAGGTTTTAATTTTGGATGACGTTTCGCACACTCTTTATAAAACGGACAACAACTCTCTCATCCCAACAAATTTTGAATTGAGATTTCTTTCCCAGGAAAAAGAATCTTAGGACCACCGATTGGTAGAAATTTCACAACTTTTTGACTTAAAATGAGAGGGTTATGGAAGTTTTAATTTTGGGTGACGTTTCACACACTCTTTATAAAATGGACCAAAACTCTCTCATCCCACCAAATTTTTAAATGAGATTTTTTTACTTCAAAGAGAATTTGAAGACATCTAATTGATAGAAATTTCTCCACTTTTCGACTTAAAATGAGTGAGTTATGGACGTTTTAATTTTGGGTGACGTTTCACACACTCATTACGGAACGGACTACATCTCTCTCACCCCATCAAATTTTGAAACGAGATTTCTTTCCCATGAAAGAGAATTAGAAGACCTCCGATTGGTAGAAATTTCACCACTTTTGGACTTAAAGTGAGCGAGTTATGAGGTTTTAATTTTGAGTGACGTTTCGCACACTGTTTATAAGACGGACAACAACTCTCTCACCCCAACGATTTTTAAAACAAGATTTCTTTCCCCGGAAAGAGAATTTGAAGACTGGTAGAAATTTCACCCCTTTTGAACTTAAAGTCAGAGAGTTGCAGAGGTTTTAATTTTGGATGACGTTTCGCACACTCTTTATAAAACGGACTACAACTCTCTCATCCCAACAAATTTTGAAATGAGATTTCTTTCCCAAGAAAAAGAATCTTAGGACCTCCGATTGGTAGAAATTTCCTCACTTTTTGACTTAAAATGAGAGAGTTATGGAGTTTTTAATTTTGGGTGACGTTTAACACACTCTTTATGAAACGGACTACAACTCTGTCACCCCAACGAATTTTGAAACGAGATTTCTTTCCCATGAAAGCGAATTAGAAGACCTACGATTGGTAGAAATTTCACCACTTTTGGACTTAAAGTGAGATAGTTATAGAGGTTTTAATTTTGGGTGACGTTTCACACACTGTTTCTAAAACGGACAACAACTCTCTCACCCCAACGATTTTTAAAAGAAGATTTCTTTTCCCGGAAAGAGAATTTGAAGATTGGTAGAAAATTTACCACTTTTGAACTTAAAGTCAGAGAGTTACACAGGTTTTAATTTTGGATGACGTGTCGCACACTCTTTATAAAACGGACTACAACTCTCTCATCCCAACAAAATTTGAAATGAGATTTCTTTCCCAAGAAAAGAATCTTAGGACCTCCGATTGGTAGAAATTTCACCACTTTTTGACTTCAAATGAGAGAGTTGTGGAAGTTTTAATTTTGGGTGACGTTTCAGACACTCTTTTTAAAATGGACCAAAACTCTCTCATCCCACCGAATTTTTAAATGAGATTTTTTTACTTGAAAGAGAATTTGAAGACATCTAATTGATAGAAATTTCTCCACTTTTCGACTTAAAATGAGTGAGTTATGGACGTTTTAATTTTGGGTGACGTTTCACACACTCATTATAAAATGGTCCAAAACTCTCTCACCCTACCGAATTTTTAAATGGGATTTTTTTGGTTGAAAGAGAATTTGAAGTCCACTAATTTGTTAGAAATTTCACCACATTTGGACTTGAAAAGAGAGACTTATGGTGGTTTTAATTTTGGGTGACTTTTCGCACACTCTTTTTAAGACGGACAACATCTCTCTCACCCCAACGATTTTTAAAACAAGATTTTTTTCCCCGGAAAGAGAATTTGAAGATTGGTAGAAATTTCACCACTTTTGAACTTAAAGTGAGAGAGTTGCTGAGGTTTTAATTTTGGATGACGTTTCGCACACTCTTTATAAAACGGACTACAACTCTCTCATCCCAACAAATTTTGAATTGAGATTTCTTTCCCAGGAAAAAGAATCTTAGGACCACCGATTGGTAGAAATTTCACAACTTTTTGACTTAAAATGAGAGGGTTATGGAAGTTTTAATTTTGGGTGACGTTTCACACACTCTTTATAAAATGGACCAAAACTCTCTCATCCCACCGAATTTTTAAATGAGATTTTTTTACTTCAAAGAGAATTTGAAGACATCTAATTGATAGAAATTTCTCCACTTTTCGACTTAAAATGAGTGAGTTATAGACGTTTTAATTTTGGGTGACGTTTCACACACTCATTACGGAACGGACTACATCTCTCTCACCCCATCAAATTTTGAAACGAGATTTCTTTCCCATGAAAGAGAATTAGAAGACCTCCGATTGGTAGAAATTTCACCACTTTTGGACTTAAAGTGACAGAGTTATGAGGTTTTAATTTTGAGTGACGTTTCGCACACTCTTTATAAGACGGACAACAACTCTCTCACCCCAACGATTTTTAAAACAAGATTTCTTTCCCCGGAAAGAGAATTTGAAGACTGGTAGAAATTTCACCCCTTTTGAACTTAAAGTCAGAGGGTTGCAGAGGTTTTAATTTTGGATGACGTTTCGCACACTCTTTATAAAACGGACTACAACTCTCTCATCCCAACAAATTTTGAAATGAGATTTCTTTCCCAAGAAAAAGAATCTTAGGACCTCCGATTGGTAGAAATTTCCTCACTTTTTGACTTAAAATGAGAGAGTTATGGAGGTTTTAATTTTGGGTGACGTTTAACACACTCTTTATGAAACGGACTACAACTCTGTCACCCCAACGAATTTTGAAACGAGATTTCTTTCCCATGAAAGCGAATTAGAAGACCTACGATTGGTAGAAATTTCACCACTTTTGTACTTAAAGTGAGATAGTTATAGAGGTTTTAATTTTGGGTGACGTTTCACACACTGTTTCTAAAACGGACAACAACTCTCTCACCCCAACGATTTTTAAAAGAAGATTTCTTTTCCCGGAAAGAGAATTTGAAGATTGGTAGAAAATTTACCACTTTTGAACTTAAAGTCAGAGAGTTACACAGGTTTTAATTTTGGATGACGTGTCGCACACTCTTTATAAAACGGACTACAACTCTCTCATCCCAACAAAATTTGAAATGAGATTTCTTTCCCAAGAAAAGAATCTTAGGACCTCCGATTGGTAGAAATTTCACCACTTTTTGACTTCAAATGAGAGAGTTATGGAAGTTTTAATTTTGGGTGACGTTTCACACACTCTTTTTAAAATGGACCAAAACTCTCTCATCCCACCGAATTTTTAAATGAGATTTTTTTACTTGAAAGAGAATTTGAAGACATCTAATTGATAGAAATTTCTCCACTTTTCGACTTAAAATGAGTGAGTTATGGACGTTTTAATTTTGGGTGACGTTTCACACACTCATTATAAAATGGTCCAAAACTCTCTCACCCTACCGAATTTTTAAATAGGATTTTTTTCGTTGAAAGAGAATTTGAAGTCCACTAATTTGTTAGAAATTTCACCACATTTCGACTTGAAAAGAGAGACTTATGGTGGTTTTAATTTTGGGTGACTTTTCGCACACTCTTTTTAAGACGGACAACAACTCTCTCACCCCAACGATTTTTAAAACAAGATTTTTTTCCCCGGAAAGAGAATTTGAAGATTGGTAGAAATTTCACCACTTTTGAACTTAAAGTGAGAGAGTTGCTGAGGTTTTAATTTTGGATGACGTTTCGCACACTCTTTATAAAACGGACTACAACTCTCTCATCCCAACAAATTTTGAATTGAGATTTCTTTCCCAGGAAAAAGAATCTTAGGACCACCGATTGGTAGAAATTTCACAACTTTTTGACTTAAAATGAGAGGGTTATGGAAGTTTTAATTTGGGTGACGTTTCACACACTCTTTATAAAATGGACCAAAACTCTCTCATCCCACCGAATTTTTAAATGAGATTTTTTTACTTCAAAGAGAATTTGAAGACATCTAATTGATAGAAATTTCTCCACTTTTCGACTTAAAATGAGTGAGTTATGGACGTTTTAATTTTGGGTGACGTTTCACACACTCATTACGGAACGGACTACATCTCTCTCACCCCATCAAATTTTGAAACGAGATTTCTTTCCCCTGAAAGAGAATTAGAAGACCTCCGATTTTTAAAACAAGATTTCTTTCCCCGGAAAGAGAATTTGAAGACTGGTAGAAATTTCACCCCTTTTGAACTTAAAGTCAGAGGGTTGCAGAGGTTTTAATTTTGGATGACGTTTCGCACACTCTTTATAAAACGGACTACAACTCTCTCATCCCAACAAATTTTGAAATGAGATTTCTTTCCCAAGAAAAAGAATCTTAGGACCTCCGATTGGTAGAAATTTCCTCACTTTTTGACTTAAAATGAGAGAGTTATGGAGGTTTTAATTTTGGGTGACGTTTAACACACTCTTTATGAAACGGACTACAACTCTGTCACCCCAACGAATTTTGAAACGAGATTTCTTTCCCATGAAAGCGAATTAGAAGACCTACGATTGGTAGAAATTTCACCACTTTTGTACTTAAAGTGAGATAGTTATAGAGGTTTTAATTTTGGGTGACGTTTCACACACTGTTTCTAAAACGGACAACAACTCTCTCACCCCAACGATTTTTAAAAGAAGATTTCTTTTCCCGGAAAGAGAATTTGAAGATTGGTAGAAAATTTACCACTTTTGAACTTAAAGTCAGAGAGTTACACAGGTTTTAATTTTGGATGACGTGTCGCACACTCTTTATAAAACGGACTACAACTCTCTCATCCCAACAAAATTTGAAATGAGATTTCTTTCCCAAGAAAAGAATCTTAGGACCTCCGATTGGTAGAAATTTCACCACTTTTTGACTTCAAATGAGAGAGTTATGGAAGTTTTAATTTTGGGTGACGTTTCACACACTCTTTTTAAAATGGACCAAAACTCTCTCATCCCACCGAATTTTTAAATGAGATTTTTTTACTTGAAAGAGAATTTGAAGACATCTAATTGATAGAAATTTCTCCACTTTTCGACTTAAAATGAGTGAGTTATGGACGTTTTAATTTTGGGTGACGTTTCACACACTCATTATAAAATGGTCCAAAACTCTCTCACCCTACCGAATTTTTAAATAGGATTTTTTTCGTTGAAAGAGAATTTGAAGTCCACTAATTTGTTAGAAATTTCACCACATTTCGACTTGAAAAGAGAGACTTATGGTGGTTTTAATTTTGGGTGACTTTTCGCACACTCTTTTTAAGACGGACAACAACTCTCTCACCCCAACGATTTTTAAAACAAGATTTTTTTCCCCGGAAAGAGAATTTGAAGATTGGTAGAAATTTCACCACTTTTGAACTTAAAGTGAGAGAGTTGCTGAGGTTTTAATTTTGGATGACGTTTCGCACACTCTTTATAAAACGGACTACAACTCTCTCATCCCAACAAATTTTGAATTGAGATTTCTTTCCCAGGAAAAAGAATCTTAGGACCACCGATTGGTAGAAATTTCACAACTTTTTGACTTAAAATGAGAGGGTTATGGAAGTTTTAATTTGGGTGACGTTTCACACACTCTTTATAAAATGGACCAAAACTCTCTCATCCCACCGAATTTTTAAATGAGATTTTTTTACTTCAAAGAGAATTTGAAGACATCTAATTGATAGAAATTTCTCCACTTTTCGACTTAAAATGAGTGAGTTATGGACGTTTTAATTTTGGGTGACGTTTCACACACTCATTACGGAACGGACTACATCTCTCTCACCCCATCAAATTTTGAAACGAGATTTCTTTCCCCTGAAAGAGAATTAGAAGACCTCCGATTTTTAAAACAAGATTTCTTTCCCCGGAAAGAGAATTTGAAGACTGGTAGAAATTTCACCCCTTTTGAACTTAAAGTCAGAGAGTTGCAGAGGTTTTAATTTTGGATGACGTTTCGCACACTCTTTTCAAAACGGACTACAACTCACTCATTTCAACAAATTTTGAAATGAGATTTCTTTCCGAAGAAAAAGAATCTTAGCACCTCCGATTGGTAGAAATTTCCCCACTTTTGGGCTTAAAGTGAGAGAGTTATAGAGGTTTTAATTTTGGGTGACGTTTCGAACACTGTTTCTAAAACGGACAACAACTCTCTCACCCCAACGATTTTTAAAAGAAGATTTCTTTTTCCGGAAAGAGAATTTGAAGATTGGTAGAAATTTCACCCCTTTTGAACTTAAAGTCAGAGAGTTACAGAGGTTTTAATTTTGGATGACGTTTCGCACACTCTTTATAAAACGGACTACAACTCTCTCATCCCAACAAATTTTGAAATGAGATTTCTTTCCCAAGAAAAAGAATCTTAGGACCTCCGATTGGTAGAAATTTCCTCACTTTTTGACTTAAAATGAGAGAGTTATGGAGGTTTTAATTTTGGGTGACGTTTAACACACTCTTTATGAAACGGACTACAACTCTGTCACCCCAACGAATTTTGAAACGAGATTTCTTTCCCATGAAAGCGAATTAGAAGACCTACGATTGGTAGAAATTTCACCACTTTTGGACTTAAAGTGAGAGAGTTATAGAGGTTTTAATTTTGGGTGACGTTTCGCATACTCTTTGAAAAACGGACAACAACTCTCTCACCCCAATGATTTTTAAAACAAGATTTCTTTTCCCGGAAAGAGAATTTGAAGATTGGTAGAAATTTTACCACTTTTGAACTTAAAGTCAGAGAGTTACACAGGTTTTAATTTTGGATGACGTCTCGCACACTCTTTATAAAACGGACTACAACTCTCTCATCCCAACAAAATTTGAAATGAGATTTCTTTCCCAAGAAAAGAATCTTAGGACCTCCGATTGGTAGAAATTTCACCACTTTTTGACTTCAAATGAGAGAGTTATGGAAGTTTTAATTTTGGGTGACGTTTCACACACTCTTTTTAAAATGGACCAAAACTCTCTCATCCCACCGAATTTTTAAATGAGATTTTTTTACTTGAAAGAGAATTTGAAGACATCTAATTGATAGAAATTTCTCCACTTTTCGACTTAAAATGAGTGAGTTATGGACGTTTTAATTTTGGGTGACGTTTCACACACTCATTATAAAATGGTCCAAAACTCTCTCACCCTACCGAATTTTTAAATGGGATTTTTTTCGTTGAAAGAGAATTTGAAGTCCACTAATTTGTTAGAAATTTCACCACATTTGGACTTGAAAAGAGAGACTTATGGTGGTTTTAATTTTGGGTGACTTTTCGCACACTCTTTTTAAGACGGACAACATCTCTCTCACCCCAACGATTTTTAAAACAAGATTTTTTTCCCCGGAAAGAGAATTTGAAGATTGGTAGAAATTTCACCACTTTTGAACTTAAAGTGAGAGAGTTGCTGAGGTTTTAATTTTGGATGACGTTTGGCACACTCTTTATAAAACGGACTACAACTCTCTCATCCCAACAAATTTTGAATTGAGATTTCTTTCCCAGGAAAAAGAATCTTAGGACCACCGATTGGTAGAAATTTCACAACTTTTTGACTTAAAATGAGAGGGTTATGGAAGTTTTAATTTTGGGTGACGTTTCACACACTCTTTATAAAATGGACCAAAACTCTCTCATCCCACCGAATTTTTAAATGATATTTTTTTACTTCAAAGAGAATTTGAAGACATCTAATTGATAGAAATTTCTCCACTTTTCGACTTAAAATGAGTGAGTTATGGACGTTTTAAATTTGGGTGACGTTTCACACACTCATTACGGAACGGACTACATCTCTCTCACCCCATCAAATTTTGAAACGAGATTTCTTTCCCATGAAAGAGAATTAGAAGACCTCCGATTGGTAGAAATTTCACCACTTTTGGACTTAAAGTGAGAGAGTTATGAGGTTTTAATTTTGAGTGACGTTTCGCACACTCTTTATAAGACGGACAACAACTCTCTCACCCCAACGATTTTTAAAACAAGATTTCTTTCCCCGGAAAGAGAATTTGAAGACTGGTAGAAATTTCATCCCTTTTGAACTTAAAGTCAGAGAGTTGCAGAGGTTTTAATTTTGGATGACGTTTTGCACACTTTTTACAAAACGGACTACAACTCACTCATTTCAACAAATTTTGAAATGAGATTTCTTTCCGAAGAAAAAGAATCTTAGCACCTCCGATTGGTAGAAATTTCCCCACTTTTGGGCTTAAAGTGAGAGAGTTATAGAGGTTTTAATTTTGGGTGACGTTTCGAACACTGTTTCTAAAACGGACAACAACTCTCTCACCCCAACGATTTTTAAAAGAAGATTTCTTTTTCCGGAAAGAGAATTTGAAGATTGGTAGAAATTTCACCCCTTTTGAACTTAAAGTCAGAGAGTTACAGAGGTTTTAATTTTGGATGACGTTTCGCACACTCTTTATAAAACGGACTACAACTCTCTCATCCCAACAAATTTTGAAATGAGATTTCTTTCCCAAGAAAAAGAATCTTAGGACCTCCGATTGGTAGAAATTTCCTCACTTATTGACTTAAAATGAGAGAGTTATGGAGGTTTTAATTTTGGGTGACGTTTAACACACTCTTTATGAAACGGACTATAACTCTGTCACGCCAACGAATTTTGAAACGAGATTTCTTTCCCATGAAAGCGAATTAGAAGACCTACGATTGGTAGAAATTTCACCACTTTTGGACTTAAAGTGAGAGAGTTATAGAGGTTTTAATTTTGGGTGACGTTTCGCACACTGTTTCTAAAACGGACAACAACTCTCTCACCCCAACGATTTTTAAAAGAAGATTTCTTTTCCCGGAAAGAGAATTTGAAGATTGGTAGAAAATTTACCACTTTTGAACTTAAAGTCAGAGAGTTACACAGGTTTTAATTTTGGATGACGTGTCGCACACTCTTTATAAAACGGACTACAACTCTCTCATCCCAACAAAATTTGAAATGAGATTTCTTTCCCAAGAAAAGAATCTTAGGACCTCCGATTGGTAGAAATTTCACCACTTTTTGACTTCAAATGAGAGAGTTATGGAAGTTTTAATTTTGGGTGACGTTTCACACACTCTTTTTAAAATGGACCAAAACTCTCTCATCCCACCGAATTTTTAAATGAGATTTTTTTACTTGAAAGAGAATTTGAAGACATCTAATTGATAGAAATTTCTCCACTTTTCGACTTAAAATGAGTGAGTTATGGACGTTTTAATTTTGGGTGACGTTTCACACACTCATTATAAAATGGTCCAAAACTCTCTCACCCTACCGAATTTTTAAATAGGATTTTTTTCGTTGAAAGAGAATTTGAAGTCCACTAATTTGTTAGAAATTTCACTACATTTCGACTTGAAAAGAGAGACTTATGGTGGTTTTAATTTTGGGTGACTTTTCGCACACTCTTTTTAAGACGGACAACAACTCTCTCACCCCAACGATTTTTAAAACAAGATTTTTTTCCCCGGAAAGAGAATTTGAAGATTGGTAGAAATTTCACCACTTTTGAACTTAAAGTGAGAGAGTTGCTGAGGTTTTAATTTTGGATGACGTTTCGCACACTCTTTATAAAACGGACTACAACTCTCTCATCCCAACAAATTTTGAATTGAGATTTCTTTCCCAGGAAAAAGAATCTTAGGACCACCGATTGGTAGAAATTTCACAACTTTTTGACTTAAAATGAGAGGGTTATGGAAGTTTTAATTTTGGGTGACGTTTCACACACTCTTTATAAAATGGACCAAAACTCTCTCATCCCACCGAATTTTTAAATGAGATTTTTTTACTTCAAAGAGAATTTGAAGACATCTAATTGATAGAAATTTCTCCACTTTTCGACTTAAAATGAGTGAGTTATAGACGTTTTAATTTTGGGTGACGTTTCACACACTCATTACGGAACGGACTACATCTCTCTCACCCCATCAAATTTTGAAACGAGATTTCTTTCCCATGAAAGAGAATTAGAAGACCTCCGATTGGTAGAAATTTCACCACTTTTGGACTTAAAGTGACAGAGTTATGAGGTTTTAATTTTGAGTGACGTTTCGCACACTCTTTATAAGACGGACAACAACTCTCTCACCCCAACGATTTTTAAAACAAGATTTCTTTCCCCGGAAAGAGAATTTGAAGACTGGTAGAAATTTCACCCCTTTTGAACTTAAAGTCAGAGGGTTGCAGAGGTTTTAATTTTGGATGACGTTTCGCACACTCTTTATAAAACGGACTACAACTCTCTCATCCCAACAAATTTTGAAATGAGATTTCTTTCCCAAGAAAAAGAATCTTAGGACCTCCGATTGGTAGAAATTTCCTCACTTTTTGACTTAAAATGAGAGAGTTATGGAGGTTTTAATTTTGGGTGACGTTTAACACACTCTTTATGAAACGGACTACAACTCTGTCACCCCAACGAATTTTGAAACGAGATTTCTTTCCCATGAAAGCGAATTAGAAGACCTACGATTGGTAGAAATTTCACCACTTTTGGACTTAAAGTGAGATAGTTATAGAGGTTTTAATTTTGGGTGACGTTTCACACACTGTTTCTAAAACGGACAACAACTCTCTCACCCCAACGATTTTTAAAAGAAGATTTCTTTTCCCGGAAAGAGAATTTGAAGATTGGTAGAAAATTTACCACTTTTGAACTTAAAGTCAGAGAGTTACACAGGTTTTAATTTTGGATGACGTGTCGCACACTCTTTATAAAACGGACTACAACTCTCTCATCCCAACAAAATTTGAAATGAGATTTCTTTCCCAAGAAAAGAATCTTAGGACCTCCGATTGGTAGAAATTTCACCACTTTTTGACTTCAAATGAGAGAGTTATGGAAGTTTTAATTTTGGGTGACGTTTCACACACTCTTTTTAAAATGGACCAAAACTCTCTCATCCCACCGAATTTTTAAATGAGATTTTTTTACTTGAAAGAGAATTTGAAGACATCTAATTGATAGAAATTTCTCCACTTTTCGACTTAAAATGAGTGAGTTATGGACGTTTTAATTTTGGGTGACGTTTCACACACTCATTATAAAATGGTCCAAAACTCTCTCACCCTACCGAATTTTTAAATAGGATTTTTTTCGTTGAAAGAGAATTTGAAGTCCACTAATTTGTTAGAAATTTCACCACATTTCGACTTGAAAAGAGAGACTTATGGTGGTTTTAATTTTGGGTGACTTTTCGCACACTCTTTTTAAGACGGACAACAACTCTCTCACCCCAACGATTTTTAAAACAAGATTTTTTTCCCCGGAAAGAGAATTTGAAGATTGGTAGAAATTTCACCACTTTTGAACTTAAAGTGAGAGAGTTGCTGAGGTTTTAATTTTGGATGACGTTTCGCACACTCTTTATAAAACGGACTACAACTCTCTCATCCCAACAAATTTTGAATTGAGATTTCTTTCCCAGGAAAAAGAATCTTAGGACCACCGATTGGTAGAAATTTCACAACTTTTTGACTTAAAATGAGAGGGTTATGGAAGTTTTAATTTGGGTGACGTTTCACACACTCTTTATAAAATGGACCAAAACTCTCTCATCCCACCGAATTTTTAAATGAGATTTTTTTACTTCAAAGAGAATTTGAAGACATCTAATTGATAGAAATTTCTCCACTTTTCGACTTAAAATGAGTGAGTTATGGACGTTTTAATTTTGGGTGACGTTTCACACACTCATTACGGAACGGACTACATCTCTCTCACCCCATCAAATTTTGAAACGAGATTTCTTTCCCATGAAAGAGAATTAGAAGACCTCCGATTTTTAAAACAAGATTTCTTTCCCCGGAAAGAGAATTTGAAGACTGGTAGAAATTTCACCCCTTTTGAACTTAAAGTCAGAGAGTTGCAGAGGTTTTAATTTTGGATGACGTTTCGCACACTCTTTACAAAACGGACTACAACTCACTCATTTCAACAAATTTTGAAATGAGATTTCTTTCCCAAGAAAAAGAATCTTAGCACCTCCGATTGGTAGAAATTTCCCCACTTTTGGGCTTAAAGTGAGAGAGTTATAGAGGTTTTAATTTTGGGTGACGTTTCGAACACTGTTTCTAAAACGGACAACAACTCTCTCACCCCAACGATTTTTAAAAGAAGATTTCTTTTTCCGGAAAGAGAATTTGAAGATTGGTAGAAATTTCACCCCTTTTGAACTTAAAGTCAGAGAGTTACAGAGGTTTTAATTTTGGATGACGTTTCGCACACTCTTTATAAAACGGACTACAACTCTCTCATCCCAACAAATTTTGAAATGAGATTTCTTTCCCAAGAAAAAGAATCTTAGGACCTCCGATTGGTAGAAATTTCCTCACTTTTTGACTTAAAATGAGAGAGTTATGGAGGTTTTAATTTTGGGTGACGTTTAACACACTCTTTATGAAACGGACTACAACTCTGTCACCCCAACGAATTTTGAAACGAGATTTCTTTCCCATGAAAGCGAATTAGAAGACCTACGATTGGTAGAAATTTCACCACTTTTGGACTTAAAGTGAGAGAGTTATAGAGGTTTTAATTTTGGGTGACGTTTCGCATACTCTTTGAAAAACGGACAACAACTCTCTCACCCCAATGATTTTTAAAACAAGATTTCTTTTCCCGGAAAGAGAATTTGAAGATTGGTAGAAATTTTACCACTTTTGAACTTAAAGTCAGAGAGTTACACAGGTTTTAATTTTGGATGACGTCTCGCACACTCTTTATAAAACGGACTACAACTCTCTCATCCCAACAAAATTTGAAATGAGATTTCTTTCCCAAGAAAAGAATCTTAGGACCTCCGATTGGTAGAAATTTCACCACTTTTTGACTTCAAATGAGAGAGTTATGGAAGTTTTAATTTTGGGTGACGTTTCACACACTCTTTTTAAAATGGACCAAAACTCTCTCATCCCACCGAATTTTTAAATGAGATTTTTTTACTTGAAAGAGAATTTGAAGACATCTAATTGATAGAAATTTCTCCACTTTTCGACTTAAAATGAGTGAGTTATGGACGTTTTAATTTTGGGTGACGTTTCACACACTCATTATAAAATGGTCCAAAACTCTCTCACCCTACCGAATTTTTAAATGGGATTTTTTTCGTTGAAAGAGAATTTGAAGTCCACTAATTTGTTAGAAATTTCACCACATTTCGACTTGAAAAGAGAGACTTATGGTGGTTTTAATTTTGGGTGACTTTTCGCACACTCTTTTTAAGACGGACAACATCTCTCTCACCCCAACGATTTTTAAAACAAGATTTTTTTCCCCGGAAAGAGAATTTGAAGATTGGTAGAAATTTCACCACTTTTGAACTTAAAGTGAGAGAGTTGCTGAGGTTTTAATTTTGGATGACGTTTCGCACACTCTTTATAAAACGGACTACAACTCTCTCATCCCAACAAATTTTGAATTGAGATTTCTTTCCCAGGAAAAAGAATCTTAGGACCACCGATTGGTAGAAATTTCACAACTTTTTGACTTAAAATGAGAGGGTTATGGAAGTTTTAATTTTGGGTGACGTTTCACACACTCTTTATAAAATGGACCAAAACTCTCTCATCCCACCGAATTTTTAAATGAGATTTTTTTACTTCAAAGAGAATTTGAAGACATCTAATTGATAGAAATTTCTCCACTTTTCGACTTAAAATGAGTGAGTTATGGACGTTTTAAATTTGGGTGACGTTTCACACACTCATTACGGAACGGACTACATCTCTCTCACCCCATCAAATTTTGAAACGAGATTTCTTTCCCATGAAAGAGAATTAGAAGACCTCCGATTGGTAGAAATTTCACCACTTTTGGACTTAAAGTGAGAGAGTTATGAGTTTTTAATTTTGAGTGACGTTTCGCACACTCTTTATAAGACGGACAACAACTCTCTCACCCCAACGATTTTTAAAACAAGATTTCTTTCCCCGGAAAGAGAATTTGAAGACTGGTAGAAATTTCATCCCTTTTGAACTTAAAGTCAGAGAGTTGCAGAGGTTTTAATTTTGGATGACGTTTTGCACACTTTTTACAAAACGGACTACAACTCACTCATTTCAACAAATTTTGAAATGAGATTTCTTTCCGAAGAAAAAGAATCTTAGCACCTCCGATTGGTAGAAATTTCCCCACTTTTGGGCTTAAAGTGAGAGAGTTATAGAGGTTTTAATTTTGGGTGACGTTTCGAACACTGTTTCTAAAACGGACAACAACTCTCTCACCCCAACGATTTTTAAAAGAAGATTTCTTTTTCCGGAAAGAGAATTTGAAGATTGGTAGAAATTTCACCCCTTTTGAACTTAAAGTCAGAGAGTTACAGAGGTTTTAATTTTGGATGACGTTTCGCACACTCTTTATAAAACGGACTACAACTCTCTCATCCCAACAAATTTTGAAATGAGATTTCTTTCCCAAGAAAAAGAATCTTAGGACCTCCGATTGGTAGAAATTTCCTCACTTATTGACTTAAAATGAGAGAGTTATGGAGGTTTTAATTTTGGGTGACGTTTAACACACTCTTTATGAAACGGACTATAACTCTGTCACGCCAACGAATTTTGAAACGAGATTTCTTTCCCATGAAAGCGAATTAGAAGACCTACGATTGGTAGAAATTTCACCACTTTTGGACTTAAAGTGAGAGAGTTATAGAGGTTTTAATTTTGGGTGACGTTTCGCACACTGTTTCTAAAACGGACAACAACTCTCTCACCCCAACGATTTTTAAAAGAAGATTTCTTTTCCCGGAAAGAGAATTTGAAGATTGGTAGAAAATTTACCACTTTTGAACTTAAAGTCAGAGAGTTACACAGGTTTTAATTTTGGATGACGTGTCGCACACTCTTTATAAAACGGACTACAACTCTCTCATCCCAACAAAATTTGAAATGAGATTTCTTTCCCAAGAAAAGAATCTTAGGACCTCCGATTGGTAGAAATTTCACCACTTTTTGACTTCAAATGAGAGCGTTATGGAAGTTTTAATTTTGGGTGACGTTTCACACACTCTTTTTAAAATGGACCAAAACTCTCTCATCCCACCGAATTTTTAAATGAGATTTTTTTACTTGAAAGAGAATTTGAAGACATCTAATTGATAGAAATTTCTCCACTTTTCGACTTAAAATGAGTGAGTTATGGACGTTTTAATTTTGGGTGACGTTTCACACACTCATTATAAAATGGTCCAAAACTCTCTCACCCTACCGAATTTTTAAATGGGATTTTTTTCGTTGAAAGAGAATTTGAAGTCCACTAATTTGTTAGAAATTTCACCACATTTGGACTTGAAAAGAGAGACTTATGGTGGTTTTAATTTTGGGTGACTTTTCGCACACTCTTTTTAAGACGGACAACAACTCTCTCACCCCAACGATTTTTAAAACAAAATTTTTTTCCCCGGAAAGAGAATTTGAAGATTGGTAGAAATTTCACCACTTTTGAACTTAAAGTGAGAGAGTTGCTGAGGTTTTAATTTTGGATGACGTTTCGCACACTCTTTATAAAACGGACTACAACTCTCTCATCCCAACAAATTTTGAATTGAGATTTCTTTCCCAGGAAAAAGAATCTTAGGACCACCGATTGGTAGAAATTTCACAACTTTTTGACTTAAAATGAGAGGGTTATGGAAGTTTTAATTTTGGGTGACGTTTCACACACTCTTTATAAAATGGACCAAAACTCTCTCATCCCACCGAATTTTTAAATGAGATTTTTTTACTTCAAAGAGAATTTGAAGACATCTAATTGATAGAAATTTCTCCACTTTTCGACTTAAAATGAGTGAGTTATGGACGTTTTAATTTTGGGTGACGTTTCACACACTCATTACGGAACGGACTACATCTCTCTCACCCCATCAAATTTTGAAACGAGATTTCTTTCCCATGAAAGAG
Organism: Tasmannia lanceolata; assembly: GCF_043159265.1. NCBI lineage: Eukaryota > Viridiplantae > Streptophyta > Magnoliopsida > Canellales > Winteraceae > Tasmannia > Tasmannia lanceolata. The sequence goes on along the minus strand of NW_027518713.1, from coordinate 2,977,016 downwards.
AATTAGAAGACCTCCGATTGGTAGAAATTTCACCACTTTTGGACTTAAAGTGACAGAGTTATGAGGTTTTAATTTTGAGTGACGTTTCGCACACTCTTTATAAGACGGACAACAACTCTCTCACCCCAACGATTTTTAAAACAAGATTTCTTTCCCCGGAAAGAGAATTTGAAGACTGGTAGAAATTTCACCCCTTTTGAACTTAAAGTCAGAGGGTTGCAGAGGTTTTAATTTTGGATGACGTTTCGCACACTCTTTATAAAACGGACTACAACTCTCTCATCCCAACAAATTTTGAAATGAGATTTCTTTCCCAAGAAAAAGAATCTTAGGACCTCCGATTGGTAGAAATTTCCTCACTTTTTGACTTAAAATGAGAGAGTTATGGAGGTTTTAATTTTGGGTGACGTTTAACACACTCTTTATGAAACGGACTACAACTCTGTCACCCCAAGGAATTTTGAAACGAGATTTCTTTCCCATGAAAGCGAATTAGAAGACCTACGATTGGTAGAAATTTCACCACTTTTGGACTTAAAGTGAGATAGTTATAGAGGTTTTAATTTTGGGTGACGTTTCACACACTGTTTCTAAAACGGACAACAACTCTCTCACCCCAACGATTTTTAAAAGAAGATTTCTTTTCCCGGAAAGAGAATTTGAAGATTGGTAGAAAATTTACCACTTTTGAACTTAAAGTCAGAGAGTTACACAGGTTTTAATTTTGGATGACGTGTCGCACACTCTTTATAAAACGGACTACAACTCTCTCATCCCAACAAAATTTGAAATGAGATTTCTTTCCCAAGAAAAGAATCTTAGGACCTCCGATTGGTAGAAATTTCACCACTTTTTGACTTCAAATGAGAGAGTTATGGAAGTTTTAATTTTGGGTGACGTTTCACACACTCTTTTTAAAATGGACCAAAACTCTCTCATCCCACCGAATTTTTAAATGAGATTTTTTTACTTGAAAGAGAATTTGAAGACATCTAATTGATAGAAATTTCTCCACTTTTCGACTTAAAATGAGTGAGTTATGGACGTTTTAATTTTGGGTGACGTTTCACACACTCATTATAAAATGGTCCAAAACTCTCTCACCCTACCGAATTTTTAAATGGGATTTTTTTCGTTGAAAGAGAATTTGAAGTCCACTAATTTGTTAGAAATTTCACCACATTTCGACTTGAAAAGAGAGACTTATGGTGGTTTTAATTTTGGGTGACTTTTCGCACACTCTTTTTAAGACGGACAACATCTCTCTCACCCCAACGATTTTTAAAACAAGATTTTTTTCCCCGGAAAGAGAATTTGAAGATTGGTAGAAATTTCACCACTTTTGAACTTAAAGTGAGAGAGTTGCTGAGGTTTTAATTTTGGATGACGTTTCGCACACTCTTTATAAAACGGACTACAACTCTCTCATCCCAACAAATTTTGAATTGAGATTTCTTTCCCAGGAAAAAGAATCTTAGGACCACCGATTGGTAGAAATTTCACAACTTTTTGACTTAAAATGAGAGGGTTATGGAAGTTTTAATTTTGGGTGACGTTTCACACACTCTTTATAAAATGGACCAAAACTCTCTCATCCCACCGAATTTTTAAATGATATTTTTTTACTTCAAAGAGAATTTGAAGACATCTAATTGATAGAAATTTCTCCAGTTTTCGACTTAAAATGAGTGAGTTATGGACGTTTTAATTTTGGGTGACGTTTCACACACTCATTACGGAACGGACTACATCTCTCTCACCCCATCAAATTTTGAAACGAGATTTCTTTCCCATGAAAGAGAATTAGAAGACCTCCGATTGGTAGAAATTTCACCACTTTTGGACTTAAAGTGAGAGAGTTATGAGGTTTTAATTTTGAGTGACGTTTCGCACACTCTTTATAAGACGGACAACAACTCTCTCACCCCAACGATTTTTAAAACAAGATTTCTTTCCCCGGAAAGAGAATTTGAAGACTGGTAGAAATTTCATCCCTTTTGAACTTAAAGTCAGAGAGTTGCAGAGGTTTTAATTTTGGATGACGTTTTGCACACTTTTTACAAAACGGACTACAACTCACTCATTTCAACAAATTTTGAAATGAGATTTCTTTCCGAAGAAAAAGAATCTTAGCACCTCCGATTGATAGAAATTTCCCCACTTTTGGGCTTAAAGTGAGAGAGTTATAGAGGTTTTAATTTTGGGTGACGTTTCGAACACTGTTTCTAAAACGGACAACAACTCTCTCACCCCAACGATTTTTAAAAGAAGATTTCTTTTTCCGGAAAGAGAATTTGAAGATTGGTAGAAATTTCACCCCTTTTGAACTTAAAATCAGAGAGTTACAGAGGTTTTAATTTTGGATGACGTTTCGCACACTCTTTATAAAACGGACTACAACTCTCTCATCCCAACAAATTTTGAAATGAGATTTCTTTCCCAAGAAAAAGAATCTTAGGACCTCCGATTGGTAGAAATTTCCTCACTTTTTGACTTAAAATGAGAGAGTTATGGAGGTTTTAATTTTGGGTGACGTTTAACACACTCTTTATGAAACGGACTATAACTCTGTCACGCCAACGAATTTTGAAACGAGATTTCTTTCCCATGAAAGCGAATTAGAAGACCTACGATTGGTAGAAATTTCACCACTTTTGGACTTAAAGTGAGAGAGTTATAGAGGTTTTAATTTTGGGTGACGTTTCGCACACTGTTTCTAAAACGGACAACAACTCTCTCACCCCAACGATTTTTAAAAGAAGATTTCTTTTCCCGGAAAGAGAATTTGAAGATTGGTAGAAAATTTACCACTTTTGAACTTAAAGTCAGAGAGTTACACAGTTTTTAATTTTGGATGACGTGTCGCACACTCTTTATAAAACGGACTACAACTCTCTCATCCCAACAAAATTTGAAATGAGATTTCTTTCCCAAGAAAAAGAATCTTAGGACCTCCGATTGGTAGAAATTTCACCAGTTTTTGACTTCAAATGAGAGAGTTATGGAAGTTTTAATTTTGGGTGACGTTTCACACACTCTTTTTAAAATGGACCAAAACTATCTCATCCCACCGAATTTTAAATGAGATTTTTTTACTTGAAAGAGAATTTGAAGACATCTAATTGATAGAAATTTCTCCACTTTTCGACTTAAAATGAGTGAGTTATGGACGTTTTAATTTTGGGTGACGTTTCACACACTCATTATAAAATGGTCTAAAACTCTCTCGCCCTACCGAATTTTTAAATGGGATTTTTTTCGTTGAAAGAGAATTTGAAGTCCACTAATTTGTTAGAAATTTCACCCCATTTGGACTTGAAAAGAGAGACTTATGGTGGTTTTAATTTTGGGTGACGTTTCGCACACTCTTTTTAAGACGGACAACAACTCTCTCACCCCAACGATTTTTAAAACAAGATTTTTTTCCCCGGAAAGAGAATTTGAAGATTGGTAGAAATTTCACCACTTTTGAACTTAAAGAGAGAGAGTTGCAGAGGTTTTAATTTTGGATGACGTTTCGCACACTCTTTATAAAACGGAGTACAACTCTCTCATTCCAACAAATTTTGAATTGAGATTTCTTTCCCAGGAAAAAGAATCTTAGGACCTCCGATTGGTAGAAATTTCACAACTTTTTGACTTAAAATGAGAGGGTTATGGAAGTTTTAATTTTCGGTGACGTTTCACACACTCTTTATAAAATGGACCAAAACTCTCTCATCCCACCGAATTTTTAAATGAGATTTTTCCCGTTAAAGGAGAATTTGAAGACCTTCAATTGGTAGAAATCTCAAACTTTTGGACCTTAAATGAGAGAGTTATGGAGGTTTTAATTTTGGGTGACGTTTCGCCAACTCTTTACAAAATGGACCAAAACGCTCTCACCCCACCTAATGTTAAATGAAATTTTTTCCGTTGAAAGAAAATTTGATGAAGACCTCCAATTGGTAGAAATCTCACCACTTTCGCACTTAATATGAGGGAGTTATTGAGGTTTTAATTTGGGTGACGTTTAACACACTCTTTACGAAACGGACTACATCTCTCTCACCCCATCAAATTTTGAAACGAGATTTCTTTCCCATGAAAGAGAATTAGAAGACCTCCGATTGGTAGAAATCTCACCACTTTTGGACTTAATATGAGGGAGTTATTGAGGTTTTAATTTGGGTGACGTTTAACACACTCTTTACGAAACGGACTACATCTCTCTCACCCCATCAAATTTTGTAACGAGATTTCTTTCCCATGAAAGAGAAATAGAAGACCTCCGATTGGTAGAAATTTCACCACTTTTGGACTTAAAGTGAGAGAGTTATGAGGTTTTAATTTTGAGTGACGTTTCGCACACTCTTTATAAGACGGACAACAACTCTCTCACCCCAACGATTTTTAAAACAAGATTTCTTTCCCCGGAAAGAGAATTTGAAGACTGGTAGAAATTTCACCCCTTTTGAACTTAAAGTCAGAGAGTTGCAGAGGTTTTAATTTTGGATGACGTTTTGCACACTCTTTATAAAACGGACTACAACTCTCTCATTTCAACAAATTTTGAAATGAGATTTCTTTCCCAAGAAAAAGAATCTTAGCACCTCCGATTGGTAGAAATTTCCCCACTTTTGGGCTTAAAGTGAGAGAGTTATAGAGGTTTTAATTTTGGGTGACGTTTCGCACACTGTTTCTAAAACGGACAACAACTCTCTCACCCCAACGATTTTTAAAAGAAGATTTCTTTTTCCGGAAAGAGAATTTGAAGGTTGGTAGAAATTTCACCCCTTTTGACCTTAAAGTCAGAGAGTTACAGAGGTTTTAATTTTGGATGACGTTTCGCACACTCTTTATAAAACGGACTACAACTCTCTCATCCCAACAAATTTTGAAATGAGATTTCTTTCCCAAGAAAAAGAATCTTAGGACCTCCGATTGGTAGAAATTTCCTCACTTTTTGACTTATAATGAGAGAGTTACGGAGGTTTTAATTTTGAGTGACGTTTAACACACTCTTTATGAAACGGACTATAACTCTGTCACCCCAACGAATTTTGAAACGAGATTTCTTTCCCATGAAAGAGAATTAGAAGACCTCCGATTGGTAGAAATTTCACCACTTATGGACTTAAAGTGAGAGAGTTATAGAGGTTTTAATTTTGGGTGACGTTTCGCACACTGTTTCTAAAACGGACAACAACTCTCTCACCCCAACGATTTTTAAAAGAAGATTTCTTTTCCCGGAAAGAGAATTTGAAGATTGGTAGAAATTTTACCACTTTTGAACTTAAAGTCAGAGAGTTACACAGGTTTTAATTTTGGATGACGTGTCGCACACTCTTTATAAAACGGACTACAACTCTCTCATCCCAACAAAATTTGAAATGAGATTTCTTTCCCAAGAAAAAGAATCTTAGGACCTCCGATTGGTAGAAATTTCACCAGTTTTTGACTTCAAATGAGAGAGTTATGGAAGTTTTAATTTTGGGTGACGTTTCACACACTCTTTTTAAAATGGACCAAAACTCTCTCAGCCCACCGAATTTTAAATGAGATTTTTTTACTTGAAAGAGAATTTGAAGACATCTAATTGATAGAAATTTCTCCACTTTTCGACTTAAAATGAGTGAGTTATGGACGTTTTAATTTTGGGTGACTTTTCACACACTCATTATAAAATGGTCCAAAACTCTCTCGCCCTACCGAATTTTTAAATGGGATTTTTTTCGTTGAAAGAGAATTTGAAGTCCACTAATTTTTTAGAAATTTCACCACATTTGGACTTGAAAAGAGAGACTTATGGTGGTTTTAATTTTGGGTGACGTTTCGCACACTCTTTTTAAGACGGACAACAACTCTCTCACCCCAACGATTTTTAAAACAAGATTTTTTTCCCCGGAAAGAGAATTTGAAGATTGGTAGAAATTTCACCACTTTTGAACTTAAAGTGAGAGAGTTGCAGAGGTTTTAATTTTGGATGACGTTTCGCACACTCTTTATAAAACGGAGTACAACTCTCTCATCCCAACAAATTTTGAATTGAGATTTCTTTCCCAGGAAAAAGAATCTTAGGACCTCCGATTGGTAGAAATTTCACAACTTTTTGACTTAAAATGAGAGGGTTATGGAAGTTTTAATTTTGGGTGACGTTTCACACACTCTTTATAAAATGGACCAAAACTCTCTCATCCCACCGAATTTTTAAATGAGATTTTTCCCGTTAAAGGAGAATTTGAAGACCTTCAATTGGTAGAAATCTCAAACTTTTGGACCTTAAATGAGAGAGTTATGGAGGTTTTAATTTTGGGTGACGTTTCGCCAACTCTTTACAAAATGGACCAAAACGCTCTCACCCCACCTAATGTTAAATGAAATTTTTTCCGTTGAAAGAAAATTTGATGAAGACCTCCAATTGGTAGAAATCTCACCACTTTCGCACTTAATATGAGGGAGTTATTGAGGTTTTAATTTGGGTGACGTTTAACACACTCTTTACGAAACGGACTACATCTCTCTCACCCCATCAAATTTTGAAACGAGATTTCTTTCCCATGAAAGAGAATTAGAAGACCTCCGATTGGTAGAAATCTCACCACTTTTGGACTTAATATGAGGGAGTTATTGAGGTTTTAATTTGGGTGACGTTTAACACACTCTTTACGAAACGGACTACATCTCTCTCACCCCATCAAATTTTGAAACAAGATTTCTTTCCCATGAAAGAGAAATAGAAGACCTCCGATTGGTAGAAATTTCACCACTTTTGGACTTAAAGTGAGAGAGTTATGAGGTTTTAATTTTGAGTGACGTTTCGCACACTCTTTATAAGACGGACAACAACTCTCTCACCCCAACGATTTTTAAAACAAGATTTCTTTCCCCGGAAAGAGAATTTGAAGACTGGTAGAAATTTCACCCATTTTGAACTTAAAGTCAGAGAGTTGCAGAGGTTTTAATTTTGGATGACGTTTTGCACACTCTTTATAAAACGGACTACAACTCTCTCATTTCAACAAATTTTGAAATGAGATTTCTTTCCCAAGAAAAAGAATCTTAGCACCTCCAATTGGTAGAAATTTCCCCACTTTTGGGCTTAAAGTGAGAGAGTTATAGAGGTTTTAATTTTGGGTGACGTTTCGCACACTGTTTCTAAAACGGACAACAACTCTCTCACCCCAACGATTTTTAAAAGAAGATTTCTTTTCCCGGAAAGAGAATTTGAAGATTGGTAGAAATTTTACCACTTTTGAACTTAAAGTCAGAGAGTTACACAGGTTTTAATTTTGGATGACGTGTCGCACACTCTTTATAAAACGGACTACAACTCTCTCATCCCAACAAAATTTGAAATGAGATTTCTTTCCCAAGAAAAAGAATCTTAGGACCTCCGATTGGTAGAAATTTCACCAGTTTTTGACTTCAAATGAGAGAGTTATGGAAGTTTTAATTTTGGGTGACGTTTCACACTCTTTTTAAAATGGACCAAAACTCTCTCATCCCACCGAATTTTAAATGAGATTTTTTTACTTGAAAGAGAATTTGAAGACATCTAATTGATAGAAATTTCTCCACTTTTCGACTTAAAATGAGTGAGTTATGGACGTTTTAATTTTGGGTGACGTTTCACACACTCATTATAAAATGGTCCAAAACTCTCTCGCCCTACCGAATTTTTAAATGGGATTTTTTTCGTTGAAAGAGAATTTGAAGTCCACTAATTTGTTAGAAATTTCACCACATTTGGACTTGAAAAGAGAGACTTATGGTGGTTTTAATTTTGGGTGACGTTTCGCACACTCTTTTTAAGACGGACAACAACTCTCTCACCCCAACGATTTTTAAAAGAAGATTTTTTTCCTCGGAAAGAGAATTTGAAGATTGGTAGAAATTTCACCACTTTTGAACTTAAAGTGAGAGAGTTGCAGAGGTTTTAATTTTGGATGACGTTTCGCACACTCTTTATAAAACGGACTACAACTCTCTCATCCCAACAAATTTTGAATTGAGATTTCTTTCCCATGAAAAAGAATCTTAGGACCTCCGATTGGTAGAAATTTCACAACTTTTTGACTTAAAATGAGAGGGTTATGGAAGTTTTAATTTTGGGTGACGTTTCACACACTCTTTATAAAATGGACCAAAACTCTCTCTCATCCCACCGAATTTTTAAATGAGATTTTTTCCGTTAAAGGAGAATTTGAAGACCTTCAATTGGTAGAAATCTCAAACTTTTGGACCTTAAATGAGAGAGTTATGGAGGTTTTAATTTTGGGTGACGTTTCGCCCACTCTTTACAAAATGGACCAAAACGCTCTCACCCCACCTAATGTTAAATGAAATTTTTTCCGTTGAAAGAAAATTTGATGAAGACCTCCAATTGGTAGAAATCTCACCACTTCGCACTTAATATGAGGGAGTTATTGAGGTTTTAATTTGGGTGACGTTTAACACACTCTTTACGAAACGGACTACATCCCTCTCACCCCATCAAATTTTGAAACGAGATTTCTTTCCCATGAAAGAGAATTAGAAGACCTCCGATTGGTAGAAATCTCACCACTTTTGGACTTAATATGAGGGAGTTATTGAGGTTTTAATTTGGGTGACGTTTAACACACTCTTTACGAAACGGACTACATCTCTCTCACCCCATCAAATTTTGAAACGAGATTTCTTTCCCATGAAAGAGAAATAGAAGACCTCCGATTGGTAGAAATTTCACCACTTTTGGACTTAAAGTGAGAGAGTTATGAGGTTTTAATTTTGAGTGACGTTTCGCACACTCTTTATAAGACGGACAACAACTCTCTCACCCCAACGATTTTTAAAACAAGATTTCTTTCCCCGGAAAGAGAATTTGAAGACTGGTAGAAATTTCACCCATTTTGAACTTAAAGTCAGAGAGTTGCAGAGGTTTTAATTTTGGATGACGTTTTGCACACTCTTTATAAAACGGACTACAACTCTCTCATTTCAACAAATTTTGAAATGAGATTTCTTTCCCAAGAAAAAGAATCTTAGCACCTCCAATTGGTAGAAATTTCCCCACTTTTGGGCTTAAAGTGAGAGAGTTATAGAGGTTTTAATTTTGGGTGACGTTTCGCACACTGTTTCTAAAACGGACAACAACTCTCTCACCCCAACGATTTTTAAAAGAAGATTTCTTTTCCCGGAAAGAGAATTTGAAGATTGGTAGAAATTTTACCACTTTTGAACTTAAAGTCAGAGAGTTACACAGGTTTTAATTTTGGATGACGTGTCGCACACTCTTTATAAAACGGACTACAACTCTCTCATCCCAACAAAATTTGAAATGAGATTTCTTTCCCAAGAAAAAGAATCTTAGGACCTCCGATTGGTAGAAATTTCACCAGTTTTTGACTTCAAATGAGAGAGTTATGGAAGTTTTAATTTTGGGTGACGTTTCACACACTCTTTTTAAAATGGACCAAAACTCTCTCATCCCACCGAATTTTAAATGAGATTTTTTTACTTGAAAGAGAATTTGAAGACATCTAATTGATAGAAATTTCTCCACTTTTCGACTTAAAATGAGTGAGTTATGGACGTTTTAATTTTGGGTGACGTTTCACACACTCATTATAAAATGGTCCAAAACTCTCTCGCCCTACCGAATTTTTAAATGGGATTTTTTTCGTTGAAAGAGAATTTGAAGTCCACTAATTTGTTAGAAATTTCACCACATTTGGACTTGAAAAGAGAGACTTATGGTGGTTTTAATTTTGGGTGACGTTTCGCACACTCTTTTTAAGACGGACAACAACTCTCTCACCCCAACGATTTTTAAAAGAAGATTTTTTTCCTCGGAAAGAGAATTTGAAGATTGGTAGAAATTTCACCACTTTTGAACTTAAAGTGAGAGAGTTGCAGAGGTTTTAATTTTGGATGACGTTTCGCACACTCTTTATAAAACGGACTACAACTCTCTCATCCCAACAAATTTTGAATTGAGATTTCTTTCCCATGAAAAAGAATCTTAGGACCTCCGATTGGTAGAAATTTCACAACTTTTTGACTTAAAATGAGAGGGTTATGGAAGTTTTAATTTTGGGTGACGTTTCACACACTCTTTATAAAATGGACCAAAACTCTCTCTCATCCCACCGAATTTTTAAATGAGATTTTTTCCGTTAAAGGAGAATTTGAAGACCTTAAATTGGTAGAAATCTCAAACTTTTGGACCTTAAATGAGAGAGTTATGGAGGTTTTAATTTTGGGTGACGTTTCGCCCACTCTTTACAAAATGGACCAAAACGCTCTCACCCCACCTAATGTTAAATGAAATTTTTTCCGTTGAAAGAAAATTTGATGAAGACCTCCAATTGGTAGAAATCTCACCACTTCGCACTTAATATGAGGGAGTTATTGAGGTTTTAATTTGGGTGACGTTTAACACACTCTTTACGAAACGGACTACATCTCTCTCACCCCATCAAATTTTGAAACGAGATTTCTTTCCCATGAAAGAGAATTAGAAGACCTCCGATTGGTAGAAATCTCACCACTTTTGGACTTAATATGAGGGAGTTATTGAGGTTTTAATTTGGGTGACGTTTAACACACTGTTTACGAAACGGACTACATCTCTCTCACCCCATCAAATTTTGAAACGAGATTTCTTTCCCATGAAAGAGAATTAGAAGACTTCCGATTGGTAGAAATTTCACCACTTTTGGACTTAAAGTGAGAGAGTTATGAGGTTTTAATTTTGAGTGACGTTTCGCACACAATTTATAAGACGGACAACAACTCTCTCACCCCAACGATTTTTAAAACAAGATTTCTTTCCCCGGAAAGAGAATTTGAAGACTGGTAGAAATTTCACCCCTTTTGAACTTAAAGTCAGAGAGTTACAGAGGTTTTAATTTTGGATGACGTTTTGCACACTCTTTATAAAACGGACTACAACTCTGTCATTTCAACAAATTTTGAAATGAGATTTCTTTCCCAAGAAAAAGAATCTTAGCACCTCCGATTGGTAGAAATTTCCCCACTTTTGGGCTTAAAGTGGGAGAGTTATAGAGGTTTTAATTTTGGGTGACGTTTCACACACTGTTTCTAAAACGGACAACAACTCTCTCACCCCAACGATTTTTAAAAGAAGATTTCTTTTTCCGGAAAGAGAATTTGAAGATTGGTAGAAATTTCACCCCTTTTGAACTTAAAGTCAGAGAGTTACAGAGGTTTTAATTTTGGATGACGTTTCGCACACTCTTTATAAAACGGACTACAACTCTCTCATCCCAACAAATTTTGAAATGAGATTTCTTTCCCAAGAAAAAGAATCTTAGGACCTCCGATTGGTAGAAATTTCCTCACTTTTTGACTTATAATGAGAGAGTTACGGAGGTTTTAATTTTGGGTGACGTTTAACACACTCTTTATGAAACGGACTATAACTCTGTCACCCCAACGAATTTTGAAACGAGATTTCTTTCCCATGAAAGAGAATTAGAAGACCTCCGATTGGTAGAAATTTCACCACTTTTGGACTTAAAGTGAGAGAGTTATGAGGTTTTAATTTTGAGTGACGTTTCGCACACTCTTTATAAGACGGACAACAACTCTCTCACCCCAACGATTTTTAAAACAAGATTTCTTTCCCCGGAAAGAGAATTTGAAGACTGGTAGAAATTTCACCCATTTTGAACTTAAAGTCAGAGAGTTGCAGAGGTTTTAATTTTGGATGACGTTTTGCACACTCTTTATAAAACGGACTACAACTCTCTCATTTCAACAAATTTTGAAATGAGATTTCTTTCCCAAGAAAAAGAATCTTAGCACCTCCGATTGGTAGAAATTTCCCCACTTTTGGGCTTAAAGTGAGAGAGTTATAGAGGTTTTAATTTTGGGTGACGTTTCGCACACTGTTTCTAAAACGGACAACAACTCTCTCACCCCAACGATTTTTAAAAGAAGATTTCTTTTTCCGGAAAGAGAATTTGAAGATTGGTAGAAATTTCACCCCTTTTGACCTTAAAGTCAGAGAGTTACAGAGGTTTTAATTTTGGATGACGTTTCGCACACTCTTTATAAAACGGACTACAACTCTCTCATCCCAACAAATTTTGAAATGAGTTTTCTTTCCCAAGAAAAAGAATCTTAAGACCTCCGATTGGTAGAAATTTCCTCACTTTTTGACTTATAATGAGAGAGTTACGGAGGTTTTAATTTTGGGTGACGTTTAACACACTCTTTATGAAACGGACTATAACTCTGTCACCCCAACGAATTTTGAAACGAGATTTCTTTCCCATGAAAGAGAATTAGAAGACCTCCGATTGGTAGAAATTTCACCACTTTTGGACTTAAAGTGAGAGAGTTATAGAGGTTTTAATTTTGGGTGACGTTTCGCACACTGTTTCTAAAACGGACAACAACTCTCTCACCCCAACGATTTTTAAAAGAAGATTTCTTTTCCCGGAAAGAGAATTTGAAGATTGGTAGAAATTTTACCACTTTTGAACTTAAAGTCAGAGAGTTACACAGGTTTTAATTTTGGATGACGTGTCGCACACTCTTTATAAAACGGACTACAACTCTCTCATCCCAACAAAATTTGAAATGAGATTTCTTTCCCAAGAAAAAGAATCTTAGGACCTCCGATTGGTAGAAATTTCACCAGTTTTTGACTTCAAATGAGAGAGTTATGGAAGTTTTAATTTTGGGTGACGTTTCACACACTCTTTTTAAAATGGACCAAAACTCTCTCATCCCACCGAATTTTAAATGAGATTTTTTTACTTGAAAGAGAATTTGAAGACATCTAATTGATAGAAATTTCTCCACTTTTCGACTTAAAATGAGTGAGTTATGGACGTTTTAATTTTGGGTGACGTTTCACACACTCATTATAAAATGGTCCAAAACTCTCTCGCCCTACCGAATTTTTAAATGGGATTTTTTTCGTTGAAAGAGAATTTGAAGTCCACTAATTTTTTAGAAATTTCACCACATTTGGACTTGAAAAGAGAGACTTATGGTGGTTTTAATTTTGGGTGACGTTTCGCACACTCTTTTTAAGACGGACAACAAATCTCTCACCCCAACGATTTTTAAAACAAGATTTTTTTCCCCGGAAAGAGAATTTGAAGATTGGTAGAAATTTCACCACTTTTGAACTTAAAGTGAGAGAGTTGCAGAGGTTTTAATTTTGGATGACGTTTCGCACACTCTTTATAAAACGGAGTACAACTCTCTCATTCCAACAAATTTTGAATTGAGATTTCTTTCCCAGGAAAAAGAATCTTAGGACCTCCGATTGGTAGAAATTTCACAACTTTTTGACTTAAAATGAGAGGGTTATGGAAGTTTTAATTTTGGGTGACGTTTCACACACTCTTTATAAAATGGACCAAAACTCTCTCTCATCCCACCGAATTTTTAAATGAGATTTTTTCCGTTAAAGGAGAATTTGAAGACCTTCAATTGGTAGAAATCTCAAACTTTTGGACCTTAAATGAGAGAGTTATGGAGGTTTTAATTTTGGGTGACGTTTCGCCCACTCTTTACAAAATGGACCAAAACGCTCTCACCCCACCTAATGTTAAATGTAATTTTTTCCGTTGAAAGAAAATTTGATGAAGACCTCCAATTGGTAGAAATCTCACCACTTCGCACTTAATATGAGGGAGTTATTGAGGTTTTAATTTGGGTGACGTTTAACACACTCTTTACGAAACGGACTACATCTCTCTCACCCCATCAAATTTTGAAACGAGATTTCTTTCCCATGAAAGAGAATTAGAAGACCTCCGATTGGTAGAAATCTCACCACTTTTGGACTTAATATGAGGGAGTTATTGAGGTTTTAATTTGGGTGACGTTTAACACACTGTTTACGAAACGGACTACATCTCTCTCACCCCATCAAATTTTGAAACGAGATTTCTTTCCCATGAAAGAGAATTAGAAGACTTCCGATTGGTAGAAATTTCACCACTTTTGGACTTAAAGTGAGAGAGTTATGAGGTTTTAATTTTGAGTGACGTTTCGCACACTCTTTATAAGACGGACAACAACTCTCTCACCCCAACGATTTTTAAAACAAGATTTCTTTCCCCGGAAAGAGAATTTGAAGACTGGTAGAAATTTCACCCCTTTTGAACTTAAAGTCAGAGAGTTGCAGAGGTTTTAATTTTGGATGACGTTTTGCACACTCTTTATAAAACGGACTACAACTCTCTCATTTCAACAAATTTTGAAATGAGATTTCTTTCCCAAGAAAAAGAATCTTAGCACCTCCGATTGGTAGAAATTTCCCCACTTTTGGGCTTAAAGTGAGAGAGTTATAGAGGTTTTAATTTTGGGTGACGTTTCGCACACTGTTTCTAAAACGGACAACAACTCTCTCACCCCAACGATTTTTAAAAGAAGATTTCTTTTTCCGGAAAGAGAATTTGAAGATTGGTAGAAATTTCACCCCTTTTGAACTTAAAGTCAGAGAGTTACAGAGGTTTTAATTTTGGATGACGTTTCGCACACTCTTTATAAAACGGACTACAACTCTCTCATCCCAACAAATTTTGAAATGAGATTTCTTTCCCAAGAAAAAGAATCTTAGGACCTCCGATTGGTAGAAATTTCCTCACTTTTTGACTTATAATGAGAGAGTTACGGAGGTTTTAATTTTGGGTGACGTTTAACACACTCTTTATGAAACGGACTATAACTCTGTCACCCCAACGAATTTTGAAACGAGATTTCTTTCCCATCAAAGAGAATTAGAAGACCTCCGATTGGTAGAAATTTCACCACTTTTGGACTTAAAGTGAGAGAGTTATAGAGGTTTTAATTTTGGGTGACGTTTCGCACACTGTTTCTAAAACGGACAACAACTCTCTCACCCCAACGATTTTTAAAAGAAGATTTCTTTTCCCGGAAAGAGAATTTGAAGATTGGTAGAAATTTTACCACTTTTGAACTTAAAGTCAGACAGTTACACAGGTTTTAATTTTGGATGACGTGTCGCACACTCTTTATAAAACGGACTACAACTCTCTCATCCCAACAAAATTTGAAATGAGATTTCTTTCCCAAGAAAAAGAATCTTAGGACCTCCGATTGGTAGAAATTTCACCAGTTTTTGACTTCAAATGAGAGAGTTATGGAAGTTTTAATTTTGGGTGACGTTTCACACACTCTTTTTAAAATGGACCAAAACTCTCTCATCCTACCGAATTTTAAATGAGATTTTTTTACTTGAAAGAGAATTTGAAGACATCTAATTGATAGAAATTTCTCCACTTTTCGACTTAAAATGAGTGAGTTATAGACGTTTTAATTTTGGGTGACGTTTCACACACTCATTATAAAATGGTCCAAAACACTCTCGCCCTACCGAATTTTTAAATGGGATTTCTTTCGTTGAAAGAGAATTTGAAGTCCACTAATTTGTTAGAAATTTCACCACATTTGGACTTGAAAAGAGAGACTTATGGTGGTTTTAATTTTGGGTGACGTTTCGCAGACTCTTTTTAAGACGGACAACAACTCTCTCACCCCAACGATTTTTAAAACAAGATTTTTTTCCCCGGAAAGAGAATTTGAAGATTGGTAGAAATTTCACCACTTTTGAACTTAAAGTGAGAGAGTTGCAGAGGTTTTAATTTTGGATGGCGTTTCGCACACTCTTTATAAAACGGACTACAACTCTCTCATCCCAACAAATTTTGAATTGAGATTTCTTTCCCAGGAAAAAGAATCTTAGGACCTCAGATTGGTAGAAATTTCACAACTTTTTGACTTAAAATGAGAGGGTTATGGAAGTTTTAATTTTGGGTGACGTTTCACACACTCTTCATAAAATGGACCAAAACTCTCTCATACCACCGAATTTTTAAATGAGATTTTTTCCGTTAAAGGAGAATTTGAAGACCTTCAATTGGTAGAAATCTCAAACTTTTGGACCTTAAATGAGAGAGTTATGGAGGTTTTAATTTTGGGTGACATATCGTCCACTATTTACAAAATGGACCAAAACGCTCTCACCCCACCTAATGTTAAATGAAATTTTTTCCGTTGAAAGAAAATTTGATGAAGACCTCCAATTGGTAGAAATCTCACCACTTTCGCACTTAATATGAGGGAGTTATTGAGGTTTTAATTTTGGTGACGTTTAACACACTCTTTACAAAACGGACTACATCTCTCTCACCCCATCAAATTTTGAAACGAGATTTCTTTCCCATGAAAGAGAATTAGAAGACCTCCGATTGGTAGAAATCTCACCACTTTTGGACTTAATATGAGGGAGTTATTGAGGTTTTAATTTGGGTGACGTTTAACACACTCTTTACGAAACGGACTGTAAGCCCAATGGTTTTTACCTTGGCATTCCCATCTTGTTTTGATGATTCCAATACACAAGTGATCATTTATCACTAATGTGTTTGTTTATCTAAGTTGTAGATCTTGATAAAGTAAGATCAAGGATGCTTGGATTGAAGGCCAAGAAGCCCACATTGGACCACTAATTGGAAGGCCAAAGTCATCAAGCAAGAAGTCATGAAGACTTGAAGACATGAAGAAATTAATATTGAAGACCTTTTCTTAAATGTAATTGATCCAAACTTAGATTAGGTTTTTAGAGGCATAATTAAAGTAATCTCACACACCCTAAATAAACAAGTGATTGTACTTGTGGAGTTCCAACACCTTGGAACCCTCATAACAATCCCATCTTGATTGAGAACTGGAAGCCCAAAAACAGAATTGAAAATCTGCTCTGCATAGGCTTCTCGGAACTCCGAGAGGTTTTCTCGGAACTCCGAGAATTCTCGGAACTCCGAGAATTATTCTCGGAACTCCGAGAAATGGTCCAGTAGACTTTTTCCAATTTCTGTGAGGCTTCTCGGAACTCCGAGATTTTTTCTCGGAACTCCGAGAATTCTCGGAACTCCGAGAATTATTCTCGGAACTCCGAGAACACTCCAACGGTCTGAAAAAGAGCCGTTTGGAATTTTGCTGGAATTACCTCAATGCCATTGAACGGTCATATTTTGGTTTTCCTATAAATATGAGTGTTCTAAACATACAAACTATCAATCCTAACACTCTTAAACTTCATTTGAATACCCAAGAGTGAATCAAGCTTCAATTGTGCCTCTCATCACCAACTCTAGGATTTGGATCATAGGCTCTCAATTGTACATCTTTTGTAACCCTTGTGAAGGGATCTTTTAGTTCTTTCTTTCATCTTTCAAGATTTGTATTCGGGCGAGTATTCGGAGAAGCGGAGCCCTTTTTCTCCGTGGTGAGGATTGCCACCAAGGTTAAAGCAATTGTAATTGGCACCGATCTTCGCCAAGGTTAAGAAGATCAAATAGTGAAGCCATCAACGGGTTTGGTTGGTGGAGTGGAGTAGGCCTCGAGTTTGAGGACCGAACCACTTTAAATCTCGGGTGCACTCTTTCTATCTCTTTGCTCTTTCATTTGCATTGCACCATTAGATTTAACTTGTATGCTTAAAATATTGTTTTTGATCTCTTAATCGGTTTAGTTTTCTTAAACAACCGTATTCTCCCTCCTCATAGTTGCCATTTCTATTATAACTTGGGACCCCCTATATCGGATTTTCACGGACTACATCTCTCTCACCCCATCAAATTTTGAAACGAGATTTCTTTCCCATGAAAGAGAATTAGAAGACCTCCGATTGGTAGAAATTTCACCACTTTTGGACTTAAAGTGAGAGAGTTATGAGGTTTTAATTTTGAGTGACGTTTCGCACACTCTTTATAAGACGGACAACAACTCTCTCACCCCAACGATTTTTAAAACAAGATTTCTTTCCCCGGAAAGAGAATTTGAAGACTGGTAGAAATTTCACCCCTTTTGAACTTAAAGTCAGAGAGTTGCAGAGGTTTTAATTTTGGATGACGTTTTGCACACTCTTTATAAAACGGACTACAACTCTCTCATTTCAACAAATTTTGAAATGAGATTTCTTTTCCAAGAAAAAGAATCTTAGCACCTCCGATTGGTAGAAATTTCCCCACTTTTGGGCTTAAAGTGAGAGAGTTATAGAGGTTTTAATTTTGGGTGACGTTTCGCACACTGTTTCTAAAACGGACAACAACTCTCTCGCCCACCGAATTTTTAAATGAGATTTTTTTACTTGAAAGAGAATTTGAAGACATCTAATTGATAGAAATTTCTCCACTTTTAGACTTAAAATGAGTGAGTTATGGACGTTTTAATTTTGGGTGACGTTTCACACACTCATTATAAAATGGTCCAAAACTCTCTCGCCCTACCGAATTTTTAAATGGGATTTTTTTCGTTGAAAGAGAATTTGAAGTCCACTAATTTGTTAGAAATTTCACCACATTTGGACTTGAAAGGAGAGACTTATGGTGGTTTTAATTTTGGGTGACGTTCCGCACACTCTTTTTAAGACGGACAACAACTCTCTCACCCCATCAAATTTTGAAACGAGATTTCGCACTTAATATGAGGGAGTTATTGAGGTTTTAATTTGGGTGACGTTTAACACACTCTTTATGAAACGGATTATATCTCTCTCACCCCATCAAATTTTGAAACGAGATTTCTTTCCCATGAAAGAGAATTAGAAGACCTCCGATTGGTAGAAATTTCACCACTTTTGGACTTAAAGTGAGAGAGTTATAGAGGTTTTAATTTTGGGTGACGTTTCGCATACTCTTTGAAAAACGGACAACAACTCTCTCACCCCAATGATTTTTAAAACAAGATTTCTTTTCCCGGAAAGAGAATTTGAAGATTGGTAGAAATTTCACCACTTTTCAACTTAAAGTCAGAGAGTTACACAGGTATTAATTTTGGATGACGTCTCGCACACTCTTTATAAAACGGACTACAACTCTCTCATCATAACAAAATTTGAAATGAGATTTCTTTCCGAAGAAAAAGAATCTTAGGACATTTGATTGGTTGCAATTTCACAACTTTTTGACTTCAAATGAGAGAGTTATGGAAGTTTTAATTTTGGGTGACGTTTCACACACTCTTTATAAAATGGACCAAAACTCTCTCATCCCACCGAATTTTTAAATGAGATTTTTTTTCTTGAAAGAGAATTTGAAGACATCTAATTGATAGAAATTTCTCCAGTTTTCGACTTAAAATAAGTGAGTTATGAAAGTTTTAATTTTGGGTGACGTTTCACAAACTCTTTATAAAATGGTCCAAAACTCTCTCATCCTACCGAATTTTTAAATGAGATTTTTTTCGTTGAAAGAGAATTTGAAGTCCTCTAATTTGTTAGAAATTTCACCACATTTGGACTTGAAATGAGAGACTTATGGTAGTTTTAATTTTGGGTGACGTTTCGCACACTCTTTTTAAGACGGACAACAACTCTCTCACCCCATCAAATTTTGAAACGAGATTTCGCACTTAATATGAGGGAGTTATTGAGGTTTTAATTTGGGTGACGTTTAACACACTCTTTATGAAACGGATTATATCTCTCTCACCCCATCAAATTTTGAAACGAGATTTCTTTCCCATGAAAGAGAATTAGAAGACCTCCGATTGGTAGAAATTTCACCACTTTTCGACTTAAAGTTAGAGAGTTATAGAGGTTTTAATTTTGGGTGACGTTTCGCACACTGTTTCTAAAACGGACAACAACTCTCTCACCCCAACGGTCTTTAAAAGAAGATTTCTTTTCCCGGAAAGAGAATTTGAAGATTGGTAGAAATTTTACCACTTTTGAACTTAAAGTCAGAGAGTTACACAGGTTTTAATTTTGGATGACTTGTCGCACACTCTTTTTAAAACGGACTACAACTCTCTCATCCCAACAAAATTTGAAATGAGATTTCTTTCCCAAGAAAAAGAATCTTAAGACCTCCGATTGGTAGAAATTTCACCACTTTTTGACTTCAAATGAGAGAGTTATGGAAGTTTTAATTTTGGGTGACGTTTCACACACTCTTTTTAAAATGGACCAAAACTCTCTCATCCCACCGAATTTTTAAATGAGATTTTTTTACTTGAAAGAGAATTTGAAGACATCTAATTGATAGAAATTTCTCCACTTTTCGACTTAAAATGAGTGAGTTATGGACGTTTTAATTTTGGGTGTCGTTTCACACACTCATTATAAAATGGTCCAAAACTCTCTTGCCCTACCGAATTTTTAAATGGGATATTTTTCGTTGAAAGAGAATTTGAAGTCCACTAATTTGTTAGAAATTTCACCACATTTGGACTTGAAAAGAGAGACTTATGGTGGTTTAAATTTTGGGTGACGTTTCGCACACTCTTTTTAAGAAGGACAACAACTCTCTCACCCCATCAAATTTTGAAACGAGATTTCGCACTTAATATGAGGGAGTTATTGAGGTTTTAATTTGTGTGACGTTTAACACATTCTTTATGAAACGGACTATATCTCTCTCACCCCATCAAATTTTGAAATGAGATTTCTTTCCCATGAAAGAGAATTAGAAGACCTCCGATTGGTAGAAATTTCACCACTTTTGGACTTAAAGTGAGAGAGTTATAGAGGTTTTAATTTTGGGTGACGTTTCGCATACTCTTTGAAAAACGGACAACAATTCTCTCACCCCAATGATTTTTAAAAGAAGATTTCTTTTCCCGGAAAGAGAATTTGAAGATTGGTAGAAATTTCACCACTTTTGAACTTAAAGTCAGAGAGTTACACAGGTTTTAATTTTGGATGACGTTTCGCACACTCTTTATAAAACGGACTACAACTCTCTCATCCCAACAAATTTTGAAATGAGATTTCTTTCCCAAGAAAAAGAATCCTAGGACCTCCGATTGGTAGAAATTTCCTCACTTTTTGACTTAAAATGAGAGAGTTATGGAGGTTTTAATTTGGGTGACGATTAACACACTCTTTATGAAACGGACTATAACTCTGTCACCCCAACGAATTTTGAAACGAGATTTCTTTCCCATGAAAGAGAATTAGAAGACCTCCGATTGGTAGAAATTTCACCACTTTTGGACTTAAACTGAGAGAGTTATAGAGGTTTTAATTTTGGGTGACGTTTCGAACACTGTTTCTAAAACGGACAACAACTCTCTCACCCCAACGATTTTTAAAAGAAGATTTCTTTTCCCGGAAAGAGAATTTGAAGATTAGTAGAAATTTTACCACTTTTGTACTTAAAGTCACAGAGTTACACAGGTTTTAATTTTGGATGACGTGTCGCACACTCTTTATAAAATGGACTACAACTCTCTCATCCCAACAAAATTTGAAATGAGATTTCTTTCCCAAGAAAAAGAATCTTAGGACCTCCGATTGGTAGAAATTTCACCACTTTTTGACTTCAAATGATAGAGTTATGAAAGTTTTAATTTTGGGTGACGTTTCACACTCTCTTTTTAAAATGGACCAAAACTCTCTCATCCCACCGAATTTTTAAATGAGATTTTTTTACTTGAAAGAGAATTTGAAGACATCTAATTGATAGAAATTTCTCCACTTTTCGACTTAAAATGAGTGAGTTATGGACGTTTTAATTTTGGGTGACGTTTCACACACTCATTATAAAATGGTCCAAAACTCTCTCGCCCTACCGAATTTTTAAATGGGATTTTTTTCGTTGAAAGAGAATTTGAAGTCCACTAATTTGTTAGAAATTTCACCACATTTGGACTTGAAAAGAGAGACTTATGGTGGTTTAAATTTTGGGTGACGTTTCGCACACTCTTTTTAAGACGGACAACAACTCTCTCACCCCATCAAATTTTGAAACGAGATTTCGCACTTAATATGAGGGAGTTATTGAGGTTTTAATTTGGGTGACGTTTAACACACTCTTTATGAAACGGACTATATCTCTCTCACCCCATCAAATTTTGAAACGAGATTTCTTTCCCATGAAAGAGAATTAGAAGACCTCCGATTGGTAGAAATTTCACCACTTTTGGACTTAAAGTGAGAGAGTTATAAAGGTTTTAATTTTGGGTGACGTTTCGCATACTCTATGAAAAACGGACAACAACTCTCTCACCCTAATGATTTTTAAAACAAGATTTCTTTTCCCGGAAAGAGAATTTGAAGATTGGTAGAAATTTCACCACTTTTGAACTTAAAGTCAGAGAGTAACACAGGTTTTAATTTTGGATGACGTGTCGCACACTCTTTATAAAACGGACTACAACTCTCTCATCCCAACAAAATTTGAAATGAGATTTCTTTCCGAAGAAAAAGAATCTTAGGACATCTGATTGGTAGAAATTTCACAACTTTTTGACTTTAAAAGAGAGAGTTATGGAAGTTTTAATTTTGGGTGACGTTTCACACACCCTTTATAAAATGGACCAAAACTCTCTCATCCCACCGAATTTTTAAATGAGATTTTTTTTCTTGAAAGAGAATTTGAAGACATCTAATTGATAGAAATTTCTCCAGTTTTCGACTTAAAATAAGTGAGTTATGAAAGTTTTAATTTTGGGTGACGTTTCACAAACTCTTTATAAAATGGTCCAAAACTCTCTCATCCTACCGAATTTTTAAATGAGATTTTTTTCGTTGAAAGAGTATTTGAAGTCCTCTAATTTGTTAGAAATTTCACCACATTTGGACTTGAAATGAGAGACTTATGGTAGTTTTAATTTTGGGTGACGTTTCGCACACTCATTTTAAGACGGACAACAACTCTCTCACCCCATCATATTTTGAAACGAGATTTCGCACTTAATATGAGGGAGTTATTGAGGTTTTAATTTGGGTGACGTTTAACACACTCTTTATGAAACGGACTATATCTCTCTCACCCCATCAAATTTTGAAACGAGATTTCTTTCCCATGAAAGAGAATTAGAAGACCCCCGATTGGTAGAAATTTCACCACTTTTGGACTTAAAGTGAGAGAGTTATAGAGGTTTTAATTTTGGGTGACGTTTCGCATACTCTTTGACAAACGGACAACAACTCTCTCACCCCAATGATTTTTAAAACAAGATTTCTTTTCCCGGAAAGAGAATTTGAAGATTGGTAGAAATTTCACCACTTTTGAACTTAAAGTCAAAGAGTTACACAGGTTTTAATTTTGGATGACGTCTCGCACACTCTTTATAAAACGGACTACAACTCTCTCATCCCAACAAAATTTGAAATGAGATTTCTTTCCGAAGAAAAAGAATCTTAGGACATCTGATTGGTAGAAATTTCACAACTTTTTGGCTTCAAATGAGAGAGTTATGGAAGTTTTAATTTTGGGTGACGTTTCACACACTCTTTATAAAATGGACCAAAACTCTCTCATCCCACCGAATTTTTAAATGAGATTTTTTTTCTTGAAAGGGAATTTGAAGACATCTAATTGATAGAAATTTCTCCACTTTTCGACTTAAAATGAGTGAGTTATGGACGTTTTAATTTTGGGAGACGTTTTACACACTCATTATAAAATGGTCCAAAACTCTCTCGCCCTACCGAATTTTTAAATGGGATTTTTTTCGTTGAAAGAGAATTTGAAGTCCACTAATTTGTTAGAAATTTCACCACATTTGGACTTGAAAAGAGAGACTTATGGTGGTTTTAATTTTGGGTGACGTTCCGCACACTCTTTTTAAGACGGACAACAACTCTCTCACCCCAACGATTTTTAAAGCAAGATTTTTTTCCCCGGAAAGAGAATTTGAAGATTGGTAGAAATTTCACCACTTTTGAACTTAAAGTGAGAGAGTTGCTGAGGTTTTAATTTTGGATGACGTTTCGCACACTCTTTATAAAACGGACTACAACTCTCTCATCCCAACAATTTTGAATTGAGATTTCTTTCCCAGGAAGAAGTATCTTAGGACCTCCGATTGGTAGAAATTTCACAACTTTTTAACTTAAAATGAGAGGGTTATGGAAGTTTTAATTTTGGGTGACGTTTCACACACTCTTTATAAAATGGACCAAAACTCTCTCATCCCACCGAATTTTTAAATGAGATTTTTTCCGTTAAAAGAGAATTTGAAGACCTTCAATTGGTAGAAATCTCAAACTTTTGGTCCTTAAATGAGAGAGTTATGGAGGTTTTAATTTTGGGTGACGTTTCGCCCAGTCTTTACAAAATGGACCAAAACGCTCTCACCCCACCTAATGTTAAATGAAATTTTTTCCGTTGAAAGAAAATTTGATGAAGACCTCCAATTGGTAGAAATCTCACCACTTTCGCACTTAATATGAGGGAGTTATAGAGGTTTTAATTTGGGTGACGTTTAACACACTCTTTATGAAACGGACTATATCTCTCTCTCACCCCATCAAATTTTGAAACGAGATTTCTTTCCAATGAAAGAGAATTAGAAGACCTCCGATTGGTAGAAATTTCACCACTTTTGGACTTAAAGTGAGAGAGTTATAGAGGTTTTAATTTTGGGTGACGTTTCGCATACTCTTTGAAAAACGGACAACAACTCTCTCACCCCAATGATTTTTAAAACAAGATTTCTTTTCCCGGAAAGAGAATTTGAAGATTGGTAGAAATTTCACCACTTTTGAACTTAAAGTCAGAGAGTTACACAGGTTTTAATTTTGGATGACGTCTCGCACACTCTTTATTAAACGGACTACAACTCTCTCATCCCAACAAAATTTGAAATTAGATTTCTTTCCGAAGAAAAAGAATCTTAGGACATCTGATTGGTAGAAATTTCGCAACTTTTTGACTTCAAATGAGAGAGTTATGGAAGTTTTAATTTTGGGTGACGTTTCACACACTCTTTATAAAATGGACCAAAACTCTCTCATCCCACCGAATTTTTAAATGAGATTTTTTTTCTTGAAAGAGAATTTGAAGACATCTAATTGATAGAAATTTCTCCAGTTTTCGACTTAAAATAAGTGAGTTATGAAAGTTTTAATTTTGGGTGACGTTTCACAAACTCTTTATAAAATGGTCCAAAACTCACTCATCCTACCGTATTTTTAAATGAGATTTTTTTCGTTGAAAGAGAATTTGAAGTCCTCTAATTTGTTAGAAATTTCACCACATTTGGACTTGAAATGAGAGACTTATGGTAGTTTTAATTTTGGGTGACGTTTCGCACACTCTTTTTAAGACGGACAACAACTCTCTCACCACATCAAATTTTGAAACGAGATTTCGCACTTAATATGAGGGAGTTATTGAGGTTTTAATTTGGGTGACGTTTAACACACTCTTTATGAAACGGACTATATCTCTCTCACCCCATCAAATTTTGAAACGAGATTTCTTTCCCATGAAAGAGAATTAGAAGACCCCCGATTGGTAGAAATTTCACCACTTTTGGACTTAAAGTGAGAGAGTTATAGAGGTTTTAATTTTGGGTGACGTTTCGCACACTGTTTCTAAAACGGACAACAACTCTCTCACCCCAACGATTTTTAAAAGAAGATTTCTTTTCCCGGAAAGAGAATTTGAAGATTGGTAGAAATTTTACCACTTTTGAACTTAAAGTCAGAGAGTTACACAGGTTTTAATTTTGGATGACGTGTCGCACACTCTTTATAAAACGGACTACAACTCTCTCATCCCAACAAAATTTGAAATGAGATTTCTTTCCGAAGAAAAAGAATCTTAGGACATCTGATTGGTAGAAATTTCACAACTTTTTGACTTCAAATGAGAGAGTTATGGAAGTTTTAATTTTGGGTGACGTTTCACACACTCTTTATAAAATGGACCAAAACTCTCTCATCCCACCGAATTTTTAAATGAGATTTTTTTTCTTGAAAGAGAATTTGAAGACATCTAATTGATAGAAATTTCTCCAGTTTTCGACTTAAAATAAGTGAGTTATGAAAGTTTTAATTTTGGGTGACGTTTCACAAACACTTTATAAAATGGTCCAAAACTCTCTCATCCTACCGAATTTTTAAATGAGATTTTTTTCGTTGAAAGAGAATTTGAAGTCCTCTAATTTGTTAGATATTTCACCACATTTCGACTTGAAATGAGAGACTTATGGTAGTTTTAATTTTGGGTGACGTTTCGCATACTCTTTTTAAGACGGACAACAACTCTCTCACCCCATCAAATTTTGAAACGAGATTTCGCACTTAATATGAGGGAGTTATTGAGGTTTTAATTTGGGTGACGTTTTAACACACTCTTTATGAAACGGACTATATCTCTCTCACCCCATCAAATTTTGAAACGAGATTTCTTTCCCATGAAAGAGAATTAGAAGACCCCCGATTGGTAGAAATTTCACCACTTTTAGACTTAAAGTGAGAGAGTTATAGAGGTTTTAATTTTGGGTGACGTTTCGCACACTGTTTCTAAAACGGACAACAACTCTCTCACCCCAACGATTTTTAAAAGAAGATTTCTTTTCCCGGAAAGAGAATTTGAAGATTGGTAGAAATTTTACCACTTTTGAACTTAAAGTCAGAGAGTTACACAGGTTTTAATTTTGGATGACGTGTCGCACACTCTTTATAAAACGGACTACAACTCTCTCATCCCAACAAAATTTGAAATGAGATTTCTTTCCGAAGAAAAAGAATCTTAGGACATCTGATTGGTAGAAATTTCACAACTTTTTGACTTCAAATGAGAGAGTTATGGAAGTTTTAATTTTGGGTGACGTTTCACACACTCTTTATAAAATGGACCAAAACTCTCTCATCCCACCGAATTTTTAAATGAGATTTTTTTTCTTGAAAGAGAATTTGAAGACATCTAATTGATAGAAATTTCTCCAGTTTTCGATTTAAAATAAGTGAGTTATGAAAGTTTTAATTTTGGGTGACGTTTCACAAACTCTTTATAAAATGGTCCAAAACTCACTCATCCAACCGTATTTTTAAATGAGATTTTTTTCGTTGAAAGAGAATTTGACGTCCTCTAATTTGTTAGAAATTTCACCACATTTGGACTTGAAATGAGAGACTTATGGTAGTTTTAATTTTGGGTGACGTTTCGCACACTCTTTTTAAGACGGACAACAACTCTCTCACCCCATCAAATTTTGAAACGAGATTTCGCACTTAATATGAGGGAGTTATTGAGGTTTTAATTTGGGTGACGTTTAACACACTCTTTATGAAACGGACTATATCTCTCTCACCCCATCAAATTTTGAAACGAGATTTCTTTCCCATGAAAGAGAATTAGAAGACCCCCGATTGGTAGAAATTTCACCACTTTTGGACTTAAAGTGAGAGAGTTATAGAGGTTTTAATTTTGGGTGACGTTTCGCACACTGTTTCTAAAACGGACAACAACTCTCTCACCGCAACGATTTTTAAAAGAAGATTTCTTTTCCCGGAAAGAGAATTTGAAGATTGGTAGAAATTTTACCACTTTTGAACTTAAAGTCAGAGAGTTACACAGGTTTTAATTTTGGATGACGTGTCGCACACTCTTTATAAAACGGACTACAACTCTCTCATCCCAACAAAATTTGAAATGAGATTTCTTTCCGAAGAAAAAGAATCTTAGGACATCTCATTGGTAGAAATTGCACAACTTTTTGACTTCAAATGAGAGAGTTATGGAAGTTTTAATTTTGGGTGACGTTTCACACACTCTTTATAAAATGGACCAAAACTCTCTCATCCCACCGAATTTTTAAATGAGATTTTTTTTCTTGAAAGAGAATTTGAAGACATCTAATTGATAGAAATTTCTCCAGTTTTCGACTTAAAATAAGTGAGTTATGAAAGTTTTAATTTTGGGTGACGTTTCACAAACTCTTTATAAAATGGTCCAAAACTCTCTCATCCTACCGAATTTTTAAATGAGATTTTTTTCGTTGAAAGAGTATTTGAAGTCCTCTAATTTGTTAGAAATTTCACCACATTTGGACTTGAAATGAGAGACTTATGGTAGTTTTAATTTTGGGTGACGTTTCGCACACTCATTTTAAGACGGACAACAACTCTCTCACCCCATCATATTTTGAAACGAGATTTCGCACTTAATATGAGGGAGTTATTGAGGTTTTAATTTGGGTGACGTTTAACACACTCTTTATGAAACGGACTATATCTCTCTCACCCCATCAAATTTTGAAACGAGATTTCTTTCCCATGAAAGAGAATTAGAAGACCCCCGATTGGTAGAAATTTCACCACTTTTGGACTTAAAGTGAGAGAGTTATAGAGGTTTTAATTTTGGGTGACGTTTCGCATACTCTTTGACAAACGGACAACAACTCTCTCACCCCAATGATTTTTAAAACAAGATTTCTTTTCCCGGAAAGAGAATTTGAAGATTGGTAGAAATTTCACCACTTTTGAACTTAAAGTCAAAGAGTTACACAGGTTTTAATTTTGGATGACGTCTCGCACACTCTTTATAAAACGGACTACAACTCTCTCATCCCAACAAAATTTGAAATGAGATTTCTTTCCGAAGAAAAAGAATCTTAGGACATCTGATTGGTAGAAATTTCACAACTTTTTGGCTTCAAATGAGAGAGTTATGGAAGTTTTAATTTTGGGTGACGTTTCACACACTCTTTATAAAATGGACCAAAACTCTCTCATCCCACCGAATTTTTAAATGAGATTTTTTTTCTTGAAAGGGAATTTGAAGACATCTAATTGATAGAAATTTCTCCAGTTTTCGACTTAAAATAAGTGAGTTATGAAAGTTTTAATTTTGGGTGACGTTTTACACACTCATTATAAAATGGTCCAAAACTCTCTCGCCCTACCGAATTTTTAAATGGGATTTTTTTCGTTGAAAGAGAATTTGAAGTCCACTAATTTGTTAGAAATTTCACCACATTTGGACTTGAAATGAGAGACTTATGGTAGTTTTAATTTTGGGTGACGTTTCGCACACTCTTTTTAAGACGGACAACAACTCTCTCACCACATCAAATTTTGAAACGAGATTTCGCACTTAATATGAGGGAGTTATTGAGGTTTTAATTTGGGTGACGTTTAACACACTCTTTATGAAACGGACTATATCTCTCTCACCCCATCAAATTTTGAAACGAGATTTCTTTCCCATGAAAGAGAATTAGAAGACCCCCGATTGGTAGAAATTTCACCACTTTTGGACTTAAAGTGAGAGAGTTATAGAGGTTTTAATTTTGGGTGACGTTTCGCACACTGTTTCTAAAACGGACAACAACTCTCTCACCCCAACGATTTTTAAAAGAAGATTTCTTTTCCCGGAAAGAGAATTTGAAGATTGGTAGAAATTTTACCACTTTTGAACTTAAAGTCAGAGAGTTACACAGGTTTTAATTTTGGATGACGTGTCGCACACTCTTTATAAAACGGACTACAACTCTCTCATCCCAACAAAATTTGAAATGAGATTTCTTTCCGAAGAAAAAGAATCTTAGGACATCTGATTGGTAGAAATTTCACAACTTTTTGACTTCAAATGAGAGAGTTATGGAAGTTTTAATTTTGGGTGACGTTTCACACACTCTTTATAAAATGGACCAAAACTCTCTCATCCCACCGAATTTTTAAATGAGATTTTTTTTCTTGAAAGAGAATTTGAAGACATCTAATTGATAGAAATTTCTCCAGTTTTCGACTTAAAATAAGTGAGTTATGAAAGTTTTAATTTTGGGTGACGTTTCACAAACTCTTTATAAAATGGTCCAAAACTCACTCATCCAACCGTATTTTTAAATGAGATTTTTTTCGTTGAAAGAGAATTTGTCGTCCTCTAATTTGTTAGAAATTTCACCACATTTGGACTTGAAATGAGAGACTTATGGTAGTTTTAATTTTGGGTGACGTTTCGCACACTCTTTTTAAGACGGACAACAACTCTCTCACCCCATCAAATTTTGAAACGAGATTTCGCACTTAATATGAGGGAGTTATTGAGGTTTTAATTTGGGTGACGTTTATCACACTCTTTATGAAACGGACTATATCTCTCTCACCCCATCAAATTTTGAAACGAGATTTCTTTCCCATGAAAGAGAATTAGAAGACCCCCGATTGGTAGAAATTTCACCACTTTTGGACTTAAAGTGAGAGAGTTATAGAGGTTTTAATTTTGGGTGACGTTTCGCACACTGTTTCTAAAACGGACAACAACTCTCTCACCCCAACGATTTTTAAAAGAAGATTTCTTTTCCCGGAAAGAGAATTTGAAGATTGGTAGAAATTTTACCACTTTTGAACTTAAAGTCAGAGAGTTACACAGGTTTTAATTTTGGATGACGTGTCGCACACTCTTTATAAAACGGACTACAACTCTCTCATCCCAACAAAATTTGAAATGAGATTTCTTTCCGAAGAAAAAGAATCTTAGGACATCTGATTGGTAGAAATTTCACAACTTTTTGACTTCAAATGAGAGAGTTATGGAAGTTTTAATTTTGGGTGACGTTTCACACACTCTTTATAAAATGGACCAAAACTCTCTCATCCCACCGAATTTTTAAATGAGATTTTTTTTCTTGAAAGAGAATTTGAAGACATCTAATTGATAGAAATTTCTCCAGTTTTCGACTTAAAATAAGTGAGTTATGAAAGTTTTAATTTTGGGTGACGTTTCACAAACTCTTTATAAAATGGTCCAAAACTCACTCATCCAACCGTATTTTTAAATGAGATTTTTTTCGTTGAAAGAGAATTTGTCGTCCTCTAATTTGTTAGAAATTTCACCACATTTGGACTTGAAATGAGAGACTTATGGTAGTTTTAATTTTGGGTGACGTTTCGCACACTCTTTTTAAGACGGACAACAACTCTCTCACCCCATCAAATTTTGAAACGAGATTTCGCACTTAATATGAGGGAGTTATTGAGGTTTTAATTTGGGTGACGTTTATCACACTCTTTATGAAACGGACTATATCTCTCTCACCCCATCAAATTTTGAAACGAGATTTCTTTCCCATGAAAGAGAATTAGAAGACCCCCGATTGGTAGAAATTTCACCACTTTTGGACTTAAAGTGAGAGAGTTATAGAGGTTTTAATTTTGGGTGACGTTTCGCACACTGTTTCTAAAACGGACAACAACTCTCTCACCCCAACGATTTTTAAAAGAAGATTTCTTTTCCCGGAAAGAGAATTTGAAGATTGGTAGAAATTTTACCACTTTTGAACTTAAAGTCAGAGAGTTACACAGGTTTTAATTTTGGATGACGTGTCGCACACTCTTTATAAAACGGACTACAACTCTCTCATCCCAACAAAATTTGAAATGAGATTTCTTTCCGAAGAAAAAGAATCTTAGGACATCTGATTGGTAGAAATTTCACAACTTTTTGACTTCAAATGAGAGAGTTATGGAAGTTTTAATTTTGGGTGACGTTTCACACACTCTTTATAAAATGGACCAAAACTCTCTCATCCCACCGAATTTTTAAATGAGATTTTTTTTCTTGAAAGAGAATTTGAAGACATCTAATTGATAGAAATTTCTCCAGTTTTCGACTTAAAATAAGTGAGTTATGAAAGTTTTAATTTTGGGTGACGTTTCACAAACTCTTTATAAAATGGTCCAAAACTCACTCATCCAACCGTATTTTTAAATGAGATTTTTTTCGTTGAAAGAGAATTTGACGTCCTCTAATTTGTTAGAAATTTCACCACATTTGGACTTGAAATGAGAGACTTATGGTAGTTTTAATTTTGGGTGACGTTTCGCACACTCTTTTTAAGACGGACAACAACTCTCTCACCCCATCAAATTTTGAAACGAGATTTCGCACTTAATATGAGGGAGTTATTGAGGTTTTAATTTGGGTGACGTTTAACACACTCTTTATGAAACGGACTATATCTCTCTCACCCCATCAAATTTTGAAACGAGATTTCTTTCCCATGAAAGAGAATTAGAAGACCCCCGATTGGTAGAAATTTCACCACTTTTGGACTTAAAGTGAGAGAGTTATAGAGGTTTTAATTTTGGGTGACGTTTCGCATACTCTTTGACAAACGGACAACAACTCTCTCACCCCAATGATTTTTAAAACAAGATTTCTTTTCCCGGAAAGAGAATTTGAAGATTGGTAGAAATTTCACCACTTTTGAACTTAAAGTCAAAGAGTTACACAGGTTTTAATTTTGGATGACGTCTCGCACACTCTTTATAAAACGGACTACAACTCTCTCATCCCAACAAAATTTGAAATGAGATTTCTTTCCGAAGAAAAAGAATCTTAGGACATCTGATTGGTAGAAATTTCACAACTTTTTGGCTTCAAATGAGAGAGTTATGGAAGTTTTAATTTTGGGTGACGTTTCACACACTCTTTATAAAATGGACCAAAACTCTCTCATCCCACCGAATTTTTAAATGAGATTTTTTTTCTTGAAAGGGAATTTGAAGACATCTAATTGATAGAAATTTCTCCAGTTTTCGACTTAAAATAAGTGAGTTATGAAAGTTTTAATTTTGGGTGACGTTTCACAAACTCTTTATAAAATGTTCCAAAACTCTCTCATCCTACCGAAGTTTTAAATGAGATTTTTTTCGTTGAAAGAGAATTTGAAGTCCTCTAATTTGTTAGATATTTCACCACATTTCGACTTGAAATGAGAGACTTATGGTAGTTTTAATTTTGGGTGACGTTTCGCACACTCTTTTTAAGACGGACAACAACTCTCTCACCCCATCAAATTTTGAAACGAGATTTCGCACTTAATATGAGGGAGTTATTGAGGTTTTAATTTGGGGGACGTTTTAACACACTCTTTATGAAACGGACTATATCTCTCTCACCCAATCAAATTTTGAAACGAGATTTCTTTCCCATGAAAGAGAATTAGAAGACCTCCGATTGGTAGAAATTTCACCACTTTTGGACTTAAAGTGAGAGAGTTATAGAGGTTTTAATTTTGGGTGACGTTTCGCACACTGTTTCTAAAACGGACAACAACTCTCTCACCCCAACGATTTTTAAAAGAAGATTTCTTTTCCCGGAAAGAGAATTTGAAGATTGGTAGAAATTTTACCACTTTTGAACTTAAAGTCAGAGAGTTACACAGGTTTTAATTTTGGATGACGTGTCGCACACTCTTTATAAAACGGACTACAACTCTCTCATCCCAACAAAATTTGAAATGAGATTTCTTTCCGAAGAAAAAGAATCTTAGGACATCTGATTGGTAGAAATTTCACAACTTTTTGACTTCAAATGAGAGAGTTAGGGAAGTTTTAATTTTGGGTGACGTTTCACACACTCTTTATAAAATGGACCAAAACTCTCTCATCCCACCGAATTTTTAAATGAGATTTTTTTTCTTGAAAGAGAATTTGAAGACATCTAATTGATAGAAATTTCTCCAGTTTTCGACTTAAAATAAGTGAGTTATGAAAGTTTTAATTTTGGGTGACGTTTCACAAACTCTTTATAAAATGGTCCAAAACTCTCTCATCCTACCGAATTTTTAAATGAGATTTTTTTAGTTGAAAGAGTATTTGAAGTCCTCTAATTTGTTAGAAATTTCACCACATTTGGACTTGAAATGAGAGACTTATGGTAGTTTTAATTTTGGGTGACGTTATGCACACTCATTTTAAGACGGACAACAACTCTCTCACCCCATCATATTTTGAAACGAGATTTCGCACTTAATATGAGGGAGTTATTGAGGTTTTAATTTGGGTGACGTTTAACACACTCTTTATGAAACGGACTATATCTCTCTCACCCCATCAAATTTTGAAACGAGATTTCTTTCCCATGAAAGAGAATTAGAAGACCCCCGATTGGTAGAAATTTCACCACTTTTGGACTTAAAGTGAGAGAGTTATAGAGGTTTTAATTTTGGGTGACGTTTCGCATACTCTTTGACAAACGGACAACAACTCTCTCACCCCAATGATTTTTAAAACAAGATTTCTTTTCCCGGAAAGAGAATTTGAAGATTGGTAGAAATTTCACCACTTTTGAACTTAAAGTCAAAGAGTTACACATGTTTTAATTTTGGATGACGTCTCGCACACTCTTTATAAAACGGACTACAACTCTCTCATCCCAACAAAATTTGAAATGAGATTTCTTTCCGAAGAAAAAGAATCTTAGGACATCTGATTGGTAGAAATTTCACAACTTTTTGACTTCAAATGAGAGAGTTATGGAAGTTTTAATTTTGGGTGACGTTTCACACACTCTTTATAAAATGGACCAAAACTCTCTCATCCCACCGAATTTTTAAATGAGATTTTTTTTCTTGAAAGGGAATTTGAAGACATCTAATTGATAGAAATTTCTCCAGTTTTCGACTTAAAATAAGTGAGTTATGAAAGTTTTAATTTTGGGTGACGTTTCACAAACTCTTTATAAAATGTTCCAAAACTCTCTCATCCTACCGAAGTTTTAAATGAGATTTTTTTCGTTGAAAGAGAATTTGAAGTCCTCTAATTTGTTAGATATTTCACCACATTTCGACTTGAAATGAGAGACTTATGGTAGTTTTAATTTTGGGTGACGTTTCGCACACTCTTTTTAAGACGGACAACAACTCTCTCACCCCATCAAATTTTGAAACGAGATTTCGCACTTAATATGAGGGAGTTATTGAGGTTTTAATTTGGGGGACGTTTTAACACACTCTTTATGAAACGGACTATATCTCTCTCACCCAATCAAATTTTGAAACGAGATTTCTTTCCCATGAAAGAGAATTAGAAGACCTCCGATTGGTAGAAATTTCACCACTTTTGGACTTAAAGTGAGAGAGTTATAGAGGTTTTAATTTTGGGTGACGTTTCGCATACTCTTTGAAAAACGGACAACAACTCTCTCACCCCAATGATTTTTAAAACAAGATTTCTTTTCCCGGAAAGAGAATTTGAAGATTGGTAGAAATTTTACCACTTTTGAACTTAAAGTCAGAGAGTTACACAGGTTTTAATTTTGGATGACGTGTCGCACACTCTTTATAAAATGGACTACAACTCTCTCATCCCAACAAAATTTGAAATGAGATTTCTTTCCGAAGAAAAAGAATCTTAGGACATCTGATTGGTAGAAATTTCACAACTTTTTGACTTCAAATGAGAGAGTTATGGAAGTTTTAATTTTGGGTGACGTTTCACACACTCTTTATAAAATGGACCAAAACTCTCTCATCCCACCGAATTTTTAAATGAGATTTTTTTTCTTGAAAGAGAATTTGAAGACATCTAATTGATAGAAATTTCTCCAGTTTTCGACTTAAAATAAGTGAGTTATGAAAGTTTTAATTTTGGGTGACGTTTCACAAACTCTTTATAAAATGGTCCAAAACTCTCTCATCCTACCGAATTTTTAAATGAGATTTTTTTAGTTGAAAGAGTATTTGAAGTCCTCTAATTTGTTAGAAATTTCACCACATTTGGACTTGAAATGAGAGACTTATGGTAGTTTTAATTTTGGGTGACGTTATGCACACTCATTTTAAGACGGACAACAACTCTCTCACCCCATCATATTTTGAAACGAGATTTCGCACTTAATATGAGGGAGTTATTGAGGTTTTAATTTGGGTGACGTTTAACACACTCTTTATGAAACGGACTATATCTCTCTCACCCCATCAAATTTTGAAACGAGATTTCTTTCCCACGAAAGAGAATTAGAAGACCCCCGATTGGTAGAAATTTCACCACTTTTGGACTTAAAGTGAGAGAGTTATAGAGGTTTTAATTTTGGGTGACGTTTCGCATACTCTTTGACAAACGGACAACAACTCTCTCACCCCAATGATTTTTAAAACAAGATTTCTTTTCCCGAAAAGAGAATTTGAAGATTGGTAGAAATTTCACCACTTTTGAACTTAAAGTCAAAGAGTTACACAGGTTTTAATTTTGGATGACGTCTCGCACACTCTTTATAAAACGGACTACAACTCTCTCATCCCAACAAAATTTGAAATGAGATTTCTTTCCGAAGAAAAAGAATCTTTGGACATCTGATTGGTAGAAATTTCACAACTTTTTGGCTTCAAATGAGAGAGTTATGGAAGTTTTAATTTTGGGTGACGTTTCACACACTCTTTATAAAATGGACCAAAACTCTCTCATCCCACCGAATTTTTAAATGAGATTTTTTTTCTTGAAAGGGAATTTGAAGCCATCTAATTGATAGAAATTTCTCCAGTTTTCGACTTAAAATAAGTGAGTTATGAAAGTTTTAATTTTGGGTGACGTTTCACAAACTCTTTATAAAATGGTCCAAAACTCTCTCATCCTACCGAATTTTTAAATGAGATTTTTTTCGTTGAAAGAGAATTTGAAGTCCTCTAATTTGTTAGATATTTCACCACATTTCGACTTGAAATGAGAGACTTATGGTAGTTTTAATTTTGGGTGACGTTTCGCACACTCTTTTTAAGACGGACAACAACTCTCTCATCCCATCAAATTTTGAAACGAGATTTCGCACTTAATATGAGGGAGTTATTGAGGTTTTAATTTGGGGGACGTTTTAACACACTCTTTAAGAAACGGACTATATCTCTCTCACCTCATCAAATTTTGAAACGAGATTTCTTTCCCATGAAAGAGAATTAGAAGACCTCCGATTGGTAGAAATTTCACCACTTTTGGACTTAAAGTGAGAGAGTTATAGAGGTTTTAATTTTGGGTGACGTTTCGCATACTCTTTGAAAAACGGACAACAACTCTCTCACCCCAATGATTTTTAAAACAAGATTTCTTTTCCCGGAAAGAGAATTTGAAGATTGGTAGAAATTTTACCACTTTTGAACTTAAAGTCAGAGAGTTACACAGGTTTTAATTTTGGATGACGTGTCGCACACTCTTTATAAAATGGACTACAACTCTCTCATCCCAACAAAATTTGAAATGAGATTTCTTTCCGAAGAAAAAGAATCTTAGGACATCTGATTGGTAGAAATTTCACAACTTTTTGACTTCAAATGAGAGAGTTATGGAAGTTTTAATTTTGGGTGACGTTTCACACACTCTTTATAAAATGGACCAAAACTCTCTCATCCCACCGAATTTTTAAATGAGATTTTTTTTCTTGAAAGAGAATTTGAAGACATCTAATTGATAGAAATTTCTCCAGTTTTCGACTTAAAATAAGTGAGTTATGAAAGTTTTAATTTTGGGTGACGTTTCACAAACTCTTTATAAAATGGTCCAAAACTCTCTCATCCTACCGAATTTTTAAATGAGATTTTTTTCGTTGAAAGAGAATTTGAAGTCCTCTAATTTGTTAGATATTTCACCACATTTCGACTTGAAATGAGAGACTTATGGTAGTTTTAATTTTGGGTGACGTTTCGCACACTCTTTTTAAGACGAACAACAACTCTCTCACCCCATCAAATTTTGAAACGAGATTTCGCACTTAATATGAGGGAGTTATTGAGGTTTTAATTTGGGGGATGTTTTAACACACTCTTTATGAAACGGACTATATCTCTCTCACCCC
The DNA here is from genome assembly GCF_043159265.1 of Tasmannia lanceolata. NCBI lineage: Eukaryota > Viridiplantae > Streptophyta > Magnoliopsida > Canellales > Winteraceae > Tasmannia > Tasmannia lanceolata. The sequence continues at coordinate 2,939,727 of NW_027518713.1, read as the reverse complement.
ATCAAATTTTGAAACGAGATTTCTTTCCCATGAAAGAGAATTAGAAGACCTCCGATTGGTAGAAATTTCACCACTTTTGGACTTAAAGTGAGAGAGTTATAGAGGTTTTAATTTTGGGTGACGTTTCGCATACTCTTTGAAAAACGGACAACAACTCTCTCACCCCAATGATTTTTAAAACAAGATTTCTTTTCCCGGAAAGAGAATTTGAAGATTGGTAGAAATTTTACCACTTTTGAACTTAAAGTCAGAGAGTTACACAGGTTTTAATTTTGGATGACGTGTCGCACACTCTTTATAAAACGGACTACAACTCTCTCATCCCAACAAAATTTGAAATGAGATTTCTTTCCGAAGAAAAAGAATCTTAGGACATCTGATTGGTAGAAATTTCACAACTTTTTGACTTCAAATGAGAGAGTTATGGAAGTTTTAATTTTGGGTGATGTTTCACACACTCTTTATAAAATGGACCAAAACTCTCTCATCCCACCGAATTTTTAAATGAGATTTTTTTTCTTTAAAGAGAATTTGAAGACATCTAATTGATAGAAATTTCTCTAGTTTTCGACTTAAAATAAGTGAGTTATGAAAGTTTTAATTTTGGGTGACGTTTCACAAACTCCTTATAAAATGGTCCAAAACTCTCTCATCCTACCGAATTTTTAAATGAGATTTTTTTCGTTGAAAGAGAATTTGAAGTCCTCTAATTTCTTAGAAATTTCACCACATTTCGACTTGAAATGAGAGACTTATGGTAGTTTTAATTTTGGGTGACGTTTCGCACACTCTTTTTAAGACGGACAACAACTCTCTCACCCCATCTAATTTTGAAACGAGATTTCGCACTTAATATGAGGGAGTTATTGAGGTTTTAATTTGGGTGACGTTTTAACACACTCTTTATGAAACGGACTATATCTCTCTCACCCCATCAAATTTTGAAACGAGATTTCTTTCCCATGAAAGAGAATTAGAAGACCTCCGATTGGTAGAAATTTCACCACTTTTGGACTTAAAGTGAGAGAGTTATAGAGGTTTTAATTTTGGGTGACGTTTCGCATACTCTTTGAAAAATGGACAACAACTCTCTCACCCCAATGATTTTTAAAACAAGATTTCTTTTCCCGGAAAGAGAATTTGAAGATTGGTAGAAATTTTACCACTTTTAAACTTAAAGTCAGAGGGTTACACAGGTTTTAATTTTGGATGACGTGTCGCACACTCTTTATAAAACGAACTACAACTCTCTCATCCCAACAAAATTTGAAATGAGATTTCTTTCCGAAGAAAAAGAATCTTAGGACATCTGATTGGTAGAAATTTCACAACTTTTTCACTTCAAATGAGAGAGTTATGGAAGTTTTAATTTTGGGTGACGTTTCACACACTCTTTATAAAATGGACCAAAACTCTCTCATCCCACCGAATTTTTAAATGAGATTTTTTTTCTTGAAAGAGAATTTGAAGACATCTAATTGATAGAAATTTCTCCAGTTTTCGACTTAAAATAAGTGAGTTATGAAAGTTTTAATTTTGGGTGACGTTTCACAAACTCTTTATAAAATGGTCCAAAACTCTCTCATCCTACCGAATTTTTAAATGAGATTTTTTTCGTTGAAAGAGAATTTGAAGTCCTCTAATTTGTTAGAAATTTCACCACATTTGGACTTGAAATGAGAGACTTATGGTAGTTTTAATTTTGGGTGACGTTTCGCACACTCTTTTTAAGACGGACAACAACTCTCTCACCCAATCAAATTTTGAAACGAGATTTCGCACTTAATATGAGGGAGTTATTGAGGTTTTAATTTGGGTGACGTTTAACACACTCTTTATGAAACGGACTATATCTCTCTCACCCCATCAAATTTTGAAACGAGATTTCTTTCCTATGAAAGAGAATTAGAAGACCCCCGATTGGTAGAAATTTCACCACTTTTGGACTTAAAGTGAGAGAGTTATAGAGGTTTTAATCTTGGGTGACGTTTCGCACACTGTTTCTAAAACGGACAACAACTCTCTCACCCCAATGATTTTTAAAAGAAGATTTCTTTTCCCGGAAAGAGAATTTGAAGATTGGTAGAAATTTTACCACTTTTGAACTTAAAGTCAGAGAGTTACACAGGTTTTAATTTTGGATGACGTGTCGCACACTCTTTATAAAACGGACTACAACTCTCTCATCCCAACAAAATTTGAAATGAGATTTCTTTCCGAAGAAAAAGAATCTTAGGACATCTGATTGGTAGAAATTTCACAACTTTTGACTTCAAATGAGAGAGTTATGGAAGTTTTAATTTTGGGTGACGTTTCACACACTCTTTATAAAATGGACCAAAACTCTCTCATCCCTCCGAATTTTTAAATTAGATTTTTTTTCTTGAAAGAGAATTTGAAGACATCTAATTGATAGAAATTTCTCCAGTTTTTGACTTAAAATAAGTGAATTATGAAAGTTTTAATTTTGGGTGACGTTTCACAAACTCTTTATAAAATGGTCCAAAACTCTCTCATCCTACCGAATTTTTAAATGAGATTTTTTTCGTTGAAAGAGAATTTGAAGTCCTCTAATTTGTTAGATATTTCACCACATTTCGACTTGAAATGAGAGACTTATGGTAGTTTTAATTTTGGGTGACGTTTCGCACACTCTTTTTAAGACGGACAACAACTCTCTCACCCCATCAAATTTTGAAACGAGATTTCGCACTTAATATGAGGGAGTTATTGAGGTTTTAATTTGGGTGACGTTTAACACACTCTTTATGAAACGGACTATATCTCTCTCACCCCATCAAATTTTGAAACGAGATTTCTTTCCCATGAAAGAGAATTAGAAGACCCCCGATTGGTAGAAATTTCACCACTTTTGGACTTAAAGTGAGAGAGTTATAGAGGTTTTAATTTTGGGTGACGTTTCGCATACTCTTTGAAAAATGGACAACAACTCTCTCACCCCAATGATTTTTAAAACAAGATTTCTTTTCCCGGAAAGAGAATTTGAAGATTGGTAGAAATTTTACCACTTTTGAACTTAAAGTCAGAGAGTTACACAGGTTTTAATTTTGGATGACGTGTCGCACACTCTTTATAAAACGGACTACAACTCTCTCATCCCAACAAAATTTAAAATGAGTTTTCTTTCCGAAGAAAAAGAATCTTAGGACATCTGATTGGTAGAAATTTCACAACTTTTTGACTTCAAATGAGAGAGTTATGGAAGTTTTAATTTTGGGTGACGTTTCACACACTCTTTATAAAATGGACCAAAACTCTCTCATCCCACCGAATTTTTAAATGAGATTTTTTTTCTTGAAAGAGAATTTGAAGACATCTAATTGATAGAAATTTCTCCAGTTTTCGACTTAAAATAAGTGATTTATGAAAGTTTTAATTTTGGGTGACGTTTCACAAACTCTTTATAAAATGGTCCAAAACTCTCTCATCCTACCGAATTTTTAAATGAGATTTTTTTCGTTGAAAGAGAATTTGAAGTCCTCTAATTTGTTAGATATTTCACCACATTTCGACTTGAAATGAGAGACTTATGGTAGTTTTAATTTTGGGTGACGTTTCGCACACTCTTTTTAAGACGGACAACAACTCTCTCACCCAATCAAATTTTGAAACGAGATTTCGCACTTAATATGAGGGAGTTATTGAGGTTTTAATTTGGGTGACGTTTTAACACACTCTTTATGAACGGACTATATCTCTCTCACCCCATCAAATTTTGAAACGAGATTTCTTTCCCATGAAAGAGAATTAGAAGACCTCCGATTGGTAGAAATTTCACCACTTTTGGACTTAAAGTGAGAGAGTTATAGAGGTTTTAATTTTGGGTGACGTTTCGCACACTCTTTGAAAAACGGACAACAACTCTCTCACCCCAATGATTTTTAAAACAAGATTTCTTTTCCCGGAAAGAGAATTTGAAGACTGGTAGAAATTTCACCACTTTTGAACTTAAAGTCAAAGAGTTACACAGGTTTTAATTTTGGATGACGTCTCGCACACTCTTTATAAAACGGACTACAACTCTCTCATCCCAACAAAATTTGAATTTAGATTTCTTTCCGAAGAAAAAGAATATTAGGACATCTGATTGGTAGAAATTTCACAACTTTTTGACTTCAAATGAGAGAGTTATGGAAGTTTTAATTTTGGGTGACGTTTCACACACTCTTTATAAAATGGACCAAAACTCTCTCATCCCACCGAATTTTTAAATGAGATTTTTTTTCTTGAAAGAGAATTTGAAGACATCTAATTGATAGAAATTTCTCCAGTTTTCGACTTAAAATAAGTGAGTTATGAAAGTTTTAATTTTGGGTGACGTTTCACAAACTCTTTATAAAATGGACCAAAACTCTCTCATCCTACCGAATTTTTCAATGAGATTTTTTTCGTTGAAAGAGAATTTGAAGTCCTCTAATTTGTTAGAAATTTCACCACATTTGGACTTGAAATGAGAGACTTATGGTAGTTTTAATTTTGGGTGACGTTTCGCACACTCTTTTTAAGACGGACAACAACTCTCTCACCCCATCAAATTTTGAAACGAGATTTCGCACTTAATATGAGGGAGTTATTGAGGTTTTAATTTGGGTGACGTTTAACACACTCTTTATGAAACGGACTATATTTCTCTCACCCCATCAAATTTTGAAACGAGATTTCTTTCCCATGAAAGAGAATTAGAAGACCCCCGATAGGTAGAAATTTCACCACTTTTGGACTTAAAGTGAGAGAGTTATAGAGGTTTTAATTTTGGGTGACGTTTCGCACACTGTTTCTAAAACGGACAACAACTCTCTCACCCCAACGATTTTTAAAACAAGATTTCTTTTCCCGGAAAGAGAATTTGAAGATTGGTAGAAATTTTACCAGTTTTGAACTTAAAGTCAGAGAGTTACACAGGTTTTAATTTTGGATGACGTGTCGCACACTCTTTATAAAACGGACTACAACTCTCTCATCCCAACAAAATTTGAAATGAGATTTCTTTCCGAAGAAAAAGAATCTTAGGACATCTGATTGGTAGAAATTTCACAACTTTTTCACTTCAAATGAGAGAGTTATGGAAGTTTTAATTTTGGGTGACGTTTCACACACTCTTTATAAAATGGACCAAAACTCTCTCATCCCACCGAATTTTTAAATGAGATTTTTTTTCTTGAAAGAGAATTTGAAGACATCTAATTGATAGAAATTTCTCCAGTTTTCGACTTAAAATAAGTGAGTTATGAAAGTTTTAATTTTGGGTGACGTTTCACAAACTCTTTATAAAATGGTCCAAAACTCTCTCATCCTACCGAATTTTTAAATGAGATTTTTTTCGTTGAAAGAGAATTTGAAGTCCTCTAATTTGTTAGAAATTTCACCACATTTGGACTTGAAATGAGAGACTTATGGTAGTTTTAATTTTGGGTGACGTTTCGCACACTCTTTTTAAGACGGACAACAACTCTCTCACCCAATCAAATTTTGAAACGAGATTTCGCACTTAATATGAGGGAGTTATTGAGGTTTTAATTTGGGTGACGTTTAACACACTCTTTATGAAACGGACTATATCTCTCTCACCCCATCAAATTTTGAAACGAGATTTCTTTCCTATGAAAGAGAATTAGAAGACCCCCGATTGGTAGAAATTTCACCACTTTTGGACTTAAAGTGAGAGAGTTATAGAGGTTTTAATCTTGGGTGACGTTTCGCACACTGTTTCTAAAACGGACAACAACTCTCTCACCCCAATGATTTTTAAAAGAAGATTTCTTTTCCCGGAAAGAGAATTTGAAGATTGGTAGAAATTTTACCACTTTTGAACTTAAAGTCAGAGAGTTACACAGGTTTTAATTTTGGATGACGTGTCGCACACTCTTTATAAAACGGACTACAACTCTCTCATCCCAACAAAATTTGAAATGAGATTTCTTTCCGAAGAAAAAGAATCTTAGGACATCTGATTGGTAGAAATTTCACAACTTTTGACTTCAAATGAGAGAGTTATGGAAGTTTTAATTTTGGGTGACGTTTCACACACTCTTTATAAAATGGACCAAAACTCTCTCATCCCTCCGAATTTTTAAATTAGATTTTTTTTCTTGAAAGAGAATTTGAAGACATCTAATTGATAGAAATTTCTCCAGTTTTCGACTTAAAATAAGTGAATTATGAAAGTTTTAATTTTGGGTGACGTTTCACAAACTCTTTATAAAATGGTCCAAAACTCTCTCATCCTACCGAATTTTTAAATGAGATTTTTTTCGTTGAAAGAGAATTTGAAGTCCTCTAATTTGTTAGATATTTCACCACATTTCGACTTGAAATGAGAGACTTATGGTAGTTTTAATTTTGGGTGACGTTTCGCACACTCTTTTTAAGACGGACAACAACTCTCTCACCCCATCAAATTTTGAAACGAGATTTCGCACTTAATATGAGGGAGTTATTGAGGTTTTAATTTGGGTGACGTTTAACACACTCTTTATGAAACGGACTATATCTCTCTCACCCCATCAAATTTTGAAACGAGATTTCTTTCCCATGAAAGAGAATTAGAAGACCCCCGATTGGTAGAAATTTCACCACTTTTGGACTTAAAGTGAGAGAGTTATAGAGGTTTTAATTTTGGGTGACGTTTCGCATACTCTTTGAAAAATGGACAACAACTCTCTCACCCCAATGATTTTTAAAACAAGATTTCTTTTCCCGGAAAGAGAATTTGAAGATTGGTAGAAATTTTACCACTTTTGAACTTAAAGTCAGAGAGTTACACAGGTTTTAATTTTGGATGACGTGTCGCACACTCTTTATAAAACGGACTACAACTCTCTCATCCCAACAAAATTTAAAATGAGTTTTCTTTCCGAAGAAAAAGAATCTTAGGACATCTGATTGGTAGAAATTTCACAACTTTTTGACTTCAAATGAGAGAGTTATGGAAGTTTTAATTTTGGGTGACGTTTCACACACTCTTTATAAAATGGACCAAAACTCTCTCATCCCACCGAATTTTTAAATGAGATTTTTTTTCTTGAAAGAGAATTTGAAGACATCTAATTGATAGAAATTTCTCCAGTTTTCGACTTAAAATAAGTGATTTATGAAAGTTTTAATTTTGGGTGACGTTTCACAAACTCTTTATAAAATGGTCCAAAACTCTCTCATCCTACCGAATTTTTAAATGAGATTTTTTTCGTTGAAAGAGAATTTGAAGTCCTCTAATTTGTTAGATATTTCACCACATTTCGACTTGAAATGAGAGACTTATGGTAGTTTTAATTTTGGGTGACGTTTCGCACACTCTTTTTAAGACGGACAACAACTCTCTCACCCAATCAAATTTTGAAACGAGATTTCGCACTTAATATGAGGGAGTTATTGAGGTTTTAATTTGGGTGACGTTTTAACACACTCTTTATGAACGGACTATATCTCTCTCACCCCATCAAATTTTGAAACGAGATTTCTTTCCCATGAAAGAGAATTAGAAGACCTCCGATTGGTAGAAATTTCACCACTTTTGGACTTAAAGTGAGAGAGTTATAGAGGTTTTAATTTTGGGTGACGTTTCGCACACTCTTTGAAAAACGGACAACAACTCTCTCACCCCAATGATTTTTAAAACAAGATTTCTTTTCCCGTAAAGAGAATTTGAAGACTGGTAGAAATTTCACCACTTTTGAACTTAAAGTCAAAGAGTTACACAGGTTTTAATTTTGGATGACGTCTCGCACACTCTTTATAAAACGGACTACAACTCTCTCATCCCAACAAAATTTGAATTTAGATTTCTTTCCGAAGAAAAAGAATATTAGGACATCTGATTGGTAGAAATTTCACAACTTTTTGACTTCAAATGAGAGAGTTATGGAAGTTTTAATTTTGGGTGACGTTTCACACACTCTTTATAAAATGGACCAAAACTCTCTCATCCCACCGAATTTTTAAATGAGATTTTTTTTCTTGAAAGAGAATTTGAAGACATCTAATTGATAGAAATTTCTCCAGTTTTCGACTTAAAATAAGTGAGTTATGAAAGTTTTAATTTTGGGTGACGTTTCACAAACTCTTTATAAAATGGACCATAACTCTCTCATCCTACCGAATTTTTCAATGAGATTTTTTTCGTTGAAAGAGAATTTGAAGTCCTCTAATTTGTTAGAAATTTCACCACATTTGGACTTGAAATGAGAGACTTATGGTAGTTTTAATTTTGGGTGACGTTTCGCACACTCTTTTTAAGACGGACAACAACTCTCTCACCCCATCAAATTTTGAAACGAGATTTCGCACTTAATATGAGGGAGTTATTGAGGTTTTAATTTGGGTGACGTTTAACACACTCTTTATGAAACGGACTATATTTCTCTCACCCCATCAAATTTTGAAACGAGATTTCTTTCCCATGAAAGAGAATTAGAAGACCCCCGATAGGTAGAAATTTCACCACTTTTGGACTTAAAGTGAGAGAGTTATAGAGGTTTTAATTTTGGGTGACGTTTCGCACACTGTTTCTAAAACGGACAACAACTCTCTCACCCCAACGATTTTTAAAACAAGATTTCTTTTCCCGGAAAGAGAATTTGAAGATTGGTAGAAATTTTACCAGTTTTGAACTTAAAGTCAGAGAGTTACACAGGTTTTAATTTTGGATGACGTGTCGCACACTCTTTATAAAACGGACTACAACTCTCTCATCCCAACAAAATTTGAAATGAGATTTCTTTCCGAAGAAAAAGAATCTTAGGACATCTGATTGGTAGAAATTTCACAACTTTTTCACTTCAAATGAGAGAGTTATGGAAGTTTTAATTTTGGGTGACGTTTCACACACTCTTTATAAAATGGACCAAAACTCTCTCATCCCACCGAATTTTTAAATGAGATTTTTTTTCTTGAAAGAGAATTTGAAGACATCTAATTGATAGAAATTTCTCCAGTTTTCGACTTAAAATAAGTGAGTTATGAAAGTTTTAATTTTGGGTGACGTTTCACAAACTCTTTATAAAATGGTCCAAAACTCTCTCATCCTACCGAATTTTTAAATGAGATTTTTTTCGTTGAAAGAGAATTTGAAGTCCTCTAATTTGTTAGAAATTTCACCACATTTGGACTTGAAATGAGAGACTTATGGTAGTTTTAATTTTGGGTGACGTTTCGCACACTCTTTTTAAGACGGACAACAACTCTCTCACCCAATCAAATTTTGAAACGAGATTTCGCACTTAATATGAGGGAGTTATTGAGGTTTTAATTTGGGTGACGTTTAACACACTCTTTATGAAACGGACTATATCTCTCTCACCCCATCAAATTTTGAAACGAGATTTCTTTCCTATGAAAGAGAATTAGAAGACCCCCGATTGGTAGAAATTTCACCACTTTTGGACTTAAAGTGAGAGAGTTATAGAGGTTTTAATCTTGGGTGACGTTTCGCACACTGTTTCTAAAACGGACAACAACTCCCTCACCCCAATGATTTTTAAAAGAAGATTTCTTTTCCCGGAAAGAGAATTTGAAGATTGGTAGAAATTTTACCACTTTTGAACTTAAAGTCAGAGAGTTACACAGGTTTTGATTTTGGATGACGTGTCGCACACTCTTTATAAAACGGACTACAACTCTCTCATCCCAACAAAATTTGAAATGAGATTTCTTTCCGAAGAAAAAGAATCTTAGGACATCTGATTGGTAGAAATTTCACAACTTTTGACTTCAAATGAGAGAGTTATGGAAGTTTTAATTTTGGGTGACGTTTCACACACTCTTTATAAAATGGACCAAAACTCTCTCATCCCTCCGAATTTTTAAATTAGATTTTTTTTCTTGAAAGAGAATTTGAAGACATCTAATTGATAGAAATTTCTCCAGTTTTCGACTTAAAATAAGTGAATTATGAAAGTTTTAATTTTGGGTGACGTTTCACAAACTCTTTATAAAATGGTCCAAAACTCTCTCATCCTACCGAATTTTTAAATGAGATTTTTTTCGTTGAAAGAGAATTTGAAGTCCTCTAATTTGTTAGATATTTCACCACATTTCGACTTGAAATGAGAGACTTATGGTAGTTTTAATTTTGGGTGACGTTTCGCACACTCTTTTTAAGACGGATAACAACTCTCTCACCCCAACGATTTTTAAAACAAGATTTTTTTTCCCCGGAAAGAGAATTTGAAGACTCGTAGAAATTTCACCACTTTTGAACTTAAAGTAAGAGAGTTGCAGAGATTTTAATTTTGGATGACGTTTCGCACACTCTTTATAAAACGGACTACAACTCTCTCATCCCAACAAATTTTGAATTGAGATTTCTTTCCCAGGAAAAAGAATTTTAGGACCTCCGATTGGTAGAAATTTCACAACTTTTTGACTTAAAATGAGAGGGTTATGGAAGTTTTAATTTTGGGTGACGTTTCACACTCTTTATAAAATGGACCAAAACTCTCTCATCCCATCGAATTTTTAAATGAGATTTTTTCCGTTAAAGGAGAATTTGAAGACCTTCAATTGGTAGAAATCTCAAACTTTTGGACCTTAAATGAGAGAGTTGTGGAGGTTTTAATTTTGGGTGACGTTTCGCCCACTCTTTACAAAATGGACCAAAACGCTCTCACCCCACCTAATGTTAAATGAAATTTTTTCCGTTGAAAGAAAATTTGATGAAGAGCTCCAATTGGTTGAAATCTCACCACTTTCGCACTTAATATGAGGGAGTTATTGAGGTTTTAATTTGGGTGACGATTAACACACTCTTTATGAAACGGACTACATCTCTCTCACCCCATCAAATTTTGAAACGAGATTTCTTTCCCATGAAAGAGAATTAGAAGACCCCCGATTGGTAGAAATTTCACCACTTTTGGACTTAAAGTGAGAGAGTTATAGAGGTTTTAATTTTGGGTGATGTTTCGCACACTGTTTCTAAAACGGACAACAACTCTCTCACCCCATCAAATTTTGAAACGAGATTTCGCACTTAATATGAGGGAGTTATTGAGGTTTTAATTTGGGTGACGTTTAACACACTCTTTATGAAACGGACTATATCTCTCTCACCCCATCAAATTTTGAAACGAGATTTCTTTCCCATGAAAGAGAATTAGAAGACCCCCGATTGGTAGAAATTTCACCACTTTTGGACTTAAAGTGAGAGAGTTATAGAGGTTTTAATTTTGGGTGACGTTTCGCATACTCTTTGAAAAATGGACAACAACTCTCTCACCCCAATGATTTTTAAAACAAGATTTCTTTTCCCGGAAAGAGAATTTGAAGATTGGTAGAAATTTTACCACTTTTGAACTTAAAGTCAGAGAGTTACACAGGTTTTAATTTTGGATGACGTGTCGCACACTCTTTATAAAACGGACTACAACTCTCTCATCCCAACAAAATTTAAAATGAGTTTTCTTTCCGAAGAAAAAGAATCTTAGGACATCTGAAATTTCACAACTTTTTGACTTCAAATGAGAGAGTTATGGAAGTTTTAATTTTGGGTGACGTTTCACACACTCTTTATAAAATGGACCAAAACTCTCTCATCCCTCCGAATTTTTAAATTAGATTTTTTTTCTTGAAAGAGAATTTGAAGACATCTAATTGATAGAAATTTCTCCAGTTTTCGACTTAAAATAAGTGAATTATGAAAGTTTTAATTTTGGGTGACGTTTCACAAACTCTTTATAAAATGGTCCAAAACTCTCTCATCCTACCGAATTTTTAAATGAGATTTTTTTCGTTGAAAGAGAATTTGAAGTCCTCTAATTTGTTAGATATTTCACCACATTTCGACTTGAAATGAGAGACTTATGGTAGTTTTAATTTTGGGTGACGTTTCGCACACTCTTTTTAAGACGGACAACAACTCTCTCACCCCATCAAATTTTGAAACGAGATTTCGCACTTAATATGAGGGAGTTATTGAGGTTTTAATTTGGGTGACGTTTAACACACTCTTTATGAAACGGACTATATCTCTCTCACCCCATCAAATTTTGAAACGAGATTTCTTTCCCATGAAAGAGAATTAGAAGACCCCCGATTGGTAGAAATTTCACCACTTTTGGACTTAAAGTGAGAGAGTTATAGAGGTTTTAATTTTGGGTGACGTTTCGCATACTCTTTGAAAAATGGACAACAACTCTCTCACCCCAATGATTTTTAAAACAAGATTTCTTTTCCCGGAAAGAGAATTTGAAGATTGGTAGAAATTTTACCACTTTTGAACTTAAAGTCAGAGAGTTACACAGGTTTTAATTTTGGATGACGTGTCGCACACTCTTTATAAAACGGACTACAACTCTCTCATCCCAACAAAATTTGAAATGAGATTTCTTTCCGAAGAAAAAGAATCTTAGGACATCTGATTGGTAGAAATTTCACAACTTTTTCACTTCAAATGAGAGAGTTATGGAAGTTTTAATTTTGGGTGACGTTTCGCACACTCTTTTTAAGACGGATAACAACTCTCTCACCCCAACGATTTTTAAAACAAGATTTTTTTTCCCCGGAAAGAGAATTTGAAGACTCGTAGAAATTTCACCACTTTTGAACTTAAAGTAAGAGAGTTGCAGAGATTTTAATTTTGGATGACGTTTCGCACACTCTTTATAAAACGGACTACAACTCTCTCATCCCAACAAATTTTGAATTGAGATTTCTTTCCCAGGAAAAAGAATTTTAGGACCTCCGATTGGTAGAAATTTCACAACTTTTTGACTTAAAATGAGAGGGTTATGGAAGTTTTAATTTTGGGTGACGTTTCACACTCTTTATAAAATGGACCAAAACTCTCTCATCCCATCGAATTTTTAAATGAGATTTTTTCCGTTAAAGGAGAATTTGAAGACCTTCAATTGGTAGAAATCTCAAACTTTTGGACCTTAAATGAGAGAGTTGTGGAGGTTTTAATTTTGGGTGACGTTTCGCCCACTCTTTACAAAATGGACCAAAACGCTCTCACCCCACCTAATGTTAAATGAAATTTTTTCCGTTGAAAGAAAATTTGATGAAGAGCTCCAATTGGTTGAAATCTCACCACTTTCGCACTTAATATGAGGGAGTTATTGAGGTTTTAATTTGGGTGACGATTAACACACTCTTTATAAAACGGACTACATCTCTCTCACCCCATCAAATTTTGAAACGAGATTTCTTTCCCATGAAAGAGAATTAGAAGACCCCCGATTGGTAGAAATTTCACCACTTTTGGACTTAAAGTGAGAGAGTTATAGAGGTTTTAATTTTGGGTGATGTTTCGCACACTGTTTCTAAAACGGACAACAACTCTCTCACCCCATCAAATTTTGAAACGAGATTTCGCACTTAATATGAGGGAGTTATTGAGGTTTTAATTTGGGTGACGTTTAACACACTCTTTATGAAACGGACTATATCTCTCTCACCCCATCAAATTTTGAAACGAGATTTCTTTCCCATGAAAGAGAATTAGAAGACCCCCGATTGGTAGAAATTTCACCACTTTTGGACTTAAAGTGAGAGAGTTATAGAGGTTTTAATTTTGGGTGACGTTTCGCATACTCTTTGAAAAATGGACAACAACTCTCTCACCCCAATGATTTTTAAAACAAGATTTCTTTTCCCGGAAAGAGAATTTGAAGATTGGTAGAAATTTTACCACTTTTGAACTTAAAGTCAGAGAGTTACACAGGTTTTAATTTTGGATGACGTGTCGCACACTCTTTATAAAACGGACTACAACTCTCTCATCCCAACAAAATTTAAAATGAGTTTTCTTTCCGAAGAAAAAGAATCTTAGGACATCTGATTGGTAGAAATTTCACAACTTTTTGACTTCAAATGAGAGAGTTATGGAAGTTTTAATTTTGGGTGACGTTTCACACACTCTTTATAAAATGGACCAAAACTCTCTCATCCCTCCGAATTTTTAAATTAGATTTTTTTTCTTGAAAGAGAATTTGAAGACATCTAATTGATAGAAATTTCTCCAGTTTTCGACTTAAAATAAGTGAATTATGAAAGTTTTAATTTTGGGTGACGTTTCACAAACTCTTTATAAAATGGTCCAAAACTCTCTCATCCTACCGAATTTTTAAATGAGATTTTTTTCGTTGAAAGAGAATTTGAAGTCCTCTAATTTGTTAGATATTTCACCACATTTCGACTTGAAATGAGAGACTTATGGTAGTTTTAATTTTGGGTGACGTTTCGCACACTCTTTTTAAGACGGACAACAACTCTCTCACCCCATCAAATTTTGAAACGAGATTTCGCACTTAATATGAGGGAGTTATTGAGGTTTTAATTTGGGTGACGTTTAACACACTCTTTATGAAACGGACTATATCTCTCTCACCCCATCAAATTTTGAAACGAGATTTCTTTCCCATGAAAGAGAATTAGAAGACCCCCGATTGGTAGAAATTTCACCACTTTTGGACTTAAAGTGAGAGAGTTATAGAGGTTTTAATTTTGGGTGACGTTTCGCATACTCTTTGAAAAATGGACAACAACTCTCTCACCCCAATGATTTTTAAAACAAGATTTCTTTTCCCGGAAAGAGAATTTGAAGATTGGTAGAAATTTTACCACTTTTCAACTTAAAGTCAGAGAGTTACACAGGTTTTAATTTTGGATGACGTGTCGCACACTCTTTATAAAACGGACTACAACTCTCTCATCCCAACAAAATTTGAAATGAGATTTCTTTCCGAAGAAAAAGAATCTTAGGACATCTGATTGGTAGAAATTTCACAACTTTTTCACTTCAAATGAGAGAGTTATGGAAGTTTTAATTTTGGGTGACGTTTCACACACTCTTTATAAAATGGACCAAAACTCTCTCATCCCACCGAATTTTTAAATGAGATTTTTTTTCTTGAAAGAGAATTTGAAGACATCTAATTGATAGAAATTTCTCCAGTTTTCGACTTAAAATAAGTGATTTATGAAAGTTTTAATTTTGGGTGACGTTTCACAAACTCTTTATAAAATGGTCCAAAACTCTCTCATCCTACCGAATTTTTAAATGAGATTTTTTTCGTTGAAAGAGAATTTGAAGTCCTCTAATTTGTTAGATATTTCACCACATTTCGACTTGAAATGAGAGACTTATGGTAGTTTTAATTTTGGGTGACGTTTCGCACACTCTTTTTAAGACGGACAACAACTCTCTCACCCAATCAAATTTTGAAACGAGATTTCGCACTTAATATGAGGGAGTTATTGAGGTTTTAATTTGGGTGACGTTTTAACACACTCTTTATGAACGGACTATATCTCTCTCACCCCATCAAATTTTGAAACGAGATTTCTTTCCCATGAAAGAGAATTAGAAGACCTCCGATTGGTAGAAATTTCACCACTTTTGGACTTAAAGTGAGAGAGTTATAGAGGTTTTAATTTTGGGTGACGTTTCGCACACTCTTTGAAAAACGGACAACAACTCTCTCACCCCAATGATTTTTAAAACAAGATTTCTTTTCCCGGAAAGAGAATTTGAAGACTGGTAGAAATTTCACCACTTTTGAACTTAAAGTCAAAGAGTTACACAGGTTTTAATTTTGGATGACGTCTCGCACACTCTTTATAAAACGGACTACAACTCTCTCATCCCAACAAAATTTGAATTTAGATTTCTTTCCGAAGAAAAAGAATATTAGGACATCTGATTGGTAGAAATTTCACAACTTTTTGACTTCAAATGAGAGAGTTATGGAAGTTTTAATTTTGGGTGACGTTTCACACACTCTTTATAAAATGGACCAAAACACTCTCATCCCACCGAATTTTTAAATGAGATTTTTTTTCTTGAAAGAGAATTTGAAGACATCTAATTGATAGAAATTTCTCCAGTTTTCGACTTAAAATAAGTGAGTTATGAAAGTTTTAATTTTGGGTGACGTTTCACAAACTCTTTATAAAATGGACCAAAACTCTCTCATCCTACCGAATTTTTCAATGAGATTTTTTTCGTTGAAAGAGAATTTGAAGTCCTCTAATTTGTTAGAAATTTCACCACATTTGGACTTGAAATGAGAGACTTATGGTAGTTTTAATTTTGGGTGACGTTTCGCACACTCTTTTTAAGACGGACAACAACTCTCTCACCCCATCAAATTTTGAAACGAGATTTCGCACTTAATATGAGGGAGTTATTGAGGTTTTAATTAGGGTAACGTTTAACACACTCTTTATGAAACGGACTATATCTCTCACACCCCATCAAATTTTGAAACGAGATTTCTTTCCCATGAAAGAGAATTAGAAGACCTCCGATTGGTAGAAATTTCACCACTTTTGGACTTAAAGTGAGAGAGTTATAGAGGTTTTAATTTTGGGTGACGTTTCGCATACTCTTTGAAAAACGGACAACAACTCTCTCACCCTAATGATTTTTAAAAGAAGATTTCTTTTCCCGGAAAGAGAATTTGAAGATTGGTAGAAATTTCACCACTTTTGAACTTAAAGTCAGAGAGTTACACAGGTTTTAATTTTGGATGACGTGTCGCACACTCTTTATAAAACGGACTACAACTCTCTCATCCCAACAAAATTTGAAATGAGATTTCTTTCCGAAGAAAAAGAATCTTAGGACATCTGATTGGTAGAAATTTCACAACTTTTTCACTTCAAATGAGAGAGTTATGGAAGTTTTAATTTTGGGTGACGTTTCACACACTCTTTATAAAATGGACCAAAACTCTCTCATCCCACCGAATTTTTAAATGAGATTTTTTTTCTTGAAAGAGAATTTGAAGACATCTAATTGATAGAAATTTCTCCAGTTTTCGACTTAAAATAAGTGAGTTATGAAAGTTTTAATTTTGGGTGACGTTTCACAAACTCTTTATAAAATGGTCCAAAACTCTCTCATCCTACCGAATTTTTAAATGAGATTTTTTTCGTTGAAAGAGAATTTGAAGTCCTCTAATTTGTTAGAAATTTCACCACATTTGGACTTGAAATGAGAGACTTATGGTAGTTTTAATTTTGGGTGACGTTTCGCACACTCTTTTTAAGACGGACAACAACTCTCTCACCCAATCAAATTTTGAAACGAGATTTCGCACTTAATATGAGGGAGTTATTGAGGTTTTAATTTGGGTGACGTTTAACACACTCTTTATGAAACGGACTATATCTCTCTCACCCCATCAAATTTTGAAACGAGATTTCTTTCCTATGAAAGAGAATTAGAAGACCCCCGATTGGTAGAAATTTCACCACTTTTGGACTTAAAGTGAGAGAGTTATAGAGGTTTTAATCTTGGGTGACGTTTCGCACACTGTTTCTAAAACGGACAACAACTCCCTCACCCCAATGATTTTTAAAAGAAGATTTCTTTTCCCGGAAAGAGAATTTGAAGATTGGTAGAAATTTTACCACTTTTGAACTTAAAGTCAGAGAGTTACACAGGTTTTAATTTTGGATGACGTGTCGCACACTCTTTATAAAACGGACTACAACTCTCTCATCCCAACAAAATTTGAAATGAGATTTCTTTCCGAAGAAAAAGAATCTTAGGACATCTGATTGGTAGAAATTTCACAACTTTTGACTTCAAATGAGAGAGTTATGGAAGTTTTAATTTTGGGTGACGTTTCACACACTCTTTATAAAATGGACCAAAACTCTCTCATCCCTCCGAATTTTTAAATTAGATTTTTTTTCTTGAAAGAGAATTTGAAGACATCTAATTGATAGAAATTTCTCCAGTTTTCGACTTAAAATAAGTGAATTATGAAAGTTTTAATTTTGGGTGACGTTTCACACACTCTTTATAAAATGGTCCAAAACTCTCTCATCCTACCGAATTTTTAAATGAGATTTTTTTCGTTGAAAGAGAATTTGAAGTCCTCTAATTTGTTAGATATTTCACCACATTTCGACTTGAAATGAGAGACTTATGGTAGTTTTAATTTTGGGTGACGTTTCGCACACTCTTTTTAAGACGGACAACAACTCTCTCACCCCATCAAATTTTGAAACGAGATTTCGCACTTAATATGAGGGAGTTATTGAGGTTTTAATTTGGGTGACGTTTAACACACTCTTTATGAAACGGACTATATCTCTCTCACCCCATCAAATTTTGAAACGAGATTTCTTTCCCATGAAAGAGAATTAGAAGACCCCCGATTGGTAGAAATTTCACCACTTTTGGACTTAAAGTGAGAGAGTTATAGAGGTTTTAATTTTGGGTGACGTTTCGCATACTCTTTGAAAAATGGACAACAACTCTCTCACCCCAATGATTTTTAAAACAAGATTTCTTTTCCCGGAAAGAGAATTTGAAGATTGGTAGAAATTTTACCACTTTTGAACTTAAAGTCAGAGAGTTACACAGGTTTTAATTTTGGATGACGTGTCGCACACTCTTTATAAAACGGACTACAACTCTCTCATCCCAACAAAATTTAAAATGAGTTTTCTTTCCGAAGAAAAAGAATCTTAGGACATCTGATTGGTAGAAATTTCACAACTTTTTGACTTCAAATGAGAGAGTTATGGAAGTTTTAATATTGGGTGACGTTTCACACACTCTTTATAAAATGGACCAAAACTCTCTCATCCCACCGAATTTTTAAATGAGATTTTTTTTCTTGAAAGAGAATTTGAAGACATCTAATTGATAGAAATTTCTCCAGTTTTCGACTAAAAATAAGTGATTTATGAAAGTTTTAATTTTGGGTGACGTTTCACAAACTCTTTATAAAATGGTCCAAAACTCTCTCATCCTACCGAATTTTTAAATGAGATTTTTTTCGTTTAAAGAGAATTTGAAGTCCTCTAATTTGTTAGAAATTTCACCACATTTGGACTTGAAATGAGAGACTTATGGTAGTTTTAATTTTGGGTGACGTTTCGCACACTCTTTTTAAGACGGACAACAACTCTCTCACCCAATCAAATTTTGAAACGAGATTTCGCACTTAATATGAGGGAGTTATTGAGGTTTTAATTTGGGTGACGTTTAACACACTCTTTATGAAACGGACTATATCTCTCTCACCCCATCAAATTTTGAAACGAGATTTCTTTCCTATGAAAGAGAATTAGAAGACCCCCGATTGGTAGAAATTTCACCACTTTTGGACTTAAAGTGAGAGAGTTATAGAGGTTTTAATCTTGGGTGACGTTTCGCACACTGTTTCTAAAACGGACAACAACTCCCTCACCCCAATGATTTTTAAAAGAAGATTTCTTTTCCCGGAAAGAGAATTTGAAGATTGGTAGAAATTTTACCACTTTTGAACTTAAAGTCAGAGAGTTACACAGGTTTTAATTTTGGATGACGTGTCGCACACTCTTTATAAAACGGACTACAACTCTCTCATCCCAACAAAATTTGAAATGAGATTTCTTTCCGAAGAAAAAGAATCTTAGGACATCTGATTGGTAGAAATTTCACAACTTTTGACTTCAAATGAGAGAGTTATGGAAGTTTTAATTTTGGGTGACGTTTCACACACTCTTTATAAAATGGACCAAAACTCTCTCATCCCTCCGAATTTTTAAATTAGATTTTTTTTCTTGAAAGAGAATTTGAAGACATCTAATTGATAGAAATTTCTCCAGTTTTCGACTTAAAATAAGTGAATTATGAAAGTTTTAATTTTGGGTGACGTTTCACAAACTCTTTATAAAATGGTCCAAAACTCTCTCATCCTACCGAATTTTTAAATGAGATTTTTTTCGTTGAAAGAGAATTTGAAGTCCTCTAATTTGTTAGATATTTCACCACATTTCGACTTGAAATGAGAGACTTATGGTAGTTTTAATTTTGGGTGACGTTTCGCACACTCTTTTTAAGACGGACAACAACTCTCTCACCCCATCAAATTTTGAAACGAGATTTCGCACTTAATATGAGGGAGTTATTGAGGTTTTAATTTGGGTGACGTTTAACACACTCTTTATGAAACGGACTATATCTCTCTCACCCCATCAAATTTTGAAACGAGATTTCTTTCCCATGAAAGAGAATTAGAAGACCCCCGATTGGTAGAAATTTCACCACTTTTGGACTTAAAGTGAGAGAGTTATAGAGGTTTTAATTTTGGGTGACGTTTCGCATACTCTTTGAAAAATGGACAACAACTCTCTCACCCCAATGATTTTTAAAACAAGATTTCTTTTCCCGGAAAGAGAATTTGAAGATTGGTAGAAATTTTACCACTTTTGAACTTAAAGTCAGAGAGTTACACAGGTTTTAATTTTGGATGACGTGTCGCACACTCTTTATAAAACGGACTACAACTCTCTCATCCCAACAAAATTTAAAATGAGTTTTCTTTCCGAAGAAAAAGAATCTTAGGACATCTGATTGGTAGAAATTTCACAACTTTTTGACTTCAAATGAGAGAGTTATGGAAGTTTTAATTTTGGGTGACGTTTCACACACTCTTTATAAAATGGACCAAAACTCTCTCATCCCACCGAATTTTTAAATGAGATTTTTTTTCTTGAAAGAGAATTTGAAGACATCTAATTGATAGAAATTTCTCCAGTTTTCGACTTAAAATAAGTGATTTATGAAAGTTTTAATTTTGGGTGACGTTTCACAAACTCTTTATAAAATGGTCCAAAACTCTCTCATCCTACCGAATTTTTAAATGAGATTTTTTTCGTTGAAAGAGAATTTGAAGTCCTCTAATTTGTTAGATATTTCACCACATTTCGACTTGAAATGAGAGACTTATGGTAGTTTTAATTTTGGGTGACGTTTCGCACACTCTTTTTAAGACGGACAACAACTCTCTCACCCAATCAAATTTTGAAACGAGATTTCGCACTTAATATGAGGGAGTTATTGAGGTTTTAATTTGGGTGACGTTTTAACACACTCTTTATGAACGGACTATATCTCTCTCACCCCATCAAATTTTGAAACGAGATTTCTTTCCCATGAAAGAGAATTAGAAGACCTCCGATTGGTAGAAATTTCACCACTTTTGGACTTAAAGTGAGAGAGTTATAGAGGTTTTAATTTTGGGTGACGTTTCGCACACTCTTTGAAAAACGGACAACAACTCTCTCACCCCAATGATTTTTAAAACAAGATTTCTTTTCCCGGAAAGAGAATTTGAAGACTGGTAGAAATTTCCCCACTTTTGAACTTAAAGTCAAAGAGTTACACAGGTTTTAATTTTGGATGACGTCTCGCACACTCTTTATAAAACGGACTACAACTCTCTCATCCCAACAAAATTTGAATTTAGATTTCTTTCCGAAGAAAAAGAATATTAGGACATCTGATTGGTAGAAATTTCACAACTTTTTGACTTCAAATGAGAGAGTTATGGAAGTTTTAATTTTGGGTGACGTTTCACACACTCTTTATAAAATGGACCAAAACTCTCTCATCCCACCGAATTTTTAAATGAGATTTTTTTTCTTGAAAGAGAATTTGAAGACATCTAATTGATAGAAATTTCTCCAGTTTTCGACTTAAAATAAGTGAATTATGAAAGTTTTAATTTTGGGTGACGTTTCACAAACTCTTTATAAAATGGTCCAAAACTCTCTCATCCTACCGAATTTTTAAATGAGATTTTTTTCGTTGAAAGAGAATTTGAAGTCCTCTAATTTGTTAGATATTTCACCACATTTCGACTTGAAATGAGAGACTTATGGTAGTTTTAATTTTGGGTGACGTTTCGCACACTCTTTTTAAGACGGACAACAACTCTCTCACCCCATCAAATTTTGAAACGAGATTTCGCACTTAATATGAGGGAGTTATTGAGGTTTTAATTTGGGTGACGTTTAACACACTCTTTATGAAACGGACTATATCTCTCTCACCCCATCAAATTTTGAAACGAGATTTCTTTCCCATGAAAGAGAATTAGAAGACCCCCGATTGGTAGAAATTTCACCACTTTTGGACTTAAAGTGAGAGAGTTATAGAGGTTTTAATTTTGGGTGACGTTTCGCATACTCTTTGAAAAATGGACAACAACTCTCTCACCCCAATGATTTTTAAAACAAGATTTCTTTTCCCGGAAAGAGAATTTGAAGATTGGTAGAAATTTTACCACTTTTGAACTTAAAGTCAGAGAGTTACACAGGTTTTAATTTTGGATGACGTGTCGCACACTCTTTATAAAACGGACTACAACTCTCTCATCCCAACAAAATTTAAAATGAGTTTTTTTTACGAAGAAAAAGAATCTTAGGACATCTGATTGGTAGAAATTTCACAACTTTTTGACTTCAAATGAGAGAGTTATGGAAGTTTTAATTTTGGGTGACGTTTCACACACTCTTTATAAAATGGACCAAAACTCTCTCATCCCACCGAATTTTTAAATGAGATTTTTTTTCTTGAAAGAGAATTTGAAGACATCTAATTGATAGAAATTTCTCCAGTTTTCGACTTAAAATAAGTGATTTATGAAAGTTTTAATTTTGGGTGACGTTTCACAAACTCTTTATAAAATGGTCCAAAACTCTCTCATCCTACCGAATTTTTAAATGAGATTTTTTTCGTTGAAAGAAAATTTGAAGTCCTCTAATTTGTTAGATATTTCACCACATTTCGACTTGAAATGAGAGACTTATGGTAGTTTTAATTTTGGGTGACGTTTCGCACACTCTTTTTAAGACGGACAACAACTCTCTCACCCAATCAAATTTTGAAACGAGATTTCGCACTTAATATGAGGGAGTTATTGAGGTTTTAATTTGGGTGACGTTTTAACACACTCTTTATGAACGGACTATATCTCTCTCACCCCATCAAATTTTGAAACGAGATTTCTTTCCCATGAAAGAGAATTAGAAGACCTCCGATTGGTAGAAATTTCACCACTTTTGGACTTAAAGTGAGAGAGTTATAGAGGTTTTAATTTTGGGTGACGTTTCGCACACTCTTTGAAAAACGGACAACAACTCTCTCACCCCAATGATTTTTAAAACAAGATTTCTTTTCCCGGAAAGAGAATTTGAAGACTGGTAGAAATTTCACCACTTTTGAACTTAAAGTCAAAGAGTTACACAGGTTTTAATTTTGGATGACGTCTCGCACACTCTTTATAAAACGGACTACAACTCTCTCATCCCAACAAAATTTGAATTTAGATTTCTTTCCGAAGAAAAAGAATATTAGGACATCTGATTGGTAGAAATTTCACAACTTTTTGACTTCAAATGAGAGAGTTATGGAAGTTTTAATTTTGGGTGACGTTTCACACACTCTTTATAAAATGGACCAAAACTCTCTCATCCCACCGAATTTTTAAATGAGATTTTTTTTCTTGAAAGAGAATTTGAAGACATCTAATTGATAGAAATTTCTCCAGTTTTCGACTTAAAATAAGTGAGTTATGAAAGTTTTAATTTTGGGTGACGTTTCACAAACTCTTTATAAAATGGACCAAAACTCTCTCATCCTACCGAATTTTTCAATGAGATTTTTTTCGTTGAAAGAGAATTTGAAGTCCTCTAATTTGTTAGAAATTTCACCACATTTGGACTTGAAATGAGAGACTTATGGTAGTTTTAATTTTGGGTGACGTTTCGCACACTCTTTTTAAGACGGACAACAACTCTCTCACCCCATCAAATTTTGAAACGAGATTTCGCACTTAATATGAGGGAGTTATTGAGGTTTTAATTTGGGTGACGTTTAACATACTCTTTATGAAACGGACTATATCTCTCTCACCCCATCAAATTTTGAAACGAGATTTGTTTCCCATGAAAGAGAATTAGAAGACCCCCGATTGGTAGAAATTTCACCACTTTTGGACTTAAAGTGAGAGAGTTATAGAGGTTTTAATTTTGGGTGACGTTTCGCACACTGTTTCTAAAACGGACAACAACTCTCTCACCCCAACGATTTTTAAAACAAGATTTCTTTTCCCGGAAAGAGAATTTGAAGATTGGTAGAAATTTTACCACTTTTGAACTTAAAGTCAGAGAGTTACACAGGTTTTAATTTTGGATGACGTGTCGCACACTCTTTATAAAACGGACTACAACTCTCTCATCCCAACAAAATTTGAAATGAGATTTCTTTCCGAAGAAAAAGAATCTTAGGACATCTGATTGGTAGAAATTTCACAACTTTTTCACTTCAAATGAGAGAGTTATGGAAGTTTTAATTTTGGGTGACGTTTCACACACTCTTTATAAAATGGACCAAAACTCTCTCATCCCACCGAATTTTTAAATGAGATTTTTTTTCTTGAAAGAGAATTTGAAGACATCTAATTGATAGAAATTTCTCCAGTTTTCGACTTAAAATAAGTGAGTTATGAAAGTTTTAATTTTGGGTGACGTTTCACAAACTCTTTATAAAATGGTCCAAAACTCTCTCATCCTACCGAATTTTTAAATGAGATTTTTTTCGTTGAAAGAGAATTTGAAGTCCTCTAATTTGTTAGAAATTTCACCACATTTGGACTTGAAATGAGAGACTTATGGTAGTTTTAATTTTGGGTGACGTTTCGCACACTCTTTCTAAGACGGACAACAACTCTCTCACCCCATCAAATTTTGAAACGAGATTTCGCACTTAATATGAGGGAGTTATTGAGGTTTTAATTTGGGTGACGTTTAACACACTCTTTATGAAACGGACTATATCTCTCTCACCCCATCAAATTTTGAAACGAGATTTCTTTCCCATGAAAGAGAATTAGAAGACCCCCGATTGGTAGAAATTTCACCACTTTTGGACTTAAAGTGAGAGAGTTATAGAGGTTTTAATCTTGGGTGACGTTTCGCACACTGTTTCTAAAACGGACAACAACTCTCTCACCCCAATGATTTTTAAAAGAAGATTTCTTTTCCCGGAAAGAGAATTTGAAGATTGGTAGAAATTTTACCACTTTTGAACTTAAAGTCAGAGAGTTACACAGGTTTTAATTTTGGATGACGTGTCGCACACTCTTTATAAAACGGACTACAACTCTCTCATCCCAACAAAATTTGAAATGAGATTTCTTTCCGAAGAAAAAGAATCTTAGGACATCTGATTGGTAGAAATTTCACAACTTTTGACTTCAAATGAGAGAGTTATGGAAGTTTTAATTTTGGGTGACGTTTCACACACTCTTTATAAAATGGACCAAAACTCTCTCATCCCTCCGAATTTTTAAATTAGATTTTTTTTCTTGAAAGAGAATTTGAAGACATCTAATTGATAGAAATTTCTCCAGTTTTCGACTTAAAATAAGTGAATTATGAAAGTTTTAATTTTGGGTGACGTTTCACAAACTCTTTATAAAATGGTCCAAAACTCTCTCATCCTACCGAATTTTTAAATGAGATTTTTTTCGTTGAAAGAGAATTTGAAGTCCTCTAATTTGTTAGATATTTCACCACATTTCGACTTGAAATGAGAGACTTATGGTAGTTTTAATTTTGGGTGACATTTCGCACCCTCTTTTTAAGACGGACAACAACTCTCTCACCCCATCAAATTTTGAAACGAGATTTCGCACTTAATATGAGGGAGTTATTGAGGTTTTAATTTGGGTGACGTTTAACACACTCTTTATGAAACGGACTATATCTCTCTCACCCTATCAAATTTTGAAGCGAGATTTCTTTCCCATGAAAGAGAATTAGAAGACCCCCGATTGGTAGAAATTTCACCACTTTTGGACTTAAAGTGAGAGAGTTATAGAGGTTTTAATTTTGGGTGACGTTTCGCATACTCTTTGAAAAATGGACAACAACTCTCTCACCCCAATGATTTTTAAAACAAGATTTCTTTTCCCGGAAAGAGAATTTGAAGATTGGTAGAAATTTTACCACTTTTGAACTTAAAGTCAGAGAGTTACACAGGTTTTAATTTTGGATGACGTGTCGCACACTCTTTATAAAACGGACTACAACTCTCTCATCCCAACAAAATTTAAAATGAGTTTTCTTTCCGAAGAAAAAGAATCTTAGGACATCTGATTGGTAGAAATTTCACAACTTTTTGACTTCAAATGAGAGAGTTATGGAAGTTTTAATTTTGGGTGACGTTTCACACACTCTTTATAAAATGGACCAAAACTCTCTCATCCCACCGAATTTTTAAATGAGATTTTTTTCTTGAAAGAGAATTTGAAGACATCTAATTGATAGAAATTTCTCCAGTTTTCGACTTAAAATAAGTGATTTATGAAAGTTTTAATTTTGGGTGACGTTTCACAAACTCTTTATAAAATGGTCCAAAACTCTCTCATCCTACCGAATTTTTAAATGAGATTTTTTTCGTTGAAAGAGAATTTGAAGTCCTCTAATTTGTTAGATATTTCACCACATTTCGACTTGAAATGAGAGACTTATGGTAGTTTTAATTTTGGGTGACGTTTCGCACACTCTTTTTAAGACGGACAACAACTCTCTCACCTCATCAAATTTTGAAACGAGATTTCGCACTTAATATGAGGGAGTTATTGAGGTTTTAATTTGGGTGACGTTTTAACACACTCTTTATGAACGGACTATATCTCTCTCACCCCATCAAATTTTGAAACGAGATTTCTTTCCCATGAAAGAGAATTAGAAGACCTCCGATTGGTAGAAATTTCACCACTTTTGGACTTAAAGTGAGAGAGTTATAGAGGTTTTAATTTTGGGTGACGTTTCGCATACTCTTTGAAAAACGGACAACAACTCTCTCACCCCAATGATTTTTAAAACAAGATTTCTTTTCCCGGAAAGAGAATTTGAAGACTGGTAGAAATTTCACCACTTTTGAACTTAAAGTCAAAGAGTTACACAGGTTTTAATTTTGGATGACGTCTCGCACACTCTTTATAAAACGGACTACAACTCTCTCATCCCAACAAAATTTGAATTTAGATTTCTTTCCGAAGAAAAAGAATATTAGGACATCTGATTGGTAGAAGTTTCACAACTTTTTGACTTCAAATGAGAGAGTTATGGAAGTTTTAATTTTGGGTGACGTTTCACACACTCTTTATAAAATGGACCAAAACTCTCTCATCCCACCGAATTTTTAAATGAGATTTTTTTTCTTGAAAGAGAATTTGAAGACATCTAATTGATAGAAATTTCTCCAGTTTTCGACTTAAAATAAGTGAGTTATGAAAGTTTTAATTTTGGGTGACGTTTCACAAACTCTTTATAAAATGGACCAAAACTGTCTCATCCTACTGAATTTTTCAATGAGATTTTTTTCGTTGAAAGAGAATTTGAAGTCCTCTAATTTGTTAGAAATTTCACCACATTTGGACTTGAAATGAGAGACTTATGGTAGTTTTAATTTTGGGTGACGTTTCGCACACTCTTTTTAAGACGGACAACAACTCTCTCACCCCATCAAATTTTGAAACGAGATTTCGCACTTAATATGAGGGAGTTATTGAGGTTTTAATTTGGGTGACGTTTAACACACTCTTTATGAAACGGACTATATCTCTCTCACCCCATCAAATTTTGAAACGAGATTTCTTTCCCATGAAAGAGAATTAGAAGACCCCCGATTGGTAGAAATTTCACCACTTTTGGACTTAAAGTGAGAGAGTTATAGAGGTTTTAATTTTGGGTGACGTTTCGCACACTGTTTCTAAAACGGACAACAACTCTCTCACCCCAACGATTTTTAAAACAAGATTTCTTTTCCCGGAAAGAGAATTTGAAGATTGGTAGAAATTTTACCACTTTTGAACTTAAAGTCAGAGAGTTACACAGGTTTTAATTTTGGATGACGTGTCGCACACTCTTTATAAAACGGACTACAACTCTCTCATCCCAACAAAATTTGAAATGAGATTTCTTTCCGAAGAAAAATAATCTTAAGACATCTGATTGGTAGAAATTTCACAACTTTTTGACTTCAAATGAGAGAGTTATGGAAGTTTTAATTTTGGGTGACGTTTCACACACTCTTTATAAAATGTACCAAAACTCTCTCATCCCACCGAATTTTTAAATGAGATTTTTTTTCTTGAAAGAGAATTTGAAGACATCTAATTGATAGAAATTTCCCCAGTTTTCGACTTAAAATAAGTGAGTTATGAAAGTTTTAATTTTGGGTGACGTTTCACAAACTCTTTATAAAATGGTCCAAAACTCTCTCATCCTACCGAATTTTTAAATGAGATTTTTTTTGTTGAAAGAGAATTTGAAGTCCTCTAATTTGTTAGAAATTTCACCACATTTGGACTTGAAATGAGAGACTTATGGTAGTTTTAATTTTGGGTGACGTTTCGCACACTCTTTTTAAGACGGACAACAACTCTCTCACCCCATCAAATTTTGAAACGAGATTTCGCACTTAATATGAGGGAGTTATTGAGGTTTTAATTTTGATGACGTTTAACACACTCTTTATGAAACGGACTATATCTCTCTCACCCCATCAAATTTTGAAACGAGATTTCTTTCCCATGAAAGAGAATTAGAAGACCCCCGATTGGTAGAAATTTCACCACTTTTGGACTTAAAGTGAGAGAGTTATAGAGGTTTTAATTTTGGGTGACGTTTCGCACACTGTTTCTAAAACGGACAACAACTCTCTCACCCCAACGATTTTTAAAGTCAGAGAGTTACACAGGTTTTAATTTTGGATGACGTGTCGCACACTCTTTATAAAACGGACTACAACTCTCTCATCCCAAGAAAATTTGAAATGAGATTTCTTTCCGAAGAAAAAGAATCTTAGGACATCTGATTGGTAGAAATTTCACAACTTTTTGACTTCAAATGAGAGAGTTATGGAAGTTTTAATTTTGGGTGACGTTTCACACACTCTTTATAAAATGGACCAAAACTCTCTCATCCCACCGAATTTTTAAATGAGATTTTTTTTCTTGAAAGAGAATTTGAAGACATCTAATTGATAGAAATTTCTCCAGTTTTCGACTTAAAATAAGTGAGTTATGAAAGTTTTAATTTTGGGTGACGTTTCACAAACTCTTTATAAAATGGTCCAAAACTCACTCATCCTACCGTATTTTTAAATGAGATTTTTTTCGTTGAAAGAGAATTTGAAGTCCTCTAATTTGTTAGAAATTTCACCACATTTGGACTTGAAATGAGAGACTTATGGTAGTTTTAATTTTGGGTGACGTTTCGCACACTCTTTTTAAGACGGACAACAACTCTCTCACCCCATCAAATTTTGAAATGAGATTTCGCACTTAATATGAGGGAGTTATTGAGGTTTTAATTTGGGTGACGTTTAACACACTCTTTATGAAACGGACTATATCTCTCTCACCCCATCAAATTTTGAAACGAGATTTCTTTCCCATGAAAGAGAATTAGAAGACCCCCGATTGGTAGAAATTTCACCACTTTTGGACTTAAAGTGAGAGAGTTATAGAGGTTTTAATTTTGGGTGACGTTTCGCACACTGTTTCTAAATCGGACAACAACTCTCTCACCCCAACGATTTTTTAAACAAGATTTCTTTTCCCGGAAAGAGAATTTGAAGATTGGTAGAAATTTTACCACTTTTGAACTTAAAGTCAGAGAGTTACACAGGTTTTAATTTTGGATGACGTGTCGCACACTCTTTATAAAACGGACTACAACTCTCTCATCCCAACAAAATTTGAAATGAGATTTCTTTCCGAAGAAAAAGAATCTTAGGACATCTGATTGGTAGAAATTTCACAACTTTTTGACTTCAAATGAGAGAGTTATGGAAGTTTTAATTTTGGGTGACGTTTCACACACTCTTTATAAAATGTACCAAAACTCTCTCATCCCACCGAATTTTTAAATGAGATTTTTTTTCTTGAAAGAGAATTTGAAGACATCTAATTGATAGAAATTTCTCCAGTTTTCGACTTAAAATAAGTGAGTTATGAAAGTTTTAATTTTGGGTGACGTTTCACAAACTCTTTATAAAATGGTCCAAAACTCTCTCATCCTACCGAATTTTTAAATGAGATTTTTTTCGTTGAAAGAGAATTTGAAGTCCTCTAATTTGTTAGAAATTTCACCACATTTGGACTTGAAATGAGAGACTTATGGTAGTTTTAATTTTGGGTGACGTTTCGCACACTCTTTTTAAGACGGACAACAACTCTCTCACCCCATCAAATTTTGAAACGAGATTTCGCACTTAATATGAGGGAGTTATTGAGGTTTTAATTTGGGTGACGTTTAACACACTCTTTATGAAACGGACTATATCTCTCTCACCCCATCAAATTTTGAAACGAGATTTCTTTCCCATGAAAGAGAATTAGAAGACCCCCGATTGGTAGAAATTTCACCACTTTTGGACTTAAAGTGAGAGAGTTATAGAGGTTTTAATCTTGGGTGACGTTTCGCACACTGTTTCTAAAACGGACAACAACTCTCTCACCCCAACGATTTTTAAAACAAGATTTCTTTTCCCGTAAAGAGAATTTGAAGATTGGTAGAAATTTTACCACTTTTGAACTTAAAGTCAGAGAGTTACAAAGGTTTAATTTTGGATGACGTGGCGCACACTCTTTATAAAACGGACTACAACTCTCTCATCCCAACAAAATTTGAAATGAGATTTCTTTCCGAAGAAAATGAATCTTAGGACATCTGATTGGTAGAAATTTCACAACTTTTTGACTTCAAATGAGAGAGTTATGGAAGTTTTAATTTTGGGTGACGTTTCACACACTCTTTATAAAATGGACCAAAACTCTCTCATCCCACCGAATTTTTAAATGAGATTTTTTTTCTTGAAAGAGAATTTGAAGACATCTAATTGATAGAAATTTCTCCAGTTTTCGACTTAAAATAAGTGAGTTATGAAAGTTTTAATTTTGGGTGACGTTTCACAAACTCTTTATAAAATGGTCCAAAACTCTCTCATCCTACCGAATTTTTAAATGAGATTTTTTTCGTTGAAAGAGAATTTGAAGTCCTCTAATTTGTTAGATATTTCACCACATTTCGACTTGAAATGAGAGACTTATGGTAGTTTTAATTTTGGGTGACGTTTCGCACACTCTTTTTAAGACGGACAACAACTCCCTCACCCCATCAAATTTTGAAACGAGATTTCGCACTTAATATGAGGGAGTTATTGAGGTTTTAATTTGGGTGACGTTTTAACACACTCTTTATGAAACGGACTATATCTCTCTCACCCCATCAAATTTTGAAACGAGATTTCTTTCCCATGAAAGAGAATTAGAAGACCTCCGATTGGTAGAAATTTCACCACTTTTGGACTTAAAGTGAGAGAGTTATAGAGGTTTTAATTTTGGGTGACGTTTCGCATACTCTTTGAAAAACGGACAACAACTCTCTCACCCCAATGATTTTTAAAACAAGATTTCTTTTCCCGGAAAGAGAATTTGAAGACTGGTAGAAATTTCACCACTTTTGAACTTAAAGTCAAAGAGTTACACAGGTTTTAATTTTGGATGACGTCTCGCACACTCTTTATAAAACGGACTACAACTCTCTCATCCCAACAAAATTTGAATTTAGATTTCTTTCCGAAGAAAAAGAATATTAGGACATCTGATTGGTAGAAGTTTCACAACTTTTTGACTTCAAATGAGAGAGTTATGGAAGTTTTAATTTTGGGTGACGTTTCACACACTCTTTATAAAATGGACCAAAACTCTCTCATCCCACCGAATTTTTAAATGAGATTTTTTTTCTTGAAAGAGAATTTGAAGACATCTAATTGATAGAAATTTCTCCAGTTTTCGACTTAAAATAAGTGAGTTATGAAAGTTTTAATTTTGGGTGACGTTTCACAAACTCTTTATAAAATGGTCCAAAACTCACTCATCCTACCGTATTTTTAAATGAGATTTTTTTCGTTGAAAGAGAATTTGAAGTCCTCTAATTTGTTAGAAATTTCACCACATTTGGACTTGAAATGAGAGACTTATGGTAGTTTTAATTTTGGGTGACGTTTCGCACACTCTTTTTAAGACGGACAACAACTCTCTCACCCCATCAAATTTTGAAACGAGATTTCGCACTTAATATGAGGGAGTTATTGAGGTTTTAATTTGGGTGACGTTTAACACACTCTTTATGAAACGGACTATATCTCTCTCACCCCATCAAATTTGGAACGAGATTTCTTTCCCATGAAAGAGAATTAGAAGACCCCCGATTGGTAGAAATTTCACCACTTTTGGACTTAAAGTGAGAGAGTTATAGAGGTTTTAATCTTGGGTGACGTTTCGCACACTGTTTCTAAAACGGACAACAACTCTCTCACCCCAACGATTTTTAAAACAAGATTTCTTTTCCCGTAAAGAGAATTTGAAGATTGGTAGAAATTTTACCACTTTTGAACTTAAAGTCAGAGAGTTACACAGGTTTTAATTTTGGATGACGTGGCGCACACTCTTTATAAAACGGACTACAACTCTCTCATCCCAACAAAATTTGAAATGAGATTTCTTTCCGAAGAAAAAGAATCTTAGGACATCTGATTGGTAGAAATTTCACAACTTTTTGACTTCAAATGAGAGAGTTATGGAAGTTTTAATTTTGGGTGACGTTTCACACACTCTTTATAAAATGGACCAAAACTCTCTCATCCCACCGAATTTTTAAATGAGATTTTTTTTCTTGAAAGAGAATTTGAAGACATCTAATTGATAGAAATTTCTCCAGTTTTCGACTTAAAATAAGTGAGTTATGAAAGTTTTAATTTTGGGTGACGTTTCACAAACTCTTTATAAAATGGTCCAAAACTCTCTCATCCTACCGAATTTTTAAATGAGATTTTTTTGGTTGAAAGAGAATTTGAAGTCCTCTAATTTGTTAGATATTTCACCACATTTCGACTTGAAATGAGAGACTTATGGTAGTTTTAATTTTGGGTGACGTTTCGCACACTCTTTTTAAGACGGACAACAACTCCCTTACCCCATCAAATTTTGAAACGAGATTTCGCACTTAATATGAGGGAGTTATTGAGGTTTTAATTTGGGTGACGTTTTAACACACTCTTTATGAAACGGACTATATCTCTCTCACCCCATCAAATTTTGAAACGAGATTTCTTTCCCATGAAAGAGAATTAGAAGACCTCCGATTGGTAGAAATTTCACCACTTTTGGACTTAAAGTGAGAGAGTTATAGAGGTTTTAATTTTGGGTGACGTTTCGCATACTCTTTGAAAAACGGACAACAACTCTCTCACCCCAATGATTTTTAAAACAAGATTTCTTTTCCCGGAAAGAGAATTTGAAGATTGGTAGAAATTTCACCACTTTTGAACTTAAAGTCAAAGAGTTACAAAGGTTTTAATTTTGGATGACGTCTCGCACACTCTTTATAAAACGGACTACAACTCTCTCATCCCAACAAAATTTGAAATTAGATTTCTTTTTTTAAGAAAAAGAATCTTAGGACATCTGATTGGTAGAAATTTCACAACTTTTTGACTTCAAATGAGAGAGTTATGGAAGTTTTAATTTTGGGTGACGTTTCACACACTCTTTATAAAATGGACCAAAACTCTCTCATCCCACCGAATTTTTAAATGAGATTTTTTTTCTTGAAAGAGAATTTGAAGACATCTAATTGATAGAAATTTCTCCAGTTTTCGACTTAAAATAAGTGAGTTATGAAAGTAATAATTTTGGGTGACGTTTCACAAACTCTTTATAAAATGGTCCAAAACTCACTCATCCTACCGTATTTTTAAATGAGATTTTTTTCGTTGAAAGAGAATTTGAAGTCCTCTAATTTGTTAGAAATTTCACCACATTTCGACTTGAAATGAGAGACTTATGGTAGTTTTAATTTTGGGTGACGTTTCGCACACTCTTTTTAAGACGGACAACAACTCTCTCACCCCATCAAATTTTGAAACGAGATTTCGCACTTAATATGAGGGAGTTATTGAGGTTTTAATTTGGGTGACGTTTAACACACTCTTTATGAAACGGACTATATCTCTCTCACCCCATCAAATTTTGAAACGAGATTTCTTTCTCATGAAAGAGAATTAGAAGAACCCCGATTGGTAGAAATTTCACCACTTTTGGACTTAAAGTGAGAGAGTTATAGAGGTTTTAATCTTGGGTGACGTTTCGCACACTGTTTTTAAAACGGACAACAACTCTCTCACCCCAACGATTTTTAAAACAAGATTTCTTTTCCCGTAAAGAGAATTTGAAGATTGGTAGAAATTTTACCACTATTGAACTTAAAGTCAGAGAGTTACACAGGTTTTAATTTTGGATGACGTGGCGCACACTCTTTATAAAACGGACTACAACTCTCTCATCCAAACAAAATTTGAAATGAGATTTCTTTCCGAAGAAAAAGAATCTTAGGACATCTGATTGGTAGAAATTTCACAACTTTTTGACTTCAAATGAGAGAGTTATGGAAGTTTTAATTTTGGGTGACGTTTCACACACTCTTTATAAAATGGACCAAAACTCTCTCATCCCACCGAATTTCTAAATGAGATTTTTTTTCTTGAAAGAGAATTTGAAGACATCTAATTGATAGAAATTTCTCCAGTTTTCGACTTAAAATAAGTGAGTTATGAAAGTTTTAATTTTGGGTGACGTTTCACAAACTCTTTATAAAATGGTCCAAAACTCTCTCATCCTACCGAATTTTTAAATGAGATTTTTTTCGTTGAAAGAGAATTTGAAGTCCTCTAATTTGTTAGATATTTCACCACATTTCGACTTGAAATGAGAGACTTATGGTAGTTTTAATTTTGGGTGACGTTTCGCACACTCTTTTTAAGACGGACAACAACTCCCTCACCCCATCAAATTTTGAAACGAGATTTCGCACTTAATATGAGGGAGTTATTGAGGTTTTAATTTGGGTGACGTTTTAACACACTCTTTATGAAACGGACTATATCTCTCTCACCCCATCAAATTTTGAAACGAGATTTCTTTCCCATGAAAGAGAATTAGAAGACCTCCGATTGGTAGAAATTTCACCACTTTTGGACTTAAAGTGAGAGAGTTATAGAGGTTTTAATTTTGGGTGACGTTTCGCATACTCTTTGAAAAACGGACAACAACTCTCTCACCCCAACGATTTTTAAAACAAGATTTCTTTTCCCGAAAAGAGAATTTGAAGATTGGTAGAAATTTTACCACTTTTGAACTTAAAGTCAGAGAGTTACAAAGGTTTAATTTTGGATGACGTGGCGCACACTCTTTATAAAACGGACTACAACTCTCTCATCCCCACAAAATTTGAAATGAGATTTCTTTCCGAAGAAAATGAATCTTAGGACATCTGATTGGTAGAAATTTCACAACTTTTTGACTTCAAATGAGAGAGTTATGGAAGTTTTAATTTTGGGTGACGTTTCACACACTCTTTATAAAATGGACCAAAACTCTCTCATCCCACCGAATTTTTAAATGAGATTTTTTTTCTTGAAAGAGAATTTGAAGACATCTAATTGATAGAAATTTCTCCAGTTTTCGACTTAAAATAAGTGAGTTATGAAAGTTTTAATTTTGGGTGACGTTTCACAAACTCTTTATAAAATGGTCTAAAACTCTCTCATCCTACCGAATTTTTAAATGAGATTTTTTTCGTTGAAAGAGAATTTGAAGTCCTCTAATTTGTTAGATATTTCACCACATTTCGACTTGAAATGAGAGACTTATGGTAGTTTTAATTTTGGGTGACGTTTCGCACACTCTTTTTAAGACGGACAACAACTCCCTCACCCCATCAAATTTTGAAACGAGATTTCGCACTTAATATGAGGGAGTTATTGAGGTTTTAATTTGGGTGACGTTTTAACACACTCTTTATGAGACGGACAACAACTCCCTCACCCCATCAAATTTTGAAACGAGATTTCGCACTTAATATGAGGGAGTTATTGAGGTTTTAATTTGGGTGACGTTTAACACACTCTTTATGAAACGGACTATATCTCTCTCACCCCATCAAATTTTGAAACGAGATTTCTTTCCTATGAAAGAGAATTAGAAGAACCCCGATTGGTAGAAATTTCACCACTTTTGGACTTAAAGTGAGAGAGTTATAGAGGTTTTAATCTTTGGTGACGTTTCGCACACTGTTTCTAAAACGGACAACAACTCTCTCACCCCAACGATTTTTAAAACAAGATTTCTTTTCCCGTAAAGAGAATTTGAAGATTGGTAGAAATTTTACCACTTTTGAACTTAAAGTCAGAGAGTTACACAGGTTTTAATTTTGGATGACGTGGCGCACACTCTTTATAAAACGGACTACAACTCTCTCATCCCAACAAAATTTGAAATGAGATTTCTTTCCGAAGAAAAAGAATCTTAGGACATCTGATTGGTAGAAATTTCACAACTTTTTGACTTCAAATGAGAGAGTTATGGAAGTTTTAATTTTGGGTGACGTTTCACACACTCTTTATAAAATGGACCAAAACTCTCTCATCCCACCGAATTTTTAAATGAGATTTTTTTTCTTGAAAGAGAATTTGAAGACATC
Source organism: Tasmannia lanceolata (assembly GCF_043159265.1). Taxonomy (NCBI): domain Eukaryota; kingdom Viridiplantae; phylum Streptophyta; class Magnoliopsida; order Canellales; family Winteraceae; genus Tasmannia; species Tasmannia lanceolata. Next base: position 2,903,361 of record NW_027518713.1, on the reverse strand, counting down.
TAATTGATAGAAATTTCTCCAGTTTTCGACTTAAAATAAGTGAGTTATGAAAGTTTTAATTTTGGGTGACGTTTCACAAACTCTTTATAAAATTGTCCAAAACTCTCTCATCCTACCGAATTTTTAAATGAGATTTTTTTCGTTGAAAGAGAATTTGAAGTCCTCTAATTTGTTAGATATTTCACCACATTTCGACTTGAAATGAGAGACTTATGGTAGTTTTAATTTTGGGTGACGTTTCGCACACTCTTTTTAAGACGGACAACAACTCCCTCACCCCATCAAATTTTGAAACGAGATTTCGCACTTAATATGAGGGAGTTATTGAGGTTTTAATTTGGGTGACGTTTTAACACACTCTTTATGAAACGGACTATATCTCTCTCACCCCATCAAATTTTGAAACGAGATTTCTTTCCCATGAAAGAGAATTAGAAGACCTCCGATTGGTAGAAATTTCACCACTTTTGGACTTAAAGTGAGAGAGTTATAGAGGTTTTAATTTTGGGTGACGTTTCGCATACTCTTTGAAAAACGGACAACAACTCTCTCACCCCAATGATTTTTAAAACAAGATTTCTTTTCCCGGAAAGAGAATTTGAAGATTGGTAGAAATTTCACCACTTTTGAACTTAAAGTCAAAGAGTTACAAAGGTTTTAATTTTGGATGACGTCTCGCACACTCTTTATAAAACGGACTACAACTCTCTCATCCCAACAAAATTTGAAATTAGATTTCTTTTTTTAAGAAAAAGAATCTTAGGACATCTGATTGGTAGAAATTTCACAACTTTTTGACTTCAAATGAGAGAGTTATGGAAGTTTTAATTTTGGGTGACGTTTCACACACTCTTTATAAAATGGACCAAAACTCTCTCATCCCACCGAATTTTTAAATGAGATTTTTTTTCTTGAAAGAGAATTTGAAGACATCTAATTGATAGAAATTTCTCCAGTTTTCGACTTAAAATAAGTGAGTTATGAAAGTTTTAATTTTGGGTGACGTTTCACAAACTCTTTATAAAATGGTCCAAAACTCACTCATCCTACCGTATTTTTAAATGAGATTTTTTTCGTTGAAAGAGAATTTGAAGTCCTCTAATTTGTTAGAAATTTCACCACATTTCGACTTGAAATGAGAGACTTATGGTAGTTTTAATTTTGGGTGACGTTTCGCACACTCTTTTTAAGACGGACAACAACTCTCTCACCCCATCAAATTTTGAAACGAGATTTCGCACTTAATATGAGGGAGTTATTGAGGTTTTAATTTGGGTGACGTTTAACACACTCTTTATGAAACGGACTATATCTCTCTCACCCCATCAAATTTTGAAACGAGATTTCTTTCCCATGAAAGAGAATTAGAAGAACCCCGATTGGTAGAAATTTCACCACTTTTGGACTTAAAGTGAGAGAGTTATAGAGGTTATAATTTTGGGTGACGTTTCGCACACTGTTTGTAAAACGGACAACAACTCTCTCACCCCAACGATTTTTAAAACAAGATTTCTTTTCCCGGAAAGAGAATTTGAAGATTGGTAGAAATTTTACCACTTTTGAACTTAAAGTCAGAGAGTTACACAGGTTTTAATTTTGGATGACGTGTCGCACACTCTTTATAAAACGGACTACAACTCTCTCATCCCAACAAAATTTGAAATGAGATTTCTTTCCGAAGAAAAAGAATCTTAGGACATCTGATTGGTAGAAATTTCACAACTTTTTGACTTCAAATGAGAGAGTTATGGAAGTTTTAATTTTGGGTGACGTTTCACACACTCTTTATAAAATGGACCAAAACTCTCTCATCCCACCGAATTTTTAAATGAGATTTTTTTTCTTGAAAGAGAATTTGAAGACATCTAATTGATAGAAATTTCTCCAGTTTTCGACTTAAAATAAGTGAGTTATGAAAGTTTTAATTTTGGGTGACGTTTCACAAACTCTTTATAAAATGGTCCAAAACTCACTCATCCTACCGTATTTTTAAATGAGATTTTTTTCGTTGAAAGAGAATTTGAAGTCTTCTAATTTGTTAGAAATTTCACCACATTTCGACTTGAAATGAGAGACTTATGGTAGTTTTAATTTTGGGTGACGTTTCGCACACTCTTTTTAAGACGGACAACAACTCTCTCACCCCATCAAATTTTGAAACGAGATTTCGCACTGAATATGAGGGAGTTATTGAGGTTTTAATTTGGGTGACGTTTAACACACTCTTTATGAAACGGACTATATCTCTCTCACCCCATCAAATTTTGAAACGAGATTTCTTTCCCATGAAAGAGAATTAGAAGACCCCCGATTGGTAGAAATTTCACCACTTTTGGACTTAAAGTGAGAGAGTTATAGAGGTTTTAATTTTGGGTGACGTTTCGCACACTGTTTCTAAAACGGACAACAACTCTCTCACCCCAACGATTTTTAAAAGAAGATTTCTTTTCTCGGAAAGAGAATTTGAAGATTGGTAGAAATTTTACCACTTTTGAACTTAAAGTCAGAGAGTTACACAGGTTTTAATTTTGGATGACGTGTCGCACACTCTTTATAAAACGGACTACAACTCTGTCATCCCAACAAAATTTGAAATGAGATTTCTTTCCGAAGAAAAAGAATCTTAGGACATCTGATTGGTAGAAATTTCACAACTTTTTGACTTCAAATGAGAGAGTTATGAAAGTTTTAATTTTGGGTGACGTTTCACACACTCTTTATAAAATGGACCAAAACTCTCTCATCCCACCGAATTTTTAAATGAGATTTTTTTTCTTGAAAGAGAATTTGAAGACATCTAATTGTTAGAAATTTCTCCAATTTTCGACTTAAAATAAGTGAGTTATGAAAGTTTTAATTTTGGGTGACGTTTCGCAAACTCTTTATAAAATGGTCCAAAACTCTCATCCTACCGAATTTTTAAATGAGATTTTTTTCGTTGAAAGAGAATTTGAAGTCCTCTAATTTGTTAGATATTTCACCACATTTCGACTTGAAATGAGAGACTTATGGTAGTTTTAATTTTGGGTGACGTTTCGTACACTCTTTTTAAGACGGACAACAACTCTCTCACCCCATCAAATTTTGAAACTAGATTTCGCACTTAATATGAGGGAGTTATTGAGGTTTTAATTTGGGTGACGTTTTAACACACTCTTTATGAAACGGACTATATCTCTCTCACCCCATCAAATTTTGAAACGAGATTTCTTTCCCATGAAAGAGAATTAGAAGACCTCCGATTGGTAGAAATTTCACCACTTTTGGACTTAAAGTGAGAGAGTTATAGAGGTTTTAATTTTGGGTGACGTTTCGCATACTCTTTGAAAAACGGACAACAACTCTCTCACCCCAATGATTTTTAAAACAAGATTTCTTTTTCCGGAAAGAGAATTTGAAGATTGGTAGAAATTTCACCACTTTTGAACTTAAAGTCAGAGAGTTACACAGGTTTTAATTTTGGATGACGTCTCGCACACTCTTTATAAAACGGACTACAACTCTCTCATCCCAACAAAATTTGAAATTAGATTTCTTTCCGAAGAAAAAGAATCTTAGGACATCTGATTGGTAGAAATTTCACAACTTTTTGACTTCAAATGAGAGAGTTATGGAAGTTTTAATTTTGGGTGACGTTTCACACACTCTTTATAAAATGGACCAAAACTCTCTCATCCCACCGAATTTTTAAATGAGATTTTTTTTCTTGAAAGAGAATTTGAAGACATCTAATTGTTAGAAATTTCTCCAATTTTCGACTTAAAATAAGTGAGTTATGAAAGTTTTAATTTTGGGTGACGTTTCGCAAACTCTTTATAAAATGGTCCAAAACTCTCATCCTACCGAATTTTTAAATGAGATTTTTTTCGTTGAAAGAGAATTTGAAGTCCTCTAATTTGTTAGATATTTCACCACATTTCGACTTGAAATGAGAGACTTATGGTAGTTTTAATTTTGGGTGACGTTTCGTACACTCTTTTTAAGACGGACAACAACTCTCTCACCCCATCAAATTTTGACACTAGATTTCGCACTTAATATGAGGGAGTTATTGAGGTTTTAATTTGGGTGACGTTTTAACACACTCTTTATGAAACGGACTATATCTCTCTCACCCCATCAAATTTTGAAACGAGATTTCTTTCCCATGAAAGAGAATTAGAAGACCTCCGATTGGTAGAAATTTCACCACTTTTGGACTTAAAGTGAGAGAGTTATAGAGGTTTTAATTTTGGGTGACGTTTCGCATACTCTTTGAAAAACGGACAACAACTCTCTCACCCCAATGATTTTTAAAACAAGATTTCTTTTCCCGGAAAGAGAATTTGAAGATTGGTAGAAATTTCACCACTTTTGAACTTAAAGTCAGAGAGTTACACAGGTTTTAATTTTGGATGACGTCTCGCACACTCTTTATAAAACGGACTACAACTCTCTCATCCCAACAAAATTTGAAATTAGATTTCTTTCCGAAGAAAAAGAATCTTAGGACATCTGATTGGTAGAAATTTCACAACTTTTTGACTTCAAATGAGAGAGTTATGGAAGTTTTAATTTTGGGTGACGTTTCACACACTCTTTATAAAATGGACCAAAACTCTCTCATCCCACCGAATTTTTAAATGAGATTTTTTTTCATGAAAGAGAATTTGAAGACATCTAATTGATAGAAATTTCTCCAGTTTTCGACTTAAAATAAGTGAGTTATGAAAGTTTTAATTTTGGGTGACGTTTCACAAACTCTTTATAAAATGGTCCAAAACTCACTCATCCTACCGTATTTTTAAATGAGATTTTTTTCGTTGAAAGAGAATTTGAAGTCCTCTAATTTGTTAGAAATTTCACCACATTTCGACTTGAAATGAGAGACTTATGGTAGTTTTAATTTTGGGTGACGTTTCGCACACTCTTTTTAAGACGGACAACAACTCTCTCACCCCATCAAATTTTGAAACGAGATTTCGCACTTAATATGAGGGAGTTATTGAGGTTTTAATTTGGGTGACGTTTAACACACTCTTTATGAAACGGACTATATCTCTCTCACCCCATCAAATTTTGAAACGAGATTTCTTTCCCATGAAAGAGAATTAGAAGACCCCTGATTGGTAGAAATTTCACCACTTTTGGACTTAAAGTGAGAGAGTTATAGAGGTTTTAATTTTGGGTGACGTTTCGCACACTGTTTCTAAAACGGACAACAACTCTCTCACCCCAACGATTTTTAAAAGAAGATTTCTTTTCTCGGAAAGAGAATTTGAAGATTGGTAGAAATTTTACCACTTTTGAACTTAAAGTCAGAGAGTTACACAGGTTTTAATTTTGGATGACGTGTCGCACACTCTTTATAAAACGGACTACAACTCTGTCATCCCAACAAAATTTGAAATGAGATTTCTTTCCGAAGAAAAAGAATCTTAGGACATCTGATTGGTAGAAATTTCACAACTTTTTGACTTCAAATGAGAGAGTTATGAAAGTTTTAATTTTGGGTGACGTTTCACACACTCTTTATAAAATGGACCAAAACTCTCTCATCCCACCGAATTTTTAAATGAGATTTTTTTTCTTGAAAGAGAATTTGAAGACATCTAATTGTTAGAAATTTCTCCAATTTTCGACTTAAAATAAGTGAGTTATGAAAGTTTTAATTTTGGGTGACGTTTCGCAAACTCTTTATAAAATGGTCCAAAACTCTCATCCTACCGAATTTTTAAATGAGATTTTTTTCGTTGAAAGAGAATTTGAAGTCCTCTAATTTGTTAGATATTTCACCACATTTCGACTTGAAATGAGAGACTTATGGTAGTTTTAATTTTGGGTGACGTTTCGTACACTCTTTTTAAGACGGACAACAACTCTCTCACCCCATCAAATTTTGAAACTAGATTTCGCACTTAATATGAGGGAGTTATTGAGGTTTTAATTTGGGTGACGTTTTAACACACTCTTTATGAAACGGACTATATCTCTCTCACCCCATCAAATTTTGAAACGAGATTTCTTTCCCATGAAAGAGAATTAGAAGACCTCCGATTGGTAGAAATTTCACCACTTTTGGACTTAAAGTGAGAGAGTTATAGAGGTTTTAATTTTGGGTGACGTTTCGCATACTCTTTGAAAAACGGACAACAACTCTCTCACCCCAATGATTTTTAAAACAAGATTTCTTTTTCCGGAAAGAGAATTTGAAGATTGGTAGAAATTTCACCACTTTTGAACTTAAAGTCAGAGAGTTACACAGGTTTTAATTTTGGATGACGTCTCGCACACTCTTTATAAAACGGACTACAACTCTCTCATCCCAACAAAATTTGAAATTAGATTTCTTTCCGAAGAAAAAGAATCTTAGGACATCTGATTGGTAGAAATTTCACAACTTTTTGACTTCAAATGAGAGAGTTATGGAAGTTTTAATTTTGGGTGACGTTTCACACACTCTTTATAAAATGGACCAAAACTCTCTCATCCCACCGAATTTTTAAATGAGATTTTTTTTCTTGAAAGAGAATTTGAAGACATCTAATTGTTAGAAATTTCTCCAATTTTCGACTTAAAATAAGTGAGTTATGAAAGTTTTAATTTTGGGTGACGTTTCGCAAACTCTTTATAAAATGGTCCAAAACTCTCATCCTACCGAATTTTTAAATGAGATTTTTTTCGTTGAAAGAGAATTTGAAGTCCTCTAATTTGTTAGATATTTCACCACATTTCGACTTGAAATGAGAGACTTATGGTAGTTTTAATTTTGGGTGACGTTTCGTACACTCTTTTTAAGACGGACAACAACTCTCTCACCCCATCAAATTTTGACACTAGATTTCGCACTTAATATGAGGGAGTTATTGAGGTTTTAATTTGGGTGACGTTTTAACACACTCTTTATGAAACGGACTATATCTCTCTCACCCCATCAAATTTTGAAACGAGATTTCTTTCCCATGAAAGAGAATTAGAAGACCTCCGATTGGTAGAAATTTCACCACTTTTGGACTTAAAGTGAGAGAGTTATAGAGGTTTTAATTTTGGGTGACGTTTCGCATACTCTTTGAAAAACGGACAACAACTCTCTCACCCCAATGATTTTTAAAACAAGATTTCTTTTCCCGGAAAGAGAATTTGAAGATTGGTAGAAATTTCACCACTTTTGAACTTAAAGTCAGAGAGTTACACAGGTTTTAATTTTAGATGACGTCTCGCACACTCTTTATAAAACGGACTACAACTCTCTCATCCCAACAAAATTTGAAATTAGATTTCTTTCCGAAGAAAAAGAATCTTAGGACATCTGATTGGTAGAAATTTCACAACTTTTTGACTTCAAATGAGAGAGTTATGGAAGTTTTAATTTTGGGTGACGTTTCACACACTCTTTATAAAATGGACCAAAACTCTCTCATCCCACCGAATTTTTAAATGAGATTTTTTTTCATGAAAGAGAATTTGAAGACATCTAATTGATAGAAATTTCTCCAGTTTTCGACTTAAAATAAGTGAGTTATGAAAGTTTTAATTTTGGGTGACGTTTCACAAACTCTTTATAAAATGGTCCAAAACTCACTCATCCTACCGTATTTTTAAATGAGATTTTTTTCGTTGAAAGAGAATTTGAAGTCCTCTAATTTGTTAGAAATTTCACCACATTTCGACTTGAAATGAGAGACTTATGGTAGTTTTAATTTTGGGTGACGTTTCGCACACTCTTTTTAAGACGGACAACAACTCTCTCACCCCATCAAATTTTGAAACGAGATTTCGCACTTAATATGAGGGAGTTATTGAGGTTTTAATTTGGGTGACGTTTAACACACTCTTTATGAAACGGACTATATCTCTCTCACCCCATCAAATTTTGAAACGAGATTTCTTTCCCATGAAAGAGAATTAGAAGACCCCTGATTGGTAGAAATTTCACCACTTTTGGACTTAAAGTGAGAGAGTTATAGAGGTTTTAATTTTGGGTGACGTTTCGCACACTGTTTCTAAAACGGACAACAACTCTCTCACCCCAACGATTTTTAAAAGAAGATTTCTTTTCTCGGAAAGAGAATTTGAAGATTGGTAGAAATTTTACCACTTTTGAACTTAAAGTCAGAGAGTTACACAGGTTTTAATTTTGGATGACGTGTCGCACACTCTTTATAAAACGGACTACAACTCTGTCATCCCAACAAAATTTGAAATGAGATTTCTTTCCGAAGAAAAAGAATCTTAGGACATCTGATTGGTAGAAATTTCACAACTTTTTGACTTCAAATGAGAGAGTTATGAAAGTTTTAATTTTGGGTGACGTTTCACACACTCTTTATAAAATGGACCAAAACTCTCTCATCCCACCGAATTTTTAAATGAGATTTTTTTTCTTGAAAGAGAATTTGAAGACATCTAATTGTTAGAAATTTCTCCAATTTTCGACTTAAAATAAGTGAGTTATGAAAGTTTTAATTTTGGGTGACGTTTCGCAAACTCTTTATAAAATGGTCCAAAACTCTCATCCTACCGAATTTTTAAATGAGATTTTTTTCGTTGAAAGAGAATTTGAAGTCCTCTAATTTGTTAGATATTTCACCACATTTCGACTTGAAATGAGAGACTTATGGTAGTTTTAATTTTGGGTGACGTTTCGTACACTCTTTTTAAGACGGACAACAACTCTCTCACCCCATCAAATTTTGAAACTAGATTTCGCACTTAATATGAGGGAGTTATTGAGGTTTTAATTTGGGTGACGTTTTAACACACTCTTTATGAAACGGACTATATCTCTCTCACCCCATCAAATTTTGAAACGCGATTTCTTTCCCATGAAAGAGAATTAGAAGACCTCCGATTGGTAGAAATTTCACCACTTTTGGACTTAAAGTGAGAGAGTTATAGAGGTTTTAATTTTGGGTGACGTTTCGCATACTCTTTGAAAAACGGACAACAACTCTCTCACCCCAATGATTTTTAAAACAAGATTTCTTTTTCCGGAAAGAGAATTTGAAGATTGGTAGAAATTTCACCACTTTTGAACTTAAAGTCAGAGAGTTACACAGGTTTTAATTTTGGATGACGTCTCGCACACTCTTTATAAAACGGACTACAACTCTCTCATCCCAACAAAATTTGAAATTAGATTTCTTTCCGAAGAAAAAGAATCTTAGGACATCTGATTGGTAGAAATTTCACAACTTTTTGACTTCAAATGAGAGAGTTATGGAAGTTTTAATTTTGGGTGACGTTTCACACACTCTTTATAAAATGGACCAAAACTCTCTCATCCCACCGAATTTTTAAATGAGATTTTTTTTCTTGAAAGAGAATTTGAAGACATCTAATTGTTAGAAATTTCTCCAATTTTCGACTTAAAATAAGTGAGTTATGAAAGTTTTAATTTTGGGTGACGTTTCGCAAACTCTTTATAAAATGGTCCAAAACTCTCATCCTACCGAATTTTTAAATGAGATTTTTTTCGTTGAAAGAGAATTTGAAGTCCTCTAATTTGTTAGATATTTCACCACATTTCGACTTGAAATGAGAGACTTATGGTAGTTTTAATTTTGGGTGACGTTTCGTACACTCTTTTTAAGACGGACAACAACTCTCTCACCCCATCAAATTTTGACACTAGATTTCGCACTTAATATGAGGGAGTTATTGAGGTTTTAATTTGGGTGACGTTTTAACACACTCTTTATGAAACGGACTATATCTCTCTCACCCCATCAAATTTTGAAACGAGATTTCTTTCCCATGAAAGAGAATTAGAAGACCTCCGATTGGTAGAAATTTCACCACTTTTGGACTTAAAGTGAGAGAGTTATAGAGGTTTTAATTTTGGGTGACGTTTCGCATACTCTTTGAAAAACGGACAACAACTCTCTCACCCCAATGATTTTTAAAACAAGATTTCTTTTCCCGGAAAGAGAATTTGAAGATTGGTAGAAATTTCACCACTTTTGAACTTAAAGTCAGAGAGTTACACAGGTTTTAATTTTGGATGACGTCTTGCACACTCTTTATAAAACGGACTACAACTCTCTCATCCCAACAAAATTTGAAATTAGATTTCTTTCCGAAGAAAAAGAATCTTAGGACATCTGATTGGTAGAAATTTCACAACTTTTTGACTTCAAATGAGAGAGTTATGGAAGTTTTAATTTTGGGTGACGTTTCACACACTCTTTATAAAATGGACCAAAACTCTCTCATCCCACCGAATTTTTAAATGAGATTTTTTTTCATGAAAGAGAATTTGAAGACATCTAATTGATAGAAATTTCTCCAGTTTTCGACTTAAAATAAGTGAGTTATGAAAGTTTTAATTTTGGGTGACGTTTCACAAACTCTTTATAAAATGGTCCAAAACTCACTCATCCTACCGTATTTTTAAATGAGATTTTTTTCGTTGAAAGAGAATTTGAAGTCCTCTAATTTGTTAGAAATTTCACCACATTTCGACTTGAAATGAGAGACTTATGGTAGTTTTAATTTTGGGTGACGTTTCGCACACTCTTTTTAAGACGGACAACAACTCTCTCACCCCATCAAATTTTGAAACGAGATTTCGCACTTAATATGAGGGAGTTATTGAGGTTTTAATTTGGGTGACGTTTAACACACTCTTTATGAAACGGACTATATCTCTCTCACCCCATCAAATTTTGAAACGAGATTTCTTTCCCATGAAAGAGAATTAGAAGACCCCTGATTGGTAGAAATTTCACCACTTTTGGACTTAAAGTGAGAGAGTTATAGAGGTTTTAATCTTGGGTGACGTTTCGCACACTGTTTCTAAAACGGACAACAACTCTCTCACCCCAACGATTTTTAAAAGAAGATTTCTTTTCCCGGAAAGAGAATTTGAAGTCCTCTAATTTGTTAGAAATTTCACCACATTTCGACTTGAAATGAGAGACTTATGGTAGTTTTAATTTTGGGTGACGTTTCGCACACTCTTTTTAAGACGGACAACAACTCTCTCACCCCATCAAATTTTGAAACGAGATTTCGCACTTAATATGAGGGAGTTATTGAGGTTTTAATTTGGGTGACGTTTTAACACACTCTTTATGAAACGGACTATATTTCTCTCACCCCATCAAATTTTGAAACGAGATTTCTTTCCCATGAAAGAGAATTAGAAGACCTCCGATTGGTAGAAATTTCACCACTTTTGGACTTAAAGTGAGAGAGTTATAGAGGTTTTAATTTTGGGTGACGTTTCGCATACTCTTTGAAAAATGGACAACAACTCTCTCACCATAATGATTTTTAAAACAAGATTTTTTTTCCCGGAAAGAGAATTTGAAGATTGGTAGAAATTTTACCACTTTTGAACTTAAAGTCAGAGAGTTACATAGGTTTTAATTTTGGATGACGTGTCGCACACTCTTTATAAAACGGACTACAACTCTCTCATCCCAACAAAATTTGAAATGAGATTTCTTTCCGAAGAAAAAAAATCTTAGGACATCTGATTGGTAGAAATTTCAAAACTTTTTGACTTCAAATGAGAGAGTTATGGAAGTTTTAATTTTGGGTGACGTTTCACACACTCTTTATAAAATGGACCAAAACTCTCTCATCCCACCGAATTTTTAAATGAGATTTTTTTTCTTGAAAGAGAATTTGAAGACATCTAATTGATAGAAATTTCTCCAGTTTTCGACTTAAAATAAGTGAGTTATGAAAGTTTTAATTTTGGGTGACGTTTCACAAACTCTTTATAAAATGGTCCAAAACTCTCTCATCCTACCGAATTTTTAAATGAGATTTTTTTCGTTGAAAGAGAATTTGAAGTCCTCTAATTTGTTAGAAATTTCACTACATTTGGACTTGAAATGAGAGACTTATGGTAGTTTTAATTTTGGGTGACGTTTCGCACACTCTTTTTAAGACGGACAAGAACTCTCTCACCCCATCAAATTTTGAAACGAGATTACGCACTTAATATGAGGGAGTTATTGAGGTTTTAATTTGGGTGACGTTTAACACACTCTTTATGAAACGGACTATATCTCTCTCACCCCATCAAATTTTGAAACGAGATTTCTTTCCCATGAAAGAGAATTAGAAGACCCCCGATTGGTAGAAATTTCACCACTTTTGGACTTAAAGTGAGAGAGTTATAGAGGTTTTAATCTTGGGTGACGTTTCGCACACTGTTTCTAAAACGGACAACAACTCTCTCACCCCAACGATTTTTAAAAGAAGATTTCTTTTCCCGGAAAGAGAATTTGAAGATTGGTAGAAATTTTACCACTTTTGAAATTAAAGTCAGAGAGTTACACAGGTTTTAATTTTGGATGACGTGTCGCACACTCTTTATAAAACGGACTACAACTCTCTCATCCCAACAAAATTTGAAATGAGATTTCTTTTTTTAAGAAAAAGAATCTTAGGACATCTGATTGGTAGAAATTTCACAACTTTTTGACTTCAAATGAGAGAGTTATGGAAGTTTTAATTTTGGGTGACGTTTCACACACTCTTTATAAAATGGACCAAAACTCTCTCATCCCACCGAATTTTTAAATGAGATTTTTTTTCTTGAAAGAGAATTTGAAGACATCTAATTGATAGAAATTTCTCCAGTTTTCGACTTAAATAAGTGAGTTATGAAAGTTTTAATTTTGGGTGACGTTTCACAAACTCTTTATAAAATGGTCCAAAACTCACTCATCCTACCGTATTTTTAAATGAGATTTTTTTCGTTGAAAGAGAATTTGAAGTCCTCTAATTTGTTAGAAATTTCACCTCATTTCGACTTGAAATGAGAGACTTATGGTAGTTTTAATTTTGGGTGACGTTTCGCACACTCTTTTTAAGACGGACAACAACTCTCTCACCCCATCAAATTTTGAAACGAGATTTCGCACTTAATATGAGGGAGTTATTGAGGTTTTAATTTGGGTGACGTTTAACACACTCTTTATGAAACGGACTATATCTCTCTCACCGCATCAAATTTTGAAACGAGATTTCTTTCCCATGAAAGAGAATTAGAAGACCCCCGATTGGTAGAAATTTCACCACTTTTGGACTTAAAGTGAGAGAGTTATAGAGGTTTTAATCTTGGGTGACGTTTCGCACACTGTTTCTAAAACGGACAACAACTCTCTCACCCCAACGATTTTTAAAAGAAGATTTCTTTTCCCGGAAAGAGAATTTGAAGATTGGTAGAAATTTTACCACTTTTGAACTTAAAGTCAGAGAGTTACGCAGGTTTTAATTTTGGATGACGTGTCGCACACTCTTTATAAAACGGACTACAACTCTCTCCTCCCAACAAAATTTGAAATGAGATTTCTTTCCGAAGAAAAAGAATCTTAGGACATCTGATTGGTAGAAATTTCACAACTTTTTGACTTCAAATGCGAGAGTTATGGAAGTTTTAATTTTGGGTGACGTTTCACACACTCTTTATAAAATGGACCAAAACTCTCTCATCCCACCGAATTTTTAAATGAGATTTTTTTTCTTGAAAGAGAATTTGAAGACATCTAATTGATAGAAATTTCTCCAGTTTTCGACTTAAAATAAGTAAGTTATGAAAGTTTTAATTTTGGGTGACGTTTCACGAACTCTTTATAAAATGGTCCAAAACTCACTCATCCTACCGAATTTTTAAATGAGATTTTTTTCGTTGAAAGAGAATTTGAAGTCCTCTAATTTGTTAGATATTTCACAACATTTCGACTTGAAATGAGAGACTTATGGTAGTTTTAATTTTGTGTGATGTTTCGCACACTCTTTTTAAGACGGACAACAACTCTCTCACCCCATCAAATTTTGAAACGAGATTTCGCACTTAATATGAGGGAGTTATTGAGGTTTTAATTTGGGTGACGTTTTAACACACTCTTTATGAAACGGACTATATCTCTCTCACCCCATCAAATTTTGAAACGAGATTTCTTTCCCATGAAAGAGAATTAGAAGACCTCCGATTGGTAGAAATTTCACCACTTTTGGACTTAAAGTGAGAGAGTTATAGAGGTTTTAATCTTGGGTGACGTTTCGCACACTGTTTCTAAAACGGACAACAACTCTCTCACCCCAACGATTTTTAAAAGAATATTTCTTTTCCCGGAAAGAGAATTTGAAGATTGGTAGAAATTTTACCACTTTTGAACTTAAAGTCAGAGAGTTACACAGGTTTTAATTTTGGATGACGTGTCGCACACTCTTTATAAAACGGACTACAACTCTCTCCTCCCAACAAAATTTGAAATGAGATTTCTTTCCGAAGAAAAAGAATCTTAGGACATCTGATTGGTATAAATTTCACAACTTTTTGACTTCAAATGCGAGAGTTATGGAAGTTTTAATTTTGGGTGACGTTTCACACACTCTTTATAAAATGGACCAAAACTCTCTCATCCCACCGAATTTTTAAATGAGATTTTTTTTCTTGAAAGAGAATTTGAAGACATCTAATTGATAGAAATTTCTCCAGTTTTCGACTTAAAATAAGTGAGTTATGAAAGTTTTAATTTTGGGTGACGTTTCACAAACTCTTTATAAAAGGTCCAAAACTCTCTCATCCTACCGAATTTTTAAATGAGATTTTTTTCGTTGAAAGAGAATTTGAAGTCCTCTAATTTGTTAGAAATTTCACCACATTTGGACTTGAAATGAGAGACTTATGGTAGTTTTAATTTTGGGTGACGTTTCGCACACTCTTTTTAAGACGGACAACAACTCTCTCACCCCATCAAATTTTGAAACGAGATTTCGCACTTAATATGAGGGAGTTATTGAGGTTTTAATTTGGGTGACGTTTAACACACTCTTTATGAAACAGACTATATCTCTCTCACCCCATCAAATTTTGAAACGAGATTTCTTTCCCATGAAAGAGAATTAGAAGACCCCCGATTGGTAGAAATTTCACCACTTTTGGACTTAAAGTGAGAGAGTTATAGAGGTTTTAATCTTGGGTGACGTTTCGCACACTGTTTCTAAGACGGACAACAACTCTCTCACCCCAACGATTTTTAAAAGAAGATTTCTTTTCCCGGAAAGAGAATTTGAAGATTGGTAGAAATTTTACCACTTTTGAACTTAAAGTCAGAGAGTTACACAGGTTTTAATTTTGGATGACGTGTCGCACACTCTTTATAAAACGGACTACAACTCTCTCATCCCAACAAAATTTGAAATGAGATTTCTTTCCGAAGAAAAAGAATCTTAGGACATCTGATTGGTAGAAATTTCACAACTTTTTGACTTCAAAGGAGAGAGTTATGGAAGTTTTAATTTTGGGTGGCGTTTCACACACTCTTTATGAAATGGACCAAAACTCTCTCATCCCACCGAATTTTTAAATGAGATTTTTTTTCTTGAAAGAGAATTTGAAGACATCTAATTGATAGAAATTTCTCCAGTTTTCGACTTAAAATAAGTGAGTTATGAAAGTTTTAATTTTGGGTGACGTTTCACAAACTCTTTATAAAATGGTCCAAAACTCTCTCATCCTACCGAATTTTTAAATGAGATTTTTTTCGTTGAAAGAGAATTTGAAGTCCTCTAATTTGTTAGATATTTCACCACATTTCGACTTGAAATGAGAGACTTATGGTAGTTTTAATTTTGGGTGACGTTTCGCACACTCTTTTTAAGACGGACAACAACTCTCTCACCCCATCAAATTTTGAAACGAGATTTCGCACTTAATATGAGGGAGTTATTGAGGTTTTAATTTGGGTGACGTTTTAACACACTCTTTATGAAACGGACTATATCTCTCTCACCCCATCAAATTATGAAACGAGATTTCTTTCCCATGAAAGAGAATTAGAAGACCTCCGATTGGTAGAAATTTCACCACTTTTGGACTTAAAGTGAGAGAGTTATAGAGGTTTTAATTTTGGGTGACGTTTCGCATACTCTTTGAAAAACGGACAACAACTCTCTCACCCCAATGATTTTTAAAACAAGATTTCTTTTTCCGGAAAGAGAATTTGAAGATTGGTAGAAATTTCACCACTTTTGAACTTAAAGTCAAAGAGTTACACAGGTTTTAATTTTGGATGACGTCTCGCACACTCTTTATAAAACGGACTACAACTCTCTCATCCCAACAAAATTTGAAATTAGATTTCTTTCCGAAGAAAAAGAATCTTAGGACATCTGATTGGTAGAAATTTCACAACTTTTTGACTTCAAATGAGAGAGTTATGGAAGTTTTAATTTTGGGTGACGTTTCACACACTCTTTATAAAATGGACCAAAACTCTCTCATCCCACCGAATTTTTAAATGAGATTTTTTTTCTTGAAAGAGAATTTGAAGACATCTAATTGATAGAAATTTCTCCAGTTTTCGACTTAAAATAAGTGAGTTATGAAAGTTTTAATTTTGGGTGACGTTTCACAAACTCTTTATAAAATGGTCCAAAACTCACTGATCCTACCGTATTTTTAAATGAGATTTTTTTCGTTGAAAGAGAATTTGAAGTCCTCTAATTTGTTAGAAATTTCACCACATTTCGACTTGAAATGAGAGACTTATGGTAGTTTTAATTTTGGGTGACGTTTCGCACACTCTTTTTAAGACGGACAACAACTCTCTCACCCCATCAAATTTTGAAACGAGATTTCGCACTTAATATGAGGGAGTTATTGAGGTTTTACTTTGGGTGACGTTTAACACACTCTTTATGAAACGGACTATATCTCTCTCACCCCATCAAATTTTGAAACGAGATTTCTTTCCCATGAAAGAGAATTAGAAGACCCCCGATTGGTAGAAATTTCACCACTTTTGGACTTAAAGTGAGAGAGTTATAGAGGTTTTAATTTTGGGTGACGTTTCGCACACTGTTTCTAAAACGGACAACAACTCTCTCACCCCAACGATTTTTAAAAGAAGATTTCTTTTCCCGGAAAGAGAATTTGAAGATTGGTAGAAATTTTACCACTTTTGAACTTAAAGTCAGAGAGTTACACAGGTTTTAATTTTGGATGACGTGTCGCACACTCTTTATAAAACGGACTACAACTCTCTCATCCCAACAAAATTTGAAATGAGATTTCTTTCCGAAGAAAAAGAATCTTAGGACATCTGATTGGTAGAAATTTCACAACTTTTTGACTTCAAATGAGAGAGTTATGGAAGTTTTAATTTTGGGTGACGTTTCACACACTCTTTATAAAATGGACCAAAACTCTCTCATCCCACCAAATTTTTAAATGAGATTTTTTTTCTTGAAAGAGAATTTAAAGGCATCTAATTGATAGAAATTTCTCCAGTTTTCGACTTAAAATAAGTGAGTTATGAAAGTTTTAATTTTGGGTGACGTTTCACAAACTCTTTATAAAATGGTGCAAAACTCACTCATACTACCGTATTTTTAAATGAGATTTTTTTCGTTGAAAGAGAATTTGAAGTCCTCTAATTTGTTAGAAATTTCACCACATTTCGACTTGAAATGAGAGACTTATGGTAGTTTTAATTTTGGGTGACGTTTCGCACACTCTTTTTAAGACGGACAACAACTCTCTCACCCCATCAAATTTTGAAACGAGATTTCGCACTTAATATGAGGGAGTTATTGAGGTTTTAATTTGGGTGACGTTTTAACACACTCTTTATGAAACGGACTATATCTCTCTCACCCCATCAAATTTTGAAACGAGATTTCTTTCCCATGAAAGAGAATTAGAAGACCTCCGATTGGTAGAAATTTCACCACTTTTGGACTTAAAGTGAGAGAGTTATAGAGGTTTTAATTTTGGGTGACGTTTCACATACTCTTTGAAAAACGGACAACAACTCTCTCACCCCAATGATTTTTAAAACAAGATTTCTTTTCCCGGAAAGAGAATTTGAAGATTGGTAGAAATTTTACCACTTTTGAACTTAAAGTCAGAGAGTTACACAGGTTTTAATTTTGGATGACTTGTCGCACACTCTTTATAAAACGGACTACAACTCTCTCATCCCAACAAAATTTGAAATGAGAATTCTTTCCGAAGAAAAAGAATCTTAGGACATCTGATTGGTAGAAATTTCACAACTTTTTGACTTCAAATGAGAGAGTTATGGAAGTTTTAATTTTGGGTGACGTTTCACACACTCTTTATAAAATGGACCAAAACTCTCTCATCCCACCGAATTTTTAAATGGATTTTTTTTCTTGAAAGAGAATTTGAAGACATCTAATTGATAGAAATTTCTCCAGTTTTCGACTTAAAATAAGTGAGTTATGAAAGTTTTAATTTTGGGTGACGTTTCACAAACTCTTTATAAAATGGTCCAAAACTCTCTCATGCTACCGAATTTTTAAATGAGATTTTTTTCGTTGAAAGAGAATTTGAAGTCCTCTAATTTGTTAGATATTTCAACACATTTCGACTTGAAATGAGAGACTTATGGTAGTTTTAATTTTGGGTGACGTTTCGCACACTCTTTTTAAGACGGACAACAACTCTCTCACCCCATCAAATTTTGAAACGAGATTTCGCACTTAATATGAGGGAGTTATTGAGGTTTTAATTAGGGTAACGTTTAACACACTCTTTATGAAACGGAATATATCTCTCTCACCCCATCAAATTTTGAAACGAGATTTCTTTCCCATGAAAGAGAATTAGAAGACCTCCGATTGGTAGAAATTTCACCACTTTTGGACTTAAAGTGAGAGAGTTATAGAGGTTTTAATTTTGGGTCACGTTTCACATACTCTTTGAAAAACGGACAACAACTCTCTCACCCTAATGATTTTTAAAACAAGATTTCTTTTCCCGGAAAGAGAATTTGAAGATCGGTAGAAATTTCACCACTTTTGAACTTAAAGTCAGAGAGTTACACAGGTTTTAATTTTGGATGACGTCTCGCACACTCTTTATAAAACGGACTACAACTCTCTCATCCCAACAAAATTTGAAATTAGATTTCTTTCCGAAGAAAAAGAATCTTAGGACATCTGATTGGTAGAAATTTCACAACTTTTTGACTTCAAATGAGAGAGTTATGGAAGTTTTAATTTTGGGTGACGTTTCACACACTCTTTATAAAATGGACCAAAACTCTCTCATCCCACCGAATTTTTAAATGAGATTTTTTTTCTTGAAAGAGAATTTGAAGACATCTAATTGATAGAAATTTCTCCAGTTTTCGACTAAAAATAAGTGAGTTAAGAAAGTTTTAATTTTGGGTGACGTTTCACAAACTCTTTATAAAATGGTCCAAAACTCACTCATCCTACCGTATTTTTAAATGAGATTTTTTTCGTTGAAAGAGAATTTGAAGTCCTCTAATTTGTTAGAAATTTCACCACATTTCGACTTGAAATGAGAGACTTATGGTAGTTTTAATTTTGGGTGACGTTTCGCACACTCTTTTTAAGACGGACAACAACTCTGTCACCCCATCAAATTTTGAAACGAGATTTCGCACTTAATATGAGGGAGTTATTGAGGTTTTAATTTGGGTGACGTTTAACACACTCTTTATGAAACGGACTATATCTCTCTCACCCCATCAAATTTTGAAACGAGATTTCTTTCCCATGAAAGAGAATTAGAAGACCCCCGAATGGTAGAAATTTCACCACTTTTGGACTTAAAGTGAGAGATTTATAGAGGTTTTAATCTTGGGTGACGTTTCGCACACTGTTTCTAAAACGGACAACAACTCTCTCACCCCAACGATTTTTAAAAGAAGATTTCTTTTCCCGGAAAGAGAATTTGAAGATTGGTAGAAATTTTACCACTTTTGAACTTAAGGTCAGAGAGTTACACAGGTTTTAATTTTGGATGACGTGTCGCACACTCTTTATAAAACGGACTACAACTCTCTCATCCCAACAAAATTTGAAATAAGAATTCTTTCCGAAGAAAAAGAATCTTAGGACATCTGATTGGTAGAAATTTCACAACAATTTGACTTCAAATGAGAGAGTTATGGAAGTTTTAATTTTGGGTGACGTTTCACACACTCTTTATGAAATGGACCAAAACTCTCTCATCCCACCGAATTTTTAAATGAGATTTTTTTTCTTGAAAGAGAATTTGAAGACATCTAATTGATAGAAATTTCTCCAGTTTTCGACTTAAAATAAGTGAGTTATGAAAGTTTTAATTTTGGGTGACGTTTCACAAACTCTTTATAAAATGGTCCAAAACTCTCTCATCCTACCGAATTTTTAAATGAGATTTTTTTCGTTGAAAGAGAATTTGAAGTCGTCTAATTTGTTAGATATTTCACCACATTTCGACTTGAAATGAGAGACTTATGGTAGTTTTAATTTTGGGTGACGTTTCGCACACTCTTTTTAAGACGGACAACAACTCTCTCACCCCATCAAATTTTGAAACGAGATTTCGCACTTAATATGAGGGAGTTATTGAGGTTTTAATTAGGGTAACGTTTAACACACTCTTTATGAAACGGACTATATCTCTCACACCCCATCAAATTTTGAAACGAGATTTCTTTCCCATGAAAGAGAATTAGAAGACCTCCGATTGGTAGAAATTTCACCACTTTTGGACTTAAAGTGAGAGAGTTATAGAGGTTTTAATTTTGGGTGACGTTTCGCATACTCTTTGAAAAACGGACAACAACTCTCTCACCCTAATGATTTTTAAAAGAAGATTTCTTTTCCCGGAAAGAGAATTTGAAGATTGGTAGAAATTTCACCACTTTTGAACTTAAAGTCAGAGAGTTACACAGGTTTTAATTTTGGATGACGTCTCGCACACTCTTTATAAAACGGACTACAACTCTCTCATCCCAACAAAATTTGAAATTAGATTTCTTTCCGAAGAAAAAGAATCTTAAAACATCTGATTGGTAGAAATTTCACAACTTTTGGACTTCAAATGAGAGAGTTAGGGAAGTTTTAATTTTGGGTGACGTTTCACACACTCTTTATAAAATGGACCAAAACTCTCTCATCCCACCGAATTTTTAAATGAGATTTTTTTTCTTGAAAGAGAATTTGAAGACATCTAATTGATAGAAATTTCTCCAGTTTTCGACTTAAAATAAGTGAGTTAAGAAAGTTTTAATTTTGGGTGACGTTTCACAAACTCTTTATAAAATGGTCCAAAACTCACTCATCCTACCGTATTTTTAAATGAGATTTTTTTTGTTGAAAGAGAATTTGAAGTCCTCTAATTTGTTAGAAATTTCACCACATTTCGACTTGAAATGAGAGACTTATGGTAGTTTTAATTTTGGGTGACGTTTCGCACACTCTTTTTAAGACGGACAACAACTCTCTCACCCCATCAAATTTTGAAACGAGATTTCGCACTTAATATGAGGGAGTTATTGAGGTTTTAATTTGGGTGACGTTTAACACACTCTTTATGAAAGGGACTATATCTCTCTCAACACATCAAATTTTGAAACGAGATTTCTTTCCCATGAAAGAGAATTAGAAGACCCCCGATTGGTAGAAATTTCACCACTTTTGGACTTAAAGTGAGAGATTTATAGAGGTTTTAATCTTGGGTGACGTTTCGCACACTGTTTCTAAAACGGACAACAACTCTCTCACCCCAACGATTTTTAAAAGAAGATTTCTTTTCCCGGAAAGAGAATTTGAAGATTGGTAGAAATTTTACCACTTTTGAACTTAAAGTCAGAGAGTTACACAGGTTTTAATTTTGGATGACGTGTCGCACACTCTTTATAAAACGGACTACAACTCTCTCATCCCAACAAAATTTGAAATTAGATTTCTTTCCGAAGAAAAAGAATCTTAGGACATCTGATTGGTAGAAATTTCACAACTTTTTGACTTCAAATGAGAGAGTTATGGAAGTTTTAATTTTGGGTGACGTTTCACACACTCTTTATGAAATGGACCAAAACTCTCTCATCCCACCGAATTTTTAAATGAGATTTTTTTTCTTGAAAGAGAATTTGAAGACATCTAATTGATAGAAATTTCTCCAGTTTTCGACTTAAAATAAGTGAGTTATGAAAGTTTTAATTTTGGGTGACGTTTCACAAACTCTTTATAAAATGGTCCAAAACTCTCTCATCCTACCGAATTTTTAAATGAGATTTTTTTCGTTGAAAGAGAATTTGAAGTCCTCTAATTTGTTAGATATTTCACCACATTTCGACTTGAAATGAGAGACTTATGGTAGTTTTAATTTTGGGTGACGTTTCGCACACTCTTTTTAAGACGGACAACAACTCTCTCACCCCATCAAATTTTGAAACGAGATTTCGCACTTAATCCGAGGGAGTTATTGAGGTTTTAATTTGGATGACGTTTTAACACACTCTTTATGAAACGGACTATATCTCTCTCACCCCATCAAATTTTGAAACGAGATTTCTTTCCCATGAAAGAGAATTAGAAGACCTCCGATTGGTAGAAATTTCACCACTTTTGGACTTAAAGTGAGAGAGTTATAGAGGTTTTAATTTTGGGTGACGTTTCGCATACTCTTTGAAAAACGGACAACAACTCTCTCACCCCAATGATTTTTAAAACAAGATTTATTTTCCCGGAAAGAGAATTTGAAGATTGGTAGAAATTTCACCACTTTTGAACTTAAAGTCAAAGAGTTACACAGGTTTTAATTTTGGATGACGTCTCGCACACTCTTTATAAAACGGACTACAACTCTCTCATCCCAACAAAATTTGAAATTAGATTTCTTTCCGAAGAAAAAGAATCTTAGGACATCAGATTGGTAGAAATTTCACAACTTTTTGACTTCAAATGAGAGAGTTATGGAAGTTTTAATTTTGGGTGACGTTTCACACACTCTTTATAAAATGGACCAAAACTCTCTCATCCCACCGAATTTTTAAATGAGATTTTTTTTCTTGAAAGAGAATTTAAAGACATCTAATTGATAGAAATTTCTCCAGTTTTCGACTTAAAATAAGTGAGTTATGAAAGTTTTAATTTTGGGTGACGTTTCACAAACTCTTTATAAAATGGTCCAAAACTCACTCATCCTACCGTATTTTTAAATGAGATTTTTTTCGTTGAAAGAGAATTTGAAGTCCTCTAATTTGTTAGAAATTTCACCACATTTCGACTTGAAATGAGAGACTTATGGTAGTTTTAATTTTGGGTGACGTTTCGCACACTCTTTTTAAGACGGACAACAACTCTCTCACCCCATCAAATTTTGAAACGTGATTTCGCACTTAATATGAGGGAGTTATTGAGGTTTTAATTTGGGTGACGTTTTAACACACTCTTTATGAAACAGACTATATCTCTCTCACCCCATCAAATTTTGAAACGAGATTTCTTTCCCATGAAAGAGAATTAGAAGACCTCCGATTGGTAAAAATTTCACCACTTTTGGACTTAAAGTGAGAGAGTTATAGAGGTTTTAATTTTGGGTGACGTTTCGCATACTCTTTGAAAAATGGACAACAACTCTCTCACCCCAATGATTTTTAAAACAAGATTTCTTTTCCCGGAAAGAGAATTTGAAGATTGGTAGAAATTTTACCACTTTTGAACTTAAAGTCAGAGAGTTACACAGGTTTTAATTTTGGATGACGTGTCGCACACTCTTTATAAAACGGACTACAACTCTCTCATCCCAACAAAATTTGAAATGAGATTTCTTTCCGAAGAAAAAGAATCTTAGGACATCTGATTGGTAGAAATTTCACAACTTTTTGACTTCAAATGAGAGAGTTATGGAAGTTTTAATTTTGGGTGACGTTTCACACACTCTTTATAAAATGGACCAAAACTCTCTCATCCCACCGAATTTTTAAATGAGATTTTTTTTCTTGAAAGAGAATTTGAAGACATCTAATTGATAGAAATTTCTCCAGTTTTCGACTTAAAATAAGTGAGTTATGAAAGTTTTAATTTTGGGTGACGTTTCACAAACTCTTTATAAAAGGTCCAAAACTCTCTCATCCTACCGAATTTTTAAATGAGATTTTTTTCGTTGAAAGAGAATTTGAAGTCCTCTAATTTGTTAGAAATTTCACCACATTTGGACTTGAAATGAGAGACTTATGGTAGTTTTAATTTTGGGTGACGTTTCGCACACTCTTTTTAAGACGGACAACAACTCTCTCACCCCATCAAATTTTGAAACGAGATTTCGCACTTAATATGAGGGAGTTATTGAGGTTTTAATTTGGGTGACGTTTAACACACTCTTTATGAAACAGACTATATCTCTCTCACCCCATCAAATTTTGAAACGAGATTTCTTTCCCATGAAAGAGAATTAGAAGACCCCCGATTGGTAGAAATTTCACCACTTTTGGACTTAAAGTGAGAGAGTTATAGAGGTTTTAATCTTGGGTGACGTTTCGCACACTGTTTCTAAGACGGACAACAACTCTCTCACCCCAACGATTTTTAAAAGAAGATTTCTTTTCCCGGAAAGAGAATTTGAAGATTGGTAGAAATTTTACCACTTTTGAACTTAAAGTCAGAGAGTTACACAGGTTTTAATTTTGGATGACGTGTCGCACACTCTTTATAAAACGGACTACAACTCTCTCATCCCAACAAAATTTGAAATGAGATTTCTTTCCGAAGAAAAAGAATCTTAGGACATCTGATTGGTAGAAATTTCACAACTTTTTGACTTCAAAGGAGAGAGTTATGGAAGTTTTAATTTTGGGTGACGTTTCACACACTCTTTATGAAATGGACCAAAACTCTCTCATCCCACCGAATTTTTAAATGAGATTTTTTTTCTTGAAAGAGAATTTGAAGACATCTAATTGATAGAAATTTCTCCAGTTTTCGACTTAAAATAAGTGAGTTATGAAAGTTTTAATTTTGGGTGACGTTTCACAAACTCTTTATAAAATGGTCCAAAACTCTCTCATCCTACCGAATTTTTAAATGAGATTTTTTTCGTTGAAAGAGAATTTGAAGTCCTCTAATTTGTTAGATATTTCACCACATTTCGACTTGAAATGAGAGACTTATGGTAGTTTTAATTTTGGGTGACGTTTCGCACACTCTTTTTAAGACGGACAACAACTCTCTCACCCCATCAAATTTTGAAACGAGATTTCGCACTTAATATGAGGGAGTTATTGAGGTTTTAATTTGGGTGACGTTTTAACACACTCTTTATGAAACGGACTATATCTCTCTCACCCCATCAAATTATGAAACGAGATTTCTTTCCCATGAAAGAGAATTAGAAGACCTCCGATTGGTAGAAATTTCACCACTTTTGGACTTAAAGTGAGAGAGTTATAGAGGTTTTAATTTTGGGTGACGTTTCGCATACTCTTTGAAAAACGGACAACAACTCTCTCACCCCAATGATTTTTAAAACAAGATTTCTTTTTCCGGAAAGTGAATTTGAAGATTGGTAGAAATTTCACCACTTTTGAACTTAAAGTCAAAGAGTTACACAGGTTTTAATTTTGGATGACGTCTCGCACACTCTTTATAAAACGGACTACAACTCTCTCATCCCAACAAAATTTGAAATGAGATTTCTTTCCGAAGAAAAAGAATCTTAGGACATCTGATTGGTAGAAATTTCACAACTTTTTGACTTCAAATGAGAGAGTTATGGAAGTTTTAATTTTGGGTGACGTTTCACACACTCTTTATAAAATGGACCAAAACTCTCTCATCCCACCGAATTTTTAAATGAGATTTTTTTTCTTGAAAGAGAATTTAAAGACATCTAATTGATAGAAATTTCTCCAGTTTTCGACTTAAAATAAGTGAGTTATGAAAGTTTTAATTTTGGGTGACGTTTCACAAACTCTTTATAAAATGGTGCAAAACTCACTCATCCTACCGTATTTTTAAATGAGATTTTTTTCGTTGAAAGAGAATTTGAAGTCCTCTAATTTGTTAGAAATTTCACCACATTTCGACTTGAAATGAGAGACTTATGGTAGTTTTAATTTTGGGTGACGTTTCGCACACTCTTTTTAAGACGGACAACAACTCTCTCACCCCATCAAATTTTGAAACGAGATTTCGCACTTAATATGAGGGAGTTATTGAGGTTTTAATTTGGGTGACGTTTTAACACACTCTTTATGAAACGGACTATATCTCTCTCACCCCATCAAATTTTGAAACGAGATTTCTTTCCCATGAAAGAGAATTAGAAGACCTCCGATTGGTAGAAATTTCACCACTTTTGGACTTAAAGTGAGAGAGTTATAGAGGTTTTAATTTTGGGTGACGTTTCACATACTCTTTGAAAAACGGACAACAACTCTCTCACCCCAAGGATTTTTAAAACAAGATTTCTTTTCCCGGAAAGAGAATTTGAAGATTGGTAGAAATTTTACCACTTTTGAACTTAAAGTCAGAGAGTTACACAGGTTTTAATTTTGGATGACTTGTCGCACACTCTTTATAAAACGGACTACAACTCTCTCATCCCAACAAAATTTGAAATGAGATTTCTTTCCGAAGAAAAAGAATCTTAGGACATCTGATTGGTAGAAATTTCACAACTTTTTGACTTCAAATGAGACAGTTATGGAAGTTTTAATTTTGGGTGACGTTTCACACACTCTTTATAAAATGGACCAAAACTCTCTCATCCCACCGAATTTTTAAATGAGATTTTTTTTCTTGAAAGAGAATTTGAAGTCATCTAATTGATAGAAATTTCTCCAGTTTTCGACTTAAAATAAGTGAGTTATGAAAGTTTTAATTTTGGGTGACGTTTCACAAACTCTTTATAAAATGGTCCAAAACTCTCTCATGCTACCGAATTTTTAAATGAGATTTTTTTCGTTGAAAGAGAATTTGAAGTCCTCTAATTTGTTAGATATTTCAACACATTTCGACTTGAAATGAGAGACTTATGGTAGTTTTAATTTTGGGTGACGTTTCGCACACTCTTTTTAAGACGGACAACAACTCTCTCACCCCATCAAATTTTGAAACGAGATTTCGCACTTAATATGAGGGAGTTATTGAGGTTTTAATTTGGGTAACGTTTAACACACTCTTTATGAAACGGAATATATCTCTCTCACCCCATCAAATTTTGAAACGAGATTTCTTTCCCATGAAAGAGAATTAGAAGACCTCCGATTGGTAGAAATTTCACCACTTTTGGACTTAAAGTGAGAGAGTTATAGAGGTTTTAATTTTGGGTGACGTTTCACATACTCTTTGAAAAACGGACAACAACTCTCTCACCCTAATGATTTTTAAAACAAGATTTCTTTTCCCGGAAAGAGAATTTGAAGATCGGTAGAAATTTCACCACTTTTGAACTTAAAGTCAGAGAGTTACACAGGTTTTAATTTTGGATGACGTCTCGCACACTCTTTATAAAACGGACTACAACTCTCTCATCCCAACAAAATTTGAAATTAGATTTCTTTCCGAAGAAAAAGAATCTTAGGACATCTGATTGGTAGAAATTTCACAACTTTTTGACTTCAAATGAGAGAGTTATGGAAGTTTTAATTTTGGGTGACGTTTCACACACTCTTTATAAAATGGACCAAAACTCTCTCATCCCACCGAATTTTTAAATGAGATTTTTTTTCTTGAAAGAGAATTTGAAGACATCTAATTGATAGAAATTTCTCCAGTTTTCGACTTAAAATAAGTGAGTTAAGAAAGTTTTAATTTTGGGTGACGTTTCACAAACTCTTTATAAAATGGTCCAAAACTCACTCATCCTACCGTATTTTTAAATGAGATTTTTTTTGTTGAAAGAGAATTTGAAGTCCTCTAATTTGTTAGAAATTTCACCACATTTCGACTTGAAATGAGAGACTTATGGTAGTTTTAATTTTGGGTGACGTTTCGCACACTCTTTTTAAGACGGACAACAACTCTCTCACCCCATCAAATTTTGAAACGAGATTTCGCACTTAATATGAGGGAGTTATTGAGGTTTTAATTTGGGTAACGTTTAACACACTCTTTATGAAACGGAATATATCTCTCTCACCCCATCAAATTTTGAAACGAGATTTCTTTCCCATGAAAGAGAATTAGAAGACCTCCGATTGGTAGAAATTTCACCACTTTTGGACTTAAAGTGAGAGAGTTATAGAGGTTTTAATTTTGGGTGACGTTTCACATACTCTTTGAAAAACGGACAACAACTCTCTCACCCTAATGATTTTTAAAACAAGATTTCTTTTCCCGGAAAGAGAATTTGAAGATCGGTAGAAATTTCACCACTTTTGAACTTAAAGTCAGAGAGTTACACAGGTTTTAATTTTGGATGACGTCTCGCACACTCTTTATAAAACGGACTACAACTCTCTCATCCCAACAAAATTTGAAATTAGATTTCTTTCCGAAGAAAAAGAATCTTAGGACATCTGATTGGTAGAAATTTCACAACTTTTTGACTTCAAATGAGAGAGTTATGGAAGTTTTAATTTTGGGTGACGTTTCACACACTCTTTATAAAATGGACCAAAACTCTCTCATCCCACCGAATTTTTAAATGAGATTTTTTTTCTTGAAAGAGAATTTGAAGACATCTAATTGATAGAAATTTCTCCAGTTTTCGACTTAAAATAAGTGAGTTAAGAAAGTTTTAATTTTGGGTGACGTTTCACAAACTCTTTATAAAATGGTCCAAAACTCACTCATCCTACCGTATTTTTAAATGAGATTTTTTTTGTTGAAAGAGAATTTGAAGTCCTCTAATTTGTTAGAAATTTCACCACATTTCGACTTGAAATGAGAGACTTATGGTAGTTTTAATTTTGGGTGACGTTTCGCACACTCTTTTTAAGACGGACAACAACTCTCTCACCCCATCAAATTTTGAAACGAGATTTCGCACTTAATATGAGGGAGTTATTGAGGTTTTAATTTGGGTGACGTTTAACACACTCTTTATGAAAGGGAATATATCTCTCTCACCCCATCAAATTTTGAAACGAGATTTCTTTCCCATGAAAGAGAATTAGAAGACCTCCGATTGGTAGAAATTTCACCACTTTTGGACTTAAAGTGAGAGAGTTATAGAGGTTTTAATTTTGGGTGACGTTTCACATACTCTTTGAAAAACGGACAACAACTCTCTCACCCTAATGATTTTTAAAACAAGATTTCTTTTCCCGGAAAGAGAATTTGAAGATCGGTAGAAATTTCACCACTTTTGAACTTAAAGTCAGAGAGTTACACAGGTTTTAATTTTGGATGACGTCTCGCACACTCTTTATAAAACGGACTACAACTCTCTCATCCCAACAAAATTTGAAATTAGATTTCTTTCCGAAGAAAAAGAATCTTAGGACATCTGATTGGTAGAAATTTCACAACTTTTTGACTTCAAATGAGAGAGTTATGGAAGTTTTAATTTTGGGTGACGTTTCACACACTCTTTATAAAATGGACCAAAACTCTCTCATCCCACCGAATTTTTAAATGAGATTTTTTTTCTTGAAAGAGAATTTGAAGACATCTAATTGATAGAAATTTCTCCAGTTTTCGACTTAAAATAAGTGAGTTAAGAAAGTTTTAATTTTGGGTGACGTTTCACAAACTCTTTATAAAATGGTCCAAAACTCACTCATCCTACCGTATTTTTAAATGAGATTTTTTTTGTTGAAAGAGAATTTGAAGTCCTCTAATTTGTTAGAAATTTCACCACATTTCGACTTGAAATGAGAGACTTATGGTAGTTTTAATTTTGGGTGACGTTTCGCACACTCTTTTTAAGACGGACAACAACTCTCTCACCCCATCAAATTTTGAAACGAGATTTCGCACTTAATATGAGGGAGTTATTGAGGTTTTAATTTGGGTGACGTTTAACACACTCTTTATGAAAGGGACTATATCTCTCTCACCACATCAAATTTTGAAACGAGATTTCTTTCCCATGAAAGAGAATTAGAAGACCCCCGATTGGTAGAAATTTCACCACTTTTGGACTTAAAGTGAGAGATTTATAGAGGTTTTAATCTTGGGTGACGTTTCACACACTGTTTCTAAAACGGACAACAACTCTCTCACCCCAACGATTTTTAAAAGAAGATTTCTTTTCCCGGAAAGAGAATTTGAAGATTGGTAGAAATTTTACCACTTTTGAACTTAAAGTCAGAGAGTTACACAGGTTTTAATTTTGGATGACGTGTCGCACACTCTTTATAAAACGGACTACAACTCTCTCATCCCAACAAAATTTGAAATTAGATTTCTTTCCGAAGAAAAAGAATCTTAGGACATCTGATTGGTAGAAATTTCACAACTTTTTGACTTCAAATGAGAGAGTTATGGAAGTTTTAATTTTGGGTGACGTTTCACACACTCTTTATGAAATGGACCAAAACTCTCTCATCCCACCGAATTTTTAAATGAGATTTTTTTTCTTGAAAGAGAATTTGAAGACATCTAATTGATAGAAATTTCTCCAGTTTTCGACTTAAAATAAGTGAGTTATGAAAGTTTTAATTTTGGGTGACGTTTCACAAACTCTTTATAAAATGGTCCAAAACTCTCTCATCCTACCGAATTTTTAAATGAGATTTTTTTCGTTGAAAGAGAATTTGAAGTCCTCTAATTTGTTAGATATTTCACCACATTTCGACTTGAAATGAGAGACTTATGGTAGTTTTAATTTTGGGTGACGTTTCGCACACTCTTTTTAAGACGGACAACAACTCTCTCACCCCATCAAATTTTGAAACGAGATTTCGCACTTAATCCGAGGGAGTTATTGAGGTTTTAATTTGGATGACGTTTTAACACACTCTTTATGAAACGGACTATATCTCTCTCACCCCATCAAATTTTGAAACGAGATTTCTTTCCCATGAAAGAGAATTAGAAGACCTCCGATTGGTAGAAATTTCACCACTTTTGGACTTAAAGTGAGAGAGTTATAGAGGTTTTAATTTTGGGTGACGTTTCGCATACTCTTTGAAAAACGGACAACAACTCTCTCACCCCAATGATTTTTAAAACAAGATTTCTTTTCCCGGAAAGAGAATTTGAAGATTGGTAGAAATTTTACCACTTTTGAACTTAAAGTCAGAGAGTTACACAGGTTTTAATTTTGGATGACGTGTCGCACACTCTTTATAAAACAGACTACAACTCTCTCATCCCAACAAAATTTGAAATGAGATTTCTTTCCGAAGAAAAAGAATCTTAGGACATCTGATTGGTAGAAATTTCATAACTTTTTGACTTCAAATGAGAGAGTTATGGAAGTTTTAATTTTGGGTGACGTTTC
Organism: Tasmannia lanceolata; assembly: GCF_043159265.1. Taxonomy (NCBI): domain Eukaryota; kingdom Viridiplantae; phylum Streptophyta; class Magnoliopsida; order Canellales; family Winteraceae; genus Tasmannia; species Tasmannia lanceolata. Next base: position 2,872,250 of record NW_027518713.1, on the reverse strand, counting down.
ACACACTCTTTATAAAATGGACCAAAACTCTCTCATCCCACCGAATTTTTAAATGAGATTTTTTTTCTTGAAAGAGAATTTGAAGACATCTAATTGATAGAAATTTCTCCAGTTTTCGACTTAAAATAAGTGAGTTATGAAAGTTTTAATTTTGAGTGACGTTTCACAAACTCTTTATAAAATGGTCCAAAACTCTCTCATCCTACCGAATTTTTAAATGAGATTTTTTTCGTTGAAAGAGAATTTGAAGTCCTCTAATTTGTTAGATATTTCACCACATTTCGACTTGAAATGAGAGACTTATGGTAGTTTTAATTTTGGGTGACGTTTCGCACTCTCTTTTTAAGACGGACAACAACTCTCTCACCCCATCAAATTTTGAAACGAGATTTTGCACTTAATATGAGGGAGTTATTGAGGTTTTAATTTGGGTGACGTTTAACACACTCTTTATGAAACGGACTATATCTCTCTCACCCCATCAAATTTTGAAACGAGATTTCTTTCCCATGAAAGAGAATTAGAAGACCTCCGATTGGTAGAAATTTCACCACTTTTGGACTTAAAGTGAGAGAGTTATAGAGGTTTTAATTTGGGGTGACGTTTCGCATACTCTTTGAAAAACGGACAACAACTCTCTCACCCTAATGATTTTTAAAACAAGATTTCTTTTCCCGGAAAGAGAATTTGAAGATTGGTAGAAATTTCACCACTTTTGAACTTAAAGTCAGAGAGTTACACAGGTTTTAATTTTGGATGACGTCTCGCACACTCTTTATAAAACGGACTACAACTCTCTCATCCCAACAAAATTTGAAATTAGATTTCTTTCCGAAGAAAAAGAATCTTAGGACATCTGATTGGTAGAAATTTCACAACTTTTTGACTTCAAATGAGAGAGTTAGGGAAGTTTTAATTTTGGGTGACGTTTCACACACTCTTTATAAAATGGACCAAAACTCTCTCATCCCACCGAATTTTTAAATGAGATTTTTTTTCTTGAAAGAGAATTTGAAGACATCTAATTGATAGAAATTTCTCCAGTTTTCGACTTAAAATAAGTGAGTTATGAAAGTTTTAATTTTGGGTGACGTTTCACAAACTCTTTATAAAATGGTCCAAAACTCTCTCATCCTACCGAATTTTTAAATGAGATTTTTTTCGTTGAAAGAGAATTTGAAGTCCTCTAATTTGTTAGATATTTCACCACATTTCGACTTGAAATGAGAGACTTATGGTAGTTTTAATTTTGGGTGACGTTTTGCACACTCTTTTTAAGACGGACAACAACTCTCTCACCCCATCAAATTTTGAAACGAGATTTCGCACTTAATATGAGGGAGTTATTGAGGTTTTAATTTGGGTGACGTTTAACACACTCTTTATGAAACGGACTATATCTCTCTCACCCCATCAAATTTTGAAACGAGATTTCTTTCCCATGAAAGAGAATTAGAAGACCCCCGATTGGTAGAAATTTCACCACTTTTGGACTTAAAGTGAGAGAGTTATAGAGGTTTTAATCTTGGGTGACGTTTCGCACACTGTTTCTAAAACGGACAACAACTCTCTCAACCCAACAATTTTTAAAAGAAGATTACTTTTCCCGGAAAGAGAATTTGAAGATTGGTAGAAATTTTACCACTTTTGAACTTAAAGTCAGAGAGTTACACAGGTTTTAATTTTGGATGACGTGTCGCACACTCTTTATAAAACGGACTACAACTCTCTCATCCCAACAAAATTTGAAATGAGATTTCTTTCCGAAGAAAAAGAATCTTAGGACATCTGATTGGTAGAAATTTCACAACTTTTTGACTTCAAATGAGAGAGTTATGGAAGTTTTAATTTTGGGTGACGTTTCACACACTCTTTATAAAATGGACCAAAACTCTCTCATCCCACCGAATTTTTAAATGAGATTTTTTTTCTTGAAAGAGAATTTGAAGACATCTAATTGATAGAAATTTCTCCAGTTTTCGACTTAAAATAAGTGAGTTATGAAAGTTTTAATTTTGAGTGACGTTTCACAAACTCTTTATAAAATGGTCCAAAACTCTCTCATCCTACCGAATTTTTAAATGAGATTTTTTTCGTTGAAAGAGAATTTGAAGTCCTCTAATTTGTTAGATATTTCACCACATTTCGACTTGAAATGAGAGACTTATGGTAGTTTTAATTTTGGGTGACGTTTCGCACTCTCTTTTTAAGACGGACAACAACTCTCTCACCCCATCAAATTTTGAAACGAGATTTTGCACTTAATATGAGGGAGTTATTGAGGTTTTAATTTGGGTGACGTTTAACACACTCTTTATGAAACGGACTATATCTCTCTCACCCCATCAAATTTTGAAACGAGATTTCTTTCCCATGAAAGAGAATTAGAAGACCTCCGATTGGTAGAAATTTCACCACTTTTGGACTTAAAGTGAGAGAGTTATAGAGGTTTTAATTTGGGGTGACGTTTCGCATACTCTTTGAAAAACGGACAACAACTCTCTCACCCTAATGATTTTTAAAACAAGATTTCTTTTCCCGGAAAGGGAATTTGAAGATTGGTAGAAATTTCACCACTTTTGAACTTAAAGTCAGAGAGTTACACAGGTTTTAATTTTGGATGACGTCTCGCACACTCTTTATAAAACGGACTACAACTCTCTCATCCCAACAAAATTTGAAATTAGATTTCTTTCCGAAGAAAAAGAATCTTAGGACATCTGATTGGTAGAAATTTCACAACTTTTTGACTTCAAATGAGAGAGTTAGGGAAGTTTTAATTTTGGGTGACGTTTCACACACTCTTTATAAAATGGACCAAAACTCTCTCATCCCACCGAATTTTTAAATGAGATTTTTTTTCATGAAAGAGAATTTGAAGACATCTAATTGATAGAAATTTCTCCAGTTTTCGACTTAAAATAAGTGAGTTATGAAAGTTTTAATTTTGGGTGACGTTTCACAAACTCTTTATAAAATGGTCCAAAACTCTCTCATCCTACCGAATTTTTAAATGAGATTTTTTTCGTTGAAAGAGAATTTGAAGTCCTCTAATTTGTTAGATATTTCACCACATTTCGACTTGAAATGAGAGACTTATGGTAGTTTTAATTTTGGGTGACGTTTTGCACACTCTTTTTAAGACGGACAACAACTCTCTCACCCCATCAAATTTTGAAACGAGATTTCGCACTTAATATGAGGGAGTTATTGAGGTTTTAATTTGGGTGACGTTTAACACACTCTTTATGAAACGGACTATATCTCTCTCACCCCATCAAATTTTGAAACGAGATTTCTTTCCCATGAAAGAGAATTAGAAGACCCCCGATTGGTAGAAATTTCACCACTTTTGGACTTAAAGTGAGAGAGTTATAGAGGTTTTAATCTTGGGTGACGTTTCGCACACTGTTTCTAAAACGGACAACAACTCTCTCAACCCAACAATTTTTAAAAGAAGATTACTTTTCCCGGAAAGAGAATTTGAAGATTGGTAGAAATTTTACCACTTTTGAACTTAAAGTCAGAGAGTTACACAGGTTTTAATTTTGGATGACGTGTCGCACACTCTTTATAAAACGGACTACAACTCTCTCATCCCAACAAAATTTGAAATGAGATTTCTTTCCGAAGAAAAAGAATCTTAGGACATCTGATTGGTAGAAATTTCACAACTTTTTGACTTCAAATGAGAGAGTTATGGAAGTTTTAATTTTGGGTGACGTTTCACACACTCTTTATAAAATGGACCAAAACTCTCTCATCCCACCGAATTTTTAAATGAGATTTTTTTTCTTGAAAGAGAATTTGAAGACATCTAATTGATAGAAATTTCTCCAGTTTTCGACTTAAAATAAGTGAGTTATGAAAGTTTTAATTTTGGGTGACGTTTCACAAACTCTTTATAAAATGGTCCAAAACTCACTCATCCTACCGTATTTTTAAATGAGATTTTTTTCGTTGAAAGAGAATTTGAAGTCCTCTAATTTGTTAGATATTTCACCACATTTCGACTTGAAATGAGAGACTTATGGTAGTTTTAATTTTGGGTGACGTTTCGCACACTCTTTTTAAGACGGACAACAACTCTCTCACCCCATCAAATTTTGAAACGAGATTTCGCACTTAATCCGAGGGAGTTATTGAGGTTTTAATTTGGATGACGTTTTAACACACTCTTTATGAAACGGACTATATCTCTCTTACCCCATCAAATTTTGAAACGAGATTTCTTTCCCATGAAAGAGAATTAGAAGACCTCCGATTGGTAGAAATTTCACCACTTTTGGACTTAAAGTGAGAGAGTTATAGAGGTTTTAATTTTGGGTGACGTTTCGCATACTCTTTGAAAAACGGACAACAACTCTCTCACCCCAATGATTTTTAAAACAAGATTTCTTTTCCCGGAAAGAGAATTTGAAGATTGGTAGAAATTTTACCACTTTTGAACTTAAAGTCAGAGAGTTACACAGGTTTTAATTTTGGATGACGTGTCGCACACTCTTTATAAAACAGACTACAACTCTCTCATCCCAACAAAATTTGAAATGAGATTTCTTTCCGAAGAAAAAGAATCTTAGGACATCTGATTGGTAGAAATTTCACAACTTTTTGACTTCAAATGAGAGAGTTATGGAAGTTTTAATTTTGGGTGACGTTTCACACACACTTTATAAAATGGACCAAAACTCTCTCATCCCACCGAATTTTTAACTGAGATTTTTTTTCTTGAAAGAGAATTTGAAGACATCTAATTGATAGAAATTTCTCCAGTTTTCGACTTAAAATAAGTGAGTTATGAAAGTTTTAATTTTGGGTGACGTTTCACAAACTCTTTATAAAATGGTCCAAAACTCTCTCATCCCACCGAATTTTTAAATGAGATTTTTTTCGTTGAAAGAGAATTTGAAGTCCTCTAATTTGTTAGATATTTCACCACATTTCGACTTGAAATGAGAGACTTATGGTAGTTTTAATTTTGGGTGACGTTTCGCACACTCTTTTTAAGACGGACAACAACTCTCTCACCCCATCAAATTTTGAAACGAGATTTCGCACTTAATATGAGGGAGTTATTGAGGTTTTAATTTGGGTGACGTTTAACACACTCTTTATGAAACGGACTATATCTCTCTCACCCCATCAAATTTTGAAACGAGATTTCTTTCCCATGAAAGAGAATTAGAAGACCTCCGATTGGTAGAAATTTCACCACTTTTGGACTTAAAGTGAGAGAGTTATAGAGGTTTTAATCTTGGGTGACGTTTCGCACACTGTTTCTAAAACGGACAACAACTCTCTCAACCCAACGATTTTTAAAAGAAGATTTCTTTTCCCGGAAAGAGAATTTGAAGATTGGTAGAAATTTTACCACTTTTGAACTTAAAGTCAGAGAGTTACACAGGTTTTAATTTTGGATGACGTGTCGCACACTCTTTATAAAACGGACTACAACTCTCTCATCCCAACAAAATTTGAAATGAGATTTCTTTCCGAAGAAAAAGAATCTTAGGACATCTGATTGGTAGAAATTTCACAACTTTTTGACTTCAAATGAGAGAGTTATGGAAGTTTTAATTTTGGGTGACGTTTCACACACTCTTTATAAAATGGACCAAAACTCTCTCATCCCACCGAATTTTTAAATGAGATTTTTTTTCTTGAAAGAGAATTTGAAGACATCTAATTGATAGAAATTTCTCCAGTTTTCGACTTAAAATAAGTGAGTTATGAAAGTTTTAATTTTGGGTGACGTTTCACAAACTCTTTATAAAATGGTCCAAAACTCTCTCATCCTACCGAATTTTTAAATGAGATTTTTTTCGTTGAAAGAGAATTTGAAGTCCTCTAAATTGTTAGATATTTCACCACATTTCGACTTGAAATGAGAGACTTATGGTAGTTTTAATTTTGGGTGACGTTTCGCACACTCTTTTTAAGACGGACAACAACTCTCACCCCATCAAATTTTGAAACGAGATTTCGCACTTAATATGAGGGAGTTATTGAGGTTTTAATTAGGGTAACGTTTAACACACTCTTTATGAAACGGACTATATCTCTCTCACCCCATCAAATTTTGAAACGAGATTTCTTTCCCATGAAAGAGAATTAGAAGACCTCCGATTGGTAGAAATTTCACCACTTTTGGACTTAAAGTGAGAGAGTTATAGAGGTTTTAATTTTGGGTGACGTTTCGCATACTCTTTGAAAAACGGACAACAACTCTCTCACCCCAATGATTTTTAAAACAAGATTTCTTTTCCCGGAAAGAGAATTTGAAGATTGGTAGAAATTTTACCACTTTTGAACTTAAAGTCAGAGAGTTACACAGGTTTTAATTTTGGATGACGTGTCGCACACTCTTTATAAAACAGACTACAACTCTCTCATCCCAACAAAATTTGAAATGAGATTTCTTTCCGTAGAAAAAGAATCTTAGGACATTTGATTGGTAGAAATTTCACAACTTTTTGACTTCAAATGAGAGAGTTATGGAAGTTTTAATTTTGGGTGACGTTTCACACACTCTTTATAAAATGGACCAAAACTCTCTCATCCCACCGAATTTTTAAATGAGATTTTTTTTCTTGAAAGAGAATTTGAAGACATCTAATTGATAGAAATTTCTCCAGTTTTCGACTTAAAATAAGTGAGATATGAAAGTTTTAATTTTGGGTGACGTTTCACAAACTCTTTATAAAATGGTCCAAAACTCACTCATCCTACCGTATTTTTAAATGAGATTTTTTTCGTTGAAAGAGAATTTGAAGTCCTCTAATTTGTTAGAAATTTCACCACATTTCGACTTGAAATGAGAGACTTATGGTAGTTTTAATTTTGGGTGACGTTTCGCACACTCTTTTTAAGACGGACAACAACTCTCTCACCCCATCAAATTTTGAAACGAGATTTCGCACTTAATATGAGGGAGTTATTGAGGTTTTAATTTGGGTGACGTTTAACACACTCTTTATGAAACAGACTATATCTCTCTCACCCATCAAATTTTGAAACGAGATTTCTTTCCCATGAAAGAGAATTAGAAGACCCCCGATTGGTAGAAATTTCACCACTTTTGGACTTAAAGTGAGAGAGTTATAGAGGTTTTAATCTTGGGTGACGTTTCGCACACTGTTTCTAAAACGGACAACAACTCTCTCAACCCAACGATTTTTAAAAGAAGATTTCTTTTCCCGGAAAGAGAATTTGAAGATTGGTAGAAATTTTACCACTTTTGAACTTAAAGTCAGAGAGTTACACAGGTTTTAATTTTGGATGACGTGTCGCACACTCTTTATAAAACGGACTACAACTCTCTCATCCCAACAAAATTTGAAATGAGATTTCTTTCCGAAGAAAAAGAATCTTAGGACATCTGATTGGTAGAAATTTCACAACTTTTTGATTTCAAATGAGAGAGTTATGGAAGTTTTAATTTTGGGTGACGTTTCACACACTCTTTATAAAATGGACCAAAACTCTCTCATCCCACCGAATTTTTAAATGAGATTTTTTTTCTTGAAAGAGAATTTGAAGACATCTAATTGATAGAAATTTCTCCAGTTTTCGACTTAAAATAAGTGAGTTATGAAAGTTTTAATTTTGGGTGACGTTTCACAAACTCTTTATAAAATGGTCCAAAACTCTCATCCTACCGAATTTTTAAATGAGATTTTTTTCGTTGAAAGAGAATTTGAAGTCCTCTAATTTGTTAGATATTTCACCACATTTCGACTTGAAATGAGAGACTTATGGTAGTTTTAATTTTGGGTGACGTTTCGCACACTCTTTTTAAGACGCACAACAACTCTCTCACCCCATCCAATTTTGAAACGAGATTTCGCACTTAATATGAGGGAGTTATTGAGGTTTTAATTTGGGTGACGTTTAACACACTCTTTATGAAACGGACTATATCTCTCTCACCCATCAAATTTTGAAACGAGATTTCTTTCCCATGAAAGAGAATTAGAAGACCCCCGATTGGTAGAAATTTCACCACTTTTGGACTTAAAGTGAGAGAGTTATAGAGGTTTTAATCTTGGGTGACGTTTCGCACACTGTTTCTAAAACGGACAACAACTCTCTCAACCCAACGATTTTTAAAAGAAGATTTCTTTTCCCGGAAAGAGAATTTGAAGATTGGTAGAAATTTTACCACTTTTGAACTTAAAGTCAGAGAGTTACACAGGTTTTAATTTTGGATGACGTGTCGCACACTCTTTATAAAACGGACTACAACTCTCTCATCCCAACAAAATTTGAAATGAGATTTCTTTCCGAAGAAAAAGAATCTTAGGACATCTGATTGGTAGAAATTTCACAACTTTTTGACTTCAAATGAGAGAGTTATGGAAGTTTTAATTTTGGGTGACATTTCACACACTCTTTATGAAATGGACCAAAACTCTCTCATCCCACCAAATTTTTAAATGAGATTTTTTTTCTTGAAAGAGAATTTGAAGACATCTAATTGATAGAAATTTCTCCAGTTTTCGACTTAAAATAAGTGAGTTATGAAAGTTTTAATTTTGGGTGACGTTTCACAAACTCTTTATAAAATGGTCCAAAACTCTCTCATCCTACCGAATTTTTAAATGAGATTTTTTTCGTTGAAAGAGAATTTGAAGTCCTCTAATTTGTTAGATATTTCACCACATTTCGACTTGAAATGAGAGACTTATGGTAGTTTTAATTTTGGGTGACGTTTCGCACACTCTTTTTAAGACGGACAACAACTCTCTCACCCCATCAAATTTTGAAACGAGATTTCGCACTTAATATGAGGGAGTTATTGAGGTTTTAATTTGGGTGACGTTTTAACACACTCTTTATGAAACGGACTATATCTCTCTCACCCCATCAAATTTTGAAACGAGATTTCTATCCCATGAAAGAGAATTAGAAGACCTCCGATTGGTAGAAATTTCACCACTTTTGGACTTAAAGTGAGAGAGTTATAGAGGTTTTAATTTTGGGTGACGTTTCACATACTCTTTGAAAAACGGACAACAACTCTCTCACCCCAATGATTTTTAAAACAAGATTTCTTTTCCCGGAAAGAGAATTTGAAGATTGGTAGAAATTTTACCACTTTTGAACTTAAAGTCAGAGAGTTACACAGGTTTTAATTTTGGATGACTTGTCGCACACTCTTTATAAAACGGACTACAACTCTCTCATCCCAACAAAATTTGAAATGAGATTTCTTTCCGAAGAAAAAGAATCTTAGGACATCTGATTGGTAGAAATTTCACAACTTTTTGACTTCAAATGAGAGAGTTATGGAAGTTTTAATTTTGGGTGACGTTTCACACACTCTTTATAAAATGGACCAAAACTCTCTCATCCCACCGAATTTTTAAATGAGATTTTTTTTCTTGAAAGAGAATTTGAAGACATCTAATTGATAGAAATTTCTCCAGTTTTCGACTTAAAATAAGTGAGTTATGAAAGTTTTAATTTTGGGTGACGTTTCACAAACTCTTTATAAAATGGTCCAAAACTCTCTCATGCTACCGAATTTTTAAATGAGATTTTTTTCGTTGAAAGAGAATTTGAAGTCCTCTAATTTGTTAGATATTTCAACACATTTCGACTTGAAATGAGAGACTTATGGTAGTTTTAATTTTGGGTGACGTTTCGCACACTCTTTTTAAGACGGACAACAACTCTCTCACCCCATCAAATTTTGAAACGAGATTTCGCACTTAATATGAGGGAGTTATTGAGGTTTTAATTAGGGTAACGTTTAACACACTCTTTATGAAACGGAATATATCTCTCTCACCCCATCAAATTTTGAAACGAGATTTCTTTCCCATGAAAGAGAATTAGAAGACCTCCGATTGGTAGAAATTTCACCACTTTTGGACTTAAAGTGAGAGAGTTATAGAGGTTTTAATTTTGGGTGACGTTTCACATACTCTTTGAAAAACGGACAACAACTCTCTCACCCTAATGATTTTTAAAACAAGATTTCTTTTCCCGGAAAGAGAATTTGAAGATCGGTAGAAATTTCACCACTTTTGAACTTAAAGTCAGAGACTTACACAGGTTTTAATTTTGGATGACGTCTCGCACACTATTTATAAAACGGACTACAACTCTCTCATCCCAACAAAATTTGAAATTAGATTTCTTTCCGAAGAAAAAGAATCTTAGGACATCTGATTGGTAGAAATTTCACAACTTTTTGACTTCAAATGAGAGAGTTATGGAAGTTTTAATTTTGGGTGACGTTTCACACACTCTTTATAAAATGGACCAAAACTCTCTCATCCCACCGAATTTTTAAATGAGATTTTTTTTCTTGAAAGAGAATTTGAAGACATCTAATTGATAGAAATTTCTCCAGTTTTCGACTAAAAATAAGTGAGTTAAGAAAGTTTTCATTTTGGGTGACGTTTCACAAACTCTTTATAAAATGGTCCAAAACTCACTCATCCTACCGTATTTTTAAATGAGATTTTTTTCGTTGAAAGAGAATTTGAAGCCCTCTAATTTGTTAGAAATTTCACCACATTTCGACTTGAAATGAGAGACTTATGGTAGTTTTAATTTTGGGTGACGTTTCGCACACTCTTTTTAAGACGGACAACAACTCTCTCACCCCATCAAATTTTGAAACGAGATTTCGCACTTAATATGAGGGAGTTATTGAGGTTTTAATTTGGGTGACGTTTTAACACACTCTTTATGAAACGGACTATATCTCTCTCACCCCATCAAATTTTGAAACGAGATTTCTTTCCCATGAAAGAGAATTAGAAGACCTCCGATTGGTAGAAATTTCACCACTTTTGGACTTAAAGTGAGAGATTTATAGAGGTTTTAATCTTGGGTGACGTTTCGCACACTGTTTCTAAAACGGACAACAACTCTCTCACCCCAACGATTTTTAAAAGAAGATTTCTTTTCCCGGAAAGAGAATTTGAAGATTGGTAGAAATTTTACCACTTTTGAACTTAAGGTCAGAGAGTTACACAGGTTTTAATTTTGGATGACGTGTCGCACACTCTTTATAAAACGGACTACAACTCTCTCATCCCAACAAAATTTGAAATAAGAATTCTTTCCGAAGAAAAAGAATCTTAGGACATCTGATTGGTAGAAATTTCACAACAATTTGACTTCAAATGAGAGAGTTATGGAAGTTTTAATTTTGGGTGACGTTTCACACACTCTTTATGAAATGGACCAAAACTCTCTCATCCCACCGAATTTTTAAATGAGATTTTTTTTCTTGAAAGAGAATTTGAAGACATCTAATTGATAGAAATTTCTCCAGTTTTCGACTTAAAATAAGTGAGTTATGAAAGTTTTAATTTTGGGTGACGTTTCACAAACTCTTTATAAAATGGTCCAAAACTCTCTCATCCTACCGAATTTTTAAATGAGATTTTTTTCGTTGAAAGAGAATTTGAAGTCCTCTAATTTGTTAGATATTTCACCACATTTCGACTTGAAATGAGAGACTTATGGTAGTTTTAATTTTGGGTGACGTTTCGCACACTCTTTTTAAGACGGACAACAACTCTCTCACCCCATCAAATTTTGAAACGAGATTTCGCACTTAATATGAGGGAGTTATTGAGGTTTTAATTAGGGTAACGTTTAACACACTCTTTATGAAACGGACTATATCTCTCACACCCCATCAAATTTTGAAACGAGATTTCTTTCCCATGAAAGAGAATTAGAAGACCTCCGATTGGTAGAAATTTCACCACTTTTGGACTTAAAGTGAGAGAGTTATAGAGGTTTTAATTTTGGGTGACGTTTCGCATACTCTTTGAAAAACGGACAACAACTCTCTCACCCTAATGATTTTTAAAAGAAGATTTCTTTTCCCGGAAAGAGAATTTGAAGATTGGTAGAAATTTCACCACTTTTGAACTTAAAGTCAGAGAGTTACACAGGTTTTAATTTTGGATGACGTCTCGCACACTCTTTATAAAACGGACTACAACTCTCTCATCCCAACAAAATTTGAAATTAGATTTCTTTCCGAAGAAAAAGAATCTTAAAACATCTGATTGGTAGAAATTTCACAACTTTTGGACTTCAAATGAGAGAGTTAGGGAAGTTTTAATTTTGGGTGACGTTTCACACACTCTTTATAAAATGGACCAAAACTCTCTCATCCCACAGAATTTTTAAATGAGATTTTTTTTCTTGAAAGAGAATTTGAAGACATCTAATTGATAGAAATTTCTCCAGTTTTCGACTTAAAAAAAGTGAGTTAAGAAAGTTTTAATTTTGGGTGACGTTTCACAAACTCTTTATAAAATGGTCCAAAACTCACTCATCCTACCGTATTTTTAAATGAGATTTTTTTTGTTGAAAGAGAATTTGAAGTCCTCTAATTTGTTAGAAATTTCACCACATTTCGACTTGAAATGAGAGACTTATGGTAGTTTTAATTTTGGGTGACGTTTCGCACACTCTTTTTAAGACGGACAACAACTCTCTCACCCCATCAAATTTTGAAACGAGATTTCGCACTTAATATGAGGGAGTTATTGAGGTTTTAATTTGGGTGACGTTTAACACACTCTTTATGAAAGGGACTATATCTCTCTCACCACATCAAATTTTGAAACGAGATTTCTTTCCCATGAAAGAGAATTAGAAGACCCCCGATTGGTAGAAATTTCACCACTTTTGGACTTAAAGTGAGAGATTTATAGAGGTTTTAATCTTGGGTGACGTTTCGCACACTGTTTCTAAAACGGACAACAACTCTCTCACCCCAACGATTTTTAAAAGAAGATTTCTTTTCCCGGAAAGAGAATTTGAAGATTGGTAGAAATTTTACCACTTTTGAACTTAAAGTCAGAGAGTTACACAGGTTTTAATTTTGGATGACGTGTCGCACACTCTTTATAAAACGGACTACAACTCTCTCATCCCAACAAAATTTGAAATTAGATTTCTTTCCGAAGAAAAAGAATCTTAGGACATCTGATTGGTAGAAATTTCACAACTTTTTGACTTCAAATGAGAGAGTTATGGAAGTTTTAATTTTGGGTGACGTTTCACACACTCTTTATGAAATGGACCAAAACTCTCTCATCCCACCGAATTTTTAAATGAGATTTTTTTTCTTGAAAGAGAATTTGAAGACATCTAATTGATAGAAATTTCTCCAGTTTTCGACTTAAAATAAGTGAGTTATGAAAGTTTTAATTTTGGGTGACGTTTCACAAACTCTTTATAAAATGGTCCAAAACTCTCTCATCCTACCGAATTTTTAAATGAGATTTTTTTCGTTGAAAGAGAATTTGAAGTCCTCTAATTTGTTAGATATTTCACCACATTTCGACTTGAAATGAGAGACTTATGGTAGTTTTAATTTTGGGTGACGTTTCGCACACTCTTTTTAAGACGGACAACAACTCTCTCACCCCATCAAATTTTGAAACGAGATTTCGCACTTAATCCGAGGGAGTTATTGAGGTTTTAATTTGGATGACGTTTTAACACACTCTTTATGAAACGGACTATATCTCTCTCACCCCATCAAATTTTGAAACGACATTTCTTTCCCATGAAAGAGAATTAGAAGACCTCCGATTGGTAGAAATTTCACCACTTTTGGACTTAAAGTGAGAGAGTTATAGAGGTTTTAATTTTGGGTGACGTTTCGCATACTCTTTGAAAAACGGACAACAACTCTCTCACCCCAATGATTTTTAAAACAAGATTTCTTTTCCCGGAAAGAGAATTTGAAGATTGGTAGAAATTTTACCACTTTTGAACTTAAAGTCAGAGAGTTACACAGGTTTTAATTTTGGATGACGTGTCGCACACTCTTTATAAAACAGACTACAACTCTCTCATCCCAACAAAATTTGAAATGAGATTTCTTTCCGAAGAAAAAGAATCTTAGGACATCTGATTGGTAGAAATTTCATAACTTTTTGACTTCAAATGAGAGAGTTATGGAAGTTTTAATTTTGGGTGACGTTTCACACACTCTTTATAAAATGGACCAAAACTCTCTCATCCCACCGAATTTTTAAATGAGATTTTTTTTCTTGAAAGAGAATTTGAAGACATCTAATTGATAGAAATTTCTCCAGTTTTCGACTTAAAATAAGTGAGTTATGAAAGTTTTAATTTTGAGTGACGTTTCACAAACTCTTTATAAAATGGTCCAAAACTCTCTCATCCTACCGAATTTTTAAATGAGATTTTTTTCGTTGAAAGAGAATTTGAAGTCCTCTAATTTGTTAGATATTTCACCACATTTCGACTTGAAATGAGAGACTTATGGTAGTTTTAATTTTGGGTGACGTTTCGCACTCTCTTTTTAAGACGGACAACAACTCTCTCACCCCATCAAATTTTGAAACGAGATTTTGCACTTAATATGAGGGAGTTATTGAGGTTTTAATTTGGGTGACGTTTAACACACTCTTTATGAAACGGACTATATCTCTCTCACCCCATCAAATTTTGAAACGAGATTTCTTTCCCATGAAAGAGAATTAGAAGACCTCCGATTGGTAGAAATTTCACCACTTTTGGACTTAAAGTGAGAGAGTTATAGAGGTTTTAATTTTGGGTGACGTTTCGCATACTCTTTGAAAAACGGACAACAACTCTCTCACCCTAATGATTTTTAAAACAAGATTTCTTTTCCCGGAAAGAGAATTTCAAGATTGGTAGAAATTTCACCACTTTTGAACTTAAAGTCAGAGAGTTACACAGGTTTTAATTTTGGATGACGTCTCGCACACTCTTTATAAAACGGACTACAACTCTCTCATCCCAACAAAATTTGAAATTAGATTTCTTTCCGAAGAAAAAGAATCTTAGGACATCTGATTGGTAGAAATTTCACAACTTTTTGACTTCAAATGAGAGAGTTAGGGAAGTTTTAATTTTGGGTGACGTTTCACACACTCTTTATAAAATGGACCAAAACTCTCTCATCCCACCGAATTTTTAAATGAGATTTTTTTTCTTGAAAGAGAATTTGAAGACATCTAATTGATAGAAATTTCTCCAGTTTTCGACTTAAAATAAGTGAGTTATGAAAGTTTTAATTTTGGGTGACGTTTCACAAACTCTTTATAAAATGGTCCAAAACTCTCTCATCCTACCGAATTTTTAAATGAGATTTTTTTCGTTGAAAGAGAATTTGAAGTCCTCTAATTTGTTAGATATTTCACCACATTTCGACTTGAAATGAGAGACTTATGGTAGTTTTAATTTTGGGTGACGTTTTGCACACTCTTTTTAAGACGGACAACAACTCTCTCACCCCATCAAATTTTGAAACGAGATTTCGCACTTAATATGAGGGAGTTATTGAGGTTTTAATTTGGGTGACGTTTAACACACTCTTTATGAAACGGACTATATCTCTCTCACCCCATCAAATTTTGAAACGAGATTTCTTTCCCATGAAAGAGAATTAGAAGACCCCCGATTGGTAGAAATTTCACCACTTTTGGACTTAAAGTGAGAGAGTTATAGAGGTTTTAATCTTGGGTGACATTTCGCACACTGTTTCTAAAACGGACAACAACTCTCTCAACCCAACAATTTTTAAAAGAAGATTACTTTTCCCGGAAAGAGAATTTGAAGATTGGTAGAAATTTTACCACTTTTGAACTTAAAGTCAGAGAGTTACACAGGTTTTAATTTTGGATGACGTGTCGCACACTCTTTATAAAACGGACTACAACTCTCTCATCCCAACAAAATTTGAAATGAGATTTCTTTCCGAAGAAAAAGAATCTTAGGACATCTGATTGGTAGAAATTTCACAACTTTTTGACTTCAAATGAGAGAGTTATGGAAGTTTTAATTTTGGGTGACGTTTCACACACTCTTTATAAAATGGACCAAAACTCTCTCATCCCACCGAATTTTTAAATGAGATTTTTTTTCTTGAAAGAGAATTTGAAGACATCTAATTGATAGAAATTTCTCCAGTTTTCGACTTAAAATAAGTGAGTTATGAAAGTTTTAATTTTGGGTGACGTTTCACAAACTCTTTATAAAATGGTCCAAAACTCACTCATCCTACCGTATTTTTAAATGAGATTTTTTTCGTTGAAAGAGAATTTGAAGTCCTCTAATTTGTTAGATATTTCACCACATTTCGACTTGAAATGAGAGACTTATGGTAGTTTTAATTTTGGGTGACGTTTCGCACACTCTTTTTAAGACGGACAACAACTCTCTCACCCCATCAAATTTTGAAACGAGATTTCGCACTTAATCCGAGGGAGTTATTGAGGTTTTAATTTGGATGACGTTTTAACACACTCTTTATGAAACGGACTATATCTCTCTCACCCCATCAAATTTTGAAACGAGATTTCTTTCCCATGAAAGAGAATTAGAAGACCTCCGATTGGTAGAAATTTCACCACTTTTGGACTTAAAGTGAGAGAGTTATAGAGGTTTTAATTTTGGGTGACGTTTCGCATACTCTTTGAAAAACGGACAACAACTCTCTCACCCCAATGATTTTTAAAACAAGATTTCTTTTCCCGGAAAGAGAATTTGAAGATTGGTAGAAATTTTACCACTTTTGAACTTAAAGTCAGAGAGTTACACAGGTTTTAATTTTGGATGACGTGTCGCACACTCTTTATAAAACAGACTACAACTCTCTCATCCCAACAAAATTTGAAATGAGATTTCTTTCCGAAGAAAAAGAATCTTAGGACATCTGATTGGTAGAAATTTCACAACTTTTTGACTTCAAATGAGAGAGTTATGGAAGTTTTAATTTTGGGTGACGTTTCACACACACTTTATAAAATGGACCAAAACTCTCTCATCCCACCGAATTTTTAACTGAGATTTTTTTTCTTGAAAGAGAATTTGAAGACATCTAATTGATAGAAATTTCTCCAGTTTTCGACTTAAAATAAGTGAGTTATGAAAGTTTTAATTTTGGGTGACGTTTCACAAACTCTTTATAAAATGGTCCAAAACTCTCTCATCCCACAGAATTTTTAAATGAGATTTTTTTCGTTGAAAGAGAATTTGAAGTCCTCTAATTTGTTAGATATTTCACCACATTTCGACTTGAAATGAGAGACTTATGGTAGTTTTAATTTTGGGTGACGTTTCGCACACTCTTTTTAAGACGGACAACAACTCTCTCACCCCATCAAATTTTGAAACGAGATTTCGCACTTAATATGAGGGAGTTATTGAGGTTTTAATTTGGGTGACGTTTAACACACTCTTTATGAAACGGACTATATCTCTCTCACCCCATCAAATTTTGAAACGAGATTTCTTTCCCATGAAAGAGAATTAGAAGACCTCCGATTGGTAGAAATTTCACCACTTTTGGACTTAAAGTGAGAGAGTTATAGAGGTTTTAATCTTGGGTGACGTTTCGCACACTGTTTCTAAAACGGACAACAACTCTGTCAACCCAACGATTTTTAAAAGAAGATTTCTTTTCCCGGAAAGAGAATTTGAAGATTGGTAGAAATTTTACCACTTTTGAACTTAAAGTCAGAGAGTTACACAGGTTTTAATTTTGGATGACGTGTCGCACACTCTTTATAAAACGGACTACAACTCTCTCATCCCAACAAAATTTGAAATGAGATTTCTTTCCGAAGAAAAAGAATCTTAGGACATCTGATTGGTAGAAATTTCACAACTTTTTGATTTCAAATGAGAGAGTTATGGAAGTTTTAATTTTGGGTGACGTTTCACACACTCTTTATAAAATGGACCAAAACTCTCTCATCCCACCGAATTTTTAAATGAGATTTTTTTTCTTGAAAGAGAATTTGAAGACATCTAATTGATAGAAATTTCTCCAGTTTTCGACTTAAAATAAGTGAGTTATGAAAGTTTTAATTTTGGGTGACGTTTCACAAACTCTTTATAAAATGGTCCAAAACTCTCATCCTACCGAATTTTTAAATGAGATTTTTTTCGTTGAAAGAGAATTTGAAGTCCTCTAATTTGTTAGATATTTCACCACATTTCGACTTGAAATGAGAGACTTATGGTAGTTTTAATTTTGGGTGACGTTTCGCACACTCTTTTTAAGACGCACAACAACTCTCTCACCCCATCCAATTTTGAAACGAGATTTCGCACTTAATCTGAGGGAGTTATTGAGGTTTTAATTTGGGTGACGTTTTAACACACTCTTTATGAAACGGACTATATCTCTCTCACCCCATCAAATTTTGAAACGAGATTTCTTTCCCATGAAAGAGAATTAGAAGACCTCCGATTGGTAGAAATTTCACCACTTTTGGACTTAAAGTGAGAGAGCTATAGAGGTTTTAATTTTGGGTGACGTTTCGCATACTCTTTGAAAAACGGACAACAACTCTCTCACCCCAATGATTTTTAAAACAAGATTTCTTTTCCCGGAAAGAGAATTTGAAGATTGGTAGAAATTTTACAACTTTTGAACTTAAAGTCAGAGAGTTACACAGGTTTTAATTTTGGATGACGTGTCGCACACTCTTTATAAAACAAACTACAACTCTCTCATCCCAACAAAATTTGAAATGAGATTTCTTTCCGAAGAAAAAGAATCTTAGGACATCTGATTGGTAGAAATTTCACAACTTTTTGACTTCAAATGAGAGAGTTATGGAAGTTTTAATTTTGGGTGAGGTTTCACACACTCTTTATAAAATGGACCAAAACTCTCTCATCCCACCGAATTTTTAAATGAGATTTTTTTTCTTGAAAGAGAATTTGAAGACATCTAATTGATAGAAATTTCTCCAGTTTTCGACTTAAAATAAGTGAGTTATGAAAGTTTTAATTTTGGGTGACGTTTCACAAACTCTTTATAAAATGGTCCAAAACTCTCTCATCCTACCGAATTTTTAAATGAGATTTTTTTCGTTGAAAGAGAATTTGAAGTCCTCTAAATTGTTAGATATTTCACCACATTTCGACTTGAAATGAGAGACTTATGGTAGTTTTAATTTTGGGTGACGTTTCGCACACTCTTTTTAAGACGGACAACAACTCTCACCCCATCAAATTTTGAAACGAGATTTCGCACTTAATATGAGGGAGTTATTGAGGTTTTAATCTTGGGTGACGTTTCGCACACTGTTTCTAAAACGGACAACAACTCTGTCAACCCAACGATTTTTAAAAGAAGATTTCTTTTCCCGGAAAGAGAATTTGAAGATTGGTAGAAATTTTACCACTTTTGAACTTAAAGTCAGAGAGTTACACAGGTTTTAATTTTGGATGACGTGTCGCACACTCTTTATAAAACGGACTACAACTCTCTCATCCCAACAAAATTTGAAATGAGATTTCTTTCCGAAGAAAAAGAATCTTAGGACATCTGATTGGTAGAAATTTCACAACTTTTTGATTTCAAATGAGAGAGTTATGGAAGTTTTAATTTTGGGTGACGTTTCACACACTCTTTATAAAATGGACCAAAACTCTCTCATCCCACCGAATTTTTAAATGAGATTTTTTTTCTTGAAAGAGAATTTGAAGACATCTAATTGATAGAAATTTCTCCAGTTTTCGACTTAAAATAAGTGAGTTATGAAAGTTTTAATTTTGGGTGACGTTTCACAAACTCTTTATAAAATGGTCCAAAACTCTCATCCTACCGAATTTTTAAATGAGATTTTTTTCGTTGAAAGAGAATTTGAAGTCCTCTAATTTGTTAGATATTTCACCACATTTCGACTTGAAATGAGAGACTTATGGTAGTTTTAATTTTGGGTGACGTTTCGCACACTCTTTTTAAGACGCACAACAACTCTCTCACCCCATCCAATTTTGAAACGAGATTTCGCACTTAATCTGAGGGAGTTATTGAGGTTTTAATTTGGGTGACGTTTTAACACACTCTTTATGAAACGGACTATATCTCTCTCACCCCATCAAATTTTGAAACGAGATTTCTTTCCCATGAAAGAGAATTAGAAGACCTCCGATTGGTAGAAATTTCACCACTTTTGGACTTAAAGTGAGAGAGCTATAGAGGTTTTAATTTTGGGTGACGTTTCGCATACTCTTTGAAAAACGGACAACAACTCTCTCACCCCAATGATTTTTAAAACAAGATTTCTTTTCCCGGAAAGAGAATTTGAAGATTGGTAGAAATTTTACAACTTTTGAACTTAAAGTCAGAGAGTTACACAGGTTTTAATTTTGGATGACGTGTCGCACACTCTTTATAAAACAAACTACAACTCTCTCATCCCAACAAAATTTGAAATGAGATTTCTTTCCGAAGAAAAAGAATCTTAGGACATCTGATTGGTAGAAATTTCACAACTTTTTGACTTCAAATGAGAGAGTTATGGAAGTTTTAATTTTGGGTGAGGTTTCACACACTCTTTATAAAATGGACCAAAACTCTCTCATCCCACCGAATTTTTAAATGAGATTTTTTTTCTTGAAAGAGAATTTGAAGACATCTAATTGATAGAAATTTCTCCAGTTTTCGACTTAAAATAAGTGAGTTATGAAAGTTTTAATTTTGGGTGACGTTTCACAAACTCTTTATAAAATGGTCCAAAACTCTCTCATCCTACCGAATTTTTAAATGAGATTTTTTTCGTTGAAAGAGAATTTGAAGTCCTCTAAATTGTTAGATATTTCACCACATTTCGACTTGAAATGAGAGACTTATGGTAGTTTTAATTTTGGGTGACG
The DNA here is from genome assembly GCF_043159265.1 of Tasmannia lanceolata. Taxonomy (NCBI): domain Eukaryota; kingdom Viridiplantae; phylum Streptophyta; class Magnoliopsida; order Canellales; family Winteraceae; genus Tasmannia; species Tasmannia lanceolata. The sequence continues at coordinate 2,851,589 of NW_027518713.1, read as the reverse complement.
TTTCGCACACTCTTTTTAAGACGGACAACAACTCTCACCCCATCAAATTTTGAAACGAGATTTCGCACTTAATATGAGGGAGTTATTGAGGTTTTAATCTTGGGTGACGTTTCGCACACTGTTTCTAAAACGGACAACAACTCTGTCAACCCAACGATTTTTAAAAGAAGATTTCTTTTCCCGGAAAGAGAATTTGAAGATTGGTAGAAATTTTACCACTTTTGAACTTAAAGTCAGAGAGTTACACAGGTTTTAATTTTGGATGACGTGTCGCACACTCTTTATAAAACGGACTACAACTCTCTCATCCCAACAAAATTTGAAATGAGATTTCTTTCCGAAGAAAAAGAATCTTAGGACATCTGATTGGTAGAAATTTCACAACTTTTTGATTTCAAATGAGAGAGTTATGGAAGTTTTAATTTTGGGTGACGTTTCACACACTCTTTATAAAATGGACCAAAACTCTCTCATCCCACCGAATTTTTAAATGAGATTTTTTTTCTTGAAAGAGAATTTGAAGACATCTAATTGATAGAAATTTCTCCAGTTTTCGACTTAAAATAAGTGAGTTATGAAAGTTTTAATTTTGGGTGACGTTTCACAAACTCTTTATAAAATGGTCCAAAACTCTCATCCTACCGAATTTTTAAATGAGATTTTTTTCGTTGAAAGAGAATTTGAAGTCCTCTAATTTGTTAGATATTTCACCACATTTCGACTTGAAATGAGAGACTTATGGTAGTTTTAATTTTGGGTGACGTTTCGCACACTCTTTTTAAGACGCACAACAACTCTCTCACCCCATCCAATTTTGAAACGAGATTTCGCACTTAATCTGAGGGAGTTATTGAGGTTTTAATTTGGGTGACGTTTTAACACACTCTTTATGAAACGGACTATATCTCTCTCACCCCATCAAATTTTGAAACGAGATTTCTTTCCCATGAAAGAGAATTAGAAGACCTCCGATTGGTAGAAATTTCACCACTTTTGGACTTAAAGTGAGAGAGCTATAGAGGTTTTAATTTTGGGTGACGTTTCGCATACTCTTTGAAAAACGGACAACAACTCTCTCACCCCAATGATTTTTAAAACAAGATTTCTTTTCCCGGAAAGAGAATTTGAAGATTGGTAGAAATTTTACAACTTTTGAACTTAAAGTCAGAGAGTTACACAGGTTTTAATTTTGGATGACGTGTCGCACACTCTTTATAAAACAAACTACAACTCTCTCATCCCAACAAAATTTGAAATGAGATTTCTTTCCGAAGAAAAAGAATCTTAGGACATCTGATTGGTAGAAATTTCACAACTTTTTGACTTCAAATGAGAGAGTTATGGAAGTTTTAATTTTGGGTGAGGTTTCACACACTCTTTATAAAATGGACCAAAACTCTCTCATCCCACCGAATTTTTAAATGAGATTTTTTTTCTTGAAAGAGAATTTGAAGACATCTAATTGATAGAAATTTCTCCAGTTTTCGACTTAAAATAAGTGAGTTATGAAAGTTTTAATTTTGGGTGACGTTTCACAAACTCTTTATAAAATGGTCCAAAACTCTCTCATCCTACCGAATTTTTAAATGAGATTTTTTTCGTTGAAAGAGAATTTGAAGTCCTCTAAATTGTTAGATATTTCACCACATTTCGACTTGAAATGAGAGACTTATGGTAGTTTTAATTTTGGGTGACGTTTCGCACACTCTTTTTAAGACGGACAACAACTCTCACCCCATCAAATTTTGAAACGAGATTTCGCACTTAATATGAGGGAGTTATTGAGGTTTTAATTTGGGTGACGTTTAACACACTCTTTATGAAACGGACTATATCTCTCTCACCCCATCAAATTTTGAAACGAGATTTCTTTCCCATGAAAGAGAATTAGAAGACCCCCGATTGGTAGAAATTTCACCACTTTTGGACTTAAAGTGAGAGAGTTATAGAGGTTTTAATCTTGGGTGACGTTTCGCACACTGTTTCTAAAACGGACAACAACTCTCTCAACCCAACGATTTTTAAAAGAAGATTTCTTTTCCCGGAAAGAGAATTTGAAGATTGGTAGAAATTTTACCACTTTTGAACTTAAAGTCAGAGAGTTACACAGGTTTTAATTTTGGATGACGTGTCGCACACTCTTTATAAAACGGACTACAACTCTCTCATCCCAACAAAATTTGAAATGAGATTTCTTTCCGAAGAAAAAGAATCTTAGGACATCTGATTGGTAGAAATTTCACAACTTTTTGACTTCAAATGAGAGAGTTATGGAAGTTTTAATTTTGGGTGACGTTTCACACACTCTTTATAAAATGGACCAAAACTCTCTCATCCCACCGAATTTTTAAATGAGATTTTTTTTCTTGAAAGAGAATTTGAAGACATCTAATTGATAGAAATTTCTCCAGTTTTCGACTTAAAATAAGTGAGTTATGAAAGTTTTAATTTTGGGTGACGTTTCACAAACTCTTTATAAAATGGTCCAAAACTCTCTCATCCTACCGAATTTTTAAATGAGATTTTTTTCGTTGAAAGAGAATTTGAAGTCCTCTAAATTGTTAGATATTTCACCACATTTCGACTTGAAATGAGAGACTTATGGTAGTTTTAATTTTGGGTGACGTTTCGCACACTCTTTTTAAGACGCACAACAACTCTCTCACCCCATCCAATTTTGAAACGAGATTTCGCACTTAATCTGAGGGAGTTATTGAGGTTTTAATTTGGGTGACGTTTTAACACACTCTTTATGAAACGGACTATATCTCTCTCACCCCATCAAATTTTGAAACGAGATTTCTTTCCCATGAAAGAGAATTAGAAGACCTCCGATTGGTAGAAATTTCACCACTTTTGGACTTAAAGTGAGAGAGCTATAGAGGTTTTAATTTTGGGTGACGTTTCGCATACTCTTTGAAAAACGGACAACAACTCTCTCACCCCAATGATTTTTAAAACAAGATTTCTTTTCCCGGAAAGAGAATTTGAAGATTGGTAGAAATTTTACAACTTTTGAACTTAAAGTCAGAGAGTTACACAGGTTTTAATTTTGGATGACGTGTCGCACACTCTTTATAAAACAAACTACAACTCTCTCATCCCAACAAAATTTGAAATGAGATTTCTTTCCGAAGAAAAAGAATCTTAGGACATCTGATTGGTAGAAATTTCACAACTTTTTGACTTCAAATGAGAGAGTTATGGAAGTTTTAATTTTGGGTGACGTTTCACACACTCTTTATAAAATGGACCAAAACTCTCTCATCCCACCGAATTTTTAAATGAGATTTTTTTTCTTGAAAGAGAATTTGAAGACATCTAATTGATAGAAATTTCTCCAGTTTTCGACTTAAAATAAGTGAGTTATGAAAGTTTTAATTTTGGGTGACGTTTCACAAACTCTTTATAAAATGGTCCAAAACTCTCTCATCCTACCGAATTTTTAAATGAGATTTTTTTCGTTGAAAGAGAATTTGAAGTCCTCTAAATTGTTAGATATTTCACCACATTTCGACTTGAAATGAGAGACTTATGGTAGTTTTAATTTTGGGTGACGTTTCGCACACTCTTTTTAAGACGGACAACAACTCTCACCCCATCAAATTTTGAAACGAGATTTCGCACTTAATATGAGGGAGTTATTGAGGTTTTAATTTGGGTGACGTTTAACACACTCTTTATGAAACGGACTATATCTCTCTCACCCCATCAAATTTTGAAACGAGATTTCTTTCCCATGAAAGAGAATTAGAAGACCCCCGATTGGTAGAAATTTCACCACTTTTGGACTTAAAGTGAGAGAGTTATAGAGGTTTTAATCTTGGGTGACGTTTCGCACACTGTTTCTAAAACGGACAACAACTCTCTCAACCCAACGATTTTTAAAAGAAGATTTCTTTTCCCGGAAAGAGAATTTGAAGATTGGTAGAAATTTTACCACTTTTGAACTTAAAGTCAGAGAGTTACACAGGTTTTAATTTTGGATGACGTGTCGCACACTCTTTATAAAACGGACTACAACTCTCTCATCCCAACAAAATTTGAAATGAGATTTCTTTCCGAAGAAAAAGAATCTTAGGACATCTGATTGGTAGAAATTTCACAACTTTTTGACTTCAAATGAGAGAGTTATGGAAGTTTTAATTTTGGGTGACGTTTCACACACTCTTTATAAAATGGACCAAAACTCTCTCATCCCACCGAATTTTTAAATGAGATTTTTTTTCTTGAAAGAGAATTTGAAGACATCTAATTGATAGAAATTTCTCCAGTTTTCGACTTAAAATAAGTGAGTTATGAAAGTTTTAATTTTGGGTGACGTTTCACAAACTCTTTATAAAATGGTCCAAAACTCTCTCATCCTACCGAATTTTTAAATGAGATTTTTTTCGTTGAAAGAGAATTTGAAGTCCTCTAAATTGTTAGATATTTCACCACATTTCGACTTGAAATGAGAGACTTATGGTAGTTTTAATTTTGGGTGACGTTTCGCACACTCTTTTTAAGACGCACAACAACTCTCTCACCCCATCCAATTTTGAAACGAGATTTCGCACTTAATCTGAGGGAGTTATTGAGGTTTTAATTTGGGTGACGTTTTAACACACTCTTTATGAAACGGACTATATCTCTCTCACCCCATCAAATTTTGAAACGAGATTTCTTTCCCATGAAAGAGAATTAGAAGACCTCCGATTGGTAGAAATTTCACCACTTTTGGACTTAAAGTGAGAGAGCTATAGAGGTTTTAATTTTGGGTGACGTTTCGCATACTCTTTGAAAAACGGACAACAACTCTCTCACCCCAATGATTTTTAAAACAAGATTTCTTTTCCCGGAAAGAGAATTTGAAGATTGGTAGAAATTTTACAACTTTTGAACTTAAAGTCAGAGAGTTACACAGGTTTTAATTTTGGATGACGTGTCGCACACTCTTTATAAAACAAACTACAACTCTCTCATCCCAACAAAATTTGAAATGAGATTTCTTTCCGAAGAAAAAGAATCTTAGGACATCTGATTGGTAGAAATTTCACAACTTTTTGACTTCAAATGAGAGAGTTATGGAAGTTTTAATTTTGGGTGACGTTTCACACACTCTTTATAAAATGGACCAAAACTCTCTCATCCCACCGAATTTTTAAATGAGATTTTTTTTCTTGAAAGAGAATTTGAAGACATCTAATTGATAGAAATTTCTCCAGTTTTCGACTTAAAATAAGTGAGTTATGAAAGTTTTAATTTTGGGTGACGTTTCACAAACTCTTTATAAAATGGTCCAAAACTCTCTCATCCTACCGAATTTTTAAATGAGATTTTTTTCGTTGAAAGAGAATTTGAAGTCCTCTAAATTGTTAGATATTTCACCACATTTCGACTTGAAATGAGAGACTTATGGTAGTTTTAATTTTGGGTGACGTTTCGCACACTCTTTTTAAGACGGACAACAACTCTCACCCCATCAAATTTTGAAACGAGATTTCGCACTTAATATGAGGGAGTTATTGAGGTTTTAATTTGGGTGACGTTTAACACACTCTTTATGAAACGGACTATATCTCTCTCACCCCATCAAATTTTGAAACGAGATTTCTTTCCCATGAAAGAGAATTAGAAGACCCCCGATTGGTAGAAATTTCACCACTTTTGGACTTAAAGTGAGAGAGTTATAGAGGTTTTAATCTTGGGTGACGTTTCGCACACTGTTTCTAAAACGGACAACAACTCTCTCAACCCAACGATTTTTAAAAGAAGATTTCTTTTCCCGGAAAGAGAATTTGAAGATTGGTAGAAATTTTACCACTTTTGAACTTAAAGTCAGAGAGTTACACAGGTTTTAATTTTGGATGACGTGTCGCACACTCTTTATAAAACGGACTACAACTCTCTCATCCCAACAAAATTTGAAATGAGATTTCTTTCCGAAGAAAAAGAATCTTAGGACATCTGATTGGTAGAAATTTCACAACTTTTTGACTTCAAATGAGAGAGTTATGGAAGTTTTAATTTTGGGTGACGTTTCACACACTCTTTATAAAATGGACCAAAACTCTCTCATCCCACCGAATTTTTAAATGAGATTTTTTTTCTTGAAAGAGAATTTGAAGACATCTAATTGATAGAAATTTCTCCAGTTTTCGACTTAAAATAAGTGAGTTATGAAAGTTTTAATTTTGGGTGACGTTTCACAAACTCTTTATAAAATGGTCCAAAACTCTCTCATCCTACCGAATTTTTAAATGAGATTTTTTTCGTTGAAAGAGAATTTGAAGTCCTCTAAATTGTTAGATATTTCACCACATTTCGACTTGAAATGAGAGACTTATGGTAGTTTTAATTTTGGGTGACGTTTCGCACACTCTTTTTAAGACGCACAACAACTCTCTCACCCCATCCAATTTTGAAACGAGATTTCGCACTTAATCTGAGGGAGTTATTGAGGTTTTAATTTGGGTGACGTTTTAACACACTCTTTATGAAACGGACTATATCTCTCTCACCCCATCAAATTTTGAAACGAGATTTCTTTCCCATGAAAGAGAATTAGAAGACCTCCGATTGGTAGAAATTTCACCACTTTTGGACTTAAAGTGAGAGAGCTATAGAGGTTTTAATTTTGGGTGACGTTTCGCATACTCTTTGAAAAACGGACAACAACTCTCTCACCCCAATGATTTTTAAAACAAGATTTCTTTTCCCGGAAAGAGAATTTGAAGATTGGTAGAAATTTTACAACTTTTGAACTTAAAGTCAGAGAGTTACACAGGTTTTAATTTTGGATGACGTGTCGCACACTCTTTATAAAACAAACTACAACTCTCTCATCCCAACAAAATTTGAAATGAGATTTCTTTCCGAAGAAAAAGAATCTTAGGACATCTGATTGGTAGAAATTTCACAACTTTTTGACTTCAAATGAGAGAGTTATGGAAGTTTTAATTTTGGGTGACGTTTCACACACTCTTTATAAAATGGACCAAAACTCTCTCATCCCACCGAATTTTTAAATGAGATTTTTTTTCTTGAAAGAGAATTTGAAGACATCTAATTGATAGAAATTTCTCCAGTTTTCGACTTAAAATAAGTGAGTTATGAAAGTTTTAATTTTGGGTGACGTTTCACAAACTCTTTATAAAATGGTCCAAAACTCTCTCATCCTACCGAATTTTTAAATGAGATTTTTTTCGTTGAAAGAGAATTTGAAGTCCTCTAAATTGTTAGATATTTCACCACATTTCGACTTGAAATGAGAGACTTATGGTAGTTTTAATTTTGGGTGACGTTTCGCACACTCTTTTTAAGACGGACAACAACTCTCACCCCATCAAATTTTGAAACGAGATTTCGCACTTAATATGAGGGAGTTATTGAGGTTTTAATTTGGGTGACGTTTAACACACTCTTTATGAAACGGACTATATCTCTCTCACCCCATCAAATTTTGAAACGAGATTTCTTTCCCATGAAAGAGAATTAGAAGACCCCCGATTGGTAGAAATTTCACCACTTTTGGACTTAAAGTGAGAGAGTTATAGAGGTTTTAATCTTGGGTGACGTTTCGCACACTGTTTCTAAAACGGACAACAACTCTCTCAACCCAACGATTTTTAAAAGAAGATTTCTTTTCCCGGAAAGAGAATTTGAAGATTGGTAGAAATTTTACCACTTTTGAACTTAAAGTCAGAGAGTTACACAGGTTTTAATTTTGGATGACGTGTCGCACACTCTTTATAAAACGGACTACAACTCTCTCATCCCAACAAAATTTGAAATGAGATTTCTTTCCGAAGAAAAAGAATCTTAGGACATCTGATTGGTAGAAATTTCACAACTTTTTGACTTCAAATGAGAGAGTTATGGAAGTTTTAATTTTGGGTGACGTTTCACACACTCTTTATAAAATGGACCAAAACTCTCTCATCCCACCGAATTTTTAAATGAGATTTTTTTTCTTGAAAGAGAATTTGAAGACATCTAATTGATAGAAATTTCTCCAGTTTTCGACTTAAAATAAGTGAGTTATGAAAGTTTTAATTTTGGGTGACGTTTCACAAACTCTTTATAAAATGGTCCAAAACTCTCTCATCCTACCGAATTTTTAAATGAGATTTTTTTCGTTGAAAGAGAATTTGAAGTCCTCTAAATTGTTAGATATTTCACCACATTTCGACTTGAAATGAGAGACTTATGGTAGTTTTAATTTTGGGTGACGTTTCGCACACTCTTTTTAAGACGCACAACAACTCTCTCACCCCATCCAATTTTGAAACGAGATTTCGCACTTAATCTGAGGGAGTTATTGAGGTTTTAATTTGGGTGACGTTTTAACACACTCTTTATGAAACGGACTATATCTCTCTCACCCCATCAAATTTTGAAACGAGATTTCTTTCCCATGAAAGAGAATTAGAAGACCTCAGATTGGTAGAAATTTCACCACTTTTGGACTTAAAGTGAGAGAGCTATAGAGGTTTTAATTTTGGGTGACGTTTCGCATACTCTTTGAAAAACGGACAACAACTCTCTCACCCCAATGATTTTTAAAACAAGATTTCTTTTCCCGGAAAGAGAATTTGAAGATTGGTAGAAATTTTACAACTTTTGAACTTAAAGTCAGAGAGTTACACAGGTTTTAATTTTGGATGACGTGTCGCACACTCTTTATAAAACAAACTACAACTCTCTCATCCCAACAAAATTTGAAATGAGATTTCTTTCCGAAGAAAAAGAATCTTAGGACATCTGATTGGTAGAAATTTCACAACTTTTTGACTTCAAATGAGAGAGTTATGGAAGTTTTAATTTTGGGTGACGTTTCACACACTCTTTATAAAATGGACCAAAACTCTCTCATCCCACCGAATTTTTAAATGAGATTTTTTTTCTTGAAAGAGAATTTGAAGACATCTAATTGATAGAAATTTCTCCAGTTTTCGACTTAAAATAAGTGAGTTATGAAAGTTTTAATTTTGGGTGACGTTTCACAAACTCTTTATAAAATGGTCCAAAACTCTCTCATCCTACCGAATTTTTAAATGAGATTTTTTTCGTTGAAAGAGAATTTGAAGTCCTCTAAATTGTTAGATATTTCACCACATTTCGACTTGAAATGAGAGACTTATGGTAGTTTTAATTTTGGGTGACGTTTCGCACACTCTTTTTAAGACGCACAACAACTCTCTCACCCCATCCAATTTTGAAATGAGATTTCGCACTTAATCTGAGGGAGTTATTGAGGTTTTAATTTGGGTGACGTTTTAACACACTCTTTATGAAACGGACTATATCTCTCTCACCCCATCAAATTTTGAAACGAGATTTCTTTCCCATGAAAGAGAATTAGAAGACCTCCGATTGGTAGAAATTTCACCACTTTTGGACTTAAAGTGAGAGAGCTATAGAGGTTTTAATTTTGGGTGACGTTTCGCATACTCTTTGAAAAACGGACAACAACTCTCTCACCCCAATGATTTTTAAAACAAGATTTCTTTTCCCGGAAAGAGAATTTGAAGATTGGTAGAAATTTTACAACTTTTGAACTTAAAGTCAGAGAGTTACACAGGTTTTAATTTTGGATGACGTGTCGCACACTCTTTATAAAACAAACTACAACTCTCTCATCCCAACAAAATTTGAAATGAGATTTCTTTCCGAAGAAAAAGAATCTTAGGACATCTGATTGGTAGAAATTTCACAACTTTTTGACTTCAAATGAGAGAGTTATGGAAGTTTTAATTTTGGGTGACGTTTCACACACTCTTTATAAAATGGACCAAAACTCTCTCATCCCACCGAATTTTTAAATGAGATTTTTTTTCTTGAAAGAGAATTTGAAGACATCTAATTGATAGAAATTTCTCCAGTTTTCGACTTAAAATAAGTGAGTGATGAAAGTTTTAATTTTGGGTGACGTTTCACAAACTCTTTATAAAATGGTCCAAAACTCTCTCATCCTACCGAATTTTTAAATGAGATTTTTTTCGTTGAAAGAGAATTTGAAGTCCTCTAAATTGTTAGATATTTCACCACATTTCGACTTGAAATGAGAGACTTATGGTAGTTTTAATTTTGGGTGACGTTTCGCACACTCTTTTTAAGACGGACAACAACTCTCACCCCATCAAATTTTGAAACGAGATTTCGCACTTAATATGAGGGAGTTATTGAGGTTTTAATTTGGGTGACGTTTAACACACTCTTTATGAAACGGACTATATCTCTCTCACCCCATCAAATTTTGAAACGAGATTTCTTTCCCATGAAAGAGAATTAGAAGACCCCCGATTGGTAGAAATTTCACCACTTTTGGACTTAAAGTGAGAGAGTTATAGAGGTTTTAATCTTGGGTGACGTTTCGCACACTGTTTCTAAAACGGACAACAACTCTCTCAACCCAACGATTTTTAAAAGAAGATTTCTTTTCCCGGAAAGAGAATTTGAAGATTGGTAGAAATTTTACCACTTTTGAACTTAAAGTCAGAGAGTTACACAGGTTTTAATTTTGGATGACGTGTCGCACACTCTTTATAAAACGGACTACAACTCTCTCATCCCAACAAAATTTGAAATGAGATTTCTTTCCGAAGAAAAAGAATCTTAGGACATCTGATTGGTAGAAATTTCACAACTTTTTGACTTCAAATGAGAGAGTTATGGAAGTTTTAATTTTGGGTGACGTTTCACACACTCTTTATAAAATGGACCAAAACTCTCTCATCCCACCGAATTTTTAAATGAGATTTTTTTTCTTGAAAGAGAATTTGAAGACATCTAATTGATAGAAATTTCTCCAGTTTTCGACTTAAAATAAGTGAGTTATGAAAGTTTTAATTTTGGGTGACGTTTCACAAACTCTTTATAAAATGGTCGAAAACTCTCTCATCCTACCGAATTTTTAAATGAGATTTTTTTTCGTTGAAAGAGAATTTGAAGTCCTCTAAATTGTTAGATATTTCACCACATTTCGACTTGAAATGAGAGACTTATGGTAGTTTTAATTTTGGGTGACGTTTCGCACACTCTTTTTAAGACGCACAACAACTCTCTCACCCCATCCAATTTTGAAACGAGATTTCGCACTTAATCTGAGGGAGTTATTGAGGTTTTAATTTGGGTGACGTTTTAACACACTCTTTATGAAACGGACTATATCTCTCTCACCCCATCAAATTTTGAAACGAGATTTCTTTCCCATGAAAGAGAATTAGAAGACCTCCGATTGGTAGAAATTTCACCACTTTTGGACTTAAAGTGAGAGAGCTATAGAGGTTTTAATTTTGGGTGACGTTTCGCATACTCTTTGAAAAACGGACAACAACTCTCTCACCCCAATGATTTTTAAAACAAGATTTCTTTTCCCGGAAAGAGAATTTGAAGATTGGTAGAAATTTTACAACTTTTGAACTTAAAGTCAGAGAGTTACACAGGTTTTAATTTTGGATGACGTGTCGCACACTCTTTATAAAACAAACTACAACTCTCTCATCCCAACAAAATTTGAAATGAGATTTCTTTCCGAAGAAAAAGAATCTTAGGACATCTGATTGGTAGAAATTTCACAACTTTTTGACTTCAAATGAGAGAGTTATGGAAGTTTTAATTTTGGGTGACGTTTCACACACTCTTTATAAAATGGACCAAAACTCTCTCATCCCACCGAATTTTTAAATGAGATTTTTTTTATTGAAAGAGAATTTGAAGACATCTAATTGATAGAAATTTCTCCAGTTTTCGACTTAAAATAAGTGAGTTATGAAAGTTTTAATTTTGGGTGACGTTTCACAAACTCTTTATAAAATGGTCCAAAACTCTCTCATCCTACCGAATTTTTAAATGAGATTTTTTTCGTTGAAAGAGAATTTGAAGTCCTCTAAATTGTTAGATATTTCACCACATTTCGACTTGAAATGAGAGACTTATGGTAGTTTTAATTTTGGGTGACGTTTCGCACACTCTTTTTAAGACGGACAACAACTCTCACCCCATCAAATTTTGAAACGAGATTTCGCACTTAATATGAGGGAGTTATTGAGGTTTTAATTTGGGTGACGTTTAACACACTCTTTATGAAACGGACTATATCTCTCTCACCCCATCAAATTTTGAAACGAGATTTCTTTCCCATGAAAGAGAATTAGAAGACCCCCGATTGGTAGAAATTTCACCACTTTTGGACTTAAAGTGAGAGAGTTATAGAGGTTTTAATCTTGGGTGACGTTTCGCACACTGTTTCTAAAACGGACAACAACTCTCTCAACCCAACGATTTTTAAAAGAAGATTTCTTTTCCCGGAAAGAGAATTTGAAGATTGGTAGAAATTTTACCACTTTTGAACTTAAAGTCAGAGAGTTACACAAGTTTTAATTTTGGATGACGTGTCGCACACTCTTTATAAAACGGACTACAACTCTCTCATCCCAACAAAATTTGAAATGAGATTTCTTTCCGAAGAAAAAGAATCTTAGGACATCTGATTGGTAGAAATTTCACAACTTTTTGACTTCAAATGAGAGAGTTATGGAAGTTTTAATTTTGGGTGACGTTTCACACACTCTTTATAAAATGGACCAAAACTCTCTCATCCCACCGAATTTTTAAATGAGATTTTTTTTCTTGAAAGAGAATTTGAAGACATCTAATTGATAGAAATTTCTCCAGTTTTCGACTTAAAATAAGTGAGTTATGAAAGTTTTAATTTTGGGTGACGTTTCACAAACTCTTTATAAAATGGTCCAAAACTCTCTCATCCTACCGAATTTTTAAATGAGATTTTTTTCGTTGAAAGAGAATTTGAAGTCCTCTAAATTGTTAGATATTTCACCACATTTCGACTTGAAATGAGAGACTTATGGTAGTTTTAATTTTGGGTGACGTTTCGCACACTCTTTTTAAGACGGACAACAACTCTCACCCCATCAAATTTTGAAACGAGATTTCGCACTTAATATGAGGGAGTTATTGAGGTTTTAATTAGGGTAACGTTTAACACACTCTTTATGAAACGGACTATATCTCTCTCACCCCATCAAATTTTGAAACGAGATTTCTTTCCCATGAAAGAGAATTAGAAGACCTCCGATTGGTAGAAATTTCACCACTATTGGACTTAAAGTGAGAGAGTTATAGAGGTTTTAATTTTGGGTGACGTTTCGCATACTCTTTGAAAAACGGACAACAACTCTCTCACCCCAATGATTTTTAAAACAAGATTTCTTTTCCCGGAAAGTGAATTTGAAGATTGGTAGAAATTTTACCACTTTTGAACTTAAAGTCAGAGAGTTACACAGGTTTTAATTTTGGATGACGTGTCGCACACTCTTTATAAAACAGACTACAACTCTCTCATCCCAACAAAATTTGAAATGAGATTTCTTTCCGAAGAAAAAGAATCTTAGGACATCTGATTGGTAGAAATTTCACAACTTTTTGACTTCAAATGAGAGAGTTATGGAAGTTTTAATTTTGGGTGACGTTTCACACACTCTTTATAAAATGGACCAAAACTCTCTCATCCCACCGAATTTTTAAATGAGATTTTTTTTCTTGAAAGAGAATTTGAAGACATCTAATTGATAGAAATTTCTCCAGTTTTCGACTTAAAATAAGTGAGTTATGAAAGTTTTAATTTTGGGTGACGTTTCACAAACTCTTTATAAAATGGTCCAAAACTCACTCATCCTACCGTATTTTTAAATGAGATTTTTTTCGTTGAAAGAGAATTTGAAGTCCTCTAATTTGTTAGAAATTTCACCACATTTCGACTTGAAATGAGAGACTTATGGTAGTTTTAATTTTGGGTGACGTTTCGCACACTCTTTTTAAGACGGACAACAACTCTCTCACCCCATCAAATTTTGAAACGAGATTTCGCACTTAATCCGAGGGAGTTATTGAGGTTTTAATTTGGATGACGTTTTAACACACTCTTTATGAAACGGACTATATCTCTCTCACCCCATCAAATTTTGAAACGAGATTTCTTTCCCATGAAAGAGAATTAGAAGACCTCCGATTGGTAGAAATTTCACCACTTTTGGACTTAAAGTGAGAGAGCTATAGAGGTTTTAATTTTGGGTGACGTTTCGCATACTCTTTGAAAAACGGACAACAACTCTCTCACCCCAATGATTTTTAAAACAAGATTTCTTTTCCCGGAAAGAGAATTTGAAGATTCGTAGAAATTTTACCACTTTTGAACTTAAAGTCAGAGAGTTACACAGGTTTTAATTTTGGATGACGTGTCGCACACTCTTTATAAAACACACTACAACTCTCTCATCCCAACAAAATTTGAAATGAGATTTCTTTCCGAAGAAAAAGAATCTTAGGACATCTGATTGGTAGAAATTTCACAACTTTTTGACTTCAAATGAGAGAGTTATGGAAGTTTTAATTTTGGGTGACGTTTCACACACTCTTTATAAAATGGACCAAAACTCTCTCATCCCACCGAATTTTTAAATGAGATTTTTTTTCTTGAAAGAGAATTTGAAGACATCTAATTGATAAAAATTTCTCCAGTTTTCGACTTAAAATAAGTGAGTTATGAAAGTTTTAATTTTGGGTGACGTTTCACAAACTCTTTATAAAATGGTCCAAAACTCACTCATCCTACCGTATTTTTAAATGAGATTTTTTTCGTTGAAAGAGAATTTGAAGTCCTCTAATTTGTAAGAAATTTCACCACATTTCGACTTGAAATGAGAGACTTATGGTAGTTTTAATTTTGGGTGACGTTTCGCACACTCTTTTTAAGACGGACAACAACTCTCTCACCCCATCAAATTTTGAAACGAGATTTCGCACTTAATATGAGGGAGTTATTGAGGTTTTAATTTGGGTGACGTTTAACACACTCTTTATGAAACGGACTATATCTCTCTCACCCCATCAAATTTTGAAACGAGATTTCTTTCCCATGAAAGAGAATTAGAAGACCCCCGATTGGTAGAAATTTCACCTCTTTTGGACTTAAAGTGAGAGAGTTATAGAGGTTTTAATCTTGGGTGACGTTTCGCACACTGTTTCTAAAACGGACAACAACTCTCTCAACCCAACGATTTTTAAAAGAAGATTTCTTTTCCCGGAAAGAGAATTTGAAGTTTGGTAGAAATTTTACCACTTTTGAACTTAAAGTCAGAGAGTTACACAGGTTTTAATTTTGGATGACGTGTCGCACACTCTTTATAAAACGGACTACAACTCTCTCATCCCAACAAAATTTGAAATGAGATTTCTTTCCGAAGAAAAAAAATCTTAGGACATCTGATTGGTAGAAATTTCACAACTTTTTGACTTCAAATGAGAGAGTTATGGAAGTTTTAATTTTGGGTGACGTTTCACACACTCTTTATAAAATGGACCAAAACTCTCTCATCCCACCGAATTTTTAAATGAGATTTTTTTTGTTGAAAGAGAATTTGAAGACATCTAATTGATAGAAATTTCTCCAGTTTTCGACTTAAAATAAGTGAGTTATGAAAGTTTTAATTTTGGGTGACGTTTCACAAACTCTTTATAAAATGGTCCAAAACTCTCTCATCCTACCGAATTTTTAAATGAGATTTTTTTCGTTGAAAGAGAATTTGAAGTCCTCTAATTTGTTAGATATTTCACCACATTTCGACTTGAAATGAAAGACTTATGGTAGTTTTAATTTTGGGTGACGTTTCGCACACTCTTTTTAAGATGAACAACAACTCTCTCACCCCATCCAATTTTGAAACGAGATTTCGCACTTAATCTGAGGGAGTTATTGAGGTTTTAATTTGGGTGACGTTTTAACACACTCTTTATGAAACGGACTATATCTCTCTCACCCCAACAAATTTTGAAACGAGATTTCTTTCCCATGAAAGAGAATTAGAAGACCTCCGATTGGTAGAAATTTCACCACTTTTGGACTTAAAGTGAGAGAGCTATAGAGGTTTTAATTTTGGGTGACGTTTCGCATACTCTTTGAAAAACGGACAACAACTCTCTCACCCCAATGATTTTTAAAACAAGATTTCTTTTCCCGGAAAGAGAATTTGAAGATTGGTAGAAATTTTACCACTTTTGAACTTAAAGTCAGAGAGTTACACAGGTTTTAATTTTGGATGACGTGTCGCACACTCTTTATAAAACAAACTACAACTCTCTCATCCCAACAAAATTTGAAATGAGATTTCTTTCCGAAGAAAAAGAATCTTAGGACATCTGATTGGTAGAAATTTCACAACTTTTTGACTTCAAATGAGAGAGTTATGGAAGTTTTAATTTTGGGTGACGTTTCACACACTCTTTATAAAATGGACCAAAACTCTCTCATCCCACCGAATTTTTAAATGAGATTTTTTTTCTTGAAAGAGAATTTGAAGACATCTAATTGATAGAAATTTCTCCAGTTTTCGACTTAAAATAAGTGAGTTATGAAAGTTTTAATTTTGGGTGACGTTTCACAAACTCTTTATAAAATGGTCCAAAACTCTCTCATCCTACCGAATTTTTAAATGAGATTTTTTTCGTTGAAAGAGAATTTGAAGTCCTCTAAATTGTTAGATATTTCACCACATTTCGACTTGAAATGAGAGACTTATGGTAGTTTTAATTTTGGGTGACGTTTCGCACACTCTTTTTAAGACGGACAACAACTCTCACCCCATCAAATTTTGAAACGAGATTTCGCACTTAATATGAGGGAGTTATTGAGGTTTTAATTTGGGTGACGTTTAACACACTCTTTATGAAACGGACTATATCTCTCTCACCCCATCAAATTTTGAAACGAGATTTCTTTCCCATGAAAGAGAATTAGAAGACCCCCGATTGGTAGAAATTTCACCACTTTTGGACTTAAAGTGAGAGAGTTATAGAGGTTTTAATCTTGGGTGACGTTTCGCACACTGTTTCTAAAACGGACAACAACTCTCTCAACCCAACGATTTTTAAAAGAAGATTTCTTTTCCCGGAAAGAGAATTTGAAGATTGGTAGAAATTTTACCACTTTTGAACTTAAAGTCAGAGAGTTACACAGGTTTTAATTTTGGATGACGTGTCGCACACTCTTTATAAAACAGACTACAACTCTCTCATCCCAACAAAATTTGAAATGAGATTTCTTTCCGAAGAAAAAGAATCTTAGGACATCTGATTGGTAGAAATTTCACAACTTTTTCACTTCAAATGAGAGAGTTATGGAAGTTTTAATTTTGGATGACGTGTCGCACACTCTTTATAAAACAAACTACAACTCTCTCATCCCAACAAAATTTGAAATGAGATTTCTTTCCGAAGAAAAAGAATCTTAGGACATCTGATTGGTAGAAATTTCACAACTTTTTGACTTCAAATGAGAGAGTTATGGAAGTTTTAATTTTGGGTGACGTTTCACACACTCTTTATAAAATGGACCAAAACTCTCTCATCCCACCGAATTTTTAAATGAGATTTTTTTTCTTGAAAGAGAATTTGAAGACATCTAATTGATAGAAATTTCTCCAGTTTTCGACTTAAAATAAGTGAGTTATGAAAGTTTTAATTTTGGGTGACGTTTCACAAACTCTTTATAAAATGGTCCAAAACTCACTCATCCTACCGTATTTTTAAATGAGATTTTTTTCGTTGAAAGAGAATTTGAAGTCCTCTAATTTGTTAGAAATTTCACCACATTTCGACTTGAAATGAGAGACTTATGGTAGTTTTAATTTTGGGTGACGTTTCGCACACTCTTTTTAAGACGGACAACAACTCTCTCACCCCATCAAATTTTGAAACGAGATTTCGCACTTAATCCGAGGGAGTTATTGAGGTTTTAATTTGGGTGACGTTTTAACACACTCTTTATGAAACGGACTATATCTCTCTCACCCCATCAAATTTTGAAACGAGATTTCTTTCCCATGAAAGAGAATTAGAAGACCTCCGATTGGTAGAAATTTCACCACTTTTGGACTTAAAGTGAGAGAGTTACAGAGGTTTTAATTTTGGGTGACGTTTCGCATACTCTTTGAAAAACGGACAACAACTCTCTCACCCCAATGATTTTTAAAACAAGATTTCTTTTCCCGGAAAGAGAATTCGAAGATTGGTAGAAATTTTACCACTTTTGAACTTAAAGTCAGAGAGTTACACAGGTTTTAATTTTGGATGACGTGTCGCACACTCTTTATAAAACAGACTACAACTGTCTCATCCCAACAAAATTTGAAATGAGATTTCTTTCCGAAGAAAAAGAATCTTAGGACATCTGATTGGTAGAAATTTCACAACTTTTTGACTTCAAATGAGAGAGTTATGGAAGTTTTAATTTTGGGTGACGTTTCACACACTCTTTATAAAATGGACCAAAACTCTCTCATCCCACCGAATTTTTAAATGAGATTTTTTTTCTTGAAAGAGAATTTGAAGACATCTAATTGATAGAAATTTCTCCAGTTTTCGACTTAAAATAAGTGAGTTATGAAAGTTTTAATTTTGGGTGACGTTTCACAAACTCTTTATAAAATGGTCCAAAACTCTCTCATCCTACCGAATTTTTAAATGAGATTTTTTTCGTTGAAAGAGAATTTGAAGTCCTCTAATTTGTTAGATATTTCAACACATTTCGACTTGAAATGAGAGACTTATGGTAGTTTTAATTTTGGGTGACGTTTCGCACACTCTTTTTAAGACGGACAACAACTCTCTCACCCCATCAAATTTTGAAACGAGATTTCGCACTTAATATGAGGGAGTTATTGAGGTTTTAATTTGGGTGACGTTTAACACACTCTTTATGAAACGGACTATATCTCTCTCACCCCATCAAATTTTGAAACGAGATTTCTTTCCCATGAAAGAGAATTAGAAGACCCCCGATTGGTAGAAATTTCACCTCTTTTGGACTTAAAGTGAGAGAGTTATAGAGGTTTTAATCTTGGGTGACGTTTCACACACTGTTTCTAAAACGGACAACAACTCTCTCAACCCAACGATTTTTAAAAGAAGATTTCTTTTCCCGGAAAGAGAATTTGAAGATTGGTAGAAATTTTACCACTTTTGAACTTAAAGTCAGAGAGTTACACAGGTTTTAATTTTGGATGACGTGTCGCACACTCTTTAAAAAACGGACTACAACTCTCTCATCCCAACAAAATTTGAAATGAGATTTCTTTCCGAAGAAAAAGAATCTTAGGACATCTGATTGGTAGAAATTTCACAACTTTTTGACTTCAAATGAGAGAGTTATGTAAGTTTTAATTTTGGGTGACGTTTCACACACTCTTTATAAAATGGACCAAAACTCTCTCATCCCACCGAATTTTTAAATGAGATTTTTTTTGTTGAAAGAGAATTTGAAGACATCTAATTGATAGAAATTTCTCCAGTTTTCGACTTAAAATAAGTGAGTTATGAAAGTTTAAATTTTGGGTGACGTTTCACAAACTCTTTATAAAATGGTCCAAAACTCTCTCATCCTACCGAATTTTTAAATGAGATTTTTTTCGTTGAAAGAGAATTTGAAGTCCTCTAATTTGTTAGATATTTCACCACATTTCGACTTGAAATGAAAGACTTATGGTAGTTTTAATTTTGGGTGACGTTTCGCACACTCTTTTTAAGATGAACAACAACTCTCTCACCCCATCCAATTTTGAAACGAGATTTCGCACTTAATCTGAGGGAGTTATTGAGGTTTTAATTTGGGTGACGTTTTAACACACTCTTTATGAAACGGACTATATCTCTCTCACCCCATCAAATTTTGAAACAAGATTTCTTTCCCATGAAAGAGAATTAGAAGACCTCCGATTGGTAGAAATTTCACCACTTTTGGACTTAAAGTGAGAGAGCTATAGAGGATTTAATTTTGGGTGACGTTTCGCATACTCTTTGAAAAACGGACAACAACTCTCTCACCCCAATGATTTTTAAAACAAGATTTCTTTTCCCGGAAAGAGAATTTGAAGATTGGTAGAAATTTTACCACTTTTGAACTTAAAGTCAGAGAGTTACACAGGTTTTAATTTTGGATGACGTGTCGCACACTCTTTATAAAACAAACTACAACTCTCTCATCCCAACAAAATTTGAAATGAGATTTCTTTCCGAAGAAAAAGAATCTTAGGACATCTGATTGGTAGAAATTTCACAACTTTTTGACTTCAAATGAGAGAGTTATGGAAGTTTTAATTTTGGGTGACGTTTCACACACTCTTTATAAAATGGACCAAAACTCTCTCATCCCACCGAATTTTTAAATGAGATTTTTTTTCTTGAAAGAGAATTTGAAGACATCTAATTGATAGAAATTTCTCCAGTTTTCGACTTAAAATAAGTGTGTTATGAAAGTTTTAATTTTGGGTGACGTTTCACAAACTCTTTATAAAATGGTCCAAAACTCTCTCATCCTACCGAATTTTTAAATGAGATTTTTTTCGTTGAAAGAGAATTTGAAGTCCTCTAAATTGTTAGATATTTCACCACATTTCGACTTGAAATGAGAGACTTATGGTAGTTTTAATTTTGGGTGACGTTTCGCACACTCTTTTTAAGACAGACAACAACTCTCACCCCATCAAATTTTGAAACGAGATTTCGCACTTAATATGAGGGAGTTATTGAGGTTTTAATTTGGGTGACGTTTAACACACTCTTTATGAAACGGACTATATCTCTCTCACCCCATCAAATTTTGAAACGAGATTTCTTTCCCATGAAAGAGAATTAGAAGACCCCCGATTGGTAGAAATTTCACCACTTTTGGACTTAAAGTGAGAGAGTTATAGAGGTTTTAATCTTGGGTGACGTTTCGCACACTGTTTCTAAAACGGACAACAACTCTCTCAACCCAACGATTTTTAAAAGAAGATTTCTTTTCCCGGAAAGAGAATTTGAAGATTGGTAGAAATTTTACCACTTTTGAACTTAAAGTCAGAGAGTTACACAGGTTTTAATTTTGGATGACGTGTCGCACACTCTTTATAAAACAGACTACAACTCTCTCATCCCAACAAAATTTGAAATGAGATTTCTTTCCGAAGAAAAAGAATCTTAGGACATCTGATTGGTAGAAATTTCACAACTTTTTGACTTCAAATGAGAGAGTTATGGAAGTTTTAATTTTGGGTGACGTTTCACACACTCTTTATAAAATGGACCAAAACTCTCTCATCCCACCGAATTTTTAAATGAGATTTTTTTTCTTGAAAGAGAATTTGAAGACATCTAATTGATAGAAATTTCTCCAGTTTTCGACTTAAAATAAGTGAGTTATGAAAGTTTTAATTTTGGGTGACGTTTCACAAACTCTTTATAAAATGGTCCAAAACTCACTCATCCTACCGTATTTTTAAATGAGATTTTTTTCGTTGAAAGAGAATTTGAAGTCCTCTAATTTGATAGAAATTTCACCACATTTCGACTTGA
The DNA here is from genome assembly GCF_043159265.1 of Tasmannia lanceolata. Taxonomy (NCBI): domain Eukaryota; kingdom Viridiplantae; phylum Streptophyta; class Magnoliopsida; order Canellales; family Winteraceae; genus Tasmannia; species Tasmannia lanceolata. The sequence continues at coordinate 2,830,199 of NW_027518713.1, read as the reverse complement.
AATGAGAGACTTATGGTAGTTTTAATTTTGGGTGACGTTTCGCACACTCTTTTTAAGACGGACAACAACTCTCTCACCCCATCAAATTTTGAAACGAGATTTCGCACTTAATATGAGGGAGTTATTGAGGTTTAATTTGGGTGACGTTAAACACACTCTTTATGAAACGGACTATATCTCTCTCACCCCATCAAATTTTGAAACGAGATTTCTTTCCATGAAAGAGAATTAGAAGACCCCCGATTGGTAGAAATTTCACCACTTTTGGACTTAAAGTGAGAGAGTTATAGAGGTTTTAATCTTGGGTGACGTTTCGCACACTGTTTCTAAAACGGACAACAACTCTCTCACCCCAACGATTTTTAAAAGAAGATTTCTTTTCCCGGAAAGAGAATTTGAAGATTGGTAGAAATTTTACCACTTTTGAACTTAAAGTCAGAGAGTTACACAGGTTTTAATTTTGGATGACGTGTCGCACACTCTTTATAAAACGGACTACAACTCTCTCATCCCAACAAAATTTGAAATGAGATTTCTTTCCGAAGAAAAAGAATCTTAGGACATCTGATTGGTAGAAATTTCACAACTTTTTGACTTCAAATGAGAGAGTTATGGAAGTTTTAATTTTGGGTGACGTTTCACACACTCTTTATAAAATGGACCAAAACTCTCTCATCCCACCGAATTTTTAAATGAGATTTTTTTTCTTGAAAGAGAATTTGAAGACATCTAATTGATAGAAATTTCTCCAGTTTTCGACTTAAAATAAGTGAGTTATGAAAGTTTTAATTTTGGGTGACGTTTCACAAACTCTTTATAAAATGGTCCAAAACTCTCTCATCCTACCGAATTTTTAAATGAGATTTTTTTCGTTGAAAGAGAATTTGAAGTCCTCTAATTTGTTAGATATTTCAACACATTTCGACTTGAAATGAGAGACTTATGGTAGTTTTAATTTTGGGTGACGTTTCGCACACTCTTTTTAAGACGGACAACAACTCTCTCACCCCATCAAATTTTGAAACGAGATTTCGCACTTAATATGAGGGAGTTATTGAGGTTTTAATTTGGGTGACGTTTAGCACACTCTTTATGAAACGGACTATATCTCTCTCACCCCATCAAATTTTGAAACGAGATTTCTTTCCCATGAAAGAGAATTAGAAGACCCCCGATTGGTAGAAATTTCACCACTTTTGGACTTAAAGTGAGAGAGTTATAGAGGTTTTAATCTTGGGTGACGTTTCGCACACTGTTTCTAAAACGGACAACAACTCTCTCAACCCAACGATTTTTAAAAGAAGATTTCTTTTCCCGGAAAGAGAATTTGAAGATTGGTAGAAATTTTACCACTTTTGAACTTAAAGTCAGAGAGTTACACAGGTTTTAATTTTGGATGACGTGTCGCACACTCTTTATAAAACGGACTACAACTCTCTCATCCCAACAAAATTTGAAATGAGATTTCTTTCCGAAGAAAAAGAATCTTAGGACATCTGATTGGTAGAAATTTCACAACTTTTTGACTTCAAATGAGAGAGTTATGGAAGTTTTAATTTTGGGTGACGTTTCACACACTCTTTATAAAATGGACCAAAACTCTCTCATCCCACCGAATTTTTAAATGAGATTTTTTTTCTTGAAAGAGAATTTGAAGACATCTAATTGATAGAAATTTCTCCAGTTTTCGACTTAAAATAAGTGAGTTATGAAAGTTTTAATTTTGGGTGACGTTTCACAAACTCTTTATAAAATGGTCCAAAACTCTCTCATCCTACCGAATTTTTAAATGAGATTTTTTTCGTTGAAAGAGAATTTGAAGTCCTCTAATTTGTTAGATATTTCACCACATTTCGACTTGAAATGAGAGACTTATGGTAGTTTTAATTTTGGGTGACGTTTCGCACTCTCTTTTTAAGACGGACAACAACTCTCTCACCCCATCAAATTTTGAAACGAGATTTCGCACTTAATATGAGGGAGTTATTGAAGTTTTAATTAGGGTAACGTTTAACACACTCTTTTTGAAACGGACTATATCTCTCTCACCCCATCAAATTTTGAAACGAGATTTCTTTCCCATGAAAGAGAATTAGAAGACCTCCGATTGGTAGAAATTTCACCACTTTTGGACTTAAAGTGAGAGAGTTATAGAGGTTTTAATTTTGGGTGACGTTTCGCATACTCTTTGAAAAACGGACAACAACTCTCTCACCCTAATGATTTTGAAAACAAGATTTCTTTTCCCGGAAAGAGAATTTGAAGATTGGTAGAAATTTCACCACTTTTGAACTTAAAGTCAGAGAGTTACACAGGTTTTAATTTTGGATGACGTCTCGCACACTCTTTATAAAACGGACTACAACTCTCTCATCCCAACAAAATTTGAAATGAGATTTCTTTCCGAAGAAAAAGAATCTTAGGACATCTGATTGGTAGAAATTTCACAACTTTTTGACTTCAAATGAGAGAGTTATGGAAGTTTTAATTTTGGGTGACGTTTCACACACTCTTTATAAAATGGACCAAAACTCTCTCATCCCACCGAATTTTTAAATGAGATTTTTTTTCTTGAAAGAGAATTTGAAGACATCTAATTGATAGAAATTTCTCCAGTTTTCGACTTAAAATAAGTGAGTTATGAAAGTTTTAATTTTGGGTGACGTTTCACAAACTCTTTATAAAATGGTCCAAAACTCACTCATCCTACCGTATTTTTAAATGAGATTTTTTTCGTTGAAAGAGAATTTGAAGTCCTCTAATTTGTTAGAAATTTCACCACATTTCGACTTGAAATGAGAGACTTATGGTAGTTTTAATTTTGGGTGACGTTTCGCACACTCTTTTTAAGACGGACAACAACTCTCTCACCCCATCAAATTTTGAAACGAGATTTCGCACTTAATATGAGGGAGTTATTGAGGTTTTAATTTGGGTGACGTTTAACACACTCTTTATGAAACGGACTATATCTCTCTCACCCCATCAAATTTTGAAACGAGATTTCTTTCCCATGAAAGAGAATTAGAAGACCCCCGATTGGTAGAAATTTCACCACTTTTGGACTTAAAGTGAGAGAGTTATAGAGGTTTTAATCTTGGGTGACGTTTCGCACACTGTTTCTAAAACGGACAACAACTCTCTCAACCCAACGATTTTTAAAAGAAGATTTCTTTTCCCGGAAAGAGAATTTGAAGATTGGTAGAAATTTTACCACTTTTGAACTTAAAGTCAGAGAGTTACACAGGTTTTAATTTTGGATGACCTGTCGCACACTCTTTATAAAACGGACTACAACTCTCTCATCCCAACAAAATTTGAAATGAGATTTCTTTCCGAAGAAAAAGAATCTTAGGACATCTGATTGGTAGAAATTTCACAACTTTTTGACTTCAAATGAGAGAGTTATGGAAGTTTTAATTTTGGGTGACGTTTCACACACTCTTTATAAAATGGACCAAAACTCTCTCATCCCACCGAATTTTTAAATGAGATTTTTTTTCTTGAAAGAGAATTTGAAGACATCTAATTGATAGAAATTTCTCCAGTTTTCGACTTAAAATAAGTGAGTTATGAAAGTTTTAATTTTGGGTGACGTTTCACAAACTCTTTATAAAATGGTCCAAAACTCACTCATCCTACCGTATTTTTAAATGAGATTTTTTTCGTTGAAAGAGAATTTGAAGTCCTCTAATTTGTTAGAAATTTCACCACATTTCGACTTGAAATGAGAGACTTATGGTAGTTTTAATTTTGGGTGACGTTTCGCACACTCTTTTTAAGACGGACAACAACTCTCTCACCCCATCAAATTTTGAAACGAGATTTCGCACTTAATATGAGGGAGTTATTGAGGTTTTAATTTGGGTGACGTTTAACACACTCTTTATGAAACGGACTATATCTCTCTCACCCCATCAAATTTTGAAACGAGATTTCTTTCCCAAGAAAGAGAATTAGAAGACCCCCGATTGGTAGAAATTTCACCACTTTTGGACTTAAAGTGAGAGAGTTATAGAGGTTTTAATCTTGGGTGACGTTTCGCACACTGTTTCTAAAACGGACAACAACTCTCTCAACCCAACGATTTTTAAAAGAAGATTTCTTTTCCCGGAAAGAGAATTTGAAGATTGGTAGAAATTTTACCACTTTTGAACTTAAAGTCAGAGAGTTACACAGGTTTTAATTTTGGATGACCTGTCGCACACTCTTTATAAAACGGACTACAACTCTCTCATCCCAACAAAATTTGAAATGAGATTTCTTTCCGAAGAAAAAGAATCTTAGGACATCTGATTGGTAGAAATTTCACAACTTTTTGACTTCAAATGAGAGAGTTATGGAAGTTTTAATTTTGGGTGACGTTTCACACACTCTTTATAAAATGGACCAAAACTCTCTCATCCCACCGAATTTTTAAATGAGATTTTTTTTCTTGAAAGAGAATTTGAAGACATCTAATTGATAGAAATTTCTCCAGTTTTCGACTTAAAATAAGTGAGTTATGAAAGTTTTAATTTTGGGTGACGTTTCACAAACTCTTTATAAAATGGTCCAAAACTCTCTCATCCTACCGAATTTTTAAATGAGATTTTTTTCGTTGAAAGAGAATTTGAAGTCCTCTAATTTGTTAGATATTTCACCACATTTCAACTTGAAATGAGAGACTTATGGTAGTTTTAATTTTGGGTGACGTTTCGCACACTCTTTTTAAGATGGACAACAACTCTCTCACCCCATCCAATTTTGAAACGAGATTTCGCACTTAATTTGAGGGAGTTATTGAGGTTTTAATTTGGGTGACGTTTTAACACACTCTTTATGAAACGGACTATATCTCTCTCACCCCATCAAATTTTGAAACGAGATTTCTTTCCCATGAAAGAGAATTAGAAGACCTCCGATTGGTAGAAATTTCACCACTTTTGGACTTAAAGTGAGAGAGCTATAGAGGTTTTAATTTTGGGTGACGTTTCGCATACTCTTTGAAAAACGGACAACAACTCTCTCACCCCAATGATTTTTAAAAGAAGATTTCTTTTCCCGGAAAGAGAATTTGAAGATTGGTAGAAATTTTACCACTTTTGAACTTAAAGTCAGAGAGTTACACAGGTTTTAATTTTGGATGACGTGTCGCACACTCTTTATAAAACAAACTACAACTCTCTCATCCCAACAAAATTTGAAATGAGATTTCTTTCCGAAGAAAAAGAATCTTAGGACATCTGATTGGTAGAAATTTCACAACTTTTTGACTTCAAATCAGAGAGTTATGGAAGTTTTAATTTTGGGTGACGTTTCACACACTCTTTATAAAATGGACCAAAACTCTCTCATCCCACCGAATTTTTAAATGAGATTTTTTTTCTTGAAAGAGAATTTGAAGACATCTAATTGATAGAAATTTCTCCAGTTTTCGACTTAAAATAAGTGAGTTATGAAAATTTTAATTTTGGGTGACGTTTCACAAACTCTTTATAAAATGGTCCAAAACTCTCTCATCCTACCGAATTTTTAAATGAGATTTTTTTCGTTGAAAGAGAATTTGAAGTCCTCTAATTTGTTAGATATTTCAACACATTTCGACTTGAAATGAGAGACTTATGGTAGTTTTAATTTTGGGTGACGTTTCGCACACTCTTTTTAAGACGGACAACAACTCTCTCACCCCATCAAATTTTGAAACGAGATTTCGCACTTAATATGAGGGAGTTATTGAGGTTTTAATTTGGGTGACGTTTAACACACTCTTTATGAAACGGACTATATCTCTCTCACCCCATCAAATTTTGAAACGAGATTTCTTTCCCATGAAAGAGAATTAGAAGACCCCCGATTGGTAGAAATTTCACCACTTTTGGACTTAAAGTGAGAGAGTTATAGAGGTTTTAATCTTGGGTGACGTTTCGCACACTGTTTCTAAAACGGACAACAACTCTCTCACCCCAACGATTTTTAAAAGAAGATTTCTTTTCCCGGAAAGAGAATTTGAAGATTGGTAGAAATTTTACCACTTTTGAACTTAAAGTCAGAGAGTTACACAGGTTTTAATTTTGGATGACGTGTCGCACACTCTTTATAAAACGGACTACAACTCTCTCATCCCAACAAAATTTGAAATGAGTTTCTTTCCGAAGAAAAAGAATCTTAGGACATCTGATTGGTAGAAATTTCACAACTTTTTGACTTCAAATGAGAGAGTTATGGAAGTTTTAATTTTGGGTGACGTTTCACACACTCTTTATAAAATGGACCAAAACTCTCTCATCCCACCGAATTTTTAAATGAGATTTTTTTTCTTGAAAGAGAATTTGAAGACATCTAATTGATAGAAATTTCTCCAGTTTTCGACTTAAAATAAGTGAGTTATGAAAGTTTTAATTTTGGTTGACGTTTCACAAACTCTTTATAAAATGGTCCAAAACTCTCTCATCCTACCGAATTTTTAAATGAGATTTTTTTCGTTGAAAGAGAATTTGAAGTCCTCTAATTTGTTAGATATTTCACCACATTTCGACTTGAAGTGAGAGACTTATCGTAGTTTTAATTTTGGGTGACGTTTCGCACACTCTTTTTAAGACGGACAACAACTCTCTCACCCCATCAAATTTTGAAACGAGATTTCGCACTTAATCCGAGGGAGTTATTGAGGTTTTAATTTGGGTGACGTTTTAACACACTCTTTATGAAACGGACTATATCTCTCTCACCCCATCAAATTTTGAAACGAGATTTCTTTCCCATGAAAGAGAATTAGAAGACCTCCGATTGGTAGAAATTTCACCACTTTTGGACTTAAAGTGAGAGAGTTACAGAGGTTTTAATTTTGGGTGACATTTCGCATACTCTTTGAAAAACGGACAACAACTCTCTCACCCCAATGATTTTTAACACAAGATTTCTTTTCCCGGAAAGAGAATTTGAAGATTGGTAGAAATTTTACCACTTTTGAACTTAAAGTCAGAGAGTTACACAGGTTTTAATTTTGGATGACGTGTCGCACACACTTTATAAAACAGACTACAACTCTCTCATCCCAACAAAATTTGAAATGAGATTTCTTTCCGAAGAAAAAGAATCTTAGGACATCTGATTGGTAGAAATTTCACAACTTTTTGACTTCAAATGAGAGAGTTATGGAAGTTTTAATTTTGGGTGACGTTTCACACACTCTTTATAAAATGGACCAAAACTCTCTCATCCCACCGAATTTTTAAATGAGATTTTTTTTCTTGAAAGAGAATTTGAAGACATCTAATTGATAGAAATTTCTCCAGTTTTCGACTTAAAATAAGTGAGTTATGAAAGTTTTAATTTTGGGTGACGTTTCACAAACTCTTTATAAAATGGTCCAAAACTCTCTCATCCTACCGAATTTTTAAATGAGATTTTTTTCGTTGAAAGAGAATTTGAAGTCCTCTAATTTGTTAGATATTTCAACACATTTCGACTTGAAATGAGAGACTTATGGTAGTTTTAATTTTGGGTGACGTTTCGCACACTCTTTTTAAGACGGACAACAACTCTCTCACCCCATCAAATTTTGAAACGAGATTTCGCACTTAATATGAGGGAGTTATTGAGGTTTTAATTTGGGTGACGTTTAACACACTCTTTATGAAACGGACTATATCTCTCTCACCCCATCAAATTTTGAAACGAGATTTCTTTCCCATGAAAGAGAATTAGAAGACCCCCGATTGGTAGAAATTTCACCACTTTTGGACTTAAAGTGAGAGAGTTATAGAGGTTTTAATCTTGGGTGACGTTTCGCACACTGTTTCTAAAACGGACAACAACTCTCTCACCCCAACGATTTTTAAAAGAAGATTTCTTTTCCCGGAAAGAGAATTTGAAGATTGGTAGAAATTTTACCACTTTTGAACTTAAAGTCAGAGAGTTACACAGGTTTTAATTTTGGATGACGTGTCGCACACTCTTTATAAAACGGACTACAACTCTCTCATCCCAACAAAATTTGAAATGAGATTTCTTTCCGAAGAAAAAGAATCTTAGGACATCTGATTGGTAGAAATTTCACAACTTTTTGACTTCAAATGAGAGAGTTATGGAAGTTTTAATTTTGGGTGACGTTGCACACACTCTTTATAAAATGGACCAAAACTCTCTCATCCCACCGAATTTTTAAATGAGATTTTTTTTCTTGAAAGAGAATTTGAAGACATCTAATTGATAGAAATTTCTCCAGTTTTCGACTTAAAATAAGTGAGTTATGAAAGTTTTAATTTTGGGTGACGTTTCACAAACTCTTTATAAAATGGTCCAAAACTCTCTCATCCTACCGAATTTTTAAATGAGATTTTTTTCGTTGAAAGAGAATTTGAAGTCCTCTAATTTGTTAGATATTTCAACACATTTCGACTTGAAATGAGAGACTTATGGTAGTTTTAATTTTGGGTGACGTTTCGCACACTCTTTTTAAGACGGACAACAACTCTCTCACCCCATCAAATTTTGAAACGAGATTTCGCACTTAATATGAGGGAGTTATTGAGGTTTTAATTTGGGTGACGTTTAACACACTCTTTATGAAACGGACTATATCTCTCTCACCCCATCAAATTTTGAAACGAGATTTCTTTCCCAAGAAAGAGAATTAGAAGACCCCCGATTGGTAGAAATTTCACCACTTTTGGACTTAAAGTGAGAGAGTTATAGAGGTTTTAATCTTGGGTGACGTTTCGCACACTGTTTCTAAAACGGACAACAACTCTCTCACCCCAACGATTTTTAAAAGAAGATTTCTTTTCCCGGAAAGAAAATTTGAAGATTGGTAGAAATTTTACCACTTTTGAACTTAAAGTCAGAGAGTTACACAGGTTTTAATTTTGGATGACGTGTCGCACACTCTTTATAAAACGGACTACAACTCTCTCATCCCAACAAAATTTGAAATGAGATTTCTTTCCGAAGAAAAAGAATCTTAGGACATCTGATTGGTAGAAATTTCACAACTTTTTGACTTCAAATGAGAGAGTTATGGAAGTTTTAATTTTGGGTGACGTTTCACACACTCTTTATAAAATGGACCAAAACTCTCTCATCCCACCGAATTTTTAAATGAGATTTTTTTTCTTGAAAGAGAATTTGAAGACATCTAATTGATAGAAATTTCTCCAGTTTTCGACTTAAAATAAGTGAGTTATGAAAGTTTTAATTTTGGGTGACGTTTCACAAACTCTTTATAAAATGGTCCAAAACTCTCTCATCCTACCGAATTTTTAAATGAGATTTTTTTCGTTGAAAGAGAATTTGAAGTCCTCTAATTTGTTAGATATTTCACCACATTTCGACTTGAAATGAGAGACTTATGGTAGTTTTAATTTTGGGTGACGTTTCGCACACTCTTTTTAAGATGGACAACAACTCTCTCACCCCATCCAATTTTGAAACGAGATTTCGCACTTAATCTGAGGGAGTTATTGAGGTTTTAATTTGGGTGACGTTTTAACACACTCTTTATGAAACGGACTATATCTCTCTCACCCCATCAAATTTTGAAACGAGATTTCTTTCCCATGAAAGAGAATTAGAAGACCTCCGATTGGTAGAAATTTCACCACTTTTGGACTTAAAGTGAGAGAGCTATAGAGGTTTTAATTTTGGGTGACGTTTCGCATTCTCTTTGAAAAACGGACAACAACTCTCTCACCCCAATGATTTTTAAAAGAAGATTTCTTTTCCCGGAAAGAGAATTTGAAGATTGGTAGAAATTTTACCACTTTTGAACTTAAAGTCAGAGAGTTACACAGGTTTTAATTTTGGATGACGTGTCGCACACTCTTTATAAAACAAACTACAACTCTCTCATCCCAACAAAATTTGAAATGAGATTTCTTTCCGAAGAAAAAGAATCTTAGGACATCTGATTGGTAGAAATTTCACAACTTTTTGACTTCAAATGAGAGAGTTATGGAAGTTTTAATTTTGGGTGACGTTTCACACACTCTTTATAAAATGGACCAAAACTCTCTCATCCCACCGAATTTTTAAATGAGATTTTTTTTCTTGAAAGAGAATTTGAAGACATCTAATTGATAGAAATTTCTCCAGTTTTCGACTTAAAATAAGTGAGTTATGAAAGTTTTAATTTTGGGTGACGTTTCACAAACTCTTTATAAAATGGTCCAAAACTCTCTCATCCTACCGAATTTTTAAATGAGATTTTTTTCGTTGAAAGAGAATTTGAAGTCCTCTAATTTGTTAGATATTTCACCACATTTCAACTTGAAATGAGAGACTTATGGTAGTTTTAATTTTGGGTGACGTTTCGCACACTCTTTTTAAGATGGACAACAACTCTCTCACCCCATCCAATTTTGAAACGAGATTTCGCACTTAATTTGAGGGAGTTATTGAGGTTTTAATTTGGGTGACGTTTTAACACACTCTTTATGAAACGGACTATATCTCTCTCACCCCATCAAATTTTGAAACGAGATTTCTTTCCCATGAAAGAGAATTAGAAGACCCCCGATTGGTAGAAATTTCACCACTTTTGGACTTAAAGTGAGAGAGTTATAGAGGTTTTAATCTTGGGTGACGTTTCGCACACTGTTTCTAAAACGGACAACAACTCTCTCACCCCAACGATTTTTAAAAGAAGATTTCTTTTCCCGGAAAGAGAATTTGAAGATTGGTAGAAATTTTACCACTTTTGAACTTAAAGTCAGAGAGTTACACAGGTTTTAATTTTGGATGACGTGTCGCACACTCTTTATAAAACAAACTACAACTCTCTCATCCCAACAAAATTTGAAATGAGATTTCTTTCCGAAGAAAAAGAATCTTAGGACATCTGATTGGTAGAAATTTCACAACTTTTTGACTTCAAATCAGAGAGTTATGGAAGTTTTAATTTTGGGTGACGTTTCACACACTCTTTATAAAATGGACCAAAACTCTCTCATCCCACCGAATTTTTAAATGAGATTTTTTTTCTTGAAAGAGAATTTGAAGACATCTAATTGATAGAAATTTCTCCAGTTTTCGACTTAAAATAAGTGAGTTATGAAAGTTTTAATTTTGGTTGACGTTTCACAAACTCTTTATAAAATGGTCCAAAACTCTCTCATCCTACCGAATTTTTAAATGAGATTTTTTTCGTTGAAAGAGAATTTGAAGTCCTCTAATTTGTTAGATATTTCACCACATTTCGACTTGAAGTGAGAGACTTATCGTAGTTTTAATTTTGGGTGACGTTTCGCACACTCTTTTTAAGACGGACAACAACTCTCTCACCCCATCAAATTTTGAAACGAGATTTCGCACTTAATCCGAGGGAGTTATTGAGGTTTTAATTTGGGTGACGTTTTAACACACTCTTTATGAAACGGACTATATCTCTCTCACCCCATCAAATTTTGAAACGAGATTTCTTTCCCATGAAAGAGAATTAGAAGACCTCCGATTGGTAGAAATTTCACCACTTTTGGACTTAAAGTGAGAGAGTTACAGAGGTTTTAATTTTGGGTGACATTTCGCATACTCTTTGAAAAACGGACAACAACTCTCTCACCCCAATGATTTTTAACACAAGATTTCTTTTCCCGGAAAGAGAATTTGAAGATTGGTAGAAATTTTACCACTTTTGAACTTAAAGTCAGAGAGTTACACAGGTTTTAATTTTGGATGACGTGTCGCACACACTTTATAAAACAGACTACAACTCTCTCATCCCAACAAAATTTGAAATGAGATTTCTTTCCGAAGAAAAAGAATCTTAGGACATCTGATTGGTAGAAATTTCACAACTTTTTGACTTCAAATGAGAGAGTTATGGAAGTTTTAATTTTGGGTGACGTTTCACACACTCTTTATAAAATGGACCAAAACTCTCTCATCCCACCGAATTTTTAAATGAGATTTTTTTTCTTGAAAGAGAATTTGAAGACATCTAATTGATAGAAATTTCTCCAGTTTTCGACTTAAAATAAGTGAGTTATGAAAGTTTTAATTTTGGGTGACGTTTCACAAACTCTTTATAAAATGGTCCAAAACTCTCTCATCCTACCGAATTTTTAAATGAGATTTTTTTCGTTGAAAGAGAATTTGAAGTCCTCTAATTTGTTAGATATTTCAACACATTTCGACTTGAAATGAGAGACTTATGGTAGTTTTAATTTTGGGTGACGTTTCGCACACTCTTTTTAAGACGGACAACAACTCTCTCACCCCATCAAATTTTGAAACGAGATTTCGCACTTAATATGAGGGAGTTATTGAGGTTTTAATTTGGGTGACGTTTAACACACTCTTTATGAAACGGACTATATCTCTCTCACCCCATCAAATTTTGAAACGAGATTTCTTTCCCATGAAAGAGAATTAGAAGACCCCCGATTGGTAGAAATTTCACCACTTTTGGACTTAAAGTGAGAGAGTTATAGAGGTTTTAATCTTGGGTGACGTTTCGCACACTGTTTCTAAAACGGACAACAACTCTCTCACCCCAACGATTTTTAAAAGAAGATTTCTTTTCCCGGAAAGAGAATTTGAAGATTGGTAGAAATTTTACCACTTTTGAACTTAAAGTCAGAGAGTTACACAGGTTTTAATTTTGGATGACGTGTCGCACACTCTTTATAAAACGGACTACAACTCTCTCATCCCAACAAAATTTGAAATGAGTTTCTTTCCGAAGAAAAAGAATCTTAGGACATCTGATTGGTAGAAATTTCACAACTTTTTGACTTCAAATGAGAGAGTTATGGAAGTTTTAATTTTGGGTGACGTTTCACACACTCTTTATAAAATGGACCAAAACTCTCTCATCCCACCGAATTTTTAAATGAGATTTTTTTTCTTGAAAGAGAATTTGAAGACATCTAATTGATAGAAATTTCTCCAGTTTTCGACTTAAAATAAGTGAGTTATGAAAGTTTTAATTTTGGTTGACGTTTCACAAACTCTTTATAAAATGGTCCAAAACTCTCTCATCCTACCGAATTTTTAAATGAGATTTTTTTCGTTGAAAGAGAATTTGAAGTCCTCTAATTTGTTAGATATTTCACCACATTTCGACTTGAAATGAGAGACTTATGGTAGTTTTAATTTTGGGTGACGTTTTCGCACACTCTTTTTAAGACGGACAACAACTCTCTCACCCCATCAAATTTTGAAACGAGATTTCGCACTTAATCCGAGGGAGTTATTGAGGTTTTAATTTGGGTGACGTTTTAACACACTCTTTATGAAACGGACTATATCTCTCTCACCCCATCAAATTTTGAAACGAGATTTCTTTCCCATGAAAGAGAATTAGAAGACCTCCGATTGGTAGAAATTTCACCACTTTTGGACTTAAAGTGAGAGAGTTACAGAGGTTTTAATTTTGGGTGACGTTTCGCATACTCTTTGAAAAACGGACAACAACTCTCTCACCCCAATGATTTTTAAAACAAGATTTCTTTTCCCGGAAAGAGAATTTGAAGATTGGTAGAAATTTTACCACTTTTGAACTTAAAGTCAGAGAGTTACACAGGTTTTAATTTTGGATGACGTGTCGCACACTCTTTATAAAACAGACTACAACTCTCTCATCCCAACAAAATTTGAAATGAGATTTCTTTCCGAAGAAAAAGAATCTTAGGACATCTGATTGGTAGAAATTTCACAACTTTTTGACTTCAAATGAGAGAGTTATGGAAGTTTTAATTTTGGGTGACGTTTCACACACTCTTTATAAAATGGACCAAAACTCTCTCATCCCACCGAATTTTTAAATGAGATTTTTTTTCTTGAAAGAGAATTTGAAGACATCTAATTGATAGAAATTTCTCCAGTTTTCGACTTAAAATAAGTGAGTTATGAAAGTTTTAATTTTGGGTGACGTTTCACAAACTCTTTATAAAATGGTCCAAAACTCTCTCATCCTACCGAATTTTTAAACGAGATTTTTTTCGTTGAAAGAGAATTTGAAGTCCTCTAATTTGTTAGATATTTCAACACATTTCGACTTGAAATGAGAGACTTATGGTAGTTTTAATTTTGGGTGACGTTTCGCACACTCTTTTTAAGACGGACAACAACTCTCTCACCCCATCAAATTTTGAAACGAGATTTCGCACTTAATATGAGGGAGTTATTGAGGTTTTAATTTGGGTGACGTTTAACACACTCTTTATGAAACGGACTATATCTCTCTCACCCCATCAAATTTTGAAACGAGATTTCTTTCCCATGAAAGAGAATTAGAAGACCCCCGATTGGTAGAAATTTCACCACTTTTGGACTTAAAGTGAGAGTGTTATAGAGGTTTTAATCTTGGGTGACGTTTCGCACACTGTTTCTAAAACGGACAACAACTCTCTCACCCCAACGATTTTTAAAAGAAGATTTCTTTTCCCGGAAAGAGAATTTGAAGATTGGTAGAAATTTTACCACTTTTGAACTTAAAGTCAGAGAGTTACACAGGTTTTAATTTTGGATGACGTGTCGCACACTCTTTATAAAACGGACTACAACTCTCTCATCCCAACAAAATTTGAAATGAGTTTCTTTCCGAAGAAAAAGAATCTTAGGACATCTGATTGGTAGAAATTTCACAACTTTTTGACTTCAAATGAGAGAGTTATGGAAGTTTTAATTTTGGGTGACGTTTCACACACTCTTTATAAAATGGACCAAAACTCTCTCATCCCACCGAATTTTTAAATGAGATTTTTTTTCTTGAAAGAGAATTTGAAGACATCTAATTTATAGAAATTTCTCCAGTTTTTGACTTAAAATAAGTGAGTTATGAAAGTTTTAATTTTGGTTGACGTTTCCCAAACTCTTTATAAAATGGTCCAAAACTCTCTCATCCTACCGAATTTTTAAATGAGATTTTTTTCGTTGAAAGAGAATTTGAAGTCCTCCAATTTGTTAGATATTTCACCACATTTCGACTTGAAATGAGAGACTTATGGTAGTTTTAATTTTGGGTGACGTTTCGCACACTCTTTTTAAGACGGACAACAACTCTCTCACCCCATCAAATTTTGAAACGAGATTTCGCACTTAATCCGAGGGAGTTATTGAGGTTTTAATTTGGGTGACGTTTTAACACACTCTTTATGAAACGGACTATATCTCTCTCACCCCATCAAATTTTGAAACGAGATTTCTTTCCCATGAAAGAGAATTAGAAGACCTCCGATTGGTAGAAATTTCACCACTTTTGGACTTAAAGTGAGAGAGTTACAGAGGTTTTAATTTTGGGTGACGTTTCGCATACTCGTTGAAAAACGGACAACAACTCTCTCACCCCAATGATTTTTAAAACAAGATTTCTTTTCCCGGAAAGAGAATTTGAAGATTGGTAGAAATTTTACCACTTTTGAACTTAAAGTCAGAGAGTTACACAGGTTTTAATTTTGGATGACGTGTCGCACACTCTTTATAAAACAGACTACAACTCTCTCATCCCAACAAAATTTGAAATGAGATTTCTTTCCGAAGAAAAAGAATCTTAGGACATCTGATTGGTAGAAATTTCACAACTTTTTGACTTCAAATGAGAGAGTTATGGAAGTTTTAATTTTGGGTGACGTTTCACACACTCTTTATAAAATGGACCAAAACTCTCTCATCCCACCGAATTTTTAAATGAGATTTTTTTTCTTGAAAGAGAATTTGAAGACATCTAATTGATAGAAATTTCTCCAGTTTTCGACTTAAAATAAGTGAGTTATGAAAGTTTTAATTTTGGGTGACGTTTCACAAACTCTTTATAAAATGGTCCAAAACTCTCTCATCCTACCGAATTTTTAAATGAGATTTTTTTCGTTGAAAGAGAATTTGAAGTCCTCTAATTTGTTAGATATTTCAACACATTTCGACTTGAAATGAGAGACTTATGGTAGTTTTAATTTTGGGTGACGTTTCGCACACTCTTTTTAAGACGGACAACAACTCTCTCACCCCATCAAATTTTGAAACGAGATTTCGCACTTAATATGAGGGAGTTATTGAGGTTTTAATTTGGGTGACGTTTAACACACTCTTTACGAAACGGACTATATCTCTCTCACCCCATCAAATTTTGAAACGAGATTTCTTTCCCATGAAAGAGAATTAGAAGACCCCCGATTGGTAGAAATTTCACCACTTTTGGACTTAAAGTGAGAGAGTTATAGAGGTTTTAATTTGGGTGACGTTTTAACACACTCTTTATGAAACGGACTATATCTCTCTCACCCCATCAAATTTTGAAACGAGATTTCTTTCCCATGAAAGAGAATTAGAAGACCTCCGATTGGTAGAAATTTCACCACTTTTCGACTTAAAGTGAGAGAGCTATAGAGGTTTTAATTTTGGGTGACGTTTCGCATACTCTTTGAAAAACGGACAACACCTCTCTCACCCCAATGATTTTTAAAACAAGATTTCTTTTCCCGGAAAGAGAATTTGAAGATTGGTAGAAATTTTACCACTTTTGAACTTAAAGTCAGAGAGTTACACAGGTTTTAATTTTGGATGACGTGTCGCACACTCTTTATAAAACAAACTACAACTCTCTCATCCCAACAAAATTTGAAATGAGATTTCTTTCCGAAGAAAAAGAATCTTAGGACATCTGATTGGTAGAAATTTCACAACTTTTTGACTTCAAATGAGAGAGTTATGGAAGTTTTAATTTTGGGTGACGTTTCACACACTCTTTATAAAATGGACCAAAACTCTCTCATCCCACCGAATTTTTAAATGAGATTTTTTTTCTTGAAAGAGAATTTGAAGACATCTAATTGATAGAAATTTCTCCAGTTTTCGACTTAAAATAAGTGAGTTATGAAAGTTTTAATTTTGGGTGACGTTTCACAAACTCTTTATAAAATGGTCCAAAACTCTCTCATCCTACCGAATTTTTAAATGAGATTTTTTTCGTTGAAAGAGAATTTGAAGTCCTCTAAATTGTTAGATATTTCACCACATTTCGACGTGAAATGAGAGACTTACGGTAGTTTTAATTTTGGGTGACGTTTCGCACACTCTTTTTAAGACGGACAACAACTCTCACCCCATCAAATTTTGAAACGAGATTTCGCACTTAATATGAGGGAGTTATTGAGGTTTTAATTAGGGTAACGTTTAACACACTCTTTATGAAACGGACTATATCTCTCTCACCCCATCAAATTTTGAAACGAGATTTCTTTCCCATGAAAGAGAATTAGAAGAGCTCCGATTGGTAGAAATTTCACCACTTTTGGACTTAAAGTGAGAGAGTTATAGAGGTTTTAATTTTGGGTGACGTTTCGCATACTCTTTGAAAAACGGACAACAACTCTCTCACCCCAATGATTTTTAAAACAAGATTTCTTTTCCCGGAAAGAGAATTTGAAGATTGGTAGAAATTTTACCACTTTTGAACTTAAAGTCAGAGAGTTACACAGGTTTTAATTTTGGATGACGTGTCGCACACTCTTTATAAAACAGACTACAACTCTCTCATCCCACCAAAATTTGAAATGAGATTTCTTTCCGAAGAAAAAGAATCTTAGGACATCTGATTGGTAGAAATTTCACAACTTTTTGACTTCAAATGAGAGAGTTATGGAAGTTTTAATTTTGGGTGACGTTTCACACACTCTTTATAAAATGGACCAAAACTCTCTCATCCCACCGAATTTTTAAATGAGATTTTTTTTCTTGAAAGAGAATTTGAAGACATCTAATTGATAGAAATTTCTCCAGTTTTCGACTTAAAATAAGTGAGTTATGAAAGTTTTAATTTTGGGTGACGTTTCACAAACTCTTTATAAAATGGTCCAAAACTCTCTCATCCTACCGAATTTTTAAATGAGAATTTTTTCGTTGAAAGAGAATTTGAAGTCCTCTAATTTGTTAGAAATTTCACCACATTTCGACTTGAAATGAGAGACTTATGGTAGTTTTAATTTTGGGTGACGTTTCGCACACTCTTTTTAAGACGGACAACAACTCTCTCACCCCATCAAATTTTGAAACGAGATTTCGCACTTAATATGAGGGAGTTATTGAGGTTTTAATTTGGGTGACGTTTAACACACTCTTTATGAAACGGACTATATCTCTCTCACCCCATCAAATTTTGAAACGAGATTTCTTTCCCATGAAAGAGAATTAGAAGACCCCCGATTGGTAGAAATTTCACCACTTTTGGACTTAAAGTGAGAGAGTTATAGAGGTTTTAATCTTGGGTGACGTTTCGCACACTGTTTCTAAAACGGACAACAACTCTCTCACCCCAACGATTTTTAAAAGAAGATTTCTTTTCTCGGAAAGAGAATTTGAAGATTGGTAGAAATTTTACCACTTTTTAACTTAAAGTCAGAGAGTTACACAGGTTTTAATTTTGGATGACGTGTCGCACACTCTTTATAAAACTGACTACAACTCTCTCATCCCAACAAAATTTGAAATGAGATTTCTTTCCGAAGAAAAAGAATTTTAGGACATCTGATTGGTAGAAATTTCACAACTTTTTGACTTCAAATGAGAGAGTTATGGAAGTTTTAATTTTGGGTGACGTTTCACACACTCTTTATAAAATGGACCAAAACTCTCTCATCCCACCGAATTTTTAAATGATATTTTTTTTCTTGAAAGAGAATTTGAAGACATCTAATTGATAGAAATTTCTCCAGTTTTCGACTTAAAATAAGTGAGTTATGAAAGTTTTAATTTTGGGTGACGTTTCACAAACTCTTTATAAAATGGTCCAAAACTCTCTCATCCTACCGAATTTTTAAATGAGATTTTTTTCGTTGAAAGAGAATTTGAAGTCCTCTAATTTGTTAGATATTTCACCACATTTCGACTTGAAATGAGAGACTTATGGTAGTTTTAATTTTGGGTGACGTTTCGCACACTCTTTTTAAGACGGACAACAACTCTCTCACCCCATCCAATTTTGAAACGAGATTTCGCACTTAATATGAGGGAGTTATTGAGGTTTTAATTTGGGTGACGTTTTAACACACTCTTTATGAAACGGACTATATCTCTCTCACCCCATCAAATTTTGAAACGAGATTTCTTTCCCATGAAAGAGAATTAGAAGACCTCCGATTGGTAGAAATTTCACCACTTTTGGACTTAAAGTGAGAGAGTTATAGAGGTTTTAATTTTGGGTGACGTTTCGGATACTCTTTGAAAAACGGACAACAACTCTCTCACCCCAATGATTTTTAAAACAAGATTTCTTTTCCCGGAAAGAGAATTTGAAGATTGGTAGAAATTTCACCACTTTTGAACTTAAAGTCAGAGAGTTACACAGGTTTTAATTTTGGATGACGTCTCGCACACTCTTTATAAAACGGACTACAACTCTCTCATCCCAACAAAATTTGAAATTAGATTTCTTTCCGAAGAAAAAGAATCTTAGGACATCTGATTGGTAGAAATTTCACAACTTTTTGACTTCAAATGAGAGAGTTAGGGATGTTTTAATTTTGGGTGACGTTTCACACACTCTTTATAAAATGGACCAAAACTCTCTCATCTCACCGAATTTTTAAATGAGATTTTTTTTCTTGAAAGAGAATTTGAAGACATCTAATTGATAGAAATTTCTCCAGTTTTCGACTTAAAATAAGTGAGTTATGAAAGTTTTAATTTTGGGTGACGTTTCACAAACTCTTTATAAAATGGTCCAAAACTCTCTCATCCTACCGAATTTTTAAATGAGATTTTTTTCGTTGAAAGAGAATTTGAAGTCCTCTAATTTGTTAGATATTTCACCACATTTCGACTTGAAATGAGAGACTTATGGTAGTTTTAATTTTGGGTGACGTTTCGCACACTCTTTTTAAGACGGACAACAACTCTCTCACCCCATCAAATTTTGAAACGAGATTTCGCACTTAATATGAGGGAGTTATTGAGGTTTTAATTTGGGTGACGTTTTAACACACTCTTTATGAAACGGACTATATCTCTCTCACCCAATCAAATTTTGAAACGCGATTTCTTTCCCATGAAAGAGAATTAGAAGACCTCCGATTGGTAGAAATTTCACCACTTTTGGACTTAAAGTGAGAGAGTTATAGAGGTTTTAATTTTGGGTGACGTTTCGCATACTCTTTGAAAAACGGACAACAACTCTCTCACCCCAATGATTTTTAAAACAAGATTTCTTTTCCTGGAAAGAGAATTTGAAGATTGGTAGAAATTTCACCACTTTTGAACTTAAAGTCAGAGAGTTACACAAGTTTTAATTTTGGATGACGTCTCGCACACTCTTTATAAAACGGACTACAACTCTCTTATCCCAACAAAATTTGAAATTAGATTTCTTTCCGAAGTAAAAGAATCTTAGGACATCTGATTGGTAGAAATTTCACAACTTTTTGACTTCAAATGAGAGAGTTATGGAAGTTTTAATTTTGGGTGACGTTTCACACACTCTTTATAAAATGGACCAAAACTCTCTCATCCCACCGAATTTTTAAATGAGATTTTTTTTCTTGAAAGAGAATTTGAAGACATCTAATTGATAGAAATTTCTCCAGTTTTCGACTTAAAATAAGTGAGTTATGAAAGTTTTAATTTTGGGTGACGTTTCACAAACTCTTTATAAAATGGTCCAAAACTCACTCATCCTACCGTATTTTTAAATGAGATTTTTTTCGTTGAAAGAGAATTTGAAGTCCTCTAATTTGTTAGAAATTTCACCACATTTCGACTTGAAATGAGAGACTTATGGTAGTTTTAATTTTGGGTGACGTTTCGCACACTCTTTTTAAGACGGACAACAACTCTCTCACCCCATCAAATTTTGAAACGAGATTTCGCACTTAATATGAGGGAGTTATTGAGGTTTTAATTTGGGTGACGTTTTAACACACACTTTATGAAACGGACTATATCTCTCTCACCCCATCAAATTTTGAAACGAGATTTCTTTCCCATGAAAGAGAATTAGAAGACCTCCGATTGGTAGAAATTTCACCACTTTTGGACTTAAAGTGAGAGAGTTATAGAGGTTTTAATTTTGGGTGACGTTTCGCATACTCTTTGAAAAACGGACAACAACTCTCTCACCCCAATGATTTTTAAAACAAGATTTCTTTTCCCGGATACAGAATTTGAAGATTGAAAGAAATTTTACCACTTTTGAACTTAAAGTCAGAGAGTTACACAGGTTTTAATTTTGGATGACGTGTCGCACACTCTTTATAAAACGGACTACAACTCTCTCATCCCAACAAAATTTGAAATGAGATTTCTTTCCGAAGAAAAAGAATCTTAGGACATCTGATTGGTAGAAATTTCACAACTTTTTGACTTCAAATGAGAGAGTTATGGAAGTTTTAATTTTGGGTGACGTTTCACACACTCTTTATAAAATGGACCAAAACTCTCTCATCCCACCGAATTTTTAAATGAGATTTTTTTTTCTTGAAAGAGAATTTGAAGACATCTAATTGATAGAAATTTCTCCAGTTTTCGACTTAAAATAAGTGAGTTATGAAAGTTTTAATTTTGGGTGACGTTTCACAAACTCTTTATAAAATGGTCCAAAACTCTCTCATCCTACCGAATTTTTAAATGAGATTTTTTTCGTTGAAAGAGAATTTGAAGTCCTCTAATTTGTTAGATATTTCACCACATTTCGACTTGAAATGAGAGACTTATGGTAGTTTTAATTTTGGGTGACGTTTCGCACACTCTTTTTAAGACGGACAACAACTCTCTCACCCCATCAAATTTTGAAACGAGATTTCGTACTTAATATGAGGGAGTTATTGAGGTTTTAATTTGGGTGACGTTTAACCCACTCTTTATGAAACGGACTATATCTCTCTCACCCCATCAAATTTTGAAACGAGATTTCTTTCCCATGAAAGAGAATTAGAAGACCCCCGATTGGTAGAAATTTCACCACTTTTGGACTTAAAGTGAGAGAGTTATAGAGGTTTTAATCTTGGGTGACGTTTCGCACACTGTTTCTAAAACGGACAACAACTCTCTCACCCCAACGATTTTTAAAGGAAGATTTCTTTTCCCGGAAAGAGAATTTGAAGATTGGTAGAAATTTTACCACTTTTGAACTTAAAGTCAGAGAGTTACACAGGTTTTAATTTTGGATGACGTGTCACACACTCTTTATAAAACGGACTACAACTCTCTCATCCCAACAAAATTTGAAATGAGATTTCTTTCCGAAGAAAAAGAATCTTAGGACATCTGATTGGTAGAAATTTCACAACTTTTTGGCTTCAAATGAGAGAGTTATGTAAGTTTTAATTTTGGGTGACGTTTCACACACTCTTTATAAAATGGACCAAAACTCTCTCATCCCACCGAATTTTTAAATGAGATTTTTTTTCTTGAAAGAGAATTTGAAGACATCTAATTGATAGAAATTTCTCCAGTTTTCGACTTAAAATAAGTGAGTTATGAAAGTTTTAATTTTGGGTGACGTTTCACAAACTCTTTATAAAATGGTCCAAAACTCTCTCATCCTACCGAATTTTTAAATGAGATTTTTTTCGTTGAAAGAGAATTTGAAGTCCTCTAATTTGTTAGATATTTCACCACATTTCGACTTGAAATGAGAGACTTATGGTAGTTTTAATTTTGGGTGACGTTTCGCACACTCTTTTTAAGACGGACAACAACTCTCTCACCCCATCAAATTTTGAAACGAGATTTCGCACTTAATATGAGGGAGTTATTGAGGTTTTAATTTGGGTGACGTTTTAACACACTCTTTATGAAACGGACTATATCTCTCTCACCCCATCAAATTTTGAAACGAGATTTCTTTCCCATGAAAGAGAATTAGAAGACCTCCGATTGGTAGAAATTTCACCACTTTTGGACTTAAAGTGAGAGAGTTATAGAGGTTTTAATCTTGGGTGACGTTTCGGATACTCTTTGAAAAACGGACAACAACTCTCTCACCCCAACGATTTTTAAAGGAAGATTTCTTTTCCCGGAAAGAGAATTTGAAGATTGGTAGAAATTTCACCACTTTTGAACTTAAAGTCAGAGAGTTACACAGGTTTTAATTTTGGATGACGTCTCGCACACTCTTTATAAAACGGACTACAACTCTCTCATCCCAACAAAATTTGAAATGAGATTTCTTTCCGAAGAAAAAGAATCTTAGGACATCTGATTGGTAGAAATTTCACAACTTTTTGGCTTCAAATGAGAGAGTTATGTAAGTTTTAATTTTGGGTGACGTTTCACACACTCTTTATAAAATGGACCAAAACTCTCTCATCCCACCGAATTTTTAAATGAGATTTTTTTTCTTGAAAGAGAATTTGAAGACATCTAATTGATAGAAATTTCTCCAGTTTTCGACTTAAAATAAGTGAGTTATGAAAGTTTTAATTTTGGGTGACGTTTCACAAACTCTTTATAAAATGGTCCAAAACTCTCTCATCCTACCGAATTTTTAAATGAGATTTTTTTCGTTGAAAGAGAATTTGAAGTCCTCTAATTTGTTAGATATTTCACCACATTTCGACTTGAAATGAGAGACTTATGGTAGTTTTAATTTTGGGTGACGTTTCGCACACTCTTTTTAAGACGGACAACAACTCTCTCACCCCATCAAATTTTGAAACGAGATTTCGCACTTAATATGAGGGAGTTATTGAGGTTTTAATTTGGGTGACGTTTTAACACACTCTTTATGAAACGGACTATATCTCTCTCACCCCATCAAATTTTGAAACGAGATTTCTTTCCCATGAAAGAGAATTAGAAGACCTCCGATTGGTAGAAATTTCACCACTTTTGGACTTAAAGTGAGAGAGTTATAGAGGTTTTAATTTTGGGTGACGTTTCGGATACTCTTTGAAAAACGGACAACAACTCTCTCACCCCAATGATTTTTAAAACAAGATTTCTTTTCCCGGAAAGAGAATTTGAAGATTGGTAGAAATTTCACCACTTTTGAACTTAAAGTCAGAGAGTTACACAGGTTTTAATTTTGGATGACGTCTCGCACACTCTTTATAAAACGGACTACAACTCTCTCATCCCAACAAAATTTGAAATTAGATTTCTTTCCGAAGAAAAAGAATCTTAGGACATCTGATTGGTAGAAATTTCACAACTTTTTGACTTCAAATGAGAGAGTTAGGGATGTTTTAATTTTGGGTGACGTTTCACACACTCTTTATAAAATGGACCAAAACTCTCTCATCTCACCGAATTTTTAAATGAGATTTTTTTTCTTGAAAGAGAATTTGAAGACATCTAATTGATAGAAATTTCTCCAGTTTTCGACTTAAAATAAGTGAGTTATGAAAGTTTTAATTTTGGGTGACGTTTCACAAACTCTTTATAAAATGGTCCAAAACTCTCTCATCCTACCGAATTTTTAAATGAGATTTTTTTCGTTGAAAGAGAATTTGAAGTCCTCTAATTTGTTAGATATTTCACCACATTTCGACTTGAAATGAGAGACTTATGGTAGTTTTAATTTTGGGTGACGTTTCGCACACTCTTTTTAAGACGGACAACAACTCTCTCACCCCATCAAATTTTGAAACGAGATTTCGCACTTAATATGAGGGAGTTATTGAGGTTTTAATTTGGGTGACGTTTTAACACACTCTTTATGAAACGGACTATATCTCTCTCACCCCATCAAATTTTGAAACGAGATTTCTTTCCCATGAAAGAGAATTAGAAGACCTCCGATTGGTAGAAATTTCACTACTTTTGGACTTAAAGTGAGAGAGTTATAGAGGTTTTAATTTTGGGTGACGTTTCGCATACTCTTTGAAAAACGGACAACAACTCTCTCACCCCAATGATTTTTAAAACAAGATTTCTTTTCCCGGAAAGAGAATTTGAAGATTGGTAAAAATTACACCACTTTTGAACTTAAAGTCAGAGAGTTACACAGGTTTTAATTTTGGATGACGTCTCGCACACTCTTTATAAAACGGACTACAACTCTCTCATCCCAACAAAATTTGAAATTAGATTTCTTTCCGAAGTAAAAGAATCTTAGG
The DNA here is from genome assembly GCF_043159265.1 of Tasmannia lanceolata. Lineage (NCBI taxonomy): Eukaryota > Viridiplantae > Streptophyta > Magnoliopsida > Canellales > Winteraceae > Tasmannia > Tasmannia lanceolata. The sequence continues at coordinate 2,805,231 of NW_027518713.1, read as the reverse complement.
ACATCTGATTGGTAGAAATTTCACAACTTTTTGACTTCAAATGAGAGAGTTATGGAAGTTTTAATTTTGGGTGACGTTTCACACACTCTTTATAAAATGGACCAAAACTCTCTCATCCCACCGAATTTTTAAATGAGATTTTTTTTCTTGAAAGAGAATTTGAAGACATCTAATTGATAGAAATTTCTCCAGTTTTCGACTTAAAATAAGTGAGTTATGAAAGTTTTAATTTTGGGTGACGTTTCACAAACTCTTTATAAAATGGTCCAAAACTCTCTCATCCTACCGAATTTTTAAATGAGATTTTTTTCGTTGAAAGAGAATTTGAAGTCCTCTAATTTGTTAGATATTTCACCACATTTCGACTTGAAATGAGAGACTTATGGTAGTTTTAATTTTGGGTGACGTTTCGCACACTCTTTTTAAGACGGACAACAACTCTCTCACCCCATCAAATTTTGAAACGAGATTTCGCACTTAATATGAGGGAGTTATTGAGGTTTTAATTTGGGTGACGTTTTAACACACTCTTTATGAAACGGACTATATCTCTCTCACCCCATCAAATTTTGAAACGAGATTTCTTTCCCATGAAAGAGAATTAGAAGACCTCCGATTGGTAGAAATTTCACCACTTTTGGACTTAAAGTGAGAGAGTTATAGAGGTTTTAATTTTGGGTGACGTTTCGCATACTCTTTGAAAAACGGACAACAACTCTCTTACCCCAATGATTTTTAAAACAAGATTTCTTTTCCCGGAAAGAGAATTTGAAGATTGGTAGAAATTTTACCACTTTTGAACTTAAAGTCAGAGAGTTACACAGGTTTTAATTTTGGATGACGTGTCGCACACTCTTTATAAAACGGACTACAACTCTCTCATCCCAACAAAATTTGAAATGAGATTTCTTTCCGAAGAAAAAGAATTTTAGGACATCTGATTGGTAGAAATTTCACAAGTTTTTGACTTCAAATGAGAGAGTTATGGAAGTTTTAATTTTGGGTGACGTTTCACACACTCTTTATAAAATGGACCAAAACTCTCTCATCCCACCGAATTTTTAAATGAGATTTTTTTTCTTGAAAGAGAATTTGAAGATATCTAATTGATAGAAATTTCTCCAGTTTTCGACTTAAAATAAGTGAGTTATGAAAGTTTTAATTTTGGGTGACGTTTCACAAACTCTTTATAAAATGGTCCAAAACTCTCTCATCCTACCGAATTTTTAAATGAGATTTTTTTCGTTGAAAGAGAATTTGAAGTCCTCTAATTTGTTAGATATTTCACAACATTTCGACTTGAAATGAGAGACTTATGGTAGTTTTAATTTTGGGTGACGTTTCGCACACTCTTTTTAAGACGGACAACAACTCTCTCACCCCATCAAATTTTGAAACGAGATTTCGCACTTCATATGAGGGAGTTATTGAGGTTTTAATTTGGGTGACGTTTTAACACACACTTTATGAAACGGACTATATCTCTCTCACCCCATCAAATTTTGAAACGAGATTTCTTTCCCATGAAAGAGAATTAGAAGACCTCCGATTGGTAGAAATTTCACCACTTTTGGACTTAAAGTGAGAGATTTATAGAGGTTTTAATTTTGGGTGACGTTTCGCATACTCTTTGAAAAACGGACAACAACTCTCTCACCCCAATGATTTTTAAAACAAGATTTCTTTTCCCGGAAAGAGAATTTGAAGATTGGTAGAAATTTTACCACTTTTGAACTTAAAGTCAGAGAGTTACACAGGTTTTAATTTTGGATGACGTGTCGCACACTCTTTATAAAACAGACTACAACTCTCTCATCCCAACAAAATTTGAAATGAGATTTCTTTCCGAAGAAAAAGAATCTTAGGACATCTAATTGGTAGAAATTTCACAACTTTTTGACTTCAAATGAGAGAGTTATGGAAGTTTTAATTTTGGGTGACGTTTCACACACTCTTTATAAAATGGACCAAAACTCTCTCTTCCCACCGAATTTTTAAATGAGATTTTTTTTCTTGAAAGAGAATTTGAAGACATCTAATTGATAGAAATTTCTCCAGTTTTCGACTTAAAATAAGTGAGTTATGAAAGTTTTAATTTTGGGTGACGTTTCACAAACTCTTTATAAAATGGTCCAAAACTCTCTCATCCTACCGAATTTTTAAATGAGATTTTTTTCGTTGAAAGAGAATTTGAAGTCCTCTAATTTGTTAGATATTTCACCACATTTCGACTTGAAATGAGAGACTTATGGTAGTTTTAATTTTGGGTGACGTTTCGCACACTCTTTTTAAGACGGACAACAACTCTCTCACCCCATCAAATTTTGAAACGAGATTTCGCACTTCATATGAGGGAGTTATTGAGGTTTTAATTTGGGTGACGTTTTAACACACACTTTATGAAACGGACTATATCTCTCTCACCCCATCAAATTTTGAAACGAGATTTCTTTCCCATGAAAGAGAATTAGAAGACCTCCGATTGGTAGAAATTTCACCACTTTTGGACTTAAAGTGAGAGAGTTATAGAGGTTTTAATTTTGGGTGACGTTTCGCATACTCTTTGAAAAACGGACAACAACTCTCTCACCCCAATGATTTTTAAAACAAGATTTCTTTTCCCGGAAAGAGAATTAGAAGATTGAAAGAAATTTTACCACTTTTGAACTTAAAGTCAGAGAGTTACACAGGTTTTAATTTTGGATGACGTGTCGCACACTCTTTATAAAACGGACTACAACTCTCTCATCCCAACAAAATTTGAAATGAAATTTCTTTCCGAAGAAAAAGAATCTTAGGACATCTGATTGGTAGAAATTTCACAACTTTTTGACTTCAAATGAGAGAGTTATGGAAGTTTTAATTTTGGGTGACGTTTCACACACTCTTTATAAAATGGACCAAAACTCTCTCATCCCACCGAATTTTTAAATGAGATTTTTTTTCTTGAAAGAGAATTTGAAGACATCTAATTGATAGAAATTTCTCCAGTTTTCAACTTAAAATAAGTGAGTTATAAAAGTTTTAATTTTGGGTGACGTTTCACAAACTCTTTATAAAATGGTCCAAAACTCTCTCATCCTACCGAATTTTTAAATGAGATTATTTTCGTTGAAAGAGAATTTGAAGTCATCTAATTTGTTAGATATTTCACCACATTTCGACTTGAAATGAGAGACTTATGGTAGTTTTAATTTTGGGTGACGTTTCGCACACTCTTTTTAAGACGGACAACAACTCTCTCACCCCATCAAATTTTGAAACGAGATTTCGCACTTAATATGAGGGAGTTATTGAGGTTTTAATTTGGGTGACGTTTTAACACACTCTTTATGAAATGGACTATATCTCTCTCACCCCATCAAATTTTGAAACGAGATTTCTTTCCCATGAAAGAGAATTAGAAGACCTCCGATTGGTAGAAATTTCACCACTTTTGGACTTAAAGTGAGAGAGTTATAGAGGTTTTAATTTTGGGTGACGTTTCGCATACTCTTTGAAAAACGGACAACAACTCTCTCACCCCAATGATTTTTAAAACAAGATTTCTTTTCCCGGAAAGAGAATTTGAAGATTGGTAGAAATTTTACTACTTTTGAACTTAAAGTCAGAGAGTTACACAGGTTTTAATTTTGGATGACGTGTCGCACACTCTTTATAAAACGGACTACAACTCTCTCATCCCAACAAAATTTGAAATGAGATTTCTTTCCGAAGAAAAAGAATCTTAGGACATCTGATTGGTAGAAATTTCACAACTTTTTGACATCAAATGAGAGAGTTATGGAAGTTTTAATTTTGGGTGACGTTTCACACACTCTTTATAAAATGGACCAAAACTCTCTCATCCCACCGAATTTTTAAATGAGATTTTTTTTCTTGAAAGAGAATTTGAAGACATCTAATTGATAGAAATTTCTCCAGTTTTCGACTTAAAATAAGTGAGTTATGAAAGTTTTAATTTTGGGTGACGTTTCACAAACTCTTTATAAAATGGTCCAAAACTCTCTCATCATACCGAATTTTTAAATGAGATTTTTTTCATTGAAAGAGAATTTGAAGTCCTCTAATTTGTTAGATATTTCACCACATTTCGACTTGAAATGAGAGAGTTATGGTTGTTTTAATTTTGGGTGACGTTTCGCACACTCTTTTTAAGACGGACAACAACTCTCTCACCCCATCAAATTTTGAAACGAGATTTCGCACTTAATATGAGGGAGTTATTGAGGTTTTAATTTGGGTGACGTTTTAACACACTCTTTATGAAACGGACTATATCTCTCTCACCCCATCAAATTTTGAAACGAGATTTCTTTCCCATGAAAGAGAATTAGAAGACCTCCGATTGGTAGAAATTTCACCACTTTTGGACTTAAAGTGAGAGAGTTATAGAGGTTTTAATTTTGGGTGACGTTTCGCATACTCTTTGCAAAACGGACAACAACTCTCTCACCCCAATGATTTTTAAAACAAGATTTCTTTTCCCGGAAAGAGAATTTGAAGATTGGTAGAAATTTCACCACTTTTGAACTTAAAGTCAGAGAGTTACACAGGTTTTAATTTTGGATGACGTCTCGCACACTCTTTATAAAACGGACTGCAACTCTCTCATCCCAACAAAATTTGAAATTAGATTTCTTTCCGAAGAAAAAGAATCTTAGGACATCTGATTGGTAGAAATTTCACAACTTTTTGACTTCAAATGAGAGAGTTAGGGAAGTTTTAATTTTGGGTGACGTTTCACACACTCTTTATAAAATGGACCAAAACTCTCTCATCCCACCGAATTTTTAAATGAGATTTTTTTTCTTGAAAGAGAATTTGAAGACATCTAATTGATAGAAATTTCTCCAGTTTTCGACTTAAAATAAGTGAGTTATGAAAGTTTTAATTTTGGGTGACGTTTCACAAACTCTTTATAAAATGGTCCAAAACTCTCTCATCCTACCGAATTTTTAAATGAGATTTTTTTCGTTGAAAGAGAATTTGAAGTCCTCTAATTTGTTAGATATTTCACCACATTTCGACTTGAAATGAGAGACTTATGGTAGTTTTAATTTTGGGTGACGTTTCGCACACTCTTTTTAAGACGGACAACAACTCTCTCACCCCATCAAATTTTGAAACGAGATTTCGCACTTAATCCGAGGGAGTTATTGAGGTTTTAATTTGGGTGACGTTTTAACACACTCTTTATGAAACGGACTATATCTCTCTCACCCCATCAAATTTTGAAACGAGATTTCTTTCCCATGAAAGAGAATTAGAAGACCTCCGATTGGTAGAAATTTCACTACTTTTGGACTTAAAGTGAGAGAGTTATAGAGGTTTTAATTTTGGGTGACGTTTCGCATACTCTTTGAAAAACGGACAACAACTCTCTCACCCCAATGATTTTTAAAACAAGATTTCTTTTCCCGAAAAGAGAATTTGAAGATTGGTAGAAATTTCACCACTTTTGAACTTAAAGTCAGAGAGTTACACAGGTTTTAATTTTGGATGACGTCTCGCACACTCTTTATAAAACGGACTACAACTCTCTCATCCCAACAAAATTTGAAATTAGATTTCTTTCCGAAGTAAAAGAATCTTAGGACATCTGATTGGTAGAAATTTCACAACTTTTTGACTTCAAATGAGAGAGTTATGGAAGTTTTAATTTTGGGTGACGTTTCACACACTCTTTATAAAATGGACCAAAACTCTCTCATCCCACCGAATTTTTAAATGAGATTTTTTTTCTTGAAAGAGAATTTGAAGACATCTAATTGATAGAAATTTCTCCAGTTTTCGACTTAAAATAAGTGAGTTATGAAAGTTTTAATTTTGGGTGACGTTTCACAAACTCTTTATAAAATGGTCCAAAACTCTCTCATCCTACCGAATTTTTAAATGAGATTTTTTTCGTTGAAAGAGAATTTGAAGTCCTCTAATTTGTTAGATATTTCACCACATTTCGACTTGAAATGAGAGACTTATGGTAGTTTTAATTTTGGGTGACGTTTCGCACACTCTTTTTAAGACGGACAACAACTCTCTCACCCCATCAAATTTTGAAACGAGATTTCGCACTTAATATGAGGGAGTTATTGAGGTTTTAATTTGGGTGACGTTTTAACACACTCTTTATGAAACGGACTATATCTCTCTCACCCCATCAAATTTTGAAACGAGATTTCTTTCCCATGAAAGAGAATTAGAAGACCTCCGATTGGTAGAAATTTCACCACTTTTGGACTTAAAGTGAGAGAGTTATAGAGGTTTTAATGTTGGGTGACGTTTCGCATACTCTTTGAAAAACGGACAACAACTCTCTCACCCCAATGATTTTTAAAACAAGATTTCTTTTCCCGGAAAGAGAATTTGAAGATTGGTCGAAATTTCACCACTTTTGAACTTAAAGTCAGAGAGTTACACAGGTTTTAATTTTGGATGACGTCTCGCACACTCTTTATAAAACGGACTACAACTCTCTCATCCCAACAAAATTTGAAATTAGATTTCTTTCCGAAGAAAAAGAATCTTAGGACATCTGATTGGTAGAAATTTCACAACTTTTTGACTTCAAATGAGAGAGTTAGGGAAGTTTTAATTTTGGGTGACGTTTCACACACTCTTTATAAAATGGACCAAAACTCTCTCATCCCACCGAATTTTTAAATGAGATTTTTTTTCTTGAAAGAGAATTTGAAGACATCTAATTGATAGAAATTTCTCCAGTTTTCGACTTAAAATAAGTGAGTTACGAAAGTTTTAATTTTGGGTGACCTTTCACAAACTCTTTATAAAATGGTCCAAAACTCACTCATCCTACCGTATTTTTAAATGAGATTTTTTTCGTTGAAAGAGAATTTGAAGTCCTCTAATTTGTTAGAAATTTCACCACATTTCGACTTGAAATGAGAGACTTATGGTAGTTTTAATTTTGGGTGACGTTTCGCACACTCTTTTTAAGACGGACAACAACTCTCTCACCCCATCAAATTTTGAAACGAGATTTCGCACTTAATATGAGGGAGTTATTGAGGTTTTAATTTGGGTGACGTTTTAACACACACTTTATGAAACGGACTATATCTCTCTCACCCCATCAAATTTTGAAACGAGATTTCTTTCCCATGAAAGAGAATTAGAAGACCTCCGATTGGTAGAAATTTCACCACTTTTGGACTTAAAGTGAGAGAGTTATAGAGGTTTTAATTTTGGGTGACGTTTCGCATACTCTTTGAAAAACGGACAACAACTCTCTCACGCCAATGATTTTTAAAACAAGATTTCTTTTCCCGGATAGAGAATTTGAAGATTGAAAGAAATTTTACCACTTTTGAACTTAAAGTCAGAGAGTTACACAGGTTTTAATTTTGGATGACGTGTCGCACACTCTTTATAAAACGGACTACAACTCTCTCATCCCAACAAAATTTGAAATGAGATTTCTTTCCGAAGAAAAAGAATCTTAGGACATCTGATTGGTAGAAATTTCACAACTTTTTGACTTCAAATGAGAGAGTTATGGAAGTTTTAATTTTGGGTGACGTTTCACACACTCTTTATAAAATGGACCAAAACTCTCTCATCCCACCGAATTTTTAAATGAGATTTTTTTTCTTGAAAGAGAATTTGAAGACATCTAATTGATAGAAATTTCTCCAGTTTTCGACTTAAAATAAGTGAGTTTTGAAAGTTTTAATTTTGGGTGACGTTTCACAAACTCTTTATAAAATGGTCCAAAACTCACTCATCCTACCGTATTTTTAAATGAGATTTTTTTCGTTGAAAGAGAATTTGAAGTCCTCTAATTTGTTAGAAATTTCACCACATTTCAACTTGAAATGAGAGACTTATGGTAGTTTTAATTTTGGGTGACGTTTCGCACACTCTTTTTAAGACGGACAACAACTCTCTCACCCCATCAAATTTTGAAACGAGATTTCGCACTTAATATGAGGGAGTTATTGAGGTTTTAATTTGGGTGACGTTTTAACACACACTTTATGAAACGGACTATATCTCTCTCACCCCATCAAATTTTGAAACGAGATTTCTTTCCCATGAAAGAGAATTAGAAGACCTCCGATTGGTAGAAATTTCACCACTTTTGGACTTAAAGTGAGAGAGTTATAGAGGTTTTAATTTTGGGTGACGTTTCACATACTCTTTGAAAAACGGACAACAACTCTCTCACCCCAATGATTTTTAAAACAAGATTTCTTTTCCCGGATAGAGAATTTGAAGATTGAAAGAAATTTTACCACTTTTGAACTTAAAGTCAGAGAGTTACACAGGTTTTAATTTTGGATGACGTGTCGCACACTCTTTATAAAACGGACTACAACTCTCTCATCCCAACAAAATTTGAAATGAGATTTCTTTCCGAAGAAAAAGAATCTTAGGACATCTGATTGGTAGAAATTTCACAACTTTTTGACTTCAAATGAGAGAGTTATGGAAGTTTTAATTTTGGGTGACGTTTCACACACTCTTTATAAAATGGACCAAAACTCTCTCATCCCACCGAATTTTTAAATGAGATTTTTTTTCTTGAAAGAGAATTTGAAGACATCTAATTGATAGAAATTTCTCCAGTTTTCGACTTAAAATAAGTGAGTTTTGAAAGTTTTAATTTTGGGTGACGTTTCACAAACTCTTTATAAAATGGTCCAAAACTCACTCATCCTACCGTATTTTTAAATGAGATTTTTTTCGTTGAAAGAGAATTTGAAGTCCTCTAATTTGTTAGAAATTTCACCACATTTCAACTTGAAATGAGAGACTTATGGTAGTTTTAATTTTGGGTGACGTTTCGCACACTCTTTTTAAGACGGACAACAACTCTCTCACCCCATCAAATTTTGAAACGAGATTTCGCACTTAATATGAGGGAGTTATTGAGGTTTTAATTTGGGTGACGTTTTAACACACACTTTATGAAACGGACTATATCTCTCTCACCCCATCAAATTTTGAAACGAGATTTCTTTCCCATGAAAGAGAATTAGAAGACCTCCGATTGGTAGAAATTTCACCACTTTTGGACTTAAAGTGAGAGAGTTATAGAGGTTTTAATGTTGGGTGACGTTTCGCATACTCTTTGAAAAACGGACAACAACTCTCTTACCCCAATGATTTTTAAAACAAGATTTCTTTTCCCGGAAAGAGAATTTGAAGATTGGTAGAAATTTTACCACTTTTGAACTTAAAGTCAGAGAGTTACACAGGTTTTAATTTTGGATGACGTGTCGCACACTCTTTATAAAACGGACTACAACTCTCTCATCCCAACAAAATTTGAAATTAGATTTCTTTCCGAAGTAAAAGAATCTTAGGACATCTGATTGGTAGAAATTTCACAACTTTTTGACTTCAAATGAGAGAGTTATGGAAGTTTTAATTTTGGGTGACGTTTCACACACTCTTTATAAAATGGACCAAAACTCTCTCATCCCACCGAATTTTTAAATGAGATTTTTTTTCTTGAAAGAGAATTTGAAGACATCTAATTGATAGAAATTTCTCCAGTTTTCGACTTAAAATAAGTGAGTTATGAAAGTTTTAATTTTGGGTGACGTTTCACAAACTCTTTATAAAATGGTCCAAAACTCTCTCATCCTACCGAATTTTTAAATGAGATTTTTTTCGTTGAAAGAGAATTTGAAGTCCTCTAATTTGTTAGATATTTCACCACATTTCGACTTGAAATGAGAGACTTATGGTAGTTTTAATTTTGGGTGACGTTTCGCACACTCTTTTTAAGACGGACAACAACTCTCTCACCCCATCAAATTTTGAAACGAGATTTCGCACTTAATATGAGGGAGTTATTGAGGTTTTAATTTGGGTGACGTTTTAACACACTCTTTATGAAACGGACTATATCTCTCTCACCCCATCAAATTTTGAAACGAGATTTCTTTCCCATGAAAGAGAATTAGAAGACCTCCGATTGGTAGAAATTTCACCACTTTTGGACTTAAAGTGAGAGAGTTATAGAGGTTTTAATGTTGGGTGACGTTTCGCATACTCTTTGAAAAACGGACAACAACTCTCTTACCCCAATGATTTTTAAAACAAGATTTCTTTTCCCGGAAAGAGAATTTGAAGATTGGTAGAAATTTTACCACTTTTGAACTTAAAGTCAGAGAGTTACACAGGTTTTAATTTTGGATGACGTGTCGCACACTCTTTATAAAACGGACTACAACTCTCTCATCCCAACAAAATTTGAAATTAGATTTCTTTCCGAAGTAAAAGAATCTTAGGACATCTGATTGGTAGAAATTTCACAACTTTTTGACTTCAAATGAGAGAGTTATGGAAGTTTTAATTTTGGGTGACGTTTCACACACTCTTTATAAAATGGACCAAAACTCTCTCATCCCACCGAATTTTTAAATGAAATTTTTTTTCTTGAAAGAGAATTTGAAGACATCTAATTGATAGAAATTTCTCCAGTTTTCGACTTAAAATAAGTGAGTTATGAAAGTTTTAATTTTGGGTGACGTTTCACAAACTCTTTATAAAATGGTCCAAAACTCTCTCATCCTACCGAATTTTTAAATGAGATTTTTTTCGTTGAAAGAGAATTTGAAGTCCTCTAATTTGTTAGATATTTCACCACATTTCGACTTGAAATGAGAGACTTATGGTAGTTTTAATTTTGGGTGACGTTTCGCACACTCTTTTTAAGACGGACAACAACTCTCTCACCCCATCAAATTTTGAAACGAGATTTCGCACTTAATATGAGGGAGTTATTGAGGTTTTAATTTGGGTGACGTTTTAACACACTCTTTATGAAACGGACTATATCTCTCTCACCCCATCAAATTTTGAAACGAGATTTCTTTCCCATGAAAGAGAATTAGAAGACCTCCGATTGGTAGAAATTTCACCACTTTTGGACTTAAAGTGAGAGAGTTATAGAGGTTTTAATGTTGGGTGACGTTTCGCATACTCTTTGAAAAACGGACAACAACTCTCTCACCCCAATGATTTTTAAAACAAGATTTCTTTTCCCGGAAAGAGAATTTGAAGATTGGTCGAAATTTCACCACTTTTGAACTTAAAGTCAGAGAGTTACACAGGTTTTAATTTTGGATGACGTCTCGCACACTCTTTATAAAACGGACTACAACTCTCTCATCCCAACAAAATTTGAAATTAGATTTCTTTTCGAAGAAAAAGAATCTTAGGACATCTGATTGGTAGAAATTTCACAACTTTTTGACTTCAAATGAGAGAGTTAGGGAAGTTTTAATTTTGGGTGACGTTTCACACACTCTTTATAAAATGGACCAAAACTCTCTCATCCCACCGAATTTTTAAATGAGATTTTTTTTCTTGAAAGAGAATTTGAAGACATCTAATTGATAGAAATTTCTCCAGTTTTTGACTAAAAATAAGTGAGTTACGAAAGTTTTAATTTTGGGTGACGTTTCACAAACTCTTTATAAAATGGTCCAAAACTCACTCATCCTACCGTATTTTTAAATGAGATTTTTTTCGTTGAAAGAGAATTTGAAGTCCTCTAATTTGTTAGAAATTTCACCACATTTCGACTTGAAATGAGAGACTTATGGTAGTTTTAATTTTGGGTGACGTTTCGCACACTCTTTTTAAGACGGACAACAACTCTCTCACCCCATCAAATTTTGAAACGAGATTTCGCACTTAATATGGGGGAGTTATTGAGGTTTTAATTTGGGTGACGTTTAACATACTCTTTATGAAACGGACTATATCTCTCTCACCCCATCAAATTTTGAAACGAGATTTCTTTCCCATGAAAGAGAATTAGAAGACCCCCGATTGGTAGAAATTTCACCACTTTTGGACTTAAAGTGAGAGAGTTATAGAGGTTTTAATCTTGGGTGACGTTTCGCACACTGTTTCTAAAACGGACAACAACTCTCTCACCCCAACGATTTTTAAAGGAAGATTTCTTTTCCCGGAAAGAGAATTTGAAGATTGGTAGAAATTTTACCACTTTTGAACTTAAAGTCAGAGAGTTACACAGGTTTTAATTTTGGATGACGTGTCGCACACTCTTTATAAAACGGACTACAACTCTCTCATCCCAACAAAATTTGAAATGAGATTTCTTTCCGAAGAAAAAGAATCTTAGGACATCTGATTGGTAGAAATTTCACAACTTTTTGACTTCAAATGAGAGAGTTATGGAAGTTTTAATTTTGGGTGACGTTTCACACACTCTTTATAAAATGGACCAAAACTCTCTCATCCCACCGAATTTTTAAATGAGATTTTTTTTCTTGAAAGAGAATTTGAAGACATCTAATTGATAGAAATTTCTCCAGTTTTCGACTTAAAATAAGTGAGTTATGAAAGTTTTAATTTTGGGTGACGTTTCACAAACTCTTTATAAAATGGTCCAAAACTCTCTCATCCTACCGAATTTTTAAATGAGATTTTTTTCGTTGAAAGAGAATTTGAAGTCCTCTAATTTGTTAGATATTTCACCACATTTCGACTTGAAATGAGAGACTTATGGTAGTTTTAATTTTGGGTGACGTTTCGCACACTCTTTTTAAGACGGACAACAACTCTCTCACCCCATCAAATTTTGAAACGAGATTTCGCACTTAATATGAGGGAGTTATTGAGGTTTTAATTTGGGTGACGTTTTAACACACTCTTTATGAAACGGACTATATCTCTCTCACCCCATCAAATTTTGAAACGAGATTTCTTTCCCATGAAAGAGAATTAGAAGACCTCCGATTGGTAGAAATTTCACCACTTTTGGACTTAAAGTGAGAGAGTTATAGAGGTTTTAATTTTGGGTGACGTTTCGCATACTCTTTGAAAAACGGACAACAACTCTCTCACCCCAATGATTTTTAAAACAAGATTTCTTTTCCCGGAAAGAGAATTTGAAGATTGGTAGAAATTTCACCACTTTTGAACTTAAAGTCAAAGAGTTACACAGGTTTTAATTTTGGGTGACGTTTCGCACACTCTTTTTAAGACGGACAACAACTCTCTCACCCCATCAAATTTTGAAACGAGATTTCGCACTTAATATGAGGGAGTTATTGAGGTTTTAATTTGGGTGACGTTTTAACACACTCTTTATGAAACGGACTATATCTCTCTCACCCCATCAAATTTTGAAACGAGATTTCTTTCCCATGAAAGAGAATTAGAAGACCTCCGATTGGTAGAAATTTCACCACTTTTGGACTTAAAGTGAGAGAGTTATAGAGGTTTTAATGTTGGGTGACGTTTCGCATACTCTTTGAAAAACGGACAACAACTCTCTCACCCCAATGATTTTTAAAACAAGATTTCTTTTCCCGGAAAGAGAATTTGAAGATTGGTCGAAATTTCACCACTTTTGAACTTAAAGTCAGAGAGTTACACAGGTTTTAATTTTGGATGACGTCTCGCACACTCTTTATAAAACGGACTACAACTCTCTCATCCCAACAAAATTTGAAATTAGATTTCTTTCCGAAGAAAAAGAATCTTAGGACATTTGATTGGTAGAAATTTCACAACTTTTTGACTTCAAATGAGAGAGTTAGGGAAGTTTTAATTTTGGGTGACGTTTCACACACTCTTTATAAAATGGACCAAAACTCTCTCATCCCACCGAATTTTTAAATGAGATTTTTTTTCTTGAAAGAGAATTTGAAGACATCTAATTGATAGAAATTTCTCCAGTTTTCGACTTAAAATAAGTGAGTTACGAAAGTTTTAATTTTGGGTGACGTTTCACAAACTCTTTATAAAATGGTCCAAAACTCACTCATCCTACCGTATTTTTAAATGAGATTTTTTTCGTTGAAAGAGAATTTGAAGTCCTCTAATTTGTTAGAAATTTCACCACATTTCGACTTGAAATGAGAGACTTATGGTAGTTTTAATTTTGGGTGACGTTTCGCACACTCTTTTTAAGACGGACAACAACTCTCTCACCCCATCAAATTTTGAAACGAGATTTCGCACTTAATATGAGGGAGTTATTGAGGTTTTAATTTGGGTGACGTTTAACACACTCTTTATGAAACGGACTATATCTCTCTCACCCCATCAAATTTTGAAATGAGATTTCTTTCCCATGAAAGAGAATTAGAAGACCCCCGATTGGTAGAAATTTCACCACTTTTGGACTTAAAGTGAGAGAGTTATAGAGGTTTTAATCTTGGGTGACGTTTCGCACACTGTTTCTAAAACGGACAACAACTCTCTCACCCCAACGATTTTTAAAGGAAGATTTCTTTTCCCGGAAAGAGAATTTGAAGATTGGTAGAAATTTTACCACTTTTGAACTTAAAGTCAGAGAGTTACACAGGTTTTAATTTTGGATGACGTGTCGCACACTCTTTATAAAACGGACTACAACTCTCTCATCCCAACAAAATTTGAAATGAGATTTCTTTCCGAAGAAAAAGAATCTTAGGACATCTGATTGGTAGAAATTTCACAACTTTTTGACTTCAAATGAGAGAGTTATGGAAGTTTTAATTTTGGGTGACGTTTCACACACTCTTTATAAAATGGACCAAAACTCTCTCATCCCACCGAATTTTTAAATGAGATTTTTTTTCTTGAAAGAGAATTTGAAGACATCTAATTGATAGAAATTTCTCCAGTTTTCGACTTAAAATAAGTGAGTTATGAAAGTTTTAATTTTGGGTGACGTTTCACAAACTCTTTATAAAATGGTCCAAAACTCTCTCATCCTACCGAATTTTTAAATGAGATTTTTTTTGTTGAAAGAGAATTTGAAGTCCTCTAATTTGTTAGATATTTCACCACATTTCGACTTGAAATGAGAGACTTATGGTAGTTTTAATTTTGGGTGACGTTTCGCACACTCTTTTTAAGACGGACAACAACTCTCTCACCCCATCAAATTTTGAAACGAGATTTCGCACTTAATATGAGGGAGTTATTGAGGTTTTAATTTGGGTGACGTTTTAACACACTCTTTATGAAACGGACTATATCTCTCTCACCCCATCAAATTTTGAAACGAGATTTCTTTCCCATGAAAGAGAATTAGAAGACCTCCGATTGGTAGAAATTTCACCACTTTTGGACTTAAAGTGAGAGAGTTATAGAGGTTTTAATTTTGGGTGACGTTTCGCATACTCTTTGAAAAACGGACAACAACTCTCTCACCCCAATGATTTTTAAAACAAGATTTCTTTTCCCGGAAAGAGAATTTGAAGATTGGTAGAAATTTCACCACTTTTGAACTTAAAGTCAGAGAGTTACACAGGTTTTAATTTTGGATGACGTCTCGCACACTCTTTATAAAACGGACTACAACTCTCTCATCCCAACAAAATTTGAAATTAGATTTCTTTCCGAAGAAAAAGAATCTTAGGACATCTGATTGGTAGAAATTTCACAACTTTTTGACTTCAAATGAGAGAGTTAGGGATGTTTTAATTTTGGGTGACGTTTCACACACTCTTTATAAAATGGACCAAAACTCTCTCATCCCACCGAATTTTTAAATGAGATTTTTTTTCTTGAAAGAGAATTTGAAGACATCTAATTGATAGAAATTTCTCCAGTTTTCGACTTAAAATAAGTGAGTTATGAAAGTTTTAATTTTGGGTGACGTTTCACAAACTCTTTATAAAATGGTCCAAAACTCACTCATTCTACCGTATTTTTAAATGAGATTTTTTTCGTTGAAAGAGAATTTGAAGTCCTCTAATTTGTTAGAAATTTCACCACATTTCGACTTGAAATGAGAGACTTATCGTAGTTTTAATTTTGGGTGACGTTTCGCACACTCTTTTTAAGACGGACAACAACTCTCTCACCCCATCAAATTTTGAAACGAGATTTCGCACTTAATATGAGGGAGTTATTGAGGTTTTAATTTGGGTGACGTTTAACACACTCTTTATGAAACGGACTATATCTCTCTCACCCCATCAAATTTTGAAACGAGATTTCTTTCCCATGAAAGAGAATTAGAAGACCCCCGATTGGTAGAAATTTCACCACTTTTGGACTTAAAGTGAGAGAGTTATAGAGGTTTTAATCTTGGGTGACGTTTCGCACACTGTTTCTAAAACGGACAACAACTCTCTCACCCCAACGATTTTTAAAGGAAGATTTCTTTTCCCGGAAAGAGAATTTGAAGATTGGTAGAAATTTTACCACTTTTGAACTTAAAGTCAGAGAGTTACACAGGTTTTAATTTTGGATGACGTGTCGCACACTCTTTATAAAACGGACTACAACTCTCTCATCCCAACAAAATTTGAAATGAGATTTCTTTCCGAAGAAAAAGAATCTTAGGACATCTGATTGGTAGAAATTTCACAACTTTTTGGCTTCAAATGAGAGAGTTATGTAAGTTTTAATTTTGGGTGACGTTTCACACACTCTTTATAAAATGGACCAAAACTCTCTCATCCCACCGAATTTTTAAATGAGATTTTTTTTCTTGAAAGAGATTTTGAAGACATCTAATTGATAGAAATTTCTCCAGTTTTCGACTTAAAATAAGTGAGTTATGGAAGTTTTAATTTTGGGTGACGTTTCACAAACTCTTTATAAAATGGTCCAAAACTCTCTCATCCTACCGAATTTTTAAATGAGATTTTTTTCGTTGAAAGAGAATTTGAAGTCCTCTAATTTGTTAGATATTTCACCACATTTCGACTTGAAATGAGAGACTTATGGTAGTTTTAATTTTGGGTGACGTTTCGCACACTCTTTTTAAGACGGACAACAACTCTCTCACCCCATCAAATTTTGAAACGAGATTTCGCACTTAATATGAGGGAGTTATTGAGGTTTTAATTTGGGTGACGTTTTAACACACTCTTTATGAAACGGACTATATCTCTCTCACCCCATCAAATTTTGAAACGAGATTTCTTTCCCATGAAAGAGAATTAGAAGACCTCCGATTGGTAGAAATTTCACCACTTTTGGACTTAAAGTGAGAGAGTTATAGAGGTTTTAATTTTGGGTGACGTTTCGCATACTCTTTGAAAAACGGACAACAACTCTCTCACCCCAATGATTTTTAAAACAAGATTTCTTTTCCCGGAAAGAGAATTTGAAGATTGGTAGAAATTTCACCACTTTTGAACTTAAAGTCAGAGAGTTACACAGGTTTTAATTTTGGATGACGTCTCGCACACTCTTTATAAAACGGACTACAACTCTCTCATCCCAACAAAATTTGAAATTAGATTTCTTTCCGAAGAAAAAGAATCTTAGGACATCTGATTGGTAGAAATTTCACAACTTTTTGACTTCAAATGAGAGAGTTAGGGATGTTTTAATTTTGGGTGACGTTTCACACACTCTTTATAAAATGGACCAAAACTCTCTCATCCCACCGAATTTTTAAATGAGATTTTTTTTCTTGAAAGAGAATTTGAAGACATCTAATTGATAGAAATTTCTCCAGTTTTCGACTTAAAATAAGTGAGTTATGAAAGTTTTAATTTTGGGTGACGTTTCACAAACTCTTTATAAAATGGTCCAAAACTCACTCATTCTACCGTATTTTTAAATGAGATTTTTTTCGTTGAAAGAGAATTTGAAGTCCTCTAATTTGTTAGAAATTTCACCACATTTCGACTTGAAATGAGAGACTTATCGTAGTTTTAATTTTGGGTGACGTTTCGCACACTCTTTTTAAGACGGACAACAACTCTCTCACCCCATCAAATTTTGAAACGAGATTTCGCACTTAATATGAGGGAGTTATTGAGGTTTTAATTTGGGTGACGTTTAACACACTCTTTATGAAACGGACTATATCTCTCTCACCCCATCAAATTTTGAAACGAGATTTCTTTCCCATGAAAGAGAATTAGAAGACCCCCGATTGGTAGAAATTTCACCACTTTTGGACTTAAAGTGAGAGAGTTATAGAGGTTTTAATCTTGGGTGACGTTTCGCACACTGTTTCTAAAACGGACAACAACTCTCTCACCCCAACGATTTTTAAAGGAAGATTTCTTTTCCCGGAAAGAGAATTTGAAGATTGGTAGAAATTTTACCACTTTTGAACTTAAAGTCAGAGAGTTACACAGGTTTTAATTTTGGATGACGTGTCGCACACTCTTTATAAAACGGACTACAACTCTCTCATCCCAACAAAATTTGAAATGAGATTTCTTTCCGAAGAAAAAGAATCTTAGGACATCTGATTGGTAGAAATTTCACAACTTTTTGGCTTCAAATGAGAGAGTTACGTAAGTTTTAATTTTGGGTGACGTTTCACACACTCTTTATAAAATGGACCAAAACTCTCTCATCCCACCGAATTTTTAAATGAGATTTTTTTTCTTGAAAGAGATTTTGAAGACATCTAATTGATAGAAATTTCTCCAGTTTTCGACTTAAAATAAGTGAGTTATGGAAGTTTTAATTTTGGGTGACGTTTCACAAACTCTTTATAAAATGGTCCAAAACTCTCTCATCCTACCGAATTTTTAAATGAGATTTTTTTCGTTGAAAGAGAATTTGAAGTCCTCTAATTTGTTAGATATTTCACCACATTTCGACTTGAAATGAGAGACTTATGGTAGTTTTAATTTTGGGTGACGTTTCGCACACTCTTTTTAAGACGGACAACAACTCTCTCACCCCATCAAATTTTGAAACGAGATTTCGCACTTAATATGAGGGAGTTATTGAGGTTTTAATTTGGGTGACGTTTTAACACACTCTTTATGAAACGGACTATATCTCTCTCACCCCATCAAATTTTGAAACGAGATTTCTTTCCCATGAAAGAGAATTAGAAGACCTCCGATTGGTAGAAATTTCACCACTTTTGGACTTAAAGTGAGAGAGTTATAGAGGTTTTAATTTTGGGTGACGTTTCGCATACTCTTTGAAAAACGGACAACAACTCTCTCACCCCAATGATTTTTAAAACAAGATTTCTTTTCCCGGAAAGAGAATTTGAAGATTGGTAGAAATTTCACCACTTTTGAACTTAAAGTCAGAGAGTTACACAGGTTTTAATTTTGGATGACATCTCGCACACTCTTTATAAAACGGACTACAACTCTCTCATCCCAACAAAATTTGAAATTAGATTTCTTTCCGAAGAAAAAGAATCTTAGGACATCTGATTGGTAGAAATTTCACAACTTTTTGACTTCAAATGAGAGAGTTAGGGATGTTTTAATTTTGGGTGACGTTTCACACACTCTTTATAAAATGGACCAAAACTCTCTCATCCCACCGAATTTTTAAATGAGATTTTTTTTCTTGAAAGAGAATTTGAAGACATCTAATTGATAGAAATTTCTCCAGTTTTCGACTTAAAATAAGTGAGTTATGAAAGTTTTAATTTTGGGTGACGTTTCACAAACTCTTTATAAAATGGTCCAAAACTCACTCATTCTACCGTATTTTTAAATGAGATTTTTTTCGTTGAAAGAGAATTTGAAGTCCTCTAATTTGTTAGAAATTTCACCACATTTCGACTTGAAATGAGAGACTTATCGTAGTTTTAATTTTGGGTGACGTTTCGCACACTCTTTTTAAGACGGACAACAACTCTCTCACCCCATCAAATTTTGAAACGAGATTTCGCACTTAATATGAGGGAGTTATTGAGGTTTTAATTTGGGTGACGTTTAACACACTCTTTATGAAACGGACTATATCTCTCTCACCCCATCAAATTTTGAAACGAGATTTCTTTCCCATGAAAGAGAATTAGAAGACCCCCGATTGGTAGAAATTTCACCACTTTTGGACTTAAAGTGAGAGAGTTATAGAGGTTTTAATCTTGGGTGACGTTTCGCACACTGTTTCTAAAACGGACAACAACTCTCTCACCCCAACGATTTTTAAAGGAAGATTTCTTTTCCCGGAAAGAGAATTTGAAGATTGGTAGAAATTTTACCACTTTTGAACTTAAAGTCAGAGAGTTACACAGGTTTTAATTTTGGATGACGTGTCGCACACTCTTTATAAAACGGACTACAACTCTCTCATCCCAACAAAATTTGAAATGAGATTTCTTTCCGAAGAAAAAGAATCTTAGGACATCTGATTGGTAGAAATTTCACAACTTTTTGGCTTCAAATGAGAGAGTTACGTAAGTTTTAATTTTGGGTGACGTTTCACACACTCTTTATAAAATGGACCAAAACTCTCTCATCCCACCGAATTTTTAAATGAGATTTTTTTTCTTGAAAGAGATTTTGAAGACATCTAATTGATAGAAATTTCTCCAGTTTTCGACTTAAAATAAGTGAGTTATGGAAGTTTTAATTTTGGGTGACGTTTCACAAACTCTTTATAAAATGGTCCAAAACTCTCTCATCCTACCGAATTTTTAAATGAGATTTTTTTCGTTGAAAGAGAATTTGAAGTCCTCTAATTTGTTAGATATTTCACCACATTTCGACTTGAAATGAGAGACTTATGGTAGTTTTAATTTTGGGTGACGTTTCGCACACTCTTTTTAAGACGG
Source organism: Tasmannia lanceolata (assembly GCF_043159265.1). NCBI lineage: Eukaryota > Viridiplantae > Streptophyta > Magnoliopsida > Canellales > Winteraceae > Tasmannia > Tasmannia lanceolata. The sequence continues at coordinate 2,784,776 of NW_027518713.1, read as the reverse complement.
ACAACAACTCTCTCACCCCATCAAATTTTGAAACGAGATTTCGCACTTAATATGAGGGAGTTATTGAGGTTTTAATTTGGGTGACGTTTTAACACACTCTTTATGAAACGGACTATATCTCTCTCACCCCATCAAATTTTGAAACGAGATTTCTTTCCCATGAAAGAGAATTAGAAGACCTCCGATTGGTAGAAATTTCACCACTTTTGGACTTAAAGTGAGAGAGTTATAGAGGTTTTAATTTTGGGTGACGTTTCGCATACTCTTTGAAAAACGGACAACAACTCTCTCACCCCAATGATTTTTAAAACAAGATTTCTTTTCCCGGAAAGAGAATTTGAAGATTGGTAGAAATTTCACCACTTTTGAACTTAAAGTCAGAGAGTTACACAGGTTTTAATTTTGGATGACGTCTCGCACACTCTTTATAAAACGGACTACAACTCTCTCATCCCAACAAAATTTGAAATTAGATTTCTTTCCGAAGAAAAAGAATCTTAGGACATCTGATTGGTAGAAATTTCACAACTTTTTGACTTCAAATGAGAGAGTTAGGGATGTTTTAATTTTGGGTGACGTTTCACACACTCTTTATAAAATGGACCAAAACTCTCTCATCCCACCGAATTTTTAAATGAGATTTTTTTTCTTGAAAGAGAATTTGAAGACATCTAATTGATAGAAATTTCTCCAGTTTTCGACTTAAAATAAGTGAGTTATGAAAGTTTTAATTTTGGGTGACGTTTCACAAACTCTTTATAAAATGGTCCAAAACTCACTCATTCTACCGTATTTTTAAATGAGATTTTTTTCGTTGAAAGAGAATTTGAAGTCCTCTAATTTGTTAGAAATTTCACCACATTTCGACTTGAAATGAGAGACTTATCGTAGTTTTAATTTTGGGTGACGTTTCGCACACTCTTTTTAAGACGGACAACAACTCTCTCACCCCATCAAATTTTGAAACGAGATTTCGCACTTAATATGAGGGAGTTATTGAGGTTTTAATTTGGGTGACGTTTAACACACTCTTTATGAAACGGACTATATCTCTCTCACCCCATCAAATTTTGAAACGAGATTTCTTTCCCATGAAAGAGAATTAGAAGACCCCCGATTGGTAGAAATTTCACCACTTTTGGACTTAAAGTGAGAGAGTTATAGAGGTTTTAATCTTGGGTGACGTTTCGCACACTGTTTCTAAAACGGACAACAACTCTCTCACCCCAACGATTTTTAAAGGAAGATTTCTTTTCCCGGAAAGAGAATTTGAAGATTGGTAGAAATTTTACCACTTTTGAACTTAAAGTCAGAGAGTTACACAGGTTTTAATTTTGGATGACGTGTCGCACACTCTTTATAAAACGGACTACAACTCTCTCATCCCAACAAAATTTGAAATGAGATTTCTTTCCGAAGAAAAAGAATCTTAGGACATCTGATTGGTAGAAATTTCACAACTTTTTGGCTTCAAATGAGAGAGTTACGTAAGTTTTAATTTTGGGTGACGTTTCACACACTCTTTATAAAATGGACCAAAACTCTCTCATCCCACCGAATTTTTAAATGAGATTTTTTTTCTTGAAAGAGATTTTGAAGACATCTAATTGATAGAAATTTCTCCAGTTTTCGACTTAAAATAAGTGAGTTATGGAAGTTTTAATTTTGGGTGACGTTTCACAAACTCTTTATAAAATGGTCCAAAACTCTCTCATCCTACCGAATTTTTAAATGAGATTTTTTTCGTTGAAAGAGAATTTGAAGTCCTCTAATTTGTTAGATATTTCACCACATTTCGACTTGAAATGAGAGACTTATGGTAGTTTTAATTTTGGGTGACGTTTCGCACACTCTTTTTAAGACGGACAACAACTCTCTCACCCCATCAAATTTTGAAACGAGATTTCGCACTTAATATGAGGGAGTTATTGAGGTTTTAATTTGGGTGACGTTTTAACACACTCTTTATGAAACGGACTATATCTCTCTCACCCCATCAAATTTTGAAACGAGATTTCTTTCCCATGAAAGAGAATTAGAAGACCTCCGATTGGTAGAAATTTCACCACTTTTGGACTTAAAGTGAGAGAGTTATAGAGGTTTTAATTTTGGGTGACGTTTCGCATCCTCTTTGAAAAACGGACAACAACTCTCTCACCCCAATGATTTTTAAAACAAGATTTCTTTTCCCGGAAAGAGAATTTGAAGATTGGTAGAAATTTCACCACTTTTGAACTTAAAGTCAGAGAGTTACACAGGTTTTAATTTTGGATGACGTCTCGCACACTCTTTATAAAACGGACTACAACTCTCTCATCCCAACAAAATTTGAAATTAGATTTCTTTCCGAAGAAAAAGAATCTTAGGACATCTGATTGGTAGAAATTTCACAACTTTTTGACTTCAAATGAGAGAGTTAGGGATGTTTTAATTTTGGGTGACGTTTCACACACTCTTTATAAAATGGACCAAAACTCTCTCATCCCACCGAATTTTTAAATGAGATTTTTTTTCTTGAAAGAGAATTTGAAGACATCTAATTGATAGAAATTTCTCCAGTTTTCGACTTAAAATAAGTGAGTTATGAAAGTTTTAATTTTGGGTGACGTTTCACAAACTCTTTATAAAATGGTCCAAAACTCACTCATTCTACCGTATTTTTAAATGAGATTTTTTTCGTTGAAAGAGAATTTGAAGTCCTCTAATTTGTTAGAAATTTCACCACATTTCGACTTGAAATGAGAGACTTATCGTAGTTTTAATTTTGGGTGATGTTTCGCACACTCTTTTTAAGACGGACAACAACTCTCTCACCCCATCAAATTTTGAAACGAGATTTCGCACTTAATATGAGGGAGTTATTGAGGTTTTAATTTGGGTGACGTTTAACACACTCTTTATGAAACGGACTATATCTCTCTCACCCCATCAAATTTTGAAACGAGATTTCTTTCCCATGAAAGAGAATTAGAAGACCCCCGATTGGTAGAAATTTCACCACTTTTGGACTTAAAGTGAGAGAGTTATAGAGGTTTTAATCTTGGGTGACGTTTCGCACACTGTTTCTAAAACGGACAACAACTCTCTCACCCCAACGATTTTTAAAGGAAGATTTCTTTTCCCGGAAAGAGAATTTGAAGATTGGTAGAAATTTTACCACTTTTGAACTTAAAGTCAGAGAGTTACACAGGTTTTAATTTTGGATGACGTGTCGCACACTCTTTATAAAACGGACTACAACTCTCTCATCCCAACAAAATTTGAAATGAGATTTCTTTCCGAAGAAAAAGAATCTTAGGACATCTGATTGGTAGAAATTTCACAACTTTTTGGCTTCAAATGAGAGAGTTATGTAAGTTTTAATTTTGGGTGACGTTTCACACACTCTTTATAAAATGGTCCAAAACTCTCTCATCCTACCGAATTTTTAAATGAGATTTTTTTCGTTGAAAGAGAATTTGAAGTCCTCTAATTTGTTAGATATTTCACCACATTTCGACTTGAAATGAGAGACTTATGGTAGTTTTAATTTTGGGTGACGTTTCGCACACTCTTTTTAAGACGGACAACAACTCTCTCACCCCATCAAATTTTGAAACGAGATTTCGCACTTAATATGAGGGAGTTATTGAGGTTTTAATTTGGGTGACGTTTTAACACACTCTTTATGAAACGGACTATATCTCTCTCACCCCATCAAATTTTGAAACAAGATTTCTTTCCCATGAAAGAGAATTAGAAAACCTCCGATTGGTAGAAATTTCACCACTTTTGGACTTAAAGTGAGAGAGTTATAGAGGTTTTAATTTTGGGTGACGTTTTGCATACTCTTTGAAAAACGGACAACAACTCTCTCACCCCAATGATTTTTAAAACAAGATTTCTTTTCCCGGAAAGAGAATTTGAAGATTGAAAGAAATTTTACCACTTTTGAACTTAAAGTCAGAGAGTTACACAGGTTTTAATTTTGGATGACGTGTCGCACACTCTTTATAAAACGGACTACAACTCTCTCATCCCAACAAAATTTGAAATGAGATTTCTTTCCGAAGAAAAAGAATCTTAGGACATCTGATTGGTAGAAATTTCACAACTTTTTGACTTCAAATGAGAGAGTTATGGAAGTTTTAATTTTGGGTGACGTTTCACACACTCTTTATAAAATGGACCAAAACTCTCTCATCCCACCGAATTTTTAAATGAGATTTTTTTTCTTGAAAGAGAATTTGAAGACATCTAATTGATAGAAATTTCTCCAGTTTTTGACTTAAAATAAGTGAGTTATGAAAGTTTTAATTTTGGGTGACGTTTCACAAACTCTTTATAAAATGGTCCAAAACTCACTCATCCTACCGTATTTTTAAATGAGATTTTTTTCGTTGAAAGAGAATTTGAAGTCCTCTAATTTGTTAGAAATTTCACCACATTTCGACTTGAAATGAGAGACTTATCGTAGTTTTAATTTTGGGTGACGTTTCGCACACTCTTTTTAAGACGGACAACAACTCTCTCACCCCATCAAATTTTGAAACGAGATTTCGCACTTAATATGAGGGAGTTATTGAGGTTTTAATTTGGGTGTCGTTTAACACACTCTTTATGAAACGGACTATATCTCTCTCACCCCATCAAATTTTGAAACGAGATTTCTTTCCCATGAAAGAGAATTAGAAGACCCCCGATTGGTAGAAATTTCACCACTTTTGGACTTAAAGTGAGAGAGTTATAGAGGTTTTAATCTTGGGTGACGTTTCGCACACTGTTTCTAAAACGGACAACAACTCTCTCACCCCAACGATTTTTAAAGGAAGATTTCTTTTCCCGGAAAGAGAATTTGAAGATTGGTAGAAATTTTACCACTTTTGAACTTAAAGTCAGAGAGTTACACAGGTTTTAATTTTGGATGACGTGTCGCACACTCTTTATAAAACGGACTACAACTCTCTCATCCCAACAAAATTTGAAATGAGATTTCTTTCCGAAGAAAAAGAATCTTAGGACATCTGATTGGTAGAAATTTCACAACTTTTTGACTTCAAATGAGAGAGTTATGGAAGTTTTAATTTTGGGTGACGTTTCACACACTCTTTATAAAATGGACCAAAACTCTCTCATCCCACCGAATTTTTAAATGAGATTTTTTTTCTTGAAAGAGAATTTGAAGACATCTAATTGATAGAAATTTCTCCAGTTTTCGACTTAAAATAAGTGAGTTATGAAAGTTTTAATTTTGGGTGACGTTTCACAAACTCTTTATAAAATGGTCCAAAACTCTCTCATCCTACCGAATTTTTAAATGAGATTTTTTTCGTTGAAAGAGAATTTGAAGTCCTCTAATTTGTTAGATATTTCACCACATTTCGACTTGAAATGAGAGACTTATGGTAGTTTTAATTTTGGGTGACGTTTCGCACACTCTTTTTAAGACGGACAACAACTCTCTCACCCCATCAAATTTTGAAACGAGATTTCGCACTTAATATGAGGGAGTTATTGAGGTTTTAATTTGGGTGACGTTTAACACACTCTTTATGAAACGGACTATATCTCTCTCACCCCATCAAATTTTGAAACGAGATTTCTTTCCCATGAAAGAGAATTAGAAGACCCCCGATTGGTAGAAATTTCACCACTTTTGGACTTAAAGTGAGAGAGTTATAGAGGTTTTAATTTTGGGTGACGTTTCGCATACTCTTTGAAAAACGGACAACAACTCTCTCACCCCAATGATTTTTAAAACAAGATTTCTTTTCCCGGAAAGAGAATTTGAAGATTGGTAGAAATTTCACCACTTTTGAACTTAAAGTCAGAGAGTTACACAGGTTTTAATTTTGGATGACGTCTCGCACACTCTTTATAAAACGGACTACAACTCTCTCATCCCAACAAAATTTGAAATTAGATTTCTTTCCGAAGAAAAAGAATCTTAGGACATCTGATTGGTAGAAATTTCACAACTTTTTGACTTCAAATGAGAGAGTTAGGGATGTTTTAATTTTGGGTGACGTTTCACACACTCTTTATAAAATGGACCAAAACTCTCTCATCCCACCGAATTTTTAAATGAGATTTTTTTTCTTGAAAGAGAATTTGAAGACATCTAATTGATAGAAATTTCTCCAGTTTTCGACTTAAAATAAGTGAGTTATGAAAGTTTTAATTTTGGGTGACGTTTCACAAACTCTTTATAAAATGGTCCAAAACTCACTCATTCTACCGTATTTTTAAATGAGATTTTTTTCGTTGAAAGAGAATTTGAAGTCCTCTAATTTGTTAGAAATTTCACCACATTTCGACTTGAAATGAGAGACTTATCGTAGTTTTAATTTTGGGTGACGTTTCGCACACTCTTTTTAAGACGGACAACAACTCTCTCACCCCATCAAATTTTGAAACGAGATTTCGCACTTAATATGAGGGAGTTATTGAGGTTTTAATTTGGGTGACGTTTAACACACTCTTTATGAAACGGACTATATCTCTCTCACCCCATCAAATTTTGAAACGAGATTTCTTTCCCATGAAAGAGAATTAGAAGACCCCCGATTGGTAGAAATTTCACCACTTTTGGACTTAAAGTGAGAGAGTTATAGAGGTTTTAATCTTGGGTGACGTTTCGCACACTGTTTCTAAAACGGACAACAACTCTCTCACCCCAACGATTTTTAAAGGAAGATTTCTTTTCCCGGAAAGAGAATTTGAAGATTGGTAGAAATTTTACCACTTTTGAACTTAAAGTCAGAGAGTTACACAGGTTTTAATTTTGGATGACGTGTCGCACACTCTTTATAAAACGGACTACAACTCTCTCATCCCAACAAAATTTGAAATGAGATTTCTTTCCGAAGAAAAAGAATCTTAGGACATCTGATTGGTAGAAATTTCACAACTTTTTGGCTTCAAATGAGAGAGTTATGTAAGTTTTAATTTTGGGTGACGTTTCACACACTCTTTATAAAATGGACCAAAACTCTCTCATCCCACCGAATTTTTAAATGAGATTTTTTTTCTTGAAAGAGATTTTGAAGACATCTAATTGATAGAAATTTCTCCAGTTTTCGACTTAAAATAAGTGAGTTATGGAAGTTTTAATTTTGGGTGACGTTTCACAAACTCTTTATAAAATGGTCCAAAACTCTCTCATCCTACCGAATTTTTAAATGAGATTTTTTTCGTTGAAAGAGAATTTGAAGTCCTCTAATTTGTTAGATATTTCACCACATTTCGACTTGAAATGAGAGACTTATGGTAGTTTTAATTTTGGGTGACGTTTCGCACACTCTTTTTAAGACGGACAACAACTCTCTCACCCCATCAAATTTTGAAACGAGATTTCGCACTTAATATGAGGGAGTTATTGAGGTTTTAATTTGGGTGACGTTTTAACACACTCTTTATGAAACGGACTATATCTCTCTCACCCCATCAAATTTTGAAACGAGATTTCTTTCCCATGAAAGAGAATTAGAAGACCTCCGATTGGTAGAAATTTCACCACTTTTGGACTTAAAGTGAGAGAGTTATAGAGGTTTTAATTTTGGGTGACGTTTCGCATACTCTTTGAAAAACGGACAACAACTCTCTCACCCCAATGATTTTTAAAACAAGATTTCTTTTCCCGGAAAGAGAATTTGAAGATTGGTAGAAATTTCACCACTTTTGAACTTAAAGTCAGAGAGTTACACAGGTTTTAATTTTGGATGACGTCTCGCACACTCTTTATAAAACGGACTACAACTCTCTCATCCCAACAAAATTTGAAATTAGATTTCTTTCCGAAGAAAAAGAATCTTAGGACATCTGATTGGTAGAAATTTCACAACTTTTTGACTTCAAATGAGAGAGTTAGGGATGTTTTAATTTTGGGTGACGTTTCACACACTCTTTATAAAATGGACCAAAACTCTCTCATCCCACCGAATTTTTAAATGAGATTTTTTTTCTTGAAAGAGAATTTGAAGACATCTAATTGATAGAAATTTCTCCAGTTTTCGACTTAAAATAAGTGAGTTATGAAAGTTTTAATTTTGGGTGACGTTTCACAAACTCTTTATAAAATGGTCCAAAACTCACTCATTCTACCGTATTTTTAAATGAGATTTTTTTCGTTGAAAGAGAATTTGAAGTCCTCTAATTTGTTAGAAATTTCACCACATTTCGACTTGAAATGAGAGACTTATCGTAGTTTTAATTTTGGGTGACGTTTCGCACACTCTTTTTAAGACGGACAACAACTCTCTCACCCCATCAAATTTTGAAACGAGATTTCGCACTTAATATGAGGGAGTTATTGAGGTTTTAATTTGGGTGACGTTTAACACACTCTTTATGAAACGGACTATATCTCTCTCACCCCATCAAATTTTGAAACGAGATTTCTTTCCCATGAAAGAGAATTAGAAGACCCCCGATTGGTAGAAATTTCACCACTTTTGGACTTAAAGTGAGAGAGTTATAGAGGTTTTAATCTTGGGTGACGTTTCGCACACTGTTTCTAAAACGGACAACAACTCTCTCACCCCAACGATTTTTAAAGGAAGATTTCTTTTCCCGGAAAGAGAATTTGAAGATTGGTAGAAATTTTACCACTTTTGAACTTAAAGTCAGAGAGTTACACAGGTTTTAATTTTGGATGACGTGTCGCACACTCTTTATAAAACGGACTACAACTCTCTCATCCCAACAAAATTTGAAATGAGATTTCTTTCCGAAGAAAAAGAATCTTAGGACATCTGATTGGTAGAAATTTCACAACTTTTTGGCTTCAAATGAGAGAGTTACGTAAGTTTTAATTTTGGGTGACGTTTCACACACTCTTTATAAAATGGACCAAAACTCTCTCATCCCACCGAATTTTTAAATGAGATTTTTTTTCTTGAAAGAGATTTTGAAGACATCTAATTGATAGAAATTTCTCCAGTTTTCGACTTAAAATAAGTGAGTTATGGAAGTTTTAATTTTGGGTGACGTTTCACAAACTCTTTATAAAATGGTCCAAAACTCTCTCATCCTACCGAATTTTTAAATGAGATTTTTTTCGTTGAAAGAGAATTTGAAGTCCTCTAATTTGTTAGATATTTCACCACATTTCGACTTGAAATGAGAGACTTATGGTAGTTTTAATTTTGGGTGACGTTTCGCACACTCTTTTTAAGACGGACAACAACTCTCTCACCCCATCAAATTTTGAAACGAGATTTCGCACTTAATATGAGGGAGTTATTGAGGTTTTAATTTGGGTGACGTTTTAACACACTCTTTATGAAACGGACTATATCTCTCTCACCCCATCAAATTTTGAAACGAGATTTCTTTCCCATGAAAGAGAATTAGAAGACCTCCGATTGGTAGAAATTTCACCACTTTTGGACTTAAAGTGAGAGAGTTATAGAGGTTTTAATTTTGGGTGACGTTTCGCATCCTCTTTGAAAAACGGACAACAACTCTCTCACCCCAATGATTTTTAAAACAAGATTTCTTTTCCCGGAAAGAGAATTTGAAGATTGGTAGAAATTTCACCACTTTTGAACTTAAAGTCAGAGAGTTACACAGGTTTTAATTTTGGATGACGTCTCGCACACTCTTTATAAAACGGACTACAACTCTCTCATCCCAACAAAATTTGAAATTAGATTTCTTTCCGAAGAAAAAGAATCTTAGGACATCTGATTGGTAGAAATTTCACAACTTTTTGACTTCAAATGAGAGAGTTATGGAAGTTTTAATTTTGGGTGACGTTTCACACACTCTTTATAAAATGGACCAAAACTCTCTCATCCCACCGAATTTTTAAATGAGATTTTTTTTCTTGAAAGAGAATTTGAAGACATCTAATTGATAGAAATTTCTCCAGTTTTCGACTTAAAATAAGTGAGTTATGAAAGTTTTAATTTTGGGTGACGTTTCACAAACTCTTTATAAAATGGTCCAAAACTCTCTCATCCTACCGAATTTTTAAATGAGATTTTTTTCGTTGAAAGAGAATTTGAAGTCCTCTAATTTGTTAGATATTTCACCACATTTCGACTTGAAATGAGAGACTTATGGTAGTTTTAATTTTGGGTGACGTTTCGCACACTCTTTTTAAGACGGACAACAACTCTCTCACCCCATCAAATTTTGAAACGAGATTTCGCACTTAATATGAGGGAGTTATTGAGGTTTTAATTTGGGTGACGTTTAACACACTCTTTATGAAACGGACTATATCTCTCTCACCCCATCAAATTTTGAAACGAGATTTCTTTCCCATGAAAGAGAATTAGAAGACCCCCGATTGGTAGAAATTTCACCACTTTTGGACTTAAAGTGAGAGAGTTATAGAGGTTTTAATTTTGGGTGACGTTTCGCATACTCTTTGAAAAACGGACAACAACTCTCTCACCCCAATGATTTTTAAAACAAGATTTCTTTTCCCGGAAAGAGAATTTGAAGATTGGTAGAAATTTCACCACTTTTGAACTTAAAGTCCGAGAGTTACACAGGTTTTAATTTTGGATGACGTCTCGCACACTCTTTATAAAACGGACTACAACTCTCTCATCCCAACAAAATTTGAAATGAGATTTCTTTCCGAAGAAAAAGAATCTTAGGACATCTGATTGGTAGAAATTTCACAACTTTTTGACTTCAAATGAGAGAGTTATGGAAGTTTTAATTTTGGGTGACGTTTCACACACTCTTTATAAAATGGACCAAAACTCTCTCATCCCACCGAATTTTTAAATGAGATTTTTTTTCTTGAAAGAGAATTTGAAGACATCTAATTGATAGAAATTTCTCCAGTTTTTGACTTAAAATAAGTGAGTTATGAAAGTTTTAATTTTGGGTGACGTTTCACAAACTCTTTATAAAATGGTCCAAAACTCACTCATCCTACCGTATTTTTAAATGAGATTTTTTTCGTTGAAAGAGAATTTGAAGTCCTCTAATTTGTTAGAAATTTCACCACATTTCGACTTGAAATGAGAGACTTATCGTAGTTTTAATTTTGGGTGACGTTTCGCACACTCTTTTTAAGACGGACAACAACTCTCTCACCCCATCAAATTTTGAAACGAGATTTCGCACTTAATATGAGGGAGTTATTGAGGTTTTAATTTGGGTGACGTTTAACACACTCTTTATGAAACGGACTATATCTCTCTCACCCCATCAAATTTTGAAACGAGATTTCTTTCCCATGAAAGAGAATTAGAAGACCCCCGATTGGTAGAAATTTCACCACTTTTGGACTTAAAGTGAGAGAGTTATAGAGGTTTTAATCTTGGGTGACGTTTCGCACACTGTTTCTAAAACGGACAACAACTCTCTCACCCCAACGATTTTTAAAGGAAGATTTCTTTTCCCGGAAAGAGAATTTGAAGATTGGTAGAAATTTTACCACTTTTGAACTTAAAGTCAGAGAGTTACACAGGTTTTAATTTTGGATGACGTGTCGCACACTCTTTATAAAACGGACTACAACTCTCTCATCCCAACAAAATTTGAAATGAGATTTCTTTCCGAAGAAAAAGAATCTTAGGACATCTGATTGGTAGAAATTTCACAACTTTTTGACTTCAAATGAGAGAGTTATGGAAGTTTTAATTTTGGGTGACGTTTCACACACTCTTTATAAAATGGACCAAAACTCTCTCATCCCACCGAATTTTTAAATGAGATTTTTTTTCTTGAAAGAGATTTTGAAGACATCTAATTGATAGAAATTTCTCCAGTTTTCGACTTAAAATAAGTGAGTTATGGAAGTTTTAATTTTGGGTGACGTTTCACAAACTCTTTATAAAATGGTCCAAAACTCTCTCATCCTACCGAATTTTTAAATGAGATTTTTTTCGTTGAAAGAGAATTTGAAGTCCTCTAATTTGTTAGATATTTCACCACATTTCGACTTGAAATGAGAGACTTATGGTAGTTTTAATTTTGGGTGACGTTTCGCACACTCTTTTTAAGACGGACAACAACTCTCTCACCCCATCAAATTTTGAAACGAGATTTCGCACTTAATATGAGGGAGTTATTGAGGTTTTAATTTGGGTGACGTTTTAACACACTCTTTATGAAACGGAATATATCTCTCTCACCCCATCAAATTTTGAAACGAGATTTCTTTCCCATGAAAGAGAATTAGAAGACCTCCGATTGGTAGAAATTTCACCACTTTTGGACTTAAAGTGAGAGAGTTATAGAGGTTTTAATTTTGGGTGACGTTTCGCATACTCTTTGAAAAACGGACAACAACTCTCTCACCCCAATGATTTTTAAAACAAGATTTCTTTTCCCGGAAAGAGAATTTGAAGATTGGTAGAAATTTCACCACTTTTGAACTTAAAGTCAGAGAGTTACACAGGTTTTAATTTTGGATGACGTCTCGCACACTCTTTATAAAACGGACTACAACTCTCTCATCCCAACAAAATTTGAAATTAGATTTCTTTCCGAAGAAAAAGAATCTTAGGACATCTGATTGGTAGAAATTTCACAACTTTTTGACTTCAAATGAGAGAGTTAGGGATGTTTTAATTTTGGGTGACGTTTCACACACTCTTTATAAAATGGACCAAAACTCTCTCATCCCACCGAATTTTTAAATGAGATTTTTTTTCTTGAAAGAGAATTTGAAGACATCTAATTGATAGAAATTTCTCCAGTTTTCGACTTAAAATAAGTGAGTTATGAAAGTTTTAATTTTGGGTGACGTTTCACAAACTCTTTATAAAATGGTCCAAAACTCACTCATCCTACCGTATTTTTAAATGAGATTTTTTTCGTTGAAAGAGAATTTGAAGTCCTCTAATTTGTTAGAAATTTCACCACATTTCGACTTGAAATGAGAGACTTATCGTAGTTTTAATTTTGGGTGACGTTTCGCACACTCTTTTTAAGACGGACAACAACTCTCTCACCCCATCAAATTTTGAAACGAGATTTCGCACTTAATATGAGGGAGTTATTGAGGTTTTAATTTGGGTGACGTTTAACACACTCTTTATGAAACGGACTATATCTCTCTCACCCCATCAAATTTTGAAACGAGATTTCTTTCCCATGAAAGAGAATTAGAAGACCCCCGATTGGTAGAAATTTCACCACTTTTGGACTTAAAGTGAGAGAGTTATAGAGGTTTTAATCTTGGGTGACGTTTCGCACACTGTTTCTAAAACGGACAACAACTCTCTCACCCCAACGATTTTTAAAGGAAGATTTCTTTTCCCGGAAAGAGAATTTGAAGATTGGTAGAAATTTTACCACTTTTGAACTTAAAGTCAGAGAGTTACACAGGTTTTAATTTTGGATGACGTGTCGCACACTCTTTATAAAACGGACTACAACTCTCTCATCCCAACAAAATTTGAAATGAGATTTCTTTCCGAAGAAAAAGAATCTTAGGACATCTGATTGGTAGAAATTTCACAACTTTTTGGCTTCAAATGAGAGAGTTATGTAAGTTTTAATTTTGGGTGACGTTTCACACACTCTTTATAAAATGGACCAAAACTCTCTCATCCCACCGAATTTTTAAATGAGATTTTTTTTCTTGAAAGAGATTTTGAAGACATCTAATTGATAGAAATTTCTCCAGTTTTCGACTTAAAATAAGTGAGTTATGGAAGTTTTAATTTTGGGTGACGTTTCACAAACTCTTTACAAAATGGTCCAAAACTCTCTCATCCTACCGAATTTTTAAATGAGATTTTTTTCGTTGAAAGAGAATTTGAAGTCCTCTAATTTGTTAGATATTTCACCACATTTCGACTTGAAATGAGAGACTTATGGTAGTTTTAATTTTGGGTGACGTTTCGCACACTCTTTTTAAGACGGACAACAACTCTCTCACCCCATCAAATTTTGAAACGAGATTTCGCACTTAATATGAGGGAGTTATTGAGGTTTTAATTTGGGTGACGTTTTAACACACTCTTTATGAAACGGACTATATCTCTCTCACCCCATCAAATTTTGAAACAAGATTTCTTTCCCATGAAAGAGAATTAGAAGACCTCCGATTGGTAGAAATTTCACCACTTTTGGACTTAAAGTGAGTGAGTTATAGAGGTTTTAATTTTGGGTGACGTTTTGCATACTCTTTGAAAAACGGACAACAACTCTCTCACCCCAATGATTTTTAAAACAAGATTTCTTTTCCCGGAAAGAGAATTTGAAGATTGAAAGAAATTTTACCACTTTTGAACTTAAAGTCAGAGAGTTACACAGGTTTTAATTTTGGATGACGTGTCGCACACTCTTTATAAAACGGACTACAACTCTCTCATCCCAACAAAATTTGAAATGAGATTTCTTTCCGAAGAAAAAGAATCTTAGGACATCTGATTGGTAGAAATTTCACAACTTTTTGACTTCAAATGAGAGAGTTATGGAAGTTTTAATTTTGGGTGACGTTTCACACACTCTTTATAAAATGGACCAAAACTCTCTCATCCCACCGAATTTTTAAATGAGATTTTTTTTCTTGAAAGAGAATTTGAAGACATCTAATTGATAGAAATTTCTCCAGTTTTTGACTTAAAATAAGTGAGTTATGAAAGTTTTAATTTTGGGTGACGTTTCACAAACTCTTTATAAAATGGTCCAAAACTCACTCATCCTACCGTATTTTTAAATGAGATTTTTTTCGTTGAAAGAGAATTTGAAGTCCTCTAATTTGTTAGAAATTTCACCACATTTCGACTTGAAATGAGAGACTTATCGTAGTTTTAATTTTGGGTGACGTTTCGCACACTCTTTTTAAGACGGACAACAACTCTCTCACCCCATCAAATTTTGAAACGAGATTTCGCACTTAATATGAGGGAGTTATTGAGGTTTTAATTTGGGTGACGTTTAACACACTCTTTATGAAACGGACTATATCTCTCTCACCCCATCAAATTTTGAAACGAGATTTCTTTCCCATGAAAGAGAATTAGAAGACCCCCGATTGGTAGAAATTTCACCACTTTTGGACTTAAAGTGAGAGAGTTATAGAGGTTTTAATTTTGGGTGACGTTTCGCATACTCTTTGAAAAACGGACAACAACTCTCTCACCCCAATGATTTTTAAAACAAGATTTCTTTTCCCGGAAAGAGAATTTGAAGATTGGTAGAAATTTCACCACTTTTGAACTTAAAGTCCGAGAGTTACACAGGTTTTAATTTTGGATGACGTCTCGCACACTCTTTATAAAACGGACTACAACTCTCTCATCCCAACAAAATTTGAAATTAGATTTCTTTCCGAAGAAAAAGAATCTTAGGACATCTGATTGGTAGAAATTTCACAACTTTTTGACTTCAAATGAAAGAGTTAGGGAAGTTTTAATTTTGGGTGACGTTTCACACACTCTTTATAAAATGGACCAAAACTCTCTCATCCCACCGAATTTTTAAATGAGATTTTTTTTCTTGAAAGAGAATTTGAAGACATCTAATTGATAGAAATTTCTCCAGTTTTTGACTTAAAATAAGTGAGTTATGAAAGTTTTAATTTTGGGTGACGTTTCACAAACTCTTTATAAAATGGTCCAAAACTCACTCATCCTACCGTATTTTTAAATGAGATTTTTTTCGTTGAAAGAGAATTTGAAGTCCTCTAATTTGTTAGAAATTTCACCACATTTCGACTTGAAATGAGAGACTTATCGTAGTTTTAATTTTGGGTGACGTTTCGCACACTCTTTTTAAGACGGACAACAACTCTCTCACCCCATCAAATTTTGAAACGAGATTTCGCACTTAATATGAGGGAGTTATTGAGGTTTTAATTTGGGTGACGTTTAACACACTCTTTATGAAACGGACTATATCTCTCTCACCCCATCAAATTTTGAAACGAGATTTCTTTCCCATGAAAGAGAATTAGAAGACCCCCGATTGGTAGAAATTTCACCACTTTTGGACTTAAAGTGAGAGAGTTATAGAGGTTTTAATCTTGGGTGACGTTTCGCACACTGTTTCTAAAACGGACAACAACTCTCTCACCCCAACGATTTTTAAAGGAAGATTTCTTTTCCCGGAAAGAGAATTTGAAGATTGGTAGAAATTTTACCACTTTTGAACTTAAAGTCAGAGAGTTACACAGGTTTTAATTTTGGATGACGTGTCGCACACTCTTTATAAAACGGACTACAACTCTCTCATCCCAACAAAATTTGAAATGAGATTTCTTTCCGAAGAAAAAGAATCTTAGGACATCTGATTGGTAGAAATTTCACAACTTTTTGACTTCAAATGAGAGAGTTATGGAAGTTTTAATTTTGGGTGACGTTTCACACACTCTTTATAAAATGGACCAAAACTCTCTCATCCCACCGAATTTTTAAATGAGATTTTTTTTCTTGAAAGAGAATTTGAAGACATCTAATTGATAGAAATTTCTCCAGTTTTCGACTTAAAATAAGTGAGTTATGAAAGTTTTAATTTTGGGTGACGTTTCACAAACTCTTTATAAAATGGTCCAAAACTCTCTCATCCTACCGAATTTTTAAATGAGATTTTTTTCGTTGAAAGAGAATTTGAAGTCCTCTAATTTGTTAGATATTTCACCACATTTCGACTTGAAATGAGAGACTTATGGTAGTTTTAATTTTGGGTGACGTTTCGCACACTCTTTTTAAGACGGACAACAACTCTCTCACCCCATCAAATTTTGAAACGAGATTTCGCACTTAATATGAGGGAGTTATTGAGGTTTTAATTTGGGTGACGTTTTAACACACTCTTTATGAAACGGACTATATCTCTCTCACCCCATCAAATTTTGAAACGAGATTTCTTTCCCATGAAAGAGAATTAGAAGACCTCCGATTGGTAGAAATTTCACCACTTTTGGACTTAAAGTGAGAGAGTTATAGAGGTTTTAATTTTGGGTGACGTTTCGCATACTCTTTGAAAAACGGACAACAACTCTCTCACCCCAATGATTTTTAAAACAAGATTTCTTTTCCCGGAAAGAGAATTTGAAGATTGGTAGAAATTTCACCACTTTTGAACTTAAAGTCAGAGAGTTACACAGGTTTTAATTTTGGATGACGTCTCGCACACTCTTTATAAAACGGACTACAACTCTCTCATCCCAACAAAATTTGAAATTAGATTTCTTTCCGAAGAAAAAGAATCTTAGGACATCTGATTGGTAGAAATTTCACAACTTTTTGACTTCAAATGAGAGAGTTAGGGATGTTTTAATTTTGGGTGACGTTTCACACACTCTTTATAAAATGGACCAAAACTCTCTCATCCCACCGAATTTTTAAATGAGATTTTTTTTCTTGAAAGAGAATTTGAAGACATCTAATTGATAGAAATTTCTCCAGTTTTCGACTTAAAATAAGTGAGTTATGAAAGTTTTAATTTTGGGTGACGTTTCACAAACTCTTTATAAAATGGTCCAAAACTCACTCATTCTACCGTATTTTTAAATGAGATTTTTTTCGTTGAAAGAGAATTTGAAGTCCTCTAATTTGTTAGAAATTTCACCACATTTCGACTTGAAATGAGAGACTTATCGTAGTTTTAATTTTGGGTGACGTTTCGCACACTCTTTTTAAGACGGACAACAACTCTCTCACCCCATCAAATTTTGAAACGAGATTTCGCACTTAATATGAGGGAGTTATTGAGGTTTTAATTTGGGTGACGTTTAACACACTCTTTATGAAACGGACTATATCTCTCTCACCCCATCAAATTTTGAAACGAGATTTCTTTCCCATGAAAGAGAATTAGAAGACCCCCGATTGGTAGAAATTTCACCACTTTTGGACTTAAAGTGAGAGAGTTATAGAGGTTTTAATTTTGGGTGACGTTTCGCATACTCTTTGAAAAACGGACAACAACTCTCTCACCCCAATGATTTTTAAAACAAGATTTCTTTTCCCGGAAAGAGAATTTGAAGATTGGTAGAAATTTCACCACTTTTGAACTTAAAGTCCGAGAGTTACACAGGTTTTAATTTTGGATGACGTCTCGCACACTCTTTATAAAACGGACTACAACTCTCTCATCCCAACAAAATTTGAAATTAGATTTCTTTCCGAAGAAAAAGAATCTTAGGACATCTGATTGGTAGAAATTTCACAACTTTTTGACTTCAAATGACAGAGTTAGGGAAGTTTTAATTTTGGGTGACGTTTCACACACTCTTTATAAAATGGACCAAAACTCTCTCATCCCACCGAATTTTTAAATGAGATTTTTTTTCTTGAAAGAGAATTTGAAGACATCTAATTGATAGAAATTTCTCCAGTTTTTGACTTAAAATAAGTGAGTTATGAAAGTTTTAATTTTGGGTGACGTTTCACAAACTCTTTATAAAATGGTCCAAAACTCACTCATTCTACCGTATTTTTAAATGAGATTTTTTTCGTTGAAAGAGAATTTGAAGTCCTCTAATTTGTTAGAAATTTCACCACATTTCGACTTGAAATGAGAGACTTATCGTAGTTTTAATTTTGGGTGACGTTTCGCACACTCTTTTTAAGACGGACAACAACTCTCTCACCCCATCAAATTTTGAAACGAGATTTCGCACTTAATATGAGGGAGTTATTGAGGTTTTAATTTGGGTGACGTTTAACACACTCTTTATGAAACGGACTATATCTCTCTCACCCCATCAAATTTTGAAACGAGATTTCTTTCCCATGAAAGAGAATTAGAAGACCCCCGATTGGTAGAAATTTCACCACTTTTGGACTTAAAGTGAGAGAGTTATAGAGGTTTTAATCTTGGGTGACGTTTCGCACACTGTTTCTAAAACGGACAACAACTCTCTCACCCCAACGATTTTTAAAGGAAGATTTCTTTTCCCGGAAAGAGAATTTGAAGATTGGTAGAAATTTTACCACTTTTGAACTTAAAGTCAGAGAGTTACACAGGTTTTAATTTTGGATGACGTGTCGCACACTCTTTATAAAACGGACTACAACTCTCTCATCCCAACAAAATTTGAAATGAGATTTCTTTCCGAAGAAAAAGAATCTTAGGACATCTGATTGGTAGAAATTTCACAACTTTTTGGCTTCAAATGAGAGAGTTATGTAAGTTTTAATTTTGGGTGACGTTTCACACACTCTTTATAAAATGGACCAAAACTCTCTCATCCCACCGAATTTTTAAATGAGATTTTTTTTCTTGAAAGAGAATTTGAAGACATCTAATTGATAGAAATTTCTCCAGTTTTCGACTTAAAATAAGTGAGTTATGGAAGTTTTAATTTTGGGTGACGTTTCACAAACTCTTTATAAAATGGTCCAAAACTCTCTCATCCTACCGAATTTTTAAATGAGATTTTTTTCGTTGAAAGAGAATTTGAAGTCCTCTAATTTGTTAGATATTTCACCACATTTCGACTTGAAATGAGAGACTTATGGTAGTTTTAATTTTGGGTGACGTTTCGCACACTCTTTTTAAGACGGACAACAACTCTCTCACCCCATCAAATTTTGAAACGAGATTTCGCACTTAATATGAGGGAGTTATTGAGGTTTTAATTTGGGTGACGTTTTAACACACTCTTTATGAAACGGACTATATCTCTCTCACCCCATCAAATTTTGAAACAAGATTTCTTTCCCATGAAAGAGAATTAGAAGACCTCCGATTGGTAGAAATTTCACCACTTTTGGACTTAAAGTGAGAGAGTTATAGAGGTTTTAATTTTGGGTGACGTTTTGCATACTCTTTGAAAAACGGACAACAACTCTCTCACCCCAATGATTTTTAAAACAAGATTTCTTTTCCCGGAAAGAGAATTTGAAGATTGAAAGAAATTTTACCACTTTTGAACTTAAAGTCAGAGAGTTACACAGGTTTTAATTTTGGATGACGTGTCGCACACTCTTTATAAAACGGAGTACAACTCTCTCATCCCAACAAAATTTGAAATGAGATTTCTTTCCGAAGAAAAAGAATCTTAGGACATCTGATTGGTAGAAATTTCACAACTTTTTGACTTCAAATGAGAGAGTTATGGAAGTTTTAATTTTGGGTGACGTTTCACACACTCTTTATAAAATGGACCAAAACTCTCTCATCCCACCGAATTTTTAAATGAGATTTTTTTTCTTGAAAGAGAATTTGAAGACATCTAATTGATAGAAATTTCTCCAGTTTTTGACTTAAAATAAGTGAGTTATGAAAGTTTTAATTTTGGGTGACGTTTCACAAACTCTTTATAAAATGGTCCAAAACTCACTCATCCTACCGTATTTTTAAATGAGATTTTTTTCGTTGAAAGAGAATTTGAAGTCCTCTAATTTGTTAGAAATTTCACCACATTTCGACTTGAAATGAGAGACTTATCGTAGTTTTAATTTTGGGTGACGTTTCGCACACTCTTTTTAAGACGGACAACAACTCTCTCACCCCATCAAATTTTGAAACGAGATTTCGCACTTAATATGAGGGAGTTATTGAGGTTTTAATTTGGGTGACGTTTAACACACTCTTTATGAAACGGACTATATCTCTCTCACCCCATCAAATTTTGAAACGAGATTTCTTTCCCATGAAAGAGAATTAGAAGACCCCCGATTGGTAGAAATTTCACCACTTTTGGACTTAAAGTGAGAGAGTTATAGAGGTTTTAATCTTGGGTGACGTTTCGCACACTGTTTCTAAAACGGACAACAACTCTCTCACCCCAACGATTTTTAAAGGAAGATTTCTTTTCCCGGAAAGAGAATTTGAAGATTGGTAGAAATTTTACCACTTTTGAACTTAAAGTCAGAGAGTTACACAGGTTTTAATTTTGGATGACGTGTCGCACACTCTTTATAAAACGGACTACAACTCTCTCATCCCAACAAAATTTGAAATGAGATTTCTTTCCGAAGAAAAAGAATCTTAGGACATCTGATTGGTAGAAATTTCACAACTTTTTGGCTTCAAATGAGAGAGTTATGTAAGTTTTAATTTTGGGTGACGTTTCACACACTCTTTATAAAATGGACCAAAACTCTCTCATCCCACCGAATTTTTAAATGAGATTTTTTTTCTTGAAAGAGAATTTGAAGACATCTAATTGATAGAAATTTCTCCAGTTTTCGACTTAAAATAAGTGAGTTATGGAAGTTTTAATTTTGGGTGACGTTTCACAAACTCTTTATAAAATGGTCCAAAACTCTCTCATCCTACCGAATTTTTAAATGAGATTTTTTTCGTTGAAAGAGAATTTGAAGTCCTCTAATTTGTTAGATATTTCACCACATTTCGACTTGAAATGAGAGACTTATGGTAGTTTTAATTTTGGGTGACGTTTCGCACACTCTTTTTAAGACGGACAACAACTCTCTCACCCCATCAAATTTTGAAACGAGATTTCGCACTTAATATGAGGGAGTTATTGAGGTTTTAATTTGGGTGACGTTTTAACACACTCTTTATGAAACGGACTATATCTCTCTCACCCCATCAAATTTTGAAACAAGATTTCTTTCCCATGAAAGAGAATTAGAAGACCTCCGATTGGTAGAAATTTCACCACTTTTGGACTTAAAGTGAGAGAGTTATAGAGGTTTTAATTTTGGGTGACGTTTTGCATACTCTTTGAAAAACGGACAACAACTCTCTCACCCCAATGATTTTTAAAACAAGATTTCTTTTCCCGGAAAGAGAATTTGAAGATTGAAAGAAATTTTACCACTTTTGAACTTAAAGTCAGAGAGTTACACAGGTTTTAATTTTGGATGACGTGTCGCACACTCTTTATAAAACGGAGTACAACTCTCTCATCCCAACAAAATTTGAAATGAGATTTCTTTCCGAAGAAAAAGAATCTTAGGACATCTGATTGGTAGAAATTTCACAACTTTTTGACTTCAAATGAGAGAGTTATGGAAGTTTTAATTTTGGGTGACGTTTCACACACTCTTTATAAAATGGACCAAAACTCTCTCATCCCACCGAATTTTTAAATGAGATTTTTTTTCTTGAAAGAGAATTTGAAGACATCTAATTGATAGAAATTTCTCCAGTTTTTGACTTAAAATAAGTGAGTTATGAAAGTTTTAATTTTGGGTGACGTTTCACAAACTCTTTATAAAATGGTCCAAAACTCACTCATCCTACCGTATTTTTAAATGAGATTTTTTTCGTTGAAAGAGAATTTGAAGTCCTCTAATTTGTTAGAAATTTCACCACATTTCGACTTGAAATGAGAGACTTATCGTAGTTTTAATTTTGGGTGACGTTTCGCACACTCTTTTTAAGACGGACAACAACTCTCTCACCCCATCAAATTTTGAAACGAGATTTCGCACTTAATATGAGGGAGTTATTGAGGTTTTAATTTGGGTGACGTTTAACACACTCTTTATGAAACGGACTATATCTCTCTCACCCCATCAAATTTTGAAACGAGATTTCTTTCCCATGAAAGAGAATTAGAAGACCCCCGATTGGTAGAAATTTCACCACTTTTGGACTTAAAGTGAGAGAGTTATAGAGGTTTTAATCTTGGGTGACGTTTCGCACACTGTTTCTAAAACGGACAACAACTCTCTCACCCCAACGATTTTTAAAGGAAGATTTCTTTTCCCGGAAAGAGAATTTGAAGATTGGTAGAAATTTTACCACTTTTGAACTTAAAGTCAGAGAGTTACACAGGTTTTAATTTTGGATGACGTGTCGCACACTCTTTATAAAACGGACTACAACTCTCTCATCCCAACAAAATTTGAAATGAGATTTCTTTCCGAAGAAAAAGAATCTTAGGACATCTGATTGGTAGAAATTTCACAACTTTTTGACTTCAAATGAGAGAGTTATGGAAGTTTTAATTTTGGGTGACGTTTCACACACTCTTTATAAAATGGACCAAAACTCTCTCATCCCACCGAATTTTTAAATGAGATTTTTTTTCTTGAAAGAGAATTTGAAGACATCTAATTGATAGAAATTTCTCCAGTTTTCGACTTAAAATAAGTGAGTTATGAAAGTTTTAATTTTGGGTGACGTTTCACAAACTCTTTATAAAATGGTCCAAAACTCTCTCATCCTACCGAATTTTTAAATGAGATTTTTTTCGTTGAAAGAGAATTTGAAGTCCTCTAATTTGTTAGATATTTCACCACATTTCGACTTGAAATGAGAGACTTATGGTAGTTTTAATTTTGGGTGACGTTTCGCACACTCTTTTTAAGACGGACAACAACTCTCTCACCCCATCAAATTTTGAAACGAGATTTCGCACTTAATATGAGGGAGTTATTGAGGTTTTAATTTGGGTGACGTTTTAACACACTCTTTATGAAACGGACTATATCTCTCTCACCCCATCAAATTTTGAAACGAGATTTCTTTCCCATGAAAGAGAATTAGAAGACCTCCGATTGGTAGAAATTTCACCACTTTTGGACTTAAAGTGAGAGAGTTATAGAGGTTTTAATTTTGGGTGACGTTTCGCATACTCTTTGAAAAACGGACAACAACTCTCTCACCCCAATGATTTTTAAAACAAGATTTCTTTTCCCGGAAAGAGAATTTGAAGATTGGTAGAAATTTCACCACTTTTGAACTTAAAGTCAGAGAGTTACACAGGTTTTAATTTTGGATGACGTCTCGCACACTCTTTATAAAACGGACTACAACTCTCTCATCCCAACAAAATTTGAAATTAGATTTCTTTCCGAAGAAAAAGAATCTTAGGACATCTGATTGGTAGAAATTTCACAACTTTTTGACTTCAAATGACAGAGTTAGGGATGTTTTAATTTTGGGTGACGTTTCACACACTCTTTATAAAATGGACCAAAACTCTCTCATCCCACCGAATTTTTAAATGAGATTTTTTTTCTTGAAAGAGAATTTGAAGACATCTAATTGATAGAAATTTCTCCAGTTTTCGACTTAAAATAAGTGAGTTATGAAAGTTTTAATTTTGGGTGACGTTTCACAAACTCTTTATAAAATGGTCCAAAACTCACTCATTCTACCGTATTTTTAAATGAGATTTTTTTCGTTGAAAGAGAATTTGAAGTCCTCTAATTTGTTAGAAATTTCACCACATTTCGACTTGAAATGAGAGACTTATCGTAGTTTTAATTTTGGGTGACGTTTCGCACACTCTTTTTAAGACGGACAACAACTCTCTCACCCCATCAAATTTTGAAACGAGATTTCGCACTTAATATGAGGGAGTTATTGAGGTTTTAATTTGGGTGACGTTTAACACACTCTTTATGAAACGGACTATATCTCTCTCACCCCATCAAATTTTGAAACGAGATTTCTTTCCCATGAAAGAGAATTAGAAGACCCCCGATTGGTAGAAATTTCACCACTTTTGGACTTAAAGTGAGAGAGTTATAGAGGTTTTAATCTTGGGTGACGTTTCGCACACTGTTTCTAAAACGGACAACAACTCTCTCACCCCAACGATTTTTAAAGGAAGATTTCTTTTCCCGGAAAGAGAATTTGAAGATTGGTAGAAATTTTACCACTTTTGAACTTAAAGTCAGAGAGTTACACAGGTTTTAATTTTGGATGACGTGTCGCACACTCTTTATAAAACGGACTACAACTCTCTCATCCCAACAAAATTTGAAATGAGATTTCTTTCCGAAGAAAAAGAATCTTAGGACATCTGATTGGTAGAAATTTCACAACTTTTTGGCTTCAAATGAGAGAGTTATGTAAGTTTTAATTTTGGGTGACGTTTCACACACTCTTTATAAAATGGACCAAAACTCTCTCATCCCACCGAATTTTTAAATGAGATTTTTTTTCTTGAAAGAGAATTTGAAGACATCTAATTGATAGAAATTTCTCCAGTTTTCGACTTAAAATAAGTGAGTTATGGAAGTTTTAATTTTGGGTGACGTTTCACAAACTCTTTATAAAATGGTCCAAAACTCTCTCATCCTACCGAATTTTTAAATGAGATTTTTTTCGTTGAAAGAGAATTTGAAGTCCTCTAATTTGTTAGATATTTCACCACATTTCGACTTGAAATGAGAGACTTATGGTAGTTTTAATTTTGGGTGACGTTTCGCACACTCTTTTTAAGACGGACAACAACTCTCTCACCCCATCAAATTTTGAAACGAGATTTCGCACTTAATATGAGGGAGTTATTGAGGTTTTAATTTGGGTGACGTTTTAACACACTCTTTATGAAACGGACTATATCTCTCTCACCCCATCAAATTTTGAAACAAGATTTCTTTCCCATGAAAGAGAATTAGAAGACCTCCGATTGGTAGAAATTTCACCACTTTTGGACTTAAAGTGAGAGAGTTATAGAGGTTTTAATTTTGGGTGACGTTTTGCATACTCTTTGAAAAACGGACAACAACTCTCTCACCCCAATGATTTTTAAAACAAGATTTCTTTTCCCGGAAAGAGAATTTGAAGATTGAAAGAAATTTTACCACTTTTGAACTTAAAGTCAGAGAGTTACACAGGTTTTAATTTTGGATGACGTGTCGCACACTCTTTATAAAACGGAGTACAACTCTCTCATCCCAACAAAATTTGAAATGAGATTTCTTTCCGAAGAAAAAGAATCTTAGGACATCTGATTGGTAGAAATTTCACAACTTTTTGACTTCAAATGAGAGAGTTATGGAAGTTTTAATTTTGGGTGACGTTTCACACACTCTTTATAAAATGGACCAAAACTCTCTCATCCCACCGAATTTTTAAATGAGATTTTTTTTCTTGAAAGAGAATTTGAAGACATCTAATTGATAGAAATTTCTCCAGTTTTTGACTTAAAATAAGTGAGTTATGAAAGTTTTAATTTTGGGTGACGTTTCACAAACTCTTTATAAAATGGTCCAAAACTCACTCATCCTACCGTATTTTTAAATGAGATTTTTTTCGTTGAAAGAGAATTTGAAGTCCTCTAATTTGTTAGAAATTTCACCACATTTCGACTTGAAATGAGAGACTTATCGTAGTTTTAATTTTGGGTGACGTTTCGCACACTCTTTTTAAGACGGACAACAACTCTCTCACCCCATCAAATTTTGAAACGAGATTTCGCACTTAATATGAGGGAGTTATTGAGGTTTTAATTTGGGTGACGTTTAACACACTCTTTATGAAACGGACTATATCTCTCTCACCCCATCAAATTTTGAAACGAGATTTCTTTCCCATGAAAGAGAATTAGAAGACCCCCGATTGGTAGAAATTTCACCACTTTTGGACTTAAAGTGAGAGAGTTATAGAGGTTTTAATCTTGGGTGACGTTTCGCACACTGTTTCTAAAACGGACAACAACTCTCTCACCCCAACGATTTTTAAAGGAAGATTTCTTTTCCCGGAAAGAGAATTTGAAGATTGGTAGAAATTTTACCACTTTTGAACTTAAAGTCAGAGAGTTACACAGGTTTTAATTTTGGATGACGTGTCGCACACTCTTTATAAAACGGACTACAACTCTCTCATCCCAACAAAATTTGAAATGAGATTTCTTTCCGAAGAAAAAGAATCTTAGGACATCTGATTGGTAGAAATTTCACAACTTTTTGACTTCAAATGAGAGAGTTATGGAAGTTTTAATTTTGGGTGACGTTTCACACACTCTTTATAAAATGGACCAAAACTCTCTCATCCCACCGAATTTTTAAATGAGATTTTTTTTCTTGAAAGAGAATTTGAAGACATCTAATTGATAGAAATTTCTCCAGTTTTCGACTTAAAATAAGTGAGTTATGAAAGTTTTAATTTTGGGTGACGTTTCACAAACTCTTTATAAAATGGTCCAAAACTCTCTCATCCTACCGAATTTTTAAATGAGATTTTTTTCGTTGAAAGAGAATTTGAAGTCCTCTAATTTGTTAGATATTTCACCACATTTCGACTTGAAATGAGAGACTTATGGTAGTTTTAATTTTGGGTGACGTTTCGCACACTCTTTTTAAGACGGACAACAACTCTCTCACCCCATCAAATTTTGAAACGAGATTTCGCACTTAATATGAGGGAGTTATTGAGGTTTTAATTTGGGTGACGTTTTAACACACTCTTTATGAAACGGACTATATCTCTCTCACCCCATCAAATTTTGAAACGAGATTTCTTTCCCATGAAAGAGAATTAGAAGACCTCCGATTGGTAGAAATTTCACCACTTTTGGACTTAAAGTGAGAGAGTTATAGAGGTTTTAATTTTGGGTGACGTTTCTCATACTCTTTGAAAAACGGACAACAACTCTCTCACCCCAATGATTTTTAAAACAAGATTTCTTTTCCCGGAAAGAGAATTTGAAGATTGGTAGAAATTTCACCACTTTTGAACTTAAAGTCAGAGAGTTACACAGGTTTTAATTTTGGATGACGTCTCGCACACTCTTTATTAAACGGACTACAACTCTCTCATCCCAACAAAATTTGAAATTAGATTTCTTTCCGAAGAAAAAGAATCTTAGGACATCTGATTGGTAGAAATTTCACAACTTTTTGACTTCAAATGAGAGAGTTAGGGATGTTTTAATTTTGGGTGACGTTTCACACACTCTTTATAAAATGGACCAAAACTCTCTCATCCCACCGAATTTTTAAATGAGATTTTTTTTCTTGAAAGAGAATTTGAAGACATCTAATTGATAGAAATTTCTCCAGTTTTCGACTTAAAATAAGTGAGTTATGAAAGTTTTAATTTTGGGTGACGTTTCACAAACTCTTTATAAAATGGTCCAAAACTCACTCATTCTACCGTATTTTTAAATGAGATTTTTTTCGTTGAAAGAGAATTTGAAGTCCTCTAATTTGTTAGAAATTTCACCACATTTCGACTTGAAATGAGAGACTTATCGTAGTTTTAATTTTGGGTGACGTTTCGCACACTCTTTTTAAG
Organism: Tasmannia lanceolata; assembly: GCF_043159265.1. Classification (NCBI taxonomy): domain Eukaryota; kingdom Viridiplantae; phylum Streptophyta; class Magnoliopsida; order Canellales; family Winteraceae; genus Tasmannia; species Tasmannia lanceolata. The sequence goes on along the minus strand of NW_027518713.1, from coordinate 2,756,972 downwards.
ACGGACAACAACTCTCTCACCCCATCAAATTTTGAAACGAGATTTCGCACTTAATATGAGGGAGTTATTGAGGTTTTAATTTGGGTGACGTTTAACACACTCTTTATGAAACGGACTATATCTCTCTCACCCCATCAAATTTTGAAACGAGATTTCTTTCCCATGAAAGAGAATTAGAAGACCCCCGATTGGTAGAAATTTCACCACTTTTGGACTTAAAGTGAGAGAGTTATAGAGGTTTTAATCTTGGGTGACGTTTCGCACACTGTTTCTAAAACGGACAACAACTCTCTCACCCCAACGATTTTTAAAGGAAGATTTCTTTTCCCGGAAAGAGAATTTGAAGATTGGTAGAAATTTTACCACTTTTGAACTTAAAGTCAGAGAGTTACACAGGTTTTAATTTTGGATGACGTGTCGCACACTCTTTATAAAACGGACTACAACTCTCTCATCCCAACAAAATTTGAAATGAGATTTCTTTCCGAAGAAAAAGAATCTTAGGACATCTGATTGGTAGAAATTTCACAACTTTTTGGCTTCAAATGAGAGAGTTATGTAAGTTTTAATTTTGGGTGACGTTTCACACACTCTTTATAAAATGGACCAAAACTCTCTCATCCCACCGAATTTTTAAATGAGATTTTTTTTCTTGAAAGAGAATTTGAAGACATTTAATTGATAGAAATTTCTCCAGTTTTCGACTTAAAATAAGTGAGTTATGGAAGTTTTAATTTTGGGTGACGTTTCACAAACTCTTTATAAAATGGTCCAAAACTCTCTCATCCTACCGAATTTTTAAATGAGATTTTTTTCGTTGAAAGAGAATTTGAAGTCCTCTAATTTGTTAGATATTTCACCACATTTCGACTTGAAATGAGAGACTTATGGTAGTTTTAATTTTGGGTGACGTTTCGCACACTCTTTTTAAGACGGACAACAACTCTCTCACCCCATCAAATTTTGAAACGAGATTTCGCACTTAATATGAGGGAGTTATTGAGGTTTTAATTTGGGTGACGTTTTAACACACTCTTTATGAAACGGACTATATCTCTCTCACCCCATCAAATTTTGAAACAAGATTTCTTTCCCATGAAAGAGAATTAGAAGACCTCCGATTGGTAGAAATTTCACCACTTTTGGACTTAAAGTGAGAGAGTTATAGAGGTTTTAATTTTGGGTGACGTTTTGCATACTCTTTGAAAAACGGACAACAACTCTCTCACCCCAATGATTTTTAAAACAAGATTTCTTTTCCCGGAAAGAGAATTTGAAGATTGAAAGAAATTTTACCACTTTTGAACTTTAAGTCAGAGAGTTACACAGGTTTTAATTTTGGATGACGTGTCGCACACTCTTTATAAAACGGACTACAACTCTCTCATCCCAACAAAATTTGAAATGAGATTTCTTTCCGAAGAAAAAGAATCTTAGGACATTTGATTGGTAGAAATTTCACAACTTTTTGACTTCAAATGAGAGAGTTATGGAAGTTTTAATTTTGGGTGACGTTTCACACACTCTTTATAAAATGGACCAAAACTCTCTCATCCCACCGAATTTTTAAATGAGATTTTTTTTCTTGAAAGAGAATTTGAAGACATCTAATTGATAGAAATTTCTCCAGTTTTCGACTTAAAATAAGTGAGTTATGAAAGTTTTAATTTTGGGTGACGTTTCACAAACTCTTTATAAAATGGTCCAAAACTCTCTCATCCTACCGAATTTTTAAATGAGATTTTTTTCGTTGAAAGAGAATTTGAAGTCCTCTAATTTGTTAGATATTTCACCACATTTCGACTTGAAATAAGAGACTTATGGTAGTTTTAATTTTGGGTGACGTTTCGCACACTCTTTTTAAGACGGACAACAACTCTCTCACCCCATCAAATTTTGAAACGAGATTTCGCACTTAATATGAGGGAGTTATTGAGGTTTTAATTTGGGTGACGTTTTAACACACTCTTTATGAAACGGACTATATCTCTCTCACCCCATCAAATTTTGAAACGAGATTTCTTTCCCATGAAAGAGAATTAGAAGACCTCCGATTGGTAGAAATTTCACCACTTTTGGACTTAAAGTGAGAGAGTTATAGAGGTTTTAATTTTGGGTGACGTTTCGCAGACTCTTTGAAAAACGGACAACAACTCTCTTACCCCAATGATTTTTAAAACAAGATTTCTTTTCCCGGAAAGAGAATTTGAAGATTGGTAGAAATTTTACCACTTTTGAACTTAAAGTCAGAGAGTTACACAGGTTTTAATTTTGGATGACGTGTCGCACACTCTTTATAAAACGGACTACAACTCTCTCATCCCAACAAAATTTGAAATGAGATTTCTTTCCGAAGAAAAAGAATCTTAGGACATCTGATTGGAAGAAATTTCACAACTTTTTGACTTCAAATGAGAGAGTTATGGAAGTTTTAATTTTGGGTGACGTTTCACACACTCTTTATAAAATGGACCAAAACTCTCTCATCCCACCGAATTTTTAAATGAGATTTTTTTTCTTGAAAGAGAATTTGAAGACATTTAATTGATAGAAATTTCTCCAGTTTTCGACTTAAAATAAGTGAGTTATGAAAGTTTTAATTTTGGGTGACGTTTCACAAACTCTTTATAAAATGGTCCAAAACTCTCTCATCCTACCGAATTTTTAAATGAGATTTTTTTCGTTGAAAGAGAATTTGAAGTCCTCTAATTTGTTAGATATTTCAACACATTTCGACTTGAAATGAGAGACTTATGGTAGTTTTAATTTTGGGTGACGTTTCGCACACTCTTTTTAAGACGGACAACAACTCTCTCACCCCATCAAATTTTGAAACGAGATTTCGCACTTAATATGAGGGAGTTATTGAGGTTTTAATTTGGGTGACGTTTAACACACTCTTTATGAAACGGACTATATCTCTCTCACCCCATCAAATTTTGAAACGAGATTTCTTTCCCATGAAAGAGAATTAGAAGACCCCCGATTGGTAGAAATTTCACCACTTTTGGACTTAAAGTGAGAGAGTTATAGAGGTTTTAATCTTGGGTGACGTTTCGCACACTGTTTCTAAAACGGACAACAACTCTCTCACCCCAACGATTTTTAAAGGAAGATTTCTTTTCCCGGAAAGAGAATTTGAAGATTGGTAGAAATTTTACCACTTTTGAACTTAAAGTCAGAGAGTTACACAGGTTTTAATTTTGGATGACGTGTCGCACACTCTTTATAAAACGGACTACAACTCTCTCATCCCAACAAAATTTGAAATGAGATTTCTTTCCGAAGAAAAAGAATCTTAGGACATCTGATTGGTAGAAATTTCACAACTTTTTGACTTCAAATGAGAGAGTTATGGAAGTTTTAATTTTGGGTGACGTTTCACACACTCTTTATAAAATGGACCAAAACTCTCTCATCCCACCGAATTTTTAAATGAGATTTTTTTTCTTGAAAGAGAATTTGAAGACATCTAATTGATAGAAATTTCTCCAGTTTTCGACTTAAAATAAGTGAGTTATGAAAGTTTTAATTTTGGGTGACGTTTCACAAACTCTTTATAAAATGGTCCAAAACTCTCTCATCCTACCGAATTTTTAAATGAGATTTTTTTCGTTGAAAGAGAATTTGAAGTCCTCTAATTTGTTAGATATTTCACCACATTTCGACTTGAAATGAGAGACTTATGGTAGTTTTAATTTTGGGTGACGTTTCGCACACTCTTTTTAAGACGGACAACAACTCTCTCACCCCATCAAATTTTGAAACGAGATTTCGCACTTAATATGAGGGAGTTATTGAGGTTTTAATTTGGGTGACGTTTTAACACACTCTTTATGAAACAGACTATATCTCTCTCACCCCATCAAATTTTGAAACGAGATTTCTTTCCCATGAAAGAGAATTAGAAGACCTCCGATTGGTAGAAATTTCACCACTTTTGGACTTAAAGTGAGAGAGTTATAGACGTTTTAATTTTGGGTGACGTTTCGCATACTCTTTGAAAAACGGACAACAACTCTCTTACCCCAATGATTTTTAAAACAAGATTTCTTTTCCCGGAAAGAGAATTTGAAGATTGGTAGAAATTTTACCACTTTTGAACTTAAAGTCAGAGAGTTACACAGGTTTTAATTTTGGATGACGTGTCGCACACTCTTTATAAAACGGACTACAACTCTCTCATCCCAACAAAATTTGAAATGAGATTTCTTTCCGAAGAAAAAGAATTTTAGGACATCTGATTGGTAGAAATTTCACAACTTTTTGACTTCAAATGAGAGAGTTATGGAAGTTTTAATTTTGGGTGACGTTTCACACACTCTTTATAAAATAGACCAAAACTCTCTCATCCCACCGAATTTTTAAATGAGATTTTTTTTCTTGAAAGAGAATTTGAAGACATCTAATTGATAGAAATTTCTCCAGTTTTCGACTTAAAATAAGTGAGTTATGAAAGTTTTAATTTTGGGTGACGTTTCACAAACTCTTTATAAAATGGTCCAAAACTCTCTCATCCTACCGAATTTTTAAATGAGATTTTTTTCGTTGAAAGAGAATTTGAAGTCCTCTAATTTGTTAGATATTTCACCACATTTCGACTTGAAATGAGAGACTTATGGTAGTTTTAATTTTGGGTGACGTTTCGCACACTCTTTTTAAGACGGACAACAACTCTCTCACCCCATCAAATTTTGAAACGAGATTTCGCACTTAATATGAGGGAGTTATTGAGGTTTTAATTTGGGTGACGTTTTAACACACTCTTTATGAAACGGACTATATCTCTCTCACCCCATCAAATTTTGAAACGAGATTTCTTTCCCATGAAAGAGAATTAGAAGACCTCCGATTGGTAGAAATTTCACCACTTTTGGACTTAAAGTGAGAGAGTTATAGAGGTTTTAATTTTGGGTGACGTTTCGCATACTCTTTGAAAAACGGACAACAACTCTCTTACCCCAATGATTTTTAAAACAAGATTTCTTTTCCCGGAAAGAGAATTTGAAGATTGGTAGAAATTTTACCACTTTTGAACTTAAAGTCAGAGAGTTACACAGGTTTTAATTTTGGATGACGTGTCGCACACTCTTTATAAAACGGACTACAACTCTCTCATCCCAACAAAATTTGAAATGAGATTTCTTTCCGAAGAAAAAGAATTTTAGGACATCTGATTGGTAGAAATTTCACAACTTTTTGACTTCAAATGAGAGAGTTATGGAAGTTTTAATTTTGGGTGACGTTTCACACACTCTTTATAAAATGGACCAAAACTCTCTCATCCCACCGAATTTTTAAATGAGATTTTTTTTCTTGAAAGAGAATTTGAAGACATCTAATTGATAGAAATTTCTCCAGTTTTTGACTTAAAATAAGTGAGTTATGAAAGTTTTAATTTTGGGTGACGTTTCACAAACTCTTTATAAAATGGTCCAAAACTCTCTCATCCTACCGAATTTTTAAATGAGATTTTTTTCGTTGAAAGAGAATTTGAAGTCCTCTAATTTGTTAGATATTTCACCACATTTCGACTTGAAATGAGAGACTTATGGTAGTTTTAATTTTGGGTGACGTTTCGCACACTCTTTTTAAGACGGACAACAACTCTCTCACCCCATCAAATTTTGAAACGAGATTTCGCACTTAATATGAGGGAGTTATTGAGGTTTTAATTTGGGTGACGTTTTAACACACTCTTTATGAAACGGACTATATCTCTCTCACCCCATCAAATTTTGAAACGAGATTTCTTTCCCATGAAAGAGAATTAGAAGACCTCCGATTGGTAGAAATTTCACCACTTTTGGACTTAAAGTGAGAGAGTTATAGAGGTTTTAATTTTGGGTGACGTTTCGCATACTCTTTGAAAAACGGACAACAACTCTCTCACCCCAATGATTTTTAAAACAAGATTTCTTTTCCCGGAAAGAGAATTTGAAGATTGGTAGAAATTTCACCACTTTTGAACTTAAAGTCCGAGAGTTACACAGGTTTTAATTTTGGATGACGTCTCGCACACTCTTTATATAAACGGACTACAACTCTCTCATCCCAACAAAATTTGAAATTAGATTTCTTTCCGAAGAAAAAGAATCTTAGGACATCTGATTGGTAGAAATTTCACAACTTTTTGACTTCAAATGAAAGAGTTAGGGAAGTTTTCATTTTGGGTGACGTTTCACACACTCTTTATAAAATGGACCAAAACTCTCTCATCCCACCGAATTTTTAAATGAGATTTTTTTTCTTGAAAGAGAATTTGAAGACATCTAATTGATAGAAATTTCTCCAGTTTTCGACTTAAAATAAGTGAGTTATGAAAGTTTTAATTTTGGGTGACGTTTCACAAACTCTTTATAAAATGGTCCAAAACTCACTCATCCTACCGTATTTTTAGATGAGATTTTTTTCGTTGAAAGAGAATTTGAAGTCCTCTAATTTGTTAGAAATTTCACCACATTTCGACTTGAAATGAGAGACTTATCGTAGTTTTAATTTTGGGTGACGTTTCGCACACTCTTTTTAAGACGGACAACAACTCTCTCACCCCATCAAATTTTGAAACGAGATTTCGCACTTAATATGAGGGAGTTATTGAGGTTTTAATTTGGGTGACGTTTAACACACTCTTTATGAAACGGACTATATCTCTCTCACCCCATCAAATTTTGAAACGAGATTTCTTTCCCATGAAAGAGAATTAGAAGACCCCCGATTGGTAGAAATTTCACCACTTTTGGACTTAAAGTGAGAGAGTTATAGAGGTTTTAATCTTGGGTGACGTTTCGCACACTGTTTCTAAAACGGACAACAACTCTCTCACCCCAACGATTTTTAAAGGAAGATTTCTTTTCCCGGAAAGAGAATTTGAAGATTGGTAGAAATTTTACCACTTTTGAACTTAAAGTCAGAGAGTTACACAGGTTTTAATTTTGGATGACGTGTCGCACACTCTTTATAAAACGGACTACAACTCTCTCATCCCAACAAAATTTGAAATGAGATTTCTTTCCGAAGAAAAAGAATCTTAGGACATCTGATTGGTAGAAATTTCACAACTTTTTGGCTTCAAATGAGAGAGTTATGTAAGTTTTAATTTTGGGTGACGTTTCACACACTCTTTATAAAATGGACCAAAACTCTCTCATCCCACCGAATTTTTAAATGAGATTTTTTTTCTTGAAAGAGAATTTGAAGACATCTAATTGATAGAAATTTCTCCAGTTTTCGACTTAAAATAAGTGAGTTATGAAAGTTTTAATTTTGGGTGACGTTTCACAAACTCTTTATAAAATGGTCCAAAACTCTCTCATCCTACCGAATTTTTAAATGAGATTTTTTTCGTTGAAAGAGAATTTGAAGTCCTCTAATTTGTTAGATATTTCACCACATTTCGACTTGAAATGAGAGACTTATGGTAGTTTTAATTTTGGGTGACGTTTCGCACACTCTTTTTAAGACGGACAACAACTCTCTCACCCCATCAAATTTTGAAACGAGATTTCGCACTTAATATGAGGGAGTTATTGAGGTTTTAATTTGGGTGACGTTTTAACACACTCTTTATGAAACGGACTATATCTCTCTCACCCCATCAAATTTTGAAACGAGATTTCTTTCCCATGAAAGAGAATTAGAAGACCTCCGATTGGTAGAAATTTCACCACTTTTGGACTTAAAGTGAGAGAGTTATAGAGGTTTTAATTTTGGGTGACGTTTCGCATACTCTTTGAAAAACGGACAACAACTCTCTCACCCCAATGATTTTTAAAACAAGATTTCTTTTCCCGGAAAGAGAATTTGAAGATTGGTAGAAATTTCACCACTTTTGAACTTAAAGTCAGAGAGTTACACAGGTTTTAATTTTGGATGACGTCTCGCACACTCTTTATAAAACGGACTACAACTCTCTCATCCCAACAAAATTTGAAATTAGATTTCTTTCCGAAGAAAAAGAATCTTAGGACATCTGATTGGTAGAAATTTCACAACTTTTTGACTTCAAATGAAAGAGTTAGGGAAGTTTTCATTTTGGGTGACGTTTCACACACTCTTTATAAAATGGACCAAAACTCTCTCATCCCACCGAATTTTTAAATGAGATTTTTTTTCTTGAAAGAGAATTTGAAGACATCTAATTGATAGAAATTTCTCCAGTTTTCGACTTAAAATAAGTGAGTTATGAAAGTTTTAATTTTGGGTGACGTTTCACAAACTATTTATAAAATGGTCCAAAACTCACTCATCCTACCGTATTTTTAGATGAGATTTTTTTCGTTGAAAGAGAATTTGAAGTCCTCTAATTTGTTAGAAATTTCACCACATTTCGACTTGAAATGAGAGACTTATCGTAGTTTTAATTTTGGGTGACGTTTCGCACACTCTTTTTAAGACGGACAACAACTCTCTCACCCCATCAAATTTTGAAACGAGATTTCGCACTTAATATGAGGGAGTTATTGAGGTTTTAATTTGGGTGACGTTTAACACACTCTTTATGAAACGGACTATATCTCTCTCACCCCATCAAATTTTGAAACGAGATTTCTTTCCCATGAAAGAGAATTAGAAGACCCCCGATTGGTAGAAATTTCACCACTTTTGGACTTAAAGTGAGAGAGTTATAGAGGTTTTAATCTTGGGTGACGTTTCGCACACTGTTTCTAAAACGGACAACAACTCTCTCACCCCAACGATTTTTAAAGGAAGATTTCTTTTCCCGGAAAGAGAATTTGAAGATTGGTAGAAATTTTACCACTTTTGAACTTAAAGTCAGAGAGTTACACAGGTTTTAATTTTGGATGACGTGTCGCACACTCTTTATAAAACGGACTACAACTCTCTCATCCCAACAAAATTTGAAATGAGATTTCTTTCCGAAGAAAAAGAATCTTAGGACATCTGATTGGTAGAAATTTCACAACTTTTTGGCTTCAAATGAGAGAGTTATGTAAGTTTTAATTTTGGGTGACGTTTCACACACTCTTTATAAAATGGACCAAAACTCTCTCATCCCACCGAATTTTTAAATGAGATTTTTTTTCTTGAAAGAGAATTTGAAGACATCTAATTGATAGAAATTTCTCCAGTTTTCGACTTAAAATAAGTGAGTTATGAAAGTTTTAATTTTGGGTGACGTTTCACAAACTCTTTATAAAATGGTCCAAAACTCTCTCATCCTACCGAATTTTTAAATGAGATTTTTTTCGTTGAAAGAGAATTTGAAGTCCTCTAATTTGTTAGATATTTCACCACATTTTGACTTGAAATGAGAGACTTATGGTAGTTTTAATTTTGGGTGACGTTTCGCACACTCTTTTTAAGACGGACAACAACTCTCTCACCCCATCAAATTTTGAAACGAGATGTCGCACTTAATATGAGGGAGTTATTGAGGTTTTAATTTGGGTGACGTTTTAACACACTCTTTATGAAACGGACTATATCTCTCTCACCCCATCAAATTTTGAAACGAGATTTCTTTCCCATGAAAGAGAATTAGAAGACCTCCGATTGGTAGAAATTTCACCACTTTTGGACTTAAAGTGAGAGAGTTATAGAGGTTTTAATTTTGGGTGACGTTTCGCATACTCTTTGAAAAACGGACAACAACTCTCTCACCCCAATGATTTTTAAAACAAGATTTCTTTTCCCGGAAAGAGAATTTGAAGATTGGTAGAAATTTCACCACTTTTGAACTTAAAGTCAGAGAGTTACACAGGTTTTAATTTTGGATGACGTCTCGCACACTCTTTATAAAACGGACTACAACTCTCTCATCCCAACAAAATTTGAAATTAGATTTCTTTCCGAAGAAAAAGAATCTTAGGACATCTGATTGGTAGAAATTTCACAACTTTTTGACTTCAAATGAGAGAGTTAGGGATGTTTTAATTTTGGGTGACGTTTCACACACTCTTTATAAAATGGACCAAAACTCTCTCATCCCACCGAATTTTTAAATGAGATTTTTTTTCTTGAAAGAGAATTTGAAGACATCTAATTGATAGAAATTTCTCCAGTTTTCGACTTAAAATAAGTGAGTTATGAAAGTTTTAATTTTGGGTGACGTTTCACAAACTCTTTATAAAATGGTCCAAAACTCACTCAGTCTACCGTATTTTTAAATGAGATTTTTTTCGTTGAAAGAGAATTTGAAGTCCTCTAATTTGTTAGAAATTTCACCACATTTCGACTTGAAATGAGAGACTTATCGTAGTTTTAATTTTGGGTGACGTTTCGCACACTCTTTTTAAGACGGACAACAACTCTCTCACCCCATCAAATTTTGAAACGAGATTTCGCACTTAATATGAGGGAGTTATTGAGGTTTTAATTTGGGTGACGTTTAACACACTCTTTATGAAACGGACTATATCTCTCTCACCCCATCAAATTTTGAAACGAGATTTCTTTCCCATGAAAGAGAATTAGAAGACCCCCGATTGGTAGAAATTTCACCACTTTTAGACTTAAAGTGAGAGAGTTATAGAGGTTTTAATCTTGGGTGACGTTTCGCACACTGTTTCTAAAACGGACAACAACTCTCTCACCCCAACGATTTTTAAAGGAAGATTTCTTTTCCCGGAAAGAGAATTTGAAGATTGGTAGAAATTTTACCACTTTTGAACTTAAAGTCAGAGAGTTACACAGGTTTTAATTTTGGATGACGTGTCGCACACTCTTTATAAAACGGACTACAACTCTCTCATCCCAACAAAATTTGAAATGAGATTTCTTTCCGAAGAAAAAGAATCTTAGGACATCTGATTGGTAGAAATTTCACAACTTTTTGGCTTCAAATGAGAGAGTTATGTAAGTTTTAATTTTGGGTGACGTTTCACACACTCTTTATAAAATGGACCAAAACTCTCTCATCCCACCGAATTTTTAAATGAGATTTTTTTTCTTGAAAGAGAATTTGAAGACATCTAATTGATAGAAATTTCTCCAGTTTTCGACTTAAAATAAGTGAGTTATGGAAGTTTTAATTTTGGGTGACGTTTCACAAACTCTTTATAAAATGGTCCAAAACTCTCTCATCCTACCGAATTTTTAAATGAGATTTTTTTCGTTGAAAGAGAATTTGAAGTCCTCTAATTTGTTAGATATTTCACCACATTTCGACTTGAAATGAGAGACTTATGGTAGTTTTAATTTTGGGTGACGTTTCGCACACTCTTTTTAAGACGGACAACAACTCTCTCACCCCATCAAATTTTGAAACGAGATTTCGCACTTAATATGAGGGAGTTATTGAGGTTTTAATTTGGGTGACGTTTTAACACACTCTTTATGAAACGCACTATATCTCTCTCACCTCATCAAATTTTGAAACGAGATTTCTTTCCCATGAAAGAGAATTAGAAGACCTCCGATTGGTAGAAATTTCACCACTTTTGGACTTAAAGTGAGAGAGTTATAGAGGTTTTAATTTTGGGTGACGTTTCGCATACTCTTTGAAAAACGGACAACAACTCTCTTACCCCAATGATTTTTAAAACAAGATTTCTTTTCCCGGAAAGAGAATTTGAAGATTGGTAGAAATTTTACCACTTTTGAACTTAAAGTCAGAGAGTTACACAGGTTTTAATTTTGGATGACGTGTCGCACACTCTTTATAAAACGGACTACAACTCTCTCATCCCAACAAAATTTGAAATGAGATTTCTTTCCGAAGAAAAAGAATCTTAGGACATCTGATTGGAAGAAATTTCACAACTTTTTGACTTCAAATGAGAGAGTTATGGAAGTTTTAATTTTGGGTGACGTTTCACACACTCTTTATAAAATGGACCAAAACTCTCTCATCCCACCGAATTTTTAAATGAGATTTTTTTTCTTGAAAGAGAATTTGAAGACATTTAATTGATAGAAATTTCTCCAGTTTTCGACTTAAAATAAGTGAGTTATGAAAGTTTTAATTTTGGGTGACGTTTCACAAACTCTTTATAAAATGGTCCAAAACTCTCTCATCCTACCGAATTTTTCAATGAGATTTTTTTCGTTGAAAGAGAATTTGAAGTCCTCTAATTTGTTAGATATTTCAACACATTTCGACTTGAAATGAGAGACTTATGGTAGTTTTAATTTTGGGTGACGTTTCGCACTCTTTTTAAGACGGACAACAACTCTCTCACCCCATCAAATTTTGAAACGAGATTTCGCACTTAATATGAGGGAGTTATTGAGGTTTTAATTTGGGTGACGTTTTAACACACTCTTTATGAAACGGACTATATCTCTCTCACCCCATCAAATTTTGAAACGAGATTTCTTTCCCATGAAAGAGAATTAGAAGACCCCCGATTGGTAGAAATTTCACCACTTTTGGACTTAAAGTGAGAGAGTTATAGAGGTTTTAATCTTGGGTGACGTTTCGCACACTGTTTCTAAAACGGACAACAACTCTCTCACCCCAACTATTTTTAAAACAAGATTTCTTTTCCCGGAAAGAGAATTTGAAGATTGGTAGAAATTTTACCACTTTTGAACTTAAAGTTAGAGAGTTACACAGGTTTTAATTTTGGATGACGTGGCGCACACTCTTTATAAAACGGACTACAACTCTCTCATCCCAACAAAATTTGAAATGAGATTTCTTTCCGAAGAAAAAGAATCTTAGGACATCTGATTGGTAGAAATTTCACAACTTTTTGACTTCAAATGAGAGAGTTATGGAAGTTTTAATTTTGGGTGACGTTTCACACACTCTTTATAAAATGGACCAAAACTCTCTAATCCCACCGAATTTTTAAATGAGATTTTTTTTCTTGAAAGAGAATTTGAAGACATCTAATTGATAGAAATTTCTCCAGTTTTCGACTTAAAATAAGTGAGTTATGAAAGTTTTAATTTTGGGTGACGTTTCACAAACTCTTTATAAAATGGTCCAAAACTCTCTCATCCTACCGAATTTTTAAATGAGATTTTTTTCGTTGAAAGAGAATTTGAAGTCCTCTAATTTGTTAGATATTTCACCACATTTCGACTTGAAATGAGAGACTTATGGTAGTTTTAATTTTGGGTGACGTTTCGCACACTCTTTTTAAGACGTACAACAACTCTCTCACCCCATCAAATTTTGAAACGAGATTTCGCACTTAATATGAGGGAGTTATTGAGGTTTTAATTTGGGTGACGTTTTAACACACTCTTTATGAAACAGACTATATCTCTCTCACCCCATCAAATTTTGAAACGAGATTTCTTTCCCATGAAAGAGAATTAGAAGACCTCCGATTGGTAGAAATTTCACCACTTTTGGACTTAAAGTGAGAGAGTTATAGAGGTTTTAATTTTGGGTGACGTTTCGCATACTCTTTGAAAAACGGACAACAACTCTCTCACCCCAATGATTTTTAAAACAAGATTTCTTTTCCCGGAAAGAGAATTTGAAGATTGAAAGAAATTTTACCACTTTTGAACTTAAAGTAAGAGAGTTACACAGGTTTTAATTTTGGATGACGTGTCGCACACTCTTTATAAAACGGACTACAACTCTCTCATCCCAACAAAATTTGAAATGAGATTTCTTTCCGAAGAAAAAGAATCTTAGGACATCTGATTGGTAGAAATTTCACAACTTTTTGACTTCAAATGAGAGAGTTATGGAAGTTTTAATTTTGGGTGACGTTTCACACACTCTTTATAAAATGGACCAAAACTCTCTCATCCCACCGAATTTTTAAATGAGATTTTTTTTCTTGAAAGAGAATTTGAAGACATCTAATTGATAGAAATTTCTCCAGTTTTCGACTTAAAATAAGTGAGTTATGAAAGTTTTAATTTTGGGTGACGTTTCACAAACTCTTTATAAAATGGTCCAAAACTCTCTCATCCTACCGAATTTTTAAATGAGATTTTTTTCGTTGAAAGAGAATTTGAAGTCCTCTAATTTGTTAGATATTTCACCACATTTCGACTTGAAATGAGAGACTTATGGTAGTTTTAATTTTGGGTGACGTTTCGCACACTCTTTTTAAGACGGACAACAACTCTCTCACCCCATCAAATTTTGAAACGAGATTTCGCACTTAATATGAGGGAGTTATTGAGGTTTTAATTTGGGTGATGTTTTAACACACTCTTTATGAAACAGACTATATCTCTCTCACCCCATCAAGTTTTGAAACGAGATTTCTTTCCCATGAAAGAGAATTAGAAGACCTCCGATTGGTAGAAATTTCACCACTTTTGGACTTAAAGTGAGAGAGTTATAGACGTTTTAATTTTGGGTGACGTTTCGCATACTCTTTGAAAAACGGACAACAACTCTCTTACCCCAATGATTTTTAAAACAAGATTTCTTTTCCCGGAAAGAGAATTTGAAGATTGGTAGAAATTTTACCACTTTTGAACTTAAAGTCAGAGAGTTACACAGGTTTTAATTTTGGATGACGTGTCGCACACTCTTTATAAAACGGACTACAACTCTCTCATCCCAACAAAATTTGAAATGAGATTTCTTTCCGAAGAAAAAGAATTTTAGGACATTTGATTGGTAGAAATTTCACAACTTTTTGACTTCAAATGAGAGAGTTATGGAAGTTTTAATTTTGGGTGACGTTTCACACACTCTTTATAAAATAGACCAAAACTCTCTCATCCCACCGAATTTTTAAATGAGATTTTTTTTCTTGAAAGAGAATTTGAAGACATCTAATTGATAGAAATTTCACCAGTTTTCGACTTAAAATAAGTGAGTTATGAAAGTTTTAATTTTGGGTGACGTTTCACAAACTCTTTATAAAATGGTCCAAAACTCTCTCATCCTACCGAATTTTTAAATGAGATTTTTTTCGTTGAAAGAGAATTTGAAGTCCTCTAATTTGTTAGATATTTCACCACATTTCGACTTGAAATGAGAGACTTATGGTAGTTTTAATTTTGGGTGACGTTTCGCACACTCTTTTTAAGACGTACAACAACTCTCTCACCCCATCAAATTTTGAAACGAGATTTCGCACTTAATATGAGGGAGTTATTGAGGTTTTAATTTGGGTGACGTTTTAACACACTCTTTATGAAACAGACTATATCTCTCTCACCCCATCAAATTTTGAAACGAGATTTCTTTCCCATGAAAGAGAATTAGAAGACCTCCGATTGGTAGAAATTTCACCACTTTTGGACTTAAAGTGAGAGAGTTATAGAGGTTTTAATTTTGGGTGACGTTTCGCATACTCTTTGAAAAACGGACAACAACTCTCTCACCCCAATGATTTTTAAAACAAGATTTCTTTTCCCGGAAAGAGAATTTGAAGATTGAAAGAAATTTTACCACTTTTGAACTTAAAGTAAGAGAGTTACACAGGTTTTAATTTTGGATGACGTGTCGCACACTCTTTATAAAACGGACTACAACTCTCTCATCCCAACAAAATTTGAAATGAGATTTCTTTCCGAAGAAAAAGAATCTTAGGACATCTGATTGGTAGAAATTTCACAACTTTTTGACTTCAAATGAGAGAGTTATGGAAGTTTTAATTTTGGGTGACGTTTCACACACTCTTTATAAAATGGACCAAAACTCTCTCATCCCACCGAATTTTTAAATGAGATTTTTTTTCTTGAAAGAGAATTTGAAGACATCTAATTGATAGAAATTTCTCCAGTTTTCGACTTAAAATAAGTGAGTTATGAAAGTTTTAATTTTGGGTGACGTTTCACAAACTCTTTATAAAATGGTCCAAAACTCTCTCATCCTACCGAATTTTTAAATGAGATTTTTTTCGTTGAAAGAGAATTTGAAGTCCTCTAATTTGTTAGATATTTCACCACATTTCGACTTGAAATAAGAGACTTATGGCAGTTTTAATTTTGGGTGACGTTTCGCACACTCTTTTTAAGACGGACAACAACTCTCTCACCCCATCAAATTTTGAAACGAGATTTCGCACTTAATATGAGGGAGTTATTGAGGTTTTAATTTGGGTGACGTTTTAACACACTCTTTATGAAACGGACTATATCTCTCTCACCCCATCAAATTTTGAAACGAGATTTCTTTCCCATGAAAGAGAATTAGAAGACCTCCGATTGGTAGAAATTTCACCACTTTTGGACTTAAAGTGAGAGAGTTATAGAGGTTTTAATTTTGGGTGACGTTTCGCAGACTCTTTGAAAAACGGACAACAACTCTCTTACCCCAATGATTTTTAAAACAAGATTTCTTTTCCCGGAAAGAGAATTTGAAGATTGGTAGAAATTTTACCACTTTTGAACTTAAAGTCAGAGAGTTACACAGGTTTTAATTTTGGATGACGTGTCGCACACTCTTTATAAAACGGACTACAACTCTCTCATCCCAACAAAATTTGAAATGAGATTTCTTTCCGAAGAAAAAGAATCTTAGGACATCTGATTGGAAGAAATTTCACAACTTTTTGACTTCAAATGAGAGAGTTATGGAAGTTTTAATTTTGGGTGACGTTTCACACACTCTTTATAAAATGGACCAAAACTCTCTCATCCCACCGAATTTTTAAATGAGATTTTTTTTCTTGAAAGAGAATTTGAAGACATTTAATTGATAGAAATTTCTCCAGTTTTCGACTTAAAATAAGTGAGTTATGAAAGTTTTAATTTTGGGTGACGTTTCACAAACTCTTTATAAAATGGTCCAAAACTCTCTCATCCTACCGAATTTTTAAATGAGATTTTTTTCGTTGAAAGAGAATTTGAAGTCCTCTAATTTGTTAGATATTTCAACACATTTCGACTTGAAATGAGAGACTTATGGTAGTTTTAATTTTGGGTGACGTTTCGCACACTCTTTTTAAGACGGACAACAACTCTCTCACCCCATCAAATTTTGAAACGAGATTTCGCACTTAATATGAGGGAGTTATTGAGGTTTTAATTTGGGTGACGTTTAACACACTCTTTATGAAACGGACTATATCTCTCTCACCCCATCAAATTTTGAAACGAGATTTCTTTCCCATGAAAGAGAATTAGAAGACCCCCGATTGGTAGAAATTTCACCACTTTTGGACTTAAAGTGAGAGAGTTATAGAGGTTTTAATCTTGGGTGACGTTTCGCACACTGTTTCTAAAACGGACAACAACTCTCTCACCCCAACGATTTTTAAAGGAAGATTTCTTTTCCCGGAAAGAGAATTTGAAGATTGGTAGAAATTTTACCACTTTTGAACTTAAAGTCAGAGAGTTACACAGGTTTTAATTTTGGATGACGTGTCGCACACTCTTTATAAAACGGACTACAACTCTCTCATCCCAACAAAATTTGAAATGAGATTTCTTTCCGAAGAAAAAGAATCTTAGGACATCTGATTGGTAGAAATTTCACAACTTTTTGACTTCAAATGAGAGAGTTATGGAAGTTTTAATTTTGGGTGACGTTTCACACACTCTTTATAAAATGGACCAAAACTCTCTCATCCCACCGAATTTTTAAATGAGATTTTTTTTCTTGAAAGAGAATTTGAAGACATCTAATTGATAGAAATTTCTCCAGTTTTCGACTTAAAATAAGTGAGTTATGAAAGTTTTAATTTTGGGTGACGTTTCACAAACTCTTTATAAAATGGTCCAAAACTCTCTCATCCTACCGAATTTTTAAATGAGATTTTTTTCGTTGAAAGAGAATTTGAAGTCCTCTAATTTGTTAGATATTTCACCACATTTCGACTTGAAATGAGAGACTTATGGTAGTTTTAATTTTGGGTGACGTTTCGCACACTCTTTTTAAGACGGACAACAACTCTCTCACCCCATCAAATTTTGAAACGAGATTTCGCACTTAATATGAGGGAGTTATTGAGGTTTTAATTTGGGTGACGTTTTAACACACTCTTTATGAAACAGACTATATCTCTCTCACCCCATCAAATTTTGAAACGAGATTTCTTTCCCATGAAAGAGAATTAGAAGACCTCCGATTGGTAGAAATTTCACCACTTTTGGACTTAAAGTGAGAGAGTTATAGACGTTTTAATTTTGGGTGACGTTTCGCATACTCTTTGAAAAACGGACAACAACTCTCTTACCCCAATGATTTTTAAAACAAGATTTCTTTTCCCGGAAAGAGAATTTGAAGATTGGTAGAAATTTTACCACTTTTGAACTTAAAGTCAGAGAGTTACACAGGTTTTAATTTTGGATGACGTGTCGCACACTCTTTATAAAACGGACTACAACTCTCTCATCCCAACAAAATTTGAAATGAGATTTCTTTCCGAAGAAAAAGAATTTTAGGACATCTGATTGGTAGAAATTTCACAACTTTTTGACTTCAAATGAGAGAGTTATGGAAGTTTTAATTTTGGGTGACGTTTCACACACTCTTTATAAAATAGACCAAAACTCTCTCATCCCACCGAATTTTTAAATGAGATTTTTTTTCTTGAAAGAGAATTTGAAGACATCTAATTGATAGAAATTTCTCCAGTTTTCGACTTAAAATAAGTGAGTTATGAAAGTTTTAATTTTGGGTGACGTTTCACAAACTCTTTATAAAATGGTCCAAAACTCTCTCATCCTACCGAATTTTTAAATGAGATTTTTTTCGTTGAAAGAGAATTTGAAGTCCTCTAATTTGTTAGATATTTCACCACATTTCGACTTGAAATGAGAGACTTATGGTAGTTTTAATTTTGGGTGACGTTTCGCACACTCTTTTTAAGACGGACAACAACTCTCTCACCCCATCAAATTTTGAAACGAGATTTCGCACTTAATATGAGGGAGTTATTGAGGTTTTAATTTGGGTGACGTTTTAACACACTCTTTATGAAACGGACTATATCTCTCTCACCCCATCAAATTTTGAAACGAGATTTCTTTCCCATGAAAGAGAATTAGAAGACCTCCGATTGGTAGAAATTTCACCACTTTTGGACTTAAAGTGAGAGAGTTATAGAGGTTTTAATTTTGGGTGACGTTTCGCATACTCTTTGAAAAACGGACAACAACTCTCTTACCCCAATGATTTTTAAAACAAGATTTCTTTTCCCGGAAAGAGAATTTGAAGATTGGTAGAAATTTTACCACTTTTGAACTTAAAGTCAGAGAGTTACACAGGTTTTAATTTTGGATGACGTGTCGCACACTCTTTATAAAACGGACTACAACTCTCTCATCCCAACAAAATTTGAAATGAGATTTCTTTCCGAAGAAAAAGAATTTTAGGACATCTGATTGGTAGAAATTTCACAACTTTTTGACTTCAAATGAGAGAGTTATGGAAGTTTTAATTTTGGGTGACGTTTCACACACTCTTTATAAAATAGACCAAAACTCTCTCATCCCACCGAATTTTTAAATGAGATTTTTTTTCTTGAAAGAGAATTTGAAGACATCTAATTGATAGAAATTTCTCCAGTTTTCGACTTAAAATAAGTGAGTTATGAAAGTTTTAATTTTGGGTGACGTTTCACAAACTCTTTATAAAATGGTCCAAAACTCTCTCATCCTACCGAATTTTTCAATGAGATTTTTTTCGTTGAAAGAGAATTTGAAGTCCTCTAATTTGTTAGATATTTCAACACATTTCGACTTGAAATGAGAGACTTATGGTAGTTTTAATTTTGGGTGACGTTTCGCACTCTTTTTAAGACGGACAACAACTCTCTCACCCCATCAAATTTTGAAACGAGATTTCGCACTTAATATGAGGGAGTTATTGAGGTTTTAATTTGGGTGACGTTTTAACACACTCTTTATGAAACGGACTATATCTCTCTCACCCCATCAAATTTTGAAACGAGATTTCTTTCCCATGAAAGAGAATTAGAAGACCCCCGATTGGTAGAAATTTCACCACTTTTGGACTTAAAGTGAGAGAGTTATAGAGGTTTTAATCTTGGGTGACGTTTCGCACACTGTTTCTAAAACGGACAACAACTCTCTCACCCCAACTATTTTTAAAACAAGATTTCTTTTCCCGGAAAGAGAATTTGAAGATTGGTAGAAATTTTACCACTTTTGAACTTAAAGTTAGAGAGTTACACAGGTTTTAATTTTGGATGACGTGGCGCACACTCTTTATAAAACGGACTACAACTCTCTCATCCCAACAAAATTTGAAATGAGATTTCTTTCCGAAGAAAAAGAATCTTAGGACATCTGATTGGTAGAAATTTCACAACTTTTTGACTTCAAATGAGAGAGTTATGGAAGTTTTAATTTTGGGTGACGTTTCACACACTCTTTATAAAATGGACCAAAACTCTCTAATCCCACCGAATTTTTAAATGAGATTTTTTTTCTTGAAAGAGAATTTGAAGACATCTAATTGATAGAAATTTCTCCAGTTTTCGACTTAAAATAAGTGAGTTATGAAAGTTTTAATTTTGGGTGACGTTTCACAAACTCTTTATAAAATGGTCCAAAACTCTCTCATCCTACCGAATTTTTAAATGAGATTTTTTTCGTTGAAAGAGAATTTGAAGTCCTCTAATTTGTTAGATATTTCACCACATTTCGACTTGAAATGAGAGACTTATGGTAGTTTTAATTTTGGGTGACGTTTCGCACACTCTTTTTAAGACGTACAACAACTCTCTCACCCCATCAAATTTTGAAACGAGATTTCGCACTTAATATGAGGGAGTTATTGAGGTTTTAATTTGGGTGACGTTTTAACACACTCTTTATGAAACAGACTATATCTCTCTCACCCCATCAAATTTTGAAACGAGATTTCTTTCCCATGAAAGAGAATTAGAAGACCTCCGATTGGTAGAAATTTCACCACTTTTGGACTTAAAGTGAGAGAGTTATAGAGGTTTTAATTTTGGGTGACGTTTCGCATACTCTTTGAAAAACGGACAACAACTCTCTCACCCCAATGATTTTTAAAACAAGATTTCTTTTCCCGGAAAGAGAATTTGAAGATTGAAAGAAATTTTACCACTTTTGAACTTAAAGTAAGAGAGTTACACAGGTTTTAATTTTGGATGACGTGTCGCACACTCTTTATAAAACGGACTACAACTCTCTCATCCCAACAAAATTTGAAATGAGATTTCTTTCCGAAGAAAAAGAATCTTAGGACATCTGATTGGTAGAAATTTCACAACTTTTTGACTTCAAATGAGAGAGTTATGGAAGTTTTAATTTTGGGTGACGTTTCACACACTCTTTATAAAATGGACCAAAACTCTCTCATCCCACCGAATTTTTAAATGAGATTTTTTTTCTTGAAAGAGAATTTGAAGACATCTAATTGATAGAAATTTCTCCAGTTTTCGACTTAAAATAAGTGAGTTATGAAAGTTTTAATTTTGGGTGACGTTTCACAAACTCTTTATAAAATGGTCCAAAACTCTCTCATCCTACCGAATTTTTAAATGAGATTTTTTTCGTTGAAAGAGAATTTGAAGTCCTCTAATTTGTTAGATATTTCACCACATTTCGACTTGAAATGAGAGACTTATGGTAGTTTTAATTTTGGGTGACGTTTCGCACACTCTTTTTAAGACGGACAACAACTCTCTCACCCCATCAAATTTTGAAACGAGATTTCGCACTTAATATGAGGGAGTTATTGAGGTTTTAATTTGGGTGATGTTTTAACACACTCTTTATGAAACAGACTATATCTCTCTCACCCCATCAAGTTTTGAAACGAGATTTCTTTCCCATGAAAGAGAATTAGAAGACCTCCGATTGGTAGAAATTTCACCACTTTTGGACTTAAAGTGAGAGAGTTATAGACGTTTTAATTTTGGGTGACGTTTCGCATACTCTTTGAAAAACGGACAACAACTCTCTTACCCCAATGATTTTTAAAACAAGATTTCTTTTCCCGGAAAGAGAATTTGAAGATTGGTAGAAATTTTACCACTTTTGAACTTAAAGTCAGAGAGTTACACAGGTTTTAATTTTGGATGACGTGTCGCACACTCTTTATAAAACGGACTACAACTCTCTCATCCCAACAAAATTTGAAATGAGATTTCTTTCCGAAGAAAAAGAATTTTAGGACATTTGATTGGTAGAAATTTCACAACTTTTTGACTTCAAATGAGAGAGTTATGGAAGTTTTAATTTTGGGTGACGTTTCACACACTCTTTATAAAATAGACCAAAACTCTCTCATCCCACCGAATTTTTAAATGAGATTTTTTTTCTTGAAAGAGAATTTGAAGACATCTAATTGATAGAAATTTCACCAGTTTTCGACTTAAAATAAGTGAGTTATGAAAGTTTTAATTTTGGGTGACGTTTCACAAACTCTTTATAAAATGGTCCAAAACTCTCTCATCCTACCGAATTTTTAAATGAGATTTTTTTCGTTGAAAGAGAATTTGAAGTCCTCTAATTTGTTAGATATTTCACCACATTTCGACTTGAAATGAGAGACTTATGGTAGTTTTAATTTTGGGTGACGTTTCGCACACTCTTTTTAAGACGTACAACAACTCTCTCACCCCATCAAATTTTGAAACGAGATTTCGCACTTAATATGAGGGAGTTATTGAGGTTTTAATTTGGGTGACGTTTTAACACACTCTTTATGAAACAGACTATATCTCTCTCACCCCATCAAATTTTGAAACGAGATTTCTTTCCCATGAAAGAGAATTAGAAGACCTCCGATTGGTAGAAATTTCACCACTTTTGGACTTAAAGTGAGAGAGTTATAGAGGTTTTAATTTTGGGTGACGTTTCGCATACTCTTTGAAAAACGGACAACAACTCTCTCACCCCAATGATTTTTAAAACAAGATTTCTTTTCCCGGAAAGAGAATTTGAAGATTGAAAGAAATTTTACCACTTTTGAACTTAAAGTAAGAGAGTTACACAGGTTTTAATTTTGGATGACGTGTCGCACACTCTTTATAAAACGGACTACAACTCTCTCATCCCAACAAAATTTGAAATGAGATTTCTTTCCGAAGAAAAAGAATCTTAGGACATCTGATTGGTAGAAATTTCACAACTTTTTGACTTCAAATGAGAGAGTTATGGAAATTTTAATTTTGGGTGACGTTTCACACACTCTTTATAAAATGGACCAAAACTCTCTCATCCCACCGAATTTTTAAATGAGATTTTTTTTCTTGAAAGAGAATTTGAAGACATCTAATTGATAGAAATTTCTCCAGTTTTCGACTTAAAATAAGTGAGTTATGAAAGTTTTAATTTTGGGTGACGTTTCACAAACTCTTTATAAAATGGTCCAAAACTCTCTCATCCTACCGAATTTTTAAATGAGATTTTTTTCGTTGAAAGAGAATTTGAAGTCCTCTAATTTGTTAGATATTTCACCACATTTCGACTTGAAATAAGAGACTTATGGTAGTTTTAATTTTGGGTGACGTTTCGCACACTCTTTTTAAGACGGACAACAACTCTCTCACCCCATCAAATTTTGAAACGAGATTTCGCACTTAATATGAGGGAGTTATTGAGGTTTTAATTTGGGTGACGTTTTAACACACTCTTTATGAAACGGACTATATCTCTCTCACCCCATCAAATTTTGAAACGAGATTTCTTTCCCATGAAAGAGAATTAGAAGACCTCCGATTGGTAGAAATTTCACCACTTTTGGACTTAAAGTGAGAGAGTTATAGAGGTTTTAATTTTGGGTGACGTTTCGCAGACTCTTTGAAAAACGGACAACAACTCTCTTACCCCAATGATTTTTAAAACAAGATTTCTTTTCCCGGAAAGAGAATTTGAAGATTGGTAGAAATTTTACCACTTTTGAACTTAAAGTCAGAGAGTTACACAGGTTTTAATTTTGGATGACGTGTCGCACACTCTTTATAAAACGGACTACAACTCTCTCATCCCAACAAAATTTGAAATGAGATTTCTTTCCGAAGAAAAAGAATCTTAGGACATCTGATTGGAAGAAATTTCACAACTTTTTGACTTCAAATGAGAGAGTTATGGAAGTTTTAATTTTGGGTGACGTTTCACACACTCTTTATAAAATGGACCAAAACTCTCTCATCCCACCGAATTTTTAAATGAGATTTTTTTTCTTGAAAGAGAATTTGAAGACATTTAATTGATAGAAATTTCTCCAGTTTTCGACTTAAAATAAGTGAGTTATGAAAGTTTTAATTTTGGGTGACGTTTCACAAACTCTTTATAAAATGGTCCAAAACTCTCTCATCCTACCGAATTTTTAAATGAGATTTTTTTCGTTGAAAGAGAATTTGAAGTCCTCTAATTTGTTAGATATTTCAACACATTTCGACTTGAAATGAGAGACTTATGGTAGTTTTAATTTTGGGTGACGTTTCGCACACTCTTTTTAAGACGGACAACAACTCTCTCACCCCATCAAATTTTGAAACGAGATTTCGCACTTAATATGAGGGAGTTATTGAGGTTTTAATTTGGGTGACGTTTAACACACTCTTTATGAAACGGACTATATCTCTCTCACCCCATCAAATTTTGAAACGAGATTTCTTTCCCATGAAAGAGAATTAGAAGACCCCCGATTGGTAGAAATTTCACCACTTTTGGACTTAAAGTGAGAGAGTTATAGAGGTTTTAATCTTGGGTGACGTTTCGCACACTGTTTCTAAAACGGACAACAACTCTCTCACCCCAACGATTTTTAAAGGAAGATTTCTTTTCCCGGAAAGAGAATTTGAAGATTGGTAGAAATTTTACCACTTTTGAACTTAAAGTCAGAGAGTTACACAGGTTTTAATTTTGGATGACGTGTCGCACACTCTTTATAAAACGGACTACAACTCTCTCATCCCAACAAAATTTGAAATGAGATTTCTTTCCGAAGAAAAAGAATCTTAGGACATCTGATTGGTAGAAATTTCACAACTTTTTGACTTCAAATGAGAGAGTTATGGAAGTTTTAATTTTGGGTGACGTTTCACACACTCTTTATAAAATGGACCAAAACTCTCTCATCCCACCGAATTTTTAAATGAGATTTTTTTTCTTGAAAGAGAATTTGAAGACATCTAATTGATAGAAATTTCTCCAGTTTTCGACTTAAAATAAGTGAGTTATGAAAGTTTTAATTTTGGGTGACGTTTCACAAACTCTTTATAAAATGGTCCAAAACTCTCTCATCCTACCGAATTTTTAAATGAGATTTTTTTCGTTGAAAGAGAATTTGAAGTCCTCTAATTTGTTAGATATTTCACCACATTTCGACTTGAAATGAGAGACTTATGGTAGTTTTAATTTTGGGTGACGTTTCGCACACTCTTTTTAAGACGGACAACAACTCTCTCACCCCATCAAATTTTGAAACGAGATTTCGCACTTAATATGAGGGAGTTATTGAGGTTTTAATTTGGGTGACGTTTTAACACACTCTTTATGAAACAGACTATATCTCTCTCACCCCATCAAATTTTGAAACGAGATTTCTTTCCCATGAAAGAGAATTAGAAGACCTCCGATTGGTAGAAATTTCACCACTTTTGGACTTAAAGTGAGAGAGTTATAGACGTTTTAATTTTGGGTGACGTTTCGCATACTCTTTGAAAAACGGACAACAACTCTCTTACCCCAATGATTTTTAAAACAAGATTTCTTTTCCCGGAAAGAGAATTTGAAGATTGGTAGAAATTTTACCACTTTTGAACTTAAAGTCAGAGAGTTACACAGGTTTTAATTTTGGATGACGTGTCGCACACTCTTTATAAAACGGACTACAACTCTCTCATCCCAACAAAATTTGAAATGAGATTTCTTTCCGAAGAAAAAGAATTTTAGGACATCTGATTGGTAGAAATTTCACAACTTTTTGACTTCAAATGAGAGAGTTATGGAAGTTTTAATTTTGGGTGACGTTTCACACACTCTTTATAAAATAGACCAAAACTCTCTCATCCCACCG
This sequence comes from Tasmannia lanceolata, assembly GCF_043159265.1. Lineage (NCBI taxonomy): Eukaryota > Viridiplantae > Streptophyta > Magnoliopsida > Canellales > Winteraceae > Tasmannia > Tasmannia lanceolata. The sequence continues at coordinate 2,731,162 of NW_027518713.1, read as the reverse complement.
AATTTTTAAATGAGATTTTTTTTCTTGAAAGAGAATTTGAAGACATCTAATTGATAGAAATTTCTCCAGTTTTCGACTTAAAATAAGTGAGTTATGAAAGTTTTAATTTTGGGTGACGTTTCACAAACTCTTTATAAAATGGTCCAAAACTCTCTCATCCTACCGAATTTTTAAATGAGATTTTTTTCGTTGAAAGAGAATTTGAAGTCCTCTAATTTGTTAGATATTTCACCACATTTCGACTTGAAATGAGAGACTTATGGTAGTTTTAATTTTGGGTGACGTTTCGCACACTCTTTTTAAGACGGACAACAACTCTCTCACCCCATCAAATTTTGAAACGAGATTTCGCACTTAATATGAGGGAGTTATTGAGGTTTTAATTTGGGTGACGTTTTAACACACTCTTTATGAAACGGACTATATCTCTCTCACCCCATCAAATTTTGAAACGAGATTTCTTTCCCATGAAAGAGAATTAGAAGACCTCCGATTGGTAGAAATTTCACCACTTTTGGACTTAAAGTGAGAGAGTTATAGAGGTTTTAATTTTGGGTGACGTTTCGCATACTCTTTGAAAAACGGACAACAACTCTCTTACCCCAATGATTTTTAAAACAAGATTTCTTTTCCCGGAAAGAGAATTTGAAGATTGGTAGAAATTTTACCACTTTTGAACTTAAAGTCAGAGAGTTACACAGGTTTTAATTTTGGATGACGTGTCGCACACTCTTTATAAAACGGACTACAACTCTCTCATCCCAACAAAATTTGAAATGAGATTTCTTTCCGAAGAAAAAGAATTTTAGGACATCTGATTGGTAGAAATTTCACAACTTTTTGACTTCAAATGAGAGAGTTATGGAAGTTTTAATTTTGGGTGACGTTTCACACACTCTTTATAAAATGGACCAAAACTCTCTCATCCCACCGAATTTTTAAATGAGATTTTTTTTCTTGAAAGAGAATTTGAAGACATCTAATTGATAGAAATTTCTCCAGTTTTTGACTTAAAATAAGTGAGTTATGAAAGTTTTAATTTTGGGTGACGTTTCACAAACTCTTTATAAAATGGTCCAAAACTCTCTCATCCTACCGAATTTTTAAATGAGATTTTTTTCGTTGAAAGAGAATTTGAAGTCCTCTAATTTGTTAGATATTTCACCACATTTCGACTTGAAATGAGAGACTTATGGTAGTTTTAATTTTGGGTGACGTTTCGCACACTCTTTTTAAGACGGACAACAACTCTCTCACCCCATCAAATTTTGAAACGAGATTTCGCACTTAATATGAGGGAGTTATTGAGGTTTTAATTTGGGTGACGTTTTAACACACTCTTTATGAAACGGACTATATCTCTCTCACCCCATCAAATTTTGAAACGAGATTTCTTTCCCATGAAAGAGAATTAGAAGACCTCCGATTGGTAGAAATTTCACCACTTTTGGACTTAAAGTGAGAGAGTTATAGAGGTTTTAATTTTGGGTGACGTTTCGCATACTCTTTGAAAAACGGACAACAACTCTCTCACCCCAATGATTTTTAAAACAAGATTTCTTTTCCCGGAAAGAGAATTTGAAGATTGGTAGAAATTTCACCACTTTTGAACTTAAAGTCCGAGAGTTACACAGGTTTTAATTTTGGATGACGTCTCGCACACTCTTTATATAAACGGACTACAACTCTCTCATCCCAACAAAATTTGAAATTAGATTTCTTTCCGAAGAAAAAGAATCTTAGGACATCTGATTGGTAGAAATTTCACAACTTTTTGACTTCAAATGAAAGAGTTAGGGAAGTTTTCATTTTGGGTGACGTTTCACACACTCTTTATAAAATGGACCAAAACTCTCTCATCCCACCGAATTTTTAAATGAGATTTTTTTTCTTGAAAGAGAATTTGAAGACATCTAATTGATAGAAATTTCTCCAGTTTTCGACTTAAAATAAGTGAGTTATGAAAGTTTTAATTTTGGGTGACGTTTCACAAACTCTTTATAAAATGGTCCAAAACTCACTCATCCTACCGTATTTTTAGATGAGATTTTTTTCGTTGAAAGAGAATTTGAAGTCCTCTAATTTGTTAGAAATTTCACCACATTTCGACTTGAAATGAGAGACTTATCGTAGTTTTAATTTTGGGTGACGTTTCGCACACTCTTTTTAAGACGGACAACAACTCTCTCACCCCATCAAATTTTGAAACGAGATTTCGCACTTAATATGAGGGAGTTATTGAGGTTTTAATTTGGGTGACGTTTAACACACTCTTTATGAAACGGACTATATCTCTCTCACCCCATCAAATTTTGAAACGAGATTTCTTTCCCATGAAAGAGAATTAGAAGACCCCCGATTGGTAGAAATTTCACCACTTTTGGACTTAAAGTGAGAGAGTTATAGAGGTTTTAATCTTGGGTGACGTTTCGCACACTGTTTCTAAAACGGACAACAACTCTCTCACCCCAACGATTTTTAAAGGAAGATTTCTTTTCCCGGAAAGAGAATTTGAAGATTGGTAGAAATTTTACCACTTTTGAACTTAAAGTCAGAGAGTTACACAGGTTTTAATTTTGGATGACGTGTCGCACACTCTTTATAAAACGGACTACAACTCTCTCATCCCAACAAAATTTGAAATGAGATTTCTTTCCGAAGAAAAAGAATCTTAGGACATCTGATTGGTAGAAATTTCACAACTTTTTGGCTTCAAATGAGAGAGTTATGTAAGTTTTAATTTTGGGTGACGTTTCACACACTCTTTATAAAATGGACCAAAACTCTCTCATCCCACCGAATTTTTAAATGAGATTTTTTTTCTTGAAAGAGAATTTGAAGACATCTAATTGATAGAAATTTCTCCAGTTTTCGACTTAAAATAAGTGAGTTATGAAAGTTTTAATTTTGGGTGACGTTTCACAAACTCTTTATAAAATGGTCCAAAACTCTCTCATCCTACCGAATTTTTAAATGAGATTTTTTTCGTTGAAAGAGAATTTGAAGTCCTCTAATTTGTTAGATATTTCACCACATTTCGACTTGAAATGAGAGACTTATGGTAGTTTTAATTTTGGGTGACGTTTCGCACACTCTTTTTAAGACGGACAACAACTCTCTCACCCCATCAAATTTTGAAACGAGATTTCGCACTTAATATGAGGGAGTTATTGAGGTTTTAATTTGGGTGACGTTTTAACACACTCTTTATGAAACGGACTATATCTCTCTCACCCCATCAAATTTTGAAACGAGATTTCTTTCCCATGAAAGAGAATTAGAAGACCTCCGATTGGTAGAAATTTCACCACTTTTGGACTTAAAGTGAGAGAGTTATAGAGGTTTTAATTTTGGGTGACGTTTCGCATACTCTTTGAAAAACGGACAACAACTCTCTCACCCCAATGATTTTTAAAACAAGATTTCTTTTCCCGGAAAGAGAATTTGAAGATTGGTAGAAATTTCACCACTTTTGAACTTAAAGTCAGAGAGTTACACAGGTTTTAATTTTGGATGACGTCTCGCACACTCTTTATAAAACGGACTACAACTCTCTCATCCCAACAAAATTTGAAATTAGATTTCTTTCCGAAGAAAAAGAATCTTAGGACATCTGATTGGTAGAAATTTCACAACTTTTTGACTTCAAATGAAAGAGTTAGGGAAGTTTTCATTTTGGGTGACGTTTCACACACTCTTTATAAAATGGACCAAAACTCTCTCATCCCACCGAATTTTTAAATGAGATTTTTTTTCTTGAAAGAGAATTTGAAGACATCTAATTGATAGAAATTTCTCCAGTTTTCGACTTAAAATAAGTGAGTTATGAAAGTTTTAATTTTGGGTGACGTTTCACAAACTATTTATAAAATGGTCCAAAACTCACTCATCCTACCGTATTTTTAGATGAGATTTTTTTCGTTGAAAGAGAATTTGAAGTCCTCTAATTTGTTAGAAATTTCACCACATTTCGACTTGAAATGAGAGACTTATCGTAGTTTTAATTTTGGGTGACGTTTCGCACACTCTTTTTAAGACGGACAACAACTCTCTCACCCCATCAAATTTTGAAACGAGATTTCGCACTTAATATGAGGGAGTTATTGAGGTTTTAATTTGGGTGACGTTTAACACACTCTTTATGAAACGGACTATATCTCTCTCACCCCATCAAATTTTGAAACGAGATTTCTTTCCCATGAAAGAGAATTAGAAGACCCCCGATTGGTAGAAATTTCACCACTTTTGGACTTAAAGTGAGAGAGTTATAGAGGTTTTAATCTTGGGTGACGTTTCGCACACTGTTTCTAAAACGGACAACAACTCTCTCACCCCAACGATTTTTAAAGGAAGATTTCTTTTCCCGGAAAGAGAATTTGAAGATTGGTAGAAATTTTACCACTTTTGAACTTAAAGTCAGAGAGTTACACAGGTTTTAATTTTGGATGACGTGTCGCACACTCTTTATAAAACGGACTACAACTCTCTCATCCCAACAAAATTTGAAATGAGATTTCTTTCCGAAGAAAAAGAATCTTAGGACATCTGATTGGTAGAAATTTCACAACTTTTTGGCTTCAAATGAGAGAGTTATGTAAGTTTTAATTTTGGGTGACGTTTCACACACTCTTTATAAAATGGACCAAAACTCTCTCATCCCACCGAATTTTTAAATGAGATTTTTTTTCTTGAAAGAGAATTTGAAGACATCTAATTGATAGAAATTTCTCCAGTTTTCGACTTAAAATAAGTGAGTTATGAAAGTTTTAATTTTGGGTGACGTTTCACAAACTCTTTATAAAATGGTCCAAAACTCTCTCATCCTACCGAATTTTTAAATGAGATTTTTTTCGTTGAAAGAGAATTTGAAGTCCTCTAATTTGTTAGATATTTCACCACATTTTGACTTGAAATGAGAGACTTATGGTAGTTTTAATTTTGGGTGACGTTTCGCACACTCTTTTTAAGACGGACAACAACTCTCTCACCCCATCAAATTTTGAAACGAGATTTCGCACTTAATATGAGGGAGTTATTGAGGTTTTAATTTGGGTGACGTTTTAACACACTCTTTATGAAACGGACTATATCTCTCTCACCCCATCAAATTTTGAAACGAGATTTCTTTCCCATGAAAGAGAATTAGAAGACCTCCGATTGGTAGAAATTTCACCACTTTTGGACTTAAAGTGAGAGAGTTATAGAGGTTTTAATTTTGGGTGACGTTTCGCATACTCTTTGAAAAACGGACAACAACTCTCTCACCCCAATGATTTTTAAAACAAGATTTCTTTTCCCGGAAAGAGAATTTGAAGATTGGTAGAAATTTCACCACTTTTGAACTTAAAGTCAGAGAGTTACACAGGTTTTAATTTTGGATGACGTCTCGCACACTCTTTATAAAACGGACTACAACTCTCTCATCCCAACAAAATTTGAAATTAGATTTCTTTCCGAAGAAAAAGAATCTTAGGACATCTGATTGGTAGAAATTTCACAACTTTTTGACTTCAAATGAGAGAGTTAGGGATGTTTTAATTTTGGGTGACGTTTCACACACTCTTTATAAAATGGACCAAAACTCTCTCATCCCACCGAATTTTTAAATGAGATTTTTTTTCTTGAAAGAGAATTTGAAGACATCTAATTGATAGAAATTTCTCCAGTTTTCGACTTAAAATAAGTGAGTTATGAAAGTTTTAATTTTGGGTGACGTTTCACAAACTCTTTATAAAATGGTCCAAAACTCACTCATTCTACCGTATTTTTAAATGAGATTTTTTTCGTTGAAAGAGAATTTGAAGTCCTCTAATTTGTTAGAAATTTCACCACATTTCGACTTGAAATGAGAGACTTATCGTAGTTTTAATTTTGGGTGACGTTTCGCACACTCTTTTTAAGACGGACAACAACTCTCTCACCCCATCAAATTTTGAAACGAGATTTCGCACTTAATATGAGGGAGTTATTGAGGTTTTAATTTGGGTGACGTTTAACACACTCTTTATGAAACGGACTATATCTCTCTCACCCCATCAAATTTTGAAACGAGATTTCTTTCCCATGAAAGAGAATTAGAAGACCCCCGATTGGTAGAAATTTCACCACTTTTAGACTTAAAGTGAGAGAGTTATAGAGGTTTTAATCTTGGGTGACGTTTCGCACACTGTTTCTAAAACGGACAACAACTCTCTCACCCCAACGATTTTTAAAGGAAGATTTCTTTTCCCGGAAAGAGAATTTGAAGATTGGTAGAAATTTTACCACTTTTGAACTTAAAGTCAGAGAGTTACACAGGTTTTAATTTTGGATGACGTGTCGCACACTCTTTATAAAACGGACTACAACTCTCTCATCCCAACAAAATTTGAAATGAGATTTCTTTCCGAAGAAAAAGAATCTTAGGACATCTGATTGGTAGAAATTTCACAACTTTTTGGCTTCAAATGAGAGAGTTATGTAAGTTTTAATTTTGGGTGACGTTTCACACACTCTTTATAAAATGGACCAAAACTCTCTCATCCCACCGAATTTTTAAATGAGATTTTTTTTCTTGAAAGAGAATTTGAAGACATCTAATTGATAGAAATTTCTCCAGTTTTCGACTTAAAATAAGTGAGTTATGGAAGTTTTAATTTTGGGTGACGTTTCACAAACTCTTTATAAAATGGTCCAAAACTCTCTCATCCTACCGAATTTTTAAATGAGATTTTTTTCGTTGAAAGAGAATTTGAAGTCCTCTAATTTGTTAGATATTTCACCACATTTCGACTTGAAATGAGAGACTTATGGTAGTTTTAATTTTGGGTGACGTTTCGCACACTCTTTTTAAGACGGACAACAACTCTCTCACCCCATCAAATTTTGAAACGAGATTTCGCACTTAATATGAGGGAGTTATTGAGGTTTTAATTTGGGTGACGTTTTAACACACTCTTTATGAAACGCACTATATCTCTCTCACCTCATCAAATTTTGAAACGAGATTTCTTTCCCATGAAAGAGAATTAGAAGACCTCCGATTGGTAGAAATTTCACCACTTTTGGACTTAAAGTGAGAGAGTTATAGAGGTTTTAATTTTGGGTGACGTTTCGCATACTCTTTGAAAAACGGACAACAACTCTCTTACCCCAATGATTTTTAAAACAAGATTTCTTTTCCCGGAAAGAGAATTTGAAGATTGGTAGAAATTTTACCACTTTTGAACTTAAAGTCAGAGAGTTACACAGGTTTTAATTTTGGATGACGTGTCGCACACTCTTTATAAAACGGACTACAACTCTCTCATCCCAACAAAATTTGAAATGAGATTTCTTTCCGAAGAAAAAGAATCTTAGGACATCTGATTGGAAGAAATTTCACAACTTTTTGACTTCAAATGAGAGAGTTATGGAAGTTTTAATTTTGGGTGACGTTTCACACACTCTTTATAAAATGGACCAAAACTCTCTCATCCCACCGAATTTTTAAATGAGATTTTTTTTCTTGAAAGAGAATTTGAAGACATTTAATTGATAGAAATTTCTCCAGTTTTCGACTTAAAATAAGTGAGTTATGAAAGTTTTAATTTTGGGTGACGTTTCACAAACTCTTTATAAAATGGTCCAAAACTCTCTCATCCTACCGAATTTTTCAATGAGATTTTTTTCGTTGAAAGAGAATTTGAAGTCCTCTAATTTGTTAGATATTTCAACACATTTCGACTTGAAATGAGAGACTTATGGTAGTTTTAATTTTGGGTGACGTTTCGCACTCTTTTTAAGACGGACAACAACTCTCTCACCCCATCAAATTTTGAAACGAGATTTCGCACTTAATATGAGGGAGTTATTGAGGTTTTAATTTGGGTGACGTTTTAACACACTCTTTATGAAACGGACTATATCTCTCTCACCCCATCAAATTTTGAAACGAGATTTCTTTCCCATGAAAGAGAATTAGAAGACCCCCGATTGGTAGAAATTTCACCACTTTTGGACTTAAAGTGAGAGAGTTATAGAGGTTTTAATCTTGGGTGACGTTTCGCACACTGTTTCTAAAACGGACAACAACTCTCTCACCCCAACTATTTTTAAAACAAGATTTCTTTTCCCGGAAAGAGAATTTGAAGATTGGTAGAAATTTTACCACTTTTGAACTTAAAGTTAGAGAGTTACACAGGTTTTAATTTTGGATGACGTGGCGCACACTCTTTATAAAACGGACTACAACTCTCTCATCCCAACAAAATTTGAAATGAGATTTCTTTCCGAAGAAAAAGAATCTTAGGACATCTGATTGGTAGAAATTTCACAACTTTTTGACTTCAAATGAGAGAGTTATGGAAGTTTTAATTTTGGGTGACGTTTCACACACTCTTTATAAAATGGACCAAAACTCTCTAATCCCACCGAATTTTTAAATGAGATTTTTTTTCTTGAAAGAGAATTTGAAGACATCTAATTGATAGAAATTTCTCCAGTTTTCGACTTAAAATAAGTGAGTTATGAAAGTTTTAATTTTGGGTGACGTTTCACAAACTCTTTATAAAATGGTCCAAAACTCTCTCATCCTACCGAATTTTTAAATGAGATTTTTTTCGTTGAAAGAGAATTTGAAGTCCTCTAATTTGTTAGATATTTCACCACATTTCGACTTGAAATGAGAGACTTATGGTAGTTTTAATTTTGGGTGACGTTTCGCACACTCTTTTTAAGACGTACAACAACTCTCTCACCCCATCAAATTTTGAAACGAGATTTCGCACTTAATATGAGGGAGTTATTGAGGTTTTAATTTGGGTGACGTTTTAACACACTCTTTATGAAACAGACTATATCTCTCTCACCCCATCAAATTTTGAAACGAGATTTCTTTCCCATGAAAGAGAATTAGAAGACCTCCGATTGGTAGAAATTTCACCACTTTTGGACTTAAAGTGAGAGAGTTATAGAGGTTTTAATTTTGGGTGACGTTTCGCATACTCTTTGAAAAACGGACAACAACTCTCTCACCCCAATGATTTTTAAAACAAGATTTCTTTTCCCGGAAAGAGAATTTGAAGATTGAAAGAAATTTTACCACTTTTGAACTTAAAGTAAGAGAGTTACACAGGTTTTAATTTTGGATGACGTGTCGCACACTCTTTATAAAACGGACTACAACTCTCTCATCCCAACAAAATTTGAAATGAGATTTCTTTCCGAAGAAAAAGAATCTTAGGACATCTGATTGGTAGAAATTTCACAACTTTTTGACTTCAAATGAGAGAGTTATGGAAGTTTTAATTTTGGGTGACGTTTCACACACTCTTTATAAAATGGACCAAAACTCTCTCATCCCACCGAATTTTTAAATGAGATTTTTTTTCTTGAAAGAGAATTTGAAGACATCTAATTGATAGAAATTTCTCCAGTTTTCGACTTAAAATAAGTGAGTTATGAAAGTTTTAATTTTGGGTGACGTTTCACAAACTCTTTATAAAATGGTCCAAAACTCTCTCATCCTACCGAATTTTTAAATGAGATTTTTTTCGTTGAAAGAGAATTTGAAGTCCTCTAATTTGTTAGATATTTCACCACATTTCGACTTGAAATGAGAGACTTATGGTAGTTTTAATTTTGGGTGACGTTTCGCACACTCTTTTTAAGACGGACAACAACTCTCTCACCCCATCAAATTTTGAAACGAGATTTCGCACTTAATATGAGGGAGTTATTGAGGTTTTAATTTGGGTGATGTTTTAACACACTCTTTATGAAACAGACTATATCTCTCTCACCCCATCAAGTTTTGAAACGAGATTTCTTTCCCATGAAAGAGAATTAGAAGACCTCCGATTGGTAGAAATTTCACCACTTTTGGACTTAAAGTGAGAGAGTTATAGACGTTTTAATTTTGGGTGACGTTTCGCATACTCTTTGAAAAACGGACAACAACTCTCTTACCCCAATGATTTTTAAAACAAGATTTCTTTTCCCGGAAAGAGAATTTGAAGATTGGTAGAAATTTTACCACTTTTGAACTTAAAGTCAGAGAGTTACACAGGTTTTAATTTTGGATGACGTGTCGCACACTCTTTATAAAACGGACTACAACTCTCTCATCCCAACAAAATTTGAAATGAGATTTCTTTCCGAAGAAAAAGAATTTTAGGACATTTGATTGGTAGAAATTTCACAACTTTTTGACTTCAAATGAGAGAGTTATGGAAGTTTTAATTTTGGGTGACGTTTCACACACTCTTTATAAAATAGACCAAAACTCTCTCATCCCACCGAATTTTTAAATGAGATTTTTTTTCTTGAAAGAGAATTTGAAGACATCTAATTGATAGAAATTTCACCAGTTTTCGACTTAAAATAAGTGAGTTATGAAAGTTTTAATTTTGGGTGACGTTTCACAAACTCTTTATAAAATGGTCCAAAACTCTCTCATCCTACCGAATTTTTAAATGAGATTTTTTTCGTTGAAAGAGAATTTGAAGTCCTCTAATTTGTTAGATATTTCACCACATTTCGACTTGAAATAAGAGACTTATGGTAGTTTTAATTTTGGGTGACGTTTCGCACACTCTTTTTAAGACGGACAACAACTCTCTCACCCCATCAAATTTTGAAACGAGATTTCGCACTTAATATGAGGGAGTTATTGAGGTTTTAATTTGGGTGACGTTTTAACACACTCTTTATGAAACGGACTATATCTCTCTCACCCCATCAAATTTTGAAACGAGATTTCTTTCCCATGAAAGAGAATTAGAAGACCTCCGATTGGTAGAAATTTCACCACTTTTGGACTTAAAGTGAGAGAGTTATAGAGGTTTTAATTTTGGGTGACGTTTCGCATACTCTTTGAAAAACGGACAACAACTCTCTTACCCCAATGATTTTTAAAACAAGATTTCTTTTCCCGGAAAGAGAATTTGAAGATTGGTAGAAATTTTACCACTTTTGAACTTAAAGTTAGAGAGTTACACAGGTTTTAATTTTGGATGACGTGGCGCACACTCTTTATAAAACGGACTACAACTCTCTCATCCCAACAAAATTTGAAATGAGATTTCTTTCCGAAGAAAAAGAATCTTAGGACATCTGATTGGTAGAAATTTCACAACTTTTTGACTTCAAATGAGAGAGTTATGGAAGTTTTAATTTTGGGTGACGTTTCACACACTCTTTATAAAATGGACCAAAACTCTCTAATCCCACCGAATTTTTAAATGAGATTTTTTTTCTTGAAAGAGAATTTGAAGACATCTAATTGATAGAAATTTCTCCAGTTTTCGACTTAAAATAAGTGAGTTATGAAAGTTTTAATTTTGGGTGACGTTTCACAAACTCTTTATAAAATGGTCCAAAACTCTCTCATCCTACCGAATTTTTAAATGAGATTTTTTTCGTTGAAAGAGAATTTGAAGTCCTCTAATTTGTTAGATATTTCACCACATTTCGACTTGAAATGAGAGACTTATGGTAGTTTTAATTTTGGGTGACGTTTCGCACACTCTTTTTAAGACGTACAACAACTCTCTCACCCCATCAAATTTTGAAACGAGATTTCGCACTTAATATGAGGGAGTTATTGAGGTTTTAATTTGGGTGACGTTTTAACACACTCTTTATGAAACAGACTATATCTCTCTCACCCCATCAAATTTTGAAACGAGATTTCTTTCCCATGAAAGAGAATTAGAAGACCTCCGATTGGTAGAAATTTCACCACTTTTGGACTTAAAGTGAGAGAGTTATAGAGGTTTTAATTTTGGGTGACGTTTCGCATACTCTTTGAAAAACGGACAACAACTCTCTCACCCCAATGATTTTTAAAACAAGATTTCTTTTCCCGGAAAGAGAATTTGAAGATTGAAAGAAATTTTACCACTTTTGAACTTAAAGTAAGAGAGTTACACAGGTTTTAATTTTGGATGACGTGTCGCACACTCTTTATAAAACGGACTACAACTCTCTCATCCCAACAAAATTTGAAATGAGATTTCTTTCCGAAGAAAAAGAATCTTAGGACATCTGATTGGTAGAAATTTCACAACTTTTTGACTTCAAATGAGAGAGTTATGGAAGTTTTAATTTTGGGTGACGTTTCACACACTCTTTATAAAATGGACCAAAACTCTCTCATCCCACCGAATTTTTAAATGAGATTTTTTTTCTTGAAAGAGAATTTGAAGACATCTAATTGATAGAAATTTCTCCAGTTTTCGACTTAAAATAAGTGAGTTATGAAAGTTTTAATTTTGGGTGACGTTTCACAAACTCTTTATAAAATGGTCCAAAACTCTCTCATCCTACCGAATTTTTAAATGAGATTTTTTTCGTTGAAAGAGAATTTGAAGTCCTCTAATTTGTTAGATATTTCACCACATTTCGACTTGAAATGAGAGACTTATGGTAGTTTTAATTTTGGGTGACGTTTCGCACACTCTTTTTAAGACGGACAACAACTCTCTCACCCCATCAAATTTTGAAACGAGATTTCGCACTTAATATGAGGGAGTTATTGAGGTTTTAATTTGGGTGACGTTTTAACACACTCTTTATGAAACAGACTATATCTCTCTCACCCCATCAAATTTTGAAACGAGATTTCTTTCCCATGAAAGAGAATTAGAAGACCTCCGATTGGTAGAAATTTCACCACTTTTGGACTTAAAGTGAGAGAGTTATAGACGTTTTAATTTTGGGTGACGTTTCGCATACTCTTTGAAAAACGGACAACAACTCTCTTACCCCAATGATTTTTAAAACAAGATTTCTTTTCCCGGAAAGAGAATTTGAAGATTGGTAGAAATTTTACCACTTTTGAACTTAAAGTCAGAGAGTTACACAGGTTTTAATTTTGGATGACGTGTCGCACACTCTTTATAAAACGGACTACAACTCTCTCATCCCAACAAAATTTGAAATGAGATTTCTTTCCGAAGAAAAAGAATTTTAGGACATTTGATTGGTAGAAATTTCACAACTTTTTGACTTCAAATGAGAGACTTATGGAAGTTTTAATTTTGGGTGACGTTTCACACACTCTTTATAAAATAGACCAAAACTCTCTCATCCCACCGAATTTTTAAATGAGATTTTTTTTCTTGAAAGAGAATTTGAAGACATCTAATTGATAGAAATTTCACCAGTTTTTGACTTAAAATAAGTGAGTTATGAAAGTTTTAATTTTGGGTGACGTTTCACAAACTCTTTATAAAATGGTCCAAAACTCTCTCATCCTACCGAATTTTTAAATGAGATTTTTTTCGTTGAAAGAGAATTTGAAGTCCTCTAATTTGTTAGATATTTCACCACATTTCGACTTGAAATGAGAGACTTATGGTAGTTTTAATTTTGGGTGACGTTTCGCACACTCTTTTTAAGACGGACAACAACTCTCTCACCCCATCAAATTTTGAAACGAGATTTCGCACTTAATATGAGGGAGTTATTGAGGTTTTAATTTGGGTGACGTTTTAACACACTCTTTATGAAACGGACTATATCTCTCTCACCCCATCAAATTTTGAAACGAGATTTCTTTCCCATGAAAGAGAATTAGAAGACCTCCGATTGGTAGAAATTTCACCACTTTTGGACTTAAAGTGAGAGAGTTATAGAGGTTTTAATTTTGGGTGACGTTTCGCATACTCTTTGAAAAACGGACAACAACTCTCTTACCCCAATGATATTTAAAACAAGATTTCTTTTCCCGGAAAGAGAATTTGAAGATTGGTAGAAATTTTACCACTTTTGAACTTAAAGTCAGAGAGTTATACAGGTTTTAATTTTGGATGACGTGTCGCACACTCTTTATAAAACGGACTACAACTCTCTCATCCCAACAAAATTTGAAATGAGATTTCTTTCCGAAGAAAAAGAATTTTAGGACATCTGATTGGTAGAAATTTCACAACTTTTTGACTTCAAATGAGAGAGTTATGGAAGTTTTAATTTTGGGTGACATTTCACACACTCTTTATAAAATGGACCAAAACTCTCTCATCCCACCGAATTTTTAAATGAGATTTTTTTTCTTGAAAGAGAATTTGAAGACATCTAATTGATAGAAATTTCTCCAGTTTTCGACTTAAAATAAGTGAGTTATGAAAGTTTTAATTTTGGGTGACGTTTCACAAACTCTTTATAAAATGGTCCAAAACTCTCTCATCCTACCGAATTTTTAAATGAGATTTTTTTCGTTGAAAGAGAATTTGAAGTCCTCTAATTTGTTAGATATTTCACCACATTTCGACTTGAAATGAGAGACTTATGGTAGTTTTAATTTTGGGTGACGTTTCGCACACTCTTTTTAAGACGGACAACAACTCTCTCACCCCATCAAATTTTGAAACGAGATTTCGCACTTAATATGAGGGAGTTATTGAGGTTTTAATTTGGGTGACGTTTTAACACACTCTTTATGAAACGGACTATATCTCTCTCACCCCATCAAATTTTGAAACGAGATTTCTTTCCCATGAAAGAGAATTAGAAGACCTCCGATTGGTAGAAATTTCACCACTTTTGGACTTAAAGTGAGAGAGTTATAGAGGTTTTAATTTTGGGTGACGTTTCGCATACTCTTTGAAAAACGGACAACAACTCTCTTACCCCAATGATTTTTAAAACAAGATTTCTTTTCCCGGAAAGAGAATTTGAAGATTGGTAGAAATTTTACCACTTTTGAACTTAAAGTCAGAGAGTTACACAGGTTTTAATTTTTGATGACGTGTCGCACACTCTTTATAAAACGGACTACAACTCTCTCATCCCAACAAAATTTGAAATGAGATTTCTTTCCGAAGAAAAAGAATTTTAGGACATCTGATTGGTAGAAATTTCACAACTTTTTGACTTCAAATGAGAGAGTTATGGAAGTTTTAATTTTGGGTGACGTTTCACACACTCTTTATAAAATGGACCAAAACTCTCTCATCCCACCGAATTTTTAAATGAGATTTTTTTTCTTGAAAGAGAATTTGAAGACATCTAATTGATAGAAATTTCTCCAGTTTTCGACTTAAAATAAGTGAGTTATGAAAGTTTTAATTTTGGGTGACGTTTCACAAACTCTTTATAAAATGGTCCAAAATTCTCTCATCCTACCGAATTTTTAAATGAGATTTTTTTCGTTGAAAGAGAATTTGAAGTCCTCTAATTTGTTAGATATTTCACCACATTTCGACTTGAAATGAGAGACTTATGGTAGTTTTAATTTTGGGTGACGTTTCGCACACTCTTTTTAAGACGGACAACAACTCTCTCACCCCATCAAATTTTGAAACGAGATTTCGCACTTAATATGAGGGAGTTATTGAGGTTTTAATTTGGGTGACGTTTTAACACACTCTTTATGAAACGGACTATATCTCTCTCACCCCATCAAATTTTGAAACGAGATTTCTTTCCCATGAAAGAGAATTAGAAGACCTCCGATTGGTAGAAATTTCACCACTTTTGGACTTAAAGTGAGAGACTTATAGAGGTTTTAATTTTGGGTGACGTTTCGCATACTCTTTGAAAAACGGACAACAACTCTCTCACCCTAATGATTTTTATAACAAGATTTCTTTTCCCGGAAAGAGAATTTGAAGATTGGTTGAAATTTCACCACTTTTGAACTTAAAGTCAGAGAGTTACACAGGTTTTAATTTTGGATGACGTCTCGCACACTCTTTATAAAACGGACTACAACTCTCTCATCCCAACAAAATTTGAAATTAGATTTCTTTCCGAAGAAAAAGAATCTTAGGACATCTGATTGGTAGAAATTTCACAACTTTTTGACTTCAAATGAGAGAGTTATGGAAGTTTTAATTTTGGGTGACGTTTCACACACTGTTTATAAAATGGACCAAAACTCTCTCATCCCACCGAATTTTTAAATGAGATTTTTTTTCTTGAAAGAGAATTTGAAGACATCTAATTGATAGAAATTTCTCCAGTTTTCGATTTAAAATAAGTGAGTTATGAAAGTTTTAATTTTGGGTGACGTTTCACAAACTCTTTATAAAATGGTCCAAAACTCACTCATCCTACCGTATTTTTAAATGAGATTTTTTTCGTTGAAAGAGAATTTGAAGTCCTCTAATTTGTTAGAAATTTCACCACATTTCGACTTGAAATGAGATACTTATGGTAGTTTTAATTTTGGGTGACGTTTCGCACACTCTTTTTAAGACGGACAACAACTCTTTCACCCCATCAAATTTTGAAACGAGATTTCGCACTTAATATGAGGGAGTTATTGAGGTTTTAATTTGGGTGACGTTTAACACACTCTTTATGAAACGGACTATAACTCTGTCACCCCAACGAATTTTGAAACGAGATTTCTTTCCCATGAAAGAGAATTGAATACCTCCGATTGGTAGAAATTTCACCACTTTTGGACTTAAAGTGAGAGAGTTATAGAGGTTTTAATTTTGGGTGACGTTTCGCACACTGTTTCTAAAACGGACAACAACTCTCTCACCCCAACGATTTTTAAAGCAAGATTTCTTTCCCCGGAAAGAGAATTTGAAGACTGGTAGAAATTTCACCCCTTTTGAACTTAAAGTCAGAGAGTTGCAGAGGTTTTAATTTTGGATGACCTTTTGCACACTCTTTATAAAACGGACTACAACTCTCTCATTCCAACAAATTTTGAAATGAGATTTCTTTCCCAAGAAAAAGAATCTTAGGACATCTGATTGGTAGAAATTTCACAACTACCTAAAGAACTTGTTTCCTCTTGATGACCCCCCTGGAAATGATCATGATCCCTCAACTCACTTCAAGCGAGGTACTCGAATGCGCAAAAGGTTCACTAAAAACCCAGCTCAGCCTTCCCTCTCTCAAAAAAAATCAAAGAAGTCGACTGGTTCATCTTCCAAAACCCTTTCTCCTCGAAAATCCCACACCCCTCAAGCCATCCTTTGTGCTCCACCCTCACCCACCCTCAACAACTTCCTACCTTTGGAATGGCAAAATGGAGAAGATGAGAATGATGGAGGGAAACATTCCTTATTTGGCAGTTCCTCCATTGATCCAGAAAACCAGGGAACAAACCTCCCCATTCAGGGAAAAGGGTATTGTCCAGCAGTCTGTTCTGTGAACCCTGTCAGTCAACACCTACCCTCTGCTGTCTCCTCTGTCCCAATATTATCTGTCCCCAATCCTTTAACCCCAGGTCACAGCCCTATCCTCAACCAAAAGCTAATTGCAGCTGCTAAAGGGGACAATATTCACCAACCACTGCCTCGAGTTCCTCAACTCACCAACCCAGCAGTGTTGACTGACGAGAGACCAGGTCTGATCTCTGCCTCCTCTGCTGGAAATGGAAAAGGCATCTTTACCCCTGGGAGGGAAAGTGAATTCCCTGTCCTTGAAACCAATTCGAATTCTACAGCAACTAAAGAGAAACCTGCAAAATCTCTGTCTACCTCAGAATCCAATGCAAACCCAACTTGGTCTACCCTATTCTCTAACCCTTCATCTTCTTCCCCTGAAATCCCTCCATTACCTTATTCAAAACCAGAGATTGCAGAGGATGGATCTCCATGCTTTGAATTTGAAGAACCAGAGTTCAATGAATCCTCCAGCAGATGGATCAACTGCCTTATTGGATATTACCTTGGAAAAAGACCGTATTTCCCTGCCCTTAAATCTCATCTGCTCAAAGCCTGGAAATTAAAAGGAGATTTCGAACTGTTTGCCCTTGCAGGGGGTTTCTTTCTTTTCAAATTCAGAAACGAAGAAGATTGCAACTCCATTCTCCAATCCCATCATTCTTACGGAGGCCACCCCCTAATTCTGAGGAAATGGCTCCATGATATGCCCTTTGAAAAACTAAGCTTATCTTCTATTCCTGTGTGGATCAGACTCCCTGGCCTTCATTTGAAATTCTGGACAACCACAAACCTCTGTAAAGTCGCGAGTGGTGTGGGCAAACCATTGTATATGGATCCTTATACTTTAAATGGTACTCGGCCTACCTATGCCAGGATTTACGTAGAAGTCGATGCTTCCTCTGATTTCCCAACTCATGTTACTCTAAAAACTCCTTCTGGAGTCATAAAGCAGCCAGTCGAATATGACTGGAAACCTTCACCATGTCAAGCTTGTAAAACCTTTAGTCACTCCCCGGCAACTTGCCCTCATACTCCCAAAGAAAATCCCAAAGAAAAGGTTGAGAAAAAACAATGGAAACTGAAAGCTAAATCTGACCCGATTCATTCCACTCCTCCTGCTGTTGAGGGCCAGGAGATTTTTGTGGATGAGCAATCCCGAACCACTTTCCTTCCTTCCTTTCAGCATCTCCCTGAAAAAATCATTCAGTCAGCTCCAATCCCTCTTTGCTCCAAAGAAATCCCGCCTAATAGTTCTGAGCCTAAATCACCCTCTCAATCCATTGATCTCTCTTTTCCAAAAGTTCACAATTCTTTCTCCATTTTGGAGGAACTTGATGAATCATTTGAATCTCCCCAGAGTATTCCAAAAGAACAAGTGTGTACCACTTTCCAAAGCCTCACAGGCCGTTCTCCCACTCCTAAATCTGTCATTGATGATGAAGATCGCGGCTTGGAACGTTAGGGGCCTCGGGTCTCAAATAAAGAGGAAGGATATCGGCAATGTCCTTCTCAAAAATAAAATTCCCCTCATCTGTGTATCTGAAACCAGAGCTCCTAAAGGAAAAATGGAAGAATATATCTCTGATATAAAAGATGGCTGGCTTTCCGTTGACAATTATGATCACGCCGAAAATGGTCGTATCTGGATCATCTGGGACCCAAATCTGCTCCACTTTCAGCTCCAGGAAAGTTCCCCTCAATTCATTTATGGTAACGTTTCTTTTCTGCAATCAAATTTTTCTTTCCTGCTAACTGCTGTGTATGCTCACAATTCTGGCTCTAGCCGAAGAGTTTTATGGGAAGATATTAGGCTTATTGCGTCCGGGCATTCAGAAAATTGGATTGTCTTAGGGGATTTCAACACTACTAGATTCTCCGATGAACGATTCGGAGGAGCTCTTCCGGTCAGTAAAGATCTTGAGGATTTTAACAACTGTATCATTGACTGCTCCCTAACAGATTTAAAAGCCCTCGGCTCTCAATTCTCCTGGAACAACAAATCCCGATCCAATAACTTAAAGCTCCGAACCCTTGATAGAGCCTTAGTTAATCACGATTGGATTAACTCCTTCCCCCTTTCAACTGCTCAATTTCTCCCTCCCGGTCTTTCTGATCATGCCCCAATCGTTGTTAACCTCCAAAACCACCAAAGTTTGGGTGCTAAACCCTTCATATTTCATAATATGTGGACTGAAGATATATCCATCTTCCCCATTGTTGAGAAAGCCTGGAATAGGAAAATTGTCGGCAACCCAATGTATCGTTTGACCCAGAAGCTGAAATTTGTGAAGAATGAAATTAAAAACTAGAATGCTCACATTTTTGGTAGAATCGATGTATTGGCCCCTTTGTACCGCAAAGAGTTGGAAGAGATTCAAATGAAAGCTGCTGCTGACCCTGGGAACAGTACTCTAAAAGAAGAAGAACGCCAAACTAACGAAAAATTCCTCCGCACTGCAAAGTTGGAAGAATCTCTGCTTCGACAGAAATCCCGGATTGATTGGCTAAATCTTGGAGATTCAAATTCTCATTTCTTTCATACCGTGATAAACTCCCGCCGGAACTCAAATACCATTCAGGGTCTTGCAAATGGCAGTGGTGAATTCACTACAGAACCTGATCAAATCTCCAATATTCTGGTTTCCTATTTCAAAAACATTCTCAATTCTCAGCCTCCCAACCAGATCCTCTCAACCCCTGAGCCTAGTCGCACTATCTCTGCTGCTGTGGCTGAAGAGCTTACGGCTGAGTTCTCCTCAGAAGAAATTGAAGCAGTCGTATACTCTTCAAGGGAGGACAAAGCCCCTGGGCCTGACGGATTTAATGGTCATTTCTTCAAAAAATTCTGGTATCTTGTTGGAAATGACACCATTGAAGCCATACAAATTTTTTTCAAATCTGGAAAGTTGCTCACTGAAATGAATGCTACATTTATCTCTCTTATTCCCAAATGTTCCGGAGCTTCTTCACCTGATCAATACAGGCCTATTTCCTTATGCAACTTCATTTATAAAGTGATAACCAAACTGTTGGCCAATCGGTTAAAAAGGAGCATGAATCTGATCATCAGTCCGGCGCAATCCGCATTCATCAAGGGCAGACTTATCCAAGATAACATTTTGCTAGCTCATGACCTCTGCCACAGATTCCATTGTAAAAGATTCAAAAATGCCATGTGTGTTAAAATGGATCTAAGGAAAGCTTTTGACAATGTCAGGCATGATTCCCTCCTTGATTTCCTGAAAAAGATTGGATTTAATGAAAAGTGGAGAAATTGGATCAGACAATGCATTTCGACCCCCTGCTTTTCTGTCCTCGTCAACGGTACGCCGAAAGGGTACTTCAAATCTTCCAATGGCCTCAGACAAGGTGACCCTCTCTCCCCTCTTTTGTTTTGCATAGTTATGGAAATGTATTCTGTCATTATCGAAGCCTCGGCTCTCCAAGCCAGCAATCCCCCCTCATTCTCTAGAGGCCCTCTTCGCATATCCCATTTGCTGTTTGCTGACGATGTGCTGCTGTTCTCGGAAGCTTCCCTAACCGCTGTCTCGGAGATCAACAACTGCCTCTCTGAATTCAAGAAAAGTACTGGCTTGGATGTCAATAGAAGCAAATGTGAAGTTTTTTTCGCCGCAGTGCCCCTCTCCCTGAAAAGAAGAATATGTAATTCACTCACTATTACTGAAGGCTCCCTACCAGTAAAATATTTGGGATTGCCCCTCTTCTCCTCTCGGATGACTGCAAAAGAATGCTCCCCCCTGATATCTAAAATCAGGAAAAGAATATCTCTCTGGTCTAATCGATTTCTCTCCAGGGCTGGCAGGATTGAGCTCATCAAGTCTGTCCTTAATTCCTTCCAGCTGTTTTGGTCTGCTGCTTTCAATATCCCTGTGGGGGTGCTGAACTCCATTGAAAAAATTTTTAGGGACTTTTTATGGGCTGGCTCTTCTATGCACAAGAAATATCATTCTATCGCTTGGGAAACTATCTGTCGCCCAAAAGATGAAGGAGGTCTGGGCATCAGAAAACTGGGAGATCTAAATTCTGCAGCTCAGCTCAAGTTACTTTGGCATATCGTTGACAAAAGAAATACTCCCTGGGTTCAATGGTTCTATCTGAAATATATTCAAAAAAAGAATTTCTGGCAGATGCCCATTCCCTCAAATCCATCCTCGGTGGCTCGAAGTATCCTCAATTCCAGAAAAGAGGCTCAAAAGTTCATTTGTTATGCTGTGGGAGCTGGAAAAGGCATAAATTTTTGGAAGGATCCCTAGCACCCAAATGGTCCAATTGATTCTCAAACTTCAGTGGGAAGGATGATCTACAACATCCCTCGCAATGCAACCATTGAAGACGTTCGGCTGAATGGAACTTGGGATACCGCTCTTATCTCACCCCCGTATAATTTGGGTAGCATCCTTAACTCGGCTATTTATCATCTATCCCCTGTTGATAACACTGTTATTTGGAAACCAGAGACGAATGGTACATTCTCTATACGAAGTGCTTGGGAGCAAATTCGTCACAAAAATGAAAAACCTTGTTGGTTTCGATCCATCTGGTTCCATGGATATATCCCTCGGCATTGTATGATAGCTTGGCAAGCGATTCAAGGTAAACTCAGCACTATTGATCGTCTCCAATTTCTGGGCAGCTCAAGAGATCCTCGGTGCATCTTGTGTAACCAAGAACAAGAATCTCATGATCACTTATTCTTTAACTGTGCATTCTCTTCCTGGATTTGGAGAAACGTTTTACGGAGGTTCAAGCAGAGAAGAAAACCAGCAAACTCCCTGAGAGCGAAAGAAGAATGGATGCGGTTCACATTTCAAGGAAAAAATCAGATATCCACCGCCATTAAAGTTGCGTTCTCGGCTGCGATTTATAGCATTTGGGCTGAAAGAATTCCAGATTATTTAACCAAAAGTCGACCCACAAGCAAATTGTTCTGCGAAACATCCTATTCGTAATCCAAAATAGAATATCCTACCTGCTGCTATATGACTTGAAATCTGAGAGGAACGAAGATATCGCTGCCAATCTCAGGATATGTCTGCTTCCTCGCCCATGCTTTCCAAAGTTCTGTAGCTGGATTCCCCCAAGCCTTCCCTTCCTCAAGCTGAATTCTGATGCTTCGCTCTCCGGGGATTATGGATCAATTGGAGGTATTGTTCGAAATGAAAAAGGAGAACCGTATGTTATGTATTCTGTCAATAGGCTGCCCGAATCCATAAATGTGCTTGATATGGAAGCTATTGCATTTGGACTTAAATCTGCCCTTCAAGTGAACATTCAACACATCTGGATCGAAACTGATTCCTCAATTGCTGAAAAAATTATATCGGGAGTCCTTCGCTGCCCTTGGAAAATGCTTACTACGCTGGATTCTATAAAACTCTCCCTCTCCTTTTTCACAGCGTGGAAAATCTCCCATGTCTGGAGGGAGGCAAATAGAGCAGCTGATTTTTTGTCCAAAGTGGATTGTACGTGCAAAGGAACAAATATAGATACCAATCTTATCCCCTCTGCTCTTGCTGATATTCTCACTGATGACTTCTCCGGGAGGGTATACACTCGGTTGTAACATGGGCGCAGATCCTGCTCATTTTCCCAGTTCTTGGGCTCCTTCCCATAGTCCCAATGTCGATTATTTTGAGTCTTCCTGCTGGATCCCTAGTTGGTCGGGAAGGTCCTTTCCCATATCTCAAGGGATCGAATGGATCCAATCCTCAATTCAAATGCTATGGATGTTGGACTGCAGAGAGGATGTTCCCTTCGGAAACTTGGTCACTCCTCCGAATGGCATTTGTTTTTTCTATTATTTTTCTTGGCTGTTGATGTGCTGGGAGCTTGTTCCCTTCTTGTTGGCTTTTGAGCCTCCTTAGTTTGTATTTCTTATTTCCTTTTAATGAATCTGGTAGGGGTCCTGCCTAACCCCAGCTTGCCAACCAAAAAAAAAATAAAAAAAGAAATTTCACAACTTTTTGACTTCAAATGAGAGAGTTATGGAAGTTTTAATTTTGGGTGACGTTTCACACACTCTTTATAAAATGGACCAAAACTCTCTCTTCCCACCGAATTTTTAAATGAGATTTTTTTTCTTGAAAGAGAATTTGAAGACATCTAATTGATAGAAATTTCTCCAGTTTTCGACTTAAAATAAGTGAGTTACGAAAGTTTTAATTTTGGGTGACGTTTCACAAACTCTTTATAAAATGGTCCAAGACTCTCTCATCCTACCGAATTTTTAAATGAGATTTTTTTCGTTGAAAGAGAATTTGAAGTCCTCTAATTTGTTAGATATTTCACCACATTTCGACTTAAAATGAGAGACTTATGGTAGTTTTAATTTTGGGTGAAGTTTCGCACACTCTTTTTAAGACGGACAACAACTCTCTCACCCCATCAAATTTTGAAACGAGATTTCGCACTTAATATGAGGGAGTTATTGAGGTTTTAATTTGGGTGACGTTTAACACACTCTTTATGAAACGGACTATATCTCTCTCACCCCATCAAATTTTGAAACGAGATTTCTTTCCCATGAAAGAGAATTAGAAGACCCCCGATTGGTAGAAATTTCACCACTTTTGGACTTAAAGTGAGAGAGTTATATAGGTTTAAATTTTGGGTGACGTTTCGCACACTGTTTCTAAAACGGACAACAACTCTCTCACCCCAACGATTTTTAAAAGAAGATTTCTTTTCCCGGAAAGAGAATTTGAAGATTCGTAGAAATTTTACCACTTTTGAACTTAAAGTCAGAGAGTTACACAGGTTTTAATTTTGGATGACGTGTCGCACACTCTTTTTAAAACGGACTACAACTCTCTCATCCCAACAAAATTTGAAATTAGATTTCTTTCTCAAGAAAAAGAATCTTAGGACCTCCGATTGGTAGAAATTTCACCACTTTTTGACTTCAAATGAGAGAGTTATGGAAGTTTTAATTTTCGGTGACGTTTCACACACTCTTTTTAAAATGGACCAAAACTCTCTCATCCCACCGAATTTTTAAATGAGATTTTTTTACTTGAAAAAGAATTTGAAGACATCTAATTGATAGAAATTTCTAGACTTTTCGACTTAAAATGAGTGAGTTATGCACGTTTTAATTTTGGGTGACGTTTAACACACTCATTATAAAATGGTCCAAAACTCTCTTGCCCTACCGAATTTTTAAATGGGATTTTTTTCGTTGAAAGAGAATTTGAAGTCCACTAATTTGTTAGAAATTTCACCACATTTGGACTTGAAAAGAGAGACTAATGGTGGTTTTAATTTTGGGTGACGTTTCGCACACTCTTTTTAAGACGGACAACAACTCTCTCACCCCATCAAATTTTGAAACGAGATTTCGCACTTAATATGAGGGAGTTATTGAGGTTTTAATTTGGGTGACGTTTAACACACTCTTTATGAAACGGACTATATCTCTCTCACCCCATCAAATTTTGAAACGAGATTTCTTTCCCATGAAAGAGAATTAGAAGACCCCCGATTGGTAGAAATTTCACCACTTTTGGACTTAAAGTGAGAGAGTTATAGAGGTTTTAATTTTGGGTGACGTTTCGCATACTCTTTGAAAAATGGACAACAACTCTCTCACCCCAATGATTTTTAAAATAAGATTTCTTTTCTCGGAAAGAGAATTTGAAGATTGGTAGAAATTTCACCACTTTTGAACTTAATGTCAGAGAGTTACACAGGTTTTAATTTTGGATGACGTGTCGCACACTCTTTATAAAACGGACTACAACTCTCTCATCCCAACAAAATTTGAAATGAGATTTCTTTCCGAAGAAAAAGAATCTTAGGACATCTGATTGGTAGAAATTTCACAACTTTTTGACTTCAAAAGAGAGAGTTATGGAAGTTTTAATTTTCGGTGACGTTTCACACACTCTTTATAAAATGGACCAAAACTCTCTCATCCCACCGAATTTTTAAATGAGATTTTTTTTCTTGAAAGAGAATTTGAAGACATCTAATTGATAGAAATTTCTCCAGTTTTCGACTTAAAATAAGTGAGTTATGAAAGTTTTAATTTTGGGTGACGTTTCACAAACTCTTTATAAAATGGTCCAAAACTCTCTCATCCTACCGAATTTTTAAATGAGATTTTTTTCGTTGAAAGAGAATTTGAAGTCCTCTAATTTGTTAGATATTTCACCACATTTCGACTTGAAATGAGAGACTTATGATAGTTTTAATTTTGGCTGACGTTTCGCACACTCTTTTTAAGACGGACAATAACTCTCTCACCCCATAAAATTTTGAAACGAGATTTCGCACTTAATATGAGGGAGTTATTGAGGTTTTAATTTGGGTGACGTTTAACACACTCTTTATGAAACAGACTATATCTCTCTCACCCCATCAAATTTTGAAACGAGATTTCTTTCCCATGAAAGAGAATTAGAAGACCTCCGATTGGTAGAAATTTCACCACTCTTGGACTTAAAGTGAGAGTTATAGAGGTTTTAATTTTGGGTGACGTTTCGCATACTCTTTGAAAAACGGACAACAACTCTCTCACCCCAATGATTTTTAAAACAAGATTTCTTTTCCCGGAAAGGGAATTTGAAGATTGGTAGAAATCTCACCACTTTTGAACTTAAAGTCAGAGATTTACACAGGTTTTAATTTTGGATGACGTCTCGCACACTCTTTATAAAACGGATTACAACTCTCTCATCCCAACAAAATTTGAAATGAGATATCTTTCCGAAGAAAAAGAATCTTAGGACATCTGATTGGTAGAAATTTCGCAACTTTTTGACTTCAAATGAGAGAGTTATGGAAGTTTTAATTTTGGGTGACGTTTCACACACTCTTTATAAAATGGACCAAAACTCTCTCATCCCACCGAATTTTTAAATGAGATTTTTTTTCTTGAAAGAGAATTTCAAGACATCTAATTGATAGAAATTTCTCCAGTTTTCGACTTAAAATAAGTGAGTTATGAAATTTTTAATTTTGGGTGACGTTTCACAAACTCTTTATAAAATGGTCCAAAACTCTCTCATCCTACCGAATTTTTAAATGAGATTTTTTTCGTTGAAAGAGAATTTGAAGTCCTCTAATTTGTTAGATATTTCACCACATTTCGACTTGAAATGAGAGACTTATGGTAGTTTTAATTTTGGGTGACGTTTCGCACACTCTTTTTAAGAGGGACAACAACTCTCTCACCCCATCAAATTTTGAAACGAGATTTCATACTTAATATGAGGGAGTTATTGAGGTTTTAATTTGGGTGACGTTTAACACACTCTTTATGAAACGGACTATATCTCTCTCACCCCATCAAATTTTGAACGAGATTTCTTTCTCATGAAAGAAAATTAGAAGACCCCCGATTGGTAGAAATTTCACCACTTTTGGACTTAAAGTGAGAGAGTTATAGAGGTTTTAATTTTGGGTGACGTTTCGCACACTGTTTCTAAAACGGACAACAACTCTCTCTCACCCCAACGATTTTTAAAAGAAGATTTCTTTTACCGGAAAGAGAATTTGAAGATTGATAGAAATTTTACCACTTTTGAACTTAAAGTCAGAGAGTTACACAGGTTTTAATTTTGGATGACGTGTCGCACACTCTTTATAAAACGGACTACAACTCTCTCATCCCAACAAAATTTGAAATGAGATTTCTTTCCCAAGAAAAAGAATCTTAGGACCTCCGATTGGTAGAAATTTCACCACTTTTTGACTTCAAATGAGATAGTTATGGAAGTTTTAATTTTCGGTGACGTTTCACACACTCTTTTTAAATGGACCAAAACTCTCTCATCCCACCGAATTTTTAAATGAGATTTTTTTACTTGAAATAGAATTTGAAGACATCTAATTGATAGAAATTTCTCCACTTTTCGACTTAAAATGAGTGAGTTATGGACGTTTTAATTTTGGGTGACGTTTCACACAGTCATTATAAAATGGTCCAAAACTCTCTCGCCCTACCGAATTTTTAAATGGGATTTTTTTCGTTGAAAGAGAATTTGAAGTCCACTAATTTGTTAGAAATTTCACCACATTTGGACTTGAAAAGAGAGACTTATGGTGGTTTTAATTTTGGGTGACGTTTCGGACACTCTTTTTAAGACGGACAACAACTCTCTCACCCCAACGATTTTTAAAACAAGTTTTTTTTCCCCGGAAAGAGAATTTGAAGATTGGTAGAAATTTCACCACTTTTGAACTTAAAGTGAGAGAGTTGCAGAGGTTTTAATTTTGGATGACGTTTCGCACACTCTTTATAAAACGGACTACAACTCTCTCATCCCAACAAATTTTGAATTGAGATTTCTTTCCTAGGAAAAAGAATCTTAGGACCTCCGATTGGTAGAAATTTCACAACTTTAAAATGAGAGGGTTATGGAAGTTTTAATTTTGGGTGACGTTTCACACTCTTTATAAAATGGACCAAAACTCTCTCATCCCACCGAATTTTTTAATGATATTTTTTCCGTTAAAGGAGAATTTGAAGACCTTCAATTGGAAGAAATCTCAAACTTTTGGACCTTAAATGAGAGAGTTATGGAGGTTTTAATTTTGGGTGACGTTTCGCCCACTCTTTACAAAATGGACCAAAACGCTCTCACCACACCTAATGTTAAATGAAATTTTTTCCGTAGAAAGAAAATTTGATGAAGACCTCCAACTGGTTGAAATCTCACCACTTTCGCACTTAATATGAGGGAGTTATTGAGGTTTTAATTTGGGTGACGTTTAACACACTCTTTATGAAACGGACTACATCTCTCTCACCCCATCAAATTTTGAAACGAGATTTCTTTCCCATGAAAGAGAATTAGAAGACCTCCGATTGGTAGAAATTTCACCACTTTTGGACTTAAAGTGAGAGAGTTATGAGGTTTTAATTTTGAGTGACGTTTCGCACACTCTTTATAAGACGGACAACAACTCTCTCACCCCAACAATTCTTAAAACAAGATTTCTTTCCCCGGAAAGAGAATTTGAAGACTGGTAGAAATTTCACCCCTTTTGAACTTAAAGTCAGAGAGTTGCAGAGGTTTTAATTTTGGATGACATTTTGCACACTCTTTATAAAACGGACTACAACTCTCTCATTCCAACAAATTTTGAAATGAGATTTCTTTCTGTGGGACACGATCCCGCGAGAGGGGTGGGGCGCGAGCCGCCAGGCACTCTCTTGGTCTCTAGTACCCACGCGATTGGCGTGTGCTTCTTAGTGTTGATTTAGATTCGTCTTTTATGTGAACTTGGGATCACTAAGGCAATCCGAATTCCACATAAAAGAGACTGACAGAGTCGCCACCTAGATGTGGGATCTAGGACCCGTAATTAACCAGAAATCTAGACTCGCTACCTGGTTACAAGAATGGAAGGTATGGGGATTTATCCACCACATGCACCATTCCTGCCCGATAATCGGTCTTCGATTCCAAAAGCTAACTCTTTTAAATTTATTTTAAATGGCTCATTCAACTCTATGTTAATATGTTATCTACGAGACATGCATCCTATGATCTAATTGCAATGTGAATCCTAAATGTGTATCTTGATTTCTTAATTTGTCTGGATTCAATCTAGGTGAAAGTTCTCCTAAAATTCTAATTTCATGAAAAATCCTAAGTGATTTGATTAAGCATTTACAAGAAAATTAATATACAAAACACCACAATTTGTTGTGGTGCCGACTCGCGGGTGGTATGCCATCAGACATCCAAGCTGCCTACGTACCCAAGCCTCACTGGGATCAGAGTCGACGTAGTTCGGTGCACCTAAGCTAAGCTACATATGCCTAACTCAACTAGGACACCGACTTAGACGGATTTGACTGTTTCAACAGTTTTAAGAGGAATTATTTAATTCAAGTTGAGGATTTTATTATCTTAGGATTTCATCTAAGATGCTATATGATTCTTATCTGAATGCAAGTTGTCCCTTAGACTAATGCAGGTTTGCCTACATCCTAGTTTACTAGGCTTGTCTTAAGGAAAGATTGGGTGACTATGTAACTAGACCTATGGTACGGTTGCTATACATAGCAAGCGTCCGTGATGAGGCTGGACTCCTAACTCTAGGACTCCCTAAAACTTAGGACACGACACAACACTAGTGTTCCTAAATTGGGCTCTAATGGTTCTTAGATTGGAAACCATAATCCAATGGTTCCGAAAGACTCGAGACAAATCAATTCAAATTCTTGAAGTTAATTAATTTCAGATTTCATGGATTTTCGATTTATGGACACTTGAGGATTACCAATGGTTCTAGGGTTCACCAATTTCGGCCCAGAATAGCATCCAAGGAAGGGAATCGTGCGTTCTTTCCTTGCGCAATTTAATACTTAGGTTATAACATCTTATTGCCTGGCATATCTCAGGATTTCCGTGGACAGTAACCTCGGAGCCAACAACATGCTATAGCTTAAGTATTCAAATTGTCAAAGATCGGTTGCAATTGGGATACGATTATGGATGCACTGGCCATTTTTCCAGGAAAATCTAAAGATCCTAAAATTTCTGTTTCAATGGATTAAGGAGTGAACATGTGACAAAATTTAAGGTTCTTTGGAAATTTTCACAATGATTTTTAATTAATTTCGAATTTTCAATGGATTTTATCAATTTTAAGCATATGAGCGGTTTTACAAGTGAAATTGTTGCAAATAAATTCGAAATGATTTGAAATTTCTACAGCAGCAAGATGAAAATGTATGTAGCTTACAGGATGAGTTTTGCATATTTTTACATTAAATTCACATTTAATCTTGATTAAACCATTAAATGTCCAGATTGCACAATTAACACATAAACTAGTAGAAATATAACTCTAAATTCTATGAAATTTCTACAGAAATACTATATGAATCAAAATAGCATGCAGTGAGATTTTCATGAATTTTAGAAATTATTGACTACCAATTTCGGATTTTACAATTTCCAGACCAGATTATAAATTAACACTACATCCCATATTAAAACAGATCCAAATCACACGAAAATTTTACAGTAGCAAGTAATATGGAAGATAAGACTACTGTAAAAATTTTATGAATTTTAATGATGATCTGATGTTAGTAAAAAGTCTCCTAAAATCTGATAAGTTTCAAAGAAAATATTAAATAATATACCAAATAAACTCCAAAAATCTTTACAAATTCATGGTAAAATGAATCAGTAACATATTATTTTCCCACGAAATTTCATTAATTTTAGAATCTGTTTGGTATATAATTTAATTTTTCTTCGTCAAAAGATGTTTTTTAAAGAGTTTTCCATTTTTAAAACACGATTTTTGATAAAATTACGATTCTGGAAAACATCTTCCAACCTTGTTCTGATGTGATGAACACAAGAAAAATTTAAAATTCCGAAAAATAGATCATCCCGAGATGGCTATTTTTTCGAATTTCATAATTTCTCAGCTCATATTTTAAATAAAATACCACTCTTCACTCAAATTCTAAAGAACCGTTGATCCAATGTCCGATCCGATCCGATAGTTATTTTACTCTATTGAAGTAGAACATCGTATTAAATTTCGGGACTAAACGGATTTGAAACACTTATACAGATCGTGAGTTTTAGCACAAACAATTAATATTGAATTTAAGTCATTTAAATGCTAAAAAACCATGCAAAAATCTAGAAAAATACCAAATAATTTCAAAAAAATTCAAGAACAGTAGACTTACCTATGGTGGAGTTCCTCGACGAATCTGAGAGCAAAAAAATTCCAAAATATCGCCTATGTGCGATCCGCTTTTGCTTTCCTCTTCTTCTTTTTTTTTTTTACTGTTTTCTCAAGTGGATATGAAGAGAGGTTGAAAGGGAAAATATGAGAGTGAAAATGATTGAGAGAGAAAGATAGAGAGAGTGGGAGTTAAAAGGATAGAGAGAGAGAGAGAGAGAGAGAGATATCGAGGCTTCTCCCTTTCTTTTCTTTTTTTTTTGAGAGAGAGCTTGCTCTCTTTTTTATAAGCCTTGTTTTGAGGAATCCACCTCAAATACCCATCTTGGAGTTTCTTTAATAGAATAGGAATTCTAAATGATCAATATTTCTAATCAAAAGGGAATCCAAGAATAGATTAATGTGAACCCTTCCAATAACAACCGAAACCCATTTTAATGCATTCAATGGTGTTCTCCTTTATTTGTAGCAACAATGATGCCTTTTATATAAAAATTCTAATAATTGAGCAACAACATCACCACCTTTCCATAATAAAAACCATGTGGGGTCCTTATTAAGATGCCTTGTTCAAAATATGAGAAAAATTCAACCTTGCATGCCTTTTAGCATCTTTTTTGAATAATGGTAAGAGCATCTTTTTTTTTTTTTTTGAATAATGGTAAGAGATAATCCCAAGTGGGTCCCATGTGTATTTCTCACAAATTTTCTTCAACACCAACCGAATCATATGTATGGATTTTTCATTTTTATAGAAACCACTCATGGTTTGGAATCATTACCATACATAAAACCAAAACACCTCCTCAAAAAGTAAGCAATTTTTATTCTCAACAACCCAACGAATATAATTTTTGTAGCTTTGAAGGACCCACTTATTCCCATGTGCATATATGTTTTTCCCTATGAATTCCCAAAAGCTAATGCTTACCTCACAACATGCACACTAAGCATTAATAAGCTCATTTCAAATCAACCGAATTTCCATCTTGTATTATGGCTTAAAAAAATGAATGGGGTCTACACCATAGGATGATCTAAACCATCCAATTTCCCAGCCACATCGTATATTGGTTGTCCCCCTTGCATAATACCCATAAGATGATCCCAACCGTCCAAATAATAGCCACAATGTAAATCGGTTGTGTGACCAAAATACAATTTCTGCAGATTAATCCAAACCATCCATTAAGTTGTGCCTAAAAATCATTTTCGAGAATTATCCGAATAATTCATCTTGACGATCGCAACAAAATTTGTTTGTTAAGGTAACCTCCCTGAACTCCTGGATTCTCATGAATAACTCAACATTTTAGCAGAAAAATCAGAACATTACAGAAATGACCAGAAAGATTTGAGAAAGTGTAAGGGACGAACACGGGAATGGAAAATACTGAAAAATTGACAGCGAAACCCTAATTTCTTTGTTGATCAAAGCAGAGCAAAATGGGGGTGTCTACAGATGCCCCTCTTTGGTAAAGATGACGTAGTCATCAAATACCAAAGTTAAAATGACAGAACCATTTTGCGTAGCTTTAATCGACAAAAGACTCTACACAAAACGGAACTTAGACGCAAACATTTACTACCTAATGCAAGACCCTAAACGAAGTCCTAGAATTGGAATGCAATAATAATAAAAAACAAAATCCCGCTGCGGTGCCGCTCGACATCACATTTATATGATGTTCAAAGAGAAAAGACCATTTTTGAATGGACTCAGAATGAAATACCATATTTTTACGGTTTCCAAGGAAATGAAACATCACATTTGTATGATGCTCAAAGAGAGTAAGAAACCATAGTTGTATGGATTTGAAGAGAATGGAATACCGTATTTTTACGGAGTTCCAAGCAAATGAGGTATCATATTTGTATGATGCTCAAAGAGAATAAGAGAACGTAGTTGTATGGACTCGAAGAGAATGGAACACCGTATTTTTACGGAGTTCCAAGGAAATGAGGTATCATATTTGTATGATGCTCAAAGGGAATAAGAGAACATTTTTGAATGGACTCAGAATGAAATACCGTATTTTTACGGCTTCAATCTTCGGTTGAGATGAATTAATGAATTTGACAATGAAGAATTTGGAGATTTTTTCATGAATTTGAATTTGACGTAGAATTGGATTTGATGAATTTGGGGAATTTGAATTTGACGTAGAATTGGATTTGATGAATTACGGGATTTTGAATTTTGACGTAGAATTGGACTTGATGAATTTTGGGAATTTGAATTTGACGTAGAATTGGACTTGATGAATTTTGGGAATTTGAATTTAACGTAGAATTGGATTTGATGAATTACGGAATTCCAAGGAAATGAGGTATCATATTTGTATGATGCTCAAAGAGAACATTTTTGAATGGACTCAGAAGGGAATGGAATACCGTATTTTTATGGAGTTCCAAGGAAATGAGGTATCATATTTGTATGATGCTCAAAGAGAATAAGAGAACATTTTTGAATGGACTCAGAAGATAATGGAATACCGTATTTTTACGGAGTTCCAAGGAAATGAGGTATCTTATTTGTATGATGCTCAAAGAGAATAAGAGAACATTTTTGAATGGACTCAGAAGAGAATGGAATACCGTAATTTTATGGAGTTCCAAGGAAATGAGGTATCATATTTGTATGATGCTCAAAGAATAAGAGAACATTTTGGAATGAACTCAGAATGAAATACCGTATTTTTACGGTTCTCGAGGAAATGAGATATCACATTTGTATGATGCTCAAAGAGAATAAGAGGACATTTTTGAATGGACTCAGAATGAATGAAATAACGTATTTATACGGATTTCAAACAAATGAGACACCATATTTATATGATGCTCAAAGTTAACTCAAGGACAATGGACTATCGTATTTATATGAATTCCAAGAAATGAGACATCACATTTATATGATGCTTAAAGAGAAGAGACCATTTTCAAATGAATTCAGAGATA
Organism: Tasmannia lanceolata; assembly: GCF_043159265.1. NCBI lineage: Eukaryota > Viridiplantae > Streptophyta > Magnoliopsida > Canellales > Winteraceae > Tasmannia > Tasmannia lanceolata. The sequence goes on along the minus strand of NW_027518713.1, from coordinate 2,697,425 downwards.
ATTTGAGCTTTGACATAGATTATCAGAGAAAAGGAACTGAAATCTCTAATTAACAACTTTGGAAGCAAATGATTCCATACCACCATGCAGCAAAGGTCTTTCAAGGCTTGAACATGAGATGCCACTTCATTAGCAACCTGCCCCAGTTTAAGGCCTTCTAACCTTCTTCTATTCATTGACCAGAGATCATTCTTGCAACGATTTTTCACCATTCATGACAGTCGCACCTTTTCCAAGTTTCTCGGAATCTGTTAATGAACCTGCCTTCAGAGTGATTGCACCCTACAACAATTCTTTAAAATAGCATTTGTAAATTTTTCTAAAAATAGAACCACAGACATTGGTAATAAAAAGACAAAATAAGAAAGATTACTCAAGTGATCTCGTGATGCTTCTGACTTATCAGTATTTTCTTTTGGGTTAGGTTAGCCTCTTTTAAAGAATGTTTCTCCACTGATAAACATCTTAACTTATTTTTTAAGACAGTGATACTTCATATATCCTTCTATCAACTTTCGGATTGTTTTGAAATTAATGCCCTTAGTTTCGGGAATCATTGTTATTTTTGCCTGACCTACTGAGAGTTTAGAGGTCGATGTAATTCTTCTGGCGTGAACCCCATCTTACCACGACCAAGTATTCCTTTTTAGATTTTCAACTTGGCGGACCGTTCAACCTTAACTTTTGCCTGAATCGCCTTTTCAGGTTTTTGACTCAGCAGGCTACCCCCTTAACTTTTGCCTAAGCTGCCTTTTCAGGTTTTCAACTTAGCAGGGGAATGATCCTAAATTTTGCCTAGATCGCCTTTTCAGGTTTTCAATCTAGCGGATCTTCAAGCTCCATATTTTTTTTTTTTTTTTTTTTTTTTTTTTGAACACCAAAAGGACTTTACAGGTGAGGTAGAGCTTTTCAAAGAATGGCTTAAGGTTTTGCAAGAGTTTCGACCGAACCTGTGAACAGGTTGCCTACGTATCCCAGTGTAGGAATCAGGTCATGCGTAGTTCAGGGGAATGCCCCTAGTACATTGGGTTTTGAAGGAAAATTTTATGTAGGCTCAAAAGGGTTTGCAAAAGGTTATATATTTTTTGATTTTGGGTTATGAATTTGGGTTTTATTCGGCCAAAAGACGGCCTTCTGGTGTTCAAGCATAGAACCTCTTGAGTTGATCAAGATTTGTTGGTTCCGGCAATATTTCTCCATTTAAATTACGGAGCTTGACGGCTTTTCCAGGTAAGATTTGGTCCACGATGTATGGCCCTGACCAATTAGGCTTGAATTTGCCTCTTGGGTCAAACACTGGTGCTCGGTTTTCTTTTAAAACAAGGTTGCCTTCTTCGAGATCTCTGATTTTAACCTTTTTATTAAAAGCCCGGGCTATTCTGCGCTGATAACCCTGCACATGGTAAAGCGCTTTTAACCTCTTTTCATCTAGCATATTCAGCTCTTTATATCTGGCGTCTGCCCATTCATTTTCTGGCAACTTGACTTCAGCCAATACTCGGAGCGAAGGTACACGAATCTCTACAGGTAGCACTGCTTCCATACCATAAACAAGAGAGTAAGGGGTTGCCCCAGTTGAAGCTCTAATTGATGTTCTGTAAGCCCACAAGGCGTACGGCAACTTATTCGACCAATCCTTATAAGTTTCTGACATCTTGCTAATGATAGTCTTGACATTTTTGTTTGCAGCTTCCACTGCTCCATTTGTCTGCGGCCGATAAGGTGAGGATTTGTGATGCTTAATCTTGAACTCTTCGCAAAGAATGATAACTTCTTTCTTGAAATGAGATCCGTTATCTGAGATAAGTTCATGGGGAATCCCATATCTGCATATGATGTTGGTTCGTATGAATTTAGCAACTGATGCGGATGTAAGCTTTGCATAAGAAGCGGCCTCAACCCACTTAGTGAAGTAGTCAATTGCAACGAGTATGTACTCGTGACCACTGGATGACTTAGGGGAAATTTTGCCAATAATGTCAATTCCCCAAACCGAAAACGGCCAAGGAGAAGTAAGAGAATGCAATTCGGTAGGTGGTACATGGATGAGATTCGCATGTATCTGACATTTATAGCATTTCTTCACAAATGTGTGACAATCTGCTTCCAATGTTGGCCAATAGTACCCCAGACGTAGGATCTTCTTTGACAACATCTTCCCATTCATATGAGGTCCACACACCCCTTCATGAACATCTGCGAGAATTTCTTCTGCCTGATCTTCAGTGACACATAAGAGTTGAATTCCGTCGAAGGACCGTCGATACAGCTCTCCTCCACAAATGACAAAGTTAGCCGCCAATCTCTGCAAAGTCCTTATCTCCTTATTCGACGCCTCATTGGGATGCCCCTGGCCCGAGATGTAGTTCTTTATGTCCGTATACCATGGTTTACCATCGGGACATCTTGCAGCTATCTCTATAGCATCAACATATGCAGGAGCCCATTGCTCTTGAACCGTGATGGGCCTCATTTTCATATTGTGAGGTATGTCAATCATAGAAGCTAACGTCGCTAAGGCATCGGCGAATCTATTCTTCAACCTTGGCAAATAACTGAAAGTGATGTGCTGGAATTGCTTAGCGAGAATATCCAAGTATTCATGATATGGCAGCAACTTTTCTTCTTTGGTTCTCCATTCTCCTTGGGTTTGGCAAATGATTAACATTGAATCTCCATATACGTCAAGATTCTCTATGCCTAAGGCCAATGCTGCCTCAAGCCCAACAATGCATGCTTCATACTCTGCCATATTGTTGGTGCAATTGAATTGTAACTTAACTGCAAGGGGAACATGCTCATTTCGGGGTGACACAAGCAATGCCCCTACTCCTTGCCCTGTTTGGTTTGCTGCTCCATCAAAATAGAGGGTCCAACCAGTTTCTGGATATTCATCTTCTACCATCATGATCTCTTCATCTGGGAACATCGTCTTGAAAGGCTGATTTTCTTCTCGGGGTGCTTCTGCCAATTGTTCAGCAATGGCTCGGCCCTTTACTGATTTTTGGGTTACATGAGTGATGTCAAATTCAGACAACAACAATAACCATCTGGCAGTCCTGCCTGTTAGGGCTGGTTTTTCAAATAGATACTTCAAAGGATCCATCCTTGACAAAAGCAAGACCTTATGTGATAAAAGGTAATGCCTGAGTCGTTGAGTAGCCCAAACCAAGGCTAAGCAGGTTTTTTCCAGGACAGTGTACTTCTGTTCATACTCCAACATTTTCTTACTAAGATAATACACAGCCTTTTCATGCTTAGTTTCTGGGTCTTGTTGCGCTAGCATACACCCCATGGTGGTTTCTGTTACTGACAAGTAAAGCAGCAATGGATGCCCCGGTATCACTGGTGCTACTATCGGTGGTTCAGACAAACTTTGCTTTATCTTTTCAAAGGCCTGCTGACATTCCTCTGTCCATTCTTTGGAAGAGTTCTTCTTTAAGAGCTTAAAGATAGGTTCACAAGTTGATGTCAGATGAGCGATGAATCGCCTTAGGAACTGTATCCTTCCTAGGAATCCCCGAATTTCCTTCTCGGTTCTAGGCGGCGGCATCTCCTGGATAGCCTTAATTTTCTGAGGATCCACCTCTATGCCCCTTTGACTCACCATGAATCCAAGCAACTTACCAGAGGTAACCCCGAATACACACTTGCTAGGATTCAAGCGAAGCTGGTATTTGAGTATTCTTTCAAAGAACTTCTTGAGGTTCGGGATGTGATCTCTCCTTTCCTTGGCCTTTACAATCATATCATCGACATAAACTTCGACTTCTCGATGTATCATGTCATGTAGTAAAGCTGTAGCTGCTCTTTGATATGTTGCACCAGCATTCTTAAGACCAAATGGCATTACCCGATAGCAATATGTCCCCCATTGTGTAATGAACGAGGTTTTAGCCATGTCTTCGGGTGCCATCTTAATTTGATTGTAGCCCGAGAAACCATCCATGAAGGATAGTAATTCATGCCCGGCCGTATTGTCTACCAGGATATCGATATGTGGTAGAGGGAAATCGTCTTTCGGACTTGCCTTGTTCAAATCCCTGAAATCTACACACATTCTCACCTTTCCATCTTTCTTCGGTACAGGTACTATATTTGCGAGCCATTCTGGATATTCCACCACTTGCAGAAATCCAGCATTCAACTGCTTAGTAACCTCTTCTTCTACTTTCAGGACCCACTCAGGCTTCATTCTCCTTAGCTTCTGCTTTTTAGGTTTAATCCCAGGCAACAAAGGTAGCTTGTGTTGAACAATGTCTTCGCTCAACCCGGGCATATCTTTGTAGGACCAGGCAAAAACTTCTTTATATTCCTTAAGTAGGTTTATTAATTCATCGCGCTCTTCAGATGATAGAGTATTTCCAATTCGTATTTCCTGTATTAAATCTTCTGTTCCGATGTTTATAATTTCGATTTCATCTTTAAGAGGCTGGGCTCGGCGCTCCTCCTCTTGTTTGAGCATATGCTGTAATTCAAAGGGAGTTTCGTCGATCCCCTCTTCCTCGTCTGAGGAGGGAGTGTTATCATTATTATTAAAGTCAGAAGCAAACACAGAGACATACTGAGAATCAGATTTCATTGAATTGAAAGAAGTTACATCATTATCATTGGACTCATCCTGAACAGGCTCAGGATTCACATAGTAAATAAACTCAGAAAATGACTCGCCTGGACTAGGCACTGACACCGATTCACTCGACTTGACTAGACTTGACTTAGCAATATAATAAGGTGGAAAAACATCAGAACTCCAGTTTGAAAGATTTTCTGTTGCAGGTGCAATCTGACTCTGAGGTTCAGTAAAGGTATCATTACTCTGAATAACTGCCACCAGCACATCTTCACAATCTGTCTCTTCTTGTTCTTCAGAATAGTAATCAACATCAGGCACATTTTCTTCAAACAAAGATTCCAGCACATCTGGCTCAAGGTAGACTAACCAGTCCTCAACAGCTTTCTCAACATAATATATCGGCGGTTCTGTTTCTGGGAGAGCAAGGCCACTGAATATTTCAAAACCGGGTATCATGATCCCTGTCACTGAGTCATACCATGGTTCAGAAAACCCATAGTATGGAAAGGTCTCACCTTCTTTGATAAAATGACCATTCATTGATAAGGGATATGGAGCCATTAGGAGTACCCTTCCGGTGCGGCGGATTTCTTCCTTCAATTTCAACAATTCTTCCATGGCTTCCTCCTCCTCCTCAGTAGGTACATATCCAAGACCGAAAATTCCATGGTTTGCTTTGATTGGGCGCCAATGAGATGCCTTGCTTGGATCACGGCCCAAATTCATACCAGGGAAGTAGTTCATTTTTCTCATCATCTTGGCCACCACAGGACTGATGGCAAAAGGCAAATACAACTCCTCCCGAGAGGCATCTTCATAGGAAATAGCAGTAACATCGAATGCGAAACCATTCAAGTTGTAATCATCTGCTTTTGTAACTGGAAGAATCCGAGTTTCTCCTGTTATCTGCCCTATTTCTGGCTCTTCGTCGCCTCTGACAGTGATCAATTTTCCTTCTTTAATGAACTTCAGTTTTTGATGAAGGGTTGAGGCAACAACACCTTCCTTATGCAACCAGGGTCGTCCTAGAAGTATATTGAACGAGGCCTTGATATCAATAACTTGAAATTCCACCTCAAATTCTTGACCGCCTATAACGATCCTGGTGGTAAGGACTCCGACCACATTTCTGCGGGTATTGTCATATGCGAGGATACCAAGGGTTGATTCGGCAAAATCAGTGGGACCGAAACCCAAGGTAATGGCAGTTCTTAATGGACATACATTCAACGCGGATCCATTATCTACCAGCACAGACGGTACTTTCTTGCCTTCGCAAACAACAGTGACATGAAGAGCTCTAGCATGATTCCGACCTTGAGGAGGCAGCTCCTGGTCTGAGAAACTAATGGCCCTGGTGGCGTGTGTCAGAGCAACAACTTCAGCTAGTTGCTCTGGAGATATTTCTGAGGACACCTGTGTGGTATTCAATTCTTTCAACACAGCCTCTCTGTGTTTCTTCGATGCTATCAACAACCCCCAAACAGATATAACAGCCCGTGTTTTCTTCAATTGCTGCACAACTTCATCGTCCGGGTCTTTCACATATTCCGGCTCCTCTCCTCGAGCCAATGCCCCTGGATTTTCGACTCTTAATTCAACAGGTTTGAAAATTCTTCCGCCCCTTGTCACATGTCTGACTTCATCCAATTCAGGCTCATCATAAGTGATAATTTGAGGAACTTGTGGCTCATAGGTGATTACCAAGGGAGGTACAGACTCCCTCAGGTATGATTCATCACAGAAGATGATTTCGGGTTCAGAAATGGGTTCTAAAGCACATATGAGGGTGAGAGGGTCAAACTCAGGATCTCCTATGGTTATGGCATTAACGGCAGCGGGAGGATTAGCATGACCGGGTAGCGGGTTTTGGGTAATATTGGGTCTTGGTTGGAATGCAATGACTTTCTCATCAATGAGTTTTTGGATTCTAAATTTCAAAGCGATGCAATTGTCTGTAAGATGACCAGGACCCCTGTGATACTCACAGTGTAGGTCGGCTCGCCAATTGGCAGGTAAAGGATTGGGGGGAGGCCGAGTGGCAGGTAGGGTTATGCGACCTGAAGCCAGACACTGCTTAAGCACCTCCGAAGATGGAATGGGAAGAGGAGTAAATTCTACCCGGGCTTGTTGCCGAGGTGCGGTCGCAGGTTGAGCATAGTCCATTACTAGAGGTTCCTGGGATTTAGAGGATTGAGCATTGGAATGGGAGATACTACTGACTTGGGCTGGTGGGGATTTTTTGAAATCTCTAGGATTTGGGTTGCTACGGTTGAATACACCTTGAGCCATAGCCTCCTCTATCTGGGTGCCAGCCACAATGAAGTGTTTGAAGTCTGGATAGTATTGCAATGACATGTGATACTGGAGCTGGGGGGAAATATTTTTCATGATTATCTGGACTTGCTCCTCCTCAGACGGGCGCTCCATCATCTGAGCTGCTATTCTCCTCCATCTTTTCACAAAAATCAGAAAGGATTCTCTCGAGTCTTGTTTTGTTCTCTCTAAATCCTTTCTGGTGATTTCTGTCCCATCATCATATTTGAACTGCCTGATGAATTGCTCGCCGATATCCTTCCATGTCCTGTAACGAGTCTTGTCCAAGACCATGAACCATCTCCTAGCAACCTTGGTTAGGGAAACTGGGAACAATTGAGCCATTTGCTCAGGAGATAAGCCTTGAGGCTGACACATGATGGTGAACATTTGTAAATGTGTGATTGGACAACCCACACCATCATATTTGTCGAAATCGGGCATTTGAAAATTAGCAGGAAGGCGGATTTCGGGAAATAGAGTAAGATCACTGAGATTGAAACTACCCTGGTCTTGAAACTGAATGTCTTGAACTTTTCTGGTAAGAGTCTCTAATTTCTCCATAACAGACTTATCAACCATGGACTGAGAAGGTCTACTACGATTCTCGCTATACTGCTCTTTTTCCAAATCTTCTTCGGTTTTATCATGGATATTGATGAACACTGGCTGGACAGGTGCTGCTGAAGTAGCTGCTTGGTGCACAGGCCCTTTATCCTTGGACAACGATTGTCCGAACTTCTCAGAAAGTTGAGCCTTGATAACTTGGTTCTCTTCCTTGAGTTCTTGAAGCTGCCGGAGAATCAAGGTAAGAGTATCGGTGATAGCAGCGAGTGGAGGACTGTCCTGGTTTTCTGCCATTGGTGAGGATGAGGACGGGAAAGAATGAGATGCTGGGGTTCTCAGAGAAGGTGGCGGGGATACAGATTTCCTCTGTAATCGAGAAGAGACCCGAACCCAAGGAGTATTAGGGTTAGCTATGGTGTCTACGGCCCTGTAATATTTGAAAGACATATTTAAAATCAGAAAGAAGTAGACACTGATGTATGCATAGACGAAGATACTGAAAGAAAAAGGTGAACTTTTATTGATAGATCATTAAAGCTTGAGTACATGGTTCGATCTTTCAAAGATAGACTGATAAGAGAAAACATGACATTAAGCACTCTTTCTAGACTTCTTCTTTGGACGACTATCTTCCTCAACTGACTCCTTGAAAGATTTGATGACTCGAACATCCCAAGCAGATGAAACGGCTTTGACAATCTTGGGCTTGAGATCCTCAGGCGGATAGAAATGACGAAGGGGAGGCACAATGGATTGCTCCCTTCCATACTGACGCTGAATCCTGGCAGGAATATAAAAGGAAGTCTTTTTGAGGCCAAGAAGGCGAACGTAGTTAGCTTCTCCAGTATTGAAGACAGCTTCTTGGATTCCAGGGATTTGCCAATAAATCTGATCTTCATGGCGAGAACTCAACCACTCAGCCCAATCGCCTTTATGATTGAAAGAAACATCATGACGCCATTCACTGAAGGTGTATAACGTATGATCAAAATGCACAGGAGCTGCAATTTTTAGCTTGTGGCATAACCACACGTGAAGTAATGCAGGACATCCTGAGAAGGACCCAACAAAAGATCGAACATAAGAGCCTGGACCTGAGCTGGCACGAAGACGAGCCATCTCATCCAATCCATTGAAGGTTTCTGCAAGCATAGTAGGAATTGGATTGGCGCCACGATCCATCTGATCAACGAGGTCCAAGAGAACAGCTGACGCACAGCGAGAAGGCTGGACAGTGAGGAACCTAGCAAAGGAGCAGAATCTCAGAGCGCGACCTCGGGCTTTTTGAATATCAACAACACCAATATGCCCAACAGGAGGGTAAATGTCAATCAGTTGTTGCATGGACACTTCCTGGTCTTTGATGAAAGAGTTCATGGATTCATCTGGATTATTCATCAAGCGAAGGAACAAAGGACGATAATCCGACACGTAAGATGGCTTCACCAGAGGGCCATCTACAGGATATTCCAATAAGGCACACCATTCTTCAAAGGTGGGACACATTTCTTGGTTGCCAAAACGGAAGACATGATGATCGGGATCCCAACACTCTGATGCAGCATAGAGTAATCCCCAATCGAGCTTGATGGTGGCCACGTAACCGAAGAGATTTTTCTCTTGCTCACTTATGGCATAGATATGGGATTCTCTTAATGTACCACGGATCCAATCAAGAATTGTACGAGTAGACATGGTGTCTGTAAGCCAGGAGAAAGGATACAGGGATAATCAGGATTACATGAACATGAGATTAGGATGAGTTCCTACCAATATAAAGGAAGTATGGATACTCGATCGAATCAGATAATATAAGATTAAAAATCGTACGATCGAGATGAGATGAGATAGCATAAGATTGCTTTCAACGGATGGATCATGAATGACTAATCCTATGAGATCTTTGGAAATGAATGGGATTTAAATCCTAACCCCAAAGGGAAAGTTTTTTAATCTTTGCACATTTTATCAGTGTTACCTGAAGGCATCAACCCTAATCCTAATCTAGCGGAGTGGAGAGAGGATCTCGACTCATGACTTTGTTTGTGTACCTAGGACCGATCGTAGCCATTGGAAGATGGACTACGGCCTAATCTAGACACAAATGGGTAGGATATCCTAAACTAGGCTTACACACGTGATACACATGTGTTCGTATACTACATGCATGTGTGGGTTAATCTAGGGGTAAGGCCAAGAGTTCCCTTAGCGCGAATCCATGTTCGATATACTGTACCAGTGTCCGGCGTATCAGTACGTGAACAAGAGATCCGTTTACGCACCATAAAGGTACTAGGCTAAGGGTGGAATGCTTCTCTAGCACAGAGGCACCAGGTGATGAAATCCCAGTCAACCATGCTAGATAACACTCCGGGTTCCTAAAATAGGACGTGTGTGCATGTGAGATGCAAGGGTTTAGATGCAAGTGATGTAAGTGTGTGCAATAAGTTCGCGCAATCTATGATGCCTTCAGGTTTTGTTAAATTAAGTTCGAGTAAAATGTGATGAGAAAATAAAACGAGACAAACTAATCTAACAAGTATAGAGTTTTTATGAGCCAGTTAAATTAAATTCAAATGAATTATCCTTTGGAATTGTAATGAAGTTAGGTGGTCCCCAGCAGAGTCGCCAGACTGTGGGACACGATCCCGCGAGAGGGGTGGGGCGCGAGCCGCCAGGCACTCTCTTGGTCTCTAGTACCCACGCGATTGGCGTGTGCTTCTTAGTGTTGATTTAGATTCGTCTTTTATGTGAACTTGGGATCACTAAGGCAATCCGAATTCCACATAAAAGAGACTGACAGAGTCGCCACCTAGATGTGGGATCTAGGACCCGTAATTAACCAGAAATCTAGACTCGCTACCTGGTTACAAGAATGGAAGGTATGGGGATTTATCCACCACATGCACCATTCCTGCCCGATAATCGGTCTTCGATTCCAAAAGCTAACTCTTTTAAATTTATTTTAAATGGCTCATTCAACTCTATGTTAATATGTTATCTACGGGACATGCATCCTATGATCTAATTGCAATGTGAATCCTAAATGTGTATCTTGATTTCTTAATTTGTCTGGATTCAATCTAGGTGAAAGTTCTCCTAAAATTCTAATTTCATGAAAAATCCTAAGTGATTTGATTAAGCATTTACAAGAAAATTAATATACAAAACACCACAATTTGTTGTGGTGCCGACTCGCGGGTGGTATGCCATCAGACATCCAAGCTGCCTACGTACCCAAGCCTCACTGGGATCAGAGTCGACGTAGTTCGGTGCACCTAAGCTAAGCTACATATGCCTAACTCAACTAGGACACCGACTTAGACGGATTTGACTGTTTCAACAGTTTTAAGAGGAATTATTTAATTCAAGTTGAGGATTTTATTATCTTAGGATTTCATCTAAGATGCTATATGATTCTTATCTGAATGCAAGTTGTCCCTTAGACTAATGCAGGTTTGCCTACATCCTAGTTTACTAGGCTTGTCTTAAGGAAAGATTGGGTGACTAGTGTAACTAGACCTATGGTACGGTTGCTATACATAGCAAGCGTCCGTGATGAGGCTGGACTCCTAACTCTAGGACTCCCTAAAACTTAGGACACGACACAACACTAGTGTTCCTAAATTGGGCTCTAATGGTTCTTAGATTGGAAACCATAATCCAATGGTTCCGAAAGACTCGAGACAAATCAATTCAAATTCTTGAAGTTAATTAATTTCAGATTTCATGGATTTTCGATTTATGGACACTTGAGGATTACCAATGGTTCTAGGGTTCACCAATTTCGGCCCAGAATAGCATCCAAGGAAGGGAATCGTGCGTTCTTTCCTTGCGCAATTTAATACTTAGGTTATAACATCTTATTGCCTGGCATATCTCAGGATTTCCGTGGACAGTAACCTCGGAGCCAACAACATGCTATAGCTTAAGTATTCAAATTGTCAAAGATCGGTTGCAATTGGGATACGATTATGGATGCACTGGCCATTTTTCCAGGAAAATCTAAAGATCCTAAAATTTCTGTTTCAATGGATTAAGGAGTGAACATGTGACAAAATTTAAGGTTCTTTGGAAATTTTCACAATGATTTTTAATTAATTTCGAATTTTCAATGGATTTTATCAATTTTAAGCATATGAGCGGTTTTACAAGTGAAATTGTTGCAAATAAATTCGAAATGATTTGAAATTTCTACAGCAGCAAGATGAAAATGTATGTAGCTTACAGGATGAGTTTTGCATATTTTTACATTAAATTCACATTTAATCTTGATTAAACCATTAAATGTCCAGATTGCACAATTAACACATAAACTAGTAGAAATATAACTCTAAATTCTATGAAATTTCTACAGAAATACTATATGAATCAAAATAGCATGCAGTGAGATTTTCATGAATTTTAGAAATTATTGACTACCAATTTCGGATTTTACAATTTCCAGACCAGATTATAAATTAACACTACATCCCATATTAAAACAGATCCAAATCACACGAGAATTTTACAGTAGCAAGTAATATGGAAGATAAGACTACTGTAAAAATTTTATGAATTTTAATGATGATCTGATGTTAGTAAAAAGTCTCCTAAAATCTGATAAGTTTCAAAGAAAATATTAAATAATATACCAAATAAACTCCAAAACTCTTTACAAATTCATGGTAAAATGAATCAGTAACATATTATTTTCCCACGAAATTTCATTAATTTTAGAATCTGTTTGGTATATAATTTAATTTTTCTTCGTCAAAAGATGTTTTTTAAAGAGTTTTCCATTTTTAAAACACGATTTTTGATAAAATTACGATTCTGGAAAACATCTTCCAACCTTGTTCTGATGTGATGAACACAAGAAAAATTTAAAATTCCGAAAAATAGATCATCCCGAGATGGCTATTTTTTCGAATTTCATAATTTCTCAGCTCATATTTTAAATAAAATACCACTCTTCACTCAAATTCTAAAGAACCGTTGATCCAATGTCCGATCCGATCCGATAGTTATTTTACTCTATTGAAGTAGAACATCGTATTAAATTTCGGGACTAAACGGATTTGAAACACTTATACAGATCGTGAGTTTTAGCACAAACAATTAATATTGAATTTAAGTCATTTAAATGCTAAAAAACCATGCAAAAATCTAGAAAAATACCAAATAATTTCAAAAAAATTCAAGAACAGTAGACTTACCTATGGTGGAGTTCCTCGACGAATCTGAGAGCAAAAAAATTCCAAAATATCGCCTATGTGCGATCCGCTTTTGCTTTCCTCTTCTTCTTTTTTTTTTTTACTGTTTTCTCAAGTGGATATGAAGAGAGGTTGAAAGGGAAAATATGAGAGTGAAAATGATTGAGAGAGAAAGATAGAGAGAGTGGGAGTTAAAAGGATAGAGAGAGAGAGAGAGAGAGAGAGAGATATCGAGGCTTCTCCCTTTCTTTTCTTTTTTTTTTGAGAGAGAGCTTGCTCTCTTTTTTATAAGCCTTGTTTTGAGGAATCCACCTCAAATACCCATCTTGGAGTTTCTTTAATAGAATAGGAATTCTAAATGATCAATATTTCTAATCAAAAGGGAATCCAAGAATAGATTAATGTGAACCCTTCCAATAACAACCGAAACCCATTTTAATGCATTCAATGGTGTTCTCCTTTATTTGTAGCAACAATGATGCCTTTTATATAAAAATTCTAATAATTGAGCAACAACATCACCACCTTTCCATAATAAAAACCATGTGGGGTCCTTATTAAGATGCCTTGTTCAAAATATGAGAAAAATTCAACCTTGCATGCCTTTTAGCATCTTTTTTGAATAATGGTAAGAGCATCTTTTTTTTTTTTTTTGAATAATGGTAAGAGATAATCCCAAGTGGGTCCCATGTGTATTTCTCACAAATTTTCTTCAACACCAACCGAATCATATGTATGGATTTTTCATTTTTATAGAAACCACTCATGGTTTGGAATCATTACCATACATAAAACCAAAACACCTCCTCAAAAAGTAAGCAATTTTTATTCTCAACAACCCAACGAATATAATTTTTGTAGCTTTGAAGGACCCACTTATTCCCATGTGCATATATGTTTTTCCCTATGAATTCCCAAAAGCTAATGCTTACCTCACAACATGCACACTAAGCATTAATAAGCTCATTTCAAATCAACCGAATTTCCATCTTGTATTATGGCTTAAAAAAATGAATGGGGTCTACACCATAGGATGATCTAAACCATCCAATTTCCCAGCCACATCGTATATTGGTTGTCCCCCTTGCATAATACCCATAAGATGATCCCAACCGTCCAAATAATAGCCACAATGTAAATCGGTTGTGTGACCAAAATACAATTTCTGCAGATTAATCCAAACCATCCATTAAGTTGTGCCTAAAAATCATTTTCGAGAATTATCCGAATAATTCATCTTGACGATCGCAACAAAATTTGTTTGTTAAGGTAACCTCCCTGAACTCCTGGATTCTCATGAATAACTCAACATTTTAGCAGAAAAATCAGAACATTACAGAAATGACCAGAAAGATTTGAGAAAGTGTAAGGGACGAACACGGGAATGGAAAATACTGAAAAATTGACAGCGAAACCCTAATTTCTTTGTTGATCAAAGCAGAGCAAAATGGGGGTGTCTACACTTTCCCAAGTAGAGAATCTTAGGACCTCCGATTGGTAGAAATTTCCCCACTTTTGGGCTTAAAGTGAGAGAGTTATAGAGGTTTTAATTTTGGGTGACGTTTCGCACACAGTTTCTAAAACGGACAACAACACTCTCACCCCAACGATTTTTAAAAGAAGATTTCTTTTTCCGGAAAGAGAATTTGAAGATTGGTAGAAATTTCACCACTTTTGAACTTAAAGTCAGAGAGTTACAGAGGTTTTAATTTTGGATGACGTTTCGCACACTCTTTATAAAACGGAGTACAACTCTCTCATCCCAACAAATTTTGAAATGAGATTTCTTTCCCAAGAAAAAGAATCTTAGGACCTCCGATTGGTAGAAATTTCCTCACTTTTTGACTTAAAATGAGAGAGTTATGGAGGTTTTAATTTTGGGTGACGTTTAACACACTCTTTATGAAACGGACTATAACTCTGTCACCCCAACGAATTTTGAAACGAGATTTCTTTCCCATGAAAGAGAATTAGAAGACCTCCGATTGGTAGAAATTTCACCACTTTTGGACTTAAAGTGAGAGAGTTATAGAGGTTTTAATTTTGGGTGATGTTTCGCATACTCTTTGAAAAACGGACAACAACTCTCTCACCCCAATTATTTTTAAAACAAGATTTCTTTTCCCGGAAAGAGAATTTGAAGATTGGTAGAAATTTCACCACTTTTGAACTTAAAGTCAGAGAGTTACACAGGTTTTAATTTTGGATGACGTGTCACACACTCTTTATAAAACGGACTACAACTCTCTCATCCCAACAAAATTTGAAATGAGATTTCTTTCCGAAGAAAAAGAATCTTAGGACATCTGATTGGTAGAAATTTCACAACTTTTTGACTTCAAATGAGAGAGTTATGGAAGTTTTAATTTTGGGTGACGTTTCACACACTCTTTATAAAATGGACCAAAACTCTCTCATCCCACCGAATTTTTAAATGAGATTTTTTTTCTTGAAAGAGAATTTGAAGACATCTAATTGATAGAAATTTCTCCAGTTTTCGACTTAAAATAAGTGAGTTATGAAAGTTTTAATTTTGGGTGACGTTTCACAAACTCTTTATAAAATGGTCCAAAACTCTCTCATCCTACCGAATTTTTAAATGAGATTTTTTTCGTTGAAAGAGAATTTGAAGTCCTCTAATTTGTTAGATATTTCACCACATTTCAACTTGAAATGAGAGACTTATGGTAGTTTTAATTTTGGGTGACGTTTCGCACACTCTTTTTAAGACGGACAATAACTCTCTCACCCCATCATATTTTGAAACGAGATTTCGCACTTAATATGAGGGAGTTATTGAGGTTTTAATTTGGGTGACGTTTAACACACTCTTTATGAAACGGACTATATCTCTCTCACCCCATCAAATTTTGAAACGAGATTTCTTTTCCATGAAAGAGAATTAGAAGACCTCCGATTGGTAGAAATTTCACCACTTTTGGACTTAAAGTGAGAGAGTTATAGAGGTTTTAATTTTGAGTGACGTTTCACATACTCTTGGAAAAACGGACAACAACTCTCTCACCCCAATGATTTTTAAAACAAGATTTCTTTTCCCGGAAAGAGAATTTGAAGATTGGTAGAAATTTCACCACTTTTGAACTTAAAGTCAGAGAGTTACACAGGTTTTAATTTTGGATGACGTCTCGCACACTCTTTATAAAACGGACTACAACTCTCTCATCATAACAAAATTTGAAATGAGATTTCTTTTCGAAGAAAAAGAATCTTAGGACATCTGATTGGAAGAAATTTCACAACTTTTTGACTTCAAATGAGTGAGTTATGAAAGTTTTAATTTTGGGTGACGTTTCACAAACTCTTTATAAAATGGTCCAAAACTCTCTCATCCTACCGAATTTTTAAATGAGATTTTTTTCGTTGAAAGAGAATTTGAAGTCCTCTAATTTGTTAGAAATTTCACCACATTTGGACTTGAAACGAGAGACTTATGGTAGTTTTAATTTTGGGTGACGTTTCACACACTCTTTTTAAGACGGACAAGAACTCTCTCACCCCATCAAATTTTGAAACGAGATTTCGCACTTAATATGAGGGAGTTATTGAGGTTTTAATTTGGGTGACGTTTAACACGCTCTTTATGAAACGGACTATATCTCTCTCACCCCATCAAATTTTGAAACGAGATTTCTTTCCCATGGAAGAGAATTAGAAGACCTCCGATTGGTAGAAATTTCACCACTTTTGGACTTAAAGTGAGAGAGTTATAGAGGTTTTAATTTTGGGTGACGTTTCGCATACTCTTTGAAAAACGGACAACAACTCTCTCACCCCAATGATTTTAAAACAAGATTTCTTTTCCCGGAAAGAGAATTTGAAGATTGGTAGAAATTTCACCACTTTTGAACTTAAAGTCAGAGAGTTACACAGGTTTTAATTTTGGATGACGTCTCGCACACTCTTTATAAAACGGACTACAACTCTCTCATCATAACAAAATTTGAAATGAGATTTCTTTCCGAAGAAAAAGAATCTTAGGACATCTGATTGGAAGAAATTTCACAACTCTTTGACTTCAAATGAGAGAGTTATGGAAGTTTTAATTTTGGGTGACGTTTCACACACTCTTTATAAAATTGCCCAAAACTCTCTCATCCAACCGAATTTTTAAATGAGATTTTTTTTCTTGAAAGAGAATTTGAAGACATCTAATTGATAGAAATTTCTCCAGTTTTCGACTTAAAATAAGTGAGTTATGAAAGTTTTAATTTTGGGTGACGTTTCACAAACTCTTTATAAAATGGTCCAAGACTCTCTCATCCTACCGAATTTTTAAATGAGATTTTTTTCGTTGAAAGAGAATTCGAAGTCCTCTAATTTGTAAGATATTTCACCACATTTCGACTTGAAATGAGAGACTTATGGTAGTTTTAATTTTGGGTGACGTTTCGCACACTCTTTTTAAGACGGACAACAACTCTCTCATCCCATCAAATTTTGAAACGAGATTTCGCACTTAATATGAGGGAGTTATTGAGGTTTTAATTTGGGTGACGTTTAACAGACTCTTTATGAAACGGACTATAACTTTGTCACCCCAACGAATTTTGAAACGAGATTTCTTTCCCATGAAAGAGAATTAGAAGACCTCTGATTGGTAGAAATTTCACCACTTTTGGACTTAAAGTGAGAGAGTTATAGAGGTTTTAATTTTGTGTGACGTTTCGCATACTCTTTGAAAAACGGACAACAACTCTCTCACCCCAATGATTTTTAAAACAAGATTTCTTTTCCCGGAAAGAGAATTTGAAGATTGGTAGAAATTTCACCACTTTTGAACTTAAAGTCAGAGAGTTACACAGGTTTTAATTTTGGATGACATCTCGCACACTCTTTATAAAACGGACTACAACTCTCTCATCATAACAAAATTTGAAATGAGATTTCTTTCCGAAGAAAAAGAATCTTATGACATCTGATTGGAAGAAATTTCACAACTTTTTGACTTCAAATGAGAGAGTTATGGAAGTTTTAATTTTGGGTGACGTTTCACACACTCTTTCTAAAATGGACCAAAACTCTCTCATCCCACCGAATTTTTAAATGAGATTTTTTTTCTTGAAAGTGAATTTGAAGACATCTAATTTATAGAAATTTCTCCAGCTTTCGACTTAAAATAAGTGAGTTATGAAAGTTTTAATTTTGGGTGACGTTTCACAAACTCTTTATAAAATGGTCCAAAACTCACTCATCCTACCGTATTTTTAAATGAGATTTTTTTCCTTGAAAGAGAATTTGAAGTCCTCTAATTTGTTAGAAATTTCACCACATTTGGACTTGAAACGAGAGACTTATGGTAGTTTTAATTTTGGGTGACGTTTCACACACTCTTTTTAAGACGGACAACAACTCTCTCACCCCATCAAATTTTGAAACGAGATTTCGCACTTAATATGAGAGAGTTATTCAGGTTTTAATTTGGGTGACGTTTAACACACTCTTTATGAAACGGACTATATCTCTCTCACCCCATCAAATTTTGAAACGAGATTTCTTTCCCATGAAAGAGAATTAGAAGACCTCCGATTGGTAGAAATTTCACCACTTTTGGACTTAAAGTGAGAGAGTTATAGAGGTTTTAATTTTGGGTGACGTTTCGCATACTCTTTGAAAAACGGACAACAACTCTCTCACCCCAATGATTTTTAAAACAAGATTTCTTTTCCCGGAAAGAGAATTTGAAGATTGGTAGAAATTTCACCACTTTTGAACTTAAAGTCAGAGAGTTACACAGGTTTTAATTTTGGATGACGTCTCGCACACTCTTTATAAAACGGACTACAACTCTCTCATCATAACAAAATTTGAAATGAGATTTCTTTCCGAAGAAAAAGAATCTTAGGACATCTGATTGGAAGAAATTTCACAACTCTTTGACTTCAAATGAGAGAGTTATGGAAGTTTTAATTTTGGGTGACGTTTCACACACTCTTTATAAAATTGCCCAAAACTCTCTCATCCAACCGAATTTTTAAATGAGATTTTTTTTCTTGAAAGAGAATTTGAAGACATCTAATTGATAGAAATTTCTCCAGTTTTCGACTTAAAATAAGTGAGTTATGAAAGTTTTAATTTTGGGTGACGTTTCACAAACTCTTTATAAAATGGTCCAAGACTCTCTCATCCTACCGAATTTTTAAATGAGATTTTTTTCGTTGAAAGAGAATTCGAAGTCCTCTAATTTGTAAGATATTTCACCACATTTCGACTTGAAATGAGAGACTTATGGTAGTTTTAATTTTGGGTGACGTTTCGCACACTCTTTTTAAGACGGACAACAACTCTCTCATCCCATCAAATTTTGAAACGAGATTTCGCACTTAATATGAGGGAGTTATTGAGGTTTTAATTTGGGTGACGTTTAACACACTCTTTATGAAACGGACTATAACTTTGTCACCCCAACGAATTTTGAAACGAGATTTCTTTCCCATGAAAGAGAATTAGAAGACCTCTGATTGGTAGAAATTTCACCACTTTTGGACTTAAAGTGAGAGAGTTATAGAGGTTTTAATTTTGTGTGACGTTTCGCATACTCTTTGAAAAACGGACAACAACTCTCTCACCCCAATGATTTTTAAAACAAGATTTCTTTTCCCGGAAAGAGAATTTGAAGATTGGTAGAAATTTCACCACTTTTGAACTTAAAGTCAGAGAGTTACCCAGGTTTTAATTTTGGATGACATCTCGCACACTCTTTATAAAACGGACTACAACTCTCTCATCATAACAAAATTTGAAATGAGATTTCTTTCCGAAGAAAAAGAATCTTATGACATCTGATTGGAAGAAATTTCACAACTTTTTGACTTCAAATGAGAGAGTTATGGAAGTTTTAATTTTGGGTGACGTTTCACACACTCTTTCTAAAATGGACCAAAACTCTCTCATCCCACCGAATTTTTAAATGAGATTTTTTTTCTTGAAAGTGAATTTGAAGACATCTAATTTATAGAAATTTCTCCAGCTTTCGACTTAAAATAAGTGAGTTATGAAAGTTTTAATTTTGGGTGACGTTTCACATACTCTTTATAAAATGGTCCAAAACTCACTCATCCTACCGTATTTTTAAATGAGATTTTTTTCCTTGAAAGAGAATTTGAAGTCCTCTAATTTGTTAGAAATTTCACCACATTTGGACTTGAAACGAGAGACTTATGGTAGTTTTAATTTTGGGTGACGTTTCACACACTCTTTTTAAGACGGACAACAACTCTCTCACCCCATCAAATTTTGAAACGAGATTTCGCACTTAATATGAGAGAGTTATTCAGGTTTTAATTTGGGTGACGTTTAACACACTCTTTATGAAACGGACTATATCTCTCTCACCCCATCAAATTTTGAAACGAGATTTCTTTCCCATGAAAGAGAATTAGAAGACCTCCGATTGGTAGAAATTTCACCACTTTTGGACTTAAAGTGAGAGAGTTATAGAGGTTTTAATTTTGGGTGACGTTTCGCATACTCTTTGAAAAACGGACAACAACTCTCTCACCCCAATGATTTTTAAAACAAGATTTCTTTTCCCGGAAAGAGAATTTGAAGATTGGTAGAAATTTCACCACTTTTGAACTTAAAGTCAGAGAGTTACACAGGTTTTAATTTTGGATGACGTCTCGCACACTCTTTATAAAACGGACTACAACTCTCTCATCCCAACAAAATTTGAAATGAGATTTCTTTCCAAAGAAAAAGAATCTTAGGACATCTGATTGGTAGAAATTTCACAACTTTTTGACTTCAAATGAGAGAGTTATGGAAGTTTTAATTTTGGGTGACGTTTCACACACTCTTTATAAAATCGACCAAAACTCTCTCATCCCACCGAATTTTTAAATGAGATTTTTTTTCTTGAAAGAGAATTTGAAGACATCTAATTGATAGAAATTTCTCCAGTTTTCGACTTAAAATAAGTGAGTTATGAAAGTTTTAATTTTGGGTGACGTTTCACAAACTCTTTATAAAATGGTCCAAAACTCTCTCATCCTACCGAATTTTTAAATGAGATTTTTTTCGTTGAAAGAGAATTTGAAGTCCTCTAATTTGTTAGATATTTCACCACATTTCAACTTGAAATGAGAGACTTATGGTAGTTTTAATTTTGGGTGACGTTTCGCACACTCTTTTTAAGACGGACAACAACTCTCTCACCCCATCATATTTTGAAACGAGATTTCGCACTTAATATGAGGGAGTTATTGAGGTTTTAATTTGGGTGACGTTTAACACACTCTTTATGAAACGGACTATATCTCTCTCACCCCATCAAATTTTGAAACGAGATTTCTTTTCCATGAAAGAGAATTAGAAGACCTCCGATTGGTAGAAATTTCACCACTTTTGGACTTAAAGTGAGAGAGTTATAGAGGTTTTAATTTTGGGTGACGTTTCGCATACTCTTTGAAAAACGGACAACAACTCTCTGACCCCATTGATTTTTAAAACAAGATTTCTTTTCCCGGAAAGAGAATTTGAAGATTGGTAGAAATTTCACCACTTTTGAACTTAAAGTCAGAGAGTTACACAGGTTTTAATTTTGGATGACATCTCGCACACTCTTTATAAAACGGACTACAACTCTCTCATCATAACAAAATTTGAAATGAGATTTCTTTCCGAAGAAAAAGAATCTTATGACATCTGATTGGAAGAAATTTCACAACTTTTTGACTTCAAATGAGAGAGTTATGGAAGTTTTAATTTTGGGTGACGTTTCACACACTCTTTCTAAAATGGACCAAAACTCTCTCATCCCACCGAATTTTTAAATGAGATTTTTTTTCTTGAAAGTGAATTTGAAGACATCTAATTTATAGAAATTTCTCCAGCTTTCGACTTAAAATAAGTGAGTTATGAAAGTTTTAATTTTGGGTGACGTTTCACAAACTCTTTATAAAATGGTCCAAAACTCACTCATCCTACCGTATTTTTAAATGAGATTTTTTTCCTTGAAAGAGAATTTGAAGTCCTCTAATTTGTTAGAAATTTCACCACATTTGGACTTGAAACGAGAGACTTATGGTAGTTTTAATTTTGGGTGACGTTTCACACACTCTTTTTAAGACGGACAACAACTCTCTCACCCCATCAAATTTTGAAACGAGATTTCGCACTTAATATGAGAGAGTTATTCAGGTTTTAATTTGGGTGACGTTTAACACACTCTTTATGAAACGGACTATATCTCTCTCACCCCATCAAATTTTGAAACGAGATTTCTTTTCCATGAAAGAGAATTAGAAGACCTCCGATTGGTAGAAATTTCACCACTTTTGGACTTAAAGTGAGAGAGTTATAGAGGTTTTAATTTTGGGTGACGTTTCGCATACTCTTTGAAAAACGGACAACAACTCTCTGACCCCATTGATTTTTAAAACAAGATTTCTTTTCCCGGAAAGAGAATTTGAAGATTGGTAGAAATTTCACCACTTTTCAACTTAAAGTCAGAGAGTTACACAGGTTTTAATTTTGGATGACGTCTCGCACACTCTTTATAAAACGGACTACAACTCTCTCATCCCAACAAAATTTGAAATGAGATTTCTTTCCGAAGAAAAAGAATCTTAGGACATCTGATTGGTAGAAATTTCACAACTTTTTGACTTCAAATGAGAGAGTTATGGAAGTTTTAATTTTGGGTGACGTTTCACACACTCTTTATAAAATGGACCAAAACTCTCTCATCCCACCGAATTTTTAAATGAGATTTTTTTTCTTGAAAGAGAATTTGAAGACATCTAATTGATAGAAATTTCTCCAGTTTTCGACTTAAAATAAGTGAGTTATGAAAGTTTTAATTTTGGGTGACGTTTCACAAACTCTTTATAAAATGGTCCAAGACTCTCTCATCCTACCGAATTTTTAAATGAGATTTTTTTCGTTGAAAGAGAATTTGAAGTCCTCTAATTTGTAAGATATTTCACCACATTTCGACTTTAAAAGAGAGACTTATGGTAGTTTTAATTTTGGGTGACGTTTCGCACACTCTTTTTAAGACGGACAACAACTCTCTCATCCCATCAAATGTTGAAACAAGATTTCGCACTTAATATGAGGGAGTTATTGAGGTTTTAATTTGGGTGACGTTTTAACACACTCTTTATGAAACGGACTATATCTCTCTCACCCCATCAAATTTTGAAACGAGATTTCTTTCCCATGAAAGAGAATTAGAAGACCTCCGATTGGTAGAAATTTCACCACTTTTAGACTTAAAGTGAGAGAGTTATAGAGGTTTTAATTTTGGGTGACGTTTCGCATACTCTTTGAAAAACGGACAACAACTCTCTCACCCCAATGATTTTTAAAACAAGATTTCTTTTCCCGGAAAGAGAATTTGAAGATTGGTAGAAATTTCACCACTTTTGAACTTAAAGTCAGAGAGTTACACAAGTTTTAATTTTGGATGACGTCTCGCACACTCTTTATAAAACGGACTACAACTCTCTCATCCCAACAAAATTTGAAATGAGATTTCTTTCCGAAGAAAAAGAATCTTAGGACATCTGATTGGTAGAAATTTCACAACTTTTTGACTTCAAATGAGAGAGTTATGGAGTTTTAATTTTGGGTGACGTTTCACACACTCTTTATAAAATCGACCAAAACTCTCTCATCCCACCGAATTTTTAAATGAGATTTTTTTTCTTGAAAGAGAATTTGAAGACATCTAATTGATAGAAATTTCTCCAGTTTTCGACTTAAAATAAGTGAGTTATGAAAGTTTTAATTTTGGGTGACGTTTCACAAACTCTTTATAAAATGGTCCAAAACTCTCTCATCCTACCGAATTTTTAAATGAGATTTTTTTCGTTGAAAGAGAATTTGAAGTCCTCTAATTTGTTAGATATTTCACCACATTTCAACTTGAAATGAGAGACTTATGGTAGTTTTAATTTTGGGTGACGTTTCGCACACTCTTTTTAAGACGGACAACAACTCTCTCACCCCATCATATTTTGAAACGAGATTTCGCACTTAATATGAGGGAGTTATTGAGGTTTTAATTTGGGTGACGTTTAACACACTCTTTATGAAACGGACTATATCTCTCTCACCCCCTCAAATTTTGAAACGAGATTTCTTTTCCATGAAAGAGAATTAGAAGACCTCCGATTGGTAGAAATTTCACCACTTTTGGACTTAAAGTGAGAGAGTTATAGAGGTTTTAATTTTGGGTGACGTTTCGCATACTCTTTGAAAAACGGACAACAACTCTCTGACCCCATTGATTTTTAAAACAAGATTTCTTTTCCCGGAAAGAGAATTTGAAGATTGGTAGAAATTTCACCACTTTTGAACTTAAAGTCAGAGAGTTACACAGGTTTTAATTTTGGATGACGTCTCGCACACTCTTTATAAAACGGACTACAACTCTCTCATCATAACAAAATTTGAAATGAGATTTCTTTCAAAAGAAAAAGAATCTTAGGACATCTGATTGGTAGCAATTTCACAACTTTTTGACTTCAAATGAGAGAGTTATGGAAGTTTTAATTTTGGGTGACGTTTCACACACTCTTTATAAAATGGACCAAAACTCTCTCATCCCACCGAATTTTTAAATGAGATTTTTTTTCTTGAAAGAGAATTTGAAGACATCTAATTGATAGAAATTTCTCCAGTTTTCGACTTAAAATAAGTGAGTTATGAAAGTTTTAATTTTGGGTGACGTTTCACAAACTCTTTATAAAATGGTCCAAAACTCTCTCATCCTACCGAATTTTTAAATGAGATTTTTTTCGTTGAAAGAGAATTTGAAGTCCTCTAATTTGTTAGAAATTTCACCACATTTCGACTTGAAATGAGAGACTTATGGTAGTTTTAATTTTGGGTGACGTTTCGCACACTCTTTTTAAGACGGACAACAACTCTCTCATCCCATCAAATGTTGAAACAAGATTTCGCACTTAATATGAGGGAGTTATTGAGGTTTTAATTTGGGTGACGTTTAACACACTCTTTATGAAACGGACTATAACTCTGTCACCCCAACGAATTTTGAAACGAGATTTCTTTCCCATGAAAGAGAATTAGAAGACCTCTGATTGGTAGAAATTTCACCACTTTTGGACTTAAAGTGAGAGAGTTATAGAGGTTTTAATTTTGTGTGACGTTTCGCATACTCTTTGAAAAACGGACAACAACTCTCTCACCCCAATGATTTTTAAAACAAGATTTCTTTTCCCGGAAAGAGAATTTGAAGATTGGTAGAAATTTCACCACATTTCAACTTAAAGTCAGAGAGTTACACAGGTTTTAATTTTGGATGACGTCTCGCACACTCTTTATAAAACGGACTACAACTCTCTCATCCCAACAAAATTTGAAATGAGATTTCTTTCCGAAGAAAAAGAATCTTAGGACATCTGATTGGTAGAAATTTCACAACTTTTTGACTTCAAATGAGAGAGTTATGGAAGTTTTAATTTTGGGTGACGTTTCACACACTCTTTATAAAATGGACCAAAACTCTCTCATCCCACCGAATTTTTAAATGAGATTTTTTTTCTTGAAAGAGAATTTGAAGACATCTAATTGATAGAAATTTCTCCAGTTTTCGACTTAAAATAAGTGAGTTATGAAAGTTTTAATTTTGGGTGACGTTTCACAAACTCTTTATAAAATGGTCCAAAACTCTCTCATCCTACCGAATTTTTAAATGAGATTTTTTTCGTTGAAAGAGAATTTGAAGTCCTCTAATTTGTTAGATATTTCACCACATTTCGACTTGAAATGAGAGACTTATGATAGTTTTAATTTTGGCTGACGTTTCGCACACTCTTTTTAAGACGGACAATAACTCTCTCACCCCATAAAATTTTGAAACGAGATTTCGCACTTAATATGAGGGAGTTATTGAGGTTTTAATTTGGGTGACGTTTAACACACTCTTTATGAAACAGACTATATCTCTCTCACCCCATCAAATTTTGAAACGAGATTTCTTTCCCATGAAAGAGAATTAGAAGACCTCCGATTGGTAGAAATTTCACCACTCTTGGACTTAAAGTGAGAGTTATAGAGGTTTTAATTTTGGGTGACGTTTCGCATACTCTTTGAAAAACGGACAACAACTCTCTCACCCCAATGATTTTTAAAACAAGATTTCTTTTCCCGGAAAGGGAATTTGAAGATTGGTAGAAATCTCACCACTTTTGAACTTAAAGTCAGAGATTTACACAGGTTTTAATTTTGGATGACGTCTCGCACACTCTTTATAAAACGGATTACAACTCTCTCATCCCAACAAAATTTGAAATGAGATATCTTTCCGAAGAAAAAGAATCTTAGGACATCTGATTGGTAGAAATTTCGCAACTTTTTGACTTCAAATGAGAGAGTTATGGAAGTTTTAATTTTGGGTGACGTTTCACACACTCTTTATAAAATGGACCAAAACTCTCTCATCCCACCGAATTTTTAAATGAGATTTTTTTTCTTGAAAGAGAATTTCAAGACATCTAATTGATAGAAATTTCTCCAGTTTTCGACTTAAAATAAGTGAGTTATGAAATTTTTAATTTTGGGTGACGTTTCACAAACTCTTTATAAAATGGTCCAAAACTCTCTCATCCTACCGAATTTTTAAATGAGATTTTTTTCGTTGAAAGAGAATTTGAAGTCCTCTAATTTGTTAGATATTTCACCACATTTCGACTTGAAATGAGAGACTTATGGTAGTTTTAATTTTGGGTGACGTTTCGCACACTCTTTTTAAGAGGGACAACAACTCTCTCACCCCATCAAATTTTGAAACGAGATTTCATACTTAATATGAGGGAGTTATTGAGGTTTTAATTTGGGTGACGTTTAACACACTCTTTATGAAACGGACTATATCTCTCTCACCCCATCAAATTTTGAACGAGATTTCTTTCTCATGAAAGAAAATTAGAAGACCCCCGATTGGTAGAAATTTCACCACTTTTGGACTTAAAGTGAGAGAGTTATAGAGGTTTTAATTTTGGGTGACGTTTCGCACACTGTTTCTAAAACGGACAACAACTCTCTCTCACCCCAACGATTTTTAAAAGAAGATTTCTTTTACCGGAAAGAGAATTTGAAGATTGATAGAAATTTTACCACTTTTGAACTTAAAGTCAGAGAGTTACACAGGTTTTAATTTTGGATGACGTGTCGCACACTCTTTATAAAACGGACTACAACTCTCTCATCCCAACAAAATTTGAAATGAGATTTCTTTCCCAAGAAAAAGAATCTTAGGACCTCCGATTGGTAGAAATTTCACCACTTTTTGACTTCAAATGAGATAGTTATGGAAGTTTTAATTTTCGGTGACGTTTCACACACTCTTTTTAAATGGACCAAAACTCTCTCATCCCACCGAATTTTTAAATGAGATTTTTTTACTTGAAATAGAATTTGAAGACATCTAATTGATAGAAATTTCTCCACTTTTCGACTTAAAATGAGTGAGTTATGGACGTTTTAATTTTGGGTGACGTTTCACACAGTCATTATAAAATGGTCCAAAACTCTCTCGCCCTACCGAATTTTTAAATGGGATTTTTTTCGTTGAAAGAGAATTTGAAGTCCACTAATTTGTTAGAAATTTCACCACATTTGGACTTGAAAAGAGAGACTTATGGTGGTTTTAATTTTGGGTGACGTTTCGGACACTCTTTTTAAGACGGACAACAACTCTCTCACCCCAACGATTTTTAAAACAAGTTTTTTTTCCCCGGAAAGAGAATTTGAAGATTGGTAGAAATTTCACCACTTTTGAACTTAAAGTGAGAGAGTTGCAGAGGTTTTAATTTTGGATGACGTTTCGCACACTCTTTATAAAACGGACTACAACTCTCTCATCCCAACAAATTTTGAATTGAGATTTCTTTCCTAGGAAAAAGAATCTTAGGACCTCCGATTGGTAGAAATTTCACAACTTTAAAATGAGAGGGTTATGGAAGTTTTAATTTTGGGTGACGTTTCACACTCTTTATAAAATGGACCAAAACTCTCTCATCCCACCGAATTTTTTAATGATATTTTTTCCGTTAAAGGAGAATTTGAAGACCTTCAATTGGAAGAAATCTCAAACTTTTGGACCTTAAATGAGAGAGTTATGGAGGTTTTAATTTTGGGTGACGTTTCGCCCACTCTTTACAAAATGGACCAAAACGCTCTCACCACACCTAATGTTAAATGAAATTTTTTCCGTAGAAAGAAAATTTGATGAAGACCTCCAACTGGTTGAAATCTCACCACTTTCGCACTTAATATGAGGGAGTTATTGAGGTTTTAATTTGGGTGACGTTTAACACACTCTTTATGAAACGGACTACATCTCTCTCACCCCATCAAATTTTGAAACGAGATTTCTTTCCCATGAAAGAGAATTAGAAGACCTCCGATTGGTAGAAATTTCACCACTTTTGGACTTAAAGTGAGAGAGTTATGAGGTTTTAATTTTGAGTGACGTTTCGCACACTCTTTATAAGACGGACAACAACTCTCTCACCCCAACAATTCTTAAAACAAGATTTCTTTCCCCGGAAAGAGAATTTGAAGACTGGTAGAAATTTCACCCCTTTTGAACTTAAAGTCAGAGAGTTGCAGAGGTTTTAATTTTGGATGACATTTTGCACACTCTTTATAAAACGGACTACAACTCTCTCATTCCAACAAATTTTGAAATGAGATTTCTTTCCCAAGTAGAGAATCTTAGGACCTCCGATTGGTAGAAATTTCCCCACTTTTGGGCTTAAAGTGAGAGAGTTATAGAGGTTTTAATTTTGGGTGACGTTTCGCACACAGTTTCTAAAACGGACAACAACACTCTCACCCCAACGATTTTTAAAAGAAGATTTCTTTTTCCGGAAAGAGAATTTGAAGATTGGTAGAAATTTCACCACTTTTGAACTTAAAGTCAGAGAGTTACAGAGGTTTTAATTTTGGATGACGTTTCGCACACTCTTTATAAAACGGAGTACAACTCTCTCATCCCAACAAATTTTGAAATGAGATTTCTTTCCCAAGAAAAAGAATCTTAGGACCTCCGATTGGTAGAAATTTCCTCACTTTTTGACTTAAAATGAGAGAGTTATGGAGGTTTTAATTTTGGGTGACGTTTAACACACTCTTTATGAAACGGACTATAACTCTGTCACCCCAACGAATTTTGAAACGAGATTTCTTTCCCATGAAAGAGAATTAGAAGACCTCCGATTGGTAGAAATTTCACCACTTTTGGACTTAAAGTGAGAGAGTTATAGAGGTTTTAATTTTGGGTGATGTTTCGCATACTCTTTGAAAAACGGACAACAACTCTCTCACCCCAATTATTTTTAAAACAAGATTTCTTTTCCCGGAAAGAGAATTTGAAGATTGGTAGAAATTTCACCACTTTTGAACTTAAAGTCAGAGAGTTACACAGGTTTTAATTTTGGATGACGTGTCGCACACTCTTTATAAAACGGACTACAACTCTCTCATCCCAACAAAATTTGAAATGAGATTTCTTTCCGAAGAAAAAGAATCTTAGGACATCTGATTGGTAGAAATTTCACAACTTTTTGACTTCAAATGAGAGAGTTATGGAAGTTTTAATTTTGGGTGACGTTTCACACACTCTTTATAAAATGGACCAAAACTCTCTCATCCCACCGAATTTTTAAATGAGATTTTTTTTCTTGAAAGAGAATTTGAAGACATCTAATTGATAGAAATTTCTCCAGTTTTCGACTTAAAATAAGTGAGTTATGAAAGTTTTAATTTTGGGTGACGTTTCACAAACTCTTTATAAAATGGTCCAAAACTCTCTCATCCTACCGAATTTTTAAATGAGATTTTTTTCGTTGAAAGAGAATTTGAAGTCCTCTAATTTGTTAGATATTTCACCACATTTCAACTTGAAATGAGAGACTTATGGTAGTTTTAATTTTGGGTGACGTTTCGCACACTCTTTTTAAGACGGACAATAACTCTCTCACCCCATCATATTTTGAAACGAGATTTCGCACTTAATATGAGGGAGTTATTGAGGTTTTAATTTGGGTGACGTTTAACACACTCTTTATGAAACGGACTATATCTCTCTCACCCCATCAAATTTTGAAACGAGATTTCTTTTCCATGAAAGAGAATTAGAAGACCTCCGATTGGTAGAAATTTCACCACTTTTGGACTTAAAGTGAGAGAGTTATAGAGGTTTTAATTTTGAGTGACGTTTCGCATACTCTTGGAAAAACGGACAACAACTCTCTCACCCCAATGATTTTTAAAACAAGATTTCTTTTCCCGGAAAGAGAATTTGAAGATTGGTAGAAATTTCACCACTTTTGAACTTAAAGTCAGAGAGTTACACAGGTTTTAATTTTGGATGACGTCTCGCACACTCTTTATAAAACGGACTACAACTCTCTCATCATAACAAAATTTGAAATGAGATTTCTTTTCGAAGAAAAAGAATCTTAGGACATCTGATTGGAAGAAATTTCACAACTTTTTGACTTCAAATGAGTGAGTTATGAAAGTTTTAATTTTGGGTGACGTTTCACAAACTCTTTATAAAATGGTCCAAAACTCTCTCATCCTACCGAATTTTTAAATGAGATTTTTTTCGTTGAAAGAGAATTTGAAGTCCTCTAATTTGTTAGAAATTTCACCACATTTGGACTTGAAACGAGAGACTTATGGTAGTTTTAATTTTGGGTGACGTTTCACACACTCTTTTTAAGACGGACAAGAACTCTCTCACCCCATCAAATTTTGAAACGAGATTTCGCACTTAATATGAGGGAGTTATTGAGGTTTTAATTTGGGTGACGTTTAACACGCTCTTTATGAAACGGACTATATCTCTCTCACCCCATCAAATTTTGAAACGAGATTTCTTTCCCATGGAAGAGAATTAGAAGACCTCCGATTGGTAGAAATTTCACCACTTTTGGACTTAAAGTGAGAGAGTTATAGAGGTTTTAATTTTGGGTGACGTTTCGCATACTCTTTGAAAAACGGACAACAACTCTCTCACCCCAATGATTTTAAAACAAGATTTCTTTTCCCGGAAAGAGAATTTGAAGATTGGTAGAAATTTCACCACTTTTGAACTTAAAGTCAGAGAGTTACACAGGTTTTAATTTTGGATGACGTCTCGCACACTCTTTATAAAACGGACTACAACTCTCTCATCATAACAAAATTTGAAATGAGATTTCTTTCCGAAGAAAAAGAATCTTAGGACATCTGATTGGAAGAAATTTCACAACTCTTTGACTTCAAATGAGAGAGTTATGGAAGTTTTAATTTTGGGTGACGTTTCACACACTCTTTATAAAATTGCCCAAAACTCTCTCATCCAACCGAATTTTTAAATGAGATTTTTTTTCTTGAAAGAGAATTTGAAGACATCTAATTGATAGAAATTTCTCCAGTTTTCGACTTAAAATAAGTGAGTTATGAAAGTTTTAATTTTGGGTGACGTTTCACAAACTCTTTATAAAATGGTCCAAGACTCTCTCATCCTACCGAATTTTTAAATGAGATTTTTTTCGTTGAAAGAGAATTTGAAGTCCTCTAATTTGTAAGATATTTCACCACATTTCGACTTTAAAAGAGAGACTTATGGTAGTTTTAATTTTGGGTGACGTTTCGCACACTCTTTTTAAGACGGACAACAACTCTCTCATCCCATCAAATGTTGAAACAAGATTTCGCACTTAATATGAGGGAGTTATTGAGGTTTTAATTTGGGTGACGTTTTAACACACTCTTTATGAAACGGACTATATCTCTCTCACCCCATCAAATTTTGAAACGAGATTTCTTTCCCATGAAAGAGAATTAGAAGACCTCCGATTGGTAGAAATTTCACCACTTTTAGACTTAAAGTGAGAGAGTTATAGAGGTTTTAATTTTGGGTGACGTTTCGCATACTCTTTGAAAAACGGACAACAACTCTCTCACTCCAATGATTTTTAAAACAAGATTTCTTTTCCCGGAAAGAGAATTTGAAGATTGGTAGAAATTTCACCACTTTTGAACTTAAAGTCAGAGAGTTACACAAGTTTTAATTTTGGATGACGTCTCGCACACTCTTTATAAAACGGACTACAACTCTCTCATCCCAACAAAATTTGAAATGAGATTTCTTTCCGAAGAAAAAGAATCTTAGGACATCTGATTGGTAGAAATTTCACAACTTTTTGACTTCAAATGAGAGAGTTATGGAGTTTTAATTTTGGGTGACGTTTCACACACTCTTTATAAAATCGACCAAAACTCTCTCATCCCACCGAATTTTTAAATGAGATTTTTTTTCTTGAAAGAGAATTTGAAGACATCTAATTGATAGAAATTTCTCCAGTTTTCGACTTAAAATAAGTGAGTTATGAAAGTTTTAATTTTGGGTGACGTTTCACAAACTCTTTATAAAATGGTCCAAAACTCTCTCATCCTACCGAATTTTTAAATGAGATTTTTTTCGTTGAAAGAGAATTTGAAGTCCTCTAATTTGTTAGATATTTCACCACATTTCAACTTGAAATGAGAGACTTATGGTAGTTTTAATTTTGGGTGACGTTTCGCACACTCTTTTTAAGACGGACAACAACTCTCTCACCCCATCATATTTTGAAACGAGATTTCGTACTTAATATGAGGGAGTTATTGAGGTTTTAATTTGGGTGACGTTTAACACACTCTTTATGAAACGGACTATATCTCTCTCACCCCCTCAAATTTTGAAACGAGATTTCTTTTCCATGAAAGAGAATTAGAAGACCTCCGATTGGTAGAAATTTCACCACTTTTGGACTTAAAGTGAGAGAGTTATAGAGGTTTTAATTTTGGGTGACGTTTCGCATACTCTTTGAAAAACGGACAACAACTCTCTGACCCCATTGATTTTTAAAACAAGATTTCTTTTCCCGGAAAGAGAATTTGAAGATTGGTAGAAATTTCACCACTTTTGAACTTAAAGTCAGAGAGTTACACAGGTTTTAATTTTGGATGACGTCTCGCACACTCTTTATAAAACGGACTACAACTCTCTCATCATAACAAAATTTGAAATGAGATTTCTTTCAAAAGAAAAAGAATCTTAGGACATCTGATTGGTAGCAATTTCACAACTTTTTGACTTCAAATGAGAGAGTTATGGAAGTTTTAATTTTGGGTGACGTTTCACACACTCTTTATAAAATGGACCAAAACTCTCTCATCCCACCGAATTTTTAAATGAGATTTTTTTTCTTGAAAGAGAATTTGAAGACATCTAATTGATAGAAATTTCTCCAGTTTTCGACTTAAAATAAGTGAGTTATGAAAGTTTTAATTTTGGGTGACGTTTCACAAACTCTTTATAAAATGGTCCAAAACTCTCTCATCCTACCGAATTTTTAAATGAGATTTTTTTCGTTGAAAGAGAATTTGAAGTCCTCTAATTTGTTAGAAATTTCACCACATTTCGACTTGAAATGAGAGACTTATGGTAGTTTTAATTTTGGGTGACGTTTCGCACACTCTTTTTAAGACGGACAACAACTCTCTCATCCCATCAAATGTTGAAACAAGATTTCGCACTTAATATGAGGGAGTTATTGAGGTTTTAATTTGGGTGACGTTTAACACACTCTTTATGAAACGGACTATAACTCTGTCACCCCAACGAATTTTGAAACGAGATTTCTTTCCCATGAAAGAGAATTAGAAGACCTCTGATTGGTAGAAATTTCACCACTTTTGGACTTAAAGTGAGAGAGTTATAGAGGTTTTAATTTTGTGTGACGTTTCGCATACTCTTTGAAAAACGGACAACAACTCTCTCACCCCAATAATTTTTAAAACAAGATTTCTTTTCCCGGAAAGAGAATTTGAAGATTGGTAGAAATTTCACCACATTTCAACTTAAAGTCAGAGAGTTACACAGGTTTTAATTTTGGATGACGTCTCGCACACTCTTTATAAAACGGACTACAACTCTCTCATCCCAACAAAATTTGAAATGAGATTTCTTTCCGAAGAAAAAGAATCTTAGGACATCTGATTGGTAGAAATTTCACAACTTTTTGACTTCAAATGAGAGAGTTATGGAAGTTTTAATTTTGGGTGACGTTTCACACACTCTTTATAAAATGGACCAAAACTCTCTCATCCCACCGAATTTTTAAATGAGATTTTTTTTCTTGAAAGAGAATTTGAAGACATCTAATTGATAGAAATTTCTCCAGTTTTCGACTTAAAATAAGTGAGTTATGAAAGTTTTAATTTTGGGTGACGTTTCACAAACTCTTTATAAAATGGTCCAAGACTCTCTCATCCTACCGAATTTTTAAATGAGATTTTTTTCGTTGAAAGAGAATTTGAAGTCCTCTAATTTGTAAGATATTTCACCACATTTCGACTTGAAAAGAGAGACTTATGGTAGTTTTAATTTTGGGTGACGTTTCGCACACTCTTTTTAAGACGGACAACAACTCTCTCATCCCATCAAATGTTGAAACAAGATTTCGCACTTAATATGAGGGAGTTATTGAGGTTTTAATTTGGGTGACGTTTAACACACTCTTTATGAAACGGACTATAACTCTGTCACCCCAACGAATTTTGAAACGAGATTTCTTTCCCATGAAAGAGAATTAGAAGACCTCTGATTGGTAGAAATTTCACCACTTTTGGACTTAAAGTGAGAGAGTTATAGAGGTTTTAATTTTGTGTGACGTTTCGCATACTCTTTGAAAAACGGACAACAACTCTCTCACCCCAATGATTTTTAAAACAAGATTTCTTTTCCCGGAAAGAGAATTTGAAGATTGGTAGAAATTTCACCACTTTTCAACTTAAAGTCAGAGAGTTACACAGGTTTTAATTTTGGATGACGTCTCGCACACTCTTTATAAAACGGACTACAACTCTCTCATCCCAACAAAATTTGAAATGAGATTTCTTTCCGAAGAAAAAGAATCTTAGGACATCTGATTGGTAGAAATTTCACAACTTTTTGACTTCAAATGAGAGAGTTATGGAAGTTTTAATTTTGGGTGACGTTTCACACACTCTTTATAAAATGGACCAAAACTCTCTCATCCCACCGAATTTTTAAATGAGATTTTTTTTCTTGAAAGAGAATTTGAAGACATCTAATTGATAGAAATTTCTCCAGTTTTCGACTTAAAATAAGTGAGTTATGAAAGTTTTAATTTTGGGTGACGTTTCACAAACTCTTTATAAAATCGTCCAAAACTCTCTCATCCTACCGAATTTTTAAATGAGATTTTTTTCGTTGAAAGAGAATTTGAAGTCCTCTAATTTGTTAGATATTTCACCACATTTCGACTTGAAATGAGAGACTTATGGTAGTTTTAATTTTGGGTGACGTTTCGCACACTCTTTTTAAGACGGACAACAGCTCTCTCACCCCATCAAATTTTGAAACGAGATTTCGCTCTTAATATGAGGGAGTTATTGAGGTTTTAATTTGGGTGACGTTTAACACACTCTTTATGAAACGGACTATAACTCTGTCACCCCAACGAATTTTGAAACGAGATTTCTTTCCGATGAAAGAGAATTAGAAGACCTCCGATTGGTAGAAATTTCACCACTTTTGGACTTAAAGTGAGAGAGTTATAGAGGTTTTAATTTTGGGTGACGTTTCGCATACTCTTTGAGAAACGGACAACAACTCTCTCACCCCAATGATTTTTAAAACAAGATTTCTTTTCCCGGAAAGAGAATTTGAAGATTGGTAGAAATTTCACCACTTTTGAACTTAAAGTCAGAGAGTTACACAGGTTTTAATTTTGGATGACGTCTCGCACACTCTTTATAAAACGGACTACAACTCTCTCATCATAACAAAATTTGAAATGAGATTTCTTTCAAAAGAAAAAGAATCTTAGGACATCTGATTGGTAGCAATTTCACAACTTTTTGACTTCAAATGAGAGAGTTATGGAAGTTTTAATTTTGGGTGACGTTTCACACACTCTTTATAAAATGGACCAAAACTCTCTCATCCCACCGAATTTTTAAATGAGATTTTTTTTCTTGAAAGAGAATTTGAAGACATCTAATTGATAGAAATTTCTCCAGTTTTCGACTTAAAATAAGTGAGTTATGAAAGTTTTAATTTTGGGTGACGTTTCACAAACTCTTTATAAAATGGTCCAAAACTCTCTCATCCTACCGAATTTTTAAATGAGATTTTTTTCGTTGAAAGAGAATTTGAAGTCCTCTAATTTGTTAGATATTTCACCACATTTCGACTTGAAATGAGAGACTTATGGTAGTTTTAATTTTGGGTGACGTTTCGCACACTCTTTTTAAGACGGACAACAACTCTCTCACCCCATCAAATTTTGAAACGAGATTTCGCACTTAATATGAGGGAGTTATTGAGGTTTTAATTTGGGTGACGTTTAACACACTCTTTATGAAACGGACTATAACTCTGTCACCCCAACGAATTTTGAAACGAGATTTCTTTCCGATGAAAGAGAATTAGAAGACCTCCGATTGGTAGAAATTTCACCACTTTTGGACTTAAAGAGAGAGTTATAGAGGTTTTAATTTTGGGTGACGTTTCGCATACTCTTTGAAAAACGGACAACAACTCTCTCACCCCAATGATTTTTAAAACAAGATTTCTTTTCCCGGAAAGAGAATTTGAAGATTGGTAGAAATTTCACCACTTTTGAACTTAAAGTCAGAGAGTTACACAGGTTTTAATTTTGGATGACGTCTCGCACACTCTTTATAAAACGGACTACAACTCTCTCATCATAACAAAATTTGAAATGAGATTTCTTTCAAAAGAAAAAGAATCTTAGGACATCTGATTGGTAGCAATTTCACAACTTTTTGACTTCAAATGAGAGAGTTATGGAAGTTTTAATTTTGGGTGACGTTTCACACACTCTTTATAAAATGGACCAAAACTCTCTCATCCCACCGAATTTTTAAATGAGATTTTTTTTCTTGAAAGAGAATTTGAAGACATCTAATTGATAGAAATTTCTCCAGTTTTCGACTTAAAATAAGTGAGTTATGAAAGTTTTAATTTTGGGTGACGTTTCACAAACTCTTTATAAAATGGTCCAAAACTCTCTCATCCTACCGAATTTTTAAATGAGATTTTTTTCGTTGAAAGAGAATTTGAAGTCCTCTAATTTGTTAGATATTTCACCACATTTCGACTTGAAATGAGAGACTTATGGTAGTTTTAATTTTGGGTGACGTTTCGCACACTCTTTTTAAGACGGACAACAACTCTCTCACCCCATCAAATTTTGAAACGAGATTTCGCTCTTAATATGAGGGAGTTATTGAGGTTTTAATTTGGGTGACGTTTAACACACTCTTTATGAAACGGACTATAACTCTGTCACCCCAACGAATTTTGAAACGAGATTTCTTTCCGATGAAAGAGAATTAGAAGACCTCCGATTGGTAGAAATTTCACCACTTTTGGACTTAAAGAGAGAGTTATAGAGGTTTTAATTTTGGGTGACGTTTCGCATACTCTTTGAAAAACGGACAACAACTCTCTCACCCCAATGATTTTTAAAACAAGATTTCTTTTCCCGGAAAGAGAATTTGAAGATTGGTAGAAATTTCACCACTTTTGAACTTAAAGTCAGAGAGTTACACAGGTTTTAATTTTGGATGACGTCTCGCACACTCTTTATAAAACGGACTACTACTCTCTCATCATAACAAAATTTGAAATGAGATTTCTTTCAAAAGAAAAAGAATCTTAGGACATCTGATTGGTAGCAATTTCACAACTTTTTGACTTCAAATGAGAGAGTTATGGAAGTTTTAATTTTGGGTGACGTTTCACACACTCTTTATAAAATGGACCAAAACTCTCTCATCCCACCGAATTTTTAAATGAGATTTTTTTTCTTGAAAGAGAATTTGAAGACATCTAATTGATAGAAATTTCTCCAGTTTTCGACTTAAAATAAGTGAGTTATGAAAGTTTTAATTTTGGGTGACGTTTCACAAACTCTTTATAAAATGGTCCAAAACTCTCTCATCCTACCGAATTTTTAAATGAGATTTTTTCGTTGAAAGAGAATTTGAAGTCCTCTAATTTGTTAGATATTTCACCACATTTCGACTTGAAATGAGAGACTTATGGTAGTTTTAATTTTGGGTGACGTTTCGCACACTCTTTTTAAGACGGACAACAACTCTCTCACCCCATCCAATTTTGAAACGAGATTTCGCACTTAATATGAGGGAGTTATTGAGGTTTTAATTTGGTTGACGTTTAACACACTCTTTATGAAACGGACTATAACTCTGTCACCCCAACGAATTTTGAAACGAGATTTCTTTCCGATTAAAGAGAATTAGAAGACCTCCGATTGGTAGAAATTTCACCACTTTTGGACTTAAAGTGAGAGAGTTATAGAGGTTTTAATTTTGGGTGACGTTTCGCATACTCTTTGAAAAACGGACAACAACTCTCTCACCCCAATGATTTTTAAAACAAGATTTCTTTTCCCGGAAAGAGAATTTGAAGATTGGTTGAAATTTCACCACTTTTGAACTTAAAATCAGAGAGTTACACAGGTTTTAATTTTGGATGACGTCTCGCACACTCTTTATAAAACGGACTACAACTCTCTCATCATAACAAAATTTGAAATGAGATTTCTTTCCGAAGAAAAAGAATCTTAGGTCATCTGATTGGAAGAAATTTCACAACTTTTTGACTTCAAATGAGAGAGTTATGGAAGTTTTAATTTTGGGTGACGTTTCACACACTCTTTATAAAATGGACCAAAACTCTCTCATCCAACCGAATTTTTAAATGAGATTTTTTTTCTTGAAAGAGAATTTGAAGACATCTAATTGATAGAAATTTCTCCAGTTTTTGACTTAAAATAAGTGAGTTATGAAAGTTTTAATTTTGGGTGACGTTTCACAAACTCTTTATAAAATGGTCCAAAACTCTCTCATCCTACCGAATTTTTAAATGAGATTTTTTCGTTGAAAGAGAATTTGAAGTCCTCTAATTTGTTAGATATTTCACCACATTTCGACTTGAAATGAGAGACTTATGGTAGTTTTAATTTTGGGTGACGTTTCGCACACTCTTTTTAAGACGGACAACAACTCTCTCATCCCATCAAATGTTGAAACAAGATTTCGCACTTAATATGAGGGAGTTATTGAGGTTTTAATTTGGGTGACGTTTAACACACTCTTTATGAAACGGACTATAACTCTGTCACCCCAACGAATTTTGAAACGAGATTTCTTTCCCATGAAAGAGAATTAGAAGACCTCTGATTGGTAGAAATTTCACCACTTTTGGACTTAAAGTGAGAGAGTTATAGAGGTTTTAATTTTGTGTGACGTTTCGCATACTCTTTGAAAAACGGACAACAACTCTCTCACCCCAATGATTTTTAAAACAAGATTTCTTTTCCCGGAAAGAGAATTTGAAGATTGGTAGAAATTTCACCACATTTCAACTTAAAGTCAGAGAGTTACACAGGTTTTAATTTTGGATGACGTCTCGCACACTCTTTATAAAACGGACTACAACTCTCTCATCCCAACAAAATTTGAAATGAGATTTCTTTCCGAAGAAAAAGAAGCTTAGGACATCTGATTGGTAGAAATTTCACAACTTTTTGACTTCAAATGAGAGAGTTATGGAAGTTTTAATTTTGGGTGACGTTTCACACACTCTTTATAAAATGGACCAAAACTCTCTCATCCCACCGAATTTTTAAATGAGATTTTTTTTCTTGAAAGAGAATTTGAAGACATCTAATTGATAGAAATTTCTCCAGTTTTCGACTTAAAATAAGTGAGTTATGAAAGTTTTAATTTTGGGTGACGTTTCACAAACTCTTTATAAAATGGTCCAAGACTCTCTCATCCTACCGAATTTTTAAATGAGATTTTTTTCGTTGAAAGAGAATTTGAAGTCCTCTAATTTGTAAGATATTTCACCACATTTCGACTTGAAAAGAGAGACTTATGGTAGTTTTAATTTTGGGTGACGTTTCGCACACTCTTTTTAAGACGGACAACAACTCTCTCATCCCATCAAATGTTGAAACAAGATTTCGCACTTAATATGAGGGAGTTATTGAGGTTTTAATTTGGGTGACGTTTAACACACTCTTTATGAAACGGACTATAACTCTGTCACCCCAACGAATTTTGAAACGAGATTTCTTTCCCATGAAAGAGAATTAGAAGACCTCTGATTGGTAGAAATTTCACCACTTTTGGACTTAAAGTGAGAGAGTTATAGAGGTTTTAATTTTGTGTGACGTTTCGCATACTCTTTGAAAAACGGACAACAACTCTCTCACCCCAATGATTTTTAAAACAAGATTTCTTTTCCCGGAAAGAGAATTTGAAGATTGGTAGAAATTTCACCACTTTTCAACTTAAAGTCAGAGAGTTACACAGGTTTTAATTTTGGATGACGTCTCGCACACTCTTTATAAAACGGACTACAACTCACTCATCCCAACAAAATTTGAAATGAGATTTCTTTCCGAAGAAAAAGAATCTTAGGACATCTGATTGGTAGAAATTTCACAACTTTTTGACTTCAAATGAGAGAGTTATGGAAGTTTTAATTTTGGGTGACGTTTCACACACTCTTTATAAAATGGACCAAAACTCTCTCATCCCACCGAATTTTTAAATGAGATTTTTTTCTTGAAAGAGAATTTGAAGACATCTAATTGATAGAAATTTCTCCAGTTTTCGACTTAAAATAAGTGAGTTATGAAAGTTTTAATTTTGGGTGACGTTTCACAAACTCTTTATAAAATGGTCCAAAACTC
Organism: Tasmannia lanceolata; assembly: GCF_043159265.1. Classification (NCBI taxonomy): domain Eukaryota; kingdom Viridiplantae; phylum Streptophyta; class Magnoliopsida; order Canellales; family Winteraceae; genus Tasmannia; species Tasmannia lanceolata. The sequence goes on along the minus strand of NW_027518713.1, from coordinate 2,656,953 downwards.
TCTCATCCTACCGAATTTTTAAATGAGATTTTTTTCGTTGAAAGAGAATTTGAAGTCCTCTAATTTGTTAGATATTTCACCACATTTCGACTTGAAATGAGAGACTTATGGTAGTTTTAATTTTGGGTGACGTTTCGCACACTCTTTTTAAGACGGACAACAACTCTCTCACCCCATCAAATTTTGAAACGAGATTTCGCACTTAATATGAGGGAGTTATTGAGGTTTTAATTTGGGTGACGTTTAACACACTCTTTATGAAACGGACTATAACTCTGTCACCCCAACGAATTTTGAAACGAGATTTCTTTCCGATGAAAGAGAATTAGAAGACCTCCGATTGGTAGAAATTTCACCACTTTTGGACTTAAAGTGAGAGAGTTATAGAGGTTTTAATTTTGGGTGACGTTTCGCATACTCTTTGAGAAACGGACAACAACTCTCTCACCCCAATGATTTTTAAAACAAGATTTCTTTTCCCGGAAAGAGAATTTGAAGATTGGTAGAAATTTCACCACTTTTGAACTTAAAGTCAGAGAGTTACACAGGTTTTAATTTTGGATGACGTCTCGCACACTCTTTATAAAACGGACTACAACTCTCTCATCATAACAAAATTTGAAATGAGATTTCTTTCAAAAGAAAAAGAATCTTAGGACATCTGATTGGTAGCAATTTCACAACTTTTTGACTTCAAATGAGAGAGTTTTGGAAGTTTTAATTTTGGGTGACGTTTCACACACTCTTTATAAAATGGACCAAAACTCTCTCATCCCACCGAATTTTTAAATGAGATTTTTTTTCTTGAAAGAGAATTTGAAGACATCTAATTGATAGAAATTTCTCCAGTTTTCGACTTAAAATAAGTGAGTTATGAAAGTTTTAATTTTGGGTGACGTTTCACAAACTCTTTATAAAATGGTCCAAAACTCTCTCATCCTACCGAATTTTTAAATGAGATTTTTTTCGTTGAAAGAGAATTTGAAGTCCTCTAATTTGTTAGATATTTCACCACATTTCGACTTGAAATGAGAGACTTATGGTAGTTTTAATTTTGGGTGACGTTTCGCACACTCTTTTTAAGACGGACAACAACTCTCTCACCCCATCAAATTTTGAAACGAGATTTCGCACTTAATATGAGGGAGTTATTGAGGTTTTAATTTGGGTGACGTTTAACACACTCTTTATGAAACGGACTATAACTCTGTCACCCCAACGAATTTTGAAACGAGATTTCTTTCCGATGAAAGAGAATTAGAAGACCTCTGATTGGTAGAAATTTCACCACTTTTGGACTTAAAGAGAGAGTTATAGAGGTTTTAATTTTGGGTGACGTTTCGCATACTCTTTGAAAAACGGACAACAACTCTCTCACCCCAATGATTTTTAAAACAAGATTTCTTTTCCCGGAAAGAGAATTTGAAGATTGGTAGAAATTTCACCACTTTTGAACTTAAAGTCAGAGAGTTACACAGGTTTTAATTTTGGATGACGTCTCGCACACTCTTTATAAAACGGACTACAACTCTCTCATCATAACAAAATTTGAAATGAGATTTCTTTCAAAAGAAAAAGAATCTTAGGACATCTGATTGGTAGCAATTTCACAACTTTTTGACTTCAAATGAGAGAGTTATGGAAGTTTTAATTTTGGGTGACGTTTCACACACTCTTTATAAAATGGACCAAAACTCTCTCATCCCACCGAATTTTTAAATGAGATTTTTTTTCTTGAAAGAGAATTTGAAGACATCTAATTGATAGAAATTTCTCCAGTTTTCGACTTAAAATAAGTGAGTTATGAAAGTTTTAATTTTGGGTGACGTTTCACAAACTCTTTATAAAATGGTCCAAAACTCTCTCATCCTACCGAATTTTTAAATGAGATTTTTTCGTTGAAAGAGAATTTGAAGTCCTCTAATTTGTTAGATATTTCACCACATTTCGACTTGAAATGAGAGACTTATGGTAGTTTTAATTTTGGGTGACGTTTCGCACACTCTTTTTAAGACGGACAACAACTCTCTCACCCCATCCAATTTTGAAACGAGATTTCGCACTTAATATGAGGGAGTTATTGAGGTTTTAATTTGGTTGACGTTTAACACACTCTTTATGAAACGGACTATAACTCTGTCACCCCAACGAATTTTGAAACGAGATTTCTTTCCGATTAAAGAGAATTAGAAGACCTCCGATTGGTAGAAATTTCACCACTTTTGGACTTAAAGTGAGAGAGTTATAGAGGTTTTAATTTTGGGTGACGTTTCGCATACTCTTTGAAAAACGGACAACAACTCTCTCACCCCAATGATTTTTAAAACAAGATTTCTTTTCCCGGAAAGAGAATTTGAAGATTGGTAGAAATTTCACCACTTTTGAACTTAAAGTCAGAGAGTTACACAGGTTTTAATTTTGGATGACGTCTCGCACACTCTTTATAAAACGGACTACAACTCTCTCATCATAACAAAATTTGAAATGAGATTTCTTTCAAAAGAAAAAGAATCTTAGGACATCTGATTGGTAGCAATTTCACAACTTTTTGACTTCAAATGAGAGAGTTATGGAAGTTTTAATTTTGGGTGACGTTTCACACACTCTTTATAAAATGGACCAAAACTCTCTCATCCCACCGAATTTTTAAATGAGATTTTTTTTCTTGAAAGAGAATTTGAAGACATCTAATTGATAGAAATTTCTCCAGTTTTCGACTTAAAATAAGTGAGTTATGAAAGTTTTAATTTTGGGTGACGTTTCACAAACTCTTTATAAAATGGTCCAAAACTCTCTCATCCTACCGAATTTTTAAATGAGATTTTTTCGTTGAAAGAGAATTTGAAGTCCTCTAATTTGTTAGATATTTCACCACATTTCGACTTGAAATGAGAGACTTATGGTAGTTTTAATTTTGGGTGACGTTTCGCACACTCTTTTTAAGACGGACAACAACTCTCTCACCCCATCCAATTTTGAAACGAGATTTCGCACTTAATATGAGGGAGTTATTGAGGTTTTAATTTGGTTGACGTTTAACACACTCTTTATGAAACGGACTATAACTCTGTCACCCCAACGAATTTTGAAACGAGATTTCTTTCCGATTAAAGAGAATTAGAAGACCTCCGATTGGTAGAAATTTCACCACTTTTGGACTTAAAGTGAGAGAGTTATAGAGGTTTTAATTTTGGGTGACGTTTCGCATACTCTTTGAAAAACGGACAACAACTCTCTCACCCCAATGATTTTTAAAACAAGATTTCTTTTCCCGGAAAGAGAATTTGAAGATTGGTAGAAATTTCACCACTTTTGAACTTAAAATCAGAGAGTTACACAGGTTTTAATTTTGGATGACGTCTCGCACACTCTTTATAAAACGGACTACAACTCTCTCATCATAACAAAATTTGAAATGAGATTTCTTTCCGAAGAAAAAGAATCTTAGGTCATCTGATTGGAAGAAATTTCACAACTTTTTGACTTCAAATGAGAGAGTTATGGAAGTTTTAATTTTGGGTGACGTTTCACACACTCTTTATAAAATGGACCAAAACTCTCTCATCCAACCGAATTTTTAAATGAGATTTTTTTTCTTGAAAGAGAATTTGAAGACATCTAATTGATAGAAATTTCTCCAGTTTTCGACTTAAAATAAGTGAGTTATGAAAGTTTTAATTTTGGGTGACGTTTCACAAACTCTTTATAAAATGGTCCAAAACTCTCTCATCCTACCGAATTTTTAAATGAGATTTTTTCGTTGAAAGAGAATTTGAAGTCCTCTAATTTGTTAGATATTTCACCACATTTCGACTTGAAATGAGAGACTTATGGTAGTTTTAATTTTGGGTGACGTTTCGCACACTCTTTTTAAGACGGACAACAACTCTCTCATCCCATCAAATGTTGAAACAAGATTTCGCACTTAATATGAGGGAGTTATTGAGGTTTTAATTTGGGTGACGTTTAACACACTCTTTATGAAACGGACTATAACTCTGTCACCCCAACGAATTTTGAAACGAGATTTCTTTCCCATGAAAGAGAATTAGAAGACCTCTGATTGGTAGAAATTTCACCACTTTTGGACTTAAAGTGAGAGAGTTATAGAGGTTTTAATTTTGTGTGACGTTTCGCATACTCTTTGAAAAACGGACAACAACTCTCTCACCCCAATGATTTTTAAAACAAGATTTCTTTTCCCGGAAAGAGAATTTGAAGATTGGTAGAAATTTCACCACTTTTCAACTTAAAGTCAGAGAGTTACACAGGTTTTAATTTTGGATGACGTCTCGCACACTCTTTATAAAACGGACTACAACTCTCTCATCCCAACAAAATTTGAAATGAGATTTCTTTCCGAAGAAAAAGAATCTTAGGACATCTGATTGGTAGAAATTTCACAACTTTTTGACTTCAAATGAGAGAGTTATGGAAGTTTTAATTTTGGGTGACGTTTCACACACTCTTTATAAAATGGACCAAAACTCTCTCATCCCACCGAATTTTTAAATGAGATTTTTTTTCTTGAAAGAGAATTTGAAGACATCTAATTGATAGAAATTTCTCCAGTTTTCGACTTAAAATAAGTGAGTTATGAAAGTTTTAATTTTGGGTGACGTTTCACAAACTCTTTATAAAATGGTCCAAAACTCTCTCATCCTACCGAATTTTTAAATGAGATTTTTTTCGTTGAAAGAGAATTTGAAGTCCTCTAATTTGTTAGATATTTCACCACATTTCGACTTGAAATGAGAGACTTATGGTAGTTTTAATTTTGGGTGACGTTTCGCACACTCTTTTTAAGACGGACAACAACTCTCTCACCCCATCAAATTTTGAAACGAGATTTCGCACTTAATATGAGGGAGTTATTGAGGTTTTAATTTGGGTGACGTTTAACACACTCTTTATGAAACGGACTATAACTCTGTCACCCCAACGAATTTTGAAACGAGATTTCTTTCCGATGAAAGAGAATTAGAAGACCTCCGATTGGTAGAAATTTCACCACTTTTGGACTTAAAGTGAGAGAGTTATAGAGGTTTTAATTTTGGGTGACGTTTCGCATACTCTTTGAGAAACGGACAACAACTCTCTCACCCCAATGATTTTTAAAACAAGATTTCTTTTCCCGGAAAGAGAATTTGAAGATTGGTAGAAATTTCACCACTTTTGAACTTAAAGTTAGAGAGTTACACAGGTTTTAATTTTGGATGACGTCTCGCACACTCTTTATAAAACGGACTACAACTCTCTCATCATAACAAAATTTGAAATGAGATTTCTTTCAAAAGAAAAAGAATCTTAGGACATCTGATTGGTAGCAATTTCACAACTTTTTGACTTCAAATGAGAGAGTTATGGAAGTTTTAATTTTGGGTGACGTTTCACACACTCTTTATAAAATGGACCAAAACTCTCTCATCCCACCGAATTTTTAAATGAGATTTTTTTTCTTGAAAGAGAATTTGAAGACATCTAATTGATAGAAATTTCTCCAGTTTTCGACTTAAAATAAGTGAGTTATGAAAGTTTTAATTTTGGGTGACGTTTCACAAACTCTTTATAAAATGGTCCAAAACTCTCTCATCCTACCGAATTTTTAAATGAGATTTTTTTCGTTTAAAGAGAATTTGAAGTCCTCTAATTTGTTAGATATTTCACCACATTTCGACTTGAAATGAGAGACTTATGGTAGTTTTAATTTTGGGTGACGTTTCGCACACTCTTTTTAAGACGGACAACAACTCTCTCACCCCATCAAATTTTGAAACGAGATTTCGCACTTAATATGAGGGAGTTATTGAGGTTTTAATTTGGGTGACGTTTAACACACTCTTTATGAAACGGACTATAACTCTGTCACCCCAACGAATTTTGAAACGAGATTTCTTTCCGATGAAAGAGAATTAGAAGACCTCCGATTGGTAGAAATTTCACCACTTTTGGACTTAAAGTGAGAGAGTTATAGAGGTTTTAATTTTGGGTGACGTTTCGCATACTCTTTGAGAAACGGACAACAACTCTCTCACCCCAATGATTTTTAAAACAAGATTTCTTTTCCCGGAAAGAGAATTTGAAGATTGGTAGAAATTTCACCACTTTTGAACTTAAAGTTAGAGAGTTACACAGGTTTTAATTTTGGATGACGTCTCGCACACTCTTTATAAAACGGACTACAACTCTCTCATCATAACAAAATTTGAAATGAGATTTCTTTCAAAAGAAAAAGAATCTTAGGACATCTGATTGGTAGCAATTTCACAACTTTTTGACTTCAAATGAGAGAGTTATGGAAGTTTTAATTTTGGGTGACGTTTCACACACTCTTTATAAAATGGACCAAAACTCTCTCATCCCACCGAATTTTTAAATGAGATTATTTTTCTTGAAAGAGAATTTGAAGACATCTAATTGATAGAAATTTCTCCAGTTTTCGACTTAAAATAAGTGAGTTATGAAAGTTTTAATTTTGGGTGACGTTTCACAAACTCTTTATAAAATGGTCCAAAACTCTCTCATCCTACCGAATTTTTAAATGAGATTTTTTTCGTTTAAAGAGAATTTGAAGTCCTCTAATTTGTTAGATATTTCACCACATTTCGACTTGAAATGAGAGACTTATGGTAGTTTTAATTTTGGGTGACGTTTCGCACACTCTTTTTAAGACGGACAACAACTCTCTCACCCCATCAAATTTTGAAACGAGATTTCGCACTTAATATGAGGGAGTTATTGAGGTTTTAATTTGGGTGACGTTTAACACACTCTTTATGAAACGGACTATAACTCTGTCACCCCAACGAATTTTGAAACGAGATTTCTTTCCGATGAAAGAGAATTAGAAGACCTCCGATTGGTAGAAATTTCACCACTTTTGGACTTAAAGTGAGAGAGTTATAGAGGTTTTAATTTTGGGTGACGTTTCGCATACTCTTTGAAAAACGGACAACAACTCTCTCACCCCAATGATTTTTAAAACAAGATTTCTTTTCCCGGAAAGAGAATTTGAAGATTGGTAGAAATTTCACCACTTTTGAACTTAAAGTCAGAGAGTTACACAGGTTTTAATTTTGGATGACGTCTCGCACACTCTTTATAAAACGGACTACAACTCTCTCATCATAACAAAATTTGAAATGAGATTTCTTTCAAAAGAAAAAGAATCTTAGGACATCTGATTGGTAGCAATTTCACAACTTTTTGACTTCAAATGAGAGAGTTATGGAAGTTTTAATTTTGGGTGACGTTTCACACACTCTTTATAAAATGGACCAAAACTCTCTCATCCCACCGAATTTTTAAATGAGATTTTTTTTCTTGAAAGAGAATTTGAAGACATCTAATTGATAGAAATTTCTCCAGTTTTCGACTTAAAATAAGTGAGTTATGAAAGTTTTAATTTTGGGTGACGTTTCACAAACTCTTTATAAAATGGTCCAAAACTCTCTCATCCTACCGAATTTTTAAATGAGATTTTTTCGTTGAAAGAGAATTTGAAGTCCTCTAATTTGTTAGATATTTCACCACATTTCGACTTGAAATGAGAGACTTATGGTAGTTTTAATTTTGGGTGACGTTTCGCACACTCTTTTTAAGACGGACAACAACTCTCTCACCCCATCCAATTTTGAAACGAGATTTCGCACTTAATATGAGGGAGTTATTGAGGTTTTAATTTGGTTGACGTTTAACACACTCTTTATGAAACGGACTATAACTCTGTCACCCCAACGAATTTTGAAACGAGATTTCTTTCCGATTAAAGAGAATTAGAAGACCTCCGATTGGTAGAAATTTCACCACTTTTGGACTTAAAGTGAGAGAGTTATAGAGGTTTTAATTTTGGGTGACGTTTCGCATACTCTTTGAAAAACGGACAACAACTCTCTCACCCCAATGATTTTTAAAACAAGATTTCTTTTCCCGGAAAGAGAATTTGAAGATTGGTAGAAATTTCACCACTTTTGAACTTAAAATCAGAGAGTTACACAGGTTTTAATTTTGGATGACGTCTCGCACACTCTTTATAAAACGGACTACAACTCTCTCATCATAACAAAATTTGAAATGAGATTTCTTTCCGAAGAAAAAGAATCTTAGGTCATCTGATTGGAAGAAATTTCACAACTTTTTGACTTCAAATGAGAGAGTTATGGAAGTTTTAATTTTGGGTGACGTTTCACACACTCTTTATAAAATGGACCAAAACTCTCTCATCCAACCGAATTTTTAAATGAGATTTTTTTTCTTGAAAGAGAATTTGAAGACATCTAATTGATAGAAATTTCTCCAGTTTTCGACTTAAAATAAGTGAGTTATGAAAGTTTTAATTTTGGGTGACGTTTCACAAACTCTTTATAAAATGGTCCAAGACTCTCTCATCCTACCGAATTTTTAAATGAGATTTTTTTCGTTGAAAGAGAATTTGAAGTCCTCTAATTTGTTAGATATTTCACCACATTTCGACTTGAAATGAGAGACTTATGGTAGTTTTAATTTTGGGTGACGTTTCGCACACTCTTTTTAAGACGGACAACAACTCTCTCACCCCATCAAATTTTGAAACGAGATTTCGCACTTAATATGAGGGAGTTATTGAGGTTTTAATTTGGGTGACGTTTAACACACTCTTTATGAAACGAACTATATCTCTCTCACCCCATCAAATTTTGAAACGAGATTTCTTTCCCATGAAAGAGAATTAGAAGACCCCCGATTGGTAGAAATTTCACCACTTTTGGACTTAAAGTGAGAAAGTTATAGAGGTTTTAATTTTGGGTGACGTTTCGAACACTGTTTCTAAAACGGACAACAACTCTCTCACCCCAACGATTTTTAAAAGAAGATTTCTTTTCCCGGAAAGAGAATTTGAAGATTAGGAGAAATTTTACCACTTTTGAACTTAAAGTCACAGAGTTACACAGGTTTTAATTTTGGATGACGTGCCGCACACTCTTTTTAAAACGGACTACAACTCTCTCATCCCAACAAAATTTGAAATGAGATTTCTTTCCCAAGAAAAAGAATCTTAGGACCTCCGATTGGTAGAAATTTCACCACTTTTTGACTTCAAATGAGAGAGTTATGAAAGTTTTAATTTTGGGTGACGTTTCACACACTCTTTTTAAAATGGACCAAAACTCTCTCATCCCACCGAATTTTTAAATGAGATTTTTTTACTTGAAAGAGAATTTGAAGACATCTAATTGATAGAAATTTCTCCACTTTTCGACTTAAAATGAGTGAGTTATGGACGTTTTAATTTTGGGTGACGTTTCACACACTCATTATAAAATGGTCCAAAACTCTCTCGCCCTACCGAATTTTTAAATGAGATTTTTTCGTTGAAAGAGAATTTGAAGTCCATTAATTTGTTAGAAATTTCACCACATTTGGACTTGAAAAGAGAGACTTATGGCGGTTTTAATTTTGGGTGACGTTTCGCACACTCTTTTTAAGACGGACAACAACTCTCTCCCCCCATCAAATTTTGAAACGAGATTTCGCACTTAATATGAGGGAGTTATTGAGGTTTTAATTTGGGTGACGTTTAACACACTCTTTATGAAACGGACTATAACTCTGTCACCCCAACGAATTTTGAAACGAGATTTCTTTCCCATGAAAGAGAATTAGAAGACCTCCGATTGGTAGAAATTTCACCACTTTTGGACTTAAAGTGAGAGAGTTATAGAGGTTTTAATTTTGTGTGACGTTTTGCATACTCTTTGAAAAACGGACAACAACTCTCTCACCCCAATGATTTTTAAAACAAGATTTCTTTTCCCGGAAAGAGAATTTGAAGATTGGTAGAAATTTCACCACTTTTGAACTTAAAGTCAGAGAGTTACACAGGTTTTAATTTTGGATGACGTCTCGCACACTCTTTATAAAACGGACTACAACTCTCTCATCATAACAAAATTTGAAATGAGATTTCTTTCCGAAGAAAAAGAATCTTAGGTCATCTGATTGGAAGAAATTTCACAACTTTTTGACTTCAAATGAGAGAGTTATGGAAGTTTTAATTTTGGGTGATGTTTCACACACTCTTTATAAAATGGACCAAAACTCTCTCATCCCACCGAATTTTTAAATGAGATTTTTTTACTTGAAAGAGAATTTGAAGACATCTAATTGATAGAAATTTCTCCACTTTTCGACTTAAAATGAGTGAGTTATGGACGTTTTAATTTTGGGTGACGTTTCACACACTCATTATAAAATGGTCCAAAACTCTCTCGCCCTACCGAATTTTTAAATGGGATTGTTTTCGTTGAAAGAGAATTTGAAGTCCACTAATTTGTTAGAAATTTCACCACATTTGGACTTGAAAAGAGAGACTTATGGCGGTTTTAATTTTGGGTGACGTTTCGCACACTCTTTTTAAGACGGACAACAACTCTCTCACCCCATCAAATTTTGAAACGAGATTTCGCACGTAATATGAGGGAGCTATTGAGGTTTTAATTTGGGTGACGTTTAACACACTCTTTATGAAACGGATTATATCTCTCTCACCCCATCAAATTTTGAAACGAGATTTCTTTCCCATGAAAGAGAATTAGAAGACCTCCGATTGGTAGAAATTTCACCACTTTTGGACTTAAAGTGATAGAGTTATAGAGGTTTTAATTTTGGGTGACGTTTCGCATACTCTTTGAAAAACGGACAACAACTCTCTCACCCCAATGATTTTTAAAACAAGATTTCTTTTCCCGGAAAGAGAATTTGAAGATTGGTAGAAATTTCACCACTTTTCAACTTAAAGTCAGAGAGTTACACAGGTTTTAATTTTGGATGACGTCTCGCACACTCTTTATAAAATGGACTACAACTCTCTCATCATAACAAAATTTGAAATGAGATTTCTTTCCGAAGAAAAAGAATCTTAGGTCATCTGATTGGAAGAAATTTTACAACTTTTTGACTTCAAATGAGAGAGTTATGGAAGTTTTAATTTTGGGTGACGTTTCACACACTCTTTATAAAATGGACCAAAACTCTCTCATCCAACCGAATTTTTAAATGAGATTTTTTTTCTTGAAAGAGAATTTGAAGACATCTAATTGATAGAAATTTCTCCAGTTTTCGACTTAAAATAAGTGAGTTATGAAAGTTTTAATTTTGGGTGACGTTTCACAAACTCTTTATAAAATGGTCCAAAACTCTCTCATCCTACCGAATTTTTAAATGAGATTTTTTTCGTTGAAAGAGAATTTGAAGTCCTCTAATTTGTTAGAAATTTCACCACATTTGGACTTGAAATGAGAGACTTATGGTAGTTTTAATTTTGGGTGACGTTTCGCACACTCTTTTTAAGACGGACAACAACTCTCTCACCCCATCAAATTTTGAACTGAGATTTCGCAGTTAATATGAGGGAGTTATTGAGGTTTTAATTTGGGTGACGTTTAACACACCCTTTATGAAACGGACTATATCTCTCTCACACCTTCAAATTTTGAAACGAGATTTCTTTCCCATGAAAGAGAATTAGAAGACCCCCGATTGGTAGAAATTTCACCACTTTTGGACTTAAAGTGAGAGAGTTATAGAGGTTTTAATTTTGGGTGACGTTTCGCACACTGTTTCTAAAACGGACAACAACTCTCTCACCCCAACGGTCTTTAAAAGAAGATTTCTTTTCCCGGAAAGAGAATTTGAAGATTGGTAGAAATTTTACCACTTTTGAACTTAAAGTCAGAGAGTTACACAGGTTTTAATTTTGGATGACGTGTCGCACACTCTTTTTAAAACGGACTACAACTCTCTCATCCCAACAAAATTTGAAATGAGATTTCTTTCCCAAGAAAAAGAATCTTAGGACCTCCGATTGGTAGAAATTTCACCACTTTTTGACTTCAAATGAGAGAGTTATGAAAGTTTTAATTTTGGGTGACGTTTCACACACTCTTTTTAAAATGGACCAAAACTCTCTCATCCCACCGAATTTTTAAATGAGATTTTTTTACTTGAAAGAGAATTTGAAGACATCTAATTGATAGAAATTTCTCCACTTTTCGACTTAAAATGAGTGAGTTATGGACGTTTTAATTTTGGGTGACGTTTCACACACTCATTATAAAATGGTCCAAAACTCTCTCGCCCTACCGAATTTTTAAATGGGATTTTTTTCGTTGAAAGAGAATTTGAAGTCCACTAATTTGTTAGAAATTTCACCACATTTGGACTTGAAAAGAGAGACTTATGGCGGTTTTAATTTTGGGTGACGTTTCGCACACTCTTTTTAAGACGGACAACAACTCTCTCACCCCATCAAATTTTGAAACGAGATTTCGCACTTAATATGAGGGAGTTATTGAGGTTTTAATTTGGGTGACGTTTAACACACTCTTTATGAAACGGATTATATCTCTCTCACCCCATCAAATTTTGAAACGAGATTTCTTTCCCATGAAAGAGAATTAGAAGACCTCCGATTGGTAGAAATTTCACCACTTTTGGACTTAAAGTGAGAGAGTTATAGAGGTTTTAATTTCGGGTGACGTTTCGCATACTCTTTGAAAAACGGACAACAACTCTCTCAGCCCAATGATTTTTAAAACAAGATTTCTTTTCCCGGAAAGAGAATTTGAAGATTGGTAGAAATTTCACCACTTTTCAACTTAAAGTCAGAGAGTTACACAGGTATTAATTTTGGATGACGTCTCGCACACTCTTTATAAAACGGACTACAACTCTCTCATCATAACAAAATTTGAAATGAGATTTCTTTCCGAAGAAAAAGAATCTTAGGACATCTGATTGGTAGCAATTTCACAACTTTTTGACTTCAAATGAGAGAGTTATGGAAGTTTTAATTTTGGGTGACGTTTCACACACTCTTTATAAAATGGACCAAAACTCTCTCATCCCACCGAAGTTTTAAATGAGATTTTTTTTCTTGAAAGAGAATTTGAAGACATCTAATTGATAGAAATTTCTCCAGTTTTCGACTTAAAATAAGTGAGTTATGAAAGTTTTAATTTTGGGTGACGTTTCACAAACTCTTTATAAAATGGTCCAAAACTCTCTCATCCTACCGAATTTTTAAATGAGATTTTTTTCGTTGAAAGAGAATTTGAAGTCCTCTAATTTGTTAGAAATTTCACCACATTTGGACTTGAAATGAGAGACTTATGGTAGTTTTAATTTTGGGTGACGTTTCGCACACTCTTTTTAAGACGGACAACAACTCTCTCACCCCATCAAATTTTGAAACGAGATTTCGCACTTAATATGAGGGAGTTATTGAGGTTTTAATTTGGGTGACGTTTAACACACCCTTTATGAAACGGACTATATCTCTCTCACATCTTCAAATTTTGAAACGAGATTTCTTTCCCATGAAAGAGAATTAGAAGACCCCCGATTGGTAAAAATTTCACCACTTTTGGACTTAAAGTGAGAGAGTTATAGAGGTTTTAATTTTGGGTGACGTTTCGCACACTGTTTCTAAAACGGACAACAACTCTCTCACCCCAACGGTCTTTAAAAGAAGATTTCTTTTCCCGGAAAGAGAATTTGAAGATTGGTAGAAATTTTACCACTTTTGAACTTAAAGTCAGAGAGTTACACAGGTTTTAATTTTGGATGACGTGTCGCACACTCTTTTTAAAACGGACTACAACTCTCTCATCCCAACAAAATTTGAAATGAGATTTCTTTCCCAAGAAAAAGAATCTTAGGACCTCCGATTGGTAGAAATTTCACCACTTTTTGACTTCAAATGAGAGAGTTATGGAAGTTTTAATTTTGGGTGACGTTTCACACACTCTTTTTAAAATGGACCAAAACTCTCTCATCCCACCGAATTTTTAAATGAGATTTTTTTACTTGAAAGAGAATTTGAAGACATCTAATTGATAGAAATTTCTCCACTTTTCGACTTAAAATGAGTGAGTTATGGACGTTTTAATTTTGGGTGACGTTTCACACACTCATTATAAAATGGTCCAAAACTCTCTCGCCCTACCGAATTTTTAAATGGGATTTTTTTCGTTGAAAGAGAATTTGAAGTCCACTAATTTGTTAGAAATTTCACCACATTTGGACTTGAAAAGAGAGACTTATGGTGGTTTAAATTTTGGGTGACGTTTCGCACACTCTTTTTAAGACGGACAACAACTCTCTCACCCCATCAAATTTTGAAACGAGATTTCGCACTTAATATGAGGGAGTTATTGAGGTTTTAATTTGGGTGACGTTTAACACACTCTTTATGAAACGGACTATATCTCTCTCACCCCATCAAATTTTGAAATGAGATTTCTTTCCCATGAAAGAGAATTAGAAGACCTCCGATTGGTAGAAATTTCACCACTTTTGGACTTAAAGTGAGAGAGTTATAGAGGTTTTAATTTTGGGTGACGTTTCGCATACTCTTTGAAAAACGGACAACAATTCTCTCACCCCAATGATTTTTAAAACAAGATTTCTTTTCCCGGAAAGAGAATTTGAAGATTGGTAGAAATTTCACCACTTTTGAACTTAAAGTCAGAGAGTTACACAGGTTTTAATTTTGGATGACGTCTCGCACACTCTTTATAAATCGGACTACAACTCTCTCATCCCAACAAAATTTGAAATTAGATTTCTTTCCGAAGAAAAAGAATCTTAGGACATCTGATTGATAGAAATTTCTCCAGTTTTCGACTTAAAATAAGTGAGTTATGAAAGTCTTAATTTTGGGTGACGTTTCACAAACTCTTTATAAAATGGTCCAAAACTCACTCATCCTACCGTATTTTTAAATGAGATTTTTTTCGTTGAAAGAGAATTTGAAGTCCTCTAATTTGTAAGATATTTCACCACATTTCGACTTGAAATGAGAGACTTATGGTAGTTTTAATTTTGGGTGACGTTTCGCACACTCATTTTAAGACGGACAACAACTCTCTCATCCCATCAAATTTTGAAACGAGATTTCGCACTTAATATGAGGGAGTTATTGAGGTTTTAATTTGGGTGACGTTTAACACACTCTTTATGAAACGGACTATATCTCTCTCACCCCATCAAATTTTGAAACGAGATTTCTTTCCCATGAAAGAGAATTAGAAGACCCCCGATTGGTAGAAATTTCACCACTTTTAGACTTAAAGTGAAAGAGTTATAGAGGTTTTAATTTTGGGTGACGTTTCGCACACTGTTTCTAAAACGGACAACAACTCTCTCACCCCAACGATTTTTAAAAGAAGATTTCTTTTCCCGGAAAGAGAATTTGAAGATTGGTAGAAATTTTACCACTTTTGAATTTAAAGTCAGAGAGTTACACAGGTTTTAATTTTGGATGACGTGTCGCACACTCTTTTTAAAACGGACTACAACTCTCTCATCCCAACAAAATTTGAAATGAGATTTCTTTCCCAAGAAAAAGAATCTTAGGACCTCCGATTGGTAGAAATTTCACCACTTTTTGACTTCAAATGAGAGAGTTATGGAAGTTTTAATTTTGGGTGACGTTTCACACACTCTTTTTAAAATGGACCAAAACTCTTTCATCCCACCGAATTTTTAAATGAGATTTTTTTACTTGAAAGAGAATTTGAAGACATCTAATTGATAGAAATTTCTCCACTTTTCGACTTAAAATGAGTGAGTTATGGACGTTTTAAATTTGGGTGACGTTTCACACACTCATTATAAAATGGTCCAAAACTCTCTTGCCCTACCGAATTTTTAAATGGGATTTTTTTCGTTGAAAGAGAATTTGAAGTCCACTAATTTGTTAGAAATTTCACCACATTTGGATTTGAAAAGAGAGACTTATGGTGGTTTTAATTTTGGGTGACGTTTCGCACACTCTTTTTAAGACGGACAACAACTCTCTCACCCCAACGATTTTTAAAACAAGATTTTTTTCCCCGGAAAGAGAATTTGAAGATAGGTAGAAATTTCACCACTTTTGAACTTAAAGTGAGAGAGTTGCAAAGGTTTTAATTTTGGATGACGTTTCGCACACTCTTTATAAAACGGACTACAACTCTCTCATCCCAACAAATTTTGAATTGAGATTTCTTTCCTAGGAAAAAGAATCTTAGGACCTCCGATTGGTAGAAATTTCACTACTTTTTGACTTCAAATGAGAGGGTTATGGAAGTTTTAATTTTGGGTGACGTTTCACACTCTTTATAAAATGGACCAAAACTCTCTCATCCCACCGAATTTTTAAAAGAGATTTTTTCCGTTAAACGAGAATTTGAAGACCTTCAATTGGTAGAAATCTCAAACTTTTGGACCTTAAATGAGAGAGTTATGGAGGTTTTAATTTTGGGTGACGTTTCGCCCACTCTTTACAAAATGGACCAAAACGCTCTCACCCCACCTAATGTTAAATGAAATTTTTTCCGTTGAAAGAAAATTTGATGAAGACCTCCAATTGGTTGAAATCTCACCACTTTCGCACTTAATATGAGGGAGTTATTGAGGTTTTAATTTGGGTGACGTTTAACACACTCTTTATGAAACGGACTACATGTCTCTCACCCCATCAAATTTTGAAACGAGATTTCTTTCCCATGAAAGAGAATTAGAAGACCTCCGATTGGTAGAAATTTCACCACTTTTGGACTTAAAGTGAGAGAGTTATGAGGTTTTAATTTTGAGTGACGTTTCGCACACTCTTTATAAGACGGACAACAACTCTCTCACCCCAACGATTTTTAAAATAAGATTTCTTTCCCCGGAAAGAGAATTTGAAGACTTGTAGAAATTTCACCCCTTTTGAACTTAAAGTCAGAGAGTTGCAGAGGTTTTAATTTTGGATGACGTTTTGCACACTCTTTATAAAACGGACTACAACTCTCTCATTCCAACAAATTTTGAAATGAGATTTCTTTCCCAAGAAAAAGAATCTTAGGACCTCCGATTGGTAGAAATTTCCTTACTTTTTGACTTAAAATGAGAGAGTTATGGAGGTTTTAATTTTGGGTGACGTTTAACACACTCTTTATGAAATGGACTATAACTCTGTCACCCCAACGAATTTTGTAACGAGATTTCTTTCCAATGAAAGAGAATTAGAAGACCTCCGATTGGTAGAAATTTCACCACTTTTGGACTTAAAGTGAGAGAGTTATAGAGGTTTTAATTTTGGGTGACGTTTCGCATACTCTTTGAAAAACGGACAACAACTCTCTCACCCCAATGATTTTTAAAACAAGATTTCTTTTCCCGGAAAGAGAATTTGAAGATTGGTAGAAATTTCACCACTTTTGAACTTAAAGTCAGAGAGTTACACATGTTTTAATTTTGGATGACGTTTCACACACACTTTATAAAACGGACTACAACTCTCTCATCCCAACAAATTTTGAAATGAGATTTCTTTCCCAAGAAAAAGAATCTTAGGACCTCCGATTGGTAGAAATTTCCTCACTTTTTGACTTAAAATGAGAGAGTTATGGAGGTTTTAATTTGGGTGACGATTAACACACTCTTTATGAAACGGACTATAACTCTGTCACCCCAACGAATTTTGAAACGAGATTTCTTTCCGATGAAAGAGAATTAGAAGACCTCCGATTGGTAGAAATTTCACCACTTTTGGACTTAAAGTGAGAGAGTTATAGAGGTTTTAATTTTGGGTGACGTTTCGAACACTGTTTCTCAAACGGACAACAACTCTCTCAACCCGACGATTTTTAAAAGAAGATTTCTTTTCCCGGAAAGAGAATTTGAAGATTAGGAGAAATTTTACCACTTTTGTACTTAAAGTCACAGAGTTACACAGGTTTTAATTTTGGATGACGTGTCGCACACTCTTTTTAAAACGGACTACAACTCTCTCATCCCAACAAAATTTGAAATGAGATTTCTTTCCCAAGAAAAAGAATCTTAGGACCTCCGATTGGTAGAAATTTCACCACTTTTTGACTTCAAATGAGAGAGTTATGAAAGTTTTAATTTTGGGTGACGTTTCACACACTCTTTTTAAAATGGACCAAAACTCTCTCATCCCACCGAATTTTTAAATGAGATTTTTTTACTTGAAAGAGAATTTGAAGACATCTAATTGATAGAAATTTCTCCACTTTTCGACTTAAAATGAGTGAGTTATGGACGTTTTAATTTTGGGTGACGTTTCACACACTCATTATAAAATGGTCCAAAACTCTCTCGCCCTACCGAATTTTTAAATGGGATTTTTTTCGTTGAAAGAGAATTTGAAGTCCACTAATTTGTTAGAAATTTCACCACATTTGGACTTGAAAAGAGAGACTTATGGCGGTTTTAATTTTGGGTGACGTTTCGCACACTCTTTTTAAGACGGACAACAACTCTCTCACCCCATCAAATTTTGAAACGAGATTTCGCACTTAATATGAGGGAGTTATTGAGGTTTTAATTTGGGTGACGTTTAACACACTCTTTATGAAACGGATTATATCTCTCTCACCCCATCAAATTTTGAAACGAGATTTCTTTCCCATGAAAGAGAATTAGAAGACCTTCGATTGGTAGAAATTTCACCACTTTTGGACTTAAAGTGAGAGAGTTATAGAGGTTTTAATTTTGGGTGACGTTTCGCATACTCTTTGAAAAACGGACAACAACTCTCTCACCCCAATGATTTTTTAAAACAAGATTTCCTTTCCCGGAAAGAGAATTTGAAGATTGGTAGAAATTTCACCACTTTTCAACTTAAAGTCAGAGAGTTACACAGGTATTAATTTTGGATGACGTCTCGCACACTCTTTATAAAACGGACTACAACTCTCTCATCATAACAAAATTTGAAATGAGATTTCTTTTCGAAGAAAAAGAATCTTAGGACATCTGATTGGTAGCAATTTCACAACTTTTTGACTTCAAATGAGAGAGTTATGGAAGTTTTAATTTTGGGTGACGTTTCACACACTCTTTATAAAATGGACCAAAACTCTCTCATCCCACCGAATTTTTAAATGAGATTTTTTTTCTTGAAAGAGAATTTGAAGACATCTAATTGATAGAAATTTCTCCAGTTTTCGACTTAAAATAAGTGAGTTATGAAAGTTTTAATTTTGGGTGACGTTTCACAAACTCTGTATAAAATGGTCCAAAACTCTCTCATCCTACCGAATTTTTAAATGAGATTTTTTTCGTTGAAAGAGAATTTGAAGTCCTCTAATTTGTTAGAAATTTCACCACATTTGGACTTGAAATGAGAGACTTATGGTAGTTTTAATTTTGGGTGACGTTTCGCACACTCTTTTTAAGACGGACAACAACTCTCTCACCCCATCAAATTTTGAAACGAGATTTCGCACTTAATATGAGGGAGTTATTGAGGTTTTAATTTGGGTGACGTTTAACACACCCTTTATGAAACGGACTATATCTCTCTCACATCTTCAAATTTTGAAACGAGATTTCTTTCCCATGAAAGAGAATTAGAAGACCCCCGATTGGTAGAAATTTCACCACTTTTGGACTTAAAGTGAGAGAGTTATAGAGGTTTTAATTTTGGGTGACGTTTCGCACACTGTTTCTAAAACGGACAACAACTCTCTCACCCCAACGGTCTTTAAAAGAAGATTTCTTTTCCCGGAAAGAGAATTTGAAGATTGGTAGAAATTTTACCACTTTTGAACTTAAAGTCAGAGAGTTACACAGGTTTTAATTTTGGATGACGTGTCGCACACTCTTTTTAAAACGGACTACAACTCTCTCATCCCAACAAAATTTGAAATGAGATTTCTTTCCCAAGAAAAAGACTCTTAGGACCTCCGATTGGTAGAAATTTCACCACTTTTTGACTTCAAATGAGAGAGTTATGGAAGTTTTAATTTTGGGTGACGTTTCACACACTCTTTTTAAAATGGACCAAAACTCTCTCATCCCACCGAATATTTAAATGAGATTTTTTTACTTGAAAGAGAATTTGAAGACATCTAATTGATAGAAATTTCTCCACTTTTCGACTTAAAATGAGTGAGTTATGGACGTTTTAATTTTGGGTGACGTTTCACACACTCATTATAAAATGGTCCAAAACTCTCTCGCCCTACCGAATTTTTAAATGGGATTTTTTTCATTGAAAGAGAATTTGAAGTCCACTAATTTGTTAGAAATTTCACCACATTTGGAATTGAAAAGAGAGACTTATGGTGGTTTAAATTTTGGGTGACGTTTCGCACACTCTTTTTAAGACGGACAACAACTCTCTCACCCCATCAAATTTTGAAACGAGATTTCGCACTTAATATGAGGGAGTTATTGAGGTTTTAATTTGGGTGACGTTTAACACACTCTTTATGAAACGGACTATATCTCTCTCACCCCATCAAATTTAGAAATGAGATTTCTTTCCCATGAAAGAGAATTAGAAGACCTCCGATTGGTAGAAATTTCACCACTTTTGGACTTAAGGTGAGAGAGTTATAGAGGTTTTAATTTTGGGTGACGTTTCGCATACTCTTTGAAAAACGGACAACAATTCTCTCACCCCAATGATTTTTAAAACAAGATTTCTTTTCCCGGAAAGAGAATTTGAAGATTGGTAGAAATTTCACCACTTTTGAACTTAAAGTCAGAGAGTTACACAGGTTTTAATTTTGGATGACGTCTCGCACACTCTTTATAAATCGGACTACAACTCTCTCATCCCAACAAAATTTGAAATTAGATTTCTTTCTGAAGAAAAAGAATCTTAGGACATCTGATTGATAGAAATTTCTCCAGTTTTCTACTTAAAATAAGTGAGTTATGAAAGTCTTAATTTTGGGTGACGTTTCACAAACTCTTTATAAAATGGTCCAAAACTCACTCATCCTACCGTATTTTTAAATGAGATTTTTTTCGTTGAAAGAGAATTTGAAGTCCTCTAATTTGTAAGATATTTCACCACATTTCGACTTGAAATGAGAGACTTATGGTAGTTTTAATTTTGGGTGACGTTTCGCACACTCATTTTAAGACGGACAACAACTCTCTCATCCCATCAAATTTTGAAACGAGATTTCGCACTTAATATGAGGGAGTTATTGAGGTTTTAATTTGGGTGACGTTTAACACACTCTTCATGAAACGGACTATATCTCTCTCACCCCATCAAATTTTGAAACGAGATTTCTTTCCCATGAAAGAGAATTAGAAGACCCCCGATTGGTAGAAATTCACCACTTTTAGACTTAAAGTGAGAGAGTTATAGAGGTTTTAATTTTGGGTGACGTTTCGCACACTGTTTCTAAAACGGACAACAACTCTCTCACCCCAACGATTTTTAAAAGAAGATTTCTTTTCCCGGAAAGAGAATTTGAAGATTGGTAGAAATTTTACCACTTTTGAATTTAAAGTCAGAGAGTTACACAGGTTTTAATTTTGGATGACGTGTCGCACACTCTTTTTAAAACGCACTACAACTCTCTCATCCCAACAAAATTTGAAATGAGATTTCTTTCCCAAGAAAAAGAATCTTAGGACCTCCGATTGGTAGAAATTTCACCACTTTTTGACTTCAAATGAGAGAGTTATTGAAGTTTTAATTTTGGGTGACGTTTCACACACTCTTTTTAAAATGGACCAAAACTCTCTCATCCCACCGAATTTTTAAATGAGATTTTTTTACTTGAAAGAGAATTTGAAGACATCTAATTGATAGAAATTTCTCCACTTTTCGACTTAAAATGAGTGAGTTATGGACGTTTTAAATTTGGGTGACGTTTCACACACTCATTATAAAATGGTCCAAAACTCTCTCGCCCTACCGAATTTTTAAATGGGATTTTTTTCGTTGAAAGAGAATTTGAAGTCCACTAATTTGTTAGAAATTTCACCACATTTGGATTTGAAAAGAGAGACTTATGGTGGTTTTAATTTTGGGTGACGTTTCGCACACTCTTTTTAAGACGGACAACAACTCTCTCACCCCAACGATTTTTAAAACAAGATTTTTTTCCCCGGAAAGAGAATTTGAAGATTGGTAGAAATTTCACCACTTTTGAACTTAAAGTGAGAGAGTTGCAAAGGTTTTAATTTTGGATGACGTTTCGCACACTCTTTATAAAACGGACTACAACTCTCTCATCCCAACAAATTTTGAATTGAGACTTCTTTCCTAGGAAAAAGAATCTTAGGACCTCCGATTGGTAGAAATTTCACAACTTTTTGACTTCAAATGAGAGGGTTATGGAAGTTTTAATTTTGGGTGACGTTTCACACTCTTTATAAAATGGACCAAAACTCTCTCATCCCACCGAATTTTTAAAAGAGATTTTTTCCGTTAAAGGAGAATTTGAAGACCTTCAATTGGTAGAAATCTCAAACTTTTGGACCTTAAATGAGAGAGTTATGGAGGTTTTAATTTTGGGTGACGTTTCGCCCACTCTTTACAAAATGGACCAAAACGCTCTCACCCCACCTAATGTTAAATGAAATTTTTTCCGTTGAAAGAAAATTTGATGAAGACCTCCAATTGGTTGAAATCTCACCACTTTCGCACTTAATATGAGGGAGTTATTGAGGTTTTAATTTGGGTGACGTTTAACACACTCTTTATGAAACGGACTACATGTCTCTCACCCCATCAAATTTTGAAATGAGATTTCTTTCCCATGAAAGAGAATTAGAAGACCTCCGATTGGTAGAAATTTCACCACTTTTGGACTTAAAGTGAGAGAGTTATGAGGTTTTAATTTTGAGTGACGTTTCGCACACTCTTTATAAGACGGACAACAACTCTCTCACCCCAACGATTTTTAAAACAAGATTTCTTTCCCCGGAAAGAGAATTTGAAGACTTGTAGAAATTTCACCCCTTTTGAACTTAAAGTCAGAGAGTTGCAGAGGTTTTAATTTTGGATGACGTTTTGCACACTCTTTATAAAACGGACTACAACTCTCTCATTCCAACAAATTTTGAAATGAGATTTCTTTCCCAAGAAAAAGAATCTTAGGACCTCCGATTGGTAGAAATTTCCTTACTTTTTGACTTAAAATGAGAGAGTTATGGAGGTTTTAATTTTGGGTGACGTTTAACACACTCTTTATGAAACGGACTATATCTCTTTCACCCCATCAAATTTTGAAATGAGATTTCTTTCCCATGAAAGAGAATTAGAAGACCTCCGATTGGTAGAAATTTCACCACTTTTGGACTTAAAGTGAGAGAGTTATAGAGGTTTTAATTTTGGGTGACGTTTCGCATACTCTTTGAAAAACGGACAACAACTCTCTCACCCCAATGATTTTTAAAACAAGATTTCTTTTCCCGGAAAGAGAATTTGAAGATTGGTAGAAATTTCACCACTTTTGAACTTAAAGTAAGAGAGTTACACAGGTTTTAATTTTGGATGACGTTTCGCACACACTTTATAAAACGGACTACAACTCTCTCATCCCAACAAATTTTGAAATGAGATTTCTTTCCCAAGAAAAAGAATCTTAGGACCTCCGATTGGTAGAAATTTCCTCACTTTTTGACTTAAAATGAGAGAGTTATGGAGGTTTTAATTTGGGTGACGATTAACACACTCTTTATGAAACGGACTATAACTCTGTCACCCCAACGAATTTTGAAACGAGATTTCTTTCCGATGAAAGAGAATTAGAAGACCTCCGATTGGTAGAAATTTCACCACTTTTGGACTTAAAGTGAGAGAGTTATAGAGGTTTTAATTTTGGGTGACGTTTCGAACACTGTTTCTAAAACGGACAACAACTCTCTCACCCCGACGATTTTTAAAAGAAGATTTCTTTTCCCGGAAAGAGAATTTGAAGATTAGGAGAAATTTTACCACTTTTGTACTTAAAGTCACAGAGTTACACAGGTTTTAATTTTGGATGACGTGTCGCACACTCTTTTTAAAACGGACTACAACTCTCTCATCCCAACAAAATTTGAAATGAGATTTCTTTCCCAAGAAAAAGAATCTTAGGACCTCCGATTGGTAGAAATTTCACCACTTTTTGACTTCAAATGAGAGAGTTATGAAAGTTTTAATTTTGGGTGACGTTTCACACACTCTTTTTAAAATGGACCAAAACTCTCTCATCCCACCGAATTTTTAAATGAGATTTTTTTACTTGAAAGAGAATTTGAAGACATCTAATTGATAGAAATTTCTCCACTTTTCGACTTAAAATGAGTGAGTTATGGACGTTTTAATTTTGGGTGACGTTTCACACACTCATTATAAAATGGTCCAAAACTCTCTCGCCCTACCGAATTTTTAAATGGGATTTTTTTCGTTGAAAGAGAATTTGAAGTCCACTAATTTGTTAGAAATTTCACCACATTTGGACTTGAAAAGAGAGACTTATGGCGGTTTTAATTTTGGGTGACGTTTCGCACACTCTTTTTAAGACGGACAACAACTCTCTCACCCCATCAAATTTTGAAACGAGATTTCGCACTTAATATGAGGGAGTTATTGAGGTTTTAATTTGGGTGACGTTTAACACACTCTTTATGAAACGGATTATATCTCTCTCACCCCATCAAATTTTGAAACGAGATTTCTTTCCCATGAAAGAGAATTAGAAGACCTCCGATTGGTAGAAATTTCACCACTTTTGGACTTAAAGTGAGAGAGTTATAGAGGTTTTAATTTTGGGTGACGTTTCGCATACTCTTTGAAAAACGGACAACAACTCTCTCACCCCAATGATTTTTAAAACAAGATTTCTTTTCCCGGAAAGAGAATTTGAAGATTGGTAGAAATTTCACCACTTTTCAACTTAAAGTCAGAGAGTTACACAGGTATTAATTTTGGATGACGTCTCGCACACTCTTTATAAAACGGACTACAACTCTCTCATCATAACAAAATTTGAAATGAGATTTCTTTCCGAAGAAAAAGAATCTTAGGACATCTGATTGGTAGCAATTTCACAACTTTTTGACTTCAAATGATCGAGTTATGGAAGTTTTAATTTTGGGTGACGTTTCACACACTCTTTATAAAATGGACCAAAACTCTCTCATCCCACCGAATTTTTAAATGAGATTTTTTTTCTTGAAAGAGAATTTGAAGACATCTAATTGATAGAAATTTCTCCAGTTTTCGACTTAAAATAAGTGAGTTATGAAAGTTTTAATTTTGGGTGACGTTTCACAAACTCTTTATAAAATGGTCCAAAACTCTCTCATCCTACCGAATTTTAAAATGAGATTTTTTTCGTTGAAAGAGAATTTGAAGTCCTCTAATTTGTTAGAAATTTCACCACATTTGGACTTGAAATGAGAGACTTATGGTAGTTTTAATTTTGGGTGACGTTTCGCACACTCTTTTTAAGACGGACAACAACTCTCTCACCCCATCAAATTTTGAAACGAGATTTCGCACTTAATATGAGGGAGTTATTGAGGTTTTAATTTGGGTGACGTTTAACACACCCTTTATAAAACGGACTATATCTCTCTCACACCTTCAAATTTTGAAACGAGATTTCTTTCCCATGAAAGAGAATTAGAAGACCCTCGATTGGTAGAAATTTCACCACTTTTGGACTTAAAGTGAGAGAGTTATAGAGGTTTTAATTTTGGGTGACGTTTCGCACACTGTTTCTAAAACGGACAACAACTCTCTCACCCCAACGGTCTTTAAAAGAAGATTTCTTTTCCCGGAAAGAGAATTTGAAGATTGGTAGAAATTTTACCACTTTTGAACTTAAAGTCAGAGAGTTACACAGGTTTTAATTTTGGATGACGTGTCGCACACTCTTTTTAAAACGGACTACAACTCTCTCATCCCAACAAAATTTGAAATGAGATTTCTTTCCCAAGAAAAAGAATCTTAGGACCTCCGATTGGTAGAAATTTCACCACTTTTTGACTTCAAATGAGAGAGTTATGGAAGTTTTAATTTTGGGTGACGTTTCACACACTCTTTTTAAAATGGACCAAAACTCTCTCATCCCCCCGAATTTTTAAATGAGATTTTTTTACTTGAAAGAGAATTTGAAGACATCTAATTGATAGAAATTTCTCTACTTTTCGACTTAAAATGAGTGAGTTATGGACGTTTTAATTTTGGGTGACGTTTCACACACTCATTATAAAATGGTCCAAAACTCTCTCGCCCTACCGAATTTTTAAATGGGATTTTTTTCGTTGAAAGAGAATTTGAAGTCCACTAATTTGTTAGAAATTTCACCACATTTGGACTTGAAAAGAGAGACTTATGGTGGTTTAAATTTTGGGTGACGTTTCGCACACTCTTTTTAAGACGGACAACAACTCTCTCACCCCATCAAATTTTGAAACGAGATTTCGCACTTAATATGAGGGAGTTATTGAGGTTTTAATTTGGGTGACGTTTAACACACTCTTTATGAAACAGACTATATCTCTCTCACCCCATCAAATTTTGAAATGAGATTTCTTTCCCATGAAAGAGAATTAGAAGACCTCCGATTGGTAGAAATTTCACCACTTTTGGACTTAAAGTGAGAGAGTTATAGAGGTTTTAATTTTGGGTGACGTTTCGCATACTCTTTGAAAAACGGACAACAATTCTCTCACCCCAATAATTTTTAAAACAAGATTTCTTTTCCCGGAAAGAGAATTTGAAGATTGGTAGAAATTTCACCAGTTTTGAACTTAAAGTCAGAGAGTTACACAGGTTTTAATTTTGGATGACGTCTCGCACACTCTTTATAAATCGGACTTCAACTCTCTCATCCCAACAAAATTTGAAATTAGATTTCTTTCCGAAGAAAAAGAATCTTAGGACATCTGATTGGTAGAAATTTCCCAACTTTTTGACTTCAAATTAGAGAGTTATGGAAGTTTTAATTTTGGGTGACGTTTCACACACTCTTTATAAAATGGACCAAAACTCTCTCATCCCACCGAATTTTTAAATGAGATTTTTTTTCCTGAAGGAGAATTTGAAGACATCTAATTGATAGAAATTTCTCCAGTTTTCGACTTAAAATAAGTGAGTTATGAAAGTCTTAATTTTGGGTGACGTTTCACAAACTCTTTATAAAATGGTCCAAAACTCACTCATCCTACCGTATTTTTAAATGAGATTTTTTTCGTTGAAAGAGAATTTGAAGTCCTCTAATTTGTTAGAAATTTCACAACATTTGGACTTGAAATGAGAGACTTATGGTAGTTTTAATTTTGGGTGACGTTTCGCACACTCTTTTTAAGACGGACAACAACTCTCTCACCCCATCAAATTTTGAAACGAGATTTCGCACTTAATATGAGGGAGTTATTTAGGTTTAAATTTGGGTGACGTTTAACACACTCTTTATGAAACGGACTATATCTCTCTCACCCCATCAAATTTTGAAACGAGATTTCTTTCCCATGAAAGAGAATTAGAAGACCCTCGATTGGTAGAAATTTCACCACTTTTGGACTTAAAGTGAGAGAGTTATAGAGGTTTTAATTTTGGGTGACGTTTCGCACACTGTTTCTAAAACGGACAACAACTCTCTCACCTCAACGATTTTTAAAAGAAGATTTCTTTTCCCGGAAAGAGAATTTGAAGATTGGTAGAAATTTTACCACTTTTGAATTTAAAGTCAGAGAGTTACACAGGTTTTAATTTTGGATGACGTGTCGCACACTCTTTTTAAAACGGACTACAACTCTCTCATCCCAACAAAATTTGAAATGAGATTTCTTTCCCAAGAAAAAGAATCTTAGGACCTCCGATTGGTAGAAATTTCACCACTTTTTGACTTCAAATTGGAGAGTTATGGAAGTTTTAATTTTGGGTGACGTTTCACACACTCTTTTTAAAATGGACCAAAACTCTCTCAGCCCACCGAATTTTTAAATGAGATTTTTTTACTTGAAAGAGAATTTGAAGACATCTAATTGATAGAAATTTCTCCACTTTTCGACTTAAAATGAGTGAGTTATGGACGTTTTACTTTTGGGTGACGTTTCACACACTCATTATAAAATGGTCCAAAACTCTCTCGCCCTACCGAATTTTTAAATGGGATTTTTTTCGTTGAAAGAGAATTTGAAGTCCACTAATTTGTTAGAAATTTCACCACATTTGGACTTGAAAAGAGAGACTTATGGTGGTTTAAATTTTGGTTGACGTTTCGCACACTCTTTTTAAGACGGACAACAACTCTCTCACCCCATCAAATTTTGAAACGAGATTTCACACTTAATATGAGGGAGTTATTGAGGTTTTAATTTGGGTGACGTTTAACACACTCTTTATGAAACGGACTATATCTCTCTCACCCCATCAAATTTTGAAATGAGATTTCTTTCCCATGAAAGAGAATTAGAAGACCTCCGATTGGTAGAAATTTCACCACTTTTGGACTTAAAGTGAGAGAGTTATAGAGGTTTTAATTTTGGGTGACGTTTCGCATACTCTTTGAAAAACGGACAACAATTCTCTCACCCCAATGATTTTTAAAACAAGATTTCTTTTCCCGGAAAGAGAATTTGAAGATTGGTAGAAATTTCACCACTTTTGAACTTAAAGTCAGAGAGTTAAACAGGTTTTAATTTTGGATGACGTTTCGCACACTCTTTATAAAACGGACTACAACTCTCTCATCCCAACAAATTTTGAAATGAGATTTCTTTCCCAAGAAAAAGAATCTTAGGACCTCCGTTTGGTAGAAATTTCCTCACTTTTTGACTTAAAATGAGAGAGTTATGGAGGTTTTAATTTGGGTGACGATTAACACACTCTTTATGAAACGGACTATAACTCTGTCACCCCAACGAATTTTGAAACGAGATTTCTTTCCCATGAAAGAGAATTAGAAGACCTCCGATTGGTAGAAATTTCACCACTTTTGGACTTAAAGTGAGAGAGTTATAGAGGTTTTAATTTTGGGTGACGTTTCGAACACTGTTTCTAAAACGGACAACAACTCTCTCACCCCAACGATTTTTAAAAGAAGATTTCTTTTCCCGGAAAGAGAATTTGAAGATTAGGAGAAATTTTACCACTTTTGTACTTAAAGTCACAGAGTTACACAGGTTTTAATTTTGGATGACGTGTCGCACACTCTTTTTAAAACGGACTACAACTCTCTCATCCCAACAAAATTTGAAATGAGATTTCTTTCCCAAGAAAAAGAATCTTAGGACATCTGATTGGTAGCAATTTCACAACTTTTTGACTTCAAATGAGAGAGTTATGGAAGTTTTAATTTTGGGTGACGTTTCACACACTCTTTATAAAATGGACCAAAACTCTCTCATCCCACCGAATTTTTAAATGAGATTTTTTTTCTTGAAAGAGAATTTGAAGACATCTAATTGATAGAAATTTCTCCAGTTTTTGACTTAAAATAAGTGAGTTATGAAAGTTTTAATTTTGGGTGACGTTTCACAAACTCTTTATAAAATGGTCCAAAACTCTCTCATCCTACCGAATTTTTAAATGAGATTTTTTTCGTTGAAAGAGAATTTGAAGTCCTCTAATTTGTTAGAAATTTCACCATATTTGGACTTGAAATGAGAGACTTATGGTAGTTTTAATTTTGGGTGACGTTTCGCACACTCTTTTTAAGACGGACAACAACTCTCTCACCCCATCAAATTTTGAAACGAGATTTCGCACTTAATATGAGGGAGTTATTGAGGTTTTAATTTGGGTGACGTTTAACACACCCTTTATGAAACGGACTATATCTCTCTCACACCTTCAAATTTTGAAACGAGATTTCTTTCCCATGAAAGAGAATTAGAAGACCCCCGATTGGTAGAAATTTCACCACTTTTGGACTTAAAGTGAGAGAGTTATAGAGGTTTTAATTTTGGGTGACGTTTCGCACACTGTTTCTAAAACGGACAACAACTCTCTCACCCCAATGGTCTTTAAAAGAAGATTTCTTTTCCCGGAAAGAGAATTTGAAGATTGGTAGAAATTTTACCACTTTTGAACTTAAAGTCAGAGAGTTACACAGGTTTTAATTTTGGATGACGTGTCGCACACTCTTTTTAAAACGGACTACAACTCTCTCATCCCAACAAAATTTGAAATGAGATTTCTTTCCCAAGAAAAAGAATCTTAGGACCTCCGATTGGTAGAAATTTCACCACTTTTTGACTTCAAATGAGAGAGTTATGGAAGTTTTAATTTTGGGTGACGTTTCACACACTCTTTTTAAAATGGACCAAAACTCTCTCATCCCACCGAATTTTTAAATGAGATTTTTTTAATTGAAAGAGAATTTGAAGACATCTAATTGATAGAAATTTCTCCACTTTTCGACTTAAAATGAGTGAGTTATGGACGTTTTAATTTTGGGTGACGTTTCACACACTCATTATAAAATGGTCCAAAACTCTCTCGCCCTACCGAATTTTTAAATGGGATTTTTTTCGTTGAAAGAGAATTTGAAGTCCACTAATTTGTTAGAAATTTCACCACATTTAGACTTGAAAAGAGAGACTTATGGTGGTTTAAATTTTGGGTGACGTTTCGCACACTCTTTTTAAGACGGACAACAACTCTCTCACCCCATCAAATTTTGAAACGAGATTTCGCACTTAATATGAGGGAGTTATTGAGGTTTTAATTTGGGTGACGTTTAACACACTCTTTATGAAACGGATTATATCTCTCTCACCCCATCAAATTTTGAAATGAGATTTCTTTCCC
Source organism: Tasmannia lanceolata (assembly GCF_043159265.1). Taxonomy (NCBI): domain Eukaryota; kingdom Viridiplantae; phylum Streptophyta; class Magnoliopsida; order Canellales; family Winteraceae; genus Tasmannia; species Tasmannia lanceolata. The sequence continues at coordinate 2,626,412 of NW_027518713.1, read as the reverse complement.
ATGAAAGAGAATTAGAAGACCTCCGATTGGTAGAAATTTCACCACTTTTGGACTTAAAGTGAGAGAGTTATAGAGGTTTTAATTTTGGGTGACGTTTCGCATACTCTTTGAAAAACGGACAACAATTCTCTCACCCAATGATTTTTAAAACAAGATTTCTTTTCCCGGAAAGAGAATTTGAAGATTGGTAGAAATTTCACCAGTTTTGAACTTAAAGTCAGAGAGTTACACAGGTTTTAATTTTGGATGACGTCTCGCACACTCTTTATAAATCGGACTACAACTCTCTCATCCCAACAAAATTTGAAATTAGATTTCTTTCCGAAGAAAAAGAATCTTAGGACATCTGATTGGTAGAAATTTCCCAACTTTTTGACTTCAAATGAGAGAGTTATGGAAGTTTTAATTTTGGGTGACGTTTCACACACTCTTTATAAAATGGACCAAAACTCTCTCATCCCACCGAATTTTTAAATGAGATTTTTTTTCTTGAAGGAGAATTTGAAGACATCTAATTGATAGAAATTTCTCCAGTTTTCGACTTAAAATAAGTGAGTTATGAAAGTCTTAATTTTGGGTGACGTTTCACACACTCATTATAAAATGGTCCAAAACTCTCTCGCCCTACCGAATTTTTAAATGGGATTTTTTTCGTTGAAAGAGAATTTGAAGTCCACTAATTTGTTAGAAATTTCACCACATTTAGACTTGAAAAGAGAGACTTATGGTGGTTTAAATTTTGGGTGACGTTTCGCACACTCTTTTTAAGACGGACAACAACTCTCTCACCCCATCAAATTTTGAAACGAGATTTCGCACTTAATATGAGGGAGTTATTGAGGTTTTAATTTGGGTGACGTTTAACACACTCTTTATGAAACGGACTATATCTCTCTCACCCCATCAAATTTTGAAATGAGATTTCTTTCCCATGAAAGAGAATTAGAAGACCTCCGATTGGTAGAAATTTCACCACTTTTGGACTTAAAGTGAGAGAGTTATAGAGGTTTTAATTTTGGGTGACGTTTCGCATACTCTTTGAAAAACGGACAACAATTCTCTCACCCCAATGATTTTTAAAACAAGATTTCTTTTCCCGGAAAGAGAATTTGAAGATTGGTAGAAATTTCACCAGTTTTGAACTTAAAGTCAGAGAGTTACACAGGTTTTAATTTTGGATGACGTCTCGCACACTCTTTATAAATCGGACTACAACTCTCTCATCCCAACAAAATTTGAAATTAGATTTCTTTCCGAAGAAAAAGAATCTTAGGACATCTGATTGGTAGAAATTTCCCAACTTTTTGACTTCAAATGAGAGAGTTATGGAAGTTTTAATTTTGGGTGACGTTTCACACACTCTTTATAAAATGGACCAAAACTCTCTCATCCCACCGAATTTTTAAATGAGATTTTTTTTCTTGAAGGAGAATTTGAAGACATCTAATTGATAGAAATTTCTCCAGTTTTCGACTTAAAATAAGTGAGTTATGAAAGTCTTAATTTTGGGTGACGTTTCACAAACTCTTTATAAAATGGTCCAAAACTCACTCATCCTACCGTATTTTTAAATGAGATTTTTTTCGTTGAAAGAGAATTTGAAGTCCTCTAATTTGTTAGAAATTTCACAACATTTGGACTTGAAATGAGAGACTTATGGTAGTTTTAATTTTGGGTGACGTTTCGCACACTCTTTTTAAGACGGACAACAACTCTCTCACCCCATCAAATTTTGAAACGAGATTTCGCACTTAATATGAGGGAGTTATTGAGGTTTTAATTTGGGTGACGTTTAACACACCCTTTATAAAACGGACTATATCTCTCTCACACCTTCAAATTTTGAAACGAGATTTCTTTCCCATGAAAGAGAATTAGAAGACCCCCGATTGGTAGAAATTTCACCACTTTTGGACTTAAAGTGAGAGAGTTATAGAGGTTTTAATTTTGGGTGACGTTTCGCACACTGTTTCTAAAACGGACAACAACTCTCTCACCCCAACGATTTTTAAAAGAAGATTTCTTTTCCCGGAAAGAGAATTTGAAGATTGGTAGAAATTTTACCACTTTTGAATTTAAAGTCAGAGAGTTACACAGGTTTTAATTTTGGATGACGTGTCGCACACTCTTTTTAAAACGGACTACAACTCTCTCATCCCAACAAAATTTGAAATGAGATTTCTTTCCCAAGAAAAAGAATCTTAGGACCTCCGATTGGTAGAAATTTCACCACTTTTTGACTTCAAATGAGAGAGTTATGGAAGTTTTAATTTTGGGTGACGTTTCACACACTCTTTATAAAATGGACCAAAACTCTCTCATCCCACCGAATTTTTAAATGAGATTTTTTTTCTTGAAAGAGAATTTGAAGACATCTAATTGATAGAAATTTCTCCAGTTTTCGACTTAAAATAAGTGAGTTATGAAAGTTTTAATTTTGGGTGACGTTTCACAAACTCTTTATAAAATGGTCCAAAACTCTCTCATCCTACCGAATTTTTAAATGAGATTTTTTTCGTTGAAAGAGAATTTGAAGTCCTCTAATTTGTTAGAAATTTCACCACATTTGGACTTGAAATGAGAGACTTATGGTAGTTTTAATTTTGGGTGACGTTTCGCACACTCTTTTTAAGACGGACAACAACTCTCTCACCCCATCAAATTTTGAAACGAGATTTCGCACTTAATATGAGGGAGTTATTGAGGTTTTAATTTGTGTGACGTTTAACACACTCTTTATGAAACGGACTATATCTCTCTCACCCCATCAAATTTTGAAATGAGATTTCTTTCCCATGAAAGAGAATTAGAAGACCTCCGATTGGTAGAAATTTCACCACTTTTGGACTTAAAGTGAGAGAGTTATAGAGGTTTTAATTTTGGGTGACGTTTCGCATACTCTTTGAAAAACGGACAACAATTCTCTCACCCCAATGATTTTTAAAACAAGATTTCTTTTCCCGGAAAGAGAATTTGAAGATTGGTAGAAATTTCACCAGTTTTGAACTTAAAGTCAGAGAGTTACACAGGTTTTAATTTTGGATGACGTCTCGCACACTCTTTATAAATCGGACTACAACTCTCTCATCCCAACAAAATTTGAAATTAGATTTCTTTCCGAAGAAAAAGAATCTTAGGACATCTGATTGGTAGAAATTTCCCAACATTTTGACTTCAAATGAGAGAGTTATGGAAGTTTTAATTTTGGGTGACGTTTCACACACTCTTTATAAAATGAACCAAAACTCTCTCATCCCACCGAATTTTTAAATGAGATTTTTTTTCTTGAAGGAGAATTTGAAGACATCTAATTGATAGAAATTTCTCCAGTTTTCGACTTAAAATAAGTGAGTTATGAAAGTCTTAATTTTGGGTGACGTTTCACAAACTCTTTATAAAATGGTCCAAAACTCACTCATCCTACCGTATTTTTAAATGAGATTTTTTTCGTTGAAAGAGAATTTGAAGTCCTCTAATTTGTTAGAAATTTCACAACATTTGGACTTGAAATGAGAGACTTATGGTAGTTTTAATTTTGGGTGACGTTTCGCACACTCTCTTTAAGACGGACAACAACTCTCTCACCCCATCAAATTTTGAAACGAGATTTCGCACTTAATATGAGGGAGTTATTGAGGTTTAAATTTGGGTGAGGTTTAACACACTCTTTATGAAACGGACTATATCTCTCTCACCCCATCAAATTTTGAAACGAGATTTCTTTCCCATGAAAGAGAATTAGAAGACCCTCGATTGGTAGAACTTTCACCACTTTTGGACTTAAAGTGAGAGAGTTATAGAGGTTTTAATTTTGGGTGACGTTTCGCACACTGTTTCTAAAACGGACAACAACTCTCTCACCTCAACGATTTTTAAAAGAAGATTTCTTTTCCCGGAAAGAAAATTTGAAGATTGGTAGAAATTTTACCACTTTTGAATTTAAAGTCAGAGAGTTACACAGGTTTTAATTTTGGATGACGTGTCGCACACTCTTTTTAAAACGGACTACAACTCTCTCATCCCAACAAAATTTGAAATGAGATTTCTTTCCCAAGAAAAAGAATCTTAGGACCTCCGATTGGTAGAAATTTCACCACTTTTTGACTTCAAATGAGAGAGTTATGGATGTTTTAATTTTGGGTGACGTTTCACACACTCTTTATAAAATGGACCAAAACTCTCTCATCCCACCGAATTTTTAAATGAGATTTTTTTTCTTGAAAGAGAATTTGAAGACATCTAATTGATAGAAATTTCTCCAGTTTTCGACTTAAAATAAGTGAGTTATGAAAGTTTTAATTTTGGGTGACGTTTCACAAACTCTTTATAAAATGGTCCAAAACTCTCTCATCCTACCGAATTTTTAAATGAGATTTTTTTCGTTGAAAGAGAATTTGAAGTCCTCTAATTTGTTAGAAATTTCACCACATTTGGACTTGAAATGAGAGACTTATGGTAGTTTTAATTTTGGGTGACGTTTCGCACACTCTTTTTAAGACGGACAACAACTCTCTCACCCCATCAAATTTTGAAACGAGATTTCGCACTTAATATGAGGGAGTTATTGAGGTTTTAATTTGGGTGACGTTTAACACACCCTTTATGAAACGGACTATATCTCTCTCACACCTTCAAATTTTCAAACGAGATTTCTTTCCCATGAAAGAGAATTAGAAGACCCCCGATTGGTAGAAATTTCACCACTTTTGGACTTAAAGTGAGAGAGTTATAGAGGTTTTAATTTTGGGTGACGTTTCGCATACTCTTTGAAAAACGGACAACAACTCTCTCACCCCAATGATTTTTAAAACAAGATTTCTTTTCCCGGAAAGAGAATTTGAAGATTGGTAGAAATTTCACCACTTTTCAACTTAAAGTCAGAGAGTTACACAGGTATTAATTTTGGATGACGTCTCGCACACTCTTTATAAAACGGACTACAACTCTCTCATCATAACAAAATTTGAAATGAGATTTCTTTCCGAAAAAAAGAATCTTAGGACATCTGATTGGTAGCAATTTCACAACTTTTTGACTTCAAATGAGAGAGTTATGGAAGTTTTAATTTTGGGTGACGTTTCACACACTCTTTATAAAATGGACCAAAACTCTCTCATCCCACCAAATTTTTAAATGAGATTTTTTTTCTTGAAAGAGAATTTGAAGACATCTAATTGATAGAAATTTCTCCAGTTTTTGACTTAAAATAAGTGAGTTATGAAAGTCTTAATTTTGGGTGACGTTTCACAAACTCTTTATAAAATGGTCCAAAACTCACTCATCCTACCGTATTTTTAAATGAGATTTTTTTCGTTGAAAGAGAATTTGAAGTCCTCTAATTTGTTAGAAATTTCACAACATTTGGACTTGAAATGAGAGACTTATGGTAGTTTTAATTTTGGGTGATGTTTCGCACACTCTTTTTAAGACGGACAACAACTCTCTCACCCCATCAAATTTTGAAACGAGATTTCGCACTTAATATGAGGGAGTTATTGAGGTTTTAATTTGGGTGACGTTTAACACACTCTTTATGAAACGGACTATATCTCTCTCACCCCATCAAATTTTGAAATGAGATTTCTTTCCCATGAAAGAGAATTAGAAGACCTCCGATTGGTAGAAATTTCACCACTTTTGGACTTAAAGTGAGAGAGTTATAGAGGTTTTAATTTTGGGTGACGTTTCGCATACTCTTTGAAAAACGGACAACAATTCTCTCACCCCAATGATTTTTAAAACAAGATTTCTTTTCCCGGAAAGAGAATTTGAAGATTGGTAGAAATTTCACCACTTTTGAACTTAAAGTCAGAGAGTTAAACAGGTTTTAATTTTGGATGACGTTTCGCACACTCTTTATAAAACGGACTACAACTCTCTCATCCCAACAAATTTTGAAATGAGATTTCTTTCCCAAGAAAAAGAATCTTAGGACCTCCGTTTGGTAGAAATTTCCTCACTTTTTGACTTAAAATGAGAGAGTTATGGAGGTTTTAATTTTGGGTGACGTTTCGCATACTCTTTGAAAAACGGACAACAATTCTCTCACCCCAATGATTTTTAAAACAAGATTTCTTTTCCCAGAAAGAGAATTTGAAGATTGGTAGAAATTTCACCACTTTTGAACTTAAAGTCAGAGAGTTACACAGGTTTTAATTTTGGATGACGTCTCGCACACTCTTTATAAATCGGACTACAACTCTCTCATCCCAACAAAATTTGAAATTAGATTTCTTTCCGAAGAAAAAGAATCTTAGGACATCTGATTGATAGAAATTTCTCCAGTTTTCGACTTAAAATAAGTGAGTTATGAAAGTCTTAATTTTGGGTGACGTTTCACAAACTCTTTATAAAATGGTCCAAAACTCACTCATCCTACCGTATTTTTAAATGAGATTTTTTTCGTTGAAAGAGAATTTGAAGTCCTCTAATTTGTAAGATATTTCACCACATTTCGACTTGAAATGAGAGACTTATGGTAGTTTTAATTTTGGGTGACGTTTCGCACACTCTTTTTAAGACGGACAACAACTCTCTCACCCCATCAAATTTTGAAATGAGATTTCGCACTTAATATGAGGGAGTTATTGAGGTTTAAATTTGGGTGACGTTTAACACACTCTTTATGAAACGGACTATATCTCTCTCACCCCATCAAATTTTGAAACGAGATTTCTTTCCCATGAAAGAGAATTAGAAGACCCTCGATTGGTAGAAATTTCACCACTTTTGGACTTAAAGTGAGAGAGTTATAGAGGTTTTAATTTTGGGTGACGTTTCGCACACTGTTTCTAAAACGGACAACAACTCTCTCACCCCAACGATTTTTAAAAGAAGATTTCTTTTCCCGGAAAGAGAATTTGAAGATTGGTAGAAATTTTACCACTTTTGAATTTAAAGTCAGAGAGTTACACAGGTTTTAATTTTGGATGACGTGTCGCACACTCTTTTTAAAACGGACTACAACTCTCTCATCCCAACAAAATTTGAAATGAGATTTCTTTCCCAAGAAAAAGAATCTTAGGACCTCCGATTGGTAGAAATTTCACCACTTTTTGACTTCAAATGAGAGAGTTATGGAAGTTTTAATTTTGGGTGACGTTTCACACACTCTTTATAAAATGGACCAAAACTCTCTCATCCCACCGAATTTTTAAATGAGATTTTTTTTCTTGAAAGAGAATTTGAAGACATCTAATTGATAGAAATTTCTCCAGTTTTCGACTTAAAATAAGTGAGTTATGAAAGTTTTAATTTTGGGTGACGTTTCACAAACTCTTTATAAAATGGTCCAAAACTCTCTCATCCTACCGAATTTTTAAATGAGATTTTTTTCGTTGAAAGAGAATTTGAAGTCCTCTAATTTGTTAGAAATTTCACCACATTTGGACTTGAAATGAGAGACTTATGGTAGTTTTAATTTTGGGTGACGTTTCGCACACTCTTTTTAAGACGGACAACAACTCTCTCACCCCATCAAATTTTGAAACGAGATTTCGCACTTAATATGAGGGAGTTATTGAGGTTTTAATTTGGGTGACGTTTAACACACTCTTTATGAAACGGACTATATCTCTCTCACCCCATCAAATTTTGAAATGAGATTTCTTTCCCATGAAAGAGAATTAGAAGACCTCCGATTGGTAGAAATTTCACCACTTTTGGACTTAAAGTGAGGGAGTTATAGAGGTTTTAATTTTGGGTGACGTTTCGCATACTCTTTGAAAAACGGACAACAATTCTCTCACCCCAATGATTTTTAAAACAAGATTTCTTTTCCCGGAAAGAGAATTTGAAGATTGGTAGAAATTTCACCAGTTTTGAACTTAAAGTCAGAGAGTTACACAGGTTTTAATTTTGGATGACGTCTCGCACACTCTTTATAAATCGGACTACAACTCTCTCATCCCAACAAAATTTGAAATTAGATTTCTTTCCGAAGAAAAAGAATCTTAGGACATCTGATTGGTAGAAATTTCCCAACTTTTTGACTTCAAATGAGAGAGTTATGGGAGTTTTAATTTTGGGTGACGTTTCACACACTCTTTATAAAATGGACCAAAACTCTCTCATCCCACCGAATTTTTAAATGAGATTTTTTTTCTTGAAGGAGAATTTGAAGACATCTAATTGATAGAAATTTCTCCAGTTTTCGACTTAAAATAAGTGAGTTATGAAAGTCTTAATTTTGGGTGACGTTTCACAAACTCTTTATAAAATGGTCCAAAACTCACTCATCCTACCGTATTTTTAAATGAGATTTTTTTCGTTGAAAGAGAATTTGAAGTCCTCTAATTTGTTAGAAATTTCACAACATTTGGACTTGAAATGAGAGACTTATGGTAGTTTTAATTTTGGGTGACGTTTCGCACACTCTTTTTAAGACGGACAACAACTCTCTCACCCCATCAAATTTTGAAACGAGATTTCGCACTTAATATGAGGGAGTTATTGAGGTTTTAATTTGGGTGACGTTTAACACACCCTTTATAAAATGGACTATATCTCTCTCACACCTTCAAATTTTGAAACGAGATTTATTTCCCATGAAAGAGAATTAGAAGACCCCCGATTGGTAGAAATTTCACCACTTTTGGACTTAAAGTGAGAGAGTTATAGAGGTTTTAATTTTGGGTGACGTTTCGCACACTGTTTCTAAAACGGACAACAACTCTCTCACCCCAACGGTCTTTAAAAGAAGATTTCTTTTCCCGGAAAGAGAATTTGAAGATTGGTAGAAATTTTACCACTTTTGAACTTAAAGTCAGAGAGTTACACAGGTTTTAATTTTGGATGACGTGTCGCACACTCTTTTTAAAACGGACTACAACTCTCTCATCCCAACAAAATTTGAAATGAGATTTCTTTCCCAAGAAAAAGAATCTTAGGACCTCCGATTGGTAGAAATTTCACCACTTTTTGACTTCAAATGAGAGAGTTATGAAAGTTTTAATTTTGGGTGACGTTTCACACACTCTTTTTAAAATGGACCAAAACTCTCTCATCCCACCGAATTTTTAAATGAGATTTTTTTACTTGAAAGAGAATTTGAAGACATCTAATTGATAGAAATTTCTCCACTTTTCGACTTAAAATGAGTGAGTTATGGACGTTTTAATTTTGGGTGACGTTTCACACACTCATTATAAAATGGTCCAAAACTCTCTCGCCCTACCGAATTTTTAAATGGGATTTTTTTCGTTGAAAGAGAATTTGAAGTCCACTAATTTGTTAGAAATTTCACCACATTTGGACTTGAAAAGAGAGACTTATGGTGGTTTAAATTTTGGGTGACGTTTCGCACACTCTTTTTAAGACGGACAACAACTCTCTCACCCCATCAAATTTTGAAACGAGATTTCGCACTTAATATGAGGGAGTTATTGAGGTTTTAATTTGGGTGACGTTTAACACACTCTTTATGAAACGGACTATATCTCTCTCACCCCATCAAATTTTGAAATGAGATTTCTTTCCCATGAAAGAGAATTAGAAGACCTCCGATTGGTAGAAATTTCACCACTTTTGGACTTAAAGTGAGAGAGTTATAGAGGTTTTAATTTTGGGTGACGTTTCGCATACTCTTTGAAAAACGGACAACAATTCTCTCACCCCAATGATTTTTAAAACTAGATTTCTTTTCCCGGAAAGAGAATTTGAAGATTGGTAGAAATTTCACCACTTTTGAACTTAAAGTCAGAGAGTTAAACAGGTTTTAATTTTGGATGACGTTTCGCACACTCTTTATAAAACGGACTACAACTCTCTCATCCCAACAAATTTTGAAATGAGATTTCTTTCCCAAGAAAAAGAATCTTAGGACCTCCGTTTGGTAGAAATTTCCTCACTTTTTGACTTAAAATGAGAGAGTTATGGAGGTTTTAATTTTGGGTGACGTTTCGCATACTCTTTGAAAAACGGACAACAATTCTCTCACCCCAATGATTTTTAAAACAAGATTTCTTTTCCCGGAAAGAGAATTTGAAGATTGGTAGAAATTTCACCACTTTTGAACTTAAAGTCAGAGAGTTACACAGGTTTTAATTTTGGATGACGTCTCGCACACTCTTTATAAATCGGACTACAACTCTCTCATCCCAACAAAATTTGAAATTAGATTTCTTTCCGAAGAAAAAGAATCTTAGGACATCTGATTGATAGAAATTTCTCCAGTTTTCGACTTAAAATAAGTGAGTTATGAAAGTCTTAATTTTGGGTGACGTTTCACAAACTCTTTATAAAATGGTCCAAAACTCACTCATCCTACCGTATTTTTAAATGAGATTTTTTTCGTTGAAAGAGAATTTGAAGTCCTCTAATTTGTAAGATATTTCACCACATTTCGACTTGAAATGAGAGACTTATGGTAGTTTTAATTTTGGGTGACGTTTCGCACACTCTTTTTAAGACGGACAACAACTCTCTCACCCCATCAAATTTTGAAACGAGATTTCGCACTTAATATGAGGGAGTTATTGAGGTTTAAATTTGGGTGACGTTTAACACACTCTTTATGAAACGGACTATATCTCTCTCACCCCATCAAATTTTGAAACGAGATTTCTTTCCCATGAAAGAGAATTAGAAGACCCTCGATTGGTAGAAATTTCACCACTTTTGGACTTAAAGTGAGAGAGTTATAGAGGTTTTAATTTTGGGTGACGTTTCGCACACTGTTTCTAAAACGGACAACAACTCTCTCACCCCAACGATTTTTAAAAGAAGATTTCTTTTCCCGGAAAGAGAATTTGAAGATTGGTAGAAATTTTACCACTTTTGAATTTAAAGTCAGAGAGTTACACAGGTTTTAATTTTGGATGACGTGTCGCACACTCTTTTTAAAACGGACTACAACTCTCTCATCCCAACAAAATTTGAAATGAGATTTCTTTCCCAAGAAAAAGAATCTTAGGACCTCCGATTGGTAGAAATTTCACCACTTTTTGACTTCAAATGAGAGAGTTATGGAAGTTTTAATTTTGGGTGACGTTTCACACACTCTTTATAAAATGGACCAAAACTCTCTCATCCCACCGAATTTTTAAATGAGATTTTTTTTCTTGAAAGAGAATTTGAAGACATCTAATTGATAGAAATTTCTCCAGTTTTCGACTTAAAATAAGTGAGTTATGAAAGTTTTAATTTTGGGTGACGTTTCACAAACTCTTTATAAAATGGTCCAAAACTCTCTCATCCTACCGAATTTTTAAATGAGATTTTTTTCGTTGAAAGAGAATTTGAAGTCCTCTAATTTGTTAGAAATTTCACCACATTTGGACTTGAAATGAGAGACTTATGGTAGTTTTAATTTTGGGTGACGTTTCGCACACTCTTTTTAAGACGGACAACAACTCTCTCACCCCATCAAATTTTGAAACGAGATTTCGCACTTAATATGAGGGAGTTATTGAGGTTTTAATTTGGGTGACGTTTAACACACTCTTTATGAAACGGACTATATCTCTCTCACCCCATCAAATTTTGAAATGAGATTTCTTTCCCATGAAAGAGAATTAGAAGACCTCCAATTGGTAGAAATTTCACCACTTTTGGACTTAAAGTGAGGGAGTTATAGAGGTTTTAATTTTGGGTGACGTTTCGCATACTCTTTGAAAAACGGACAACAATTCTCTCACCCCAATGATTTTTAAAACAAGATTTCTTTTCCCGGAAAGAGAATTTGAAGATTGGTAGAAATTTCACCAGTTTTGAACTTAAAGTCAGAGAGTTACACAGGTTTTAATTTTGGATGACGTCTCGCACACTCTTTATAAATCGGACTACAACTCTCTCATCCCAACAAAATTTGAAATTAGATTTCTTTCCGAAGAAAAAGAATCTTAGGACATCTGATTGGTAGAAATTTCCCAACTTTTTGACTTCAAATGAGAGAGTTATGGGAGTTTTAATTTTGGGTGACGTTTCACACACTCTTTATAAAATGGACCAAAACTCTCTCATCCCACCGAATTTTTAAATGAGATTTTTTTTCTTGAAGGAGAATTTGAAGACATCTAATTGATAGAAATTTCTCCAGTTTTCGACTTAAAATAAGTGAGTTATGAAAGTCTTAATTTTGGGTGACGTTTCACAAACTCTTTATAAAATGGTCCAAAACTCACTCATCCTACCGTATTTTTAAATGAGATTTTTTTCGTTGAAAGAGAATTTGAAGTCCTCTAATTTGTTAGAAATTTCACAACATTTGGACTTGAAATGAGAGACTTATGGTAGTTTTAATTTTGGGTGACGTTTCGCACACTCTTTTTAAGACGGACAACAACTCTCTCACCCCATCAAATTTTGAAACGAGATTTCGCACTTAATATGAGGGAGTTATTGAGGTTTTAATTTGGGTGACGTTTAACACACCCTTTATAAAATGGACTATATCTCTCTCACACCTTCAAATTTTGAAACGAGATTTCTTTCCCATGAAAGAGAATTAGAAGACCCCCGATTGGTAGAAATTTCACCACTTTTGGACTTAAAGTGAGAGAGTTATAGAGGTTTTAATTTTGGGTGACGTTTCGCACACTGTTTCTAAAACGGACAACAACTCTCTCACCCCAACGGTCTTTAAAAGAAGATTTCTTTTCCCGGAAAGAGAATTTGAAGATTGGTAGAAATTTTACCACTTTTGAACTTAAAGTCAGAGAGTTACACAGGTTTTAATTTTGGATGACGTGTCGCACACTCTTTTTAAAACGGACTACAACTCTCTCATCCCAACAAAATTTGAAATGAGATTTCTTTCCCAAGAAAAAGAATCTTAGGACCTCCGATTGGTAGAAATTTCACCACTTTTTGACTTCAAATGAGAGAGTTATGAAAGTTTTAATTTTGGGTGACGTTTCACACACTCTTTTTAAAATGGACCAAAACTCTCTCATCCCACCGAATTTTTAAATGAGATTTTTTTACTTGAAAGAGAATTTGAAGACATCTAATTGATAGAAATTTCTCCACTTTTCGACTTAAAATGAGTGAGTTATGGACGTTTTAATTTTGGGTGACGTTTCACACACTCATTATAAAATGGTCCAAAACTCTCTCGCCCTACCAAATTTTTAAATGGGATTTTTTTCGTTGAAAGAGAATTTGAAGTCCACTAATTTGTTAGAAATTTCACCACATTTGGACTTGAAAAGAGAGACTTATGGCGGTTTTAATTTTGGGTGACGTTTCGCACACTCTTTTTAAGACGGACAACAACTCTCTCACCCCATCAAATTTTGAAACGAGATTTCGCACTTAATATGAGGGAGTTATTGAGGTTTTAATTTGGGTGACGTTTAACACACTCTTTATGAAACGGATTATATCTCTCTCACCCCATCAAATTTTGAAACGAGATTTCTTTCCCATGAAAGAGAATTAGAAGACCTCCGATTGGTAGAAATTTCACCACTTTTGGACTTAAAGTGAGAGAGTTATAGAGGTTTTAATTTTGGGTGACGTTTCGCATACTCTTTGAAAAACGGACAACAACTCTCTCACCCCAATGATTTTTAAAACAAGATTTCTTTTCCCGGAAAGAGAATTTGAAGATTGGTAGAAATTTCACCACTTTTCAACTTAAAGTCAGAGAGTTACACAGGTATTAATTTTGGATGACGTCTCGCACACTCTTTATAAAACGGACTACAACTCTCTCATCATAACAAAATTTGAAATGAGATTTCTTTCCGAAGAAAAAGAATCTTAGGACATCTGATTGGTAGCAATTTCACAACTTTTTGACTTCAAATGAGAGAGTTATGGAAGTTTTAATTTTGGGTGACGTTTCACACACTCTTTATAAAATGGACCAAAACTCTCTCATCCCACCGAATTTTTAAATGAGATTTTTTTTCTTGAAAGAGAATTTGAAGACATCTAATTGATAGAAATTTCTCCAGTTTTCGACTTAAAATAAGTGAGTTATGAAAGTTTTAATTTTGGGTGACGTTTCACAAACTCTTTATAAAATGTCCAAAACTCTCTCATCCTACCGAATTTTTAAATGAGATTTTTTTCGTTGAAAGAGAATTTGAAGTCCTCTAATTTGTTAGAAATTTCACCACATTTGGACTTGAAATGAGAGACTTATGGTAGTTTTAATTTTGGGTGACGTTTCGCACACTCTTTTTAAGACGGACAACAACTCTCTCACCCCATCAAATTTTGAAACGAGATTTCGCACTTAATATGAGGGAGTTATTGAGGTTTTAATTTGGGTGACGTTTAACACACTCTTTATGAAACGGACTATATCTCTCTCACCCCATCAAATTTTGAAATGAGATTTCTTTCCCATGAAAGAGAATTAGAAGACCTCCGATTGGTAGAAATTTCACCACTTTTGGACTTAAAGTGAGGGAGTTATAGAGGTTTTAATTTTGGGTGACGTTTCGCATACTCTTTGAAAAACGGACAACAATTCTCTCACCCCAATGATTTTTAAAACAAGATTTCTTTTCCCGGAAAGAGAATTTGAAGATTGGTAGAAATTTCACCAGTTTTGAACTTAAAGTCAGAGAGTTACACAGGTTTTAATTTTGGATGACGTCTCGCACACTCTTTATAAATCGGACTACAACTCTCTCATCCCAACAAAATTTGAAATTAGATTTCTTTCCGAAGAAAAAGAATCTTAGGACATCTGATTGGTAGAAATTTCCCAACTTTTTGACTTCAAATGAGAGAGTTATGGGAGTTTTAATTTTGGGTGACGTTTCACACACTCTTTATAAAATGGACCAAAACTCTCTCATCCCACCGAATTTTTAAATGAGATTTTTTTTCTTGAAGGAGAATTTGAAGACATCTAATTGATAGAAATTTCTCCAGTTTTCGACTTAAAATAAGTGAGTTATGAAAGTCTTAATTTTGGGTGACGTTTCACAAACTCTTTATAAAATGGTCCAAAACTCACTCATCCTACCGTATTTTTAAATGAGATTTTTTTCGTTGAAAGAGAATTTGAAGTCCTCTAATTTGTTAGAAATTTCACAACATTTGGACTTGAAATGAGAGACTTATGGTAGTTTTAATTTTGGGTGACGTTTCGCACACTCTTTTTAAGACGGACAACAACTCTCTCACCCCATCAAATTTTGAAACGAGATTTCGCACTTAATATGAGGGAGTTATTGAGGTTTTAATTTGGGTGACGTTTAACACACCCTTTATAAAACGGACTATATCTCTCTCACACCTTCAAATTTTGAAACGAGATTTCTTTCCCATGAAAGAGAATTAGAAGACCCCCGATTGGTAGAAATTTCACCACTTTTGGACTTAAAGTGAGAGAGTTATAGAGGTTTTAATTTTGGGTGACGTTTCGCACACTGTTTCTAAAACGGACAACAACTCTCTCACCCCAACGGTCTTTAAAAGAAGATTTCTTTTCCCGGAAAGAGAATTTGAAGATTGGTAGAAATTTAACCACTTTTGAACTTAAAGTCAGAGAGTTACACAGGTTTTAATTTTGGATGACGTGTCGCACACTCTTTTTAAAACGGACTACAACTCTCTCATCCCAACAAAATTTGAAATGAGATTTCTTTCCCAAGAAAAAGAATCTTAGGACCTCCGATTGGTAGAAATTTCACCACTTTTTGACTTCAAATGAGAGAGTTATGAAAGTTTTAATTTTGGGTGACGTTTCACACACTCTTTTTAAAATGGACCAAAACTCTCTCATCCCACCGAATTTTTAAATGAGATTTTTTTACTTGAAAGAGAATTTGAAGACATCTAATTGATAGAAATTTCTCCACTTTTCGACTTAAAATGAGTGAGTTATGGACGTTTTAATTTTGGGTGACGTTTCACACACTCATTATAAAATGGTCCAAAACTCTCTCGCCCTACCAAATTTTTAAATGGGATTTTTTTCGTTGAAAGAGAATTTGAAGTCCACTAATTTGTTAGAAATTTCACCACATTTGGACTTGAAAAGAGAGACTTATGGCTGTTTTAAATTTGGGTGACGTTTCGCACACTCTTTTTAAGACGGACAACAACTCTCTCACCCCATCAAATTTTGAAACGAGATTTCGCACTTAATATGAGGGAGTTATTGAGGTTTTAATTTGGGTGACGTTTAACACACTCTTTATGAAACGGATTATATCTCTCTCACCCCATCAAATTTTGAAACGAGATTTCTTTCCCATGAAAGAGAATTAGAAGACCTCCGATTGGTAGAAATTTCACCACTTTTGGACTTAAAGTGAGAGAGTTATAGAGGTTTTAATTTTGGGTGACGTTTCGCATACTCTTTGAAAAACGGACAACAACTCTCTCACCCCAATGATTTTTAAAACAAGATTTCTTTTCCCGGAAAGAGAATTTGAAGATTGGTAGAAATTTCACCACTTTTCAACTTAAAGTCAGAGAGTTACACAGGTATTAATTTTGGATGACGTCTCGCACACTCTTTATAAAACGGACTACAACTCTCTCATCATAACAAAATTTGAAATGAGATTTCTTTCCGAAGAAAAAGAATCTTAGGACATCTGATTGGTAGCAATTTCATAACTTTTTGACTTCAAATGAGAGAGTTATGGAAGTTTTAATTTTGGGTGACGTTTCACACACTCTTTATAAAATGGACCAAAACTCTCTCATCCCACCGAATTTTTAAATGAGATTTTTTTTCTTGAAAGAGAATTTGAAGACATCTAATTGATAGAAATTTCTCCAGTTTTCGACTTAAAATAAGTGAGTTATGAAAGTTTTAATTTTGGGTGACGTTTCACAAACTCTTTATAAAATGGTCCAAAACTCTCTCATCCTACCGAATTTTTAAATGAGATTTTTTTCGTTGAAAGAGAATTTGAAGTCCTCTAATTTGTTAGAAATTTCACCATATTTGGACTTGAAATGAGAGGCTTATGGTAGTTTTAATTTTGGGTGACGTTTCGCACACTCTTTTTAAGACGGACAACAACTCTCTCACCCCATCAAATTTTGAAACGAGATTTCGCACTTAATATGAGGGAGTTATTGAGGTTTTAATTTGGGTGACGTTTAACACACCCTTTATGAAACGGACTATATCTCTCTCACACCTTCAAATTTTGAAACGAGATTTCTTTCCCATGAAAGAGAATTAGAAGACCCCCGATTGGTAGAAATTTCACCACTTTTGGACTTAAAGTGAGAGAGTTATAGAGGTTTTAATTTTGGGTGACGTTTCGCACACTGTTTCTAAAACGGACAACAACTCTCTCACCCCAACGGTCTTTAAAAGAAGATTTCTTTTCCCGGAAAGAGAATTTGAAGATTGGTAGAAATTTTACCACTTTTGAACTTAAAGTCAGAGAGTTACACAGGTTTTAATTTTGGATGACGTGTCGCACACTCTTTTTAAAACGGACTACAACTCTCTCATCCCAACAAAATTTGAAATGAGATTTCTTTCCCAAGAAAAAGAATCTTAGGACCTCCGATTGGTAGAAATTTCACCACTTTTTGACTTCAAATGAGAGAGTTATGGAAGTTTTAATTTTGGGTGACGTTTCACACACTCTTTTTAAAATGGACCAAAACTCACTCATCCCACCGAATTTTTAAATGAGATTTTTTTACTTGAAAGAGAATTTGAAGACATCTAATTGATAGAAATTTCTCTACTTTTCGACTTAAAATGAGTGAGTTATGGACGTTTTAATTTTGGGTGACGTTTCACACACTCATTATAAAATGGTCCAAAACTCTCTCGCCCTACCGAATTTTTAAATGGGATTTTTTTCGTTGAAAGGGAATTTGAAGTCCACTAATTTGTTAGAAGTTTCACCACATTTGGACTTGAAAAGAGAGACTTATGGTGGTTTAAATTTTGGGTGACGTTTCGCACACTCTTTTTAAGACGGACAACAACTCTCTCACCCCATCAAATTTTGAAACGAGATTTCGCACTTAATATGAGGGAGTTATTGAGGTTTTAATTTGGGTGACGTTTAACACACTCTTTATGAAACGGACTATATCTCTCTCACCCCATCAAATTTTGAAATGAGATTTCTTTCCCATGAAAGAGAATTAGAAGACCTCCGATTGGTAGAAATTTCACCACTTTTGGACTTAAAGTGAGAGAGTTATAGAGGTTTTAATTTTGGGTGACGTTTCGCATACTCTTTGAAAAACGGACAACAATTCTCTCACCCCAATGATTTTTAAAACAAGATTTCTTTTCCCGGAAAGAGAATTTGAAGATTGGTAGAAATTTCACCACTTTTGAACTTAAAGTCAGAAAGTTACACAGGTTTTAATTTTGGATGACGTTTCGCACACTCTTTATAAAACGGACTACAACTCTCTCATCCCAACAAATTTTGAAATGAGATTTCTTTCCCAAGAAAAAGAATCTTAGGACCTCCGATTGGTAGAAATTTCCTCACTTTTTGACTTAAACTGAGAGAGTTATGGAGGTTTTAATTTGGGTGACGATTAACACACTCTTTATGAAACGGATTATAACTCTGTCACCCCAACGAATTTTGAAACGAGATTTCTTTCCCATGAAAGAGAATTAGAAGACCTCCGATTGGTAGAAATTTCACCTCTTTTGGACTTAAAGTGAGAGAGTTATAGAGGTTTTAATTTTGGGTGACGTTTCGAACACTGTTTCTAAAACGGACAACAACTCTCTCACCCCAACGATTTTTAAAAGAAGATTTCTTTTCCCGGAAAGAGAATTTGAAGATTAGGAGAAATTTTACCACTTTTGTACTTAAAGTCACAGAGTTACACAGGTTTTAATTTTGGATGACGTGTCGCACACTCTTTTTAAAACGGACTACAACTCTCTCATCCCAACAAAATTTGAAATGAGATTTCTTTCCCAAGAAAAAGAATCTTAGGACCTCCGATTGGTAGAAATTTCACCACTTTTTGACTTCAAATGAGAGAGTTATGAAAGTTTTAATTTTGGGTGACGTTTCACACACTCTTTTTAAAATGGACCAAAACTCTCTCATCCCACCGAATTTTTAAATGAGATTTTTTTACTTGAAAGAGAATTTGAAGACATCTAATTGATAGAAATTTCTCCACTTTTCGACTTAAAATGAGTGAGTTATGGACGTTTTAATTTTGGGTGACGTTTCACACACTCATTATAAAATGGTCCAAAACTCACTCGCCCTACCGAATTTTTAAATGGGATTTTTTTCGTTGAAAGAGAATTTGAAGTCCACTAATTTGTTAGAAATTTCACCACATTTGGACTTGAAAAGAGAGACTTATGGCCGTTTTAATTTTGGGTGACGTTTCGCACACTCTTTTTAAGACGGACAACAACTCTCTCACCCCATCAAATTTTGAAACGAGATTTCGCACTTAATATGAGGGAGTTATTGAGGTTTTAATTTGGGTGACGTTTAACACACTCTTTATGAAACGGATTATATCTCTCTCACCCCATCAAATTTTGAAACGAGATTTCTTTCCCATGAAAGAGAATTAGAAGACCTCCGATTGGTAGAAATTTCACCACTTTTGGACTTAAAGTGAGAGAGTTATAGAGGTTTTAATTTTGGGTGACGTTTCGCATACTCTTTGAAAAACGGACAACAACTCTCTCACCCCAATGATTTTTAAAACAAGATTTCTTTTCCCGGAAAGAGAATTTGAAGATTGGTAGAAATTTCACCACTTTTCAACTTAAAGTCAGAGAGTTACACAGGTATTAATTTTGGATGACGTCTCGCACACTCTTTATAAAACGGACTACAACTCTCTCATCATAACAAAATTTGAAATGAGATTTCTTTCCGAAGAAAAAGAATCTTAGGACATCTGATTGGTAGCAATTTCACAACTTTTTGACTTCAAATGAGAGAGTTATGGAAGTTTTAATTTTGGGTGACGTTTCACACACTCTTTATAAAATGGACCAAAACTCTCTCATCCCACCGAATTTTTAAATGAGATTTTTTTTCTTGAAAGAGAATTTGAAGACATCTAATTGATAGAAATTTCTCCAGTTTTCGACTTAAAATAAGTGAGTTATGAAAGTTTTAATTTTGGGTGACGTTTCACAAACTCTTTATAAAATGGTCCAAAACTCTCTCATCCTACCGAATTTTTAAATGAGATTTTTTTCGTTGAAAGAGAATTTGAAGTCCTCTAATTTGTTAGAAATTTCACCATATTTGGACTTGAAATGAGAGACTTATGGTAGTTTTAATTTTGGGTGACGTTTCGCACACTCTTTTTAAGACGGACAACAACTCTCTCACCCCATCAAATTTTGAAACGAGATTTCGCACTTAATATGAGGGAGTTATTGAGGTTTTAATTTGGGTGACGTTTAACACACCCTTTATGAAACGGACTATATCTCTCTCACACCTTCAAATTTTGAAACGAGATTTCTTTCCCATGAAAGAGAATTAG
This sequence comes from Tasmannia lanceolata, assembly GCF_043159265.1. Taxonomy (NCBI): domain Eukaryota; kingdom Viridiplantae; phylum Streptophyta; class Magnoliopsida; order Canellales; family Winteraceae; genus Tasmannia; species Tasmannia lanceolata. The sequence continues at coordinate 2,606,018 of NW_027518713.1, read as the reverse complement.
AAGACCCCCGATTGGTAGAAATTTCACCACTTTTGGACTTAAAGTGAGAGAGTTAAAGAGGTTTTAATTTTGGGTGACGTTTCGCACACTGTTTCTAAAACGGACAACAACTCTCTCACCCCAACGGTCTTTAAAAGAAGATTTCTTTTCCCGGAAAGAGAATTTGAAGATTGGTAGAAATTTTACCACTTTTGAACTTAAAGTCAGAGAGTTACACAGGTTTTAATTTTGGATGACGTGTCGCACACTCTTTTTAAAACGGACTACAACTCTCTCATCCCAACAAAATTTGAAATGAGATTTCTTTCCCAAGAAAAAGAATCTTAGGACCTCCGATTGGTAGAAATTTCACCACTTTTTGACTTCAAATGAGAGAGTTATGGAAGTTTTAATTTTGGGTGACGTTTCACACACTCTTTTTAAAATGGACCAAAACTCTCTCATCCCACCGAATTTTTAAATGAGATTTTTTTACTTGAAAGAGAATTTGAAGACATCTAATTGATAGAAATTTCTCTACTTTTCGACTTAAAATGAGTGAGTTATGGACGTTTTAATTTTGGGTGACGTTTCACACACTCATTATAAAATGGTCCAAAACTCTCTCGCCCTACCGAATTTTTAAATGAGATTTTTTTCGTTGAAAGAGAATTTGAAGTCCTCTAATTTGTTAGAAATTTCACCATATTTGGACTTGAAATGAGAGACTTATGGTAGTTTTAATTTTGGGTGACGTTTCGCACACTCTTTTTAAGACGGACAACAACTCTCTCACCCCATCAAATTTTGAAACGAGATTTCGCACTTAATATGAGGGAGTTATTGAGGTTTTAATTTGGGTGACGTTTAACACACCCTTTATGAAACGGACTATATCTCTCTCACACCTTCAAATTTTGAAACGAGATTTCTTTCCCATGAAAGAGAATTAGAAGACCCCCGATTGGTAGAAATTTCACCACTTTTGGACTTAAAGTGAGAGAGTTATAGAGGTTTTAATTTTGGGTGACGTTTCGCACACTGTTTCTAAAACGGACAACAACTCTCTCACCCCAACGGTCTTTAAAAGAAGATTTCTTTTCCCGGAAAGAGAATTTGAAGATTGGTAGAAATTTTACCACTTTTGAACTTAAAGTCAGAGAGTTACACAGGTTTTAATTTTGGATGACGTGTCGCACACTCTTTTTAAAACGGACTACAACTCTCTCATCCCAACAAAATTTGAAATGAGATTTCTTTCCCAAGAAAAAGAATCTTAGGACCTCCGATTGGTAGAAATTTTACCACTTTTTGACTTCAAATGAGAGAGTTATGGAAGTTTTAATTTTGGGTGACGTTTCACACACTCTTTTTAAAATGGACCAAAACTCACTCATCCCACCGAATTTTTAAATGAGATTTTTTTACTTGAAAGAGAATTTGAAGACATCTAATTGATAGAAATTTCTCTACTTTTCGACTTAAAATGAGTGAGTTATGGACGTTTTAATTTTGGGTGACGTTTCACACACTCATTATAAAATGGTCCAAAACTCTCTCGCACTACCGAATTTTTAAATGGGATTTTTTTCGTTGAAAGAGAATTTGAAGTCCACTAATTTGTTAGAAATTTCACCACATTTGGACTTGAAAAGAGAGACTTATGGTGGTTTAAATTTTGGGTGACGTTTCGCACACTCTTTTTAAGACGGACAACAACTCTCTCACCCCATCAAATTTTGAAACGAGATTTCGCACTTAATATGAGGGAGTTATTGAGGTTTTAATTTGGGTGACGTTTAAAACACTCTTTATGAAACGGACTATATCTCTCTCACCCCATCAAATTTTGAAATGAGATTTCTTTCCCATGAAAGAGAATTAGAAGACCTCCGATTGGTAGAAATTTCTCCACTTTTGGACTTAAAGTGAGAGAGTTATAGAGGTTTTAATTTTGGGTGACGTTTCGCATACTCTTTGAAAAACGGACAACAATTCTCTCACCCCAATGATTTTTAAAACAAGATTTCTTTTCCCGGAAAGAGAATTTGAAGATTGGTAGAAATTTCACCACTTTTGAACTTAAAGTCAGAAAGTTACACAGGTTTTAATTTTGGATGACGTTTCGCACACTCTTTATAAAACGGACTACAACTCTCTCATCCCAACAAATTTTGAAATGAGATTTCTTTCCCAAGAAAAAGAATCTTAGGACCTCCGATTGGTAGAAATTTCCTCACTTTTTGACTTAAAATGAGAGAGTTATGGAGGTTTTAATTTGGGTGACGATTAACACACTCTTTATGAAACGGATTATAACTCTGTCACCCCAACGAATTTTGAAACGAGATTTCTTTCCCATGAAAGAGAATTAGAAGACCTCCGATTGGTAGAAATTTCACCTCTTTTGGACTTAAAGTGAGAGAGTTATAGAGGTTTTAATTTTGGGTGACGTTTCGAACACTGTTTCTAAAACGGACAACAACTCTCTCACCCCAACGATTTTTAAAAGAAGATTTCTTTTCCCGGAAAGAGAATTTGGAGATTAGGAGAAATTTTACCACTTTTGTACTTAAAGTCACAGAGTTACACAGGTTTTAATTTTGGATGACGTGTCGCACACTCTTTTTAAAACGGACTACAACTCTCTCATCCCAACAAAATTTGAAATGAGATTTCTTTCCCAAGAAAAAGAATCTTAGGACCTCCGATTGGTAGAAATTTCACCACTTTTTGATTTCAAATGAGAGAGTTATGAAAGTTTTAATTTTGGGTGACGTTTCACAAACTCTTTTTAAAATGGACCAAAACTCTCTCATCCCACCGAATTTTTAAATGAGATTTTTTTACTTGAAAGAGAATTTGAAGACATCTAATTGATAGAAATTTCTCTACTTTTCGACTTAAAATGAGTGAGTTATGGACGTTTTAATTTTGGGTGACGTTTCACACACTCATTATAAAATGGTCCAAAACTCTCTCGCCCTACCGAATTTTTAAATGAGATTTTTTTCGTTGAAAGAGAATTTGAAGTCCTCTAATTTGTTAGAAATTTCACCATATTTGGACTTGAAATGAGAGACTTATGGTAGTTTTAATTTTGGGTGACGTTTCGCACACTCTTTTTAAGACGGACAACAACTCTCTCACCCCATCAAATTTTGAAACGAGATTTCGCACTTAATATGAGGGAGTTATTGAGGTTTTAATTTGGGTGACGTTTAACACACCCTTTATGAAACGGACTATATCTCTCTCACACCTTCAAATTTTGAAACGAGATTTCTTTCCCATGAAAGAGAATTAGAAGACCCCCGATTGGTAGAAATTTCACCACTTTTGGACTTAAAGTGAGAGAGTTATAGAGGTTTTAATTTTGGGTGACGTTTCGCACACTGTTTCTAAAACGGACAACAACTCTCTCACCCCAACGGTCTTTAAAAGAAGATTTCTTTTCCCGGAAAGAGAATTTGAAGATTGGTAGAAATTTTACCACTTTTGAACTTAAAGTCAGAGAGTTACACAGGTTTTAATTTTGGATGACGTGTCGCACACTCTTTTTAAAACGGACTACAACTCTCTCATCCCAACAAAATTTGAAATGAGATTTCTTTCCCAAGAAAAAGAATCTTAGGACCTCCGATTGGTAGAAATTTCACCACTTTTTGACTTCAAATGAGAGAGTTATGGAAGTTTTAATTTTGGGTGACGTGTCACGCACTCTTTTTAAAATGGACCAAAACTCACTCATCCCACCGAATTTTTAAATGAGATTTTTTTACTTGAAAGAGAATTTGAAGACATCTAATTGATAGAAATTTCTCTACTTTTCGACTTAAAATGAGTGAGTTATGGACGTTTTAATTTTGGGTGACGTTTCACACACTCATTATAAAATGGTCCAAAACTCTCTCGCCCTACCGAATTTTTAAATGGGATTTTTTTCGTTGAAAGAGAATTTGAAGTCCACTAATTTGTTAGAAATTTCACCACATTTGGACTTGAAAAGAGAGACTTATGGTGGTTTAAATTTTGGGTGACGTTTCGCACACTCTTTTTAAGACGGACAACAACTCTCTCACCCCATCAAATTTTGAAACGAGATTTCGCACTTAATATGAGGGAGTTATTGAGGTTTTAATTTAGGTGACGTTTAACACACTCTTTATGAAACGGACTATATCTCTCTCACCCCATCAAATTTTGAAATGAGATTTCTTTCCCATGAAAGAGAATTAGAAGACCTCCGATTGGTAGAAATTTCACCACTTTTGGACTTAAAGTGAGAGAGTTATAGAGGTTTTAATTTTGGGTGACGTTTCGCATACTCTTTGAAAAACGGACAACAATTCTCTCACCCCAATGATTTTTAAAACAAGATTTCTTTTCCCGGAAAGAGAATTTGAAGATTGGTAGAAATTTCACCACTTTTGAACTTAAAGTCAGAAAGTTACACAGGTTTTAATTTTGGATGACGTTTCGCACACTCTTTATAAAACGGACTACAACTCTCTCATCCCAACAAATTTTGAAATGAGATTTCTTTCCCAAGAAAAAGAATCTTAGGACCTCCGATTGGTAGAAATTTCCTCACTTTTTGACTTAAAATGAGAGAGTTATGGAGGTTTTAATTTGGGTGATGATTAACACACTCTTTATGAAACGGATTATAACTCTGTCACCCCAACGAATTTTGAAACGAGATTTCTTTCCCATGAAAGAGAATTAGAAGACCTCCGATTGGTAGAAATTTCACCTCTTTTGGACTTAAAGTGAGAGAGTTATAGAGGTTTTAATTTTGGGTGACGTTTCGAACACTGTTTCTAAAACGGACAACAACTCTCTCACCCCAACGATTTTTAAAAGAAGATTTCTTTTCCCGGAAAGAGAATTTGAAGATTAGGAGAAATTTTACCACTTTTGTACTTAAAGTCACAGAGTTACACAGGTTTTAATTTTGGATGACGTGTCGCACACTCTTTTTAAAACGGACTACAACTCTCTCATCCCAACAAAATTTGAAATGAGATTTCTTTCCCAAGAAAAAGAATCTTAGGACCTCCGATTGGTAGAAATTTCACCACTTTTTGACTTCAAATGAGAGAGTTATGAAAGTTTTAATTTTGGGTGACGTTTCACACACTCTTTTTAAAATGGACCAAAACTCTCTCATCCCACCGAATTTTTAAATGAGATTTTTTTACTTGAAAGAGAATTTGAAGACATCTAATTGATAGAAATTTCTCCACTTTTCGACTTAAAATGAGTGAGTTATGGACGTTTTAATTTTGGGTGACGTTTCACACACTCATTATAAAATGGTCCAAAACTCTCTCGCCCTACCGAATTTTTAAATGGGATTTTTTTCGTTGAAAGAGAATTTGAAGTCCACTAATTTGTTAGAAATTTCACCACATTTGGACTTGAAAAGAGAGACTTATGGCAGTTTTAATTTTGGGTGACGTTTCGCACACTCTTTTTAAGACGGACAACAACTCTCTCACCCCATCAAATTTTGAAACGAGATTTCGCACTTAATATGAGGGAGTTATTGAGGTTTTAATTTGGGTGACGTTTAACACACTCTTTATGAAACGGATTATATCTCTCTCACCCCATCAAATTTTGAAACGAGATTTCTTTCCCATGAAAGAGAATTAGAAGACCTCCGATTGGTAGAAATTTCACCACTTTTGGACTTAAAGTGAGAGAGTTATAGAGGTTTTAATTTTGGGTGACGTTTCGCATACTCTTTGAAAAACGGACAACAACTCTCTCACCCCAATGATTTTTAAAACAAGATTTCTTTTCCCGGAAAGAGAATTTGAAGATTGGTAGAAATTTCACCACTTTTCAACTTAAAGTCAGAGAGTTACACAGGTATTAATTTTGGATGACGTCTCGCACACTCTTTATAAAACGGACTACAACTCTCTCATCATAACAAAATTTGAAATGAGATTTCTTTCCGAAGAAAAAGAATCTTAGGACATCTGATTGGTAGCAATTTCACAACTTTTTGACTTCAAATGAGAGAGTTATGGAAGTTTTAATTTTGGGTGACGTTTCACACACTCTTTATAAAATGGACCAAAACTCTCTCATCCCACCGAATTTTTAAATGAGATTTTTTTTCTTGAAAGAGAATTTGAAGACATCTAATTGATAGAAATTTCTCCAGTTTTCGACTTAAAATAAGTGAGTTATGAAAGTTTTAATTTTGGGTGACGTTTCACAAACTCTTTATAAAATGGTCCAAAACTCTCTCATCCTACCGAATTTTTAAATGAGATTTTTTTCGTTGAAAGTGAATTTGAAGTCCTCTAATTTGTTAGAAATTTCACCATATTTGGACTTGAAATGAGAGACTTATGGTGGTTTTAATTTTGGGTGACGTTTCGCACACTCTTTTTAAGACGGACAACAACTCTCTCACCCCATCAAATTTTGAAACGAGATTTCGCACTTAATATGAGGGAGTTATTGAGGTTTTAATTTGGGTGACGTTTAACACACTCTTTATGAAACGGACTATATCTCTCTCACCCCATCAAATTTTGAAATGAGATTTCTTTCCCATGAAAGAGAATTAGAAGACCTCCGATTGGTAGAAATTTCACCACTTTTGGACTTAAAGTGAGAGAGTTATAGAGGTTTTAATTTTGGGTGACGTTTCGCATACTCTTTGAAAAACGGACAACAATTCTCTCACCCCAATGATTTTTAAAACAAGATTTCTTTTCCCGGAAAGAGAATTTGAAGATTGGTAGAAATTTCACCACTTTTGAACTTAAAGTCAGAAAGTTACACAGGTTTTAATTTTGGATGACGTTTCGCACACTCTTTATAAAACGGACTACAACTCTCTCATCCCAACAAATTTTGAAATGAGATTTCTTTCCCAAGAAAAAGAATCTTAGGACCTCCGATTGGTAGAAATTTCACCACTTTTTGACTTCAAATGAGAGAGTTATGGAAGTTTTAATTTTGGGTGACGTGTCACGCACTCTTTTTAAAATGGACCAAAACTCACTCATCCCACCGAATTTTTAAATGAGATTTTTTTACTTGAAAGAGAATTTGAAGACATCTAATTGATAGAAATTTCTCTACTTTTCGACTTAAAATGAGTGAGTTATGGACGTTTTAATTTTGGGTGACGTTTCACACACTCATTATAAAATGGTCCAAAACTCTCTCGCCCTACCGAATTTTTAAATGGGATTTTTTTCGTTGAAAGAGAATTTGAAGTCCACTAATTTGTTAGAAATTTCACCACATTTGGACTTGAAAAGAGAGACTTATGGTGGTTTAAATTTTGGGTGACGTTTCGCACACTCTTTTTAAGACGGACAACAACTCTCTCACCCCATCAAATTTTGAAACGAGATTTCGCACTTAATATGAGGGAGTTATTGAGGTTTTAATTTGGGTGACGTTTAACACACTCTTTATGAAACGGACTACATCTCTCTCACCCCATCAAATTTTGAAATGAGATTTCTTTCCCATGAAAGAGAATTAGAAGACCTCCGATTGGTAGAAATTTCACCACTTTTGGACTTAAAGTGAGAGAGTTATAGAGGTTTTAATTTTGGGTGACGTTTCGCATACTCTTTGAAAAACGGACAACAATTCTCTCACCCCAATGATTTTTAAAACAAGATTTCTTTTCCCGGAAAGAGAATTTGAAGATTGGTAGAAATTTCACCACTTTTGAACTTAAAGTCAGAAAGTTACACAGGTTTTAATTTTGGATGACGTTTCGCACACTCTTTATAAAACGGACTACAACTCTCTCATCCCAACAAATTTTGAAATGAGATTTCTTTCCCAAGAAAAAGAATCTTAGGACCTCCGATTGGTAGAAATTTCCTCACTTTTTGACTTAAAATGAGAGAGTTATGGAGGTTTTAATTTGGGTGACGATTAACACACTCTTTATGAAACGGATTATAACTCTGTCACCCCAACGAATTTTGAAACGAGATTTCTTTCCCATGAAAGAGAATTAGAAGACCTCCGATTGGTAGAAATTTCACCTCTTTTGGACTTAAAGTGAGAGAGTTATAGAGGTTTTAATTTTGGGTGACGTTTCGAACACTGTTTCTAAAACGAACAACAACTCTCTCACCCCAACGATTTTTAAAAGAAGATTTCTTTTCCCGGAAAGAGAATTTGAAGATTAGGGGAAATTTTACCACTTTTGTACTTAAAGTCACAGAGTTACACAGGTTTTAATTTTGGATGACGTGTCGCACACTCTTTTTAAAACGGACTACAACTCTCTCATCCCAACAAAATTTGAAATGAGATTTCTTTCCCAAGAAAAAGAATCTTAGGACCTCCGATTGGTAGAAATTTCACCACTTGTTGACTTCAAATGAGAGAGTTATGAAAGTTTTAATTTTGGGTGACGTTTCACACACTCTTTTTAAAATGGACCAAAACTCTCTCATCCCACCGAATTTTTAAATGAGATTTTTTTACTTGAAAGAGAATTTGAAGACATCTAATTGATAGAAATTTCTCCACTTTTCGACTTAAAATGAGTGAGTTATGGACGTTTTAATTTTGGGTGACGTTTCACACTCATTATAAAATGGTCCAAAACTCTCTCGCCCTACCGAATTTTTAAATGGGATTTTTTCGTTGAAAGAGAATTTGAAGTCCACTAATTTGTTAGAAATTTCACCACATTTGGACTTGAAAAGAGAGACTTATGGCAGTTTTAATTTTGGGTGACGTTTCGCACACTCTTTTTAAGACGGACAACAACTCTCTCACCCCATCAAATTTTGAAACGAGATTTCGCACTTAATATGAGGGAGTTATTGAGGTTTTAATTTGGGTGACGTTTAACACACTCTTTATGAAACGGATTATATCTCTCTCACCCCATCAAATTTTGAAACGAGATTTCTTTCCCATGAAAGAGAATTAGAAGACCTCCGATTGGTAGAAATTTCACCACTTTTGGACTTAAAGTGAGAGAGTCATAGAGGTTTTAATTTTGGGTGACGTTTCGCATACTCTTTGAAAAACGGACAACAACTCTCTCACCCCAATGATTTTTAAAACAAGATTTCTTTTCCCGGAAAGAGAATTTGAAGATTGGTAGAAATTTCACCACTTTTCAACTTAAAGTCAGAGAGTTACACAGGTATTAATTTTGGATGACGTCTCGCACACTCTTTATAAAACGGACTACAACTCTCTCATCATAACAAAATTTGAAATGAGATTTCTTTCCGAAGAAAAAGAATCTTAGGACATCTGATTGGTAGCAATTTCACAACTTTTTGACTTCAAATGAGAGAGTTATGGAAGTTTTAATTTTAAGTGACGTTTCACACACTCTTTATAAAATGGACCAAAACTCTCTCATCCCACCGAATTTTTAAATGAGATTTTTTTTCTTGAAAGAGAATTTGAAGACATCTAATTGATAGAAATTTCTCCAGTTTTCGACTTAAAATAAGTGAGTTATGAAAGTTTTAATTTTGGGTGACGTTTCACAAACTCTTTATAAAATGGTCCAAAACTCTCTCATCCTACCGAATTTTTAAATGAGATTTTTTTCGTTGAAAGAGAATTTGAAGTCCTCTAATTTGTTAGAAATTTCACCATATTTGGACTTGAAATGAGAGAGTTATGGTGGTTTTAATTTTGGGTGACGTTTCGCACACTCTTTTTAAGACGGACAACAACTCTCTCACCCCATCAAATTTTGAAACGAGATTTCGCACTTAATATGAGGGAGTTATTGAGGTTTTAATTTGGGTGACGTTTAACACACTCTTTATGAAACGGACTATATCTCTCTCACCCCATCAAATTTTGAAATGAGATTTCTTTCCCATGAAAGAGAATTAGAAGACCTCCGATTGGTAGAAATTTCACCACTTTTGGACTTAAAGTGAGAGAGTTATAGAGGTTTTAATTTTGGGTGACGTTTCGCATACTCTTTGAAAAACGGACAACAATTCTCTCACCCCAATGATTTTTAAAACAAGATTTCTTTTCCCGGAAAGAGAATTTGAAGATTGGTAGAAATTTCACCACTTTTGAACTTAAAGTCAGAAAGTTACACAGGTTTTAATTTTGGATGACGTTTCGCACACTCTTTATAAAACGGACTACAACTCTCTCATCCCAACAAATTTTGAAATGAGATTTCTTTCCCAAGAAAAAGAATCTTAGGACCTCCGATTGGTAGAAATTTCCTCACTTTTTGACTTAAAATGAGAGAGTTATGGAGGTTTTAATTTGGGTGACGATTAACACACTCTTTATGAAACGGATTATAACTCTGTCACCCCAACGAATTTTGAAACGAGATTTCTTTCCCATGAAAGAGAATTAGAAGACCTCCGATTGGTAGAAATTTCACCTCTTTTGGACTTAAAGTGAGAGAGTTATAGAGGTTTTAATTTTGGGTGACGTTTCGAACACTGTTTCTAAAACGGACAACAACTCTCTCACCCCAACGATTTTTAAAAGAAGATTTCTTTTCCCGGAAAGAGAGTTTGAAGATTAGGAGAAATTTTACCACTTTTGTACTTAAAGTCACAGAGTTACACAGGTTTTAATTTTGGATGACGTGTCGCACAATCTTTTTAAAACGGACTACAACTCTCTCATCCCAACAAAATTTGAAATGAGATTTCTTTCCCAAAAAAAAGAATCTTACGACCTCCGATTGGTAGAAATTTCACCACTTTTTGACTTCAAATGAGAGAGTTATGAAAGTTTTAATTTTGGGTGACGTTTTACACACTCTTTTTAAAATGGACCAAAACTCTCTCATCCCACCGAATTTTTAAATGAGATTTTTTTACTTGAAAGAGAATTTGAAGACATCTAATTGATAGAAATTTCTCCACTTTTCGACTTAAAATGAGTGAGTTATGGACGTTTTAATTTTGGGTGACGTTTCACACACTCATTATAAAATGGTCCAAAACTCTCTCGCCCTACCGAATTTTTAAATGGGATTTTTTCGTTGAAAGAGAATTTGAAGTCCACTAATTTGTTAGAAATTTCACCACATTTGGACTTGAAAAGAGAGACTTATGGCAGTTTTAATTTTGGGTGACGTTTCGCACACTCTTTTTAAGACGGACAACAACTCTCTCACCCCATCAAATTTTGAAACGAGATTTCGCACTTAATATGAGGGAGTTATTGAGGTTTTAATTTGGGTGACGTTTAACACACTCTTTATGAAACGGATTATATCTCACTCACCCCATCAAATTTTGAAACGAGATTTCTTTCCCATGAAAGAGAATTAGAAGACCTCCGATTGGTAGAAATTTCACCACTTTTGGACTTAAAGTGAGAGAGTTATAGAGGTTTTAATTTTGGGTGACGTTTCGCATACTCTTTGAAAAACGGACAACAACTCTCTCACCCCAATGATTTTTAAAACAAGATTTCTTTTCCCAGAAAGAGAATTTGAAGATTGGTAGAAATTTCACCACTTTTGAACTTAAAGTCAAAGAGTTACACAGGTTTTAATTTTGGATGACGTCTCGCACACTCTTTATAAAACGGACTACAACTCTCTCATCCCAACAAAATTTGAAATGAGATTTGTTTCCCAAGAAAAAGAATCTTAGGACCTCCGATTGGTAGAAATTTCACCACTTTTTGACTTCAAATGAGAGAGTTATGGAAGTTTTAATTTTGGGTGACGTTTCACACACTCTTTTTAAAATGGACCAAAACTCTCTCATCCCACCGAATTTTTAAATGAGATTTTTTTACTTGAAAGAGAATTTGAAGACATCTAATTGATAGAAATTTCTCCACTTTTGAACTTAAAATGAGTGAGTTATGGACGTTTTAATTTTGGGTGACGTTTCACACACTCATTATAAAATGGTCCAAAACTCTCTCGCCCTACCGAATTTTTAAATGGGATTTTTTTCGTTGAAAGAGAATTTGAAGTCCACTTATTTGTTAGAAATTTCACCACATTTGGACTTGAAAAGAGAGACTTATGGTGGTTAAAATTTTGGGTTACCTTTCGCACACTCTTTTTAAGACGGACAACAACTCTCTCACCCCATCAAATTTTGAAACGAGATTTCGCACTTAATATGAGGGAGTTATTGAGGTTTTAATTTGGGTGACGTTTAACACACTCTTTATGAAACGGACTATATCTCTCTCACCCCATCAAATTTTGAAACGAGATTTCTTTCCCATGAAAGAGACTTAGAAGACCTCCGATTGGTAGAAATTTCACCACTTTTGGACTTAAAGTGAGAGAGTTATAGAGGTTTTAATTTTGGGTGACGTTTCGCATACTCTATGAAAAACGGACAACAACTCTCTCACCCCAATGATTTTTAAAACAAGATTTCTTTTCCCGGAAAGAGAATTTGAAGATTGGTAGAAATTTCACCACTTTTGAACTTAAAGTCAGAGAGTAACACAGGTTTTAATTTTGGATGACGTCTCGCACACTCTTTATAAAACGGACTACAACTCTCTCATCCCAACAAAATTTTAAATTAGATTTCTTTCTGAAGAAAAAGAATCTTAGGACATCTGATTGGTAGAAATTTCACAACTTTTTGACTTCAAATGAGAGAGTTATGGAAGTTTTAATTTTGGGTGACGTTTCACACACTCATTATAAAATGGACCAAAACTCTCTCATCCCACCGAATTTTTAAATGAGATTTTTTTTCTTGAAAGAGAATTTGAAGACATCTAATTGATAGAAATTTCTCCAGTTTTCGACTTAAAATAAGTGAGTTATGAAAGTCTTAATTTTGGGTGACGTTTCACAAACTCTTTATAAAATGGTCCAAAACTCACTCATCCTACCGTATTTTTAAATGAGATTTTTTTCGTTGAAAGAGAATTTGAAGTCCTCTAATTTGTTAGAAATTTCACAACATTTGGACTTGAAATGAGAGACTTATGGTAGTTTTAATTTTGGGTGACGTTTCGCACACTCTTTTTAAGACGGACAACAACTCTCTCACCCCATCAAATTTTGAAATGAGATTTTGCACTTAATATGAGGGAGTTATTGAGGTTTTAATTTGGGTGACGTTTAACACACCCTTTATGAAACGGACTATATCTCTCTCACCCCATCAAATCTGGAAACGAGATTTCTTTCCCATGAAAGAGAATTAGAAGACCCCCGATTGGTAGAAATTTCACCACTTTTGGACTTAAAGTGAGAGAGTTATAGAGGTTTTAATTTTGGGTGACGTTTCGCACACAGTTTCTAAAACGGACAACAACTCTCTCACCCCAACGATTTTTAAAAGAAGATTTCTTTTCCCGGAAAGAGAATTTGAAGATTGGTAGAAATTTTACCACTTTTGAATTTAAAGTCAGAGAGTTACACAGGTTTTAATTTTGGATGACGTGTCGCACACTCTTTTTAAAACGGACTACAACTCTCTCATCCCAACAAAATTTGAAATGAGATTTCTTTCCCAAGAAAAAGAATCTTAGGACCTCCGATTGGTAGAAATTTCACCACTTTTTGGCTTCAAAAGAGAGAGTTATGGAAGTTTTAATTTTGGGTGACGTTTCACACACTCTTTTTAAAATGGACCAAGACTCTCTCATCCCACTGAATTTTTAAATGAGATTTTTTTACTTGAAAGAGAATCTGAAGACATCTAATTGATAGAAATTTCTCCACTTTTCGACTTAAAATGAGTGAGTTATGGACGTTTTAATTATGGGTGACGTTTCACACACTCATTATAAAATGGTCCAAAACTCTCTCGCCCTACCGAATTTTTAAATGGGATTTTTTTCGTTGAAAGAGAATTTGAAGTCCACTAATTTGTTAGAAATTTCACCACATTTGGATTTGAAAAGAGAGACTTATGGTGGTTTTAATTTTGGGTGACGTTTCGTACACTCTTTTTAAGACGGACAACAACTCTCTCACCCGAACGATTTTTAAAACAAGATTTTTTTCCCCGGAAAGAGAATTTGAAGATTGGTAGAAATTTCACCACTTTTGAACTTAAAGTGAGAGAGTTGCAGAGGTTTTAATTTTGGATGACGTTTCGCACACTCTTTATAAAACGGACTACAACTCTCTCATCCCAACAAATTTTGAATTGAGATATCTTTCCTAGGAAAAAGAATCTTAGGACCTCCGATTGGTAGAAATTTCACAACTTTTTGACTTCAAATGAGAGGGTTATGGAAGTTTTAATTTTGGGTGACGTTTCACACTCTTTATAAAATGGACCAAAACTCTCTCATCCCATCGAATTTTTAAATGAGATTTTTTCCGTTAAAGGAGAATTTGAAGACCTTCAGTTGGTAGAAATCACAAACTTTTGGACCTTAAATGAGAGAGTTGTGGAGGTTTTAATTTTGGGTGACGTTTCGCCCACTCTTTACAAAATGGACCAAAACGCTCTCACCCCACCTAATGTTAAATGAAATTTTTTCCGTTGAAAGAAAATTTGATGAAGAGCTCCAATTGGTTGAAATCTCACCACTTTCGCACTTAATATGAGGGAGTTATTGAGGTTTTAATTTGGGTGACGATTAACACACTCTTTATGAAACGGACTACATCTCTCTCACCCCATCAAATTTTGAAACGAAATTTCTTTCCCATGAAAGAGAATTAGAAGACCTCCGATTGGTAGAAATTTCACCACTTTTGGACTTAAAGTGAGAGAGTTATAGAGGTTTTAATTTTGGGTGATGTTTCGCACACTGTTTCTAAAACGGACAACAACTCTCTCACCCCAACGATTTTTAAAAGAAGATTTCTTTTCCCGGAAAGAGAATTTGAAGATTGGTAGAAATTTTACCACTTTTGAACTTAAAGTCAGAGAGTTACACAGGTTTTAATTTTGGATGACGTGTCGCACACTCTTTTTAAAACGGACTACAACTCTCTCATCCCAACAAAATTTGAAATGAGATTTCTTTCCCAAGGAAAAGAATCTTAGGACCTCCGATTGGTAGAAATTTCACCACTTTTTGACTTCAAATGAGAGAGTTATGGAAGTTTTAATTTTGGGTGACGTTTCACTTACTCTTTTTAAAATGGACCAAAACTCTCTCATCCCACCGAATTTTTAAATGAGATTTTTTTACTTGAAAGAGAATTTGCAGACATCTAATTGATAGAAATTTCTCCACTTTTCGACTTAAAATGAGTGAGTTATGGACGTTTTAATTTTGGGTGACGTTTCACACACTCATTATAAAATGGTCCAAAACTCTCTCGCCCTACCGAATTTTTAAATGGGATTTTTTTCGTTGAAAGAGAATTTGAAGTCCACTAATTTGTTAGAAATTTCACCACATTTGGACTTGAAAAGAGAGATTTATGGTGGTTTAAATTTTGGGTGACGTTTCGCACACTCTTTTTAAGACGGACAACAACTCTCTCACCCCATCAAATTTTGAAACGAGATTTCGCACTTAATATGAGGGAGTTATTGAGGTTTTAATTTGGGTGACGTTTAACACACTCTTTATGAAACGGACTATATCTCTCTCACCCCAACAAATTTTGAAACGAGATTTCTTTCCCATGAAAGAGAATTAGAAGACCTCCGATTGGTAGAAATTTCACGACTTTTGGACTTAAAGTGAGAGAGTTATAGAGGTTTTAATTTTGGGTGACGTTTCGCATACTCTTTGAAAAACGGACAACAACTCTCTCACCCCAATGATTTTTAAAACAAGATTTCTTTTCCCGGAAAGAGAATTTGAAGATTGGTACAAATTTCACCACTTTTGAACTTAAAGTCAGAGAGTAACACAGGTTTTAATTTTGGATGACGTCTCGCACACTCTTTATAAAACGGACTACAACTCTCTCATCCCAACAAAATTTGAAATTAGATTTCTTTCCGAAGAAAAAGAATCTTAGGACATCTGATTGGTACAAATTTCACAACTTTTTGACTTCAAATGAGAGAGTTATGGAAGTTTTAATTTTGGGTGACGTTTCACACACTCTTTATAAAATGGACCAAAACTCTCTCATCCCACCGAATTTTTAAATGAGATTTTTTTTCTTGAAAGAGAATTTGAAGACATCTAATTGATAGAAATTTCTCCAGTTCTCGACTTAAAATAAGTGAGTTATGAAAGTCTTAATTTTGGGTGACGTTTCACAAACTCTTTATAAAATTGTCCAAAACTCACTCATCCTACCGTATTTTTAAATGAGATTTTTTTCGTTGAAAGAGAATTTGAAGTCCTCTAATTTGTTAGAAATTTCACAACATTTGAACTTGAAATGAGAGACTTATGGTAGTTTTAATTTTGGGTGACGTTTCGCACACTCTTTTTAAGACGGACAACAACTCTCTCACCCCATCAAATTTTGAAACGAGATTTCGCACTTAATATGAGGGAGTTATTGAGGTTTTAATTTGGGTGACGTTTAACACACTCTTTATGAAACGGACTATATCTCTCTCACCCCATCAAATCTGGAAACGAGATTTCTTTCCCATGAAAGAGAATTAGAAGACCCCCGATTGGTAGAAATTTCACCACTTTTGGACTTAAAGTGAGAGAGTTATAGAGGTTTTAATTTTGGGTGACGTTTCGCACACAGTTTCTAAAACGGACAACAACTCTCTCACCCCAACGATTTTTAAAAGAAGATTTCTTTTCCCGGAAAGAGAATTTGAAGATTGGTAGAAATTTTACCACTTTTGAATTTAAAGTCAGAGAGTTACACAGGTTTTAATTTTGGATGACGTGTCGCACACTCTTTTTAAAACGGACTACAACTCTCTCATCCCAACAAAATTTGAAATGAGATTTCTTTCCCAAGAAAAAGAATCTTAGGACCTCCGATTGGTAGAAATTTCACCACTTTTTGGCTTCAAAAGAGAGAGTTATGGAAGTTTTAATTTTGGGTGACGTTTCACACACTCTTTTTAAAATGGACCAAGACTCTCTCATCCCACTGAATTTTTAAATGAGATTTTTTTACTTGAAAGAGAATCTGAAGACATCTAATTGATAGAAATTTCTCCACTTTTCGACTTAAAATGAGTGAGTTATGGACGTTTTAATTATGGGTGACGTTTCACACACTCATTATAAAATGGTCCAAAACTCTCTCGCCCTACCGAATTTTTAAATGGGATTTTTTTCGTTGAAAGAGAATTTGAAGTCCACTAATTTGTTAGAAATTTCACCACATTTGGATTTGAAAAGAGAGACTTATGGTGGTTTTAATTTTGGGTGACGTTTCGTACACTCTTTTTAAGACGGACAACAACTCTCTCACCCGAACGATTTTTAAAACAAGATTTTTTTCCCCGGAAAGAGAATTTGAAGATTGGTAGAAATTTCACCACTTTTGAACTTAAAGTGAGAGAGTTGCAGAGGTTTTAATTTTGGATGACGTTTCGCACACTCTTTATAAAACGGACTACAACTCTCTCATCCCAACAAATTTTGAATTGAGATATCTTTCCTAGGAAAAAGAATCTTAGGACCTCCGATTGGTAGAAATTTCACAACTTTTTGACTTCAAATGAGAGGGTTATGGAAGTTTTAATTTTGGGTGACGTTTCACACTCTTTATAAAATGGACCAAAACTCTCTCATCCCATCGAATTTTTAAATGAGATTTTTTCCGTTAAAGGAGAATTTGAAGACCTTCAGTTGGTAGAAATCACAAACTTTTGGACCTTAAATGAGAGAGTTGTGGAGGTTTTAATTTTGGGTGACGTTTCGCCCACTCTTTACAAAATGGACCAAAACGCTCTCACCCCACCTAATGTTAAATGAAATTTTTTCCGTTGAAAGAAAATTTGATGAAGAGCTCCAATTGGTTGAAATCTCACCACTTTCGCACTTAATATGAGGGAGTTATTGAGGTTTTAATTTGGGTGACGATTAACACACTCTTTATGAAACGGACTACATCTCTCTCACCCCATCAAATTTTGAAACGAAATTTCTTTCCCATGAAAGAGAATTAGAAGACCTCCGATTGGTAGAAATTTCACCACTTTTGGACTTAAAGTGAGAGAGTTATAGAGGTTTTAATTTTGGGTGATGTTTCGCACACTGTTTCTAAAACGGACAACAACTCTCTCACCCCAACGATTTTTAAAAGAAGATTTCTTTTCCCGGAAAGAGAATTTGAAGATTGGTAGAAATTTTACCACTTTTGAACTTAAAGTCAGAGAGTTACACAGGTTTTAATTTTGGATGACGTGTCGCACACTCTTTTTAAAACGGACTACAACTCTCTCATCCCAACAAAATTTGAAATGAGATTTCTTTCCCAAGGAAAAGAATCTTAGGACCTCCGATTGGTAGAAATTTCACCACTTTTTGACTTCAAATGAGAGAGTTATGGAAGTTTTAATTTTGGGTGACGTTTCACTTACTCTTTTTAAAATGGACCAAAACTCTCTCATCCCACCGAATTTTTAAATGAGATTTTTTTACTTGAAAGAGAATTTGCAGACATCTAATTGATAGAAATTTCTCCACTTTTCGACTTAAAATGAGTGAGTTATGGACGTTTTAATTTTGGGTGACGTTTCACACACTCATTATAAAATGGTCCAAAACTCTCTCGCCCTACCGAATTTTTAAATGGGATTTTTTTCGTTGAAAGAGAATTTGAAGTCCACTAATTTGTTAGAAATTTCACCACATTTGGACTTGAAAAGAGAGATTTATGGTGGTTTAAATTTTGGGTGACGTTTCGCACACTCTTTTTAAGACGGACAACAACTCTCTCACCCCATCAAATTTTGAAACGAGATTTCGCACTTAATATGAGGGAGTTATTGAGGTTTTAATTTGGGTGACGTTTAACACACTCTTTATGAAACGGACTATATCTCTCTCACCCCAACAAATTTTGAAACGAGATTTCTTTCCCATGAAAGAGAATTAGAAGACCTCCGATTGGTAGAAATTTCACCACTTTTGGACTTAAAGTGAGAGAGTTATAGAGGTTTTAATTTTGGGTGACGTTTCGCATACTCTTTGAAAAACGGACAACAACTCTCTCACCCCAATGATTTTTAAAACAAGATTTCTTTTCCCGGAAAGAGAATTTGAAGATTGGTACAAATTTCACCACTTTTGAACTTAAAGTCAGAGAGTAACACAGGTTTTAATTTTGGATGACGTCTCGCACACTCTTTATAAAACGGACTACAACTCTCTCATCCCAACAAAATTTGAAATTAGATTTCTTTCCGAAGAAAAAGAATCTTAGGACATCTGATTGGTACAAATTTCACAACTTTTTGACTTCAAATGAGAGAGTTATGGAAGTTTTAATTTTGGGTGACGTTTCACACACTCTTTATAAAATGGACCAAAACTCTCTCATCCCACCGAATTTTTAAATGAGATTTTTTTTCTTGAAAGAGAATTTGAAGACATCTAATTGATAGAAATTTCTCCAGTTCTCGACTTAAAATAAGTGAGTTATGAAAGTCTTAATTTTGGGTGACGTTTCACAAACTCTTTATAAAATTGTCCAAAACTCACTCATCCTACCGTATTTTTAAATGAGATTTTTTTCGTTGAAAGAGAATTTGAAGTCCTCTAATTTGTTAGAAATTTCACAACATTTGAACTTGAAATGAGAGACTTATGGTAGTTTTAATTTTGGGTGACGTTTCGCACACTCTTTTTAAGACGGACAACAACTCTCTCACCCCATCAAATTTTGAAACGAGATTTCGCACTTAATATGAGGGAGTTATTGAGGTTTTAATTTGGGTGACGTTTAACACACTCTTTATGAAACGGACTATATCTCTCTCACCCCATCAAATCTGGAAACGAGATTTCTTTCCCATGAAAGAGAATTAGAAGACCCCCGATTGGTAGAAATTTCACCACTTTTGGACTTAAAGTGAGAGAGTTATAGAGGTTTTAATTTTGGGTGACGTTTCGCACACAGTTTCTAAAACGGACAACAACTCTCTCACCCCAACGATTTTTAAAAGAAGATTTCTTTTCCCGGAAAGAGAATTTGAAGATTGGTAGAAATTTTACCACTTTTGAATTTAAAGTCAGAGAGTTACACAGGTTTTAATTTTGGATGACGTGTCGCACACTCTTTTTAAAACGGACTACAACTCTCTCATCCCAACAAAATTTGAAATGAGATTTCTTTCCCAAGAAAAAGAATCTTAGGACCTCCGATTGGTAGAAATTTCACCACTTTTTGACTTCAAATGAGAGAGTTATGGAAGTTTTAATTTTGGGTGACGTTTCACACACTCTTTTTAAAATGGACCAAGTCTCTCTCATCCCACCGAATTTTTAAATGAGATTTTTTTACTTGAAAGAGAATTTGAAGACATCTAATTGATAGAAATTTCTCCACTTTTCGACTTAAAATGAGTGAGTTATGGACGTTTTAATTTTGGGTGACGTTTCACACACTCATTATAAAATGGTCCAAAACTCTCTCGCCCTACGGAATTTTTAAATGGGATTTTTTTCGTTGAAAGAGAATTTGAAGTCAACTAATTTGTTAGAAATTTCACCACATTTGGATTTGAAAAGAGAGACTTATGGTGGTTTTAATTTTGGGTGACGTTTCGCACACTCTTTTTAAGACGGACAACAACTCTCTCACCCCAACGATTTTTAAAACAAGATTTTTTTCCCCGGAAAGAGAATTTGAAGATTGGTAGAAATTTCACCACTTTTGAACTTAAAGTGAGAGAGTTGCAGAGGTTTTAATTTTGGATGACGTTTCGCACACTCTTTATAAAACGGACTACAACTCTCTCATCCCAACAAATGTTGAATTGAGATTTCTTTCTTAAGAAAAAGAATCTTAGGACCTCCGATTGGTAGAAATTTCACAACTTTTTGACTTCAAATGAGAGGGTTATGGAAGTTTTAATTTTGGGTGACGTTTCACACTCTTTATAAAATGGACCAAAACTCTCTCATCCCATCGAATTTTTAAATGAGATTTTTTCCGTTAAAGGAGAATTTGAAGACCTTCAATTGGTAGAAATCTCAAACTTTTGGACCTTAAATGAGAGAGTTGTGGAGGTTTTAATTTTGGGTGACGTTTCGCCCACTCTTTACAAAATGGACCAAAACGCTCTCACCCCACCTAATGTTAAATGAAATTTTTTCCGTTGAAAGAAAATTTGATGAAGAGCTCCAATTGGTTGAAATCTCACCACTTTCGCAATTAATATGAGGGAGTTATTGAGGTTTTAATTTGGGTGACGATTAACACACTCTTTATGAAACGGACTACATCTCTCTCACCCCATCAAATTTTGAAA
Source organism: Tasmannia lanceolata (assembly GCF_043159265.1). Lineage (NCBI taxonomy): Eukaryota > Viridiplantae > Streptophyta > Magnoliopsida > Canellales > Winteraceae > Tasmannia > Tasmannia lanceolata. The sequence goes on along the minus strand of NW_027518713.1, from coordinate 2,584,755 downwards.
CGAGATTTCTTTCCCATGAAAGAGAATTAGAAGACATCCGATTGGTAGAAATTTCACCACTTTTGGACTTAAAGTGAGAGAGTTATAGAGGTTTTAATTTTGGGTGATGTTTCGCACACTGTTTCTAAAACGGATAACAACTCTCTCACCCCAACGATTTTTAAAAGAAGATTTCTTTTCCCGGAAAGAGAATTTGAAGATTGGTAGAAATTTTACCACTTTTGAACTTAAAGTCAGAGAGTTACACAGGTTTTAATTTTGGATGACGTGTCGAACACTCTTTTTAAAACGGACTACAACTCTCTCATCCCAACAAAATTTGAAATGAGATTTCTTTCCCAAGGAAAAGAATCTTAGGACCTCCGATTGGTAGAAATTTCACCACTTTTTGACTTCAAATGAGAGAGTTATGGAAGTTTTAATTTTGGGTGATGTTTCACTTACTCTTTTTAAAATGGACCAAAACTCTCTCATCCCACCGAATTTTTAAATGAGATTTTTTTACTTGAAAGAGAATTTGAAGACATCTAATTGATATAAATTTCTCCACTTTTCGACTTAAAATGAGTGAGTTATGGACGTTTTAATTTTGGGTGACGTTTCACACACTCATTATAAAATGGTCCAAAACTCTCTCGCCCTACCGAATTTTTAAATGGGATTTTTTTCGTTGAAAGAGAATTTGAAGTCCACTAATTTGTTAGAAATTTCACCATATTTGGACTTGAAAAGAGAGACTTATGGTGATTTAAATTTTGGGTGACGTTTCGCACACTCTTTTTAAGACAGACAACAACTCTCTCACCCCATCAAATTTTGAAACGAGATTTCGCACTTAATATGAGGGAGTTATTGAGGTTTTAATTTGGGTGACGTTTAACACACTCTTTATGAAACGGACTATATCTCTCTCACCCCATCAAATTTTGAAACGAGATTTCTTTCCCATGAAAGAGAATTAGAAGACCTCCGATTGGTAGAAATTTCACCACTTTTGGACTTAAAGTGAGAGAGTTATAGAGGTTTTAATTTTGGGTGACGTTTCGCATACTCTTTGAAAAACGGACAACAACTCTCTCACCCCAATGATTTTTAAAACAAGATTTCTTTTCCCGGAAAGAGAATTTGAAGATTGGTACAAATTTCACCACTTTTGAACTTAAAGTCAGAGAGTAACACAGGTTTTAATTTTGGATGACGTCTCGCAGACTCTTTATAAAACGGACTACAACTCTCTCATCCCAACAAAATTTGAAATTAGATTTCTTTCCGAAGAAAAAGAATCTTAGGACATCTGATTGGTAGAAATTTCACAACTTTTTGACTTCAAATGAGAGAGTTATGGAAGTTTTAATTTTGGGTGACGTTTCACACACTCTTTATAAAATGGACCAAAACTCTCTCATCCCACCGAATTTTTAAATGAGATTTTTTTTCTTGAAAGAGAATTTGAAGACATCTAATTGATAGAAATTTCTCCAGTTCTCGACTTAAAATAAGTGAGTTATGAAAGTCTTAATTTTGGGTGACGTTTCACAAACTCTTTATAAAATGGTCCAAAACTCACTCATCCTACCGTATTTTTAAATGAGATTTTTTTCGTTGAAAGAGAATTTGAAGTCCTCTAATTTGTTAGAAATTTCACAACATTTGGACTTGAAATGAGAGACTTATGGTAGTTTTAATTTTGGGTGACGTTTCGCACACTCTTTTTAAGACGGACAACAACTCTCTCACCCCATCAAATTTTGAAACGAGATTTCGCACTTAATATGAGGGAGTTATTGAGGTTTTAATTTGGGTGACGTTTAACACACTCTTTATGAAACGGACTATATCTCTCTCACCCCATCAAATCTGGAAACGAGATTTCTTTCCCATGAAAGAGAATTAGAAGACCCCCGATTGGTAGAAATTTCACCACTTTTGGACTTAAAGTGAGAGAGTTATAGAGGTTTTAATTTTGGGTGACGTTTCGCACACAGTTTCTAAAACGGACAACAACTCTCTCACCCCAACGATTTTTAAAAGAAGATTTCTTTTCCCGGAAAGAGAATTTGAAGATTGGTAGAAATTTTACCACTTTTGAATTTAAAGTCAGAGAGTTACACAGGTTTTAATTTTGGATGACGTGTCGCACACTCTTTTTAAAACGGACTACAACTCTCTCATCCCAACAAAATTTGAAATGAGATTTCTTTCCCAAGAAAAAGAATCTTAGGACCTCCGATTGGTAGAAATTTCACCACTTTTTGACTTCAAAAGAGAGAGTTATGGAAGTTTTAATTTTGGGTGACGTTTCACACACTCTTTTTAAAATGGACCAAGACTCTCTCATCCCACTGAATTTTTAAATGAGATTTTTTTACTTGAAAGAGAATTTGAAGACATCTAATTGATAGAAATTTCTCCACTTTTCGACTTAAAATGAGTGAGTTATGGACGTTTTAATTATGGGTGACGTTTCACACACTCATTATAAAATGGTCCAAAACTCTCTCGCCCTACCGAATTTTTAAATGGGATTTTTTTCGTTGAAAGAGAATTTGAAGTCCACTAATTTGTTAGAAATTTCACCACATTTGGATTTGAAAAGAGAGACTTATGGTGGTTTTAATTTTGGGTGACGTTTCGTACACTCTTTTTAAGACGGACAACAACTCTCTCACCCCAACGATTTTTAAAACAAGATTTTTTTCCCCGGAAAGAGAATTTGAAGATTGGTAGAAATTTCACCACTTTTGAACTTAAAGTGAGAGAGTTGCAGAGGTTTTAATTTTGGATGACGTTTCGCACACTCTTTATAAAACGGACTACAACTCTCTCATCCCAACAAATGTTGAATTGAGATTTCTTTCCTAGGAAAAAGAATCTTAGGACCTCCGATTGGTAGAAATTTCACAACTTTTTGACTTCAAATGAGAGGGTTATGGAAGTTTTAATTTTGGGTGACGTTTCACACTCTTTATAAAATGGACCAAAACTCTCTCATCCCATCGAATTTTTAAATGAGATTTTTTCCGTTAAAGGAGAATTTGAAGACCTTCAATTGGTAGAAATCACAAACTTTTGGACCTTAAATGAGAGAGTTGTGGAGGTTTTAATTTTGGGTGACGTTTCGCCCACTCTTTACAAAATGGACCAAAACGCTCTCACCCCACCTAATGTTAAATGAAATTTTTTCCGTTGAAAGAAAATTTGATGAAGAGCTCCAATTGGTTGAAATCTCACCACTTTCGCACTTAATATGAGGGAGTTATTGAGGTTTTAATTTGGGTGACGATTAACATACTCTTTATGAAACGGACTACATCTCTCTCACCCCATCAAATTTTGAAACGAAATTTCTTTCCCATGAAAGAGAATTAGAAGACCTCCGATTGGTAGAAATTTCACCACTTTTGGACTTAAAGTGAGAGAGTTATAGAGGTTTTAATTTTGGGTGATGTTTCGCACACTGTTTCTAAAACGGACAACAACTCTCTCACCCCAACGATTTTTAAAAGAAGATTTCTTTTCCCGGAAAGAGAATTTGAAGATTGGTAGAAATTTTACCACTTTTGAACTTAAAGTCAGAGAGTTACACAGGTTTTAATTTTGGATGACGTGTCGCACACTCTTTTTAAAACGGACTACAACTCTCTCATCCCAACAAAATTTGAAATGAGATTTCTTTCCCAAGGAAAAGAATCTTAGGACCTCCGATTGGTAGAAATTTCACCACTTTTTGACTTCAAATGAGAGAGTTATGGAAGTTTTAATTTTGGGTGACGTTTCACTTACTCTTTTTAAAATGGACCAAAACTCTCTCATCCCACCGAATTTTTAAATGAGATTTTTTTACTTGAAAGAGAATTTGCAGACATCTAATTGATAGAAATTTCTCCACTTTTCGACTTAAAATGAGTGAGTTATGGACGTTTTAATTTTGGGTGACGTTTCACACACTCATTATAAAATGGTCCAAAACTCTCTCGCCCTACCGAATTTTTAAATGGGATTTTTTTCGTTGAAAGAGAATTTGAAGTCCACTAATTTGTTAGAAATTTCACCACATTTGGACTTGAAAAGAGAGACTTATGGTGGTTTAAATTTTGGGTGACGTTTCGCACACTCTTTTTAAGACGGACAACAACTCTCTCACCCCATCAAATTTTGAAACGAGATTTCGCACTTAATATGAGGGAGTTATTGAGGTTTTAATTTGGGTGACGTTTAACACACTCTTTATGAAACGGACTATATCTCTCTCACCCCATCAAATTTTGAAACGAGATTTCTTTCCCATGAAAGAGAATTAGAAGACCTCCGATTGGTAGAAATTTCACCACTTTTGGACTTAAAGTGAGAGAGTTATAGAGGTTTTAATTTTGGGTGACGTTTCGCATACTCTTTGAAAAACGGACAACAACTCTCTCACCCCAATGATTTTTAAAACAAGATTTCTTTTCCCGGAAAGAGAATTTGAAGATTGGTACAAATTTCACCACTTTTGAACTTAAAGTCAGAGAGTAACACAGGTTTTAATTTTGGATGACGTCTCGCAGACTCTTTATAAAACGGACTACAACTCTCTCATCCCAACAAAATTTGAAATTAGATTTCTTTCCGAAGAAAAAGAATCTTAGGACATCTGATTGGTAGAAATTTCACAACTTTTTGACTTCAAATGAGAGAGTTATGGAAGTTTTAATTTTGGGTGACGTTTCACACACTCTTTATAAAATGGACCAAAACTCTCTCATCCCACCGAATTTTTAAATGAGATTTTTTTTCTTGAAAGAGAATTTGAAGACATCTAATTGATAGAAATTTCTCCAGTTCTCGACTTAAAATAAGTGAGTTATGAAAGTCTTAATTTTGGGTGACGTTTCACAAACTCTTTATAAAATGGTCCAAAACTCACTCATCCTACCGTATTTTTAAATGAGATTTTTTTCGTTGAAAGAGAATTTGAAGTCCTCTAATTTGTTAGAAATTTCACAACATTTGGACTTGAAATGAGAGACTTATGGTAGTTTTAATTTTGGGTGACGTTTCGCACACTCTTTTTAAGACGGACAACAACTCTCTCACCCCATCAAATTTTGAAACGAGATTTCGCACTTAATATGAGGGAGTTATTGAGGTTTTAATTTGGGTGACGTTTAACACACTCTTTATGAAACGGACTATATCTCTCTCACCCCATCAAATCTGGAAACGAGATTTCTTTCCCATGAAAGAGAATTAGAAGACCCCCGATTGGTAGAAATTTCACCACTTTTGGACTTAAAGTGAGAGAGTTATAGAGGTTTTAATTTTGGGTGACGTTTCGCACACAGTTTCTAAAACGGACAACAACTCTCTCACCCCAACGATTTTTAAAAGAAGATTTCTTTTCCCGGAAAGAGAATTTGAAGATTGGTAGAAATTTTACAACTTTTGAATTTAAAGTCAGAGAGTTACACAGGTTTTAATTTTGGATGACGTGTCGCACACTCTTTTTAAAACGGACTACAACTCTCTCATCCCAACAAAATTTGAAATGAGATTTCTTTCCCAAGAAAAAGAATCTTAGGACCTCCGATTGGTAGAAATTTCACCACTTTTTGACTTCAAATGAGAGAGTTATGGAAGTTTTAATTTTGGGTGACGTTTCACACACTCTTTTTAAAATGGACCAAGACTCTCTCATCCCACCGAATTTTTAAATGAGATTTTTTTACTTGAAAGAGAATTTGAAGACATCTAATTGATAGAAATTTCTCCACTTTTCGACTTAAAATGAGTGAGTTATGGACGTTTTAATTTTGGGTGACGTTTCACACACTCATTATAAAATGGTCCAAAACTCTCTCGCCCTACCGAATTTTTAAATGGGATTTTTTTCGTTGAAAGAGAATTTGAAGTCAAATAATTTGTTAGTAATTTCACCACATTTGGATTTGAAAAGAGTGACTTATGGTGGTTTTAATTTTGGGTGACGTTTCGCACACTCTTTTTAAGACGGACAACAACTCTCTCACCCCAACGATTTTTAAAACAAGATTTTTTTCCCCGGAAAGAGAATTTGAAGATTGGTAGAAATTTCACCACTTTTGAACTTAAAGTGAGAGAGTTGCAGAGGTTTTACTTTTGGATGACGTTTCGCACACTCTTTATAAAACGGACTACAACTCTCTCATCCCAACAAATGTTGAATTGAGATTTCTTTCCTAGGAAAAAGAATCTTAGGACCTCCGATTGGTAGAAATTTCACAACTTTTTGACTTCAAATGAGAGGGTTATGGAAGTTTTAATTTTGGGTGACGTTTCACACTCTTTATAAAATGGACCAAAACTCTCTCATCCCATCGAATTTTTAAATGAGATTTTTTCCGTTAAAGGAGAATTTGAAGACCTTCAATTGGTAGAAATCTCAAACTTTTGGACCTTAAATGAGAGAGTTGTGGAGGTTTTAATTTTGGGTGACGTTTCGCCCACTCTTTACAAAATGGACCAAAACGCTCTCACCCCACCTAATGTTAAATGAAATTTTTTCCGTTGAAAGAAAATTTGATGAAGAGCTCCAATTGGTTGAAATCTCACCACTTTCGCACTTAATATGAGGGAGTTATTGAGGTTTTAATTTGGGTGACGATTAACACACTCTTTATGAAACGGACTACATCTCTCTCACCCCATCAAATTTTGGAACGAGATTTCTTTCCAATGAAAGAGAATTAGAAGACCTCCGATTGGTAGAAATTTCACCACTTTTGGACTTAAAGTGAGAGAGTTATAGAGGTTTTAATTTTGGGTGATGTTTCGCACACTGTTTCTAAAACGGATAACAACTCTCTCACCCCAACGATTTTTAAAAGAAGATTTCTTTTCCCGGAAAGAGAATTTGAAGATTGGTAGAAATTTTACCACTTTTGAACTTAAAGTCAGAGAGTTACACAGGTTTTAATTTTGGATGACGTGTCGCACACTCTTTTTAAAACGGACTACAACTCTCTCATCCCAACAAAATTTGAAATGAGATTTCTTTCCCAAGGAAAAGAATCTTAGGACCTCCGATTGGTAGAAATTTCACCACTTTTTGACTTCAAATGAGAGAGTTATGGAAGTTTTAATTTTGGGTGACGTTTCACTTACTCTTTTTAAAATGGACCAAAACTCTCTCATCCCACCGAATTTTTAAATGAGATTTTTTACTTGAAAGAGAATTTGAAGACATCTAATTGATAGAAATTTCTCCACTTTTCGACTTAAAATGAGTGAGCTATGGACGTTTTAATTTTGGGTGACGTTTCACACACTCATTATAAAATGGTCCAAAACTCTCTCGCCCTACCGAATTTTTAAATGGGATTTTTTTCGTTGAAAGAGAATTTGAAGTCCACTAATTTGTTAGAAATTTCACCACATTTGGACTTGAAAAGAGAGACTTATGGTGCTTTAAATTTTGGGTGACGTTTCGCACACTCTTTTTAAGACGGACAACAACTCTCTCACCCCATCAAATTTTGAAACGAGATTTCGCACTTAATATGAGGGAGTTATTGAGGTTTTAATTTGGGTGACGTTTAACACACTCTTTATGAAACGGACTATATCTCTCTCACCCCATCAAATTTTGAAACGAGATTTCTTTCCCATGAAAGAGAATTAGAAGACCTCCGATTGGTAGAAATTTCACCACTTTTGGACTTAAAGTGAGAGAGTTATAGAGGTTTTAATTTTGGGTGACGTTTCGCATACTCTTTGAAAAACGGACAACAACTCTCTCACCCCAATGATTTTTAAAACAAGATTTCTTTTCCCGGAAAGAGAATTTGAAGATTGGTACAAATTTCACCACTTTTGAACTTAAAGTCAGAGAGTAACACAGGTTTTAATTTTGGATGACGTCTCGCACACTCTTTATAAAACGGACTACAACTCTCTCATCCCAACAAAATGTGAAATTAGATTTCTTTCCGAAGAAAAAGAATCTTAGGACATCTGATTGGTAGAAATTTCACAACTTTTTGACTTCAAATGAGAGAGTTATGGAAGTTTTAATTTTGGGTGACGTTTCACACACTCTTTATAAAATGGACCAAAACTCTCTCATCCCACCGAATTTTTAAATGAGATTTTTTTTCTTGAAAGAGAATTTGAAGACATCTAATTGATAGAAATTTCTCCAGTTTTCGACTTAAAATAAGTGAGTTATGAAAGTCTTAATTTTGGGTGACGTTTCACAAACTCTTTATAAAATGGTCCAAAACTCACTCATCCTACCGTATTTTTAAATGAGATTTTTTTCGTTGAAAGAGAATTTGAAGTCCTCTAATTTGTTAGAAATTTCACAACATTTGGACTTGAAATGAGAGACTTATGGTAGTTTTAATTTTGGGTGACGTTTCGCACACTCTTTTTAAGACGGACAACAACTCTCTCACCCCATCAAATTTTGAAACGAGATTTCGCACTTAATATGAGGGAGTTATTGAGGTTTTAATTTGGGTGACGTTTAACACACTCTTTATGAAACGGACTATATCTCTCTCACCCCATCAAATTTGGAAACGAGATTTCTTTCCCATGAAAGAGAATTAGAAGACCCCCGATTGGTAGAAATTTCACCACTTTTGGACTTAAAGTGAGAGAGTTATAGAGGTTTTAATTTTGGGTGACGTTTCGCACACAGTTTCTAAAACGGACAACAACTCTCTCACCCCAACGATTTTTAAAAGAAGATTTCTTTTCCCGGAAAGAGAATTTGAAGATTGGTAGAAATTTTACCACTTTTGAATTTAAAGTCAGAGAGTTACACAGGTTTTAATTTTGGATGACGTGTCGCACACTCTTTTTAAAACGGACTACAACTCTCTCATCCCAACAAAATTTGAAATGAGATTTCTTTCCCAAGAAAAAGAATCTTAGGACCTCCGATTGGTAGAAATTTCACCACTTTTTGACTTCAAATGAGAGAGTTATGGAAGTTTTAATTTTGGGTGACGTTTCACACACTCTTTTTAAAATGGACCAAGACTCTCTCATCCCACCGAATTTTTAAATGAGATTTTTTTACGTGAAAGAGAATTTGAAGACATCTAATTGATAGAAATTTCTCCACTTTTCGACTTAAAATGAGTGAGTTATGGACGTTTTAATTTTGGGTGACGTTTCACACACTCATTATAAAATGGTCCAAAACTCTCTCGCCCTACCGAATTTTTAAATGGGATTTTTTTCATTGAAAGAGAATTTGAAGTCCACTAATTTGTTAGAAATTTCACCACATTTGGATTTGAAAAGAGAGACTTATGGTGGTTTTAATTTTGGGTGACGTTTCGCACACTCTTTTTAAGACGGACAACAACTCTCTCACCCCAACGATTTTTAAAACAAGATTTTTTTCCCCGGAAAGAGAATTTGAAGATTGGTAGAAATTTCACCACTTTTGAACTTAAAGTGAGAGAGTTGCAGAGGTTTTAATTTTGGATGACGTTTCGCACACTCTTTATAAAACGGACTACAACTCTCTCATCCCAACAAATGTTGAATTGAGATTTCTTTCCTAGGAAAAAGAATCTTAGGACCTCCGATTGGTAGAAATTTCACAACTTTTTGACTTCAAATGAGAGGGTTATGGAAGTTTTAATTTTGGGTGACGTTTCACACTCTTTATAAAATGGACCAAAACTCTCTCATCCCATCGAATTTTTAAATGAGATTTTTTCCGTTAAAGGAGAATTTGAAGACCTTCAATTGGTAGAAATCTCAAACTTTTGGACCTTAAATGAGAGAGTTGTGGAGGTTTTAATTTTGGGTGACGTTTCGCCCACTCTTTACAAAATGGACCAAAACGCTCTCACCCCACCTAATGTTAAATGAAATTTTTTCCGTTGAAAGAAAATTTGATGAAGAGCTCCAATTGGTTGAAATCTCACCACTTTCGCACTTAATATGAGGGAGTTATTGAGGTTTTAATTTGGGTGACGATTAACACACTCTTTATGAAACGGACTACATCTCTCTCACCTCATCAAATTTTGAAACGAGATTTCTTTCCCATGAAAGAGAATTAGAAGACCTCCGATTGGTAGAAATTTCACCACTTTTGGACTTAAAGTGAGAGAGTTATAGAGGTTTTAATTTTGGGTGATGTTTCGCACACTGTTTCTAAAACGGACAACAACTCTCTCACCCCAACGATTTTTAAAAGAAGATTTCTTTTCCCGGAAAGTGAATTTGAAGATTGGTAGAAACTTTACCACTTTTGAACTTAAAGTCAGAGAGTTACACAGGTTTTAATTTTGGATGACGTGTCGCACACTCTTTTTAAAACGGACTACAACTCTCTCATCCCAACAAAATTTGAAATGAGATTTCTTTCCCAAGGAAAAGAATCTTAGGACCTCCGATTGGTAGAAATTTCACCACTTTTTGACTTCAAATGAGAGAGTTATGGAAGTTTTAATTTTGGGTGACGTTTCACTTACTCTTTTTAAAATGGACCAAAACTCTCTCATCCCACCGAATTTTTAAATGAGATTTTTTTACTTGAAAGAGAATTTGAAGACATCTAATTGATAGAAATTTCTCCACTTTTCGACTTAAAATGAGTGAGTTATGGACGTTTTAATTTTGGGTGACGTTTCACACACTCATTATAAAATGGTCCAAAACTCTCTCGCCCTACCGAATTTTTAAATGGGATTTTTTTCGTTGAAAGAGAATTTGAAGTCCACTAATTTGTTAGAAATTTCACCACATTTGGACTTGAAAAGAGAGACTTATGGTGGTTTAAATTTTGGGTGACGTTTCGCACACTCTTTTTAAGACGGACAACAACTCTCTCACCCCATCAAGTTTTGAAACGAGATTTCGCACTTAATATGAGGGAGTTATTGAGGTTTTAATTTGGGTGACGTTTAACACACTCTTTATGAAACGGACTATATCTCTCTCACCCCATCAAATTTTGAAACGAGATTTCTTTCCCATGAAAGAGAATTAGAAGACCTCCGATTGGTAGAAATTTCACCACTTTTGGACTTAAAGTGAGAGAGTTATAGAGGTTTTAATTTTGGGTGACGTTTCGCATACTCTTTGAAAAACGGAAAACAACTCTCTCACCCCAATGATTTTTAAAACAAGATTTCTTTTCCTGGAAAGAGAATTTGAAGATTGGTAGAAATTTCACCACTTTTGAACTTAAAGTCAGAGAGTAACACAGGTTTTAATTTTAGATGACGTCTCGCACACTCTTTATAAAACGGACTACAACTCTCTCATCCCAACAAAATTTGAAATTAGATTTCTTTCCGAAGAAAAAGAATCTTAGGACATCTGATTGGTAGAAATTTCACAACTTTTTGACTTCAAATGAGAGAGTTATGTAAGTTTTAATTTTGGGTGACGTTTCACACACTCTTTATAAAATGGACCAAAACTCTCTCATCCCACCGAATTTTTAAATGAGATTTTTTTTCTTGAAAGAGAATTTGAAGACATCTAATTGATAGAAATTTCTCCAGTTTTCGACTTAAAATAAGTGAGTTATGAAAGTCTTAATTTTGGGTGACGTTTCACAAACTCTTTATAAAATGGTCCAAAACTCACTCATCCTACCGTATTTTTAAATGAGATTTTTTTCGTTGAAAGAGAATTTGAAGTCCTCTAATTTGTTAGAAATTTCACAACATTTGGACTTGAAATGAGAGACTTATGGTAGTTTTAATTTTGGTTGACGTTTCGCACACTCTTTTTAAGACGGACAACAACTCTCTCACCCCATCAAATTTTGAAACGAGATTTCGCACTTAATATGAGGGAGTTATTGAGGTTTTAATTTGGGTGACGTTTAACACACTCTTTATGAAACGGACTATATCTCTCTCACCCCATCAAATTTGGAAACGAGATTTCTTTCCCATGAAAGAGAATTAGAAGACCCCCGATTGGTAGAAATTTCACCACTTTTGGACTTAAAGTGAGAGAGTTATAGAGGTTTTAATTTTGGGTGACGTTTCGCACACTGTTTCTAAAACGGACAACAACTCTCTCACCCCAACGATTTTTAAAAGAAGATTTCTTTTCCCGGAAAGAGAATTTGAAGATTGGTAGAAATTTTACCACTTTTGAATTTAAAGTCAGAGAGTTACACAGGTTTTAATTTTGGATGACGTGTCGCACACTCTTTTTAAAACGGACTACAACTCTCTCATCCCAACAAAATTTGAAATGAGATTTCTTTCCCAAGAAAAAGAATCTTAGGACCTCCGATTGGTAGAAATTTCACCACTTTTTGACTTCAAATGAGAGAGTTATGGAAGTTTTAATTTTGGGTGACGTTTCACACACTCTTTTTAAAATGGACCAAAACTCTCTCATCCCACCGAATTTTTAAATGAGATTTTTTTACTTGAAAGAGAATTTGAAGACATCTAATTGATAGAAATTTCTCCACTTTTCGACTTAAAATGAGTGAGTTATGGACGTTTTAATTTTGGGTGACGTTTTACACACTCATTATAAAATGGTCCAAAACTCTCTCGCCCTACCGAATTTTTAAATGGGATTTTTTTCGTTGAAAGAGAATTTGAAGTCCACTAATTTGTTAGAAATTTCACCACATTTGGATTTGAAAAGAGAGACTTATGGTGGTTTTAATTTTGGGTGACGTTTCGCACACTCTTTTTAAGACGGACAACAACTCTCTCACCCAACGATTTTTAAAACAAGATTTTTTTCCCCGGAAAGAGAATTTGAAGATTGGTAGAAATTTCACCACTTTTGAACTTAAAGTGAGAGAGTTGCAGAGGTTTTAATTTTGGATGACGTTTCGCACACTCTTTATAAAACGGACTACAACTCTCTCATCCCAACAAATTTTGAATTGAGATTTCTTTCTTAGGAAAAAGAATCTTAGGACCTCCGATTGGTAGAAATTTCACAACTTTTTGACTTCAAATGAGAGGGTTATGGAAGTTTTAATTTTGGGTGACGTTTCACACTCTTTATAAAATGGACGAAAACTCTCTTATCCCACCGAATTTTTAAAAGAGATTTTTTCCGTTAAAGGAGAATTTGAAGACCTTCAATTGGTAGAAATCTCAAACTTTTGGACCTTAAATGAGAGAGTTATGGAGGTTGAAAAGAGAGACTTATGGTGGTTTTAATTTTGGGTGACGTTTCGCACACTCTTTTTAAGACGGACAACAACTCTCTCACCCCAACGATTTTTAAAACAAGATTTTTTTCCCCGGAAAGAGATTTTGAAGATTGGTAGAAATTTCACCACTTTTGAACTTAAAGTCAGAGAGTTACACAGGTTTTAATTTTGGATGACGTGTCGCACACTCTTTATAAAACGGACTACAACTCTCTCATCCCAACAAAATTTGAAATGAGATTTCTTTCCCAAGAAAAAGAATCTTAGGACCTCCGATTGGTAGAAATTTCACCACTTTTTGACTTCAAATGAGAGAGTTAGGGAAGTTTTAATTTTGGGTGACGTTTCACACACGCTTTTTAAAATGGACCAAAACTCTCTCATCCCACCGAATTTTTAAATGAGATTTTTTTACTTGAAAGAGAATTTGAAGGCATCTAATTGATAGAAATTTCTCCACTTTTCGACTTAAAATGAGTGAGTTATGGACGTTTTAATTTTGGGTGACGTTTCACACACTCATTATAAAATGGTCCAAAACTCTCTCGCCCTACCGAATTTTTAAATGGGATTTTTTTCGTTGAAAGAGAATTTGAAGTCCACTAATTTGTTAGAAATTTCACCACATTTGGACTTGAAAAGAGAGACTTATGGTGGTTTTAATTTTGGGTGACGTTTCGCACACTCTTTTTAGGACGGACAACAACTCTCTCACCCCAACGATTTTTAAAACAAGATTTTTTCCCCGGAAAGAGAATTTGAAGATTGGTAGAAATTTCACCACTTTTGTACTTAAAGTCAGAGAGTTACACAGGTTTTAATTTTGGATGACGTGTCGCACACTCTTTATAAAACGGACTACAACTCTCTCATCCCAACAAAATTTGAAATGAGATTTCTTTCCCAAGAAAAAGAATCTTAGGACCTCCGATTGGTAGAAATTTCACCACTTTTTGACTTCAAATGAGAGAGTTAGGGAAGTTTTAATTTTGGCTGACGTTTCACACACTCTTTTTAAAATGGACCAAAACTCTCTCATCCCACCGAATTTTTAAATGAGATTTTTTTACGTGAAAGAGAATTTGAAGGCATCTAATTGATAGAAATTTCTCCACTTTTCGACTTAAAATGAGTGAGTTATGGACGTTTTAATTTTGGGTGACGTTTCACACACTCATTATAAAATGGTCCAAAACTCTCTCGCCCTACCGAATTTTTAAATGGGATTTTTTTCGTTGAAAGAGAATTTGAAGTCCACTAATTTGTTAGAAATTTCACCACATTTGGACTTGAAAAGAGAGGCTTATGGTGGTTTTAATTTTGGGTGACGTTTCGCACACTCTTTTTAAGACGGACAACAACTCTCTCACCCCAACGATTTTTAAAACAAGATTTTTTTCCCCGGAAAGAGAATTTGAAGATTGGTAGAAATTTCACCACTTTTGAACTTAAAGTCAGAGAGTTACACAGGTTTTAATTTTGGATGACGTGTCGCACACTCTTTATAAAACGGACTACAACTCTCTCATCCCAAGAAAATTTGAAATGAGATTTCTTTCGCAAGAAAAAGAATCTTAGGACCTCCGATTGGTAGAAATTTCACCACTTTTTGATTTCAAATGAGAGAGTTAGGGAAGTTTTAATTTTGGGTGACGTTTCACACACTCTTTTTAAAATGGACCAAAACTCTCTCATCCCACCGAATTTTTTTTTTTACTTGAAAGAGAATTTGAAGGCATCTAATTGATAGAAATTTCTCCACTTTTCGACTTAAAATGAGTGAGTTATGGACGTTTTAATTTTGGGTGACGTTTCACACACTCATTATAAAATGGTCCAAAACTCTCTCGCCCTACCGAATTTTTAAATGGGATTTTTTTCGTTGAAAGAGAATTTGAAGTCCACTAATTTGTTAGAAATTTCACCACATTTGGTCTTGAAAAGAGAGACTTATGGTGGTTTTAATTTTGGGTGACGTTTCGCACACTCTTTTTAAGACGGACAACAACTCTCTCACCCCAACGATTTTTAAAACAAGATTTTTTTCCCCGGAAAGAGAATTTGAAGATTGGTAGAAATTTCACCACTTTTGAACTTAAAGTCAGAGAGTTACACAGGTTTTAATTTTGGATGACGTGTCGCACACTCTTTATAAAACGGACTACAACTCTCTCATCCCAACAAAATTTGAAATGAGATTTCTTTCCCAAGAAAAAGAATCTTAGGACCTCCGATTGGTAGAAATTTCACCACTTTTTGACTTCAAATGAGAGAGTTACGGAAGTTTTAATTTTGGGTGACGTTTCACACACTCTTTTTAAAATGGACAAAACTCTCTCATCCCACCGAATTTTTAAATGAGATTTTTTTACTTGAAAGAGAATTTGAAGGCATCTAATTGATAGAAATTTCTCCACTTTTCGACTTAAAATGAGTGAGTTATGGACGTTTTAATTTTGGGTGACGTTTCACACACTCATTATAAAATGGTCCAAAACTCTCTCGCCCTACCGAATTTTTAAATGGGATTTTTTTCGTTGAAAGAGAATTTGAAGTCCACTAATTTGTTAGAAATTTCACCACATTTGGACTTGAAAAGAGAGACTTATGGTGGTTTTAATTTTGGGTGACGTTTCGCACACTCCTTTTAAGACGGACAACAACTCTCTCACCCCAACGATTTTTAAAACAAGATTTTTTCCCCGAAAAGAGAATTTGAAGATTGGTAGAAATTTCACCACTTTTGAACTTAAAGTCAGAGAGTTACACAGGTTTTAATTTTGGATGACGTGTCGCACACTCTTTATAAAACGGACTACAACTCTCTCATCCCAACAAAATTTGAAATGAGATTTCTTTCCCAAGAAAAAGAATCTTAGGACCTCCGATTGGTAGAAATTTCACCACTTTTTGACTTCAAATGAGAGAGTTAGGGAAGTTTTAATTTTGGGTGACGTTTCACACACTCTTTTTAAAATAGACCAAAACTCTCTCATCCCACCGAATTTTTAAATGAGATTTTTTTACGTGAAAGAGAATTTGAAGGCATCTAATTGATAGAAATTTCTCCACTTTTCGACTTAAAATGAGTGAGTTATGGACGTTTTAATTTTGGGTGACGTTTCACACACTCATTATAAAATGGTCCAAAACTCTCTCGCCTTACCGAATTTTTAAATTGGATTTTTTTCGTTGAAAGAGAATTTGAAGTCCACTAATTTGTTAGATATTTCACCACATTTGGACTTGAAAAGAGAGACTTATGGTGGTTTTAATTTTGGGTGACGTTTCGCACACTCTTTTTAAGACGGACAACAACTCTCTCACCCCAACGATTTTTAAAACAAGATTTTTTTCCCCGGAAAGAGAATTTGAAGTTTGTTAGAAATTTCACCACTTTTGAACTTAAAGTAAGAGAGTTACACAGGTTTTAATTTTGGATGACGTGTCGAACACTCTTTATAAAACGGACTACAACTCTCTCATCCCAACAAAATTTGAAATGAGATTTCTTTCCCAAGAAAAAGAATCTTAGGACCTCCGATTGGTAGAAATTTCACCACTTTTTTACTTCAAATGAGAGAGTTAGGGAAGTTTTAATTTTGGGTGACGTTTCACACACTCTTTTTAAAATGGAGCAAAACTCTCTCATCCCACCGAATTTTTAAATGAGATTTTTTTACTTGAAAGAGAATTTGAAGGCATCTAATTGATAGAAATTTCTCCACTTTTCGACTTAAAATGAGTGAGTTATGGGCGTTTTAATTTTGGGTGACGTTTCACACACTCATTATAAAATGGTCCAAAACTCTCTCGCCCTACCGAATTTTTAAATGGGATTTTTTTTGTTGAAATAGAATTTGAAGTCCACTAATTTGTTAGAAATTTCACCACATTTGGACTTGAAAAGAGAGACTTATGGTGGTTTTAATTTTGGGTGACATTTCGCACACTCTTTTTAGGACGGACAACAACTCTCTCACCCCAACGATTTTTAAAACAAGATTTTTTCCCCGGAAAGAGAATTTGAAGATTGGTAGAAATTTCACCACTTTTGAACTTAAAGTCAGAGAGTTACACAGGTTTTAATTTTGGATGACGTGTCGCACACTCTTTATAAAACGGACTACAACTCTCTCATCCCAACAAAATTTGAAATGAGATTTCTTTCCCAAGAAAAAGAATCTTAGGACCTCCGATTGGTAGAAATTTCACCACTTTTTGACTTCAAATGAGAGAGTTAGGGAAGTTTTAATTTTGGCTGACGTTTCACACACTCTTTTTAAAATGGACCAAAACTCTCTCATCCCACCGAATTTTTAAATGAGATTTTTTTACGTGAAAGAGAATTTGAAGGCATCTAATTGATAGAAATTTCTCCACTTTTCGACTTAAAATGAGTGAGTTATGGACGTTTTAATTTTGGGTGACGTTTCACACACTCATTATAAAATGGTCCAAAACTCTCTCGCCCTACCGAATTTTTAAATGGGATTTTTTTCGTTGAAAGAGAATTTGAAGTCCACTAATTTGTTAGAAATTTCACCACATTTGGACTTGAAAAGAGAGACTTATGGTGGTTTTAATTTTGGGTGACGTTTCGCACACTCTTTTTAACACGGACAACAACTCTCTCACCCCAACGATTTTTAAAACAAGATTTTTTTCCCCGGAAAGAGAATTTGAAGATTGGTAGAAATTTCACCACTTTTGAACTTAAAGTCAGAGAGTTACACAGGTTTTAATTTTGGATGACGTGTCGCACACTCTTTATAAAACGGCTACAACTCTCTCATCCCAACAAAATTTGAAATGAGATTTCTTTCGCAAGAAAAAGAATCTTAGGACCTCCGATTGGTAGAAATTTCACCACTTTTTGACTTCAATTGAGAGAGTTAGGGAAGTTTTAATTTTGGGTGACGTTTCACACACTCTTTTTAAAATGGACCAAAACTCTCTCATCCCACCGAATTTTTAAATGAGATTTTTTTACGTGAAAGAGAATTTGAAGGCATCTAATTGATAGAAATTTCTCCACTTTTCGACTTAAAATGAGTGAGTTATGGACGTTTTAATTTTGGGTGACGTTTCACACACTCATTATAGAATGGTCCAAAACTCTCTCGCCCTACCGAATTTTTAAATGGGATTTTTTTCGTTGAAAGAGAATTTGAAGTCCACTAATTTGTTAGAAATTTCACCACATTTGGACTTGAAAAGAGAGACTTATGGTGGTTTTAATTTTGTGTGACGTTTCGCACACTCTTTTTAGGACGGACAACAACTCTCTCACCCCAACGATTTTTAAAACAAGATTTTTTCCCCGGAAAGAGAATTTGAAGATTGGTAGAAATTTCACCACTTTTGAACTTAAAGTCAGAGAGTTACACAGGTTTTAATTTTGGATGACGTGTCGCACACTCTTTATAAAACGGACTACAACTCTCTCATCCCAACAAAATTTGAAATGAGATTTCTTTCCCAAGAAAAAGAATCTTAGGACCTCCGATTGGTAGAAATTTCACCACTTTTTGACTTCAAATGAGAGAGTTAGGGAAGTTTTAATTTTGGCTGACGTTTCACACACTCTTTTTAAAATGGACCAAAACTCTCTCATCCCACCGAATTTTTAAATGAGATTTTTTTACGTGAAAGAGAATTTGAAGGCATCTAATTGATAGAAATTTCTCCACTTTTCGACTTAAAATGAGTGAGTTATGGACGTTTTAATTTTGGGTGACGTTTCACACACTCATTATAAAATGGTCCAAAACTCTCTCGCCCTACCGAATTTTTAAATGGGATTTTTTTCGTTGAAAGAGAATTTGAAGTCCACTAATTTGTTAGAAATTTCACCACATTTGGACTTGAAAAGAGAGACTTATGGTGGTTTTAATTTTGGGTGACGTTTCGCACACTCTTTTTAAGACGGACAACAACTCTCTCACCCCAACGATTTTTAAAACAAGATTTTTTTCCCCGGAAAGAGAATTTGAAGATTGGTAGAAATTTCACCACTTTTGAACTTAAAGTCAGAGAGTTACACAGGTTTTAATTTTGGATGACGTGTCGCACACTCTTTATAAAACGGACTACAACTCTCTCATCCCAACAAAATTTGAAATGAGATTTCTTTCGCAAGAAAAAGAATCTTAGGACCTCCGATTGGTAGAAATTTCACCACTTTTTGACTTCAATTGAGAGAGTTAGGGAAGTTTTAATTTTGGGTGACGTTTCACACACTCTTTTTAAAATGGACCAAAACTCTCTCATCCCACCGAATTTTTAAATGAGATTTTTTTACCTGAAAGAGAATTTGAAGGCATCTAATTGATAAAAATTTCTCCACTTTTCGACTTAAATTGAGTGAGTTATGGACGTTTTAATTTTGGGTGACGTTTCACACACTCATTATAAAATGGTCCAAAACTCTCTCGCCCTACCGAATTTTTAAATGGGATTTTTTTCGTTGAAAGAGAATTTGAAGTCCACTAATTTGTTAGAAATTTCACCACATTTGGACTTGAAAAGAGAGACTTATGGTGGTTTTAATTTTGGGTGACGTTTCGCACACTCTTTTTCAGACGGACAACAACTCTCTCACCCCAACGATTTTTAAAACAAGATTTTTTCCCCGAAAAGAGAATTTGAAGATTGGTAGAAATTTCACCACTTTTGAACTTAAAGTCAGAGAGTTACACAGGTTTTAATTTTGGATGACGTGTCGCACACTCTTTATAAAACGGACTACAACTCTCTCATCCCAACAAAATTTGAAATGAGATTTCTTTCCCAAGAAAAAGAATCTTAGGACCTCCGATTGGTAGAAATTTCACCACTTTTTGACTTCAAATGAGAGAGTTAGGGAAGTTTTAATTTTGGGTGACGTTTCACACACTCTTTTTAAAATGGACCAAAACTCTCTCATCCCACCGAATTTTTAAATGAGATTTTTTTACGTGAAAGAGAATTTGAAGGCATCTAATTGATAGAAATTTCTCCACTTTTTGACTTAAAATGAGTGAGTTATGGACGTTTTAATTTTGGGTGACGTTTCACACACTCATTATAAAATGGTCCAAAACTCTCTCGCCTTACCGAATTTTTAAATTGGATTTTTTTCGTTGAAAGAGAATTTGAAGTCCACTAATTTGTTAGAAATTTCACCACATTTGGACTTGAAAAGAGAGACTTATGGTGGTTTTAATTTTGGGTGACGTTTCGCACACTCTTTTTAAGACGGACAACAACTCTCTCACCCCAACGATTTTTAAAACAAGATTTTTTTCCCCGGAAAGAGAATTTGAAGATTGTTAGAAATTTCACCACTTTTGAACTTAAAGTCAGACAGTTACACAGGTTTTAATTTTGGATGACGTGTCGAACACTCTTTATAAAACGGACTACAACTCTCTCATCCCAACAAAATTTGAAATGAGATTTCTTTCCCAAGAAAAAGAATCTTAGGACCTCCGATTGGTAGAAATTTCACCACTTTTTGACTTCAAATGAGAGAGTTAGGGAAGTTTTAATTTTGGGTGACGTTTCACACACTCTTTTTAAAATGGACAAAACTCTCTCATCCCACCGAATTTTTAAATGAGATTTTTTTACTTGAAAGAGAATTTGAAGGCATCTAATTGATAGAAATTTCTCCACTTTTCGACTTAAAATGAGTGAGTTATGGACGTTTTAATTTTGGGTGACGTTTCACACACTCATTATAAAATGGTCCAAAACTCTCTCGCCCTACCGAATTTTTAAATGGGATTTTTTTCGTTGAAAGAGAATTTGAAGTCCACTAATTTGTTAGAAATTTCACCACATTTGGACTTGAAAAGAGAGACTTATGGTGGTTTTAATTTTGGGTGACGTTTCGCACACTCCTTTTAAGACGGACAACAACTCTCTCACCCCAACGATTTTTAAAACAAGATTTTTTCCCCGAAAAGAGAATTTGAAGATTGGTAGAAATTTCACCACTTTTGAACTTAAAGTCAGAGAGTTACACAGGTTTTAATTTTGGATGACGTGTCGCACACTCTTTATAAAACGGACTACAACTCTCTCATCCCAACAAAATTTGAAATGAGATTTCTTTCCCAAGAAAAAGAATCTTAGGACCTCCGATTGGTAGAAATTTCACCACTTTTTGACTTCAAATGAGAGAGTTAGGGAAGTTTTAATTTTGGGTGACGTTTCACACACTCTTTTTAAAATAGACCAAAACTCTCTCATCCCACCGAATTTTTAAATGAGATTTTTTTACGTGAAAGAGAATTTGAAGGCATCTAATTGATAGAAATTTCTCCACTTTTCGACTTAAAATGAGTGAGTTATGGACGTTTTAATTTTGGGTGACGTTTCACACACTCATTATAAAATGGTCCAAAACTCTCTCGCCTTACCGAATTTTTAAATTGGATTTTTTTCGTTGAAAGAGAATTTGAAGTCCACTAATTTGTTAGATATTTCACCACATTTGGACTTGAAAAGAGAGACTTATGGTGGTTTTAATTTTGGGTGACGTTTCGCACACTCTTTTTAAGACGGACAACAACTCTCTCACCCCAACGATTTTTAAAACAAGATTTTTTTCCCCGGAAAGAGAATTTGAAGTTTGTTAGAAATTTCACCACTTTTGAACTTAAAGTAAGAGAGTTACACAGGTTTTAATTTTGGATGACGTGTCGAACACTCTTTATAAAACGGACTACAACTCTCTCATCCCAACAAAATTTGAAATGAGATTTCTTTCCCAAGAAAAAGAATCTTAGGACCTCCGATTGGTAGAAATTTCACCACTTTTTTACTTCAAATGAGAGAGTTAGGGAAGTTTTAATTTTGGGTGACGTTTCACACACTCTTTTTAAAATGGAGCAAAACTCTCTCATCCCACCGAATTTTTAAATGAGATTTTTTTACTTGAAAGAGAATTTGAAGGCATCTAATTGATAGAAATTTCTCCACTTTTCGACTTAAAATGAGTGAGTTATGGGCGTTTTAATTTTGGGTGACGTTTCACACACTCATTATAAAATGGTCCAAAACTCTCTCGCCCTACCGAATTTTTAAATGGGATTTTTTTTGTTGAAATAGAATTTGAAGTCCACTAATTTGTTAGAAATTTCACCACATTTGGACTTGAAAAGAGAGACTTATGGTGGTTTTAATTTTGGGTGACGTTTCGCACACTCTTTTTAGGACGGACAACAACTCTCTCACCCCAACGATTTTTAAAACAAGATTTTTTCTCCGGAAAGAGAATTTGAAGATTGGTAGAAATTTCACCACTTTTGAACTTAAAGTCAGAGAGTTACACAGGTTTTAATTTTGGATGACGTGTCGCACACTCTTTATAAAACGGACTACAACTCTCTCATCCCAACAAAATTTGAAATGAGATTTCTTTCGCAAGAAAAAGAATCTTAGGACCTCCGATTGGTAGAAATTTCACCACTTTTTGACTTCAAATGAGAGAGTTAGGGAAGTTTTAATTTTGGGTGACGTTTCACACACTCTTTTTAAAATGGACCAAAACTCTCTCATCCCACCGAATTTTTAAATGAGATTTTTTTACCTGAAAGAGAATTTGAAGGCATCTAATTGATAAAAATTTCTCCACTTTTCGACTTAAATTGAGTGAGTTATGGACGTTTTAATTTTGGGTGACGTTTCACACACTCATTATAAAATGGTCCAAAACTCTCTCGCCCTACCGAATTTTTAAATGGGATTTTTTTCGTTGAAAGAGAATTTGAAGTCCACTAATTTGTTAGAAATTTCACCACATTTGGACTTGAAAAGAGAGACTTATGGTGGTTTTAATTTTGGGTGACGTTTCGCACACTCTTTTTCAGACGGACAACAACTCTCTCACCCCAACGATTTTTAAAACAAGATTTTTTCCCCGAAAAGAGAATTTGAAGATTGGTAGAAATTTCACCACTTTTGAACTTAAAGTCAGAGAGTTACACAGGTTTTAATTTTGGATGACGTGTCGCACACTCTTTATAAAACGGACTACAACTCTCTCATCCCAACAAAATTTGAAATGAGATTTCTTTCCCAAGAAAAAGAATCTTAGGACCTCCGATTGGTAGAAATTTCACCACTTTTTGACTTCAAATGAGAGAGTTAGGGAAGTTTTAATTTTGGGTGACGTTTCACACACTCTTTTTAAAATGGACCAAAACTCTCTCATCCCACCGAATTTTTAAATGAGATTTTTTTACGTGAAAGAGAATTTGAAGGCATCTAATTGATAGAAATTTCTCCACTTTTCGACTTAAAATGAGTGAGTTATGGACGTTTTAATTTTGGGTGACGTTTCACACACTCATTATAAAATGGTCCAAAACTCTCTCGCCTTACCGAATTTTTAAATTGGATTTTTTTCGTTGAAAGAGAATTTGAAGTCCACTAATTTGTTAGAAATTTCACCACATTTGGACTTGAAAAGAGAGACTTATGGTGGTTTTAATTTTGGGTGACGTTTCGCACACTCTTTTTAAGACGGACAACAACTCTCTCACCCCAACGATTTTAAAAAAAGATTTTTTTCCCCGGAAATAGAATTTGAAGATTGTTAGAAATTTCACCACTTTTGAACTTAAAGTCAGACAGTTACACAGGTTTTAATTTTGGATGACGTGTCGAACACTCTTTATAAAACGGACTACAACTCTCTCATCCCAACAAAATTTGAAATGAGATTTCTTTCCCAAGAAAAAGAATCTTAGGACCTCCGATTGGTAGAAATTTCACCACTTTTTGACTTCAAATGAGAGAGTTAGGGAAGTTTTAATTTTGGGTGACGTTTCACACACTCTTTTTAAAATGGACCAAAACTCTCTCATCCCACCGAATTTTTAAATGAGATTTTTTTACTTGAAAGAGAATTTGAAGGCATCTAATTGATAGAAATTTCTCTACTTTTCGACTTAAAATGAGTGAGTTATGGACGTTTTAATTTTGGGTGACGTTTCACACACTCATTATAAAATGGTCCAAAACTCTCTCGCCCTACCGAATTTTTAAATGGGATTTTTTTCGTTGAAAGAGAATTCGAAGTCCACTAATTTGTTAGAAATTTCACCACATTTGGACTTGAAAAGAGAGACTTATGGTGGTTTTAATTTTGGGTGACGTTTCGCACACTCTTTTTAGGACGGACAACAACTCTCTCACCCCAACGATTTTTAAAACAAGATTTTTTCCCCGGAAAGAGAATTTGAAGATTGGTAGAAATTTCACCACTTTTGAACTTAAAGTCAGAGAGTTACACAGGTTTTAATTTTGGATGACGTGTCGAACACTCTTTATAAAACGGACTACAACTCTCTCATCCCAACAAAATTTGAAATGAGATTTCTTTCCCAAGAAAAAGAATCTTAGGACCTCCGATTGGTAGAAATTTCACCACTTTTTGACTTCAAATGAGAGAGTTAGGGAAGTTTTAATTTTGGGTGACGTTTCACACACTCTTTTTAAAATGGACCAAAACTCTCTCATCCCACCGAATTTTTAAATGAGATTTTTTTACGTGAAAGAGAATTTGAAGGCATCTAATTGATAGAAATTTCTCTACTTTTCGACTTAAAATGAGTGAGTTATGGACGTTTTAATTTTGGGTGACGTTTCACACACTCATTATAAAATGGTCCAAAACTCTCTCGCCCTACCGAATTTTTAAATGGGAATTTTTTTCGTTGAAAGAGAATTCGAAGTCCACTAATTTGTTAGAAATTTCACCACATTTGGACTTGAAAAGAGAGACTTATGGTGGTTTTAATTTTGGGTGACGTTTCGCACACTCTTTTTAGGACGGACAACAACTCTCTCACCCCAACGATTTTTAAAACAAGATTTTTTCCCCGGAAAGAGAATTTGAAGATTGGTAGAAATTTCACCACTTTTGAACTTAAAGTCAGAGAGTTACACAGGTTTTAATTTTGGATGACGTGTCGCACACTCTTTATAAAACGGACTACAACTCTCTCATCCCAACAAAATTTGAAATGAGATTTCTTTCCCAAGAAAAAGAATCTTAGGACCTCCGATTGGTAGAAATTTCACCACTTTTTGACTTCAAATGAGAGAGTTACGGAAGTTTTAATTTTGGGTGACGTTTCACACACTCTTTTTAAAATGGACCAAAACTCTCTCATCCCACCGAATTTTTAAATGAGATTTTTTTACCTGAAAGAGAATTTGAAGGCATCTAATTGATAGAAATTTCTCCACTTTTCGACTTAAAATGAGTGAGTTATGGACGTTTTAATTTTGGGTGACGTTTCACACACTCATTATAAAATGGTCCAAAACTCTCTCGCCCTACCGAATTTTTAAATGGGATTTTTTTCGTTGAAAGAGAATTTGAAGTCCACTAATTTGTTAGAAATTTCACCACATTTGGACTTGAAAAGAGAGACTTATGGTGGTTTTAATTTTGGGTGACGTTTCGCACACTCTTTTTAAGACGGACAACAACTCTCTCACCTCAACGATTTTTAAAACAAGATTTTTTCCCCGGAAAGAGAATTTGAAGATTGGTAGAAATTTCACCACTTTTGAACTTAAAGTCAGAGAGTTACACAGGTTTTAATTTTGGATGACGTGTCGCACACTCTTTATAAAACAGACTACAACTCTCTCATCCCAACAAAATTTGAAATGAGATTTCTTTCCCAAGAAAAAGAATCTTAGGACCTCCGATTGGTAGAAATTTCACCACTTTTTGACTTCAAATGAGAGAGTTAGGGAAGTTTTAATTTTGGGTGACGTTTCACACACTCTTTTTAAAATGGACCAAAACTCTCTCATCCCACCGAATTTTTAAATGAGATTTTTTTACGTGAAAGAGAATTTGAAGGCATCTAATTGATAGAAATTTCTCTACTTTTCGACTTAAAATGAGTGAGTTATGGACGTTTTAATTTTGGGTGACGTTTCACACACTCATTATAAAATGGTCCAAAACTCTCTCGCCCTACCGAATTTTTAAATGGGAATTTTTTTCGTTGAAAGAGAATTCGAAGTCCACTAATTTGTTAGAAATTTCACCACATTTGGACTCGAAAAGAGAGACTTATGGTTGTTTTAATTTTGGGTGACGTTTCGCACACTCTTTTTAGGACGGACAACAACTCTCTCACCCCAACGATTTTTAAAACAAGATTTTTTCCCCGGAAAGAGAATTTGAAGATTGGTAGAAATTTCACCACTTTTGAACTTAAAGTCAGAGAGTTACACAGGTTTTAATTTTGGATGACGTGTCGCACACTCTTTATAAAACGGACTACAACTCTCTCATCCCAACAAAATTTGAAATGAGATTTCTTTCCCAAGAAAAAGAATCTTAGGACCTCCGATTGGTAGAAATTTCACCACTTTTTGACTTCAAATGAGAGAGTTACGGAAGTTTTAATTTTGGGTGACGTTTCACACACTCTTTTTAAAATGGACCAAAACTCTCTCATCCCACCGAATTTTTAAATGAGATTTTTTTACCTGAAAGAGAATTTGAAGGCATCTAATTGATAGAAATTTCTCCACTTTTCGACTTAAAATGAGTGAGTTATGGACGTTTTAATTTTGGGTGACGTTTCACACACTCATTATAAAATGGTCCAAAACTCTCTCGCCCTACCGAATTTTTAAATGGGATTTTTTTCGTTGAAAGAGAATTTGAAGTCCACTAATTTGTTAGAAATTTCACCACATTTGGACTTGAAAAGAGAGACTTATGGTGGTTTTAATTTTGGGTGACGTTTCGCACACTCTTTTTAAGACGGACAACAACTCTCTCACCTC
The DNA here is from genome assembly GCF_043159265.1 of Tasmannia lanceolata. NCBI lineage: Eukaryota > Viridiplantae > Streptophyta > Magnoliopsida > Canellales > Winteraceae > Tasmannia > Tasmannia lanceolata. The sequence goes on along the minus strand of NW_027518713.1, from coordinate 2,557,805 downwards.
AACGATTTTTAAAACAAGATTTTTTCCCCGGAAAGAGAATTTGAAGATTGGTAGAAATTTCACCACTTTTGAACTTAAAGTCAGAGAGTTACACAGGTTTTAATTTTGGATGACGTGTCGCACACTCTTTATAAAACAGACTACAACTCTCTCATCCCAACAAAATTTGAAATGAGATTTCTTTCCCAAGAAAAAGAATCTTAGGACCTCCGATTGGTAGAAATTTCACCACTTTTTGACTTCAAATGAGAGAGTTAGGGAAGTTTTAATTTTGGGTGACGTTTCACACACTCTTTTTAAAATGGACCAAAACTCTCTCATCCCACCGAATTTTTAAATGAGATTTTTTTACGTGAAAGAGAATTTGAAGGCATCTAATTGATAGAAATTTCTCTACTTTTCGACTTAAAATGAGTGAGTTATGGACGTTTTAATTTTGGGTGACGTTTCACACACTCATTATAAAATGGTCCAAAACTCTCTCGCCCTACCGAATTTTTAAATGGGAATTTTTTTCGTTGAAAGAGAATTCGAAGTCCACTAATTTGTTAGAAATTTCACCACATTTGGACTTGAAAAGAGAGACTTATGGTTGTTTTAATTTTGGGTGACATTTCGCACACTCTTTTTAGGACGGACAACAACTCTCTCACCCCAACGATTTTTAAAACAAGATTTTTTCCCCGGAAAGAGAATTTGAAGATTGGTAGAAATTTCACCACTTTTGAACTTAAAGTCAGAGAGTTACACAGGTTTTAATTTTGGATGACGTGTCGCACAGTCTTTATAAAACGGACTACAACTCTCTCATCCCAACAAAATTTGAAATGAGATTTCTTTCCCAAGAAAAAGAATCTTAGGACCTCCGATTGGTAGAAATTTCACCACTTTTTGACTTCAAATGAGAGAGTTACGGAAGTTTTAATTTTGGGTGACGTTTCACACACTCTTTTTAAAATGGACCAAAACTCTCTCATCCCACCGAATTTTTAAATGAGATTTTTTTACCTGAAAGAGAATTTGAAGGCATCTAATTGATAAAAATTTCTCCACTTTTCGACTTAAATTGAGTGAGTTATGGACGTTTTAATTTTGGGTGACGTTTCACACACTCATTATAAAATGGTCCAAAACTCTCTCGCCCTACCGAATTTTTAAATGGGATTTTTTTCGTTGAAAGAGAATTTGAAGTCCACTAATTTGTTAGAAATTTCACCACATTTGGACTTGAAAAGAGAGACTTATGGTGGTTTTAATTTTGGGTGACGTTTCGCACACTCTTTTTCAGACGGACAACAACTCTCTCACCCCAACGATTTTTAAAACAAGATTTTTTCCCCGAAAAGAGAATTTGAAGATTGGTAGAAATTTCACCACTTTTGAACTTAAAGTCAGAGAGTTACACAGGTTTTAATTTTGGATGACGTGTCGCACACTCTTTATAAAACGGACTACAACTCTCTCATCCCAACAAAATTTGAAATGAGATTTCTTTCCCAAGAAAAAGAATCTTAGGACCTCCGATTGGTAGAAATTTCACCACTTTTTGACTTCAAATGAGAGAGTTAGGGAAGTTTTAATTTTGGGTGACGTTTCACACACTCTTTTTAAAATGGACCAAAACTCTCTCATCCCACCGAATTTTTAAATGAGATTTTTTTACGTGAAAGAGAATTTGAAGGCATCTAATTGATAGAAATTTCTCCACTTTTCGACTTAAAATGAGTGAGTTATGGACGTTTTAATTTTGGGTGACGTTTCACACACTCATTATAAAATGGTCCAAAACTCTCTCGCCTTACCGAATTTTTAAATTGGATTTTTTTCGTTGAAAGAGAATTTGAAGTCCACTAATTTGTTAGAAATTTCACCACATTTGGACTTGAAAAGAGAGACTTATGGTGGTTTTAATTTTGGGTGACGTTTCGCACACTCTTTTTAAGACGGACAACAACTCTCTCACCCCAACGATTTTAAAAAAAGATTTTTTTCCCCGGAAATAGAATTTGAAGATTGTTAGAAATTTCACCACTTTTGAACTTAAAGTCAGACAGTTACACAGGTTTTAATTTTGGATGACGTGTCGAACACTCTTTATAAAACGGACTACAACTCTCTCATCCCAACAAAATTTGAAATGAGATTTCTTTCCCAAGAAAAAGAATCTTAGGACCTCCGATTGGTAGAAATTTCACCACTTTTTGACTTCAAATGAGAGAGTTAGGGAAGTTTTAATTTTGGGTGACGTTTCACACACTCTTTTTAAAATGGACCAAAACTCTCTCATCCCACCGAATTTTTAAATGAGATTTTTTTACTTGAAAGAGAATTTGAAGGCATCTAATTGATAGAAATTTCTCTACTTTTCGACTTAAAATGAGTGAGTTATGGACGTTTTAATTTTGGGTGACGTTTCACACACTCATTATAAAATGGTCCAAAACTCTCTCGCCCTACCGAATTTTTAAATGGGATTTTTTTCGTTGAAAGAGAATTCGAAGTCCACTAATTTGTTAGAAATTTCACCACATTTGGACTTGAAAAGAGAGACTTATGGTGGTTTTAATTTTGGGTGACGTTTCGCACACTCTTTTTAGGACGGACAACAACTCTCTCACCCCAACGATTTTTAAAACAAGATTTTTTCCCCGGAAAGAGAATTTGAAGATTGGTAGAAATTTCACCACTTTTGAACTTAAAGTCAGAGAGTTACACAGGTTTTAATTTTGGATGACGTGTCGAACACTCTTTATAAAACGGACTACAACTCTCTCATCCCAACAAAATTTGAAATGAGATTTCTTTCCCAAGAAAAAGAATCTTAGGACCTCCGATTGGTAGAAATTTCACCACTTTTTGACTTCAAATGAGAGAGTTAGGGAAGTTTTAATTTTGGGTGACGTTTCACACACTCTTTTTAAAATGGACCAAAACTCTCTCATCCCACCGAATTTTTAAATGAGATTTTTTTACGTGAAAGAGAATTTGAAGGCATCTAATTGATAGAAATTTCTCTACTTTTCGACTTAAAATGAGTGAGTTATGGACGTTTTAATTTTGGGTGACGTTTCACACACTCATTATAAAATGGTCCAAAACTCTCTCGCCCTACCGAATTTTTAAATGGGAATTTTTTTCGTTGAAAGAGAATTCGAAGTCCACTAATTTGTTAGAAATTTCACCACATTTGGACTTGAAAAGAGAGACTTATGGTGGTTTTAATTTTGGGTGACGTTTCGCACACTCTTTTTAGGACGGACAACAACTCTCTCACCCCAACGATTTTTAAAACAAGATTTTTTCCCCGGAAAGAGAATTTGAAGATTGGTAGAAATTTCACCACTTTTGAACTTAAAGTCAGAGAGTTACACAGGTTTTAATTTTGGATGACGTGTCGCACACTCTTTATAAAACGGACTACAACTCTCTCATCCCAACAAAATTTGAAATGAGATTTCTTTCCCAAGAAAAAGAATCTTAGGACCTCCGATTGGTAGAAATTTCACCACTTTTTGACTTCAAATGAGAGAGTTACGGAAGTTTTAATTTTGGGTGACGTTTCACACACTCTTTTTAAAATGGACCAAAACTCTCTCATCCCACCGAATTTTTAAATGAGATTTTTTTACCTGAAAGAGAATTTGAAGGCATCTAATTGATAGAAATTTCTCCACTTTTCGACTTAAAATGAGTGAGTTATGGACGTTTTAATTTTGGGTGACGTTTCACACACTCATTATAAAATGGTCCAAAACTCTCTCGCCCTACCGAATTTTTAAATGGGAATTTTTTTCGTTGAAAGAGAATTCGAAGTCCACTAATTTGTTAGAAATTTCACCACATTTGGACTTGAAAAGAGAGACTTATGGTGGTTTTAATTTTGGGTGACGTTTCACACACTCTTTTTAAGACGGACAACAACTCTCTCACCCCAACGATTTTTAAAACAAGATTTTTTCCCCGAAAAGAGAATTTGAAGATTGGTAGAAATTTCACCACTTTTGAACTTAAAGTCAGAGAGTTACACAGGTTTTAATTTTGGATGACGTGTCGCACAGTCTTTATAAAACGGACTACAACTCTCTCATCCCAACAAAATTTGAAATGAGATTTCTTTCGCAAGAAAAAGAATCTTAGGACCTCCGATTGGTAGAAATTTCACCACTTTTTGACTTCAAATGAGAGAGTTACGGAAGTTTTAATTTTGGGTGACGTTTCACACACTCTTTTTAAAATGGACCAAAACTCTCTCATCCCACCGAATTTTTAAATGAGATTTTTTAACTTTAAAGAGAATTTGAAGGCATCTAATTGATAGAAATTTCTCCACTTTTCGACTTAAAATGAGTGAGTTATGGACGTTTTAATTTTGGGTGACGTTTCACACACTCATTATAAAATGGTCCAAAACTCTCTCGCCCTACCGAATTTTTAAATGGGATTTTTTTCGTTGAAAGAGAATTTGAAGTCCACTAATTTGTTAGAAATTTCACCACATTTGGACTTGAAAAGAGAGACTTATGGTGGTTTTAATTTTGGGTGACGTTTCGCACACTCTTTTTAGGACGGACAACAACTCTCTCACCCCAACGATTTTTAAAACAAGATTTTTTCCCCGGAAAGAGAATTTGAAGATTGGTAGAAATTTCACCACTTTTGAACTTAAAGTCAGAGAGTTACACAGGTTTTAATTTTGGATGACGTGTCGCACACTCTTTATAAAACGGACTACAACTCTCTCATCCCAACAAAATTTGAAATGAGATTTCTTTCCCAAGAAAAAGAATCTTAGGACCTCCGATTGGTAGAAATTTCACCACTTTTTGACTTCAAATGAGAGAGTTAGGGAAGTTTTAATTTTGGCTGACGTTTCACACACTCTTTTTAAAATGGACCAAAACTCTCTCATCCCACCGAATTTTTAAATGAGATTTTTTTACCTGAAAGAGAATTTGAAGGCATCTAATTGATAGAAATTTCTCCACTTTTCGACTTAAAATGAGTGAGTTATGGACGTTTTAATTTTGGGTGACGTTTCACACACTCATTATAAAATGGTCCAAAACTCTCTCGCCCTACCGAATTTTTAAATGGGATTTTTTTCGTTGAAAGAGAATTTGAAGTCCACTAATTTGTTAGAAATTTCACCACATTTGGACTTGAAAAGAGAGACTTATGGTGGTTTTAATTTTGGGTGACGTTTCGCACACTCTTTTTAGGACGGACAACAACTCTCTCACCCCAACGATTTTTAAAACAAGATTTTTTCCCCGGAAAGAGAATTTGAAGATTGGTAGAAATTTCACCACTTTTGAACTTAAAGTCAGAGAGTTACACAGGTTTTAATTTTGGATGACGTGTCGCACACTCTTAATAAAACGGACTACAACTCTCTCATCCCAACAAAATTTGAAATGAGATTTCTTTCCCAAGAAAAAGAATCTTAGGACCTCCGATTGGTAGAAATTTCACCACTTTTTGACTTCAAATGAGAGAGTTAGGGAAGTTTTAATTTTGGCTGACGTTTCACACACTCTTTTTAAAATGGACCAAAACTCTCTCATCCCACCGAATTTTTAAATGAGATTTTTTTACCTGAAAGAGAATTTGAAGGCATCTAATTGATAGAAATTTCTCCACTTTTCGACTTAAAATGAGTGAGTTATGGACGTTTTAATTTTGGGTGACGTTTCACACACTCATTATAAAATGGTCCAAAACTCTCTCGCCCTACCGAATTTTTAAATGGGATTTTTTTCGTTGAAAGAGAATTTGAAGTCCACTAATTTGTTAGAAATTTCACCACATTTGGACTTGAAAAGAGAGACTTATGGTGGTTTTAATTTTGGGTGACGTTTCGCACACTCTTTTTAGGACGGACAACAACTCTCTCACCCCAACGATTTTTAAAACAAGATTTTTTCCCCGGAAAGAGAATTTGAAGATTGGTAGAAATTTCACCACTTTTGAACTTAAAGTCAGAGAGTTACACAGGTTTTAATTTTGGATGACGTGTCGCACACTCTTTATAAAACGGACTACAACTCTCTCATCCCAACAAAATTTGAAATGAGATTTCTTTCCCAAGAAAAAGAATCTTAGGACCTCCGATTGGTAGAAATTTCACCACTTTTTGACTTCAAATGAGAGAGTTAGGGAAGTTTTAATTTTGGCTGACGTTTCACACACTCTTTTTAAAATGGACCAAAACTCTCTCATCCCACCGAATTTTTAAATGAGATTTTTTTACCTGAAAGAGAATTTGAAGGCATCTAATTGATAGAAATTTCTCCACTTTTCGACTTAAAATGAGTGAGTTATGGACGTTTTAATTTTGGGTGACGTTTCACACACTCATTATAAAATGGTCCAAAACTCTCTCGCCCTACCGAATTTTTAAATGGGATTTTTTTCGTTGAAAGAGAATTTGAAGTCCACTAATTTGTTAGAAATTTCACCACATTTGGACTTGAAAAGAGAGACTTATGGTGGTTTTAATTTTGGGTGACGTTTCGCACACTCTTTTTAGGACGGACAACAACTCTCTCACCCCAACGATTTTTAAAACAAGATTTTTTCCCCGGAAAGAGAATTTGAAGATTGGTAGAAATTTCACCACTTTTGAACTTAAAGTCAGAGAGTTACACAGGTTTTAATTTTGGATGACGTGTCGCACACTCTTTATAAAACGGACTACAACTCTCTCATCCCAACAAAATTTGAAATGAGATTTCTTTCCCAAGAAAAAGAATCTTAGGACCTCCGATTGGTAGAAATTTCACCACTTTTTGACTTCAAATGAGAGAGTTAGGGAAGTTTTAATTTTGGCTGACGTTTCACACACTCTTTTTAAAATGGACCAAAACTCTCTCATCCCACCGAATTTTTAAATGAGATTTTTTTACCTGAAAGAGAATTTGAAGGCATCTAATTGATAGAAATTTCTCCACTTTTCGACTTAAAATGAGTGAGTTATGGAAGTTTTAATTTTGGGTGACGTTTCACACACTCATTATAAAATGGTCCAAAACTCTCTCGCCCTACCGAATTTTTAAATGGGATTTTTTTCGTTGAAAGAGAATTTGAAGTCCACTAATTTGTTAGAAATTTCACCACATTTGGACTTGAAAAGAGAGACTTATGGTGGTTTTAATTTTGGGTGACGTTTCGCACACTCTTTTTAGGACGGACAACAACTCTCTCACCCCAACGATTTTTAAAACAAGATTTTTTCCCCGAAAAGAGAATTTGAAGATTGGTAGAAATTTCACCACTTTTGAACTTAAAGTCAGAGAGTTACACAGGTTTTAATTTTGGATGACGTGTCGCACACTCTTTATAAAACGGACTACAACTCTCTCATCCCAACAAAATTTGAAATGAGATTTCTTTCCCAAGAAAAAGAATCTTAGGACCTCCGATTGGTAGAAATTTCACCACTTTTTGACTTCAAATGAGAGAGTTAGGGAAGTTTTAATTTTGGGTGACGTTTCACACACTCTTTTTAAAATGGACCAAAACTCTCTCATCCCACCGAATTTTTAAATGAGATTTTTTTACGTGAAAGAGAATTTGAAGGCATCAAATTGATAGAAATTTCTCCACTTTTCGACTTAAAATGAGTGAGTTATGGACGTTTTAATTTTGGGTGACGTTTCACACACTCATTATAAAATGGTCCAAAACTCTCGCCTTACCAAATTTTTAAATTGGATTTTTTTCGTTGAAAGAGAATTTGAAGTCCACTAATTTGTTAGAAATTTCACCACATTTGGACTTGAAAAGAGAGACTTATGGTGGTTTTAATTTTGGGTGACGTTTCACACACTCTTTTTAAGACGGACAACAACTCTCTCACCCCAACGATTTTTAAAACAAGATTTTTTTCCCCGGAAAGAGAATTTGAAGATTGGTAGAAATTTCACCACTTTTGAACTTAAAGTCAGACAGTTACACAGGTTTTAATTTTGGATGACGTGTCGCACACTCTTTATAAAACGGACTACAACTCTCTCATCCCAACAAAATTTGAAATGAGATTTCTTTCGCAAGAAAAAGAATCTTAGGACCTCCGATTGGTAGAAATTTCACCACTTTTTGACTTCAAATGAGAGAGTTAGGGAAGTTTTAATTTTGGGTGACGTTTCACACACTCTTTTTAAAATGGACCAAAACTCTCTCATCCCACCGAATTTTTAAATGAGATTTTTTAACTTTAAAGAGAATTTGAAGGCATCTAATTGATAGAAATTTCTCCACTTTTCGACTTAAAATGAGTGAGTTATGGACGTTTTAATTTTGGGTGACGTTTCACACACTCATTATAAAATGGTCCAAAACTCTCTCGCCCTACCGAATTTTTAAATGGGATTTTTTTCGTTGAAAGAGAATTTGAAGTCCACTAATTTGTTAGAAATTTCACCACATTTGGACTTGAAAAGAGAGACTTATGGTGGTTTTAATTTTGGGTGACGTTTCGCACACTCTTTTTAGGACGGACAACAACTCTCTCACCCCAACGATTTTTAAAACAAGATTTTTTCCCCGGAAAGAGAATTTGAAGATTGGTAGAAATTTCACCACTTTTGAACTTAAAGTCAGAGAGTTACACAGGTTTTAATTTTGGATGACGTGTCGCACACTCTTTATAAAACGGACTACAACTCTCTCATCCCAACAAAATTTGAAATGAGATTTCTTTCCCAAGAAAAAGAATCTTAGGACCTCCGATTGGTAGAAATTTCACCACTTTTTGACTTCAAATGAGAGAGTTAGGGAAGTTTTAATTTTGGCTGACGTTTCACACACTCTTTTTAAAATGGACCAAAACTCTCTCATCCCACCGAATTTTTAAATGAGATTTTTTTACCTGAAAGAGAATTTGAAGGCATCTAATTGATAGAAATTTCTCCACTTTTCGACTTAAAATGAGTGAGTTATGGACGTTTTAATTTTGGGTGACGTTTCACACACTCATTATAAAATGGTCCAAAACTCTCTCGCCCTACCGAATTTTTAAATGGGATTTTTTTCGTTGAAAGAGAATTTGAAGTCCACTAATTTGTTAGAAATTTCACCACATTTGGACTTGAAAAGAGAGACTTATGGTGGTTTTAATTTTGGGTGACGTTTCGCACACTCTTTTTAGGACGGACAACAACTCTCTCACCCCAACGATTTTTAAAACAAGATTTTTTCCCCGGAAAGAGAATTTGAAGATTGGTAGAAATTTCACCACTTTTGAACTTAAAGTCAGAGAGTTACACAGGTTTTAATTTTGGATGACGTGTCGCACACTCTTAATAAAACGGACTACAACTCTCTCATCCCAACAAAATTTGAAATGAGATTTCTTTCCCAAGAAAAAGAATCTTAGGACCTCCGATTGGTAGAAATTTCACCACTTTTTGACTTCAAATGAGAGAGTTAGGGAAGTTTTAATTTTGGCTGACGTTTCACACACTCTTTTTAAAATGGACCAAAACTCTCTCATCCCACCGAATTTTTAAATGAGATTTTTTTACCTGAAAGAGAATTTGAAGGCATCTAATTGATAGAAATTTCTCCACTTTTCGACTTAAAATGAGTGAGTTATGGACGTTTTAATTTTGGGTGACGTTTCACACACTCATTATAAAATGGTCCAAAACTCTCTCGCCCTACCGAATTTTTAAATGGGATTTTTTTCGTTGAAAGAGAATTTGAAGTCCACTAATTTGTTAGAAATTTCACCACATTTGGACTTGAAAAGAGAGACTTATGGTGGTTTTAATTTTGGGTGACGTTTCGCACACTCTTTTTAGGACGGACAACAACTCTCTCACCCCAACGATTTTTAAAACAAGATTTTTTCCCCGGAAAGAGAATTTGAAGATTGGTAGAAATTTCACCACTTTTGAACTTAAAGTCAGAGAGTTACACAGGTTTTAATTTTGGATGACGTGTCGCACACTCTTTATAAAACGGACTACAACTCTCTCATCCCAACAAAATTTGAAATGAGATTTCTTTCCCAAGAAAAAGAATCTTAGGACCTCCGATTGGTAGAAATTTCACCACTTTTTGACTTCAAATGAGAGAGTTAGGGAAGTTTTAATTTTGGCTGACGTTTCACACACTCTTTTTAAAATGGACCAAAACTCTCTCATCCCACCGAATTTTTAAATGAGATTTTTTTACCTGAAAGAGAATTTGAAGGCATCTAATTGATAGAAATTTCTCCACTTTTCGACTTAAAATGAGTGAGTTATGGACGTTTTAATTTTGGGTGACGTTTCACACACTCATTATAAAATGGTCCAAAACTCTCTCGCCCTACCGAATTTTTAAATGGGATTTTTTTCGTTGAAAGAGAATTTGAAGTCCACTAATTTGTTAGAAATTTCACCACATTTGGACTTGAAAAGAGAGACTTATGGTGGTTTTAATTTTGGGTGACGTTTCGCACACTCTTTTTAGGACGGACAACAACTCTCTCACCCCAACGATTTTTAAAACAAGATTTTTTCCCCGAAAAGAGAATTTGAAGATTGGTAGAAATTTCACCACTTTTGAACTTAAAGTCAGAGAGTTACACAGGTTTTAATTTTGGATGACGTGTCGCACACTCTTTATAAAACGGACTACAACTCTCTCATCCCAACAAAATTTGAAATGAGATTTCTTTCCCAAGAAAAAGAATCTTAGGACCTCCGATTGGTAGAAATTTCACCACTTTTTGACTTCAAATGAGAGAGTTAGGGAAGTTTTAATTTTGGGTGACGTTTCACACACTCTTTTTAAAATGGACCAAAACTCTCTCATCCCACCGAATTTTTAAATGAGATTTTTTTACGTGAAAGAGAATTTGAAGGCATCAAATTGATAGAAATTTCTCCACTTTTCGACTTAAAATGAGTGAGTTATGGACGTTTTAATTTTGGGTGACGTTTCACACACTCATTATAAAATGGTCCAAAACTCTCTCGCCTTACCAAATTTTTAAATTGGATTTTTTTCGTTGAAAGAGAATTTGAAGTCCACTAATTTGTTAGAAATTTCACCACATTTGGACTTGAAAAGAGAGACTTATGGTGGTTTTAATTTTGGGTGACGTTTCACACACTCTTTTTAAGACGGACAACAACTCTCTCACCCCAACAATTTTTAAAACAAGATTTTTTTCCCCGGAAAGAGAATTTGAAGATTGGTAGAAATTTCACCACTTTTGAACTTAAAGTCAGACAGTTACACAGGTTTTAATTTTGGATGACGTGTCGCACACTCTTTATAAAACGGACTACAACTCTCTCATCCCAACAAAATTTGAAATGAGATTTCTTTCGCAAGAAAAAGAATCTTAGGACCTCCGATTGGTAGAAATTTCACCACTTTTTGACTTCAAATGAGAGAGTTAGGGAAGTTTTAATTTTGGGTGACGTTTCACACACTCTTTTTAAAATGGACCAAAACTCTCTCATCCCACCGAATTTTTAAATGAGATTTTTTAACTTGAAAGAGAATTTGAAGGCATCTAATTGATAGAAATTTCTCCACTTTTCGACTTAAAATGAGTGAGTTATGGACGTTTTAATTTTGGGTGACGTTTCACACACTCATTATAAAATGGTCCAAAACTCTCTCGCCCTACCGAATTTTTAAATGGGATTTTTTTCGTTGAAAGAGAATTTGAAGTCCACTAATTTGTTAGAAATTTCACCACATTTGGACTTGAAAAGAGAGACTTATGGTGGTTTTAATTTTGGGTGACGTTTCGCACACTCTTTTTAGGACGGACAACAACTCTCTCACCCCAACGATTTTTAAAACAAGATTTTTTCCCCGGAAAGAGAATTTGAAGATTGGTAGAAATTTCACCACTTTTGAACTTAAAGTCAGAGAGTTACACAGGTTTTAATTTTGGATGACGTGTCGCACACTCTTTATAAAATGGACTACAACTCTCTCATCCCAACAAAATTTGAAATGAGATTTCTTTCCCAAGAAAAAGAATCTTAGGACCTCCGATTGGTAGAAATTTCACCACTTTTTGACTTCAAATGAGAGAGTTAGGGAAGTTTTAATTTTGGCTGACGTTTCACACACTCTTTTTAAAATGGACCAAAACTCTCTCATCCCACCGAATTTTTAAATGAGATTTTTTTACCTGAAAGAGAATTTGAAGGCATCTAATTGATAGAAATTTCTCCACTTTTCGACTTAAAATGAGTGAGTTATGGACGTTTTAATTTTGGGTGACGTTTCACACACTCATTATAAAATGGTCCAAAACTCTCTCGCCCTACCGAATTTTTAAATGGGATTTTTTTCGTTGAAAGAGAATTTGAAGTCCACTAATTTGTTAGAAATTTCACCACATTTGGACTTGAAAAGAGAGACTTATGGTGGTTTTAATTTTGGGTGACGTTTCACACACTCTTTTTAAGACGGACAACAACTCTCTCACCCCAACGATTTTTAAAACAAGATTTTTTTCCCCGGAAAGAGAATTTGAAGATTGGTAGAAATTTCACCACTTTTGAACTTAAAGTCAGACAGTTACACAGGTTTTAATTTTGGATGACGTGTCGCACACTCTTTATAAAACGGACTACAACTCTCTCATCCCAACAAAATTTGAAATGAGATTTCTTTCGCAAGAAAAAGAATCTTAGGACCTCCGATTGGTAGAAATTTCACCACTTTTTGACTTCAAATGAGAGAGTTAGGGAAGTTTTAATTTTGGCTGACGTTTCACACACTCTTTTTAAAATGGACCAAAACTCTCTCATCCCACCGAATTTTTAAATGAGATTTTTTTACCTGAAAGAGAATTTGAAGGCATCTAATTGATAGAAATTTCTCCACTTTTCGACTTAAAATGAGTGAGTTATGGACGTTTTAATTTTGGGTGACGTTTCACACACTCATTATAAAATGGTCCAAAACTCTCTCGCCCTACCGAATTTTTAAATGGGATTTTTTTCGTTGAAAGAGAATTTGAAGTCCACTAATTTGTTAGAAATTTCACCACATTTGGACTTGAAAAGAGAGACTTATGGTGGTTTTAATTTTGGGTGACGTTTCGCACACTCTTTTTAGGACGGACAACAACTCTCTCACCCCAACGATTTTTAAAACAAGATTTTTTCCCCGGAAAGAGAATTTGAAGATTGGTAGAAATTTCACCACTTTTGAACTTAAAGTCAGAGAGTTACACAGGTTTTAATTTTGGATGACGTGTCGCACACTCTTAATAAAACGGACTACAACTCTCTCATCCCAACAAAATTTGAAATGAGATTTCTTTCCCAAGAAAAAGAATCTTAGGACCTCCGATTGGTAGAAATTTCACCACTTTTTGACTTCAAATGAGAGAGTTAGGGAAGTTTTAATTTTGGCTGACGTTTCACACACTCTTTTTAAAATGGACCAAAACTCTCTCATCCCACCGAATTTTTAAATGAGATTTTTTTACCTGAAAGAGAATTTGAAGGCATCTAATTGATAGAAATTTCTCCACTTTTCGACTTAAAATGAGTGAGTTATGGACGTTTTAATTTTGGGTGACGTTTCACACACTCATTATAAAATGGTCCAAAACTCTCTCGCCCTACCGAATTTTTAAATGGGATTTTTTTCGTTGAAAGAGAATTTGAAGTCCACTAATTTGTTAGAAATTTCACCACATTTGGACTTGAAAAGAGAGACTTATGGTGGTTTTAATTTTGGGTGACGTTTCGCACACTCTTTTTAGGACGGACAACAACTCTCTCACCCCAACGATTTTTAAAACAAGATTTTTTCCCCGGAAAGAGAATTTGAAGATTGGTAGAAATTTCACCACTTTTGAACTTAAAGTCAGAGAGTTACACAGGTTTTAATTTTGGATGACGTGTCGCACACTCTTTATAAAACGGACTACAACTCTCTCATCCCAACAAAATTTGAAATGAGATTTCTTTCCCAAGAAAAAGAATCTTAGGACCTCCGATTGGTAGAAATTTCACCACTTTTTGACTTCAAATGAGAGAGTTAGGGAAGTTTTAATTTTGGGTGACGTTTCACACACTCTTTTTAAAATGGACCAAAACTCTCTCATCCCACCGAATTTTTAAATGAGATTTTTTTACCTGAAAGAGAATTTGAAGGCATCTAATTGATAGAAATTTCTCCACTTTTCGACTTAAAATGAGTGAGTTATGGACGTTTTAATTTTGGGTGACGTTTCACACACTCATTATAAAATGGTCCAAAACTCTCTCGCCCTACCGAATTTTTAAATGGGATTTTTTTCGTTGAAAGAGAATTTGAAGTCCACTAATTTGTTAGAAATTTCACCACATTTGGACTTGAAAAGAGAGACTTATGGTGGTTTTAATTTTGGGTGACGTTTCGCACACTCTTTTTAAGACGGACAACAACTCTCTCACCTCAACGATTTTTAAAACAAGATTTTTTCCCCGGAAAGAGAATTTGAAGATTGGTAGAAATTTCACCACTTTTGAACTTAAAGTCAGAGAGTTACACAGGTTTTAATTTTGGATGACGTGTCGCACACTCTTTATAAAACGGACTACAACTCTCTCATCCCAAGAAAATTTGAAACGAGATTTCTTTCCCAAGAAAAAGAATCTTAGGACCTCCGATTGGTAGAAATTTCACCACTTTTTGACTTCAAATGAGAGAGTTAGGGAAGTTTTAATTTTGGGTGACGTTTCACACACTCTTTTTAAAATGGACCAAAACTCTCTCATCCCACCGAATTTTTAAATGAGATTTTTTTACCTGAAAGAGAATTTGAAGGCATCTAATTGATAGAAATTTCTCCACTTTTCGACTTAAAATGAGTGAGTTATGGACGTTTTAATTTTGGGTGACGTTTCACACACTCATTATAAAATGGTCCAAAACTCTCTCGCCTTACCGAATTTTTAAATTGGATTTTTTTCGTTGAAAGAGAATTTGAAGTCCACTAATTTGTTAGAAATTTCACCACATTTGGACTTGAAAAGAGAGACTTATGGTGGTTTTAATTTTGGGTGACGTTTCGCACACTCTTTTTAAGACGGACAACAACTCTCTCACCCCAACGATTTTTAAAACAAGATTTTTTTCCCCGGAAAGAGAATTTGAAGATTGTTAGAAATTTCACCACTTTTGAACTTAAAGTCAGAGAGTTACACAGGTTTTAATTTTGGATGACGTGTCGAACACTCTTTATAAAACGGACTACAACTCTCTCATCCCAACAAAATTTGAAATGAGATTTCTTTCCCAAGAAAAAGAATCTTAGGACCTCCGATTGGTAGAAATTTCACCACTTTTTGACTTCAAATGAGAGAGTTAGGGAAGTTTTAATTTTGGGTGACGTTTCACACACTCTTTTTAAAATGGACCAAAACTCTCTCATCCCACCGAATTTTTAAATGAGATTTTTTTACTTGAAAGAGAATTTGAAGGCATCTAATTGATAGAAATTTCTCTACTTTTCGACTTAAAATGAGTGAGTTATGGACGTTTTAATTTTGGGTGACGTTTCACACACTCATTATAAAATGGTCCAAAACTCTCTCGCCCTACCGAATTTTTAAATGGGATTTTTTTCGTTGAAAGAGAATTCGAAGTCCACTAATTTGTTAGAAATTTCACCACATTTGGACTTGAAAAGAGAGACTTATGGTGGTTTTAATTTTGGGTGACGTTTCGCACACTCTTTTTAAGACGGACAACAACTCTCTCACCCCAACGATTTTTAAAACAAGATTTTTTTCCCCGGAAAGAGAATTTGAAGATTGTTAGAAATTTCACCACTTTTGAACTTAAAGTCAGACAGTTACACAGGTTTTAATTTTGGATGACGTGTCGAACACTCTTTATAAAACGGACTACAACTCTCTCATCCCAACAAAATTTGAAATGAGATTTCTTTCCCAAGAAAAAGAATCTTAGGACCTCCGATTGGTAGAAATTTCACCACTTTTTGACTTCAAATGAGAGAGTTAGGGAAGTTTTAATTTTGGGTGACGTTTCACACACTCTTTTTAAAATGGACCAAAATTCTCTCATCCCACCGAATTTTTAAATGAGATTTTTTTACTTGAAAGAGAATTTGAAGGCATCTAATTGATAGAAATTTCTCTACTTTTCGACTTAAAATGAGTGAGTTATGGACGTTTTAATTTTGGGTGACGTTTCACACACTCATTATAAAATGGTCCAAAACTCTCTCGCCCTACCGAATTTTTAAATGGGATATTTTTCGTTGAAAGAGAATTCGAAGTCCACTAATTTGTTAGAAATTTCACCACATTTGGACTTGAAAAGAGAGACTTATGGTGGTTTTAATTTTGGGTGACGTTTCGCACACTCTTTTTAAGACGGACAACAACTCTCTCACCCCAACGATTTTTAAAACAAGATTTTTTTCCCCGGAAAGAGAATTTGAAGATTGTTAGAAATTTCACCACTTTTGAACTTAAAGTCAGACAGTTACACAGGTTTTAATTTTGGATGACGTGTCGAACACTCTTTATAAAACGGACTACAACTCTCTCATCCCAACAAAATTTGAAATGAGATTTCTTTCCCAAGAAAAAGAATCTTAGGACCTCCGATTGGTAGAAATTTCACCACTTTTTGACTTCAAATGAGAGAGTTAGGGAAGTTTTAATTTTGGGTGACGTTTCACACACTCTTTTTAAAATGGACCAAAACTCTCTCATCCCACCGAATTTTTAAATGAGATTTTTTAACTTGAAAGAGAATTTGAAGGCATCTAATTGATAGAAATTTCTCCACTTTTCGACTTAAAATGAGTGAGTTATGGACGTTTTAATTTTGGGTGACGTTTCACACACTCATTATAAAATGGTCCAAAACTCTCTCGCCCTACCGAATTTTTAAATGGGATTTTTTTCGTTGAAAGAGAATTTGAAGTCCACTAATTTGTTAGAAATTTCACCACATTTGGACTTGAAAAGAGAGACTTATGGTGGTTTTAATTTTGGGGGACGTTTCGCACACTCTTTTTAGGACGGACAACAACTCTCTCACCCCAACGATTTTTAAAACAAGATTTTTTCCCCGGAAAGAGAATTTGAAGATTGGTAGAAATTTCACCACTTTTGAACTTAAAGTCAGAGAGTTACACAGGTTTTAATTTTGGATGACGTGTCGCACACTCTTTATAAAACGGACTACAACTCTCTCATCCCAACAAAATTTGAAATGAGATTTCTTTCCCAAGAAAAAGAATCTTAGGACCTCCGATTGGTAGAAATTTCACCACTTTTTGACTTCAAATGAGAGAGTTAGGGAAGTTTTAATTTTGGCTGACGTTTCACACACTCTTTTTAAAATGGACCAAAACTCTCTCATCCCACCGAATTTTTAAATGAGATTTTTTTACCTGAAAGAGAATTTGAAGGCATCTAATTGATAGAAATTTCTCCACTTTTCGACTTAAAATGAGTGAGTTATGGACGTTTTAATTTTGGGTGACGTTTCACACACTCATTATAAAATGGTCCAAAACTCTCTCGCCCTACCGAATTTTTAAATGGGATTTTTTTCGTTGAAAGAGAATTTGAAGTCCACTAATTTGTTAGAAATTTCACCACATTTGGACTTGAAAAGAGAGACTTATGGTGGTTTTAATTTTGGGTGACGTTTCGCACACTCTTTTTAGGACGGACAACAACTCTCTCACCCCAACGATTTTTAAAACAAGATTTTTTCCCCGGAAAGAGAATTTGAAGATTGGTAGAAATTTCACCACTTTTGAACTTAAAGTCAGAGAGTTACACAGGTTTTAATTTTGGATGACGTGTCGCACACTCTTTATAAAACGGACTACAACTCTCTCATCCCAACAAAATTTGAAATGAGATTTCTTTCCCAAGAAAAAGAATCTTAGGACCTCCGATTGGTAGAAATTTCACCACTTTTTGACTTCAAATGAGAGAGTTAGGGAAGTTTTAATTTTGGCTGACGTTTCACACACTCTTTTTAAAATGGACCAAAACTCTCTCATCCCACCGAATTTTTAAATGAGATTTTTTTACCTGAAAGAGAATTTGAAGGCATCTAATTGATAGAAATTTCTCCACTTTTCGACTTAAAATGAGTGAGTTATGGACGTTTTAATTTTGGGTGACGTTTCACACACTCATTATAAAATGGTCCAAAACTCTCTCGCCCTACCGAATTTTTAAATGGGATTTTTTTCGTTGAAAGAGAATTTGAAGTCCACTAATTTGTTAGAAATTTCACCACATTTGGACTTGAAAAGAGAGACTTATGGTGGTTTTAATTTTGGGTGACGTTTCGCACACTCTTTTTAGGACGGACAACAACTCTCTCACCCCAACGATTTTTAAAACAAGATTTTTTCCCCGGAAAGAGAATTTGAAGATTGGTAGAAATTTCACCACTTTTGAACTTAAAGTCAGAGAGTTACACAGGTTTTAATTTTGGATGACGTGTCGCACACTCTTTATAAAACGGACTACAACTCTCTCATCCCAACAAAATTTGAAATGAGATTTCTTTCCCAAGAAAAAGAATCTTAGGACCTCCGATTGGTAGAAATTTCACCACTTTTTGACTTCAAATGAGAGAGTTAGGGAAGTTTTAATTTTGGGTGACGTTTCACACACTCTTTTTAAAATGGACCAAAACTCTCTCATCCCACCGAATTTTTAAATGAGATTTTTTTACCTGAAAGAGAATTTGAAGGCATCTAATTGATAGAAATTTCTCCACTTTTCGACTTAAAATGAGTGAGTTATGGACGTTTTAATTTTGGGTGACGTTTCACACACTCATTATAAAATGGTCCAAAACTCTCTCGCCCTACCGAATTTTTAAATGGGATTTTTTTCGTTGAAAGAGAATTTGAAGTCCACTAATTTGTTAGAAATTTCACCACATTTGGACTTGAAAAGAGAGACTTATGGTGGTTTTAATTTTGGGTGACGTTTCGCACACTCTTTTTAAGACGGACAACAACTCTCTCACCTCAACGATTTTTAAAACAAGATTTTTTCCCCGGAAAGAGAATTTGAAGATTGGTAGAAATTTCACCACTTTTGAACTTAAAGTCAGAGAGTTACACAGGTTTTAATTTTGGATGACGTGTCGCACACTCTTTATAAAACGGACTACAACTCTCTCATCCCAAGAAAATTTGAAACGAGATTTCTTTCCCAAGAAAAAGAATCTTAGGACCTCCGATTGGTAGAAATTTCACCACTTTTTGACTTCAAATGAGAGAGTTAGGGAAGTTTTAATTTTGGGTGACGTTTCACACACTCTTTTTAAAATGGACCAAAACTCTCTCATCCCACCGAATTTTTAAATGAGATTTTTTTACCTGAAAGAGAATTTGAAGGCATCTAATTGATAGAAATTTCTCCACTTTTCGACTTAAAATGAGTGAGTTATGGACGTTTTAATTTTGGGTGACGTTTCACACACTCATTATAAAATGGTCCAAAACTCTCTCGCCCTACCGAATTTTTAAATGGGATTTTTTTCGTTGAAAGAGAATTTGAAGTCCACTAATTTGTTAGAAATTTCACCACATTTGGACTTGAAAAGAGAGACTTATGGTGGTTTTAATTTTGGGTGACGTTTCGCACACTCTTTTTAGGACGGACAACAACTCTCTCA
This sequence comes from Tasmannia lanceolata, assembly GCF_043159265.1. Taxonomy (NCBI): domain Eukaryota; kingdom Viridiplantae; phylum Streptophyta; class Magnoliopsida; order Canellales; family Winteraceae; genus Tasmannia; species Tasmannia lanceolata. The sequence continues at coordinate 2,538,152 of NW_027518713.1, read as the reverse complement.
CCCCAACGATTTTTAAAACAAGATTTTTTTCCCCGGAAAGAGAATTTGAAGATTGTTAGAAATTTCACCACTTTTGAACTTAAAGTCAGAGAGTTACACAGGTTTTAATTTTGGATGACGTGTCGCACACTCTTTATAAAACGGACTACAACTCTCTCATCCCAACAAAATTTGAAATGAGATTTCTTTCCCAAGAAAAAGAATCTTAGGACCTCCGATTGGTAGAAATTTCACCACTTTTTGACTTCAAATGAGAGAGTTAGGGAAGTTTTAATTTTGGCTGACGTTTCACACACTCTTTTTAAAATGGACCAAAACTCTCTCATCCCACCGAATTTTTAAATGAGATTTTTTTACCTGAAAGAGAATTTGAAGGCATCTAATTGATAGAAATTTCTCCACTTTTCGACTTAAAATGAGTGAGTTATGGACGTTTTAATTTTGGGTGACGTTTCACACACTCATTATAAAATGGTCCAAAACTCTCTCGCCCTACCGAATTTTTAAATGGGATTTTTTTCGTTGAAAGAGAATTTGAAGTCCACTAATTTGTTAGAAATTTCACCACATTTGGACTTGAAAAGAGAGACTTATGGTGGTTTTAATTTTGGGTGACGTTTCGCACACTCTTTTTAGGACGGACAACAACTCTCTCACCCCAACGATTTTTAAAACAAGATTTTTTCCCCGGAAAGAGAATTTGAAGATTGGTAGAAATTTCACCACTTTTGAACTTAAAGTCAGAGAGTTACACAGGTTTTAATTTTGGATGACGTGTCGCACACTCTTTATAAAACGGACTACAACTCTCTCATCCCAACAAAATTTGAAATGAGATTTCTTTCCCAAGAAAAAGAATCTTAGGACCTCCGATTGGTAGAAATTTCACCACTTTTTGACTTCAAATGAGAGAGTTAGGGAAGTTTTAATTTTGGCTGACGTTTCACACACTCTTTTTAAAATGGACCAAAACTCTCTCATCCCACCGAATTTTTAAATGAGATTTTTTTACCTGAAAGAGAATTTGAAGGCATCTAATTGATAGAAATTTCTCCACTTTTCGACTTAAAATGAGTGAGTTATGGACGTTTTAATTTTGGGTGACGTTTCACACACTCATTATAAAATGGTCCAAAACTCTCTCGCCCTACCGAATTTTTAAATGGGATTTTTTTCGTTGAAAGAGAATTTGAAGTCCACTAATTTGTTAGAAATTTCACCACATTTGGACTTGAAAAGAGAGACTTATGGTGGTTTTAATTTTGGGTGACGTTTCGCACACTCTTTTTAGGACGGACAACAACTCTCTCACCCCAACGATTTTTAAAACAAGATTTTTTCCCCGAAAAGAGAATTTGAAGATTGGTAGAAATTTCACCACTTTTGAACTTAAAGTCAGAGAGTTACACAGGTTTTAATTTTGGATGACGTGTCGCACACTCTTTATAAAACGGACTACAACTCTCTCATCCCAACAAAATTTGAAATGAGATTTCTTTCCCAAGAAAAAGAATCTTAGGACCTCCGATTGGTAGAAATTTCACCACTTTTTGACTTCAAATGAGAGAGTTAGGGAAGTTTTAATTTTGGGTGACGTTTCACACACTCTTTTTAAAATGGACCAAAACTCTCTCATCCCACCGAATTTTTAAATGAGATTTTTTTACGTGAAAGAGAATTTGAAGGCATCAAATTGATAGAAATTTCTCCACTTTTCGACTTAAAATGAGTGAGTTATGGACGTTTTAATTTTGGGTGACGTTTCACACACTCATTATAAAATGGTCCAAAACTCTCTCGCCTTACCAAATTTTTAAATTGGATTTTTTTCGTTGAAAGAGAATTTGAAGTCCACTAATTTGTTAGAAATTTCACCACATTTGGACTTGAAAAGAGAGACTTATGGTGGTTTTAATTTTGGGTGACGTTTCACACACTCTTTTTAAGACGGACAACAACTCTCTCACCCCAACGATTTTTAAAACAAGATTTTTTTCCCCGGAAAGAGAATTTGAAGATTGGTAGAAATTTCACCAGTTTTGAACTTAAAGTCAGACAGTTACACAGGTTTTAATTTTGGATGACGTGTCGCACACTCTTTATAAAACGGACTACAACTCTCTCATCCCAACAAAATTTGAAATGAGATTTCTTTCGCAAGAAAAAGAATCTTAGGACCTCCGATTGGTAGAAATTTCACCACTTTTTGACTTCAAATGAGAGAGTTAGGGAAGTTTTAATTTTGGGTGACGTTTCACACACTCTTTTTAAAATGGACCAAAACTCTCTCATCCCACCGAATTTTTAAATGAGATTTTTTAACTTGAAAGAGAATTTGAAGGCATCTAATTGATAGAAATTTCTCCACTTTTCGACTTAAAATGAGTGAGTTATGGACGTTTTAATTTTGGGTGACGTTTCACACACTCATTATAAAATGGTCCAAAACTCTCTCGCCCTACCGAATTTTTAAATGGGATTTTTTTCGTTGAAAGAGAATTTGAAGTCCACTAATTTGTTAGAAATTTCACCACATTTGGACTTGAAAAGAGAGACTTATGGTGGTTTTAATTTTGGGTGACGTTTCGCACACTCTTTTTAGGACGGACAACAACTCTCTCACCCCAACGATTTTTAAAACAAGATTTTTTCCCCGGAAAGAGAATTTGAAGATTGGTAGAAATTTCACCACTTTTGAACTTAAAGTCAGAGAGTTACACAGGTTTTAATTTTGGATGACGTGTCGCACACTCTTTATAAAACGGACTACAACTCTCTCATCCCAACAAAATTTGAAATGAGATTTCTTTCCCAAGAAAAAGAATCTTAGGACCTCCGATTGGTAGAAATTTCACCACTTTTTGACTTCAAATGAGAGAGTTAGGGAAGTTTTAATTTTGGGTGACGTTTCACACACTCTTTTTAAAATGGACCAAAACTCTCTCATCCCACCGAATTTTTAAATGAGATTTTTTTACCTGAAAGAGAATTTGAAGGCATCTAATTGATAGAAATTTCTCCACTTTTCGACTTAAAATGAGTGAGTTATGGACGTTTTAATTTTGGGTGACGTTTCACACACTCATTATAAAATGGTCCAAAACTCTCTCGCCCTACCGAATTTTTAAATGGGATTTTTTTCGTTGAAAGAGAATTTGAAGTCCACTAATTTGTTAGAAATTTCACCACATTTGGACTTGAAAAGAGAGACTTATGGTGGTTTTAATTTTGGGTGACGTTTCGCACACTCTTTTTAAGACGGACAACAACTCTCTCACCTCAACGATTTTTAAAACAAGATTTTTTCCCCGGAAAGAGAATTTGAAGATTGGTAGAAATTTCACCACTTTTGAACTTAAAGTCAGAGAGTTACACAGGTTTTAATTTTGGATGACGTGTCGCACACTCTTTATAAAACGGACTACAACTCTCTCATCCCAAGAAAATTTGAAACGAGATTTCTTTCCCAAGAAAAAGAATCTTAGGACCTCCGATTGGTAGAAATTTCACCACTTTTTGACTTCAAATGAGAGAGTTAGGGAAGTTTTAATTTTGGGTGACGTTTCACACACTCTTTTTAAAATGGACCAAAACTCTCTCATCCCACCGAATTTTTAAATGAGATTTTTTTACCTGAAAGAGAATTTGAAGGCATCTAATTGATAGAAATTTCTCCACTTTTCGACTTAAAATGAGTGAGTTATGGACGTTTTAATTTTGGGTGACGTTTCACACACTCATTATAAAATGGTCCAAAACTCTCTCGCCCTACCGAATTTTTAAATGGGATTTTTTTCGTTGAAAGAGAATTTGAAGTCCACTAATTTGTTAGAAATTTCACCACATTTGGACTTGAAAAGAGAGACTTATGGTGGTTTTAATTTTGGGTGACGTTTCGCACACTCTTTTTAGGACGGACAACAACTCTCTCACCCCAACGATTTTTAAAACAAGATTTTTTTCCCCGGAAAGAGAATTTGAAGATTGTTAGAAATTTCACCACTTTTGAACTTAAAGTCAGACAGTTACACAGGTTTTAATTTTGGATGACGTGTCGAACACTCTTTATAAAACGGACTACAACTCTCTCATCCCAACAAAATTTGAAATGAGATTTCTTTCCCAAGAAAAAGAATCTTAGGACCTCCGATTGGTAGAAATTTCACCACTTTTTGACTTCAAATGAGAGAGTTAGGGAAGTTTTAATTTTGGGTGACGTTTCACACAATCTTTTTAAAATGGACCAAAACTCTCTCATCCCACCGAATTTTTAAATGAGATTTTTTTACCTGAAAGAGAATTTGAAGGCATCTAATTGATAGAAATTTCTCCACTTTTCGACTTAAAATGAGTGAGTTATGGACGTTTTAATTTTGGGTGACGTTTCACACACTCATTATAAAATGGTCCAAAACTCTCTCGCCCTACCGAATTTTTAAATGGGATTTTTTTCGTTGAAAGAGAATTTGAAGTCCACTAATTTGTTAGAAATTTCACCACATTTGGACTTGAAAAGAGAGACTTATGGTGGTTTTAATTTTGGGTGACGTTTCGCACACTCTTTTTAGGACGGACAACAACTCTCTCACCCCAACGATTTTTAAAACAAGATTTTTTCCCCGGAAAGAGAATTTGAAGATTGGTAGAAATTTCACCACTTTTGAACTTAAAGTCAGAGAGTTACACAGGTTTTAATTTTGGATGACGTGTCGCACACTCTTTATAAAACGGACTACAACTCTCTCATCCCAACAAAATTTGAAATGAGATTTCTTTCCCAAGAAAAAGAATCTTAGGACCTCCGATTGGTAGAAATTTCACCACTTTTTGACTTCAAATGAGAGAGTTAGGGAAGTTTTAATTTTGGCTGACGTTTCACACACTCTTTTTAAAATGGACCAAAACTCTCTCATCCCACCGAATTTTTAAATGAGATTTTTTTACCTGAAAGAGAATTTGAAGGCATCTAATTGATAGAAATTTCTCCACTTTTCGACTTAAAATGAGTGAGTTATGGACGTTTTAATTTTGGGTGACGTTTCACACACTCATTATAAAATGGTCCAAAACTCTCTCGCCCTACCGAATTTTTAAATGGGATTTTTTTCGTTGAAAGAGAATTTGAAGTCCACTAATTTGTTAGAAATTTCACCACATTTGGACTTGAAAAGAGAGACTTATGGTGGTTTTAATTTTGGGTGACGTTTCGCACACTCTTTTTAGGACGGACAACAACTCTCTCACCCCAACGATTTTTAAAACAAGATTTTTTCCCCGAAAAGAGAATTTGAAGATTGGTAGAAATTTCACCACTTTTGAACTTAAAGTCAGAGAGTTACACAGGTTTTAATTTTGGATGACGTGTCGCACACTCTTTATAAAACAGACTACAACTCTCTCATCCCAACAAAATTTGAAATGAGATTTCTTTCCCAAGAAAAAGAATCTTAGGACCTCCGATTGGTAGAAATTTCACCACTTTTTGACTTTAAATGAGAGAGTTAGGGAAGTTTTAATTTTGGGTGACGTTTCACACACTCTTTTTAAAATGGACCAAAACTCTCTCATCCCACCGAATTTTTAAATGAGATTTTTTTACTTGAAAGAGAATTTGAAGGCATCTAATTGATAGAAATTTCTCTACTTTTCGACTTAAAATGAGTGAGTTATGGACGTTTTAATTTTGGGTGACGTTTCACACACTCATTATAAAATGGTCCAAAACTCTCTCGCCCTACCGAATTTTTAAATGGGATTTTTTTCGTTGAAAGAGAATTCGAAGTCCACTAATTTGTTAGAAATTTCACCACATTTGGACTTGAAAAGAGAGACTTATGGTGGTTTTAATTTTGGGTGACGTTTCGCACACTCTTTTTAGGACGGACAACAACTCTCTCACCCCAACGATTTTTAAAACAAGATTTTTTCCCCGGAAAGAGAATTTGAAGATTGGTAGAAATTTCACCACTTTTGAACTTAAAGTCAGAGAGTTACACAGGTTTTAATTTTGGATGACGTGTCGAACACTCTTTATAAAACGGACTACAACTCTCTCATCCCAACAAAATTTGAAATGAGATTTCTTTCCCAAGAAAAAGAATCTTAGGACCTCCGATTGGTAGAAATTTCACCACTTTTTGACTTCAAATGAGAGAGTTAGGGAAGTTTTAATTTTGGGTGACGTTTCACACACTCTTTTTAAAATGGACCAAAACTCTCTCATCCCACCGAATTTTTAAATGAGATTTTTTTACCTGAAAGAGAATTTGAAGGCATCTAATTGATAGAAATTTCTCCACTTTTCGACTTAAAATGAGTGAGTTATGGACGTTTTAATTTTGGGTGACGTTTCACACACTCATTATAAAATGGTCCAAAACTCTCTCGCCCTACCGAATTTTTAAATGGGATTTTTTTCGTTGAAAGAGAATTTGAAGTCCACTAATTTGTTAGAAATTTCACCACATTTGGACTTGAAAAGAGAGACTTATGGTGGTTTTAATTTTGTGTGACGTTTCGCACACTCTTTTTAAGACGGACAACAACTCTCTCACCTCAACGATTTTTAAAACAAGATTTTTTCCCCGGAAAGAGAATTTGAAGATTGGTAGAAATTTCACCACTTTTGAACTTAAAGTCAGAGAGTTACACAGGTTTTAATTTTGGATGACGTGTCGCACACTCTTTATAAAACGGACTACAACTCTCTCATCCCAACAAAATTTGAAATGAGATTTCTTTCCCAAGAAAAAGAATCTTAGGACCTCCGATTGGTAGAAATTTCACCACTTTTTGACTTCAAATGAGAGAGTTAGGGAAGTTTTAATTTTGGGTGACGTTTCACACACTCTTTTTAAAATGGACCAAAACTCTCTCATCCCACCGAATTTTTAAATGAGATTTTTTTACCTGAAAGAGAATTTGAAGGCATCTAATTGATAGAAATTTCTCCACTTTTCGACTTAAAATGAGTGAGTTATGGACGTTTTAATTTTGGGTGACGTTTCACACACTCATTATAAAATGGTCCAAAACTCTCTCGCCCTACCGAATTTTTAAATGGGATTTTTTTCGTTGAAAGAGAATTTGAAGTCCACTAATTTGTTAGAAATTTCACCACATTTGGACTTGAAAAGAGAGACTTATGGTGGTTTTAATTTTGGGTGACGTTTCGCACACTCTTTTTAAGACGGACAACAACTCTCTCACCTCAACGATTTTTAAAACAAGATTTTTTCCCCGGAAAGAGAATTTGAAGATTGGTAGAAATTTCACCACTTTTGAACTTAAAGTCAGAGAGTTACACAGGTTTTAATTTTGGATGACGTGTCGCACACTCTTTATAAAACAGACTACAACTCTCTCATCCCAACAAAATTTGAAATGAGATTTCTTTCCCAAGAAAAATAATCTTAGGACCTCCGATTGGTAGAAATTTCACCACTTTTTGACTTCAAATGAGAGAGTTAGGGAAGTTTTAATTTTGGGTGACGTTTCACACACTCTTTTTAAAATTGACCAAAACTCTCTCATCTCACCGAATTTTTAAATGAGATTTTTTTACCTGAAAGAGAATTTGAAGGCATCTAATTGATAGAAATTTCTCCACTTTTCGACTTAAAATGAGTGAGTTATGGACGTTTTAATTTTGGGTGACGTTTCACACACTCATTATAAAATGGTCCAAAACTCTCTCGCCCTACCGAATTTTTAAATGGGATTTTTTTCGTTGAAAGAGAATTTGAAGTCCACTAATTTGTTAGAAATTTCACCACATTTGGACTTGAAAAGAGAGACTTATGGTGGTTTTAATTTTGGGTGACGTTTCGCACACTCTTTTTAAGACGGACAACAACTCTCTCACCCCAACAATTTTTAAAACAAGATTTTTTTCCCCGGAAAGAGAATTTGAAGATTGTTAGAAATTTCACCACTTTTGAACTTAAAGTCAGACAGTTACACAGGTTTTAATTTTGGATGACGTGTCGAACACTCTTTATAAAACGGACTACAACTCTCTCATCCCAACAAAATTTGAAATGAGATTTCTTTCCCAAGAAAAAGAATCTTAGGACCTCCGATTGGTAGATATTTCACCACTTTTTGACTTCAAATGAGAGAGTTAGGGAAGTTTTAATTTTGGGTGACGTTTCACACACTCTTTTTAAAATGGACCAAAACTCTCTCATCCCACCGAATTTTTAAATGAGATTTTTTTACTTGAAAGAGAATTTGAAGGCATCTAATTGATAGAAATTTCTCTACTTTTCGACTTAAAATGAGTGAGTTATGGACGTTTTAATTTTGGGTGACGTTTCACACACTCATTATAAAATGGTCCAAAACTCTCTCGCCCTACCGAATTTTTAAATGGGATTTTTTTCGTTGAAAGAGAATTCGAAGTCCACTAATTTGTTAGAAATTTCACCACATTTGGACTTGAAAAGAGAGACTTATGGTGGTTTTAATTTTGGGTGACGTTTCGCACACTCTTTTTAGGACGGACAACAACTCTCTCACCCCAACGATTTTTAAAACAAGATTTTTTCCCCGGAAAGAGAATTTGAAGATTGGCAGAAATTTCACCACTTTTGAACTTAAAGTCAGAGAGTTACACAGGTTTTAATTTTGGATGACGTGTCGCACACTCTTTATAAAACGGACTACAACTCTCTCATCCCAACAAAATTTGAAATGAGATTTCTTTCCCAAGAAAAAGAATCTTAGGACCTCCGATTGGTAGAAATTTCACCACTTTTTGACTTCAAATGAGAGAGTTAGGGAAGTTTTAATTTTGGGTGACGTTTCACACACTCTTTTTAAAATGGACCAAAACTCTCTCATCCCACCGAATTTTTAAATGAGATTTTTTTACCTGAAAGAGAATTTGAAGGCATCTAATTGATAGAAATTTCTCCACTTTTCGACTTAAAATGAGTGAGTTATGGACGTTTTAATTTTGGGTGACGTTTCACACACTCATTATAAAATCGTCCAAAACTCTCTCGCCCTACCGAATTTTTAAATGGGATTTTTTTCGTTGAAAGAGAATTTGAAGTCCACTAATTTGTTAGAAATTTCACCACATTTGGACTTGAAAAGAGAGACTTATGGTGGTTTTAATTTTGGGTGACGTTTCGCACACTCTTTTTAAGACGGACAACAACTCTCTCACCCCAACGATTTTTAAAACAAGATTTTTTTCCCCGGAAAGAGAATTTGAAGATTGTTAGAAATTTCACCACTTTTGAACTTAAAGTCAGACAGTTACACAGGTTTTAATTTTGGATGACGTGTCGAACACTCTTTATAAAACGGACTACAACTCTCTCATCCCAACAAAATTTGAAACGAGATTTCTTTCCCAAGAAAAAGAATCTTAGGACCTCCGATTGGTAGAAATTTCACCACTTTTTGACTTCAAATGAGAGAGTTAGGGAAGTTTTAATTTTGGGTGACGTTTCACACACTCTTTTTAAAATGGACCAAAACTCTCTCATCCCACCGAATTTTTAAATGAGATTTTTTTACCTGAAAGAGAATTTGAAGGCATCTAATTGATAGAAATTTCTCCACTTTTCGACTTAAAATGAGTGAGTTATGGACGTTTTAATTTTGGGTGACGTTTCACACACTCATTATAAAATGGTCCAAAACTCTCTCGCCTTACCAAATTTTTAAATTGGATTTTTTTCGTTGAAAGAGAATTTGAAGTCCACTAATTTGTTAGAAATTTCACCACATTTGGACTTGAAAAGAGAGACTTATGGTGGTTTTAATTTTGGGTGACGTTTCACACACTCTTTTTAAGACGGACAACAACTCTCTCACCCCAACGATTTTTAAAACAAGATTTTTTTCCCCGGAAAGAGAATTTGAAGATTGGTAGAAATTTCACCACTTTTGAACTTAAAGTCAGACAGTTACACAGGTTTTAATTTTGGATGACGTGTCGCACACTCTTTATAAAACGGACTACAACTCTCTCATCCCAACAAAATTTGAAATGAGATTTGTTTCGCAAGAAAAAGAATCTTAGGACCTCCGATTGGTAGAAATTTCACCACTTTTTGACTTCAAATGAGAGAGTTAGGGAAGTTTTAATTTTGGGTGACGTTTCACACACTCTTTTTAAAATGGACCAAAACTCTCTCATCCCACCGAATTTTTAAATGAGATTTTTTTACTTGAAAGAGAATTTGAAGGCATCTAATTAATAGAAATTTCTCCACTTTTCGACTTAAAATGAGTGAGTTATGGACGTTTTAATTTTGGGTGACGTTTCACACACTCATTATAAAATGGTCCAAAACTCTCTCGCCCTACCGAATTTTTAAATGGGATTTTTTTCGTTGAAAGAGAATTTGAAGTCAACTAATTTGTTAGAAATTTCACCACATTTGGACTTGAAAAGAGAGACTTATGGTGGTTTTAATTTTGGGTGACGTTTCGCACATTCTTTTTAGGACGGACAACAACTCTCTCACCCCAACGATTTTTAAAACAAGATTTTTTCCCCGGAAAGAGAATTTGAAGATTGGTAGAAATTTCACCACTTTTGAACTTAAAGTCAGAGAGTTACACAGGTTTTAATTTTGGATGACGTGTCGCACACTCTTTATAAAACGGACTACAACTCTCTCATCCCAACAAAATTTGAAATGAGATTTCTTTCCCAAGAAAAAGAATCTTAGGACCTCCGATTGGTAGAAATTTCACCACTTTTTGACTTCAAATGAGAGAGTTAGGGAAGTTTTAATTTTGGCTGACGTTTCACACACTCTTTTTAAAATGGACCAAAACTCTCTCATCCCACCGAATTTTTAAATGAGATTTTTTTACCTGAAAGAGAATTTGAAGGCATCTAATTGATAGAAATTTCTCCACTTTTCGACTTAAAATGAGTGAGTTATGGACGTTTTAATTTTGGGTGACGTTTCACACACTCATTATAAAATGGTCCAAAACTCTCTCGCCCTACCGAATTTTTAAATGGGATTTTTTTCGTTGAAAGAGAATTTGAAGTCCACTAATTTGTTAGAAATTTCACCACATTTGGACTTGAAAAGAGAGACTTATGGTGGTTTTAATTTTGTGTGACGTTTCGCACACTCTTTTTAGGACGGACAACAACTCTCTCACCCCAACGATTTTTAAAACAAGATTTTTTCCCCGGAAAGAGAATTTGAAGATTGGTAGAAATTTCACCACTTTTGAACTTAAAGTCAGAGAGTTACACAGGTTTTAATTTTGGATGACGTGTCGCACACTCTTTATAAAACGGACTACAACTCTCTCATCCCAACAAAATTTGAAATGAGATTTCTTTCCCAAGAAAAAGAATCTTAGGACCTCCGATTGGTAGAAATTTCACCACTTTTTGACTTCAAATGAGAGAGTTAGGGAAGTTTTAATTTTGGGTGACGTTTCACACACTCTTTTTAAAATGGACCAAAACTCTCTCATCCCACCGAATTTTTAAATGAGATTTTTTTACCTGAAAGAGAATTTGAAGGCATCTAATTGATAGAAATTTCTCCACTTTTCGACTTAAAATGAGTGAGTTATGGACGTTTTAATTTTGGGTGACGTTTCACACACTCATTATAAAATGGTCCAAAACTCTCTCGCCCTACCGAATTTTTAAATGGGATTTTTTTCGTTGAAAGAGAATTTGAAGTCCACTAATTTGTTAGAAATTTCACCACATTTGGACTTGAAAAGAGAGACTTATGGTGGTTTTAATTTTGGGTGACGTTTCGCACACTCTTTTTAAGACGGACAACAACTCTCTCACCTCAACGATTTTTAAAACAAGATTTTTTCCCCGGAAAGAGAATTTGAAGATTGGTAGAAATTTCACCACTTTTGAACTTAAAGTCAGAGAGTTACACAGGTTTTAATTTTGGATGACGTGTCGCACACTCTTTATAAAACGGACTACAACTCTCTCATCCCAACAAAATTTGAAACGAGATTTCTTTCCCAAGAAAAAGAATCTTAGGACCTCCGATTGGTAGAAATTTCACCACTTTTTGACTTCAAATGAGAGAGTTAGGGAAGTTTTAATTTTGGGTGACGTTTCACACACTCTTTTTAAAATGGACCAAAACTCTCTCATCCCACCGAATTTTTAAATGAGATTTTTTTACCTGAAAGAGAATTTGAAGGCATCTAATTGATAGAAATTTCTCCACTTTTCGACTTAAAATGAGTGAGTTATGGACGTTTTAATTTTGGGTGACGTTTCACACACTCATTATAAAATGGTCCAAAACTCTCTCGCCTTACCAAATTTTTAAATTGGATTTTTTTCGTTGAAAGAGAATTTGAAGTCCACTAATTTGTTAGAAATTTCACCACATTTGGACTTGAAAAGAGAGACTTATGGTGGTTTTAATTTTGGGTGACGTTTCACACACTCTTTTTAAGACGGACAACAACTCTCTCACCCCAACGATTTTTAAAACAAGATTTTTTTCCCCGGAAAGAGAATTTGAAGATTGGTAGAAATTTCACCACTTTTGAACTTAAAGTCAGACAGTTACACAGGTTTTAATTTTGGATGACGTGTCGCACACTCTTTATAAAACGGACTACAACTCTCTCATCCCAACAAAATTTGAAATGAGATTTCTTTCCCAAGAAAAAGAATCTTAGGACCTCCGATTGGTAGAAATTTCACCACTTTTTGACTTCAAATGAGAGAGTTAGGGAAGTTTTAATTTTGGCTGACGTTTCACACACTCTTTTTAAAATGGACCAAAACTCTCTCATCCCACCGAATTTTTAAAAGAGATTTTTTTACCTGAAAGAGAATTTGAAGGCATCTAATTGATAGAAATTTCTCCACTTTTCGACTTAAAATGAGTGAGTTATGGACGTTTTAATTTTGGGTGACGTTTCACACACTCATTATAAAATGGTCCAAAACTCTCTCGCCCTACCGAATTTTTAAATGGGATTTTTTTCGTTGAAAGAGAATTTGAAGTCCACTAATTTGTTAGAAATTTCACCACATTTGGACTTGAAAAGAGAGACTTATGGTGGTTTTAATTTTGTGTGACGTTTCGCACACTCTTTTTAGGATGGACAACAACTCTCTCACCCCAACGATTTTTAAAACAAATTTTTTCCCCGGAAAGAGAATTTGAAGATTGGTAGAAATTTCACCACTTTTGAACTTAAAGTCAGAGAGTTACACAGGTTTTAATTTTGGATGACGTGTCGCACACTCTTTATAAAACGGACTACAACTCTCTCATCCCAACAAAATTTGAAATGAGATTTCTTTCCCAAGAAAAAGAATCTTAGGACCTCCGATTGGTAGAAATTTCACCACTTTTTGACTTCAAATGAGAGAGTTAGGGAAGTTTTAATTTTGGGTGACGTTTCACACACTCTTTTTAAAATGGACCAAAACTCTCTCATCCCACCGAATTTTTAAATGAGATTTTTTTACCTGAAAGAGAATTTGAAGGCATCTAATTGATAGAAATTTCTCCACTTTTCGACTTAAAATGAGTGAGTTATGGACGTTTTAATTTTGGGTGACGTTTCACACACTCATTATAAAATGGTCCAAAACTCTCTCGCCCTACCGAATTTTTAAATGGGATTTTTTTCGTTGAAAGAGAATTTGAAGTCCACTAATTTGTTAGAAATTTCACCACATTTGGACTTGAAAAGAGAGACTTATGGTGGTTTTAATTTTGGGTGACGTTTCGCACACTCTTTTTAAGACGGACAACAACTCTCTCACCTCAACGATTTTTAAAACAAGATTTTTTCCCCGGAAAGAGAATTTGAAGATTGGTAGAAATTTCACCACTTTTGAACTTAAAGTCAGAGAGTTACACAGGTTTTAATTTTGGATGACGTGTCGCACACTCTTTATAAAACGGACTACAACTCTCTCATCCCAACAAAATTTGAAACGAGATTTCTTTCCCAAGAAAAAGAATCTTAGGACCTCCGATTGGTAGAAATTTCACCACTTTTTGACTTCAAATGAGAGAGTTAGGGAAGTTTTAATTTTGGGTGACGTTTCACACACTCTTTTTAAAATGGACCAAAACTCTCTCATCCCACCGAATTTTTAAATGAGATTTTTTTACCTGAAAGAGAATTTGAAGGCATCTAATTGATAGAAATTTCTCCACTTTTCGACTTAAAATGAGTGAGTTATGGACGTTTTAATTTTGGGTGACGTTTCACACACTCATTATAAAATGGTCCAAAACTCTCTCGCCTTACCAAATTTTTAAATTGGATTTTTTTCGTTGAAAGAGAATTTGAAGTCCACTAATTTGTTAGAAATTTCACCACATTTGGACTTGAAAAGAGAGACTTATGGTGGTTTTAATTTTGGGTGACGTTTCACACACTCTTTTTAAGACGGACAACAACTCTCTCACCCCAACGATTTTTAAAACAAGATTTTTTTCCCCGGAAAGAGAATTTGAAGATTGGTAGAAATTTCACCACTTTTGAACTTAAAGTCAGACAGTTACACAGGTTTTAATTTTGGATGACGTGTCGCACACTCTTTATAAAACGGACTACAACTCTCTCATCCCAACAAAATTTGAAATGAGATTTCTTTCCCAAGAAAAAGAATCTTAGGACCTCCGATTGGTAGAAATTTCACCACTTTTTGACTTCAAATGAGAGAGTTAGGGAAGTTTTAATTTTGGGTGACGTTTCACACACTCTTTTTAAAATGGACCAAAACTCTCTCATCCCACCGAATTTTTAAATGAGATTTTTTTACCTGAAAGAGAATTTGAAGGCATCTAATTGATAGAAATTTCTCCACTTTTCGACTTAAAATGAGTGAGTTATGGACGTTTTAATTTTGGGTGACGTTTCACACACTCATTATAAAATGGTCCAAAACTCTCTCGCCCTACCGAATTTTTAAATGGGATTTTTTTCGTTGAAAGAGAATTCGAAGTCCACTAATTTGTTAGAAATTTCACCACATTTGGACTTGAAAAGAGAGACTTATGGTGGTTTTAATTTTGGGTGACGTTTCGCACACTCTTTTTAAGACGGACAACAACTCTCTCACCTCAACGATTTTTAAAACAAGATTTTTTCCCCGGAAAGAGAATTTGAAGATTGGTAGAAATTTCACCACTTTTGAACTTAAAGTCAGAGAGTTACACAGGTTTTAATTTTGGATGACGTGTCGCACACTCTTTATAAAACGGACTACAACTCTCTCATCCCAACAAAATTTGAAACGAGATTTCTTTCCCAAGAAAAAGAATCTTAGGACCTCCGATTGGTAGAAATTTCACCACTTTTTGACTTCAAATGAGAGAGTTAGGGAAGTTTTAATTTTGGCTGACGTTTCACACACTCTTTTTAAAATGGACCAAAACTCTCTCATCCCACCGAATTTTTAAATGAGATTTTTTTACCTGAAAGAGAATTTGAAGGCATCTAATTGATAGAAATTTCTCCACTTTTCGACTTAAAATGAGTGAGTTATGGACGTTTTAATTTTGGGTGACGTTTCACACACTCATTATAAAATGGTCCAAAACTCTCTCGCCCTACCGAATTTTTAAATGGGATTTTTTTCGTTGAAAGAGAATTTGAAGTCTACTAATTTGTTAGAAATTTCACCACATTTGGACTTGAAAAGAGAGACTTATGGTGGTTTTAATTTTGTGTGACGTTTCGCACACTCTTTTTAGGACGGACAACAACTCTCTCACCCCAACGATTTTTAAAACAAGATTTTTTCCCCGGAAAGAGAATTTGAAGATTGGTAGAAATTTCACCACTTTTGAACTTAAAGTCAGAGAGTTACACAGGTTTTAATTTTGGATGACGTGTCGCACACTCTTTATAAAACGGACTACAACTCTCTCATCCCAACAAAATTTGAAATGAGATTTCTTTCCCAAGAAAAAGAATCTTAGGACCTCCGATTGGTAGAAATTTCACCACTTTTTGACTTCAAATGAGAGAGTTAGGGAAGTTTTAATTTTGGGTGACGTTTCACACACTCTTTTTAAAATGGACCAAAACTCTCTCATCCCACCGAATTTTTAAATGAGATTTTTTTACCTGAAAGAGAATTTGAAGGCATCTAATTGATAGAAATTTCTCCACTTTTCGACTTAAAATGAGTGAGTTATGGACGTTTTAATTTTGGGTGACGTTTCACACACTCATTATAAAATGGTCCAAAACTCTCTCGCCCTACCGAATTTTTAAATGGGATTTTTTTCGTTGAAAGAGAATTTGAAGTCCACTAATTTGTTAGAAATTTCACCACATTTGGACTTGAAAAGAGAGACTTATGGTGGTTTTAATTTTGGGTGACGTTTCGCACACTCTTTTTAAGACGGACAACAACTCTCTCACCTCAACGATTTTTAAAACAAGATTTTTTCCCCGGAAAGAGAATTTGAAGATTGGTAGAAATTTCACCACTTTTGAACTTAAAGTCAGAGAGTTACACAGGTTTTAATTTTGGATGACGTGTCGCACACTCTTTATAAAACGGACTACAACTCTCTCATCCCAACAAAATTTGAAACGAGATTTCTTTCCCAAGAAAAAGAATCTTAGGACCTCCGATTGGTAGAAATTTCACCACTTTTTGACTTCAAATGAGAGAGTTAGGGAAGTTTTAATTTTGGGTGACGTTTCACACACTCTTTTTAAAATGGACCAAAACTCTCTCATCCCACCGAATTTTTAAATGAGATTTTTTTACCTGAAAGAGAATTTGAAGGCATCTAATTGATAGAAATTTCTCCACTTTTCGACTTAAAATGAGTGAGTTATGGACGTTTTAATTTTGGGTGACGTTTCACACACTCATTATAAAATGGTCCAAAACTCTCTCGCCTTACCAAATTTTTAAATTGGATTTTTTTCGTTGAAAGAGAATTTGAAGTCCACTAATTTGTTAGAAATTTCACCACATTTGGACTTGAAAAGAGAGACTTATGGTGGTTTTAATTTTGGGTGACGTTTCACACACTCTTTTTAAGACGGACAACAATTCTCTCACCCCAACGATTTTTAAAACAAGATTTTTTTCCCCGGAAAGAGAATTTGAAGATTGGTAGAAATTTCACCACTTTTGAACTTAAAGTCAGACAGTTACACAGGTTTTAATTTTGGATGACGTGTCGCACACTCTTTATAAAACGGACTACAACTCTCTCATCCCAACAAAATTTGAAATGAGATTTCTTTCCCAAGAAAAAGAATCTTAGGACCTCCGATTGGTAGAAATTTCACCACTTTTTGACTTCAAATGAGAGAGTTAGGGAAGTTTTAATTTTGGCTGACGTTTCACACACTCTTTTTAAAATGGACCAAAACTCTCTCATCCCACCGAATTTTTAAAAGAGATTTTTTTACCTGAAAGAGAATTTGAAGGCATCTAATTGATAGAAATTTCTCCACTTTTCGACTTAAAATGAGTGAGTTATGGACGTTTTAATTTTGGGTGACGTTTCACACACTCATTATAAAATGGTCCAAAACTCTCTCGCCCTACCGAATTTTTAAATGGGATTTTTTTCGTTGAAAGAGAATTTGAAGTCCACTAATTTGTTAGAAATTTCACCACATTTGGACTTGAAAAGAGAGACTTATGGTGGTTTTAATTTTGTGTGACGTTTCGCACACTCTTTTTAGGACGGACAACAACTCTCTCACCCCAACGATTTTTAAAACAAATTTTTTCCCCGGAAAGAGAATTTGAAGATTGGTAGAAATTTCACCACTTTTGAACTTAAAGTCAGAGAGTTACACAGGTTTTAATTTTGGATGACGTGTCGCACACTCTTTATAAAACGGACTACAACTCTCTCATCCCAACAAAATTTGAAATGAGATTTCTTTCCCAAGAAAAAGAATCTTAGGACCTCCGATTGGTAGAAATTTCACCACTTTTTGACTTCAAATGAGAGAGTTAGGGAAGTTTTAATTTTGGGTGACGTTTCACACACTCTTTTTAAAATGGACCAAAACTCTCTCATCCCACCGAATTTTTAAATGAGATTTTTTTACCTGAAAGAGAATTTGAAGGCATCTAATTGATAGAAATTTCTCCACTTTTCGACTTAAAATGAGTGAGTTATGGACGTTTTAATTTTGGGTGACGTTTCACACACTCATTATAAAATGGTCCAAAACTCTCTCGCCCTACCGAATTTTTAAATGGGATTTTTTTCGTTGAAAGAGAATTTGAAGTCCACTAATTTGTTAGAAATTTCACCACATTTGGACTTGAAAAGAGAGACTTATGGTGGTTTTAATTTTGGGTGACGTTTCGCACACTCTTTTTAAGACGGACAACAACTCTCTCACCTCAACGATTTTTAAAACAAGATTTTTTCCCCGGAAAGAGAATTTGAAGATTGGTAGAAATTTCACCACTTTTGAACTTAAAGTCAGAGAGTTACACAGGTTTTAATTTTGGATGACGTGTCGCACACTCTTTATAAAACGGACTACAACTCTCTCATCCCAACAAAATTTGAAACGAGATTTCTTTCCCAAGAAAAAGAATCTTAGGACCTCCGATTGGTAGAAATTTCACCACTTTTTGACTTCAAATGAGAGAGTTAGGGAAGTTTTAATTTTGGGTGACGTTTCACACACTCTTTTTAAAATGGACCAAAACTCTCTCATCCCACCGAATTTTTAAATGAGATTTTTTTACCTGAAAGAGAATTTGAAGGCATCTAATTGATAGAAATTTCTCCACTTTTCGACTTAAAATGAGTGAGTTATGGACGTTTTAATTTTGGGTGACGTTTCACACACTCATTATAAAATGGTCCAAAACTCTCTCGCCTTACCAAATTTTTAAATTGGATTTTTTTCGTTGAAAGAGAATTTGAAGTCCACTAATTTGTTAGAAATTTCACCACATTTGGACTTGAAAAGAGAGACTTATGGTGGTTTTAATTTTGGGTGACGTTTCACACACTCTTTTTAAGACGGACAACAACTCTCTCACCCCAACGATTTTTAAAACAAGATTTTTTTCCCCGGAAAGAGAATTTGAAGATTGGTAGAAATTTCACCACTTTTGAACTTAAAGTCAGACAGTTACACAGGTTTTAATTTTGGATGACGTGTCGCACACTCTTTATAAAACGGACTACAACTCTCTCATCCCAACAAAATTTGAAATGAGATTTCTTTCCCAAGAAAAAGAATCTTAGGACCTCCGATTGGTAGAAATTTCACCACTTTTTGACTTCAAATGAGAGAGTTAGGGAAGTTTTAATTTTGGGTGACGTTTCACACACTCTTTTTAAAATGGACCAAAACTCTCTCATCCCACCGAATTTTTAAATGAGATTTTTTTACCTGAAAGAGAATTTGAAGGCATCTAATTGATAGAAATTTCTCCACTTTTCGACTTAAAATGAGTGAGTTATGGACGTTTTAATTTTGGGTGACGTTTCACACACTCATTATAAAATGGTCCAAAACTCTCTCGCCCTACCGAATTTTTAAATGGGATTTTTTTCGTTGAAAGAGAATTTGAAGTCCACTAATTTGTTAGAAATTTCACCACATTTGGACTTGAAAAGAGAGACTTATGGTGGTTTTAATTTTGGGTGACGTTTCGCACACTCTTTTTAAGACGGACAACAACTCTCTCACCTCAACGATTTTTAAAACAAGATTTTTTCCCCGGAAAGAGAATTTGGAGATTGGTAGAAATTTCACCACTTTTGAACTTAAAGTCAGAGAGTTACACAGGTTTTAATTTTGGATGACGTGTCGCACACTCTTTATAAAACGGACTACAACTCTCTCATCCCAACAAAATTTGAAACGAGATTTCTTTCCCAAGAAAAAGAATCTTAGGACCTCCGATTGGTAGAAATTTCACCACTTTTTGACTTCAAATGAGAGAGTTAGGGAAGTTTTAATTTTGGGTGACGTTTCACACACTCTTTTTAAAATTGACCAAAACTCTCTCATCCCACCGAATTTTTAAATGAGATTTTTTAACCTGAAAGAGAATTTGAAGGCATCTAATTGATAGAAATTTCTCCACTTTTCGACTTAAAATGAGTGAGTTATGGACGTTTTAATTTTGGGTGACGTTTCACACACTCATTATAAAATGGTCCTAAACTCTCTCGCCTTACCAAATTTTTAAATTGGATTTTTTTCGTTGAAAGAGAATTTGAAGTCCACTAATTTGTTAGAAATTTCACCACATTTGGACTTGAAAAGAGAGACTTATGGTGGTTTTAATTTTGGGTGACGTTTCACACACTCTTTTTAAGACGGACAACAACTCTCTCACCCCAACGATTTTTAAAACAAGATTTTTTTCCCCGGAAAGAGAATTTGAAGATTGGTAGAAATTTCACCACTTTTGAACTTAAAGTCAGACAGTTACACAGGTTTTAATTTTGGATGACGTGTCGCACACTCTTTATAAAACGGACTACAACTCTCTCATCCCAACAAAATTTGAAATGAGATTTGTTTCGCAAGAAAAAGAATCTTAGGACCTCCGATTGGTAGAAATTTCACCACTTTTTGACTTCAAATGAGAGAGTTAGGGAAGTTTTAATTTTGGGTGACGTTTCACACACTCTTTTTAAAATGGACCAAAACTCTCTCATCCCACCGAATTTTTAAATGAGATTTTTTTACTTGAAAGAGAATTTGAAGGCATCTAATTAATAGAAATTTCTCCACTTTTCGACTTAAAATGAGTGAGTTATGGACGTTTTAATTTTGGGTGACGTTTCACACACTCATTATAAAATGGTCCAAAACTCTCTCGCCCTACCGAATTTTTAAATGGGATTTTTTTCGTTGAAAGAGAATTTGAAGTCCACTAATTTGTTAGAAATTTCACCACATTTGGACTTGAAAAGAGAGACTTATGGTGGTTTTAATTTTGGGTGACGTTTCGCACACTCTTTTTAGGACGGACAACAACTCTCTCACCCCAACGATTTTTAAAACAAGATTTTTTCCCCGGAAAGAGAATTTGAAGATTGGTAGAAATTTCACCACTTTTGAACTTAAAGTCAGAGAGTTACACAGGTTTTAATTTTTGATGACGTGTCGCACACTCTTTATAAAACGGACTACAACTCTCTCATCCCAACAAAATTTGAAATGAGATTTCTTTCCCAAGAAAAAGAATCTTAGGACCTCCGATTAGTAGAAATTTCAGCACTTTTTGACTTCAAATGAGAGAGTTAGGGAAGTTTTAATTTTGGCTGACGTTTCACACACTCTTTTTAAAATGGACCAAAACTCTCTCATCCCACCGAATTTTTAAATGAGATTTTTTTACCTGAAAGAGAATTTGAAGGCATCTAATTGATAGAAATTTCTCCACTTTTCGACTTAAAATGAGTGAGTTATGGACGTTTTAATTTTGGGTGACGTTTCACACACTCATTATAAAATGGTCCAAAACTCTCTCGCCCTACCGAATTTTTAAATGGGATTTTTTTCGTTGAAAGAGAATTTGAAGTCCACTAATTTGTTAGAAATTTCACCACATTTGGACTTGAAAAGAGAGACTTATGGTGGTTTTAATTTTGTGTGACGTTTCGCACACTCTTTTTAGGACGGACAACAACTCTCTCACCCCAACGATTTTTAAAACAAGATTTTTTCCCCGGAAAGAGAATTTGAAGATTGGTAGAAATTTCACCACTTTTGAACTTAAAGTCAGAGAGTTACACAGGTTTTAATTTTGGATGACGTGTCGCACACTCTTTATAAAACGGACTACAACTCTCTCATCCCAACAAAATTTGAAATGAGATTTCTTTCCCAAGAAAAAGAATCTTAGGACCTCCGATTGGTAGAAATTTCACCACTTTTTGACTTCAAATGAGAGAGTTAGGGAAGTTTTAATTTTGGGTGACGTTTCACACACTCTTTTTAAAATGGACCAAAACTCTCTCATCCCACCGAATTTTTAAATGAGATTTTTTAACTTGAAAGAGAATTTGAAGGCATCTAATTGATAGAAATTTCTCCACTTTTCGACTTAAAATGAGTGAGTTATGGACGTTTTAATTTTGGGTGACGTTTCACACACTCATTATAAAATGGTCCAAAACTCTCTCGCCCTACCGAATTTTTAAATGGGATTTTTTTCGTTGAAAGAGAATTTGAAGTCCACTAATTTGTTAGAAATTTCACCACATTTGGACTTGAAAAGAGAGACTTATGGTGGTTTTAATTTTGGGTGACGTTTCGCACACTCTTTTTAGGACGGACAACAACTCTCTCACCCCAACGATTTTTAAAACAAGATTTTTTCCCCGAAAAGAGAATTTGAAAATTGGTAGAAATTTCACCACTTTTGAACTTAAAGTCAGAGAGTTACACAGGTTTTAATTTTGGATGACGTGTCGCACACTCTTTATAAAACGGACTACAACACTCTCATCCCAACAAAATTTGAAATGAGATTTCTTTCCCAAGAAAAAGAATCTTAGGACCTCCGATTGGTAGAAATTTCACCACTTTTTGACTTCAAATGAGAGAGTTAGGGAAGTTTTAATTTTGGGTGACGTTTCACACACTCTTTTTAAAATGGACCAAAACTCTCTCATCCCACCGAATTTTTAAATGAGATTTTTTTACGTGAAAGAGAATTTGAAGGCATCTAATTGATAGAAATTTCTCCACTTTTCGACTTAAAATGAGTGAGTTATGGACGTTTTAATTTTGGGTGACGTTTCACACACTCATTATAAAATGGTCCAAAACTCTCTCGCCCTACCGAATTTTTAAATGGGATTTTTTTCGTTGAAAGAGAATTTGAAGTCCACTAATTTGTTAGAAATTTCACCACATTTGGACTTGAAAAGAGAGACTTATGGTGGTTTTAATTTTGGGTGACGTTTCGCACACTCTTTTTAAGACGGACAACAACTCTCTCACCCTAACGATTTTTAAAACAAGTTTTTTTCCCCGGAAAGAGAATTTGAAGATTGGTAGAAATTTCACCACTTTTGAACTTAAAGTCAGAGAGTTACACAGGTTTTAATTTTGGATGACGTGTCGCACACTCTTTATAAAACGGACTACAACTCTCTCATCCCAACAAAATTTGAAATGAGATTTCTTTCCCAAGAAAAAGAATCTTAGGACCTCCGATTGGTAGAAATTTCACCACTTTTTGACTTCAAAGGAGAGAGTTAGGGAAGTTTTAATTTTGGCTGACGTTTCACACACTCTTTTTAAAATGGACCAAAACTCTCTCATCCCACCGAATTTTTAAATGAGATTTTTTTACCTGAAAGAGAATTTGAAGGCATCTAATTGATAGAAATTTCTCCACTTTTCGACTTAAAATGAGTGAGTTATGGACGTTTTAATTTTGGGTGACGTTTCACACACTCATTATAAAATGGTCCAAAACTCTCTCGCCCTACCGAATTTTTAAATGGGATTTTTTTCGTTGAAAGAGAATTTGAAGTCCACTAATTTGTTAGAAATTTCACCACATTTGGACTTGAAAAGAGAGACTTATGGTGGTTTTAATTTTGTGTGACGTTTCGCACACTCTTTTTAGGACGGACAACAACTCTCTCACCCCAACGATTTTTAAAACAAGATTTTTTCCCCGGAAAGAGAATTTGAAGATTGGTAGAAATTTCACCACTTTTGAACTTAAAGTCAGAGAGTTATACAGGTTTTAATTTTGGATGACGTGTCGCACACTCTTTATAAAACGGACTACAACTCTCTCATCCCAACAAAATTTGAAATGAGATTTCTTTCCCAAGAAAAAGAATCTTAGGACCTCCGATTGGTAGAAATTTCACCACTTTTTGACTTCAAATGAGAGAGTTAGGGAAGTTTTAATTTTGGGTGACGTTTCACACACTCTTTTTAAAATGGACCAAAACTCTCTCATCCCACCGAATTTTTAAATGAGATTTTTTTACCTGAAAGAGAATTTGAAGGCATCTAATTGATAGAAATTTCTCCACTTTTCGACTTAAAATGAGTGAGTTATGGACGTTTTAATTTTGGGTGACGTTTCACACACTCATTATAAAATGGTCCAAAACTCTCTCGCCCTACCGAATTTTTAAATGGGATTTTTTTCGTTGAAAGAGAATTTGAAGTCCACTAATTTGTTAGAAATTTCACCACATTTGGACTTGAAAAGAGAGACTTATGGTGGTTTTAATTTTGGGTGACGTTTCGCACACTCTTTTTAAGACGGACAACAACTCTCTCACCTCAACGATTTTTAAAACAAGATTTTTTCCCCGGAAAGAGAATTTGAAGATTGGTAGAAATTTCACCACTTTTGAACTTAAAGTCAGAGAGTTACACAGGTTTTAATTTTGGATGACGTGTCGCACACTCTTTATAAAACGGACTACAACTCTCTCATCCCAACAAAATTTGAAACGAGATTTCTTTCCCAAGAAAAAGAATCTTAGGACCTCCGATTGGTAGAAATTTCACCACTTTTTGACTTCAAATGAGAGAGTTAGGGAAGTTTTAATTTTGGGTGACGTTTCACACACTCTTTTTAAAATGGACCAAAACTCTCTCATCCCACCGAATTTTTAAATGAGATTTTTTTACCTGAAAGAGAATTTGAAGGCATCTAATTGATAGAAATTTCTCCACTTTTCGACTTAAAATGAGTGAGTTATGGACGTTTTAATTTTGGGTGACGTTTCACACACTCATTATAAAATGGTCCAAAACTCTCTCGCCTTACCAAATTTTTAAATTGGATTTTTTTCGTTGAAAGAGAATTTGAAGTCCACTAATTTGTTAGAAATTTCACCACATTTGGACTTGAAAAGAGAGACTTATGGTGGTTTTAATTTTGGGTGACGTTTCGCACACTCTTTTTAAGACGGACAACAACTCTCTCACCTCAACGATTTTTAAAACAAGATTTTTTCCCCGGAAAGAGAATTTGGAGATTGGTAGAAATTTCACCACTTTTGAACTTAAAGTCAGAGAGTTACACAGGTTTTAATTTTGGATGACGTGTCGCACACTCTTTATAAAACGGACTACAACTCTCTCATCCCAACAAAATTTGAAACGAGATTTCTTTCCCAAGAAAAAGAATCTTAGGACCTCCGATTGGTAGAAATTTCACCACTTTTTGACTTCAAATGAGAGAGTTAGGGAAGTTTTAATTTTGGGTGACGTTTCACACACTCTTTTTAAAATTGACCAAAACTCTCTCATCCCACCGAATTTTTAAATGAGATTTTTTAACCTGAAAGAGAATTTGAAGGCATCTAATTGATAGAAATTTCTCCACTTTTCGACTTAAAATGAGTGAGTTATGGACGTTTTAATTTTGGGTGACGTTTCACACACTCATTATAAAATGGTCCTAAACTCTCTCGCCTTACCAAATTTTTAAATTGGATTTTTTTCGTTGAAAGAGAATTTGAAGTCCACTAATTTGTTAGAAATTTCACCACATTTGGACTTGAAAAGAGAGACTTATGGTGGTTTTAATTTTGGGTGACGTTTCACACACTCTTTTTAAGACGGACAACAACTCTCTCACCCCAACGATTTTTAAAACAAGATTTTTTTCCCCGGAAAGAGAATTTGAAGATTGGTAGAAATTTCACCACTTTTGAACTTAAAGTCAGACAGTTACACAGGTTTTAATTTTGGATGACGTGTCGCACACTCTTTATAAAACGGACTACAACTCTCTCATCCCAACAAAATTTGAAATGAGATTTGTTTCGCAAGAAAAAGAATCTTAGGACCTCCGATTGGTAGAAATTTCACCACTTTTTGACTTCAAATGAGAGAGTTAGGGAAGTTTTAATTTTGGGTGACGTTTCACACACTCTTTTTAAAATGGACCAAAACTCTCTCATCCCACCGAATTTTTAAATGAGATTTTTTTACTTGAAAGAGAATTTGAAGGCATCTAATTAATAGAAATTTCTCCACTTTTCGACTTAAAATGAGTGAGTTATGGACGTTTTAATTTTGGGTGACGTTTCACACACTCATTATAAAATGGTCCAAAACTCTCTCGCCCTACCGAATTTTTAAATGGGATTTTTTTCGTTGAAAGAGAATTTGAAGTCCACTAATTTGTTAGAAATTTCACCACATTTGGACTTGAAAAGAGAGACTTATGGTGGTTTTAATTTTGGGTGACGTTTCGCACACTCTTTTTAGGACGGACAACAACTCTCTCACCCCAACGATTTTTAAAACAAGATTTTTTCCCCGGAAAGAGAATTTGAAGATTGGTAGAAATTTCACCACTTTTGAACTTAAAGTCAGAGAGTTACACAGGTTTTAATTTTTGATGACGTGTCGCACACTCTTTATAAAACGGACTACAACTCTCTCATCCCAACAAAATTTGAAATGAGATTTCTTTCCCAAGAAAAAGAATCTTAGGACCTCCGATTAGTAGAAATTTCAGCACTTTTTGACTTCAAATGAGAGAGTTAGGGAAGTTTTAATTTTGGCTGACGTTTCACACACTCTTTTTAAAATGGACCAAAACTCTCTCATCCCACCGAATTTTTAAATGAGATTTTTTTACCTGAAAGAGAATTTGAAGGCATCTAATTGATAGAAATTTCTCCACTTTTCGACTTAAAATGAGTGAGTTATGGACGTTTTAATTTTGGGTGACGTTTCACACACTCATTATAAAATGGTCCAAAACTCTCTCGCCCTACCGAATTTTTAAATGGGATTTTTTTCGTTGAAAGAGAATTTGAAGTCCACTAATTTGTTAGAAATTTCACCACATTTGGACTTGAAAAGAGAGACTTATGGTGGTTTTAATTTTGTGTGACGTTTCGCACACTCTTTTTAGGACGGACAACAACTCTCTCACCCCAACGATTTTTAAAACAAGATTTTTTCCCCGGAAAGAGAATTTGAAGATTGGTAGAAATTTCACCACTTTTGAACTTAAAGTCAGAGAGTTACACAGGTTTTAATTTTGGATGACGTGTCGCACACTCTTTATAAAACGGACTACAACTCTCTCATCCCAACAAAATTTGAAATGAGATTTCTTTCCCAAGAAAAAGAATCTTAGGACCTCCGATTGGTAGAAATTTCACCACTTTTTGACTTCAAATGAGAGAGTTAGGGAAGTTTTAATTTTGGGTGACGTTTCACACACTCTTTTTAAAATGGACCAAAACTCTCTCATCCCACCGAATTTTTAAATGAGATTTTTTAACTTGAAAGAGAATTTGAAGGCATCTAATTGATAGAAATTTCTCCACTTTTCGACTTAAAATGAGTGAGTTATGGACGTTTTAATTTTGGGTGACGTTTCACACACTCATTATAAAATGGTCCAAAACTCTCTCGCCCTACCGAATTTTTAAATGGGATTTTTTTCGTTGAAAGAGAATTTGAAGTCCACTAATTTGTTAGAAATTTCACCACATTTGGACTTGAAAAGAGAGACTTATGGTGGTTTTAATTTTGGGTGACGTTTCGCACACTCTTTTTAGGACGGACAACAACTCTCTCACCCCAACGATTTTTAAAACAAGATTTTTTCCCCGAAAAGAGAATTTGAAAATTGGTAGAAATTTCACCACTTTTGAACTTAAAGTCAGAGAGTTACACAGGTTTTAATTTTGGATGACGTGTCGCACACTCTTTATAAAACGGACTACAACTCTCTCATCCCAACAAAATTTGAAATGAGATTTCTTTCCCAAGAAAAAGAATCTTAGGACCTCCGATTGGTAGAAATTTCACCACTTTTTGACTTCAAATGAGAGAGTTAGGGAAGTTTTAATTTTGGGTGACGTTTCACACACTCTTTTTAAAATGGACCAAAACTCTCTCATCCCACCGAATTTTTAAATGAGATTTTTTTACGTGAAAGAGAATTTGAAGGCATCTAATTGATAGAAATTTCTCCACTTTTCGACTTAAAATGAGTGAGTTATGGACGTTTTAATTTTGGGTGACGTTTCACACACTCATTATAAAATGGTCCAAAACTCTCTCGCCCTACCGAATTTTTAAATGGGATTTTTTTCGTTGAAAGAGAATTTGAAGTCCACTAATTTGTTAGAAATTTCACCACATTTGGACTTGAAAAGAGAGACTTATGGTGGTTTTAATTTTGGGTGACGTTTCGCACACTCTTTTTAAGACGGACAACAACTCTCTCACCCTAACGATTTTTAAAACAAGTTTTTTTCCCCGGAAAGAGAATTTGAAGATTGGTAGAAATTTCACCACTTTTGAACTTAAAGTCAGAGAGTTACACAGGTTTTAATTTTGGATGACGTGTCGCACACTCTTTATAAAACGGACTACAACTCTCTCATCCCAACAAAATTTGAAATGAGATTTCTTTCCCAAGAAAAAGAATCTTAGGACCTCCGATTGGTAGAAATTTCACCACTTTTTGACTTCAAAGGAGAGAGTTAGGGAAGTTTTAATTTTGGCTGACGTTTCACACACTCTTTTTAAAATGGACCAAAACTCTCTCATCCCACCGAATTTTTAAATGAGATTTTTTTACCTGAAAGAGAATTTGAAGGCATCTAATTGATAGAAATTTCTCCACTTTTCGACTTAAAATGAGTGAGTTATGGACGTTTTAATTTTGGGTGACGTTTCACACACTCATTATAAAATGGTCCAAAACTCTCTCGCCCTACCGAATTTTTAAATGGGATTTTTTTCGTTGAAAGAGAATTTGAAGTCCACTAATTTGTTAGAAATTTCACCACATTTGGACTTGAAAAGAGAGACTTATGGTGGTTTTAATTTTGTGTGACGTTTCGCACACTCTTTTTAGGACGGACAACAACTCTCTCACCCCAACGATTTTTAAAACAAGATTTTTTCCCCGGAAAGAGAATTTGAAGATTGGTAGAAATTTCACCACTTTTGAACTTAAAGTCAGAGAGTTACACAGGTTTTAATTTTGGATGACGTGTCGCACACTCTTTATAAAACGGACTACAACTCTCTCATCCCAACAAAATTTGAAATGAGATTTCTTTCCCAAGAAAAAGAATCTTAGGACCTCCGATTGGTAGAAATTTCACCACTTTTTGACTTCAAATGAGAGAGTTAGGGAAGTTTTAATTTTGGGTGACGTTTCACACACTCTTTTTAAAATGGACCAAAACTCTCTCATCCCACCGAATTTTTAAATGAGATTTTTTTACCTGAAAGAGAATTTGAAGGCATCTAATTGATAGAAATTTCTCCACTTTTCGACTTAAAATGAGTGAGTTATGGACGTTTTAATTTTGGGTGACGTTTCACACACTCATTATAAAATGGTCCAAAACTCTCTCGCCCTACCGAATTTTTAAATGGGATTTTTTTCGTTGAAAGAGAATTTGAAGTCCACTAATTTGTTAGAAATTTCATCACATTTGGACTTGAAAAGAGAGACTTATGGTGGTTTTAATTTTGGGTGACGTTTCGCACACTCTTTTTAAGACGGACAACAACTCTCTCACCTCAACGATTTTTAAAACAAGATTTTTTCCCCGGAAAGAGAATTTGAAGATTGGTAGAAATTTCACCACTTTTGAACTTAAAGTCAGAGAGTTACACAGGTTTTAATTTTGGATGACGTGTCGCACACTCTTTATAAAACGGACTACAACTCTCTCATCCCAACAAAATTTGAAACGAGATTTCTTTCCCAAGAAAAAGAATCTTAGGACCTCCGATTGGTAGAAATTTCACCACTTTTTGACTTCAAATGAGAGAGTTAGGGAAGTTTTAATTTTGGGTGACGTTTCACACACTCTTTTTAAAATGGACCAAAACTCTCTCATCCCACCGAATTTTTAAATGAGATTTTTTTACCTGAAAGAGAATTTGAAGGCATCTAATTGATAGAAATTTCTCCACTTTTCGACTTAAAATGAGTGAGTTATGGACGTTTTAATTTTGGGTGACGTTTCACACACTCATTATAAAATGGTCCAAAACTCTCTCGCCTTACCAAATTTTTAAATTGGATTTTTTTCGTTGAAAGAGAATTTGAAGTCCACTAATTTGTTAGAAATTTCACCACATTTGGACTTGAAAAGAGAGACTTATGGTGGTTTTAATTTTGGGTGACGTTTCACACACTCTTTTTAAGACGGACAACAACTCTCTCACCGCAACGATTTTTAAAACAAGATTTTTTTCCCCGGAAAGAGAATTTGAAGATTGGTAGAAATTTCACCACTTTTGAACTTAAAGTCAGACAGTTACACAGGTTTTAATTTTGGATGACGTGTCGCACACTCTTTATAAAACGGACTACAACTCTCTCATCCCAACAAAATTTGAAATGAGATTTCTTTCCCAAGAAAAAGAATCTTAGGACCCCCGATTGGTAGAAATTTCACCACTTTTTGACTTCAAATGAGAGAGTTAGGGAAGTTTTAATTTTGGCTGACGTTTCACACACTCTTTTTAAAATGGACCAAAACTCTCTCATCCCACCGAATTTTTAAAAGAGATTTTTTTACCTGAAAGAGAATTTGAAGGCATCTAATTGATAGAAATTTCTCCACTTTTCGACTTAAAATGAGTGAGTTATGGACGTTTTAATTTTGGGTGACGTTTCACACACTCATTATAAAATGGTCCAAAACTCTCTCGCCCTACCGAATTTTTAAATGGGATTTTTTTCGTTGAAAGAAAATTTGAAGTCCACTAATTTGTTAGAAATTTCACCACATTTGGACTTGAAAAGAGAGACTTATGGTGGTTTTAATTTTGTGTGACGTTTCGCACACTCTTTTTAGGACGGACAACAACTCTCTCACCCCAACGATTTTTAAAACAAATTTTTTCCCCGGAAAGAGAATTTGAAGATTGGTAGAAATTTCACCACTTTTGAACTTAAAGTCAGAGAGTTACACAGGTTTTAATTTTGGATGACGTGTCGCACACTCTTTATAAAACGGACTACAACTCTCTCATCCCAACAAAATTTGAAATGAGATTTGTTTCCCAAGAAAAAGAATCTTAGGACCTCCGATTGGTAGAAATTTCACCACTTTTTGACTTCAAATGAGAGAGTTAGGGAAGTTTTAATTTTGGGTGACGTTTCACACACTCTTTTTAAAATGGACCAAAACTCTCTCATCCCACCGAATTTTTAAATGAGATTTTTTTACGTGAAAGAGAATTTGAAGGCATCTAATTGATAGAAATTTCTCCACTTTTCGACTTAAAATGAGTGAGTTATGGACGTTTTAATTTTGGGTGACGTTTCACACACTCATTATAAAATGGTCCAAAACTCTCTCGCCCTACCGAATTTTTAAATGGGATTTTTTTCGTTGAAAGAGAATTTGAAGTCCACTAATTTGTTAGAAATTTCACCACATTTGGACTTGAAAAGAGAGACTTATGGTGGTTTTAATTTTGGGTGACGTTTCGCACACTCTTTTTAAGACGGACAACAACTCTCTCACCCTAACGATTTTTAAAACAAGTTTTTTTCCCCGGAAAGAGAATTTGAAGATTGGTAGAAATTTCACCACTTTTGAACTTAAAGTCAGAGAGTTACACAGGTTTTAATTTTGGATGACGTGTCGCACACTCTTTATAAAACGGACTACAACTCTCTCATCCCAACAAAATTTGAAATGAGATTTCTTTCCCAAGAAAAAGAATCTTAGGACCTCCGATTGGTAGAAATTTCACCACTTTTTGACTTCAAAGGAGAGAGTTAGGGAAGTTTTAATTTTGGCTGACGTTTCACACACTCTTTTTAAAATGGACCAAAACTCTCTCATCCCACCGAATTTTTAAATGAGATTTTTTTACCTGAAAGAGAATTTGAAGGCATCTAATTGATAGAAATTTCTCCACTTTTCGACTTAAAATGAGTGAGTTATGGACGTTTTAATTTTGGGTGACGTTTCACACACTCATTATAAAATGGTCCAAAACTCTCTCGCCCTACCGAATTTTTAAATGGGATTTTTTTCGTTGAAAGAGAATTTGAAGTCCACTAATTTGTTAGAAATTTCACCACATTTGGACTTGAAAAGAGAGACTTATGGTGGTTTTAATTTTGTGTGACGTTTCGCACACTCTTTTTAGGACGGACAACAACTCTCTCACCCCAACGATTTTTAAAACAAGATTTTTTCCCCGGAAAGAGAATTTGAAGATTGGTAGAAATTTCACCACTTTTGAACTTAAAGTCAGAGAGTTACACAGGTTTTAATTTTGGATGACGTGTCGCACACTCTTTATAAAACGGACTACAACTCTCTCATCCCAACAAAATTTGAAATGAGATTTCTTTCCCAAGAAAAAGAATCTTAGGACCTCCGATTGGTAGAAATTTCACCACTTTTTGACTTCAAATGAGAGAGTTAGGGAAGTTTTAATTTTGGGTGACGTTTCACACACTCTTTTTAAAATGGACCAAAACTCTCTCATCCCACCGAATTTTTAAATGAGATTTTTTTACCTGAAAGAGAATTTGAAGGCATCTAATTGATAGAAATTTCTCCACTTTTCGACTTAAAATGAGTGAGTTATGGACGTTTTAATTTTGGGTGACGTTTCACACACTCATTATAAAATGGTCCAAAACTCTCTCGCCCTACCGAATTTTTAAATGGGATTTTTTTCGTTGAAAGAGAATTTGAAGTCCACTAATTTGTTAGAAATTTCACCACATTTGGACTTGAAAAGAGAGACTTATGGTGGTTTTAATTTTGGGTGACGTTTCGCACACTCTTTTTAAGACGGACAACAACTCTCTCACCTCAACGATTTTTAAAACAAGATTTTTTCCCCGGAAAGAGAATTTGAAGATTGGTAGAAATTTCACCACTTTTGAACTTAAAGTCAGAGAGTTACACAGGTTTTAATTTTGGATGACGTGTCGCACACTCTTTATAAAACGGACTACAACTCTCTCATCCCAACAAAATTTGAAACGAGATTTCTTTTCCAAGAAAAAGAATCTTAGGACCTCCGATTGGTAGAAATTTCACCACTTTTTGACTTCAAATGAGAGAGTTAGGGAAGTTTTAATTTTGGGTGACGTTTCACACACTCTTTTTAAAATGGACCAAAACTCTCTCATCCCACCGAATTTTTAAATGAGATTTTTTTACCTGAAAGAGAATTTGAAGGCATCTAATTGATAGAAATTTCTCCACTTTTCGACTTAAAATGAGTGAGTTATGGACGTTTTAATTTTGGGTGACGTTTCACACACTCATTATAAAATGGTCCAAAACTCTCTCGCCTTACCAAATTTTTAAATTGGATTTTTTTCGTTGAAAGAGAATTTGAAGTCCACTAATTTGTTAGAAATTTCACCACATTTGGACTTGAAAAGAGAGACTTATGGTGGTTTTAATTTTGGGTGACGTTTCACACACTCTTTTTAAGACGGACAACAACTCTCTCACCGCAACGATTTTTAAAACAAGATTTTTTTCCCCGGAAAGAGAATTTGAAGATTGGTAGAAATTTCACCACTTTTGAACTTAAAGTCAGACAGTTACACAGGTTTTAATTTTGGATGACGTGTCGCACACTCTTTATAAAACGGACTACAACTCTCTCATCCCAACAAAATTTGAAATGAGATTTCTTTCCCAAGAAAAAGAATCTTAGGACCTCCGATTGGTAGAAATTTCACCACTTTTTGACTTCAAATGAGAGAGTTAGGGAAGTTTTAATTTTGGCTGACGTTTCACACACTCTTTTTAAAATGGACCAAAACTCTCTCATCCCACCGAATTTTTAAAAGAGATTTTTTTACCTGAAAGAGAATTTGAAGGCATCTAATTGATAGAAATTTCTCCACTTTTCGACTTAAAATGAGTGAGTTATGGACGTTTTAATTTTGGGTGACGTTTCACACACTCATTATAAAATGGTCCAAAACTCTCTCGCCCTACCGAATTTTTAAATGGGATTTTTTTCGTTGAAAGAGAATTTGAAGTCCACTAATTTGTTAGAAATTTCACCACATTTGGACTTGAAAAGAGAGACTTATGGTGGTTTTAATTTTGTGTGACGTTTCGCACACTCTTTTTAGGACGGACAACAACTCTCTCACCCCAACGATTTTTAAAACAAATTTTTTCCCCGGAAAGAGAATTTGAAGATTGGTAGAAATTTCACCACTTTTGAACTTAAAGTCAGAGAGTTACACAGGTTTTAATTTTGGATGACGTGTCGCACACTCTTTATAAAACGGACTACAACTCTCTCATCCCAACAAAATTTGAAATGAGATTTCTTTCCCAAGAAAAAGAATCTTAGGACCTCCGATTGGTAGAAATTTCACCACTTTTTGACTTCAAATGAGAGAGTTAGGGAAGTTTTAATTTTGGGTGACGTTTCACACACTCTTTTTAAAATGGACCAAAACTCTCTCATCCCACCGAATTTTTAAATGAGATTTTTTTACCTGAAAGAGAATTTGAAGGCATCTAATTGATAGAAATTTCTCCACTTTTCGACTTAAAATGAGTGAGTTATGGACGTTTTAATTTTGGGTGACGTTTCACACACTCATTATAAAATGGTCCAAAACTCTCTCGCCCTACCGAATTTTTAAATGGGATTTTTTTCGTTGAAAGAGAATTTGAAGTCCACTAATTTGTTAGAAATTTCACCACATTTGGACTTGAAAAGAGAGACTTATGGTGGTTTTAATTTTGGGTGACGTTTCGCACACTCTTTTTAAGACGGACAACAACTCTCTCACCTCAACGATTTTTAAAACAAGATTTTTTCCCCGGAAAGAGAATTTGAAGATTGGTAGAAATTTCACCACTTTTGAACTTAAAGTCAGAGAGTTACACAGGTTTTAATTTTGGATGACGTGTCGCACACTCTTTATAAAACGGACTACAACTCTCTCATCCCAACAAAATTTGAAACGAGATTTCTTTCCCAAGAAAAAGAATCTTAGGACCTCCGATTGGTAGAAATTTCACCACTTTTTGACTTCAAATGAGAGAGTTAGGGAAGTTTTAATTTTGGGTGACGTTTCACACACTCTTTTTAAAATGGACCAAAACTCTCTCATCCCACCGAATTTTTAAATGAGATTTTTTTACCTGAAAGAGAATTTGAAGGCATCTAATTGATAGAAATTTCTCCACTTTTCGACTTAAAATGAGTGAGTTATGGACGTTTTAATTTTGGGTGACGTTTCACACACTCATTATAAAATGGTCCAAAACTCTCTCGCCTTACCAAATTTTTAAATTGGATTTTTTTCGTTGAAAGAGAATTTGAAGTCCACTAATTTGTTAGAAATTTCACCACATTTGGACTTGAAAAGAGAGACTTATGGTGGTTTTAATTTTGGGTGACGTTTCACACACTCTTTTTAAGACGGACAACAACTCTCTCACCCCAACGATTTTTAAAACAAGATTTTTTTCCCCGGAAAGAGAATTTGAAGATTGGTAGAAATTTCACAACTTTTGAACTTAAAGTCAGACAGTTACACAGGTTTTAATTTTGGATGACGTGTCGCACACTCTTTATAAAACGGACTACAACTCTCTCATCCCAACAAAATTTGTAATGAGATTTCTTTCCCAAGAAAAAGAATCTTAGGACCCCCGATTGGTAGAAATTTCACCACTTTTTGACTTCAAATGAGAGAGTTAGGGAAGTTTTAATTTTGGGTGACGTTTCACACACTCTTTTTAAAATGGACCAAAACTCTCTCATCCCACCGAATTTTTAAATGAGATTTTTTTACCTGAAAGAGAATTTGAAGGCATCTAATTGATAGAAATTTCTCCACTTTTCGACTTAAAATGAGTGAGTTATGGACGTTTTAATTTTGGGTGACGTTTCACACACTCATTATAAAATGGTCCAAAACTCTCTCGCCCTACCGAATTTTTAAATGGGATTTTTTTCGTTGAAAGAGAATTTGAAGTCCACTAATTTGTTAGAAATTTCACCACATTTGGACTTGAAAAGAGAGACTTATGGTGGTTTTAATTTTGGGTGACGTTTCGCACACTCTTTTTAAGACGGACAACAACTCTCTCACCTCAACGATTTTTAAAACAAGATTTTTTCCCCGGAAAGAGAATTTGAAGATTGGTAGAAATTTCACCACTTTTGAACTTAAAGTCAGAGAGTTACACAGGTTTTAATTTTGGATGACGTGTCGCACACTCTTTATAAAACGGACTACAACTCTCTCATCCCAACAAAATTTGAAACGAGATTTCTTTCCCAAGAAAAAGAATCTTAGGACCTCCGATTGGTAGAAATTTCACCACTTTTTGACTTCAAATGAGAGAGTTAGGGAAGTTTTAATTTTGGGTGACGTTTCACACACTCTTTTTAAAATTGACCAAAACTCTCTCATCCCACCGAATTTTTAAATGAGATTTTTTTAC
Organism: Tasmannia lanceolata; assembly: GCF_043159265.1. Lineage (NCBI taxonomy): Eukaryota > Viridiplantae > Streptophyta > Magnoliopsida > Canellales > Winteraceae > Tasmannia > Tasmannia lanceolata. Next base: position 2,501,760 of record NW_027518713.1, on the reverse strand, counting down.
CTAAAAGAGAATTTGAAGGCATCTAATTGATAGAAATTTCTCCACTTTTCGACTTAAAATGAGTGAGTTATGGACGTTTTAATTTTGGGTGACGTTTCACACACTCATTATAAAATGGTCCAAAACTCTCTCGCCCTACCGAATTTTTAAATGGGATTTTTTTCGTTGAAAGAGAATTTGAAGTCCACTAATTTGTTAGAAATTTCACCACATTTGGACTTGAAAAGAGAGACTTATGGTGGTTTTAATTTTGGGTGACGTTTCGCACACTCTTTTTAAGACGGACAACAACTCTCTCACCTCAACGATTTTTAAAACAAGATTTTTTCCCCGGAAAGAGAATTTGAAGATTGGTAGAAATTTCACCACTTTTGAACTTAAAGTCAGAGAGTTACACAGGTTTTAATTTTGGATGACGTGTCGCACACTCTTTATAAAACGGACTACAACTCTCTCATCCCAACAAAATTTGAAACGAGATTTCTTTCCCAAGAAAAAGAATCTTAGGACCTCCGATTGGTAGAAATTTCACCACTTTTTGACTTCAAATGAGAGAGTTAGGGAAGTTTTAATTTTGGGTGACGTTTCACACACTCTTTTTAAAATGGACCAAAACTCTCTCATCCCACCGAATTTTTAAATGAGATTTTTTTACCTGAAAGAGAATTTGAAGGCATCTAATTGATAGAAATTTCTCCACTTTTCGACTTAAAATGAGTGAGTTATGGACGTTTTAATTTTGGGTGACGTTTCACACACTCATTATAAAATGGTCCAAAACTCTCTCGCCTTACCAAATTTTTAAATTGGATTTTTTTCGTTGAAAGAGAATTTGAAGTCCACTAATTTGTTAGAAATTTCACCACATTTGGACTTGAAAAGAGAGACTTATGGTGGTTTTAATTTTGGGTGACGTTTCACACACTCTTTTTAAGACGGACAACAACTCTCTCACCCCAACGATTTTTAAAACAAGATTTTTTTCCCCGGAAAGAGAATTTGAAGATTGGTAGAAATTTCACCACTTTTGAACTTAAAGTCAGACAGTTACACAGGTTTTAATTTTGGATGACGTGTCGCACACTCTTTATAAAACGGACTACAACTCTCTCATCCCAACAAAATTTGAAATGAGATTTCTTTCCCAAGAAAAAGAATCTTAGGACCTCCGATTGGTAGAAATTTCACCACTTTTTGACTTCAAATGAGAGAGTTAGGGAAGTTTTAATTTTGGGTGACGTTTCACACACTCTTTTTAAAATGGACCAAAACTCTCTCATCCCACCGAATTTTTAAATGAGATTTTTTTACCTGAAAGAGAATTTGAAGGCATCTAATTGATAGAAATTTCTCCACTTTTCGACTTAAAATGAGTGAGTTATGGACGTTTTAATTTTGGGTGACGTTTCACACACTCATTATAAAATGGTCCAAAACTCTCTCGCCCTACCGAATTTTTAAATGGGATTTTTTTCGTTGAAAGAGAATTTGAAGTCCACTAATTTGTTAGAAATTTCACCACATTTGGACTTGAAAAGAGAGACTTATGGTGGTTTTAATTTTGGGTGACGTTTCGCACACTCTTTTTAAGACGGACAACAACTCTCTCACCTCAACGATTTTTAAAACAAGATTTTTTCCCCGGAAAGAGAATTTGAAGATTGGTAGAAATTTCACCACTTTTGAACTTAAAGTCAGAGAGTTACACAGGTTTTAATTTTGGATGACGTGTCGCACACTCTTTATAAAACGGACTACAACTCTCTCATCCCAACAAAATTTGAAACGAGATTTCTTTCCCAAGAAAAAGAATCTTAGGACCTCCGATTGGTAGAAATTTCACCACTTTTTGACTTCAAATGAGAGAGTTAGGGAAGTTTTAATTTTGGGTGACGTTTCACACACTCTTTTTAAAATTGACCAAAACTCTCTCATCCCACCGAATTTTTAAATGAGATTTTTTTACCTAAAAGAGAATTTGAAGGCATCTAATTGATAGAAATTTCTCCACTTTTCGACTTAAAATGAGTGAGTTATGGACGTTTTAATTTTGGGTGACGTTTCACACACTCATTATAAAATGGTCCTAAACTCTCTCGCCTTACCAAATTTTTAAATTGGATTTTTTTCGTTGAAAGAGAATTTGAAGTCCACTAATTTGTTAGAAATTTCACCACATTTGGACTTGAAAAGAGAGACTTATGGTGGTTTTAATTTTGGGTGACGTTTCACACACTCTTTTTAAGACGGACAACAACTCTCTCACCCCAACGATTTTTAAAACAAGATTTTTTTCCCTGGAAAGAGAATTTGAAGATTGGTAGAAATTTCACCACTTTTGAACTTAAAGTCAGACAGTTACACAGGTTTTAATTTTGGATGACGTGTCGCACACTCTTTATAAAACGGACTACAACTCTCTCATCCCAACAAAATTTGAAATGAGATTTCTTTCCCAAGAAAAAGAATCTTAGGACCTCCGATTGGTAGAAATTTCACCACTTTTTGACTTCAAATGAGAGAGTTAGGGAAGTTTTAATTTTGGGTGACGTTTCACACACTCTTTTTAAAATGGACCAAAACTCTCTCATCCCACCGAATTTTTAAATGAGATTTTTTTACCTGAAAGAGAATTTGAAGGCATCTAATTGATAGAAATTTCTCCACTTTTCGACTTAAAATGAGTGAGTTATGGACGTTTTAATTTTGGGTGACGTTTCACACACTCATTATAAAATGGTCCAAAACTCTCTCGCCCTACCGAATTTTTAAATGGGATTTTTTTCGTTGAAAGAGAATTTGAAGTCCACTAATTTGTTAGAAATTTCACCACATTTGGACTTGAAAAGAGAGACTTATGGTGGTTTTAATTTTGGGTGACGTTTCGCACACTCTTTTTAAGACGGACAACAACTCTCTCACCTCAACGATTTTTAAAACAAGATTTTTTCCCCGGAAAGAGAATTTGAAGATTGGTAGAAATTTCACCACTTTTGAACTTAAAGTCAGAGAGTTACACAGGTTTTAATTTTGGATGACGTGTCGCACACTCTTTATAAAACGGACTACAACTCTCTCATCCCAACAAAATTTGAAACGAGATTTCTTTCCCAAGAAAAAGAATCTTAGGACCTCCGATTGGTAGAAATTTCACCACTTTTTGACTTCAAATGAGAGAGTTAGGGAAGTTTTAATTTTGGGTGACGTTTCACACACTCTTTTTAAAATGGACCAAAACTCTCTCATCCCACCGAATTTTTAAATGAGATTTTTTTACCTGAAAGAGAATTTGAAGGCATCTAATTGATAGAAATTTCTCCACTTTTCGACTTAAAATGAGTGAGTTATGGACGTTTTAATTTTGGGTGACGTTTCACACACTCATTATAAAATGGTCCAAAACTCTCTCGCCTTACCAAATTTTTAAATTGGATTTTTTTCGTTGAAAGAGAATTTGAAGTCCACTAATTTGTTAGAAATTTCACCACATTTGGACTTGAAAAGAGAGACTTATGGTGGTTTTAATTTTGGGTGACGTTTCACACACTCTTTTTAAGACGGACAACAACTCTCTCACCCCAACGATTTTTAAAACAAGATTTTTTTCCCCGGAAAGAGAATTTGAAGATTGGTAGAAATTTCACCACTTTTGAACTTAAAGTCAGACAGTTACACAGGTTTTAATTTTGGATGACGTGTCGCACACTCTTTATAAAACGGACTACAACTCTCTCATCCCAACAAAATTTGAAATGAGATTTCTTTCCCAAGAAAAAGAATCTTAGGACCCCCGATTGGTAGAAATTTCACCACTTTTTGACTTCAAATGAGAGAGTTAGGGAAGTTTTAATTTTGGGTGACGTTTCACACACTCTTTTTAAAATGGACCAAAACTCTCTCATCCCACCGAATTTTTAAATGAGATTTTTTTACCTGAAAGAGAATTTGAAGGCATCTAATTGATAGAAATTTCTCCACTTTTCGACTTAAAATGAGTGAGTTATGGACGTTTTAATTTTGGGTGACGTTTCACACACTCATTATAAAATGGTCCAAAACTCTCTCGCCCTACCGAATTTTTAAATGGGATTTTTTTCGTTGAAAGAGAATTTGAAGTCCACTAATTTGTTAGAAATTTCACCACATTTGGACTTGAAAAGAGAGACTTATGGTGGTTTTAATTTTGGGTGACGTTTCGCACACTCTTTTTAAGACGGACAACAACTCTCTCACCTCAACGATTTTTAAAACAAGATTTTTTCCCCGGAAAGAGAATTTGAAGATTGGTAGAAATTTCACCACTTTTGAACTTAAAGTCAGAGAGTTACACAGGTTTTAATTTTGGATGACGTGTCGCACACTCTTTATAAAACGGACTACAACTCTCTCATCCCAACAAAATTTGAAACGAGATTTCTTTCCCAAGAAAAAGAATCTTAGGACCTCCGATTGGTAGAAATTTCACCACTTTTTGACTTCAAATGAGAGAGTTAGGGAAGTTTTAATTTTGGGTGACGTTTCACACACTCTTTTTAAAATTGACCAAAACTCTCTCATCCCACCGAATTTTTAAATGAGATTTTTTTACCTAAAAGAGAATTTGAAGGCATCTAATTGATAGAAATTTCTCCACTTTTCGACTTAAAATGAGTGAGTTATGGACGTTTTAATTTTGGGTGACGTTTCACACACTCATTATAAAATGGTCCAAAACTCTCTCGCCCTACCGAATTTTTAAATGGGATTTTTTTCGTTGAAAGAGAATTTGAAGTCCACTAATTTGTTAGAAATTTCACCACATTTGGACTTGAAAAGAGAGACTTATGGTGGTTTTAATTTTGGGTGACGTTTCGCACACTCTTTTTAAGACGGACAACAACTCTCTCACCTCAACGATTTTTAAAACAAGATTTTTTCCCCGGAAAGAGAATTTGAAGATTGGTAGAAATTTCACCACTTTTGAACTTAAAGTCAGAGAGTTACACAGGTTTTAATTTTGGATGACGTGTCGCACACTCTTTATAAAACGGACTACAACTCTCTCATCCCAACAAAATTTGAAACGAGATTTCTTTCCCAAGAAAAAGAATCTTAGGACCTCCGATTGGTAGAAATTTCACCACTTTTTGACTTCAAATGAGAGAGTTAGGGAAGTTTTAATTTTGGGTGACGTTTCACACACTCTTTTTAAAATGGACCAAAACTCTCTCATCCCACCGAATTTTTAAATGAGATTTTTTTACCTGAAAGAGAATTTGAAGGCATCTAATTGATAGAAATTTCTCCACTTTTCGACTTAAAATGAGTGAGTTATGGACGTTTTAATTTTGGGTGACGTTTCACACACTCATTATAAAATGGTCCAAAACTCTCTCGCCTTACCAAATTTTTAAATTGGATTTTTTTCGTTGAAAGAGAATTTGAAGTCCACTAATTTGTTAGAAATTTCACCACATTTGGACTTGAAAAGAGAGACTTATGGTGGTTTTAATTTTGGGTGACGTTTCACACACTCTTTTTAAGACGGACAACAACTCTCTCACCCCAACGATTTTTAAAACAAGATTTTTTTCCCCGGAAAGAGAATTTGAAGATTGGTAGAAATTTCACCACTTTTGAACTTAAAGTCAGACAGTTACACAGGTTTTAATTTTGGATGACGTGTCGCACACTCTTTATAAAACGGACTACAACTCTCTCATCCCAACAAAATTTGAAATGAGATTTCTTTCCCAAGAAAAAGAATCTTAGGACCTCCGATTGGTAGAAATTTCACCACTTTTTGACTTCAAATGAGAGAGTTAGGGAAGTTTTAATTTTGGGTGACGTTTCACACACTCTTTTTAAAATGGACCAAAACTCTCTCATCCCACCGAATTTTTAAATGAGATTTTTTTACCTGAAAGAGAATTTGAAGGCATCTAATTGATAGAAATTTCTCCACTTTTCGACTTAAAATGAGTGAGTTATGGACGTTTTAATTTTGGGTGACGTTTCACACACTCATTATAAAATGGTCCAAAACTCTCTCGCCCTACCGAATTTTTAAATGGGATTTTTTTCGTTGAAAGAGAATTTGAAGTCCACTAATTTGTTAGAAATTTCACCACATTTGGACTTGAAAAGAGAGACTTATGGTGGTTTTAATTTTGGGTGACGTTTCGCACACTCTTTTTAAGACGGACAACAACTCTCTCACCTCAACGATTTTTAAAACAAGATTTTTTCCCCGGAAAGAGAATTTGAAGATTGGTAGAAATTTCACCACTTTTGAACTTAAAGTCAGAGAGTTACACAGGTTTTAATTTTGGATGACGTGTCGCACACTCTTTATAAAACGGACTACAACTCTCTCATCCCAACAAAATTTGAAACGAGATTTCTTTCCCAAGAAAAAGAATCTTAGGACCTCCGATTGGTAGAAATTTCACCACTTTTTGACTTCAAATGAGAGAGTTAGGGAAGTTTTAATTTTGGGTGACGTTTCACACACTCTTTTTAAAATTGACCAAAACTCTCTCATCCCACCGAATTTTTAAATGAGATTTTTTTACCTAAAAGAGAATTTGAAGGCATCTAATTGATAGAAATTTCTCCACTTTTCGACTTAAAATGAGTGAGTTATGGACGTTTTAATTTTGGGTGACGTTTCACACACTCATTATAAAATGGTCCTAAACTCTCTCGCCTTACCAAATTTTTAAATTGGATTTTTTTCGTTGAAAGAGAATTTGAAGTCCACTAATTTGTTAGAAATTTCACCACATTTGGACTTGAAAAGAGAGACTTATGGTGGTTTTAATTTTGGGTGACGTTTCACACACTCTTTTTAAGACGGACAACAACTCTCTCACCCCAACGATTTTTAAAACAAGATTTTTTTCCCTGGAAAGAGAATTTGAAGATTGGTAGAAATTTCACCACTTTTGAACTTAAAGTCAGACAGTTACACAGGTTTTAATTTTGGATGACGTGTCGCACACTCTTTATAAAACGGACTACAACTCTCTCATCCCAACAAAATTTGAAATGAGATTTGTTTCGCAAGAAAAAGAATCTTAGGACCTCCGATTGGTAGAAATTTCACCACTTTTTGACTTCAAATGAGAGAGTTAGGGAAGTTTTAATTTTGGGTGACGTTTCACACACTCTTTTTAAAATGGACCAAAACTCTCTCATCCCACCGAATTTTTAAATGAGATTTTTTTACTTGAAAGAGAATTTGAAGGCATCTAATTAATAGAAATTTCTCCACTTTTCGACTTAAAATGAGTGAGTTATGGACGTTTTAATTTTGGGTGACGTTTCACACACTCATTATAAAATGGTCCAAAACTCTCTCGCCCTACCGAATTTTTAAATGGGATTTTTTTCGTTGAAAGAGAATTTGAAGTCCACTAATTTGTTAGAAATTTCACCACATTTGGACTTGAAAAGAGAGACTTATGGTGGTTTTAATTTTGGGTGACGTTTCGCACACTCTTTTTAGGACGGACAACAACTCTCTCACCCCAACGATTTTTAAAACAAGATTTTTTCCCCGGAAAGAGAATTTGAAGATTGGTAGAAATTTCACCACTTTTGAACTTAAAGTCAGAGAGTTACACAGGTTTTAATTTTTGATGACGTGTCGCACACTCTTTATAAAACGGACTACAACTCTCTCATCCCAACAAAATTTGAAATGAGATTTCTTTCCCAAGAAAAAGAATCTTAGGACCTCCGATTAGTAGAAATTTCACCACTTTTTGACTTCAAATGAGAGAGTTAGGGAAGTTTTAATTTTGGCTGACGTTTCACACACTCTTTTTAAAATGGACCAAAACTCTCTCATCCCACCGAATTTTTAAATGAGATTTTTTTACCTGAAAGAGAATTTGAAGGCATCTAATTGATAGAAATTTCTCCACTTTTCGACTTAAAATGAGTGAGTTATGGACGTTTTAATTTTGGGTGACGTTTCACACACTCATTATAAAATGGTCCAAAACTCTCTCGCCCTACCGAATTTTTAAATGGGATTTTTTTCGTTGAAAGAGAATTTGAAGTCCACTAATTTGTTAGAAATTTCACCACATTTGGACTTGAAAAGAGAGACTTATGGTGGTTTTAATTTTGTGTGACGTTTCGCACACTCTTTTTAGGACGGACAACAACTCTCTCACCCCAACGATTTTTAAAACAAGATTTTTTCCCCGGAAAGAGAATTTGAAGATTGGTAGAAATTTCACCACTTTTGAACTTAAAGTCAGAGAGTTACACAGGTTTTAATTTTGGATGACGTGTCGCACACTCTTTATAAAACGGACTACAACTCTCTCATCCCAACAAAATTTGAAATGAGATTTCTTTCCCAAGAAAAAGAATCTTAGGACCTCCGATTGGTAGAAATTTCACCACTTTTTGACTTCAAATGAGAGAGTTAGGGAAGTTTTAATTTTGGGTGACGTTTCACACACTCTTTTTAAAATGGACCAAAACTCTCTCATCCCACCGAATTTTTAAATGAGATTTTTTAACTTGAAAGAGAATTTGAAGGCATCTAATTGATAGAAATTTCTCCACTTTTCGACTTAAAATGAGTGAGTTATGGACGTTTTAATTTTGGGTGACGTTTCACACACTCATTATAAAATGGTCCAAAACTCTCTCGCCCTACCGAATTTTTAAATGGGATTTTTTTCGTTGAAAGAGAATTTGAAGTCCACTAATTTATTAGAAATTTCACCACATTTGGACTTGAAAAGAGAGACTTATGGTGGTTTTAATTTTGGGTGACGTTTCGCACACTCTTTTTAGGACGGACAACAACTCTCTCACCCCAACGATTTTTAAAACAAGATTTTTTCCCCGAAAAGAGAATTTGAAAATTGGTAGAAATTTCACCACTTTTGAACTTAAAGTCAGAGAGTTACACAGGTTTTAATTTTGGATGACGTGTCGCACACTCTTTATAAAACGGACTACAACTCTCTCATCCCAACAAAATTTGAAATGAGATTTCTTTCCCAAGAAAAAGAATCTTAGGACCTCCGATTGGTAGAAATTTCACCACTTTTTGACTTCAAATGAGAGAGTTAGGGAAGTTTTAATTTTGGGTGACGTTTCACACACTCTTTTTAAAATGGACCAAAACTCTCTCATCCCACCGAATTTTTAAATGAGATTTTTTTACCTGAAAGAGAATTTGAAGGCATCTAATTGATAGAAATTTCTCCACTTTTCGACTTAAAATGAGTGAGTTATGGACGTTTTAATTTTGGGTGACGTTTCACACACTCATTATAAAATGGTCCAAAACTCTCTCGCCCTACCGAATTTTTAAATGGGATTTTTTTCGTTGAAAGAGAATTTGAAGTCCACTAATTTGTTAGAAATTTCACCACATTTGGACTTGAAAAGAGAGACTTATGGTGGTTTTAATTTTGTGTGACGTTTCGCACACTCTTTTTAGGACGGACAACAACTCTCTCACCCCAACGATTTTTAAAACAAGATTTTTTCCCCGGAAAGAGAATTTGAAGATTGGTAGAAATTTCACCACTTTTGAACTTAAAGTCAGAGAGTTACACAGGTTTTAATTTTGGATGACGTGTCGCACACTCTTTATAAAACGGACTACAACTCTCTCATCCCAACAAAATTTGAAATGAGATTTGTTTCGCAAGAAAAAGAATCTTAGGACCTCCGATTGGTAGAAATTTCACCACTTTTTGACTTCAAATGAGAGAGTTAGGGAAGTTTTAATTTTGGGTGACGTTTCACACACTCTTTTTAAAATGGACCAAAACTCTCTCATCCCACCGAATTTTTAAATGAGATTTTTTTACTTGAAAGAGAATTTGAAGGCATCTAATTAATAGAAATTTCTCCACTTTTCGACTTAAAATGAGTGAGTTATGGACGTTTTAATTTTGGGTGACGTTTCACACACTCATTATAAAATGGTCCAAAACTCTCTCGCCCTACCGAATTTTTAAATGGGATTTTTTTCGTTGAAAGAGAATTTGAAGTCCACTAATTTGTTAGAAATTTCACCACATTTGGACTTGAAAAGAGAGACTTATGGTGGTTTTAATTTTGGGTGACGTTTCACACACTCTTTTTAAGACGGACAACAACTCTCTCACCCCAACGATTTTTAAAACAAGATTTTTTTCCCTGGAAAGAGAATTTGAAGATTGGTAGAAATTTCACCACTTTTGAACTTAAAGTCAGACAGTTACACAGGTTTTAATTTTGGATGACGTGTCGCACACTCTTTATAAAACGGACTACAACTCTCTCATCCCAACAAAATTTGAAATGAGATTTGTTTCGCAAGAAAAAGAATCTTAGGACCTCCGATTGGTAGAAATTTCACCACTTTTTGACTTCAAATGAGAGAGTTAGGGAAGTTTTAATTTTGGGTGACGTTTCACACACTCTTTTTAAAATGGACCAAAACTCTCTCATCCCACCGAATTTTTAAATGAGATTTTTTTACTTGAAAGAGAATTTGAAGGCATCTAATTAATAGAAATTTCTCCACTTTTCGACTTAAAATGAGTGAGTTATGGACGTTTTAATTTTGGGTGACGTTTCACACACTCATTATAAAATGGTCCAAAACTCTCTCGCCCTACCGAATTTTTAAATGGGATTTTTTTCGTTGAAAGAGAATTTGAAGTCCACTAATTTGTTAGAAATTTCACCACATTTGGACTTGAAAAGAGAGACTTATGGTGGTTTTAATTTTGGGTGACGTTTCGCACACTCTTTTTAGGACGGACAACAACTCTCTCACCCCAACGATTTTTAAAACAAGATTTTTTCCCCGGAAAGAGAATTTGAAGATTGGTAGAAATTTCACCACTTTTGAACTTAAAGTCAGAGAGTTACACAGGTTTTAATTTTTGATGACGTGTCGCACACTCTTTATAAAACGGACTACAACTCTCTCATCCCAACAAAATTTGAAATGAGATTTCTTTCCCAAGAAAAAGAATCTTAGGACCTCCGATTAGTAGAAATTTCACCACTTTTTGACTTCAAATGAGAGAGTTAGGGAAGTTTTAATTTTGGCTGACGTTTCACACACTCTTTTTAAAATGGACCAAAACTCTCTCATCCCACCGAATTTTTAAATGAGATTTTTTTACCTGAAAGAGAATTTGAAGGCATCTAATTGATAGAAATTTCTCCACTTTTCGACTTAAAATGAGTGAGTTATGGACGTTTTAATTTTGGGTGACGTTTCACACACTCATTATAAAATGGTCCAAAACTCTCTCGCCCTACCGAATTTTTAAATGGGATTTTTTTCGTTGAAAGAGAATTTGAAGTCCACTAATTTGTTAGAAATTTCACCACATTTGGACTTGAAAAGAGAGACTTATGGTGGTTTTAATTTTGTGTGACGTTTCGCACACTCTTTTTAGGACGGACAACAACTCTCTCACCCCAACGATTTTTAAAACAAGATTTTTTCCCCGGAAAGAGAATTTGAAGATTGGTAGAAATTTCACCACTTTTGAACTTAAAGTCAGAGAGTTACACAGGTTTTAATTTTGGATGACGTGTCGCACACTCTTTATAAAACGGACTACAACTCTCTCATCCCAACAAAATTTGAAATGAGATTTCTTTCCCAAGAAAAAGAATCTTAGGACCTCCGATTGGTAGAAATTTCACCACTTTTTGACTTCAAATGAGAGAGTTAGGGAAGTTTTAATTTTGGGTGACGTTTCACACACTCTTTTTAAAATGGACCAAAACTCTCTCATCCCACCGAATTTTTAAATGAGATTTTTTAACTTGAAAGAGAATTTGAAGGCATCTAATTGATAGAAATTTCTCCACTTTTCGACTTAAAATGAGTGAGTTATGGACGTTTTAATTTTGGGTGACGTTTCACACACTCATTATAAAATGGTCCAAAACTCTCTCGCCCTACCGAATTTTTAAATGGGATTTTTTTCGTTGAAAGAGAATTTGAAGTCCACTAATTTATTAGAAATTTCACCACATTTGGACTTGAAAAGAGAGACTTATGGTGGTTTTAATTTTGGGTGACGTTTCGCACACTCTTTTTAGGACGGACAACAACTCTCTCACCCCAACGATTTTTAAAACAAGATTTTTTCCCCGAAAAGAGAATTTGAAAATTGGTAGAAATTTCACCACTTTTGAACTTAAAGTCAGAGAGTTACACAGGTTTTAATTTTGGATGACGTGTCGCACACTCTTTATAAAACGGACTACAACTCTCTCATCCCAACAAAATTTGAAATGAGATTTCTTTCCCAAGAAAAAGAATCTTAGGACCTCCGATTGGTAGAAATTTCACCACTTTTTGACTTCAAATGAGAGAGTTAGGGAAGTTTTAATTTTGGGTGACGTTTCACACACTCTTTTTAAAATGGACCAAAACTCTCTCATCCCACCGAATTTTTAAATGAGATTTTTTTACCTGAAAGAGAATTTGAAGGCATCTAATTGATAGAAATTTCTCCACTTTTCGACTTAAAATGAGTGAGTTATGGACGTTTTAATTTTGGGTGACGTTTCACACACTCATTATAAAATGGTCCAAAACTCTCTCGCCCTACCGAATTTTTAAATGGGATTTTTTTCGTTGAAAGAGAATTTGAAGTCCACTAATTTGTTAGAAATTTCACCACATTTGGACTTGAAAAGAGAGACTTATGGTGGTTTTAATTTTGTGTGACGTTTCGCACACTCTTTTTAGGACGGACAACAACTCTCTCACCCCAACGATTTTTAAAACAAGATTTTTTCCCCGGAAAGAGAATTTGAAGATTGGTAGAAATTTCACCACTTTTGAACTTAAAGTCAGAGAGTTACACAGGTTTTAATTTTGGATGACGTGTCGCACACTCTTTATAAAACGGACTACAACTCTCTCATCCCAACAAAATTTGAAATGAGATTTCTTTCCCAAGAAAAAGAATCTTAGGACCTCCGATTGGTAGAAATTTCACCACTTTTTGACTTCAAATGAGAGAGTTAGGGAAGTTTTAATTTTGGGTGACGTTTCACACACTCTTTTTAAAATGGACCAAAACTCTCTCATCCCACCGAATTTTTAAATGAGATTTTTTAACTTGAAAGAGAATTTGAAGGCATCTAATTGATAGAAATTTCTCCACTTTTCGACTTAAAATGAGTGAGTTATGGACGTTTTAATTTTGGGTGACGTTTCACACACTCATTATAAAATGGTCCAAAACTCTCTCGCCCTACCGAATTTTTAAATGGGATTTTTTTCGTTGAAAGAGAATTTGAAGTCCACTAATTTATTAGAAATTTCACCACATTTGGACTTGAAAAGAGAGACTTATGGTGGTTTTAATTTTGGGTGACGTTTCGCACACTCTTTTTAGGACGGACAACAACTCTCTCACCCCAACGATTTTTAAAACAAGATTTTTTCCCCGAAAAGAGAATTTGAAAATTGGTAGAAATTTCACCACTTTTGAACTTAAAGTCAGAGAGTTACACAGGTTTTAATTTTGGATGACGTGTCGCACACTCTTTATAAAACGGACTACAACTCTCTCATCCCAACAAAATTTGAAATGAGATTTCTTTCCCAAGAAAAAGAATCTTAGGACCTCCGATTGGTAGAAATTTCACCACTTTTTGACTTCAAATGAGAGAGTTAGGGAAGTTTTAATTTTGGGTGACGTTTCACACACTCTTTTTAAAATGGACCAAAACTCTCTCATCCCACCGAATTTTTAAATGAGATTTTTTTACGTGAAAGAGAATTTGAAGGCATCTAATTGATAGAAATTTCTCCACTTTTCGACTTAAAATGAGTGAGTTATGGACGTTTTAATTTTGGGTGACGTTTCACACACTCATTATAAAATGGTCCAAAACTCTCTCGCCCTACCGAATTTTTAAATGGGATTTTTTTCGTTGAAAGAGAATTTGAAGTCCACTAATTTGTTAGAAATTTCACCACATTTGGACTTGAAAAGAGAGACTTATGGTGGTTTTAATTTTGGGTGACGTTTCACACACTCTTTTTAGGACGGACAACAACTCTCTCACCCCAACGATTTTTAAAACAAGATTTTTTCCCCGGAAAGAGAATTTGAAGATTGGTAGAAATTTCACCACTTTTGAACTTAAAGTCAGAGAGTTACACAGGTTTTAATTTTGGATGACGTGTCGCACACTCTTTATAAAACGGACTACAACTCTCTCATCCCAACAAAATTTGAAATGAGATTTCTTTCCCAAGAAAAAGAATCTTAGGACCTCCGATTGGTAGAAATTTCACCACTTTTTGACTTAAAATGAGAGAGTTAGGGAAGTTTTAATTTTGGCTGACGTTTCACACACTCTTTTTAAAATGGACCAAAACTCTCTCATCCCACCGAATTTTTAAATGAGATTTTTTTACCTGAAAGAGAATTTGAAGGCATCTAATTGATAGAAATTTCTCCACTTTTCGACTTAAAATGAGTGAGTTATGGACGTTTTAATTTTGGGTGACGTTTCACACACTCATTATAAAATGGTCCAAAACTCTCTCGCCCTACCGAATTTTTAAATGGGATTTTTTTCGTTGAAAGAGAATTTGAAGTCCACTAATTTGTTAGAAATTTCACCACATTTGGACTTGAAAAGAGAGACTTATGGTGGTTTTAATTTTGTGTGACGTTTCGCACACTCTTTTTAGGACGGACAACAACTCTCTCACCCCAACGATTTTTAAAACAAGATTTTTTCCCCGGAAAGAGAATTTGAAGATTGGTAGAAATTTCACCACTTTTGAACTTAAAGTCAGAGAGTTACACAGGTTTTAATTTTGGAATGACGTGTCGCACACTCTTTATAAAACGGACTACAACTCTCTCATTCCAACAAAATTTGAAATGAGATTTCTTTCCCAAGAAAAAGAATCTTAGGACCTCCGATTGGTAGAAATTTCACCACTTTTTGACTTCAAATGAGAGAGTTAGGGAAGTTTTAATTTTGGGTGACGTTTCACACAATCTTTTTAAAATGGACCAAAACTCTCTCATCCCACCGAATTTTTAAATGAGATTTTTTTACGTGAAAGAGAATTTGAAGGCATCTAATTGATAGAAATTTCTCCACTTTTCGACTTAAAATGAGTGAGTTATGGACGTTTTAATTTTGGGTGACGTTTCACACACTCATTATAAAATGGTCCAAAACTCTCTCGCCCTACCGAATTTTTAAATGGGATTTTTTTCGTTGAAAGAGAATTTGAAGTCCACTAATTTGTTAGAAATTTCACCACATTTGGACTTGAAAAGAGAGACTTATGGTGGTTTTAATTTTGTGTGACGTTTCGCACACTCTTTTTAGGACGGACAACAACTCTCTCACCCCAACGATTTTTAAAACAAGATTTTTTCCCCGGAAAGAGAATTTGAAGATTGGTAGAAATTTCACCACTTTTGAACTTAAAGTCAGAGAGTTACACAGGTTTTAATTTTGGATGACGTGTCGCACACTCTTTATAAAACGGACTACAACTCTCTCTTCCCAACAAAATTTGAAATGAGATTTCTTTCCCAAGAAAAAGAATCTTAGGACCTCCGATTGGTAGAAATTTCACCACTTTTTGACTTCAAATGAGAGAGTTAGGGAAGTTTTAATTTTGGGTGACGTTTCACACACTCTTTTTAAAATGGACCAAAACTCTCTCATCCCACCGAATTTTTAAATGAGATTTTTTAACTTGAAAGAGAATTTGAAGGCATCTAATTGATAGAAATTTCTCCACTTTTCGACTTAAAATGAGTGAGTTATGGACGTTTTAATTTTGGGTGACGTTTCACACACTCATTATAAAATGGTCCAAAACTCTCTCGCCCTACCGAATTTTTAAATGGGGTTTTTTTCGTTGAAAGAGAATTTGAAGTCCACTAATTTGTTAGAAATTTCACCACATTTGGACTTGAAAAGAGAGACTTATGGTGATTTTAATTTTGGGTGACGTTTCGCACACTCTTTTTAGGACGGACAACAACTCTCTCACCCCAACGATTTTTAAAACAAGATTTTTTCCCCGAAAAGAGAATTTGAAGATTGGTAGAAATTTCACCACTTTTGAACTTAAAGTCAGAGAGTTACACAGGTTTTAATTTTGGATGACGTGTCGCACACTCTTTATAAAACGGACTACAACTCTCTCATCCCAACAAAATTTGAAATGAGATTTCTTTCCCAAGAAAAAGAATCTTAGGACCTCCGATTGGTAGAAATTTCACCACTTTTTGACTTCAAATGAGAGAGTTAGGGAAGTTTTAATTTTGGGTGACGTTTCACACAATCTTTTTAAAATGGACCAAAACTCTCTCATCCCACCGAATTTTTAAATGAGATTTTTTTACTTGAAAGAGAATTTGAAGGCATCTAATTGATAGAAATTTCTCCACTTTTCGACTTAAAATGAGTGAGTTATGGACGTTTTAATTTTGGGTGACGTTTCACACACTCATTATAAAATGGTCCAAAACTCTCTCGCCCTACCGAATTTTTAAATGGGATTTTTTTCGTTGAAAGAGAATTTGAAGTCCACTAATTTGTTAGAAATTTCACCACATTTTGACTTGAAAAGAGAGACTTATGGTGGTTTTAATTTTGTGTGACGTTTCGCACACTCTTTTTAGGACGGACAACAACTCTCTCACCCCAACGATTTTTAAAACAAGATTTTTTCCCCGGAAAGAGAATTTGAAGATTGGTAGAAATTTCACCACTTTTGAACTTAAAGTCAGAGAGTTACACAGGTTTTAATTTTGGAATGACGTGTCGCACACTCTTTATAAAACGGACTACAACTCTCTCATCCCAACAAAATTTGAAATGAGATTTCTTTCCCAAGAAAAAGAATCTTAGGACCTCCGATTGGTAGAAATTTCACCACTTTTTGACTTCAAATGAGAGAGTTAGGGAAGTTTTAATTTTGGGTGACGTTTCACACAATCTTTTTAAAATGGACCAAAACTCTCTCATCCCACCGAATTTTTAAATGAGATTTTTTTACTTGAAAGAGAATTTGAAGGCATCTAATTGATAGAAATTTCTCCACTTTTCGACTTAAAATGAGTGAGTTATGGACGTTTTAATTTTGGGTGACGTTTCACACACTCATTATAAAATGGTCCAAAACTCTCTCGCCCTACCGAATTTTTAAATGGGATTTTTTTCGTTGAAAGAGAATTTGAAGTCCACTAATTTGTTAGAAATTTCACCACATTTGGACTTGAAAAGAGAGACTTATGGTGGTTTTAATTTTGTGTGACGTTTCGCACACTCTTTTTAGGACGGACAACAACTCTCTCACCCCAACGATTTTTAAAACAAGATTTTTCCCCGGAAAGAGAATTTGAAGATTGGTAGAAATTTCACCACTTTTGAACTTAAAGTCAGAGAGTTACACAGGTTTTAATTTTGGATGACGTGTCGCACACTCTTTATAAAACGGACTACAACTCTCTCATCCCAACAAAATTTGAAATGAGATTTCTTTCCCAAGAAAAAGAATCTTAGGACCTCCGATTGGTAGAAATTTCACCAGTTTTTGACTTCAAATGAGAGAGTTAGGGAAGTTTTAATTTTGGGTGACGTTTCACACACTCTTTTTAAAATGGACCAAAACTCTCTCATCCCACCGAATTTTTAAATGATATTTTTTTACTTGAAAGAGAATTTGAAGGCATCTAATTAATAGAAATTTCTCCACTTTTCGACTTAAAATGAGTGAGTTATGGACGTTTTAATTTTGGGTGACGTTTCACACACTCATTATAAAATGGTCCAAAACTCTCTCGCCCTACCGAATTTTTAAATGGGATTTTTTTTGTTGAAATAGAATTTGAAGTCCACTAATTTGTTAGAAATTTCACCACATTTGGACTTGAAAAGAGAGACTTATGGTGGTTTTAATTTTGGGTGACGTTTCGCACACTCTTTTTAGGACGGACAACAACTCTCTCACCCCAACGATTTTTAAAACAAGATTTTTTCCCCGGAAAGAGAATTTGAAGATTGGTAGAAATTTCACCACTTTTGAACTTAAAGTCAGAGAGTTACACAGGTTTTAATTTTGGATGACGTGTCGCACACTCTTTATAAAACGGACTACAACTCTCTCATCCCAACAAAATTTGAAATGAGATTTCTTTCCCAAGAAAAAGAATCTTAGGACCTCCGATTGGTAGAAATTTCACCACTTTTTGACTCCAAATGAGAGAGTTAGGGAAGTTTTAATTTTGGGTGACGTTTCACACACTCTTTTTAAAATGGACCAAAACTCTCTCATCCCACCGAATTTTTAAATGAGATTTTTTTACCTGAAAGAGAATTTGAATGCATCTAATTGATAGAAATTTCTCCACTTTTCGACTTAAAATGAGTGAGTTATGGACGTTTTAATTTTGGGTGACGTTTCACACACTCATTATAAAATGGTCCAAAACTCTCTCGCCCTACCGAATTTTTAAATGGGATTTTTTTCGTTGAAAGAGAATTTGAAGTCCACTAATTTGTTAGAAATTTCACCACATTTGGACTTGAAAAGAGAGACTTATGGTGGTTTTAATTTTGGGTGACGTTTCACACACTCTTTTTAGGACGGACAACAACTCTCTCACCCCAACGATTTTTAAAACAAGATTTTTTCCCCGGAAAGAGAATTTGAAGATTGGTAGAAATTTCACCACTTTTGAACTTAAAGTCAGAGAGTTACACAGGTTTTAATTTTGGATGACGTGTCGCACACTCTTTATAAAACGGACTACAACTCTCTCATCCCAACAAAATTTGAAATGAGATTTCTTTCCCAAGAAAAAGAATCTTAGGACCTCCGATTGGTAGAAATTTCACCACTTTTTGACTTCAAATGAGAGAGTTAGGGAAGTTTTAATTTTGGGTGACGTTTCACACAATCTTTTTAAAATGGACCAAAACTCTCTCATCCCAGCGAATTTTTAAATGAGATTTTTTTACTTGAAAGAGAATTTGAAGGCATCTAATTGATAGAAATTTCTCCACTTTTCGACTTAAAATGAGTGAGTTATGGACGTTTTAATTTTTGGTGACGTTTCACACACTCATTATAAAATGGTCCAAAACTCTCTCGCCCTACCGAATTTTTAAATGGGATTTTTTTCGTTGAAAGAGAATTTGAAGTCCACTAATTTGTTAGAAATTTCACCACATTTGGACTTGAAAAGAGAGACTTATGGTGGTTTTAATTTTGGGTGACGTTTCACACACTCTTTTTAACACGGACAACAACTCTCTCACCCCAACGATTTTTAAAACAAGATTTTTTCCCCGGAAAGAGAATTTGAAGATTGGTAGAAATTTCACCACTTTTGAACTTAAAGTCAGACAGTTACACAGGTTTTAATTTTGGATGACGTGTCGCACACTCTTTATAAAACGGACTACAACTCTCTCATCCCAACAAAATTTGAAATGAGATTTCTTTCGCAAGAAAAAGAATCTTAGGACCTCCGATTGGTAGAAATTTCACCACTTTTTGACTTCTAATGAGAGAGTTAGGGAAGTTTTAATTTTGGGTGACGTTTCACACACTCTTTTTAAAATGGACCAAAACTCTCTCATCCCACCGAATTTTTAAATGAGATTTTTTTACTTGAAAGAGAATTTGAAGGCATCTAATTAATAGAAATTTCTCCACTTTTCGACTTAAAATGAGTGAGTTATGGACGTTTTAATTTTGGGTGACGTTTCACACACTCATTATAAAATGGTCCAAAACTCTCTCGCCCTACCGAATTTTTAAATGGGATTTTTTTCGTTGAAAGAGAATTTGAAGTCCACTAATTTGTTAGAAATTTCACCACATTTGGACTTGAAAAGAGAGACTTATGGTGGTTTTAATTTTGGGTGACGTTTCGCACACTCTTTTTAGGACGGACAACAACTCTCTCACCCCAACGATTTTTAAAACAAGAATTTTTCCCCGGAAAGAGAATTTGAAGATTGGTAGAAATTTCACCACTTTTGAACTTAAAGTCAGAGAGTTACACAGGTTTTAATTTTGGATGACGTGTCGCACACTCTTTATAAAACGGACTACAACTCTCTCATCCCAACAAAATTTGAAATGAGATTTCTTGCCCAAGAAAAAGAATCTTAGGACCTCCGATTGGTAGAAATTTCACCACTTTTTGACTTCAAATGAGAGAGTTAGGGAAGTTTTAATTTTGGCTGACGTTTCACACACTCTTTTTAAAATGGACCAAAACTCTCTCATCCCACCGAATTTTTAAATGAGATTTTTTTACCTGAAAGAGAATTTGAAGGCATCTAATTGATAGAAATTTCTCCACTTTTCGACTTAAAATGAGTGAGTTATGGACGTTTTAATTTTGGGTGACGTTTCACACACTCATTATAAAATGGTCCAAAACTCTCTCGCCCTACCGAATTTTTAAATGGGATTTTTTTCGTTGAAAGAGAATTTGAAGTCCACTAATTTGTTAGAAATTTCACCACATTTGGACTTGAAAAGAGAGACTTATGGTGGTTTTAATTTTGTGTGACGTTTCGCACACTCTTTTTAGGACGGACAACAACTCTCTCACCCCAACGATTTTTAAAACAAGATTTTTTCCCCGGAAAGAGAATTTGAAGATTGGTAGAAATTTCACCACTTTTGAACTTAAAGTCAGAGAGTTACACAGGTTTAATTTTGGATGACGTGTCGCACACTCTTTATAAAACGGACTACAACTCTCTCATCCCAACAAAATTTGAAATGAGATTTCTTTCCCAAGAAAAAGAATCTTAGGACCTCCGATTGGTAGAAATTTCACCACTTTTTGACTTCAAATGAGAGAGTTAGGGAAGTTTTAATTTTGGGTGACGTTTCACACACTCTTTTTAAAATGGACCAAAACTCTCTCATCCCACCGAATTTTTAAATGAGATTTTTTTACCTGAAAGAGAATTTGAAGGCATCTAATTGATAGAAATTTCTCCACTTTTCGACTTAAAATGAGTGAGTTATGGACGTTTTAATTTTGGGTGACGTTTCACACACTCATTATAAAATGGTCCAAAACTCTCTCGCCCTACCGAATTTTTTAATGGGATTTTTTTCGTTGAAAGAGAATTTGAAGTCCACTAATTTGTTAGAAATTTCACCACATTTGGACTTGAAAAGAGAGACTTATGGTGGTTTTAATTTTGGGTGACGTTTCACACACTCTTTTTAAGACGGACAACAACTCTCTCACCCCAACGATTTTTAAAACAAGATTTTTTTCCCCGGAAAGAGAATTTGAAGATTGGTAGAAATTTCACCACTTTTGAACTTAAAGTCAGACAGTTACACAGGTTTTAATTTTGGATGACGTGTCGCACACTCTTTATAAAACGGACTACAACTCTCTCATCCCAACAAAATTTGAAATGAGATTTCTTTCGCAAGAAAAAGAATCTTAGGACCTCCGATTGGTAGAAATTTCACCACTTTTTGACTTCAAATGAGAGAGTTAGGGAAGTTTTAATTTTGGGTGACGTTTCACACACTCTTTTTAAAATGGACCAAAACTCTCTCATCCCACCGAATTTTTAAATGAGATTTTTTTACGTGAAAGAGAATTTGAAGGCATCTAATTAATAGAAATTTCTCCACTTTTCGACTTAAAATGAGTGAGTTATGGACGTTTTAATTTTGGGTGACGTTTCACACACTCATTATAAAATGGTCCAAAACTCTCTCGCCCTACCGAATTTTTAAATGGGATTTTTTTCGTTGAAAGAGAATTTGAAGTCCACTAATTTGTTAGAAATTTCACCACATTTGGACTTGAAAAGAGATACTTATGGTGGTTTTAATTTTGGGTGACGTTTCGCACACTCTTTTTAGGACGGACAACAACTCTCTCACCCCAACGATTTTTACAACAAGATTTTTTCCCCGAAAAGAGAATTTGAAGATTGGTAGAAATTTCACCACTTTTGAACTTAAAGTCAGAGAGTTACACAGGTTTTAATTTTGGATGACGTGTCGCACACTCTTTATAAAACGGACTACAACTCTCTCATCCCAACAAAATTTGAAATGAGATTTCTTTCCCAAGAAAAAGAATCTTAGGACCTCCGATTGGTAGAAATTTCACCACTTTTTGACTTCAAATGAGAGAGTTAGGGAAGTTTTAATTTTGGCTGACGTTTCACACACACTTTTTAAAATGGACCAAAACTCTCTCATCCCACCGAATTTTTAAATGAGATTTTTTTACCTGAAAGAGAATTTGAAGGCATCTAATTGATAGAAATTTCTCCACTTTTCGACTTAAAATGAGTGAGTTATGGACGTTTTAATTTTGGGTGACGTTTCACACACTCATTATAAAATGGTCCAAAACTCTCTCGCCCTACCGAATTTTTAAATGGGATTTTTTTCGTTGAAAGAGAATTTGAAGTCCACTAATTTGTTAGAAATTTCACCACATTTGGACTTGAAAAGAGAGACTTATGGTGGTTTTAATTTTGTGTGACGTTTCGCACACTCTTTTTAGGACGGACAACAACTCTCTCACCCCAACGATTTTTAAAACAAGATTTTTTCCCCGGAAAGAGAATTTGAAGATTGGTAGAAATTTCACCACTTTTGAACTTAAAGTCAGAGAGTTACACAGGTTTTAATTTTGGATTACGTGTCGCACACTCTTTATAAAACGGACTACAACTCTCTCATCCCAACAAAATTTGAAATGAGATTTCTTTCCCAAGAAAAAGAATCTTAGAACCTCCGATTGGTAGAAATTTCACCACTTTTTGACTTCAAATGAGAGAGTTAGGGAAGTTTTAATTTTGGGTGACGTTTCACACACTCTTTTTAAAATGGACCAAAACTCTCTCATCCCACCGAATTTTTAAATGAGATTTTTTTACCTGAAAGAGAATTTGAAGGCATCTAATTGATAGAAATTTCTCCACTTTTCGACTTAAAATGAGTGAGTTATGGACGTTTTAATTTTGGGTGACGTTTCACACACTCATTATAAAATGGTCCAAAACACTCTCGCCCTACCGAATTTTTAAATGGGATTTTTTTCGTTGAAAGAGAATTTGAAGTCCACTAATTTGATAGAAATTTCACCACATTTGGACTTGAAAAGAGAGACTTATGGTGGTTTTAATTTTGGGTGACGTTTCGCACACTCTTTTTAAGACGGACAACAACTCTCTCACCTCAACGATTTTTAAAACAAGATTTTTTCCCCGGAAAGAGAATTTGAAGATTGGTAGAAATTTCACCACTTTTGAACTTAAAGTCAGAGAGTTACACAGGTTTTAATTTTGGATGACGTGTCGCACACTCTTTATAAAACGGACTACAACTCTCTCATCCCAACAAAATTTGAAACGAGATTTCTTTCCCAAGAAAAAGAATCTTAGGACCTCCGATTGGTAGAAATTTCACCACTTTTTGACTTCAAATGAGAGAGTTAGGGAAGTTTTAATTTTGGGTGACGTTTCACACACTCTTTTTAAAATGGACCAAAACTCTCTCATCCCACCGAATTTTTAAATGAGATTTTTTTACCTGAAAGAGAATTTGAAGGCATCTAATTGATAGAAATTTCTCCACTTTTCGACTTAAAATGAGTGAGTTATGGACGTTTTAATTTTGGGTGACGTTTCACACACTCATTATAAAATGGTCCAAAACTCTCTCGCCTTACCAAATTTTTAAATTGGATTTTTTTCGTTGAAAGAGAATTTGAAGTCCACTAATTTGTTAGAAATTTCAACACATTTGGACTTGAAAAGAGAGACTTATGGTGGTTTTAATTTTGGGTGACGTTTCACACACTCTTTTTAAGACGGACAACAACTCTCTCACCCCAACGATTTTTAAAACAAGATTTTTTTCCCCGGAAAGAGAATTTGAAGATTGGTAGAAATTTCACCACTTTTGAACTTAAAGTCAGACAGTTACACAGGTTTTAATTTTGGATGACGTGTCGCACACTCTTTATAAAACGGACTACAACTCTCTCATCCCAACAAAATTTGAAACGAGATTTCTTTCCCAAGAAAAAGAATCTTAGGACCTCCGATTGGTAGAAATTTCACCACTTTTTGACTTCAAATGAGAGAGTTAGGGAAGTTTTAATTTTGGGTGACGTTTCACACACTCTTTTTAAAATGGACCAAAACTCTCTCATCCCACCGAATTTTTAAATGAGATTTTTTTACCTGAAAGAGAATTTGAAGGCATCTAATTGATAGAAATTTCTCCACTTTTCGACTTAAAATGAGTGAGTTATGGACGTTTTAATTTTGGGTGACGTTTCACACACTCATTATAAAATGGTCCAAAACTCTCTCGCCTTACCAAATTTTTAAATTGGATTTTTTTCGTTGAAAGAGAATTTGAAGTCCACTAATTTGTTAGAAATTTCACCACATTTGGACTTGAAAAGAGAGACTTATGGTGGTTTTAATTTTGGGTGACGTTTCACACACTCTTTTTAAGACGGACAACAACTCTCTCACCCCAACGATTTTTAAAACAAGATTTTTTTCCCCGGAAAGAGAATTTGAAGATTGGTAGAAATTTCACCACTTTTGAACTTAAAGTCAGACAGTTACACAGGTTTTAATTTTGGATGACGTGTCGCACACTCTTTATAAAACGGACTACAACTCTCTCATCCCAACAAAATTTGAAACGAGATTTCTTTCCCAAGAAAAAGAATCTTAGGACCTCCGATTGGTAGAAATTTCACCACTTTTTGACTTCAAATGAGAGAGTTAGGGAAGTTTTAATTTTGGGTGACGTTTCACACACTCTTTTTAAAATGGACCAAAACTCTCTCATCCCACCGAATTTTTAAATGAGATTTTTTTACCTGAAAGAGAATTTGAAGGCATCTAATTGATAGAAATTTCTCCACTTTTCGACTTAAAATGAGTGAGTTATGGACGTTTTAATTTTGGGTGACGTTTCACACACTCATTATAAAATGGTCCAAAACTCTCTCGCCGTACCAAATTTTTAAATTGGATTTTTTTCGTTGAAAGAGAATTTGAAGTCCACTAATTTGTTAGAAATTTCACCACATTTGGACTTGAAAAGAGAGACTTATGGTGGTTTTAATTTTGGGTGACGTTTCACACACTCTTTTTAAGACGGACAACAACTCTCTCACCCCAACGATTTTTAAAACAAGATTTTTTTCCCCGGAAAGAGAATTTGAAGATTGGTAGAAATTTCACCACTTTTGAACTTAAAGTCAGACAGTTACACAGGTTTTAATTTTGGATGACGTGTCGCACACTCTTTATAAAACGGACTACAACTCTCTCATCCCAACAAAATTTGAAATGAGATTTCTTTCGCAAGAAAAAGAATCTTAGGACCTCCGATTGGTAGAAATTTCACCACTTTTTGACTTCAAATGAGAGAGTTAGGGAAGTTTTAATTTTGGGTGACGTTTCACACACTCTTTTTAAAATGGACCAAAACTCTCTCATCCCACCGAATTTTTAAATGAGATTTTTTTACGTGAAAGAGAATTTGAAGGCATCTAATTAATAGAAATTTCTCCACTTTTCGACTTAAAATGAGTGAGTTATGGACGTTTTAATTTTGGGTGACGTTTCACACACTCATTATAAAATGGTCCAAAACTCTCTCGCCCTACCGAATTTTTAAATGGGATTTTTTTCGTTGAAAGAGAATTTGAAGTCCACTAATTTGATAGAAATTTCACCACATTTGGACTTGAAAAGAGAGACTTATGGTGGTTTTAATTTTGGGTGACGTTTCGCACACTCTTTTTAAGACGGACAACAACTCTCTCACCTCAACGATTTTTAAAACAAGATTTTTTCCCCGGAAAGAGAATTTGAAGATTGGTAGAAATTTCACCACTTTTGAACTTAAAGTCAGAGAGTTACACAGGTTTTAATTTTGGATGACGTGTCGGACACTCTTTATAAAACGGACTACAACTCTCTCATCCCAACAAAATTTGAAACGAGATTTCTTTCCCATGAAAAAGAATCTTAGGACCTCCGATTGGTAGAAATTTCACCACTTTTTGACTTCAAATGAGAGAGTTAGGGAAGTTTTAATTTTGGGTGACGTTTCACACACTCTTTTTAAAATGGACCAAAACTCTCTCATCCCACCGAATTTTTAAATGAGATTTTTTTACCTGAAAGAGAATTTGAAGGCATCTAATTGATAGAAATTTCTCCACTTTTCGACTTAAAATGAGTGAGTTATGGACGTTTTAATTTTGGGTGACGTTTCACACACTCATTATAAAATGGTCCAAAACTCTCTCGCCTTACCAAATTTTTAAATTGGATTTTTTTCGTTGAAAGAGAATTTGAAGTCCACTAATTTGTTAGAAATTTCACCACATTTGGACTTGAAAAGAGAGACTTATGGTGGTTTTAATTTTGGGTGACGTTTCACACACTCTTTTTAAGACGGACAACAACTCTCTCACCCCAACGATTTTTAAAACAAGATTTTTTTCCCCGGAAAGAGAATTTGAAGATTGGTAGAAATTTCACCACTTTTGAACTTAAAGTCAGACAGTTACACAGGTTTTAATTTTGGATGACGTGTCGCACACTCTTTATAAAACGGACTACAACTCTCTCATCCCAACAAAATTTGAAATGAGATTTCTTTCGCAAGAAAAAGAATCTTAGGACCTCCGATTGGTAGAAATTTCACCACTTTTTGACTTCAAATGAGAGAGTTAGGGAAGTTTTAATTTTGGGTGACGTTTCACACACTCTTTTTAAAATGGACCAAAACTCTCTCATCCCACCGAATTTTTAAATGAGATTTTTTTACTTGAAAGAGAATTTGAAGGCATCTAATTAATAGAAATTTCTCCACTTTTCGACTTAAAATGAGTGAGTTATGGACGTTTTAATTTTGGGTGACGTTTCACACACTCATTATAAAATGGTCCAAAACTCTCTCGCCCTACCGAATTTTTAAATGGGATTTTTTTCGTTGAAAGAGAATTTGAAGTCCACTAATTTGTTAGAAATTTCACCACATTTGGACTTGAAAAGAGAGACTTATGGTGGTTTTAATTTTGGGTGACGTTTCGCACACTCTTTTTAGGACGGACAACAACTCTCTCACCCCAACGATTTTTAAAACAAGATTTTTTCCCCGGAAAGAGAATTTGAAGATTGGTAGAAATTTCACCACTTTTGAACTTAAAGTCAGAGAGTTACACAGGTTTTAATTTTGGATGACGTGTCGCACACTCTTTATAAAACGGACTACAACTCTCTCATCCCAACAAAATTTGAAATGAGATTTCTTTCCCAAGAAAAAGAATCTTAGGACCTCCGATTGGTAGAAATTTCACCACTTTTTGACTTCAAATGAGAGAGTTAGGGAAGTTTTAATTTTGGCTGACGTTTCACACACTCTTTTTAAAATGGACCAAAACTCTCTCATCCCACCGAATTTTTAAATGAGATTTTTTTACCTGAAAGAGAATTTGAAGGCATCTAATTGATAGAAATTTCTCCACTTTTCGACTTAAAATGAGTGAGTTATGGACGTTTTAATTTTGGGTGACGTTTCACACACTCATTATAAAATGGTCCAAAACTCTCTCGCCCTACCGAATTTTTAAATGGGATTTTTTCCGTTGAAAGAGAATTTGAAGTCCACTAATTTGTTAGAAATTTCACCACATTTGGACTTGAAAAGAGAGACTTATGGTGGTTTTAATTTTGTGTGACGTTTCGCACACTCTTTTTAGGACGGACAACAACTCTCTCACCCCAACGATTTTTAAAACAAGATTTTCTCCCCGGAAAGATAATTTGAAGATTGGTAGAAATTTCACCACTTTTGAACTTAAAGTCAGAGAGTTACACAGCTTTTAATTTTGGATGACGTGTCGCACACTCTTTATAAAACGGACTACAACTCTCTCATCCCAACAAAATTTGAAATGAGATTTCTTTCCCAAGAAAAAGAATCTTAGGACCTCCGATTGGTAGAAATTTCACCACTTTTTGACTTCAAATGAGAGAGTTAGGGAAGTTTTAATTTTGGGTGACGTTTCACACAATCTTTTTAAAATGGACCAAAACTCTCTCATCCCACCGAATTTTTAAATGAGATTTTTTTACTTGAAAGAGAATTTGAAGGCATCTAATTGATAGAAATTTCTCCACTTTTCGACTTAAAATGAGTGAGTTATGGACGTTTTAATTTTGGGTGACGTTTCACACACTCATTATAAAATGGTCCAAAACTCTCTCGCCCTACCGAATTTTTAAATGGGATTTTTTTCGTTGAAAGAGAATTTGAAGTCCACTAATTTGTTAGAAATTTCACCACATTTGGACTTGAAAAGAGAGACTTATGGTGGTTTTAATTTTGGGTGACGTTTCACACACTCTTTTTAAGACGGACAACAACTCTCTCACCTCAACGATTTTAAAACAAGATTTTTTTCCCCGGAAAGAGAATTTGAAGATTGGTAGAAATTTCACCACTTTTGAACTTAAAGTCAGAGAGTTACACAGGTTTTAATTTTGGATGACGTGTCGCACACTCTTTATAAAACGGACTACAACTCTCTCATCCCAACAAAATTTGAAATGAGATTTCTTTCGCAAGAAAAAGAATCTTAGGACCTCCGATTGGTAGAAATTTCACCACTTTTTGACTTCAAATGAGAGAGTTAGGGAAGTTTTAATTTTGGGTGACGTTTCACACACTCTTTTTAAAATGGACCAAAACTCTCACATCCCACCGAATTTTTAAATGAGATTTTTTTACTTGAAAGAGAATTTGAAGGCATCTAATTAATAGAAATTTCTCCACTTTTCGACTTAAAATGAGTGAGTTATGGACGTTTTAATTTTGGGTGACGTTTCACACACTCATTATAAAATGGTCCAAAACTCTCTCGCCTTACCAAATTTTTAAATTGGATTTTTTTCGTTGAAAGAGAATTTGAAGTCCACTAATTTGTTAGAAATTTCACCACATTTGGACTTGAAAAGAGAGACTTATGGTGGTTTTAATTTTGGGTGACGTTTCACACACTCTTTTTAAGACGGACAACAACTCTCTCACCCCAACGATTTTTAAAACAAGATTTTTTTCCCCGGAAAGAGAATTTGAAGATTGGTAGAAATTTCACCACTTTTGAACTTAAAGTCAGACAGTTACACAGGTTTTAATTTTGGATGACGTGTCGCACACTCTTTATAAAACGGACTACAACTCTCTCATCCCAACAAAATTTGAAATGAGATTTCTTTCGCAAGAAAAAGAATCTTAGGACCTCCGATTGGTAGAAATTTCACCACTTTTTGACTTCAAATGAGAGAGTTAGGGAAGTTTTAATTTTGGGTGACGTTTCACACACTCTTTTTAAAATGGACCAAAACTCTCTCATCCCACCGAATTTTTAAATGAGATTTTTTTACTTGAAAGAGAATTTGAAGGCATCTAATTAATAGAAATTTCTCCACTTTTCGACTTAAAATGAGTGAGTTATGGACGTTTTAATTTTGGGTGACGTTTCACACACTCATTATAAAATGGTCCAAAACTCTCTCGCCCTACCGAATTTTTAAATGGGATTTTTTTCGTTGAAAGAGAATTTGAAGTCCACTAATTTGTTAGAAATTTCACCACATTTGGACTTGAAAAGAGAGACTTATGGTGGTTTTAATTTTGGGTGACGTTTCGCACACTCTTTTTAGGACGGACAACAACTCTCTCACCCCAACGATTTTTAAAACAAGATTTTTTCCCCGGAAAGAGAATTTGAAGATTGGTAGAAATTTCACCACTTTTGAACTTAAAGTCAGAGAGTTACACAGGTTTTAATTTTGGATGACGTGTCGCACACTCTTTATAAAACGGACTACAACTCTCTCATCCCAACAAAATTTGAAATGAGATTTCTTTCCCAAGAAAAAGAATCTTAGGACCTCCGATTGGTAGAAATTTCACCACTTTTTGACTTCAAATGAGAGAGTTAGGGAAGTTTTAATTTTGGCTGACGTTTCACACACTCTTTTTAAAATGGACCAAAACTCTCTCATCCCACCGAATTTTTAAATGAGATTTTTTTACCTGAAAGAGAATTTGAAGGCATCTAATTGATAGAAATTTCTCCACTTTTCGACTTAAAATGAGTGAGTTATGGACGTTTTAATTTTGGGTGACGTTTCACACACTCATTATAAAATGGTCCAAAACTCTCTCGCCCTACCGAATTTTTAAATGGGATTTTTTCCGTTGAAAGAGAATTTGAAGTCCACTAATTTGTTAGAAATTTCACCACATTTGGACTTGAAAAGAGAGACTTATGGTGGTTTTAATTTTGTGTGACGTTTCGCACACTCTTTTTAGGACGGACAACAACTCTCTCACCCCAACGATTTTTAAAACAAGATTTTCTCCCCGGAAAGAGAATTTGAAGATTGGTAGAAATTTCACCACTTTTGAACTTAAAGTCAGAGAGTTACACAGCTTTTAATTTTGGATGACGTGTCGCACACTCTTTATAAAACGGACTAGAACTCTCTCATCCCAACAAAATTTGAAATGAGATTTCTTTCCCAAGAAAAAGAATCTTAGGACCTCCGATTGGTAGAAATTTCACCACTTTTTGACTTCAAATGAGAGAGTTAGGGAAGTTTTAATTTTGGGTGACGTTTCACACAATCTTTTTAAAATGGACCAAAACTCTCTCATCCCACCGAATTTTTAAATGAGATTTTTTTACTTGAAAGAGAATTTGAAGGCATCTAATTGATAGAAATTTCTCCACTTTTCGACTTAAAATGAGTGAGTTATGGACGTTTTAATTTTGGGTGACGTTTCACACACTCATTATAAAATGGTCCAAAACTCTCTCGCCCTACCGAATTTTTAAATGGGATTTTTTTCGTTGAAAGAGAATTTGAAGTCCACTAATTTGTTAGAAATTTCACCACATTTGGACTTGAAAAGAGAGACTTATGGTGGTTTTAATTTTGGGTGACGTTTCACACACTCTTTTTAAGACGGACAACAACTCTCTCACCCCAACGATTTTAAAACAAGATTTTTTTCCCCGGAAAGAGAATTTGAAGATTGGTAGAAATTTCACCACTTTTGAACTTAAAGTCAGAGAGTTACACAGGTTTTAATTTTGGATGACGTGTCGCACACTCTTTATAAAACGGACTACAACTCTCTCATCCCAACAAAATTTGAAATGAGATTTCTTTCGCAAGAAAAAGAATCTTAGGACCTCCGATTGGTAGAAATTTCACCACTTTTTGACTTCAAATGAGAGAGTTAGGGAAGTTTTAATTTTGGGTGACGTTTCACACACTCTTTTTAAAATGGACCAAAACTCTCACATCCCACCGAATTTTTAAATGAGATTTTTTTACTTGAAAGAGAATTTGAAGGCATCTAATTAATAGAAATTTCTCCACTTTTCGACTTAAAATGAGTGAGTTATGGACGTTTTAATTTTGGGTGACGTTTCACACACTCATTATAAAATGGTCCAAAACTCTCTCGCCCTACCGAATTTTTAAATGGGATTTTTTTCGTTGAAAGAGAATTTGAAGTCCACTAATTTGTTAGAAATTTCACCACATTTGGACTTGAAAAGAGAGACTTATGGTGGTTTTAATTTTGGGTGACGTTTCACACACTCTTTTTAAGACGGACAACAACTCTCTCACCCCAACGATTTTAAAACAAGATTTTTTTCCCCGGAAAGAGAATTTGAAGATTGGTAGAAATTTCACCACTTTTGAACTTAAAGTCAGAGAGTTACACAGGTTTTAATTTTGGATGACGTGTCGCACACTCTTTATAAAACGGACTACAACTCTCTCATCCCAACAAAATTTGAAATGAGATTTCTTTCGCAAGAAAAAGAATCTTAGGACCTCCGATTGGTAGAAATTTCACCACTTTTTGACTTCAAATGAGAGAGTTAGGGAAGTTTTAATTTTGGGTGACGTTTCAGACACTCTTTTTAAAATGGACCAAAACTCTCTCATCTCACCGAATTTTTAAATGAGATTTTTTTACTTGAAAGAGAATTTGAAGGCATCTAATTAATAGAAATTTCTCCACTTTTCGACTTAAAATGAGTGAGTTATGGACGTTTTAATTTTGGGTGACGTTTCACACACTCATTATAAAATGGTCCAAAACTCTCTCGCCCTACCGAATTTTTAAATGGGATTTTTTTCGTTGAAAGAGAATTTGAAGTCCACTAATTTGTTAGAAATTTCACCACATTTGGACTTGAAAAGAGAGACTTATGGTGGTTTTAATTTTGGGTGACGTTTCGCACACTCTTTTTAGGACGGACAACAACTCTCTCACCCCAACGATTTTTAAAACAAGATTTTTTCCCCGGAAAGAGAATTTGAAGATTGGTAGAAATTTCACCACTTTTGAACTTAAAGTCAGAGAGTTACACAGGTTTTAATTTTGGATGACGTGTCACACACTCTTTATAAAACGGACTACAACTCTCTCATCCCAACAAAATTTGAAATGAGATTTCTTTCCCAAGAAAAAGAATCTTAGGACCTCCGATTGGTAGAAATTTCACCACTTTTTGACTTCAAATGAGAGAGTTAGGGAAGTTTTAATTTTGGCTGACGTTTCACACACTCTTTTTAAAATGGACCAAAACTCTCTCATCCCACCGAATTTTTAAATGAGATTTTTTTACCTGAAAGAGAATTTGAAGGCATCTAATTGATAGAAATTTCTCCACTTTTCGACTTAAAATGAGTGAGTTATGGACGTTTTAATTTTGGGTGACGTTTCACACACTCATTATAAAATGGTCCAAAACTCTCTCGCCCTACTGAATTTTTAAATGGGATTTTTTTCGTTGAAAGAGAATTTGAAGTCCACTAATTTGTTAGAAATTTCACCACATTTGGACTTGAAAAGAGAGACTTATGGTGGTTTTAATTTTGTGTGACGTTTCGCACACTCTTTTTAGGACGGACAACAACTCTCTCACCCCAACGATTTTTAAAACAAGATTTTTTCCCCAGAAAGAGAATTTGAAGATTGGTAGAAATTTCACCACTTTTGAACTTAAAGTCAGAGAGTTACACAGGTTTTAATTTTGGATGACGTGTCGCACACTCTTTATAAAACGGACTACAACTCTCTCATCCCAATAAAATTTGAAATGAGATTTCTTTCCCAAGAAAAAGAATCTTAGGACCTCCGATTGGTAGAAATTTCACCACTTTTTGACTTCAAATGAGAGAGTTAGGGAAGTTTTAATTTTGGGTGACGTTTCACACAATCTTTTTAAAATGGACCAAAACTCTCTCATCCCACCGAATTTTTAAATGAGATTTTTTTACTTGAAAGAGAATTTGAAGGCATCTAATTGATAGAAATTTCTCCACTTTTCGACTTAAAATGAGTGAGTTATGGACGTTTTAATTTTGGGTGACGTTTCACACACTCATTATAAAATGGTCCAAAACTCTCTCGCCCTACCGAATTTTTAAATGGGATTTTTTTCGTTGAAAGAGAATTTGAAGTCCACTAATTTGTTAGAAATTTCACCACATTTGGACTTGAAAAGAGAGACTTATGGTGGTTTTAATTTTGGGTGACGTTTCACACACTCTTTTTAAGACGGACAACAACTCTCTCACCCCAACGATTTTAAAACAAGATTTTTTTCCCCGGAAAGAGAATTTGAAGATTGGTAGAAATTTCACCACTTTTGAACTTAAAGTCAGAGAGTTACACAGGTTTTAATTTTGGATGACGTGTCGCACACTCTTTATAAAACGGACTACAACTCTCTCATCCCAACAAAATTTGAAATGAGATTTCTTTCGCAAGAAAAAGAATCTTAGGACCTCCGATTGGTAGAAATTTCACCACTTTTTGACTTCAAATGAGAGAGTTAGGGAAGTTTTAATTTTGGGTGACGTTTCACACACTCTTTTTAAAATGGACCAAAACTCTCACATCCCACCGAATTTTTAAATGAGATTTTTTTACTTGAAAGAGAATTTGAAGGCATCTAATTAATAGAAATTTCTCCACTTTTCGACTTAAAATGAGTGAGTTATGGACGTTTTAATTTTGGGTGACGTTTCACACACTCATTATAAAATGGTCCAAAACTCTCTCGCCCTACCGAATTTTTAAATGGGATTTTTTTCGTTGAAAGAGAATTTGAAGTCCACTAATTTGTTAGAAATTTCACCACATTTGGACTTGAAAAGAGAGACTTATGGTGGTTTTAATTTTGGGTGACGTTTCACACACTCTTTTTAAGACGGACAACAACTCTCTCACCCCAACGATTTTAAAACAAGATTTTTTTCCCCGGAAAGAGAATTTGAAGATTGGTAGAAATTTCACCACTTTTGAACTTAAAGTCAGAGAGTTACACAGGTTTTAATTTTGGATGACGTGTCGCACACTCTTTATAAAACGGACTACAACTCTCTCATCCCAACAAAATGTGAAATGAGATTTCTTTCGCAAGAAAAAGAATCTTAGGACCTCCGATTGGTAGAAATTTCACCACTTTTTGACTTCAAATGAGAGAGTTAGGGAAGTTTTAATTTTGGGTGACGTTTCACACACTCTTTTTAAAATGGACCAAAACTCTCTCATCCCACCGAATTTTTAAATGAGATTTTTTTACTTGAAAGAGAATTTGAAGGCATCTAATTAATAGAAATTTCTCCACTTTTCGACTTAAAATGAGTGAGTTATGGACGTTTTAATTTTGGGTGACGTTTCACACACTCATTATAAAATGGTCCAAAACTCTCTCGCCCTACCGAATTTTTAAATGGGATTTTTTTCGTTGAAAGAGAATTTGAAGTCCACTAATTTGTTAGAAATTTCACCACATTTGGACTTGAAAAGAGAGACTTATGGTGGTTTTAATTTTGTGTGACGTTTCGCACACTCTTTTTAGGACGGACAACAACTCTCTCACCCCAACGATTTTTAAAACAAGATTTTTTCCCCGGAAAGAGAATTTGAAGATTGGTAGAAATTTCACCACTTTTGAACTTAAAGTCAGAGAGTTACACAGGTTTTAATTTTGGATGACGTGTCACACACTCTTTATAAAACGGACTACAACTCTCTCATCCCAACAAAATTTGAAATGAGATTTCTTTCCCAAGAAAAAGAATCTTAGGACCTCCGATTGGTAGAAATTTCACCACTTTTTGACTTCAAATGAGAGAGTTAGGGAAGTTTTAATTTTGGCTGACGTTTCACACACTCTTTTTAAAATGGACCAAAACTCTCTCATCCCACCGAATTTTTAAATGAGATTTTTTTACCTGAAAGAGAATTTGAAGGCATCTAATTGATAGAAATTTCTCCACTTTTCGACTTAAAATGAGTGAGTTATGGACGTTTTAATTTTGGGTGACGTTTCACACACTCATTATAAAATGGTCCAAAACTCTCTCGCCCTACCGAATTTTTAAATGGGATTTTTTTCGTTGAAAGAGAATTTGAAGTCCACTAATTTGTTAGAAATTTCACCACATTTGGACTTGAAAAGAGAGACTTATGGTGGTTTTAATTTTGGGTGACGTTTCACACACTCTTTTTAAGACGGACAACAACTCTCTCACCCCAACGATTTTAAAACAAGATTTTTTTCCCCGGAAAGAGAATTTGAAGATTGGTAGAAATTTCACCACTTTTGAACTTAAAGTCAGAGAGTTACACAGGTTTTAATTTTGGATGACGTGTCGCACACTCTTTATAAAACGGACTACAACTCTCTCATCCCAACAAAATGTGAAATGAGATTTCTTTCGTAAGAAAAAGAATCTTAGGACCTCCGATTGGTAGAAATTTCACCACTTTTTGACTTCAAATGAGAGAGTTAGGGAAGTTTTAATTTTGGGTGACGTTTCACACACTCTTTTTAAAATGGACCAAAACTCTCTCATCCCACCGAATTTTTAAATGAGATTTTTTTACTTGAAAGAGAATTTGAAGGCATCTAATTAATAGAAATTTCTCCACTTTTCGACTTAAAATGAGTGAGTTATGGACGTTTTAATTTTGGGTGACGTTTCACACACTCATTATAAAATGGTCCAAAACTCTCTCGCCCTACCGAATTTTTAAATGGGATTTTTTTCGTTGAAAGAGAATTTGAAGTCCACTAATTTGTTAGAAATTTCACCACATTTGGACTTGAAAAGAGAGACTTATGGTGGTTTTAATTTTGTGTGACGTTTCGCACACTCTTTTTAGGACGGACAACAACTCTCTCACCCCAACGATTTTTAAAACAAGATTTTTTCCCCGGAAAGAGAATTTGAAGATTGGTAGAAATTTCACCACTTTTGAACTTAAAGTCAGAGAGTTACACAGGTTTTAATTTTGGATGACGTGTCACACACTCTTTATAAAACGGACTACAACTCTCTCATCCCAACAAAATTTGAAATGAGATTTCTTTCCCAAGAAAAAGAATCTTAGGACCTCCGATTGGTAGAAATTTCACCACTTTTTGACTTCAAATGAGAGAGTTAGGGAAGTTTTAATTTTGGCTGACGTTTCACACACTCTTTTTAAAATGGACCAAAACTCTCTCATCCCACCGAATTTTTAAATGAGATTTTTTTACCTGAAAGAGAATTTGAAGGCATCTAATTGATAGAAATTTCTCCACTTTTCGACTTAAAATGAGTGAGTTATGGACGTTTTAATTTTGGGTGACGTTTCACACACTCATTATAAAATGGTCCAAAACTCTCTCGCCCTACCGAATTTTTAAATGGGATTTTTTTCGTTGAAAGAGAATTTGAAGTCCACTAATTTGTTAGAAATTTCACCACATTTGGACTTGAAAAGAGAGACTTATGGTGGTTTTAATTTTGTGTGACGTTTCGCACACTCTTTTTAGGACGGACAACAACTCTCTCACCCCAACGATTTTTAAAACAAGATTTTTTCCCCGGAAAGAGAATTTGAAGATTGGTAGAAATTTCACCACTTTTGAACTTAAAGTCAGAGAGTTACACAGGTTTTAATTTTGGATGACGTGTCGCACACTCTTTATAAAACGGACTACAACTCTCTCATTCCAACAAAATTTGAAATGAGATTTCTTTCCCAAGAAAAAGAATCTTAGGACCTCCGATTGGTAGAAATTTCACCACTTTTTGACTTCAAATGAGAGAGTTAGGGAAGTTTTAAATTTGGGTGACGTTTCACACAATCTTTTTAAAATGGACCAAAACTCTCTCATCCCACCGAATTTTTAAATGAGATTTTTTTACTTGAAAGAGAATTTGAAGGCATCTAATTGATAGAAATTTCTCCACTTTTCGACTTAAAATGAGTGAGTTATGGACGTTTTAATTTTGGGTGACGTTTCACACACTCATTATAAAATGGTCCAAAACTCTCTCGCCCTACCGAATTTTTAAATGGGATTTTTTTCGTTGAAAGAGAATTTGAAGTCCACTAATTTGTTAGAAATTTCACCACATTTGGACTTGAAAAGAGAGACTTATGGTGGTTTTAATTTTGTGTGACGTTTCGCACACTCTTTTTAGGACGGACAACAACTCTCTCACCCCAACGATTTTTAAAACAAGATTTTTTCCCCGGAAAGAGAATTTGAAGATTGGTAGAAATTTCACCACTTTTGAACTTAAAGTCAGAGAGTTACACAGGTTTTAATTTTGGATGACGTGTCGCACACTCTTTATAAAACGGACTACAACTCTCTCATCCCAACAAAATTTGAAATGAGATTTCTTTCCCAAGAAAAAGAATCTTAGGACCTCCGATTGGTAGAAATTTCACCACTTTTTGACTTCAAATGAGAGAGTTAGGGAAGTTTTAATTTTGGGTGACGTTTCACACACTCTTTTTAAAATGGACCAAAACTCTCTCATCCCACCGAATTTTTAAATGAGATTTTTTTACCTGAAAGAGAATTTGAAGGCATCTAATTGATAGAAATTTCTCCACTTTTCGACTTAAAATGAGTGAGTTATGGACGTTTTAATTTTGGGTGACGTTTCACACACTCATTATAAAATGGTCCAAAACTCTCTCGCCCTACCGAATTTTTAAATGGGATTTTTTTCGTTGAAAGAGAATTTGAAGTCCACTAATTTGTTAGAAATTTCACCACATTTGGACTTGAAAAGAGAGACTTATGGTGGTTTTAATTTTGGGTGACGTTTCACACACTCTTTTTAAGACGGACAACAACTCTCTCACCCCAACGATTTTTAAAACAAGATTTTTTTCCCCGGAAAGAGAATTTGAAGATTGGTAGAAATTTCACCACTTTTGAACTTAAAGTCAGACAGTTACACAGGTTTTAATTTTGGATGACGTGTCGCACACTCTTTATAAAACGGACTACAACTCTCTCATCCCAACAAAATTTGAAATGAGATTTCTTTCGCAAGAAAAAGAATCTTAGGACCTCCGATTGGTAGAAATTTCACCACTTTTTGACTTCAAATGAGAGAGTTAGGGAAGTTTTAATTTTGGGTGACGTTTCACACACTCTTTTTAAAATGGACCAAAACTCTCTCATCCCACCGAATTTTTAAATGAGATTTTTTTACGTGAAAGAGAATTTGAAGGCATCTAATTAATAGAAATTTCTCCACTTTTCGACTTAAAATGAGTGAGTTATGGACGTTTTAATTTTGGGTGACGTTTCACACACTCATTATAAAATGGTCCAAAACTCTCTCGCCCTACCGAATTTTTAAATGGGATTTTTTTCGTTGAAAGAGAATTTGAAGTCCACTAATTTGTTAGAAATTTTACCACATTTGGACTTGAAAAGAGATACTTATGGTGGTTTTAATTTTGGGTGACGTTTCGCACACTCTTTTTAGGACGGACAACAACTCTCTCACCCCAACGATTTTTACAACAAGATTTTTTCCCCGGAAAGAGAATTTGAAGATTGGTAGAAATTTCACCACTTTTGAACTTAAAGTCAGAGAGTTACACAGGTTTTAATTTTGGATGACGTGTCGCACACTCTTTATAAAACGGACTACAACTCTCTCATCCCAACAAAATTTGAAATGAGATTTCTTTCCCAAGAAAAAGAATCTTAGGACCTCCGATTGGTAGAAATTTCACCACTTTTTGACTTCAAATGAGAGAGTTAGGGAAGTTTTAATTTTGGCTGACGTTTCACACACACTTTTTAAAATGGACCAAAACTCTCTCATCCCACCGAATTTTTAAATGAGATTTTTTTACCTGAAAGAGAATTTGAAGGCATCTAATTGATAGAAATTTCTCCAGTTTTCGACTTAAAATGAGTGAGTTATGGACGTTTTAATTTTGGGTGACGTTTCACACACTCATTATAAAATGGTCCAAAACTCTCTCGCCCTACCGAATTTTTAAATGGGATTTTTTTCGTTGAAAGAGAATTTGAAGTCCACTAATTTGTTAGAAATTTCACCACATTTGGACTTGAAAAGAGAGACTTATGTTGGTTTTAATTTTGTGTGACGTTTCGCACACTCTTTTTAGGACGGACAACAACTCTCTCACCCCAACGATTTTTAAAACAAGATTTTTTCCCCGGAAAGAGAATTTGAAGATTGGTAGAAATTTCACCACTTTTGAACTTAAAGTCAGAGAGTTACACAGGTTTTAATTTTGGATGACGTGTCGCACACTCTTTATAAAACGGACTACAACTCTCTCATCCCAACAAAATGTGAAATGAGATTTCTTTCGCAAGAAAAAGAATCTTAGGACCTCCGATTGGTAGAAATTTCACCACTTTTTGACTTCAAATGAGAGAGTTAGGGAAGTTTTAATTTTGGGTGACGTTTCACACACTCTTTTTAAAATGGACCAAAACTCTCTCATCCCACCGAATTTTTAAATGAGATTTTTTTACTTGAAAGAGAATTTGAAGGCATCTAATTAATAGAAATTTCTCCACTTTTCGACTTAAAATGAGTGAGTTATGGACGTTTTAATTTTGGGTGACGTTTCACACACTCATTATAAAATGGTCCAAAACTCTCTCGCCCTACCGAATTTTTAAATGGGATTTTTTTCGTTGAAAGAGAATTTGAAGTCCACTAATTTGTTAGAAATTTCACCACATTTGGACTTGAAAAGAGAGACTTATGGTGGTTTTAATTTTGTGTGACGTTTCGCACACTCTTTTTAGGACGGACAACAACTCTCTCACCCCAACGATTTTTAAAACAAGATTTTTTCCCCGGAAAGAGAATTTGAAGATTGGTAGAAATTTCACCACTTTTGAACTTAAAGTCAGAGAGTTACACAGGTTTTAATTTTGGATGACGTGTCACACACTCTTTATAAAACGGACTACAACTCTCTCATCCCAACAAAATTTGAAATGAGATTTCTTTCCCAAGAAAAAGAATCTTAGGACCTCCGATTGGTAGAAATTTCACCACTTTTTGACTTCAAATGAGAGAGTTAGGGAAGTTTTAATTTTGGCTGACGTTTCACACACTCTTTTTAAAATGGACCAAAACTCTCTCATCCCACCGAATTTTTAAATGAGATTTTTTTACCTGAAAGAGAATTTGAAGGCATCTAATTGATAGAAATTTCTCCACTTTTCGACTTAAAATGAGTGAGTTATGGACGTTTTAATTTTGGGTGACGTTTCACACACTCATTATAAAATGGTCCAAAACTCTCTCGCCCTACCGAATTTTTAAATGGGATTTTTTTCGTTGAAAGAGAATTTGAAGTCCACTAATTTGTTAGAAATTTCACCACATTTGGACTTGAAAAGAGAGACTTATGGTGGTTTTAATTTTGTGTGACGTTTCGCACACTCTTTTTAGGACGGACAACAACTCTCTCACCCCAACGATTTTTAAAACAAGATTTTTTCCCCGGAAAGAGAATTTGAAGATTGGTAGAAATTTCACCACTTTTGAACTTAAAGTCAGAGAGTTACACAGGTTTTAATTTTGGATGACGTGTCGCACACTCTTTATAAAACGGACTACAACTCTCTCATTCCAACAAAATTTGAAATGAGATTTCTTTCCCAAGAAAAAGAATCTTAGGACCTCCGATTGGTAGAAATTTCACCACTTTTTGACTTCAAATGAGAGAGTTAGGGAAGTTTTAAATTTGGGTGACGTTTCACACAATCTTTTTAAAATGGACCAAAACTCTCTCATCCCACCGAATTTTTAAATGAGATTTTTTTACTTGAAAGAGAATTTGAAGGCATCTAATTGATAGAAATTTCTCCACTTTTCGACTTAAAATGAGTGAGTTATGGACGTTTTAATTTTGGGTGACGTTTCACACACTCATTATAAAATGGTCCAAAACTCTCTCGCCCTACCGAATTTTTAAATGGGATTTTTTTCGTTGAAAGAGAATTTGAAGTCCACTAATTTGTTAGAAATTTCACCACATTTGGACTTGAAAAGAGAGACTTATGGTGGTTTTAATTTTGTGTGACGTTTCGCACACTCTTTTTAGGACGGACAACAACTCTCTCACCCCAACGATTTTTAAAACAAGATTTTTTCCCCGGAAAGAGAATTTGAAGATTGGTAGAAATTTCACCACTTTTGAACTTAAAGTCAGAGAGTTACACAGGTTTTAATTTTGGATGACGTGTCGCACACTCTTTATAAAACGGACTACAACTCTCTCATCCCAACAAAATTTGAAATGAGATTTCTTTCCCAAGAAAAAGAATCTTAGGACCTCCGATTGGTAGAAATTTCACCACTTTTTGACTTCAAATGAGAGAGTTAGGGAAGTTTTAATTTTGGGTGACGTTTCACACACTCTTTTTAAAATGGACCAAAACTCTCTCATCCCACCGAATTTTTAAATGAGATTTTTTTACCTGAAAGAGAATTTGAAGGCATCTAATTGATAGAAATTTCTCCACTTTTCGACTTAAAATGAGTGAGTTATGGACGTTTTAATTTTGGGTGACGTTTCACACACTCATTATAAAATGGTCCAAAACTCTCTCGCCCTACCGAATTTTTAAATGGGATTTTTTTCGTTGAAAGAGAATTTGAAGTCCACTAATTTGTTAGAAATTTCACCACATTTGGACTTGAAAAGAGAGACTTATGGTGGTTTTAATTTTGGGTGACGTTTCACACACTCTTTTTAAGACGGACAACAACTCTCTCACCCCAACGATTTTTAAAACAAGATTTTTTTCCCCGGAAAGAGAATTTGAAGATTGGTAGAAATTTCACCACTTTTGAACTTAAAGTCAGACAGTTACACAGGTTTTAATTTTGGATGACGTGTCGCACACTCTTTATAAAACGGACTACAACTCTCTCATCCCAACAAAATTTGAAATGAGATTTCTTTCGCAAGAAAAAGAATCTTAGGACCTCCGATTGGTAGAAATTTCACCACTTTTTGACTTCAAATGAGAGAGTTAGGGAAGTTTTAATTTTGGGTGACGTTTCACACACTCTTTTTAAAATGGACCAAAACTCTCTCATCCCACCGAATTTTTAAATGAGATTTTTTTACGTGAAAGAGAATTTGAAGGCATCTAATTAATAGAAATTTCTCCACTTTTCGACTTAAAATGAGTGAGTTATGGACGTTTTAATTTTGGGTGACGTTTCACACACTCATTATAAAATGGTCCAAAACTCTCTCGCCCTACCGAATTTTTAAATGGGATTTTTTTCGTTGAAAGAGAATTTGAAGTCCACTAATTTGTTAGAAATTTTACCACATTTGGACTTGAAAAGAGATACTTATGGTGGTTTTAATTTTGGGTGACGTTTCGCACACTCTTTTTAGGACGGACAACAACTCTCTCACCCCAACGATTTTTACAACAAGATTTTTTCCCCGGAAAGAGAATTTGAAGATTGGTAGAAATTTCACCACTTTTGAACTTAAAGTCAGAGAGTTACACAGGTTTTAATTTTGGATGACGTGTCGCACACTCTTTATAAAACGGACTACAACTCTCTCATCCCAACAAAATTTGAAATGAGATTTCTTTCCCAAGAAAAAGAATCTTAGGACCTCCGATTGGTAGAAATTTCACCACTTTTTGACTTCAAATGAGAGAGTTAGGGAAGTTTTAATTTTGGCTGACGTTTCACACACACTTTTTAAAATGGACCAAAACTCTCTCATCCCACCGAATTTTTAAATGAGATTTTTTTACCTGAAAGAGAATTTGAAGGCATCTAATTGATAGAAATTTCTCCAGTTTTCGACTTAAAATGAGTGAGTTATGGACGTTTTAATTTTGGGTGACGTTTCACACACTCATTATAAAATGGTCCAAAACTCTCTCGCCCTACCGAATTTTTAAATGGGATTTTTTTCGTTGAAAGAGAATTTGAAGTCCACTAATTTGTTAGAAATTTCACCACATTTGGACTTGAAAAGAGAGACTTATGTTGGTTTTAATTTTGTGTGACGTTTCGCACACTCTTTTTAGGACGGACAACAACTCTCTCACCCCAACGATTTTTAAAACAAGATTTTTTCCCCGGAAAGAGAATTTGAAGATTGGTAGAAATTTCACCACTTTTGAACTTAAAGTCAGAGAGTTACACAGGTTTTAATTTTGGATTACGTGTCGCACACTCTTTATAAAACGGACTACAACTCTCTCATCCCAACAAAATTTGAAATGAGATTTCTTTCCCAAGAAAAAGAATCTTAGAACCTCCGATTGGTAGAAATTTCACCACTTTTTGACTTCAAATGAGAGAGTTAGGGAAGTTTTAATTTTGGGTGACGTTTCACACACTCTTTTTAAAATGGACCAAAACTCTCTCATCCCACCGAATTTTTAAATGAGATTTTTTTACCTGAAAGAGAATTTGAAGGCATCTAATTGATAGAAATTTCTCCACTTTTCGACTTAAAATGAGTGAGTTATGGACGTTTTAATTTTGGGTGACGTTTCACACACTCATTATAAAATGGTCCAAAACTC
The DNA here is from genome assembly GCF_043159265.1 of Tasmannia lanceolata. Lineage (NCBI taxonomy): Eukaryota > Viridiplantae > Streptophyta > Magnoliopsida > Canellales > Winteraceae > Tasmannia > Tasmannia lanceolata. The sequence goes on along the minus strand of NW_027518713.1, from coordinate 2,457,733 downwards.
TCTCGCCCTACCGAATTTTTAAATGGGATTTTTTTCGTTGAAAGAGAATTTGAAGTCCACTAATTTGATAGAAATTTCACCACATTTGGACTTGAAAAGAGAGACTTATGGTGGTTTTAATTTTGGGTGACGTTTCGCACACTCTTTTTAAGACGGACAACAACTCTCTCACCTCAACGATTTTTAAAACAAGATTTTTTCCCCGGAAAGAGAATTTGAAGATTGGTAGAAATTTCACCACTTTTGAACTTAAAGTCAGAGAGTTACACAGGTTTTAATTTTGGATGACGTGTCGCACACTCTTTATAAAACGGACTACAACTCTCTCATCCCAACAAAATTTGAAACGAGATTTCTTTCCCAAGAAAAAGAATCTTAGGACCTCCGATTGGTAGAAATTTCACCACTTTTTGACTTCAAATGAGAGAGTTAGGGAAGTTTTAATTTTGGGTGACGTTTCACACACTCTTTTTAAAATGGACCAAAACTCTCTCATCCCACCGAATTTTTAAATGAGATTTTTTTACCTGAAAGAGAATTTGAAGGCATCTAATTGATAGAAATTTCTCCACTTTTCGATTTAAAATGAGTGAGTTATGGACGTTTTAATTTTGGGTGACGTTTCACACACTCATTATAAAATGGTCCAAAACTCTCTCGCCTTACCAAATTTTTAAATTGGATTTTTTTCGTTGAAAGAGAATTTGAAGTCCACTAATTTGTTAGAAATTTCACCACATTTGGACTTGAAAAGAGAGACTTATGGTGGTTTTAATTTTGGGTGACGTTTCACACACTCTTTTTAAGACGGACAACAACTCTCTCACCCCAACGATTTTTAAAACAAGATTTTTTTCCCCGGAAAGAGAATTCGAAGATTGGTAGAAATTTCACCACTTTTGAACTTAAAAAGTCAGACAGTTACACAGGTTTTAATTTTGGATGACGTGTCGCACACTCTTTATAAAACGGACTACAACTCTCTCATCCCAACAAAATTTGAAACGAGATTTCTTTCCCAAGAAAAAGAATCTTAGGACCTCCGATTGGTAGAAATTTCACCACTTTTTGACTTCAAATGAGAGAGTTAGGGAAGTTTTAAATTTGGGTGACGTTTCACACAATCTTTTTAAAATGGACCAAAACTCTCTCATCCCACCGAATTTTTAAATGAGATTTTTTTACTTGAAAGAGAATTTGAAGGCATCTAATTGATAGAAATTTCTCCACTTTTCGACTTAAAATGAGTGAGTTATGGACGTTTTAATTTTGGGTGACGTTTCACACACTCATTATAAAATGGTCCAAAACTCTCTCGCCCTACCGAATTTTTAAATGGGATTTTTTTCGTTGAAAGAGAATTTGAAGTCCACTAATTTGTTAGAAATTTCACCACATTTGGACTTGAAAAGAGAGACTTATGGTGGTTTTAATTTTGTGTGACGTTTCGCACACTCTTTTTAGGACGGACAACAACTCTCTCACCCCAACGATTTTTAAAACAAGATTTTTTCCCCGGAAAGAGAATTTGAAGATTGGTAGAAATTTCACCACTTTTGAACTTAAAGTCAGAGAGTTACACAGGTTTTAATTTTGGATGACGTGTCGCACACTCTTTATAAAACGGACTACAACTCTCTCATCCCAACAAAATTTGAAATGAGATTTCTTTCCCAAGAAAAAGAATCTTAGGACCTCCGATTGGTAGAAATTTCACCACTTTTTGACTTCAAATGAGAGAGTTAGGGAAGTTTTAATTTTGGGTGACGTTTCACACACTCTTTTTAAAATGGACCAAAACTCTCTCATCCCACCGAATTTTTAAATGAGATTTTTTTACCTGAAAGAGAATTTGAAGGCATCTAATTGATAGAAATTTCTCCAGTTTTCGACTTAAAATGAGTGAGTTATGGACGTTTTAATTTTGGGTGACGTTTCACACACTCATTATAAAATGGTCCAAAACTCTCTCGCCCTACCGAATTTTTAAATGGGATTTTTTTCGTTGAAAGAGAATTTGAAGTCCACTAATTTGTTAGAAATTTCACCACATTTGGACTTGAAAAGAGAGACTTATGTTGGTTTTAATTTTGTGTGACGTTTCGCACACTCTTTTTAGGACGGACAACAACTCTCTCACCCCAACGATTTTTAAAACAAGATTTTTTCCCCGGAAAGAGAATTTGAAGATTGGTAGAAATTTCACCACTTTTGAACTTAAAGTCAGAGAGTTACACAGGTTTTAATTTTGGATTACGTGTCGCACACTCTTTATAAAACGGACTACAACTCTCTCATCCCAACAAAATTTGAAATGAGATTTCTTTCCCAAGAAAAAGAATCTTAGAACCTCCGATTGGTAGAAATTTCACCACTTTTTGACTTCAAATGAGAGAGTTAGGGAAGTTTTAATTTTGGGTGACGTTTCACACACTCTTTTTAAAATGGACCAAAACTCTCTCATCCCACCGAATTTTTAAATGAGATTTTTTTACCTGAAAGAGAATTTGAAGGCATCTAATTGATAGAAATTTCTCCACTTTTCGACTTAAAATGAGTGAGTTATGGACGTTTTAATTTTGGGTGACGTTTCACACACTCATTATAAAATGGTCCAAAACTCTCTCGCCCTACCGAATTTTTAAATGGGATTTTTTTCGTTGAAAGAGAATTTGAAGTCCACTAATTTGATAGAAATTTCACCACATTTGGACTTGAAAAGAGAGACTTATGGTGGTTTTAATTTTGGGTGACGTTTCGCACACTCTTTTTAAGACGGACAACAACTCTCTCACCTCAACGATTTTTAAAACAAGATTTTTTCCCCGGAAAGAGAATTTGAAGATTGGTAGAAATTTCACCACTTTTGAACTTAAAGTCAGAGAGTTACACAGGTTTTAATTTTGGATGACGTGTCGCACACTCTTTATAAAACGGACTACAACTCTCTCATCCCAACAAAATTTGAAACGAGATTTCTTTCCCAAGAAAAAGAATCTTAGGACCTCCGATTGGTAGAAATTTCACCACTTTTTGACTTCAAATGAGAGAGTTAGGGAAGTTTTAATTTTGGGTGACGTTTCACACACTCTTTTTAAAATGGACCAAAACTCTCTCATCCCACCGAATTTTTAAATGAGATTTTTTTACCTGAAAGAGAATTTGAAGGCATCTAATTGATAGAAATTTCTCCACTTTTCGATTTAAAATGAGTGAGTTATGGACGTTTTAATTTTGGGTGACGTTTCACACACTCATTATAAAATGGTCCAAAACTCTCTCGCCTTACCAAATTTTTAAATTGGATTTTTTTCGTTGAAAGAGAATTTGAAGTCCACTAATTTGTTAGAAATTTCACCACATTTGGACTTGAAAAGAGAGACTTATGGTGGTTTTAATTTTGGGTGACGTTTCACACACTCTTTTTAAGACGGACAACAACTCTCTCACCCCAACGATTTTTAAAACAAGATTTTTTTCCCCGGAAAGAGAATTCGAAGATTGGTAGAAATTTCACCACTTTTGAACTTAAAAAGTCAGACAGTTACACAGGTTTTAATTTTGGATGACGTGTCGCACACTCTTTATAAAACGGACTACAACTCTCTCATCCCAACAAAATTTGAAACGAGATTTCTTTCCCAAGAAAAAGAATCTTAGGACCTCCGATTGGTAGAAATTTCACCACTTTTTGACTTCAAATGAGAGAGTTAGGGAAGTTTTAAATTTGGGTGACGTTTCACACAATCTTTTTAAAATGGACCAAAACTCTCTCATCCCACCGAATTTTTAAATGAGATTTTTTTACTTGAAAGAGAATTTGAAGGCATCTAATTGATAGAAATTTCTCCACTTTTCGACTTAAAATGAGTGAGTTATGGACGTTTTAATTTTGGGTGACGTTTCACACACTCATTATAAAATGGTCCAAAACTCTCTCGCCCTACCGAATTTTTAAATGGGATTTTTTTCGTTGAAAGAGAATTTGAAGTCCACTAATTTGTTAGAAATTTCACCACATTTGGACTTGAAAAGAGAGACTTATGGTGGTTTTAATTTTGTGTGACGTTTCGCACACTCTTTTTAGGACGGACAACAACTCTCTCACCCCAACGATTTTTAAAACAAGATTTTTTCCCCGGAAAGAGAATTTGAAGATTGGTAGAAATTTCACCACTTTTGAACTTAAAGTCAGAGAGTTACACAGGTTTTAATTTTGGATGACGTGTCGCACACTCTTTATAAAACGGACTACAACTCTCTCATCCCAACAAAATTTGAAATGAGATTTCTTTCCCAAGAAAAAGAATCTTAGGACCTCCGATTGGTAGAAATTTCACCACTTTTTGACTTCAAATGAGAGAGTTAGGGAAGTTTTAATTTTGGGTGACGTTTCACACACTCTTTTTAAAATGGACCAAAACTCTCTCATCCCACCGAATTTTTAAATGAGATTTTTTTACCTGAAAGAGAATTTGAAGGCATCTAATTGATAGAAATTTCTCCACTTTTCGACTTAAAATGAGTGAGTTATGGACGTTTTAATTTTGGGTGACGTTTCACACACTCATTATAAAATGGTCCAAAACTCTCTCGCCCTACCGAATTTTTAAATGGGATTTTTTTCGTTGAAAGAGAATTTGAAGTCCACTAATTTGTTAGAAATTTCACCACATTTGGACTTGAAAAGAGAGACTTATGGTGGTTTTAATTTTGGGTGACGTTTCACACACTCTTTTTAAGACGGACAACAACTCTCTCACCCCAACGATTTTTAAAACAAGATTTTTTTCCCCGGAAAGAGAATTTGAAGATTGGTAGAAATTTCACCACTTTTGAACTTAAAGTCAGACAGTTACACAGGTTTTAATTTTGGATGACGTGTCGCACACTCTTTATAAAACGGACTACAACTCTCTCATCCCAACAAAATTTGAAATGAGATTTCTTTCGCAAGAAAAAGAATCTTAGGACCTCCGATTGGTAGAAATTTCACCACTTTTTGACTTCAAATGAGAGAGTTAGGGAAGTTTTAATTTTGGGTGACGTTTCACACACTCTTTTTAAAATGGACCAAAACTCTCTCATCCCACCGAATTTTTAAATGAGATTTTTTTACGTGAAAGAGAATTTGAAGGCATCTAATTAATAGAAATTTCTCCACTTTTCGACTTAAAATGAGTGAGTTATGGACGTTTTAATTTTGGGTGACGTTTCACACACTCATTATAAAATGGTCCAAAACTCTCTCGCCCTACCGAATTTTTAAATGGGATTTTTTTCGTTGAAAGAGAATTTGAAGTCCACTAATTTGTTAGAAATTTTACCACATTTGGACTTGAAAAGAGATACTTATGGTGGTTTTAATTTTGGGTGACGTTTCGCACACTCTTTTTAGGACGGACAACAACTCTCTCACCCCAACGATTTTTACAACAAGATTTTTTCCCCGGAAAGAGAATTTGAAGATTGGTAGAAATTTCACCACTTTTGAACTTAAAGTCAGAGAGTTACACAGGTTTTAATTTTGGATGACGTGTCGCACACTCTTTATAAAACGGACTACAACTCTCTCATCCCAACAAAATTTGAAATGAGATTTCTTTCCCAAGAAAAAGAATCTTAGGACCTCCGATTGGTAGAAATTTCACCACTTTTTGACTTCAAATGAGAGAGTTAGGGAAGTTTTAATTTTGGCTGACGTTTCACACACACTTTTTAAAATGGACCAAAACTCTCTCATCCCACCGAATTTTTAAATGAGATTTTTTTACCTGAAAGAGAATTTGAAGGCATCTAATTGATAGAAATTTCTCCAGTTTTCGACTTAAAATGAGTGAGTTATGGACGTTTTAATTTTGGGTGACGTTTCACACACTCATTATAAAATGGTCCAAAACTCTCTCGCCCTACCGAATTTTTAAATGGGATTTTTTTCGTTGAAAGAGAATTTGAAGTCCACTAATTTGTTAGAAATTTCACCACATTTGGACTTGAAAAGAGAGACTTATGTTGGTTTTAATTTTGTGTGACGTTTCGCACACTCTTTTTAGGACGGACAACAACTCTCTCACCCCAACGATTTTTAAAACAAGATTTTTTCCCCGGAAAGAGAATTTGAAGATTGGTAGAAATTTCACCACTTTTGAACTTAAAGTCAGAGAGTTACACAGGTTTTAATTTTGGATTACGTGTCGCACACTCTTTATAAAACGGACTACAACTCTCTCATCCCAACAAAATTTGAAATGAGATTTCTTTCCCAAGAAAAAGAATCTTAGAACCTCCGATTGGTAGAAATTTCACCACTTTTTGACTTCAAATGAGAGAGTTAGGGAAGTTTTAATTTTGGGTGACGTTTCACACACTCTTTTTAAAATGGACCAAAACTCTCTCATCCCACCGAATTTTTAAATGAGATTTTTTTACCTGAAAGAGAATTTGAAGGCATCTAATTGATAGAAATTTCTCCACTTTTCGACTTAAAATGAGTGAGTTATGGACGTTTTAATTTTGGGTGACGTTTCACACACTCATTATAAAATGGTCCAAAACTCTCTCGCCCTACCGAATTTTTAAATGGGATTTTTTTCGTTGAAAGAGAATTTGAAGTCCACTAATTTGATAGAAATTTCACCACATTTGGACTTGAAAAGAGAGACTTATGGTGGTTTTAATTTTGGGTGACGTTTCGCACACTCTTTTTAAGACGGACTACAACTCTCTCACCTCAACGATTTTTAAAACAAGATTTTTTCCCCGGAAAGAGAATTTGAAGATTGGTAGAAATTTCACCACTTTTGAACTTAAAGTCAGAGAGTTACACAGGTTTTAATTTTGGATGACGTGTCGCACACTCTTTATAAAACGGACTACAACTCTCTCATCCCAACAAAATTTGAAACGAGATTTCTTTCCCAAGAAAAAGAATCTTAGGACCTCCGATTGGTAGAAATTTCACCACTTTTTGACTTCAAATGAGAGAGTTAGGGAAGTTTTAATTTTGGGTGACGTTTCACACACTCTTTTTAAAATGGACCAAAACTCTCTCATCCCACCGAATTTTTAAATGAGATTTTTTTACCTGAAAGAGAATTTGAAGGCATCTAATTGATAGAAATTTCTCCACTTTTCGACTTAAAATGAGTGAGTTATGGACGTTTTAATTTTGGGTGACGTTTCACACACTCATTATAAAATGGTCCAAAACTCTCTCGCCTTACCAAATTTTTAAATTGGATTTTTTTCGTTGAAAGAGAATTTGAAGTCCACTAATTTGTTAGAAATTTCACCACATTTGGACTTGAAAAGAGAGACTTATGGTGGTTTTAATTTTGGGTGACGTTTCACACACTCTTTTTAAGACGGACAACAACTCTCTCACCCCAACGATTTTTAAAACAAGATTTTTTTCCCCGGAAAGAGAATTCGAAGATTGGTAGAAATTTCACCACTTTTGAACTTAAAGTCAGACAGTTACACAGGTTTTAATTTTGGATGACGTGTCGCACACTCTTTATAAAACGGACTACAACTCTCTCATCCCAACAAAATTTGAAACGAGATTTCTTTCCCAAGAAAAAGAATCTTAGGACCTCCGATTGGTAGAAATTTCACCACTTTTTGACTTCAAATGAGAGAGTTAGGGAAGTTTTAATTTTGGGTGACGTTTCACACACTCTTTTTAAAATGGACCAAAACTCTCTCATCCCACCGAATTTTTAAATGAGATTTTTTTACCTGAAAGAGAATTTGAAGGCATCTAATTGATAGAAATTTCTCCACTTTTCGACTTAAAATGAGTGAGTTATGGACGTTTTAATTTTGGGTGACGTTTCACACACTCATTATAAAATGGTCCAAAACTCTCTCGCCTTACCAAATTTTTAAATTGGATTTTTTTCGTTGAAAGAGAATTTGAAGTCCACTAATTTGTTAGAAATTTCACCACATTTGGACTTGAAAAGAGAGACTTATGGTGGTTTTAATTTTGGGTGACGTTTCACACACTCTTTTTAAGACGGACAACAACTCTCTCACCCCAACGATTTTTAAAACAAGATTTTTTTCCCCGGAAAGAGAATTCGAAGATTGGTAGAAATTTCACCACTTTTGAACTTAAAGTCAGACAGTTACACAGGTTTTAATTTTGGATGACGTGTCGCACACTCTTTATAAAACGGACTACAACTCTCTCATCCCAACAAAATTTGAAACGAGATTTCTTTCCCAAGAAAAAGAATCTTAGGACCTCCGATTGGTAGAAATTTCACCACTTTTTGACTTCAAATGAGAGAGTTAGGGAAGTTTTAATTTTGGGTGACGTTTCACACACTCTTTTTAAAATGGACCAAAACTCTCTCATCCCACCGAATTTTTAAATGAGATTTTTTTACCTGAAAGAGAATTTGAAGGCATCTAATTGATAGAAATTTCTCCACTTTTCGACTTAAAATGAGTGAGTTATGGACGTTTTAATTTTGGGTGACGTTTCACACACTCATTATAAAATGGTCCAAAACTCTCTCGCCTTACCAAATTTTTAAATTGGATTTTTTTCGTTGAAAGAGAATTTGAAGTCCACTAATTTGTTAGAAATTTCACCACATTTGGACTTGAAAAGAGAGACTTATGGTGGTTTTAATTTTGGGTGACGTTTCACACACTCTTTTTAAGACGGACAACAACTCTCTCACCCCAACGATTTTTAAAACAAGATTTTTTTCCCCGGAAAGAGAATTTGAAGATTTGTAGAAATTTCACCACTTTTGAACTTAAAGTCAGACAGTTACACAGGTTTTAATTTTGGATGACGTGTCGCACACTCTTTATAAAACGGACTACAACTCTCTCATCCCAACAAAATTTGAAATGAGATTTCTTTCGCAAGAAAAAGAATCTTAGGACCTCCGATTGGTAGAAATTTCACCACTTTTTGACTTCAAATGAGAGAGTTAGGGAAGTTTTAATTTTGGGTGACGTTTCACACACTCTTTTTAAAATGGACCAAAACTCTCTCATCCCACCGAATTTTTAAATGAGATTTTTTTACGTGAAAGAGAATTTGAAGGCATCTAATTAATAGAAATTTCTCCACTTTTCGACTTAAAATGAGTGAGTTATGGACGTTTTAATTTTGGGTGACGTTTCACACACTCATTATAAAATGGTCCAAAACTCTCTCGCCCTACCGAATTTTTAAATGGGATTTTTTTCGTTGAAAGAGAATTTGAAGTCCACTAATTTGTTAGAAATTTCACCACATTTGGACTTGAAAAGAGATACTTATGGTGGTTTTAATTTTGGGTGACGTTTCGCACACTCTTTTTAGGACGGACAACAACTCTCTCACCCCAACGATTTTTACAACAAGATTTTTTCCCCGGAAAGAGAATTTGAAGATTGGTAGAAATTTCACCACTTTTGAACTTAAAGTCAGAGAGTTACACAGGTTTTAATTTTGGATGACGTGTCGCACACTCTTTATAAAACGGACTACAACTCTCTCATCCCAACAAAATTTGAAATGAGATTTCTTTCCCAAGAAAAAGAATCTTAGGACCTCCGATTGGTAGAAATTTCACCACTTTTTGACTTCAAATGAGAGAGTTAGGGAAGTTTTAATTTTGGCTGACGTTTCACACACACTTTTTAAAATGGACCAAAACTCTCTCATCCCACCGAATTTTTAAATGAGATTTTTTTACCTGAAAGAGAATTTGAAGGCATCTAATTGATAGAAATTTCTCCACTTTTCGACTTAAAATGAGTGAGTTATGGACGTTTTAATTTTGGGTGACGTTTCACACACTCATTATAAAATGGTCCAAAACTCTCTCGCCCTACCGAATTTTTAAATGGGATTTTTTTCGTTGAAAGAGAATTTGAAGTCCACTAATTTGTTAGAAATTTCACCACATTTGGACTTGAAAAGAGAGACTTATGGTGGTTTTAATTTTGTGTGACGTTTCGCACACTCTTTTTAGGACGGACAACAACTCTCTCACCCCAACGATTTTTAAAACAAGATTTTTTCTCCGGAAAGAGAATTTGAAGATTGGTAGAAATTTCACCACTTTTGAACTTAAAGTCAGAGAGTTACACAGGTTTTAATTTTGGATTACGTGTCGCACACTCTTTATAAAACGGACTACAACTCTCTCATCCCAACAAAATTTGAAATGAGATTTCTTTCCCAAGAAAAAGAATCTTAGAACCTCCGATTGGTAGAAATTTCACCACTTTTTGACTTCAAATGAGAGAGTTAGGGAAGTTTTAATTTTGGGTGACGTTTCACACACTCTTTTTAAAATGGACCAAAACTCTCTCATCCCACCGAATTTTTAAATGAGATTTTTTTACCTGAAAGAGAATTTGAAGGCATCTAATTGATAGAAATTTCTCCACTTTTCGACTTAAAATGAGTGAGTTATGGACGTTTTAATTTTGGGTGACGTTTCACACACTCATTATAAAATGGTCCAAAACTCTCTCGCCCTACCGAATTTTTAAATGGGATTTTTTTCGTTGAAAGAGAATTTGAAGTCCACTAATTTGATAGAAATTTCACCACATTTGGACTTGAAAAGAGAGACTTATGGTGGTTTTAATTTTGGGTGACGTTTCGCACACTCTTTTTAAGACGGACAACAACTCTCTCACCTCAACGATTTTTAAAACAAGATTTTTTCCCCGGAAAGAGAATTTGAAGATTGGTAGAAATTTCACCACTTTTGAACTTAAAGTCAGAGAGTTACACAGGTTTTAATTTTGGATGACGTGTCGCACACTCTTTATAAAACGGACTACAACTCTCTCATCCCAACAAAATTTGAAACGAGATTTCTTTCCCAAGAAAAAGAATCTTAGGACCTCCGATTGGTAGAAATTTCACCACTTTTTGACTTCAAATGAGAGAGTTAGGGAAGTTTTAATTTTGGGTGACGTTTCACACACTCTTTTTAAAATGGACCAAAACTCTCTCATCCCACCGCATTTTTAAATGAGATTTTTTTACCTGAAAGAGAATTTGAAGGCATCTAATTGATAGAAATTTCTCCACTTTTCGACTTAAAATGAGTGAGTTATGGACGTTTTAATTTTGGGTGACGTTTCACACACTCATTATAAAATGGTCCAAAACTCTCTCGCCTTACCAAATTTTTAAATTGGATTTTTTTCGTTGAAAGAGAATTTGAAGTCCACTAATTTGTTAGAAATTTCACCACATTTGGACTTGAAAAGAGAGACTTATGGTGGTTTTAATTTTGGGTGACGTTTCACACACTCTTTTTAAGACGGACAACAACTCTCTCACCCCAACGATTTTTAAAACAAGATTTTTTTCCCCGGAAAGAGAATTTGAAGATTGGTAGAAATTTCACCACTTTTGAACTTAAAGTCAGACAGTTACACAGGTTTTAATTTTGGATGACGTGTCGCACACTCTTTATAAAACGGACTACAACTCTCTCATCCCAACAAAATTTGAAATGAGATTTCTTTCGCAAGAAAAAGAATCTTAGGACCTCCGATTGGTAGAAATTTCACCACTTTTTGACTTCAAATGAGAGAGTTAGGGAAGTTTTAATTTTGGGTGACGTTTCACACACTCTTTTTAAAATGGACCAAAACTCTCTCATCCCACCGAATTTTTAAATGAGATTTTTTTACTTGAAAGAGAATTTGAAGGCATCTAATTAATAGAAATTTCTCCACTTTTCGACTTAAAATGAGTGAGTTATGGACGTTTTAATTTTGGGTGACGTTTCACACACTCATTATAAAATGGTCCAAAACTCTCTCGCCCTACCGAATTTTTAAATGGGATTTTTTTCGTTGAAAGAGAATTTGAAGTCCACTAATTTGTTAGAAATTTCACCACATTTGGACTTGAAAAGAGAGACTTATGGTGGTTTTAATTTTGGGTGACGTTTCGCACACTCTTTTTAGGACGGACAACAACTCTCTCACCCCAACGATTTTTAAAACAAGATTTTTTCCCCGGAAAGAGAATTTGAAGATTGGTAGAAATTTCACCACTTTTGAACTTAAAGTCAGAGAGTTACACAGGTTTTAATTTTGGATGACGTGTCGCACACTCTTTATAAAACGGACTACAACTCTCTCATCCCAACAAAATTTGAAATGAGATTTCTTTCCCAAGAAAAAGAATCTTAGGACCTCCGATTGGTAGAAATTTCACCACTTTTTGACTTCAAATGAGAGAGTTAGGGAAGTTTTAATTTTGGCTGACGTTTCACACACTCTTTTTAAAATGGACCAAAACTCTCTCTTCCCACCGAATTTTTAAATGAGATTTTTTTACCTGAAAGAGAATTTGAAGGCATCTAATTAATAGAAATTTCTCCACTTTTCGACTTAAAATGAGTGAGTTATGGACGTTTTAATTTTGGGTGACGTTTCACACACTCATTATAAAATGGTCCAAAACTCTCTCGCCCTACCGAATTTTTAAATGGCATTTTTTCCGTTGAAAGAGAATTTGAAGTCCACTAATTTGTTAGAAATTTCACCACATTTGGACTTGAAAAGAGAGACTTATGGTGGTTTTAATTTTGTGTGACGTTTCGCACACTCTTTTTAGGACGGACAACAACTCTCTCACCCCAACGATTTTTAAAACAAGATTTTCTCCCCGGAAAGAGAATTTGAAGATTGGTAGAAATTTCACCACTTTTGAACTTAAAGTCAGAGAGTTACACAGGTTTTAATTTTGGATGACGTGTCGCACACTCTTTATAAAACGGACTACAACTCTCTCATCCCAACAAAATTTGAAATGAGATTTCTTTCGCAAGAAAAAGAATCTTAGAACCTCCGATTGGTAGAAATTTCACCACTTTTTGACTTCAAATGAGAGAGTTAGGGAAGTTTTAATTTTGGGTGACGTTTCACACACTCTTTTTAAAATGGACCAAAACTCTCTCATCCCACCGAATTTTTAAATGAGATTTTTTTACCTGAAAGAGAATTTGAAGGCATCTAATTGATAGAAATTTCTCCACTTTTCGACTTAAAATGAGTGAGTTATGGACGTTTTAATTTTGGGTGACGTTTCACACACTCATTATAAAATGGTCCAAAACTCTCTCGCCCTACCGAATTTTTAAATGGGATTTTTTTCGTTGAAAGAGAATTTGAAGTCCACTAATTTGATAGAAATTTCACCACATTTGGACTTGAAAAGAGAGACTTATGGTGGTTTTAATTTTGGGTGACGTTTCGCACACTCTTTTTAAGACGGACAACAACTCTCTCACCTCAACGATTTTTAAAACAAGATTTTTTCCCCGGAAAGAGAATTTGAAGATTGGTAGAAATTTCACCACTTTTGAACTTAAAGTCAGAGAGTTACACAGGTTTTAATTTTGGATGACGTGTCGCACACTCTTTATAAAACGGACTACAACTCTCTCATCCCAACAAAATTTGAAACGAGATTTCTTTCCCAAGAAAAAGAATCTTAGGACCTCCGATTGGTAGAAATTTCACCACTTTTTGACTTCAAATGAGAGAGTTAGGGAAGTTTTAATTTTGGGTGACGTTTCACACACTCTTTTTAAAATGGACCAAAACTCTCTCATCCCACCGCATTTTTAAATGAGATTTTTTTACCTGAAAGAGAATTTGAAGGCATCTAATTGATAGAAATTTCTCCACTTTTCGACTTAAAATGAGTGAGTTATGGACGTTTTAATTTTGGGTGACGTTTCACACACTCATTATAAAATGGTCCAAAACTCTCTCGCCTTACCAAATTTTTAAATTGGATTTTTTTCGTTGAAAGAGAATTTGAAGTCCACTAATTTGTTAGAAATTTCACCACATTTGGACTTGAAAAGAGAGACTTATGGTGGTTTTAATTTTGGGTGACGTTTCACACACTCTTTTTAAGACGGACAACAACTCTCTCACCCCAACGATTTTTAAAACAAGATTTTTTTCCCCGGAAAGAGAATTTGAAGATTGGTAGAAATTTCACCACTTTTGAACTTAAAGTCAGACAGTTACACAGGTTTTAATTTTGGATGACGTGTCGCACACTCTTTATAAAACGGACTACAACTCTCTCATCCCAACAAAATTTGAAATGAGATTTCTTTCGCAAGAAAAAGAATCTTAGGACCTCCGATTGGTAGAAATTTCACCACTTTTTGACTTCAAATGAGAGAGTTAGGGAAGTTTTAATTTTGGGTGACGTTTCACACACTCTTTTTAAAATGGACCAAAACTCTCTCATCCCACCGAATTTTTAAATGAGATTTTTTTACTTGAAAGAGAATTTGAAGGCATCTAATTAATAGAAATTTCTCCACTTTTCGACTTAAAATGAGTGAGTTATGGACGTTTTAATTTTGGGTGACGTTTCACACACTCATTATAAAATGGTCCAAAACTCTCTCGCCCTACCGAATTTTTAAATGGGATTTTTTTCGTTGAAAGAGAATTTGAAGTCCACTAATTTGTTAGAAATTTCACCACATTTGGACTTGAAAAGAGAGACTTATGGTGGTTTTAATTTTGGGTGACGTTTCGCACACTCTTTTTAGGACGGACAACAACTCTCTCACCCCAACGATTTTTAAAACAAGATTTTTTCCCCGGAAAGAGAATTTGAAGATTGGTAGAAATTTCACCACTTTTGAACTTAAAGTCAGAGAGTTACACAGGTTTTAATTTTGGATGACGTGTCGCACACTCTTTATAAAACGGACTACAACTCTCTCATCCCAACAAAATTTGAAATGAGATTTCTTTCCCAAGAAAAAGAATCTTAGGACCTCCGATTGGTAGAAATTTCACCACTTTTTGACTTCAAATGAGAGAGTTAGGGAAGTTTTAATTTTGGCTGACGTTTCACACACTCTTTTTAAAATGGACCAAAACTCTCTCTTCCCACCGAATTTTTAAATGAGATTTTTTTACCTGAAAGAGAATTTGAAGGCATCTAATTAATAGAAATTTCTCCACTTTTCGACTTAAAATGAGTGAGTTATGGACGTTTTAATTTTGGGTGACGTTTCACACACTCATTATAAAATGGTCCAAAACTCTCTCGCCCTACCGAATTTTTAAATGGCATTTTTTCCGTTGAAAGAGAATTTGAAGTCCACTAATTTGTTAGAAATTTCACCACATTTGGACTTGAAAAGAGAGACTTATGGTGGTTTTAATTTTGTGTGACGTTTCGCACACTCTTTTTAGGACGGACAACAACTCTCTCACCCCAACGATTTTTAAAACAAGATTTTCTCCCCGGAAAGAGAATTTGAAGATTGGTAGAAATTTCACCACTTTTGAACTTAAAGTCAGAGAGTTACACAGGTTTTAATTTTGGATGACGTGTCGCACACTCTTTATAAAACGGACTACAACTCTCTCATCCCAACAAAATTTGAAATGAGATTTCTTTCGCAAGAAAAAGAATCTTAGAACCTCCGATTGGTAGAAATTTCACCACTTTTTGACTTCAAATGAGAGAGTTAGGGAAGTTTTAATTTTGGGTGACGTTTCACACACTCTTTTTAAAATGGACCAAAACTCTCTCATCCCACCGAATTTTTAAATGAGATTTTTTTACCTGAAAGAGAATTTGAAGGCATCTAATTGATAGAAATTTCTCCACTTTTCGACTTAAAATGAGTGAGTTATGGACGTTTTAATTTTGGGTGACGTTTCACACACTCATTATAAAATGGTCCAAAACTCTCTCGCCCTACCGAATTTTTAAATGGGATTTTTTTCGTTGAAAGAGAATTTGAAGTCCACTAATTTGATAGAAATTTCACCACATTTGGACTTGAAAAGAGAGACTTATGGTGGTTTTAATTTTGGGTGACGTTTCGCACACTCTTTTTAAGACGGACAACAACTCTCTCACCTCAACGATTTTTAAAACAAGATTTTTTCCCCGGAAAGAGAATTTGAAGATTGGTAGAAATTTCACCACTTTTGAACTTAAAGTCAGAGAGTTACACAGGTTTTAATTTTGGATGACGTGTCGCACACTCTTTATAAAACGGACTACAACTCTCTCATCCCAACAAAATTTGAAACGAGATTTCTTTCCCAAGAAAAAGAATCTTAGGACCTCCGATTGGTAGAAATTTCACCACTTTTTGACTTCAAATGAGAGAGTTAGGGAAGTTTTAATTTTGGGTGACGTTTCACACACTCTTTTTAAAATGGACCAAAACTCTCTCATCCCACCGCATTTTTAAATGAGATTTTTTTACCTGAA
This sequence comes from Tasmannia lanceolata, assembly GCF_043159265.1. Taxonomy (NCBI): domain Eukaryota; kingdom Viridiplantae; phylum Streptophyta; class Magnoliopsida; order Canellales; family Winteraceae; genus Tasmannia; species Tasmannia lanceolata. Next base: position 2,441,469 of record NW_027518713.1, on the reverse strand, counting down.
AGAGAATTTGAAGGCATCTAATTGATAGAAATTTCTCCACTTTTCGACTTAAAATGAGTGAGTTATGGACGTTTTAATTTTGGGTGACGTTTCACACACTCATTATAAAATGGTCCAAAACTCTCTCGCCTTACCAAATTTTTAAATTGGATTTTTTTCGTTGAAAGAGAATTTGAAGTCCACTAATTTGTTAGAAATTTCACCACATTTGGACTTGAAAAGAGAGACTTATGGTGGTTTTAATTTTGGGTGACGTTTCACACACTCTTTTTAAGACGGACAACAACTCTCTCACCCCAACGATTTTTAAAACAAGATTTTTTTCCCCGGAAAGAGAATTTGAAGATTGGTAGAAATTTCACCACTTTTGAACTTAAAGTCAGACAGTTACACAGGTTTTAATTTTGGATGACGTGTCGCACACTCTTTATAAAACGGACTACAACTCTCTCATCCCAACAAAATTTGAAATGAGATTTCTTTCGCAAGAAAAAGAATCTTAGGACCTCCGATTGGTAGAAATTTCACCACTTTTTGACTTCAAATGAGAGAGTTAGGGAAGTTTTAATTTTGGGTGACGTTTCACACACTCTTTTTAAAATGGACCAAAACTCTCTCATCCCACCGAATTTTTAAATGAGATTTTTTTACTTGAAAGAGAATTTGAAGGCATCTAATTAATAGAAATTTCTCCACTTTTCGACTTAAAATGAGTGAGTTATGGACGTTTTAATTTTGGGTGACGTTTCACACACTCATTATAAAATGGTCCAAAACTCTCTCGCCCTACCGAATTTTTAAATGGGATTTTTTTCGTTGAAAGAGAATTTGAAGTCCACTAATTTGTTAGAAATTTCACCACATTTGGACTTGAAAAGAGAGACTTATGGTGGTTTTAATTTTGGGTGACGTTTCGCACACTCTTTTTAGGACGGACAACAACTCTCTCACCCCAACGATTTTTAAAACAAGATTTTTTCCCCGGAAAGAGAATTTGAAGATTGGTAGAAATTTCACCACTTTTGAACTTAAAGTCAGAGAGTTACACAGGTTTTAATTTTGGATGACGTGTCGCACACTCTTTATAAAACGGACTACAACTCTCTCATCCCAACAAAATTTGAAATGAGATTTCTTTCCCAAGAAAAAGAATCTTAGGACCTCCGATTGGTAGAAATTTCACCACTTTTTGACTTCAAATGAGAGAGTTAGGGAAGTTTTAATTTTGGCTGACGTTTCACACACTCTTTTTAAAATGGACCAAAACTCTCTCTTCCCACCGAATTTTTAAATGAGATTTTTTTACCTGAAAGAGAATTTGAAGGCATCTAATTAATAGAAATTTCTCCACTTTTCGACTTAAAATGAGTGAGTTATGGACGTTTTAATTTTGGGTGACGTTTCACACACTCATTATAAAATGGTCCAAAACTCTCTCGCCCTACCGAATTTTTAAATGGCATTTTTTCCGTTGAAAGAGAATTTGAAGTCCACTAATTTGTTAGAAATTTCACCACATTTGGACTTGAAAAGAGAGACTTATGGTGGTTTTAATTTTGTGTGACGTTTCGCACACTCTTTTTAGGACGGACAACAACTCTCTCACCCCAACGATTTTTAAAACAAGATTTTCTCCCCGGAAAGAGAATTTGAAGATTGGTAGAAATTTCACCACTTTTGAACTTAAAGTCAGAGAGTTACACAGGTTTTAATTTTGGATGACGTGTCGCACACTCTTTATAAAACGGACTACAACTCTCTCATCCCAACAAAATTTGAAATGAGATTTCTTTCCCAAGAAAAAGAATCTTAGGACCTCCGATTGGTAGAAATTTCACCACTTTTTGACTTCAAATGAGAGAGTTAGGGAAGTTTTAATTTTGGGTGACGTTTCACACAATCTTTTTAAAATGGACCAAAACTCTCTCATCCCACCGAATTTTTAAATGAGATTTTTTTACTTGAAAGAGAATTTGAAGGCATCTAATTGATAGAAATTTCTCCACTTTTCGACTTAAAATGAGTGAGTTATGGACGTTTTAATTTTGGGTGACGTTTCACACACTCATTATAAAATGGTCCAAAACTCTCTCGCCCTACCGAATTTTTAAATGGGATTTTTTTCGTTGAAAGAGAATTTGAAGTCCACTAATTTGTTAGAAATTTCACCACATTTGGACTTGAAAAGAGAGACTTATGGTGGTTTTAATTTTGGGTGACGTTTCACACACTCTTTTTAAGACGGACAACAACTCTCTCACCCCAACGATTTTAAAACAAGATTTTTTTCCCCGGAAAGAGAATTTGAAGATTGGTAGAAATTTCACCACTTTTGAACTTAAAGTCAGAGAGTTACACAGGTTTTAATTTTGGATGACGTGTCGCACACTCTTTATAAAACGGACTACAACTCTCTCATCCCAACAAAATTTGAAATGAGATTTCTTTCGCAAGAAAAAGAATCTTAGGACCTCCGATTGGTAGAAATTTCACCACTTTTTGACTTCAAATGAGAGAGTTAGGGAAGTTTTAATTTTGGGTGACGTTTCACACACTCTTTTTAAAATGGACCAAAACTCTCACATCCCACCGAATTTTTAAATGAGATTTTTTTACTTGAAAGAGAATTTGAAGGCATCTAATTAATAGAAATTTCTCCACTTTTCGACTTAAAATGAGTGAGTTATGGACGTTTTAATTTTGGGTGACGTTTCACACACTCATTATAAAATGGTCCAAAACTCTCTCGCCCTACCGAATTTTTAAATGGGATTTTTTTCGTTGAAAGAGAATTTGAAGTCCACTAATTTGTTAGAAATTTCACCACATTTGGACTTGAAAAGAGAGACTTATGGTGGTTTTAATTTTGGGTGACGTTTCACACACTCTTTTTAAGACGGACAACAACTCTCTCACCCCAACGATTTTAAAACAAGATTTTTTTCCCCGGAAAGAGAATTTGAAGATTGGTAGAAATTTCACCACTTTTGAACTTAAAGTCAGAGAGTTACACAGGTTTTAATTTTGGATGACGTGTCGCACACTCTTTATAAAACGGACTACAACTCTCTCATCCCAACAAAATTTGAAATGAGATTTCTTTCGCAAGAAAAAGAATCTTAGGACCTCCGATTGGTAGAAATTTCACCACTTTTTGACTTCAAATGAGAGAGTTAGGGAAGTTTTAATTTTGGGTGACGTTTCACACACTCTTTTTAAAATGGACCAAAACTCTCACATCCCACCGAATTTTTAAATGAGATTTTTTTACTTGAAAGAGAATTTGAAGGCATCTAATTAATAGAAATTTCTCCACTTTTCGACTTAAAATGAGTGAGTTATGGACGTTTTAATTTTGGGTGACGTTTCACACACTCATTATAAAATGGTCCAAAACTCTCTCGCCCTACCGAATTTTTAAATGAGATTTTTTTCGTTGAAAGAGAATTTGAAGTCCACTAATTTGTTAGAAATTTCACCACATTTGGACTTGAAAAGAGAGACTTATGGTGGTTTTAATTTTGGGTGACGTTTCACACACTCTTTTTAAGACGGACAACAACTCTCTCACCCCAACGATTTTAAAACAAGATTTTTTTCCCCGGAAAGAGAATTTGAAGATTGGTAGAAATTTCACCACTTTTGAACTTAAAGTCAGAGAGTTACACAGGTTTTAATTTTGGATGACGTGTCGCACACTCTTTATAAAACGGACTACAACTCTCTCATCCCAACAAAATTTGAAATGAGATTTCTTTCGCAAGAAAAAGAATCTTAGGACCTCCGATTGGTAGAAATTTCACCACTTTTTGACTTCAAATGAGAGAGTTAGGGAAGTTTTAATTTTGGGTGACGTCTCAGACACTCTTTTTAAAATGGACCAAAACTCTCTCATCTCACCGAATTTTTAAATGAGATTTTTTTACTTGAAAGAGAATTTGAAGGCATCTAATTAATAGAAATTTCTCCACTTTTCGACTTAAAATGAGTGAGTTATGGACGTTTTAATTTTGGGTGACGTTTCACACACTCATTATAAAATGGTCCAAAACTCTCTCGCCCTACCGAATTTTTAAATGGGATTTTTTTCGTTGAAAGAGAATTTGAAGTCCACTAATTTGTTAAAAATTTCACCACATTTGGACTTGAAAAGAGAGACTTATGGTGGTTTTAATTTTGGGTGACGTTTCGCACACTCTTTTTAGGACGGACAACAACTCTCTCACCCCAACGATTTTTAAAACAAGATTTTTTCCCCGGAAAGAGAATTTGAAGATTGGTAGAAATTTCACCACTTTTGAACTTAAAGTCAGAGAGTTACACAGGTTTTAATTTTGGATGACGTGTCACACACTCTTTATAAAACGGACTACAACTCTCTCATCCCAACAAAATTTGAAATGAGATTTCTTTCCCAAGAAAAAGAATCTTAGGACCTCCGATTGGTAGAAATTTCACCACTTTTTGACTTCAAATGAGAGAGTTAGGGAAGTTTTAATTTTGGCTGACGTTTCACACACTCTTTTTAAAATGGACCAAAACTCTCTCATCCCACCGAATTTTTAAATGAGATTTTTTTACCTGAAAGAGAATTTGAAGGCATCTAATTGATAGAAATTTCTCCACTTTTTGACTTAAAATGAGTGAGTTATGGACGTTTTAATTTTGGGTGACGTTTCACACACTCATTATAAAATGGTCCAAAACTCTCTCGCCCTACTGAATTTTTAAATGGGATTTTTTTCGTTGAAAGAGAATTTGAAGTCCACTAATTTGTTAGAAATTTCACCACATTTGGACTTGAAAAGAGAGACTTATGGTGGTTTTAATTTTGTGTGACGTTTCGCACACTCTTTTTAGGACGGACAACAACTCTCTCACCCCAACGATTTTTAAAACAAGATTTTTTCCCCGGAAAGAGAATTTGAAGATTGGTAGAAATTTCACCACTTTTGAACTTAAAGTCAGAGAGTTACACAGGTTTTAATTTTGGATGACGTGTCGCACACTCTTTATAAAACGGACTACAACTCTCTCATCCCAATAAAATTTGAAATGAGATTTCTTTCCCAAGAAAAAGAATCTTAGGACCTCCGATTGGTAGAAATTTCACCACTTTTTGACTTCAAATGAGAGAGTTAGGGAAGTTTTAATTTTGGGTGACGTTTCACACAATCTTTTTAAAATGGACCAAAACTCTCTCATCCCACCGAATTTTTAAATGAGATTTTTTTACTTGAAAGAGAATTTGAAGGCATCTAATTGATAGAAATTTCTCCACTTTTCGACTTAAAATGAGTGAGTTATGGACGTTTTAATTTTGGGTGACGTTTCACACACTCATTATAAAATGGTCCAAAACTCTCTCGCCCTACCGAATTTTTAAATGGGATTTTTTTCGTTGAAAGAGAATTTGAAGTCCACTAATTTGTTAGAAATTTCACCACATTTGGACTTGAAAAGAGAGACTTATGGTGGTTTTAATTTTGGGTGACGTTTCACACACTCTTTTTAAGACGGACAACAACTCTCTCACCCCAACGATTTTAAAACAAGATTTTTTTCCCCGGAAAGAGAATTTGAAGATTGGTAGAAATTTCACCACTTTTGAACTTAAAGTCAGAGATTTACACAGGTTTTAATTTTGGATGACGTGTCGCACACTCTTTATAAAACGGACTACAACTCTCTCATCCCAACAAAATTTGAAATGAGATTTCTTTCGCAAGAAAAAGAATCTTAGGACCTCCGATTGGTAGAAATTTCACCACTTTTTGACTTCAAATGAGAGAGTTAGGGAAGTTTTAATTTTGGGTGACGTCTCAGACACTCTTTTTAAAATGGACCAAAACTCTCTCATCTCACCGAATTTTTAAATGAGATTTTTTTACTTGAAAGAGAATTTGAAGGCATCTAATTAATAGAAATTTCTCCACTTTTCGACTTAAAATGAGTGAGTTATGGACGTTTTAATTTTGGGTGACGTTTCACACACTCATTATAAAATGGTCCAAAACTCTCTCGCCCTACCGAATTTTTAAATGGGATTTTTTTCGTTGAAAGAGAATTTGAAGTCCACTAATTTGTTAAAAATTTCACCACATTTGGACTTGAAAAGAGAGACTTATGGTGGTTTTAATTTTGGGTGACGTTTCGCACACTCTTTTTAGGACGGACAACAACTCTCTCACCCCAACGATTTTTAAAACAAGATTTTTTCCCCGGAAAGAGAATTTGAAGATTGGTAGAAATTTCACCACTTTTGAACTTAAAGTCAGAGAGTTACACAGGTTTTAATTTTGGATGACGTGTCACACACTCTTTATAAAACGGACTACAACTCTCTCATCCCAACAAAATTTGAAATGAGATTTCTTTCCCAAGAAAAAGAATCTTAGGACCTCCGATTGGTAGAAATTTCACCACTTTTTGACTTCAAATGAGAGAGTTAGGGAAGTTTTAATTTTGGCTGACGTTTCACACACTCTTTTTAAAATGGACCAAAACTCTCTCATCCCACCGAATTTTTAAATGAGATTTTTTTACCTGAAAGAGAATTTGAAGGCATCTAATTGATAGAAATTTCTCCACTTTTCGACTTAAAATGAGTGAGTTATGGACGTTTTAATTTTGGGTGACGTTTCACACACTCATTATAAAATGGTCCAAAACTCTCTCGCCCTACTGAATTTTTAAATGGGATTTTTTTCGTTGAAAGAGAATTTGAAGTCCACTAATTTGTTAGAAATTTCACCACATTTGGACTTGAAAAGAGAGACTTATGGTGGTTTTAATTTTGTGTGACGTTTCGCACACTCTTTTTAGGACGGACAACAACTCTCTCACCCCAACGATTTTTAAAACAAGATTTTTTCCCCGGAAAGAGAATTTGAAGATTGGTAGAAATTTCACCACTTTTGAACTTAAAGTCAGAGAGTTACACAGGTTTTAATTTTGGATGACGTGTCGCACACTCTTTATAAAACGGACTACAACTCTCTCATCCCAATAAAATTTGAAATGAGATTTCTTTCCCAAGAAAAAGAATCTTAGGACCTCCGATTGGTAGAAATTTCACCACTTTTTGACTTCAAATGAGAGAGTTCGGGAAGTTTTAATTTTGGGTGACGTTTCACACAATCTTTTTAAAATGGACCAAAACTCTCTCATCCCACCGAATTTTTAAATGAGATTTTTTTACTTGAAAGAGAATTTGAAGGCATCTAATTGATAGAAATTTCTCCACTTTTCGACTTAAAATGAGTGAGTTATGGACGTTTTAATTTTGGGTGACGTTTCACACACTCATTATAAAATGGTCCAAAACTCTCTCGCCCTACCGAATTTTTAAATGGGATTTTTTTCGTTGAAAGAGAATTTGAAGTCCACTAATTTGTTAGAAATTTCACCACATTTGGACTTGAAAAGAGAGACTTATGGTGGTTTTAATTTTGGGTGACGTTTCACACACTCTTTTTACGACGGACAACAACTCTCTCACCCCAACGATTTTAAAACAAGATTTTTTTCCCCGGAAAGAGAATTTGAAGATTGGTAGAAATTTCACCACTTTTGAACTTAAAGTCAGAGAGTTACACAGGTTTTAATTTTGGATGACGTGTCGCACACTCTTTATAAAACGGACTACAACTCTCTCATCCCAACAAAATTTGAAATGAGATTTCTTTCGCAAGAAAAAGAATCTTAGGACCTCCGATTGGTAGAAATTTCACCACTTTTTGACTTCAAATGAGAGAGTTAGGGAAGTTTTAATTTTGGGTGACGTTTCACACACTCTTTTTAAAATGGACCAAAACTCTCACATCCCACCGAATTTTTAAATGAGATTTTTTTACTTGAAAGAGAATTTGAAGGCATCTAATTAATAGAAATTTCTCCACTTTTCGACTTAAAATGAGTGAGTTATGGACGTTTTAATTTTGGGTGACGTTTCACACACTCATTATAAAATGGTCCAAAACTCTCTCGCCCTACCGAATTTTTAAATGGGATTTTTTTCGTTGAAAGAGAATTTGAAGTCCACTAATTTGTTAGAAATTTCACCACATTTGGACTTGAAAAGAGAGACTTATGGTGGTTTTAATTTTGGGTGACGTTTCACACACTCTTTTTAAGACGGACAACAACTCTCTCACCCCAACGATTTTAAAACAAGATTTTTTTCCCCGGAAAGAGAATTTGAAGATTGGTAGAAATTTCACCACTTTTGAACTTAAAGTCAGAGAGTTACACAGGTTTTAATTTTGGATGACGTGTCGCACACTCTTTATAAAACGGACTACAACTCTCTCATCCCAACAAAATGTGAAATGAGATTTCTTTCGCAAGAAAAAGAATCTTAGGACCTCCGATTGGTAGAAATTTCACCACTTTTTGACTTCAAATGAGAGAGTTAGGGAAGTTTTAATTTTGGGTGACGTTTCACACACTCTTTTTAAAATGGACCAAAACTCTCTCATCCCACCGAATTTTTAAATGAGATTTTTTTACTTGAAAGAGAATTTGAAGGCATCTAATTAATAGAAATTTCTCCACTTTTCGACTTAAAATGAGTGAGTTATGGACGTTTTAATTTTGGGTGACGTTTCACACACTCATTATAAAATGGTCCAAAACTCTCTCGCCCTACCGAATTTTTAAATGGGATTTTTTTCGTTGAAAGAGAATTTGAAGTCCACTAATTTGTTAGAAATTTCACCACATTTGGACTTGAAAAGAGAGACTTATGGTGGTTTTAATTTTGTGTGACGTTTCGCACACTCTTTTTAGGACGGACAACAACTCTCTCACCCCAACGATTTTTAAAACAAGATTTTTTCCCCGGAAAGAGAATTTGAAGATTGGTAGAAATTTCACCACTTTTGAACTTAAAGTCAGAGAGTTACACAGGTTTTAATTTTGGATGACGTGTCGCACACTCTTTATAAAACGGACTACAACTCTCTCATCCCAACAAAATTTGAAATGAGATTTCTTTCGCAAGAAAAAGAATCTTAGGACCTCCGATTGGTAGAAATTTCACCACTTTTTGACTTCAAATGAGAGAGTTAAGGAAGTTTTAATTTTGGGTGACGTTTCACACACTCTTTTTAAAATGGACCAAAACTCTCTCATCCCACCGAATTTTTAAATGAGATTTTTTTACTTGAAAGAGAATTTGAAGGCATCTAATTCATAGAAATTTCTCCACTTTTCGACTTAAAATGAGTGAGTTATGGACGTTTTAATTTTGGGTGACGTTTCACACACTCATTATAAAATGGTTCAAAACTCTCTCGCCCTACCGAATTTTTAAATGGGATTTTTTTCGTTGAAAGAGAATTTGAAGTCCACTAATTTGTTAGAAATTTCACCACATTTGGACTTGAAAAGAGAGACTTATGGTGGTTTTAATTTTGGGTGACGTTTCGCACACTCTTTTTAGGACGGACAACAACTCTCTCACCCCAACGATTTTTAAAACAAGATTTTTTCCCCGGAAAGAGAATTTGAAGATTGGTAGAAATTTCACCACTTTTGAACTTAAAGTCAGAGAGTTACACAGGTTTTAATTTTGGATGACGTGTCGCACACTCTTTATAAAACGGACTACAACTCTCTCATCCCAACAAAATTTGAAATGAGATTTCTTTCCCAAGAAAAAGAATCTTAGGACCTCCGATTGGTAGAAATTTCACCACTTTTTGACTTCAAATGAGAGAGTTAGGGAAGTTTTAATTTTGGGTGACGTTTCACACACTCTTTTTAAAATGGACCAAAACTCTCTCATCCCACCGAATTTTTAAATGAGATTTTTTTACTTGAAAGAGAATTTGAAGGCATCTAATTGATAGAAATTTCTCCACTTTTCGACTTAAAATGAGTGAGTTATGGACGTTTTAATTTTGGGTGACGTTTCACACACTCATTATAAAATGGTCCAAAACTCTCTCGCCCTACCGAATTTTTAAATGGGATTTTTTTCGTTGAAAGAGAATTTGAAGTCCACTAATTTGTTAGAAATTTCACCACATTTGGACTTGAAAAGAGAGACTTATGGTGGTTTTAATTTTGGGTGACGTTTCGCACACTCTTTTTAGGACGGACAACAACTCTCTCACCCCAACGATTTTTAAAACAAGATTTTTTCCCCTGAAAGAGAATTTGAAGATTGGTAGAAATTTCACCACTTTTGAACTTAAAGTTAGAGAGTTACACAGGTTTTAATTTTGGATGACGTGTCGCACACTCTTTATAAAACGGACTACAACTCTCTCATCCCAACAAAATTTGAAATGAGATTTCTTTCCCAAGAAAAAGAATCTTAGGACCTCCGATTGGTAGAAATTTCACCACTTTTTGACTTCAAATGATAGAGTTAGGGAAGTTTTAATTTTGGGTGACGTTTCACACTCTTTTTAAAATGGACCAAAACTCTCTCATCCCACCGAATTTTTAAATGAGATTTTTTTACCTGAAAGAGAATTTGAAGGCATCTAATTGATAGAAATTTCTCCACTTTTCGACTTAAAATGAGTGAGTTATGGACGTTTTAATTTTGGGTGACGTTTCACACACTCATTATAAAATGGTCCAAAACTCTCTCGCCCTACCGAATTTTTAAATGGGATTTTTTTCGTTGAAAGAGAATTTGAAGTCCACTAATTTGTTAGAAATTTCACCACATTTGGACTTGAAAAGAGAGACTTATGGTGGTTTTAATTTTGTGTGACGTTTCGCACACTCTTTTTAGGACGGACAACAACTCTCTCACCCCAACGATTTTTAAAACAAGATTTTTTCCCCGGAAAGAGAATTTGAAGATTGGTAGAAATTTCACCACTTTTGAACTTAAAGTCAGAGAGTTACACAGGTTTTAATTTTGGATGACGTGTCGCACACTCTTTATAAAACGGACTACAACTCTCTCATCCCAACAAAATTTGAAATGAGATTTCTTTCCCAAGAAAAAGAATCTTAGGACCTCCGATTGGTAGAAATTTCACCACTTTTTGACTTCAAATGAGAGAGTTAGGGAAGTTTTAATTTTGGGTGACGTTTCACACACTCTTTTTAAAATGGACCAAAACTCTCTCATCCCACCGAATTTTTAAATGAGATTTTTTTACTTGAAAGAGAATTTGAAGGCATCTAATTGATAGAAATTTCTCCACTTTTCGACTTAAAATGAGTGAGTTATGGGCGTTTTAATTTTGGGTGACGTTTCACACACTCATTATAAAATGGTCCAAAACTCTCTCGCCCTACCGAATTTTTAAATGGGATTTTTTTCGTTGAAAGAGAATTTGAAGTCCACTAATTTGTTAGAAATTTCACCACATTTGGACTTGAAAAGAGAGACTTATGGTGGTTTTAATTTTGGGTGACGTTTCGCACACTCTTTTTAGGACGGACAACAACTCCCTCACCCCAACGATTTTTAAAACAAGATTTTTTCCCCGGAAAGAGAATTTGAAGATTGGTAGAAATTTCACCACTTTTGAACTTAAAGTCAGAGAGTTACACAGGTTTTAATTTTGGATGACGTGTCGCACACTCTTTATAAAACGGACTACAACTCTCTCATCCCAACAAAATTTGAAATGAGATTTCTTTCCCAAGAAAAAGAATCTTAGGACCTCCGATTGGTAGAAATTTCACCACTTTTTGACTTCAAATGAGAGAGTTAGGGAAGTTTTAATTTTGGGTGACGTTTCACACAATCTTTTTAAAATGGACCAAAACTCTCTCATCCCACCGAATTTTTAAATGAGATTTTTTTACCAGAAAAAGAATTTGAAGGCATCTAATTGATAGAAATTTCTCCACTTTTCGACTTAAAATGAGTGAGTTATGGACGTTTTAATTTTGGGTGACGTTTCACACACTCATTATAAAATGGTCCAAAACTCTCTCGCCCTACCGAATTTTTAAATGGGATTTTTTTCGTTGAAAGAGAATTTGAAGTCCACTAATTTGTTAGAAATTTCACCACATTTGGACTTGAAAAGAGAGACTTATGGTGGTTTTAATTTTGGGTGACGTTTCGCACACTCTTTTTAGGACGGACAACAACTCTCTCACCCCAACGATTTTTAAAACAAGATTTTTTCCCCGGAAAGAGAATTTGAAGATTGGTAGAAATTTCACCACTTTTGAACTTAAAGTCAGAGAGTTACACAGGTTTTAATTTTGGATGACGTGTCGCACACTCTTTATAAAACGGACTACAACTCTCTCATCCCAACAAAATTTGAAATGAGATTTCTTTCGCAAGAAAAAGAATCTTAGGACCTCCGATTGGTAGAAATTTCACCACTTTTTGACTTCAAATGAGAGAGTTAGGGAAGTTTTAATTTTGGGTGACGTTTCACACAATCTTTTTAAAAAGGACCAAAACTCTCTCATCCCACCGAATTTTTAAATGAGATTTTTTTACCTGAAAAAGAATTTGAAGGCATCTAATTGATAGAAATTTCTCCACTTTTCGACTTAAAATGAGTGAGTTATGGACGTTTTAATTTTGGGTGACGTTTCACACACTCATTATAAAATGGTCCAAAACTCTCTCGCCCTACCGAATTTTTAAATGGGATTTTTTTCGTTGAAAGAGAATTTGAAGTCCACTAATTTGTTAGAAATTTCACCACATTTGGACTTGAAAAGAGAGACTTATGGTGGTTTTAATTTTGGGTGACGTTTCGCACACTCTTTTTAGGACGGACAACAACTCTCTCACCCCAACGATTTTTAAAACAAGATTTTTTCCCCGGAAAGAGAATTTTAAGATTGGTAGAAATTTCACCACTTTTGAACTTAAAGTCAGAGAGTTACACAGGTTTTAATTTTGGATGACGTGTCGCACACTCTTTATAAAACGGACTACAACTCTCTCATCCCACCAAAATTTGAAATGAGATTTCTTTCCCAAGAAAAAGAATCTTAGGACCTCCGATTGGTAGAAATTTCACCACTTTTTGACTTCAAATGAGAGAGTTGGGGAAGTTTTAATTTTGGGTGACGTTTCACACACTCTTTTTAAAATGGACCAAAACTCTCTCATCCCACCGAATTTTTAAATGAGATTTTTTTACCTGAAAGAGAATTTGAAGGCATCTAATTGATAGAAATTTCTCCACTTTTCGACTTAAAATGAGTGAGTTATGGACGTTTTAATTTTGGGTGACGTTTCACACACTCATTATAAAATGGTCCAAAACTCTCTCGCCCTACCGAATTTTTAAATGGGATTTTTTTCGTTGAAAGAGAATTTGAAGTCCACTAATTTGTTAGAAATTTCACCACATTTGGACTTGAAAAGAGAGACTTATGGTGGTTTTAATTTTGTGTGACGTTTCGCACACTCTTTTTAGGACGGACAACAACTCTCTCACCCCAACGATTTTTAAAACAAGATTTTTTCCCCGGAAAGAGAATTTGAAGATTGGTAGAAATTTCACCACTTTTGAACTTAAAGTCAGAGAGTTACACAGGTTTTAATTTTGGATGACGTGTCGCACACTCTTTATAAAACGGACTACAACTCTCTCATCCCAACAAAATTTGAAATGAGATTTCTTTCGCAAGAAAAAGAATCTTAGGACCTCCGATTGGTAGAAATTTCACCACTTTTTGACTTCAAATGAGAGAGTTAGGGAAGTTTTAATTTTGGGTGACGTTTCACACAATCTTTTTAAAAAGGACCAAAACTCTCTCATCCCACCGAATTTTTAAATGAGATTTTTTTACCTGAAAAAGAATTTGAAGGCATCTAATTGATAGAAATTTCTCCACTTTTCGACTTAAAATGAGTGAGTTATGGACGTTTTAATTTTGGGTGACGTTTCACACACTCATTATAAAATGGTCCAAAACTCTCTCGCCCTACCGAATTTTTAAATGGGATTTTTTTCGTTGAAAGAGAATTTGAAGTCCACTAATTTGTTAGAAATTTCACCACATTTGGACTTGAAAAGAGAGACTTATGGTGGTTTTAATTTTGGGTGACGTTTCGCACACTCTTTTTAGGACGGACAACAACTCTCTCACCCCAACGATTTTTAAAACAAGATTTTTTCCCCGGAAAGAGAATTTTAAGATTGGTAGAAATTTCACCACTTTTGAACTTAAAGTCAGAGAGTTACACAGGTTTTAATTTTGGATGACGTGTCGCACACTCTTTATAAAACGGACTACAACTCTCTCATCCCACCAAAATTTGAAATGAGATTTCTTTCCCAAGAAAAAGAATCTTAGGACCTCCGATTGGTAGAAATTTCACCACTTTTTGACTTCAAATGAGAGAGTTGGGGAAGTTTTAATTTTGGGTGACGTTTCACACACTCTTTTTAAAATGGACCAAAACTCTCTCATCCCACCGAATTTTTAAATGAGATTTTTTTACCTGAAAGAGAATTTGAAGGCATCTAATTGATAGAAATTTCTCCACTTTTCGACTTAAAATGAGTGAGTTATGGACGTTTTAATTTTGGGTGACGTTTCACACACTCATTATAAAATGGTCCAAAACTCTCTCGCCCTACCGAATTTTTAAATGGGATTTTTTTCGTTGAAAGAGAATTTGAAGTCCACTAATTTGTTAGAAATTTCACCACATTTGGACTTGAAAAGAGAGACTTATGGTGGTTTTAATTTTGTGTGACGTTTCGCACACTCTTTTTAGGACGGACAACAACTCTCTCACCCCAACGATTTTTAAAACAAGATTTTTTCCCCGGAAAGAGAATTTGAAGATTGGTAGAAATTTCACCACTTTTGAACTTAAAGTCAGAGAGTTACACAGGTTTTAATTTTGGATGACGTGTCGCACACTCTTTATAAAACGGACTACAACTCTCTCATCCCAACAAAATTTGAAATGAGATTTCTTTCCCAAGAAAAAGAATCTTAGGACCTCCGATTGGTAGAAATTTCACCACTTTTTGACTTCAAATGAGAGAGTTAGGGAAGTTTTAATTTTGGGTGACGTTTCACACAATCTTTTTAAAATGGACCAAAACTCTCTCATCCCACCGAATTTTTAAATGAGATTTTTTTACCAGAAAAAGAATTTGAAGGCATCTAATTGATAGAAATTTCTCCACTTTTCGACTTAAAATGAGTGAGTTATGGACGTTTTAATTTTGGGTGACGTTTCACACACTCATTATAAAATGGTCCAAAACTCTCTCGCCCTACCGAATTTTTAAATGGGATTTTTTTCGTTGAAAGAGAATTTGAAGTCCACTAATTTGTTAGAAATTTCACCACATTTGGACTTGAAAAGAGAGACTTATGGTGGTTTTAATTTTGGGTGACGTTTCGCACACTCTTTTTAGGACGGACAACAACTCTCTCACCCCAACGATTTTTAAAACAAGATTTTTTCCCCGAAAAGAGAATTTGAAGATTGGTAGAAATTTCACCACTTTTGAACTTAAAGTCAGAGAGTTACACAGGTTTTAATTTTGGATGACGTGTCGCACACTCTTTATAAAACGGACTACAACTCTCTCATCCCAACAAAATTTGAAATGAGATTTCTTTCCCAAGAAAAAGAATCTTAGGACCTCCGATTGGTAGAAATTTCACCACTTTTTGACTTCAAATGAGAGAGTTAGGGAAGTTTTAATTTTGGGTGACGTTTCACACACTCTTTTTAAAATGGACCAAAACTCTCTCATCCCACCGAATTTTTAAATGAGATTTTTTTACTTGAAAGAGAATTTGAAGGCATCTAATTGATAGAAATTTCTCCACTTTTCGACTTAAAATGAGTGAGTTATGGGCGTTTTAATTTTGGGTGACGTTTCACACACTCATTATAAAATGGTCCAAAACTCTCTCGCCCTACCGAATTTTTAAATGGGATTTTTTTCGTTGAAAGAGAATTTGAAGTCCACTAATTTGTTAGAAATTTCACCACATTTGGACTTGAAAAGAGAGACTTATGGTGGTTTTAATTTTGGGTGACGTTTCGCACACTCTTTTTAGGACGGACAACAACTCCCTCACCCCAACGATTTTTAAAACAAGATTTTTTCCCCGGAAAGAGAATTTGAAGATTGGTAGAAATTTCACCACTTTTGAACTTAAAGTCAGAGAGTTACACAGGTTTTAATTTTGGATGACGTGTCGCACACTCTTTATAAAACGGACTACAACTCTCTCATCCCAACAAAATTTGAAATGAGATTTCTTTCCCAAGAAAAAGAATCTTAGGACCTCCGATTGGTAGAAATTTCACCACTTTTTGACTTCAAATGAGAGAGTTAGGGAAGTTTTAATTTTGGGTGACGTTTCACACAATCTTTTTAAAATGGACCAAAACTCTCTCATCCCACCGAATTTTTAAATGAGATTTTTTTACCAGAAAAAGAATTTGAAGGCATCTAATTGATAGAAATTTCTCCACTTTTCGACTTAAAATGAGTGAGTTATGGACGTTTTAATTTTGGGTGACGTTTCACACACTCATTATAAAATGGTCCAAAACTCTCTCGCCCTACCGAATTTTTAAATGGGATTTTTTTCGTTGAAAGAGAATTTGAAGTCCACTAATTTGTTAGAAATTTCACCACATTTGGACTTGAAAAGAGAGACTTATGGTGGTTTTAATTTTGGGTGACGTTTCGCACACTCTTTTTAGGACGGACAACAACTCTCTCACCCCAACGATTTTTAAAACAAGATTTTTTCCCCGGAAAGAGAATTTGAAGATTGGTAGAAATTTCACCACTTTTGAACTTAAAGTCAGAGAGTTACACAGGTTTTAATTTTGGATGACGTGTCGCACACTCTTTATAAAACGGACTACAACTCTCTCATCCCAACAAAATTTGAAATGAGCTTTCTTTCCCAAGAAAAAGAATCTTAGGACCTCCGATTGGTAGAAATTTCACCACTTTTTGACTTCAAATGAGAGAGTTAGGGAATTTTTAATTTTGGGTGACGTTTCACACAATCTTTTTAAAATGGACCAAAACTCTCTCATCCCACCGAATTTTTAAATGAGATTTTTTTACTTGAAAGAGAATTTGAAGGCATCTAATTGATAGAAATTTCTCCACTTTTCGACTTAAAATGAGTGAGTTATGGACGTTTTAATTTTGGGTGACGTTTCACACACTCATTATAAAATGGTCCAAAACTCTCTCGCCCTACCGAATTTTTAAATGGGATTTTTTTCGTTGAAAGAGAATTCGAAGTCCACTAATTTGTTAGAAATTTCACCACATTTGGACTTGAAAAGAGAGACTTATGGTGGTTTTAATTTTGGGTGACGTTTCGCACACTCTTTTTAAGACGGACAACAACTCTCTCACCCCAACGATTTTTAAAACAAGATTTTTTCCCCGGAAAGAGAATTTGAAGATTGGTAGAAATTTCACCACTTTTGAACTTAAAGTCAGAGAGTTACACAGGTTTTAATTTTGGATGACGTGTCGCACACTCTTTATAAAACGGACTACAACTCTCTCATCCCAACAAAATTTGAAATGAGATTTCTTTCCCAAGAAAAAGAATCTTAGGACCTCCGATTGGTAGAAATTTCACCACTTTTTGACTTCAAATGAGAGAGTTAGGGAAGTTTTAATTTTGGGTGACGTTTCACACAATCTTTTTAAAATGGACCAAAACTCTCTCATCCCACCGAATTTTTAAATGAGATTTTTTTACTTGAAAGAGAATTTGAAGGCATCTAATTGATAGAAATTTCTCCACTTTTCGACTTAAAATGAGTGAGTTATGGACGTTTTAATTTTGGGTGACGTTTCACACACTCATTATAAAATGGTCCAAAACTCTCTCGCCCTACCGAATTTTTAAATGGGATTTTTTTCGTTGAAAGAGAATTTGAAGTCCACTAATTTGTTAGAAATTTCACCACATTTGGACTTGAAAAGAGAGACTTATGGTGGTTTTAATTTTGGGTGACGTTTCGCACACTCTTTTTAGGACGGACAACAACTCTCTCACCCCAACGATTTTTAAAACAAGATTTTTTCCCCGGAAAGAGAATTTGAAGATTGGTAGAAATTTCACCACTTTTGAACTTAAAGTCAGAGAGTTACACAGGTTTTAATTTTGGATGACGTGTCGCACACTCTTTATAAAACGGACTACAACTCTCTCATCCCAACAAAATTTGAAATGAGATTTCTTTCCCAAGAAAAAGAATCTTAGGACCTCCGATTGGTAGAAATTTCACCACTTTTTGACTTCAAATGAGAGAGTTAGGGAAGTTTTAATTTTGGGTGACGTTTCACACACTCTTTTTAAAATGGACCAAAACTCTCTCATCCCACCGAATTTTTAAATGAGATTTTTTTACCTGGAAGAGAATTTGAAGGCATCTAATTGATAGAAATTTCTCCACTTTTCGACTTAAAATGAGTGAGTTATGGACGTTTTAATTTTGGGTGACGTTTCACACACTCATTATAAAATGGTCCAAAACTCTCTCGCCCTACCGAATTTTTAAATGGGATTTTTTTCGTTGAAAGAGAATTCGAAGTCCACTAATTTGTTAGAAATTTCACCACATTTGGACTTGAAAAGAGAGACTTATGGTGGTTTTAATTTTGGGTGACGTTTCGCACACTCTTTTTAAGACGGACAACAACTCTCTCACCCCAACGATTTTTAAAACAAGATTTTTTCCCCGGAAAGAGAATTTGAAGATTGGTAGAAATTTCACCACTTTTGAACTTAAAGTCAGAGAGTTACACAGGTTTTAATTTTGGATGACGTGTCGCACACTCTTTATAAAACGGACTACAACTCTCTCATCCCAACAAAATTTGAAATGAGATTTCTTTCCCAAGAAAAAGAATCTTACGACCTCCGATTGGTAGAAATTTCACCACTTTTTGACTTCAAATGAGAGAGTTAGTGAAGTTTTAATTTTGGGTGACGTTTCACACAATCTTTTTAAAATGGACCAAAACTCTCTCATCCCACCGAATTTTTAAATGAGATTTTTTTACTTGAAAGAGAATTTGAAGGCATCTAATTGATAGAAATTTCTCCACTTTTCGACTTAAAATGAGTGAGTTATGGACGTTTTAATTTTGGGTGACGTTTCACACACTCATTATAAAATGGTCCAAAACTCTCTCGCCCTACCGAATTTTTAAATGGGATTTTTTTCGTTGAAAGAGAATTTGAAGTCCACTAATTTGTTAGAAATTTCACCACATTTGGACTTGAAAAGAGAGACTTATGGTGGTTTTAATTTTGGGTGACGTTTCGCACACTCTTTTTAGGACGGACAACAACTCACTCACCCCAACGATTTTTAAAACAAGATTTTTTCCCCGTAAAGAGAATTTGAAGATTGGTAGAAATTTCACCACTTTTGAACTTAAAGTCAGAGAGTTACACAGGTTTTAATTTTGGATGACGTGTCGCACACTCTTTATAAAACGGACTACAACTCTCTCATCCCAACAAAATTTGAAATGAGCTTTCTTTCCCAAGAAAAAGAATCTTAGGACCTCCGATTGGTAGAAATTTCACCACTTTTTGACTTCAAATGAGAGAGTTAGGGAATTTTTAATTTTGGGTGACGTTTCACACACTCTTTTTAAAATGGACCAAAACTCTCTCATCCCACCGAATTTTTAAATGAGATTTTTTTACCTGAAAGAGAATTTGAAGGCATCTAATTGATAGAAATTTCTCCACTTTTCGACTTAAAATGAGTGAGTTATGGACGTTTTAATTTTGGGTGACGTTTCACACACTCATTATAAAATGGTCCAAAACTCTCTCGCCCTACCGAATTTTTAAATGGGATTTTTTTCGTTGAAAGAGAATTTGAAGTCCACTAATTTGTTAGAAATTTCACCACATTTGGACTTGAAAAGAGAGACTTATGGTGGTTTTAATTTTGGGTGACGTTTCGCACACTCTTTTTAGGACGGACAACAACTCTCTCACCCCAACGATTTTTAAAACAAGATTTTTTCCCCGGAAAGAGAATTTGAAGATTGGTAGAAATTTCACCACTTTTGAACTTAAAGTCAGAGAGTTACACAGGTTTTAATTTTGGATGACGTGTCGCACACTCTTTATAAAACGGACTACAACTCTCTCATCCCAACAAAATTTGAAATGAGATTTCTTTCCCAAGAAAAAGAATCTTAGGACCTCCGATTGGTAGAAATTTCACCACTTTTTGACTTCAAATGAGAGAGTTAGGGAAGTTTTAATTTTGGGTGACGTTTCACACACTCTTTTTAAAATGGACCAAAACTCTCTCATCCCACCGAATTTTTAAATGAGATTTTTTTACTTGAAAGAGAATTTGAAGGCATCTAATTGATAGAAATTTCTCAACTTTTCGACTTAAAATGAGTGAGTTATGGACGTTTTAATTTTGGGTGACGTTTCACACACTCATTATAAAATGGTCCAAAACTCTCTCGCCCTACCGAATTTTTAAATGGGATTTTTTTCGTTGAAAGAGAATTTGAAGTCCACTAATTTGTTAGAAATTTCACCACATTTGGACTTGAAAAGAGAGACTTATGGTGGTTTTAATTTTGGGTGACGTTTCGCACACTCTTTTTAGGACGGACAACAACTCTCTCACCCCAACGATTTTTAAAACAAGATTTTTTCCCCGGAAAGAGAATTTGAAGATTGGTAGAAATTTCACCACTTTTGAACTTAAAGTCAGAGAGTTACACAGGTTTTAATTTTGGATGACGTGTCGCACACTCTTTATAAAACGGACTACAACTCTCTCATCCCAACAAAATTTGAAATGAGATTTCTTTCCCAAGAAAAAGAATCTTAGGACCTCCGATTGGTAGAAATTTCACCACTTTTTGACTTCAAATGAGAGAGTTAGGGAAGTTTTAATTTTGGGTGACGTTTCACACAATCTTTTTAAAATGGACCAAAACTCTCTCATCCCACCGAATTTTTAAATGAGATTTTTTTACCAGAAAAAGAATTTGAAGGCATCTAATTGATAGAAATTTCTCCACTTTTCGACTTAAAATGAGTGAGTTATGGACGTTTTAATTTTGGGTGACGTTTCACACACTCATTATAAAATGGTCCAAAACTCTCTCGCCCTACCGAATTTTTAAATGGGATTTTTTTCGTTGAAAGAGAATTTGAAGTCCACTAATTTGTTAGAAATTTCACCACATTTGGACTTGAAAAGAGAGACTTATGGTGGTTTTAATTTTGGGTGACGTTTCGCACACTCTTTTTAGGACGGACAACAACTCTCTCACCCCAACGATTTTTAAAACAAGATTTTTTCCCCGGAAAGAGAATTTGAAGATTGGTAGAAATTTCACCACTTTTGAACTTAAAGTCAGAGAGTTACACAGGTTTTAATTTTGGATGACGTGTCGCACACTCTTTATAAAACGGACTACAACTCTCTCATCCCAACAAAATTTGAAATGAGCTTTCTTTCCCAAGAAAAAGAATCTTAGGACCTCCGATTGGTAGAAATTTCACCACTTTTTGACTTCAAATGAGAGAGTTAGGGAATTTTTAATTTTGGGTGACGTTTCACACAATCTTTTTAAAATGGACCAAAACTCTCTCATCCCACCGAATTTTTAAATGAGATTTTTTTACTTGAAAGAGAATTTGAAGGCATCTAATTGATAGAAATTTCTCCACTTTTCGACTTAAAATGAGTGAGTTATGGACGTTTTAATTTTGGGTGACGTTTCACACACTCATTATAAAATGGTCCAAAACTCTCTCGCCCTACCGAATTTTTAAATGGGATTTTTTTCGTTGAAAGAGAATTCGAAGTCCACTAATTTGTTAGAAATTTCACCACATTTGGACTTGAAAAGAGAGACTTATGGTGGTTTTAATTTTGGGTGACGTTTCGCACACTCTTTTTAAGACGGACAACAACTCTCTCACCCCAACGATTTTTAAAACAAGATTTTTTCCCCGGAAAGAGAATTTGAAGATTGGTAGAAATTTCACCACTTTTGAACTTAAAGTCAGAGAGTTACACAGGTTTTAATTTTGGATGACGTGTCGCACACTCTTTATAAAACGGACTACAACTCTCTCATCCCAACAAAATTTGAAATGAGATTTCTTTCCCAAGAAAAAGAATCTTAGGACCTCCGATTGGTAGAAATTTCACCACTTTTTGACTTCAAATGAGAGAGTTAGGGAAGTTTTAATTTTGGGTGACGTTTCACACAATCTTTTTAAAATGGACCAAAACTCTCTCATCCCACCGAATTTTTAAATGAGATTTTTTTACTTGAAAGAGAATTTGAAGGCATCTAATTGATAGAAATTTCTCCACTTTTCGACTTAAAATGAGTGAGTTATGGACGTTTTAATTTTGGGTGACGTTTCACACACTCATTATAAAATGGTCCAAAACTCTCTCGCCCTACCGAATTTTTAAATGGGATTTTTTTCGTTGAAAGAGAATTTGAAGTCCACTAATTTGTTAGAAATTTCACCACATTTGGACTTGAAAAGAGAGACTTATGGTGGTTTTAATTTTGGGTGACGTTTCGCACACTCTTTTTAGGACGGACAACAACTCTCTCACCCCAACGATTTTTAAAACAAGATTTTTTCCCCGGAAAGAGAATTTGAAGATTGGTAGAAATTTCACCACTTTTGAACTTAAAGTCAGAGAGTTACACAGGTTTTAATTTTGGATGACGTGTCGCACACTCTTTATAAAACGGACTACAACTCTCTCATCCCAACAAAATTTGAAATGAGATTTCTTTCCCAAGAAAAAGAATCTTAGGACCTCCGATTGGTAGAAATTTCACCACTTTTTGACTTCAAATGAGAGAGTTAGGGAAGTTTTAATTTTGGGTGACGTTTCACACAATCTTTTTAAAATGGACCAAAACTCTCTCATCCCACCGAATTTTTAAATGAGATTTTTTTACTTGAAAGAGAATTTGAAGGCATCTAATTGATAGAAATTTCTCCACTTTTCGACTTAAAATGAGTGAGTTATGGACGTTTTAATTTTGGGTGACGTTTCACACACTCATTATAAAATGGTCCAAAACTCTCTCGCCCTACCAAATTTTTAAATGGGATTTTTTTCGTTGAAAGAGAATTTGAAGTCCACTAATTTGTTAGAAATTTCACCACATTTGGACTTGAAAAGAGAGACTTATGGTGGTTTTAATTTTGGGTGACGTTTCGCACACTCTTTTTAGGACGGACAACAACTCTCTCACCCCAACGATTTTTAAAACAAGATTTTTTCCCCGGAAAGAGAATTTGAAGATTGGTAGAAATTTCACCACTTTTGAACTTAAAGTCAGAGAGTTACACAGGTTTTAATTTTGGATGACGTGTCGCACACTCTTTATAAAACGGACTACAACTCTCTCATCCCAACAAAATTTGAAATGAGCTTTCTTTCCCAAGAAAAAGAATCTTAGGACCTCCGATTGGTAGAAATTTCACCACTTTTTGACTTCAAATGAGAGAGTTAGGGAATTTTTAATTTTGGGTGACGTTTCACACAATCTTTTTAAAATGGACCAAAACTCTCTCATCCCACCGAATTTTTAAATGAGATTTTTTTACTTGAAAGAGAATTTGAAGGCATCTAATTGATAGAAATTTCTCCACTTTTCGACTTAAAATGAGTGAGTTATGGACGTTTTAATTTTGGGTGACGTTTCACACACTCATTATAAAATGGTCCAAAACTCTCTCGCCCTACCGAATTTTTAAATGGGATTTTTTTCGTTGAAAGAGAATTCGAAGTCCACTAATTTGTTAGAAATTTCACCACATTTGGACTTGAAAAGAGAGACTTATGGTGGTTTTAATTTTGGGTGACGTTTCGCACACTCTTTTTAAGACGGACAACAACTCTCTCACCCCAACGATTTTTAAAACAAGATTTTTTCCCCGGAAAGAGAATTTGAAGATTGGTAGAAATTTCACCACTTTTGAACTTAAAGTCAGAGAGTTACACAGGTTTTAATTTTGGATGACGTGTCGCACACTCTTTATAAAACGGACTACAACTCTCTCATCCCAACAAAATTTGAAATGAGATTTCTTTCCCAAGAAAAAGAATCTTAGGACCTCCGATTGGTAGAAATTTCACCACTTTTTGACTTCAAATGAGAGAGTTAGGGAAGTTTTAATTTTGGGTGACGTTTCACACAATCTTTTTAAAATGGACCAAAACTCTCTCATCCCACCGAATTTTTAAATGAGATTTTTTTACTTGAAAGAGAATTTGAAGGCATCTAATTGATAGAAATTTCTCCACTTTTCGACTTAAAATGAGTGAGTTATGGACGTTTTAATTTTGGGTGACGTTTCACACACTCATTATAAAATGGTCCAAAACTCTCTCGCCCTACCGAATTTTTAAATGGGATTTTTTTCGTTGAAAGAGAATTTGAAGTCCACTAATTTGTTAGAAATTTCACCACATTTGGACTTGAAAAGAGAGACTTATGGTGGTTTTAATTTTGGGTGACGTTTCGCACACTCTTTTTAGGACGGACAACAACTCTCTCACCCCAACGATTTTTAAAACAAGATTTTTTCCCCGGAAAGAGAATTTGAAGATTGGTAGAAATTTCACCACTTTTGAACTTAAAGTCAGAGAGTTACACAGGTTTTAATTTTGGATGACGTGTCGCACACTCTTTATAAAACGGACTACAACTCTCTCATCCCAACAAAATTTGAAATGAGATTTCTTTCCCAAGAAAAAGAATCTTAGGACCTCCGATTGGTAGAAATTTCACCACTTTTTGACTTCAAATGAGAGAGTTAGGGAAGTTTTAATTTTGGGTGACGTTTCACACACTCTTTTTAAAATGGACCAAAACTCTCTCATCCCACCGAATTTTTAAATGAGATTTTTTTACCTGGAAGAGAATTTGAAGGCATCTAATTGATAGAAATTTCTCCACTTTTCGACTTAAAATGAGTGAGTTATGGACGTTTTAATTTTGGGTGACGTTTCACACACTCATTATAAAATGGTCCAAAACTCTCTCGCCCTACCGAATTTTTAAATGGGATTTTTTTCGTTGAAAGAGAATTCGAAGTCCACTAATTTGTTAGAAATTTCACCACATTTGGACTTGAAAAGAGAGACTTATGGTGGTTTTAATTTTGGGTGACGTTTCGCACACTCTTTTTAAGACGGACAACAACTCTCTCACCCCAACGATTTTTAAAACAAGATTTTTTCCCCGGAAAGAGAATTTGAAGATTGGTAGAAATTTCACCACTTTTGAACTTAAAGTCAGAGAGTTACACAGGTTTTAATTTTGGATGACGTGTCGCACACTCTTTATAAAACGGACTACAACTCTCTCATCCCAACAAAATTTGAAATGAGATTTCTTTCCCAAGAAAAAGAATCTTACGACCTCCGATTGGTAGAAATTTCACCACTTTTTGACTTCAAATGAGAGAGTTAGTGAAGTTTTAATTTTGGGTGACGTTTCACACAATCTTTTTAAAATGGACCAAAACTCTCTCATCCCACCGAATTTTTAAATGAGATTTTTTTACTTGAAAGAGAATTTGAAGGCATCTAATTGATAGAAATTTCTCCACTTTTCGACTTAAAATGAGTGAGTTATGGACGTTTTAATTTTGGGTGACGTTTCACACACTCATTATAAAATGGTCCAAAACTCTCTCGCCCTACCGAATTTTTAAATGGGATTTTTTTCGTTGAAAGAGAATTTGAAGTCCACTAATTTGTTAGAAATTTCACCACATTTGGACTTGAAAAGAGAGACTTATGGTGGTTTTAATTTTGGGTGACGTTTCGCACACTCTTTTTAGGACGGACAACAACTCACTCACCCCAACGATTTTTAAAACAAGATTTTTTCCCCGTAAAGAGAATTTGAAGATTGGTAGAAATTTCACCACTTTTGAACTTAAAGTCAGAGAGTTACACAGGTTTTAATTTTGGATGACGTGTCGCACACTCTTTATAAAACGGACTACAACTCTCTCATCCCAACAAAATTTGAAATGAGCTTTCTTTCCCAAGAAAAAGAATCTTAGGACCTCCGATTGGTAGAAATTTCACCACTTTTTGACTTCAAATGAGAGAGTTAGGGAATTTTTAATTTTGGGTGACGTTTCACACACTCTTTTTAAAATGGACCAAAACTCTCTCATCCCACCGAATTTTTAAATGAGATTTTTTTACCTGAAAGAGAATTTGAAGGCATCTAATTGATAGAAATTTCTCCACTTTTCGACTTAAAATGAGTGAGTTATGGACGTTTTAATTTTGGGTGACGTTTCACACACTCATTATAAAATGGTCCAAAACTCTCTCGCCCTACCGAATTTTTAAATGGGATTTTTTTCGTTGAAAGAGAATTTGAAGTCCACTAATTTGTTAGAAATTTCACCACATTTGGACTTGAAAAGAGAGACTTATGGTGGTTTTAATTTTGGGTGACGTTTCGCACACTCTTTTTAGGACGGACAACAACTCTCTCACCCCAACGATTTTTAAAACAAGATTTTTTCCCCGGAAAGAGAATTTGAAGATTGGTAGAAATTTCACCACTTTTGAACTTAAAGTCAGAGAGTTACACAGGTTTTAATTTTGGATGACGTGTCGCACACTCTTTATAAAACGGACTACAACTCTCTCATCCCAACAAAATTTGAAATGAGATTTCTTTCCCAAGAAAAAGAATCTTAGGACCTCCGATTGGTAGAAATTTCACCACTTTTTGACTTCAAATGAGAGAGTTAGGGAAGTTTTAATTTTGGGTGACGTTTCACACACTCTTTTTAAAATGGACCAAAACTCTCTCATCCCACCGAATTTTTAAATGAGATTTTTTTACTTGAAAGAGAATTTGAAGGCATCTAATTGATAGAAATTTCTCAACTTTTCGACTTAAAATGAGTGAGTTATGGACGTTTTAATTTTGGGTGACGTTTCACACACTCATTATAAAATGGTCCAAAACTCTCTCGCCCTACCGAATTTTTAAATGGGATTTTTTTCGTTGAAAGAGAATTTGAAGTCCACTAATTTGTTAGAAATTTCACCACATTTGGACTTGAAAAGAGAGACTTATGGTGGTTTTAATTTTGGGTGACGTTTCGCACACTCTTTTTAGGACGGACAACAACTCTCTCACCCCAACGATTTTTAAAACAAGATTTTTTCCCCGGAAAGAGAATTTGAAGATTGGTAGAAATTTCACCACTTTTGAACTTAAAGTCAGAGAGTTACACAGGTTTTAATTTTGGATGACGTGTCGCACACTCTTTATAAAACGGACTACAACTCTCTCATCCCAACAAAATTTGAAATGAGATTTCTTTCCCAAGAAAAAGAATCTTAGGACCTCCGATTGGTAGAAATTTCACCACTTTTTGACTTCAAATGAGAGAGTTAGGGAAGTTTTAATTTTGGGTGACGTTTCACACAATCTTTTTAAAATGGACCAAAACTCTCTCATCCCACCGAATTTTTAAATGAGATTTTTTTACCAGAAAAAGAATTTGAAGGCATCTAATTGATAGAAATTTCTCCACTTTTCGACTTAAAATGAGTGAGTTATGGACGTTTTAATTTTGGGTGACGTTTCACACACTCATTATAAAATGGTCCAAAACTCTCTCGCCCTACCGAATTTTTAAATGGGATTTTTTTCGTTGAAAGAGAATTTGAAGTCCACTAATTTGTTAGAAATTTCACCACATTTGGACTTGAAAAGAGAGACTTATGGTGGTTTTAATTTTGGGTGACGTTTCGCACACTCTTTTTAGGACGGACAACAACTCTCTCACCCCAACGATTTTTAAAACAAGATTTTTTCCCCGAAAAGAGAATTTGAAGATTGGTAGAAATTTCACCACTTTTGAACTTAAAGTCAGAGAGTTACACAGGTTTTAATTTTGGATGACGTGTCGCACACTCTTTATAAAACGGACTACAACTCTCTCATCCCAACAAAATTTGAAATGAGATTTCTTTCCCAAGAAAAAGAATCTTAGGACCTCCGATTGGTAGAAATTTCACCACTTTTTGACTTCAAATGAGAGAGTTAGGGAAGTTTTAATTTTGGGTGACGTTTCACACACTCTTTTTAAAATGGACCAAAACTCTCTCATCCCACCGAATTTTTAAATGAGATTTTTTTACTTGAAAGAGAATTTGAAGGCATCTAATTGATAGAAATTTCTCCACTTTTCGATTTAAAATGAGTGAGTTATGGGCGTTTTAATTTTGGGTGACGTTTCACACACTCATTATAAAATGGTCCAAAACTCTCTCGCCCTACCGAATTTTTAAATGGGATTTTTTTCGTTGAAAGAGAATTTGAAGTCCACTAATTTGTTAGAAATTTCACCACATTTGGACTTGAAAAGAGAGACTTATGGTGGTTTTAATTTTGGGTGACGTTTCGCACACTCTTTTTAGGACGGACAACAACTCCCTCACCCCAACGATTTTTAAAACAAGATTTTTTCCCCGGAAAGAGAATTTGAAGATTGGTAGAAATTTCACCACTTTTGAACTTAAAGTCAGAGAGTTACACAGGTTTTAATTTTGGATGACGTGTCGCACACTCTTTATAAAACGGACTACAACTCTCTCATCCCAACAAAATTTGAAATGAGATTTCTTTCCCAAGAAAAAGAATCTTAGGACCTCCGATTGGTAGAAATTTCACCACTTTTTGACTTCAAATGAGAGAGTTAGGGAAGTTTTAATTTTGGGTGACGTTTCACACAATCTTTTTAAAATGGACCAAAACTCTCTCATCCCACCGAATTTTTAAATGAGATTTTTTTACCAGAAAAAGAATTTGAAGGCATCTAATTGATAGAAATTTCTCCACTTTTCGACTTAAAATGAGTGAGTTATGGACGTTTTAATTTTGGGTGACGTTTCACACACTCATTATAAAATGGTCCAAAACTCTCTCGCCCTACCGAATTTTTAAATGGGATTTTTTTCGTTGAAAGAGAATTTGAAGTCCACTAATTTGTTAGAAATTTCACCACATTTGGACTTGAAAAGAGAGACTTATGGTGGTTTTAATTTTGGGTGACGTTTCGCACACTCTTTTTAGGACGGACAACAACTCTCTCACCCCAACGATTTTTAAAACAAGATTTTTTCCCCGGAAAGAGAATTTGAAGATTGGTAGAAATTTCACCACTTTTGAACTTAAAGTCAGAGAGTTACACAGGTTTTAATTTTGGATGACGTGTCGCACACTCTTTATAAAACGGACTACAACTCTCTCATCCCAACAAAATTTGAAATGAGCTTTCTTTCCCAAGAAAAAGAATCTTAGGACCTCCGATTGGTAGAAATTTCACCACTTTTTGACTTCAAATGAGAGAGTTAGGGAATTTTTAATTTTGGGTGACGTTTCACACAATCTTTTTAAAATGGACCAAAACTCTCTCATCCCACCGAATTTTTAAATGAGATTTTTTTACTTGAAAGAGAATTTGAAGGCATCTAATTGATAGAAATTTCTCCACTTTTCGACTTAAAATGAGTGAGTTATGGACGTTTTAATTTTGGGTGACGTTTCACACACTCATTATAAAATGGTCCAAAACTCTCTCGCCCTACCGAATTTTTAAATGGGATTTTTTTCGTTGAAAGAGAATTCGAAGTCCACTAATTTGTTAGAAATTTCACCACATTTGGACTTGAAAAGAGAGACTTATGGTGGTTTTAATTTTGGGTGACGTTTCGCACACTCTTTTTAAGACGGACAACAACTCTCTCACCCCAACGATTTTTAAAACAAGATTTTTTCCCCGGAAAGAGAATTTGAAGATTGGTAGAAATTTCACCACTTTTGAACTTAAAGTCAGAGAGTTACACAGGTTTTAATTTTGGATGACGTGTCGCACACTCTTTATAAAACGGACTACAACTCTCTCATCCCAACAAAATTTGAAATGAGATTTCTTTCCCAAGAAAAAGAATCTTAGGACCTCCGATTGGTAGAAATTTCACCACTTTTTGACTTCAAATGAGAGAGTTAGGGAAGTTTTAATTTTGGGTGACGTTTCACACAATCTTTTTAAAATGGACCAAAACTCTCTCATCCCACCGAATTTTTAAATGAGATTTTTTTACTTGAAAGAGAATTTGAAGGCATCTAATTGATAGAAATTTCTCCACTTTTCGACTTAAAATGAGTGAGTTATGGACGTTTTAATTTTGGGTGACGTTTCACACACTCATTATAAAATGGTCCAAAACTCTCTCGCCCTACCGAATTTTTAAATGGGATTTTTTTCGTTGAAAGAGAATTTGAAGTCCACTAATTTGTTAGAAATTTCACCACATTTGGACTTGAAAAGAGAGACTTATGGTGGTTTTAATTTTGGGTGACGTTTCGCACACTCTTTTTAGGACGGACAACAACTCTCTCACCCCAACGATTTTTAAAACAAGATTTTTTCCCCGGAAAGAGAATTTGAAGATTGGTAGAAATTTCACCACTTTTGAACTTAAAGTCAGAGAGTTACACAGGTTTTAATTTTGGATGACGTGTCGCACACTCTTTATAAAACGGACTACAACTCTCTCATCCCAACAAAATTTGAAATGAGATTTCTTTCCCAAGAAAAAGAATCTTAGGACCTCCGATTGGTAGAAATTTCACCACTTTTTGACTTCAAATGAGAGAGTTAGGGAAGTTTTAATTTTGGGTGACGTTTCACACAATCTTTTTAAAATGGACCAAAACTCTCTCATCCCACCGAATTTTTAAATGAGATTTTTTTACTTGAAAGAGAATTTGAAGGCATCTAATTGATAGAAATTTCTCCACTTTTCGACTTAAAATGAGTGAGTTATGGACGTTTTAATTTTGGGTGACGTTTCACACACTCATTATAAAATGGTCCAAAACTCTCTCGCCCTACCAAATTTTTAAATGGGATTTTTTTCGTTGAAAGAGAATTTGAAGTCCACTAATTTGTTAGAAATTTCACCACATTTGGACTTGAAAAGAGAGACTTATGGTGGTTTTAATTTTGGGTGACGTTTCGCACACTCTTTTTAGGACGGACAACAACTCTCTCACCCCAACGATTTTTAAAACAAGATTTTTTCCCCGGAAAGAGAATTTGAAGATTGGTAGAAATTTCACCACTTTTGAACTTAAAGTCAGAGAGTTACACAGGTTTTAATTTTGGATGACGTGTCGCACACTCTTTATAAAACGGACTACAACTCTCTCATCCCAACAAAATTTGAAATGAGATTTCTTTCCCAAGAAAAAGAATCTTAGGACCTCCGATTGGTAGAAATTTCACCACTTTTTGACTTCAAATGAGAGAGTTAGGGAAGTTTTAATTTTGGGTGACGTTTCACACACTCTTTTTAAAATGGACCAAAACTCTCTCATCCCACCGAATTTTTAAATGAGATTTTTTTACCTGGAAGAGAATTTGAAGGCATCTAATTGATAGAAATTTCTCCACTTTTCGACTTAAAATGAGTGAGTTATGGACGTTTTAATTTTGGGTGACGTTTCACACACTCATTATAAAATGGTCCAAAACTCTCTCGCCCTACCGAATTTTTAAATGGGATTTTTTTCGTTGAAAGAGAATTCGAAGTCCACTAATTTGTTAGAAATTTCACCACATTTGGACTTGAAAAGAGAGACTTATGGTGGTTTTAATTTTGGGTGACGTTTCGCACACTCTTTTTAAGACGGACAACAACTCTCTCACCCCAACGATTTTTAAAACAAGATTTTTTCCCCGGAAAGAGAATTTGAAGATTGGTAGAAATTTCACCACTTTTGAACTTAAAGTCAGAGAGTTACACAGGTTTTAATTTTGGATGACGTGTCGCACACTCTTTATAAAACGGACTACAACTCTCTCATCCCAACAAAATTTGAAATGAGATTTCTTTCCCAAGAAAAAGAATCTTACGACCTCCGATTGGTAGAAATTTCACCACTTTTTGACTTCAAATGAGAGAGTTAGTGAAGTTTTAATTTTGGGTGACGTTTCACACAATCTTTTTAAAATGGACCAAAACTCTCTCATCCCACCGAATTTTTAAATGAGATTTTTTTACTTGAAAGAGAATTTGAAGGCATCTAATTGATAGAAATTTCTCCACTTTTCGACTTAAAATGAGTGAGTTATGGACGTTTTAATTTTGGGTGACGTTTCACACACTCATTATAAAATGGTCCAAAACTCTCTCGCCCTACCGAATTTTTAAATGGAATTTTTTTCGTTGAAAGAGAATTTGAAGTCCACTAATTTGTTAGAAATTTCACCACATTTGGACTTGAAAAGAGAGACTTATGGTGGTTTTAATTTTGGGTGACGTTTCGCACACTCTTTTTAGGACGGACAACAACTCTCTCACCCCAACGATTTTTAAAACAAGATTTTTTCCCCGTAAAGAGAATTTGAAGATTGGTAGAAATTTCACCACTTTTGAACTTAAAGTCAGAGAGTTACACAGGTTTTAATTTTGGATGACGTGTCGCACACTCTTTATAAAACGGACTACAACTCTCTCATCCCAACAAAATTTGAAATGAGCTTTCTTTCCCAAGAAAAAGAATCTTAGGACCTCCGATTGGTAGAAATTTCACCACTTTTTGACTTCAAATGAGAGAGTTAGGGAATTTTTAATTTTGGGTGACGTTTCACACACTCTTTTTAAAATGGACCAAAACTCTCTCATCCTACCGAATTTTTAAATGAGATTTTTTTACCTGAAAGAGAATTTGAAGGCATCTAATTGATAGAAATTTCTCCACTTTTCGACTTAAAATGAGTGAGTTATGGACGTTTTAATTTTGGGTGACGTTTCACACACTCATTATAAAATGGTCCAAAACTCTCTCGCCCTACCGAATTTTTAAATGGGATTTTTTTCGTTGAAAGAGAATTTGAAGTCCACTAATTTGTTAGAAATTTCACCACATTTGGACTTGAAAAGAGAGACTTATGGTGGTTTTAATTTTGGGTGACGTTTCGCACACTCTTTTTAGGACGGACAACAACTCTCTCACCCCAACGATTTTTAAAACAAGATTTTTTCCCCGGAAAGAGAATTTGAAGATTGGTAGAAATTTCACCACTTTTGAACTTAAAGTCAGAGAGTTACACAGGTTTTAATTTTGGATGACGTGTCGCACACTCTTTATAAAACGGACTACAACTCTCTCATCCCAACAAAATTTGAAATGAGATTTCTTTCCCAAGAAAAAGAATCTTAGGACCTCCGATTGGTAGAAATTTCACCACTTTTTGACTTCAAATGAGAGAGTTAGGGAAGTTTTAATTTTGGGTGACGTTTCACACACTCTTTTTAAAATGGACCAAAACTCTCTCATCCCACCGAATTTTTAAATGAGATTTTTTTACTTGAAAGAGAATTTGAAGGCATCTAATTGATAGAAATTTCTCAACTTTTCGACTTAAAATGAGTGAGTTATGGACGTTTTAATTTTGGGTGACGTTTCACACACTCATTATAAAATGGTCCAAAACTCTCTCGCCCTACCGAATTTTTAAATGGGATTTTTTTCGTTGAAAGAGAATTTGAAGTCCACTAATTTGTTAGAAATTTCACCACATTTGGACTTGAAAAGAGAGACTTATGGTGGTTTTAATTTTGGGTGACGTTTCGCACACTCTTTTTAGGACGGACAACAACTCTCTCACCCCAACGATTTTTAAAACAAGATTTTTTCCCCGGAAAGAGAATTTGAAGATTGGTAGAAATTTCACCACTTTTGAACTTAAAGTCAGAGAGTTACACAGGTTTTAATTTTGGATGACGTGTCGCACACTCTTTATAAAACGGACTACAACTCTCTCATCCCAACAAAATTTGAAATGAGATTTCTTTCCCAAGAAAAAGAATCTTAGGACCTCCGATTGGTAGAAATTTCACCACTTTTTGACTTCAAATGAGAGAGTTAGGGAAGTTTTAATTTTGGGTGACGTTTCACACACTCTTTTTAAAATGGACCAAAACTCTCTCATCCCACCGAATTTTTAAATGAGATTTTTTTACTTGAAAGAGAATTTGAAGGCATCTAATTGATAGAAATTTCTCAACTTTTCGACTTAAAATGAGTGAGTTATGGACGTTTTAATTTTGGGTGACGTTCCACACACTCATTATAAAATGGTCCAAAACTCTCTCGCCCTACCGAATTTTTAAATGGGATTTTTTTCGTTGAAAGATAATTTGAAGTCCACTAATTTGTTAGAAATTTCACCACATTTGGACTTGAAAAGAGAGACTTATGGTGGTTTTAATTTTGGGTGACGTTTCGCACACTCTTTTTAGGACGGACAACAACCCTCTCACCCCAACGATTTTTAAAACAAGATTTTTTCCCCGGAAAGAGAATTTGAAGATTGGTAGAAATTTCACCACTTTTGAACTTAAAGTCAGAGAGTTACACAGGTTTTAATTTTGGATGACGTGTCGCACACTCTTTATAAAACGGACTACAACTCTCTCATCCCAACAAAATTTGAAATGAGATTTCTTTCCCAAGAAAAAGAATCTTAGGACCTCCGATTGGTAGAAATTTCACCACTTTTTGACTTCAAATGAGAGAGTTAGGGAAGTTTTAATTTTGGGTGACGTTTCACACAATCTTTTTAAAATGGACCAAAACTCTCTCATCCCACCGAATTTTTAAATGAGATTTTTTTACTTGAAAGAGAATTTGAAGGCATCTAATTGATAGAAATTTCTCCACTTTTCGACTTAAAATGAGTGAGTTATGGACGTTTTAATTTTGGGTGACGTTCCACACACTCATTATAAAATGGTCCAAAACTCTCTCGCCCTACCGAATTTTTAAATGGGATTTTTTTCGTTGAAAGAGAATTTGAAGTCCACTAATTTGTTAGAAATTTCACCACATTTGGACTTGAAAAGAGAGACTTATGGTGGTTTTAATTTTGGGTGACGTTTCGCACACTCTTTTTAGGACGGACAACAACTCTCTCACCCCAACGATTTTTAAAACAAGATTTTTTCCCCGTAAAGAGAATTTGAAGATTGGTAGAAATTTCACCACTTTTGAACTTAAAGTCAGAGAGTTACACAGGTTTTAATTTTGGATGACGTGTCGCACACTCTTTATAAAACGGACTACAACTCTCTCATCCCAACAAAATTTGAAATGAGCTTTCTTTCCCAAGAAAAAGAATCTTAGGACCTCCGATTGGTAGAAATTTCACCACTTTTTGACTTCAAATGAGAGAGTTAGGGAATTTTTAATTTTGGGTGACGTTTCACACACTCTTTTTAAAATGGACCAAAACTCTCTCATCCCACCGAATTTTTAAATGAGATTTTTTTACCTGAAAGAGAATTTGAAGGCATCTAATTGATAGAAATTTCTCCACTTTTCGACTTAAAATGAGTGAGTTATGGACGTTTTAATTTTGGGTGACGTTTCACACACTCATTATAAAATGGTCCAAAACTCTCTCGCCCTACCGAATTTTCAAATGGGATTTTTTTCGTTGAAAGAGAATTTGAAGTCCACTAATTTGTTAGAAATTTCACCACATTTGGACTTGAAAAGAGAAACTTATGGTGGTTTTAATTTTGGGTGACGTTTCGCACACTCTTTTTAAGACGGACAACAACTCTCTCACCTCAACGATTTTTAAAACAAGATTTTTTCCCCGGAAAGAGAATTTGAAGATTGGTAGAAATTTCACCACTTTTGAACTTAAAGTCAGAGAGTTACACAGGTTTTAATTTTGGATGACGTGTCGCACACTCTTTATAAAACGGACTACAACTCTCTCATCCCAACAAAATTTGAAATGAGATTTCTTTCCCAAGAAAAAGAATCTTAGGACCTCCGATTGGTAGAAATTTCACCACTTTTTGACTTCAAATGAGAGAGTTAGGGAAGTTTTAATTTTGGGTGACGTTTCACACACTCTTTTTAAAATGAACCGAAACTCTCTCATCCCACCGAATTTTTAAATGATATTTTTTTACCTGAAAGAGAATTTGAAGGCATCTAATTGATAGAAATTTCTCCACTTTTCGACTTAAAATGAGTGAGTTATGGACGTTTTAATTTTGGGTGACGTTTCACACACTCATTATAAAATGGTCCAAAACTCTCTCGCCCTACCGAATTTTCAA
The DNA here is from genome assembly GCF_043159265.1 of Tasmannia lanceolata. Lineage (NCBI taxonomy): Eukaryota > Viridiplantae > Streptophyta > Magnoliopsida > Canellales > Winteraceae > Tasmannia > Tasmannia lanceolata. The sequence continues at coordinate 2,405,300 of NW_027518713.1, read as the reverse complement.
ATGGGATTTTTTTCGTTGAAAGAGAATTTGAAGTCCACTAATTTGTTAGAAATTTCACCACATTTGGACTTGAAAAGAGAAACTTATGGTGGTTTTAATTTTGGGTGACGTTTCGCACACTCTTTTTAAGACGGACAACAACTCTCTCACCTCAACGATTTTTAAAACAAGATTTTTTCCCCGGAAAGAGAATTTGAAGATTGGTAGAAATTTCACCACTTTTGAACTTAAAGTCAGAGAGTTACACAGGTTTTAATTTTGGATGACGTGTCGCACACTCTTTATAAAACGGACTACAACTCTCTCATCCCAACAAAATTTGAAATGAGATTTCTTTCCCAAGAAAAAGAATCTTAGGATCTCCGATTGGTAGAAATTTCACCACTTTTTGACTTCAAATGAGAGAGTTAGGGAAGTTTTAATTTTGGGTGACGTTTCACACACTCTTTTTAAAATGGACCAAAACTCTCTCATCCCACCGAATTTTTAAATGAGATTTTTTTACCTGAAAGAGAATTTGAAGGCATCTAATTGATAGAAATTTCTCCACTTTTCAACTTAAAATGAGTGAGTTATGGACGTTTTAATTTTGGGTGACGTTTCACACACTCATTATAAAATGGTCCAAAACTCTCTCGCCCTACCGAATTTTTAAATGGGATTTTTTTCGTTGAAAGAGAATTCGAAGTCCACTAATTTGTTAGAAATTTCACCACATTTGGACTTGAAAAAAGAGACTTATGGTGGTTTTAATTTTGGGTGACGTTTCGCACACTCTTTTTAAGACGGACAACAACTCTCTCACCCCAACGATTTTTAAAACAAGATTTTTTCCCCGGAAAGAGAATTTGAAGATTGGTAGAAATTTCACCACTTTTGAACTTAAAGTCAGAGAGTTACACAGGTTTTAATTTTGGATGACGTGTCGAACACTCTTTATAAAACGGACTACAACTCTCTCATCCCAACAAAATTTGAAATGAGATTTCTTTCCCAAGAAAAAGAATCTTAGGACCTCCGATTGGTAGAAATTTCACCACTTTTTGACTTCAAATGAGAGAGTTAGGGAAGTTTTAATTTTGGGTGACGTTTCACACAATCTTTTTAAAATGGACCAAAACTCTCTCATCCCACCGAATTTTTAAATGAGATTTTTTTACTTGAAAGAGAATTTGAAGGCATCTAATTGATAGAAATTTCTCCACTTTTCGACTTAAAATGAGTGAGTTATGGACGTTTTAATTTTGGGTGACGTTTCACACACTCATTATAGAATGGTCCAAAACTCTCTCGCCCTACCGAATTTTTAAATGGGATTTTTTTCGTTGAAAGAGAATTTGAAGTCCACTAATTTGTTAGATATTTCACCACATTTGGACTTGAAAAGAGAGACTTATGGTGGTTTTAATTTTGTGTGACGTTTCGCACACTCTTTTTAGGACGGACAACAACTCTCTCACCCCAACGATTTTTAAAACAAGATTTTTTCCCCGGAAAGAGAATTTGAAGATTGGTAGAAATTTCACCACTTTTGAACTTAAAGTCAGAGAGTTACACAGGTTTTAATTTTGGATGACGTGTCGCACACTCTTTATAAAACGGACTACAACTCTCTCATCCCAACAAAATTTGAAATGAGATTTCTTTCCCAAGAAAAAGAATCTTAGGACCTCCGATTGGTAGAAATTTCACCACTTTTTGACTTCAAATGAGAGAGTTAGGGAAGTTTTAATTTTGGGTGACGTTTCACACAATCTTTTTAAAATGGACCAAAACTCTCTCATCCCACCGAATTTTTAAATGAGATTTTTTTACTTGATAGAGAATTTGAAGGAATTGATAAAAATTTCTCCACTTTTCGACTTAAAATGAGTGAGTTATGGACGTTTTAATTTTGGGTGACGTTTCACACACTCATTATAAAATGGTCCAAAACTCTCTCGCCCTACCGAATTTTTAAATGGGATTTTTTTCGTTGAAAGAGAATTTGAAGTCCACTAATTTGTTAGAAATTTCACCACATTTGGACTTGAAAAGAGAGACTTATGGTGGTTTTAATTTTGGGTGACGTTTCGCACACTCTTTTTAGGACGGACAACAACTCTCTCACCCCAACGATTTTTAAAACAAGATTTTTTCCCCGGAAAGAGAATTTGAAGATTGGTAGAAATTTCACCACTTTTGAACTTAAAGTCAGAGAGTTACACAGGTTTTAATTTTGGATGACGTGTCGCACACTCTTTATAAAACGGACTACAACACTCTCATCCCAACAAAATTTGAAATGAGATTTCTTTCCCAAGAAAAAGAATCTTAGGACCTCCGATTGGTAGAAATTTCACCACTTTTTGACTTCAAATGAGAGAGTTAGGGAAGTTTTAATTTTGGGTGACGTTTCACACACTCTTTTTAAAATGGACCAAAACTCTCTCATCCCACCGAATTTTTAAATGAGATTTTTTTACTTGAAAGAGAATTTGAAGGCATCTAATTGATAGAAATTTCTCCACTTTTCGACTTAAAATGAGTGAGTTATGGACGTTTTAATTTTGGGTGACGTTTCACACACTCATTATAAAATGGTCCAAAACTCTCTCGCCCTACCGAATTTTTAAATGGGATTTTTTTCGTTGAAAGAGAATTCGAAGTCCACTAATTTGTTAGAAATTTCACCACATTTGGACTTGAAAAGAGAGACTTATGGTGGTTTTAATTTTGGGTGACGTTTCGCACACTCTTTTTAAGACGGACAACAACTCTCTCACCCCAACGATTTTTAAAACAAGATTTTTTCCCCGGAAAGAGAATTTGAAGATTGGTAGAAATTTCACCACTTTTGAACTTAAAGTCAGAGAGTTACACAGGTTTTAATTTTGGATGACGTGTCGAACACTCTTTATAAAACGGACTACAACTCTCTCATCCCAACAAAATTTGAAATGAGATTTCTTTCCCAAGAAAAAGAATCTTAGGACCTCCGATTGGTAGAAATTTCACCACTTTTTGACTTCAAATGAGAGAGTTAGGGAAGTTTTAATTTTGGGTGACGTTTCACACAATCTTTTTAAAATGGACCAAAACTCTCTCATCCCACCGAATTTTTAAATGAGATTTTTTTACTTGAAAGAGAATTTGAAGGCATCTAATTGATAGAAATTTCTCCACTTTTCGACTTAAAATGAGTGAGTTATGGACGTTTTAATTTTGGGTGACGTTTCACACACTCATTATAGAATGGTCCAAAACTCTCTCGCCCTACCGAATTTTTAAATGGGATTTTTTTCGTTGAAAGAGAATTTGAAGTCCACTAATTTGTTAGAAATTTCACCACATTTGGACTTGAAAAGAGAGACTTATGGTGGTTTTAATTTTGTGTGACGTTTCGCACACTCTTTTTAGGACGGACAACAACTCTCTCACCCCAACGATTTTTAAAACAAGATTTTTTCCCCGGAAAGAGAATTTGAAGATTGGTAGAAATTTCACCACTTTTGAACTTAAAGTCAGAGAGTTACACAGGTTTTAATTTTGGATGACGTGTCGCACACTCTTTATAAAACGGACTACAACTCTCTCATCCCAACAAAATTTGAAATGAGATTTCTTTCCCAAGAAAAAGAATCTTAGGACCTCCGATTGGTAGAAATTTCACCACTTTTTGACTTCAAATGAGAGAGTTAGGGAAGTTTTAATTTTGGGTGACGTTTCACACAATCTTTTTAAAATGGACCAAAACTCTCTCATCCCACCGAATTTTTAAATGAGATTTTTTTACTTGAAAGAGAATTTGATGGCATCTAATTGATAGAAATTTCTCCACTTTTCGACTTAAAATGAGTGAGTTATGGACGTTTTAATTTTGGGTGACGTTTCACACACTCATTATAAAATGGTCCAAAACTCTCTCGCCCTACCGAATTTTTAAATGGGATTTTTTTCGTTGAAAGAGAATTCGAAGTCCACTAATTTGTTAGAAATTTCACCACATTTGGACTTAAAAAGAGAGACTTATGGTGGTTTTAATTTTGGGTGACGTTTCGCACACTCTTTTTAAGACGGACAACAACTCTCTCACCCCAACGATTTTTAAAACAAGATTTTTTCCCCGGAAAGAGAATTTGAAGATTGGTAGAAATTTCACCACTTTTGAACTTAAAGTCAGAGAGTTACACAGGTTTTAATTTTGGATGACGTGTCGAACACTCTTTATAAAACGGACTACAACTCTCTCATCCCAACAAAATTTGAAATGAGATTTCTTTCCCAAGAAAAAGAATCTTAGGACCTCCGATTGGTAGAAATTTCACCACTTTTTGACTTCAAATGAGAGAGTTAGGGAAGTTTTAATTTTGGGTGACGTTTCACACAATCTTTTTAAAATGGACCAAAACTCTCTCATCCCACCGAATTTTTAAATGAGATTTTTTTACTTGAAAGAGAATTTGAAGGCATCTAATTGATAGAAATTTCTCCACTTTTCGACTTAAAATGAGTGAGTTATGGACGTTTTAATTTTGGGTGACGTTTCACACACTCATTATAGAATGGTCCAAAACTCTCTCGCCCTACCGAATTTTTAAATGGGATTTTTTTCGTTGAAAGAGAATTTGAAGTCCACTAATTTGTTAGAAATTTCACCACATTTGGACTTGAAAAGAGAGACTTATGGTGGTTTTAATTTTGTGTGACGTTTCGCACACTCTTTTTAGGACGGACAACAACTCTCTCACCCCAACGATTTTTAAAACAAGATTTTTTCCCCGGAAAGAGAATTTGAAGATTGGTAGAAATTTCACCACTTTTGAACTTAAAGTCAGAGAGTTACACAGGTTTTAATTTTGGATGACGTGTCGCACACTCTTTATAAAACGGACTACAACTCTCTCATCCCAACAAAATTTGAAATGAGATTTCTTTCCCAAGAAAAAGAATCTTAGGACCTCCGATTGGTAGAAATTTCACCACTTTTTGACTTCAAATGAGAGAGTTAGGGAAGTTTTAATTTTGGGTGACGTTTCACACAATCTTTTTAAAATGGACCAAAACTCTCTCATCCCACCGAATTTTTAAATGAGATTTTTTTACTTGAAAGAGAATTTGAAGGCATCTAATTGATAGAAATTTCTCCACTCTTCGACTTAAAATGAGTGAGTTATGGACGTTTTAATTTTGGGTGACGTTTCACACACTCATTATAGAATGGTCCAAAACTCTCTCGCCCTACCGAATTTTTAAATGGGATTTTTTTCGTTGAAAGAGAATTTGAAGTCCACTAATTTGTTAGAAATTTCACCACATTTGGACTTGAAAAGAGAGACTTATGGTGGTTTTAATTTTGTGTGACGTTTCGCACACTCTTTTTAGGACGGACAACAACTCTCTCACCCCAACGATTTTTAAAACAAGATTTTTTCCCCGGAAAGAGAATTTGAAGATTGGTAGAAATTTCACCACTTTTGAACTTAAAGTCAGAGAGTTACACAGGTTTTAATTTTGGATGACGTGTCGCACACTATTTATAAAACGGACTACAACTCTCTCATCCCAACAAAATTTGAAATGAGATTTCTTTCCCAAGAAAAAGAATCTTAGGACCTCCGATTGGTAGAAATTTCACCACTTTTTGACTTCAAATGAGAGAGTTAGGGAAGTTTTAATTTTGGGTGACGTTTCACACAATCTTTTTAAAATGGACCAAAACTCTCTCATCCCACCGAATTTTTAAATGAGATTTTTTTACTTGAAAGAGAATTTGATGGCATCTAATTGATAGAAATTTCTCCACTTTTCGACTTAAAATGAGTGAGTTATGGACGTTTTAATTTTGGGTGACGTTTCACACACTCATTATAAAATGGTCCAAAACTCTCTCGCCCTACCGAATTTTTAAATGGGATTTTTTTCGTTGAAAGAGAATTCGAAGTCCACTAATTTGTTAGAAATTTCACCACATTTGGACTTAAAAAGAGAGACTTATGGTGGTTTTAATTTTGGGTGACGTTTCGCACACTCTTTTTAAGACGGACAACAACTCTCTCACCCCAACGATTTTTAAAACAAGATTTTTTCCCCGGAAAGAGAATTTGAAGATTGGTAGAAATTTCACCACTTTTGAACTTAAAGTCAGAGAGTTACACAGGTTTTAATTTTGGATGACGTGTCGAACACTCTTTATAAAACGGACTACAACTCTCTCATCCCAACAAAATTTGAAATGAGATTTCTTTCCCAAGAAAAAGAATCTTAGGACCTCCGATTGGTAGAAATTTCACCACTTTTTGACTTCAAATGAGAGAGTTAGGGAAGTTTTAATTTTGGGTGACGTTTCACACAATCTTTTTAAAATGGACCAAAACTCTCTCATCCCACCGAATTTTTAAATGAGATTTTTTTACTTGAAAGAGAATTTGAAGGCATCTAATTGATAGAAATTTCTCCACTTTTCGACTTAAAATGAGTGAGTTATGGACGTTTTAATTTTGGGTGACGTTTCACACACTCATTATAGAATGGTCCAAAACTCTCTCGCCCTACCGAATTTTTAAATGGGATTTTTTTCGTTGAAAGAGAATTTGAAGTCCACTAATTTGTTAGAAATTTCACCACATTTGGACTTGAAAAGAGAGACTTATGGTGGTTTTAATTTTGTGTGACGTTTCGCACACTCTTTTTAGGACGGACAACAACTCTCTCACCCCAACGATTTTTAAAACAAGATTTTTTCCCCGGAAAGAGAATTTGAAGATTGGTAGAAATTTCACCACTTTTGAACTTAAAGTCAGAGAGTTACACAGGTTTTAATTTTGGATGACGTGTCGCACACTCTTTATAAAACGGACTACAACTCTCTCATCCCAACAAAATTTGAAATGAGATTTCTTTCCCAAGAAAAAGAATCTTAGGACCTCCGATTGGTAGAAATTTCACCACTTTTTGACTTCAAATGAGAGAGTTAGGGAAGTTTTAATTTTGGGTGACGTTTCACACAATCTTTTTAAAATGGACCAAAACTCTCTCATCCCACCGAATTTTTAAATGAGATTTTTTTACTTGAAAGAGAATTTGAAGGCATCTAATTGATAGAAATTTCTCCACTTTTCGACTTAAAATGAGTGAGTTATGGACGTTTTAATTTTGGGTGACGTTTCACACACTCATTATAGAATGGTCCAAAACTCTCTCGCCCTACCGAATTTTTAAATGGGATTTTTTTCGTTGAAAGAGAATTTGAAGTCCACTAATTTGTTAGAAATTTCACCACATTTGGACTTGAAAAGAGAGACTTATGGTGGTTTTAATTTTGTGTGACGTTTCGCACACTCTTTTTAGGACGGACAACAACTCTCTCACCCCAACGATTTTTAAAACAAGATTTTTTCCCCGGAAAGAGAATTTGAAGATTGGTAGAAATTTCACCACTTTTGAACTTAAAGTCAGAGAGTTACACAGGTTTTAATTTTGGATGACGTGTCGCACACTCTTTATAAAACGGACTACAACTCTCTCATCCCAACAAAATTTGAAATGAGATTTCTTTCCCAAGAAAAAGAATCTTAGGACCTCCGATTGGTAGAAATTTCACCACTTTTTGACTTCAAATGAGAGAGTTAGGGAAGTTTTAATTTTGGGTGACGTTTCACACAATCTTTTTAAAATGGACCAAAACTCTCTCATCCCACCGAATTTTTAAATGAGATTTTTTTACTTGAAAGAGAATTTGATGGCATCTAATTGATAGAAATTTCTCCACTTTTCGACTTAAAATGAGTGAGTTATGGACGTTTTAATTTTGGGTGACGTTTCACACACTCATTATAAAATGGTCCAAAACTCTCTCGCCCTACCGAATTTTTAAATGGGATTTTTTTCGTTGAAAGAGAATTCGAAGTCCACTAATTTGTTAGAAATTTCACCACATTTGGACTTAAAAAGAGAGACTTATGGTGGTTTTAATTTTGGGTGACGTTTCGCACACTCTTTTTAAGACGGACAACAACTCTCTCACCCCAACGATTTTTAAAACAAGATTTTTTCCCCGGAAAGAGAATTTGAAGATTGGTAGAAATTTCACCACTTTTGAACTTAAAGTCAGAGAGTTACACAGGTTTTAATTTTGGATGACGTGTCGAACACTCTTTATAAAACGGACTACAACTCTCTCATCCCAACAAAATTTGAAATGAGATTTCTTTCCCAAGAAAAAGAATCTTAGGACCTCCGATTGGTAGAAATTTCACCACTTTTTGACTTCAAATGAGAGAGTTAGGGAAGTTTTAATTTTGGGTGACGTTTCACACAATCTTTTTAAAATGGACCAAAACTCTCTCATACCACCGAATTTTTAAATGAGATTTTTTTACTTGAAAGAGAATTTGAAGGCATCTAATTGATAGAAATTTCTCCACTTTTCGACTTAAAATGAGTGAGTTATGGACGTTTTAATTTTGGGTGACGTTTCACACACTCATTATAGAATGGTCCAAAACTCTCTCGCCCTACCGAATTTTTAAATGGGATTTTTTTCGTTGAAAGAGAATTTGAAGTCCACTAATTTGTTAGAAATTTCACCACATTTGGACTTGAAAAGAGAGACTTATGGTGGTTTTAATTTTGTGTGACGTTTCGCACACTCTTTTTAGGACGGACAACAACTCTCTCACCCCAACGATTTTTAAAACAAGATTTTTTCCCCGGAAAGAGAATTTGAAGATTGGTAGAAATTTCACCACTTTTGAACTTAAAGTCAGAGAGTTACACAGGTTTTAATTTTGGATGACGTGTCGCACACTCTTTATAAAACGGACTACAACTCTCTCATCCCAACAAAATTTGAAATGAGATTTCTTTCCCAAGAAAAAGAATCTTAGGACCTCCGATTGGTAGAAATTTCACCACTTTTTGACTTCAAATGAGAGAGTTAGGGAAGTTTTAATTTTGGGTGACGTTTCACACAATCTTTTTAAAATGGACCAAAACTCTCTCATCCCACCGAATTTTTAAATGAGATTTTTTTACTTGAAAGAGAATTTGAAGGCATCTAATTGATAGAAATTTCTCCACTTTTCGACTTAAAATGAGTGAGTTATGGACGTTTTAATTTTGGGTGACGTTTCACACACTCATTATAGAATGGTCCAAAACTCTCTCGCCCTACCGAATTTTTAAATGGGATTTTTTTCGTTGAAAGAGAATTTGAAGTCCACTAATTTGTTAGAAATTTCACCACATTTGGACTTGAAAAGAGAGACTTATGGTGGTTTTAATTTTGTGTGACGTTTCGCACACTCTTTTTAGGACGGACAACAACTCTCTCACCCCAACGATTTTTAAAACAAGATTTTTTCCCCGGAAAGAGAATTTGAAGATTGGTAGAAATTTCACCACTTTTGAACTTAAAGTCAGAGAGTTACACAGGTTTTAATTTTGGATGACGTGTCGCACACTCTTTATAAAACGGACTACAACTCTCTCATCCCAACAAAATTTGAAATGAGATTTCTTTCCCAAGAAAAAGAATCTTAGGACCTCCGATTGGTAGAAATTTCACCACTTTTTGACTTCAAATGAGAGAGTTAGGGAAGTTTTAATTTTGGGTGACGTTTCACACAATCTTTTTAAAATGGACCAAAACTCTCTCATCCCACCGAATTTTTAAATGAGATTTTTTTACTTGATAGAGAATTTGAAGGCATCTAATTGATAAAAATTTCTCCACTTTTCGACTTAAAATGAGTGAGTTTTGGACGTTTTAATTTTGGGTGACGTTTCACACACTCATTATAAAATGGTCCAAAACTCTCTCGCCCTACCGAATTTTTAAATGGGATTTTTTTCGTTGAAAGAGAATTTGAAGTCCACTAATTTGTTAGAAATTTCACCACATTTGGACTTGAAAAGAGAGACTTATGGTGGTTTTAATTTTGGGTGACGTTTCGCACACTCTTTTTAGGACGGACAACAACTCTCTCACCCCAACGATTTTTAAAACAAGATTTTTTCCCCGGAAAGAGAATTTGAAGATTGGTAGAAATTTCACCACTTTTGAACTTAAAGTTAGAGAGTTACACAGGTTTTAATTTTGGATGACGTGTCGCACACACTTTATAAAACGGACTACAACTCTCTCATCCCAACAAAATTTGAAATGAGATTTCTTTCCCAAGAAAAAGAATCTTAGGACCTCCGATTGGTAGAAATTTCACCACTTTTTGACTTCAAATGAGAGAGTTAGGGAAGTTTTAATTTTGGGTGACGTTTCACACAATCTTTTTAAAATGGACCAAAACTCTCTCATCCCACCGAATTTTTAAATGAGATTTTTTTACTTGAAAGAGAATTTGATGGCATCTAATTGATAGAAATTTCTCCACTTTTCGACTTAAAATGAGTGAGTTATGGACGTTTTAATTTTGGGTGACGTTTCACACACTCATTATAAAATGGTCCAAAACTCTCTCGCCCTACCGAATTTTAAAATGGGATTTTTTTCGTTGAAAGAGAATTCGAAGTCCACTAATTTGTTAGAAATTTCACCACATTTGGACTTAAAAAGAGAGACTTATGGTGGTTTTAATTTTGGGTGACGTTTCGCACACTCTTTTTAAGACGGACAACAACTCTCTCACCCCAACGATTTTTAAAACAAGATTTTTTCCCCGGAAAGAGAATTTGAAGATTGGTAGAAATTTCACCACTTTTGAACTTAAAGTCAGAGAGTTACACAGGTTTTAATTTTGGATGACGTGTCGAACACTCTTTATAAAACGGACTACAACTCTCTCATCCCAACAAAATTTGAAATGAGATTTCTTTCCCAAGAAAAAGAATCTTAGGACCTCCGATTGGTAGAAATTTCACCACTCTTTGACTTCAAATGAGAGAGTTAGGGAAGTTTTAATTTTGGGTGACGTTTCACACAATCTTTTTAAAATGGACCAAAACTCTCTCATCCCACCGAATTTTTAAATGAGATTTTTTTACTTGAAAGAGAATTTGAAGGCATCTAATTGATAGAAATTTCTCCACTTTTCGACTTAAAATGAGTGAGTTATGGACGTTTTAATTTTGGGTGACGTTTCACACACTCATTATAGAATGGTCCAAAACTCTCTCGCCCTACCGAATTTTTAAATGGGATTTTTTTCGTTGAAAGAGAATTTGAAGTCCACTAATTTGTTAGAAATTTCACCACATTTGGACTTGAAAAGAGAGACTTATGGTGGTTTTAATTTTGTGTGACGTTTCGCACACTCTTTTTAGGACGGACAACAACTCTCTCACCCCAACGATTTTTAAAACAAGATTTTTTCCCCGGAAAGAGAATTTGAAGATTGGTAGAAATTTCACCACTTTTGAACTTAAAGTCAGAGAGTTACACAGGTTTTAATTTTGGATGACGTGTCGCACACTCTTTATAAAACGGACTACAACTCTCTCATCCCAACAAAATTTGAAATGAGATTTCTTTCCCAAGAAAAAGAATCTTAGGACCTCCGATTGGTAGAAATTTCACCACTTTTTGACTTCAAATGAGAGAGTTAGGGAAGTTTTAATTTTGGGTGACGTTTCACACAATCTTTTTAAAATGGACCAAAACTCTCTCATCCCACCGAATTTTTAAATGAGATTTTTTTACTTGAAAGAGAATTTGAAGGCATCTAATTGATAGAAATTTCTCCACTTTTCGACTTAAAATGAGTGAGTTATGGACGTTTTAATTTTGGGTGACGTTTCACACACTCATTATAGAATGGTCCAAAACTCTCTCGCCCTACCGAATTTTTAAATGGGATTTTTTTCGTTGAAAGAGAATTTGAAGTCCACTAATTTGTTAGAAATTTCACCACATTTGGACTTGAAAAGAGAGACTTATGGTGGTTTTAATTTTGTGTGACGTTTCGCACACTCTTTTTAGGACGGACAACAACTCTCTCACCCCAACGATTTTTAAAACAAGATTTTTTCCCCGGAAAGAGAATTTGAAGATTGGTAGAAATTTCACCACTTTTGAACTTAAAGTCAGAGAGTTACACAGGTTTTAATTTTGGATGACGTGTCGCACACTCTTTATAAAACGGACTACAACTCTCTCATCCCAACAAAATTTGAAATGAGATTTCTTTCCCAAGAAAAAGAATCTTAGGACCTCCGATTGGTAGAAATTTCACCACTTTTTGACTTCAAATGAGAGAGTTAGGGAAGTTTTAATTTTGGGTGACGTTTCACACAATCTTTTTAAAATGGACCAAAACTCTCTCATCCCACCGAATTTTTAAATGAGATTTTTTTACTTGAAAGAGAATTTGATGGCATCTAATTGATAGAAATTTCTCCACTTTTCGACTTAAAATGAGTGAGTTATGGACGTTTTAATTTTGGGTGACGTTTCACACACTCATTATAGAATGGTCCAAAACTCTCTCGCCCTACCGAATTTTTAAATGGGATTTTTTTCGTTGAAAGAGAATTCGAAGTCCACTAATTTGTTAGAAATTTCACCACATTTGGACTTAAAAAGAGAGACTTATGGTGGTTTTAATTTTGGGTGACGTTTCGCACACTCTTTTTAAGACGGACAACAACTCTCTCACCCCAACGATTTTTAAAACAAGATTTTTTCCCCGGAAAGAGAATTTGAAGATTGGTAGAAATTTCACCACTTTTGAACTTAAAGTCAGAGAGTTACACAGGTTTTAATTTTGGATGACGTGTCGAACACTCTTTATAAAACGGACTACAACTCTCTCATCCCAACAAAATTTGAAATGAGATTTCTTTCCCAAGAAAAAGAATCTTAGGACCTCCGATTGGTAGAAATTTCACCACTTTTTGACTTCAAATGAGAGAGTTAGGGAAGTTTTAATTTTGGGTGACGTTTCACACAATCTTTTTAAAATGGACCAAAACTCTCTCATACCACCGAATTTTTAAATGAGATTTTTTTACTTGAAAGAGAATTTGAAGGCATCTAATTGATAGAAATTTCTCCACTTTTCGACTTAAAATGAGTGAGTTATGGACGTTTTAATTTTGGGTGACGTTTCACACACTCATTATAGAATGGTCCAAAACTCTCTCGCCCTACCGAATTTTTAAATGGGATTTTTTTCGTTGAAAGAGAATTCGAAGTCCACTAATTTGTTAGAAATTTCACCACATTTGGACTTGAAAAGAGAGACTTATGGTGGTTTTAATTTTGTGTGACGTTTCGCACACTCTTTTTAGGACGGACAACAACTCTCTCACCCCAACGATTTTTAAAACAAGATTTTTTCCCCGGAAAGAGAATTTGAAGATTGGTAGAAATTTCACCACTTTTGAACTTAAAGTCAGAGAGTTACACAGGTTTTAATTTTGGATGACGTGTCGCACACTCTTTATAAAACGGACTACAACTCTCTCATCCCAACAAAATTTGAAATGAGATTTCTTTCCCAAGAAAAAGAATCTTAGGACCTCCGATTGGTAGAAATTTCACCACTTTTTGACTTCAAATGAGAGAGTTAGGGAAGTTTTAATTTTGGGTGACGTTTCACACAATCTTTTTAAAATGGACCAAAACTCTCTCATCCCACCGAATTTTTAAATGAGATTTTTTTACTTGAAAGAGAATTTGAAGGCATCTAATTGATAGAAATTTCTCCACTTTTCGACTTAAAATGAGTGAGTTATGGACGTTTTAATTTTGGGTGACGTTTCACACACTCATTATAGAATGGTCCAAAACTCTCTCGCCCTACCGAATTTTTAAATGGGATTTTTTTCGTTGAAAGAGAATTTGAAGTCCACTAATTTGTTAGAAATTTCACCACATTTGGACTTGAAAAGAGAGACTTATGGTGGTTTTAATTTTGTGTGACGTTTCGCACACTCTTTTTAGGACGGACAACAACTCTCTCACCCCAACGATTTTTAAAACAAGATTTTTTCCCCGGAAAGAGAATTTGAAGATTGGTAGAAATTTCACCACTTTTGAACTTAAAGTCAGAGAGTTACACAGGTTTTAATTTTGGATGACGTGTCGCACACTCTTTATAAAACGGACTACAACTCTCTCATCCCAACAAAATTTGAAATGAGATTTCTTTCCCAAGAAAAAGAATCTTAGGACCTCCGATTGGTAGAAATTTCACCACTTTTTGACTTCAAATGAGAGAGTTAGGGAAGTTTTAATTTTGGGTGACGTTTCACACAATCTTTTTAAAATGGACCAAAACTCTCTCATCCCACCGAATTTTTAAATGAGATTTTTTTACTTGAAAGAGAATTTGAAGGCATCTAATTGATAGAAATTTCTCCACTTTTCGACTTAAAATGAGTGAGTTATGGACGTTTTAATTTTGGGTGACGTTTCACACACTCATTATAGAATGGTCCAAAACTCTCTCGCCCTACCGAATTTTTAAATGGGATTTTTTTCGTTGAAAGAGAATTTGAAGTCCACTAATTTGTTAGAAATTTCACCACATTTGGACTTGAAAAGAGAGACTTATGGTGGTTTTAATTTTGTGTGACGTTTCGCACACTCTTTTTAGGACGGACAACAACTCTCTCACCCCAACGATTTTTAAAACAAGATTTTTTCCCCGGAAAGAGAATTTGAAGATTGGTAGAAATTTCACCACTTTTGAACTTAAAGTCAGAGAGTTACACAGGTTTTAATTTTGGATGACGTGTCGCACACTCTTTATAAAACGGACTACAACTCTCTCATCCCAACAAAATTTGAAATGAGATTTCTTTCCCAAGAAAAAGAATCTTAGGACCTCCGATTGGTAGAAATTTCACCACTTTTTGACTTCAAATGAGAGAGTTAGGGAAGTTTTAATTTTGGGTGACGTTTCACACAATCTTTTTAAAATGGACCAAAACTCTCTCATCCCACCGAATTTTTAAATGAGATTTTTTTACTTGAAAGAGAATTTGATGGCATCTAATTGATAGAAATTTCTCCACTTTTCGACTTAAAATGAGTGAGTTATGGACGTTTTAATTTTGGGTGACGTTTCACACACTCATTATAAAATGGTCCAAAACTCTCTCGCCCTACCGAATTTTTAAATGGGATTTTTTTCGTTGAAAGAGAATTCGAAGTCCACTAATTTGTTAGAAATTTCACCACATTTGGACTTAAAAAGAGAGACTTATGGTGGTTTTAATTTTGGGTGACGTTTCGCACACTCTTTTTAGGACGGACAACAACTCTCTCACCCCAACGATTTTTAAAACAAGATTTTTTCCCCGGAAAGAGAATTTGAAGATTGGTAGAAATTTCACCACTTTTGAACTTAAAGTCAGAGAGTTACACAGGTTTTAATTTTGGATGACGTGTCGAACACTCTTTATAAAACGGACTACAACTCTCTCATCCCAACAAAATTTGAAATGAGATTTCTTTCCCAAGAAAAAGAATCTTAGGACCTCCGATTGGTAGAAATTTCACCACTTTTTGACTTCAAATGAGAGAGTTAGGGAAGTTTTAATTTTGGGTGACGTTTCACACAATCTTTTTAAAATGGACCAAAACTCTCTCATCCCACCGAATTTTTAAATGAGATTTTTTTACTTGAAAGAGAATTTGAAGGCATCTAATTGATAGAAATTTCTCCACTTTTCGACTTAAAATGAGTGAGTTATGGACGTTTTAATTTTGGGTGACGTTTCACACACTCATTATAGAATGGTCCAAAACTCTCTCGCCCTACCGAATTTTTAAATGGGATTTTTTTCGTTGAAAGAGAATTTGAAGTCCACTAATTTGTTAGAAATTTCACCACATTTGGACTTGAAAAGAGAGACTTATGGTGGTTTTAATTTTGTGTGACGTTTCGCACACTCTTTTTAGGACGGACAACAACTCTCTCACCCCAACGATTTTTAAAACAAGATTTTTTCCCCGGAAAGAGAATTTGAAGATTGGTAGAAATTTCACCACTTTTGAACTTAAAGTCAGAGAGTTACACAGGTTTTAATTTTGGATGACGTGTCGCACACTCTTTATAAAACGGACTACAACTCTCTCATCCCAACAAAATTTGAAATGAGATTTCTTTCCCAAGAAAAAGAATCTTAGGACCTCCGATTGGTAGAAATTTCACCACTTTTTGACTTCAAATGAGAGAGTTAGGGAAGTTTTAATTTTGGGTGACGTTTCACACAATCTTTTTAAAATGGACCAAAACTCTCTCATCCCACCGAATTTTTAAATGAGATTTTTTTACTTGAAAGAGAATTTGAAGGCATCTAATTGATAGAAATTTCTCCACTTTTCGACTTAAAATGAGTGAGTTATGGACGTTTTAATTTTGGGTGACGTTTCACACACTCATTATAGAATGGTCCAAAACTCTCTCGCCCTACCGAATTTTTAAATGGGATTTTTTTCGTTGAAAGAGAATTTGAAGTCCACTAATTTGTTAGAAATTTCACCACATTTGGACTTGAAAAGAGAGACTTATGGTGGTTTTAATTTTGTGTGACGTTTCGCACACTCTTTTTAGGGCGGACAACAACTCTCTCACCCCAACGATTTTTAAAACAAGATTTTTTCCCCGGAAAGAGAATTTGAAGATTGGTAGAAATTTCACCACTTTTGAACTTAAAGTCAGAGAGTTACACAGGTTTTAATTTTGGATGACGTGTCGCACACTCTTTATAAAACGGACTACAACTCTCTCATCCCAACAAAATTTGAAATGAGATTTCTTTCCCAAGAAAAAGAATCTTAGGACCTCCGATTGGTAGAAATTTCACCACTTTTTGACTTCAAATGAGAGAGTTAGGGAAGTTTTAATTTTGGGTGACGTTTCACACAATCTTTTTAAAATGGACCAAAACTCTCTCATCCCACCGAATTTTTAAATGAGATTTTTTTACTTGATAGAGAATTTGAAGGAATTGATAAAAATTTCTCCACTTTTCGACTTAAAATGAGTGAGTTATGGACGTTTTAATTTTGGGTGACGTTTCACACACTCATTATAAAATGGTCCAAAACTCTCTCGCCCTACCGAATTTTTAAATGGGATTTTTTTCGTTGAAAGAGAATTTGAAGTCCACTAATTTGTTAGAAATTTCACCACATTTGGACTTGAAAAGAGAGACTTATGGTGGTTTTAATTTTGGGTGACGTTTCGCACACTCTTTTTAGGACGGACAACAACTCTCTCACCCCAACGATTTTTAAAACAAGATTTTTTCCCCGGAAAGAGAATTTGAAGATTGGTAGAAATTTCACCACTTTTGAACTTAAAGTCAGAGAGTTACACAGGTTTTAATTTTGGATGACGTGTCGCACACTCTTTATAAAACGGACTACAACTCTCTCATCCCAACAAAATTTGAAATGAGATTTCTTTCCCAAGAAAAAGAATCTTAGGACCTCCGATTGGTAGAAATTTCACCACTTTTTGACTTCAAATGAGAGAGTTAGGGAAGTTTTAATTTTGGGTGACGTTTCACACAATCTTTTTAAAATGGACCAAAACTCTCTCATCCCACCGAATTTTTAAATGAGATTTTTTTACTTGAAAGAGAATTTGATGGCATCTAATTGATAGAAATTTCTCCACTTTTCGACTTAAAATGAGTGAGTTATGGACGTTTTAATTTTGGGTGACGTTTCACACACTCATTATAAAATGGTCCAAAACTCTCTCGCCCTACCGAATTTTTAAATGGGATTTTTTTCGTTGAAAGATAATTCGAAGTCCACTAATTTGTTAGAAATTTCACCACATTTGGACTTAAAAAGAGAGACTTATGGTGGTTTTAATTTTGGGTGACGTTTCGCACACTCTTTTTAAGACGGACAACAACTCTCTCACCCCAACGATTTTTAAAACAAGATTTTTTCCCCGGAAAGAGAATTTGAAGATTGGTAGAAATTTCACCACTTTTGAACTTAAAGTCAGAGAGTTACACAGGTTTTAATTTTGGATGACGTGTCGCACACTCTTTATAAAACGGACTACAACTCTCTCATCCCAACAAAATTTGAAATGAGATTTCTTTCCCAAGAAAAAGAATCTTAGGACCTCCGATTGGTAGAAATTTCACCACTTTTTGACTTCAAATGAGAGAGTTAGGGAAGTTTTAATTTTGGGTGACGTTTCACACAATCTTTTTAAAATGGACCAAAACTCTCTCATCCCACCGAATTTTTAAATGAGATTTTTTTACTTGAAAGAGAATTTGAAGGCATCTAATTGATAGAAATTTCTCCACTTTTCGACTTAAAATGAGTGAGTTATGGACGTTTTAATTTTGGGTGACGTTTCACACACTCATTATAGAATGGTCCAAAACTCTCTCGCCCTACCGAATTTTTAAATGGGATTTTTTTCGTTGAAAGAGAATTTGAAGTCCACTAATTTGTTAGAAATTTCACCACATTTGGACTTGAAAAGAGAGACTTATGGTGGTTTTAATTTTGTGTGACGTTTCGCACACTCTTTTTAGGACGGACAACAACTCTCTCACCCCAACGATTTTTAAAACAAGATTTTTTCCCCGGAAAGAGAATTTGAAGATTGGTAGAAATTTCACCACTTTTGAACTTAAAGTCAGAGAGTTACACAGGTTTTAATTTTGGATGACGTGTCGCACACTCTTTATAAAACGGACTACAACTCTCTCATCCCAACAAAATTTGAAATGAGATTTCTTTCCCAAGAAAAAGAATCTTAGGACCTCCGATTGGTAGAAATTTCACCACTTTTTGACTTCAAATGAGAGAGTTAGGGAAGTTTTAATTTTGGGTGACGTTTCACACAATCTTTTTAAAATGGACCAAAACTCTCTCATCCCACCGAATTTTTAAATGAGATTTTTTTACTTGAAAGAGAATTTGAAGGCATCTAATTGATAGAAATTTCTCCACTTTTCGACTTAAAATGAGTGAGTTATGGACGTTTTAATTTTGGGTGACGTTTCACACACTCATTATAGAATGGTCCAAAACTCTCTCGCCCTACCGAATTTTTAAATGGGATTTTTTTCGTTGAAAGAGAATTCGAAGTCCACTAATTTGTTAGAAATTTCACCACATTTGGACTTAAAAAGAGAGACTTATGGTGGTTTTAATTTTGGGTGACGTTTCGCACACTCTTTTTAAGACGGACAACAACTCTCTCACCCCAACGATTTTTAAAACAAGATTTTTTCCCCGGAAAGAGAATTTGAAGATTGGTAGAAATTTCACCACTTTTGAACTTAAAGTCAGAGAGTTACACAGGTTTTAATTTTGGATGACGTGTCGAACACTCTTTATAAAACGGACTACAACTCTCTCATCCCAACAAAATTTGAAATGCGATTTCTTTCCCAAGAAAAAGAATCTTAGGACCTCCGATTGGTAGAAATTTCACCACTTTTTGACTTCAAATGAGAGAGTTAGGGAAGTTTTAATTTTGGGTGACGTTTCACACAATCTTTTTAAAATGGACCAAAACTCTCTCATCCCACCGAATTTTTAAATGAGATTTTTTTACTTGAAAGAGAATTTGAAGGCATCTAATTGATAGAAATTTCTCCACTTTTCGACTTAAAATGAGTGAGTTATGGATGTTTTAATTTTGGGTGACGTTTCACACACTCATTATAGAATGGTCCAAAACTCTCTCGCCCTACCGAATTTTTAAATGGGATTTTTTTCGTTGAAAGAGAATTCGAAGTCCACTAATTTGTTAGAAATTTCACCACATTTGGACTTGAAAAGAGAGACTTATGGTGGTTTTAATTTTGTGTGACGTTTCGCACACTCTTTTTAGGGCGGACAACAACTCTCTCACCCCAACGATTTTTAAAACAAGATTTTTTCCCCGGAAAGAGAATTTGAAGATTGGTAGAAATTTCACCACTTTTGAACTTAAAGTCAGAGAGTTACACAGGTTTTAATTTTGGATGACGTGTCGCACACTCTTTATAAAACGGACTACAACTCTCTCATCCCAACAAAATTTGAAATGAGATTTCTTTCCCAAGAAAAAGAATCTTAGGACCTCCGATTGGTAGAAATTTCACCACTTTTTGACTTCAAATGAGAGAGTTAGGGAAGTTTTAATTTTGGGTGACGTTTCACACAATCTTTTTAAAATGGACCAAAACTCTCTCATCCCACCGAATTTTTAAATGAGATTTTTTTACTTGATAGAGAATTTGAAGGAATTGATAAAAATTTCTCCACTTTTCGACTTAAAATGAGTGAGTTATGGACGTTTTAATTTTGGGTGACGTTTCACACACTCATTATAAAATGGTCCAAAACTCTCTCGCCCTACCGAATTTTTAAATGGGATTTTTTTCGTTGAAAGAGAATTTGAAGTCCACTAATTTGTTAGAAATTTCACCACATTTGGACTTGAAAAGAGAGACTTATGGTGGTTTTAATTTTGGGTGACGTTTCGCACACTCTTTTTAGGACGGACAACAACTCTCTCACCCCAACGATTTTTAAAACAAGATTTTTTCCCCGGAAAGAGAATTTGAAGATTGGTAGAAATTTCACCACTTTTGAACTTAAAGTCAGAGAGTTACACAGGTTTTAATTTTGGATGACGTGTCGCACACTCTTTATAAAACGGACTACAACTCTCTCATCCCAACAAAATTTGAAATGAGATTTCTTTCCCAAGAAAAAGAATCTTAGGACCTCCGATTGGTAGAAATTTCACCACTTTTTGACTTCAAATGAGAGAGTTAGGGAAGTTTTAATTTTGGGTGACGTTTCACACAATCTTTTTAAAATGGACCAAAACTCTCTCATCCCACCGAATTTTTAAATGAGATTTTTTTACTTGATAGAGAATTTGAAGGCATCTAATTGATAAAAATTTCTCCACTTTTCGACTTAAAATGAGTGAGTTTTGGACGTTTTAATTTTGGGTGACGTTTCACACACTCATTATAAAATGGTCCAAAACTCTCTCGCCCTACCGAATTTTTAAATGGGATTTTTTTCGTTGAAAGAGAATTTGAAGTCCACTAATTTGTTAGAAATTTCACCACATTTGGACTTGAAAAGAGAGACTTATGGTGGTTTTAATTTTGGGTGACGTTTCGCACACTCTTTTTAGGACGGACAACAACTCTCTCACCCCAACGATTTTTAAAACAAGATTTTTTCCCCGGAAAGAGAATTTGAAGATTGGTAGAAATTTCACCACTTTTGAACTTAAAGTCAGAGAGTTACACAGGTTTTAATTTTGGATGACGTGTCGCACACACTTTATAAAACGGACTACAACTCTCTCATCCCAACAAAATTTGAAATGAGATTTCTTTCCCAAGAAAAAGAATCTTAGGACCTCCGATTGGTAGAAATTTCACCACTTTTTGACTTCAAATGAGAGAGTTAGGGAAGTTTTAATTTTGGGTGACGTTTCACACAATCTTTTTAAAATGGACCAAAACTCTCTCATCCCACCGAATTTTTAAATGAGATTTTTTTACTTGAAAGAGAATTTGATGGCATCTAATTGATAGAAATTTCTCCACTTTTCGACTTAAAATGAGTGAGTTATGGACGTTTTAATTTTGGGTCACGTTTCACACACTCATTATAAAATGGTCCAAAACTCTCTCGCCCTACCGAATTTTTAAATGGGATTTTTTTCGTTGAAAGAGAATTCGAAGTCCACTAATTTGTTAGAAATTTCACCACATTTGGACTTAAAAAGAGAGACTTATGGTGGTTTTAATTTTGGGTGACGTTTCGCACACTCTTTTTAAGACGGACAACAACTCTCTCACCCCAACGATTTTTAAAACAAGATTTTTTCCCCGGAAAGAGAATTTGAAGATTGGTAGAAATTTCACCACTTTTGAACTTAAAGTCAGAGAGTTACACAGGTTTTAATTTTGGATGACGTGTCGAACACTCTTTATAAAACGGACTACAACTCTCTCATCCCAACAAAATTTGAAATGAGATTTCTTTCCCAAGAAAAAGAATCTTAGGACCTCCGATTGGTAGAAATTTCACCACTTTTTGACTTCAAATGAGAGAGTTAGGGAAGTTTTAATTTTGGGTGACGTTTCACACAATCTTTTTAAAATGGACCAAAACTCTCTCATCCCACCGAATTTTTAAATGAGATTTTTTTACCTGAAAGAGAATTTGAAGGCATCTAATTGATAGAAATTTCTCCACTTTTCGACTTAAAATGAGTGAGTTATGGACGTTTTAATTTTGGGTGACGTTTCACACACTCATTATAGAATGGTCCAAAACTCTCTCGCCCTACCGAATTTTTAAATGGGATTTTTTTCGTTGAAAGAGAATTTGAAGTCCACTAATTTGTTAGAAATTTCACCACATTTGGACTTGAAAAGAGAGACTTATGGTGGTTTTAATTTTGTGTGACGTTTCGCACACTCTTTTTAGGACGGACAACAACTCTCTCACCCCAACGATTTTTAAAACAAGATTTTTTCCCCGGAAAGAGAATTTGAAGATTGGTAGAAATTTCACCACTTTTGAACTTAAAGTCAGAGAGTTACACAGGTTTTAATTTTGGATGACGTGTCGCACACTCTTTATAAAACGGACTACAACTCTCTCATCCCAACAAAATTTGAAATGAGATTTCTTTCCCAAGAAAAAGAATCTTAGGACCTCCGATTGGTAGAAATTTCACCACTTTTTGACTTCAAATGAGAGAGTTAGGGAAGTTTTAATTTTGGGTGACGTTTCACACAATCTTTTTAAAATGGACCAAAACTCTCTCATCCCACCGAATTTTTAAATGAGATTTTTTTACTTGATAGAGAATTTGAAGGAATTGATAAAAATTTCTCCACTTTTCGACTTAAAATGAGTGAGTTATGGACGTTTTAATTTTGGGTGACGTTTCACACACTCATTATAAAATGGTCCAAAACTCTCTCGCCCTACCGAATTTTTAAATGGGATTTTTTTCGTTGAAAGAGAATTTGAAGTCCACTAATTTGTTAGAAATTTCACCACATTTAGACTTGAAAAGAGAGACTTATGGTGGTTTTAATTTTGGGTGACGTTTCGCACACTCTTTTTAGGACGGACAACAACTCTCTCACCCCAACGATTTTTAAAACAAGATTTTTTCCCCGGAAAGAGAATTTGAAGATTGGTAGAAATTTCACCACTTTTGAACTTAAAGTCAGAGAGTTACACAGGTTTTAATTTTGGATGACGTGTCGCACACTCTTTATAAAACGGACTACAACTCTCTCATCCCAACAAAATTTGAAATGAGATTTCTTTCCCAAGAAAAAGAATCTTAGGACCTCCGATTGGTAGAAATTTCACCACTTTTTGACTTCAAATGAGAGAGTTAGGGAAGTTTTAATTTTGGGTGACGTTTCACACAATCTTTTTAAAATGGACCAAAACTCTCTCATCCCACCGAATTTTTAAATGAGATTTTTTTACTTGAAAGAGAATTTGATGGCATCTAATTGATAGAAATTTCTCCACTTTTCGACTTAAAATGAGTGAGTTATGGACGTTTTAATTTTGGGTGACGTTTCACACACTCATTATAAAATGGTCCAAAACTCTCTCGCCCTACCGAATTTTTAAATGGGATTTTTTTCGTTGAAAGAGAATTCGAAGTCCACTAATTTGTTAGAAATTTCACCACATTTGGACTTAAAAAGAGAGACTTATGGTGGTTTTAATTTTGGGTGACGTTTCGCACACTCTTTTTAAGACGGACAACAACTCTCTCACCCCAACGATTTTTAAAACAAGATTTTTTCCTCGGAAAGAGAATTTGAAGATTGGTAGAAATTTCACCACTTTTGAACTTAAAGTCAGAGAGTTACACAGGTTTTAATTTTGGATGACGTGTCGAACACTCTTTATAAAACGGACTACAACTCTCTCATCCCAACAAAATTTGAAATGAGATTTCTTTCCCAAGAAAAAGAATCTTAGGACCTCCGATTGGTAGAAATTTCACCACTTTTTGACTTCAAATGAGAGAGTTAGGGAAGTTTTAATTTTGGGTGACGTTTCACACAATCTTTTTAAAATGGACCAAAACTCTCTCATCCCACCGAATTTTTAAATGAGATTTTTTTACCTGAAAGAGAATTTGAAGGCATCTAATTGATAGAAATTTCTCCACTTTTCGACTTAAAATGAGTGAGTTATGGACGTTTTAATTTTGGGTGACGTTTCACACACTCATTATAGAATGGTCCAAAACTCTCTCGCCCTACCGAATTTTTAAATGGGATTTTTTTCGTTGAAAGAGAATTTGAAGTCCACTAATTTGTTAGAAATTTCACCACATTTGGACTTGAAAAGAGAGACTTATGGTGGTTTTAATTTTGTGTGACGTTTCGCACACTCTTTTTAGGACGGACAACAACTCTCTCACCCCAACGATTTTTAAAACAAGATTTTTTCCCCGGAAAGAGAATTTGAAGATTGGTAGAAATTTCACCACTTTTGAACTTAAAGTCAGAGAGTTACACAGGTTTTAATTTTGGATGACGTGTCGCACACTCTTTATAAAACGGACTACAACTCTCTCATCCCAACAAAATTTGAAATGAGATTTCTTTCCCAAGAAAAAGAATCTTAGGACCTCCGATTGGTAGAAATTTCACCACTTTTTGACTTCAAATGAGAGAGTTAGGGAAGTTTTAATTTTGGGTGACGTTTCACACAATCTTTTTAAAATGGACCAAAACTCTCTCATCCCACCGAATTTTTAAATGAGATTTTTTTACTTGAAAGAGAATTTGAAGGCATCTAATTGATAGAAATTTCTCCACTTTTCGACTTAAAATGAGTGAGTTATGGACGTTTTAATTTTGGGTGACGTTTCACACACTCATTATAGAATGGTCCAAAACTCTCTCGCCCTACCGAATTTTTAAATGGGATTTTTTTCGTTGAAAGAGAATTCGAAGTCCACTAATTTGTTAGAAATTTCACCACATTTGGACTTAAAAAGAGAGACTTATGGTGGTTTTAATTTTGGGTGACGTTTCGCACACTCTTTTTAAGACGGACAACAACTCTCTCACCCCAACGATTTTTAAAACAAGATTTTTTCCCCGGAAAGAGAATTTGAAGATTGGTAGAAATTTCACCACTTTTGAACTTAAAGTCAGAGAGTTACACAGGTTTTAATTTTGGATGACGTGTCGAACACTCTTTATAAAACGGACTACAACTCTCTCATCCCAACAAAATTTGAAATGAGATTTCTTTCCCAAGAAAAAGAATCTTAGGACCTCCGATTGGTAGAAATTTCACCACTTTTTGACTTCAAATGAGAGAGTTAGGGAAGTTTTAATTTTGGGTGACGTTTCACACAATCTTTTTAAAATGGACCAAAACTCTCTCATCCCACCGAATTTTTAAATGAGATTTTTTTACCTGAAAGAGAATTTGAAGGCATCTAATTGATAGAAATTTCTCCACTTTTCGACTTAAAATGAGTGAGTTATGGACGTTTTAATTTTGGGTGACGTTTCACACACTCATTATAGAATGGTCCAAAACTCTCTCGCCCTACCGAATTTTTAAATGGGATTTTTTTCGTTGAAAGAGAATTTGAAGTCCACTAATTTGTTAGAAATTTCACCACATTTGGACTTGAAAAGAGAGACTTATGGTGGTTTTAATTTTGTGTGACGTTTCGCACACTCTTTTTAGGACGGACAACAACTCTCTCACCCCAACGATTTTTAAAACAAGATTTTTTCCCCGGAAAGAGAATTTGAAGATTGGTAGAAATTTCACCACTTTTGAACTTAAAGTCAGAGAGTTACACAGGTTTTAATTTTGGATGACGTGTCGCACACTCTTTATAAAACGGACTACAACTCTCTCATCCCAACAAAATTTGAAATGAGATTTCTTTCCCAAGAAAAAGAATCTTAGGACCTCCGATTGGTAGAAATTTCACCACTTTTTGACTTCAAATGAGAGAGTTAGGGAAGTTTTAATTTTGGGTGACGTTTCACACAATCTTTTTAAAATGGACCAAAACTCTCTCATCCCACCGAATTTTTAAATGAGATTTTTTTACTTGATAGAGAATTTGAAGGAATTGATAAAAATTTCTCCACTTTTCGACTTAAAATGAGTGAGTTATGGACGTTTTAATTTTGGGTGACGTTTCACACACTCATTATAAAATGGTCCAAAACTCTCTCGCCCTACCGAATTTTTAAATGGGATTTTTTTCGTTGAAAGAGAATTTGAAGTCCACTAATTTGTTAGAAATTTCACCACATTTAGACTTGAAAAGAGAGACTTATGGTGGTTTTAATTTTGGGTGACGTTTCGCACACTCTTTTTAGGACGGACAACAACTCTCTCACCCCAACGATTTTTAAAACAAGATTTTTTCCCCGGAAAGAGAATTTGAAGATTGGTAGAAATTTCACCACTTTTGAACTTAAAGTCAGAGAGTTACACAGGTTTTAATTTTGGATGACGTGTCGCACACTCTTTATAAAACGGACTACAACTCTCTCATCCCAACAAAATTTGAAATGAGATTTCTTTCCCAAGAAAAAGAATCTTAGGACCTCCGATTGGTAGAAATTTCACCACTTTTTGACTTCAAATGAGAGAGTTAGGGAAGTTTTAATTTTGGGTGACGTTTCACACAATCTTTTTAAAATGGACCAAAACTCTCTCATCCCACCGAATTTTTAAATGAGATTTTTTTACTTGAAAGAGAATTTGATGGCATCTAATTGATAGAAATTTCTCCACTTTTCGACTTAAAATGAGTGAGTTATGGACGTTTTAATTTTGGGTCACGTTTCACACACTCATTATAAAATGGTCCAAAACTCTCTCGCCCTACCGAATTTTTAAATGGGATTTTTTTCGTTGAAAGAGAATTCGAAGTCCACTAATTTGTTAGAAATTTCACCACATTTGGACTTAAAAAGAGAGACTTATGGTGGTTTTAATTTTGGGTGACGTTTCGCACACTCTTTTTAAGACGGACAACAACTCTCTCACCCCAACGATTTTTAAAACAAGATTTTTTCCTCGGAAAGAGAATTTGAAGATTGGTAGAAATTTCACCACTTTTGAACTTAAAGTCAGAGAGTTACACAGGTTTTAATTTTGGATGACGTGTCGAACACTCTTTATAAAACGGACTACAACTCTCTCATCCCAACAAAATTTGAAATGAGATTTCTTTCCCAAGAAAAAGAATCTTAGGACCTCCGATTGGTAGAAATTTCACCACTTTTTGACTTCAAATGAGAGAGTTAGGGAAGTTTTAATTTTGGGTGACGTTTCACACAATCTTTTTAAAATGGACCAAAACTCTCTCATCCCACCGAATTTTTAAATGAGATTTTTTTACCTGAAAGAGAATTTGAAGGCATCTAATTGATAGAAATTTCTCCACTTTTCGACTTAAAATGAGTGAGTTATGGACGTTTTAATTTTGGGTGACGTTTCACACACTCATTATAGAATGGTCCAAAACTCTCTCGCCCTACCGAATTTTTAAATGGGATTTTTTTCGTTGAAAGAGAATTTGAAGTCCACTAATTTGTTAGAAATTTCACCACATTTGGACTTGAAAAGAGAGACTTATGGTGGTTTTAATTTTGTGTGACGTTTCGCACACTCTTTTTAGGACGGACAACAACTCTCTCACCCCAACGATTTTTAAAACAAGATTTTTTCCCCGGAAAGAGAATTTGAAGATTGGTAGAAATTTCACCACTTTTGAACTTAAAGTCAGAGAGTTACACAGGTTTTAATTTTGGATGACGTATCGCACACTCTTTATAAAACGGACTACAACTCTCTCATCCCAACAAAATTTGAAATGAGATTTCTTTCCCAAGAAAAAGAATCTTAGGACCTCCGATTGGTAGAAATTTCACCACTTTTTGACTTCAAATGAGAGAGTTAGGGAAGTTTTAATTTTGGGTGACGTTTCACACAATCTTTTTAAAATGGACCAAAACTCTCTCATCCCACCGAATTTTTAAATGAGATTTTTTTACTTGAAAGAGAATTTGAAGGCATCTAATTGATAGAAATTTCTCCACTTTTCGACTTAAAATGAGTGAGTTATGGACGTTTTAATTTTGGGTGACGTTTCACACACTCATTATAGAATGGTCCAAAACTCTCTCGCCCTACCGAATTTTTAAATGGGATTTTTTTCGTTGAAAGAGAATTTGAAGTCCACTAATTTGTTAGAAATTTCACCACATTTGGACTTGAAAAGAGAGACTTATGGTGGTTTTAATTTTGTGTGACGTTTCGCACACTCTTTTTAGGACGGACAACAACTCTCTCACCCCAACGATTTTTAAAACAAGATTTTTTCCCCGGAAAGAGAATTTGAAGATTGGTAGAAATTTCACCACTTTTGAACTTAAAGTCAGAGAGTTACACAGGTTTTAATTTTGGATGACGTGTCGCACACTCTTTATAAAACGGACTACAACTCTCTCATCCCAACAAAATTTGAAATGAGATTTCTTTCCCAAGAAAAAGAATCTTAGGACCTCCGATTGGTAGAAATTTCACCACTTTTTGACTTCAAATGAGAGAGTTAGGGAAGTTTTAATTTTGGGTGACGTTTCACACAATCTTTTTAAAATGGACCAAAACTCTCTCATCCCACCGAATTTTTAAATGAGATTTTTTTACTTGATAGAGAATTTGAAGGAATTGATAAAAATTTCTCCACTTTTCGACTTAAAATGAGTGAGTTATGGACGTTTTAATTTTGGGTGACGTTTCACACACTCATTATAAAATGGTCCAAAACTCTCTCGCCCTACCGAATTTTTAAATGGGATTTTTTTCGTTGAAAGAGAATTTGAAGTCCACTAATTTGTTAGAAATTTCACCACATTTGGACTTGAAAAGAGAGACTTATGGTGGTTTTAATTTTGGGTGACGTTTCGCACACTCTTTTTAGGACGGACAACAACTCTCTCACCCCAACGATTTTTAAAACAAGATTTTTTCCCCGGAAAGAGAATTTGAAGATTGGTAGAAATTTCACCACTTTTGAACTTAAAGTCAGAGAGTTACACAGGTTTTAATTTTGGATGACGTGTCGCACACACTTTATAAAACGGACTACAACTCTCTCATCCCAACAAAATTTGAAATGAGATTTCTTTCCCAAGAAAAAGAATCTTAGGACCTCCGATTGGTAGAAATTTCACCACTTTTTGACTTCAAATGAGAGAGTTAGGGAAGTTTTAATTTTGGGTGACGTTTCACACAATCTTTTTAAAATGGACCAAAACTCTCTCATCCCACCGAATTTTTAAATGAGATTTTTTTACTTGAAAGAGAATTTGATGGCATCTAATTGATAGAAATTTCTCCACTTTTCGACTTAAAATGAGTGAGTTATGGACGTTTTAATTTTGGGTGACGTTTCACACACTCATTATAAAATGGTCCAAAACTCTCTCGCCCTACCGAATTTTTAAATGGGATTTTTTTCGTTGAAAGAGAATTCGAAGTCGACTAATTTGTTAGAAATTTCACCACATTTGGACTTAAAAAGAGAGGCTTATGGTGGTTTTAATTTTGGGTGACGTTTCGCACACTCTTTTTAAGACGGACAACAACTCTCTCACCCCAACGATTTTTAAAACAAGATTTTTTCCCCGGAAAGAGAATTTGAAGATTGGTAGAAATTTCACCACTTTTGAACTTAAAGTCAGAGAGTTACACAGGTTTTAATTTTGGATGACGTGTCGAACACTCTTTATAAAACGGACTACAACTCTCTCATCCCAACAAAATTTGAAATGAGATTTCTTTCCCAAGAAAAAGAATCTTAGGACCTCCGATTGGTAGAAATTTCACCACTTTTTGACTTCAAATGAGAGAGTTAGGGAAGTTTTAATTTTGGGTGACGTTTCACACAATCTTTTTAAAATGGACCAAAACTCTCTCATCCCACCGAATTTTTAAATGAGATTTTTTTACCTGAAAGAGAATTTGAAGGCATCTAATTGATAGAAATTTCTCCACTTTTCGACTTAAAATGAGTGAGTTATGGAAGTTTTAATTTTGGGTGACGTTTCACACACTCATTATAGAATGGTCCAAAACTCTCTCGCCCTACCGAATTTTTAAATGGGATTTTTTTCGTTGAAAGAGAATTTGAAGTCCACTAATTTGTTAGAAATTTCACCACATTTGGACTTGAAAAGAGAGACTTATGGTGGTTTTAATTTTGTGTGACGTTTCGCACACTCTTTTTAGGACGGACAACAACTCTCTCACCCCAACGATTTTTAAAACAAGATTTTTTCCCCGGAAAGAGAATTTGAAGATTGGTAGAAATTTCACCACTTTTGAACTTAAAGTCAGAGAGTTACACAGGTTTTAATTTTGGATGACGTGTCGCACACTCTTTATAAAACGGACTACAACTCTCTCATCCCAACAAAATTTGAAATGAGATTTCTTTCCCAAGAAAAAGAATCTTAGGACCTCCGATTGGTAGAAATTTCACCACTTTTTGACTTCAAATGAGAGAGTTAGGGAAGTTTTAATTTTGGGTGACGTTTCACACAATCTTTTTAAAATGGACCAAAACTCTCTCATCCCACCGAATTTTTAAATGAGATTTTTTTACTTGATAGAGAATTTGAAGGAATTGATAAAAATTTCTCCACTTTTCGACTTAAAATGAGTGAGTTATGGACGTTTTAATTTTGGGTGACGTTTCACACACTCATTATAAAATAGTCCAAAACTCTCTCGCCCTACCGAATTTTTAAATGGGATTTTTTTCGTTGAAAGAGAATTTGAAGTCCACTAATTTGTTAGAAATTTCACCACATTTGGACTTGAAAAGAGAGACTTATGGTGGTTTTAATTTTGGGTGACGTTTCGCACACTCTTTTTAGGACGGACAACAACTCTCTCACCCCAACGATTTTTAAAACAAGATTTTTTCCCCGGAAAGAGAATTTGAAGATTGGTAGAAATTTCACCACTTTTGAACTTAAAGTCAGAGAGTTACACAGGTTTTAATTTTGGATGACGTGTCGCACACACTTTATAAAACGGACTACAACTCTCTCATCCCAACAAAATTTGAAATGAGATTTCTTTCCCAAGAAAAAGAATCTTAGGACCTCCGATTGGTAGAAATTTCACCACTTTTTGACTTCAAATGAGAGAGTTAGGGAAGTTTTAATTTTGGGTGACGTTTCACACAATCTTTTTAAAATGGACCAAAACTCTCTCATCCCACCGAATTTTTAAATGAGATTTTTTTACTTGAAAGAGAATTTGATGGCATCTAATTGATAGAAATTTCTCCACTTTTCGACTTAAAATGAGTGAGTTATGGACGTTTTAATTTTGGGTGACGTTTCACACACTCATTATAAAATGGTCCAAAACTCTCTCGCCCTACCGAATTTTTAAATGGGATTTTTTTCGTTGAAAGAGAATTCGAAGTCCACTAATTTGTTAGAAATTTCACCACATTTGGACTTAAAAAGAGAGGCTTATGGTGGTTTTAATTTTGGGTGACGTTTCGGACACTCTTTTTAAGACGGACAACAACTCTCTCACCCCAACGATTTTTAAAACAAGATTTTTTCCCCGGAAAGAGAATTTGAAGATTGGTAGAAATTTCACCACTTTTGAACTTAAAGTCAGAGAGTTACACAGGTTTTAATTTTGGATGACGTGTCGAACACTCTTTATAAAACGGACTACAACTCTCTCATCCCAACAAAATTTGAAATGAGATTTCTTTCCCAAGAAAAAGAATCTTAGGACCTCCGATTGGTAGAAATTTCAGCACTTTTTGACTTCAAATGAGAGAGTTAGGGAAGTTTTAATTTTGGGTGACGTTTCACACAATCTTTTTAAAATGGACCAAAACTCTCTCATCCCACCGAATTTTTAAATTAGATTTTTTTACCTGAAAGAGAATTTGAAGGCATCTAATTGATAGAAATTTCTCCACTTTTCGACTTAAAATGAGTGAGTTATGGACGTTTTAATTTTGGGTGACGTTTCACACACTCATTATAGAATGGTCCAAAACTCTCTCGCCCTACCGAATTTTTAAATGGGATTTTTTTCGTTGAAAGAGAATTTGAAGTCCACTAATTTGTTAGAAATTTCACCACATTTGGACTTGAAAAGAGAGACTTATGGTGGTTTTAATTTTGTGTGACGTTTCGCACACTCTTTTTAGGACGGACAACAACTCTCTCACCCCAACGATTTTTAAAACAAGATTTTTTCCCCGGAAAGAGAATTTGAAGATTGGTAGAAATTTCACCACTTTTGAACTTAAAGTCAGAGAGTTACACAGGTTTTAATTTTGGATGACGTGTCGCACACTCTTTATAAAACGGACTACAACTCTCTCATCCCAACAAAATTTGAAATGAGATTTCTTTCCCAAGAAAAAGAATCTTAGGACCTCCGATTGGTAGAAATTTCACCACTTTTTGACTTCAAATGAGAGAGTTAGGGAAGTTTTAATTTTGGGTGACGTTTCACACAATCTTTTTAAAATGGACCAAAACTCTCTCATCCCACCGAATTTTTAAATGAGATTTTTTTACTTGAAAGAGAATTTGAAGGCATCTAATTGATAGAAATTTCTCCACTTTTCGACTTAAAATGAGTGAGTTATGGACGTTTTAATTTTGGGTGACGTTTCACACACTCATTATAGAATGGTCCAAAACTCTCTCGCCCTACCGAATTTTTAAATGGGATTTTTTTCGTTGAAAGAGAATTTGAAGTCCACTAATTTGTTAGAAATTTCACCACATTTGGACTTGAAAAGAGAGACTTATGGTGGTTTTAATTTTGGGTGACGTTTCGCACACTCTTTTTAGGACGGACAACAACTCTCTCACCCCAACGATTTTTAAAACAAGATTTTTTCCCCGGAAAGAGAATTTGAAGATTGGTAGAAATTTCACCACTTTTGAACTTAAAGTCAGAGAGTTACACAGGTTTTAATTTTGGATGACGTGTCGCACACTCTTTATAAAACGGACTACAACTCTCTCATCCCAACAAAATTTGAAATGAGATTTCTTTCCCAAGAAAAAGAATCTTAGGACCTCCGATTGGTAGAAATTTCACCACTTTTTGACTTCAAATGAGAGAGTTAGGGAAGTTTTAATTTTGGGTGACGTTTCACACAATCTTTTTAAAATGGACCAAAACTCTCTCATCCCACCGAATTTTTAAATGAGATTTTTTTACTTGATAGAGAATTTGAAGGAATTGATAAAAATTTCTCCACTTTTTGACTTAAAATGAGTGAGTTATGGACGTTTTAATTTTGGGTGACGTTTCACACACTCATTATAAAATGGTCCAAAACTCTCTCGCCCTACCGAATTTTTAAATGGGATTTTTTTCGTTGAAAGAGAATTTGAAGTCCACTAATTTGTTAGAAATTTCACCACATTTGGACTTGAAAAGAGAGACTTATGGTGGTTTTAATTTTGGGTGACGTTTCGCACACTCTTTTTAGGACGGACAACAACTCTCTCACCCCAACGATTTTTAAAACAAGATTTTTTCCCCGGAAAGAGAATTTGAAGATTGGTAGAAATTTCACCACTTTTGAACTTAAAGTCAGAGAGTTACACAGGTTTTAATTTTGGATGACGTGTCGCACACACTTTATAAAACGGACTACAACTCTCTCATCCCAACAAAATTTGAAATGAGATTTCTTTCCCAAGAAAAAGAATCTTAGGACCTCCGATTGGTAGAAATTTCACCACTTTTTGACTTCAAATGAGAGAGTTAGGGAAGTTTTAATTTTGGGTGACGTTTCACACAATCTTTTTAAAATGGACCAAAACTCTCTCATCCCACCGAATTTTTAAATGAGATTTTTTTACTTGAAAGAGAATTTGATGGCATCTAATTGATAGAAATTTCTCCACTTTTCGACTTAAAATGAGTGAGTTATGGACGTTTTAATTTTGGGTGACGTTTCACACACTCATTATAAAATGGTCCAAAACTCTCTCGCCCTACCGAATTTTTAAATGGGATTTTTTTCGTTGAAAGAGAATTCGAAGTCCACTAATTTGTTAGAAATTTCACCACATTTGGACTTAAAAAGAGAGGCTTATGGTGGTTTTAATTTTGGGTGACGTTTCGCACACTCTTTTTAAGACGGACAACAACTCTCTCACCCCAACGATTTTTAAAACAAGATTTTTTCCCCGGAAAGAGAATTTGAAGATTGGTAGAAATTTCACCACTTTTGAACTTAAAGTCAGAGAGTTACACAGGTTTTAATTTTGGATGACGTGTCGAACACTCTTTATAAAACGGACTACAACTCTCTCATCCCAACAAAATTTGAAATGAGATTTCTTTCCCAAGAAAAAGAATCTTAGGACCTCCGATTGGTAGAAATTTCACCACTTTTTGACTTCAAATGAGAGAGTTAGGGAAGTTTTAATTTTGGGTGACGTTTCACACAATCTTTTTAAAATGGACCAAAACTCTCTCATCCCACCGAATTTTTAAATGAGATTTTTTTACTTGATAGAGAATTTGAAGGCATCTAATTGATAAAAATTTCTCCACTTTTCGACTTAAAATGAGTGAGTTATGGACGTTTTAATTTTGGGTGACGTTTCACACACTCATTATAAAATGGTCCAAAACTCTCTCGCCCTACCGAATTTTTAAATGGGATTTTTTCCGTTGAAAGAGAATTTGAAGTCCACTAATTTGTTAGAAATTTCACCACATTTGGACTTGAAAAGAGAGACTTATGGTGGTTTTAATTTTGGGTGACGTTTCGCACACTCTCTTTAGGACGGACAACAACTCTCTCACCCCAACGATTTTTAAACCAAGATTTTTTCCCCGGAAAGAGAATTTGAAGATTGGTAGAAATTTCACCACTTTTGAACTTAAAGTCAGAGAGTTACACAGGTTTTAATTTTGGATGACGTGTCGCACACTCTTTATAAAACGGACTACAACTCTCTCATCCCAACAAAATTTGAAATGAGATTTCTTTCCCAAGAAAAAGAATCTTAGGACCTCCGATTGGTAGAAATTTCACCACTTTTTGACTTCAAATGAGAGAGTTAGGGAAGTTTTAATTTTGGGTGACGTTTCACACAATCTTTTTAAAATGGACCAAAACTCTCTCATCCCACCGAATTTTTAAATGAGATTTTTTTACTTGATAGAGAATTTGAAGGAATTGATAAAAATTTCTCCACTTTTTGACTTAAAATGAGTGAGTTATGGACGTTTTAATTTTGGGTGACGTTTCACACACTCATTATAAAATGGTCCAAAACTCTCTCGCCCTACCGAATTTTTAAATGGGATTTTTTTCGTTGAAAGAGAATTTGAAGTCCACTAATTTGTTAGAAATTTCACCACATTTGGACTTGAAAAGAGAGACTTATGGTGGTTTTAATTTTGGGTGACGTTTCGCACACTCTTTTTAGGACGGACAACAACTCTCTCACCCCAACGATTTTTAAAACAAGATTTTTTCCCCGGAAAGAGAATTTGAAGATTGGTAGAAATTTCACCACTTTTGAACTTAAAGTCAGAGAGTTACACAGGTTTTAATTTTGGATGACGTGTCGCACACACTTTATAAAACGGACTACAACTCTCTCATCCCAACAAAATTTGAAATGAGATTTCTTTCCCAAGAAAAAGAATCTTAGGACCTCCGATTGGTAGAAATTTCACCACTTTTTGACTTCAAATGAGAGAGTTAGGGAAGTTTTAATTTTGGGTGACGTTTCACACAATCTTTTTAAAATGGACCAAAACTCTCTCATCCCACCGAATTTTTAAATGAGATTTTTTTACTTGAAAGAGAATTTGATGGCATCTAATTGATAGAAATTTCTCCACTTTTCGACTTAAAATGAGTGAGTTATGGACGTTTTAATTTTGGGTGACGTTTCACACACTCATTATAAAATGGTCCAAAACTCTCTCGCCCTACCGAATTTTTAAATGGGATTTTTTTCGTTGAAAGAGAATTCGAAGTCCACTAATTTGTTAGAAATTTCACCACATTTGGACTTAAAAAGAGAGGCTTATGGTGGTTTTAATTTTGGGTGACGTTTCGCACACTCTTTTTAAGACGGACAACAACTCTCTCACCCCAACGATTTTTAAAACAAGATTTTTTCCCCGGAAAGAGAATTTGAAGATTGGTAGAAATTTCACCACTTTTGAACTTAAAGTCAGAGAGTTACACAGGTTTTAATTTTGGATGACGTGTCGAACACTCTTTATAAAACGGACTACAACTCTCTCATCCCAACAAAATTTGAAATGAGATTTCTTTCCCAAGAAAAAGAATCTTAGGACCTCCGATTGGTAGAAATTTCACCACTTTTTGACTTCAAATGAGAGAGTTAGGGAAGTTTTAATTTTGGGTGACGTTTCACACAATCTTTTTAAAATGGACCAAAACTCTCTCATCCCACCGAATTTTTAAATGAGATTTTTTTACTTGATAGAGAATTTGAAGGCATCTAATTGATAAAAATTTCTCCACTTTTCGACTTAAAATGAGTGAGTTATGGACGTTTTAATTTTGGGTGACGTTTCACACACTCATTATAAAATGGTCCAAAACTCTCTCGCCCTACCGAATTTTTAAATGGGATTTTTTCCGTTGAAAGAGAATTTGAAGTCCACTAATTTGTTAGAAATTTCACCACATTTGGACTTGAAAAGAGAGACTTATGGTGGTTTTAATTTTGGGTGACGTTTCGCACACTCTTTTTAGGACGGACAACAACTCTCTCACCCCAACGATTTTTAAACCAAGATTTTTTCCCCGGAAAGAGAATTTGAAGATTGGTAGAAATTTCACCACTTTTGAACTTAAAGTCAGAGAGTTACACAGGTTTTAATTTTGGATGACGTGTCGCACACTCTTTATAAAACGGACTACAACTCTCTCATCCCAACAAAATTTGAAATGAGATTTCTTTCCCAAGAAAAAGAATCTTAGGACCTCCGATTGGTAGAAATTTCACCACTTTTTGACTTCAAATGAGAGAGTTAGGGAAGTTTTAATTTTGGGTGACGTTTCACACAATCTTTTTAAAATGGACCAAAACTCTCTCATCCCACCGAATTTTTAAATGAGATTTTTTTACTTGAAAGAGAATTTGATGGCATCTAATTGATAGAAATTTCTCCACTTTTCGACTTAAAATGAGTGAGTTATGGACGTTTTAATTTTGGGTGACGTTTCACACACTCATTATAAAATGGTCCAAAACTCTCTCGCCCTACCGAATTTTTAAATGGGATTTTTTTCGTTGAAAGAGAATTCGAAGTCCACTAATTTGTTAGAAATTTCACCACATTTGGACTTGAAAAGAGAGACTTATGGTGGTTTTAATTTTGGGTGACGTTTCGCACACTCTTTTTAAGACGGACAACAACTCTCTCACCCCAACGATTTTTAAAACAAGATTTTTTCCCCGGAAAGAGAATTTGAAGATTGGTAGAAATTTCACCACTTTTGAACTTAAAGTCAGAGAGTTACACAGGTTTTAATTTTGGATGACGTGTCGAACACTCTTTATAAAACGGACTACAACTCTCTCATCCCAACAAAATTTGAAATGAGATTTCTTTCCCAAGAAAAAGAATCTTAGGACCTCCGATTGGTAGAAATTTCACCACTTTTTGACTTCAAATGAGAGAGTTAGGGAAGTTTTAATTTTGGGTGACGTTTCACACAATCTTTTTAAAATGGACCAAAACTCTCTCATCCCACCGAATTTTTAAATGAGATTTTTTTACTTGAAAGAGAATTTGAAGGCATCTAATTGATAGAAATTTCTCCACTTTTCGACTTAAAATGAGTGAGTTATGGACGTTTTAATTTTGGGTGACGTTTCACACACTCATTATAGAATGGTCCAAAACTCTCTCGCCCTACCGAATTTTTAAATGGGATTTTTTTCGTTGAAAGAGAATTTGAAGTCCACTAATTTGTTAGAAATTTCACCACATTTGGACTTGAAAAGAGAGACTTATGGTGGTTTTAATTTTGTGTGACGTTTCGCACACTCTTTTTAGGACGGACAACAACTCTCTCACCCCAACGATTTTTAAAACAAGATTTTTTCCCCGGAAAGAGAATTTGAAGATTGGTAGAAATTTCACCACTTTTGAACTTAAAGTCAGAGAGTTACACAGGTTTTAATTTTGGATGACGTGTCGCACACTCTTTATAAAACGGACTACAACTCTCTCATCCCAACAAAATTTGAAATGAGATTTCTTTCCCAAGAAAAAGAATCTTAGGACCTCCGATTGGTAGAAATTTCACCACTTTTTGACTTCAAATGAGAGAGTTAGGGAAGTTTTAATTTTGGGTGACGTTTCACACAATCTTTTTAAAATGGACCAAAACTCTCTCATCCCACCGAATTTTTAAATGAGATTTTTTTACTTGATAGAGAATTTGAAGGCATCTAATTGATAAAAATTTCTCCACTTTTCGACTTAAAATGAGTGAGTTATGGACGTTTTAATTTTGGGTGACGTTTCACACACTCATTATAAAATGGTCCAAAACTCTCTCGCCCTACCGAATTTTTAAATGGGATTTTTTCCGTTGAAAGAGAATTTGAAGTCCACTAATTTGTTAGAAATTTCACCACATTTGGACTTGAAAAGAGAGACTTATGGTGGTTTTAATTTTGGGTGACGTTTCGCACACTCTTTTTAGGACGGACAACAACTCTCTCACCCCAACGATTTTTAAACCAAGATTTTTTCCCCGGAAAGAGAATTTGAAGATTGGTAGAAATTTCACCACTTTTGAACTTAAAGTCAGAGAGTTACACAGGTTTTAATTTTGGATGACGTGTCGCACACTCTTTATAAAACGGACTACAACTCTCTCATCCCAACAAAATTTGAAATGAGATTTCTTTCCCAAGAAAAAGAATCTTAGGACCTCCGATTGGTAGAAATTTCACCACTTTTTGACTTCAAATGAGAGAGTTAGGGAAGTTTTAATTTTGGGTGACGTTTCACACAATCTTTTTAAAATGGACCAAAACTCTCTCATCCCACCGAATTTTTAAATGAGATTTTTTTACTTGAAAGAGAATTTGATGGCATCTAATTGATAGAAATTTCTCCACTTTTCGACTTAAAATGAGTGAGTTATGGACGTTTTAATTTTGGGTGACGTTTCACACACTCATTATAAAATGGTCCAAAACTCTCTCGCCCTACCGAATTTTTAAATGGGATTTTTTTCGTTGAAAGAGAATTCGAAGTCCACTAATTTGTTAGAAATTTCACCACATTTGGACTTGAAAAGAGAGACTTATGGTGGTTTTAATTTTGGGTGACGTTTCGCACACTCTTTTTAAGACGGACAACAACTCTCTCACCCCAACGATTTTTAAAACAAGATTTTTTCCCCGGAAAGAGAATTTGAAGATTGGTAGAAATTTCACCACTTTTGAACTTAAAGTCAGAGAGTTACACAGGTTTTAATTTTGGATGACGTGTCGAACACTCTTTATAAAACGGACTACAACTCTCTCATCCCAACAAAATTTGAAATGAGATTTCTTTCCCAAGAAAAAGAATCTTAGGACCTCCGATTGGTAGAAATTTCACCACTTTTTGACTTCAAATGAGAGAGTTAGGGAAGTTTTAATTTTGGGTGACGTTTCACACAATCTTTTTAAAATGGACCAAAACTCTCTCATCCCACCGAATTTTTAAATGAGATTTTTTTACTTGAAAGAGAATTTGAAGGCATCTAATTGATAGAAATTTCTCCACTTTTCGACTTAAAATGAGTGAGTTATGGACGTTTTAATTTTGGGTGACGTTTCACACACTCATTATAGAATGGTCCAAAACTCTCTCGCCCTACCGAATTTTTAAATGGGATTTTTTTCGTTGAAAGAGAATTTGAAGTCCACTAATTTGTTAGAAATTTCACCACATTTGGACTTGAAAAGAGAGACTTATGGTGGTTTTAATTTTGTGTGACGTTTCGCACACTCTTTTTAGGACGGACAACAACTCTCTCACCCCAACGATTTTTAAAACAAGATTTTTTCCCCGGAAAGAGAATTTGAAGATTGGTAGAAATTTCACCACTTTTGAACTTAAAGTCAGAGAGTTACACAGGTTTTAATTTTGGATGACGTGTCGCACACTCTTTATAAAACGGACTACAACTCTCTCATCCCAACAAAATTTGAAATGAGATTTCTTTCCCAAGAAAAAGAATCTTAGGACCTCCGATTGGTAGAAATTTCACCACTTTTTGACTTCAAATGAGAGAGTTAGGGAAGTTTTAATTTTGGGTGACGTTTCACACAATCTTTTTAAAATGGACCAAAACTCTCTCATCCCACCGAATTTTTAAATGAGATTTTTTTACTTGATAGAGAATTTGAAGGCATCTAATTGATAAAAATTTCTCCACTTTTCGACTTAAAATGAGTGAGTTATGGACGTTTTAATTTTGGGTGACGTTTCACACACTCATTATAAAATGGCCCAAAACTCTCTCGCCCTACCGAATTTTTAAATGGGATTTTTTCCGTTGAAAGAGAATTTGAAGTCCACTAATTTGTTAGAAATTTCACCACATTTGGACTTGAAAAGAGAGACTTATGGTGGTTTTAATTTTGGGTGACGTTTCGCACACTCTTTTTAGGACGGACAACAACTCTCTCACCCCAACGATTTTTAAAACAAGATTTTTTCCCCGGAAAGAGAATTTGAAGATTGGTAGAAATTTCACCACTTTTGAACTTAAAGTCAGAGAGTTACACAGGTTTTAATTTTGGATGACGTGTCGCACACTCTTTATAAAACGGACTACAACTCTCTCATCCCAACAAAATTTGAAATGAGATTTCTTTCCCAAGAAAAAGAATCTTAGGACCTCCGATTGGTAGAAATTTCACCACTTTTTGACTTCAAATGAGAGAGTTAGGGAAGTTTTAATTTTGGGTGACGTTTCACACAATCTTTTTAAAATGGACCAAAACTCTCTCATCCCACCGAATTTTTAAATGAGATTTTTTTACTTGAAAGAGAATTTGATGGCATCTAATTGATAGAAATTTCTCCACTTTTCGACTTAAAATGAGTGAGTTATGGACGTTTTAATTTTGGGTGACGTTTCACACACTCATTATAAAATGGTCCAAAACTCTCTCGCCCTACCGAATTTTTAAATGGGATTTTTTTCGTTGAAAGAGAATTCGAAGTCCACTAATTTGTTAGAAATTTCACCACATTTGGACTTGAAAAGAGAGACTTATGGTGGTTTTAATTTTGGGTGACGTTTCGCACACTCTTTTTAAGACGGACAACAACTCTCTCACCCCAACGATTTTTAAAACAAGATTTTTTCCCCGGAAAGAGAATTTGAAGATTGGTAGAAATTTCACCACTTTTGAACTTAAAGTCAGAGAGTTACACAGGTTTTAATTTTGGATGACGTGTCGAACACTCTTTATAAAACGGACTACAACTCTCTCATCCCAACAAAATTTGAAATGAGATTTCTTTCCCAAGAAAAAGAATCTTAGGACCTCCGATTGGTAGAAATTTCACCACTTTTTGACTTCAAATGAGAGAGTTAGGGAAGTTTTAATTTTGGGTGACGTTTCACACAATCTTTTTAAAATGGACCAAAACTCTCTCATCCCACCGAATTTTTAAATGAGATTTTTTTACTTGAAAGAGAATTTGAAGGCATCTAATTGATAGAAATTTCTCCACTTTTCGACTTAAAATGAGTGAGTTATGGACGTTTTAATTTTGGGTGACGTTTCACACACTCATTATAGAATGGTCCAAAACTCTCTCGCCCTACCGAATTTTTAAATGGGATTTTTTTCGTTGAAAGAGAATTTGAAGTCCACTAATTTGTTAGAAATTTCACCACATTTGGAC
The DNA here is from genome assembly GCF_043159265.1 of Tasmannia lanceolata. Lineage (NCBI taxonomy): Eukaryota > Viridiplantae > Streptophyta > Magnoliopsida > Canellales > Winteraceae > Tasmannia > Tasmannia lanceolata. The sequence goes on along the minus strand of NW_027518713.1, from coordinate 2,363,356 downwards.
TTGAAAAGAGAGACTTATGGTGGTTTTAATTTTGTGTGACGTTTCGCACACTCTTTTTAGGACGGACAACAACTCTCTCACCCCAACGATTTTTAAAACAAGATTTTTTCCCCGGAAAGAGAATTTGAAGATTGGTAGAAATTTCACCACTTTTGAACTTAAAGTCAGAGAGTTACACAGGTTTTAATTTTGGATGACGTGTCGCACACTCTTTATAAAACGGACTACAACTCTCTCATCCCAACAAAATTTGAAATGAGATTTCTTTCCCAAGAAAAAGAATCTTAGGACCTCCGATTGGTAGAAATTTCACCACTTTTTGACTTCAAATGAGAGAGTTAGGGAAGTTTTAATTTTGGGTGACGTTTCACACAATCTTTTTAAAATGGACCAAAACTCTCTCATCCCACCGAATTTTTAAATGAGATTTTTTTACTTGAAAGAGAATTTGATGGCATCTAATTGATAGAAATTTCTCCACTTTTCGACTTAAAATGAGTGAGTTATGGACGTTTTAATTTTGGGTGACGTTTCACACACTCATTATAAAATGGTCCAAAACTCTCTCGCCGTACCGAATTTTTAAATGGGATTTTTTTCGTTGAAAGAGAATTCGAAGTCCACTAATTTGTTAGAAATTTCACCACATTTGGACTTAAAAAGAGAGGCTTATGGTGGTTTTAATTTTGGGTGACGTTTCGCACACTCTTTTTAAGACGGACAACAACTCTCTCACCCCAACGATTTTTAAAACAAGATTTTTTCCCCGGAAAGAGAATTTGAAGATTGGTAGAAATTTCACCACTTTTGAACTTAAAGTCAGAGAGTTACACAGGTTTTAATTTTGGATGACGTGTCGAACACTCTTTATAAAACGGACTACAACTCTCTCATCCCAACAAAATTTGAAATGAGATTTCTTTCCCAAGAAAAAGAATCTTAGGACCTCCGATTGGTAGAAATTTCACCACTTTTTGACTTCAAATGAGAGAGTTAGGGAAGTTTTAATTTTGGGTGACGTTTCACACAATCTTTTTAAAATGGACCAAAACTCTCTCATCCCACCGAATTTTTAAATGAGATTTTTTTACCTGAAAGAGAATTTGAAGGCATCTAATTGATAGAAATTTCTCTACTTTTCGACTTAAAATGAGTGAGTTATGGACGTTTTAATTTTGGGTGACGTTTCACACACTCATTATAGAATGGTCCAAAACTCTCTCGCCCTACCGAATTTTTAAATGGGATTTTTTTCGTTGAAAGAGAATTTGAAGTCCACTAATTTGTTAGAAATTTCACCACATTTGGACTTGAAAAGAGAGACTTATGGTGGTTTTAATTTTGTGTGACGTTTCGCACACTCTTTTTAGGACGGACAACAACTCTCTCACCCCAACGATTTTTAAAACAAGATTTTTTCCCCGGAAAGAGAATTTGAAGATTGGTAGAAATTTCACCACTTTTGAACTTAAAGTCAGAGAGTTACACAGGTTTTAATTTTGGATGACGTGTCGCACACTCTTTATAAAACGGACTACAACTCTCTCATCCCAACAAAATTTGAAATGAGATTTCTTTCCCAAGAAAAAGAATCTTAGCACCTCCGATTGGTAGAAATTTCACCACTTTTTGACTTCAAATGAGAGAGTTAGGGAAGTTTTAATTTTGGGTGACGTTTCACACAATCTTTTTAAAATGGACCAAAACTCTCTCATCCCACCGAATTTTTAAATGAGATTTTTTTACTTGAAAGAGAATTTGAAGGCATCTAATTGATAGAAATTTCTCCACTTTTCGACTTAAAATGAGTGAGTTATGGACGTTTTAATTTTGGGTGACGTTTCACACACTCATTATAGAATGGTCCAAAACTCTCTCGCCCTACCGAATTTTTAAATGGGATTTTTTTCGTTGAAAGAGAATTTGAAGTCCACTAATTTGTTAGAAATTTCACCACATTTGGACTTGAAAAGAGAGACTTATGGTGGTTTTAATTTTGTGTGACGTTTCGCACTCTTTTTAGGACGGACAACAACTCTCTCACCCCAACGATTTTTAAAACAAGATTTTTTCCCCGGAAAGAGAATTTGAAGATTGGTAGAAATTTCACCACTTTTGAACTTAAAGTCAGAGAGTTACACAGGTTTTAATTTTGGATGACGTGTCGCACACTCTTTATAAAACGGACTACAACTCTCTCATCCCAACAAAATTTGAAATGAGATTTCTTTCCCAAGAAAAAGAATCTTAGGACCTCCGATTGGTAGAAATTTCACCACTTTTTGACTTCAAATGAGAGAGTTAGGGAAGTTTTAATTTTGGGTGACGTTTCACACAATCTTTTTAAAATGGACCAAAACTCTCTCATCCCACCGAATTTTTAAATGAGATTTTTTTACTTGATAGAGAATTTGAAGGAATTGATAAAAATTTCTCCACTTTTCGACTTAAAATGAGTGAGTTATGGACGTTTTAATTTTGGGTGACGTTTCACACACTCATTATAAAATGGTCCAAAACTCTCTCGCCCTACCGAATTTTTAAATGGGATTTTTTTCGTTGAAAGAGAATTTGAAGTCCACTAATTTGTTAGAAATTTCACCACATTTGGACTTGAAAAGAGAGACTTATGGTGGTTTTAATTTTGGGTGACGTTTCGCACACTCTTTTTAGGACGGACAACAACTCTCTCACCCCAACGATTTTTAAAACAAGATTTTTTCCCCGGAAAGAGAATTTGAAGATTGGTAGAAATTTCACCACTTTTGAACTTAAAGTCAGAGAGTTACACAGGTTTTAATTTTGGATGACGTGTCGCACACACTTTATAAAACGGACTACAACTCTCTCATCCCAACAAAATTTGAAATGAGATTTCTTTCCCAAGAAAAAGAATCTTAGGACCTCCGATTGGTAGAAATTTCACCACTTTTTGACTTCAAATGAGAGAGTTAGGGAAGTTTTAATTTTGGGTGACGTTTCACACAATCTTTTTAAAATGGACCAAAACTCTCTCATCCCACCGAATTTTTAAATGAGATTTTTTTACTTGAAAGAGAATTTGATGGCATCTAATTGATAGAAATTTCTCCACTTTTCGACTTAAAATGAGTGAGTTATGGACGTTTTAATTTTGGGTGACGTTTCACACACTCATTATAAAATGGTCCAAAACTCTCTCGCCCTACCGAATTTTTAAATGGGATTTTTTTCGTTGAAAGAGAATTCGAAGTCCACTAATTTGTTAGAAATTTCACCACATTTGGACTTAAAAAGAGAGGCTTATGGTGGTTTTAATTTTGGGTGACGTTTCGCACACTCTTTTTAAGACGGACAACAACTCTCTCACCCCAACGATTTTTAAAACAAGATTTTTTCCCCGGAAAGAGAATTTGAAGATTGGTAGAAATTTCACCACTTTTGAACTTAAAGTCAGAGAGTTACACAGGTTTTAATTTTGGATGACGTGTCGAACACTCTTTATAAAACGGACTACAACTCTCTCATCCCAACAAAATTTGAAATGAGATTTCTTTCCCAAGAAAAAGAATCTTAGGACCTCCGATTGGTAGAAATTTCACCACTTTTTGACTTCAAATGAGAGAGTTAGGGAAGTTTTAATTTTGGGTGACGTTTCACACAATCTTTTTAAAATGGACCAAAACTCTCTCATCCCACCGAATTTTTAAATGAGATTTTTTTACCTGAAAGAGAATTTGAAGGCATCTAATTGATAGAAATTTCTCCACTTTTCGACTTAAAATGAGTGAGTTATGGACGTTTTAATTTTGGGTGACGTTTCACACACTCATTATAGAATGGTCCAAAACTCTCTCGCCCTACCGAATTTTTAAATGGGATTTTTTTCGTTGAAAGAGAATTTGAAGTCCACTAATTTGTTAGAAATTTCACCACATTTGGACTTGAAAAGAGAGACTTATGGTGGTTTTAATTTTGTGTGACGTTTCGCACACTCTTTTTAGGACGGACAACAACTCTCTCACCCCAACGATTTTTAAAACAAGATTTTTTCCCCGGAAAGAGAATTTGAAGATTGGTAGAAATTTCACCACTTTTGAACTTAAAGTCAGAGAGTTACACAGGTTTTAATTTTGGATGACGTGTCGCACACTCTTTATAAAACGGACTACAACTCTCTCATCCCAACAAAATTTGAAATGAGATTTCTTTCCCAAGAAAAAGAATCTTAGGACCTCCGATTGGTAGAAATTTCACCACTTTTTGACTTCAAATGAGAGAGTTAGGGAAGTTTTAATTTTGGGTGACGTTTCACACAATCTTTTTAAAATGGACCAAAACTCTCTCATCCCACCGAATTTTTAAATGAGATTTTTTTACTTGATAGAGAATTTGAAGGAATTGATAAAAATTTCTCCACTTTTCGACTTAAAATGAGTGAGTTTTGGACGTTTTAATTTTGGGTGACGTTTCACACACTCATTATAAAATGGTCCAAAACTCTCTCGCCCTACCGAATTTTTAAATGGGATTTTTTCCGTTGAAAGAGAATTTGAAGTCCACTAATTTGTTAGAAATTTCACCACATTTGGACTTGAAAAGAGAGACTTATGGTGGTTTTAATTTTGGGTGACGTTTCGCACACTCTTTTTAGGACGGACAACAACTCTCTCACCCCAACGATTTTTAAAACAAGATTTTTTCCCCGGAAAGAGAATTTGAAGATTGGTAGAAATTTCACCACTTTTGAACTTAAAATCAGAGAGTTACACAGGTTTTAATTTTGGATGACGTGTCGCACACTCTTTATAAAACGGACTACAACTCTCTCATCCCAACAAAATTTGAAATGAGATTTCTTTCCCAAGAAAAAGAATCTTAGGACCTCCGATTGGTAGAAATTTCACCACTTTTTGACTTCAAATGAGAGAGTTAGGGAAGTTTTAATTTTGGGTGACGTTTCACACAATCTTTTTAAAATGGACCAAAACTCTCTCATCCCACCGAATTTTTAAATGAGATTTTTTTACTTGATAGAGAATTTGAAGGCATCTAATTGATAAAAATTTCTCCACTTTTCGACTTAAAATGAGTGAGTTATGGACGTTTTAATTTTGGGTGACGTTTCACACACTCATTATAAAATGGTCCAAAACTCTCTCGCCCTACCGAATTTTTAAATGGGATTTTTTCCGTTGAAAGAGAATTTGAAGTCCACTAATTTGTTAGAAATTTCACCACATTTGGACTTGAAAAGAGAGACTTATGGTGGTTTTAATTTTGGGTGACGTTTCGCACACTCTTTTTAGGACGGACAACAACTCTCTCACCCCAACGATTTTTAAAACAAGATTTTTTCCCCGGAAAGAGAATTTGAAGATTGGTAGAAATTTCACCACTTTTGAACTTAAAGTCAGAGAGTTACACAGGTTTTAATTTTGGATGACGTGTCGCACACTCTTTATAAAACGGACTACAACTCTCTCATCCCAACAAAATTTGAAATGAGATTTCTTTCCCAAGAAAAAGAATCTTAGGACCTCCGATTGGTAGAAATTTCACCACTTTTTGACTTCAAATGAGAGAGTTAGGGAAGTTTTAATTTTGGGTGACGTTTCACACAATCTTTTTAAAATGGACCAAAACTCTCTCATCCCACCGAATTTTTAAATGAGATTTTTTTACTTGAAAGAGAATTTGATGGCATCTAATTGATAGAAATTTCTCCACTTTTCGACTTAAAATGAGTGAGTTATGGACGTTTTAATTTTGGGTGACGTTTCACACACTCATTATAAAATGGTCCAAAACTCTCTCGCCCTACCGAATTTTTAAATGGGATTTTTTTCGTTGAAAGAGAATTCGAAGTCCACTAATTTGTTAGAAATTTCACCACATTTGGACTTGAAAAGAGAGACTTATGGTGGTTTTAATTTTGGGTGACGTTTCGCACACTCTTTTTAAGACGGACAACAACTCTCTCACCCCAACGATTTTTAAAACAAGATTTTTTCCCCGGAAAGAGAATTTGAAGATTGGTAGAAATTTCACCACTTTTGAACTTAAAGTCAGAGAGTTACACAGGTTTTAATTTTGGATGACGTGTCGCACACTCTTTATAAAACGGACTACAACTCTCTCATCCCAACAAAATTTGAAATGAGATTTCTTTCCCAAGAAAAAGAATCTTACGACCTCCGATTGGTAGAAATTTCACCACTTTTTGACTTCAAATGAGAGAGTTAGGGAAGTTTTAATTTTGGGTGACGTTTCACACAATCTTTTTAAAATGGACCAAAACTCTCTCATCCCACCGAATTTTTAAATGAGATTTTTTTACTTGAAAGAGAATTTGAAGGCATCTAATTGATAGAAATTTCTCCACTTTTCGACTTAAAATGAGTGAGTTATGGACGTTTTAATTTTGGGTGACGTTTCACACACTCATTATAGAATGGTCCAAAACTCTCTCGCCCTACCGAATTTTTAAATGGGATTTTTTTCGTTGAAAGAGAATTTGAAGTCCACTAATTTGTTAGAAATTTCACCACATTTGGACTTGAAAAGAGAGACTTATGGTGGTTTTAATTTTGTGTGACGTTTCGCACACTCTTTTTAGGACGGACAACAACTCTCTCACCCCAACGATTTTTAAAACAAGATTTTTTCCCCGGAAAGAGAATTTGAAGATTGGTAGAAATTTCACCACTTTTGAACTTAAAGTCAGAGAGTTACACAGGTTTTAATTTTGGATGACGTGTCGCACACTCTTTATAAAACGGACTACAACTCTCTCATCCCAACAAAATTTGAAATGAGATTTCTTTCCCAAGAAAAAGAATCTTAGGACCTCCGATTGGTAGAAATTTCACCACTTTTTGACTTCAAATGAGAGAGTTAGGGAAGTTTTAATTTTGGGTGACGTTTCACACAATCTTTTTAAAATGGACCAAAACTCTCTCATCCCACCGAATTTTTAAATGAGATTTTTTTACTTGATAGAGAATTTGAAGGCATCTAATTGATAAAAATTTCTCCACTTTTCGACTTAAAATGAGTGAGTTATGGACGTTTTAATTTTGGGTGACGTTTCACACACTCATTATAAAATGGTCCAAAACTCTCTCGCCCTACCGAATTTTTAAATGGGATTTTTTCCGTTGAAAGAGAATTTGAAGTCCACTAATTTGTTAGAAATTTCACCACATTTGGACTTGAAAAGAGAGACTTATGGTGGTTTTAATTTTGGGTGACGTTTCGCACACTCTTTTTAGGACGGACAACAACTCTCTCACCCCAACGATTTTTAAAACAAGATTTTTTCCCCGGAAAGAGAATTTGAAGATTGGTAGAAATTTCACCACTTTTGAACTTAAAGTCAGAGAGTTACACAGGTTTTAATTTTGGATGACGTGTCGCACACTCTTTATAAAACGGACTACAACTCTCTCATCCCAACAAAATTTGAAATGAGATTTCTTTCCCAAGAAAAAGAATCTTACGACCTCCGATTGGTAGAAATTTCACCACTTTTTGACTTCAAATGAGAGAGTTAGGGAAGTTTTAATTTTGGGTGACGTTTCACACAATCTTTTTAAAATGGACCAAAACTCTCTCATCCCACCGAATTTTTAAATGAGATTTTTTTACCTGAAAGAGAATTTGAAGGCATCTAATTGATAGAAATTTCTCCACTTTTCGACTTAAAATGAGTGAGTTATGGACGTTTTAATTTTGGGTGACGTTTCACACACTCATTATAGAATGGTCCAAAACTCTCTCGCCCTACCGAATTTTTAAATGGGATTTTTTTCGTTGAAAGAGAATTTGAAGTCCACTAATTTGTTAGAAATTTCACCACATTTGGACTTGAAAAGAGAGACTTATGGTGGTTTTAATTTTGGGTGACGTTTCGCACACTCTTTTTAGGACGGACAACAACTCTCTCACCCCAACGATTTTTAAAACAAGATTTTTTCCCCGGAAAGAGAATTTGAAGATTGGTAGAAATTTCACCACTTTTGAACTTAAAGTCAGAGAGTTACACAGGTTTTAATTTTGGATGACGTGTCGCACACTCTTTATAAAACGGACTACAACTCTCTCATCCCAACAAAATTTGAAATGAGATTTCTTTCTCAAGAAAAAGAATCTTACGACCTCCGATTGGTAGAAATTTCACCACTTTTTGACTTCAAATGAGAGAGTTAGGGAAGTTTTAATTTTGGGTGACGTTTCACACAATCTTTTTAAAATGGACCAAAACTCTCTCATCCCACCGAATTTTTAAATGAGATTTTTTTACTTGAAAGAGAATTTGAAGGCATCTAATTGATAGAAATTTCTCCACTTTTCGACTTAAAATGAGTGAGTTATGGACGTTTTAATTTTGGGTGACGTTTCACACACTCATTATAGAATGGTCCAAAACTCTCTCGCCCTACCGAATTTTTAAATGGGATTTTTTTCGTTGAAAGAGAATTTGAAGTCCACTAATTTGTTAGAAATTTCACCACATTTGGACTTGAAAAGAGAGACTTATGGTGGTTTTAATTTTGTGTGACGTTTCGCACACTCTTTTTAGGACGGACAACAACTCTCTCACCCCAACGATTTTTAAAACAAGATTTTTTCCCCGGAAAGAGAATTTGAAGATTGGTAGAAATTTCACCACTTTTGAACTTAAAGTCAGAGAGTTACACAGGTTTTAATTTTGGATGACGTGTCGCACACTCTTTATAAAACGGACTACAACTCTCTCATCCCAACAAAATTTGAAATGAGATTTCTTTCCCAAGAAAAAGAATCTTAGGACCTCCGATTGGTAGAAATTTCACCACTTTTTGACTTCAAATGAGAGAGTTAGGGAAGTTTTAATTTTGGGTGACGTTTCACACAATCTTTTTAAAATGGACCAAAACTCTCTCATCCCACCGAATTTTTAAATGAGATTTTTTTACTTGATAGAGAATTTGAAGGCATCTAATTGATAAAAATTTCTCCACTTTTCGACTTAAAATGAGTGAGTTATGGACGTTTTAATTTTGGGTGACGTTTCACACACTCATTATAAAATGGTCCAAAACTCTCTCGCCCTACCGAATTTTTAAATGGGATTTTTTCCGTTGAAAGAGAATTTGAAGTCCACTAATTTGTTAGAAATTTCACCACATTTGGACTTGAAAAGAGAGACTTATGGTGGTTTTAATTTTGGGTGACGTTTCGCACACTCTTTTTAGGACGGACAACAACTCTCTCACCCCAACGATTTTTAAAACAAGATTTTTTCCCCGGAAAGAGAATTTGAAGATTGGTAGAAATTTCACCACTTTTGAACTTAAAGTCAGAGAGTTACACAGGTTTTAATTTTGGATGACGTGTCGCACACTCTTTATAAAACGGACTACAACTCTCTCATCCCAACAAAATTTGAAATGAGATTTCTTTCCCAAGAAAAAGAATCTTACGACCTCCGATTGGTAGAAATTTCACCACTTTTTGACTTCAAATGAGAGAGTTAGGGAAGTTTTAATTTTGGGTGACGTTTCACACAATCTTTTTAAAATGGACCAAAACTCTCTCATCCCACCGAATTTTTAAATGAGATTTTTTTACCTGAAAGAGAATTTGAAGGCATCTAATTGATAGAAATTTCTCCACTTTTCGACTTAAAATGAGTGAGTTATGGACGTTTTAATTTTGGGTGACGTTTCACACACTCATTATAGAATGGTCCAAAACTCTCTCGCCCTACCGAATTTTTAAATGGGATTTTTTTCGTTGAAAGAGAATTTGAAGTCCACTAATTTGTTAGAAATTTCACCACATTTGGACTTGAAAAGAGAGACTTATGGTGGTTTTAATTTTGTGTGACGTTTCGCACACTCTTTTTAGGACGGACAACAACTCTCTCACCCCAACGATTTTTAAAACAAGATTTTTTCCCCGGAAAGAGAATTTGAAGATTGGTAGAAATTTCACCACTTTTGAACTTAAAGTCAGAGAGTTACACAGGTTTTAATTTTGGATGACGTGTCGCACACTCTTTATAAAACGGACTACAACTCTCTCATCCCAACAAAATTTGAAATGAGATTTCTTTCTCAAGAAAAAGAATCTTAGGACCTCCGATTGGTAGAAATTTCACCACTTTTTGACTTCAAATGAGAGAGTTAGGGAAGTTTTAATTTTGGGTGACGTTTCACACAATCTTTTTAAAATGGACCAAAACTCTCTCATCCCACCGAATTTTTAAATGAGATTTTTTTACTTGAAAGAGAATTTGAAGGCATCTAATTGATAGAAATTTCTCCACTTTTCGACTTAAAATGAGTGAGTTATGGACGTTTTAATTTTGGGTGACGTTTCACACACTCATTATAGAATGGTCCAAAACTCTCTCGCCCTACCGAATTTTTAAATGGGATTTTTTTCGTTGAAAGAGAATTTGAAGTCCACTAATTTGTTAGAAATTTCACCACATTTGGACTTGAAAAGAGAGACTTATGGTGGTTTTAATTTTGTGTGACGTTTCGCACACTCTTTTTAGGACGGACAACAACTCTCTCACCCCAACGATTTTTAAAACAAGATTTTTTCCCCGGAAAGAGAATTTGAAGATTGGTAGAAATTTCACCACTTTTGAACTTAAAGTCAGAGACTTACACAGGTTTTAATTTTGGATGACGTGTCGCACACTCTTTATAAAACGGACTACAACTCTCTCATCCCAACAAAATTTGAAATGAGATTTCTTTCCCAAGAAAAAGAATCTTAGGACCTCCGATTGGTAGAAATTTCACCACTTTTTGACTTCAAATGAGAGAGTTAGGGAAGTTTTAATTTTGGGTGACGTTTCACACAATCTTTTTAAAATGGACCAAAACTCTCTCATCCCACCGAATTTTTAAATGAGATTTTTTTACTTGATAGAGAATTTGAAGGCATCTAATTGATAAAAATTTCTCCACTTTTCGACTTAAAATGAGTGAGTTATGGACGTTTTAATTTTGGGTGACGTTTCACACACTCATTATAAAATGGTCCAAAACTCTCTCGCCCTACCGAATTTTTAAATGGGATTTTTTCCGTTGAAAGAGAATTTGAAGTCCACTAATTTGTTAGAAATTTCACCACATTTGGACTTGAAAAGAGAGACTTATGGTGGTTTTAATTTTGGGTGACGTTTCGCACACTCTTTTTAGGTCGGACAACAACTCTCTCACCCCAACGATTTTTAAAACAAGATTTTTTCCCCGGAAAGAGAATTTGAAGATTGGTAGAAATTTCACCACTTTTGAACTTAAAGTCAGAGAGTTACACAGGTTTTAATTTTGGATGACGTGTCGCACACTCTTTATAAAACGGACTACAACTCTTTCATCCCAACAAAATTTGAAATGAGATTTCTTTCCCAAGAAAAAGAATCTTAGGACCTCCGATTGGTAGAAATTTCACCACTTTTTGACTTCAAATGAGAGAGTTAGGGAAGTTTTAATTTTGGGTGACGTTTCACACAATCTTTTTAAAATGGACCAAAACTCTCTCATCCCACCGAATTTTTAAATGAGATTTTTTTACTTGAAAGAGAATTTGAAGGCATCTAATTGATAGAAATTTCTCCACTTTTCGACTTAAAATGAGTGAGTTATGGACGTTTTAATTTTGGGTGACGTTTCACACACTCATTATAGAATGGTCCAAAACTCTCTCGCCCTACCGAATTTTTAAATGGGATTTTTTTCGTTGAAAGAGAATTTGAAGTCCACTAATTTGTTAGAAATTTCACCACATTTGGACTTGAAAAGAGAGACTTATGGTGGTTTTAATTTTGTGTGACGTTTCGCACACTCTTTTTAGGACGGACAACAACTCTCTCACCCCAACGATTTTTAAAACAAGATTTTTTCCCCGGAAAGAGAATTTGAAGATTGGTAGAAATTTCACCACTTTTGAACTTAAAGTCAGAGAGTTACACAGGTTTTAATTTTGGATGACGTGTCGCACACTCTTTATAAAACGGACTACAACTCTCTCATCCCAACAAAATTTGAAATGAGATTTCTTTCTCAAGAAAAAGAATCTTAGGACCTCCGATTGGTAGAAATTTCACCACTTTTTGACTTCAAATGAGAGAGTTAGGGAAGTTTTAATTTTGGGTGACGTTTCACACAATCTTTTTAAAATGGACCAAAACTCTCTCATCCCACCGAATTTTTAAATGAGATTTTTTTACTTGATAGAGAATTTGAAGGCATCTAATTGATAAAAATTTCTCCACTTTTCGACTTAAAATGAGTGAGTTATGGACGTTTTAATTTTGGGTGACGTTTCACACACTCATTATAAAATGGTCCAAAACTCTCTCGCCCTACCGAATTTTTAAATGGGATTTTTTCCGTTGAAAGAGAATTTGAAGTCCACTAATTTGTTAGAAATTTCACCACATTTGGACTTGAAAAGAGAGACTTATGGTGGTTTTAATTTTGGGTGACGTTTCGCACACTCTTTTTAGGACGGACAACAACTCTCTCACCCCAACGATTTTTAAAACAAGATTTTTTCCCCGGAAAGAGAATTTGAAGATTGGTAGAAATTTCACCACTTTTGAACTTAAAGTCAGAGAGTTACACAGGTTTTAATTTTGGATGACGTGTCGCACACTCTTTATAAAACGGACTACAACTCTCTCATCCCAACAAAATTTGAAATGAGATTTCTTTCCCAAGAAAAAGAATCTTAGGACCTCCGATTGGTAGAAATTTCACCACTTTTTGACTTCAAATGAGAGAGTTAGGGAAGTTTTAATTTTGGGTGACGTTTCACACAATCTTTTTAAAATGGACCAAAACTCTCTCATCCCACCGAATTTTTAAATGAGATTTTTTTACTTGAAAGAGAATTTGATGGCATCTAATTGATAGAAATTTCTCCACTTTTCGACTTAAAATGAGTGAGTTATGGACGTTTTAATTTTGGGTGACGTTTCACACACTCATTATAAAATGGTCCAAAACTCTCTCGCCCTACCGAATTTTTAAATGGGATTTTTTTCGTTGAAAGAGAATTTGAAGTCCACTAATTTGTTAGAAATTTCACCACATTTGGACTTGAAAAGAGAGACTTATGGTGGTTTTAATTTTGGGTGACGTTTCGCACACTCTTTTTAAGACGGACAACAACTCTCTCACCCCAACGATTTTTAAAACAAGATTTTTTCCCCGGAAAGAGAATTTGAAGATTGGTAGAAATTTCACCACTTTTGAACTTAAAGTCAGAGAGTTACACAGGTTTTAATTTTGGATGACGTGTCGCACACTCTTTATAAAACGGACTACAACTCTCTCATCCCAACAAAATTTGAAATGAGATTTCTTTCCCAAGAAAAAGAATCTTAGGACCTCCGATTGGTAGAAATTTCACCACTTTTTGACTTCAAATGAGAGAGTTAGGGAAGTTTTAATTTTGGGTGACGTTTCACACAATCTTTTTAAAATGGACCAAAACTCTCTCATCCCACCGAATTTTTAAATGAGATTTTTTTACTTGATAGAGAATTTGAAGGCATCTAATTGATAAAAATTTCTCCACTTTTCGACTTAAAATGAGTGAGTTATGGACGTTTTAATTTTGGGTGACGTTTCACACACTCATTATAAAATGGTCCAAAACTCTCTCGCCCTACCGAATTTTTAAATGGGATTTTTTTCGTTGAAAGAGAATTCAAAGTCCACTAATTTGTTAGAAATTTCACCACATTTGGACTTGAAAAGAGAGACTTATGGTGGTTTTAATTTTGGGTGACGTTTCGCACACTCTTTTTAAGACGGACAACAACTCTCTCACCCCAACGATTTTTAAAACAAGATTTTTTCCCCGGAAAGAGAATTTGAAGATTGGTAGAAATTTCACCACTTTTGAACTTAAAGTCAGAGAGTTACACAGGTTTTAATTTTGGATGACGTGTCGCACACTCTTTATAAAACGGACTACAACTCTCTCATCCCAACAAAATTTGAAATGAGATTTCTTTCCCAAGAAAAAGAATCTTACGACCTCCGATTGGTAGAAATTTCACCACTTTTTGACTTCAAATGAGAGAGTTAGGGAAGTTTTAATTTTGGGTGACGTTTCACACAATCTTTTTAAAATGGACCAAAACTCTCTCATCCCACCGAATTTTTAAATGAGATTTTTTTACTTGAAAGAGAATTTGAAGGCATCTAATTGATAGAAATTTCTCCACTTTTCGACTTAAAATGAGTGAGTTATGGACGTTTTAATTTTGGGTGACGTTTCACACACTCATTATAGAATGGTCCAAAACTCTCTCGCCCTACCGAATTTTTAAATGGGATTTTTTTCGTTGAAAGAGAATTTGAAGTCCACTAATTTGTTAGAAATTTCACCACATTTGGACTTGAAAAGAGAGACTTATGGTGGTTTTAATTTTGTGTGACGTTTCGCACACTCTTTTTAGGACGGACAACAACTCTCTCACCCCAACGATTTTTAAAACAAGATTTTTTCCCCGGAAAGAGAATTTGAAGATTGGTAGAAATTTCACCACTTTTGAACTTAAAGTCAGAGAGTTACACAGGTTTTAATTTTGGATGACGTGTCGCACACTCTTTATAAAACGGACTACAACTCTCTCATCCCAACAAAATTTGAAATGAGATTTCTTTCCCAAGAAAAAGAATCTTAGGACCTCCGATTGGTAGAAATTTCACCACTTTTTGACTTCAAATGAGAGAGTTAGGGAAGTTTTAATTTTGGGTGACGTTTCACACAATCTTTTTAAAATGGACCAAAACTCTCTCATCCCACCGAATTTTTAAATGAGATTTTTTTACTTGATAGAGAATTTGAAGGCATCTAATTGATAAAAATTTCTCCACTTTTCGACTTAAAATGAGTGAGTTATGGACGTTTTAATTTTGGGTGACGTTTCACACACTCATTATAAAATGGTCCAAAACTCTCTCGCCCTACCGAATTTTTAAATGGGATTTTTTCCGTTGAAAGAGAATTTGAAGTCCACTAATTTGTTAGAAATTTCACCACATTTGGACTTGAAAAGAGAGACTTATGGTGGTTTTAATTTTGGGTGACGTTTCGCACACTCTTTTTAGGACGGACAACAACTCTCTCACCCCAACGATTTTTAAAACAAGATTTTTTCCCCGGAAAGAGAATTTGAAGATTGGTAGAAATTTCACCACTTTTGAACTTAAAGTCAGAGAGTTACACAGGTTTTAATTTTGGATGACGTGTCGCACACTCTTTATAAAACGGACTACAACTCTCTCATCCCAACAAAATTTGAAATGAGATTTCTTTCCCAAGAAAAAGAATCTTACGACCTCCGATTGGTAGAAATTTCACCACTTTTTGACTTCAAATGAGAGAGTTAGGGAAGTTTTAATTTTGGGTGACGTTTCACACAATCTTTTTAAAATGGACCAAAACTCTCTCATCCCACCGAATTTTTAAATGAGATTTTTTTACCTGAAAGAGAATTTGAAGGCATCTAATTGATAGAAATTTCTCCACTTTTCGACTTAAAATGAGTGAGTTATGGACGTTTTAATTTTGGGTGACGTTTCACACACTCATTATAGAATGGTCCAAAACTCTCTCGCCCTACCGAATTTTTAAATGGGATTTTTTTCGTTGAAAGAGAATTTGAAGTCCACTAATTTGTTAGAAATTTCACCACATTTGGACTTGAAAAGAGAGACTTATGGTGGTTTTAATTTTGTGTGACGTTTCGCACACTCTTTTTAGGACGGACAACAACTCTCTCACCCCAACGATTTTTAAAACAAGATTTTTTCCCCGGAAAGAGAATTTGAAGATTGGTAGAAATTTCACCACTTTTGAACTTAAAGTCAGAGAGTTACACAGGTTTTAATTTTGGATGACGTGTCGCACACTCTTTATAAAACGGACTACAACTCTCTCATCCCAACAAAATTTGAAATGAGATTTCTTTCTCAAGAAAAAGAATCTTAGGACCTCCGATTGGTAGAAATTTCACCACTTTTTGACTTCAAATGAGAGAGTTAGGGAAGTTTTAATTTTGGGTGACGTTTCACACAATCTTTTTAAAATGGACCAAAACTCTCTCATCCCACCGAATTTTTAAATGAGATTTTTTTACTTGAAAGAGAATTTGAAGGCATCTAATTGATAGAAATTTCTCCACTTTTCGACTTAAAATGAGTGAGTTATGGACGTTTTAATTTTGGGTGACGTTTCACACACTCATTATAGAATGGTCCAAAACTCTCTCGCCCTACCGAATTTTTAAATGGGATTTTTTTCGTTGAAAGAGAATTTGAAGTCCACTAATTTGTTAGAAATTTCACCACATTTGGACTTGAAAAGAGAGACTTATGGTGGTTTTAATTTTGTGTGACGTTTCGCACACTCTTTTTAGGACGGACAACAACTCTCTCACCCCAACGATTTTTAAAACAAGATTTTTTCCCCGGAAAGAGAATTTGAAGATTGGTAGAAATTTCACCACTTTTGAACTTAAAGTCAGAGACTTACACAGGTTTTAATTTTGGATGACGTGTCGCACACTCTTTATAAAACGGACTACAACTCTCTCATCCCAACAAAATTTGAAATGAGATTTCTTTCCCAAGAAAAAGAATCTTAGGACCTCCGATTGGTAGAAATTTCACCACTTTTTGACTTCAAATGAGAGAGTTAGGGAAGTTTTAATTTTGGGTGACGTTTCACACAATCTTTTTAAAATGGACCAAAACTCTCTCATCCCACCGAATTTTTAAATGAGATTTTTTTACTTGATAGAGAATTTGAAGGCATCTAATTGATAAAAATTTCTCCACTTTTCGACTTAAAATGAGTGAGTTATGGACGTTTTAATTTTGGGTGACGTTTCACACACTCATTATAAAATGGTCCAAAACTCTCTCGCCCTACCGAATTTTTAAATGGGATTTTTTCCGTTGAAAGAGAATTTGAAGTCCACTAATTTGTTAGAAATTTCACCACATTTGGACTTGAAAAGAGAGACTTATGGTGGTTTTAATTTTGGGTGACGTTTCGCACACTCTTTTTAGGTCGGACAACAACTCTCTCACCCCAACGATTTTTAAAACAAGATTTTTTCCCCGGAAAGAGAATTTGAAGATTGGTAGAAATTTCACCACTTTTGAACTTAAAGTCAGAGAGTTACACAGGTTTTAATTTTGGATGACGTGTCGCACACTCTTTATAAAACGGACTACAACTCTTTCATCCCAACAAAATTTGAAATGAGATTTCTTTCCCAAGAAAAAGAATCTTAGGACCTCCGATTGGTAGAAATTTCACCACTTTTTGACTTCAAATGAGAGAGTTAGGGAAGTTTTAATTTTGGGTGACGTTTCACACAATCTTTTTAAAATGGACCAAAACTCTCTCATCCCACCGAATTTTTAAATGAGATTTTTTTACTTGAAAGAGAATTTGAAGGCATCTAATTGATAGAAATTTCTCCACTTTTCGACTTAAAATGAGTGAGTTATGGACGTTTTAATTTTGGGTGACGTTTCACACACTCATTATAGAATGGTCCAAAACTCTCTCGCCCTACCGAATTTTTAAATGGGATTTTTTTCGTTGAAAGAGAATTTGAAGTCCACTAATTTGTTAGAAATTTCACCACATTTGGACTTGAAAAGAGAGACTTATGGTGGTTTTAATTTTGTGTGACGTTTCGCACACTCTTTTTAGGACGGACAACAACTCTCTCACCCCAACGATTTTTAAAACAAGATTTTTTCCCCGGAAAGAGAATTTGAAGATTGGTAGAAATTTCACCACTTTTGAACTTAAAGTCAGAGAGTTACACAGGTTTTAATTTTGGATGACGTGTCGCACACTCTTTATAAAACGGACTACAACTCTCTCATCCCAACAAAATTTGAAATGAGATTTCTTTCTTAAAGTCAGAGAGTTACACAGGTTTTAATTTTGGATGACGTGTCGCACACTCTTTATAAAACGGACTACAACTCTCTCATCCCAACAAAATTTGAAATGAGATTTCTTTCGCAAGAAAAAGAATCTTAGGACCTCCGATTGGTAGAAATTTCACCACTTTTTGACTTCAAATGAGAGAGTTACGGAAGTTTTAATTTTGGGTGACGTTTCACACACTCTTTTTAAAATGGACCAAAACTCTCTCATCCCACCGAATTTTTAAATGAGATTTTTTTACTTGAAAGAGAATTTGAAGGCATCTAATTGATAGAAATTTCTCCACTTTTCGACTTAAAATGAGTGAGTTAGGGACGTTTTAATTTTGGGTGACGTTTCACACACTCATTATAAAATGGTCCAAAACTCTCTCGCCCTACCGAATTTTTAAATGTGATTTTTTTCGTTGAAAGAGAATTTGAAGTCCACTAATTTGTTAGAAATTTCACCACATTTGGACTTGAAAAGAGAGACTTATGGTGGTTTTAATTTTGGGTGACGTTTCGCACACTCTTTTTAAGACGGACAACAACTCTCTCACCCCAACGATTTTTAAAACAAGATTTTTTTCCCCGGAAAGAGAATTTGAAGATTGGTAGAAATTTCACCACTTTTGAACTTAAAGTCAGAGAGTTACACAGGTTTTAATTTTGGATGACGTGTCGCACACTCTTTATAAAACGGACTACAACTCTCTCATCCCAACAAAATTTGAAATGAGATTTCTTTCGCAAGAAAAAGAATCTTAGGACCTCCGATTGGTAGAAATTTCACCAGTTTTTGACTTCAAATGAGAGAGCTAGGGAAGTTTTAATTTTGGGTGACGTTTCACACACTCTTTTTAAAATGGACCAAAACTCTCTCATCCCACCGAATTTTTAAATGAGATTTTTTTACTTGAAAGAGAATTTGAAGGCATCTAATTGATAGAAATTTCTCCACTTTTCGACTTAAAATGAGTGAGTTACGGACGTTTTAATTTTGGGTGACGTTTCACACACTAATTATAAAATGGTCCAAAACTCTCTCGCCCTACCGAATTTTTAAATGGGATTTTTTTCGTTGAAAGAGAATTTGAAGTCCACTAATTTGTTAGAAATTCACCACATTTGGACTTGAAAAGAGAGACTTATGGTGGTTTTAATTTTGGGTGACGTTTCGCACACTCTTTTTAAGACGGACAACAACTCTCTCACCCCAACGATTTTTAAAACAAGATTTTTTTCCCCGGAAAGAGAATTTGAAGATTGGTAGAAATTTCACCACTTTTGAACTTAAAGTCAGAGAGTTACACAGGTTTTAATTTTGGATGACGTGTCGCACACTCTTTATAAAACGGACTACAACTCTCTCATCCCAACAAAATTTGAAATGAGATTTCTTTCGCAAGAAAAAGAATCTTAGGACCTCCGATTGGTAGAAATTTCACCACTTTTTGACTTCAAATGAGAGAGTTACGGAAGTTTTAATTTTGGGTGACGTTTCACACACTCTTTTTAAAATGGACCAAAACTCTCTCATCCCACCGAATTTTTAAATGAGATTTTTTTACTTGAAAGAGAATTTGAAGGCATCTAATTGATAGAAATTTCTCCACTTTTCGACTTAAAATGAGTGAGTTAGGGACGTTTTAATTTTGGGTGACGTTTCACACACTCATTATAAAATGGTCCAAAACTCTCTCGCCCTACCGAATTTTTAAATGTGATTTTTTTCGTTGAAAGAGAATTTGAAGTCCACTAATTTGTTAGAAATTTCACCACATTTGGACTTGAAAAGAGAGACTTATGGTGGTTTTAATTTTGGGTGACGTTTCGCACACTCTTTTTAAGACGGACAACAACTCTCTCACCCCAACGATTTTTAAAACAAGATTTTTTTCCCCGGAAAGAGAATTTGAAGATTGGTAGAAATTTCACCACTTTTGAACTTAAAGTCAGAGAGTTACACAGGTTTTAATTTTGGATGACGTGTCGCACACTCTTTATAAAACGGACTACAACTCTCTCATCCCAACAAAATTTGAAATGAGATTTCTTTCGCAAGAAAAAGAATCTTAGGACCTCCGATTGGTAGAAATTTCACCAGTTTTTGACTTCAAATGAGAGAGCTAGGGAAGTTTTAATTTTGGGTGACGTTTCACACACTCTTTTTAAAATGGACCAAAACTCTCTCATCCCACCGAATTTTTAAATGAGATTTTTTTACTTGAAAGAGAATTTGAAGGCATCTAATTGATAGAAATTTCTCCACTTTTCGACTTAAAATGAGTGAGTTACGGACGTTTTAATTTTGGGTGACGTTTCACACACTCATTATAAAATGGTCCAAAACTCTCTCGCCCTACCGAATTTTTAAATGGGATTTTTTTCGTTGAAAGAGAATTTGAAGTCCACTAATTTGTTAGAAATTCACCACATTTGGACTTGAAAAGAGAGACTTATGGTGGTTTTAATTTTGGGTGACGTTTCGCACACTCTTTTTATGACGGACAACAACTCTCTCACCCCAACGATTTTTAAAACAAGATTTTTTTCCCCGGAAAGAGAATTTGAAGATTGGTAGAAATTTCACCACTTTTGAACTTAAAGTCAGAGAGTTACACAGGTTTTAATTTTGGATGACGTGTCGCACACTCTTTATAAAACGGACTACAACTCTGTCATCCCAACAAAATTTGAAATGAGATTTTTTTCCCAAGAAAAAGAATCTTAGGACCTCCGATTGGTAGAAATTTCACCACTTTTTGACTTCAAATGAGAGAGTTACGGAAGTTTTAATTTTGGGTGACGTTTCACACACTCTTTTTAAAATTGACCAAAACTCTCTCATCCCACCGAATTTTTAAATGAGATTTTTTTACTTGAAAGAGAATTTGAAGGCATCTAATTGATAGAAATTTCTCCACTTTTCGACTTAAAATGAGTGAGTTAGGGACGTTTTAATTTTGGGTGACGTTTCACACACTCATTATAAAATGGTCCAAAACTCTCTCGCCCTACCGAATTTTTAAATGGGATTTTTTTCGTTGAAAGAGAATTTGAAGTCCACTAATTTGTTAGAAATTCACCACATTTGGACTTGAAAAGAGAGACTTATGGTGGTTTTAATTTTGGGTGACGTTTCGCACACTCTTTTTAAGACGGACAACAACTCTCTCACCCCAACGATTTTTAAAACAAGATTTTTTTCCCCGGAAAGAGAATTTGAAGATTGGTAGAAATTTCACCACTTTTGAACTTAAAGTCAGAGAGTTACACAGGTTTTAATTTTGGATGACGTGTCGCACACTCTTTATAAAACGGACTACAACTCTCTCATCCCAACAAAATTTGAAATGAGATTTCTTTCCCAAGAAAAAGAATCTTAGGACCTCCGATTGGTAGAAATTTCACCACTTTTTGACTTCAAATGAGAGAGTTACGGAAGTTTTAATTTTGGGTGACGTTTTACACACTCTTTTTGAAATGGACCAAAACTCTCTCATCCCACCGAATTTTTAAATGAGATTTTTTTACTTGAAAGAGAATTTGAAGGCATCTAATTGATAGAAATTTCTCCACTTTTCGACTTAAAATGAGTGAGTTACGGACGTTTTAATTTTGGGTGACGTTTCACACACTCATTATAAAATGGTCCAAAACTCTCTCGCCCTACCGAATTTTTAAATGGGATTTTTTTCGTTGAAAGAGAATTTGAAGTCCACTAATTTGTTAGAAATTCACCACATTTGGACTTGAAAAGAGAGACTTATGGTGGTTTTAATTTTGGGTGACGTTTCGCACACTCTTTTTAAGACGGACAACAACTCTCTCACCCCAACGATTTTTAAAACAAGATTTTTTTCCCCGGAAAGAGAATTTGAAGATTGGTAGAAATTTCACCACTTTTGAACTTAAAGTCAGAGAGTTACACAGGTTTTAATTTTGGATGACGTGTCGCACACTCTTTATAAAACGGACTACAACTCTCTCATCCCAACAAAATTTGAAATGAGATTTCTTTCGCAAGAAAAAGAATCTTAGGACCTCCGATTGGTAGAAATTTCACCACTTTTTGACTTCAAATGAGAGAGTTACGGAAGTTTTAATTTTGGGTGACGTTTCACACACTCTTTTTAAAATGGACCAAAACTCTCTCATCCCACCGAATTTTTAAATGAGATTTTTTTACTTGAAAGAGAATTTGAAGGCATCTAATTGATAGAAATTTCTCCACTTTTCGACTTAAAATGAGTGAGTTAGGGACGTTTTAATTTTGGGTGACGTTTCACACACTCATTATAAAATGGTCCAAAACTCTCTCGCCCTACCGAATTTTTAAATGTGATTTTTTTCGTTGAAAGAGAATTTGAAGTCCACTAATTTGTTAGAAATTTCACCACATTTGGACTTGAAAAGAGAGACTTATGGTGGTTTTAATTTTGGGTGACGTTTCGCACACTCTTTTTAAGACGGACAACAACTCTCTCACCCCAACGATTTTTAAAACAAGATTTTTTTCCCCGGAAAGAGAATTTGAAGATTGGTAGAAATTTCACCACTTTTGAACTTAAAGTCAGAGAGTTACACAGGTTTTAATTTTGGATGACGTGTCGCACACTCTTTATAAAACGGACTACAACTCTCTCATCCCAACAAAATTTGAAATGAGATTTCTTTCGCAAGAAAAAGAATCTTAGGACCTCCGATTGGTAGAAATTTCACCAGTTTTTGACTTCAAATGAGAGAGCTAGGGAAGTTTTAATTTTGGGTGACGTTTCACACACTCTTTTTAAAATGGACCAAAACTCTCTCATCCCACCGAATTTTTAAATGAGATTTTTTTACTTGAAAGAGAATTTGAAGGCATCTAATTGATAGAAATTTCTCCACTTTTCGACTTAAAATGAGTGAGTTACGGACGTTTTAATTTTGGGTGACGTTTCACACACTCATTATAAAATGGTCCAAAACTCTCTCGCCCTACCGAATTTTTAAATGGGATTTTTTTCGTTGAAAGAGAATTTGAAGTCCACTAATTTGTTAGAAATTCACCACATTTGGACTTGAAAAGAGAGACTTATGGTGGTTTTAATTTTGGGTGACGTTTCGCACACTCTTTTTATGACGGACAACAACTCTCTCACCCCAACGATTTTTAAAACAAGATTTTTTTCCCCGGAAAGAGAATTTGAAGATTGGTAGAAATTTCACCACTTTTGAACTTAAAGTCAGAGAGTTACACAGGTTTTAATTTTGGATGACGTGTCGCACACTCTTTATAAAACGGACTACAACTCTGTCATCCCAACAAAATTTGAAATGAGATTTTTTTCCCAAGAAAAAGAATCTTAGGACCTCCGATTGGTAGAAATTTCACCACTTTTTGACTTCAAATGAGAGAGTTACGGAAGTTTTAATTTTGGGTGACGTTTCACACACTCTTTTTAAAATTGACCAAAACTCTCTCATCCCACCGAATTTTTAAATGAGATTTTTTTACTTGAAAGAGAATTTGAAGGCATCTAATTGATAGAAATTTCTCCACTTTTCGACTTAAAATGAGTGAGTTAGGGACGTTTTAATTTTGGGTGACGTTTCACACACTCATTATAAAATGGTCCAAAACTCTCTCGCCCTACCGAATTTTTAAATGGGATTTTTTTCGTTGAAAGAGAATTTGAAGTCCACTAATTTGTTAGAAATTCACCACATTTGGACTTGAAAAGAGAGACTTATGGTGGTTTTAATTTTGGGTGACGTTTCGCACACTCTTTTTAAGACGGACAACAACTCTCTCACCCCAACGATTTTTAAAACAAGATTTTTTTCCCCGGAAAGAGAATTTGAAGATTGGTAGAAATTTCACCACTTTTGAACTTAAAGTCAGAGAGTTACACAGGTTTTAATTTTGGATGACGTGTCGCACACTCTTTATAAAACGGACTACAACTCTCTCATCCCAACAAAATTTGAAATGAGATTTCTTTCCCAAGAAAAAGAATCTTAGGACCTCCGATTGGTAGAAATTTCACCACTTTTTGACTTCAAATGAGAGAGTTACGGAAGTTTTAATTTTGGGTGACGTTTCACACACTCTTTTTGAAATGGACCAAAACTCTCTCATCCCACCGAATTTTTAAATGAGATTTTTTTACTTGAAAGAGAATTTGAAGGCATCTAATTGATAGAAATTTCTCCACTTTTCGACTTAAAATGAGTGAGTTACGGACGTTTTAATTTTGGGTGACGTTTCACACACTCATTATAAAATGGTCCAAAACTCTCTCGCCCTACCGAATTTTTAAATGGGATTTTTTTCGTTGAAAGAGAATTTGAAGTCCACTAATTTGTTAGAAATTCACCACATTTGGACTTGAAAAGAGAGACTTATGGTGGTTTTAATTTTGGGTGACGTTTCGCACACTCTTTTTAAGACGGACAACAACTCTCTCACCCCAACGATTTTTAAAACAAGATTTTTTTCCCCGGAAAGAGAATTTGAAGATTGGTAGAAATTTCACCACTTTTGAACTTAAAGTCAGAGAGTTACACAGGTTTTAATTTTGGATGACGTGTCGCACACTCTTTATAAAACGGACTACAACTCTCTCATCCCAACAAAATTTGAAATGAGATTTCTTTCGCAAGAAAAAGAATCTTAGGACCTCCGATTGGTAGAAATTTCACCACTTTTTGACTTCAAATGAGAGAGTTAGGGAAGTCTTAATTTTGGGTGACGTTTCACACACTCTTTTTAAAATGGACCAAAACTCTCTCATCCCACCGAATTTTTAAATGAGATTTTTTTACTTGAAAGAGAATTTGAAGGCATCTAATTGATAGAAATTTCTCCACTTTTCGACTTAAAATGAGTGAGTTACGGACGTTTTAATTTTGGGTGACGTTTCACACACTCATTATAAAATGGTCCAAAACTCTCTCGCCCTACCGAATTTCTAAATGGGATTTTTTTCATTGAAAGAGAATTTGAAGTCCACTAATTTGTTAGAAATTCACCACATTTGGACTTGAAAAGAGAGACTTATGGTGGTTTTAATTTTGGGTGACGTTTCGCACACTCTTTTTAAGACGGACAACAACTCTCTCACCCCAACGATTTTTAAAACAAGATTTTTTTCCTCGGAAAGAGAATTTGAAGATTGGTAGAAATTTCACCACTTTTGAACTTAAAGTCAGAGAGTTACACAGGTTTTAATTTTGGATGACGTGTCGCACACTCTTTATAAAACGGACTACAACTCTGTCATCCCAACAAAATTTGAAATGAGATTTTTTTCCCAAGAAAAAGAATCTTAGGACCTCCGATTGGTAGAAATTTCACCACTTTTTGACTTCAAATGAGAGAGTTACGGAAGTTTTAATTTTGGGTGACGTTTCACACACTCTTTTTAAAATGGACCAAAACTCTCTCATCCCACCGAATTTTTAAATGAGATTTTTTTACTTGAAAGAGAATTTGAAGGCATCTAATTGATAGAAATTTCTCCACTTTTCGACTTAAAATGAGTGAGTTAGGGACGTTTTAATTTTGGGTGACGTTTCACACACTCATTATAAAATGGTCCAAAACTCTCTCGCCCTACCGAATTTTTAAATGTGATTTTTTTCGTTGAAAGAGAATTTGAAGTCCACTAATTTGTTAGAAATTTCACCACATTTGGACTTGAAAAGAGAGACTTATGGTGGTTTTAATTTTGGGTGACGTTTCGCACACTCTTTTTAAGACGGACAACAACTCTCTCACCCCAACGATTTTTAAAACAAGATTTTTTTCCCCGGAAAGAGAATTTGAAGATTGGTAGAAATTTCACCACTTTTGAACTTAAAGTCAGAGAGTTACACAGGTTTTAATTTTGGATGACGTGTCGCACACTCTTTATAAAACGGACTACAACTCTCTCATCCCAACAAAATTTGAAATGAGATTTCTTTCCCAAGAAAAAGAATCTTAGGACCTCCGATTGGTAGAAATTTCACCACTTTTTGACTTCAAA
The DNA here is from genome assembly GCF_043159265.1 of Tasmannia lanceolata. NCBI lineage: Eukaryota > Viridiplantae > Streptophyta > Magnoliopsida > Canellales > Winteraceae > Tasmannia > Tasmannia lanceolata. Next base: position 2,337,378 of record NW_027518713.1, on the reverse strand, counting down.
TGAGAGAGTTACGGAAGTTTTAATTTTGGGTGACGTTTCACACACTCTTTTTGAAATGGACCAAAACTCTCTCATCCCACCGAATTTTTAAATGAGATTTTTTTACTTGAAAGAGAATTTGAAGGCATCTAATTGATAGAAATTTCTCCACTTTTCGACTTAAAATGAGTGAGTTACGGACGTTTTAATTTTGGGTGACGTTTCACACACTCATTATAAAATGGTCCAAAACTCTCTCGCCCTACCGAATTTTTAAATGGGATTTTTTTCGTTGAAAGAGAATTTGAAGTCCACTAATTTGTTAGAAATTCACCACATTTGGACTTGAAAAGAGAGACTTATGGTGGTTTTAATTTTGGGTGACGTTTCGCACACTCTTTTTAAGACGGACAACAACTCTCTCACCCCAACGATTTTTAAAACAAGATTTTTTTCCCCGGAAAGAGAATTTGAAGATTGGTAGAAATTTCACCACTTTTGAACTTAAAGTCAGAGAGTTACACAGGTTTTAATTTTGGATGACGTGTCGCACACTCTTTATAAAACGGACTACAACTCTCTCATCCCAACAAAATTTGAAATGAGATTTCTTTCGCAAGAAAAAGAATCTTAGGACCTCCGATTGGTAGAAATTTCACCACTTTTTGACTTCAAATGAGAGAGTTAGGGAAGTCTTAATTTTGGGTGACGTTTCACACACTCTTTTTAAAATGGACCAAAACTCTCTCATCCCACCGAATTTTTAAATGAGATTTTTTTACTTGAAAGAGAATTTGAAGGCATCTAATTGATAGAAATTTCTCCACTTTTCGACTTAAAATGAGTGAGTTACGGACGTTTTAATTTTGGGTGACGTTTCACACACTCATTATAAAATGGTCCAAAACTCTCTCGCCCTACCGAATTTCTAAATGGGATTTTTTTCATTGAAAGAGAATTTGAAGTCCACTAATTTGTTAGAAATTCACCACATTTGGACTTGAAAAGAGAGACTTATGGTGGTTTTAATTTTGGGTGACGTTTCGCACACTCTTTTTAAGACGGACAACAACTCTCTCACCCCAACGATTTTTAAAACAAGATTTTTTTCCCCGGAAAGAGAATTTGAAGATTGGTAGAAATTTCACCACTTTTGAACTTAAAGTCAGAGAGTTACACAGGTTTTAATTTTGGATGACGTGTCGCACACTCTTTATAAAACGGACTACAACTCTGTCATCCCAACAAAATTTGAAATGAGATTTTTTTCCCAAGAAAAAGAATCTTAGGACCTCCGATTGGTAGAAATTTCACCACTTTTTGACTTCAAATGAGAGAGTTACGGAAGTTTTAATTTTGGGTGACGTTTCACACACTCTTTTTAAAATGGACCAAAACTCTCTCATCCCACCGAATTTTTAAATGAGATTTTTTTACTTGAAAGAGAATTTGAAGGCATCTAATTGATAGAAATTTCTCCACTTTTCGACTTAAAATGAGTGAGTTATGGACGTTTTAATTTTGGGTGACGTTTCACACACTCATTATAAAATGGTCCAAAACTCTCTCGCCCTACCGAATTTTTAAATGGGATTTTTTTCGTTGAAAGAGAATTTGAAGTCCACTAATTTGTTAGAAATTCACAACATTTGGACTTGAAAAGAGAGACTTATGGTGGTTTTAATTTTGGGTGACGTTTCGCACACTCTTTTTAAGACGGACAACAACTCTCTCACCCCAACGATTTTTAAAACAAGATTTTTTTCCCCGGAAAGAGAATTTGAAGATTGGTAGAAATTTCACCACTTTTGAACTTAAAGTCAGAGAGTTACACAGGTTTTAATTTTGGATGACGTGTCGCACACTCTTTATAAAACGGACTACAACTCTCTCATCCCAACAAAATTTGAAATGAGATTTCTTTCGCAAGAAAAAGAATCTTAGGACCTCCGATTGGTAGAAATTTCACCACTTTTTGACTTCAAATGAGAGAGTTACGGAAGTTTTAATTTTGGGTGACGTTTCACACACTCTTTTTAAAATGGACCAAAACTCTCTCATCCCACCGAATTTTTAAATGAGATTTTTTTACTTGAAAGAGAATTTGAAGGCATCTAATTGATAGAAATTTCTCCACTTTTCGACTTAAAATGAGTGAGTTAGGGACGTTTTAATTTTGGGTGACGTTTCACACACTCATTATAAAATGGTCCAAAACTCTCTCGCCCTACCGAATTTTTAAATGTGATTTTTTTCGTTGAAAGAGAATTTGAAGTCCACTAATTTGTTAGAAATTTCACCACATTTGGACTTGAAAAGAGAGACTTATGGTGGTTTTAATTTTGGGTGACGTTTCGCACACTCTTTTTAAGACGGACAACAACTCTCTCACCCCAACGATTTTTAAAACAAGATTTTTTTCCCCGGAAAGAGAATTTGAAGATTGGTAGAAATTTCACCACTTTTGAACTTAAAGTCAGAGAGTTACACAGGTTTTAATTTTGGATGACGTGTCGCACACTCTTTATAAAACGGACTACAACTCTGTCATCCCAACAAAATTTGAAATGAGATTTTTTTCCCAAGAAAAAGAATCTTAGGACCTCCGATTGGTAGAAATTTCACCACTTTTTGACTTCAAATGAGAGAGTTACGGAAGTTTTAATTTTGGGTGACGTTTCACACACTCTTTTTAAAATGGACCAAAACTCTCTCATCCCACCGAATTTTTAAATGAGATTTTTTTACTTGAAAGAGAATTTGAAGGCATCTAATTGATAGAAATTTCTCCACTTTTCGACTTAAAATGAGTGAGTTAGGGACGTTTTAATTTTGGGTGACGTTTCACACACTCATTATAAAATGGTCCAAAACTCTCTCGCCCTACCGAATTTTTAAATGGGATTTTTTTCGTTGAAAGAGAATTTGAAGTCCACTAATTTGTTAGAAATTCACCACATTTGGACTTGAAAAGAGAGACTTATGGTGGTTTTAATTTTGGGTGACGTTTCGCACACTCTTTTTAAGACGGACAACAACTCTCTCACCCCAACGATTTTTAAAACAAGATTTTTTTCCCCGGAAAGAGAATTTGAAGATTGGTAGAAATTTCACCACTTTTGAACTTAAAGTCAGAGAGTTACACAGGTTTTAATTTTGGATGACGTGTCGCACACTCTTTATAAAACGGACTACAACTCTCTCATCCCAACAAAATTTGAAATGAGATTTCTTTCCCAAGAAAAAGAATCTTAGGACCTCCGATTGGTAGAAATTTCACCACTTTTTGACTTCAAATGAGAGAGTTACGGAAGTTTTAATTTTGGGTGACGTTTCACACACTCTTTTTGAAATGGACCAAAACTCTCTCATCCCACCGAATTTTTAAATGAGATTTTTTTACTTGAAAGAGAATTTGAAGGCATCTAATTGATAGAAATTTCTCCACTTTTCGACTTAAAATGAGTGAGTTACGGACGTTTTAATTTTGGGTGACGTTTCACACACTCATTATAAAATGGTCCAAAACTCTCTCGCCCTACCGAATTTTTAAATGGGATTTTTTTCGTTGAAAGAGAATTTGAAGTCCACTAATTTGTTAGAAATTCACCACATTTGGACTTGAAAAGAGAGACTTATGGTGGTTTTAATTTTGGGTGACGTTTCGCACACTCTTTTTAAGACGGACAACAACTCTCTCACCCCAACGATTTTTAAAACAAGATTTTTTTCCCCGGAAAGAGAATTTGAAGATTGGTAGAAATTTCACCACTTTTGAACTTAAAGTCAGAGAGTTACACAGGTTTTAATTTTGGATGACGTGTCGCACACTCTTTATAAAACGGACTACAACTCTCTCATCCCAACAAAATTTGAAATGAGATTTCTTTCGCAAGAAAAAGAATCTTAGGACCTCCGATTGGTAGAAATTTCACCACTTTTTGACTTCAAATGAGAGAGTTAGGGAAGTCTTAATTTTGGGTGACGTTTCACACACTCTTTTTAAAATGGACCAAAACTCTCTCATCCCACCGAATTTTTAAATGAGATTTTTTTACTTGAAAGAGAATTTGAAGGCATCTAATTGATAGAAATTTCTCCACTTTTCGACTTAAAATGAGTGAGTTACGGACGTTTTAATTTTGGGTGACGTTTCACACACTCATTATAAAATGGTCCAAAACTCTCTCGCCCTACCGAATTTCTAAATGGGATTTTTTTCATTGAAAGAGAATTTGAAGTCCACTAATTTGTTAGAAATTCACCACATTTGGACTTGAAAAGAGAGACTTATGGTGGTTTTAATTTTGGGTGACGTTTCGCACACTCTTTTTAAGACGGACAACAACTCTCTCACCCCAACGATTTTTAAAACAAGATTTTTTTCCTCGGAAAGAGAATTTGAAGATTGGTAGAAATTTCACCACTTTTGAACTTAAAGTCAGAGAGTTACACAGGTTTTAATTTTGGATGACGTGTCGCACACTCTTTATAAAACGGACTACAACTCTGTCATCCCAACAAAATTTGAAATGAGATTTTTTTCCCAAGAAAAAGAATCTTAGGACCTCCGATTGGTAGAAATTTCACCACTTTTTGACTTCAAATGAGAGAGTTACGGAAGTTTTAATTTTGGGTGACGTTTCACACACTCTTTTTAAAATGGACCAAAACTCTCTCATCCCACCGAATTTTTAAATGAGATTTTTTTACTTGAAAGAGAATTTGAAGGCATCTAATTGATAGAAATTTCTCCACTTTTCGACTTAAAATGAGTGAGTTAGGGACGTTTTAATTTTGGGTGACGTTTCACACACTCATTATAAAATGGTCCAAAACTCTCTCGCCCTACCGAATTTTTAAATGTGATTTTTTTCGTTGAAAGAGAATTTGAAGTCCACTAATTTGTTAGAAATTTCACCACATTTGGACTTGAAAAGAGAGACTTATGGTGGTTTTAATTTTGGGTGACGTTTCGCACACTCTTTTTAAGACGGACAACAACTCTCTCACCCCAACGATTTTTAAAACAAGATTTTTTTCCCCGGAAAGAGAATTTGAAGATTGGTAGAAATTTCACCACTTTTGAACTTAAAGTCAGAGAGTTACACAGGTTTTAATTTTGGATGACGTGTCGCACACTCTTTATAAAACGGACTACAACTCTCTCATCCCAACAAAATTTGAAATGAGATTTCTTTCCCAAGAAAAAGAATCTTAGGACCTCCGATTGGTAGAAATTTCACCACTTTTTGACTTCAAATGAGAGAGTTACGGAAGTTTTAATTTTGGGTGACGTTTCACACACTCTTTTTGAAATGGACCAAAACTCTCTCATCCCACCGAATTTTTAAATGAGATTTTTTTACTTGAAAGAGAATTTGAAGGCATCTAATTGATAGAAATTTCTCCACTTTTCGACTTAAAATGAGTGAGTTACGGACGTTTTAATTTTGGGTGACGTTTCACACACTCATTATAAAATGGTCCAAAACTCTCTCGCCCTACCGAATTTTTAAATGGGATTTTTTTCGTTGAAAGAGAATTTGAAGTCCACTAATTTGTTAGAAATTCACCACATTTGGACTTGAAAAGAGAGACTTATGGTGGTTTTAATTTTGGGTGACGTTTCGCACACTCTTTTTAAGACGGACAACAACTCTCTCACCCCAACGATTTTTAAAACAAGATTTTTTTCCCCGGAAAGAGAATTTGAAGATTGGTAGAAATTTCACCACTTTTGAACTTAAAGTCAGAGAGTTACACAGGTTTTAATTTTGGATGACGTGTCGCACACTCTTTATAAAACGGACTACAACTCTCTCATCCCAACAAAATTTGAAATGAGATTTCTTTCGCAAGAAAAAGAATCTTAGGACCTCCGATTGGTAGAAATTTCACCACTTTTTGACTTCAAATGAGAGAGTTAGGGAAGTCTTAATTTTGGGTGACGTTTCACACACTCTTTTTAAAATGGACCAAAACTCTCTCATCCCACCGAATTTTTAAATGAGATTTTTTTACTTGAAAGAGAATTTGAAGGCATCTAATTGATAGAAATTTCTCCACTTTTCGACTTAAAATGAGTGAGTTACGGACGTTTTAATTTTGGGTGACGTTTCACACACTCATTATAAAATGGTCCAAAACTCTCTCGCCCTACCGAATTTCTAAATGGGATTTTTTTCATTGAAAGAGAATTTGAAGTCCACTAATTTGTTAGAAATTCACCACATTTGGACTTGAAAAGAGAGACTTATGGTGGTTTTAATTTTGGGTGACGTTTCGCACACTCTTTTTAAGACGGACAACAACTCTCTCACCCCAACGATTTTTAAAACAAGATTTTTTTTCCCCGGAAAGAGAATTTGAAGATTGGTAGAAATTTCACCACTTTTGAACTTAAAGTCAGAGAGTTACACAGGTTTTAATTTTGGATGACGTGTCGCACACTCTTTATAAAACGGACTACAACTCTGTCATCCCAACAAAATTTGAAATGAGATTTTTTTCCCAAGAAAAAGAATCTTAGGACCTCCGATTGGTAGAAATTTCACCACTTTTTGACTTCAAATGAGAGAGTTACGGAAGTTTTAATTTTGGGTGACGTTTCACACACTCTTTTTAAAATGGACCAAAACTCTCTCATCCCACCGAATTTTTAAATGAGATTTTTTTACTTGAAAGAGAATTTGAAGGCATCTAATTGATAGAAATTTCTCCACTTTTCGACTTAAAATGAGTGAGTTATGGACGTTTTAATTTTGGGTGACGTTTCACACACTCATTATAAAATGGTCCAAAACTCTCTCGCCCTACCGAATTTTTAAATGGGATTTTTTTCGTTGAAAGAGAATTTGAAGTCCACTAATTTGTTAGAAATTCACAACATTTGGACTTGAAAAGAGAGACTTATGGTGGTTTTAATTTTGGGTGACGTTTCGCACACTCTTTTTAAGACGGACAACAACTCTCTCACCCCAACGATTTTTAAAACAAGATTTTTTTCCCCGGAAAGAGAATTTGAAGATTGGTAGAAATTTCACCACTTTTGAACTTAAAGTCAGAGAGTTACACAGGTTTTAATTTTGGATGACGTGTCGCACACTCTTTATAAAACGGACTACAACTCTCTCATCCCAACAAAATTTGAAATGAGATTTCTTTCGCAAGAAAAAGAATCTTAGGACCTCCGATTGGTAGAAATTTCACCACTTTTTGACTTCAAATGAGAGAGTTACGGAAGTTTTAATTTTGGGTGACGTTTCACACACTCTTTTTAAAATGGACCAAAACTCTCTCATCCCACCGAATTTTTAAATGAGATTTTTTTACTTGAAAGAGAATTTGAAGGCATCTAATTGATAGAAATTTCTCCACTTTTCGACTTAAAATGAGTGAGTTAGGGACGTTTTAATTTTGGGTGACGTTTCACACACTCATTATAAAATGGTCCAAAACTCTCTCGCCCTACCGAATTTTTAAATGTGATTTTTTTCGTTGAAAGAGAATTTGAAGTCCACTAATTTGTTAGAAATTTCACCACATTTGGACTTGAAAAGAGAGACTTATGGTGGTTTTAATTTTGGGTGACGTTTCGCACACTCTTTTTAAGACGGACAACAACTCTCTCACCCCAACGATTTTTAAAACAAGATTTTTTTCCCCGGAAAGAGAATTTGAAGATTGGTAGAAATTTCACCACTTTTGAACTTAAAGTCAGAGAGTTACACAGGTTTTAATTTTGGATGACGTGTCGCACACTCTTTATAAAACGGACTACAAATCTCTCATCCCAACAAAATTTGAAATGAGATTTCTTTCGCAAGAAAAAGAATCTTAGGACCTCCGATTGGTAGAAATTTCACCAGTTTTTGACTTCAAATGAGAGAGCTAGGGAAGTTTTAATTTTGGGTGACGTTTCACACACTCTTTTTAAAATGGACCAAAACTCTCTCATCCCACCGAATTTTTAAATGAGATTTTTTTACTTGAAAGAGAATTTGAAGGCATCTAATTGATAGAAATTTCTCCACTTTTCGACTTAAAATGAGTGAGTTACGGACGTTTTAATTTTGGGTGACGTTTCACACACTCATTATAAAATGGTCCAAAACTCTCTCGCCCTACCGAATTTTTAAATGGGATTTTTTTCGTTGAAAGAGAATTTGAAGTCCACTAATTTGTTAGAAATTCACCACATTTGGACTTGAAAAGAGAGACTTATGGTGGTTTTAATTTTGGGTGACGTTTCGCACACTCTTTTTAAGACGGACAACAACTCTCTCACCCCAACGATTTTTAAAACAAGATTTTTTTCCCCGGAAAGAGAATTTGAAGATTGGTAGAAATTTCACCACTTTTGAACTTAAAGTCAGAGAGTTACACAGGTTTTAATTTTGGATGACGTGTCGCACACTCTTTATAAAACGGACTACAACTCTGTCATCCCAACAAAATTTGAAATGAGATTTTTTCCCAAGAAAAAGAATCTTAGGACCTCCGATTGGTAGAAATTTCACCACTTTTTGACTTCAAATGAGAGAGTTACGGAAGTTTTAATTTTGGGTGACGTTTCACACACTCTTTTTAAAATGGACCAAAACTCTCTCATCCCACCGAATTTTTAAATGAGATTTTTTTACTTGAAAGAGAATTTGAAGGCATCTAATTGATAGAAATTTCTCCACTTTTCGACTTAAAATGAGTGAGTTAGGGACGTTTTAATTTTGGGTGACGTTTCACACACTCATTATAAAATGGTCCAAAACTCTCTCGCCCTACCGAATTTTTAAATGGGATTTTTTTCGTTGAAAGAGAATTTGAAGTCCACTAATTTGTTAGAAATTCACCACATTTGGACTTGAAAAGAGAGACTTATGGTGGTTTTAATTTTGGGTGACGTTTCGCACACTCTTTTTAAGACGGACAACAACTCTCTCACCCCAACGATTTTTAAAACAAGATTTTTTTCCCCGGAAAGAGAATTTGAAGATTGGTAGAAATTTCACCACTTTTGAACTTAAAGTCAGAGAGTTACACAGGTTTTAATTTTGGATGACGTGTCGCACACTCTTTATAAAACGGACTACAACTCTCTCATCCCAACAAAATTTGAAATGAGATTTCTTTCCCAAGAAAAAGAATCTTAGGACCTCCGATTGGTAGAAATTTCACCACTTTTTGACTTCAAATGAGAGAGTTACGGAAGTTTTAATTTTGGGTGACGTTTCACACACTCTTTTTGAAATGGACCAAAACTCTCTCATCCCACCGAATTTTTAAATGAGATTTTTTTACTTGAAAGAGAATTTGAAGGCATCTAATTGATAGAAATTTCTCCACTTTTCGACTTAAAATGAGTGAGTTACGGACGTTTTAATTTTGGGTGACGTTTCACACACTCATTATAAAATGGTCCAAAACTCTCTCGCCCTACCGAATTTTTAAATGGGATTTTTTTCGTTGAAAGAGAATTTGAAGTCCACTAATTTGTTAGAAATTCACCACATTTGGACTTGAAAAGAGAGACTTATGGTGGTTTTAATTTTGGGTGACGTTTCGCACACTCTTTTTAAGACGGACAACAACTCTCTCACCCCAACGATTTTTAAAACAAGATTTTTTTCCCCGGAAAGAGAATTTGAAGATTGGTAGAAATTTCACCACTTTTGAACTTAAAGTCAGAGAGTTACACATGTTTTAATTTTGGATGACGTGTCGCACACTCTTTATAAAACGGACTACAACTCTGTCATCCCAACAAAATTTGAAATGAGATTTTTTTCCCAAGAAAAAGAATCTTAGGACCTCCGATTGGTAGAAATTTCACCACTTTTTGACTTCAAATGAGAGAGTTACAGAAGTTTTAATTTTGGGTGACGTTTCACACACTCTTTTTAAAATGGACCAAAACTCTCTCATCCCACCGAATTTTTAAATGAGATTTTTTTACTTGAAAGAGAATTTGAAGGCATCTAATTGATAGAAATTTCTCCACTTTTCGACTTAAAATGAGTGAGTTATGGACGTTTTAATTTTGGGTGACGTTTCGCACACTCTTTTTAAGACGGACAACAACTCTCTCACCCCAACGATTTTTAAACCAAGATTTTTTTCCCCGGAAAGAGAATTTGAAGATTGGTAGAAATTTCACCACTTTTGAACTTAAAGTCAGAGAGTTACACAGGTTTTAATTTTGGATGACGTGTCGCACACTCTTTATAAAACGGACTACAACTCTCTCATCCCAACAAAATTTGAAATGAGATTTCTTTCGCAAGAAAAAGAATCTTAGGACCTCCGATTGGTAGAAATTTCACCACTTTTTGACTTCAAATGAGAGAGCTAGGGAAGTTTTAATTTTGGGTGACGTTTCACACACTCTTTTTAAAATGGACCAAAACTCTCTCATCCCACCGAATTTTTAAATGAGATTTTTTTACTTGAAAGAGAATTTGAAGGCATCTAATTGATAGAAATTTCTCCACTTTTCGACTTAAAATGAGTGAGTTACGGACGTTTTAATTTTGGGTGACGTTTCACACACTCATTATAAAATGGTCCAAAACTCTCTCGCCCTACCGAATTTTTAAATGGGATTTTTTTCGTTGAAAGAGAATTTGAAGTCCACTAATTTGTTAGAAATTCACCACATTTGGACTTGAAAAGAGAGACTTATGGTGGTTTTAATTTTGGGTGACGTTTCGCACATTCTTTTTAAGACGGACAACAACTCTCTCACCCCAACGATTTTTAAAACAAGATTTTTTTCCCCGGAAAGAGAATTTGAAGATTGGTAGAAATTTCACCCCTTTTGAACTTAAAGTCAGAGAGTTACACAGGTTTTAATTTTGAATGACGTGTCGCACACTCTTTATAAAACGGACTACAACTCTGTCATCCCAACAAAATTTGAAATGAGATTTTTTTCCCAAGAAAAAGAATCTTAGGACCTCCGATTGGTAGAAATTTCACCACTTTTTGACTTCAAATGAGAGAGTTACGGAAGTTTTAATTTTGGGTGACGTTTCACACACTCTTTTTAAAATGGACCAAAACTCTCTCATCCCACCGAATTTTTAAATGAGATTTTTTTACTTGAAAGAGAATTTGAAGGCATCTAATTGATAGAAATTTCTCCACTTTTCGACTTAAAATGAGTGAGTTAGGGACGTTTTAATTTTGGGTGACGTTACACACACTCATTCTAAAATGGTCCAAAACTCTCTCGCCCTACCGAATTTTTAAATGGGATTTTTTTCGTTGAAAGAGAATTTGAAGTCCACTAATTTGTTAGAAATTCACCATATTTGGACTTGAAAAGAGAGACTTATGGTGGTTTTAATTTTGGGTGACGTTTCGCACACTCTTTTTAAGACGGACAACAACTCTCTCACCCCAACGATTTTTAAAACAAGATTTTTTTCCCCGGAAAGAGAATTTGAAGATTGGTAGAAATTTCACCACTTTTGAACTTAAAGTCAGAGAGTTACACAGGTTTTAATTTTGGATGACGTGTCGCACACTCTTTATAAAACGGACTACAACTCTCTCATCCCAACAAAATTTGAAATGAGATTTATTTCGCAAGAAAAAGAATCTTAGGACCTCCGATTGGTAGAAATTTCACCACTTTTTGACTTCAAATGAGAGAGCTAGGGAAGTTTTAATTTTGGGTGACGTTTCACACACTCTTTTTAAAATGGACCAAAACTCTCTCATCCCACCGAATTTTTAAATGAGATTTTTTTACTTGAAAGAGAATTTGAAGGCATCTAATTGATAGAAATTTCTCCACTTTTCGACTTAAAATGAGTGAGTTACGGACGTTTTAATTTTGGGTGACGTTTCACACACTCATTATAAAATGGTCCAAAACTCTCTCGCCCTACCGAATTTTTAAATGGGATTTTTTTCGTTGAAAGAGAATTTGAAGTCCACTAATTTGTTAGAAATTCACCACATTTGGACTTGAAAAGAGAGACTTATGGTGGTTTTAATTTTGGGTGACGTTTCGCACACTCTTTTTAAGACGGACAACAACTCTCTCACCCCAACGATTTTTAAAACAAGATTTTTTTCCCCGGAAAGAGAATTTGAAGATTGGTAGAAATTTCACCACTTTTGAACTTAAAGTCAGAGAGTTACACAGGTTTTAATTTTGGATGACGTGTCGCACACTCTTTATAAAACGGACTACAACTCTGTCATCCCAACAAAATTTGAAATGAGATTTTTTTCCCAAGAAAAAGAATCTTAGGACCTCCGATTGGTAGAAATTTCACCACTTTTTGACTTCAAATGAGAGAGTTACGGAAGTTTTAATTTTGGGTGACGTTTCACACACTCTTTTTAAAATGGACCAAAACTCTCTCATCCCACCGAATTTTTAAATGAGATTTTTTTACTTGAAAGAGAATTTGAAGGCATCTAATTGATAGAAATTTCTCCACTTTTCGACTTAAAATGAGTGAGTTATGGACGTTTTAATTTTGGGTGACGTTTCACACACTCATTATAAAATGGTCCAAAACTCTCTCGCCCTACCGAATTTTTAAATGGGATTTTTTTCGTTGAAAGAGAATTTGAAGTCGACTAATTTGTTAGAAATTCACCACATTTGGACTTGAAAAGAGAGACTTATGGTGGTTTTAATTTTGGGTGACGTTTCGCACACTCTTTTTAAGACGGACAACAACTCTCTCACCCCAACGATTTTTAAAACAAGATTTTTTTCCCCGGAAAGAGAATTTGAAGATTGGTAGAAATTTCACCACTTTTGAACTTAAAGTCAGAGAGTTACACAGGTTTTAATTTTGGATGACGTGTCGCACACTCTTTATAAAACGGACTACAACTCTCTCATCCCAACAAAATTTGAAATGAGATTTCTTTCGCAAGAAAAAGAATCTTAGGACCTCCGATTGGTAGAAATTTCACCACTTTTTGACTTCAAATGAGAGAGTTAGGGAAGTTTTAATTTTGGGTGACGTTTCACACACTCTTTTTAAAATGGACCAAAACTCTCTCATCCCACCGAATTTTTAAATGAGATTTTTTTACTTGAAAGAGAATTTGAAGGCATCTAATTGATAGAAATTTCTCCACTTTTCGACTTAAAATGAGTGAGTTATGGACGTTTTAATTTTGGGTGACGTTTCACACACTCATTATAAAATGGTCCAAAACTCTCTCGCCCTACCGAATTTTTAAATGGGATTTTTTTCGTTGAAAGAGAATTTGAAGTCCACTAATTTGTTAGAAATTTCACCACATCTGGACTTGAAAAGAGAGACTTATGGTGGTTTTAATTTTGGGTGACGTTTCGCACACTCTTTTTAAGACGGACAACAACTCTCTCACCCCAACGATTTTTAAAACAAGATTTTTTTCCCCGGAAAGAGAATTTGAAGATTGGTAGAAATTTCACCACTTTTGAACTTAAAGTCAGAGAGTTACACAGGTTTTAATTTTGGATGACGTGTCGCACACTCTTTATAAAACGGACTACAACTCTCTCATCCCAACAAAATTTGAAATGAGATTTCTTTCGCAAGAAAAAGATTCTTAGGACCTCCGATTGGTAGAAATTTCACCACTTTTTGACTTCAAATGAGAGAGCTAGGGATGTTTTAATTTTGGGTGACGTTTCACACACTCTTTTTAAAATGGACCAAAACTCTCTCATCCCACCGAATTTTTAAATGAGATTTTTTTACTTGAAAGAGAATTTGAAGGCATCTAATTGATAGAAATTTCTCCACTTTTCGACTTAAAATGAGTGAGTTTCGGACGTTTTAATTTTGGGTGACGTTTCACACACTCATTATAAAATGGTCCAAAACTCTCTCGCCCTACCGAATTTTTAAATGGGATTTTTTTCGTTGAAAGAGAATTTGAAGTCCACTAATTTGTTAGAAATTCACCACATTTGGACTTGAAAAGAGAGACTTATGGTGGTTTTAATTTTGGGTGACGTTTCGCACACTCTTTTTAAGAGGGACAACAACTCCCTCACCCCAACGATTTTTAAAACAAGATTTTTTTCCCCGGAAAGAGAATTTGAAGATTGGTAGAAATTTCACCACTTTTGAACTTAAAGTCAGAGAGTTACACAGGTTTTAATTTTGGATGACGTGTCGCACACTCTTTATAAAACGGACTACAACTCTGTCATCCCAACAAAATTTGAAATGAGATTTTTTTCCCAAGAAAAAGAATCTTAGGACCTCCGATTGGTAGAAATTTCACCACTTTTTGACTTCAAATGAGAGAGTTACGGAAGTTTTAATTTTGGGTGACGTTTCACACACTCTTTTTAAAATGGACCAAAACTCTCTCATCCCACCGAATTTTTAAATGAGATTTTTTTACTTGAAAGAGAATTTGAAGGCATCTAATTGATAGAAATTTCTCCACTTTTCGACTTAAAATGAGTGAGTTAGGGACGTTTTAATTTTGGGTGACGTTTCACACACTCATTATAAAATGGTCCAAAACTCTCTCGCCCTACCGAATTTTTAAATGGGATTTTTTTCGTTGAAAGAGAATTTGAAGTCCACTAATTTGTTAGAAATTCACCACATTTGGACTTGAAAAGAGAGACTTATGGTGGTTTTAATTTTGGGTGACGTTTCGCACACTCTTTTTAAGACGGACAACAACTCTCTCACCCCAACGATTTTTAAAACAAGATTTTTTTCCCCGGAAAGAGAATTTGAAGATTAGTAGAAATTTCACCACTTTTGAACTTAAAGTCAGAGAGTTACACAGGTTTTAATTTTGGATGACGTGTCGCACACTCTTTATAAAACGGACTACAACTCTCTCATTCCAACAAAATTTGAAATGAGATTTCTTTCGCAAGAAAAAGAATCTTAGGACCTCCGATTGGTAGAAATTTCACCACTTTTTGACTTCAAATGAGAGAGTTAGGGAAGTTTTAATTTTGGGTGACGTTTCACACACTCTTTTTAAAATGGACCAAAACTCTCTCATCCCACCGAATTTTTAAATGAGATTTTTTTACTTGAAAGAGAATTTGAAGGCATCTAATTGATAGAAATTTCTCCACTTTTCGACTTAAAATGAGTGAGTTATGGACGTTTTAATTTTGGGTGACGTTTCACACACTCATTATAAAATGGTCCAAAACTCTCTCGCCCTACCGAATTTTTAAATGGGATTTTTTTCGTTGAAAGAGAATTTGAAGTCCACTAATTTGTTAGAAATTCACCACATTTGGACTTGAAAAGAGAGACTTATGGTGGTTTTAATTTTGGGTGACGTTTCGCACACTCTTTTTAAGACGGACAACAACTCTCTCACCCCAACGATTTTTAAAACAAGATTTTTTTCCCCGGAAAGAGAATTTGAAGATTGGTAGAAATTTCACCACTTTTGAACTTAAAGTCAGAGAGTTACACAGGTTTTAATTTTGGATGACGTGTCGCACACTCTTTATAAAACGGACTACAACTCTGTCATCCCAACAAAATTTGAAATGAGATTTTTTTCCCAAGAAAAAGAATCTTAGGACCTCCGATTGGTAGAAATTTCACCACTTTATGACTTCAAATGAGAGAGTTACGGAAGTTTTAATTTTGGGTGACGTTTCACACACTCTTTTTAAAATGGACCAAAACTCTCTCATCCCACCGAATTTTTAAATGAGATTTTTTTACTTGAAAGAGAATTTGAAGGCATCTAATTGATAGAAATTTCTCCACTTTTCGACTTAAAATGAGTGAGTTAGGGACGTTTTAATTTTGGGTGACGTTTCACACACTCATTATAAAATGGTCCAAAACTCTCTCGCCCTACCGAATTTTTAAATGGGATTTTTTTCGTTGAAAGAGAATTTGAAGTCCACTAATTTGTTAGAAATTCACCACATTTGGACTTGAAAAGAGAGACTTATGGTGGTTTTAATTTTGGGTGACGTTTCGCACACTCTTTTTAAGACGGACAACAACTCTCTCACCCCAACGATTTTTAAAACAAGATTTTTTTCCCCGGAAAGAGAATTTGAAGATTAGTAGAAATTTCACCACTTTTGAACTTAAAGTCAGAGAGTTACACAGGTTTTAATTTTGGATGACGTGTCGCACACTCTTTATAAAACGGACTACAACTCTCTCATTCCAACAAAATTTGAAATGAGATTTCTTTCGCAAGAAAAAGAATCTTAGGACCTCCGATTGGTAGAAATTTCACCACTTTTTGACTTCAAATGAGAGAGTTAGGGAAGTTTTAATTTTGGGTGACGTTTCACACACTCTTTTTAAAATGGACCAAAACTCTCTCATCCCACCGAATTTTTAAATGAGATTTTTTTACTTGAAAGAGAATTTGAAGGCATCTAATTGATAGAAATTTCTCCACTTTTCGACTTAAAATGAGTGAGTTATGGACATTTTAATTTTGGGTGACGTTTCACACACTCATTATAAAATGGTCCAAAACTCTCTCGCCCTACCGAATTTTTAAATGGGATTTTTTTCGTTGAAAGAGAATTTGAAGTCCACTAATTTGTTAGAAATTCACCACATTTGGACTTGAAAAGAGAGACTTATGGTGGTTTTAATTTTGGGTGACGTTTCGCACACTCTTTTTAAGACGGACAACAACTCTCTCACCCCAACGATTTTTAAAACAAGATTTTTTTCCCCGGAAAGAGAATTTGAAGATTGGTAGAAATTTCACCACTTTTGAACTTAAAGTCAGAGAGTTACACAGGTTTTAATTTTGGATGACGTGTCGCACACTCTTTATAAAACGGACTACAACTCTCTCATTCCAACAAAATTTGAAATGAGATTTCTTTCGCAAGAAAAAGAATCTTAGGACCTCCGATTGGTAGAAATTTCACCACTTTTTGACTTCAAATGAGAGAGTTAGGGAAGTTTTAATTTTGGGTGACGTTTCACACACTCTTTTTAAAATGGACCAAAACTCTCTCATCCCACCGAATTTTTAAATGAGATTTTTTTACTTGAAAGAGAATTTGAAGGCATCTAATTGATAGAAATTTCTCCACTTTTCGACTTAAAATGAGTGAGTTATGGACGTTTTAATTTTGGGTGACGTTTCACACACTCATTATAAAATGGTCCAAAACTCTCTCGCCCTACCGAATTTTTAAATGGGATTTTTTTCGTTGAAAGAGAATTTGAAGTCCACTAATTTGTTAGAAATTCACCACATTTGGACTTGAAAAGAGAGACTTATGGTGGTTTTAATTTTGGGTGACGTTTCGCACACTCTTTTTAAGACGGACAACAACTCTCTCACCCCAACGATTTTTAAAACAAGATTTTTTTCCCCGGAAAGAGAATTTGAAGATTGGTAGAAATTTCACCACTTTTGAACTTAAAGTCAGAGAGTTACACAGGTTTTAATTTTGGATGACGTGTCGCACACTCTTTATAAAACGGACTACAACTCTCTCATTCCAACAAAATTTGAAATGAGATTTCTTTCGCAAGAAAAAGAATCTTAGGACCTCCGATTGGTAGAAATTTCACCACTTTTTGACTTCAAATGAGAGAGTTAGGGAAGTTTTAATTTTGGGTGACGTTTCACACACTCTTTTTAAAATGGACCAAAACTCTCTCATCCCACCGAATTTTTAAATGAGATTTTTTTACTTGAAAGAGAATTTGAAGGCATCTAATTGATAGAAATTTCTCCACTTTTCGACTTAAAATGAGTGAGTTATGGACGTTTTAATTTTGGGTGACGTTTCACACACTCATTATAAAATGGTCCAAAACTCTCTCGCCCTACCGAATTTTTAAATGGGATTTTTTTCGTTGAAAGAGAATTTGAAGTCCACTAATTTGTTAGAAATTCACCACATTTGGACTTGAAAAGAGAGACTTATGGTGGTTTTAATTTTGGGTGACGTTTCGCACACTCTTTTTAAGACGGACAACAACTCTCTCACCCCAACGATTTTTAAAACAAGATTTTTTTCCCCGGAAAGAGAATTTGAAGATTGGTAGAAATTTCACCACTTTTGAACTTAAAGTCAGAGAGTTACACAGGTTTTAATTTTGGATGACGTGTCGCACACTCTTTATAAAACGGACTACAACTCTGTCATCCCAACAAAATTTGAAATGAGATTTTTTTCCCAAGAAAAAGAATCTTAGGACCTCCGATTGGTAGAAATTTCACCACTTTATGACTTCAAATGAGAGAGTTACGGAAGTTTTAATTTTGGGTGACGTTTCACACACTCTTTTTAAAATGGACCAAAACTCTCTCATCCCACCGAATTTTTAAATGAGATTTTTTTACTTGAAAGAGAATTTGAAGGCATCTAATTGATAGAAATTTCTCCACTTTTCGACTTAAAATGAGTGAGTTATGGACGTTTTAATTTTGGGTGACGTTTCACACACTCATTATAAAATGGTCCAAAACTCTCTCGCCCTACCGAATTTTTAAATGGGATTTTTTTCGTTGAAAGAGAATTTGAAGTCCACTAATTTGTTAGAAATTCACCACATTTGGACTTGAAAAGAGAGACTTATGGTGGTTTTAATTTTGGGTGACGTTTCGCACACTCTTTTTAAGACGGACAACAACTCTCTCACCCCAACGATTTTTAAAACAAGATTTTTTTCCCCGGAAAGAGAATTTGAAGATTGGTAGAAATTTCACCACTTTTGAACTTAAAGTCAGAGAGTTACACAGGTTTTAATTTTGGATGACGTGTCGCACACTCTTTATAAAACGGACTACAACTCTCTCATTCCAACAAAATTTGAAATGAGATTTCTTTCGCAAGAAAAAGAATGTTAGGACCTCCGATTGGTAGAAATTTCACCACTTTTTGACTTCAAATGAGAGAGTTAGGGAAGTTTTAATTTTGGGTGACGTTTCACACACTCTTTTTAAAATGGACCAAAACTCTCTCATCCCACCGAATTTTTAAATGAGATTTTTTTACTTGAAAGAGAATTTGAAGGCATCTAATTGATAGAAATTTCCCTACTTTTCGACTTAAAATGAGTGAGTTACGGACGTTTTAATTTTGGGTGACGTTTCACACACTCATTATAAAATAGTCCAAAACTCTCTCGCCCTACCGAATTTTTAAATGGGATTTTTTTCGTTGAAAGAGAATTTGAAGTCAACTAATTTGTTAGAAATTCACCACATTTGGACTTGAAAAGAGAGACTTATGGTGGTTTTAATTTTGGGTGACGTTTCGCACACTCTTTTTAAGACGGACAACAACTCTCTCACCCCAACGATTTTTAAAACAAGATTTTTTTCCCCGGAAAGAGAATTTGAAGATTGGTAGAAATTTCACCACTTTTGAACTTAAAGTCAGAGAGTTACACAGGTTTTAATTTTGGATGACGTGTCGCACACTCTTTATAAAACGGACTACAACTCTCTCATCCCACCAAAATTTGAAATGAGATTTCTTTCGCAAGAAAAAGAATCTTAGGACCTCCGATTGGTAGAAATTTCACCACTTTTTGACTTCAAATGAGAGAGTTAGGGAAGTTTTAATTTTGGGTGACGTTTCACACACTCTTTTTAAAATGGACCAAAACTCTCTCATCCCACCGAATTTTTAAATGAGATTTTTTTACTTGAAAGAGAATTTGAAGGCATCTAATTGATAGAAATTTCTCCACTTTTCGACTTAAAATGAGTGAGTTAGGGACGTTTTAATTTTGGGTGACGTTTCACACACTCATTATAAAATGGTCCAAAACTCTCTCGCCCTACCGAATTTTTAAATGTGATTTTTTTCGTTGAAAGAGAATTTGAAGTCCACTAATTTGTTAGAAATTTCACCACATTTGGACTTGAAAAGAGAGACTTATGGTGGTTTTAATTTTGGGTGACGTTTCGCACACTCTTTTTAAGACGGACAACAACTCTCTCACCCCAACGATTTTTAAAACAAGATTTTTTTCCCCGGAAAGAGAATTTGAAGATTGGTAGAAATTTCACCACTTTTGAACTTAAAGTCAGAGAGTTACACAGGTTTTAATTTTGGATGACGTGTCGCACACTCTTTATAAAACGGACTACAACTCTGTCATCCCAACAAAATTTGAAATGAGATTTATTTCGCAAGAAAAAGAATCTTAGGACCTCCGATTGGTAGAAATTTCACCACTTTTTGACTTCAAATGAGAGAGCTAGGGAAGTTTTAATTTTGGGTGACGTTTCACACACTCTTTTTAAAATGGACCAAAACTCTCTCATCCCACCGAATTTTTAAATGAGATTTTTTTACTTGAAAGAGAATTTGAAGGCATCTAATTGATAGAAATTTCTCCACTTTTCGACTTAAAATGAGTGAGTTATGGACGTTTTAATTTTGGGTGACGTTTCACACACTCATTATAAAATGGTCCAAAACTCTCTCGCCCTACCGAATTTTTAAATGGGATTTTTTTCGTTGAAAGAGAATTTGAAGTCGACTAATTTGTTAGAAATTCACCACATTTGGACTTGAAAAGAGAGACTTATGGTGGTTTTAATTTTGGGTGACGTTTCGCACACTCTTTTTAAGACGGACAACAACTCTCTCACCCCAACAATTTTTAAAACAAGATTTTTTTCCCCGGAAAGAGAATTTGAAGATTGGTAGAAATTTCACCACTTTTGAACTTAAAGTCAGAGAGTTACACAGGTTTTAATTTTGGATGACGTGTCGCACACTCTTTATAAAACGGACTACAACTCTCTCATCCCAACAAAATTTGAAATGAGATTTCTTTCGCAAGAAAAAGAATCTTAAGACCTCCGATTGGTAGAAATTTCACCACTTTTTGACTTCAAATGAGAGAGTTAGGGAAGTTTTAATTTTGGGTGACGTTTCACACACTCTTTTTAAAATGGACCAAAACTCTCTCATCCCACCGAATTTTTAAATGAGATTTTTTTACTTGAAAGAGAATTTGAAGGCATCTAATTGATAGAAATTTCCCTACTTTTCGACTTAAAATGAGTGAGTTACGGACGTTTTAATTTTGGGTGACGTTTCACACACTCATTATAAAATAGTCCAAAACTCTCTCGCCCTACCGAATTTTTAAATGGGATTTTTTTCGTTGAAAGAGAATTTGAAGTCCACTAATTTGTTAGAAATTCACCACATTTGGACTTGAAAAGAGAGACTTATGGTGGTTTTAATTTTGGGTGACGTTTCGCACACTCTTTTTAAGATGGACAACAACTCTCTCACCCCAACGATTTTTAAAACAAGATTTTTTTCCCCGGAAAGAGAATTTGAAGATTGGTAGAAATTTCACCACTTTTGAACTTAAAGTCAGAGAGTTACACAGGTTTTAATTTTGGATGACGTGTCGCACACTCTTTATAAAACGGACTACAACTCTGTCATCCCAACAAAATTTGAAATGAGATTTTTTTCCCAAGAAAAAGAATCTTAGGACCTCCGATTGGTAGAAATTTCACCACTTTTTGACTTCAAATGAGAGAGTTACGGAAGTTTTAATTTTGGGTGACGTTTCACACACTCTTTTTAAAATGGACCAAAACTCTCTCATCCCACCGAATTTTTAAATGGGATTTTTTTACTTGAAAGAGAATTTGAAGGCATCTAATTGATAGAAATTTCTCCACTTTTCGACTTAAAATGAGTGAGTTATGGACGTTTTAATTTTGGGTGACGTTTCACACACTCATTATAAAATGGTCCAAAACTCTCTCGCCCTACCGAATTTTTAAATGGGATTTTTTTCGTTGAAAGAGAATTTGAAGTCCACTAATTTGTTAGAAATTCACCACATTTGGACTTGAAAAGAGAGACTTATGGTGGTTTTAATTTTGGGTGACGTTTCGCACACTCTTTTTAAGACGGACAACAACTCTCTCACCCCAACGATTTTTAAAACAAGATTTTTTTCCCCAGAAAGAGAATTTGAAGATTGGTAGAAATTTCACCACTTTTGAACTTAAAGTCAGAGAGTTACACAGGTTTTAATTTTGGATGACGTGTCGCACACTCTTTATAAAACGGACTACAACTCTCTCATTCCAACAAAATTTGAAATGAGATTTCTTTCGCAAGAAAAAGAATGTTAGGACCTCCGATTGGTAGAAATTTCACCACTTTTTGACTTCAAATGAGAGAGTTAGGGAAGTTTTAATTTTGGGTGACGTTTAACACACTCTTTTTAAAATGGACCAAAACTCTCTCATCCCACCGAATTTTTAAATGAGATTTTTTTACTTGAAAGAGAATTTGAAGGCATCTAATTGATAGAAATTTCCCTACTTTTCGACTTAAAATGAGTGAGTTACGGACGTTTTAATTTTGGGTGACGTTTCACACACTCATTATAAAATAGTCCAAAACTCTCTCGCCCTACCGAATTTTTAAATGGGATTTTTTTCGTTGAAAGAGAATTTGAAGTCCACTAATTTGTTAGAAATTCACCACATTTGGACTTGAAAAGAGAGACTTATGGTGGTTTTAATTTTGGGTGACGTTTCGCACACTCTTTTTAAGACGGACAACAACTCTCTCACCCCAACGATTTTTAAAACAAGATTTTTTTCCCCAGAAAGAGAATTTGAAGATTGGTAGAAATTTCACCACTTTTGAACTTAAAGTCAGAGAGTTACACAGGTTTTAATTTTGGATGACGTGTCGCACACTCTTTATAAAACGGACTACAACTCTCTCATTCCAACAAAATTTGAAATGAGATTTCTTTCGCAAGAAAAAGAATGTTAGGACCTCCGATTGGTAGAAATTTCACCACTTTTTGACTTCAAATGAGAGAGTTAGGGAAGTTTTAATTTTGGGTGACGTTTCACACACTCTTTTTAAAATGGACCAAAACTCTCTCATCCCACCGAATTTTTAAATGAGATTTTTTTACTTGAAAGAGAATTTGAAGGCATCTAATTGATAGAAATTTCCCTACTTTTCGACTTAAAATGAGTGAGTTACGGACGTTTTAATTTTGGGTGACGTTTCACACACTCATTATAAAATAGTCCAAAACTCTCTCGCCCTACCGAATTTTTAAATGGGATTTTTTTCGTTGAAAGAGAATTTGAAGTCCACTAATTTGTTAGAAATTCACCACATTTGGACTTGAAAAGAGAGACTTATGGTGGTTTTAATTTTGGGTGACGTTTCGCACACTCTTTTTAAGACGGACAACAACTCTCTCACCCCAACGATTTTTAAAACAAGATTTTTTTCCCCGGAAAGAGAATTTGAAGATTGGTAGAAATTTCACCACTTTTGAACTTAAAGTCAGAGAGTTACACAGGTTTTAATTTTGGATGACGTGTCGCACACTCTTTATAAAACGGACTACAACTCTGTCATCCCAACAAAATTTGAAATGAGATTTCTTTCGCAAGAAAAAGAATCTTAGGACCTCCGATTGGTAGAAATTTCACCACTTTTTGACTTCAAATGAGAGAGTTAGGGAAGTTTTAATTTTGGGTGACGTTTCACACACTCTTTTTAAAATGGACCAAAACTCTCTCATCCCACCGAATTTTTAAATGAGATTTTTTTACTTGAAAGAGAATTTGAAGGCATCTAATTGATAGAAATTTCTCCACTTTTCGACTTAAAATGAGTGAGTTTCGGACGTTTTAATTTTGGGTGACGTTTCACACACTCATTATAAAATGGTCCAAAACTCTCTCGCCCTACCGAATTTTTAAATGGGATTTTTTTCGTTGAAAGAGAATTTGAAGTCCACTAATTTGTTAGAAATTCACCACATTTGGACTTGAAAAGAGAGACTTATGGTGGTTTTAATTTTGGGTGACGTTTCGCACACTCTTTTTAAGACGGACAACAACTCTCTCACCCCAACGATTTTTAAAACAAGATTTTTTTCCCCAGAAAGAGAATTTGAAGATTGGTAGAAATTTCACCACTTTTGAACTTAAAGTCAGAGAGTTACACAGGTTTTAATTTTGGATGACGTGTCGCACACTCTTTATAAAACGGACTACAACTCTCTCATTCCAACAAAATTTGAAATGAGATTTCTTTCGCAAGAAAAAGAATGTTAGGACCTCCGATTGGTAGAAATTTCACCACTTTTTGACTTCAAATGAGAGAGTTAGGGAAGTTTTAATTTTGGGTGACGTTTCACACACTCTTTTTAAAATGGACCAAAACTCTCTCATCCCACCGAATTTTTAAATGAGATTTTTTTACTTGAAAGAGAATTTGAAGGCATCTAATTGATAGAAATTTCCCTACTTTTCGACTTAAAATGAGTGAGTTACGGACGTTTTAATTTTGGGTGACGTTTCACACACTCATTATAAAATAGTCCAAAACTCTCTCGCCCTACCGAATTTTTAAATGGGATTTTTTTCGTTGAAAGAGAATTTGAAGTCCACTAATTTGTTAGAAATTCACCACATTTGGACTTGAAAAGAGAGACTTATGGTGGTTTTAATTTTGGGTGACGTTTCGCACACTCTTTTTAAGACGGACAACAACTCTCTCACCCCAACGATTTTTAAAACAAGATTTTTTTCCCCGGAAAGAGAATTTGAAGATTGGTAGAAATTTCACCACTTTTGAACTTAAAGTCAGAGAGTTACACAGGTTTTAATTTTGGATGACGTGTCGCACACTCTTTATAAAACGGACTACAACTCTGTCATCCCAACAAAATTTGAAATGAGATTTCTTTCGCAAGAAAAAGAATCTTAGGACCTCCGATTGGTAGAAATTTCACCACTTTTTGACTTCAAATGAGAGAGTTAGGGAAGTTTTAATTTTGGGTGACGTTTCACACACTCTTTTTAAAATGGACCAAAACTCTCTCATCCCACCGAATTTTTAAATGAGATTTTTTTACTTGAAAGAGAATTTGAAGGCATCTAATTGATAGAAATTTCTCCACTTTTCGACTTAAAATGAGTGAGTTATGGACGTTTTAATTTTGGGTGACGTTTCACACACTCATTATAAAATGGTCCAAAACTCTCTCGCCCTACCGAATTTTTAAATGTGATTTTTTTCGTTGAAAGAGAATTTGAAGTCCACTAATTTGTTAGAAATTTCACCACATTTGGACTTGAAAAGAGAGACTTATGGTGGTTTTAATTTTGGGTGACGTTTCGCACACTCTTTTTAAGACGGACAACAACTCTCTCACCCCAACGATTTTTAAAACAAGATTTTTTTCCCCGGAAAGAGAATTTGAAGATTGGTAGAAATTTCACCACTTTTGAACTTAAAGTCAGAGAGTTACACAGGTTTTAATTTTGGATGACGTGTCGCACACTCTTTATAAAACGGACTACAACTCTCTCATCCCAACAAAATTTGAAATGAGATTTCTTTCGCAAGAAAAAGAATCTTAGGACCTCCGATTGGCAGAAATTTCACCACTTTTTGACTTCAAATGAGAGAGCTAGGGAAGTTTTAATTTTGGGTGACGTTTCACACACTCTTTTTAAAATGGACCAAAACTCTCTCATCCCACCGAATTTTTAAATGAGATTTTTTTACTTGAAAGAGAATTTGAAGGCATCTAATTGATAGAAATTTCTCCACTTTTCGACTTAAAATGAGTGAGTTACGGACGTTTTAATTTTGGGTGACGTTTCACACACTCATTATAAAATGGTCCAAAACTCTCTCGCCCTACCGAATTTTTAAATGGGATTTTTTTCGTTGAAAGAGAATTTGAAGTCCACTAATTTGTTAGAAATTCACCACATTTGGACTTGAAAAGAGAGACTTATGGTGGTTTTAATTTTGGGTGACGTTTCGCACACTCTTTTTAAGACGGACAACAACTCTCTCACCCCAACGATTTTTAAAACAAGATTTTTTTCCCCGGAAAGAGAATTTGAAGATTGGTAGAAATTTCACCACTTTTGAACTTAAAGTCAGAGAGTTACACAGGTTTTAATTTTGGATGACGTGTCGCACACTCTTTATAAAACGGACTACAACTCTGTCATCCCAACAAAATTTGAAATGAGATTTCTTTCCCAAGAAAAAGAATCTTAGGACCTCCGATTGGTAGAAATTTCACCACTTTTTGACTTCAAATGAGAGAGTTACGGAAGTTTTAATTTTGGGTGACGTTTCACACACTCTTTTTAAAATGTACCAAAACTCGCTCATCCCACCGAATTTTTAAATGAGATTTTTTTACTTGAAAGAGAATTTGAAGGCATTTAATTGATAGAAATTTCTCCACTTTTCGACTTAAAATGAGTGAGTTATGGACGTTTTAATTTTGGGTGACGTTTCACACACTCATTATAAAATGGTCCAAAACTCTCTCGCCCTACCGAATTTTTAAATGGGATTTTTTTCGTTGAAAGAGAATTTGAAGTCCACTAATTTGTTAGAAATTTCACCACATTTGGACTTGAAAAGAGAGACTTATGGTGGTTTTAATTTTGGGTGACGTTTCGCACACTCTTTTTAAGACGGACAACAACTCTCTCACCCCAACGATTTTTAAAACAAGATTTTTTTCCCCGGAAAGAGAATTTGAAGATTGGTAGAAATTTCACCACTTTTGAACTTAAAGTCAGAGAGTTACACAGGTTTTAATTTTGGATGACGTGTCGCACACTCTTTATAAAACGGACTACCTGTCATCCCAACAAAATTTGAAATGAGATTTCTTTCCCAAGAAAAAGAATCTTAGGACCTCCGATTGGTAGAAATTTCACCACTTTTTGACTTCAAATGAGAGAGTTACGGAAGTTTTAATTTTGGGTGACGTTTAACACACTCTTTTTAAAATGGACCAAAACTCTCTCATCCCACCGAATTTTTAAATGAGATTTTTTTACTTGAAAGAGAATTTGAAGGCATCTAATTGATAGAAAGTTCTCCACTTTTCGACTTAAAATGAGTGAGTTATGGACGTTTTAATTTTGGGTGACGTTTCACACACTCATTATAAAATGGTCCAAAACTCTCTCGCCCTACCGAATTTTTAAATGGGATTTTTTTCGTTGAAAGAGAATTTGAAGTCCACTAATTTGTTAGAAATTCACCACAGTTGGACTTGAAAAGAGAGACTTATGGTGGTTTTAATTTTGGGTGACGTTTCGCACACTCTTTTTAAGAAGGACAACAACTCTCTCACCCCAACGATTTTTAAAACAAGATTTTTTTCCCCGGAAAGAGAATTTGAAGATTGGTAGAAATTTCACCACTTTTGAACTTAAAGTCAGAGAGTTACACAGGTTTTAATTTTGGATGACGTGTCGCACACTCTTTATAAAACGGACTACAACTCTCTCATCCCAACAAAATTTGAAATGAGATTTCTTTCGCAAGAAAAAGAATCTTAGGACCTCCGATTGGTAGAAATTTCACCACTTTTTGACTTCAAATGAGAGAGTTAGGGAAGTTTTAATTTTGGGTGACGTTTCACACACTCTTTTTAAAATGGACCAAAACTCTCTCATCCCACCGAATTTTTAAATGAGATTTTTTTACTTGAAAGAGAATTTGAAGGCATCTAATTGATAGAAATTTCTCCACTTTTCGACTTAAAATGAGTGAGTTACGGACGTTTTAATTTTGGGTGACGTTTCACACACTCATTATAAAATGGTCCAAAACTCTCTCGCCCTACTGAATTTTTAAATGGGATTTTTTTCGTTGAAAGAGAATTTGAAGTCCACTAATTTGTTAGAAATTCACCACATTTGGACTTGAAAAGAGAGACTTATGGTGGTTTTAATTTTGGGTGACGTTTCGCACACTCTTTTTAAGACGGACAACAACTCTCTCACCCCAACGATTTTTAAAACAAGATTTTTTCCCCGGAAAGAGAATTTGAAGATTGGTAGAAATTTCACCACTTTTGAACTTAAAGTCAGAGAGTTACACAGGTTTTAATTTTTGATGACGTGTCGCACACTCTTTATAAAACGGACTACAACTCTCTCATCCCAACAAAATTTGAAATGAGATTTCTTTCGCAAGAAAAAGAATCTTAGGACCTCCGATTGGCAGAAATTTCACCACTTTTTGACTTCAAATGAGAGAGCTAGGGAAGTTTTAATTTTGGGTGACGTTTCACACACTCTTTTTAAAATGGACCAAAACTCTCTCATCCCACCGAATTTTTAAATGAGATTTTTTTACTTGAAAGAGAATTTGAAGGCATCTAATTGATAGAAATTTCTCCACTTTTCGACTTAAAATGAGTGAGTTACGGACGTTTTAATTTTGGGTGACGTTTCACACACTCATTATAAAATGGTCCAAAACTCTCTCGCCCTACCGAATTTTTAAATGGGATTTTTTTCGTTGAAAGAGAATTTGAAGTCCACTAATTTGTTAGAAATTCACCACATTTGGACTTGAAAAGAGAGACTTATGGTGGTTTTAATTTTGGGTGACGTTTCGCACACTCTTTTTAAGACGGACAACAACTCTCTCACCCCAACGATTTTTAAAACAAGATTTTTTTCCCCGGAAAGAGAATTTGAAGATTGGTAGAAATTTCACCACTTTTGAACTTAAAGTCAGAGAGTTACACAGGTTTTAATTTTGGATGACGTGTCGCACACTCTTTATAAAACGGACTACAACTCTGTCATCCCAACAAAATTTGAAATGAGATTTCTTTCGCAAGAAAAAGAATGTTAGGACCTCCGATTGGTAGAAATTTCACCACTTTTTGACTTCAAATGAGAGAGTTAGGGAAGTTTTAATTTTGGGTGACGTTTCACACACTCTTTTTAAAATGGACCAAAACTCTCTCATCCCACCGAATTTTTAAATGAGATTTTTTTACTTGAAAGAGAATTTGAAGGCATCTAATTGATAGAAATTTCTCCACTTTTCGACTTAAAATGAGTGAGTTACGGACGTTTTAATTTTGGGTGACGTTTCACACACTCATTATAAAATGGTCCAAAACTCTCTCGCCCTACTGAATTTTTAAATGGGATTTTTTTCGTTGAAAGAGAATTTGAAGTCCACTAATTTGTTAGAAATTCACCACATTTGGACTTGAAAAGAGAGACTTATGGTGGTTTTAATTTTGGGTGACGTTTCGCACACTCTTTTTAAGACGGACAACAACTCTCTCACCCCAACGATTTTTAAAACAAGATTTTTTCCCCGGAAAGAGAATTTGAAGATTGGTAGAAATTTCACCACTTTTGAACTTAAAGTCAGAGAGTTACACAGGTTTTAATTTTGGATGACGTGTCGCACACTCTTTATAAAACGGACTACAACTCTCTCATCCCAACAAAATTTGAAATGAGATTTCTTTCGCAAGAAAAAGAATCTTAGGACCTCCGATTGGCAGAAATTTCACCACTTTTTGACTTCAAATGAGAGAGCTAGGGAAGTTTTAATTTTGGGTGACGTTTCACACACTCTTTTTAAAATGGACCAAAACTCTCTCATCCCACCGAATTTTTAAATGAGATTTTTTTACTTGAAAGAGAATTTGAAGGCATATAATTGATAGAAATTTCTCCACTTTTCGACTTAAAATGAGTGAGTTACGGACGTTTTAATTTTGGGTGACGTTTCACACACTCATTATAAAATGGTCCAAAACTCTCTCGCCCTACCGAATTTTTAAATGGGATTTTTTTCGTTGAAAGAGAATTTGAAGTCCACTAATTTGTTAGAAATTCACCACATTTGGACTTGAAAAGAGAGACTTATGGTGGTTTTAATTTTGGGTGACGTTTCGCACACTCTTTTTAAGACGGACAACAACTCTCTCACCCCAACGATTTTTAAAACAAGATTTTTTTCCCCGGAAAGAGAATTTGAAGATTGGTAGAAATTTCACCACTTTTGAACTTAAAGTCAGAGAGTTACACAGGTTTTAATTTTGGATGACGTGTCGCACACTCTTTATAAAACGGACTACAGCTCTGTCATCCCAACAAAATTTGAAATGAGATTTCTTTCCCAAGAAAAAGAATCTTAGGACCTCCGATTGGTAGAAATTTCACCACTTTTTGACTTCAAATGAGAGAGTTACGGAAGTTTTAATTTTGGGTGACGTTTCACACACTCTTTTTAAAATGTACCAAAACTCGCTCATCCCACCGAATTTTTAAATGAGATTTTTTTACTTGAAAGAGAATTTGAAGGCATTTAATTGATAGAAATTTCTCCACTTTTCGACTTAAAATGAGTGAGTTATGGACGTTTTAATTTTGGGTGACGTTTCACACACTCATTATAAAATGGTCCAAAACTCTCTCGCCCTACCGAATTTTTAAATGGGATTTTTTTCGTTGAAAGAGAATTTGAAGTCCACTAATTTGTTAGAAATTTCACCACATTTGGACTTGAAAAGAGAGACTTATGGTGGTTTTAATTTTGGGTGACGTTTCGCACACTCTTTTTAAGATGGACCAAAATTTTGGGTGACGTTTCGCACACGTCATCCAAAATTTTGGGTGACGTTTCGCACCCAAAATTTTGGGTGACGTTTCGCACACGTCATCCAAAATTTGAAATGAGATTTCTTTCGCAAGAAAAAGAATCTTAGGACCTCCGATTGGTAGAAATTTCACCACTTTTTGACTTCAAATGAGAGAGTTACGGAAGTTTTAATTTTGGGTGACGTTTAACACACTCTTTTTAAAATGGACCAAAACTCTCTCATCCCACCGAATTTTTAAATGAGATTTTTTTACTTGAAAGAGAATTTGAAGGCATCTAATTGATAGAAAGTTCTCCACTTTTCGACTTAAAATGAGTGAGTTATGGACGTTTTAATTTTGGGTGACGTTTCACACACTCATTATAAAATGGTCCAAAACTCTCTCGCCTTACCGAATTTTTAAATGGGATTTTTTTCGTTGAAAGAGAATTTGAAGTCCACTAATTTGTTAGAAATTTCACCACATTTGGACTTGAAAAGAGAGACTTATGGTGGTTTTAATTTTGGGTGACGTTTCGCACACTCTTTTTAAGACGGACAACAACTCTCTCACCCCAACGATTTTTAAAACAAGATTTTTTTCCCCGGAAAGAGAATTTGAAGATTGGTAGAAATTTCACCACTATTGAACTTAAAGTCAGAGTTACACAGGTTTTAATTTTGGATGATGTGTCGCACACTCTTTATAAAACGGACTACAACTCTCTCATCCCAACAAAATTTGAAATGAGATTTCTTTCCCAAGAAAAAGAATCTTAGGACCTCCGATTGGTAGAAATTTCACCACTTTTTGACTTCAAATGAGAGAGTTACGGAAGTTTTAATTTTGGGTGACGTTTCACACACTCTTTTTAAAATGGACCAAAACTCTCTCATCCCACCGAATTTTCAAATGAGATTTTTTTACTTGAAAGAGAATTTGAAGGCATCTAATTGATAGAAAGTTCTCCACTTTTCGACTTAAAATGAGTGAGTTATGGACGTTTTAATTTTGGGTGACGTTTCACACACTCATTATAAAACGGTCCAAAACTCTCTCGTCCTACCGAATTTTTAAATGTGATTTTTTTCGTTGAAAGAGAATTTGAAGTCCACTAATTTGTTAGAAATTCACCACATTTGGACTTGAAAAGAGAGACTTATGGTGGTTTTAATTTTGGGTGACGTTTCACACACTCTTTTTAAGACGGACAACAACTCTCACCCCAACGATTTTTAAAACAAGATTTTTTTCCCCGGAAAGAGAATTTGAAGATTGGTAGAAATTTCACCACTTTTGAACTTAAAGTCAGAGAGTTACACAGGTTTTAATTTTGGATGACGTGTCGCACACTCTTTATAAAACGGACTACAACTCTGTCATCCCAACAAAATTTGAAATGAGATTTCTTTCCCAAGAAAAAGAATCTTAGGACCTCCGATTGGTAGAAATTTCACCACTTTTTGACTTCAAATGAGAGAGTTACGGAAGTTTTAATTTTGGGTGACGTTTAACACACTCTTTTTAAAATGGACCAAAACTCTCTCATCCCACCGAATTTTTAAATGAGATTTTTTTACTTGAAAGAGAATTTGAAGGCATCTAATTGATAGAATGTTCTCCACTTTTCGACTTAAAATGAGTGAGTTATGGACGTTTTAATTTTGGGTGACGTTTCACACACTCATTATAAAATGGTCCAAAACTCTCTCGCCCTACCGAATTTTTAAATGGGATTTTTTTCGTTGAAAGAGAATTTGAAGTCCACTAATTTGTTAGAAATTCACCACAGTTGGACTTGAAAAGAGAGACTTATGGTGGTTTTAATTTTGGGTGACGTTTCGCACACTCTTTTTAAGAAGGACAACAACTCTCTCACCCCAACGATTTTTAAAACAAGATTTTTTTCCCCGGAAAGAGAATTTGAAGATTGGTAGAAATTTCACCACTTTTGAACTTAAAGTCAGAGAGTTACACAGGTTTTAATTTTGGATGACGTGTCGCACACTCTTTAGAAAACGGACTACAACTCTCTCATCCCAACAAAATTTGAAATGAGATTTCTTTCGCAAGAAAAAGAATCTTAGGACCTCCGATTGGTAGAAATTTCACCACTTTTTGACTTCAAATCAGAGAGTTAGGGAAGTTTTAATTTTGGGTGACGTTTCACACACTCTTTTTAAAATGGACCAAAATTCTCTCATCCCACCGAATTTTTAAATGAGATTTTTTTACTTGAAAGAGAATTTGAAGGCATCTAATTGATAGAAATTTTTCCACTTTTCGACTTAAAATGAGTGAGTTACGGACGTTTTAATTTTGGGTGACGTTTCACACACTCATTATAAAATGGTCCAAAACTCTCTCGCCATACCGAATTTTTAAATGGGATTTTTTTCGTTGAAAGAGAATTTGAAGTCCACTAATTTGTTAGAAATTCACCACATTTGGACTTGAAAAGAGAGACTTATGGTGGTTTTAATTTTGGGTGACGTTTCGCACACTCTTTTTAAGACGGACAACAACTCTCTCACCCCAACGATTTTTAAAACAAGATTTTTTCCCCGGAAAGAGAATTTGAAGATTGGTAGAAATTTCACCACTTTTGAACTTAAAGTCAGAGAGTTACACAGGTTTTAATTTTGGATGACGTGTCGCACACTCTTTATAAAACGGACTACAACTCTCTCATCCCAACAAAATTTGAAATGAGATTTCTTTCGCAAGAAAAAGAATCTTAGGACCTCCGATTGGTAGAAATTTCACCACTTTTTGACTTCAAATGAGAGAGTTAGGGAAGTTTTAATTTTGGGTGACGTTTCACACACTCTTTTTAAAATGGACCAAAACTCTCTCATCCCACCGAATTTTTAAATGAGATTTTTTTACTTGAAAGAGAATTTGAAGACATCTAATTGATAGAAATTTCTCCACTTTTCGACTTTAAATGAGTGAGTTATGGACGTTTTAATTTTGGGTGACGTTTCACACACTCATTATAAAATGGTCCAAAACTCTCTCGCCCTACCGAATTTTTAAATGGGATTTTTTTCGTTGAAAGAGAATTTGAAGTCCACTAATTTGTTAGAAATTTCACCACATTTGGACTTGAAAAGAGAGACTTATGGTGGTTTTAATTTTGGGTGACGTTTCGCACACTCTTTTTAAGACGGACAACAACTCTCTCACCCCAACGATTTTTAAAACAAGATTTTTTTCCCCGGAAAGAGAATTTGAAGATTGGTAGAAATTTCACCACTTTTGAACTTAAAGTCAGAGAGTTACACAGGTTTTAATTTTGGATGACGTGTCGCACACTCTTTATAAAACGGACTACCTGTCATCCCAACAAAATTTGAAATGAGATTTCTTTCCCAAGAAAAAGAATCTTAGGACCTCCGATTGGTAGAAATTTCACCACTTTTTGACTTCAAATGAGAGAGTTACGGAAGTTTTAATTTTGGGTGACGTTTAACACACTCTTTTTAAAATGGACCAAAACTCTCTCATCCCACCGAATTTTTAAATGAGATTTTTTTACTTGAAAGAGAATTTGAAGGCATCTAATTGATAGAAAGTTCTCCACTTTTCGACTTAAAATGAGTGAGTTATGGACGTTTTAATTTTGGGTGACGTTTCACACACTCATTATAAAATGGTCCAAAACTCTCTCGCCCTACCGAATTTTTAAATGGGATTTTTTTCGTTGAAAGAGAATTTGAAGTCCACTAATTTGTTAGAAATTCACCACAGTTGGACTTGAAAAGAGAGACTTATGGTGGTTTTAATTTTGGGTGACGTTTCGCACACTCTTTTTAAGAAGGACAACAACTCTCTCACCCCAACGATTTTTAAAACAAGATTTTTTTCCCCGGAAAGAGAATTTGAAGATTGGTAGAAATTTCACCACTTTTGAACTTAAAGTCAGAGAGTTACACAGGTTTTAATTTTGGATGACGTGTCGCACACTCTTTATAAAACGGACTACAACTCTCTCATCCCAACAAAATTTGAAATGAGATTTCTTTCGCAAGAAAAAGAATCTTAGGACCTCCGATTGGTAGAAATTTCACCACTTTTTGACTTCAAATGAGAGAGTTAGGGAAGTTTTAATTTTGGGTGACGTTTCACACACTCTTTTTAAAATGGACCAAAACTCTCTCATCCCACCGAATTTTTAAATGAGATTTTTTTACTTGAAAGAGAATTTGAAGGCATCTAATTGATAGAAATTTCTCCACTTTTCGACTTAAAATGAGTGAGTTACGGACGTTTTAATTTTGGGTGACGTTTCACACACTCATTATAAAATGGTCCAAAACTCTCTCGCCATACCGAATTTTTAAATGGGATTTTTTCGTTGAAAGAGAATTTGAAGTCCACTAATTTGTTAGAAATTCACCACATTTGGACTTGAAAAGAGAGACTTATGGTGGTTTTAATTTTGGGTGACGTTTCGCACACTCTTTTTAAGACGGACAACAACTCTCTCACCCCAACGATTTTTAAAACAAGATTTTTTCCCCGGAAAGAGAATTTGAAGATTGGTAGAAATTTCACCACTTTTGAACTTAAAGTCAGAGAGTTACACAGGTTTTAATTTTGGATGACGTGTCGCACACTCTTTATAAAACGGACTACAACTCTCTCATCCCAACAAAATTTGAAATGAGATTTCTTTCGCAAGAAAAAGAATCTTAGGACCTCCGATTGGTAGAAATTTCACCACTTTTTGACTTCAAATGAGAGAGTTAGGGAAGTTTTAATTTTGGGTGACGTTTCACACACTCTTTTTAAAATGGACCAAAACTCTCTCATCCCACCGAATTTTTAAATGAGATTTTTTTACTTGAAAGAGAATTTGAAGACATCTAATTGATAGAAATTTCTCCACTTTTCGACTTTAAATGAGTGAGTTATGGACGTTTTAATTTTGGGTGACGTTTCACACACTCATTATAAAATGGTCCAAAACTCTCTCGCCCTACCGAATTTTTAAATGGGATTTTTTTCGTTGAAAGAGAATTTGAAGTCCACTAATTTGTTAGAAATTTCACCACATTTGGACTTGAAAAGAGAGACTTATGGTGGTTTTAATTTTGGGTGACGTTTCGCACACTCTTTTTAAGACGGACAACAACTCTCTCACCCCAACGATTTTTAAAACAAGATTTTTTTCCCCGGAAAGAGAATTTGAAGATTGGTAGAAATTTCACCACTTTTGAACTTAAAGTCAGAGAGTTACACAGGTTTTAATTTTGGATGACGTGTCGCACACTCTTTATAAAACGGACTACCTGTCATCCCAACAAAATTTGAAATGAGATTTCTTTCCCAAGAAAAAGAATCTTAGGACCTCCGATTGGTAGAAATTTCACCACTTTTTGACTTCAAATGAGAGAGTTACGGAAGTTTTAATTTTGGGTGACGTTTAACACACTCTTTTTAAAATGGACCAAAACTCTCTCATCCCACCGAATTTTTAAATGAGATTTTTTTACTTGAAAGAGAATTTGAAGGCATCTAATTGATAGAAAGTTCTCCACTTTTCGACTTAAAATGAGTGAGTTATGGACGTTTTAATTTTGGGTGACGTTTCACACACTCATTATAAAATGGTCCAAAACTCTCTCGCCCTACCGAATTTTTAAATGGGATTTTTTTCGTTGAAAGAGAATTTGAAGTCCACTAATTTGTTAGAAATTCACCACAGTTGGACTTGAAAAGAGAGACTTATGGTGGTTTTAATTTTGGGTGACGTTTCGCACACTCTTTTTAAGAAGGACAACAACTCTCTCACCCCAACGATTTTTAAAACAAGATTTTTTTCCCCGGAAAGAGAATTTGAAGATTGGTAGAAATTTCACCACTTTTGAACTTAAAGTCAGAGAGTTACACAGGTTTTAATTTTGGATGACGTGTCGCACACTCTTTATAAAACGGACTACAACTCTCTCATCCCAACAAAATTTGAAATGAGATTTCTTTCGCAAGAAAAAGAATCTTAGGACCTCCGATTGGTAGAAATTTCACCACTTTTTGACTTCAAATGAGAGAGTTAGGGAAGTTTTAATTTTGGGTGACGTTTCACACACTCTTTTTAAAATGGACCAAAACTCTCTCATCCCACCGAATTTTTAAATGAGATTTTTTTACTTGAAAGAGAATTTGAAGGCATCTAATTGATAGAAATTTCTCCACTTTTCGACTTAAAATGAGTGAGTTACGGACGTTTTAATTTTGGGTGACGTTTCACACACTCATTATAAAATGGTCCAAAACTCTCTCGCCCTACTGAATTTTTAAATGGGATTTTTTTCGTTGAAAGAGAATTTGAAGTCCACTAATTTGTTAGAAATTCACCACATTTGGACTTGAAAAGAGAGACTTATGGTGGTTTTAATTTTGGGTGACGTTTCGCACACTCTTTTTAAGACGGACAACAACTCTCTCACCCCAACGATTTTTAAAACAAGATTTTTTCCCCGGAAAGAGAATTTGAAGATTGGTAGAAATTTCACCACTTTTGAACTTAAAGTCAGAGAGTTACACAGGTTTTCATTTTGGATGACGTGTCGCACACTCTTTATAAAACGGACTACAACTCTCTCATCCCAACAAAATTTGAAATGAGATTTCTTTCGCAAGAAAAAGAATCTTAGGACCTCCGATTGGTAGAAATTTCACCACTTTTTGACTTCAAATGAGAGAGTTAGGGAAGTTTTAATTTTGGGTGACGTTTCACACACTCTTTTTAAAATGGACCAAAACTCTCTCATCCCACCGAATTTTTAAATGAGATTTTTTTACTTGAAAGAGAATTTGAAGACATCTAATTGATAGAAATTTCTCCACTTTTCGACTTTAAATGAGTGAGTTATGGACGTTTTAATTTTGGGTGACGTTTCACACACTCATTATAAAATGGTCCAAAACTCTCTCGCCCTACCGAATTTTTAAATGGGATTTTTTTCGTTGAAAGAGAATTTGAAGTCCACTAATTTGTTAGAAATTTCACCACATTTGGACTTGAAAAGAGAGACTTATGGTGGTTTTAATTTTGGGTGACGTTTCGCACACTCTTTTTAAGACGGACAACAACTCTCTCACCCCAACGATTTTTAAAACAAGATTTTTTTCCCCGGAAAGAGAATTTGAAGATTGGTAGAAATTTCACCACTATTGAACTTAAAGTCAGAGTTACACAGGTTTTAATTTTGGATGATGTGTCGCACACTCTTTATAAAACGGACTACAACTCTCTCATCCCAACAAAATTTGAAATGAGATTTCTTTCCCAAGAAAAAGAATCTTAGGACCTCCGATTGGTAGAAATTTCACCACTTTTTGACTTCAAATGAGAGAGTTACGGAAGTTTTAATTTTGGGTGACGTTTCACACACTCTTTTTAAAATGGACCAAAACTCTCTCATCCCACCGAATTTTCAAATGAGATTTTTTTACTTGAAAGAGAATTTGAAGGCATCTAATTGATAGAAAGTTCTCCACTTTTCGACTTAAAATGAGTGAGTTATGGACGTTTTAATTTTGGGTGACGTTTCACACACTCATTATAAAACGGTCCAAAACTCTCTCGTCCTACCGAATTTTTAAATGTTATTTTTTTCGTTGAAAGAGAATTTGAAGTCCACTAATTTGTTAGAAATTCACCACATTTGGACTTGAAAAGAGAGACTTATGGTGGTTTTAATTTTGGGTGACGTTTCACACACTCTTTTTAAGACGGACAACAACTCTCACCCCAACGATTTTTAAAACAAGATTTTTTTCCCCGGAAAGAGAATTTGAAGATTGGTAGAAATTTCACCACTTTTGAACTTAAAGTCAGAGAGTTACACAGGTTTTAATTTTGGATGACGTGTCGCACACTCTTTATAAAACGGACTACAACTCTGTCATCCCAACAAAATTTGAAATGAGATTTCTTTCCCAAGAAAAAGAATCTTAGGACCTCCGATTGATAGAAATTTCACCACTTTTTGACTTCAAATGAGAGAGTTACGGAAGTTTTAATTTTGGGTGACGTTTAACACACTCTTTTTAAAATGGACCAAAACTCTCTTATCCCACCGAATTTTTAAATGAGATTTTTTTACTTGAAAGAGAATTTGAAGGCATCTAATTGATAGAATGTTCTCCACTTTTCGA
Source organism: Tasmannia lanceolata (assembly GCF_043159265.1). Lineage (NCBI taxonomy): Eukaryota > Viridiplantae > Streptophyta > Magnoliopsida > Canellales > Winteraceae > Tasmannia > Tasmannia lanceolata. The sequence continues at coordinate 2,298,840 of NW_027518713.1, read as the reverse complement.
CTTAAAATGAGTGAGTTATGGACGTTTTAATTTTGGGTGACGTTTCACACACTCATTATAAAATGGTCCAAAACTCTCTCGCCCTACCGAATTTTTAAATGGGATTTTTTTCGTTGAAAGAGAATTTGAAGTCCACTAATTTGTTAGAAATTCACCACAGTTGGACTTGAAAAGAGAGACTTATGGTGGTTTTAATTTTGGGTGACGTTTCGCACACTCTTTTTAAGAAGGACAACAACTCTCTCACCCCAACGATTTTTAAAACAAGATTTTTTTCCCCGGAAAGAGAATTTGAAGATTGGTAGAAATTTCACCACTTTTGAACTTAAAGTCAGAGAGTTACAAAGGTTTTAATTTTGGATGACGTGTCGCACACTCTTTATAAAACGGACTACAACTCTCTCATCCCAACAAAATTTGAAATGAGATTTCTTTCGCAAGAAAAAGAATCTTAGGACCTCCGATTGGTAGAAATTTCACCACTTTTTGACTTCAAATCAGAGAGTGAGGGAAGTTTTAATTTTGGGTGACGTTTCACACACTCTTTTTAAAATGGACCAAAATTCTCTCATCCCACCGAATTTTTAAATGAGATTTTTTTACTTGAAAGAGAATTTGAAGGCATCTAATTGATAGAAATTTTTCCACTTTTCGACTTAAAATGAGTGAGTTACGGACGTTTTAATTTTGGGTGACGTTTCACACACTCATTATAAAATGGTCCAAAACTCTCTCGCCCTACCGAATTTTTAAATGGGATTTTTTTCGTTGAAAGAGAATTTGAAGTCCACTAATTTGTTAGAAATTCACCACATTTGGACTTGAAAAGAGAGACTTATGGTGGTTTTAATTTTGGGTGACGTTTCGCACACTCTTTTTAAGACGGACAACAACTCTCTCACCCCAACGATTTTTAAAACAAGATTTTTTCCCCGGAAAGAGAATTTGAAGATTGGTAGAAATTTCACCACTTTTGAACTTAAAGTCAGAGAGTTACACAGGTTTTAATTTTGGATGACGTGTCGCACACTCTTTATAAAACGGACTACAACTCTCTCATCCCAACAAAATTTGAAATGAGATTTCTTTCGCAAGAAAAAGAATCTTAGGACCTCCGATTGGTAGAAATTTCACCACTTTTTGACTTCAAATGAGAGAGTTAGGGAAGTTTTAATTTTGGGTGACGTTTCACACACTCTTTTTAAAATGGACCAAAACTCTCTCATCCCACCGAATTTTTAAATGAGATTTTTTTACTTGAAAGAGAATTTGAAGACATCTAATTGATAGAAATTTCTCCACTTTTCGACTTTAAATGAGTGAGTTATGGACGTTTTAATTTTGGGTGACGTTTCACACACTCATTATAAAATGGTCCAAAACTCTCTCGCCCTACCGAATTTTTAAATGGGATTTTTTTCGTTGAAAGAGAATTTGAAGTCCACTAATTTGTTAGAAATTTCACCACATTTGGACTTGAAAAGAGAGACTTATGGTGATTTTAATTTTGGGTGACGTTTCGCACACTCTTTTTAAGACGGACAACAACTCTCTCACCCCAACGATTTTTAAAACAAGATTTTTTTCCCCGGAAAGAGAATTTGAAGATTGGTAGAAATTTCACCACTATTGAACTTAAAGTCAGAGTTACACAGGTTTTAATTTTGGATGATGTGTCGCACACTCTTTATAAAACGGACTACAACTCTCTCATCCCAACAAAATTTGAAATGAGATTTCTTTCCCAAGAAAAAGAATCTTAGGACCTCCGATTGGTAGAAATTTCACCACTTTTTGACTTCAAATGAGAGAGTTACGGAAGTTTTAATTTTGGGTGACGTTTCACACACTCTTTTTAAAATGGACCAAAACTCTCTCATCCCACCGAATTTTCAAATGAGATTTTTTTACTTGAAAGAGAATTTGAAGGCATCTAATTGATAGAAAGTTCTCCACTTTTCGACTTAAAATGAGTGAGTTATGGACGTTTTAATTTTGGGTGACGTTTCACACACTCATTATAAAACGGTCCAAAACTCTCTCGCCCTACCGAATTTTTAAATGTGATTTTTTTCGTTGAAAGAGAATTTGAAGTCCACTAATTTGTTAGAAATTCACCACATTTGGACTTGAAAAGAGAGACTTATGGTGGTTTTAATTTTGGGTGACGTTTCACACACTCTTTTTAAGACGGACAACAACTCTCTCACCCCAACGATTTTTTAAACAAGATTTTTTTCCCCGGAAAGAGAATTTGAAGATTGGTAGAAATTTCACCACTTTTGAACTTAAAGTCAGAGAGTTACACAGGTTTTAATTTTGGATGACGTGTCGCACACTCTTTATAAAACGGACTACAACTCTGTCATCCCAACAAAATTTGAAATGAGATTTCTTTCCCAAGAAAAAGAATCTTAGGACCTCCGATTGGTAGAAATTTCACCACTTTTTGACTTCAAATGAGAGAGTTATGGAAGTTTTAATTTTGGGTGACGTTTAACACACTCTTTTTAAAATGGACCAAAACTCTCTCATCCCACCGAATTTTTAAATGAGATTTTTTTACTTGAAAGAGAATTTGAAGGCATCTAATTGATAGAATGTTCTCCACTTTTCGACTTAAAATGAGTGAGTTATGGACGTTTTAATTTTGGGTGACGTTTCACACACTCATTATAAAATGGTCCAAAACTCTCTCGCCCTACCGAATTTTTAAATGGGATTTTTTTCGTTGAAAGAGAATTTGAAGTCCACTAATTTGTTAGAAATTCACCACAGTTGGACTTGAAAAGAGAGACTTATGGTGGTTTTAATTTTGGGTGACGTTTCGCACACTCTTTTTAAGAAGGACAACAACTCTCTCACCCCAACGATTTTTAAAACAAGATTTTTTTCCCCGGAAAGAGAATTTGAAGATTGGTAGAAATTTCACCACTTTTGAACTTAAAGTCAGAGAGTTACACAGGTTTTAATTTTGGATGACGTGTCGCACACTCTTTATAAAACGGACTACAACTCTCTCATCCCAACAAAATTTGAAATGAGATTTCTTTCGCAAGAAAAAGAATCTTAGGACCTCCGATTGGTAGAAATTTCACCACTTTTTGACTTCAAATGAGAGAGTTAGGGAAGTTTTAATTTTGGGTGACGTTTCACACACTCTTTTTAAAATGGACCAAAACTCTCTCATCCCACCGAATTTTTAAATGAGATTTTTTTACTTGAAAGAGAATTTGAAGGCATCTAATTGATAGAAATTTCTCCACTTTTCGACTTAAAATGAGTGAGTTACGGACGTTTTAATTTTGGGTGACGTTTCACACACTCATTATAAAATGGTCCAAAACTCTCTCGCCCTACCGAATTTTTAAATGGGATTTTTTTCGTTGAAAGAGAATTTGAAGTCCACTAATTTGTTAGAAATTCACCACATTTGGACTTGAAAAGAGAGACTTATGGTGGTTTTAATTTTGGGTGACGTTTCGCACACTCTTTTTAAGACGGACAACAACTCTCTCACCCCAACGATTTTTAAAACAAGATTTTTTACCCGGAAAGAGAATTTGAAGATTGGTAGAAATTTCACCACTTTTGAACTTAAAGTCAGAGAGTTACACAGGTTTTAATTTTGGATGACGTGTCGCACACTCTTTATAAAACGGACTACAACTCTCTCATCCCAACAAAATATGAAATGTGATTTCTTTCCCAAGAAAAAGAATCTTAGGACCTCCGATTGGTAGAAATTTCACCACTTTTTGACTTCAAATGAGAGAGTTAGGAAATTTTAATTTTGGGTGACGTTTCACACACTCTTTTTAAAATGGACCAAAACTCTCTCATCCCACCGAATTTTTAAATGAGATTTTTTTACTTGAAAGAGAATTTGAAGACATCTAATTGATAGAAATTTCTCCACTTTTCGACTTTAAATGAGTGAGTTATGGACGTTTTAATTTTGGGTGACGTTTCACACACTCATTATAAAATGGTCCAAAACTCTCTCGCCCTACCGAATTTTTAAATGGGATTTTTTTCGTTGAAAGAGAATTTGAAGTCCACTAATTTGTTAGAAATTTCACCACATTTGGACTTGAAAAGAGAGACTTATGGTGGTTTTAATTTTGGGTGACGTTTCGCACACTCTTTTTAAGAAGGACAACAACTTTCTCACCCCAACGATTTTTAAAACAAGATTTTTTTCCCCGGAAAGAGAATTTGAAGATTGGTAGAAATTTCACCACTTTTGAACTTAAAGTCAGAGAGTTACACAGGTTTTAATTTTGGATGACGTGTCGCACACTCTTTATAAAACGGACTACAACTCTCTCATCCCAACAAAATTTGAAATGAGATTTCTTTCGCAAGAAAAAGAATCTTAGGACCTCCGATTGGTAGAAATTTCACCACTTTTTGACTTCAAATGAGAGAGTTAGGGAAGTTTTAATTTTGGGTGACGTTTCACACACTCTTTTTAAAATTGACCAAAACTCTCTCATCCCACCGAATTTTTAAATGAGATTTTTTTACTTGAAAGAGAATTTGAAGACATCTAATTGATAGAAATTTCTCCACTTTTCGACTTTAAATGAGTGAGTTATGGACGTTTTAATTTTGGGTGACGTTTCACACACTCATTATAAAATGGTCCAAAACTCTCTCGCCCTACCGAATTTTTAAATGGGATTTTTTTCGTTGAAAGAGAATTTGAAGTCCACTAATTTGTTAGAAATTTCACCACATTTGGACTTGAAAAGAGAGACTTATGGTGGTTTTAATTTTGGGTGACGTTTCGCACACTCTTTTTAAGAAGGACAACAACTCTCTCACCCCAACAATTTTTAAAACAAGATTTTTTTCCCCGGAAAGAGAATTTGAAGATTGGTAGAAATTTCACCACTTTTGAACTTAAAGTCAGAGAGTTACACAGGTTTTAATTTTGGATGACGTGTCGCACACTCTTTATAAAACGGACTACAACTCTCTCATCCCAACAAAATTTGAAATGAGATTTCTTTCGCAAGAAAAAGAATCTTAGGACCTCCGATTGGTAGAAATTTCACCACTTTTTGACTTCAAATGAGAGAGTTAGGGAAGTTTTAATTTTGGGTGACGTTTCACACACTCTTTTTAAAATGGACCAAAACTCTCTCATCCCACCGAATTTTTAAATGAGATTTTTTTACTTGAAAGAGAATTTGAAGACATCTAATTGATAGAAATTTCTCCACTTTTTGACTTTAAATGAGTGAGTTATGGACGTTTTAATTTTGGGTGACGTTTCACACACTCATTATAAAATGGTCCAAAACTCTCTCGCCCTACCGAATTTTTAAATGGGATTTTTTTCGTTGAAAGAGAATTTGAAGTCTACTAATTTGTTAGAAATTCACCACATTTGGACTTGAAAAGAGAGACTTATGGTGGTTTTAATTTTGGGTGACGTTTCGCACACTCTTTTTAAGACGGACAACAACTCTCTCACCCCAACGATTTTTAAAACAAGATTTTTTTCCCCGGAAAGAGAATTTGAAGATTGGTAGAAATTTCACCACTTTTGAACTTAAAGTCAGAGAGTTACACAGGTTTTAATTTTGGATGACGTGTCGCACACTCTTTATAAAACGGACTACAACTCTCTCATCCCAACAAAATTTGAAATGAGATTTCTTTCGCAAGAAAAAGAATCTTAGGACCTCCGATTGGTAGAAATTTCACCACTTTTTGACTTCAAATGAGAGAGTTAGGGAAGTTTTAATTTTGGGTGACGTTTCACACACTCTTTTTAAAATGGACCAAAACTCTCTCATCCCACCGAATTTTTAAATGAGATTTTTTTACTTGAAAGAGAATTTGAAGACATCTAATTGATAGAAATTTCTCCACTTTTCGACTTTAAATGAGTGAGTTATGGACGTTTTAATTTTGGGTGACGTTTCACACACTCATTATAAAATGGTCCAAAACTCTCTCGCCCTACCGAATTTTTAAATGGGATTTTTTTCGTTGAAAGAGAATTTGAAGTCCACTAATTTGTTAGAAATTTCACCACATTTGGACTTGAAAAGAGAGACTTATGGTGGTTTTAATTTTGGGTGACGTTTCGCACACTCTTTTTAAGACGGACAACAACTCTCTCACCCCAACGATTTTTAAAACAAGATTTTTTTCCCCGGAAAGAGAATTTGAAGATTGGTAGAAATTTCACCACTTTTGAACTTAAAGTCAGAGAGTTACACAGGTTTTAATTTTGGATGACGTGTCGCACACTCTTTATAAAACGGACTACAACTCTCTCATCCCAACAAAATTTGAAATGAGATTTCTTTCGCCAGAAAAAGAATCTTAGGACCTCCGATTGGTAGAAATTTCACCACTTTTTGACTTCAAATGAGAGAGTTAGGGAAGTTTTAATTTTGGGTGACGTTTCACACACTCTTTTTAAAATGGACCAAAACTCTCTCATCCCACCGAATTTTTAAATGAGATTTTTTTACTTGAAAGAGAATTTGAAGGCATCTAATTGATAGAAATTTCTCCACTTTTCGACTTAAAATGAGTGAGTTACGGACGTTTTAATTTTGGGTGACGTTTCACACACTCATTATAAAATGGTCCAAAACTCTCTCGCCCTACCGAATTTTTAAATGGGATTTTTTTCGTTGAAAGAGAATTTGAAGTCCACTAATTTGTTAGAAATTCACCACATTTGGACTTGAAAAGAGAGACTTATGGTGGTTTTAATTTTGGGTGACGTTTCGCACACTCTTTTTAAGACGGACAACAACTCTCTCACCCCAACGATTTTTAAAACAAGATTTTTTTCCCCGGAAAGAGAATTTGAAGATTGGTAGAAATTTCACCACTTTTGAACTTAAAGTCAGAGAGTTACACAGGTTTTAATTTTGGATGACGTGTCGCACACTCTTTATAAAACGGACTACAACTCTCTCATCCCAACAAAATTTGAAATGAGATTTCTTTCGCAAGAAAAAGAATCTTAGGACCTCCGATTGGTAGAAATTTCACCACTTTTTGACTTCAAATGAGAGAGTTAGGGAAGTTTTAATTTTGGGTGACGTTTCACACACTCTTTTTAAAATGGACCAAAACTCTCTCATCCCACCGAATTTTTAAATGAGATTTTTTTACTTGAAAGAGAATTTGAAGGCATCTAATTGATAGAAATTTCTCCACTTTTCGACTTAAAATGAGTGAGTTACGGACGTTTTAATTTTGGGTGACGTTTCACACACTCATTATAAAATGGTCCAAAACTCTCTCGCCCTACCGAATTTTTAAATGGGATTTTTTTCGTTGAAAGAGAATTTGAAGTCCACTAATTTGTTAGAAATTCACCACATTTGGACTTGAAAAGAGAGACTTATGGTGGTTTTAATTTTGGGTGACGTTTCGCACACTCTTTTTAAGACGGACAACAACTCTCTCACCCCAACGATTTTTAAAACAAGATTTTTTCCCCGGAAAGAGAATTTGAAGATTGGTAGAAATTTCACCACTTTTGAACTTAAAGTCAGAGAGTTACACAGGTTTTAATTTTGGATGACGTGTCGCACACTCTTTATAAAACGGACTACAACTCTCTCATCCCAACAAAATATGAAATGAGATTTCTTTCCCAAGAAAAAGAATCTTAGGACCTCCGATTGGTAGAAATTTCACCACTTTTTGACTTCAAATGAGAGAGTTAGGGAAGTTTTAATTTTGGGTGACGTTTCACACACTCTTTTTAAAATTGACCAAAACTCTCTCATCCCACCGAATTTTTAAATGAGATTTTTTTACTTGAAAGAGAATTTGAAGACATCTAATTGATAGAAATTTCTCCACTTTTCGACTTTAAATGAGTGAGTTATGGACGTTTTAATTTTGGGTGACGTTTCACACACTCATTATAAAATGGTCCAAAACTCTCTCGCCCTACCGAATTTTTAAATGGGATTTTTTTCGTTGAAAGAGAATTTGAAGTCCACTAATTTGTTAGAAATTTCACCACATTTGGACTTGAAAAGAGAGACTTATGGTGGTTTTAATTTTGGGTGACGTTTCGCACACTCTTTTTAAGAAGGACAACAACTCTCTCACCCCAACAATTTTTAAAACAAGATTTTTTTCCCCGGAAAGAGAATTTGAAGATTGGTAGAAATTTCACCACTTTTGAACTTAAAGTCAGAGAGTTACACAGGTTTTAATTTTGGATGACGTGTCGCACACTCTTTATAAAACGGACTACAACTCTCTCATCCCAACAAAATTTGAAATGAGATTTCTTTCGCAAGAAAAAGAATCTTAGGACCTCCGATTGGTAGAAATTTCTCCACTTTTTGACTTCAAATGAGAGAGTTAGGGAAGTTTTAATTTTGGGTGACGTTTCACACACTCTTTTTAAAATCGACCAAAACTCTCTCATCCCACCGAATTTTTAAATGAGATTTTTTTACTTGAAAGAGAATTTGAAGACATCTAATTGATAGAAATTTCTCCACTTTTCGACTTTAAATGAGTGAGTTATGGACGTTTTAATTTTGGGTGACGTTTCACACACTCATTATAAAATGGTCCAAAACTCTCTCGCCCTACCGAATTTTTAAATGGGATTTTTTTCGTTGAAAGAGAATTTGAAGTCCACTAATTTGTTAGAAATTTCACCACATTTGGACTTGAAAAGAGAGACTTATGGTGGTTTTAATTTTGGGTGACGTTTCGCACACTCTTTTTAAGAAGGACAACAACTCTCTCACCCCAACAATTTTTAAAACAAGATTTTTTTCCCCGGAAAGAGAATTTGAAGATTGGTAGAAATTTCACCACTTTTGAACTTAAAGTCAGAGAGTTACACAGGTTTTAATTTTGGATGACGTGTCGCACACTCTTTATAAAACGGACTACAACTCTCTCATCCCAACAAAATTTGAAATGAGATTTCTTTCGCAAGAAAAAGAATCTTAGGACCTCCGATTGGTAGAAATTTCACCACTTTTTGACTTCAAATGAGAGAGTTAGGGAAGTTTTAATTTTGGGTGACGTTTCACACACTCTTTTTAAAATTGACCAAAACTCTCTCATCCCACCGAATTTTTAAATGAGATTTTTTTACTTGAAAGAGAATTTGAAGACATCTAATTGATAGAAATTTCTCCACTTTTCGACTTTAAATGAGTGAGTTATGGACGTTTTAATTTTGGGTGACGTTTCACACACTCATTATAAAATGGTCCAAAACTCTCTCGCCTTACCGAATTTTTAAATGGGATTTTTTTCGTTGAAAGAGAATTTGAAGTCCACTAATTTGTTAGAAATTTCACCACATTTGGACTTGAAAAGAGAGACTTATGGTGGTTTTAATTTTGGGTGACGTTTCGCACACTCTTTTTAAGAAGGACAACAACTCTCTCACCCCAACAATTTTTAAAACAAGATTTTTTTCCCCGGAAAGAGAATTTGAAGATTGGTAGAAATTTCACCACTTTTGAACTTAAAGTCAGAGAGTTACACAGGTTTTAATTTTGGATGACGTGTCGCACACTCTTTATAAAACGGACTACAACTCTCTCATCCCAACAAAATTTGAAATGAGATTTCTTTCGCAAGAAAAAGAATCTTAGGACCTCCGATTGGTAGAAATTTCACCACTTTTTGACTTCAAATGAGAGAGTTAGGGAAGTTTTAATTTTGGGTGACGTTTCACACACTCTTTTTAAAATGGACCAAAACTCTCTCATCCCACCGAATTTTTAAATGAGATTTTTTTACTTGAAAGAGAATTTGAAGACATCTAATTGATAGAAATTTCTCCACTTTTCGACTTTAAATGAGTGAGTTATGGACGTTTTAATTTTGGGTGACGTTTCACACACTCATTATAAAATGGTCCAAAACTCTCTCGCCCTACCGAATTTTTAAATGGGATTTTTTTCGTTGAAAGAGAATTTGAAGTCCACTAATTTGTTAGAAATTCACCACATTTGGACTTGAAAAGAGAGACTTATGGTGGTTTTAATTTTGGGTGACGTTTCGCACACTCTTTTTAAGACGGACAACAACTCTCTCACCCCAACGATTTTTAAAACAAGATTTTTTTCCCCGGAAAGAGAATTTGAAGATTGGTAGAAATTTCACCACTTTTGAACTTAAAGTCAGAGAGTTACACATGTTTTAATTTTGGATGACGTGTCGCACACTCTTTATAAAACGGACTACAACTCTCTCATCCCAACAAAATTTGAAATGAGATTTCTTTCGCAAGAAAAAGAATCTTAGGACCTCCGATTGGTAGAAATTTCACCACTTTTTGACTTCAAATGAGAGAGTTAGGGAAGTTTTAATTTTGGGTGACGTTTCACACACTCTTTTTAAAATGGACCAAAACTCTCTCATCCCACCGAATTTTTAAATGAGATTTTTTTACTTGAAAGAGAATTTGAAGACATCTAATTGATATAAATTTCTCCACTTTTCGACTTTAAATGAGTGAGTTATGGACGTTTTAATTTTGGGTGACGTTTCACACACTCATTATAAAATGGTCCAAAACTCTCTCGCCCTACCGAATTTTTAAATGGGATTTTTTTCGTTGAAAGAGAATTTGAAGTCCACTAATTTGTTAGAAATTTCACCACATTTGGACTTGAAAAGAGAGACTTATGGTGGTTTTAATTTTGGGTGACGTTTCGCACACTCTTTTTAAGACGGACAACAACTCTCTCACCCCAACGATTTTTAAAACAAGATTTTTTTCCCCGGAAAGAGAATTTGAAGATTGGTAGAAATTTCACCACTTTTGAACTTAAAGTCAGAGAGTTACACAGGTTTTAATTTTGGATGACGTGTCGCACACTCTTTATAAAACGGACTACAACTCTCTCATCCCAACAAAATTTGAAATGAGATTTCTTTCGCAAGAAAAAGAATCTTAGGACCTCCGATTGGTAGAAATTTCACCACTTTTTGACTTCAAATGAGAGAGTTAGGGAAGTTTTAATTTTGGGTGACGTTTCACACACTCTTTTTAAAATGGACCAAAACTCTCTCATCCCACCGAATTTTTAAATGAGATTTTTTTACTTGAAAGAGAATTTGAAGACATCTAATTGATAGAAATTTCTCCACTTTTCGACTTTAAATGAGTGAGTTATGGACGTTTTAATTTTGGGTGACGTTTCACACACTCATTATAAAATGGTCCAAAACTCTCTCGCCCTACCGAATTTTTAAATGGGATTTTTTTCGTTGAAAGAGAATTTGAAGTCCACTAATTTGTTAGAAATTTCACCACATTTGGACTTGAAAAGAGAGACTTATGGTGGTTTTAATTTTGGGTGATGTTTCGCACACTCTTTTTAAGACGGACAACAACTCTCTCACCCCAACGATTTTTAAAACAAGATTTTTTTCCCCGGAAAGAGAATTTGAAGATTGGTAGAAATTTCACCACTTTTGAACTTAAAGTCAGAGAGTTACACAGGTTTTAATTTTGGATGACGTGTCGCACACTCTTTATAAAACGGACTACAACTCTGTCATCCCAACAAAATTTGAAATGAGATTTCTTTCCCAAGAAAAAGAATCTTAGGACCTCCGATTGGTAGAAATTTCACCACTTTTTGACTTCAAATGAGAGAGTTACGGAAGTTTTAATTTTGGGTGACGTTTCACACACTCTTTTTAAAATGGGCCAAAACTCTCTCATCCCACCGAATTTTTAAATGAGATTTTTTTACTTGAAAGAGAATTTGAAGGCATCTAATTGATAGAAAGTTCTCCACTTTTCGACTTTAAATGAGTGAGTTATGGACGTTTTAATTTTGGGTGACGTTTCACACACTCATTATAAAATGGTCCAAAACTCTCTCGCCCTACCGAATTTTTAAATGGGATTTTTTTCGTTGAAAGAGAATTTGAAGTCCACTAATTTGTTAGAAATTTCACCACATTTGGACTTGAAAAGAGAGACTTATGGTGGTTTTAATTTTGGGTGACGTTTCGCACACTCTTTTTAAGAAGGACAACAACTCTCTCACCCCAACAATTTTTAAAACAAGATTTTTTTCCCCGGAAAGAGAATTTGAAGATTGGTAGAAATTTCACCACTTTTGAACTTAAAGTCAGAGAGTTACACAGGTTTTAATTTTGGATGACGTGTCGCACACTCTTTATAAAACGGACTACAACTCTCTCATCCCAACAAAATTTGAAATGAGATTTCTTTCGCAAGAAAAAGAATCTTAGGACCTCCGATTGGTAGAAATTTCACCACTTTTTGACTTCAAATGAGAGAGTTAGGGAAGTTTTAATTTTGGGTGACGTTTCACACACTCTTTTTAAAATTGACCAAAACTCTCTCATCCCACCGAATTTTTAAATGAGATTTTTTTACTTGAAAGAGAATTTGAAGACATCTAATTGATAGAAATTTCTCCACTTTTCGACTTTAAATGAGTGAGTTATGGACGTTTTAATTTTGGGTGACGTTTCACACACTCATTATAAAATGGTCCAAAACTCTCTCGCCTTACCGAATTTTTAAATGGGATTTTTTTCGTTGAAAGAGAATTTGAAGTCCACTAATTTGTTAGAAATTTCACCACATTTGGACTTGAAAAGAGAGACTTATGGTGGTTTTAATTTTGGGTGACGTTTCGCACACTCTTTTTAAGAAGGACAACAACTCTCTCACCCCAACAATTTTTAAAACAAGATTTTTTTCCCCGGAAAGAGAATTTGAAGATTGGTAGAAATTTCACCACTTTTGAACTTAAAGTCAGAGAGTTACACAGGTTTTAATTTTGGATGACGTGTCGCACACTCTTTATAAAACGGACTACAACTCTCTCATCCCAACAAAATTTGAAATGAGATTTCTTTCGCAAGAAAAAGAATCTTAGGACCTCCGATTGGTAGAAATTTCACCACTTTTTGACTTCAAATGAGAGAGTTAGGGAAGTTTTAATTTTGGGTGACGTTTCACACACTCTTTTTAAAATGGACCAAAACTCTCTCATCCCACCGAATTTTTAAATGAGATTTTTTTACTTGAAAGAGAATTTGAAGACATCTAATTGATAGAAATTTCTCCACTTTTCGACTTTAAATGAGTGAGTTATGGACGTTTTAATTTTGGGTGACGTTTCACACACTCATTATAAAATGGTCCAAAACTCTCTCGCCCTACCGAATTTTTAAATGGGATTTTTTTCGTTGAAAGAGAATTTGAAGTCCACTAATTTGTTAGAAATTCACCACATTTGGACTTGAAAAGAGAGACTTATGGTGGTTTTAATTTTGGGTGACGTTTCGCACACTCTTTTTAAGACGGACAACAACTCTCTCACCCCAACGATTTTTAAAACAAGATTTTTTTCCCCGGAAAGAGAATTTGAAGATTGGTAGAAATTTCACCACTTTTGAACTTAAAGTCAGAGAGTTACACATGTTTTAATTTTGGATGACGTGTCGCACACTCTTTATAAAACGGACTACAACTCTCTCATCCCAACAAAATTTGAAATGAGATTTCTTTCGCAAGAAAAAGAATCTTAGGACCTCCGATTGGTAGAAATTTCACCACTTTTTGACTTCAAATGAGAGAGTTAGGGAAGTTTTAATTTTGGGTGACGTTTCACACACTCTTTTTAAAATGGACCAAAACTCTCTCATCCCACCGAATTTTTAAATGAGATTTTTTTACTTGAAAGAGAATTTGAAGACATCTAATTGATATAAATTTCTCCACTTTTCGACTTTAAATGAGTGAGTTATGGACGTTTTAATTTTGGGTGACGTTTCACACACTCATTATAAAATGGTCCAAAACTCTCTCGCCCTACCGAATTTTTAAATGGGATTTTTTTCGTTGAAAGAGAATTTGAAGTCCACTAATTTGTTAGAAATTTCACCACATTTGGACTTGAAAAGAGAGACTTATGGTGGTTTTAATTTTGGGTGACGTTTCGCACACTCTTTTTAAGACGGACAACAACTCTCTCACCCCAACGATTTTTAAAACAAGATTTTTTTCCCCGGAAAGAGAATTTGAAGATTGGTAGAAATTTCACCACTTTTGAACTTAAAGTCAGAGAGTTACACAGGTTTTAATTTTGGATGACGTGTCGCACACTCTTTATAAAACGGACTACAACTCTCTCATCCCAACAAAATTTGAAATGAGATTTCTTTCGCAAGAAAAAGAATCTTAGGACCTCCGATTGGTAGAAATTTCACCACTTTTTGACTTCAAATGAGAGAGTTAGGGAAGTTTTAATTTTGGGTGACGTTTCACACACTCTTTTTAAAATGGACCAAAACTCTCTCATCCCACCGAATTTTTAAATGAGATTTTTTTACTTGAAAGAGAATTTGAAGACATCTAATTGATAGAAATTTCTCCACTTTTCGACTTTAAATGAGTGAGTTATGGACGTTTTAATTTTGGGTGACGTTTCACACACTCATTATAAAATGGTCCAAAACTCTCTCGCCCTACCGAATTTTTAAATGGGATTTTTTTCGTTGAAAGAGAATTTGAAGTCCACTAATTTGTTAGAAATTTCACCACATTTGGACTTGAAAAGAGAGACTTATGGTGGTTTTAATTTTGGGTGATGTTTCGCACACTCTTTTTAAGACGGACAACAACTCTCTCACCCCAACGATTTTTAAAACAAGATTTTTTTCCCCGGAAAGAGAATTTGAAGATTGGTAGAAATTTCACCACTTTTGAACTTAAAGTCAGAGAGTTACACAGGTTTTAATTTTGGATGACGTGTCGCACACTCTTTATAAAACGGACTACAACTCTGTCATCCCAACAAAATTTGAAATGAGATTTCTTTCCCAAGAAAAAGAATCTTAGGACCTCCGATTGGTAGAAATTTCACCACTTTTTGACTTCAAATGAGAGAGTTACGGAAGTTTTAATTTTGGGTGACGTTTCACACACTCTTTTTAAAATGGGCCAAAACTCTCTCATCCCACCGAATTTTTAAATGAGATTTTTTTACTTGAAAGAGAATTTGAAGGCATCTAATTGATAGAAAGTTCTCCACTTTTCGACTTAAAATGAGTGAGTTATGGACGTTTTAATTTTGGGTGACGTTTCACACACTCATTATAAAATGGTCCAAAACTCTCTCGCCCTACCGAATTTTTAAATGGGATTTTTTTCGTTGAAAGAGAATTTGAAGTCCACTAATTTGTTAGAAATTTCACCACATTTGGACTTGAAAAGAGAGACTTATGGTGGTTTTAATTTTGGGTGACGTTTCGCACACTCTTTTTAAGACGGACAACAACTCTCTCACCCCAACAATTTTTAAAACAAGATTATTTTCCCCGGAAAGAGAATTTGAAGATTGGTAGAAATTTCACCACTTTTGAACTTAAAGTCAGAGAGTTACACAGGTTTTAATTTTGGATGACGTGTCCCACACTCTTTATAAAACGGACTACAACTCTGTCATCCCAACAAAATTTGAAATGAGATTTCTTTCCCAAGAAAAAGAATCTTAGGACCTCCGATTGGTAGAAATTTCACCACTTTTTGACTTCAAATGAGAGAGTTACGGAAGTTTTAATTTTGGGTGACGTTTCACACACTCTTTTTAAAATGTACCAAAACTCGCTCATCCCACCGAATTTTTAAATGAGATTTTTTTACTTGAAACAGAATTTGAAGGCATCTAATTGATAGAAATTTCTCCACTTTTCGACTTAAAATGAGTGAGTTACGGACGTTTTAATTTTGGGTGACGTTTCACACACTCATTATAAAATGGTCCAAAACTCTCTCGCCCTACCGAATTTTTAAATGGGATTTTTTTCGTTGAAAGAGAATTTGAAGTCCACTAATTTGTTAGAAATTTCACCACAGTTGGACTTGAAAAGAGAGACTTATGGTGGTTTTAATTTTGGGTGACGTTTCGCACACTCTTTTTAAGACGGACAACAACTCTCTCACCCCAACGATTTTTAAAACAAGATTTTTTTCCCCGGAAAGAGAATTTGAAGATTGGTAGAAATTTCACCACTTTTGAAATTAAAGTCAGAGAGTTACACAGGTTTTAATTTTGGATGACGTGTCGCACACTCTTTATAAAACGGACTACAACTCTCTCATCCCAACAAAATTTGAAATGAGATTTCTTTCGCAAGAAAAAGAATCTTAGGACCTCCGATTGGTAGAAATTTCACCACTTTTTGACTTCAAATGAGAGAGTTAGGGAAGTTTTAATTTTGGGTGACGTTTCACACACTCTTTTTAAAATGAACCAAAACTCTCTCATCCCACCGAATTTTTAAATGAGATTTTTTTACTTGAAACAGAATTTGAAGGCATCTAATTGATAGAAATTTCTCCACTTTTCGACTTAAAATGAGTGAGTTACGGACGTTTTAATTTTGGGTGACGTTTCACACACTCATTATAAAATGGTCCAAAACTCTCTCGCCCTACCGAATTTTTAAATGGGATTTTTTTCGTTGAAAGAGAATTTGAAGTCCACTAATTTGTTAGAAATTCACCACAGTTGGACTTGAAAAGAGAGACTTATGGTGGTTTTAATTTTGGGTGACGTTTCACACACTCTTTTTAAGAAGGACAACAACTCTCTCACCCCAACGATTTTTAAAACAAGATTTTTTTCCCCGGAAAGAGAATTTGAAGATTGGTAGAAATTTCACCACTTTTGAACTTAAAGTCAGAGAGTTACACAGGTTTTAATTTTGGATGACGTGTCACACACTCTTTATAAAACGGACTACTACTCTCTCATCCCAACAAAATTTGAAATGAGATTTCTTTCGCAAGAAAAAGAATCTTAGGACCTCCGATTGGTAGAAATTTCACCACTTTTTGACTTCAAATGAGAGAGTTACGGAAGTTTTAATTTTGGGTGACGTTTCACACACTCTTTTTAAAATGGACCAAAACTCTCTCATCCTACCGAATTTTTAAATGAGATTTTTTTACTTGAAAGAGAATTTGAAGACATCTAATTGATAGAAATTTCTCCACTTTTCGACTTTAAATGAGTGAGTTATGGACGTTTTAATTTTGGGTGACGTTTCACACACTCATTATAAAATGGTCCAAAACTCTCTCGCCCTACCGAATTTTTAAATGGGATTTTTTTCGTTAAAAGAGAATTTGAAGTCCACTAATTTGTTAGAAATTTCACCACATTTGGACTTGAAAAGAGAGACTTATGGTGGTTTTAATTTTGGGTGATGTTTCGCACACTCTTTTTAAGAAGGACAACAACTCTCTCACCCCAACGATTTTTAAAACAAGATTTTTTTCCCCGGAAAGAGAATTTGAAGATTGGTAGAAATTTCACCACTTTTGAACTTAAAGTCAGAGAGTTACACAGGTTTTAATTTTGGATGACGTGTCGCACACTCTTTATAAAACGGACTACAACTCTCTCATCCCAACAAAATTTGAAATGAGATTTCTTTCCCAAGAAAAAGAATCTTAGGACCTTCGATTGGTAGAAATTTCACCACTTTTTGACTTCAAATGAGAGAGTTACGGAAGTTTTAATTTTGGGTGACGTTTCACACACTCTTTTTAAAATGGGCCAAAACTCTCTCATCCCACCGAATTTTTAAATGAGATTTTTTTACTTGAAAGAGAATTTGAAGGCATCTAATTGATAGAAAGTTCTCCACTTTTCGACTTAAAATGAGTGAGTTATGGACGTTTTAATTTTGGGTGACGTTTCACACACTCATTATAAAATGGTCCAAAACTCTCTCGCCCTACCGAATTTTTAAATGGGATTTTTTTCGTTGAAAGAGAATTTGAAGTCCACTAATTTGTTAGAAATTTCACCACATTTGGACTTGAAAAGAGAGACTTATGGTGGTTTTAATTTTCGGTGACGTTTCGCACACTCTTTTTA
This sequence comes from Tasmannia lanceolata, assembly GCF_043159265.1. NCBI lineage: Eukaryota > Viridiplantae > Streptophyta > Magnoliopsida > Canellales > Winteraceae > Tasmannia > Tasmannia lanceolata. Next base: position 2,280,919 of record NW_027518713.1, on the reverse strand, counting down.
AGACGGACAACAACTCTCTCACCCCAACGATTTTTAAAACAAGATTTTTTTCCCCGGAAAGAGAATTTGAAGATTGGTAGAAATTTCACCACTTTTGAACTTAAAGTCAGAGAGTTACACATGTTTTAATTTTGGATGACGTGTCGCACACTCTTTATAAAACGGACTACAACTCTCTCATCCCAACAAAATTTGAAATGAGATTTCTTTCGCAAGAAAAAGAATCTTAGGACCTCCGATTGGTAGAAATTTCACCACTTTTTGACTTCAAATGAGAGAGTTAGGGAAGTTTTAATTTTGGGTGACGTTTCACACACTCTTTTTAAAATGGACCAAAACTCTCTCATCCCACCGAATTTTTAAATGAGATTTGTTTACTTGAAAGAGAATTTGAAGGCATCTAATTGATAGAAAGTTCTCCACTTTTCGACTTAAAATGAGTGAGTTATGGACGTTTTAATTTTGGGTGACGTTTCACACACTCATTATAAAATGGTCCAAAACTCTCTCGCCCTACCGAATTTTTAAATGGGATTTTTTTCGTTGAAAGAGAATTTGAAGTCCACTAATTTGTTAGAAATTCACCACAGTTGGACTTGAAAAGAGAGACTTATGGTGGTTTTAATTTTGGGTGACGTTTCGCACACTCTTTTTAAGAAGGACCACAACTCTCTCACCCCAACGATTTTTAAAACAAGATTTTTTTCCCCGGAAAGAGAATTTGAAGATTGGTAGAAATTTCACCACTTTAGAACTTAAAGTCAGAGAGTTACACAGGTTTTAATTTTGGATGACGTGTCGCACACTCTTTATAAAACGGACTACAACTCTCTCATCCCAACAAAATTTGAAATGAGATTTCTTTCGCAAGAAAAAGAATCTTAGGACCTCCGATTGGTAGAAATTTCACCACTTTTTGACTTCAAATGAGAGAGTTAGGGAAGTTTTAATTTTGGGTGACGTTTAACACACTCTTTTTAAAATGGACCAAAACTCTCTCATCCCACCGAATTTTTAAATGAGATTTTTTTACTTGAAAGAGAATTTGAAGGCATCTAATTGATAGAAAGTTCTCCACTTTTCGACTTAAAATGAGTGAGTTATGGACGTTTTAATTTTGGGTGACGTTTCACACACTCATTATAAAATGGTCCAAAACTCTCTCGCCCTACCGAATTTTTAAATGGGATTTTTTTCGTTGAAAGAGAATTTGAAGTCCACTAATTTGTTAGAAATTCACCACAGTTGGACTTGAAAAGAGAGACTTATGGTGGTTTTAATTTTGGGTGACGTTTCGCACACTCTTTTTAAGAAGGACAACAACTTTCTCACCCCAACGATTTTTAAAACAAGATTTTTTTCCCCGGAAAGAGAATTTGAAGATTGGTAGAAATTTCACCACTTTTGAACTTAAAGTCAGAGAGTTACACAGGTTTTAAATTTGGATGACGTGTCGCACACTCTTTATAAAACGGACTACAACTCTCTCATCCCAACAAAATTTGAAATGAGATTTCTTTCGCAAGAAAAAGAATCTTAGGACCTCCGATTGGTAGAAATTTCACCACTTTTTGACTTCAAATGAGAGAGTTAGGGAAGTTTTAATTTTGGGTGACGTTTCACACACTCTTTTTAAAATGGACCAAAACTCTCTCATCCCACCGAATTTTTAAATGAGATTTTTTTACTTGAAAGAGAATTTGAAGGCATCTAATTGATAGAAATTTCTCCACTTTTCGACTTAAAATGAGTGAGTTACGGACGTTTTAATTTTGGGTGACGTTTCACACACTCATTATAAAATGGTCCAAAACTCTCTCGCCCTACCGAATTTTTAAATGGGATTTTTTTCGTTGAAAGAGAATTTGAAGTCCACTAATTTGTTAGAAATTCACCACATTTGGACTTGAAAAGAGAGACTTATGGTGGTTTTAATTTTGGGTGACGTTTCGCACACTCTTTTTAAGACGGACAACAACTCTCTCACCCCAACGATTTTTAAAACAAGATTTTTTCCCCGGAAAGAGAATTTGAAGATTGGTAGAAATTTCATCACTTTTGAACTTAAAGTCAGAGAGTTACACAGGTTTTAATTTTGGATGACGTGTCGCACACTCTTTATAAAACGGACTACAACTCTCTCATCCCAACAAAATTTGAAATGAGATTTCTTTCGCAAGAAAACGAATCTTAGGACCTCCGATTGGTAGAAATTTCACCACTTTTTGACTTCAAATGAGAGAGTTAGGGAAGTTTTAATTTTGGGTGACGTTTCACACACTCTTTTTAAAATGGACCAAAACACTCTCATCCCACCGAATTTTTAAATGAGATTTTTTTACTTGAAAGAGAATTTGAAGACATCTAATTGATAGAAATTTCTCCACTTTTCGACTTTAAATGAGTGAGTTATGGACGTTTTAATTTTGGGTGACGTTTCACACACTCATTATAAAATGGTCCAAAACTCTCTCGCCCTACCGAATTTTTAAATGGGATTTTTTTCGTTGAAAGAGAATTTGAAGTCCACTAATTTGTTAGAAATTTCACCACAGTTGGACTTGAAAAGAGAGACTTATGGTGGTTTTAATTTTGGGTGACGTTTCGCACACTCTTTTTAAGACGGACAACAACTCTCTCACCCCAACGATTTTTAAAACAAGATTTTTTTCCCCGGAAAGAGAATTTGAAGATTGGTAGAAATTTCACCACTATTGAACTTAAAGTCAGAGTTACACAGGTTTTAATTTTGGATGATGTGTCGCACACTCTTTATAAAACGGACTACAACTCTCTCATCCCAACAAAATTTGAAATGAGATTTCTTTCCCAAGAAAAAGAATCTTAGGACCTCCGATTGGTCGAAATTTCACCACTTTTTGACTTCAAATGAGAGAGTTACGGAAGTTTTAATTTTGGGTGACGTTTCACACACTCTTTTTAAAATGTACCAAAACTCGCTCATCCCACCGAATTCTTAAATGAGATTTTTTTACTTGAAAGAGAATTTGAAGGCATCTAATTGATAGAAATTTCTCCACTTTTCGACTTAAAATGAGTGAGTTACGGACGTTTTAATTTTGGGTGACGTTTCACACACTCATTATAAAATGGTCCAAAACTCTCTCGCCCTACCGAATTTTTAAATGGGATTTTTTTCGTTGAAAGAGAATTTGAAATCCACTAATTTGGTAGAAATTCACCACAGTTGGACTTGAAAAGAGAGACTTATGGTGGTTTTAATTTTGGGTGACGTTTCGCACACTCTTTTTAAGAAGGACAACAACTCTCTCACCCCAACGATTTTTAAAACAAGATTTTTTTCCCCGGAAAGAGAATTTGAAGATTGGTAGAAATTTCACCACTTTTGAACTTAAAGTCAGAGAGTTACACAGGTTTTAATTTTGGATGACGTGTCGCACACTCTTTATAAAACGGACTACAACTCTCTCATCCCAACAAAATTTGAAATGAGATTTCTTTCGCAAGAAAAAGAATCTTAGGACCTCCGATTGGTAGAAATTTCACCACTTTTTGACTTCAAATGAGAGAGTTACGGAAGTTTTAATTTTGGGTGACGTTTCACACACTCTTTTTAAAATGGGCCAAAACTCTCTCATCCCACCGAATTTTTAAATGAGATTTTTTTACTTGAAAGAGAATTTGAAGGCATCTAATTGATAGAAAGTTCTCCACTTTTCGACTTAAAATGAGTGAGTTATGGACGTTTTAATTTTGGGTGACGTTTCACACACTCATTATAAAATGTTCCAAAACTCTCTCGCCCTACCGAATTTTTAAATGGGATTTTTTTCGTTGAAAGAGAATTTGAAGTCCACTAATTTGTTAGAAATTTCACCACATTTGGACTTGAAAAGAGAGACTTATGGTGGTTTTAATTTTGGGTGACGTTTCGCACACTCTTTTTAAGACGGACAACAACTCTATCACCCCAACGATTTTTAAAACAAGATTTTTTTCCCCGGAAAGAGAATTTGAAGATTGGTAGAAATTTCACCACTTTTGAACTTAAAGTCAGAGAGTTACACAGGTTTTAATTTTGGATGACGTGTCGCACACTCTTTATAAAACGGACTACAACTCTGTCATCCCAACAAAATTTGAAATGAGATTTCTTTCCCAAGAAAAAGAATCTTAGGACCTCCGATTGGTAGAAATTTCACCACTTTTTGACTTCAAATGAGAGAGTTACGGAAGTTTTAATTTTGGGTGACGTTTAACACACTCTTTTTAAAATGGACCAAAACTCTCTCATCCCACCGAATTTTTAAATGAGATTTTTTTACTTGAAAGAGAATTTGAAGGCATCTAATTGATAGAAATTTCTCCACTTTTCGACTTAAAATGAGTGAGTTACGAACGTTTTAATTTTGGGTGACGTTTCACACACTCATTATAAAATGGTCCAAAACTCTCTCGCCCTACCGAATTTTTAAATGGGATTTTTTTCGTTGAAAGAGAATTTGAAGTCCACTAATTTGGTAGAAATTCACCACAGTTGGACTTGAAAAGAGAGACTTATGGTGGTTTTAATTTTGGGTGACGTTTCGCACACTCTTTTTAAGAAGGACAACAACTCTCTCACCCCAACGATTTTTAAAACAAGATTTTTTTCCCCGGAAAGAGAATTTGAAGATTGGTAGAAATTTCACCACTTTTGAACTTAAAGTCAGAGAGTTACACAGGTTTTAATTTTGGATGACGTGTCGCACACTCTTTATAAAACGGACTACAACTCTCTCATCCCAACAAAATTTGAAATGAGATTTCTTTCGCAAGAAAAAGAATCTTAGGACCTCCGATTGGTAGAAATTTCACCACTTTTTGACTTCAAATGAGAGAGTTAGGGAAGTTTTAATTTTGGGTGACGTTTCACACAATCTTTTTAAAATGGACCAAAACTCTCTCATCCCACCGAATTTTTAAATGAGATTTTTTTACTTGAAAGAGAATTTGAAGGCATCTAATTGATAGAAATTTCTCCACTTTTCGACTTAAAATGAGTGAGTTATGGACGTTTTAATTTTGGGTGACGTTTCACACACTCATTATAGAATGGTCCAAAACTCTCTCGCCCTACCGAATTTTTAAATGGGATTTTTTTCGTTGAAAGAGAATTTGAAGTCCACTAATTTGTTAGAAATTTCACCACATTTGGACTTGAAAAGAGAGACTTATGGTGGTTTTAATTTTGTGTGACGTTTCGCACACTCTTTTTAGGACGGACAACAACTCTCTCACCCCAACGATTTTTAAAACAAGATTTTTTCCCCGGAAAGAGAATTTGAAGATTGGTAGAAATTTCACCACTTTTGAACTTAAAGTCAGAGAGTTACACAGGTTTTAATTTTGGATGACGTGTCGCACACTCTTTATAAAACGGACTACAACTCTCTCATCCCAACAAAATTTGAAATGAGATTTCTTTCCCAAGAAAAAGAATCTTAGGACCTCCGATTGGTAGAAATTTCACCACTTTTTGACTTCAAATGAGAGAGTTAGGGAAGTTTTAATTTTGGGTGACGTTTCACACAATCTTTTTAAAATGGACCAAAACTCTCTCATCCCACCGAATTTTTAAATGAGATTTTTTTACTTGATAGAGAATTTGAAGGCATCTAATTGATAAAAATTTCTCCACTTTTCGACTTAAAATGAGTGAGTTATGGACGTTTTAATTTTGGGTGACGTTTCACACACTCATTATAAAATGGCCCAAAACTCTCTCGCCCTACCGAATTTTTAAATGGGATTTTTTCCGTTGAAAGAGAATTTGAAGTCCACTAATTTGTTAGAAATTTCACCACATTTGGACTTGAAAAGAGAGACTTATGGTGGTTTTAATTTTGGGTGACGTTTCGCACACTCTTTTTAGGACGGACAACAACTCTCTCACCCCAACGATTTTTAAAACAAGATTTTTTCCCCGGAAAGAGAATTTGAAGATTGGTAGAAATTTCACCACTTTTGAACTTAAAGTCAGAGAGTTACACAGGTTTTAATTTTGGATGACGTGTCGCACACTCTTTATAAAACGGACTACAACTCTCTCATCCCAACAAAATTTGAAATGAGATTTCTTTCCCAAGAAAAAGAATCTTAGGACCTCCGATTGGTAGAAATTTCACCACTTTTTGACTTCAAATGAGAGAGTTAGGGAAGTTTTAATTTTGGGTGACGTTTCACACAATCTTTTTAAAATGGACCAAAACTCTCTCATCCCACCGAATTTTTAAATGAGATTTTTTTACTTGAAAGAGAATTTGATGGCATCTAATTGATAGAAATTTCTCCACTTTTCGACTTAAAATGAGTGAGTTATGGACGTTTTAATTTTGGGTGACGTTTCACACACTCATTATAAAATGGTCCAAAACTCTCTCGCCCTACCGAATTTTTAAATGGGATTTTTTTCGTTGAAAGAGAATTCGAAGTCCACTAATTTGTTAGAAATTTCACCACATTTGGACTTGAAAAGAGAGACTTATGGTGGTTTTAATTTTGGGTGACGTTTCGCACACTCTTTTTAAGACGGACAACAACTCTCTCACCCCAACGATTTTTAAAACAAGATTTTTTCCCCGGAAAGAGAATTTGAAGATTGGTAGAAATTTCACCACTTTTGAACTTAAAGTCAGAGAGTTACACAGGTTTTAATTTTGGATGACGTGTCGAACACTCTTTATAAAACGGACTACAACTCTCTCATCCCAACAAAATTTGAAATGAGATTTCTTTCCCAAGAAAAAGAATCTTAGGACCTCCGATTGGTAGAAATTTCACCACTTTTTGACTTCAAATGAGAGAGTTAGGGAAGTTTTAATTTTGGGTGACGTTTCACACAATCTTTTTAAAATGGACCAAAACTCTCTCATCCCACCGAATTTTTAAATGAGATTTTTTTACTTGAAAGAGAATTTGAAGGCATCTAATTGATAGAAAGTTCTCCACTTTTCGACTTAAAATGAGTGAGTTATGGACGTTTTAATTTTGGGTGACGTTTCACACACTCATTATAAAATGTTCCAAAACTCTCTCGCCCTACCGAATTTTTAAATGGGATTTTTTTCGTTGAAAGAGAATTTGAAGTCCACTAATTTGTTAGAAATTTCACCACATTTGGACTTGAAAAGAGAGACTTATGGTGGTTTTAATTTTGGGTGACGTTTCGCACACTCTTTTTAAGACGGACAACAACTCTATCACCCCAACGATTTTTAAAACAAGATTTTTTTCCCCGGAAAGAGAATTTGAAGATTGGTAGAAATTTCACCACTTTTGAACTTAAAGTCAGAGAGTTACACAGGTTTTAATTTTGGATGACGTGTCGCACACTCTTTATAAAACGGACTACAACTCTGTCATCCCAACAAAATTTGAAATGAGATTTCTTTCCCAAGAAAAAGAATCTTAGGACCTCCGATTGGTAGAAATTTCACCACTTTTTGACTTCAAATGAGAGAGTTACGGAAGTTTTAATTTTGGGTGACGTTTAACACACTCTTTTTAAAATGGACCAAAACTCTCTCATCCCACCGAATTTTTAAATGAGATTTTTTTACTTGAAAGAGAATTTGAAGGCATCTAATTGATAGAAATTTCTCCACTTTTCGACTTAAAATGAGTGAGTTACGGACGTTTTAATTTTGGGTGACGTTTCACACACTCATTATAAAATGGTCCAAAACTCTCTCGCCCTACCGAATTTTTAAATGGGATTTTTTTCGTTGAAAGAGAATTTGAAGTCCACTAATTTGGTAGAAATTCACCACAGTTGGACTTGAAAAGAGAGACTTATGGTGGTTTTAATTTTGGGTGACGTTTCGCACACTCTTTTTAAGAAGGACAACAACTCTCTCACCCCAACGATTTTTAAAACAAGATTTTTTTCCCCGGAAAGAGAATTTGAAGATTGGTAGAAATTTCACCACTTTTGAACTTAAAGTCAGAGAGTTACACAGGTTTTAATTTTGGATGACGTGTCGCACACTCTTTATAAAACGGACTACAACTCTCTCATCCCAACAAAATTTGAAATGAGATTTCTTTCGCAAGAAAAAGAATCTTAGGACCTCCGATTGGTAGAAATTTCACCACTTTTTGACTTCAAATGAGAGAGTTACGGAAGTTTTAATTTTGGGTGACGTTTCACACACTCTTTTTAAAATGGGCCAAAACTCTCTCATCCCACCGAATTTTTAAATGAGATTTTTTTACTTGAAAGAGAATTTGAAGGCATCTAATTGATAGAAAGTTCTCCACTTTTCGACTTAAAATGAGTGAGTTATGGACGTTTTAATTTTGGGTGACGTTTCACACACTCATTATAAAATGTTCCAAAACTCTCTCGCCCTACCGAATTTTTAAATGGGATTTTTTTCGTTGAAAGAGAATTTGAAGTCCACTAATTTGTTAGAAATTTCACCACATTTGGACTTGAAAAGAGAGACTTATGGTGGTTTTAATTTTGGGTGACGTTTCGCACACTCTTTTTAAGACGGACAACAACTCTCTCACCCCAACGATTTTTAAAACAAGATTTTTTTCCCCGGAAAGAGAATTTGAAGATTGGTAGAAATTTCACCACTTTTGAACTTAAAGTCAGAGAGTTACACAGGTTTTAATTTTGGATGACGTGTCGCACACTCTTTATAAAACGGACTACAACTCTGTCATCCCAACAAAATTTGAAATGAGATTTCTTTCCCAAGAAAAAGAATCTTAGGACCTCCGATTGGTAGAAATTTCACCACTTTTTGACTTCAAATGAGAGAGTTACGGAAGTTTTAATTTTGGGTGACGTTTAACACACTCTTTTTAAAATGGACCAAAACTCTCTCATCCCACCGAATTTTTAAATGAGATTTTTTTACTTGAAAGAGAATTTGAAGGCATCTAATTGATAGAAAGTTCTCCACTTTTCGACTTAAAATGAGTGAGTTATGGACGTTTTAATTTTGGGTGACGTTTCACACACTCATTATAAAATGGTCCAAAACTCTCTCGCCCTACCGAATTTTTAAATGGGATTTTTTTCGTTGAAAGAGAATTTGAAGTCCACTAATTTGTTAGAAATTCACCACAGTTGGACTTGAAAAGAGAGACTTATGGTGGTTTTAATTTTGGGTGACGTTTCGCACACTCTTTTTAAGAAGGACAACAACTCTCTCACCCCAACGATTTTTAAAACAAGATTTTTTTCCCCGGAAAGAGAATTTGAAGATTGGTAGAAATTTCACCACTTTTGAACTTAAAGTCAGAGAGTTACACAGGTTTTAATTTTGGATGACGTGTCGCACACTCTTTATAAAACGGACTACAACTCTCTCATCCCAACAAAATTTGAAATGAGATTTCTTTCGCAAGAAAAAGAATCTTAGGACCTCCGATTGGTAGAAATTTCACCACTTTTTGACTTCAAATGAGAGAGTTAGGGAAGTTTTAATTTTGGGTGACGTTTCACACACTCTTTTTAAAATGGACCAAAACTCTCTCATCCCACCGAATTTTTAAATGAGATTTTTTTACTTGAAAGAGAATTTGAAGGCATCTAATTGATAGAAATTTCTCCACTTTTCGACTTAAAATGAGTGAGTTACGGACGTTTTAATTTTGGGTGACGTTTCACACACTCATTATAAAATGGTCCAAAACTCTCTCGCCCTACCGAATTTTTAAATGGGATTTTTTTCGTTGAAAGAGAATTTGAAGTCCACTAATTTGTTAGAAATTCACCACATTTGGACTTGAAAAGAGAGACTTATGGTGGTTTTAATTTTGGGTGACGTTTCGCACACTCTTTTTAAGACGGACAACAACTCTCTCACCCCAACGATTTTTAAAACAAGATTTTTTCCCCGGAAAGAGAATTTGAAGATTGGTAGAAATTTCACCACTTTTGAACTTAAAGTCAGAGAGTTACACAGGTTTTAATTTTGGATGACGTGTCGCACACTCTTTATAAAACGGACTACAACTCTCTCATCCCAACAAAATTTGAAATGAGATTTCTTTCGCAAGAAAAAGAATCTTAGGACCTCCGATTGGTAGAAATTTCACCACTTTTTGACTTCAAATGAGATAGTTAGGGAAGTTTTAATTTTGGGTGACGTTTCACACACTCTTTTTAAAATGGACCAAAACACTCTCATCCCACCGAATTTTTAAATGAGATTTTTTTACTTGAAAGAGAATTTGAAGACATCTAATTGATAGAAATTTCTCCACTTTTCGACTTTAAATGAGTGAGTTATGGACGTTTTAATTTTGGGTGACGTTTCACACACTCATTATAAAATGGTCCAAAACTCTCTCGCCCTACCGAATTTTTAAATGGGATTTTTTTCGTTGAAAGAGAATTTGAAGTCCACTAATTTGTTAGAAATTTCACCACATTTGGACTTGAAAAGAGAGGCTTATGGTGGTTTTAATTTTGGGTGACGTTTCGCACACTCTTTTTAAGACGGACAACAACTCTCTCACCCCAACGATTTTTAAAACAAGATTTTTTTCCCCGGAAAGAGAATTTGAAGATTGGTAGAAATTTCACCACTATTGAACTTAAAGTCAGAGTTACACAGGTTTTAATTTTGGATGATGTGTCGCACACTCTTTATAAAACGGACTACAACTCTCTCATCCCAACAAAATTTGAAATGAGATTTCTTTCCCAAGAAAAATAATCTTAGGACCTCCGATTGGTAGAAATTTCACCACTTTTTGACTTCAAATGAAAGAGTTAGGGAAGTTTTAATTTTGGGTTACGTTTCACACACTCTTTTTAAAATGGACCAAAACTCTCTCATCCCACCGAATTTTTAAATGAGATTTTTTTACTTGAAAGAGAATTTGAAGGCATCTAATTGATAGAAAGTTCTCCACTTTTCGACTTAAAATGAGTGAGTTATGGACGTTTTAATTTTGGGTGACGTTTCACACACTCATTATAAAATGGTCCAAAACTCTCTCGCCCTACCGAATTTTTAAATGGGATTTTTTTCGTTGAAAGAGAATTTGAAGTCCACTAATTTGTTAGAAATTTCACCACATTTGGACTTGAAAAGAGAGACTTATGGTGGTTTTAATTTTGGGTGACGTTTCGCACACTCTTTTTAAGACGGACAACAACTCTCTCACCCCAACAATTTTTAAAACAAGATTTTTTTCCCCGGAAAGAGAATTTGAAGATTGGTAGAAATTTCACCACTTTTGAACTTAAAGTCAGAGAGTTACACAGGTTTTAATTTTGGATGACGTGTCGCACACTCTTTATAAAACGGACTACAACTCTGTCATCCCAACAAAATTTGAAATGAGATTTCTTTCCCAAGAAAAAGAATCTTAGGACCTCCGATTGGTAGAAATTTCACCACTTTTTGACTTCAAATGAGAGAGTTACGGAAGTTTTAATTTTGGGTGACGTTTAACACACTCTTTTTAAAATGGACCAAAACTCTCTCATCCCACCGAATTTTTAAATGAGATTTTTTTACTTGAAAGAGAATTTGAAGGCATCTAATTGATAGAAAGTTCTCCACTTTTCGACTTAAAATGAGTGAGTTATGGACGTTTTAATTTTGGGTGACGTTTCACACACTCATTATAAAATGGTCCAAAACTCTCTCGCCCTACCGAATTTTTAAATGGGATTTTTTTCGTTGAAAGAGAATTTGAAGTCCACTAATTTGTTAGAAATTCACCACAGTTGGACTTGAAAAGAGAGACTTATGGTGGTTTTAATTTTGGGTGACGTTTCGCACACTCTTTTTAAGAAGGACAACAACTCTCTCACCCCAACGATTTTTAAAACAAGATTTTTTTCCCCGGAAAGAGAATTTGAAGATTGGTAGAAATTTCACCACTTTTGAACTTAAAGTCAGAGAGTTACACAGGTTTTAATTTTGGATGACGTGTCGCACACTCTTTATAAAACGGACTACAACTCTCTCATCCCAACAAAATTTGAAATGAGATTTCTTTCGCAAGAAAAAGAATCTTAGGACCTCCGATTGGTAGAAATTTCACCACTTTTTGACTTCAAATGAGAGAGTTAGGGAAGTTTTAATTTTGGGTGACGTTTCACACACTCTTTTTAAAAAGGACCAAAACTCTCTCATCCCACCGAATTTTTAAATGAGATTTTTTTACTTGAAAGAGAATTTGAAGGCATCTAATTGATAGAAATTTCTCCACTTTTCGACTTAAAATGAGTGAGTTACGGACGTTTTAATTTTGGGTGACGTTTCACACACTCATTATAAAATGGTCCAAAACTCTCTCGCCCTACCGAATTTTTAAATGGGATTTTTTTCGTTGAAAGAGAATTTGAAGTCCACTAATTTGTTAGAAATTCACCACATTTGGACTTGAAAAGAGAGACTTATGGTGGTTTTAATTTTGGGTGACGTTTCGCACACTCTTTTTAAGACGGACAACAACTCTCTCACCCCAACGATTTTTAAAACAAGATTTTTTCCCCGGAAAGAGAATTTGAAGATTGGTAGAAATTTCACCACTTTTGAACTTAAAGTCAGAGAGTTACACAGGTTTTAATTTTGGATGACGTGTCGCACACTCTTTATAAAACGGACTACAACTCTCTCATCCCAACAAAATTTGAAATGAGATTTCTTTCGCAAGAAAAAGAATCTTAGGACCTCCGATTGGTAGAAATTTCACCACTTTTTGACTTCAAATGAGATAGTTAGGGAAGTTTTAATTTTGGGTGACGTTTCACACACTCTTTTTAAAATGGACCAAAACACTCTCATCCCACCGAATTTTTAAATGAGATTTTTTTACTTGAAAGAGAATTTGAAGACATCTAATTGATAGAAATTTCTCCACTTTTCGACTTTAAATGAGTGAGTTATGGACGTTTTAATTTTGGGTGACGTTTCACACACTCATTATAAAATGGTCCAAAACTCTCTCGCCCTACCGAATTTTTAATTGGGATTTTTTTCGTTGAAAGAGAATTTGAAGTCCACTAATTTGTTAGAAATTTCACCACATTTGGACTTGAAAAGAGAGGCTTATGGTGGTTTTAATTTTGGGTGACGTTTCGCACACTCTTTTTAAGACGGACAACAACTCTCTCAACCCAACGATTTTTAAAACAAGATTTTTTTCCCCGGAAAGAGAATTTGAAGATTGGTAGAAATTTCACCACTATTGAACTTAAAGTCAGAGTTACACAGGTTTTAATTTTGGATGATGTGTCGCACACTCTTTATAAAACGGACTACAACTCTCTCATCCCAACAAAATTTGAAATGAGATTTCTTTCCCAAGAAAAATAATCTTAGGACCTCCGATTGGTAGAAATTTCACCACTTTTTGACTTCAAATGAGAGAGTTAGGGAAGTTTTAATTTTGGGTGACGTTTCACACACTCTTTTTAAAATGGACCAAAACTCTCTCATCCCACCGAATTTTTAAATGAGATTTTTTTACATGAAAGAGAATTTGAAGGCATCTAATTGATAGAAATTTCTCCACTTTTCGACTTAAAATGAGTGAGTTACGGACGTTTTAATTTTGGGTGACGTTTCACACACTCATTATAAAATGGTCCAAAACTCTCTCGCCCTACCGAATTTTTAAATGGGATTTTTTTTGTTGAAAGAGAATTTGAAGTCCACTAATTTGTTAGAAATTCACCACATTTGGACTTGAAAAGAGAGACTTATGGTGGTTTTAATTTTGGGTGACGTTTCGCACACTCTTTTTAAGACGGACAACAACTCTCTCACCCCAACGATTTTTAAAACAAGATTTTTTCCCCGGAAAGAGAATTTGAAGATTGGTAGAAATTTCACCACTTTTGAACTTAAAGTCAGAGAGTTACACAGGTTTTAATTTTGGATGACGTGTCGCACACTCTTTATAAAACGGACTACAACTCTCTCATCCCAACAAAATTTGAAATGAGATTTCTTTCGCAAGAAAAAGAATCTTAGGACCTCCGATTGGTAGAAATTTCACCACTTTTTGACTTCAAATGAGAGAGTTAGGGAAGTTTTAATTTTGGGTGACGTTTCACACACTCTTTTTAAAATGGACCAAAACACTCTCATCCCACCGAATTTTTAAATGAGATTTTTTTACTTGAAAGAGAATTTGAAGACATCTAATTGATAGAAATTTCTCCACTTTTCGACTTTAAATGAGTGAGTTATGGACGTTTTAATTTTGGGTGACGTTTCACACACTCATTATAAAATGGTCCAAAACTCTCTCGCCCTACCGAATTTTTAAATGGGATTTTTTTCGTTGAAAGAGAATTTGAAGTCCACTAATTTGTTAGAAATTTCACCACATTTGGACTTGAAAAGAGAGGCTTATGGTGGTTTTAATTTTGGGTGACGTTTCGCACACTCTTTTTAAGACGGACAACAACTCTCTCACCCCAACGATTTTTAAAACAAGATTTTTTGCCCGGAAAGAGAATTTGAAGATTGGTAGAAATTTCACCACTTTTGAACTTAAAGTCAGAGAGTTACACAGGTTTTAATTTTGGATGACGTGTCGCACACTCTTTATAAAACGGACTACAACTCTCTCATCCCAACAAAATTTGAAATGAGATTTCTTTCGCAAGAAAAAGAATCTTAGGACCTCCGATTGGTAGAAATTTCACCACTTTTTGACTTCAAATGAGAGAGTTAGGGAAGTTTTAATTTTGGGTGACGTTTCACACACTCTTTTTAAAATGGACCAAAACTCTCTCATCCCACCGAATTTTTAAATGAGATTTTTTTACTTGAAAGAGAATTTGAAGGCATCTAATTGATAGAAATTTCTCCACTTTTCGACTTAAAATGAGTGAGTTACGGACGTTTTAATTTTGGGTGACGTTTCACACACTCATTATAAAATGGTCCAAAACTCTCTCGCCCTACCGAATTTTTAAATGGGATTTTTTTCGTTGAAAGAGAATTTGAAGTCCACTAATTTGTTAGAAATTCACCACATTTGGACTTGAAAAGAGAGACTTATGGTGGTTTTAATTTTGGGTGACGTTTCGCACACTCTTTTTAAGACGGACAACAACTCTCTCACCCCAACGATTTTTAAAACAAGATTTTTTCCCCGGAAAGAGAATTTGAAGATTGGTAGAAATTTCACCACTTTTGAACTTAAAGTCAGAGAGTTACACAGGTTTTAATTTTGGATGACGTGTCGCACACTCTTTATAAAACGGACTACAACTCTCTCATCCCAACAAAATTTGAAATGAGATTTCTTTCGCAAGAAAAAGAATCTTAGGACCTCCGATTGGTAGAAATTTCACCACTTTTTGACTTCAAATGAGATAGTTAGGGAAGTTTTAATTTTGGGTGACGTTTCACACACTCTTTTTAAAATGGACCAAAACACTCTCATCCCACCGAATTTTTAAATGAGATTTTTTTACTTGAAAGAGAATTTGAAGACATCTAATTGATAGAAATTTCTCCACTTTTCGACTTTAAATGAGTGAGTTATGGACGTTTTAATTTTGGGTGACGTTTCACACACTCATTATAAAATGGTCCAAAACTCTCTCGCCCTACCGAATTTTTAAATGGGATTTTTTTCGTTGAAAGAGAATTTGAAGTCCACTAATTTGTTAGAAATTTCACCACATTTGGACTTGAAAAGAGAGGCTTATGGTGGTTTTAATTTTGGGTGACGTTTCGCACACTCTTTTTAAGACGGACAACAACTCTCTCACCCCAACGATTTTTAAAACAAGATTTTTTTCCCCGGAAAGAGAATTTGAAGATTGGTAGAAATTTCACCACTATTGAACTTAAAGTCAGAGTTACACAGGTTTTAATTTTGGATGATGTGTCGCACACTCTTTATAAAACGGACTACAACTCTCTCATCCCAACAAAATTTGAAATGAGATTTCTTTCCCAAGAAAAATAATCTTAGGACCTCCGATTGGTAGAAATTTCACCACTTTTTGACTTCAAATGAGAGAGTTACGGAAGTTTTAATTTTGGGTGACGTTTAACACACTCTTTTTAAAATGGACCAAAACTCTCTCATCCCACCGAATTTTTAAATGAGATTTTTTTACTTGAAAGAGAATTTGAAGGCATCTAATTGATAGAAAGTTCTCCACTTTTCGACTTAAAATGAGTGAGTTAAGGACGTTTTAATTTTGGGTGACGTTTCACACACTCATTATAAAATGGTCCAAAACTCTCTCGCCCTACCGAATTTTTAAATGGGATTTTTTTCGTTGAAAGAGAATTTGAAGTCCACTAATTTGTTAGAAATTCACCACAGTTGGACTTGAAAAGAGAGACTTATGGTGGTTTTAATTTTGGGTGACGTTTCGCACACTCTTTTTAAGAAGGACAACAACTTGGTAGAAATTTCAACACTATTGAACTTAAAGTCAGAGTTACACAGGTTTTAATTTTGGATGATGTGTCGCACACTCTTTATAAAACGGACTACAACTCTCTCATCCCAACAAAATTTGAAATGAGATTTCTTTCCCAAGAAAAAGAATCTTAGGACCTCCGATTGGTCGAAATTTCACCACTTTTTGACTTCAAATGAGAGAGTTAGGGAAGTTTTAATTTTGGGTTACGTTTCACACACTCTTTTTAAAATGGACCAAAACTCTCTCATCCCACCGAATTTTTAAATGAGATTTTTTTACTTGAAAGAGAATTTGAAGGCATCTAATTGATAGAAATTTCTCCACTTTTCGACTTAAAATGAGTGAGTTACGGACGTTTTAATTTTGGGTGACGTTTCACACACTCATTATAAAATGGTCCAAAACTCTCTCGCCCTACCGAATTTTTAAATGGGATTTTTTTCGTTGAAAGAGAATTTGAAGTCCACTAATTTGTTAGAAATTCACCACAGTTGGACTTGAAAAGAGAGACTTATGGTGGTTTTAATTTTGGGTGACGTTTCGCACACTCTTTTTAAGAAGGACAACAACTCTCTCACCCCAACGATTTTTAAAACAAGATTTTTTTCCCCGGAAAGAGAATTTGAAGATTGGTAGAAATTTCACCACTTTTGAACTTAAAGTCAGAGAGTTACACAGGTTTTAATTTTGGATGACGTGTCGCACACTCTTTATAAAACGGACTACAACTCTCTCATCCCAACAAAATTTGAAATGAGATTTCTTTCGCAAGAAAAAGAATCTTAGGACCTTCGATTGGTAGAAATTTCACCACTTTTTGACTTCAAATGAGAGAGTTACGGAAGTTTTAATTTTGGGTGACGTTTCACACACTCTTTTTAAAATGGGCCAAAACTCTCTCATCCCACCGAATTTTTAAATGAGATTTTTTTACTTGAAAGAGAATTTGAAGGCATCTAATTGATAGAAAGTTCTCCACTTTTCGACTTAAAATGAGTGATTTATGGACGTTTTAATTTTGGGTGACGTTTCACACACTCATTATAAAATGGTCCAAAACTCTCTCGCCCTACCGAATTTTTAAATGGGATTTTTTTCGTTGAAAGAGAATTTGAAGTCCACTAATTTGTTAGAAATTTCACCACATTTGGACTTGAAAAGAGAGACTTATGGTGGTTTTAATTTTGGGTGACGTTTCGCACACTCTTTTTAAGACGGACAACAACTCTCTCACCCCAACGATTTTTAAAACAAGATTTTTTTCCCCGGAAAGAGAATTTGAAGATTGGTAGAAATTTCACCACTTTTGAACTTAAAGTCAGAGAGTTACACAGGTTTTAATTTTGGATGACGTGTCGCACACTCTTTATAAAACGGACTACAACTCTGTCATCCCAACAAAATTTGAAATGAGATTTCTTTCCCAAGAAAAAGAATCTTAGGACCTTCGATTGGTAGAAATTTCACCACTTTTTGACTTCAAATGAGAGAGTTACGGAAGTTTTAATTTTGGGTGACGTTTCACACACTCTTTTTAAAATGTACCAAAACTCGCTCATCCCACCGAATTTTTAAATGAGATTTTTTTACTTGAAAGAGAATTTGAAGGCATTTAATTGATAGAAATTTCTCCACTTTTCGACTTAAAATGAGTGAGTTATGGACGTTTTAATTTTGGGTGACGTTTCACACACTCATTATAAAATGGTCCAAAACTCTCTCGCCCTACCGAATTTTTAAATGGGATTTTTTTCGTTGAAAGAGAATTTGAAGTCCACTAATTTGTTAGAAATTTCACCACAGTTGGACTTGAAAAGAGAGACTTATGGTGGTTTTAATTTTGGGTGACGTTTCGCACACTCTTTTTAAGACGGACAACAACTCTCTCACCCCAACGATTTTTAAAACAAGATTTCTTTCCCCGGAAAGAGAATTTGAAGATTGGTAGAAATTTCACCACTATTGAACTTAAAGTCAGAGTTACACAGGTTTTAATTTTGGATGATGTGTCGCACACTCTTTATAAAACGGACTACAACTCTCTCATCCCAACAAAATTTGAAATGAGATTTCTTTCCCAAGAAAAAGAATCTTAGGACCTCCGATTGGTCGAAATTTCACCACTTTTTGACTTCAAATGAGAGAGTTAGGGAAGTTTTAATTTTGGGTTACGTTTCACACACTCTTTTTAAAATGGACCAAAACTCTCTCATCCCACCGAATTTTTAAATGAGATTTTTTTACTTGAAAGAGAATTTGAAGGCATCTAATTGATAGAAATTTCTCCACTTTTCGACTTAAAATGAGTGAGTTACGGACGTTTTAATTTTGGGTGACGTTTCACACACTCATTATAAAATGGTCCAAAACTCTCTCGCCCTACCGAATTTTTAAATGGGATTTTTTTCGTTGAAAGAGAATTTGAAGTCCACTAATTTGTTAGAAATTCACCACAGTTGGACTTGAAAAGAGAGACTTATGGTGGTTTTAATTTTGGGTGACGTTTCGCACACTCTTTTTAAGAAGGACAACAACTCTCTCACCCCAACGATTTTTAAAACAAGATTTTTTTCCCCGGAAAGAGAATTTGAAGATTGGTAGAAATTTCACCACTTTTGAACTTAAAGTCAGAGAGTTACACAGGTTTTAATTTTGGATGACGTGTCGCACACTCTTTATAAAACGGACTACAACTCTCTCATCCCAACAAAATTTGAAATGAGATTTCTTTCGCAAGAAAAAGAATCTTAGGACCTTCGATTGGTAGAAATTTCACCACTTTTTGACTTCAAATGAGAGAGTTACGGAAGTTTTAATTTTGGGTGACGTTTCACACACTCTTTTTAAAATGGGCCAAAACTCTCTCATCCCACCGACTTTTTAAATGAGATTTTTTTACTTGAAAGAGAATTTGAAGGCATCTAATTGATAGAAAGTTCTCCACTTTTCGACTTAAAATGAGTGATTTATGGACGTTTTAATTTTGGGTGACGTTTCACACACTCATTATAAAATGGTCCAAAACTCTCTCGCCCTACCGAATTTTTAAATGGGATTTTTTTCGTTGAAAGAGAATTTGAAGTCCACTAATTTGTTAGAAATTTCACCACATTTGGACTTGAAAAGAGAGACTTATGGTGGTTTTAATTTTGGGTGACGTTTCGCACACTCTTTTTAAGACGGACAACAACTCTCTCACCCCAACGATTTTTAAAACAAGATTTTTTTCCCCGGAAAGAGAATTTGAAGATTGGTAGAAATTTCACCACTTTTGAACTTAAAGTCAGAGAGTTACACAGGTTTTAATTTTGGATGACGTGTCGCACACTCTTTATAAAACGGACTACAACTCTGTCATCCCAACAAAATTTGAAATGAGATTTCTTTCCCAAGAAAAAGAATCTTAGGACCTCCGATTGGTAGAAATTTCACCACTTTTTGACTTCAAATGAGAGAGTTACGGAAGTTTTAATTTTGGGTGACGTTTCACACACTCTTTTTAAAATGTACCAAAACTCGCTCATCCCACCGAATTTTTAAATGAGATTTTTTTACTTGAAAGAGAATTTGAAGGCATTTAATTGATAGAAATTTCTCCACTTTTCGACTTAAAATGAGTGAGTTATGGACGTTTTAATTTTGGGTGACGTTTCACACACTCATTATAAAATGGTCCAAAACTCTCTCGCCCTACCGAATTTTTAAATGGGATTTTTTTCGTTGAAAGAGAATTTGAAGTCCACTAATTTGTTAGAAATTTCACCACATTTGGACTTAAAAAGAGAGACTTATGGTGGTTTTAATTTTGGGTGACGTTTCGCACACTCTTTTTAAGACGGACAACAACTCTCTCACCCCAACGATTTTTAAAACAAGATTTTTTTCCCCGGAAAGAGAATTTGAAGATTGGTAGAAATTTCACCACTTTTGAACTTAAAGTCAGAGAGTTACACAGGTTTTAATTTTGGATGACGTGTCGCACACTCTTTATAAAACGGACTACAACTCTGTCATCCCAACAAAATTTGAAATGAGATTTCTTTCCCAAGAAAAAGAATCTTAGGACCTCCGATTGGTAGAAATTTCACCACTTTTTGACTTCAAATGAGAGAGTTACGGAAGTTTTAATTTTGGGTGACGTTTAACACACTCTTTTTAAAATGGACCAAAACTCTCTCATCCCACCGAATTTTTAAATGAGATTTTTTTACTTGAAAGAGAATTTGAAGGCATCTAATTGATAGAAAGTTCTCCACTTTTCGACTTAAAATGAGTGAGTTATGGACGTTTTAATTTTGGGTGACGTTTCACACACTCATTATAAAATGGTCCAAAACTCTCTCGCCCTACCGAATTTTTAAATGGGATTTTTTTCGTTGAAAGAGAATTTGAAGTCCACTAATTTGTTAGAAATTCACCACAGTTGGACTTGAAAAGAGAGACTTATGGTGGTTTTAATTTTGGGTGACGTTTCGCACACTCTTTTTAAGAAGGACAACAACTCTCTCACCCCAACGATTTTTAAAACAAGATTTTTTTCCCCGGAAAGAGAATTTGAAGATTGGTAGAAATTTCACCACTTTTGAACTTAAAGTCAGAGAGTTACACAGGTTTTAATTTTGGATGACGTGTCGCACACTCTTTATAAAACGGACTACAACTCTCTCATCCCAACAAAATTTGAAATGAGATTTCTTTCGCAAGAAAAAGAATCTTAGGACCTCCGATTGGTAGAAATTTCACCACTTTTTGACTTCAAATGAGAGAGTTAGGGAAGTTTTAATTTTGGGTGACGTTTAACACACTCTTTTTAAAATGGACCAAAACTCTCTCATCCCACCGAATTTTTAAATGAGATTTTTTTACTTGAAAGAGAATTTGAACGCATCTAATTGATAGAAAGTTCTCCACTTTTCGACTTAAAATGAGTGATTTATGGACGTTTTAATTTTGGGTGACGTTTCACACACTCATTATAAAATGGTCCAAAACTCTCTCGCCCTACCGAATTTTTAAATGGGATTTTTTTCATTGAAAGAGAATTTGAAGTCCACTAATTTGTTAGAAATTTCACCACATTTGGACTTGAAAAGAGAGACTTATGGTGGTTTTAATTTTGGGTGACGTTTCGCACACTCTTTTTAAGACGGACAACAACTCTCTCACCCCAACAATTTTTAAAACAAGATTTTTTTCCCCGGAAAGAGAATTTGAAGATTGGTAGAAATTTCACCACTTTTGAACTTAAAGTCAGAGAGTTACACAGGTTTTAATTTTGGATGACGTGTCGCACACTCTTTATAAAACGGACTACAACTCTCTCATCCCAACAAAATTTGAAATGAGATTTCTTTCCCAAGAAAAAGAATCTTAGGACCTCCGATTGGTAGAAATTTCACCACTTTTTGACTTCAAATGAGAGAGTTACGGAAGTTTTAATTTTGGGTGACGTTTCACACACTCTTTTTAAAATGTACCAAAACTCGCTCATCCCACCGAATTTTTAAATGAGATTTTTTTACTTGAAAGAGAATTTGAAGGCATTTAATTGATAGAAATTTCTCCACTTTTCGACTTAAAATGAGTGAGTTATGGACGTTTTAATTTTGGGTGACGTTTCACACACTCATTATAAAATGGTCCAAAACTCTCTCGCCCTACCGAATTTTTAAATGGGATTTTTTTCGTTGAAAGAGAATTTGAAGTCCACTAATTTGTTAGAAATTTCACCACATTTGGACTTGAAAAGAGAGACTTATGGTGGTTTTAATTTTGGGTGACGTTTCGCACACTCTTTTTAAGACGGACAACAACTCTCTCACCCCAACGATTTTTAAAACAAGATTTTTTTCCCCGGAAAGAGAATTTGAAGATTGGTAGAAATTTCACCACTTTTGAACTTAAAGTCAGAGAGTTACACAGGTTTTAATTTTGGATGACGTGTCGCACACTCTTTATAAAACGGACTACAACTCTGTCATCCCAACAAAATTTGAAATGAGATTTCTTTCCCAAGAAAAAGAATCTTAGGACCTCCGATTGGTAGAAATTTCACCACTTTTTGACTTCAAATGAGAGAGTTACGGAAGTTTTAATTTTGGGTGACGTTTAACACACTCTTTTTAAAATGGACCAAAACTCTCTCATCCCACCGAATTTTTAAATGAGATTTTTTTACTTGAAAGAGAATTTGAAGGCATCTAATTGATAGAAAGTTCTCCACTTTTCGACTTAAAATGAGTGAGTTATGGACGTTTTAATTTTGGGTGACGTTTCACACACTCATTATAAAATGGTCCAAAACTCTCTCGCCCTACCGAATTTTTAAATGGGATTTTTTTCGTTGAAAGAGAATTTGAAGTCCACTAATTTGTTAGAAATTCACCACAGTTGGACTTGAAAAGAGAGACTTATGGTGGTTTTAATTTTGGGTGACGTTTCGCACACTCTTTTTAAGAAGGACAACAACTCTCTCACCCCAACGATTTTTAAAACAAGATTTTTTTCCCCGGAAAGAGAATTTGAAGATTGGTAGAAATTTCACCACTTTTGAACTTAAAGTCAGAGAGTTACACAGGTTTTAATTTTGGATGACGTGTCGCACACTCTTTATAAAACGGACTACAACTCTCTCATCCAAACAAAATTTGAAATGAGATTTCTTTCGCAAGAAAAAGAATCTTAGGACCTCCGATTGGTAGAAATTTCACCACTTTTTGACTTCAAATGAGAGAGTTAGGGAAGTTTTAATTTTGGGTGACGTTTCACACACTCTTTTTAAAATGGACCAAAACTCTCTCATCCCACCGAATTTTTAAATGAGATTTTTTTACTTGAAAGAGAATTTGAAGGCATCTAATTGATAGAAATTTCTCCACTTTTCGACTTAAAATGACTGAGTTACGGACGTTTTAATTTTGGGTGACGTTTCACACACTCATTATAAAATGGTCCAAAACTCTCTCGCCCTACCGAATTTTTAAATGGGATTTTTTTCGTTGAAAGAGAATTTGAAGTCCACTAATTTGTTAGAAATTCACCACATTTGGACTTGAAAAGAGAGACTTATGGTGGTTTTAATTTTGGGTGACGTTTCGCACACTCTTTTTAAGACGGACAACAACTCTCTCACCCCAACGATTTTTAAAACAAGATTTTTTCCCCGGAAAGAGAATTTGAAGATTGGTAGAAATTTCACCACTTTTGAACTTAAAGTCAGAGAGTTACACAGGTTTTAATTTTGGATGACGTGTCGCACACTCTTTATAAAACGGACTACAACTCTCTCATCCCAACAAAATTTGAAATGAGATTTCTTTCGCAAGAAAAAGAATCTTAGGACCTCCGATTGGTAGAAATTTCACCACTTTTTGACTTCAAATGAGAGAGTTAGGGAAGTTTTAATTTTGGGTGACGTTTCACACACTCTTTTTAAAATGGACCAAAACTCTCTCATCCCACCGAATTTTTAAATGAGATTTTTTTACTTGAAAGAGAATTTGAAGACATCTAATTGATAGAAATTTCTCCACTTTTCGACTTTAAATGAGTGAGTTATGGACGTTTTAATTTTGGGTGACGTTTCACACACTCATTATAAAATGGTCCAAAACTCTCTCGCCCTACCGAATTTTTAAATGGGATTTTTTTCGTTGAAAGAGAATTTGAAGTCCACTAATTTGTTAGAAATTTCACCACATTTGGACTTGAAAAGAGAGACTTATGATGGTTTTAATTTTGGGTGACGTTTCGCACACTCTTTTTAAGACGGACAACAACTCTCTCACCCCAACGATTTTTAAAACAAGATTTTTTTCCCCGGAAATAGAATTTGAAGATTGGTAGAAATTTCACCACTATTGAACTTAAAGTCAGAGTTACACAGGTTTTAATTTTGGATGATGTGTCGCACACTCTTTATAAAACGGACTACAACTCTCTCATCCCAACAAAATTTGAAATGAGATTTCTTTCCCAAGAAAAAGAATCTTAGGACCTCCGATTGGTAGAAATTTCACCACTTTTTGACTTCAAATGAGAGAGTTACGGAAGTTTTAATTTTGGGTGACGTTTCACACACTCTTTTTAAATGGACCAAAACTCTCTCATCCCACCGAATTTTCAAATGAGATTTTTTTACTTGAAAGAGAATTTGAAGGCATCTAATTGATAGAAAGTTCTCCACTTTTCGACTTAAAATGAGTGAGTTATGGACGTTTTAATTTTGGGTGACGTTTCACACACTCATTATAAAACGGTCCAAAACTCTCTCGCCCTACCGAATTTTTAAATGTGATTTTTTTCGTTGAAAGAGAATTTGAAGTCCACTAATTTGTTAGAAATTCACCACATTTGGACTTGAAAAGAGAGACTTATGGTGGTTTTAATTTTGGGTGACGTTTCACACACTCTTTTTAAGACGGACAACAACTCTCTCACCCCAACGATTTTTAAAACAAGATTTTTTTCCCCGGAAAGAGAATTTGAAGATTGGTAGAAATTTCACCACTTTTGAACTTAAAGTCAGAGAGTTACACAGGTTTTAATTTTGGATGACGTGTCGCACACTCTTTATAAAACGGACTACAACTCTGTCATCCCAACAAAATTTGAAATGAGATTTCTTTCCCAAGAAAAAGAATCTTAGGACCTCCGATTGGTAGAAATTTCACCACTTTTTGACTTCAAATGAGAGAGTTACGGAAGTTTTAATTTTGGGTGACGTTTAACACACTCTTTTTAAAATGGACCAAAACTCTCTCATCCCACCGAATTTTTAAATGAGATTTTTTTACTTGAAAGAGAATTTGAAGGCATCTAATTGATAGAAAGTTCTCCACTTTTCGACTTAAAATGAGTGAGTTATGGACGTTTTAATTTTGGGTGACGTTTCACACACTCATTATAAAACGGTCCAAAACTCTCTCGCCCTACCGAATTTTTAAATGTGATTTTTTTCGTTGAAAGAGAATTTGAAGTCCACTAATTTGTTAGAAATTCACCACATTTGGACTTGAAAAGAGAGACTTATGGTGGTTTTAATTTTGGGTGACGTTTCACACACTCTTTTTAAGACGGACAACAACTCTCTCACCCCAACGATTTTTAAAACAAGATTTTTTTCCCCGGAAAGAGAATTTGAAGATTGGTAGAAATTTCACCACTTTTGAACTTAA
The DNA here is from genome assembly GCF_043159265.1 of Tasmannia lanceolata. Taxonomy (NCBI): domain Eukaryota; kingdom Viridiplantae; phylum Streptophyta; class Magnoliopsida; order Canellales; family Winteraceae; genus Tasmannia; species Tasmannia lanceolata. The sequence goes on along the minus strand of NW_027518713.1, from coordinate 2,255,335 downwards.
AGTCAGAGAGTTACACAGGTTTTAATTTTGGATGACGTGTCGCACACTCTTTATAAAACGGACTACAACTCTGTCATCCCAACAAAATTTGAAATGAGATTTCTTTCCCAAGAAAAAGAATCTTAGGACCTCCGATTGGTAGAAATTTCACCACTTTTTGACTTCAAATGAGAGAGTTACGGAAGTTTTAATTTTGGGTGACGTTTAACACACTCTTTTTAAAATGGACCAAAACTCTCTCATCCCACCGAATTTTTAAATGAGATTTTTTTACTTGAAAGAGAATTTGAAGGCATCTAATTGATAGAAAGTTCTCCACTTTTCGACTTAAAATGAGTGAGTTATGGACGTTTTAATTTTGGGTGACGTTTCACACACTCATTATAAAACGGTCCAAAACTCTCTCGCCCTACCGAATTTTTAAATGGGATTTTTTTCGTTGAAAGAGAATTTGAAGTCCACTAATTTGTTAGAAATTCACCACAGTTGGACTTGAAAAGAGAGACTTATGGTGGTTTTAATTTTGGGTGACGTTTCGCACACTCTTTTTAAGACGGACAACAACTCTCTCACCCCAACGATTTTTAAAACAAGATTTTTTTCCCCGGAAAGAGAATTTGAAGATTGGTAGAAATTTCACCACTTTTGAACTTAAAGTCAGAGAGTTACACAGGTTTTAATTTTGGATGACGTGTCGCACACTCTTTATAAAACGGACTACAACTCTGTCATCCCAACAAAATTTGAAATGAGATTTCTTTCCCAAGAAAAAGAATCTTAGGACCTCCGATTGGTAGAAATTTCACCACTTTTTGACTTCAAATGAGAGAGTTACGGAAGTTTTAATTTTGGGTGACGTTTAACACACTCTTTTTAAAATGGACCAAAACTCTCTCATCCCACCGAATTTTTAAATGAGATTTTTTTACTTGAAAGAGAATTTGAAGGCATCTAATTGATAGAAAGTTCTCCACTTTTCGACTTAAAATGAGTGAGTTATGGACGTTTTAATTTTGGGTGACGTTTCACACACTCATTATAAAATGGTCCAAAACTCTCTCGCCCTACCGAATTTTTAAATGGGATTTTTTTCGTTGAAAGAGAATTTGAAGTCCACTAATTTGTTAGAAATTCACCACAGTTGGACTTGAAAAGAGAGACTTATGGTGGTTTTAATTTTGGGTGACGTTTCGCACACTCTTTTTAAGAAGGACAACAACTCTCTCACCCCAACGATTTTTAAAACAAGATTTTTTTCCCCGGAAAGAGAATTTGAAGATTGGTAGAAATTTCACCACTTTTGAACTTAAAGTCAGAGAGTTACACAGGTTTTAATTTTAGATGACGTGTCGCACACTCTTTATAAAACGGACTACAACTCTGTCATCCCAACAAAATTTGAAATGAGATTTCTTTCCCAAGAAAAAGAATCTTAGGACCTCCGAATGGTAGAAATTTCACCACTTTTTGACTTCAAATGAGAGAGTTACGGAAGTTTTAATTTTGGGTGACGTTTCACACACTCTTTTTAAAATGGGCCAAAACTCTCTCATCCCACCGAATTTTTAAATGAGATTTTTTTACTTGAAAGAGAATTTGAAGGCATCTAATTGATAGAAAGTTCTCCACTTTTCGACTTAAAATGAGTGAGTTATGGACGTTTTAATTTTGGGTGACGTTTCACACACTCATTATAAAATGGTCCAAAACTCTCTCGCCCTACCGAATTTTTAAATGGGATTTTTTTCGTTGAAAGAGAATTTGAAGTCCACTAATTTGTTAGAAATTTCACCACATTTGGACTTGAAAAGAGAGACTTATGGTGGTTTTAATTTTGGGTGACGTTTCGCACACTCTTTTTAAGACGGACAACAACTCTCTCACCCCAACAATTTTTAAAACAAGATTTTTTTCCCCGGAAAGAGAATTTGAAGATTGGTAGAAATTTCACCACTTTTGAACTTAAAGTCAGAGAGTTACACAGGTTTTAATTTTGGATGACGTGTCGCACACTCTTTATAAAACGGACTACAACTCTGTCATCCCAACAAAATTTGAAATGAGATTTCTTTCCCAAGAAAAAGAATCTTAGGACCTCCGATTGGTAGAAATTTCACCACTTTTTGACTTCAAATGAGGGAGTTACGGAAGTTTTAATTTTGGGTGACGTTTCACACACTCTTTTTAAAATGGGCCAAAACTCTCTCATCCCACCGAATTTTTAAATGAGATTTTTTTACTTGAAAGAGAATTTGAAGGCATCTAATTGATAGAAAGTTCTCCACTTTTCGACTTAAAATGAGTGAGTTATGGACGTTTTAATTTTGGGTGACGTTTCACACACTCATTATAAAATGGTCCAAAACTCTCTCGCCCAACCGAATTTTTAAATGGGATTTTTTTCGTTGAAAGAGAATTTGAAGTCCACTAATTTGTTAGAAATTTCACCACATTTGGACTTGAAAAGAGAGACTTATGGTGGTTTTAATTTTGGGTGACGTTTCGCACACTCTTTTTAAGACGGACAACAACTCTCTCACCCCAACAATTTTTAAAACAAGATTTTTTTCCCCGGAAAGAGAATTTGAAGATTGGTAGAAATTTCACCACTTTTGAACTTAAAGTCAGAGAGTTACATAGGTTTTAATTTTGGATGACGTGTCGCACACTCTTTATAAAACGGACTACAACTCTGTCATCCCAACAAAATTTGAAATGAGATTTCTTTCACAAGAAAAAGAATCTTAGGACCTCCGATTGGTAGAAATTTCACCACTTTTTGACTTCAAATGAGAGAGTTACGGAAGTTTTAATTTTGGGTGACGTTTCACACACTCTTTTTAAAATGTACCAAAACTCGCTCATCCCACCGAATTTTTAAATGAGATTTTTTTACTTGAAAGAGAATTTGAAGGCATTTAATTGATAGAAATTTCTCCACTTTTCGACTTAAAATGAGTGAGTTATGGACGTTTTAATTTTGGGTGACGTTTCACACACTCATTATAAAATGGTCCAAAACTCTCTCGCCCTACCGAAATTTTAAATGGGATTTTTTTCGTTGAAAGAGAATTTGAAGTCCACTAATTTGTTAGAAATTTCACCACATTTGGACTTGAAAAGAGAGACTTATGGTGGTTTTAATTTTGGGTGACGTTTCGCACACTCTTTTTAAGACGGACAACAACTCTCTCACCCCAACGATTTTTAAAACAAGATTTTTTTCCCCGGAAAGAGAATTTGAAGATTGGTAGAAATTTCACCACTTTTGAACTTAAAGTCAGAGAGTTACACAGGTTTTAATTTTGGATGACGTGTCGCACACTCTTTATAAAACGGACTACAACTCTGTCATCCCAAAAAAATTTGAAATGAGATTTCTTTCCCAAGAAAAAGAATCTTAGGACCTCCGATTGGTAGAAATTTCACCACTTTTTGACTTCAAATGAGAGAGTTACGGAAGTTTTAATTTTGGGTGACGTTTAACACACTCTTTTTAAAATGGACCAAAACTCTCTCATCCCACCGAATTTTTAAATGAGATTTTTTTACTTGAAAGAGAATTTGAAGGCATCTAATTGATAGAAATTTCTCCACTTTTCGACTTAAAATGAGTGAGTTATGGACGTTTTAATTTTGGGTGACATTTCACACACTCATTATAAAATGGTCCAAAACTCTCTCGCCCTATCGAATTTTTAAATGGGATTTTTTTCGTTGAAAGAGAATTTGAAGTCCACTAATTTGTTAGAAATTCACCACAGTTGGACTTGAAAAGAGAGACTTATGGTGGTTTTAATTTTGGGTGACGTTTCGCACACTCTTTTTAAGAAGGACAACAACTCTCTCACCCCAACGATTTTTAAAACAAGATTTTTTTCCCCGGAAAGAGAATTTGAAGATTGGTAGAAATTTCACCACTTTTGAACTTAAAGTCAGAGAGTTACACAGGTTTTAATTTTGGATGACGTGTCGCACACTCTTTATAAAACGGACTACAACTCTCTCATCCCAACAAAATTTGAAATGAGATTTCTTTCGCAAGAAAAAGAATCTTAGGACCTCCGATTGGTAGAAATTTCACCACTTTTTGACTTCAAATGAGAGAGTTAGGGAAGTTTTAATTTTGGGTGACGTTTCACACACTCTTTTTAAAATGGACCAAAACTCTCTCATCCCACCGAATTTTTAAATGAGATTTTTTTACTTGAAAGAGAATTTGAAGACATCTAATTGATAGAAATTTCTCCACTTTTCGACTTGAAATGAGTGAGTTATGGACGTTTTAATTTTGGGTGACGTTTCACACACTCATTATAAAATGGTCCAAAACTCTCTCGCCCTACCGAATTTTTAAATGGGATTTTTTTCGTTGAAAGAGAATTTGAAGTCCACTAATTTGTTAGAAATTTCACCACATTTGGACTTGAAAAGAGAGACTTATGGTGGTTTTAATTTTGGGTGACGTTTCGCACACTCTTTTTAAGACGGGCAACAACTCTCTCACCCCAACGATTTTTAAAACAAGATTTTTTTCCCCGGAAAGAGAATTTGAAGATTGGTAGAAATTTCACCACTATTGAACTTAAAGTCAGAGTTACACAGGTTTTAATTTTGGATGATGTGTCGCACACTCTTTATAAAACGGACTACAACTCTCTCATCCCAACAAAATTTGAAATGAGATTTCTTTCCCAAGAAAAAGAATCTTAGGACCTCCGATTGGTAGAAATTTCACCACTTTTTGACTTCAAATGAGAGAGTTACGGAAGTTTTAATTTTGGGTGACGTTTCACACACTCTTTTTAAAATGGACCAAAACTCTCTCATCCCACCGAATTTTCAAATGAGATTTTTTTACTTGAAAGAGAATTTGAAGGCATCTAATTGATAGAAATTTCTCCACTTTTTGACTTAAAATGAGTGAGTTATGGACGTTTTAATTTTGGGTGACGTTTCACACACTCATTATAAAACGGTCCAAAACTCTCTCGCCCTACCGAATTTTTAAATGTGATTTTTTTCGTTGAAAGAGAATTTGAAGTCCACTAATTTGTTAGAAATTTCACCACATTTGGACTTGAAAAGAGAGACTTATGGTGGTTTTAATTTTGGGTGACGTTTCGCACACTCTTTTTAAGACGGACAACAACTCTCTCACCCAAACAATTTTTAAAACAAGATTTTTTTCCCCGGAAAGAGAATTTGAAGATTGGTAGAAATTTCACCACTTTTGAACTTAAAGTCAGAGAGTTACACAGGTTTTAATTTTGGATGACGTGTCGCACACTCTTTATAAAACGGACTACAACTCTGTCATCCCAACAAAATTTGAAATGAGATTTCTTTCCCAAGAAAAAGAATCTTAGGACCTCCGATTGGTAGAAATTTCACCACTTTTTGACTTCAAATGAGAGAGTTACGGAAGTTTTAATTTTGGGTGACGTTTCACACACTCTTTTTAAAATGGACCAAAACTCGCTCATCCCACCGAATTTTTAAATGAGATTTTTTTACTTGAAAGAGAATTTGAAGGCATTTAATTGATAGAAATTTCTCCACTTTTCGACTTAAAATGAGTGAGTTATGGACGTTTTAATTTTGGGTGACGTTTCACACACTCATTATAAAATGGTCGAAAACTCTCTCGCCCTACCGAATTTTTAAATGGGATTTTTTTCGTTGAAAGAGAATTTGAAGTCCACTAATTTGTTAGAAATTCACCACATTTGGACTTGAAAAGAGAGACTTATGGTGGTTTTAATTTTGGGTGACGTTTCGCACACTCTTTTTAAGACGGACAACAACTCTCTCACCCCAACGATTTTTAAAACAAGATTTTTTTCCCCGGAAAGAGAATTTGAAGATTGGTAGAAATTTCACCACTTTTGAACTTAAAGTCAGAGAGTTACACAGGTTTTAATTTTGGATGACGTGTCGCACACTCTTTATAAAACGGACTACAACTCTCTCATCCCAACAAAATTTGAAATGAGATTTCTTTCGCAAGAAAAAGAATCTTAGGACCTCCGATTGGTAGAAATTTCACCACTTTTTGACTTCAAATGAGAGAGTTACGGAAGTTTTAATTTTGGGTGACGTTTCACACACTCTTTTTAAAATGGACCAAAACTCTCTCATCCCACCGAATTTTTAAATGAGATTTTTTTACTTGAAAGAGAATTTGAAGGCATCTAATTGATAGAAATTTCTCCACTTTTCGACTTAAAATGAGTGAGTTACGGACGTTTTAATTTTGGGTGACGTTTCACACACTCATTATAAAATGGTCCAAAACTCTCTCGCCCTACCGAATTTTTAAATGGGATTTTTTTCGTTGAAAGAGAATTTGAAGTCCACTAATTTGTTAGAAATTTCACCACATTTGGACTTGAAAAGAGAGACTTATGGTGGTTTTAATTTTGGGTGACGTTTCGCACACTCTTTTTAAGACGGACAACAACTCTCTCACCCCAACGATTTTTAAAACAAGATTTTTTTCCCCGGAAAGAGAATTTGAAGATTGGTAGAAATTTCACCACTTTTGAACTTAAAGTCAGAGAGTTACACAGGTTTTAATTTTGGATGACGTGTCGCACACTCTATATAAAACGGACTACAACTCTGTCATCCCAAAAAAATTTGAAATGAGATTTCTTTCCCAAGAAAAAGAATCTTAGGACCTCCGATTGGTAGAAATTTCACCACTTTTTGACTTCAAATGAGAGAGTTACAGAAGTTTTAATTTTGGGTGACGTTTAACACACTCTTTTTAAAATGGACCAAAACTCTCTCATCCCACCGAATTTTTAAATGAGATTTTTTTACTTGAAAGAGAATTTGAAGGCATCTAATTGATAGAAAGTTCTCCACTTTTCGACTTAAAATGAGTGAGTTATGGACGTTTTAATTTTGGGTGACGTTTCACACACTCATTATAAAATGGTCCAAAACTCTCTCGCCCTACCGAATTTTTAAATGGGATTTTTTTCGTTGAAAGAGAATTTGAAGTCCACTAATTTGTTAGAAATTCACCACAGTTGGACTTGAAAAGAGAGACTTATGGTGGTTTTAATTTTGGGTGACGTTTCGCACACTCTTTTTAAGAAGGACAACAACTCTCTCACCCCAACGATTTTTAAAACAAGATTTTTTTCCCCGGAAAGAGAATTTGAAGATTGGTAGAAATTTCAACACTATTGAACTTAAAGTCAGAGTTACACAGGTTTTAATTTTGGATGATGTGTCGCACACTCTTTATAAAACGGACTACAACTCTCTCATCCCAACAAAATTTGAAATGAGATTTCTTTCCCAAGAAAAAGAATCTTAGGACCTCCGATTGGTAGAAATTTCACCACTTTTTGACTTCAAATGAGAGAGTTACGGAAGTTTTAATTTTGGGTGACGTTTCACACACTCTTTTTAAAATGGACCAAAACTCGCTCATCCCACCGAATTTTTAAATGAGATTTTTTTACTTGAAAGAGAATTTGAAGGCATTTAATTGGTAGAAATTTCTCCACTTTTCGACTTTAAATGAGTGAGTTATGGACGTTTTAATTTTGGGTGACGTTTCACACACTCATTATAAAATGGTCGAAAACTCTCTCGCCCTACCGAATTTTTAAATGGGATTTTTTTCGTTGAAAGAGAATTTGAAGTCCACTAATTTGTTAGAAATTCACCACATTTGGACTTGAAAAGAGAGACTTATGGTGGTTTTAATTTTGGGTGACGTTTCGCACACTCTTTTTAAGACGGACAACAACTCTCTCACCCCAACGATTTTTAAAACAAGATTTTTTTCCCCGGAAAGAGAATTTGAAGATTGGTAGAAATTTCACCACTTTTGAACTTAAAGTCAGAGAGTTACACAGGTTTTAATTTTGGATGACGTGTCGCACACTCTTTATAAAACGGACTACAACTCTCTCATCCCAACAAAATTTGAAATGAGATTTCTTTCGCAAGAAAAAGAATCTTAGGACCTCCGATTGGTAGAAATTTCACCACTTTTTGACTTCAAATGAGAGAGTTACGGAAGTTTTAATTTTGGGTGACGTTTCACACACTCTTTTTAAAATGGACCAAAACTCTCTCATCCCACCGAATTTTTAAATGAGATTTTTTTACTTGAAAGAGAATTTGAAGGCATCTAATTGATAGAAATTTCTCCACTTTTCGACTTAAAATGAGTGAGTTACGGACGTTTTAATTTTGGGTGACGTTTCACACACTCATTATAAAATGGTCCAAAACTCTCTCGCCCTACCGAATTTTTAAATGGGATTTTTTTCGTTGAAAGAGAATTTGAAGTCCACTAATTTGTTAGAAATTTCACCACATTTGGACTTGAAAAGAGAGACTTATGGTGGTTTTAATTTTGGGTGACGTTTCGCACACTCTTTTTAAGACGGACAACAACTCTCTCACCCCAACGATTTTTAAAACAAGATTTTTTTCCCCGGAAAGAGAATTTGAAGATTGGTAGAAATTTCACCACTTTTGAACTTAAAGTCAGAGAGTTACACAGGTTTTAATTTTGGATGACGTGTCGCACACTCTTTATAAAACGGACTACAACTCTGTCATCCCAAAAAAATTTGAAATGAGATTTCTTTCCCAAGAAAAAGAATCTTAGGACCTCCGATTGGTAGAAATTTCACCACTTTTTGACTTCAAATGAGAGAGTTACGGAAGTTTTAATTTTGGGTGACGTTTAACACACTCTTTTTAAAATGGACCAAAACTCTCTCATCCCACCGAATTTTTAAATGAGATTTTTTTACTTGAAAGAGAATTTGAAGGCATCTAATTGATAGAAAGTTCTCCACTTTTCGACTTAAAATGAGTGAGTTATGGACGTTTTAATTTTGGGTGACGTTTCACACACTCATTATAAAATGGTCCAAAACTCTCTCGCCCTACCGAATTTTTAAATGGGATTTTTTTCTTTAAAAGAGAATTTGAAGTCCACTAATTTGTTAGAAATTCACCACAGTTGGACTTGAAAAGAGAGACTTATGGTGGTTTTAATTTTGGGTGACGTTTCGCACACTCTTTTTAAGAAGGACAACAACTTGGTAGAAATTTCAACACTATTGAACTTAAAGTCAGAGTTACACAGGTTTTAATTTTGGATGATGTGTCGCACACTCTTTATAAAACGGACTACAACTCTCTCATCCCAACAAAATTTGAAATGAGATTTCTTTCGCAAGAAAAAGAATCTTAGGACCTCCGATTGGTAGAAATTTCACCACTTTTTGACTTCAAATGAGAGAGTTACGGAAGTTTTAATTTTGGGTGACGTTTCACACACTCTTTTTAAAATGGACCAAAACTCGCTCATCCCACCGAATTTTTAAATGAGATTTTTTTACTTGAAAGAGAATTTGAAGGCAAATAATTGATAGAAATTTCTCCACTTTTCGACTTAAAATGAGTGAGTTACGGACGTTTTAATTTTGGGTGACGTTTCACACACTCATTATAAAATGGTCCAAAACTCTCTCGCCCTACCGAATTTTTAAATGGGATTTTTTTCGTTGAAAGAGAATTTGAAGTCCACTAATTTGTTAGAAATTCACCACATTTGGACTTGAAAAGAGAGACTTATGGTGGTTTTAATTTTGGGTGACGTTTCGCACACTCTTTTTAAGAAGGACAACAACTCTCTCACCCCAACGATTTTTAAAACAAGATTTTTTTCCCCGGAAAGAGAATTTGAAGATTGGTAGAAATTTCAACACTATTGAACTTAAAGTCAGAGTTACACAGGTTTTAATTTTGGATGATGTGTCGCACACTCTTTATAAAACGGACTACAACTCTCTCATCCCAACAAAATTTGAAATGAGATTTCTTTCCCAAGAAAAAGAATCTTAGGACCTCCGATTGGTAGAAATTTCACCACTTTTTGACTTCAAATGAGAGAGTTACGGAAGTTTTAATTTTGGGTGACGTTTCACACACTCTTTTTAAAATGGACCAAAACTCGCTCATCCCACCGAATTTTTAAATGAGATTTTTTTACTTGAAAGAGAATTTGAAGGCATTTAATTGATAGAAATTTCTCCACTTTTCGACTTAAAATGAGTGAGTTATGGACGTTTTAATTTTGGGTGACGTTTCACACACTCATTATAAAATGGTCGAAAACTCTCTCGCCCTACCGAATTTTTAAATGGGATTTTTTTCGTTGAAAGAGAATTTGAAGTCCACTAATTTGTTAGAAATTCACCACATTTGGACTTGAAAAGAGAGACTTATGGTGGTTTTAATTTTGGGTGACGTTTCGCACACTCTTTTTAAGACGGACAACAACTCTCTCACCCCAACGATTTTTAAAACAAGATTTTTTTCCCCGGAAAGAGAATTTGAAGATTGGTAGAAATTTCACCACTTTTGAACTTAAAGTCAGAGAGTTACACAGGTTTTAATTTTGGATGACGTGTCGCACACTCTTTATAAAACGGACTACAACTCTCTCATCCCAACAAAATTTGAAATGAGATTTCTTTCGCAAGAAAAAGAATCTTAGGACCTCCGATTGGTAGAAATTTCACCACTTTTTGACTTCAAATGAGAGAGTTACGGAAGTTTTAATTTTGGGTGACGTTTCACACACTCTTTTTAAAATGGACCAAAACTCTCTCATCCCACCGAATTTTTAAATGAGATTTTTTTACTTGAAAGAGAATTTGAAGGCATCTAATTGATAGAAATTTCTCCACTTTTCGACTTAAAATGAGTGAGTTACGGACGTTTTAATTTTGGGTGACGTTTCACACACTCATTATAAAATGGTCCAAAACTCTCTCGCCCTACCGAATTTTTAAATGGGATTTTTTTCGTTGAAAGAGAATTTGAAGTCCACTAATTTGTTAGAAATTTCACCACATTTGGACTTGAAAAGAGAGACTTATGGTGGTTTTAATTTTGGGTGACGTTTCGCACACTCTTTTTAAGACGGACAACAACTCTCTCACCCCAACGATTTTTAAAACAAGATTTTTTTCCCCGGAAAGAGAATTTGAAGATTGGTAGAAATTTCACCACTTTTGAACTTAAAGTCAGAGAGTTACACAGGTTTTAATTTTGGATGACGTGTCGCACACTCTTTATAAAACGGACTACAACTCTGTCATCCCAAAAAAATTTGAAATGAGATTTCTTTCCCAAGAAAAAGAATCTTAGGACCTCCGATTGGTAGAAATTTCACCACTTTTTGACTTCAAATGAGAGAGTTACGGAAGTTTTAATTTTGGGTGACGTTTAACACACTCTTTTTAAAATGGACCAAAACTCTCTCATCCCACCGAATTTTTAAATGAGATTTTTTTACTTGAAAGAGAATTTGAAGGCATCTAATTGATAGAAAGTTCTCCACTTTTCGACTTAAAATGAGTGAGTTATGGACGTTTTAATTTTGGGTGACGTTTCACACACTCATTATAAAATGGTCCAAAACTCTCTCGCCCTACCGAATTTTTAAATGGGATTTTTTTCTTTAAAAGAGAATTTGAAGTCCACTAATTTGTTAGAAATTCACCACAGTTGGACTTGAAAAGAGAGACTTATGGTGGTTTTAATTTTGGGTGACGTTTCGCACACTCTTTTTAAGAAGGACAACAACTTGGTAGAAATTTCAACACTATTGAACTTAAAGTCAGAGTTACACAGGTTTTAATTTTGGATGATGTGTCGCACACTCTTTATAAAACGGACTACAACTCTCTCATCCCAACAAAATTTGAAATGAGATTTCTTTCGCAAGAAAAAGAATCTTAGGACCTCCGATTGGTAGAAATTTCACCACTTTTTGACTTCAAATGAGAGAGTTACGGAAGTTTTAATTTTGGGTGACGTTTCACACACTCTTTTTAAAATGGACCAAAACTCGCTCATCCCACCGAATTTTTAAATGAGATTTTTTTACTTGAAAGAGAATTTGAAGGCAAATAATTGATAGAAATTTCTCCACTTTTCGACTTAAAATGAGTGAGTTACGGACGTTTTAATTTTGGGTGACGTTTCACACACTCATTATAAAATGGTCCAAAACTCTCTCGCCCTACCGAATTTTTAAATGGGATTTTTTTCGTTGAAAGAGAATTTGAAGTCCACTAATTTGTTAGAAATTCACCACATTTGGACTTGAAAAGAGAGACTTATGGTGGTTTTAATTTTGGGTGACGTTTCGCACACTCTTTTTAAGAAGGACAACAACTCTCTCACCCCAACGATTTTTAAAACAAGATTTTTTTCCCCGGAAAGAGAATTTGAAGATTGGTAGAAATTTCAACACTATTGAACTTAAAGTCAGAGTTACACAGGTTTTAATTTTGGATGATGTGTCGCACACTCTTTATAAAACGGACTACAACTCTCTCATCCCAACAAAATTTGAAATGAGATTTCTTTCCCAAGAAAAAGAATCTTAGGACCTCCGATTGGTAGAAATTTCACCACTTTTTGACTTCAAATGAGAGAGTTACGGAAGTTTTAATTTTGGGTGACGTTTCACACACTCTTTTTAAAATGGACCAAAACTCGCTCATCCCACCGAATTTTTAAATGAGATTTTTTTACTTGAAAGAGAATTTGAAGGCATTTAATTGATAGAAATTTCTCCACTTTTCGACTTAAAATGAGTGAGTTATGGACGTTTTAATTTTGGGTGACGTTTCACACACTCATTATAAAATGGTCGAAAACTCTCTCGCCCTACCGAATTTTTAAATGGGATTTTTTTCGTTGAAAGAGAATTTGAAGTCCACTAATTTGTTAGAAATTCACCACATTTGGACTTGAAAAGAGAGACTTATGGTGGTTTTAATTTTGGGTGACGTTTCGCACACTCTTTTTAAGACGGACAACAACTCTCTCACCCCAACGATTTTTAAAACAAGATTTTTTTCCCCGGAAAGAGAATTTGAAGATTGGTAGAAATTTCACCACTTTTGAACTTAAAGTCAGAGAGTTACACAGGTTTTAATTTTGGATGACGTGTCGCACACTCTTTATAAAACGGACTACAACTCTCTCATCCCAACAAAATTTGAAATGAGATTTCTTTCGCAAGAAAAAGAATCTTAGGACCTCCGATTGGTAGAAATTTCACCACTTTTTGACTTCAAATGAGAGAGTTACGGAAGTTTTAATTTTGGGTGACGTTTCACACACTCTTTTTAAAATGGACCAAAACTCTCTCATCCCACCGAATTTTTAAATGAGATTTTTTTACTTGAAAGAGAATTTGAAGGCATCTAATTGATAGAAATTTCTCCACTTTTCGACTTAAAATGAGTGAGTTACGGACGTTTTAATTTTGGGTGACGTTTCACACACTCATTATAAAATGGTCCAAAACTCTCTCGCCCTACCGAATTTTTAAATGGGATTTTTTTCGTTGAAAGAGAATTTGAAGTCCACTAATTTGTTAGAAATTTCACCACATTTGGACTTGAAAAGAGAGACTTATGGTGGTTTTAATTTTGGGTGACGTTTCGCACACTCTTTTTAAGACGGACAACAACTCTCTCACCCCAACGATTTTTAAAACAAGATTTTTTTCCCCGGAAAGAGAATTTGAAGATTGGTAGAAATTTCACCACTTTTGAACTTAAAGTCAGAGAGTTACACAGGTTTTAATTTTGGATGACGTGTCGCACACTCTTTATAAAACGGACTACAACTCTGTCATCCCAAAAAAATTTGAAATGAGATTTCTTTCCCAAGAAAAAGAATCTTAGGACCTCCGATTGGTAGAAATTTCACCACTTTTTGACTTCAAATGAGAGAGTTACGGAAGTTTTAATTTTGGGTGACGTTTAACACACTCTTTTTAAAATGGACCAAAACTCTCTCATCCCACCGAATTTTTAAATGAGATTTTTTTACTTGAAAGAGAATTTGAAGGCATCTAATTGATAGAAAGTTCTCCACTTTTCGACTTAAAATGAGTGAGTTATGGACGTTTTAATTTTGGGTGACGTTTCACACACTCATTATAAAATGGTCCAAAACTCTCTCGCCCTACCGAATTTTTAAATGGGATTTTTTTCTTTAAAAGAGAATTTGAAGTCCACTAATTTGTTAGAAATTCACCACAGTTGGACTTGAAAAGAGAGACTTATGGTGGTTTTAATTTTGGGTGACGTTTCGCACACTCTTTTTAAGAAGGACAACAACTTGGTAGAAATTTCAACACTATTGAACTTAAAGTCAGAGTTACACAGGTTTTAATTTTGGATGATGTGTCGCACACTCTTTATAAAACGGACTACAACTCTCTCATCCCAACAAAATTTGAAATGAGATTTCTTTCGCAAGAAAAAGAATCTTAGGACCTCCGATTGGTAGAAATTTCACCACTTTTTGACTTCAAATGAGAGAGTTACGGAAGTTTTAATTTTGGGTGACGTTTCACACACTCTTTTTAAAATGGACCAAAACTCGCTCATCCCACCGAATTTTTAAATGAGATTTTTTTACTTGAAAGAGAATTTGAAGGCAAATAATTGATAGAAATTTCTCCACTTTTCGACTTAAAATGAGTGAGTTACGGACGTTTTAATTTTGGGTGACGTTTCACACACTCATTATAAAATGGTCCAAAACTCTCTCGCCCTACCGAATTTTTAAATGGGATTTTTTTCGTTGAAAGAGAATTTGAAGTCCACTAATTTGTTAGAAATTCACCACATTTGGACTTGAAAAGAGAGACTTATGGTGGTTTTAATTTTGGGTGACGTTTCGCACACTCTTTTTAAGAAGGACAACAACTCTCTCACCCCAACGATTTTTAAAACAAGATTTTTTTCCCCGGAAAGAGAATTTGAAGATTGGTAGAAATTTCAACACTATTGAACTTAAAGTCAGAGTTACACAGGTTTTAATTTTGGATGATGTGTCGCACACTCTTTATAAAACGGACTACAACTCTCTCATCCCAACAAAATTTGAAATGAGATTTCTTTCCCAAGAAAAAGAATCTTAGGACCTCCGATTGGTAGAAATTTCACCACTTTTTGACTTCAAATGAGAGAGTTACGGAAGTTTTAATTTTGGGTGACGTTTCACACACTCTTTTTAAAATGGACCAAAACTCGCTCATCCCACCGAATTTTTAAATGAGATTTTTTTACTTGAAAGAGAATTTGAAGGCATTTAATTGATAGAAATTTCTCCACTTTTCGACTTAAAATGAGTGAGTTATGGACGTTTTAATTTTGGGTGACGTTTCACACACTCATTATAAAATGGTCGAAAACTCTCTCGCCCTACCGAATTTTTAAATGGGATTTTTTTCGTTGAAAGAGAATTTGAAGTCCACTAATTTGTTAGAAATTCACCACATTTGGACTTGAAAAGAGAGACTTATGGTGGTTTTAATTTTGGGTGACGTTTCGCACACTCTTTTTAAGACGGACAACAACTCTCTCACCCCAACGATTTTTAAAACAAGATTTTTTTCCCCGGAAAGAGAATTTGAAGATTGGTAGAAATTTCACCACTTTTGAACTTAAAGTCAGAGAGTTACACAGGTTTTAATTTTGGATGACGTGTCGCACACTCTTTATAAAACGGACTACAACTCTGTCATCCTAAAAAAAATTGAAATGAGATTTCTTTCCCAAGAAAAAGAATCTTAGGACCTCCGATTGGTAGAAATTTCACCACTTTTTGACTTCAAATGAGAGAGTTACGGAAGTTTTAATTTTGGGTGACGTTTAACACACTCTTTTTAAAATGGACCAAAACTCTCTCATCCCACCGAATTTTTAAATGAGATTTTTTTACTTGAAAGAGAATTTGAAGGCATCTAATTGATAGAAAGTTCTCCACTTTTCGACTTAAAATGAGTGAGTTATGGACGTTTTAATTTTGGGTGACGTTTCACACACTCATTATAAAATGGTCCAAAACTCTCTCGCCCTACCGAATTTTTAAATGGGATTTTTTTCGTTGAAAGAGAATTTGAAGTCCACTAATTTGTTAGAAATTCACCACAGTTGGACTTGAAAAGAGAGACTTATGGTGGTTTTAATTTTGGGTGACGTTTCGCACACTCTTTTTAAGAAGGACAACAACTCTCTCACCCCAACGATTTTTAAAACAAGATTTTTTTCCCCGGAAAGAGAATTTGAAGATTGGTAGAAATTTCACCACTTTTGAACTTAAAGTCAGAGAGTTACACAGGTTTTAATTTTGGATGACGTGTCGCACACTCTTTATAAAACGGACTACAACTCTCTCATCCCAACAAAATTTGAAATGAGATTTCTTTCGCAAGAAAAAGAATCTTAGGACCTCCGATTGGTAGAAATTTCACCACTTTTTGACTTCAAATGAGAGAGTTAGGGAAGTTTTAATTTTGGGTGACGTTTCACACACTCTTTTTAAAATGGACCAAAACTCTCTCATCCCACCGAATTTTTAAATGAGATTTTTTTACTTGAAAGAGAATTTGAAGACATCTAATTGATAGAAATTTCTCCACTTTTCGACTTTAAATGAGTGAGTTATGAACGTTTTAATTTTGGGTGACGTTTCACACACTCATTATAAAATGGTCCAAAACTCTCTCGCCCTACCGAATTTTTAAATGGGATTTTTTTCGTTGAAAGAGAATTTGAAGTCCACTAATTTGTTAGAAATTTCACCACATTTGGACTTGAAAAGAGAGACTTATGGTGGTTTTAATTTTGGGTGACGTTTCGCACAATCTTTTTAAGACGGGCAACAACTCTCTCACCCCAACGATTTTTAAAACAAGATTTTTTTCCCCGGAAAGAGAATTTGAAGATTGGTAGAAATTTCACCACTATTGAACTTAAAGTCAGAGTTACACAGGTTTTAATTTTGGATGATGTGTCGCACACTCTTTATAAAACGGACTACAACTCTCTCATCCCAACAAAATTTGAAATGAGATTTCTTTCCCAAGAAAAAGAATCTTAGGACCTCCGATTGGTAGAAATTTCACCACTTTTTGACTTCAAATGAGAGAGTTACGGAAGTTTTAATTTTGGGTGACGTTTCACACACTCTTTTTAAAATGGACCAAAACTCTCTCATCCCACCGAATTTTCAAATGAGATTTTTTTACTTGAAAGAGAATTTGAAGGCATCTAATTGATAGAAAGTTCTCCACTTTTCGACTTAAAATGAGTGAGTTATGGACGTTTTAATTTTGGGTGACGTTTCACAGACTCATTATAAAACGGTCCAAAACTCTCTCGCCCTACCGAATTTTTAAATGTGATTTTTTTCGTTGAAAGAGAATTTGAAGTCCACTAATTTGTTAGAAATTCACCACAGTTGGACTTGAAAAGAGAGACTTATGGTGGTTTTAATTTTGGGTGACGTTTCGCACACTCTTTTTAAGAAGGACAACAACTCTCTCACCCCAACGATTTTTAAAACAAGATTTTTTTCCCCGGAAAGAGAATTTGAAGATTGGTAGAAATTTCACCACTTTTGAACTTAAAGTCAGAGAGTTACACAGGTTTTAATTTTGGATGACGTGTCGCACACTCTTTATAAAACGGACTACAACTCTGTCATCCCAAAAAAATTTGAAATGAGATTTCTTTCCCAAGAAAAAGAATCTTAGGACCTCCGATTGGTAGAAATTTCACCACTTTTTGACTTCAAATGAGAGAGTTACGGAAGTTTTAATTTTGGGTGACGTTTAACACACTCTTTTTAAAATGGACCAAAACTCTCTCATCCCACCGAATTTTTAAATGAGATTTTTTTACTTGAAAGAGAATTTGAAGGCATCTAATTGATAGAAAGTTCTCCACTTTTCGACTTAAAATGAGTGAGTTATGGACGTTTTAATTTTGGGTGACGTTTCACACACTCATTATAAAATGGTCCAAAACTCTCTCGCCCTACCGAATTTTTAAATGGGATTTTTTTCGTTGAAAGAGAATTTGAAGTCCACTAATTTGTTAGAAATTCACCACAGTTGGACTTGAAAAGAGAGACTTATGGTGGTTTTAATTTTGGGTGACGTTTCGCACACTCTTTTTAAGAAGGACAACAACTCTCTCACCCCAACGATTTTTTAAACAAGATTTTTTTCCCCGGAAAGAGAATTTGAAGATTGGTAGAAATTTCACCACTTTTGAACTTAAAGTCAGAGAGTTACACAGGTTTTAATTTTGGATGACGTGTCGCACACTCTTTATAAAACGGACTACAACTCTCTCATCCCAACAAAATTTGAAATGAGATTTCTTTCGCAAGAAAAAGAATCTTAGGACCTCCGATTGGTAGAAATTTCACCACTTTTTGACTTCAAATGAAAGAGTTAGGGAAGTTTTAATTTTGGGTGACGTTTCACACACTCTTTTTAAAATGGACCAAAACTCTCTCATCCCACCGAATTTTTAAATGAGATTTTTTTACTTGAAAGAGAATTTGAAGACATCTAATTGATAGAAATTTCTCCACTTTTCGACTTTAAATGAGTGAGTTATGGACGTTTTAATTTTGGGTGACGTTTCACACACTCATTATAAAATGGTCCAAAACTCTCTCGCCCTACCGAATTTTTAAATGGGATTTTTTTCGTTGAAAGAGAATTTGAAGTCCACTAATTTGTTAGAAATTTCACCACATTTGGACTTGAAAAGAGAGACTTATGGTGGTTTTAATTTTGGGTGACGTTTCGCACACTCTTTTTAAGACGGGCAACAACTCTCTCACCCCAACGATTTTTAAAACAAGATTTTTTTCCCCGGAAAGAGAATTTGAAGAATGGTAGAAATTTCACCACTATTGAACTTAAAGTCAGAGTTACACAGGTTTTAATTTTGGATGATGTGTCGCACACTCTTTATAAAACGGACTACAACTCTCTCATCCCAACAAAATTTGAAATGAGATTTCTTTCCCAAGAAAAAGAATCTTAGGACCTCCGATTGGTAGAAATTTCACCACTTTTTGACTTCAAATGAGAGAGTTACGGAAGTTTTAATTTTGGGTGACGTTTCACACACTCTTTTTAAAATGGACCAAAACTCTCTCATCCCACCGAATTTTCAAATGAGATTTTTTTACTTGAAAGAGAATTTGAAGGCATCTAATTGATAAAAAGTTCTCCACTTTTCGACTTAAAATGAGTGAGTTATGGACGTTTTAATTTTGGGTGACGTTTCACACACTCATTATAAAACGGTCCAAAACTCTCTCGCCCTACCGAATTTTTAAATGTGATTTTTTTCGTTGAAAGAGAATTTGAAGTCCACTAATTTGTTAGAAATTTCACCACATTTGGACTTGAAAAGAGAGACTTATGGTGGTTTTAATTTTGGGTGACGTTTCGCACACTCTTTTTAAGACGGACAACAACTCTCTCACCCCAACAATTTTTAAAACAAGATTTTTTTCCCCGGAAAGAGAATTTGAAGATTGGTAGAAATTTCACCACTTTTGAACTTAAAGTCAGAGAGTTACACAGGTTTTAATTTTGGATGACGTGTCGCACACTCTTTATAAAACGGACTACAACTCTGTCATCCCAACAAAATTTGAAATGAGATTTCTTTCCCAAGAAAAAGAATCTTAGGACCTCCGATTGGTAGAAATTTCACCACTTTTTGACTTCAAATGAGAGAGTTACGGAAGTTTTAATTTTGGGTGACGTTTCACACACTCTTTTTAAAATGGACCAAAACTCGCTCATCCCACCGAATTTTTAAATGAGATTTTTTTACTTGAAAGAGAATTTGAAGGCATTTAATTGATAGAAATTTCTCCACTTTTCGACTTAAAATGAGTGAGTTATGGACGTTTTAATTTTGGGTGACGTTTCACACACTCATTATAAAATGGTCGAAAACTCTCTCGCCCTACCGAATTTTTAAATGGGATTTTTTTCGTTGAAAGAGAATTTGAAGTCCACTAATTTGTTAGAAATTCACCACATTTGGACTTGAAAAGAGAGACTTATGGTGGTTTTAATTTTGGGTGACGTTTCGCACACTCTTTTTAAGACGGACAACAACTCTCTCACCCCAACGATTTTTAAAACAAGATTTTTTTCCCCGGAAAGAGAATTTGAAGATTGGTAGAAATTTCACCACTTTTGAACTTAAAGTCAGAGAGTTACACAGGTTTTAATTTTGGATGACGTGTCGCACACTCTTTATAAAACGGACTACAACTCTGTCATCCCAACAAAATTTGAAATGAGATTTCTTTCCCAAGAAAAAGAATCTTAGGACCTCCGATTGGTAGAAATTTCACCACTTTTTGACTTCAAATGAGAGAGTTACGGAAGTTTTAATTTTGGGTGACGTTTCACACACTCTTTTTAAAATGGACCAAAACTCGCTCATCCCACCGAATTTTTAAATGAGATTTTTTTACTTGAAAGAGAATTTGAAGGCATTTAATTGATAGAAATTTCTCCACTTTTCGACTTAAAATGAGTGAGTTATGGACGTTTTAATTTTGGGTGACGTTTCACACACTCATTATAAAATGGTCGAAAACTCTCTCGCCCTACCGAATTTTTAAATGGGATTTTTTTCGTTGAAAGAGAATTTGAAGTCCACTAATTTGTTAGAAATTCACCACATTTGGACTTGAAAAGAGAGACTTATGGTGTCTTTAATTTTGGGTGACGTTTCGCACACTCTTTTTAAGACGGACAACAACTCTCTCACCCCAACGATTTTTAAAACAAGATTTTTTTCCCCGGAAAGAGAATTTGAAGATTGGTAGAAATTTCACCACTTTTGAACTTAAAGTCAGAGAGTTACACAGGTTTTAATTTTGGATGACGTGTCGCACACTCTTTATAAAACGGACTACAACTCTCTCATCCCAACAAAATTTGAAATGAGATTTCTTTCGCAAGAAAAAGAATCTTAGGACCTCCGATTGGTAGAAATTTCACCACTTTTTGACTTCAAATGAGAGAGTTAGGGAAGTTTTAATTTAGGGCGACGTTTCACACACTCTTTTTAAAATGGACCAAAACTCTCTCATCCCACCGAATTTTTAAATGAGATTTTTTTACTTGAAAGAGAATTTGAAGACATCTAATTGATAGAAATTTCTCCACTTTTCGACTTTAAATGAGTGAGTTATGGACGTTTTAATTTTGGGTGACGTTTCACACACTCATTATAAAATGGTCCAAAACTCTCTCGCCCTACCGAATTTTTAAATGGGATTTTTTTCGTTGAAAGAGAATTTGAAGTCCACTAATTTGTTAGAAATTTCACCACATTTGGACTTGAAAAGAGAGACTTATGGTGGTTTTAATTTTGGGTGACGTTTCGCACACTCTTTTTAAGACGGACAACAACTCTCTCACCCCAACGATTTTTAAAACAAGATTTTTTTCCCCGGAAAGAGAATTTGAAGATTGGTAGAAATTTCACCACTTTTGAACTTAAAGTCAGAGAGTTACACAGGTTTTAATTTTGGATGACGTGTCGCACACTCTTTATAAAACGGACTACAACTCTGTCATCCCAAAAAAATTTGAAATGAGATTTCTTTCCCAAGAAAAAAAATCTTAGGACCTCCGATTGGTAGAAATTTCACCACTTTTTGACTTCAAATGAGAGAGTTACGGAAGTTTTAATTTTGGGTGACGTTTAACACACTCTTTTTAAAATGGACCAAAACTCTCTCATCCCACCGAATTTTTAAATGAGATTTTTTTACTTGAAAGAGAATTTGAAGGCATCTAATTGATAGAAAGTTCTCCACTTTTCGACTTAAAATGAGTAAGTTATGGACGTTTTAATTTTGGGTGACGTTTCACACACTCATTATAAAATGGTCCAAAACTCTCTCGCCCTACCGAATTTTTAAATGGGATTTTTTTCGTTGAAAGAGAATTTGAAGTCCACTAATTTGTTAGAAATTCACCACAGTTGGACTTGAAAAGAGAGACTTATGGTGGTTTTAATTTTGGGTGACGTTTCGCACACTCTTTTTAAGAAGGACAACAACTCTCTCACCCCAACGATTTTTAAAACAAGATTTTTTTCCCCGGAAAGAGAATTTGAAGATTGGTAGAAATTTCACCACTTTTGAACTTAAAGTCAGAGAGTTACACAGGTTTTAATTTTGGATGACGTGTCGCACACTCTTTATAAAACGGACTACAACTCTCTCATCCCAACAAAATTTGAAATGAGATTTCTTTCGAAAGAAAAAGAATCTTAGGACCTCCGATTGGTAGAAATTTCACCACTTTTTGACTTCAAATGAGAGAGTTACGGAAGTTTTAATTTTGGGTGACGTTTCACACACTCTTTTTAAAATGGACCAAAACTCTCTCATCCCACCGAATTTTTAAATGAGATTTTTTTACTTGAAAGAGAATTTGAAGGCATCTAATTGATAGAAATTTCTCCACTTTTCGACTTAAAATGAGTGAGTTACGGACGTTTTAATTTTGGGTGACGTTTCACACACTCATTATAAAATGGTCCAAAACTCTCTCGCCCTACCGAATTTTTAAATGGGATTTTTTTCGTTGAAAGAGAATTTGAAGTCCACTAATTTGTTAGAAATTTCACCACATTTGGACTTGAAAAGAGAGACTTATGGTGGTTTTAATTTTGGGTGACGTTTCGCACACTCTTTTTAAGACGGACAACAACTCTCTCACCCCAACGATTTTTAAAACAAGATTTTTTTCCCCGGAAAGAGAATTTGAAGATTGGTAGAAATTTCACCACTTTTGAACTTAAAGTCAGAGAGTTACACAGGTTTTAATTTTGGATGACGTGTCGCACACTCTTTATAAAACGGACTACAACTCTGTCATCCCAAAAAAATTTGAAATGAGATTTCTTTCCCAAGAAAAAGAATCTTAGGACCTCCGATTGGTAGAAATTTCACCACTTTTTGACTTCAAATGAGAGAGTTACGGAAGTTTTAATTTTGGGTGACGTTTAACACACTCTTTTTAAAATGGACCAAAACTCTCTCATCCCACCGAATTTTTAAATGAGATTTTTTTACTTGAAAGAGAATTTGAAGGCATCTAATTGATAGAAAGTTCTCCACTTTTCGACTTAAAATGAGTGAGTTATGGACGTTTTAATTTTGGGTGACGTTTCACACACTCATTATAAAATGGTCCAAAACTCTCTCGCCCTACCGAATTTTTAAATGGGATTTTTTTCGTTGAAAGAGAATTTGAAGTCCACTAATTTGTTAGAAATTCACCACAGTTGGACTTGAAAAGAGAGACTTATGGTGGTTTTAATTTTGGGTGACGTTTCGCACACTCTTTTTAAGAAGGACAACAACTTGGTAGAAATTTCAACACTATTGAACTTAAAGTCAGAGTTACACAGGTTTTAATTTTGGATGATGTGTCGCACACTCTTTATAAAACGGACTACAACTCTCTCATCCCAACAAAATTTGAAATGAGATTTCTTTCCCAAGAAAAAGAATCTTAGGACCTCCGATTGGTAGAAATTTCACCACTTTTTGACTTCAAATGAGAGAGTTACGGAAGTTTTAATTTTGGGTGACGTTTCACACACTCTTTTTAAAATGGACCAAAACTCGCTCATCCCACCGAATTTTTAAATGAGATTTTTTTACTTGAAAGAGAATTTGAAGGCATCTAATTGATAGAAATTTCTCCACTTTTCGACTTAAAATGAGTGAGTTACGGACGTTTTAATTTTGGGTGACGTTTCACACACTCATTATAAAATGGTCCAAAACTCTCTCGCCCTACCGAATTTTTAAATGGGATTTTTTTCGTTGAAAGAGAATTTGAAGTCCACTAATTTGTTAGAAATTCACCACATTTGGACTTGAAAAGAGAGACTTATGGTGGTTTTAATTTTGGGTGACGTTTCGCACACTCTTTTTAAGACGGACAACAACTCTCTCACCCCAACGATTTTTAAAACAAGATTTTTTCCCCGGAAAGAGAATTTGAAGATTGGTAGAAATTTCACCACTTTTGAACTTAAAGTCAGAGAGTTACACAGGTTTTAATTTTGGATGACGTGTCGCACACTCTTTATAAAACGGACTACAACTCTCTCATCCCAACAAAATTTGAAATGAGATTTCTTTCGCAAGAAAAAGAATCTTAGGACCTCCGATTGGTAGAAATTTCACCACTTTTTGACTTCAAATGAGAGAGTTACGGAAGTTTTAATTTTGGGTGACGTTTCACACACTCTTTTTAAAATGGACCAAAACTCTCTCATTCCACCGAATTTTTAAATGAGATTTTTTTACTTGAAAGAGAATTTGAAGGCATCTAATTGATAGAAATTTCTCCACTTTTCGACTTAAAATGAGTGAGTTACGGACGTTTTAATTTTGGGTGACGTTTCACACACTCATTATAAAATGGTCCAAAACTCTCTCGCCCTACCGAATTTTTAAATGGGATTTTTTTCGTTGAAAGAGAATTTGAAGTCCACTAATTTGTTAGAAATTTCACCACATTTGGACTTGAAAAGAGAGACTTATGGTGGTTTTAGTTTTGGGTGACGTTTCGCACACTCTTTTTAAGACGGACAACAACTCTCTCACCCCAACGATTTTTAAAACAAGATTTTTTTCCCCGGAAAGAGAATTTGAAGATTGGTAGAAATTTCACCACTTTTGAACTTAAAGTCAGAGAGTTACACAGGTTTTAATTTTGGATGACGTGTCGCACACTCTTTATAAAACGGACTACAACTCTGTCATCCCAAAAAAATTTGAAATGAGATTTCTTTCCCAAGAAAAAGAATCTTAGGACCTCCGATTGGTAGAAATTTCACCACTTTTTGACTTCAAATGAGAGAGTTACGGAAGTTTTAATTTTGGGTGACGTTTAACACACTCTTTTTAAAATGGACCAAAACTCTCTCATCCCACCGAATTTTTAAATGAGATTTTTTTACTTGAAAGAGAATTTGAAGGCATCTAATTGATAGAAAGTTCTCCACTTTTCGACTTAAAATGAGTGAGTTATGGACGTTTTAATTTTGGGTGACGTTTCACACACTCATTATAAAATGGTCCAAAACTCTCTCGCCCTACCGAATTTTTAAATGGGATTTTTTTCGTTGAAAGAGAATTTGAAGTCCACTAATTTGTTAGAAATTCACCACAGTTGGACTTGAAAAGAGAGACTTATGGTGGTTTTAATTTTGGGTGACGTTTCGCACACTCTTTTTAAGAAGGACAACAACTTGGTAGAAATTTCAACACTATTGAACTTAAAGTCAGAGTTACACAGGTTTTAATTTTGGATGATGTGTCGCACACTCTTTATAAAACGGACTACAACTCTCTCATCCCAACAAAATTTGAAATGAGATTTCTTTCCCAAGAAAAAGAATCTTAGGACCTCCGATTGGTAGAAATTTCACCACTTTTTGACTTCAAATGAGAGAGTTACGGAAGTTTTAATTTTGGGTGACGTTTCACACACTCTTTTTAAAATGGACCAAAACTCGCTCATCCCACCGAATTTTTAAATGAGATTTTTTTACTTGAAAGAGAATTTGAAGGCATCTAATTGATAGAAATTTCTCCACTTTTCGACTTAAAATGAGTGAGTTACGGACGTTTTAATTTTGGGTGACGTTTCACACACTCATTATAAAATGGTCCAAAACTCTCTCGCCCTACCGAATTTTTAAATGGGATTTTTTTCGTTGAAAGAGAATTTGAAGTCCACTAATTTGTTAGAAATTCACCACATTTGGACTTGAAAAGAGAGACTTATGGTGGTTTTAATTTTGGGTGACGTTTCGCACACTCTTTTTAAGACGGACAACAACTCTCTCACCCCAACGATTTTTAAAACAAGATTTTTTCCCCGGAAAGAGAATTTGAAGATTGGTAGAAATTTCACCACTTTTGAACTTAAAGTCAGAGAGTTACACAGGTTTTAATTTTGGATGACGTGTCGCACACTCTTTATAAAACGGACTACAACTCTCTCATCCCAACAAAATTTGAAATGAGATTTCTTTCGCAAGAAAAAGAATCTTAGGACCTCCGATTGGTAGAAATTTCACCACTTTTTGACTTCAAATGAGAGAGTTACGGAAGTTTTAATTTTGGGTGACGTTTCACACACTCTTTTTAAAATGGACCAAAACTCTCTCATCCCACCGAATTTTTAAATGAGATTTTTTTACTTGAAAGAGAATTTGAAGGCATCTAATTGATAGAAATTTCTCCACTTTTCGACTTAAAATGAGTGAGTTACGGACGTTTTAATTTTTGGTGACGTTTCACACACTCATTATAAAATGATCCAAAACTCTCTCGCCCTACCGAATTTTTAAATGGGATTTTTTTCGTTGAAAGAGAATTTGAAGTCCACTAATTTGTTAGAAATTTCACCACATTTGGACTTGAAAAGAGAGACTTATGGTGGTTTTAATTTTGGGTGACGTTTCGCACACTCTTTTTAAGACGGACAACAACTCTCTCACCCCAACGATTTTTAAAACAAGATTTTTTTCCCCGGAAAGAGAATTTGAAGATTGGTAGAAATTTCACCACTTTTGAACTTAAAGTCAGAGAGTTACACAGGTTTTAATTTTGGATTACGTGTCGCACACTCTTTATAAAACGGACTACAACTCTGTCATCCCAAAAAAATTTGAAATGAGATTTCTTTCCCAAGAAAAAGAATCTTAGGACCTCCGATTGGTAGAAATTTCACCACTTTTTGACTTCAAATGAGAGAGTTACGGAAGTTTTAATTTTGGGTGACGTTTAACACACTCTTTTTAAAATGGACCAAAACTCTCTCATCCCACCGAATTTTTAAATGAGATTTTTTTACTTGAAAGAGAATTTGAAGGCATCTAATTGATAGAAAGTTCTCCACTTTTCGACTTAAAATGAGTGAGTTAAGGACGTTTTAATTTTGGGTGACGTTTCACACACTCATTATAAAATGGTCCAAAACTCTCTCGCCCTACCGAATTTTTAAATGGGATTTTTTTCGTTGAAAGAGAATTTGAAGTCCACTAATTTGTTAGAAATTCACCACAGTTGGACTTGAAAAGAGAGACTTATGGTGGTTTTAATTTTGGGTGACGTTTCGCACACTCTTTTTAAGAAGGACAACAACTTGGTAGAAATTTCAACACTATTGAACTTAAAGTCAGAGTTACACAGGTTTTAATTTTGGATGATGTGTCGCACACTCTTTATAAAACGGACTACAACTCTCTCATCCCAACAAAATTTGAAATGAGATTTCTTTCCCAAGAAAAAAAATCTTAGGACCTCCGATTGGTAGAAATTTCACCACTTTTTGACTTCAAATGAGAGAGTTACGGAAGTTTTAATTTTGGGTGACGTTTCACACACTCTTTTTAAAATGGACCAAAACTCGCTCATCCCACCGAATTTTTAAATGAGATTTTTTTACTTGAAAGAGAATTTGAAGGCATCTAATTGATAGAAATTTCTCCACTTTTCGACTTAAAATGAGTGAGTTACGGACGTTTTAATTTTGGGTGACGTTTCACACACTCATTATAAAATGGTCCAAAACTCTCTCGCCCTACCGAATTTTTAAATGGGATTTTTTTCGTTGAAAGAGAATTTGAAGTCCACTAATTTGTTAGAAATTCACCACATTTGGACTTGAAAAGAGAGACTTATGGTGGTTTTAATTTTGGGTGACGTTTCGCACACTCTTTTTAAGACGGACAACAACTCTCTCACCCCAACGATTTTTAAAACAAGATTTTTTCCCCGGAAAGAGAATTTGAAGATTGGTAGAAATTTCACCACTTTTGAACTTAAAGTCAGAGAGTTACACAGGTTTTAATTTTGGATGACGTGTCGCACACTCTTTATAAAACGGACTACAACTCTCTCATCCCAACAAAATTTGAAATGAGATTTCTTTCGCAAGAAAAAGAATCTTAGGACCTCCGATTGGTAGAAATTTCACCACTTTTTGACTTCAAATGAGAGAGTTACGGAAGTTTTAATTTTGGGTGACGTTTCACACACTCTTTTTAAAATGGACCAAAACTCTCTCATCCCACCGAATTTTTAAATGAGATTTTTTTACTTGAAAGAGAATTTGAAGGCATCTAATTGATAGAAATTTCTCCACTTTTCGACTTAAAATGAGTGAGTTACGGACGTTTTAATTTTGGGTGACGTTTCACACACTCATTATAAAATGGTCCAAAACTCTCTCGCCCTACCGAATTTTTAAATGGGATTTTTTTCGTTGAAAGAGAATTTGAAGTCCACTAATTTGTTAGAAATTTCACCACATTTGGACTTGAAAAGAGAGACTTATGGTGGTTTTAATTTTGGGTGACGTTTCGCACACTCTTTTTAAGACGGACAACAACTCTCTCACCCCAACGATTTTTAAAACAAGATTTTTTTCCCCGGAAAGAGAATTTGAAGATTGGTAGAAATTTCACCACTTTTGAACTTAAAGTCAGAGAGTTACACAGGTTTTAATTTTGGATGACGTGTCGCACACTCTTTATAAAACGGACTACAACTCTGTCATCCCAACAAAATTTGAAATGAGATTTCTTTCCCAAGAAAAAGAATCTTAGGACCTCCGATTGGTAGAAATTTCACCACTTTTTGACTTCAAATGAGAGAGTTACGGAAGTTTTAATTTTGGGTGACGTTTCACACACTCTTTTTAAAATGGACCAAAACTCGCTCATCCCACCGAATTTTTAAATGAGATTTTTTTACTTGAAAGAGAATTTGAAGGCATCTAATTGATAGAAATTTCTCCACTTTTCGACTTAAAATGAGTGAGTTATGGACGTTTTAATTTTGGGTGACGTTTCACACACTCATTATAAAATGGTCGAAAACTCTCTCGCCCTACCGAATTTTTAAATGGGATTTTTTTCGTTGAAAGAGAATTTGAAGTCCACTAATTTGTTAGAAATTCACCACATTTGGACTTGAAAAGAGAGACTTATGGTGGTTTTAATTTTGGGTGACGTTTCGCACACTCTTTTTAAGACGGGCAACAACTCTCTCACCCCAACGATTTTTAAAACAAGATTTTTTTCCCCGGAAAGAGAATTTGAAGATTGGTAGAAATTTCACCACTATTGAACTTAAAGTCAGAGTTACACAGGTTTTAATTTTGGATGATGTGTCGCACACTCTTTATAAAACGGACTACAACTCTCTCATCCCAACAAAATTTGAAATGAGATTTCTTTCCCAAGAAAAAGAATCTTAGGACCTCCGATTGGTAGAAATTTCACCACTTTTTGACTTCAAATGAGAGAGTTACGGAAGTTTTAATTTTGGGTGACGTTTCACACACTCTTTTTAAAATGGACCAAAACTCTCTCATCCCACCGAATTTTCAAATGAGATTTTTTTACTTGAAAGAGAATTTGAAGGCATCTAATTGATAGAAAGTTCTCCACTTTTCGACTTAAAATGAGTGAGTTATGGACGTTTTAATTTTGGAGGACGTTTCACACACTCATTATAAAACGGTCCAAAACTCTCTCGCCCTACCGAATTTTTAAATGTGATTTTTTTCGTTGAAAGAGAATTTGAAGTCCACTAATTTGTTAGAAATTTCACCACATTTGGACTTGAAAAGAGAGACTTATGGTGGTTTTAATTTTGGGTGACGTTTCGCACAATCTTTTTAAGACGGACAACAACTCTCTCACCCCAACAATTTTTAAAACAAGATTTTTTTCCCCGGAAAGAGAATTTGAAGATTGGTAGAAATTTCACCACTTTTGAACTTAAAGTCAGAGAGTTACACAGGTTTTAATTTTGGATGACGTGTCGCACACTCTTTATAAAACGGACTACAACTCTGTCATCCCAACAAAATTTGAAATGAGATTTCTTTCCCAAGAAAAAGAATCTTAGGACCTCCGATTGGTAGAAATTTCACCACTTTTTGACTTCAAATGAGAGAGTTACGGAAGTTTTAATTTTGGGTGACGTTTCACACACTCTTTTTAAAATGGACCAAAACTCGCTCATCCCACCGAATTTTTAAATGAGATTTTTTTACTTGAAAGAGAATTTGAAGGCATTTAATTGATAGAAATTTCTCCACTTTTCGACTTAAAATGAGTGAGTTACGGACGTTTTAATTTTGGGTGACGTTTCACACACTCATTATAAAATGGTCCAAAACTCTCTCGCCCTACCGAATTTTTAAATGGGATTTTTTTCGTTGAAAGAGAATTTGAAGTCCACTAATTTGTTAGAAATTCACCACATTTGGACTTGAAAAGAGAGACTTATGGTGTCTTTAATTTTGGGTGACGTTTCGCACACTCTTTTTAAGACGGACAACAACTCTCTCACCCCAACGATTTTTAAAACAAGATTTTTTTCCCCGGAAAGAGAATTTGAAGATTGGTAGAAATTTCACCACTTTTGAACTTAAAGTCAGAGAGTTACACAGGTTTTAATTTTGGATGACGTGTCGCACACTCTTTATAAAACGGACTACAACTCTCTCATCCCAACAAAATTTGAAATGAGATTTCTTTCGCAAGAAAAAGAATCTTAGGACCTCCGATTGGTAGAAATTTCACCACTTTTTGACTTCAAATGAGAGAGTTAGGGAAGTTTTAATTTTGGGTGACGTTTCACACACTCTTTTTAAAATGGACCAAAACTCTCTCATCCCACCGAATTTTTAAATGAGATTTTTTTACTTGAAAGAGAATTTGAAGACATCTAATTGATAGAAATTTCTCCACTTTTCGACTTTAAATGAGTGAGTTATGGACGTTTTAATTTTGGGTGACGTTTCACACACTCATTATAAAATGGTCCAAAACTCTCTCGCCCTACCGAATTTTTAAATGGGATTTTTTTCGTTGAAAGAGAATTTGAAGTCCACTAATTTGTTAGAAATTTCACCACATTTGGACTTGAAAAGAGAGACTTATGGTGGTTTTAATTTTGGGTGACGTTTCGCACACTCTTTTTAAGACGGACAACAACTCTCTCACCCCAACGATTTTTAAAACAAGATTTTTTTCCCCGGAAAGAGAATTTGAAGATTGGTAGAAATTTCACCACTTTTGAACTTAAAGTCAGAGAGTTACACAGGTTTTAATTTTGGATGACGTGTCGCACACTCTTTATAAAACGGACTACAACTCTGTCATCCCAAAAAAATTTGAAATTAGATTTCTTTCCCAAGAAAAAGAATCTTAGGACCTCCGATTGGTAGAAATTTCACCACTTTTTGACTTCAAATGAGAGAGTTACGGAAGTTTTAATTTTGGGTGACGTTTAACACACTCTTTTTAAAATGGACCAAAACTCTCTCATCCCACCGAATTTTTAAATGAGATTTTTTTACTTGAAAGAGAATTTGAAGGCATCTAATTGATAGAAAGTTCTCCACTTTTCGACTTAAAATGAGTGAGTTATGGACGTTTTAATTTTGGGTGACGTTTCACACACTCATTATAAAATGGTCCAAAACTCTCTCGCCCTACCGAATTTTTAAATGGGATTTTTTTCGTTGAAAGAGAATTTGAAGTCCACTAATTTGTTAGAAATTCACCACAGTTGGACTTGAAAAGAGAGACTTATGGTGGTTTTAATTTTGGGTGACGTTTCGCACACTCTTTTTAAGAAGGACAACAACTCTCTCACCCCAACGATTTTTAAAACAAGATTTTTTTCCCCGGAAAGAGAATTTGAAGATTGGTAGAAATTTCACCACTTTTGAACTTAAAGTCAGAGAGTTACACAGGTTTTAATTTTGGATGACGTGTCGCACACTCTTTATAAAACGGACTACAACTCTCTCATCCCAACAAAATTTGAAATGAGATTTCTTTCGCAAGAAAAAGAATCTTAGGACCTCCGATTGGTAGAAATTTCACCACTTTTTGACTTCAAATGAGAGAGTTACGGAAGTTTTAATTTTGGGTGACGTTTCACACACTCTTTTTAAAATGGACCAAAACTCTCTCATCCCACCGAATTTTTAAATGAGATTTTTTTACTTGAAAGAGAATTTGAAGGCATCTAATTGATAGAAATTTCTCCACTTTTCGACTTAAAATGAGTGAGTTACGGACGTTTTAATTTTGGGTGACGTTTCACACACTCATTATAAAATGGTCCAAAACTCTCTCGCCCTACCGAATTTTTAAATGGGATTTTTTTCGTTGAAAGAGAATTTGAAGTCCACTAATTTGTTAGAAATTTCACCACATTTGGACTTGAAAAGAGAGACTTATGGTGGTTTTAATTTTGGGTGACGTTTCGCACACTCTTTTTAAGACGGACAACAACTCTCTCACCCCAACGATTTTTAAAACAAGATTTTTTTCCCCGGAAAGAGAATTTGAAGATTGGTAGAAATTTCACCACTTTTGAACTTAAAGTCAGAGAGTTACACAGGTTTTAATTTTGGATGACGTGTCGCACACTCTTTATAAAACGGACTACAACTCTGTCATCCCAAAAAAATTTGAAATGAGATTTCTTTCCCAAGAAAAAGAATCTTAGGACCTCCGATTGGTAGAAATTTCACCACTTTTTGACTTCAAATGAGAGAGTTACGGAAGTTTTAATTTTGGGTGACGTTTAACACACTCTTTTTAAAATGGACCAAAACTCTCTCATCCCACCGAATTTTTAAATGAGATTTTTTTACTTGAAAGAGAATTTGAAGGCATCTAATTGATAGAAAGTTCTCCACTTTTCGACTTAAAATGAGTGAGTTATGGACGTTTTAATTTTGGGTGACGTTTCACACACTCATTATAAAATGGTCCAAAACTCTCTCGCCCTACCGAATTTTTAAATGGGATTTTTTTCGTTGAAAGAGAATTTGAAGTCCACTAATTTGTTAGAAATTCACCACAGTTGGACTTGAAAAGAGAGACTTATGGTGGTTTTAATTTTGGGTGACGTTTCGCACACTCTTTTTAAGAAGGACAACAACTTGGTAGAAATTTCAACACTATTGAACTTAAAGTCAGAGTTACACAGGTTTTAATTTTGGATGATGTGTCGCACACTCTTTATAAAACGGACTACAACTCTCTCATCCCAACAAAATTTGAAATGAGATTTCTTTCCCAAGAAAAAGAATCTTAGGACCTCCGATTGGTAGAAATTTCACCACTTTTTGACTTCAAATGAGAGAGTTACGGAAGTTTTAATTTTGGGTGACGTTTCACACACTCTTTTTAAAATGGACCAAAACTCGCTCATCCCACCGAATTTTTAAATGAGATTTTTTTACTTGAAAGAGAATTTGAAGGCATCTAATTGATAGAAATTTCTCCACTTTTCGACTTAAAATGAGTGAGTTACGGACGTTTTAATTTTGGGTGACGTTTCACACACTCATTATAAAATGGTCCAAAACTCTCTCGCCCTACCGAATTTTTAAATGGGATTTTTTTCGTTGAAAGAGAATTTGAAGTCCACTAATTTGTTAGAAATTCACCACATTTGGACTTGAAAAGAGAGACTTATGGTGGTTTTAATTTTGGGTGACGTTTCGCACACTCTTTTTAAGACGGACAACAACTCTCTCACCCCAACGATTTTTAAAACAAGATTTTTTCCCCGGAAAGAGAATTTGAAGATTGGTAGAAATTTCACCACTTTTGAACTTAAAGTCAGAGAGTTACACAGGTTTTAATTTTGGATGACGTGTCGCACACTCTTTATAAAACGGACTACAACTCTCTCATCCCAACAAAATTTGAAATGAGATTTCTTTCGCAAGAAAAAGAATCTTAGGACCTCCGATTGGTAGAAATTTCACCACTTTTTGACTTCAAATGAGAGAGTTACGGAAGTTTTAATTTTGGGTGACGTTTCACACACTCTTTTTAAAATGGACCAAAACTCTCTCATTCCACCGAATTTTTAAATGAGATTTTTTTACTTGAAAGAGAATTTGAAGGCATCTAATTGATAGAAATTTCTCCACTTTTCGACTTAAAATGAGTGAGTTACGGACGTTTTAATTTTGGGTGACGTTTCACACACTCATTATAAAATGGTCCAAAACTCTCTCGCCCTACCGAATTTTTAAATGGGATTTTTTTCGTTGAAAGAGAATTTGAAGTCCACTAATTTGTTAGAAATTTCACCACATTTGGACTTGAAAAGAGAGACTTATGGTGGTTTTAGTTTTGGGTGACGTTTCGCACACTCTTTTTAAGACGGACAACAACTCTCTCACCCCAACGATTTTTAAAACAAGATTTTTTTCCCCGGAAAGAGAATTTGAAGATTGGTAGAAATTTCACCACTTTTGAACTTAAAGTCAGAGAGTTACACAGGTTTTAATTTTGGATGACGTGTCGCACACTCTTTATAAAACGGACTACAACTCTGTCATCCCAAAAAAATTTGAAATGAGATTTCTTTCCCAAGAAAAAGAATCTTAGGACCTCCGATTGGTAGAAATTTCACCACTTTTTGACTTCAAATGAGAGAGTTACGGAAGTTTTAATTTTGGGTGACGTTTAACACACTCTTTTTAAAATGGACCAAAACTCTCTCATCCCACCGAATTTTTAAATGAGATTTTTTTACTTGAAAGAGAATTTGAAGGCATCTAATTGATAGAAAGTTCTCCACTTTTCGACTTAAAATGAGTGAGTTATGGACGTTTTAATTTTGGGTGACGTTTCACACACTCATTATAAAATGGTCCAAAACTCTCTCGCCCTACCGAATTTTTAAATGGGATTTTTTTCGTTGAAAGAGAATTTGAAGTCCACTAATTTGTTAGAAATTCACCACAGTTGGACTTGAAAAGAGAGACTTATGGTGGTTTTAATTTTGGGTGACGTTTCGCACACTCTTTTTAAGAAGGACAACAACTTGGTAGAAATTTCAACACTATTGAACTTAAAGTCAGAGTTACACAGGTTTTAATTTTGGATGATGTGTCGCACACTCTTTATAAAACGGACTACAACTCTCTCATCCCAACAAAATTTGAAATGAGATTTCTTTCCCAAGAAAAAGAATCTTAGGACCTCCGATTGGTAGAAATTTCACCACTTTTTGACTTCAAATGAGAGAGTTACGGAAGTTTTAATTTTGGGTGACGTTTCACACACTCTTTTTAAAATGGACCAAAACTCGCTCATCCCACCGAATTTTTAAATGAGATTTTTTTACTTGAAAGAGAATTTGAAGGCATCTAATTGATAGAAATTTCTCCACTTTTCGACTTAAAATGAGTGAGTTACGGACGTTTTAATTTTGGGTGACGTTTCACACACTCATTATAAAATGATCCAAAACTCTCTCGCCCTACCGAATTTTTAAATGGGATTTTTTTCGTTGAAAGAGAATTTGAAGTCCACTAATTTGTTAGAAATTCACCACATTTGGACTTGAAAAGAGAGACTTATGGTGGTTTTAATTTTGGGTGACGTTTCGCACACTCTTTTTAAGACGGACAACAACTCTCTCACCCCAACGATTTTTAAAACAAGATTTTTTCCCCGGAAAGAGAATTTGAAGATTGGTAGAAATTTCACCACTTTTGAACTTAAAGTCAGAGAGTTACACAGGTTTTAATTTTGGATGACGTGTCGCACACTCTTTATAAAACGGACTACAACTCTCTCATCCCAACAAAATTTGAAATGAGATTTCTTTCGCAAGAAAAAGAATCTTAGGACCTCCGATTGGTAGAAATTTCACCACTTTTTGACTTCAAATGAGAGAGTTACGGAAGTTTTAATTTTGGGTGACGTTTCACACACTCTTTTTAAAATGGACCAAAACTCTCTCATCCCACCGAATTTTTAAATGAGATTTTTTTACTTGAAAGAGAATTTGAAGGCATCTAATTGATAGAAATTTCTCCACTTTTCGACTTAAAATGAGTGAGTTACGGACGTTTTAATTTTGGGTGACGTTTCACACACTCATTATAAAATGATCCAAAACTCTCTCGCCCTACCGAATTTTTAAATGGGATTTTTTTCGTTGAAAGAGAATTTGAAGTCCACTAATTTGTTAGAAATTTCACCACATTTGGACTTGAAAAGAGAGACTTATGGTGGTTTTAATTTTGGGTGACGTTTCGCACACTCTTTTTAAGACGGACAACAACTCTCTCACCCCAACGATTTTTAAAACAAGATTTTTTTCCCCGGAAAGAGAATTTGAAGATTGGTAGAAATTTCACCACTTTTGAACTTAAAGTCAGAGAGTTACACAGGTTTTAATTTTGGATTACGTGTCGCACACTCTTTATAAAACGGACTACAACTCTGTCATCCCAAAAAAATTTGAAATGAGATTTCTTTCGCAAGAAAAAGAATCTTAGGACCTCCGATTGGTAGAAATTTCACCACTTTTTGACTTCAAATGAGAGAGTTACGGAAGTTTTAATTTTGGGTGACGTTTAACACACTCTTTTTAAAATGGACCAAAACTCTCTCATCCCACCGAATTTTTAAATGAGATTTTTTTACTTGAAAGAGAATTTGAAGGCATCTAATTGATAGAAAGTTCTCCACTTTTCGACTTAAAATGAGTGAGTTACGGACGTTTTAATTTTGGGTGACGTTTCACACACTCATTATAAAATGGTCCAAAACTCTCTCGCCCTACCGAATTTTTAAATGGGATTTTTTTCGTTTAAAGAGAATTTGAAGTCCACTAATTTGTTAGAAATTCACCACAGTTGGACTTGAAAAGAGAGACTTATGGTGGTTTTAATTTTGGGTGACGTTTCGCACACTCTTTTTAAGAAGGACAACAACTTGGTAGAAATTTCAACACTATTGAACTTAAAGTCAGAGTTACACAGGTTTTAATTTTGGATGATGTGTCGCACACTCTTTATAAAACGGACTACAACTCTCTCATCCCAACAAAATTTGAAATGAGATTTCTTTCCCAAGAAAAAAAATCTTAGGACCTCCGATTGGTAGAAATTTCACCACTTTTTGACTTCAAATGAGAGAGTTACGGAAGTTTTAATTTTGGGTGACGTTTCACACACTCTTTTTAAAATGGACCAAAACTCGCTCATCCCACCGAATTTTTAAATGAGATTTTTTTACTTGAAAGAGAATTTGAAGGCATCTAATTGATAGAAATTTCTCCACTTTTCGACTTAAAATGAGTGAGTTACGGACGTTTTAATTTTGGGTGACGTTTCACACACTCATTATAAAATGATCCAAAACTCTCTCGCCCTACCGAATTTTTAAATGGGATTTTTTTCGTTGAAAGAGAATTTGAAGTCCACTAATTTGTTAGAAATTTCACCACATTTGGACTTGAAAAGAGAGACTTATGGTGGTTTTAATTTTGGGTGACGTTTCGCACACTCTTTTTAAGACGGACAACAACTCTCTCACCCCAACGATTTTTAAAACAAGATTTTTTTCCCCGGAAAGAGAATTTGAAGATTGGTAGAAATTTCACCACTTTTGAACTTAAAGTCAGAGAGTTACACAGGTTTTAATTTTGGATTACGTGTCGCACACTCTTTATAAAACGGACTACAACTCTGTCATCCCAAAAAAATTTGAAATGAGATTTCTTTCCCAAGAAAAAGAATCTTAGGACCTCCGATTGGTAGAAATTTCACCACTTTTTGACTTCAAATGAGAGAGTTACGGAAGTTTTAATTTTGGGTGACGTTTAACACACTCTTTTTAAAATGGACCAAAACTCTCTCATCCCACCGAATTTTTAAATGAGATTTTTTTACTTGAAAGAGAATTTGAAGGCATCTAATTGATAGAAAGTTCTCCACTTTTCGACTTAAAATGAGTGAGTTACGGACGTTTTAATTTTGGGTGACGTTTCACACACTCATTATAAAATGGTCCAAAACTCTCTCGCCCTACCGAATTTTTAAATGGGATTTTTTTCGTTTAAAGAGAATTTGAAGTCCACTAATTTGTTAGAAATTCACCACAGTTGGACTTGAAAAGAGAGACTTATGGTGGTTTTAATTTTGGGTGACGTTTCGCACACTCTTTTTAAGAAGGACAACAACTTGGTAGAAATTTCAACACTATTGAACTTAAAGTCAGAGTTACACAGGTTTTAATTTTGGATGATGTGTCGCACACTCTTTATAAAACGGACTACAACTCTCTCATCCCAACAAAATTTGAAATGAGATTTCTTTCCCAAGAAAAAAAATCTTAGGACCTCCGATTGGTAGAAATTTCACCACTTTTTGACTTCAAATGAGAGAGTTACGGAAGTTTTAATTTTGGGTGACGTTTCACACACTCTTTTTAAAATGGACCAAAACTCGCTCATCCCACCGAATTTTTAAATGAGATTTTTTTACTTGAAAGAGAATTTGAAGGCATCTAATTGATAGAAATTTCTCCACTTTTCGACTTAAAATGAGTGAGTTACGGACGTTTTAATTTTGGGTGACGTTTCACACACTCATTATAAAATGATCCAAAACTCTCTCGCCCTACCGAATTTTTAAATGGGATTTTTTTCGTTGAAAGAGAATTTGAAGTCCACTAATTTGTTAGAAATTTCACCACATTTGGACTTGAAAAGAGAGACTTATGGTGGTTTTAATTTTGGGTGACGTTTCGCACACTCTTTTTAAGACGGACAACAACTCTCTCACCCCAACGATTTTTAAAACAAGATTTTTTTCCCCGGAAAGAGAATTTGAAGATTGGTAGAAATTTCACCACTTTTGAACTTAAAGTCAGAGAGTTACACAGGTTTTAATTTTGGATTACGTGTCGCACACTCTTTATAAAACGGACTACAACTCTGTCATCCCAAAAAAATTTGAAATGAGATTTCTTTCCCAAGAAAAAGAATCTTAGGACCTCCGATTGGTAGAAATTTCACCACTTTTTGACTTCAAATGAGAGAGTTACGGAAGTTTTAATTTTGGGTGACGTTTAACACACTCTTTTTAAAATGGACCAAAACTCTCTCATCCCACCGAATTTTTAAATGAGATTTTTTTACTTGAAAGAGAATTTGAAGGCATCTAATTGATAGAAAGTTCTCCACTTTTCGACTTAAAATGAGTGAGTTACGGACGTTTTAATTTTGGGTGACGTTTCACACACTCATTATAAAATGGTCCAAAACTCTCTCGCCCTACCGAATTTTTAAATGGGATTTTTTTCGTTTAAAGAGAATTTGAAGTCCACTAATTTGTTAGAAATTCACCACAGTTGGACTTGAAAAGAGAGACTTATGGTGGTTTTAATTTTGGGTGACGTTTCGCACACTCTTTTTAAGAAGGACAACAACTTGGTAGAAATTTCAACACTATTGAACTTAAAGTCAGAGTTACACAGGTTTTAATTTTGGATGATGTGTCGCACACTCTTTATAAAACGGACTACAACTCTCTCATCCCAACAAAATTTGAAATGAGATTTCTTTCCCAAGAAAAAAAATCTTAGGACCTCCGATTGGTAGAAATTTCACCACTTTTTGACTTCAAATGAGAGAGTTACGGAAGTTTTAATTTTGGGTGACGTTTCACACACTCTTTTTAAAATGGACCAAAACTCGCTCATCCCACCGAATTTTTAAATGAGATTTTTTTACTTGAAAGAGAATTTGAAGGCATCTAATTGATAGAAATTTCTCCACTTTTCGACTTAAAATGAGTGAGTTACGGACGTTTTAATTTTGGGTGACGTTTCACACACTCATTATAAAATGGTCCAAAACTCTCTCGCCCTACCGAATTTTTAAATGGGATTTTTTTCGTTGAAAGAGAATTTGAAGTCCACTAATTTGTTAGAAATTCACCACATTTGGACTTGAAAAGAGAGACTTATGGTGGTTTTAATTTTGGGTGACGTTTCGCACACTCTTTTTAAGACGGACAACAACTCTCTCACCCCAACGATTTTTAAAACAAGATTTTTTCCCCGGAAAGAGAATTTGAAGATTGGTAGAAATTTCACCACTTTTGAACTTAAAGTCAGAGAGTTACACAGGTTTTAATTTTGGATGACGTGTCGCACACTCTTTATAAAACGGACTACAACTCTCTCATCCCAACAAAATTTGAAATGAGATTTCTTTCGCAAGAAAAAGAATCTTAGGACCTCCGATTGGTAGAAATTTCACCACTTTTTGACTTCAAATGAGAGAGTTACGGAAGTTTTAATTTTGGGTGACGTTTCACACACTCTTTTTAAAATGGACCAAAACTCTCTCATCCCACCGAATTTTTAAATGAGATTTTTTTACTTGAAAGAGAATTTGAAGGCATCTAATTGATAGAAATTTCTCCACTTTTCGACTTAAAATGAGTGAGTTACGGACGTTTTAATTTTGGGTGACGTTTCACACACTCATTATAAAATGGTCCAAAACTCTCTCGCCCTACCGAATTTTTAAATGGGATTTTTTTCGTTGAAAGAGAATTTGAAGTCCACTAATTTGTTAGAAATTTCACCACATTTGGACTTGAAAAGAGAGACTTATGGTGGTTTTAATTTTGGGTGACGTTTCGCACACTCTTTTTAAGACGGACAACAACTCTCTCACCCCAACGATTTTTAAAACAAGATTTTTTTCCCCGGAAAGAGAATTTGAAGATTGGTAGAAATTTCACCACTTTTGAACTTAAAGTCAGAGAGTTACACAGGTTTTAATTTTGGATGACGTGTCGCACACTCTTTATAAAACGGACTACAACTCTGTCATCCCAACAAAATTTGAAATGAGATTTCTTTCCCAAGAAAAAGAATCTTAGGACCTCCGATTGGTAGAAATTTCACCACTTTTTGACTTCAAATGAGAGAGTTACGGAAGTTTTAATTTTGGGTGACGTTTCACACACTCTTTTTAAAATGGACCAAAACTCGCTCATCCCACCGAATTTTTAAATGAGATTTTTTTACTTGAAAGAGAATTTGAAGGCATCTAATTGATAGAAATTTCTCCACTTTTCGACTTAAAATGAGTGAGTTATGGACGTTTTAATTTTGGGTGACGTTTCACACACTCATTATAAAATGGTCGAAAACTCTCTCGCCCTACCGAATTTTTAAATGGGATTTTTTTCGTTGAAAGAGAATTTGAAGTCCACTAATTTGTTAGAAATTCACCACATTTGGACTTGAAAAGAGAGACTTATGGTGGTTTTAATTTTGGGTGACGTTTCGCACACTCTTTTTAAGACGGGCAACAACTCTCTCACCCCAACGATTTTTAAAACAAGATTTTTTTCCCCGGAAAGAGAATTTGAAGATTGGTAGAAATTTCACCACTATTGAACTTAAAGTCAGAGTTACACAGGTTTTAATTTTGGATGATGTGTCGCACACTCTTTATAAAACGGACTACAACTCTCTCATCCCAACAAAATTTGAAATGAGATTTCTTTCCCAAGAAAAAGAATCTTAGGACCTCCGATTGGTAGAAATTTCACCACTTTTTGACTTCAAATGAGAGAGTTACGGAAGTTTTAATTTTGGGTGACGTTTCACACACTCTTTTTAAAATGGACCAAAACTCGCTCATCCCACCGAATTTTTAAATGAGATTTTTTTACTTGAAAGAGAATTTGAAGGCATCTAATTGATAGAAATTTCTCCACTTTTCGACTTAAAATGAGTGAGTTACGGACGTTTTAATTTTGGGTGACGTTTCACACACTCATTATAAAATGGTCCAAAACTCTCTCGCCCTACCGAATTTTTAAATGGGATTTTTTTCGTTGAAAGAGAATTTGAAGTCCACTAATTTGTTAGAAATTCACCACATTTGGACTTGAAAAGAGAGACTTATGGTGGTTTTAATTTTGGGTGACGTTTCGCACACTCTTTTTAAGACGGACAACAACTCTCTCACCCCAACGATTTTTAAAACAAGATTTTTTCCCCGGAAAGAGAATTTGAAGATTGGTAGAAATTTCACCACTTTTGAACTTAAAGTCAGAGAGTTACACAGGTTTTAATTTTGGATGACGTGTCGCACACTCTTTATAAAACGGACTACAACTCTCTCATCCCAACAAAATTTGAAATGAGATTTCTTTCGCAAGAAAAAGAATCTTAGGACCTCCGATTGGTAGAAATTTCACCACTTTTTGACTTCAAATGAGAGAGTTACGGAAGTTTTAATTTTGGGTGACGTTTCACACACTCTTTTTAAAATGGACCAAAACTCTCTCATCCCACCGAATTTTTAAATGAGATTTTTTTACTTGAAAGAGAATTTGAAGGCATCTAATTGCTAGAAATTTCTCCACTTTTCGACTTAAAATGAGTGAGTTACGGACGTTTTAATTTTGGGTGACGTTTCACACACTCATTATAAAATGGTCCAAAACTCTCTCGCCCTACCGAATTTTTAAATGGGATTTTTTTCGTTGAAAGAGAATTTGAAGTCCACTAATTTGTTAGAAATTTCACCACATTTGGACTTGAAAAGAGAGACTTATGGTGGTTTTAATTTTGGGTGACGTTTCGCACACTCTTTTTAAGACGGACAACAACTCTCTCACCCCAACGATTTTTAAAACAAGATTTTTTTCCCCGGAAAGAGAATTTGAAGATTGGTAGAAATTTCACCACTTTTGAACTTAAAGTCAGAGA
Source organism: Tasmannia lanceolata (assembly GCF_043159265.1). Lineage (NCBI taxonomy): Eukaryota > Viridiplantae > Streptophyta > Magnoliopsida > Canellales > Winteraceae > Tasmannia > Tasmannia lanceolata. The sequence continues at coordinate 2,212,766 of NW_027518713.1, read as the reverse complement.
GTTACACAGGTTTTAATTTTGGATGACGTGTCGCACACTCTTTATAAAACGGACTACAACTCTGTCATCCCAACAAAATTTGAAATGAGATTTCTTTCCCAAGAAAAAGAATCTTAGGACCTCCGATTGGTAGAAATTTCACCACTTTTTGACTTCAAATGAGAGAGTTACGGAAGTTTTAATTTTGGGTGACGTTTCACACACTCTTTTTAAAATGGACCAAAACTCGCTCATCCCACCGAATTTTTAAATGAGATTTTTTTACTTGAAAGAGAATTTGAAGGCATCTAATTGATAGAAATTTCTCCACTTTTCGACTTAAAATGAGTGAGTTATGGACGTTTTAATTTTGGGTGACGTTTCACACACTCATTATAAAATGGTCGAAAACTCTCTCGCCCTACCGAATTTTTAAATGGGATTTTTTTCGTTGAAAGAGAATTTGAAGTCCACTAATTTGTTAGAAATTCACCACATTTGGACTTGAAAAGAGAGACTTATGGTGGTTTAAATTTTGGGTGACGTTTCGCACACTCTTTTTAAGACGGGCAACAACTCTCTCACCCCAACGATTTTTAAAACAAGATTTTTTTCCCCGGAAAGAGAATTTGAAGATTGGTAGAAATTTCACCACTATTGAACTTAAAGTCAGAGTTACACAGGTTTTAATTTTGGATGATGTGTCGCACACTCTTTATAAAACGGACTACAACTCTCTCATCCCAACAAAATTTGAAATGAGATTTCTTTCCCAAGAAAAAGAATCTTAGGACCTCCGATTGGTAGAAATTTCACCACTTTTTGACTTCAAATGAGAGAGTTACGGAAGTTTTAATTTTGGGTGACGTTTCACACACTCTTTTTAAAATGGACCAAAACTCTCTCATCCCACCGAATTTTCAAATGAGATTTTTTTACTTGAAAGAGAATTTGAAGGCATCTAATTGATAGAAAGTTCTCCACTTTTCGACTTAAAATGAGTGAGTTATGGACGTTTTAATTTTGGAGGACGTTTCACACACTCATTATAAAACGGTCCAAAACTCTCTCGCCCTACCGAATTTTTAAATGTGATTTTTTTCGTTGAAAGAGAATTTGAAGTCCACTAATTTGTTAGAAATTTCACCACATTTGGACTTGAAAAGAGAGACTTATGGTGGTTTTAATTTTGGGTGACGTTTCGCACACTCTTTTTAAGACGGACAACAACTCTCTCACCCCAACAATTTTTAAAACAAGATTTTTTTCCCCGGAAAGAGAATTTGAAGATTGGTAGAAATTTCACCACTTTTGAACTTAAAGTCAGAGAGTTACACAGGTTTTAATTTTGGATGACGTGTCGCACACTCTTTATAAAACGGACTACAACTCTGTCATCCCAACAAAATTTGAAATGAGATTTCTTTCCCAAGAAAAAGAATCTTAGGACCTCCGATTGGTAGAAATTTCACCACTTTTTGACTTCAAATGAGAGAGTTACGGAAGTTTTAATTTTGGGTGACGTTTCACACACTCTTTTTAAAATGGACCAAAACTCGCTCATCCCACCGAATTTTTAAATGAGATTTTTTTACTTGAAAGAGAATTTGAAGGCATCTAATTGATAGAAATTTCTCCACTTTTCGACTTAAAATGAGTGAGTTATGGACGTTTTAATTTTGGGTGACGTTTCACACACTCATTATAAAATGGTCGAAAACTCTCTCGCCCTACCGAATTTTTAAATGGGATTTTTTTCGTTGAAAGAGAATTTGAAGTCCACTAATTTGTTAGAAATTCACCACATTTGGACTTGAAAAGAGAGACTTATGGTGGTTTAAATTTTGGGTGACGTTTCGCACACTCTTTTTAAGACGGGCAACAACTCTCTCACCCCAACGATTTTTAAAACAAGATTTTTTTCCCCGGAAAGAGAATTTGAAGATTGGTAGAAATTTCACCACTATTGAACTTAAAGTCAGAGTTACACAGGTTTTAATTTTGGATGATGTGTCGCACACTCTTTATAAAACGGACTACAACTCTCTCATCCCAACAAAATTTGAAATGAGATTTCTTTCCCAAGAAAAAGAATCTTAGGACCTCCGATTGGTAGAAATTTCACCACTTTTTGACTTCAAATGAGAGAGTTACGGAAGTTTTAATTTTGGGTGACGTTTCACACACTCTTTTTAAAATGGACCAAAACTCTCTCATCCCACCGAATTTTCAAATGAGATTTTTTTACTTGAAAGAGAATTTGAAGGCATCTAATTGATAGAAAGTTCTCCACTTTTCGACTTAAAATGAGTGAGTTATGGACGTTTTAATTTTGGAGGACGTTTCACACACTCATTATAAAACGGTCCAAAACTCTCTCGCCCTACCGAATTTTTAAATGTGATTTTTTTCGTTGAAAGAGAATTTGAAGTCCACTAATTTGTTAGAAATTTCACCACATTTGGACTTGAAAAGAGAGACTTATGGTGGTTTTAATTTTGGGTGACGTTTCGCACACTCTTTTTAAGACGGACAACAACTCTCTCACCCCAACAATTTTTAAAACAAGATTTTTTTCCCCGGAAAGAGAATTTGAAGATTGGTAGAAATTTCACCACTTTTGAACTTAAAGTCAGAGAGTTACACAGGTTTTAATTTTGGATGACGTGTCGCACACTCTTTATAAAACGGACTACAACTCTGTCATCCCAACAAAATTTGAAATGAGATTTCTTTCCCAAGAAAAAGAATCTTAGGACCTCCGATTGGTAGAAATTTCACCACTTTTTGACTTCAAATGAGAGAGTTACGGAAGTTTTAATTTTGGGTGACGTTTCACACACTCTTTTTAAAATGGACCAAAACTCGCTCATCCCACCGAATTTTTAAATGAGATTTTTTTACTTGAAAGAGAATTTGAAGGCATTTAATTGATAGAAATTTCTCCACTTTTCGACTTAAAATGAGTGAGTTACGGACGTTTTAATTTTGGGTGACGTTTCACACACTCATTATAAAATGGTCCAAAACTCTCTCGCCCTACCGAATTTTTAAATGGGATTTTTTTCGTTGAAAGAGAATTTGAAGTCCACTAATTTGTTAGAAATTCACCACATTTGGACTTGAAAAGAGAGACTTATGGTGGTTTAAATTTTGGGTGACGTTTCGCACACTCTTTTTAAGACGGGCAACAACTCTCTCACCCCAACGATTTTTAAAACAAGATTTTTTTCCCCGGAAAGAGAATTTGAAGATTGGTAGAAATTTCACCACTATTGAACTTAAAGTCAGAGTTACACAGGTTTTAATTTTGGATGATGTGTCGCACACTCTTTATAAAACGGACTACAACTCTCTCATCCCAACAAAATTTGAAATGAGATTTCTTTCCCAAGAAAAAGAATCTTAGGACCTCCGATTGGTAGAAATTTCACCACTTTTTGACTTCAAATGAGAGAGTTACGGAAGTTTTAATTTTGGGTGACGTTTCACACACTCTTTTTAAAATGGACCAAAACTCTCTCATCCCACCGAATTTTCAAATGAGATTTTTTTACTTGAAAGAGAATTTGAAGGCATCTAATTGATAGAAAGTTCTCCACTTTTCGACTTAAAATGAGTGAGTTATGGACGTTTTAATTTTGGAGGACGTTTCACACACTCATTATAAAACGGTCCAAAACTCTCTCGCCCTACCGAATTTTTAAATGTGATTTTTTTCGTTGAAAGAGAATTTGAAGTCCACTAATTTGTTAGAAATTTCACCACATTTGGACTTGAAAAGAGAGACTTATGGTGGTTTTAATTTTGGGTGACGTTTCGCACACTCTTTTTAAGACGGACAACAACTCTCTCACCCCAACAATTTTTAAAACAAGATTTTTTTCCCCGGAAAGAGAATTTGAAGATTGGTAGAAATTTCACCACTTTTGAACTTAAAGTCAGAGAGTTACACAGGTTTTAATTTTGGATGCCGTGTCGCACACTCTTTATAAAACGGACTACAACTCTGTCATCCCAACAAAATTTGAAATGAGATTTCTTTCCCAAGAAAAAGAATCTTAGGACCTCCGATTGGTAGAAATTTCACCACTTTTTGACTTCAAATGAGAGAGTTACGGAAGTTTTAATTTTGGGTGACGTTTCACACACTCTTTTTAAAATGGACCAAAACTCGCTCATCCCACCGAATTTTTAAATGAGATTTTTTTACTTGAAAGAGAATTTGAAGGCATCTAATTGATAGAAATTTCTCCACTTTTCGACTTAAAATGAGTGAGTTATGGACGTTTTAATTTTGGGTGACGTTTCACACACTCATTATAAAATGGTCGAAAACTCTCTCGCCCTACCGAATTTTTAAATGGGATTTTTTTCGTTGAAAGAGAATTTGAAGTCCACTAATTTGTTAGAAATTCACCACATTTGGACTTGAAAAGAGAGACTTATGGTGGTTTAAATTTTGGGTGACGTTTCGCACACTCTTTTTAAGACGGGCAACAACTCTCTCACCCCAACGATTTTTAAAACAAGATTTTTTTCCCCGGAAAGAGAATTTGAAGATTGGTAGAAATTTCACCACTATTGAACTTAAAGTCAGAGTTACACAGGTTTTAATTTTGGATGATGTGTCGCACACTCTTTATAAAACGGACTACAACTCTCTCATCCCAACAAAATTTGAAATGAGATTTCTTTCCCAAGAAAAAGAATCTTAGGACCTCCGATTGGTAGAAATTTCACCACTTTTTGACTTCAAATGAGAGAGTTACGGAAGTTTTAATTTTGGGTGACGTTTCACACACTCTTTTTAAAATGGACCAAAACTCTCTCATCCCACCGAATTTTCAAATGAGATTTTTTTACTTGAAAGAGAATTTGAAGGCATCTAATTGATAGAAAGTTCTCCACTTTTCGACTTAAAATGAGTGAGTTATGGACGTTTTAATTTTGGAGGACGTTTCACACACTCATTATAAAACGGTCCAAAACTCTCTCGCCCTACCGAATTTTTAAATGTGATTTTTTTCGTTGAAAGAGAATTTGAAGTCCACTAATTTGTTAGAAATTTCACCACATTTGGACTTGAAAAGAGAGACTTATGGTGGTTTTAATTTTGGGTGACGTTTCGCACACTCTTTTTAAGACGGACAACAACTCTCTCACCCCAACAATTTTTAAAACAAGATTTTTTTCCCCGGAAAGAGAATTTGAAGATTGGTAGAAATTTCACCACTTTTGAACTTAAAGTCAGAGAGTTACACAGGTTTTAATTTTGGATGACGTGTCGCACACTCTTTATAAAACGGACTACAACTCTGTCATCCCAACAAAATTTGAAATGAGATTTCTTTCCCAAGAAAAAGAATCTTAGGACCTCCGATTGGTAGAAATTTCACCACTTTTTGACTTCAAATGAGAGAGTTACGGAAGTTTTAATTTTGGGTGACGTTTCACACACTCTTTTTAAAATGGACCAAAACTCGCTCATCCCACCGAATTTTTAAATGAGATTTTTTTACTTGAAAGAGAATTTGAAGGCATTTAATTGATAGAAATTTCTCCACTTTTCGACTTAAAATGAGTGAGTTACGGACGTTTTAATTTTGGGTGACGTTTCACACACTCATTATAAAATGGTCCAAAACTCTCTCGCCCTACCGAATTTTTAAATGGGATTTTTTTCGTTGAAAGAGAATTTGAAGTCCACTAATTTGTTAGAAATTCACCACATTTGGACTTGAAAAGAGAGACTTATGGTGGTTTTAATTTTGGGTGACGTTTCGCACACTCTTTTTAAGACGGACAACAACTCTCTCACCCCAACGATTTTTAAAACAAGATTTTTTCCCCGGAAAGAGAATTTGAAGATTGGTAGAAATTTCACCACTTTTGAACTTAAAGTCAGAGAGTTACACAGGTTTTAATTTTGGATGACGTGTCGCACACTCTTTATAAAACGGACTACAACTCTCTCATCCCAACAAAATTTGAAATGAGATTTCTTTCGCAAGAAAAAGAATCTTAGGACCTCCGATTGGTAGAAATTTCACCACTTTTTGACTTCAAATGAGAGAGTTAGGGAAGTTTTAATTTTGGGTGACGTTTCACACACTCTTTTTAAAATGGACCAAAACTCTCTCATCCCACCGAATTTTTAAATGAGATTTTTTTACTTGAAAGAGAATTTGAAGGCATCTAATTGATAGAAATTTCTCCACTTTTCGACTTAAAATGAGTGAGTTACGGACGTTTTAATTTTGGGTGACGTTTCACACACTCATTATAAAATGGTCCAAAACTCTCTCGCCCTACCGAATTTTTAAATGGGATTTTTTTCGTTGAAAGAGAATTTGAAGTCCACTAATTTGTTAGAAATTTCACCACATTTGGACTTGAAAAGAGAGACTTATGGTGGTTTTAATTTTGGGTGACGTTTCGCACACTCTTTTTAAGACGGACAACAACTCTCTCACCCCAACGATTTTTAAAACAAGATTTTTTTCCCCGGAAAGAGAATTTGAAGATTGGTAGAAATTTCACCACTTTTGAACTTAAAGTCAGAGAGTTACACAGGTTTTAATTTTGGATGACGTGTCGCACACTCTTTATAAAACGGACTACAACTCTGTCATCCCAACAAAATTTGAAATGAGATTTCTTTCCCAAGAAAAAGAATCTTAGGACCTCCGATTGGTAGAAATTTCACCACTTTTTGACTTCAAATGAGAGAGTTACGGAAGTTTTAATTTTGGGTGACGTTTCACACACTCTTTTTAAAATGGACCAAAACTCGCTCATCCCACCGAATTTTTAAATGAGATTTTTTTACTTGAAAGAGAATTTGAAGGCATTTAATTGATAGAAATTTCTCCACTTTTCGACTTAAAATGAGTGAGTTACGGACGTTTTAATTTTGGGTGACGTTTCACACACTCATTATAAAATGGTCCAAAACTCTCTCGCCCTACCGAATTTTTAAATGGGATTTTTTTCGTTGAAAGAGAATTTGAAGTCCACTAATTTGTTAGAAATTCACCACATTTGGACTTGAAAAGAGAGACTTATGGTGGTTTTAATTTTGGGTGACGTTTCGCACACTCTTTTTAAGACGGACAACAACTCTCTCACCCCAACGATTTTTAAAACAAGATTTTTTCCCCGGAAAGAGAATTTGAAGATTGGTAGAAATTTCACCACTTTTGAACTTAAAGTCAGAGAGTTACACAGGTTTTAATTTTGGATGACGTGTCGCACACTCTTTATAAAACGGACTACAACTCTCTCATCCCAACAAAATTTGAAATGAGATTTCTTTCGCAAGAAAAAGAATCTTAGGACCTCCGATTGGTAGAAATTTCACCACTTTTTGACTTCAAATGAGAGAGTTAGGGAAGTTTTAATTTTGGGTGACGTTTCACACACTCTTTTTAAAATGGACCAAAACTCTCTCATCCCACCGAATTTTTAAATGAGATTTTTTTACTTGAAAGAGAATTTGAAGGCATCTAATTGATAGAAATTTCTCCACTTTTCGACTTAAAATGAGTGAGTTACGGACGTTTTAATTTTGGGTGACGTTTCACACACTCATTATAAAATGGTCCAAAACTCTCTCGCCCTACCGAATTTTTAAATGGGATTTTTTTCGTTGAAAGAGAATTTGAAGTCCACTAATTTGTTAGAAATTTCACCACATTTGGACTTGAAAAGAGAGACTTATGGTGGTTTTAATTTTGGGTGACGTTTCGCACACTCTTTTTAAGACGGACAACAACTCTCTCACCCCAACGATTTTTAAAACAAGATTTTTTTCCCCGGAAAGAGAATTTGAAGATTGGTAGAAATTTCACCACTTTTGAACTTAAAGTCAGAGAGTTACACAGGTTTTAATTTTGGATGACGTGTCGCACACTCTTTATAAAACGGACTACAACTCAGTCATCCCAACAAAATTTGAAATGAGATTTCTTTCCCAAGAAAAAGAATCTTAGGACCTCCGATTGGTAGAAATTTCACCACTTTTTGACTTCAAATGAGAGAGTTACGGAAGTTTTAATTTTGGGTGACGTTTCACACACTCTTTTTAAAATGGACCAAAACTCTCTCATCCCACCGAATTTTTAAATGAGATTTTTTTACTTGAAAGAGAATTTGAAGGCATCTAATTGATAGAAAGTTCTCCACTTTTCGACTTAAAATGAGTGAGTTATGGACGTTTTAATTTTGGGTGACGTTTCACACACTCATTATAAAATGGTCCAAAACTCTCTCGCCCTACCGAATTTTTAAATGTGATTTTTTTCGTTGAAAGAGAATTTGAAGTCCACTAATTTGTTAGAAATTTCACCACATTTGGACTTGAAAAGAGAGACTTATGGTGGTTTTAATTTTGGGTGACGTTTCGCACACTCTTTTTAAGACGGACAACAACTCTCTCACCCCAACGATTTTTAAAACAAGATTTTTTTCCCCGGAAAGAGAATTTGAAGATTGGTAGAAATTTCACCACTTTTGAACTTAAAGTCAGAGAGTTACACAGGTTTTAATTTTGGATGACGTGTCGCACACTCTTTATAAAACGGACTACAACTCTCTCATCCCAACAAAATTTGAAATGAGATTTCTTTCCCAAGAAAAAGAATCTTAGGACCTCCGATTGGTAGAAATTTCACCACTTTTTGACTTCAAATGAGAGAGTTACGGAAGTTTTAATTTTGGGTGACGTTTCACACACTCTTTTTAAAATGGACCAAAACTCTCTCATCCCACCGAATTTTTAAATGAGATTTTTTTACTTGAAAGAGAATTTGAAGACATCTAATTGATAGAAATTTCTCCACTTTTCGACTTTAAATGAGTGAGTTATGGACGTTTTAATTTTGGGTGACGTTTCACACACTCTTTATAAAATGGTCCAAAACTCTCTCGCCCTACCGAATTTTTAAATGGGATTTTTTTCGTTGAAAGAGAATTTGAAGTCAACTAATTTGTTAGAAATTTCACCACATTTGGACTTGAAAAGAGAGACTTATGGTGGTTTTAATTTTGGGTGACGTTTCGCACACTCTTTTTAAGACGGACAACAACTCTCTCACCCCAACGATTTTTAAAAAAGATTTTTTTCCCCGGAAAGAGAATTTGAAGATTGGTAGAAATTTCACCACTATTGAACTTAAAGTCAGAGTTACACAGGTTTTAATTTTGGATGATGTGTCGCACACTCTTTATAAAACGGACTACAACTCTCTCATCCCAACAAAATTTGAAATGAGATTTCTTTCCCAAGAAAAAGAATCTTAGGACCTCCGATTGGTAGAAATTTCACCACTTTTTGACTTCAAATGAGAGAGTTACGGAAGTTTTAATTTTGGGTGACGTTTCACACACTCTTTTTAAAATGGACCAAAACTCTCTCATCCCACCGAATTTTCAAATGAGATTTTTCTACTTGAAAGAGAATTTGAAGGCATCTAATTGATAGAAAGTTCTCCACTTTTCGACTTAAAATGAGTGAGTTATGGACGTTTTAATTTTGGGTGACGTTTCACACACTCATTATAAAACGGTCCAAAACTCTCTCGCCCTACCGAATTTTTAAATGTGATTTTTTTCGTTGAAAGAGAATTTGAAGTCAACTAATTTGTTAGAAATTCACCACATTTGGACTTGAAAAGAGAGACTTATGGTGGTTTTAATTTTTGGTGACGTTTCACACACTCTTTTTAAGACGGACAACAACTCTCTCACCCCAACGATTTTTAAAACAAGATTTTTTTCCCCGGAAAGAGAATTTGAAGATTGGTAGAAATTTCACCACTTTTGAACTTAAAGTCAGAGAGTTACACAGGTTTTAATTTTGGATGACGTGTCGCACACTCTTTATAAAACGGACTACAACTCTCTCATCCCAACAAAATTTGAAATGAGATTTCTTTCCCAAGAAAAAGAATCTTAGGACCTCCGATTGGTAGAAATTTCACCACTTTTTGACTTCAAATGAGAGAGTTACGGAAGTTTTAATTTTGGGTGACGTTTCACACACTCTTTTTAAAATGGACCAAAACTCTCTCATCCCACCGAATTTTTAAATGAGATTTTTTTACTTGAAAGAGAATTTGAAGACATCTAATTGATAGAAATTTCTCCACTTTTCGACTTTAAATGAGTGAGTTATGGACGTTTTAATTTTGGGTGACGTTTCACACACTCTTTATAAAATGGTCCAAAACTCTCTCGCCCTACCGAATTTTTAAATGGGATTTTTTTCGTTGAAAGAGAATTTGAAGTCAACTAATTTGTTAGAAATTTCACCACATTTGGACTTGAAAAGAGAGACTTATGGTGGTTTTAATTTTGGGTGACGTTTCGCACACTCTTTTTAAGACGGACAACAACTCTCTCACCCCAACGATTTTTAAAACAAGATTTTTTTCCCCGGAAAGAGAATTTGAAGATTGGTAGAAATTTCACCACTTTTGAACTTAAAGTCAGAGAGTTACACAGGTTTTAATTTTGGATGACGTGTCGCACACTCTTTATAAAACGGACTACAACTCTGTCATCCCAACAAAATTTGAAATGAGATTTCTTTCCCAAGAAAAAGAATCTTAGGACCTCCGATTGGTAGAAATTTCACCACTTTTTGACTTCAAATGAGAGAGTTACGGAAGTTTTAATTTTGGGTGACGTTTCACACACTCTTTTTAAAATGTACCAAAACTCGCTCATCCCACCGAATTTTTAAATGAGATTTTTTTACTTGAAAGAGAATTTGAAGGCATTTAATTGATAGAAATTTCTCCACTTTTCGACTTAAAATGAGTGAGTTATGGACGTTTTAATTTTGGGTGACGTTTCACACACTCATTATAAAACGGTCCAAAACTCTCTCGCCCTACCGAATTTTTAAATGGGATTTTTTTCGTTGAAAGAGAATTTGAAGTCCACTAATTTGTTAGAAATTTCACCACATTTGGACTTGAAAAGAGAGACTTATGGTGGTTTTAATTTTGGGTGACGTTTCGCACACTCTTTTTAAGACGGACAACAACTCTCTCACCCCAACGATTTTTAAAACAAGATTTTTTTCCCCGGAAAGAGAATTTGAAGATTGGTAGAAATTTCACCACTTTTGAACTTAAAGTCAGAGAGTTACACAGGTTTTAATTTTGGATGACGTGTCGCACACTCTTTATAAAACGGACTACAACTCTGTCATCCAAACAAAATTTGAAATGAGATTTCTTTCCCAAGAAAAAGAATCTTAGGACCTCCGATTGGTAGAAATTTCACCACTTTTTGACTTCAAATGAGAGAGTTACGGAAGTTTTAATTTTGGGTGACGTTTCACACACTCTTTTTAAAATGGACCAAAACTCTCTCATCCTACCGAATTTTTAAATGAGATTTTTTTACTTGAAAGAGAATTTGAAGACATCTAATTGATAGAAATTTCTCCACTTTTCGACTTTAAATGAGTGAGTTATGGACGTTTTAATTTTGGGTGACGTTTCACACACTCATTATAAAATGGTCCAAAACTCTCTCGCCCTACCGAATTTTTAAATGGGATTTTTTTCGTTGAAAGAGAATTTGAAGTCCACTAATTTGTTAGAAATTTCACCACATTTGGACTTGAAAAGAGAGACTTATGGTGGTTTTAATTTTGGGTGATGTTTCGCACACTCTTTTTAAGACGGACAACAACTCTCTCACCCCAACGATTTTTAAAACAAGATTTTTTTCCCCGGAAAGAGAATTTGAAGATTGGTAGAAATTTCACCACTTTTGAACTTAAAGTCAGAGAGTTACACAGGTTTGAATTTTGGATGACGTGTCGCACACTCTTTATAAAACGGACTACAACTCTGTCATCCCAACAAAATTTGAAATGAGATTTCTTTCCGAAGAAAAAGAATCTTAGGACCTCCGATTGGTAGAAATTTCACCACTTTTTGACTTCAAATGAGAGAGTTACGGAAGTTTTAATTTTGGGTGACGTTTCACACACTCTTTTTAAAATGTACCAAAACTCGCTCATCCCACCGAATTTTTAAATGAGATTTTTTTACTTGAAAGAGAATTTGAAGGCATTTAATTGATAGAAATTTCTCCACTTTTCGACTTAAAATGAGTGAGTTATGGACGTTTTAATTTTGGGTGACGTTTCACACACTCATTATAAAACGGTCCAAAACTCTCTCGCCCTACCGAATTTTTAAATGGGATTTTTTTCGTTGAAAGAGAATTTGAAGTCCACTAATTTGTTAGAAATTTCACCACATTTGGACTTGAAAAGAGAGACTTATGGTGGTTTTAATTTTGGGTGACGTTTCGCACACTCTTTTTAAGACGGACAACAACTCTCTCACCCCAACGATTTTTAAAACAAGATTTTTTTCCCCGGAAAGAGAATTTGAAGATTGGTAGAAATTTCACCACTTTTGAACTTAAAGTCAGAGAGTTACACAGGTTTTAATTTTGGATGACGTGTCGCACACTCTTTATAAAACGGACTACAACTCTGTCATCCAAACAAAATTTGAAATGAGATTTCTTTCCCAAGAAAAAGAATCTTAGGACCTCCGATTGGTAGAAATTTCACCACTTTTTGACTTCAAATGAGAGAGTTACGGAAGTTTTAATTTTGGGTGACGTTTAACACACTCTTTTTAAAATGGACCAAAACTCTCTCATCCCACCGAATTTTTAAATGAGATTTTTTTACTTGAAAGAGAATTTGAAGGCATCTAATTGATAGAAAGTTCTCCACTTTTCGACTTAAAATGAGTGAGTTATGGACGTTTTAATTTTGGGTGACGTTTCACACACTCATTATAAAATGGTCCAAAACTCTCTCGCCCTACCGAATTTTTAAATGGGATTTTTTTCGTTGAAAGAGAATTTGAAGTCCACTAATTTGTTAGAAATTCACCACAGTTGGACTTGAAAAGAGAGACTTATGGTGGTTTTAATTTTGGGTGACGTTTCGCACACTCTTTTTAAGAAGGACAACAACTCTCTCACCCCAACGATTTTTAAAACAAGATTTTTTCCCCCGGAAAGAGAATTTGAAGATTGGTAGAAATTTCACCACTTTTGAACTTAAAGCCAGAGAGTTACACAGGTTTTAATTTTGGATGACGTGTCGCACACTCTTTATAAAACGGACTACAACTCTCTCATCCCAACAAAATTTGAAATGAGATTTCTTTCGCAAGAAAAAGAATCTTAGGACCTCCGATTGGTAGAAATTTCACCACTTTTTGACTTCAAATGAGAGAGTTAGGGAAGTTTTAATTTTGGGTGACGTTTCACACACTCTTTTTAAAATGGACCAAAACTCTCTCATCCCACCGAATTTTTAAATGAGATTTTTTTACTTGAAAGAGAATTTGAAGGCATCTAATTGATAGAAATTTCTCCACTTTTCGACTTAAAATGAGTGAGTTACGGACGTTTTAATTTTGGGTGACGTTTCACACACTCATTATAAAACGGTCCAAAACTCTCTCGCCCTACCGAATTTTTAAATGGGATTTTTTTCGTTGAAAGAGAATTTGAAGTCCACTAATTTGTTAGAAATTCACCACATTTGGACTTGAAAAGAGAGACTTATGGTGGTTTTAATTTTGGGTGACGTTTCGCACACTCTTTTTAAGACGGACAACAACTCTCTCACCCCAACGATTTTTAAAACAAGATTTTTTCCCCGGAAAGAGAATTTGAAGATTGGTAGAAATTTCACCACTTTTGAACTTAAAGTCAGAGAGTTACACAGGTTTTAATTTTGGATGACGTGTCGCACACTCTTTATAAAACGGACTACAACTCTCTCATCCCAACAAAATTTGAAATGAGATTTCTTTCGCAAGAAAAAGAATCTTAGGACCTCCGATTGGTAGAAATTTCACCACTTTTTGACTTCAAATGAGAGAGTTAGGGAAGTTTTAATTTTGGGTGACGTTTCACACACTCTTTTTAAAATGGACCAAAACTCTCTCATCCCACCGAATTTTTAAATGAGATTTTTTTACTTGAAAGAGAATTTGAAGACATCTAATTGATAGAAATTTCTCCACTTTTCGACTTTAAATGAGTGAGTTATGGACGTTTTAATTTTGGGTGACGTTTCACACACTCATTATAAAATGGTCCAAAACTCTCTCGCCCTACCGAATTTTTAAATGGGATTTTTTTCGTTGAAAGAGAATTTGAAGTCCACTAATTTGTTAGAAATTTCACCACATTTGGACTTGAAAAGAGAGACTTATGGTGGTTTTAATTTTGGGTGACGTTTCGCACACTCTTTTTAAGAAGGACAACAACTCTCTCACCCCAACGATTTTTAAAACAAGATTTTTTCCCCCGGAAAGAGAATTTGAAGATTGGTAGAAATTTCACCACTTTTGAACTTAAAGTCAGAGAGTTACACAGGTTTTAATTTTGGATGACGTGTCGCACACTCTTTATAAAACGGACTACAACTCTCTCATCCCAACAAAATTTGAAATGAGATTTCTTTCGCAAGAAAAAGAATCTTAGGACCTCCGATTGGTAGAAATTTCACCACTTTTTGACTTCAAATGAGAGAGTTAGGGAAGTTTTAATTTTGGGTGACGTTTCACACACTCTTTTTAAAATGGACCAAAACTCTCTCATCCCACCGAATTTTTAAATGAGATTTTTTTACTTGAAAGAGAATTTGAAGGCATCTAATTGATAGAAATTTCTCCACTTTTCGACTTAAAATGAGTGAGTTACGGACGTTTTAATTTTGGGTGACGTTTCACACACTCATTATAAAACGGTCCAAAACTCTCTCGCCCTACCGAATTTTTAAATGGGATTTTTTTCGTTGAAAGAGAATTTGAAGTCCACTAATTTGTTAGAAATTCACCACATTTGGACTTGAAAAGAGAGACTTATGGTGGTTTTAATTTTGGGTGACGTTTCGCACACTCTTTTTAAGACGGACAACAACTCTCTCACCCCAACGATTTTTAAAACAAGATTTTTTCCCCGGAAAGAGAATTTGAAGATTGGTAGAAATTTCACCACTTTTGAACTTAAAGTCAGAGAGTTACACAGGTTTTAATTTTGGATGACGTGTCGCACACTCTTTATAAAACGGACTACAACTCTCTCATCCCAACAAAATTTGAAATGAGATTTCTTTCGCAAGAAAAAGAATCTTAGGACCTCCGATTGGTAGAAATTTCACCACTTTTTGACTTCAAATGAGAGAGTTAGGGAAGTTTTAATTTTGGGTGACGTTTCACACACTCTTTTTAAAATGGACCAAAACTCTCTCATCCCACCGAATTTTTAAATGAGATTTTTTTACTTGAAAGAGAATTTGAAGACATCTAATTGATAGAAATTTCTCCACTTTTCGACTTTAAATGAGTGAGTTATGGACGTTTTAATTTTGGGTGACGTTTCACACACTCATTATAAAATGGTCCAAAACTCTCTCGCCCTACCGAATTTTTAAATGGGATTTTTTTCGTTGAAAGAGAATTTGAAGTCCACTAATTTGTTAGAAATTTCACCACATTTGGACTTGAAAAGAGAGACTTATGGTGGTTTTAATTTTGGGTGACGTTTCGCACACTCTTTTTAAGACGGACAACAACTCTCTCACCCCAACGATTTTTAAAACAAGATTTTTTTCCCCGAAAAGAGAATTTGAAGATTGGTAGAAATTTCACCACTTTTGAACTTAAAGTCAGAGAGTTACACAGGTTTTAATTTTGGATGACGTGTCGCACACTCTTTATAAAACGGACTACAACTCTGTCATCCCAACAAAATTTGAAATGAGATTTCTTTCCCAAGAAAAAGAATCTTAGGACCTCCGATTGGTAGAAATTTCACCACTTTTTGACTTCAAATGAGAGAGTTACGGAAGTTTTAATTTTGGGTGACGTTTCACACACTCTTTTTAAAATGGACCAAAACTCTCTCATCCCACCGAATTTTTAAATGAGATTTTTTTACTTGAAAGAGAATTTGAAGACATCTAATTGATAGAAATTTCTCCACTTTTCGACTTTAAATGAGTGAGTTAGGGACGTTTTAATTTTGGGTGACGTTTCACACACTCTTTATAAAATGGTCCAAAACTCTCTCGCCCTACCGAATTTTTAAATGGGATTTTTTTCGTTGAAAGAGAATTTGAAGTCAACTAATTTGTTAGAAATTTCACCACATTTGGACTTGAAAAGAGAGACTTATGGTGGTTTTAATTTTGGGTGACGTTTCGCACACTCTTTTTAAGACGGACAACAACTCTCTCACCCCAACGATTTTTAAAACAAGATTTTTTTCCCCGGAAAGAGAATTTGAAGATTGGTAGAAATTTCACCACTTTTGAACTTAAAGTCAGAGAGTTACACAGGTTTTAATTTTGGATGACGTGTCGCACACTCTTTATAAAACGGACTACAACTCTCTCATCCCAACAAAATTTGAAATGAGATTTCTTTCCCAAGAAAAAGAATCTTAGGACCTCCGATTGGTAGAAATTTCACCACTTTTTGACTTCAAATGAGAGAGTTACGGAAGTTTTAATTTTGGGTGACGTTTCACACACTCTTTTTAAAATGGACCAAAACTCTCTCATCCCACCGAATTTTTAAATGAGATTTTTTTACTTGAAAGAGAATTTGAAGACATCTAATTGATAGAAATTTCTCCACTTTTCGACTTTAAATGAGTGAGTTATGGACGTTTTAATTTTGGGTGACGTTTCACACACTCATTATAAAACGGTCCAAAACTCTCTCGCCCTACCGAATTTTTAAATGGGATTTTTTTCGTTGAAAGAGAATTTGAAGTCCACTAATTTGTTAGAAATTTCACCACATTTGGACTTGAAAAGAGAGACTTATGGTGGTTTTAATTTTGGGTGACGTTTCGCACACTCTTTTTAAGACGGACAACAACTCTCTCACCCCAACGATTTTTAAAACAAGATTTTTTTCCCCGGAAAGAGAATTTGAAGATTGGTAGAAATTTCACCACTTTTGAACTTAAAGTCAGAGAGTTACACAGGTTTTAATTTTGGATGACGTGTCGCACACTCTTTATAAAACGGACTACAACTCTGTCATCCAAACAAAATTTGAAATGAGATTTCTTTCCCAAGAAAAAGAATCTTAGGACCTCCGATTGGTAGAAATTTCACCACTTTTTGACTTCAAATGAGAGAGTTACGGAAGTTTTAATTTTGGGTGACGTTTAACACACTCTTTTTAAAATGGACCAAAACTCTCTCATCCCACCGAATTTTTAAATGAGATTTTTTTACTTGAAAGAGAATTTGAAGGCATCTAATTGATAGAAAGTTCTCCACTTTTCGACTTAAAATGAGTGAGTTATGGACGTTTTAATTTTGGGTGACGTTTCACACACTCATTATAAAATGGTCCAAAACTCTCTCGCCCTACCGAATTTTTAAATGGGATTTTTTTCGTTGAAAGAGAATTTGAAGTCCACTAATTTGTTAGAAATTCACCACAGTTGGACTTGAAAAGAGAGACTTATGGTGGTTTTAATTTTGGGTGACGTTTCGCACACTCTTTTTAAGAAGGACAACAACTCTCTCACCCCAACGATTTTTAAAACAAGATTTTTTCCCCCGGAAAGAGAATTTGAAGATTGGTAGAAATTTCACCACTTTTGAACTTAAAGCCAGAGAGTTACACAGGTTTTAATTTTGGATGACGTGTCGCACACTCTTTATAAAACGGACTACAACTCTCTCATCCCAACAAAATTTGAAATGAGATTTCTTTCGCAAGAAAAAGAATCTTAGGACCTCCGATTGGTAGAAATTTCACCACTTTTTGACTTCAAATGAGAGAGTTAGGGAAGTTTTAATTTTGGGTGACGTTTCACACACTCTTTTTAAAATGGACCAAAACTCTCTCATCCCACCGAATTTTTAAATGAGATTTTTTTACTTGAAAGAGAATTTGAAGGCATCTAATTGATAGAAATTTCTCCACTTTTCGACTTAAAATGAGTGAGTTACGGACGTTTTAATTTTGGGTGACGTTTCACACACTCATTATAAAACGGTCCAAAACTCTCTCGCCCTACCGAATTTTTAAATGGGATTTTTTTCGTTGAAAGAGAATTTGAAGTCCACTAATTTGTTAGAAATTCACCACATTTGGACTTGAAAAGAGAGACTTATGGTGGTTTTAATTTTGGGTGACGTTTCGCACACTCTTTTTAAGACGGACAACAACTCTCTCACCCCAACGATTTTTAAAACAAGATTTTTTCCCCGGAAAGAGAATTTGAAGATTGGTAGAAATTTCACCACTTTTGAACTTAAAGTCAGAGAGTTACACAGGTTTTAATTTTGGATGACGTGTCGCACACTCTTTATAAAACGGACTACAACTCTCTCATCCCAACAAAATTTGAAATGAGATTTCTTTCGCAAGAAAAAGAATCTTAGGACCTCCGATTGGTAGAAATTTCACCACTTTTTGACTTCAAATGAGAGAGTTAGGGAAGTTTTAATTTTGGGTGACGTTTCACACACTCTTTTTAAAATGGACCAAAACTCTCTCATCCCACCGAATTTTTAAATGAGATTTTTTTACTTGAAAGAGAATTTGAAGACATCTAATTGATAGAAATTTCTCCACTTTTCGACTTTAAATGAGTGAGTTATGGACGTTTTAATTTTGGGTGACGTTTCACACACTCATTATAAAATGGTCCAAAACTCTCTCGCCCTACCGAATTTTTAAATGGGATTTTTTTCGTTGAAAGAGAATTTGAAGTCCACTAATTTGTTAGAAATTTCACCACATTTGGACTTGAAAAGAGAGACTTATGGTGGTTTTAATTTTGGGTGACGTTTCGCACACTCTTTTTAAGACGGACAACAACTCTCTCACCCCAACGATTTTTAAAACAAGATTTTTTTCCCCGGAAAGAGAATTTGAAGATTGGTAGAAATTTCACCACTTTTGAACTTAAAGTCAGAGAGTTACACAGGTTTTAATTTTGGATGACGTGTCGCACACTCTTTATAAAACGGACTACAACTCTGTCATCCCAACAAAATTTGAAATGAGATTTCTTTCCCAAGAAAAAGAATCTTAGGACCTCCGATTGGTAGAAATTTCACCACTTTTTGACTTCAAATGAGAGAGTTACGGAAGTTTTAATTTTGGGTGACGTTTCACACACTCTTTTTAAAATGGACCAAAACTCTCTCATCCCACCGAATTTTTAAATGAGATTTTTTTACTTGAAAGAGAATTTGAAGGCATCTAATTGATAGAAATTTCTCCACTTTTCGACTTAAAATGAGTGAGTTACGGACGTTTTAATTTTGGGTGACGTTTCACACACTCATTATAAAATGGTCCAAAACTCTCTCGCCCTACCGAATTTTTAAATGGGATTTTTTTCGTTGAAAGAGAATTTGAAGTCCACTAATTTGTTAGAAATTTCACCACATTTGGACTTGAAAAGAGAGACTTATGGTGGTTTTAATTTTGGGTGACGTTTCGCACACTCTTTTTAAGACGGACAACAACTCTCTCACCCCAACGATTTTTAAAACAAGATTTTTTTCCCCGGAAAGAGAATTTGAAGATTGGTAGAAATTTCACCACTTTTGAACTTAAAGTCAGAGAGTTACACAGGTTTTAATTTTGGATGACGTGTCGCACACTCTTTATAAAACGGACTACAACTCTGTCATCCCAACAAAATTTGAAATGAGATTTCTTTCCCAAGAAAAAGAATCTTAGGACCTCCGATTGGTAGAAATTTCACCACTTTTTGACTTCAAATGAGAGAGTTACGGAAGTTTTAATTTTGGGTGACGTTTCACACACTCTTTTTAAAATGGACCAAAACTCTCTCATCCCACCGAATTTTTAAATGAGATTTTTTTACTTGAAAGAGAATTTGAAGGCATCTAATTGATAGAAAGTTCTCCACTTTTCGACTTAAAATGAGTGAGTTATGGACGTTTTAATTTTGGGTGACGTTTCACACACTCATTATAAAATGGTCCAAAACTCTCTCGCCCTACCGAATTTTTAAATGTGATTTTTTTCGTTGAAAGAGAATTTGAAGTCCACTAATTTGTTAGAAATTTCACCACATTTGGACTTGAAAAGAGAGACTTATGGTGGTTTTAATTTTGGGTGACGTTTCGCACACTCTTTTTAAGACGGACAACAACTCTCTCACCCCAACGATTTTTAAAACAAGATTTTTTTCCCCGGAAAGAGAATTTGAAGATTGGTAGAAATTTCACCACTTTTGAACTTAAAGTCAGAGAGTTACACAGGTTTTAATTTTGGATGACGTGTCGCACACTCTTTATAAAACGGACTACAACTCTCTCATCCCAACAAAATTTGAAATGAGATTTCTTTCCCAAGAAAAAGAATCTTAGGACCTCCGATTGGTAGAAATTTCACCACTTTTTGACTTCAAATGAGAGAGTTACGGAAGTTTTAATTTTGGGTGACGTTTCACACACTCTTTTTAAAATGGACCAAAACTCTCTCATCCCACCGAATTTTTAAATGAGATTTTTTTACTTGAAAGAGAATTTGAAGACATCTAATTGATAGAAATTTCTCCACTTTTCGACTTTAAATGAGTGAGTTATGGACGTTTTAATTTTGGGTGACGTTTCACACACTCTTTATAAAATGGTCCAAAACTCTCTCGCCCTACCGAATTTTTAAATGGGATTTTTTTCGTTGAAAGAGAATTTGAAGTCAACTAATTTGTTAGAAATTTCACCACATTTGGACTTGAAAAGAGAGACTTATGGTGGTTTTAATTTTGGGTGACGTTTCGCACACTCTTTTTAAGACGGACAACAACTCTCTCACCCCAACGATTTTTAAAACAAGATTTTTTTCCCCGGAAAGAGAATTTGAAGATTGGTAGAAATTTCACCACTTTTGAACTTAAAGTCAGAGAGTTACACAGGTTTTAATTTTGGATGACGTGTCGCACACTCTTTATAAAACGGACTACAACTCTCTCATCCCAACAAAATTTGAAATGAGATTTCTTTCCCAAGAAAAAGAATCTTAGGACCTCCGATTGGTAGAAATTTCACCACTTTTTGACTTCAAATGAGAGAGTTACGGAAGTTTTAATTTTGGGTGACGTTTCACACACTCTTTTTAAAATGGACCAAAACTCTCTCATCCCACCGAATTTTTAAATGAGATTTTTTTACTTGAAAGAGAATTTGAAGACATCTAATTGATAGAAATTTCTCCACTTTTCGACTTTAAATGAGTGAGTTATGGACGTTTTAATTTTGGGTGACGTTTCACACACTCTTTATAAAATGGTCCAAAACTCTCTCGCCCTACCGAATTTTTAAATGGGATTTTTTTCGTTGAAAGAGAATTTGAAGTCAACTAATTTGTTAGAAATTTCACCACATTTGGACTTGAAAAGAGAGACTTATGGTGGTTTTAATTTTGGGTGACGTTTCGCACACTTTTTTTAAGACGGACAACAACTCTCTCACCCCAACGATTTTTAAAACAAGATTTTTTTCCCCGGAAAGAGAATTTGAAGATTGGTAGAAATTTCACCACTATTGAACTTAAAGTCAGAGTTACACAGGTTTTAATTTTGGATGATGTGTCGCACACTCTTTATAAAACGGACTACAACTCTCTCATCCCAACAAAATTTGAAATGAGATTTCTTTCCCAAGAAAAAGAATCTTAGGACCTCCGATTGGTAGAAATTTCACCACTTTTTGACTTCAAATGAGAGAGTTACGGAAGTTTTAATTTTGGGTGACGTTTCACACACTCTTTTTAAAATGGACCAAAACTCTCTCATCCCACCGAATTTTTAAATGAGATTTTTTTACTTGAAAGAGAATTTGAAGACATCTAATTGATAGAAATTTCTCCACTTTTCGACTTTAAATGAGTGAGTTATGGACGTTTTAATTTTGGGTGACGTTTCACACACTCTTTATAAAATGGTCCAAAACTCTCTCGCCCTACCGAATTTTTAAATGGGATTTTTTTCGTTGAAAGAGAATTTGAAGTCAACTAATTTGTTAGAAATTTCACCACATTTGGACTTGAAAAGAGAGACTTATGGTGGTTTTAATTTTGGGTGACGTTTCGCACACTCTTTTTAAGACGGACAACAACTCTCTCACCCCAACGATTTTTAAAACAAGATTTTTTTCCCCGGAAAGAGAATTTGAAGATTGGTAGAAATTTCACCACTTTTGAACTTAAAGTCAGAGAGTTACACAGGTTTTAATTTTGGATGACGTGTCGCACACTCTTTATAAAACGGACTACAACTCTCTCATCCCAACAAAATTTGAAATGAGATTTCTTTCCCAAGAAAAAGAATCTTAGGACCTCCGATTGGTAGAAATTTCACCACTTTTTGACTTCAAATGAGAGAGTTACGGAAGTTTTAATTTTGGGTGACGTTTCACACACTCTTTTTAAAATGGACCAAAACTCTCTCATCCCACCGAATTTTTAAATGAGATTTTTTTACTTGAAAGAGAATTTGAAGACATCTAATTGATAGAAATTTCTCCACTTTTCGACTTTAAATGAGTGAGTTATGGACGTTTTAATTTTGGGTGACGTTTCACACACTCTTTATAAAATGGTCCAAAACTCTCTCGCCCTACCGAATTTTTAAATGGGATTTTTTTCGTTGAAAGAGAATTTGAAGTCAACTAATTTGTTAGAAATTTCACCACATTTGGACTTGAAAAGAGAGACTTATGGTGGTTTTAATTTTGGGTGACGTTTCGCACACTCTTTTTAAGACGGACAACAACTCTCTCACCCCAACGATTTTTAAAACAAGATTTTTTTCCCCGGAAAGAGAATTTGAAGATTGGTAGAAATTTCACCACTATTGAACTTAAAGTCAGAGTTACACAGGTTTTAATTTTGGATGATGTGTCGCACACTCTTTATAAAACGGACTACAACTCTCTCATCCCAACAAAATTTGAAATGAGATTTCTTTCCCAAGAAAAAGAATCTTAGGACCTCCGATTGGTAGAAATTTCACCACTTTTTGACTTCAAATGAGAGAGTTACGGAAGTTTTAATTTTGGGTGACGTTTCACACACTCTTTTTAAAATGGACCAAAACTCTCTCATCCCACCGAATTTTCAAATGAGATTTTTCTACTTGAAAGAGAATTTGAAGGCATCTAATTGATAGAAAGTTCTCCACTTTTCGACTTAAAATGAGTGAGTTATGGACGTTTTAATTTTGGGTGACGTTTCACACACTCATTATAAAACGGTCCAAAACTCTCTCGCCCTACCGAATTTTTAAATGTGATTTTTTTCGTTGAAAGAGAATTTGAAGTCAACTAATTTGTTAGAAATTCACCACATTTGGACTTGAAAAGAGAGACTTATGGTGGTTTTAATTTTTGGTGACATTTCGCACACTCTTTTTAAGACGGACAACAACTCTCTCACCCCAACGATTTTTAAAACAAGATTTTTTCCCCGGAAAGAGAATTTGAAGATTGGTAGAAATTTCACCACTTTTGAACTTAAAGTCAGAGAGTTACACAGGTTTTAATTTTGGATGACGTGTCGCACACTCTTTATAAAACGGACTACAACTCTCTCATCCCAACAAAATTTGAAATGAGATTTCTTTCGCAAGAAAAAGAATCTTAGGACCTCCGATTGGTAGAAATTTCACCACTTTTTGACTTCAAATGAGAGAGTTAGGGAAGTTTTAATTTTGGGTGACGTTTCACACACTCTTTTTAAAATGGACCAAAACTCTCTCATCCCACCGAATTTTTAAATGAGATTTTTTTACTTGAAAGAGAATTTGAAGACATCTAATTGATAGAAATTTCTCCACTTTTCGACTTTAAATGAGTGAGTTATGGACGTTTTAATTTTGGGTGACGTTTCACACACTCATTATAAAATGGTCCAAAACTCTCTCGCCCTACCGAATTTTTAAATGGGATTTTTTTCGTTGAAAGAGAATTTGAAGTCCACTAATTTGTTAGAAATTTCACCACATTTGGACTTGAAAAGAGAGACTTATGGTGGTTTTAATTTTGGGTGACGTTTCGCACACTCTTTTTAAGACGGACAACAACTCTCTCACCCCAACGATTTTTAAAACAAGATTTTTTTCCCCGAAAAGAGAATTTGAAGATTGGTAGAAATTTCACCACTTTTGAACTTAAAGTCAGAGAGTTACACAGGTTTTAATTTTGGATGACGTGTCGCACACTCTTTATAAAACGGACTACAACTCTGTCATCCCAACAAAATTTGAAATGAGATTTCTTTCCCAAGAAAAAGAATCTTAGGACCTCCGATTGGTAGAAATTTCACCACTTTTTGACTTCAAATGAGAGAGTTACGGAAGTTTTGATTTTGGGTGACGTTTCACACACTCTTTTTAAAATGGACCAAAACTCTCTCATCCCACCGAATTTTTAAATGAGATTTTTTTACTTGAAAGAGAATTTGAAGGCATCTAATTGATAGAAAGTTCTCCACTTTTCGACTTAAAATGAGTGAGTTATGGACGTTTTAATTTTGGGTGACGTTTCACACACTCATTATAAAATGGTCCAAAACTCTCTCGCCCTACCGAATTTTTAAATGTGATTTTTTTCGTTGAAAGAGAATTTGAAGTCCACTAATTTGTTAGAAATTTCACCACATTTGGACTTGAAAAGAGAGACTTATGGTGGTTTTAATTTTGGGTGACATTTCGCACACTCTTTTTAAGACGGACAACAACTCTCTCACCCCAACAATTTTTAAAACAAGATTTTTTTCCCCGGAAAGAGAATTTGAAGATTGGTAGAAATTTCACCACTTTTGAACTTAAAGTCAGAGAGTTACACAGGTTTTAATTTTGGATGACGTGTCGCACACTCTTTATAAAACGGACTACAACTCTGTCATCCCAACAAAATTTGAAATGAGATTTCTTTCCCAAGAAAAAGAATCTTAGGACCTCCGATTGGTAGAAATTTCACCACTTTTTGACTTCAAATGAGAGAGTTAGGGAAGTTTTAATTTTGGGTGACGTTTCACACACTCTTTTTAAAATGGACCAAAACTCTCTCATCCCACCGAATTTTTAAATGAGATTTTTTAACTTGAAAGAGAATTTGAAGGCATCTAATTGATAGAAATTTCTCCACTTTTCGACTTAAAATGAGTGAGTTACGGACGTTTTAATTTTGGGTGACGTTTCACACATTCATTATAAAATGGTCCAAAACTCTCTCGCCCTACCGAATTTTTAAATGGGATTTTTTTCGTTGAAAGAGAATTTGAAGTCCACTAATTTGTTAGAAATTCACCACATTTGGACTTGAAAAGAGAGGCTTATGGTGGTTTTAATTTTGGGCGACGTTTCGCACACTCTTTTTAAGACGGACAACAACTCTCTCACCCCAACGATTTTTAAAACAAGATTTTTTTCCCCGGAAAGAGAATTTGAAGATTGGTAGAAATTTCACCACTTTTGAACTTAAAGTCAGAGAGTTACACAGGTTTCAATTTTGGATGACGTGTCGCACACTCTTTATAAAACGGACTACAACTCTCTCATCCCAACAAAATTTGAAATGAGATTTCTTTCGCAAGAAAAAGAATCTTAGGACCTCCGATTGGTAGAAATTTCACCACTTTTTGACTTCAAATAAAAGAGTTACGGAAGTTTTAATTTTGGGTGACGTTTCACACACTCTTTTTAAAATGGACCAAAACTCTCTCATCCTACCGAATTTTTAAATGAGATTTTTTTACTTGAAAGAGAATTTGAAGACATCTAATTGATAGAAATTTCTCCACTTTTCGACTTTAAATGAGTGAGTTATGGACGTTTTAATTTTGGGTGACGTTTCACACACTCATTATAAAATGGTCCAAAACTCTCTCGCCCTACCGAATTTTTAAATGGGATTTTTTTCGTTGAAAGAGAATTTGAAGTCCACTAATTTGTTTGAAATTTCACCACATTTGGACTTGAAAAGAGAGACTTATGGTGGTTTTAATTTTGGGTAACGTTTCGTACACTCTTTTTAAGACGGACAACAACTCTCTCACCCCAACGATTTTTAAAACAAGATTTTTTTCCCCGGAAAGAGAATTTGAAGATTGGTAGAAATTTCACCACTTTTGAACTTAAAGTCAGAGAGTTACACAGGTTTTAATTTTGGATGACGTGTCGCACACTCTTTATAAAACGGATTACAACTCTGTCATCCCAACAAAATTTGAAATGAGATTTCTTTCCCAAGAAAAAGAATCTTAGGACCTCCGATTGGTAGAAATTTCACCACTTTTTGACTTCAAATGAGAGAGTTACGGAAGTTTTAATTTTGGGTGACGTTTCACACACTCTTTTTAAAATGGACCAAAACTCTCTCATCCCACCGAATTTTTAAATGAGATTTTTTTACTTGAAAGAGAATTTGAAGGCATCTAATTGATAGAAAGTTCTCCACTTTTCGACTTAAAATGAGTGAGTTATGGACGTTTTAA
Source organism: Tasmannia lanceolata (assembly GCF_043159265.1). Taxonomy (NCBI): domain Eukaryota; kingdom Viridiplantae; phylum Streptophyta; class Magnoliopsida; order Canellales; family Winteraceae; genus Tasmannia; species Tasmannia lanceolata. Next base: position 2,186,214 of record NW_027518713.1, on the reverse strand, counting down.
TTTTGGGTGACGTTTCACACACTCATTATAAAATGGTCCAAAACTCTCTCGCCCTACCGAATTTTTAAATGTGATTTTTTTCGTTGAAAGAGAATTTGAAGTCCACTAATTTGTTAGAAATTTCACCACATTTGGACTTGAAAAGAGAGACTTATGGTGGTTTTAATTTTGGGTGACATTTCGCACACTCTTTTTAAGACGGACAACAACTCTCTCACCCCAACAATTTTTAAAACAAGATTTTTTTCCCCGGAAAGAGAATTTGAAGATTGGTAGAAATTTCACCACTTTTGAACTTAAAGTCAGAGAGTTACACAGGTTTTAATTTTGGATGACGTGTCGCACACTCTTTATAAAACGGACTACAACTCTGTCATCCCAACAAAATTTGAAATGAGATTTCTTTCCCAAGAAAAAGAATCTTAGGACCTCCGATTGGTAGAAATTTCACCACTTTTTGACTTCAAATGAGAGAGTTAGGGAAGTTTTAATTTTGGGTGACGTTTCACACACTCTTTTTAAAATGGACCAAAACTCTCTCATCCCACCGAATTTTTAAATGAGATTTTTTAACTTGAAAGAGAATTTGAAGGCATCTAATTGATAGAAATTTCTCCACTTTTCGACTTAAAATGAGTGAGTTACGGACGTTTTAATTTTGGGTGACGTTTCACACATTCATTATAAAATGGTCCAAAACTCTCTCGCCCTACCGAATTTTTAAATGGGATTTTTTTCGTTGAAAGAGAATTTGAAGTCCACTAATTTGTTAGAAATTCACCACATTTGGACTTGAAAAGAGAGACTTATGGTGGTTTTAATTTTGGGTGACGTTTCGCACACTCTTTTTAAGACGGACAACAACTCTCTCACCCCAACGATTTTTAAAACAAGATTTTTTTCCCCGGAAAGAGAATTTGAAGATTGGTAGAAATTTCACCACTTTTGAACTTAAAGTCAGAGAGTTACACAGGTTTCAATTTTGGATGACGTGTCGCACACTCTTTATAAAACGGATTACAACTCTCTCATCCCAACAAAATTTGAAATGAGATTTCTTTCGCAAGAAAAAGAATCTTAGGACCTCCGATTGGTAGAAATTTCACCACTTTTTGACTTCAAATGAGAGAGTTACGGATGTTTTAATTTTGGGTGACGTTTCACACACTCTTTTTAAAATGGACCAAAACTCTCATCCCACCGAATTTTTAAATGAGATTTTTTTACTTGAAAGAGAATTTGAAGGCATCTAATTGATAGAAATTTCTCCACTTTTCGACTTTAAATGAGTGAGTTATGGACGTTTTAATTTTGGGTGACGTTTCACACACTCATTATAAAATGGTCCAAAACTCTCTCGCCCTACCGAATTTTTAAATGGGATTTTTTTCGTTGAAAGAGAATTTGAAGTCCACTAATTTGTTAGAAATTTCACCACATTTGGACTTGAAAAGAGAGACTTATGGTGGTTTTAATTTTGGGTGACGTTTCGCACACTCTTTTTAAGACGGACAACAACTCTCTCACCCCAACGATTTTTAAAACAAGATTTTTTTCCCCGGAAAAAGAATTTGAAGATTGGTAGAAATTTCACCACTTTTGAACTTAAAAGTCAGAGAGTTACACAGGTTTTAATTTTGGATGACGTGTCGCACACTCTTTATAAAACGGATTACAACTCTGTCATCCCAACAAAATTTGAAATGAGATTTCTTTCCCAAGAAAAAGAATCTTAGGACCTCCGATTGGTAGAAATTTCACCACTTTTTGACTTCAAATGAGAGAGTTAGGGAAGTTTTAATTTTGGGTGACGTTTGACACACTCTTTTTAAAATGGACCAAAACTCTCTCATCCCACCGAATTTTTAAATGAGATTTTTTTACTTGAAAGAGAATTTGAAGGCATCTAATTGATAGAAATTTCTCCACTTTTCGACTTAAAATGAGTGAGTTACGGACGTTTTAATTTTGGGTGACGTTTCACACACTCATTATAAAATGGTCCAAAACTCTCTCGCCCTACCGAATTTTTAAATGGGATTTTTTTCGTTGAAAGAGAATTTGAAGTCCACTAATTTGTTAGAAATTCACCACATTTGGACTTGAAAAGAGAGACTTATGGTGGTTTTAATTTTGGGTGACGTTTCGCACACTCTTTTTAAGACGGACAACAACTCTCTCACCCCAACGATTTTTAAAACAAGATTTTTTTCCCCGGAAAGAGAATTTGAAGATTGGTAGAAATTTCACCACTTTTGAACTTAAAGTCAGAGAGTTACACAGGTTTTAATTTTGGATGACGTGTCGCACACTCTTTATAAAACGGACTACAACTCTCTCATCCCAACAAAATTTGAAATGAGATTTCTTTCCCAAGAAAAAGAATCGTAGGACCTCCGATTGGTAGAAATTTCACCACTTTTTGACTTCAAATGAGAGAGTTACGGAAGTTTTAATTTTGGGTGACGTTTCACACACTCTTTTTAAAATGGACCAAAACTCTCTCATCCCACCGAATTTTTAAATGAGATTTTTTTACTTGAAAGAGAATTTGAAGGCATCTAATTGATAGAAATTTCTCCACTTTTCGACTTTAAATGAGTGAGTTATGGACGTTTTAATTTTGGGTGACGTTTCACACACTCATTATAAAATGGTCCAAAACTCTCTCGCCCTACCGAATTTTTAAATGGGATTTTTTTCGTTGAAAGAGAATTTGAAGTCCACTAATTTGTTAGAAATTTCACCACATTTGGACTTGAAAAGAGAGACTTATGGTGGTTTTAATTTTGGGTGACGTTTCGCACACTCTTTTTAAGACGGACAACAACTCTCTCACCCCAACGATTTTTAAAACAAGATTTTTTTCCCCGGAAAGAGAATTTGAAGATTGGTAGAAATTTCACCACTTTTGAACTTAAAGTCAGAGAGTTACACAGGTTTTAATTTTGGATGACGTGTCGCACACTCTTTATAAAACGGACTACAACTCTGTCATCCCAACAAAATTTGAAATGAGATTTCTTTCCCAAGAAAAAGAATCTTAGGACCTCCGATTGGTAGAAATTTCACCACTTTTTGACTTCAAATGAGAGAGTTAGGGAAGTTTTAATTTTGGGTGACGTTTCACACACTCTTTTTAAAATGGACCAAAACTCTCTCATCCCACCGAATTTTTAAATGAGATTTTTTAACTTGAAAGAGAATTTGAAGGCATCTAATTGATAGAAATTTCTCCACTTTTCGACTTAAAATGAGTGAGTTACGGACGTTTTAATTTTGGGTGACGTTTCACACATTCATTATAAAATGGTCCAAAACTCTCTCGCCCTACCGAATTTTTAAATGGGATTTTTTTCGTTGAAAGAGAATTTGAAGTCCACTAATTTGTTAGAAATTCACCACATTTGGACTTGAAAAGAGAGACTTATGGTGGTTTTAATTTTGGGTGACGTTTCGCACACTCTTTTTAAGACGGACAACAACTCTCTCACCCCAACGATTTTTAAAACAAGATTTTTTTCCCCGGAAAGAGAATTTGAAGATTGGTAGAAATTTCACCACTTTTGAACTTAAAGTCAGAGAGTTACACAGGTTTCAATTTTGGATGACGTGTCGCACACTCTTTATAAAACGGATTACAACTCTCTCATCCCAACAAAATTTGAAATGAGATTTCTTTCGCAAGAAAAAGAATCTTAGGACCTCCGATTGGTAGAAATTTCACCACTTTTTGACTTCAAATGAGAGAGTTACGGATGTTTTAATTTTGGGTGACGTTTCACACACTCTTTTTAAAATGGACCAAAACTCTCATCCCACCGAATTTTTAAATGAGATTTTTTTACTTGAAAGAGAATTTGAAGGCATCTAATTGATAGAAATTTCTCCACTTTTCGACTTTAAATGAGTGAGTTATGGACGTTTTAATTTTGGGTGACGTTTCACACACTCATTATAAAATGGTCCAAAACTCTCTCGCCCTACCGAATTTTTAAATGGGATTTTTTTCGTTGAAAGAGAATTTGAAGTCCACTAATTTGTTAGAAATTTCACCACATTTGGACTTGAAAAGAGAGACTTATGGTGGTTTTAATTTTGGGTGACGTTTCGCACACTCTTTTTAAGACGGACAACAACTCTCTCACCCCAACGATTTTTAAAACAAGATTTTTTTCCCCGGAAAAAGAATTTGAAGATTGGTAGAAATTTCACCACTTTTGAACTTAAAAGTCAGAGAGTTACACAGGTTTTAATTTTGGATGACGTGTCGCACACTCTTTATAAAACGGATTACAACTCTGTCATCCCAACAAAATTTGAAATGAGATTTCTTTCCCAAGAAAAAGAATCTTAGGACCTCCGATTGGTAGAAATTTCACCACTTTTTGACTTCAAATGAGAGAGTTAGGGAAGTTTTAATTTTGGGTGACGTTTGACACACTCTTTTTAAAATGGACCAAAACTCTCTCATCCCACCGAATTTTTAAATGAGATTTTTTTACTTGAAAGAGAATTTGAAGGCATCTAATTGATAGAAATTTCTCCACTTTTCGACTTAAAATGAGTGAGTTACGGACGTTTTAATTTTGGGTGACGTTTCACACACTCATTATAAAATGGTCCAAAACTCTCTCGCCCTACCGAATTTTTAAATGGGATTTTTTTCGTTGAAAGAGAATTTGAAGTCCACTAATTTGTTAGAAATTCACCACATTTGGACTTGAAAAGAGAGACTTATGGTGGTTTTAATTTTGGGTGACGTTTCGCACACTCTTTTTAAGACGGACAACAACTCTCTCACCCCAACGATTTTTAAAACAAGATTTTTTTCCCCGGAAAGAGAATTTGAAGATTGGTAGAAATTTCACCACTTTTGAACTTAAAGTCAGAGAGTTACACAGGTTTTAATTTTGGATGACGTGTCGCACACTCTTTATAAAACGGACTACAACTCTCTCATCCCAACAAAATTTGAAATGAGATTTCTTTCCCAAGAAAAAGAATCGTAGGACCTCCGATTGGTAGAAATTTCACCACTTTTTGACTTCAAATGAGAGAGTTACGGAAGTTTTAATTTTGGGTGACGTTTCACACACTCTTTTTAAAATGGACCAAAACTCTCTCATCCCACCGAATTTTTAAATGAGATTTTTTTACTTGAAAGAGAATTTGAAGGCATCTAATTGATAGAAATTTCTCCACTTTTCGACTTTAAATGAGTGAGTTATGGACGTTTTAATTTTGGGTGACGTTTCACACACTCATTATAAAATGGTCCAAAACTCTCTCGCCCTACCGAATTTTTAAATGGGATTTTTTTCGTTGAAAGAGAATTTGAAGTCCACTAATTTGTTAGAAATTTCACCACATTTGGACTTGAAAAGAGAGACTTATGGTGGTTTTAATTTTGGGTGACGTTTCGCACACTCTTTTTAAGACGGACAACAACTCTCTCACCCCAACGATTTTTAAAACAAGATTTTTTTCCCCGGAAAGAGAATTTGAAGATTGGTAGAAATTTCACCACTTTTGAACTTAAAGTCAGAGAGTTACACAGGTTTTAATTTTGGATGACGTGTCGCACACTCTTTATAAAACGGACTACAACTCTGTCATCCCAACAAAATTTGAAATGAGATTTCTTTCCCAAGAAAAATAATCTTAGGACCTCCGATTGGTAGAAATTTCACCACTTTTTGACTTCAAATGAGAGAGTTAGGGAAGTTTTAATTTTGGGTGACGTTTCACACACTCTTTTTAAAATGGACCAAAACTCTCTCATCCCACCGAATTTTTAAATGAGATTTTTTAACTTGAAAGAGAATTTGAAGGCATCTAATTGATAGAAATTTCTCCACTTTTCGACTTAAAATGAGTGAGTTACGGACGTTTTAATTTTGGGTGACGTTTCACACATTCATTATAAAATGGTCCAAAACTCTCTCGCCCTACCGAATTTTTAAATGGGATTTTTTTCGTTGAAAGAGAATTTGAAGTCCACTAATTTGTTAGAAATTCACCACATTTGGACTTGAAAAGAGAGACTTATGGTGGTTTTAATTTTGGGTGACGTTTCGCACACTCTTTTTAAGACGGACAACAACTCTCTCACCCCAACGATTTTTAAAACAAGATTTTTTTCCCCGGAAAGAGAATTTGAAGATTGGTAGAAATTTCACCACTTTTGAACTTAAAGTCAGAGAGTTACACAGGTTTCAATTTTGGATGACGTGTCGCACACTCTTTATAAAACGGATTACAACTCTCTCATCCCAACAAAAGTTGAAATGAGATTTCTTTCGCAAGAAAAAGAATCTTAGGACCTCCGATTGGTAGAAATTTCACCACTTTTTGACTTCAAATGAGAGAGTTACGGATGTTTTAATTTTGGGTGACGTTTCACACACTCTTTTTAAAATGGACCAAAACTCTCATCCCACCGAATTTTTAAATGAGATTTTTTTACTTGAAAGAGAATTTGAAGGCATCTAATTGATAGAAATTTCTCCACTTTTCGACTTTAAATGAGTGAGTTATGGACGTTTTAATTTTGGGTGACGTTTCACACACTCATTATAAAATGGTCCAAAACTCTCTCGCCCTACCGAATTTTTAAATGGGATTTTTTTCGTTGAAAGAGAATTTGAAGTCCACTAATTTGTTAGAAATTCACCACATTTGGACTTGAAAAGAGAGACTTATGGTGGTTTTAATTTTGGGTGACGTTTCGCACACTCTTTTTAAGACGGACAACAACTCTCTCACCCCAACGATTTTTAAAACAAGATTTTTTTCCCCGGAAAGAGAATTTGAAGATTGGTAGAAATTTCACCACTTTTGAACTTAAAGTCAGAGAGTTACACAGGTTTTAATTTTGGATGACGTGTCGCACACTCTTTATAAAACGGACTACAACTCTCTCATCCCAACAAAATTTGAAATGAGATTTCTTTCCCAAGAAAAAGAATCGTAGGACCTCCGATTGGTAGAAATTTCACCACTTTTTGACTTCAAATGAGAGAGTTACGGAAGTTTTAATTTTGGGTGACGTTTCACACACTCTTTTTAAAATGGACCAAAACTCTCTCATCCCACCGAATTTTTAAATGAGATTTTTTTACTTGAAAGAGAATTTGAAGGCATCTAATTGATAGAAATTTCTCCACTTTTCGACTTTAAATGAGTGAGTTATGGACGTTTTAATTTTGGGTGACGTTTCACACACTCATTATAAAATGGTCCAAAACTCTCTCGCCCTACCGAATTTTTAAATGGGATTTTTTTCGTTGAAAGAGAATTTGAAGTCCACTAATTTGTTAGAAATTTCACCACATTTGGACTTGAAAAGAGAGACTTATGGTGGTTTTAATTTTGGGTGACGTTTCGCACACTCTTTTTAAGACGGACAACAACTCTCTCACCCCAACGATTTTTAAAACAAGATTTTTTTCCCCGGAAAGAGAATTTGAAGATTGGTAGAAATTTCACCACTTTTGAACTTAAAGTCAGAGAGTTACACAGGTTTTAATTTTGGATGACGTGTCGCACACTCTTTATAAAACGGACTACAACTCTGTCATCCCAACAAAATTTGAAATGAGATTTCTTTCCCAAGAAAAATAATCTTAGGACCTCCGATTGGTAGAAATTTCACCACTTTTTGACTTCAAATGAGAGAGTTAGGGAAGTTTTAATTTTGGGTGACGTTTCACACACTCTTTTTAAAATGGACCAAAACTCTCTCATCCCACCGAATTTTTAAATGAGATTTTTTAACTTGAAAGAGAATTTGAAGGCATCTAATTGATAGAAATTTCTCCACTTTTCGACTTAAAATGAGTGAGTTACGGACGTTTTAATTTTGGGTGACGTTTCACACATTCATTATAAAATGGTCCAAAACTCTCTCGCCCTACCGAATTTTTAAATGGGATTTTTTTCGTTGAAAGAGAATTTGAAGTCCACTAATTTGTTAGAAATTCACCACATTTGGACTTGAAAAGAGAGACTTATGGTGGTTTTAATTTTGGGTGACGTTTCGCACACTCTTTTTAAGACGGACAACAACTCTCTCACCCCAACGATTTTTAAAACAAGATTTTTTTCCCCGGAAAGAGAATTTGAAGATTGGTAGAAATTTCACCACTTTTGAACTTAAAGTCAGAGAGTTACACAGGTTTCAATTTTGGATGACGTGTCGCACACTCTTTATAAAACGGATTACAACTCTCTCATCCCAACAAAAGTTGAAATGAGATTTCTTTCGCAAGAAAAAGAATCTTAGGACCTCCGATTGGTAGAAATTTCACCACTTTTTGACTTCAAATGAGAGAGTTACGGATGTTTTAATTTTGGGTGACGTTTCACACACTCTTTTTAAAATGGACCAAAACTCTCATCCCACCGAATTTTTAAATGAGATTTTTTTACTTGAAAGAGAATTTGAAGGCATCTAATTGATAGAAATTTCTCCACTTTTCGACTTTAAATGAGTGAGTTATGGACGTTTTAATTTTGGGTGACGTTTCACACACTCATTATAAAATGGTCCAAAACTCTCTCGCCCTACCGAATTTTTAAATGGGATTTTTTTCGTTGAAAGAGAATTTGAAGTCCACTAATTTGTTAGAAATTTCACCACATTTGGACTTGAAAAGAGAGACTTATGGTGGTTTTAATTTTGGGTGACGTTTCGCACACTCTTTTTAAGACGGACAACAACTCTCTCACCCCAACGATTTTTAAAACAAGATTTTTTTCCCCGGAAAAAGAATTTGAAGATTGGTAGAAATTTCACCACTTTTGAACTTAAAAGTCAGAGAGTTACACAGGTTTTAATTTTGGATGACGTGTCGCACACTCTTTATAAAACGGATTACAACTCTGTCATCCCAACAAAATTTGAAATGAGATTTCTTTCCCAAGAAAAAGAATCTTAGGACCTCCGATTGGTAGAAATTTCACCACTTTTTGACTTCAAATGAGAGAGTTAGGGAAGTTTTAATTTTGGGTGACGTTTCACACACTCTTTTTAAAATGGACCAAAACTCTCTCATCCCACCGAATTTTTAAATGAGATTTTTTAACTTGAAAGAGAATTTGAAGGCATCTAATTGATAGAAATTTCTCCACTTTTCGACTTAAAATGAGTGAGTTACGGACGTTTTAATTTTGGGTGACGTTTCACACACTCATTATAAAATGGTCCAAAACTCTCTCGCCCTACCGAATTTTTAAATGTGATTTTTTTCGTTGAAAGAGAATTTGAAGTCCACTAATTTGTTAGAAATTTCACCACATTTGGACTTGAAAAGAGAGACTTATGGTGGTTTTAATTTTGGGTGACATTTCGCACACTCTTTTTAAGACGGACAACAACTCTCTCACCCCAACAATTTTTAAAACAAGATATTTTTCCCCGGAAAGAGAATTTGAAGATTGGTAGAAATTTCACCACTTTTGAACTTAAAGTCAGAGAGTTACACAGGTTTCAATTTTGGATGACGTGTCGCACACTCTTTATAAAACGGATTACAACTCTCTCATCCCAACAAAATTTGAAATGAGATTTCTTTCGCAAGAAAAAGAATCTTAGGACCTCCGATTGGTAGAAATTTCACCACTTTTTGACTTCAAATGAGAGAGTTACGGATGTTTTAATTTTGGGTGACGTTTCACACACTCTTTTTAAAATGGACCAAAACTCTCATCCCACCGAATTTTTAAATGAGATTTTTTTACTTGAAAGAGAATTTGAAGGCATCTAATTGATAGAAATTTCTCCACTTTTCGACTTTAAATGAGTGAGTTATGGACGTTTTAATTTTGGGTGACGTTTCACACACTCATTATAAAATGGTCCAAAACTCTCTCGCCCTACCGAATTTTTAAATGGGATTTTTTTCGTTGAAAGAGAATTTGAAGTCCACTAATTTGTTAGAAATTTCACCACATTTGGACTTGAAAAGAGAGACTTATGGTGGTTTTAATTTTGGGTGACGTTTCGCACACTCTTTTTAAGACGGACAACAACTCTCTCACCCCAACGATTTTTAAAACAAGATTTTTTTCCCCGGAAAAAGAATTTGAAGATTGGTAGAAATTTCACCACTTTTGAACTTAAAAGTCAGAGAGTTACACAGGTTTTAATTTTGGATGACGTGTCGCACACTCTTTATAAAACGGATTACAACTCTGTCATCCCAACAAAATTTGAAATGAGATTTCTTTCCCAAGAAAAAGAATCTTAGGACCTCCGATTGGTAGAAATTTCACCACTTTTTGACTTCAAATGAGAGAGTTAGGGAAGTTTTAATTTTGGGTGACGTTTGACACACTCTTTTTAAAATGGACCAAAACTCTCTCATCCCACCGAATTTTTAAATGAGATTTTTTTACTTGAAAGAGAATTTGAAGGCATCTAATTGATAGAAATTTCTCCACTTTTCGACTTAAAATGAGTGAGTTACGGACGTTTTAATTTTGGGTGACGTTTCACACACTCATTATAAAATGGTCCAAAACTCTCTCGCCCTACCGAATTTTTAAATGGGATTTTTTTCGTTGAAAGAGAATTTGAAGTCCACTAATTTGTTAGAAATTCACCACATTTGGACTTGAAAAGAGAGACTTATGGTGGTTTTAATTTTGGGTGACGTTTCGCACACTCTTTTTAAGACGGACAACAACTCTCTCACCCCAACGATTTTTAAAACAAGATTTTTTTCCCCGGAAAGAGAATTTGAACATTGGTAGAAATTTCACCACTTTTGAACTTAAAGTCAGAGAGTTACACAGGTTTTAATTTTGGATGACGTGTCGCACACTCTTTATAAAACGGACTACAACTCTCTCATCCCAACAAAATTTGAAATGAGATTTCTTTCCCAAGAAAAAGAATCGTAGGACCTCCGATTGGTAGAAATTTCACCACTTTTTGACTTCAAATGAGAGAGTTACGGAAGTTTTAATTTTGGGTGACGTTTCACACACTCTTTTTAAAATGGACCAAAACTCTCTCATCCCACCGAATTTTTAAATGAGATTTTTTTACTTGAAAGAGAATTTGAAGGCATCTAATTGATAGAAATTTCTCCACTTTTCGACTTTAAATGAGTGAGTTATGGACGTTTTAATTTTGGGTGACGTTTCACACACTCATTATAAAATGGTCCAAAACTCTCTCGCCCTACCGAATTTTTAAATGGGATTTTTTTCGTTGAAAGAGAATTTGAAGTCCACTAATTTGTTAGAAATTTCACCACATTTGGACTTGAAAAGAGAGACTTATGGTGGTTTTAATTTTGGGTGACGTTTCGCACACTCTTTTTAAGACGGACAACAACTCTCTCACCCCAACGATTTTTAAAACAAGATTTTTTTCCCCGGAAAGAGAATTTGAAGATTGGTAGAAATTTCACCACTTTTGAACTTAAAGTCAGAGAGTTACACAGGTTTTAATTTTGGATGACGTGTCGCACACTCTTTATAAAACGGACTACAACTCTGTCATCCCAACAAAATTTGAAATGAGATTTCTTTCCCAAGAAAAATAATCTTAGGACCTCCGATTGGTAGAAATTTCACCACTTTTTGACTTCAAATGAGAGAGTTAGGGAAGTTTTAATTTTGGGTGACGTTTCACACACTCTTTTTAAAATGGACCAAAACTCTCTCATCCCACCGAATTTTTAAATGAGATTTTTTAACTTGAAAGAGAATTTGAAGGCATCTAATTGATAGAAATTTCTCCACTTTTCGACTTAAAATGAGTGAGTTACGGACGTTTTAATTTTGGGTGACGTTTCACACAGTCATTATAAAATGGTCCAAAACTCTCTCGCCCTACCGAATTTTTAAATGGGATTTTTTTCGTTGAAAGAGAATTTGAAGTCCACTAATTTGTTAGAAATTCACCACATTTGGACTTGAAAAGAGAGACTTATGGTGGTTTTAATTTTGGGTGACGTTTCGCACACTCTTTTTAAGACGGACAACAACTCTCTCACCCCAACGATTTTTAAAACAAGATTTTTTTCCCCGGAAAGAGAATTTGAAGATTGGTAGAAATTTCACCACTTTTGAACTTAAAGTCAGAGAGTTACTCAGGTATCAATTTTGGATGACGTGTCGCACACTCTTTATAAAACGGATTACAACTCTCTCATCCCAACAAAAGTTGAAATGAGATTTCTTTCGCAAGAAAAAGAATCTTAGGACCTCCGATTGGTAGAAATTTCACCACTTTTTGACTTCAAATGAGAGAGTTACGGATGTTTTAATTTTGGGTGACGTTTCACACACTCTTTTTAAAATGGACCAAAACTCTCATCCCACCGAATTTTTAAATGAGATTTTTTTACTTGAAAGAGAATTTGAAGGCATCTAATTGATAGAAATTTCTCCACTTTTCGACTTTAAATGAGTGAGTTATGGACGTTTTAATTTTGGGTGACGTTTCACACACTCATTATAAAATGGTCCAAAACTCTCTCGCCCTACCGAATTTTTAAATGGGATTTTTTTCGTTGAAAGAGAATTTGAAGTCCACTAATTTGTTAGAAATTTCACCACATTTGGACTTGAAAAGAGAGACTTATGGTGGTTTTAATTTTGGGTGACGTTTCGCACACTCTTTTTAAGACGGACAACAACTCTCTCACCCCAACGATTTTTAAAACAAGATTTTTTTCCCCGGAAAAAGAATTTGAAGATTGGTAGAAATTTCACCACTTTTGAACTTAAAAGTCAGAGAGTTACACAGGTTTTAATTTTGGATGACGTGTCGCACACTCTTTATAAAACGGATTACAACTCTGTCATCCCAACAAAATTTGAAATGAGATTTCTTTCCCAAGAAAAAGAATCTTAGGACCTCCGATTGGTAGAAATTTCACCACTTTTTGACTTCAAATGAGAGAGTTAGGGAAGTTTTAATTTTGGGTGACGTTTCACACACTCTTTTTAAAATGGACCAAAACTCTCTCATCCCACCGAATTTTTAAATGAGATTTTTTTACTTGAAAGAGAATTTGAAGGCATCTAATTGATAGAAATTTCTCCACTTTTCGACTTAAAATGAGTGAGTTACGGACGTTTTAATTTTGGGTGACGTTTCACACACTCATTATAAAATGGTCCAAAACTCTCTCGCCCTACCGAATTTTTAAATGGGATTTTTTTCGTTGAAAGAGAATTTGAAGTCCACTAATTTGTTAGAAATTCACCACATTTGGACTTGAAAAGAGAGACTTATGGTGGTTTTAATTTTGGGTGACGTTTCGCACACTCTTTTTAAGACGGACAACAACTCTCTCACCCCAACGATTTTTAAAACAAGATTTTTTTCCCCGGAAAGAGAATTTGAAGATTGGTAGAAATTTCACCACTTTTGAACTTAAAGTCAGAGAGTTACACAGGTTTTAATTTTGGATGACGTGTCGCACACTCTTTATAAAACGGACTACAACTCTCTCATCCCAACAAAATTTGAAATGAGATTTCTTTCGCAAGAAAAATAATCTTAGGACCTCCGATTGGTAGAAATTTCACCACTTTTTGACTTCAAATGAGAGAGTTACGGAAGTTTTAATTTTGGGTGACGTTTCACACACTCTTTTTAAAATGGACCAAAACTCTCTCATCCCACCGAATTTTTAAATGAGATTTTTTTACTTGAAAGAGAATTTGAAGGCATCTAATTGATAGAAATTTCTCCACTTTTCGACTTTAAATGAGTGAGTTATGGACGTTTTAATTTTGGGTGACGTTTCACACACTCATTATAAAATGGTCCAAAACTCTCTCGCCCTACCGAATTTTTAAATGGGATTTTTTTCGTTGAAAGAGAATTTGAAGTCCACTAATTTGTTAGAAATTTCAACACATTTGGACTTGAAAAGAGAGACTTATGGTGGTTTTAATTTAGGGTGACGTTTCGCACACTCTTTTTAAGACGGACAACAACTCTCTCACCCCAACGATTTTTAAAACAAGATTTTTTTCCCCGGAAAGAGAATTTGAAGATTGGTAGAAATTTCACCACTTTTGAACTTAAAGTCAGAGAGTTACACAGGTTTTAATTTTGGATGACGTGTCGCACACTCTTTATAAAACGGATTACAACTCTGTCATCCCAACAAAATTTGAAATGAGATTTCTTTCCCAAGAAAAATAATCTTAGGACCTCCGATTGGTAGAAATTTCACCACTTTTTGACTTCAAATGAGAGAGTTACGGAAGTTTTAATTTTGGGTGACGTTTCACACACTCTTTTTAAAATGGACCAAAACTCTCTCATCCTACCGAATTTTTAAATGAGATTTTTTTACTTGAAAGAGAAGTTGAAGACATTTAATTGATAGAAATTTCTCCACTTTTCGACTTTAAATGAGTGAGTTATGGACGTTTTAATTTTGGGTGACGTTTCACACACTCATTATAAAATGGTCCAAAACTCTCTCGCCCTACCGAATTTTTAAATGGGATTTTTTTCGTTGAAAGAGAATTTGAAGTCCACTAATTTGTTAGAAATTCACCACATTTGGACTTGAAAAGAGAGACTTATGGTGGTTTTAATTTTGGGTGACGTTTCGCACACTCTTTTTAAGACGGACAACAACTCTCTCACCCCAACGATTTTTAAAACAAGATTTTTTTCCCCGGAAAGAGAATTTGAAGATTGGTAGAAATTTCACCACTTTTGAACTTAAAGTCAGAGAGTTACACAGGTTTTAATTTTGGATGACGTGTCGCACACTCTTTATAAAACGGACTACAACTCTCTCATCCCAACAAAATTTGAAATGAGATTTCTTTCGCAAGAAAAAGAATCTTAGGACCTCCGATTGGTAGAATTTTCACCACTTTTTGACTTCAAATGAGAGAGTTACGGAAGTTTTAATTTTGGGTGACGTTTCACACACTCTTTTTAAAATGGACCAAAACTCTCTCATCCCACCGAATTTTTAAATGAGATTTTTTTACTTGAAAGAGAATTTGAAGGCATCTAATTGATAGAAATTTCTCCACTTTTCGACTTAAAATGAGTGAGTTATGGACATTTTAATTTTGGGTGACGTTTCACACACTCATTATAAAATGGTCCAAAACTCTCTCGCCCTACCGAATTTTTAAATGGGATTTTTTTCGTTGAAAGAGAATTTGAAGTCCACTAATTTGTTAGAAATTTCACCACATTTGGACTTGAAAAGAGAGACTTATGGTGGTTTTAATTTTGGGTGACGTTTCGCACACTCTTTTTAAGACGGACAACAACTCTCTCACCCCAACGATTTTTAAAACAAGATTTTTTTCCCCGGAAAGAGAATTTGAAGATTGGTAGAAATTTCACCACTTTTGAACTTAAAGTCAGAGAGTTACACAGGTTTTAATTTTGGATGACGTGTCGCACACTCTTTATAAAACGGATTACAACTCTGTCATCCCAACAAAATTTGAAATGAGATTTCTTTCCCAAGAAAAATAATCTTAGGACCTCCGATTGGTAGAAATTTCACCACTTTTTGACTTCAAATGAGAGAGTTACGGAAGTTTTAATTTTGGGTGACGTTTCACACACTCTTTTTAAAATGGACCAAAACTCTCTCATCCTACCGAATTTATAAATGAGATTTTTTTACTTGAAAGAGAATTTGAAGACATTTAATTGATAGAAATTTCTCCACTTTTCGACTTTAAATGAGTGAGTTATGGACGTTTTAATTTTGGGTGACGTTTCACACACTCATTATAAAATGGTCCAAAACTCTCTCGCCCTACCGAATTTTTAAATGGGATTTTTTTCGTTGAAAGAGAATTTGAAGTCCACTAATTTGTTAGAAATTCACCACATTTGGACTTGAAAAGAGAGACTTATGGTGGTTTTAATTTTGGGTGACGTTTCGCACACTCTTTTTAAGACGGACAACAACTCTCTCACCCCAACGATTTTTAAAACAAGATTTTTTTCCCCGGAAAGAGAATTTGAAGATTGGTAGAAATTTCACCACTTTTGAACTTAAAGTCAGAGAGTTACACAGGTTTTAATTTTGGATGACGTGTCGCACACTCTTTATAAAACGGACTACAACTCTCTCATCCCAACAAAATTTGAAATGAGATTTCTTTCGCAAGAAAAAGAATCTTAGGACCTCCGATTGGTAGAATTTTCACCACTTTTTGACTTCAAATGAGAGAGTTACGGAAGTTTTAATTTTGGGTGACGTTTCACACACTCTTTTTAAAATGGACCAAAACTCTCTCATCCCACCGAATTTTTAAATGAGATTTTTTTACTTGAAAGAGAATTTGAAGGCATCTAATTGATAGAAATTTCTCCACTTTTCGACTTTAAATGAGTGAGTTATGGACGTTTTAATTTTGGGTGACGTTTCACACACTCATTATAAAATGGTCCAAAACTCTCTCGCCCTACCGAATTTTTAAATGGGATTTTTTTCGTTGAAAGAGAATTTGAAGTCCACTAATTTGTTAGAAATTTCACCACATTTGGACTTGAAAAGAGAGACTTATGGTGGTTTTAATTTTGGGTGACGTTTCGCACACTCTTTTTAAGACGGACAACAACTCTCTCACCCCAACGATTTTTAAAACAAGATTTTTTTCCCCGGAAAGAGAATTTGAAGATTGGTAGAAATTTCACCACTTTTGAACTTAAAGTCAGAGAGTTACACAGGTTTTAATTTTGGATGACGTGTCGCACACTCTTTATAAAACGGATTACAACTCTGTCATCCCAACAAAATTTGAAATGAGATTTCTTTCCCAAGAAAAATAATCTTAGGACCTCCGATTGGTAGAAATTTCACCACTTTTTGACTTCAAATGAGAGAGTTACGGAAGTTTTAATTTTGGGTGACGTTTCACACACTCTTTTTAAAATGGACCAAAACTCTCTCATCCTACCGAATTTTTAAATGAGATTTTTTTACTTGAAAGAGAATTTGAAGACATCTAATTGATAGAAATTTCTCCACTTTTCGACTTTAAATGAGTGAGTTATGGACGTTTTAATTTTGGGTGACGTTTCACACACTCATTATAAAATGGTCCAAAACTCTCTCGCCCTACCGAATTTTTAAATGGGATTTTTTTCGTTGAAAGAGAATTTGAAGTCCACTAATTTGTTAGAAATTCACCACATTTGGACTTGAAAAGAGAGACTTATGGTGGTTTTAATTTTGGGTGACGTTTCGCACACTCTTTTTAAGACGGACAACAACTCTCTCACCCCAACGATTTTTAAAACAAGATTTTTTTCCCCGGAAAGAGAATTTGAAGATTGGTAGAAATTTCACCACTTTTGAACTTAAAGTCAGAGAGTTACACAGGTTTTAATTTTGGATGACGTGTCGCACACTCTTTATAAAACGGACTACAACTCTCTCATCCCAACAAAATTTGAAATGAGATTTCTTTCGCAAGAAAAAGAATCTTAGGACCTCCGATTGGTAGAAATTTCACCACTTTTTGACTTCAAATGAGAGAGTTACGGAAGTTTTAATTTTGGGTGACGTTTCACACACTCTTTTTAAAATGGACCAAAACTCTCTCATCCCACCGAATTTTTAAATGAGATTTTTTTACTTGAAAGAGAATTTGAAGGCATCTAATTGATAGAAATTTCTCCACTTTTCGACTTAAAATGAGTGAGTTATGGACGTTTTAATTTTGGGTGACGTTTCACACACTCATTATAAAATGGTCCAAAACTCTCTCGCCCTACCGAATTTTTAAATGGGATTTTTTTCGTTGAAAGAGAATTTGAAGTCCACTAATTTGTTAGAAATTTCACCACATTTGGACTTGAAAAGAGAGACTTATGGTGGTTTTAATTTTGGGTGACGTTTCGCACACTCTTTTTAAGACGGACAACAACTCTCTCACCCCAACGATTTTTAAAACAAGTTTTTTTTCCCCGGAAAGAGAATTTGAAGATTGGTAGAAATTTCACCACTTTTGAACTTAAAGTCAGAGAGTTACACAGGTTTTAATTTTGGATGACGTGTCGCACACTCTTTATAAAACGGATTACAACTCTGTCATCCCAACAAAATTTGAAATGAGATTTCTTTCCCAAGAAAAATAATCTTAGGACCTCCGATTGGTAGAAATTTCACCACTTTTTGACTTCAAATGAGAGAGTTACGGAAGTTTTAATTTTGGGTGACGTTTCACACACTCTTTTTAAAATGGACCAAAACTCTCTCATCCTACCGAATTTTTAAATGAGATTTTTTTACTTGAAAGAGAATTTGAAGACATCTAATTGATAGAAATTTCTCCACTTTTCGACTTTAAATGAGTGAGTTATGGACGTTTTAATTTTGGGTGACGTTTCACACACTCATTATAAAATGGTCCAAAACTCTCTCGCCCTACCGAATTTTTAAATGGGATTTTTTTCGTTGAAAGAGAATTTGAAGTCCACTAATTTGTTAGAAATTCACCACATTTGGACTTGAAAAGAGAGACTTATGGTGGTTTTAATTTTGGGTGACGTTTGGCACACTCTTTTTAAGACGGACAACAACTCTCTCACCCCAACGATTTTTAAAACAAGATTTTTTTCCCCGGAAAGAGAATTTGAAGATTGGTAGAAATTTCACCACTTTTGAACTTAAAGTCAGAGAGTTACACAGGTTTTAATTTTGGATGACGTGTCGCACACTCTTTATAAAACGGACTACAACTCTCTCATCCCAACAAAATTTGAAATGAGATTTCTTTCGCAAGAAAAAGAATCTTAGGACCTCCGATTGGTAGAAATTTCACCACTTTTTGACTTCAAATGAGAGAGTTACGGAAGTTTTAATTTTGGGTGACGTTTCACACACTCTTTTTAAAATGGACCAAAACTCTCTCATCCCACCGAATTTTTAAATGAGATTTTTTTACTTGAAAGAGAATTTGAAGGCATTTAATTGATAGAAATTTCTCCACTTTTCGACTTAAAATGAGTGAGTTATGGACGTTTTAATTTTGGGTGACGTTTCACACACTCATTATAAAATGGTCCAAAACTCTCTCGCCCTACCGAATTTTTAAATGGGATTTTTTTCGTTGAAAGAGAATTTGAAGTCCACTAATTTGTTAGAAATTTCACCACATTTGGACTTGAAAAGAGAGACTTATGGTGGTTTTAATTTTGGGTGACGTTTCGCACACTCTTTTTAAGACGGACAACAACTCTCTCACCCCAACGATTTTTAAAACAAGTTTTTTTTCCCCGGAAAGAGAATTTGAAGATTGGTAGAAATTTCACCACTTTTGAACTTAAAGTCAGAGAGTTACACAGGTTTTAATTTTGGATGACGTGTCGCACACTCTTTATAAAACGGATTACAAATCTGTCATCCCAACAAAATTTGAAATGAGATTTCTTTCCCAAGAAAAAGAATCTTAGGACCTCCGATTGGTAGAAATTTCACCACTTTTTGACTTCAAATGAGAGAGTTACGGAAGTTTTAATTTTGAGTGACGTTTCACACACTCTTTTTAAAATGGACCAAAACTCGCTCATCCTACCGAATTTTTAAATGAGATTTTTTTACTTGAAAGAGAATTTGAAGGCATTTAATTGATAGAAATTTCTCCACTTTTCGACTTAAAATGAGTGAGTTATGGACGTTTTAATTTTGGGTGACGTTTCACACACTCATTATAAAATGGTCCAAAACTCTCTCGCCCTACCGAATTTTTAAATGGGATTTTTTTCGTTGAAAGAGAATTTGAAGTCCACTAATTTGTTAGAAATTTCTCCACATTTGGACTTGAAAAGAGAGACTTATGGTGGTTTTAATTTTGGGTGACGTTTCGCACACTCTTTTTAAGACGGACAACAACTCTCTCACCCCAACGATTTTTAAAACAAGTTTTTTTTCCCCGGAAAGAGAATTTGAAGATTGGTAGAAATTTCACCACTTTTGAACTTAAAGTCAGAGAGTTACACAGGTTTTAATTTTGGATGACGTGTCGCACACTCTTTATAAAACGGATTACAACTCTGTCATCCCAACAAAATTTGAAATGAGATTTCTTTCCCAAGAAAAATAATCTTAGGACCTCCGATTGGTAGAAATTTCACCACTTTTTGACTTCAAATGAGAGAGTTACGGAAGTTTTAATTTTGGGTGACGTTTCACACACTCTTTTTAAAATGGACCAAAACTCTCTCATCCCACCGAATTTTTAAATGAGATTTTTTTACTCAAAAGAGAATTTGAAGGCATCTAATTGATAGAAATTTCTCCACTTTTCGACTTTAAATGAGTGAGTTATGGACGTTTTAATTTTGGGTGACGTTTCACACACTCATTATAAAATGGTCCAAAACTCTCTCGCCCTACCGAATTTTTAAATGGGATTTTTTTCGTTGAAAGAGAATTTGAAGTCCACTAATTTGTTAGAAATTCACCACATTTGGACTTGAAAAGAGAGACTTATGGTGGTTTTAATTTTGGGTGACGTTTCGCACACTCTTTTTAAGACGGACAACAACTCTCTCACCCCAACGATTTTTAAAACAAAATTTTTTTCCCCGGAAAGAGAATTTGAAGATTGGTAGAAATTTCACCACTTTTGAACTTAAAGTCAGAGAGTTACACAGGTTTTAATTTTGGATGACGTGTCGCACACTCTTTATAAAACGGACTACAACTCTCTCATCCCAACAAAATTTGAAATGAGATTTCTTTCGCAAGAAAAAGAATCTTAGGACCTCCGATTGGTAGAAATTTCACCACTTTTTGACTTCAAATGAGAGAGTTACGGAAGTTTTAATTTTGGGTGACGTTTCACACACTCTTTTTAAAATGGACCAAAACTCTCTCATCCCACCGAATTTTTAAATGAGATTTTTTTACTTGAAAGAGAATTTGAAGGCATCTAATTGATAGAAATTTCTCCACTTTTCGACTTTAAATGAGTGAGTTATGGACGTTTTAATTTTGGGTGACGTTTCACACACTCATTATAAAATGGTCCAAAACTCTCTCGCCCTACCGAATTTTTAAATGGGATTTTTTTCGTTGAAAGAGAATTTGAAGTCCACTAATTTGTTAGAAATTTCTCCACATTTGGACTTGAAAAGAGAGACTTATGGTGGTTTTAATTTTGGGTGACGTTTCGCACACTCTTTTTAAGACGGACAACAACTCTCTCACCCCAACGATTTTTAAAACAAGTTTTTTTTCCCCGGAAAGAGAATTTGAAGATTGGTAGAAATTTCACCACTTTTGAACTTAAAGTCAGAGAGTTACACAGGTTTTAATTTTGGATGACGTGTCGCACACTCTTTATAAAACGGATTACAACTCTGTCATCCCAACAAAATTTGAAATGAGATTTCTTTCCCAAGAAAAATAATCTTAGGACCTCCGATTGGTAGAAATTTCACCACTTTTTGACTTCAAATGAGAGAGTTACGGAAGTTTTAATTTTGGGTGACGTTTCACACACTCTTTTTAAAATGGACCAAAACTCTCTCATCCCACCGAATTTTTAAATGAGATTTTTTTACTCAAAAGAGAATTTGAAGGCATCTAATTGATAGAAATTTCTCCACTTTTCGACTTTAAATGAGTGAGTTATGGACGTTTTAATTTTGGGTGACGTTTCACACACTCATTATAAAATGGTCCAAAACTCTCTCGCCCTACCGAATTTTTAAATGTGATTTTTGTCGTTGAAAGAGAATTTGAAGTCCACTAATTTGTTAGAAATTTCACCACATTTGGACTTGAAAAGAGAGACTTATGGTGGTTTTAATTTTGGGTGACGTTTCGCACACTCTTTTTAAGACGGACAACAACTCTCTCACCCCAAGGATTTTTAAAACAAGATTTTTTTCCCCGGAAAGAGAATTTGAAGATTGGTAGAAATTTCACCACTTTTGAACTTAAAGTCAGAGAGTTACACAGGTTTCAATTTTGGATGACGTGTCGCACACTCTTTATAAAACGGACTACAACTCTCTCATCCCAACAAAATTTGAAATGAGATTTCTTTCCCAAGAAAAAGAATCTTATGACCTCCGATTGGTAGAAATTTCACCACTTTTTGACTTCAAATGAGAGAGTTACGGAAGTTTTAATTTTGGGTGACGTTTCACACACTCTTTTTAAAATGGACCAAAACTCTCTCATCCCACCGAATTTTTAAATGAGATTTTTTTACTTGAAAGAGAATTTGAAGGCATTTAATTGATAGAAATTTCTCCACTTTTCGACTTAAAATGAGTGAGTTATGGACGTTTTAATTTTGGGTGACGTTTCACACACTCATTATAAAATGGTCCAAAACTCTCTCGCCCTACCGAATTTTTAAATGGGATTTTTTTCGTTGAAAGAGAATTTGAAGTCCACTAATTTGTTAGAAATTTCTCCACATTTGGACTTGAAAAGAGAGACTTATGGTGGTTTTAATTTTGGGTGACGTTTCGCACACTCTTTTTAAGACGGACAACAACTCTCTCACCCCAACGATTTTTAAAACAAGTTTTTTTTCCCCGGAAAGAGAATTTGAAGATTGGTAGAAATTTCACCACTTTTGAACTTAAAGTCAGAGAGTTACACAGGTTTTAATTTTGGATGACGTGTCGCACACTCTTTATAAAACGGATTACAACTCTGTCATCCCAACAAAATTTGAAATGAGATTTCTTTCCCAAGAAAAATAATCTTAGGACCTCCGATTGGTAGAAATTTCACCACTTTTTGACTTCAAATGAGAGAGTTACGGAAGTTTTAATTTTGGGTGACGTTTCACACACTCTTTTTAAAATGGACCAAAACTCTCTCATCCCACCGAATTTTTAAATGAGATTTTTTTACTCAAAAGAGAATTTGAAGGCATCTAATTGATAGAAATTTCTCCACTTTTCGACTTTAAATGAGTGAGTTATGGACGTTTTAATTTTGGGTGACGTTTCACACACTCATTATAAAATGGTCCAAACATCTCTCGCCCTACCGAATTTTTAAATGTGATTTTTGTCGTTGAAAGAGAATTTGAAGTCCACTAATTTGTTAGAAATTTCACCACATTTGGACTTGAAAAGAGAGACTTATGGTGGTTTTAATTTTGGGTGACGTTTCGCACACTCTTTTTAAGACGGACAACAACTCTCTCACCCCAAGGATTTTTAAAACAAGATTTTTTTCCCCGGAAAGAGAATTTGAAGATTGGTAGAAATTTCACCACTTTTGAACTTAAAGTCAGAGAGTTACACAGGTTTCAATTTTGGATGACGTGTCGCACACTCTTTATAAAACGGACTACAACTCTCTCATCCCAACAAAATTTGAAATGAGATTTCTTTCCCAAGAAAAAGAATCTTATGACCTCCGATTGGTAGAAATTTCACCACTTTTTGACTTCAAATGAGAGAGTTACGGAAGTTTTAATTTTGGGTGACGTTTCACACACTCTTTTTAAAATGGACCAAAACTCTCTCATCCCACCGAATTTTTAAATGAGATTTTTTTACTTGAAAGAGAATTTGAAGGCATTTAATTGATAGAAATTTCTCCACTTTTCGACTTAAAATGAGTGAGTTATGGACGTTTTAATTTTGGGTGACGTTTCACACACTCATTATAAAATGGTCCAAAACTCTCTCGCCCTACCGAATTTTTAAATGGGATTTTTTTCGTTGAAAGAGAATTTGAAGTCCACTAATTTGTTAGAAATTTCACCACATTTGGACTTGAAAAGAGAGACTTATGGTGGTTTTAATTTTGGGTGACGTTTCGCACACTCTTTTTAAGACGGACAACAACTCTCTCACCCCAACGATTTTTAAAACAAGTTTTTTTTCCCCGGAAAGAGAATTTGAAGATTGGTAGAAATTTCACCACTTTTGAACTTAAAGTCAGAGAGTTACACAGGTTTTAATTTTGGATGACGTGTCGCACACTCTTTATAAAATGGATTACAAATCTGTCATCCCAACAAAATTTGAAATGAGATTTCTTTCCCAAGAAAAAGAATCTTAGGACCTCCGATTGGTAGAAATTTCACCACTTTTTGACTTCAAATGAGAGAGTTACGGAAGTTTTAATTTTGGGTGACGTTTCACACACTCTTTTTAAAATGGACCAAAACTCTCTCATCCTACCGAATTTTTAAATGAGATTTTTTTACTTGAAAGAGAATTTGAAGACATCTAATTGATAGAAATTTCTCCACTTTTCGACTTTAAATGAGTGAGTTATGGACGTTTTAATTTTGGGTGACGTTTCACACACTCATTATAAAATGGTCCAAAACTCTCTCGCCCTACCGAATTTTTAAATGGGATTTTTTTCGTTGAAAGAGAATTTGAAGTCCACTAATTTGTTAGAAATTCACCACATTTGGACTTGAAAAGAGAGACTTATGGTGGTTTTAATTTTGGGTGACGTTTCGCACACTCTTTTTAAGACGGACAACAACTCTCTCACCCCAACGATTTTTAAAACAAGATTTTTTTCCCCGGAAAGAGAATTTGAAGATTGGTAGAAATTTCACCACTTTTGAACTTAAAGTCAGAGAGTTACACAGGTTTTAATTTTGGATGACGTGTCGCACACTCTTTATAAAACGGACTACAACTCTCTCATCCCAACAAAATTTGAAATGAGATTTCTTTCGCAAGAAAAAGAATCTTAGGACCTCCGATTGGTAGAAATTTCACCACTTTTTGACTTCAAATGAGAGAGTTACGGAAGTTTTAATTTTGGGTGACGTTTCACACACTCTTTTTAAAATGGACCAAAACTCTCTCATCCCACCGAATTTTTAAATGAGATTTTTTTACTTGAAAGAGAATTTGAAGGCATCTAATTGATAGAAATTTCTCCACTTTTCGACTTTAAATGAGTGAGTTATGGACGTTTTAATTTTGGGTGACGTTTCACACACTCATTATAA
Organism: Tasmannia lanceolata; assembly: GCF_043159265.1. NCBI lineage: Eukaryota > Viridiplantae > Streptophyta > Magnoliopsida > Canellales > Winteraceae > Tasmannia > Tasmannia lanceolata. The sequence continues at coordinate 2,161,278 of NW_027518713.1, read as the reverse complement.
AATGGTCCAAAACTCTCTCGCCCTACCGAATTTTTAAATGGGATTTTTTTCGTTGAAAGAGAATTTGAAGTCCACTAATTTGTTAGAAATTTCACCACATTTGGACTTGAAAAGAGAGACTTATGGTGGTTTTAATTTTGGGTGACGTTTCGCACACTCTTTTTAAGACGGACAACAACTCTCTCACCCCAACGATTTTTAAAACAAGATTTTTTTCCCCGGAAAGAGAATTTGAAGATTGGTAGAAATTTCACCACTTTTGAACTTAAAGTCAGAGAGTTACACAGGTTTTAATTTTGGATGACGTGTCGCACACTCTTTATAAAACGGATTACAACTCTGTCATCCCAACAAAATTTGAAATGAGATTTCTTTCCCAAGAAAAATAATCTTAGGACCTCCGATTGGTAGAAATTTCACCACTTTTTGACTTCAAATGAGAGAGTTACGGAAGTTTTAATTTTGGGTGACGTTTCACACACTCTTTTTAAAATGGACCAAAACTCTCTCATCCTACCGAATTTTTAAATGAGATTTTTTTACTTGAAAGAGAAGTTGAAGACATTTAATTGATAGAAATTTCTCCACTTTTCGACTTTAAATGAGTGAGTTATGGACGTTTTAATTTTGGGTGACGTTTCACACACTCATTATAAAATGGTCCAAAACTCTCTCGCCCTACCGAATTTTTAAATGGGATTTTTTTCGTTGAAAGAGAATTTGAAGTCCACTAATTTGTTAGAAATTCACCACATTTGGACTTGAAAAGAGAGACTTATGGTGGTTTTAATTTTGGGTGACGTTTCGCACACTCTTTTTAAGACGGACAACAACTCTCTCACCCCAACGATTTTTAAAACAAGATTTTTTTCCCCGGAAAGAGAATTTGAAGATTGGTAGAAATTTCACCACTTTTGAACTTAAAGTCAGAGAGTTACACAGGTTTTAATTTTGGATGACGTGTCGCACACTCTTTATAAAACGGACTACAACTCTGTCATCCCAACAAAATTTGAAATGAAATTTCTTTCCCAAGAAAAAGAATCTTAGGACCTCCGATTGGTAGAAATTTCACCACTTTTTGACTTCAAATGAGAGAGTTACGGAAGTTTTAATTTTGGGTGACGTTTAACACACTCTTTTTAAAATGGACCAAAACTCTCTCATCCCACCGAATTTTTAAATGAGATTTTTTTACTTGAAAGAGAATTTGAAGGCATCTAATTGATAGAAAGTTCTCCACTTTTCGACTTAAAATGAGTGAGTTATGGACGTTTTAATTTTGGGTGACGTTTCACACACTCATTATAAAATGGTCCAAAACTCTCTCGCCCTACCGAATTTTTAAATGTGATTTTTTTCGTTGAAAGAGAATTTGAAGTCCACTAATTATTTAGAAATTTCACCACATTTGGACTTGAAAAGAGAGACTTATGGTGGTTTTAATTTTGGGTGACGTTTCGCACACTCTTTTTAAGACGGACAACAACTCTCTCACCCCAACAATTTTTAAAACAAGATTTTTTTCCCCGGAAAGAGAATTTGAAGATTGGTAGAAATTTCACCACTTTTGAACTTAAAGTCAGAGAGTTACACATGTTTTAATTTTGGATGACGTGTCGCACACTCTTTATAAAACGGACTACAACTCTCTCATCCCAACAAAATTTGAAATGAGATTTCTTTCCCAAGAAAAAGAATCTTAGGACCTCCGATTGGTAGAAATTTCACCACTTTTTGACTTCAAATGAGAGAGTTACGGAAGTTTTAATTTTGGGTGACGTTTAACACACTCTTTTTAAAATGGACCAAAACTCTCTCATCCCACCGAATTTTTAAATGAGATTTTTTTACTTGAAAGAGAATTTGAAGGCATCTAATTGATAGAAAGTTCTCCACTTTTCGACTTAAAATGAGTGAGTTATGGACGTTTTAATTTTGGGTGACGTTTCACACACTCATTATAAAATGGTCCAAAACTCTCTCGCCCTACCGAATTTTTAAATGTGATTTTTTTCGTTGAAAGAGAATTTGAAGTCCACTAATTTGTTAGAAATTTCACCACATTTGGACTTGAAAAGAGAGACTTATGGTGGTTTTAATTTTGGGTGATGTTTCGCACACTCTTTTTAAGACGGACAACAACTCTCTCACCCCAACAATTTTTAAAATAAGATTTTTTTCCCCGGAAAGAGAATTTGAAGATTGGTAGAAATTTCACCACTTTTGAACTTAAAGTCAGAGAGTTACACAGGTTTTAATTTTGGATGACGTGTCGCACACTCTTTATAAAACGGACTACAACTCTCTCATCCCAACAAAATTTGAAATGAGATTTCTTTCCCAAGAAAAAGAATCTTATGACCTCCGATTGGTAGAAATTTCACCACTTTTTGACTTCAAATGAGAGAGTTAGGGAAGTTTTAATTTTGCGTGACGTTTCACACACTCTTTTTAAAATGGACCAAAACTCTCTCATCCCACCGAATTTTTAAATGAGATTTTTTTACTCAAAAGAGAATTTGAAGGCATCTAATTGATAGAAATTTCTCCACTTTTCGACTTAAAATGAGTGAGTTATGGACGTTTTAATTTTGGGTGACGTTTCACACACTCATTATAAAATGGTCCAAAACTCTCTCGCCCTACCGAATTTTTAAATGCGATTTTTTTCGTTGAAAGAGAATTTGAAGTCCACTAATTTGTTAGAAATTTCACCACATTTGAACTTGAAAAGAGAGACTTATGGTGGTTTTAATTTTGGGTGACGTTTCGCACACTCTTTTTAAGACGGACAACAACTCTCTCACCCCAACGATTTTTAAAACAAGATCTTTTTCCCCGGAAAGAGAATTTGAAGATTGGTAGAAATTTCACCACTTTTGAACTTAAAGTCAGAGAGTTACACAGGTTTTAATTTTGGATGACGATTCGCACACTCTTTATAAAACGGACTACAACTCTCTCATCCCAACAAAATTTGAAATGAGATTTCTTTCCCAAGAAAAAGAATCTTAGGACCTCCGATTGGTAGAAATTTCACCACTTTTCGACTTCAAATGAGAGAGTTACGGAAGTTTTAATTTTGCGTGACGTTTCACACACTCTTTTTAAAATGGACCAAAACTCTCATCCCACCGAATTTTTAAATGAGATTTTTTTACTTGAAAGAGAATTTGAAGACATCTAATTGATAGAAATTTCTCCACTTTTCGACTTAAAATGAGTGAGTTATGGACGTTTTAATTTTGGGTGACGTTTCACACACTCATTATAAAATGATCCAAAACTCTCTCGCCCTACCAAATTTTTAAATGGGATTTTTGTCGTTGAAAGAGAATTTGAAGTCCACTAATTTGTTAGAAATTCACCACATTTGGACTTGAAAAGAGAGACTTATGGTGGTTTTAATTTTGGGTGACGTTTCGCACACTCTTTTTAAGACGGACAACAACTCTCTCACCCCAAGGATTTTTAAAACAAGATTTTTTTCCCCGGAAAGAGAATTTGAAGATTGGTAGAAATTTCACCACTTTTGAACTTAAAGTCAGAGAGTTACACAGGTTTCAATTTTGGATGACGTGTCGCACACTCTTTATAAAACGGACTACAACTCTCTCATCCCAACAAAATTTGAAATGAGATTTCTTTCCCAAGAAAAAGAATCTTATGACTTCCGACTGGTAGAAATTTCACCACTTTTTGACTTCAAATGAGAGAGTTAGGGAAGTTTTAATTTTGCGTGACGTTTCACACACTCTTTTTAAAATGGACCAAAACTCTCTCATCCCACGGAATTTTTAAATGAGATTTTTTACTCAAAAGAGAATTTGAAGGCATCTAATTGATAGAAATTTCTCCACTTTTCGACTTAAAATGAGTGAGTTATGGACGTTTTAATTTTGGGTGACGTTTCACACACTCATTATAAAATGGTCCAAAACTCTCTCGCCCTACCGAATTTTTAAATGCGATTTTTTTCGTTGAAAGAGAATTTGAAGTCCACTAATTTGTTAGAAATTTCACCACATTTGGACTTGAAAAGAGAGACTTATGGTGGTTTTAATTTTGGGTGACGTTTCGCACACTCTTTTTAAGACGGACAACAATTCTCTCACCCCAAGGATTTTTAAAACAAGATTTTTTTCCCCGGAAAGAGAATTTGAAGATTGGTAGAAATTTCACCACTTTTGAACTTAAAGTCAGAGAGTTACACAGGTTTTAATTTTGGATGACGTGTCGCACACTCTTTATAAAACGGACTACAACTCTCTCATCCCAACAAAATTTGAAATGAGATTTCTTTCCCAAGAAAAAGAATCTTATGACCTCCGATTGGTAGAAATTTCACCACTTTTTGACTTCAAATGAGAGAGTTAGGGAAGTTTTAATTTTGCGTGACGTTTCACACACTCTTTTTAAAATGGACCAAAACTCTCTCATCCCACCGAATTTTTAAATGAGATTTTTTTACTTAAAAGAGAATTGGAAGGCATCTAATTGATAGAAATTTCTCCACTTTTCGACTTAAAATGAGTGAGTTATGGACGTTTTAATTTTGGGTGACGTTTCACACACTCATTATAAAATGGTCCAAAACTCTCTCGCCCTACCGAATTTTTAAATGCGATTTTTTTCGTTGAAAGAGAATTTGAAGTCCACTAATTTGTTAGAAATTCACCACATTTGGACTTGAAAAGAGAGACTTATGGTGGTTTTAATTTTGGGTGACGTTTCGCACACTCTTTTTAAGACGGACAACAACTCTCTCACCCCAACAATTTTTAAAACAAGATCTTTTTCCCCGGAAAGAGAATTTGAAGATTGGTAGAAATTTCACCACTTTTGAACTTAAAGTCAGAGAGTTACACAGGTTTTAATTTTGGATGACGATTCGCACACTCTTTATAAAACGGACTACAACTCTCTCATCCCAACAAAATTTGAAATGAGACTTCTTTCCCAAGAAAAAGAATCTTAGGACCTCCGATTGGTAGAAATTTCACCACTTTTCGACTTCAAATGAGAGAGTTACGGAAGTTTTAATTTTGCGTGACGTTTCACACACTCTTTTTAAAATGGACCAAAACTCTCATCCCACCGAATTTTTAAATGAGATTTTTTTACTTGAAAGAGAATTTGAAGGCATCTAATTGATAGAAATTTCTCCACTTTTCGACTTAAAATGAGTGAGTTATGGACGTTTTAATTTTGGGTGACGTTTCACACACTCATTATAAAATGATCCAAAACTCTCTCGCCCTACCGAATTTTTAAATGGGATTTTTGTCGTTGAAAGAGAATTTGAAGTCCACTAATTTGTTAGAAATTCACCACATTTGGACTTGAAAAGAGAGACTTATGGTGGTTTTAATTTTGGGTGACGTTTCGCACACTCTTTTTAAGACGGACAACAACTCTCTCACCCCAACGATTTTTAAAACAAGATTTTTTTCCCCGGAAAGAGAATTTGAAGATTGGTAGAAATTTCACCACTTTTGAACTTAAAGTCAGAGAGTTACACAGGTTTCAATTTTGGATGACGTGTCGCACACTCTTTATAAAACGGACTACAACTCTCTCATCCCAACAAAATTTGAAATGAGATTTCTTTCCCAAGAAAAAGAATCTTATGACTTCCGACTGGTAGAAATTTCACCACTTTTTGACTTCAAATGAGAGAGTTAGGGAAGTTTTAATTTTGCGTGACGTTTCACACACTCTTTTTAAAATGGACCAAAACTCTCTCATCCCACGGAATTTTTAAATGCGATTTTTTTACTCAAAAGAGAATTTGAAGGCATCTAATTGATAGAAATTTCTCCACTTTTCGACTTAAAATGAGTGAGTTATGGACGTTTTAATTTTGGGTGACGTTTCACACACTCATTATAAAATGGTCCAAAACTCTCTCGCCCTACCGAATTTTTAAATGCGATTTTTTTCGTTGAAAGAGAATTTGAAGTCCACTAATTTGTTAGAAATTTCACCACATTTGGACTTGAAAAGAGAGACTTATGGTGGTTTTAATTTTGGGTGACGTTTCGCACACTCTTTTTAAGACGGACAACAACTCTCTCACCCCAACGATTTTTAAAACAAGATCTTTTTCCCCGGAAAGAGAATTTGAAGATTGGTAGAAATTTCACCACTTTTGAACTTAAAGTCAGAGAGTTACACAGGTTTTAATTTTGGATGACGATTCGCACACTCTTTATAAAACGGACTACAACTCTCTCATCCCAACAAAATTTGAAATGAGATTTCTTTCCCAAGAAAAAGAATCTTAGGACCTCCGATTGGTAGAAATTTCACCACTTTTTGACTTCAAATGAGAGAGTTACGGAAGTTTTAATTTTGCGAGACGTTTCACACACTCTTTTTAAAATGGACCAAAACTCTCTCATCCCACCGAATTTTTAAATGAGATTTTTTTACTCAAAAGAGAATTTGAAGGCATCTAATTGATAGAAATTTCTCCACTTTTCGACTTAAAATGAGTGAGTTATGGACGTTTTAATTTTGGGTGACGTTTCACACACTCATTATAAAATGGTCCAAAACTCTCTCGCCCTACCGAATTTTTAAATGCGATTTTTTTCGTTGAAAGAGAATTTGAAGTCCACTAATTTGTTAGAAATTTCACCACATTTGGACTTGAAAAGAGAGACTTATGGTGGTTTTAATTTTGGGTGACGTTTCGCACACTCTTTTTAAGACGGACAACAACTCTCTCACCCCAACAATTTTTAAAACAAGATTTTTTTCCCCGGAAAGAGAATTTGAAGATTGGTAGAAATTTCACCACTTTTGAACTTAAAGTCAGAGAGTTACACAGGTTTTAATTTTGGATGACGTGTCGCACACTCTTTATAAAACGGACTACAACTCTCTCATCCCAACAAAATTTGAAATGAGATTTCTTTCCCAAGAAAAAGAATCTTATGACCTCCGATTGGTAGAAATTTCACCACTTTTTGACTTCAAATGAGAGAGTTAGGGAAGTTTTAATTTTGCGTGACGTTTCACACACTCTTTTTAAAATGGACCAAAACTCTCTCATCCCACCGAATTTTTAAATGAGATTTTTTTACTTAAAAGAGAATTTGAAGGCATCTAATTGATAGAAATTTCTCCACTTTTCGACTTAAAATGAGTGAGTTATGGACGTTTTAATTTTGGGTGACGTTTCACACACTCATTATAAAATGGTCCAAAACTCTCTCGCCCTACCGAATTTTTAAATGCGATTTTTTTCGTTGAAAGAGAATTTGAAGTCCACTAATTTGTTAGAAATTCACCACATTTGGACTTGAAAAGAGAGACTTATGGTGGTTTTAATTTTGGGTGACGTTTCGCACACTCTTTTTAAGTCGGACAACAACTCTCTCACCCCAACAATTTTTAAAACAAGATCTTTTTCCCCGGAAAGAGAATTTGAAGATTGGTAGAAATTTCACCACTTTTGAACTTAAAGTCAGAGAGTTACACAGGTTTTAATTTTGGATGACGATTCGCACACTCTTTATAAAACGGACTACAACTCTCTCATCCCAACAAAATTTGAAATGAGATTCTTTCCCAAGAAAAAGAATCTTAGGACCTCCGATTGGTAGAAATTTCACCACTTTTCGACTTCAAATGAGAGAGTTACGGAAGTTTTAATTTTGCGTGACGTTTCACACACTCTTTTTAAAATGGACCAAAACTCTCATCCCACCGAATTTTTAAATGAGATTTTTTTACTTGAAAGAGAATTTGAAGACATCTAATTGATAGAAATTTCTCCACTTTTCGACTTAAAATGAGTGAGTTATGGACGTTTTAATTTTGGGTGACGTTTCGCACACTCTTTTTAAGACGGACAACAACTCTCTCACCCCAACGATTTTTACAACAAGATTTTTTTCCCCGGAAAGAGAATTTGAAGATTGGTAGAAATTTCACCACTTTTGAACTTAAAGTCAGAGAGTTACACAGGTTTCAATTTTGGATGACGTGTCGCACACTCTTTATAAAACGGACTACAACTCTCTCATCCCAACAAAATTTGAAATGAGATTTCTTTCCCAAGAAAAAGAATCTTATGACTTCCGACTGGTAGAAATTTCACCACTTTTTGACTTCAAATGAGAGAGTTAGGGAAGTTTTAATTTTGCGTGACGTTTCACACACTCTTTTTAAAATGGACCAAAACTCTCTCATCCCACGGAATTTTTAAATGCGATTTTTTTACTCAAAAGAGAATTTGAAGGCATCTAATTGATAGAAATTTCTCCACTTTTCGACTTAAAATGAGTGAGTTATGGACGTTTTAATTTTGGGTGACGTTTCACACACTCATTATAAAATGGTCCAAAACTCTCTCGCCCTACCGAATTTTTAAATGCGATTTTTTTCGTTGAAAGAGAATTTGAAGTCCACTAATTTGTTAGAAATTTCACCACATTTGGACTTGAAAAGAGAGACTTATGGTGGTTTTAATTTTGGGTGACGTTTCGCACACTCTTTTTAAGACGGACAACAACTCTCTCACCCCAACGATTTTTAAAACAAGATCTTTTTCCCCGGAAAGAGAATTTGAAGATTGGTAGAAATTTCACCACTTTTGAACTTAAAGTCAGAGAGTTACACAGGTTTTAATTTTGGATGACGATTCGCACACTCTTTATAAAACGGACTACAACTCTCTCATCCCAACAAAATTTGAAATGAGATTTCTTTCCCAAGAAAAAGAATCTTAGGACCTCCGATTGGTAGAAATTTCACCACTTTTTGACTTCAAATGAGAGAGTTACGGAAGTTTTAATTTTGCGAGACGTTTCACACACTCTTTTTAAAATGGACCAAAACTCTCTCATCCCACCGAATTTTTAAATGAGATTTTTTTACTCAAAAGAGAATTTGAAGGCATCTAATTGATAGAAATTTCTCCACTTTTCGACTTAAAATGAGTGAGTTATGGACGTTTTAATTTTGGGTGACGTTTCACACACTCATTATAAAATGGTCCAAAACTCTCTCGCCCTACCGTATTTTTAAATGCGATTTTTTTCGTTGAAAGAGAATTTGAAGTCCACTAATTTGTTAGAAATTTCACCACATTTGGACTTGAAAAGAGAGACTTATGGTGGTTTTAATTTTGGGTGACGTTTCGCACACTCTTTTTAAGACGGACAACAACTCTCTCACCCCAACGATTTTTAAAACAAAATCTTTTTCCCAGGAAAGAGAATTTGAAGATTGGTAGAAATTTCACCACTTTTGAACTTAAAGTCAGAGAGTTACACAGGTTTTAATTTTGGATGACGATTCGCACACTCTTTATAAAACGGACTACAACTCTCTCATCCCAACAAAATTTGAAATGAGATTCTTTCCCAAGAAAAAGAATCTTAGGACCTCCGATTGGTAGAAATTTCACCACTTTTCGACTTCAAATGAGAGAGTTACGGAAGTTTTAATTTTGCGTGACGTTTCACACACTCTTTTTAAAATGGACCAAAACTCTCATCCCACCGAATTTTTAAATGAGATTTTTTTACTTGAAAGAGAATTTGAAGACATCTAATTGATAGAAATTTCTCCACTTTTCGACTTAAAATGAGTGAGTTATGGACGTTTTAATTTTGGGTGACGTTTCGCACACTCTTTTTAAGACGGACAACAACTCTCTCACCCCAACGATTTTTAAAACAAGATTTTTTTCCCCGGAAAGAGAATTTGAAGATTGGTAGAAATTTCACCACTTTTGAACTTAAAGTCAGAGAGTTACACAGGTTTCAATTTTGGATGACGTGTCGCACACTCTTTATAAAACGGACTACAACTCTCTCATCCCAACAAAATTTGAAATGAGATTTCTTTCCCAAGAAAAAGAATCTTATGACTTCCGACTGGTAGAAATTTCACCACTTTTTGACTTCAAATGAGAGAGTTAGGGAAGTTTTAATTTTGCGTGACGTTTCACACACTCTTTTTAAAATGGACCAAAACTCTCTCATCCCACGGAATTTTTAAATGCGATTTTTTTACTCAAAAGAGAATTTGAAGGCATCTAATTGATAGAAATTTCTCCACTTTTCGACTTAAAATGAGTGAGTTATGGACGTTTTAATTTTGGGTGACGTTTCACACACTCATTATAAAATGGTCCAAAACTCTCTCGCCCTACCGAATTTTTAAATGCGATTTTTTTCGTTGAAAGAGAATTTGAAGTCCACTAATTTGTTAGAAATTTCACCACATTTGGACTTGAAAAGAGAGACTTATGGTGGTTTTAATTTTGGGTGACGTTTCGCACACTCTTTTTAAGACGGACAACAACTCTCTCACCCCAACGATTTTTAAAACAAGATCTTTTTCCCCGGAAAGAGAATTTGAAGATTGGTAGAAATTTCACCACTTTTGAACTTAAAGTCAGAGAGTTACACAGGTTTTAATTTTGGATGACGATTCGCACACTCTTTATAAAACGGACTACAACTCTCTCATCCCAACAAAATTTGAAATGAGATTTCTTTCCCAAGAAAAAGAATCTTAGGACCTCCGATTGGTAGAAATTTCACCACTTTTTGACTTCAAATGAGAGAGTTACGGAAGTTTTAATTTTGCGAGACGTTTCACACACTCTTTTTAAAATGGACCAAAACTCTCTCATCCCACCGAATTTTTAAATGAGATTTTTTTACTTGAAAGAGAATTTGAAGGCATCTAATTGATAGAAAGTTCTCCACTTTTCGACTTAAAATGAGTGAGTTATGGACGTTTTAATTTTGGGTGACGTTTCACACACTCATTATAAAATGGTCCAAAACTCTCTCGCCCTACCGAATTTTTAAATGTGATTTTTTTCGTTGAAAGAGAATTTGAAGTCCACTAATTTGTTAGAAATTTCACCACATTTGGACTTGAAAAGAGAGACTTATGGTGGTTTTAATTTTGGGTGACGTTTCGCACACTCTTTTTAAGACGGACAACAACTCTCTCACCCCAACAATTTTTAAAACAAGATTTTTTTCCCCGGAAAGAGAATTTGAAGATTGGTAGAAATTTCACCACTTTTGAACTTAAAGTCAGAGAGTTACACAGGTTTTAATTTTGGATGACGTGTCGCACACTCTTTATAAAACGGACTACAACTCTCTCATCCCAACAAAATTTGAAATGAGATTTCTTTCCCAAGAAAAAGAATCTTATGACCTCCGATTGGTAGAAATTTCACCACTTTTTGACTTCAAATGAGAGAGTTAGGGAAGTTTTAATTTTGCGTGACGTTTCACACACTCTTTTTAAAATGGACCAAAACTCTCTCATCCCACCGAATTTTTAAATGAGATTTTTTTACTCAAAAGAGAATTTGAAGGCATCTAATTGATAGAAATTTCTCCACTTTTCGACTTAAAATGAGTGAGTTATGGACGTTTTAATTTTGGGTGACGTTTCACACACTCATTATAAAATGGTCCAAAACTCTCTCGCCCTACCGAATTTTTAAATGTGATTTTTTTCGTTGAAAGAGAATTTGAAGTCCACTAATTTGTTAGAAATTTCACCACATTTGGACTTGAAAAGAGAGACTTATGGTGGTTTTAATTTTGGGTGATGTTTCGCACACTCTTTTTAAGACGGACAACAACTCTCTCACCCCAACAATTTTTAAAACAAGATTTTTTTCCCCGGAAAGAGAATTTGAAGATTGGTAGAAATTTCACCACTTTTGAACTTAAAGTCAGAGAGTTACACAGGTTTTAATTTTGGATGACGTGTCGCACACTCTTTATAAAACGGACTACAACTCTCTCATCCCAACAAAATTTGAAATGAGATTTCTTTCCCAAGAAAAAGAATCTTATGACCTCCGATTGGTAGAAATTTCACCACTTTTTGACTTCAAATGAGAGAGTTAGGGAAGTTTTAATTTTGCGTGACGTTTCACACACTCTTTTTAAAATGGACCAAAACTCTCTCATCCCACCGAATTTTTAAATGAGATTTTTTTACTCAAAAGAGAATTTGAAGGCATCTAATTGATAGAAATTTCTCCACTTTTCGACTTAAAATGAGTGAGTTATGGACGTTTTAATTTTGGGTGACGTTTCACACACTCATTATAAAATGGTCCAAAACTCTCTCGCCCTACCGAATTTTTAAATGCGATTTTTTTCGTTGAAAGAGAATTTGAAGTCCACTAATTTGTTAGAAATTTCACCACATTTGAACTTGAAAAGAGAGACTTATGGTGGTTTTAATTTTGGGTGACGTTTCGCACACTCTTTTTAAGACGGACAACAACTCTCTCACCCCAACGATTTTTAAAACAAGATCTTTTTCCCCGGAAAGAGAATTTGAAGATTGGTAGAAATTTCACCACTTTTGAACTTAAAGTCAGAGAGTTACACAGGTTTTAATTTTGGATGACGATTCGCACACTCTTTATAAAACGGACTACAACTCTCTCATCCCAACAAAATTTGAAATGAGATTTCTTTCCCAAGAAAAAGAATCTTAGGACCTCCGATTGGTAGAAATTTCACCACTTTTCGACTTCAAATGAGAGAGTTACGGAAGTTTTAATTTTGCGTGACGTTTCACACACTCTTTTTAAAATGGACCAAAACTCTCATCCCACCGAATTTTTAAATGAGATTTTTTTACTTGAAAGAGAATTTGAAGACATCTAATTGATAGAAATTTCTCCACTTTTCGACTTAAAATGAGTGAGTTATGGACGTTTTAATTTTGGGTGACGTTTCACACACTCATTATAAAATGATCCAAAACTCTCTCGCCCTACCAAATTTTTAAATGGGATTTTTGTCGTTGAAAGAGAATTTGAAGTCCACTAATTTGTTAGAAATTCACCACATTTGGACTTGAAAAGAGAGACTTATGGTGGTTTTAATTTTGGGTGACGTTTCGCACACTCTTTTTAAGACGGACAACAACTCTCTCACCCCAAGGATTTTTAAAACAAGATTTTTTTCCCCGGAAAGAGAATTTGAAGATTGGTAGAAATTTCACCACTTTTGAACTTAAAGTCAGAGAGTTACACAGGTTTCAATTTTGGATGACGTGTCGCACACTCTTTATAAAACGGACTACAACTCTCTCATCCCAACAAAATTTGAAATGAGATTTCTTTCCCAAGAAAAAGAATCTTATGACTTCCGACTGGTAGAAATTTCACCACTTTTTGACTTCAAATGAGAGAGTTAGGGAAGTTTTAATTTTGCGTGACGTTTCACACACTCTTTTTAAAATGGACCAAAACTCTCTCATCCCACGGAATTTTTAAATGAGATTTTTTACTCAAAAGAGAATTTGAAGGCATCTAATTGATAGAAATTTCTCCACTTTTCGACTTAAAATGAGTGAGTTATGGACGTTTTAATTTTGGGTGACGTTTCACACACTCATTATAAAATGGTCCAAAACTCTCTCGCCCTACCGAATTTTTAAATGCGATTTTTTTCGTTGAAAGAGAATTTGAAGTCCACTAATTTGTTAGAAATTTCACCACATTTGGACTTGAAAAGAGAGACTTATGGTGGTTTTAATTTTGGGTGACGTTTCGCACACTCTTTTTAAGACGGACAACAATTCTCTCACCCCAAGGATTTTTAAAACAAGATTTTTTTCCCCGGAAAGAGAATTTGAAGATTGGTAGAAATTTCACCACTTTTGAACTTAAAGTCAGAGAGTTACACAGGTTTTAATTTTGGATGACGTGTCGCACACTCTTTATAAAACGGACTACAACTCTCTCATCCCAACAAAATTTGAAATGAGATTTCTTTCCCAAGAAAAAGAATCTTATGACCTCCGATTGGTAGAAATTTCACCACTTTTTGACTTCAAATGAGAGAGTTAGGGAAGTTTTAATTTTGCGTGACGTTTCACACACTCTTTTTAAAATGGACCAAAACTCTCTCATCCCACCGAATTTTTAAATGAGATTTTTTTACTTAAAAGAGAATTGGAAGGCATCTAATTGATAGAAATTTCTCCACTTTTCGACTTAAAATGAGTGAGTTATGGACGTTTTAATTTTGGGTGACGTTTCACACACTCATTATAAAATGGTCCAAAACTCTCTCGCCCTACCGAATTTTTAAATGCGATTTTTTTCGTTGAAAGAGAATTTGAAGTCCACTAATTTGTTAGAAATTCACCACATTTGGACTTGAAAAGAGAGACTTATGGTGGTTTTAATTTTGGGTGACGTTTCGCACACTCTTTTTAAGACGGACAACAACTCTCTCACCCCAACAATTTTTAAAACAAGATCTTTTTCCCCGGAAAGAGAATTTGAAGATTGGTAGAAATTTCACCACTTTTGAACTTAAAGTCAGAGAGTTACACAGGTTTTAATTTTGGATGACGATTCGCACACTCTTTATAAAACGGACTACAACTCTCTCATCCCAACAAAATTTCAAATGAGACTTCTTTCCCAAGAAAAAGAATCTTAGGACCTCCGATTGGTAGAAATTTCACCACTTTTCGACTTCAAATGAGAGAGTTACGGAAGTTTTAATTTTGCGTGACGTTTCACACACTCTTTTTAAAATGGACCAAAACTCTCATCCCACCGAATTTTTAAATGAGATTTTTTTACTTGAAAGAGAATTTGAAGGCATCTAATTGATAGAAATTTCTCCACTTTTCGACTTAAAATGAGTGAGTTATGGACGTTTTAATTTTGGGTGACGTTTCACACACTCATTATAAAATGATCCAAAACTCTCTCGCCCTACCGAATTTTTAAATGGGATTTTTGTCGTTGAAAGAGAATTTGAAGTCCACTAATTTGTTAGAAATTCACCACATTTGGACTTGAAAAGAGAGACTTATGGTGGTTTTAATTTTGGGTGACGTTTCGCACACTCTTTTTAAGACGGACAACAACTCTCTCACCCCAACGATTTTTAAAACAAGATTTTTTTCCCCGGAAAGAGAATTTGAAGATTGGTAGAAATTTCACCACTTTTGAACTTAAAGTCAGAGAGTTACACAGGTTTCAATTTTGGATGACGTGTCGCACACTCTTTATAAAACGGACTACAACTCTCTCATCCCAACAAAATTTGAAATGAGATTTCTTTCCCAAGAAAAAGAATCTTATGACTTCCGACTGGTAGAAATTTCACCACTTTTTGACTTCAAATGAGAGAGTTAGGGAAGTTTTAATTTTGCGTGACGTTTCACACACTCTTTTTAAAATGGACCAAAACTCTCTCATCCCACGGAATTTTTAAATGCGATTTTTTTACTCAAAAGAGAATTTGAAGGCATCTAATTGATAGAAATTTCTCCACTTTTCGACTTAAAATGAGTGAGTTATGGACGTTTTAATTTTGGGTGACGTTTCACACACTCATTATAAAATGGTCCAAAACTCTCTCGCCCTACCGAATTTTTAAATGCGATTTTTTTCGTTGAAAGAGAATTTGAAGTCCACTAATTTGTTAGAAATTTCACCACATTTGGACTTGAAAAGAGAGACTTATGGTGGTTTTAATTTTGGGTGACGTTTCGCACACTCTTTTTAAGACGGACAACAACTCTCTCACCCCAACGATTTTTAAAACAAGATCTTTTTCCCCGGAAAGAGAATTTGAAGATTGGTAGAAATTTCACCACTTTTGAACTTAAAGTCAGAGAGTTACACAGGTTTTAATTTTGGATGACGATTCGCACACTCTTTATAAAACGGACTACAACTCTCTCATCCCAACAAAATTTGAAATGAGATTTCTTTCCCAAGAAAAAGAATCTTAGGACCTCCGATTGGTAGAAATTTCACCACTTTTTGACTTCAAATGAGAGAGTTACGGAAGTTTTAATTTTGCGAGACGTTTCACACACTCTTTTTAAAATGGACCAAAACTCTCTCATCCCACCGAATTTTTAAATGAGATTTTTTTACTCAAAAGAGAATTTGAAGGCATCTAATTGATAGAAATTTCTCCACTTTTCGACTTAAAATGAGTGAGTTATGGACGTTTTAATTTTGGGTGACGTTTCACACACTCATTATAAAATGGTCCAAAACTCTCTCGCCCTACCGAATTTTTAAATGCGATTTTTTTCGTTGAAAGAGAATTTGAAGTCCACTAATTTGTTAGAAATTTCACCACATTTGGACTTGAAAAGAGAGACTTATGGTGGTTTTAATTTTGGGTGACGTTTCGCACACTCTTTTTAAGACGGACAACAACTCTCTCACCCCAACGATTTTTAAAACAAAATCTTTTTCCCAGGAAAGAGAATTTGAAGATTGGTAGAAATTTCACCACTTTTGAACTTAAAGTCAGAGAGTTACACAGGTTTTAATTTTGGATGACGATTCGCACACTCTTTATAAAACGGACTACAACTCTCTCATCCCAACAAAATTTGAAATGAGATTCTTTCCCAAGAAAAAGAATCTTAGGACCTCCGATTGGTAGAAATTTCACCACTTTTCGACTTCAAATGAGAGAGTTACGGAAGTTTTAATTTTGCGTGACGTTTCACACACTCTTTTTAAAATGGACCAAAACTCTCATCCCACCGAATTTTTAAATGAGATTTTTTTACTTGAAAGAGAATTTGAAGACATCTAATTGATAGAAATTTCTCCACTTTTCGACTTAAAATGAGTGAGTTATGGACGTTTTAATTTTGGGTGACGTTTCGCACACTCTTTTTAAGACGGACAACAACTCTCTCACCCCAACGATTTTTAAAACAAGATTTTTTTCCCCGGAAAGAGAATTTGAAGATTGGTAGAAATTTCACCACTTTTGAACTTAAAGTCAGAGAGTTACACAGGTTTCAATTTTGGATGACGTGTCGCACACTCTTTATAAAACGGACTACAACTCTCTCATCCCAACAAAATTTGAAATGAGATTTCTTTCCCAAGAAAAAGAATCTTATGACTTCCGACTGGTAGAAATTTCACCACTTTTTGACTTCAAATGAGAGAGTTAGGGAAGTTTTAATTTTGCGTGACGTTTCACACACTCTTTTTAAAATGGACCAAAACTCTCTCATCCCACGGAATTTTTAAATGCGATTTTTTTACTCAAAAGAGAATTTGAAGGCATCTAATTGATAGAAATTTCTCCACTTTTCGACTTAAAATGAGTGAGTTATGGACGTTTTAATTTTGGGTGACGTTTCACACACTCATTATAAAATGGTCCAAAACTCTCTCGCCCTACCGAATTTTTAAATGCGATTTTTTTCGTTGAAAGAGAATTTGAAGTCCACTAATTTGTTAGAAATTTCACCACATTTGGACTTGAAAAGAGAGACTTATGGTGGTTTTAATTTTGGGTGACGTTTCGCAAACTCTTTTTAAGACGGACAACAACTCTCTCACCCCAACGATTTTTAAAACAAGATCTTTTTCCCCGGAAAGAGAATTTGAAGATTGGTAGAAATTTCACCACTTTTGAACTTAAAGTCAGAGAGTTACACAGGTTTTAATTTTGGATGACGATTCGCACACTCTTTATAAAACGGACTACAACTCTCTCATCCCAACAAAATTTGAAATGAGATTTCTTTCCCAAGAAAAAGAATCTTAGGACCTCCGATTGGTAGAAATTTCACCACTTTTTGACTTCAAATGAGAGAGTTACGGAAGTTTTAATTTTGCGAGACGTTTCACACACTCTTTTTAAAATGGACCAAAACTCTCTCATCCCACCGAATTTTTAAATGAGATTTTTTTACTTGAAAGAGAATTTGAAGGCATCTAATTGATAGAAAGTTCTCCACTTTTCGACTTAAAATGAGTGAGTTATGGACGTTTTAATTTTGGGTGACGTTTCACACACTCATTATAAAATGGTCCAAAACTCTCTCGCCCTACCGAATTTTTAAATGTGATTTTTTTCGTTGAAAGAGAATTTGAAGTCCACTAATTTGTTAGAAATTTCACCACATTTGGACTTGAAAAGAGAGACTTATGGTGGTTTTAATTTTGGGTGACGTTTCGCACACTCTTTTTAAGACGGACAACAACTCTCTCACCCCAACAATTTTTAAAACAAGATTTTTTTCCCCGGAAAGAGAATTTGAAGATTGGTAGAAATTTCACCACTTTTGAACTTAAAGTCAGAGAGTTACACA
The DNA here is from genome assembly GCF_043159265.1 of Tasmannia lanceolata. Taxonomy (NCBI): domain Eukaryota; kingdom Viridiplantae; phylum Streptophyta; class Magnoliopsida; order Canellales; family Winteraceae; genus Tasmannia; species Tasmannia lanceolata. Next base: position 2,143,149 of record NW_027518713.1, on the reverse strand, counting down.
GGTTTTAATTTTGGATGACGTGTCGCACACTCTTTATAAAACGGACTACAACTCTCTCATCCCAACAAAATTTGAAATGAGATTTCTTTCCCAAGAAAAAGAATCTTATGACCTCCGATTGGTAGAAATTTCACCACTTTTTGACTTCAAATGAGAGAGTTAGGGAAGTTTTAATTTTGCGTGACGTTTCACACACTCTTTTTAAAATGGACCAAAACTCTCTCATCCCACCGAATTTTTAAATGAGATTTTTTTACTCAAAAGAGAATTTGAAGGCATCTAATTGATAGAAATTTCTCCACTTTTCGACTTAAAATGAGTGAGTTATGGACGTTTTAATTTTGGGTGACGTTTCACACACTCATTATAAAATGGTCCAAAACTCTCTCGCCCTACCGAATTTTTAAATGCGATTTTTTTCGTTGAAAGAGAATTTGAAGTCCACTAATTTGTTAGAAATTTCACCACATTTGGACTTGAAAAGAGAGACTTATGGTGGTTTTAATTTTGGGTGACGTTTCGCACACTCTTTTTAAGACGGACAACAACTCTCTCACCCCAACGATTTTTAAAACAAGATCTTTTTCCCCGGAAAGAGAATTTGAAGATTGGTAGAAATTTCACCACTTTTGAACTTAAAGTCAGAGAGTTACACAGGTTTTAATTTTGGATGACGATTCGCACACTCTTTATAAAACGGACTACAACTCTCTCATCCCAACAAAATTTGAAATGAGATTTCTTTCCCAAGAAAAAGAATCTTAGGACCTCCGATTGGTAGAAATTTCACCACTTTTTGACTTCAAATGAGAGAGTTACGGAAGTTTTAATTTTGCGAGACGTTTCACACACTCTTTTTAAAATGGACCAAAACTCTCTCATCCCACCGAATTTTTAAATGAGATTTTTTTACTCAAAAGAGAATTTGAAGGCATCTAATTGATAGAAATTTCTCCACTTTTCGACTTAAAATGAGTGAGTTATGGACGTTTTAATTTTGGGTGACGTTTCACACACTCATTATAAAATGGTCCAAAACTCTCTCGCCCTACCGAATTTTTAAATGCGATTTTTTTCGTTGAAAGAGAATTTGAAGTCCACTAATTTGTTAGAAATTTCACCACATTTGGACTTGAAAAGAGAGACTTATGGTGGTTTTAATTTTGGGTGACGTTTCGCACACTCTTTTTAAGACGGACAACAACTCTCTCACCCCAACGATTTTTAAAACAAGATCTTTTTCCCAGGAAAGAGAATTTGAAGATTGGTAGAAATTTCACCACTTTTGAACTTAAAGTCAGAGAGTTACACAGGTTTTAATTTTGGATGACGATTCGCACACTCTTTATAAAACGGACTACAACTCTCTCATCCCAACAAAATTTGAAATGAGATTTCTTTCCCAAGAAAAAGAATCTTAGGACCTCCGATTGGTAGAAATTTCACCACTTTTTGACTTCAAATGAGAGAGTTACGGAAGCTTTAATTTTGCGTGACGTTTCACACACTCTTTTTAAAATGGACCAAAACTATCATCCCACCGAATTTTTAAATGAGATTTTTTTACTTGAAAGAGAATTTGAAGACATCTAATTGATAGAAATTTCTCCACTTTTCGACTTAAAATGAGTGAGTTATGGACGTTTTAATTTTGGGTGACGTTTCACACACTCATTATAAAATGGTCCAAAACTCTCTCGCCCTACCGAATTTTTAAATGGGATTTTTGTCGTTGAAAGAGAATTTGAAGTCCACTAATTTGTTAGAAATTCACCACATTTGGACTTGAAAAGAGAGACTTATGGTGGTTTTAATTTTGGGTGACGTTTCGCACACTCTTTTTAAGACGGACAACAACTCTCTCACCCCAAGGATTTTTAAAACAAGATTTTTTTTCCCCGGAAAGAGAATTTGAAGATTGGTAGAAATTTCACCACTTTTGAACTTAAAGTCAGAGAGTTACACAGGTTTTAATTTTGGATGACGTGTCGCACACTCTTTATAAAACGGACTACAACTCTCTCATCCCAACAAAATTTGAAATGAGATTTCTTTCCCAAGAAAAAGAATCTTATGACCTCCGATTGGTAGAAATTTCACCACTTTTTGACTTCAAATGAGAGAGTTAGGGAAGTTTTAATTTTGCGTGACGTTTCACACACTCTTTTTAAAATGGACCAAAACTCTCTCATCCCACGGAATTTTTAAATGAGATTTTTTTACTCAAAAGAGAATTTGAAGGCATCTAATTGATAGAAATTTCTCCACTTTTCGACTTAAAATGAGTGAGTTATGGACGTTTTAATTTTGGGTGACGTTTCACACACTCATTATAAAATGGTCCAAAACTCTCTCGCCCTACCGAATTTTTAAATGCGATTTTTTTCGTTGAAAGAGAATTTGAAGTCCACTAATTTGTTAGAAATTTCACCACATTTGGACTTGAAAAGAGAGACTTATGGTGGTTTTAATTTTGGGTGACGTTTCGCACACTCTTTTTAAGACGGACAACAACTCTCTCACCCCAAGGATTTTTAAAACAAGATTTTTTTCCCCGGAAAGAGAATTTGAAGATTGGTAGAAATTTCACCACTTTTGAACTTAAAGTCAGAGAGTTACACAGGTTTTAATTTTGGATGACGTGTCGCACACTCTTTATAAAACGGACTACAACTCTCTCATCCCAACAAAATTTGAAATGAGATTTCTTTCCCAAGAAAAAGAATCTTATGACCTCCGATTGGTAGAAATTTCACCACTTTTTGACTTCAAATGAGAGAGTTAGGGAAGTTTTAATTTTGCGTGACGTTTCACACACTCTTTTTAAAATGGACCAAAACTCTCTCATCCCACCGAATTTTTAAATGAGATTTTTTTACTTAAAAGAGAATTGGAAGGCATCTAATTGATAGAAATTTCTCCACTTTTCGACTTAAAATGAGTGAGTTATGGACGTTTTAATTTTGGGTGACGTTTCACACACTCATTATAAAATGGTCCAAAACTCTCTCGCCCTACCGAATTTTTAAATGCGATTTTTTTCGTTGAAAGAGAATTTGAAGTCCACTAATTTGTTAGAAATTCACCACATTTGGACTTGAAAAGAGAGACTTATGGTGGTTTTAATTTTGGGTGACGTTTCGCACACTCTTTTTAAGACGGACAACAACTCTCTCACCCCAACAATTTTTAAAACAAGATCTTTTTCCCCGGAAAGAGAATTTGAAGATTGGTAGAAATTTCACCACTTTTGAACTTAAAGTCAGAGAGTTACACAGGTTTTAATTTTGGATGACGATTCGCACACTCTTTATAAAACGGACTACAACTCTCTCATCCCAACAAAATTTGAAATGAGACTTCTTTCCCAAGAAAAAGAATCTTAGGACCTCCGATTGGTAGAAATTTCACCACTTTTCGACTTCAAATGAGAGAGTTACGGAAGTTTTAATTTTGCGTGACGTTTCACACACTCTTTTTAAAATGGACCAAAACTCTCATCCCACCGAATTTTTAAATGAGATTTTTTTACTTGAAAGAGAATTTGAAGACATCTAATTGATAGAAATTTCTCCACTTTTCGACTTAAAATGAGTGAGTTATGGACGTTTTAATTTTGGGTGACGTTTCACACACTCATTATAAAATGATCCAAAACTCTCTCGCCCTACCGAATTTTTAAATGGGATTTTTGTCGTTGAAAGAGAATTTGAAGTCCACTAATTTGTTAGAAATTCACCACATTTGGACTTGAAAAGAGAGACTTATGGTGGTTTTAATTTTGGGTGACGTTTCGCACACTCTTTTTAAGACGGACAACAACTCTCTCACCCCAACGATTTTTAAAACAAGATTTTTTTCCCCGGAAAGAGAATTTGAAGATTGGTAGAAATTTCACCACTTTTGAACTTAAAGTCAGAGAGTTACACAGGTTTTAATTTTGGATGACGATTCGCACACTCTTTATAAAACGGACTACAACTCTCTCATCCCAACAAAATTTGAAATGAGATTTCTTTCCCAAGAAAAAGAATCTTAGGACCTCCGATTGGTAGAAATTTCACCACTTTTTGACTTCAAATGAGAGAGTTACGGAAGTTTTAATTTTGCGTGACGTTTCACACACTCTTTTTAAAATGGACCAAAACTATCATCCCACCGAATTTTTAAATGAGATTTTTTTACTTGAAAGAGAATTTGAAGACATCTAATTGATAGAAATTTCTCCACTTTTCGACTTAAAATGAGTGAGTTATGGACGTTTTAATTTTGGGTGACGTTTCACACACTCATTATAAAATGGTCCAAAACTCTCTCGCCCTACCGAATTTTTAAATGGGATTTTTGTCGTTGAAAGAGAATTTGAAGTCCACTAATTTGTTAGAAATTCACCACATTTGGACTTGAAAAGAGAGACTTATGGTGGTTTTAATTTTGGGTGACGTTTCGCACACTCTTTTTAAGACGGACAACAACTCTCTCACCCCAAGGATTTTTAAAACAAGATTTTTTTTCCCCGGAAAGAGAATTTGAAGATTGGTAGAAATTTCACCACTTTTGAACTTAAAGTCAGAGAGTTACACAGGTTTTAATTTTGGATGACGTGTCGCACACTCTTTATAAAACGGACTACAACTCTCTCATCCCAACAAAATTTGAAATTAGATTTCTTTCCCAAGAAAAAGAATCTTATGACCTCCGATTGGTAGAAATTTCACCACTTTTTGACTTCAAATGAGAGAGTTAGGGAAGTTTTAATTTTGCGTGACGTTTCACACACTCTTTTTAAAATGGACCAAAACTCTCTCATCCCACGGAATTTTTAAATGAGATTTTTTTACTCAAAAGAGAATTTGAAGGCATCTAATTGATAGAAATTTCTCCACTTTTCGACTTAAAATGAGTGAGTTATGGACGTTTTAATTTTGGGTGACGTTTCACACACTCATTATAAAATGGTCCAAAACTCTCTCGCCCTACCGAATTTTTAAATGCGATTTTTTTCGTTGAAAGAGAATTTGAAGTCCACTAATTTGTTAGAAATTTCACCACATTTGGACTTGAAAAGAGAGACTTATGGTGGTTTTAATTTTGGGTGACGTTTCGCACACTCTTTTTAAGACGGACAACAACTCTCTCACCCCAAGGATTTTTAAAACAAGATTTTTTTCCCCGGAAAGAGAATTTGAAGATTGGTAGAAATTTCACCACTTTTGAACTTAAAGTCAGAGAGTTACACAGGTTTTAATTTTGGATGACGTGTCGCACACTCTTTATAAAACGGACTACAACTCTCTCATCCCAACAAAATTTGAAATGAGATTTCTTTCCCAAGAAAAAGAATCTTATGACCTCCGATTGGTAGAAATTTCACCACTTTTTGACTTCAAATGAGAGAGTTAGGGAAGTTTTAATTTTGCGTGACGTTTCACACACTCTTTTTAAAATGGACCAAAACTCTCTCATCCCACCGAATTTTTAAATGAGATTTTTTTACTTAAAAGAGAATTTGAAGGCATCTAATTGATAGAAATTTCTCCACTTTTCGACTTAAAATGAGTGAGTTATGGACGTTTTAATTTTGGGTGACGTTTCACACACTCATTATAAAATGGTCCAAAACTCTCTCGCCCTACCGAATTTTTAAATGCGATTTTTTTCGTTGAAAGAGAATTTGAAGTCCACTAATTTGTTAGAAATTCACCACATTTGGACTTGAAAAGAGAGACTTATGGTGGTTTTAATTTTGGGTGACGTTTCGCACACTCTTTTTAAGACGGACAACAACTCTCTCACCCCAACAATTTTTAAAACAAGATCTTTTTCCCCGGAAAGAGAATTTGAAGATTGGTAGAAATTTCACCACTTTTGAACTTAAAGTCAGAGAGTTACACAGGTTTTAATTTTGGATGACGATTCGCACACTCTTTATAAAACGGACTACAACTCTCTCATCCCAACAAAATTTGAAATGAGACTTCTTTCCCAAGAAAAAGAATCTTAGGACCTCCGATTGGTAGAAATTTCACCACTTTTCGACTTCAAATGAGAGAGTTACGGAAGTTTTAATTTTGCGTGACGTTTCACACACTCTTTTTAAAATGGACCAAAACTCTCATCCCACCGAATTTTTAAATGAGATTTTTTTACCTGAAAGAGAATTTGAAGACATCTAATTGATAGAAATTTCTCCACTTTTCGACTTAAAATGAGTGAGTTATGGACGTTTTAATTTTGGGTGACGTTTCACACACTCATTATAAAATGATCCAAAACTCTCTCGCCCTACCGAATTTTTAAATGGGATTTTTGTCGTTGAAAGAGAATTTGAAGTCCACTAATTTGTTAGAAATTCACCACATTTGGACTTGAAAAGAGAGACTTATGGTGGTTTTAATTTTGGGTGACGTTTCGCACACTCTTTTTAAGACGGACAACAACTCTCTCACCCCAACGATTTTTAAAACAAGATTTTTTTCCCCGGAAAGAGAATTTGAAGATTGGTAGAAATTTCACCACTTTTGAACTTAAAGTCAGAGAGTTACACAGGTTTCAATTTTGGATGACGTGTCGCACACTCTTTATAAAACGGACTACAACTCTCTCATCCCAACAAAATTTGAAATGAGATTTCTTTCCCAAGAAAAAGAATCTTATGACTTCCGACTGGTAGAAATTTCACCACTTTTTGACTTCAAATGAGAGAGTTAGGGAAGTTTTAATTTTGCGTGACGTTTCACACACTCTTTTTAAAATGGACTAAAACTCTCTCATCCCACGGAATTTTTAAATGCGATTTTTTTACTCAAAAGAGAATTTGAAGGCATCTAATTGATAGAAATTTCTCCACTTTTCGACTTAAAATGAGTGAGTTATGGACGTTTTAATTTTGGGTGACGTTTCACACACTCATTATAAAATGGTCCAAAACTCTCTCGCCCTACCGAATTTTTAAATGCGATTTTTTTCGTTGAAAGAGAATTTGAAGTCCACTAATTTGTTAGAAATTTCACCACATTTGGACTTGAAAAGAGAGACTTATGGTGGTTTTAATTTTGGGTGACGTTTCGCACACTCTTTTTAAGACGGACAACAACTCTCTCACCCCAACGATTTTTAAAACAAGATCTTTTTCCCCGGAAAGAGAATTTGAAGATTGGTAGAAATTTCACCACTTTTGAACTTAAAGTCAGAGAGTTACACAGGTTTTAATTTTGGATGACGATTCGCACACTCTTTATAAAACGGACTACAACTCTCTCATCCCAACAAAATTTGAAATGAGATTTCTTTCCCAAGAAAAAGAATCTTAGGACCTCCGATTGGTAGAAATTTCACCACTTTTTGACTTCAAATGAGAGAGTTACGGAAGTTTTAATTTTGCGAGACGTTTCACACACTCTTTTTAAAATGGACCAAAACTCTCTCATCCCACCGAATTTTTAAATGAGATTTTTTTACTCAAAAGAGAATTTGAAGGCATCTAATTGATAGAAATTTCTCCACTTTTCGACTTAAAATGAGTGAGTTATGGACGTTTTAATTTTGGGTGACGTTTCACACACTCATTATAAAATGGTCCAAAACTCTCTCGCCCTACCGAATTTTTAAATGCGATTTTTTTCGTTGAAAGAGAATTTGAAGTCCACTAATTTGTTAGAAATTTCACCACATTTGGACTTGAAAAGAGAGACTTATGGTGGTTTTAATTTTGGGTGACGTTTCGCACACTCTTTTTAAGACGGACAACAACTCTCTCACCCCAACGATTTTTAAAACAAGTTCTTTTTCCCCGGAAAGAGAATTTGAAGATTGGTAGAAATTTCACCACTTTTGAACTTAAAGTCAGAGAGTTACACAGGTTTTAATTTTGGATGACGATTCGCACACTCTTTATAAAACGGACTACAACTCTCTCATCCCAACAAAATTTGAAATGAGATTTCTTTCCCAAGAAAAAGAATCTTAGGACCTCCGATTGGTAGAAATTTCACCACTTTTTGACTTCAAATGAGAGAGTTACGGAAGTTTTAATTTTGCGTGACGTTTCACACACTCTTTTTAAAATGGACCAAAACTATCATCCCACCGAATTTTTAAATAAGATTTTTTTACTTGAAAGAGAATTTGAAGACATCTAATTGATAGAAATTTCTCCACTTTTCGACTTAAAATGAGTGAGTTATGGACGTTTTAATTTTGGGTGACGTTTCACACACTCATTATAAAATGGTCCAAAACTCTCTCGCCCTACCGAATTTTTAAATGGGATTTTTGTCGTTGAAAGAGAATTTGAAGTCCACTAATTTGTTAGAAATTCACCACATTTGGACTTGAAAAGAGAGACTTATGGTGGTTTTAATTTTGGGTGACGTTTCGCACACTCTTTTTAAGACGGACAACAACTCTCTCACCCCAAGGATTTTTAAAACAAGATTTTTTTTCCCCGGAAAGAGAATTTGAAGATTGGTAGAAATTTCACCACTTTTGAACTTAAAGTCAGAGAGTTACACAGGTTTTAATTTTGGATGACGTGTCGCACACTCTTTATAAAACGGACTACAACTCTCTCATCCCAACAAAATTTGAAATGAGATTTCTTTCCCAAGAAAAAGAATCTTATGACCTCCGATTGGTAGAAATTTCACCACTTTTTGACTTCAAATGAGAGAGTTAGGGAAGTTTTAATTTTGCGTGACGTTTCACACACTCTTTTTAAAATGGACCAAAACTCTCTCATCCCACCGAATTTTTAAATGAGATTTTTTTACTTAAAAGAGAATTGGAAGGCATCTAATTGATAGAAATTTCTCCACTTTTCGACTTAAAATGAGTGAGTTATGGACGTTTTAATTTTGGGTGACGTTTCACACACTCATTATAAAATGGTCCAAAACTCTCTCGCCCTACCGAATTTTTAAATGCGATTTTTTTCGTTGAAAGAGAATTTGAAGTCCACTAATTTGTTAGAAATTCACCACATTTGGACTTGAAAAGAGAGACTTATGGTGGTTTTAATTTTGGGTGACGTTTCGCACACTCTTTTTAAGACGGACAACAACTCTCTCACCCCAACAATTTTTAAAACAAGATCTTTTTCCCCGGAAAGAGAATTTGAAGATTGGTAGAAATTTCACCACTTTTGAACTTAAAGTCAGAGAGTTACACAGGTTTTAATTTTGGATGACGATTCGCACACTCTTTATAAAACGGACTACAACTCTCTCATCCCAACAAAATTTGAAATGAGACTTCTTTCCCAAGAAAAAGAATCTTAGGACCTCCGATTGGTAGAAATTTCACCACTTTTCGACTTCAAATGAGAGAGTTACGGAAGTTTTAATTTTGCGTGACGTTTCACACACTCTTTTTAAAATGGACCAAAACTCTCATCCCACCGAATTTTTAAATGAGATTTTTTTACTTGAAAGAGAATTTGAAGACATCTAATTGATAGAAATTTCTCCACTTTTCGACTTAAAATGAGTGAGTTATGGACGTTTTAATTTTGGGTGACGTTTCACACACTCATTATAAAATGATCCAAAACTCTCTCGCCCTACCGAATTTTTAAATGGGATTTTTGTCGTTGAAAGAGAATTTGAAGTCCACTAATTTGTTAGAAATTCACCACATTTGGACTTGAAAAGAGAGACTTATGGTGGTTTTAATTTTGGGTGACGTTTCGCACACTCTTTTTAAGACGGACAACAACTCTCTCACCCCAACGATTTTTAAAACAAGATTTTTTTCCCCGGAAAGAGAATTTGAAGATTGGTAGAAATTTCACCACTTTTGAACTTAAAGTCAGAGAGTTACACAGGTTTCAATTTTGGATGACGTGTCGCACACTCTTTATAAAACGGACTACAACTCTCTCATCCCAACAAAATTTGAAATGAGATTTCTTTCCCAAGAAAAAGAATCTTATGACTTCCGACTGGTAGAAATTTCACCACTTTTTGACTTCAAATGAGAGAGTTAGGGAAGTTTTAATTTTGCGTGACGTTTCACACACTCTTTTTAAAATGGACTAAAACTCTCTCATCCCACGGAATTTTTAAATGCGATTTTTTTACTCAAAAGAGAATTTGAAGGCATCTAATTGATAGAAATTTCTCCACTTTTCGACTTAAAATGAGTGAGTTATGGACGTTTTAATTTTGGGTGACGTTTCACACACTCATTATAAAATGGTCCAAAACTCTCTCGCCCTACCGAATTTTTAAATGCGATTTTTTTCGTTGAAAGAGAATTTGAAGTCCACTAATTTGTTAGAAATTTCACCACATTTGGACTTGAAAAGAGAGACTTATGGTGGTTTTAATTTTGGGTGACGTTTCGCACACTCTTTTTAAGACGGACAACAACTCTCTCACCCCAACGATTTTTAAAACAAGATCTTTTTCCCCGGAAAGAGAATTTGAAGATTGGTAGAAATTTCACCACTTTTGAACTTAAAGTCAGAGAGTTACACAGGTTTTAATTTTGGATGACGATTCGCACACTCTTTATAAAACGGACTACAACTCTCTCATCCCAACAAAATTTGAAATGAGATTTCTTTCCCAAGAAAAAGAATCTTAGGACCTCCGATTGGTAGAAATTTCACCACTTTTTGACTTCAAATGAGAGAGTTACGGAAGTTTTAATTTTGCGAGACGTTTCACACACTCTTTTTAAAATGGACCAAAACTCTCTCATCCCACCGAATTTTTAAATGAGATTTTTTTACTCAAAAGAGAATTTGAAGGCATCTAATTGATAGAAATTTCTCCACTTTTCGACTTAAAATGAGTGAGTTATTGACGTTTTAATTTTGGGTGACGTTTCACACACTCATTATAAAATGGTCCAAAACTCTCTCGCCCTACCGAATTTTTAAATGCGATTTTTTTCGTTGAAAGAGAATTTGAAGTCCACTAATTTGTTAGAAATTTCACCACATTTGGACTTGAAAAGAGAGACTTATGGTGGTTTTAATTTTGGGTGACGTTTCGCACACTCTTTTTAAGACGGACAACAACTCTCTCACCCCAACGATTTTTAAAACAAGATTTTTTTCCCCGGAAAGAGAATTTGAAGATTGGTAGAAATTTCACCACTTTTGAACTTAAAGTCAGAGAGTTACACAGGTTTCAATTTTGGATGACGTGTCGCACACTCTTTATAAAACGGACTACAACTCTCTCATCCCAACAAAATTTGAAATGAGATTTCTTTCCCAAGAAAAAGAATCTTATGACTTCCGACTGGTAGAAATTTCACCACTTTTTGACTTCAAATGAGAGAGTTAGGGAAGTTTTAATTTTGCGTGACGTTTCACACACTCTTTTTAAAATGGACTAAAACTCTCTCATCCCACGGAATTTTTAAATGCGATTTTTTTACTCAAAAGAGAATTTGAAGGCATCTAATTGATAGAAATTTCTCCACTTTTCGACTTAAAATGAGTGAGTTATGGACGTTTTAATTTTGGGTGACGTTTCACACACTCATTATAAAATGGTCCAAAACTCTCTCGCCCTACCGAATTTTTAAATGCGATTTTTTTCGTTGAAAGAGAATTTGAAGTCCACTAATTTGTTAGAAATTCACCACATTTGGACTTGAAAAGAGAGACTTATGGTGGTTTTAATTTTGGGTGACGTTTCGCACACTCTTTTTAAGACGGACAACAACTCTCTCACCCCAACAATTTTTAAAACAAGATCTTTTTCCCCGGAAAGAGAATTTGAAGATTGGTTGAAATTTCACCACTTTTGAACTTAAAGTCAGAGAGTTACACAGGTTTTAATTTTGGATGACGATTCGCACACTCTTTATAAAACGGACTACAACTCTCTCATCCCAACAAAATTTGAAATGAGACTTCTTTCCCAAGAAAAAGAATCTTAGGACCTCCGATTGGTAGAAATTTCACCACTTTTCGACTTCAAATGAGAGAGTTACGGAAGTTTTAATTTTGCGTGACGTTTCACACACTCTTTTTAAAATGGACCAAAACTCTCATCCCACCGAATTTTTAAATGAGATTTTTTTACTTGAAAGAGAATTTGAAGACATCTAATTGATAGAAATTTCTCCACTTTTCGACTTAAAATGAGTGAGTTTTGGACGTTTTAATTTTGGGTGACGTTTCACACACTCATTATAAAATGATCCAAAACTCTCTCGCCCTACCGAATTTTTAAATGGGATTTTTGTCGTTGAAAGAGAATTTGAAGTCCACTAATTTGTTAGAAATTCACCACATTTGGACTTGAAAAGAGAGACTTATGGTGGTTTTAATTTTGGGTGACGTTTCGCACACTCTTTTTAAGACGGACAACAACTCTCTCACCCCAACGATTTTTAAAACAAGATTTTTTTCCCCGGAAAGAGAATTTGAAGATTGGTAGAAATTTCACCACTTTTGAACTTAAAGTCAGAGAGTTACACAGGTTTCAATTTTGGATGACGTGTCGCACACTCTTTATAAAACGGACTACAACTCTCTCATCCCAACAAAATTTGAAATGAGATTTCTTTCCCAAGAAAAAGAATCTTATGACTTCCGACTGGTAGAAATTTCACCACTTTTTGACTTCAAATGAGAGAGTTAGGGAAGTTTTAATTTTGCGTGACGTTTCACACACTCTTTTTAAAATGGACCAAAACTCTCTCATCCCACGGAATTTTTAAATGCGATTTTTTTACTCAAAAGAGAATTTGAAGGCATCTAATTGATAGAAATTTCTCCACTTTTCGACTTAAAATGAGTGAGTTATGGACGTTTTAATTTTGGGTGACGTTTCACACACTCATTATAAAATGGTCCAAAACTCTCTCGCCCTACCGAATTTTTAAATGCGATTTTTTTCGTTGAAAGAGAATTTGAAGTCCACTAATTTGTTAGAAATTTCACCACATTTGGACTTGAAAAGAGAGACTTATGGTGGTTTTAAATTTGGGTGACGTTTCGCACACTCTTTTTAAGACGGACAACAACTCTCTCACCCCAACGATTTTTAAAACAAGATCTTTTTCCCCGGAAAGAGAATTTGAAGATTGGTAGAAATTTCACCACTTTTGAACTTAAAGTCAGAGAGTTACACAGGTTTTAATTTTGGATGACGATTCGCACACTCTTTATAAAACGGACTACAACTCTCTCATCCCAACAAAATTTGAAATGAGATTTCTTTCCCAAGAAAAAGAATCTTAGGACCTCCGATTGGTAGAAATTTCACCACTTTTTGACTTCAAATGAGAGAGTTACGGAAGTTTTAATTTTGCGAGACGTTTCACACACTCTTTTTAAAATGGACCAAAACTCTCTCATCCCACCGAATTTTTAAATGAGATTTTTTTACTCAAAAGAGAATTTGAAGGCATCTAATTGATAGAAATTTCTCCACTTTTCGACTTAAAATGAGTGAGTTATGGACGTTTTAATTTTGGGTGACGTTTCACACACTCATTATAAAATGGTCCAAAACTCTCTCGCCCTACCGAATTTTTAAATGCGATTTTTTTCGTTGAAAGAGAATTTGAAGTCCACTAATTTGTTAGAAATTTCACCACATTTGGACTTGAAAAGAGAGACTTATGGTGGTTTTAATTTTGGGTGACGTTTCGCACACTCTTTTTAAGACGGACAACAACTCTCTCACCCCAAGGATTTTTAAAACAAGATTTTTTTCCCCGGAAAGAGAATTTGAAGATTGGTAGAAATTTCACCACTTTTGAACTTAAAGTCAGAGAGTTACACAGGTTTTAATTTTGGATGACGTGTCGCACACTCTTTATAAAACGGACTACAACTCTCTCATCCCAACAAAATTTGAAATGAGATTTCTTTCCCAAGAAAAAGAATCTTAGGACCTCCGATTGCTAGAAATTTCACCACTTTTTGACTTCAAATGAGAGAGTTAGGGAAGTTTTAATTTTGGGTGACGTTTCACACACTCTTTTTAAAATGGACCAAAACTCTCTCATCCCACCGAATTTTTAAATGAGATTTTTTACTTGAAAGAGAATTTGAAGGAATCTAATTGATAGAAATTTCACCACTTTTCGACTTAAAATGAGTGAGTTATGGACGTTTTAATTTTGGGTGACGTTTCACACACTCATTATAAAATGGTCCAAAACTCTCTCGCCCTACCGAATTTTTAAATGCGATTTTTGTCGTTGAAAGAGAATTTGAAGTCCACTAATTTGTTAGAAATTCACCACATTTGGACTTGAAAAGAGAGACTTATGGTGGTTTTAATTTTGGGTGACGTTTCGCACACTCTTTTTAAGACGGACAACAACTCTCTCACCCCAACGATTTTTAAAACAAGATCTTTTTCCCCGGAAAGAGAATTTGAAGATTGGTAGAAATTTCACCACTTTTGAACTTAAAGTCAGAGAGTTACACAGGTTTTAATTTTGGATGACGATTCGCACACTCTTTATAAAACGGACTACAACTCTCTCATCCCAACAAAATTTGAAATGAGATTTCTTTCCCAAGAAAAAGAATCTTAGGACCTCCGATTGGTAGAAATTTCACCACTTTTTGACTTCAAATGAGAGAGTTACGGAAGTTTTAATTTTGCGAGACGTTTCACACACTCTTTTTAAAATGGACCAAAACTCTCTCATCCCACCGAATTTTTAAATGAGATTTTTTTACTCAAAAGAGAATTTGAAGGCATCTAATTGATAGAAATTTCTCCACTTTTCGACTTAAAATGAGTGAGTTATGGACGTTTTAATTTTGGGTGACGTTTCACACACTCATTATAAAATGGTCCAAAACTCTCTCGCCCTACCGAATTTTTAAATGCGATTTTTTTCGTTGAAAGAGAATTTGAAGTCCACTAATTTGTTAGAAATTTCACCACATTTGGACTTGAAAAGAGAGACTTATGGTGGTTTTAATTTTGGGTGACGTTTCGCACACTCTTTTTAAGACGGACAACAACTCTCTCACCCCAAGGATTTTTAAAACAAGATTTTTTTCCCCGGAAAGAGAATTTGAAGATTGGTAGAAATTTCACCACTTTTGAACTTAAAGTCAGAGAGTTACACAGGTTTTAATTTTGGATGACGTGTCGCACACTCTTTATAAAACGGACTACAACTCTCTCATCCCAACAAAATTTGAAATGAGATTTCTTTCCCAAGAAAAAGAATCTTAGGACCTCCGATTGGTAGAAATTTCACCACTTTTTGACTTCAAATGAGAGAGTTAGGGAAGTTTTAATTTTGGGTGACGTTTCACACACTCTTTTTAAAATGGACCAAAAGTCTCTCATCCCACCGAATTTTTAAATGAGATTTTTTACTTGAAAGAGAATTTGAAGGAATCTAATTGATAGAAATTTCACCACTTTTCGACTTAAAATGAGTGAGTTATGGACGTTTTAATTTTGGGTGACGTTTCACACACTCATTATAAAATGGTCCAAAACTCTCTCGCCCTACCGAATTTTTAAATGCGATTTTTGTCGTTGAAAGAGAATTTGAAGTCCACTAATTTGTTAGAAATTCACCACATTTGGACTTGAAAAGAGAGACTTATGGTGGTTTTAATTTTGGGTGACGTTTCGCACACTCTTTTTAAGACGGACAACAACTCTCTCACCCCAACGATTTTTAAAACAAGATCTTTTTCCCCGGAAAGAGAATTTGAAGATTGGTAGAAATTTCACCACTTTTGAACTTAAAGTCAGAGAGTTACACAGGTTTTAATTTTGGATGACGATTCGCACACTCTTTATAAAACGGACTACAACTCTCTCATCCCAACAAAATTTGAAATGAGATTTCTTTCCCAAGAAAAAGAATCTTAGGACCTCCGATTGGTAGAAATTTCACCACTTTTTGACTTCAAATGAGAGAGTTAGGGAAGTTTTAATTTTGGGAGACGTTTCACACACTCTATTTAAAATGGACCAAAACTCTCTCATCCCACCGAATTTTTAAATGAGATTTTTTTACTCAAAAGAGAATTTGAAGGCATCTAATTGATAGAAATTTCTCCACTTTTCGACTTAAAATGAGTGAGTTAAGGACGTTTTAATTTTGGGTGACGTTTCACACACTCATTATAAAATGGTCCAAAACTCTCTCGCCCTACCGAATTTTTAAATGCGATTTTTTTCGTTGAAAGAGAATTTGAAGTCCACTAATTTGTTAGAAATTTCACCACATTTGGACTTGAAAAGAGAGACTTATGGTGGTTTTAATTTTGGGTGACGTTTCGCACACTCTTTTTAAGACGGACAACAACTCTCTCACCCCAACGATTTTTAAAACAAGTTCTTTTTCCCTGGAAAGAGAATTTGAAGATTGGTAGAAATTTCACCACTTTTGAACTTAAAGTCAAAGAGTTACACAGGTTTTAATTTTGGATGACGATTCGCACACTCTTTATAAAACGGACTACAACTCTCTCATCCCAACAAAATTTGAAATGAGATTTCTTTCCCAAGAAAAAGAATCTTATGACCTCCGATTGGTAGAAATTTCACCACTTTTTGACTTCAAATGAGAGAGTTAGGGAAGTTTTAATTTTGCGTGACGTTTCACACACTCTTTTTAAAATGGACCAAAACTCTCTCATCCCACCGAATTTTTAAATGAGATTTTTTTACTCAAAAGAGAATTTGAAGGCATCTAATTGATAGAAATTTCTCCACTTTTCGACTTAAAATGAGTGAGTTATGGACGTTTTAATTTTGGGTGACGTTTCACACACTCATTATAAAATGGTCCAAAACTCTCTCGCCCTACCGAATTTTTAAATGGGATTTTTTTCGTTGAAAGAGAATTTGAAGTCCACTAATTTGTTAGAAATTCACCACATTTGGACTTGAAAAGAGAGACTTATGGTGGTTTTAATTTTGGGTGACGTTTCGCACACTCTTTTTAAGACGGACAACAACTCTCTCACCCCAACGATTTTTAAAACAAGATTTTTTTCCCCGGAAAGAGAATTTGAAGATTGGTAGAAATTTCACCACTTTTGAACTTAAAGTCAGAGAGTTACACAGGTTTCAATTTTGGATGACGTGTCGCACACTCTTTATAAAACGGACTACAACACTCTCATCCCAACAAAATTTGAAATGAGATTTCTTTCCCAAGAAAAAAAATCTTAGGACCTCCGATTGGTAGAAATTTCACCACTTTTTGACTTCAAATGAGAGAGTTAGGGAAGTTTTAATTTTGGGTGACGTTTCACACACTCTTTTTAAAATGGACCAAAACTCTCTCATCCCACCGAATTTTTAAATGAGATTTTTTACTTGAAAGAGAATTTGAAGGAATCTAATTGATAGAAATTTCACCACTTTTCGACTTAAAATGAGTGAGTTATGGACGTTTTAATTTTGGGTGACGTTTCACACACTCATTATAAAATGGTCCAAAACTCTCTCGCCCTACCGAATTTTTAAATGCGATTTTTGTCGTTGAAAGAGAATTTGAAGTCCACTAATTTGTTAGAAATTCACCACATTTGGACTTGAAAAGAGAGACTTATGGTGGTTTTAATTTTGGGTGACGTTTCGCACACTCTTTTTAAGACGGACAACAACTCTCTCACCCCAACGATTTTTAAAACAAGATTTTTTTCCCCGGAAAGAGAATTTGAAGATTGGTAGAAATTTCACCACTTTTGAACTTAAAGTCAGAGAGTTACACAGGTTTCAATTTTGGATGACGTGTCGCACACTCTTTATAAAACGGACTACAACTCTCTCATCCCAACAAAATTTGAAATGAGATTTCTTTCCCAAGAAAAAGAATCTTAGGACCTCCGATTGGTAGAAATTTCACCACTTTTTGACTTCAAATGAGAGAGTTAGGGAAGTTTTAATTTTGCGTGACGTTTCACACACTCTTTTTAAAATGGACCAAAACTCTCTCATCCCACCGAATTTTTAAATGAGATTTTTTTACTCAAAAGAGAATTTGAAGGCATCTAATTGATAGAAATTTCTCCACTTTTCGACTTAAAATGAGTGAGTTATGGACGTTTTAATTTTGGGTGACGTTTCACACACTCATTATAAAATGGTCCAAAACTCTCTCGCCCTACCGAATTTTTAAATGGGATTTTTTTCGTTGAAAGAGAATTTGAAGTCCACTAATTTGTTAGAAATTCACCACATTTGGACTTGAAAAGAGAGACTTATGGTGGTTTTAATTTTGGGTGACGTTTCGCACACTCTTTTTAAGACGGACAACAACTCTCTCACCCCAACGATTTTTAAAACAAGATTTTTTTCCCCGGAAAGAGAATTTGAAGATTGGTAGAAATTTCACCACTTTTGAACTTAAAGTCAGAGAGTTACACAGGTTTCAATTTTGGATGACGTGTCGCACACTCTTTATAAAACGGACTACAACACTCTCATCCCAACAAAATTTGAAATGAGATTTCTTTCCCAAGAAAAAAAATCTTAGGACCTCCGATTGGTAGAAATTTCACCACTTTTTGACTTCAAATGAGAGAGTTAGGGAAGTTTTAATTTTGGGTGACGTTTCACACACTCTTTTAAAATGGACCAAAACTCTCTCATCCCACCGAATTTTTAAATGAGATTTTTTACTTGAAAGAGAATTTGAAGGAATCTAATTGATAGAAATTTCACCACTTTTCGACTTAAAATGAGTGAGTTATGGACGTTTTAATTTTGGGTGACGTTTCACACACTCATTATAAAATGGTCCAAAACTCTCTCGCCCTACCGAATTTTTAAATGCGATTTTTGTCGTTGAAAGAGAATTTGAAGTCCACTAATTTGTTAGAAATTCACCACATTTGGACTTGAAAAGAGAGACTTATGGTGGTTTTAATTTTGGGTGACGTTTCGCACACTCTTTTTAAGACGGACAACAACTCTCTCACCCCAACGATTTTTAAAACAAGATTTTTTTCCCCGGAAAGAGAATTTGAAGATTGGTAGAAATTTCACCACTTTTGAACTTAAAGTCAGAGAGTTACACAGGTTTCAATTTTGGATGACGTGTCGCACACTCTTTATAAAACGGACTACAACTCTCTCATCCCAACAAAATTTGAAATGAGATTTATTTCCCAAGAAAAAGAATCTTAGGACCTCCGATTGGTAGAAATTTCACCACTTTTTGACTTCAAATGAGAGAGTTAGGGAAGTTTTAATTTTGCGTGACGTTTCACACACTCTTTTTAAAATGGACCAAAACTCTCTCATCCCACCGAATTTTTAAATGAGATTTTTTTACTCAAAAGAGAATTTGAAGGCATCTAATTGATAGAAATTTCTCCACTTTTCGACTTAAAATGAGTGAGTTATGGACGTTTTAATTTTGGGTGACGTTTCACACACTCATTATAAAATGGTCCAAAACTCTCTCGCCCTACCGAATTTTTAAATGGGATTTTTTTCGTTGAAAGAGAATTTGAAGTCCACTAATTTGTTAGAAATTCACCACATTTGGACTTGAAAAGAGAGACTTATGGTGGTTTTAATTTTGGGTGACGTTTCGCACACTCTTTTTAAGACGGACAACAACTCTCTCACCCCAACGATTTTTAAAACAAGATTTTTTTCCCCGGAAAGAGAATTTGAAGATTGGTAGAAATTTCACCACTTTTGAACTTAAAGTCAGAGAGTTACACAGGTTTCAATTTTGGATGACGTGTCGCACTCTCTTTATAAAACGGACTACAACACTCTCATCCCAACAAAATTTGAAATGAGATTTATTTCCCAAGAAAAAGAATCTTAGGACCTCCGATTGGTAGAAATTTCACCACTTTTTGACTTCAAATGAGAGAGTTAGGGAAGTTTTAATTTTGCGTGACGTTTCACACACTCTTTTTAAAATGGACCAAAACTCTCTCATCCCACCGAATTTTTAAATGAGATTTTTTTACTCAAAAGAGAATTTGAAGGCATCTAATTGATAGAAATTTCTCCACTTTTCGACTTAAAATGAGTGAGTTAAGGACGTTTTAATTTTGGGTGACGTTTCACACACTCATTATAAAATGGTCCAAAACTCTCTCGCCCTACCGAATTTTTAAATGCGATTTTTGTCGTTGAAAGAGAATTTGAAGTCCACTAATTTGTTAGAAATTCACCACATTTGGACTTGAAAAGAGAGACTTATGGTGGTTTTAATTTTGGGTGACGTTTCGCACACTCTTTTTAAGACGGACAACAACTCTCTCACCCCAACGATTTTTAAAACAAGATTTTTTTCCCCGGAAAGAGAATTTGAAGATTGGTAGAAATTTCACCACTTTTGAACTTAAAGTCAGAGAGTTACACAGGTTTCAATTTTGGATGACGTGTCGCACACTCTTTATAAAACGGACTACAACTCTCTCATCCCAACAAAATTTGAAATGAGATTTCTTTCCCAAGAAAAAGAATCTTAGGACCTCCGATTGGTAGAAATTTCACCACTTTTTGACTTCAAATGAGAGAGTTAGGGAAGTTTTAATTTTGCGTGACGTTTCACACACTCTTTTTAAAATGGACCAAAACTCTCTCATCCCACCGAATTTTTAAATGAGATTTTTTTACTCAAAAGAGAATTTGAAGGCATCTAATTGATAGAAATTTCTCCACTTTTCGACTTAAAATGAGTGAGTTATGGACGTTTTAATTTTGGGTGACGTTTCACACACTCATTATAAAATGGTCCAAAACTCTCTCGCCCTACCGAATTTTTAAATGGGATTTTTTTCGTTGAAAGAGAATTTGAAGTCCACTAATTTGTTAGAAATTCACCACATTTGGACTTGAAAAGAGAGACTTATGGTGGTTTTAATTTTGGGTGACGTTTCGCACACTCTTTTTAAGACGGACAACAACTCTCTCACCCCAACGATTTTTAAAACAAGATTTTTTTCCCCGGAAAGAGAATTTGAAGATTGGTAGAAATTTCACCACTTTTGAACTTAAAGTCAGAGAGTTACACAGGTTTCAATTTTGGATGACGTGTCGCACACTCTTTATAAAACGGACTACAACACTCTCATCCCAACAAAATTTGAAATGAGATTTCTTTCCCAAGAAAAAAAATCTTAGGACCTCCGATTGGTAGAAATTTCACCACTTTTTGACTTCAAATGAGAGAGTTAGGGAAGTTTTAATTTTGGGTGACGTTTCACACACTCTTTTAAAATGGACCAAAACTCTCTCATCCCACCGAATTTTTAAATGAGATTTTTTACTTGAAAGAGAATTTGAAGGAATCTAATTGATAGAAATTTCACCACTTTTCGACTTAAAATGAGTGAGTTATGGACGTTTTAATTTTGGGTGACGTTTCACACACTCATTATAAAATGGTCCAAAACTCTCTCGCCCTACCGAATTTTTAAATGCGATTTTTGTCGTTGAAAGAGAATTTGAAGTCCACTAATTTGTTAGAAATTCACCACATTTGGACTTGAAAAGAGAGACTTATGGTGGTTTTAATTTTGGGTGACGTTTCGCACACTCTTTTTAAGACGGACAACAACTCTCTCACCCCAACGATTTTTAAAACAAGATTTTTTTCCCCGGAAAGAGAATTTGAAGATTGGTAGAAATTTCACCACTTTTGAACTTAAAGTCAGAGAGTTACACAGGTTTCAATTTTGGATGACGTGTCGCACACTCTTTATAAAACGGACTACAACTCTCTCATCCCAACAAAATTTGAAATGAGATTTATTTCCCAAGAAAAAGAATCTTAGGACCTCCGATTGGTAGAAATTTCACCACTTTTTGACTTCAAATGAGAGAGTTAGGGAAGTTTTAATTTTGCGTGACGTTTCACACACTCTTTTTAAAATGGACCAAAACTCTCTCATCCCACCGAATTTTTAAATGAGATTTTTTTACTCAAAAGAGAATTTGAAGGCATCTAATTGATAGAAATTTCTCCACTTTTCGACTTAAAATGAGTGAGTTATGGACGTTTTAATTTTGGGTGACGTTTCACACACTCATTATAAAATGGTCCAAAACTCTCTCGCCCTACCGAATTTTTAAATGGGATTTTTTTCGTTGAAAGAGAATTTGAAGTCCACTAATTTGTTAGAAATTCACCACATTTGGACTTGAAAAGAGAGACTTATGGTGGTTTTAATTTTGGGTGACGTTTCGCACACTCTTTTTAAGACGGACAACAACTCTCTCACCCCAACGATTTTTAAAACAAGATTTTTTTCCCCGGAAAGAGAATTTGAAGATTGGTAGAAATTTCACCACTTTTGAACTTAAAGTCAGAGAGTTACACAGGTTTCAATTTTGGATGACGTGTCGCACTCTCTTTATAAAACGGACTACAACACTCTCATCCCAACAAAATTTGAAATGAGATTTCTTTCCCAAGAAAAAGAATCTTAGGACCTCCGATTGGTAGAAATTTCACCACTTTTTGACTTCAAATGAGAGAGTTAGGGAAGTTTTAATTTTGCGTGACGTTTCACACACTCTTTTTAAAATGGACCAAAACTCTCTCATCCCACCGAATTTTTAAATGAGATTTTTTTACTCAAAAGAGAATTTGAAGGCATCTAATTGATAGAAATTTCTCCACTTTTCGACTTAAAATGAGTGAGTTATGGACGTTTTAATTTTGGGTGACGTTTCACACACTCATTATAAAATGGTCCAAAACTCTCTCGCCCTACCGAATTTTTAAATGGGATTTTTTTCGTTGAAAGAGAATTTGAAGTCCACTAATTTGTTAGAAATTCACCACATTTGGACTTGAAAAGAGAGACTTATGGTGGTTTTAATTTTGGGTGACGTTTCGCACACTCTTTTTAAGACGGACAACAACTCTCTCACCCCAACGATTTTTAAAACAAGATTTTTTTCCCCGGAAAGAGAATTTGAAGATTGGTAGAAATTTCACCACTTTTGAACTTAAAGTCAGAGAGTTACACAGGTTTCAATTTTGGATGACGTGTCGCACACTCTTTATAAAACGGACTACAACACTCTCATCCCAACAAAATTTGAAATGAGATTTCTTTCCCAAGAAAAAAAATCTTAGGACCTCCGATTGGTAGAAATTTCACCACTTTTTGACTTCAAATGAGAGAGTTAGGGAAGTTTTAATTTTGGGTGACGTTTCACACACTCTTTTAAAATGGACCAAAACTCTCTCATCCCACCGAATTTTTAAATGAGATTTTTTACTTGAAAGAGAATTTGAAGGAATCTAATTGATAGAAATTTCACCACTTTTCGACTTAAAATGAGTGAGTTATGGACGTTTTAATTTTGGGTGACGTTTCACACACTCATTATAAAATGGTCCAAAACTCTCTCGCCCTACCGAATTTTTAAATGCGATTTTTGTCGTTGAAAGAGAATTTGAAGTCCACTAATTTGTTAGAAATTCACCACATTTGGACTTGAAAAGAGAGACTTATGGTGGTTTTAATTTTGGGTGACGTTTCGCACACTCTTTTTAAGACGGACAACAACTCTCTCACCCCAACGATTTTTAAAACAAGATTTTTTTCCCCGGAAAGAGAATTTGAAGATTGGTAGAAATTTCACCACTTTTGAACTTAAAGTCAGAGAGTTACACAGGTTTCAATTTTGGATGACGTGTCGCACACTCTTTATAAAACGGACTACAACTCTCTCATCCCAACAAAATTTGAAATGAGATTTATTTCCCAAGAAAAAGAATCTTAGGACCTCCGATTGGTAGAAATTTCACCACTTTTTGACTTCAAATGAGAGAGTTAGGGAAGTTTTAATTTTGCGTGACGTTTCACACACTCTTTTTAAAATGGACCAAAACTCTCTCATCCCACCGAATTTTTAAATGAGATTTTTTTACTCAAAAGAGAATTTGAAGGCATCTAATTGATAGAAATTTCTCCACTTTTCGACTTAAAATGAGTGAGTTATGGACGTTTTAATTTTGGGTGACGTTTCACACACTCATTATAAAATGGTCCAAAACTCTCTCGCCCTACCGAATTTTTAAATGGGATTTTTTTCGTTGAAAGAGAATTTGAAGTCCACTAATTTGTTAGAAATTCACCACATTTGGACTTGAAAAGAGAGACTTATGGTGGTTTTAATTTTGGGTGACGTTTCGCACACTCTTTTTAAGACGGACAACAACTCTCTCACCCCAACGATTTTTAAAACAAGATTTTTTTCCCCGGAAAGAGAATTTGAAGATTGGTAGAAATTTCACCACTTTTGAACTTAAAGTCAGAGAGTTACACAGGTTTCAATTTTGGATGACGTGTCGCACTCTCTTTATAAAACGGACTACAACACTCTCATCCCAACAAAATTTGAAATGAGATTTCTTTCCCAAGAAAAAGAATCTTAGGACCTCCGATTGGTAGAAATTTCACCACTTTTTGACTTCAAATGAGAGAGTTAGGGAAGTTTTAATTTTGCGTGACGTTTCACACACTCTTTTTAAAATGGACCAAAACTCTCTCATCCCACCGAATTTTTAAATGAGATTTTTTTACTCAAAAGAGAATTTGAAGGCATCTAATTGATAGAAATTTCTCCACTTTTCGACTTAAAATGAGTGAGTTAAGGACGTTTTAATTTTGGGTGACGTTTCACACACTCATTATAAAATGGTCCAAAACTCTCTCGCCCTACCGAATTTTTAAATGCGATTTTTTTCGTTGAAAGAGAATTTGAAGTCCACTAATTTGGTAGAAATTTCACCACATTTGGACTTGAAAAGAGAGACTTATGGTGGTTTTAATTTTGGGTGACGTTTCGCACACTCTTTTTAAGACGGACAACAACTCTCTCACCCCAACGATTTTTAAAACAAGTTCTTTTTCCCCGGAAAGAGAATTTGAAGATTGGTAGAAATTTCACCACTTTTGAACTTAAAGTCAGAGAGTTACACAGGTTTTAATTTTGGATGACGATTCGCACACTCTTTATAAAACGGACTACAACTCTCTCATCCCAACAAAATTTGAAATGAGATTTCTTTCCCAAGAAAAAGAATCTTATGACCTCCGATTGGTAGAAATTTCACCACTTTTTGACTTCAAATGAGAGAGTTAGGGAAGTTTTAATTTTGCGTGACGTTTCACACACTCTTTTTAAAATGGACCAAAACTCTCTCATCCCACCGAATTTTTAAATGAGATTTTTTTACTCAAAAGAGAATTTGAAGGCATCTAATTGATAGAAATTTCTCCACTTTTCGACTTAAAATGAGTGAGTTATGGACGTTTTAATTTTGGGTGACGTTTCACACACTCATTATAAAATGGTCCAAAACTCTCTCGCCCTACCGAATTTTTAAATGGGATTTTTTTCGTTGAAAGAGAATTTGAAGTCCACTAATTTGTTAGAAATTCACCACATTTGGACTTGAAAAGAGAGACTTATGGTGGTTTTAATTTTGGGTGACGTTTCGCACACTCTTTTTAAGACGGACAACAACTCTCTCACCCCAACGATTTTTAAAACAAGATTTTTTTCCCCGGAAAGAGAATTTGAAGATTGGTAGAAATTTCACCACTTTTGAACTTAAAGTCAGAGAGTTACACAGGTTTCAATTTTGGATGACGTGTCGCACACTCTTTATAAAACGGACTACAACACTCTCATCCCAACAAAATTTGAAATGAGATTTCTTTCCCAAGAAAAAAAATCTTAGGACCTCCGATTGGTAGAAATTTCACCACTTTTTGACTTCAAATGAGAGAGTTAGGGAAGTTTTAATTTTGGGTGACGTTTCACACACTCTTTTTAAAATGGACCAAAACTCTCTCATCCCACCGAATTTTTAAATGAGATTTTTTACTTGAAAGAGAATTTGAAGGAATCTAATTGATAGAAATTTCACCACTTTTCGACTTAAAATGAGTGAGTTATGGACGTTTTAATTTTGGGTGACGTTTCACACACTCATTATAAAATGGTCCAAAACTCTCTCGCCCTACCGAATTTTTAAATGCGATTTTTGTCGTTGAAAGAGAATTTGAAGTCCACTAATTTGTTAGAAATTCACCACATTTGGACTTGAAAAGAGAGACTTATGGTGGTTTTAATTTTGGGTGACGTTTCGCACACTCTTTTTAAGACGGACAACAACTCTCTCACCCCAACGATTTTTAAAACAAGATTTTTTTCCCCGGAAAGAGAATTTGAAGATTGGTAGAAATTTCACCACTTTTGAACTTAAAGTCAGAGAGTTACACAGGTTTCAATTTTGGATGACGTGTCGCACACTCTTTATAAAACGGACTACAACTCTCTCATCCCAACAAAATTTGAAATGAGATTTCTTTCCCAAGAAAAAGAATCTTAGGACCTCCGATTGGTAGAAATTTCACCACTTTTTGACTTCAAATGAGAGAGTTAGGGAAGTTTTAATTTTGCGTGACGTTTCACACACTCTTTTTAAAATGGACCAAAACTCTCTCATCCCACCGAATTTTTAAATAAGATTTTTTTACTCAAAAGAGAATTTGAAGGCATCTAATTGATAGAAATTTCTCCACTTTTCGACTTAAAATGAGTGAGTTATGGACGTTTTAATTTTGGGTGACGTTTCACACACTCATTATAAAATGGTCCAAAACTCTCTCGCCCTACCGAATTTTTAAATGGGATTTTTTTCGTTGAAAGAGAATTTGAAGTCCACTAATTTGTTCGAAATTCACCACATTTGGACTTGAAAAGAGAGACTTATGGTGGTTTTAATTTTGGGTGACGTTTCGCACACTCTTTTTAAGACGGACAACAACTCTCTCACCCCAACGATTTTTAAAACAAGATTTTTTTCCCCGGAAAGAGAATTTGAAGATTGGTAGAAATTTCACCACTTTTGAACTTAAAGTCAGAGAGTTACACAGGTTTCAATTTTGGATGACGTGTCGCACACTCTTTATAAAACGGACTACAACACTCTCATCCCAACAAAATTTGAAATGAGATTTCTTTCCCAAGAAAAAAAATCTTAGGACCTCCGATTGGTAGAAATTTCACCACTTTTTGACTTCAAATGAGAGAGTTAGGGAAGTTTTAATTTTGGGTGACGTTTCACACACTCTTTTTAAAATGGACCAAAACTCTCTCATCCCACCGAATTTTTAAATGAGATTTTTTACTTGAAAGAGAATTTGAAGGAATCTAATTGATAGAAATTTCACCACTTTTCGACTTAAAATGAGTGAGTTATGGACGTTTTAATTTTGGGTGACGTTTCACACACTCATTATAAAATGGTCCAAAACTCTCTCGCCCTACCGAATTTTTAAATGCGATTTTTGTCGTTGAAAGAGAATTTGAAGTCCACTAATTTGTTAGAAATTCACCACATTTGGACTTGAAAAGAGAGACTTATGGTGGTTTTAATTTTGGGTGACGTTTCGCACACTCTTTTTAAGACGGACAACAACTCTCTCACCCCAACGATTTTTAAAACAAGATTTTTTTCCCCGGAAAGAGAATTTGAAGATTGGTAGAAATTTCACCACTTTTGAACTTAAAGTCAGAGAGTTACACAGGTTTCAATTTTGGATGACGTGTCGCACACTCTTTATAAAACGGACTACAAC
This sequence comes from Tasmannia lanceolata, assembly GCF_043159265.1. NCBI lineage: Eukaryota > Viridiplantae > Streptophyta > Magnoliopsida > Canellales > Winteraceae > Tasmannia > Tasmannia lanceolata. The sequence goes on along the minus strand of NW_027518713.1, from coordinate 2,115,596 downwards.
TCTCTCATCCCAACAAAATTTGAAATGAGATTTCTTTCCCAAGAAAAAGAATCTTAGGACCTCCGATTGGTAGAAATTTCACCACTTTTTGACTTCAAATGAGAGAGTTAGGGAAGTTTTAATTTTGCGTGACGTTTCACACACTCTTTTTAAAATGGACCAAAACTCTCTCATCCCACCGAATTTTTAAATGAGATTTTTTTACTCAAAAGAGAATTTGAAGGCATCTAATTGATAGAAATTTCTCCACTTTTCGACTTAAAATGAGTGAGTTATGGACGTTTTAATTTTGGGTGACGTTTCACACACTCATTATAAAATGGTCCAAAACTCTCTCGCCCTACCGAATTTTTAAATGGGATTTTTTTCGTTGAAAGAGAATTTGAAGTCCACTAATTTGTTAGAAATTCACCACATTTGGACTTGAAAAGAGAGACTTATGGTGGTTTTAATTTTGGGTGACGTTTCGCACACTCTTTTTAAGACGGACAACAACTCTCTCACCCCAACGATTTTTAAAACAAGATTTTTTTCCCCGGAAAGAGAATTTGAAGATTGGTAGAAATTTCACCACTTTTGAACTTAAAGTCAGAGAGTTACACAGGTTTCAATTTTGGATGACGTGTCGCACACTCTTTATAAAACGGACTACAACACTCTCATCCCAACAAAATTTGAAATGAGATTTCTTTCCCAAGAAAAAGAATCTTAGGACCTCCGATTGGTAGAAATTTCACCACTTTTTGACTTCAAATGAGAGAGTTAGGGAAGTTTTAATTTTGCGTGACGTTTCACACACTCTTTTTAAAATGGACTAAAACTCTCTCATCCCACCGAATTTTTAAATGAGATTTTTTTACTCAAAAGAGAATTTGAAGGCATCTAATTGATAGAAATTTCTCCACTTTTCGACTTAAAATGAGTGAGTTATGGACGTTTTAATTTTGGGTGACGTTTCACACACTCATTATAAAATGGTCCAAAACTCTCTCGCCCTACCGAATTTTTAAATGGGATTTTTTTCGTTGAAAGAGAATTTGAAGTCCACTAATTTGTTAGAAATTCACCACATTTGGACTTGAAAAGAGAGACTTATGGTGGTTTTAATTTTGGGTGACGTTTCGCACACTCTTTTTAAGACGGACAACAACTCTCTCACCCCAACGATTTTTAAAACAAGATTTTTTTCCCCGGAAAGAGAATTTGAAGATTGGTAGAAATTTCACCACTTTTGAACTTAAAGTCAGAGAGTTACACAGGTTTCAATTTTGGATGACGTGTCGCACACTCTTTATAAAACGGACTACAACTCTCTCATCCCAACAAAATTTGAAATGAGATTTCTTTCCCAAGAAAAAGAATCTTAGGACCTCCGATTGGTAGAAATTTCACCACTTTTTGACTTCAAATGAGAGAGTTAGGGAAGTTTTAATTTTGCGTGACGTTTCACACACTCTTTTTAAAATGGACCAAAACTCTCTCATCCCACCGAATTTTTAAATGAGATTTTTTTACTCAAAAGAGAATTTGAAGGCATCTAATTGATAGAAATTTCTCCACTTTTCGACTTAAAATGAGTGAGTTATGGACGTTTTAATTTTGGGTGACGTTTCACACACTCATTATAAAATGGTCCAAAACTCTCTCGCCCTACCGAATTTTTAAATGGGATTTTTTTCGTTGAAAGAGAATTTGAAGTCCACTAATTTGTTAGAAATTCACCACATTTGGACTTGAAAAGAGAGACTTATGGTGGTTTTAATTTTGGGTGACGTTTCGCACACTCTTTTTAAGACGGACAACAACTCTCTCACCCCAACGATTTTTAAAACAAGATTTTTTTCCCCGGAAAGAGAATTTGAAGATTGGTAGAAATTTCACCACTTTTGAACTTAAAGTCAGAGAGTTACACAGGTTTCAATTTTGGATGACGTGTCGCACACTCTTTATAAAACGGACTACAACACTCTCATCCCAACAAAATTTGAAATGAGATTTCTTTCCCAAGAAAAAGAATCTTAGGACCTCCGATTGGTAGAAATTTCACCACTTTTTGACTTCAAATGAGAGAGTTAGGGAAGTTTTAATTTTGCGTGACGTTTCACACACTCTTTTTAAAATGGACCAAAACTCTCTCATCCCACCGAATTTTTAAATGAGATTTTTTTACTCAAAAGAGAATTTGAAGGCATCTAATCGATAGAAATTTCTCCACTTTTCGACTTAAAATGAGTGAGTTATGGACGTTTTAATTTTGGGTGACGTTTCACACACTCATTATAAAATGGTCCAAAACTCTCTCGCCCTACCGAATTTTTAAATGGGATTTTTTTCGTTGAAAGAGAATTTGAAGTCCACTAATTTGTTAGAAATTCACCACATTTGGACTTGAAAAGAGAGACTTATGGTGGTTTTAATTTTGGGTGACGTTTCGCACACTCTTTTTAAGACGGACAACAACTCTCTCACCCCAACGATTTTTAAAACAAGATTTTTTTCCCCGGAAAGAGAATTTGAAGATTGGTAGAAATTTCACCACTTTTGAACTTAAAGTCAGAGAGTTACACAGGTTTCAATTTTGGATGACGTGTCGCACACTCTTTATAAAACGGACTACAACTCTCTCATCCCAACAAAATTTGAAATGAGATTTCTTTCCCAAGAAAAAGAATCTTAGGACCTCCGATTGGTAGAAATTTCACCACTTTTTGACTTCAAATGAGAGAGTTAGGGAAGTTTTAATTTTGCGTGACGTTTCACACACTCTTTTTAAAATGGACCAAAACTCTCTCATCCCACCGAATTTTTAAATGAGATTTTTTTACTCAAAAGAGAATTTGAAGGCATCTAATTGATAGAAATTTCTCCACTTTTCGACTTAAAATGAGTGAGTTATGGACGTTTTAATTTTGGGTGACGTTTCACACACTCATTATAAAATGGTCCAAAACTCTCTCGCCCTACCGAATTTTTAAATGGGATTTTTTTCGTTGAAAGAGAATTTGAAGTCCACTAATTTGTTAGAAATTCACCACATTTGGACTTGAAAAGAGAGACTTATGGTGGTTTTAATTTTGGGTGACGTTTCGCACACTCTTTTTAAGACGGACAACAACTCTCTCACCCCAACGATTTTTAAAACAAGATTTTTTTCCCCGGAAAGAGAATTTGAAGATTGGTAGAAATTTCACCACTTTTGAACTTAAAGTCAGAGAGTTACACAGGTTTCAATTTTGGATGACGTGTCGCACACTCTTTATAAAACGGACTACAACACTCTCATCCCAACAAAATTTGAAATGAGATTTCTTTCCCAAGAAAAAGAATCTTAGGACCTCCGATTGGTAGAAATTTCACCACTTTTTTACTTCAAATGAGAGAGTTAGGGAAGTTTTAATTTTGCGTGACGTTTCACACACTCTTTTTAAAATGGACCAAAACTCTCTCATCCCACCGAATTTTTAAATGAGATTTTTTTACTCAAAAGAGAATTTGAAGGCATCTAATTGATAGAAATTTCTCCACTTTTCGACTTAAAATGAGTGAGTTATGGACGTTTTAATTTTGGGTGACGTTTCACACACTCATTATAAAATGGTCCAAAACTCTCTCGCCCTACCGAATTTTTAAATGGGATTTTTTTCGTTGAAAGAGAATTTGAAGTCCACTAATTTGTTAGAAATTCACCACATTTGGACTTGAAAAGAGAGACTTATGGTGGTTTTAATTTTGGGTGACGTTTCGCACACTCTTTTTAAGACGGACAACAACTCTCTCACCCCAACGATTTTTAAAACAAGATTTTTTTCCCCGGAAAGAGAATTTGAAGATTGGTAGAAATTTCACCACTTTTGAACTTAAAGTCAGAGAGTTACACAGGTTTCAATTTTGGATGACGTGTCGCACACTCTTTATAAAACGGACTACAACACTCTCATCCCAACAAAATTTGAAATGAGATTTCTTTCCCAAGAAAAAGAATCTTAGGACCTCCGATTGGTAGAAATTTCACCACTTTTTGACTTCAAATGAGAGAGTTAGGGAAGTTTTAATTTTGCGTGACGTTTCACACACTCTTTTTAAAATGGACCAAAACTCTCTCATCCCACCGAATTTTTAAATGAGATTTTTTTACTCAAAAGAGAATTTGAAGGCATCTAATCGATAGAAATTTCTCCACTTTTCGACTTAAAATGAGTGAGTTATGGACGTTTTAATTTTGGGTGACGTTTCACACACTCATTATAAAATGGTCCAAAACTCTCTCGCCCTACCGAATTTTTAAATGGGATTTTTTTCGTTGAAAGAGAATTTGAAGTCCACTAATTTGTTAGAAATTCACCACATTTGGACTTGAAAAGAGAGACTTATGGTGGTTTTAATTTTGGGTGACGTTTCGCACACTCTTTTTAAGACGGACAACAACTCTCTCACCCCAACGATTTTTAAAACAAGATTTTTTTCCCCGGAAAGAGAATTTGAAGATTGGTAGAAATTTCACCACTTTTGAACTTAAAGTCAGAGAGTTACACAGGTTTCAATTTTGGATGACGTGTCGCACACTCTTTATAAAACGGACTACAACTCTCTCATCCCAACAAAATTTGAAATGAGATTTCTTTCCCAAGAAAAAGAATCTTAGGACCTCCGATTGGTAGAAATTTCACCACTTTTTGACTTCAAATGAGAGAGTTAGGGAAGTTTTAATTTTGCGTGACGTTTCACACACTCTTTTTAAAATGGACCAAAACTCTCTCATCCCACCGAATTTTTAAATGAGATTTTTTTACTTAAAAGAGAATTTGAAGGCATCTAATTGATAGAAATTTCTCCACTTTTCGACTTAAAATGAGTGAGTTATGGACGTTTTAATTTTGGGTGACGTTTCACACACTCATTATAAAATGGTCCAAAACTCTCTCGCCCTACCGAATTTTTAAATGGGATTTTTTTCGTTGAAAGAGAATTTGAAGTCCACTAATTTGTTAGAAATTCACCACATTTGGACTTGAAAAGAGAGACTTATGGTGGTTTTAATTTTGGGTGACGTTTCGCACACTCTTTTTAAGACGGACAACAACTCTCTCACCCCAACGATTTTTAAAACAAGATTTTTTTCCCCGGAAAGAGAATTTGAAGATTGGTAGAAATTTCACCACTTTTGAACTTAAAGTCAGAGAGTTACACAGGTTTCAATTTTGGATGACGTGTCGCACACTCTTTATAAAACGGACTACAACACTCTCATCCCAACAAAATTTGAAATGAGATTTCTTTCCCAAGAAAAAGAATCTTAGGACCTCCGATTGGTAGAAATTTCACCACTTTTTGACTTCAAATGAGAGAGTTAGGGAAGTTTTAATTTTGCGTGACGTTTCACACACTCTTTTTAAAATGGACCAAAACTCTCTCATCCCACCGAATTTTTAAATGAGATTTTTTTACTCAAAAGAGAATTTGAAGGCATCTAATCGATAGAAATTTCTCCACTTTTCGACTTAAAATGAGTGAGTTATGGACGTTTTAATTTTGGGTGACGTTTCACACACTCATTATAAAATGGTCCAAAACTCTCTCGCCCTACCGAATTTTTAAATGGGATTTTTTTCGTTGAAAGAGAATTTGAAGTCCACTAATTTGTTAGAAATTCACCACATTTGGACTTGAAAAGAGAGACTTATGGTGGTTTTAATTTTGGGTGACGTTTCGCACACTCTTTTTAAGACGGACAACAACTCTCTCACCCCAACGATTTTTAAAACAAGATTTTTTTCCCCGGAAAGAGAATTTGAAGATTGGTAGAAATTTCACCACTTTTGAACTTAAAGTCAGAAGTTACACAGGTTTCAATTTTGGATGACGTGTCGCACACTCTTTATAAAACGGACTACAACTCTCTCATCCCAACAAAATTTGAAATGAGATTTCTTTCCCAAGAAAAAGAATCTTAGGACCTCCGATTGGTAGAAATTTCACCACTTTTTGACTTCAAATGAGAGAGTTAGGGAAGTTTTAATTTTGCGTGACGTTTCACACACTCTTTTTAAAATGGACCAAAACTCTCTCATCCCACCGAATTTTTAAATGAGATTTTTTTACTCAAAAGAGAATTTGAAGGCATCTAATTGATAGAAATTTCTCCACTTTTCGACTTAAAATGAGTGAGTTATGGACGTTTTAATTTTGGGTGACGTTTCACACACTCATTATAAAATGGTCCAAAACTCTCTCGCCCTAACGAATTTTTAAATGCGATTTTTTTCGTTGAAAGAGAATTTGAAGTCCACTAATTTGTTAGAAATTTCACCACATTTGGACTTGAAAAGAGAGACTTATGGTGGTTTTAATTTTGGGTGACGTTTCGCACACTCTTTTTAAGACGGACAACAACTCTCTCACCCCAACGATTTTTAAAACAAGTTCTTTTTCCCCGGAAAGAGAATTTGAAGATTGGTAGAAATTTCACCACTTTTGAACTTAAAGTCAGAGAGTTACACAGGTTTTAATTTTGGATGACGTGTCGCACACTCTTTATAAAACGGACTACAACACTCTCATCCCAACAAAATTTGAAATGAGATTTCTTTCCCAAGAAAAAGAATCTTAGGACCTCCGATTGGTAGAAATTTCACCACTTTTTGACTTCAAATGAGAGAGTTAGGGAAGTTTTAATTTTGGGTGACGTTTCACACACTCTTTTTAAAATGGACCAAAACTCTCTCATCCCACCGAATTTTTAAATGAGATTTTTTACTTGAAAGAGAATTTGAAGGAATCTAATTGATAGAAATTTCACCACTTTTCGACTTAAAATGAGTGAGTTATGGACGTTTTAATTTTGGGTGACGTTTCACACACTCATTATAAAATGGTCCAAAACTCTCTCGCCCTACCGAATTTTTAAATGCGATTTTTGTCGTTGAAAGAGAATTTGAAGTCCACTAATTTGTTAGAAATTCACCACATTTGGACTTGAAAAGAGAGACTTATGGTGGTTTTAATTTTGGGTGACGTTTCGCACACTCTTTTTAAGACGGACAACAACTCTCTCACCCCAACGATTTTTAAAACAAGATCTTTTTCCCCGGAAAGAGAATTTGAAGATTGGTAGAAATTTCACCACTTTTGAACTTAAAGTCAGAGAGTTACACAGGTTTCAATTTTGGATGACGTGTCGCACACTCTTTATAAAACGGACTACAACACTCTCATCCCAACAAAATTTGAAATGAGATTTCTTTCCCAAGAAAAAGAATCTTAGGACCTCCGATTGGTAGAAATTTCACCACTTTTTGACTTCAAATGAGAGAGTTAGGGAAGTTTTAATTTTGCGTGACGTTTCACACACTCTTTTTAAAATGGACCAAAACTCTCTCATCCCACCGAATTTTTAAATGAGATTTTTTTACTCAAAAGAGAATTTGAAGGCATCTAATTGATAGAAATTTCTCCACTTTTCGACTTAAAATGAGTGAGTTATGGACGTTTTAATTTTGGGTGACGTTTCACACACTCATTATAAAATGGTCCAAAACTCTCTCGCCCTACCGAATTTTTAAATGCGATTTTTTTCGTTGAAAGAGAATTTGAAGTCCACTAATTTGTTAGAAATTCACCACATTTGGACTTGAAAAGAGAGACTTATGGTGGTTTTAATTTTGGGTGACGTTTCGCACACTCTTTTTAAGACGGACAACAACTCTCTCACCCCAACGATTTTTAAAACAAGATTTTTTTCCCCGGAAAGAGAATTTGAAGATTGGTAGAAATTTCACCACTTTTGAACTTAAAGTCAGAGAGTTACACAGGTTTCAATTTTGGATGACGTGTCGCACACTCTTTATAAAACGGACTACAACACTCTCATCCCAACAAAATTTGAAATGAGATTTCTTTCCCAAGAAAAAGAATCTTAGGACCTCCGATTGGTAGAAATTTCACCACTTTTTGACTTCAAATGAGAGAGTTAGGGAAGTTTTAATTTTGCGTGACGTTTCACACACTCTTTTTAAAATGGACCAAAACTCTCTCATCCCACCGAATTTTTAAATGAGATTTTTTTACTCAAAAGAGAATTTGAAGGCATCTAATCGATAGAAATTTCTCCACTTTTCGACTTAAAATGAGTGAGTTATGGACGTTTTAATTTTGGGTGACGTTTCACACACTCATTATAAAATGGTCCAAAACTCTCTCGCCCTACCGAATTTTTAAATGGGATTTTTTTCGTTGAAAGAGAATTTGAAGTCCACTAATTTGTTAGAAATTCACCACATTTGGACTTGAAAAGAGAGACTTATGGTGGTTTTAATTTTGGGTGACGTTTCGCACACTCTTTTTAAGACGGACAACAACTCTCTCACCCCAACGATTTTTAAAACAAGATTTTTTTCCCCGGAAAGAGAATTTGAAGATTGGTAGAAATTTCACCACTTTTGAACTTAAAGTCAGAGAGTTACACAGGTTTCAATTTTGGATGACGTGTCGCACACTCTTTATAAAACGGACTACAACTCTCTCATCCCAACAAAATTTGAAATGAGATTTCTTTCCCAAGAAAAAGAATCTTAGGACCTCCGATTGGTAGAAATTTCACCACTTTTTGACTTCAAATGAGAGAGTTAGGGAAGTTTTAATTTTGCGTGACGTTTCACACACTCTTTTTAAAATGGACCAAAACTCTCTCATCCCACCGAATTTTTAAATGAGATTTTTTTACTCAAAAGAGAATTTGAAGGCATCTAATTGATAGAAATTTCTCCACTTTTCGACTTAAAATGAGTGAGTTATGGACGTTTTAATTTTGGGTGACGTTTCACACACTCATTATAAAATGGTCCAAAACTCTCTCGCCCTACCGAATTTTTAAATGGGATTTTTTTCGTTGAAAGAGAATTTGAAGTCCACTAATTTGTTAGAAATTCACCACATTTGGACTTGAAAAGAGAGACTTATGGTGGTTTTAATTTTGGGTGACGTTTCGCACACTCTTTTTAAGACGGACAACAACTTTCTCACCCCAACGATTTTTAAAACAAGATTTTTTTCCCCGGAAAGAGAATTTGAAGATTGGTAGAAATTTCACCACTTTTGAACTTAAAGTCAGAGAGTTACACAGGTTTCAATTTTGGATGACGTGTCGCACACTCTTTATAAAACGGACTACAACACTCTCATCCCAACAAAATTTGAAATGAGATTTCTTTCCCAAGAAAAAGAATCTTAGGACCTCCGATTGGTAGAAATTTCACCACTTTTTGACTTCAAATGAGAGAGTTAGGGAAGTTTTAATTTTGCGTGACGTTTCACACACTCTTTTTAAAATGGACCAAAACTCTCTCATCCCACCGAATTTTTAAATGAGATTTTTTTACTCAAAAGAGAATTTGAAGGCATCTAATCGATAGAAATTTCTCCACTTTTCGACTTAAAATGAGTGAGTTATGGACGTTTTAATTTTGGGTGACGTTTCACACACTCATTATAAAATGGTCCAAAACTCTCTCGCCCTACCGAATTTTTAAATGGGATTTTTTTCGTTGAAAGAGAATTTGAAGTCCACTAATTTGTTAGAAATTCACCACATTTGGACTTGAAAAGAGAGACTTATGGTGGTTTTAATTTTGGGTGACGTTTCGCACACTCTTTTTAAGACGGACAACAACTCTCTCACCCCAACGATTTTTAAAACAAGATTTTTTTCCCCGGAAAGAGAATTTGAAGATTGGTAGAAATTTCACCACTTTTGAACTTAAAGTCAGAAGTTACACAGGTTTCAATTTTGGATGACGTGTCGCACACTCTTTATAAAACGGACTACAACTCTCTCATCCCAACAAAATTTGAAATGAGATTTCTTTCCCAAGAAAAAGAATCTTAGGACCTCCGATTGGTAGAAATTTCACCACTTTTTGACTTCAAATGAGAGAGTTAGGGAAGTTTTAATTTTGCGTGACGTTTCACACACTCTTTTTAAAATGGACCAAAACTCTCTCATCCCACCGAATTTTTAAATGAGATTTTTTTACTCAAAAGAGAATTTGAAGGCATCTAATTGATAGAAATTTCTCCACTTTTCGACTTAAAATGAGTGAGTTATGGACGTTTTAATTTTGGGTGACGTTTCACACACTCATTATAAAATGGTCCAAAACTCTCTCGCCCTAACGAATTTTTAAATGCGATTTTTTTCGTTGAAAGAGAATTTGAAGTCCACTAATTTGTTAGAAATTTCACCACATTTGGACTTGAAAAGAGAGACTTATGGTGGTTTTAATTTTGGGTGACGTTTCGCACACTCTTTTTAAGACGGACAACAACTCTCTCACCCCAAGGATTTTTAAAACAAGATTTTTTTCCCCGGAAAGAGAATTTGAAGATTGGTAGAAATTTCACCACTTTTGAACTTAAAGTCAGAGAGTTACACAGGTTTTAATTTTGGATGACGTGTCGCACACTCTTTATAAAACGGACTACAACTCTCTCATCCCAACAAAATTTGAAATGATATTTCTTTCCCAAGAAAAAGAATCTTAGGACCTCCGATTGGTAGAAATTTCACCACTTTTTGACTTCAAATGAGAGAGTTAGGGAAGTTTTAATTTTGGGTGACGTTTCACACACTCTTTTTAAAATGGACCAAAACTCTCTCATCCCACCGAATTTTTAAATGAGATTTTTTACTTGAAAGAGAATTTGAAGGAATCTAATTGATAGAAATTTCACCACTTTTCGACTTAAAATGAGTGAGTTATGGACGTTTTAATTTTGGGTGACGTTTCACACACTCATTATAAAATGGTCCAAAACTCTCTCGCCCTACCGAATTTTTAAATGCGATTTTTGTCGTTGAAAGAGAATTTGAAGTCCACTAATTTGTTAGAAATTCACCACATTTGGACTTGAAAAGAGAGACTTATGGTGGTTTTAATTTTGGGTGACGTTTCGCACACTCTTTTTAAGACGGACAACAACTCTCTCACCCCAACGATTTTTAAAACAAGATCTTTTTCCCCGGAAAGAGAATTTGAAGATTGGTAGAAATTTCACCACTTTTGAACTTAAAGTCAGAGAGTTACACAGGTTTTAATTTTGGATGACGATTCGCACACTCTTTATAAAACGGACTACAACTCTCTCATCCCAACAAAATTTGAAATGAGATTTCTTTCCCAAGAAAAAGAATCTTAGGACCTCCGATTGGTAGAAATTTCACCACTTTTTGACTTCAAATGAGAGAGTTAGGGAAGTTTTAATTTTGGGAGACGTTTCACACACTCTTTTTAAAATGGACCAAAACTCTCTCATCCCACCGAATTTTTAAATGAGATTTTTTTACTCAAAAGAGAATTTGAAGGCATCTAATTGATAGAAATTTCTCCACTTTTCGACTTAAAATGAGTGAGTTAAGGACGTTTTAATTTTGGGTGACGTTTCACACACTCATTATAAAATGGTCCAAAACTCTCTCGCCCTACCGAATTTTTAAATGCGATTTTTTTCGTTGAAAGAGAATTTGAAGTCCACTAATTTGTTAGAAATTTCACCACATTTGGACTTGAAAAGAGAGACTTATGGTGGTTTTAATTTTGGGTGACGTTTCGCACACTCTTTTTAAGACGGACAACAACTCTCTCACCCCAACGATTTTTAAAACAAGTTCTTTTTCCCCGGAAAGAGAATTTGAAGATTGGTAGAAATTTCACCACTTTTGAACTTAAAGTCAGAGAGTTACACAGGTTTTAATTTTGGATGACGATTCGCACACTCTTTATAAAACGGACTACAACTCTCTCATCCCAACAAAATTTGAAATGAGATTTCTTTCCCAAGAAAAAGAATCTTATGACCTCCGATTGGTAGAAATTTCACCACTTTTTGACTTCAAATGAGAGAGTTAGGGAAGTTTTAATTTTGCGTGACGTTTCACACACTCTTTTTAAAATGGACCAAAACTCTCTCATCCCACCGAATTTTTAAATGAGATTTTTTTACTCAAAAGAGAATTTGAAGGCATCTAATTGATAGAAATTTCTCCACTTTTCGACTTAAAATGAGTGAGTTATGGACGTTTTAATTTTGGGTGACGTTTCACACACTCATTATAAAATGGTCCAAAACTCTCTCGCCCTACCGAATTTTTAAATGGGATTTTTTTCGTTGAAAGAGAATTTGAAGTCCACTAATTTGTTAGAAATTCACCACATTTGGACTTGAAAAGAGAGACTTATGGTGGTTTTAATTTTGGGTGACGTTTCGCACACTCTTTTTAAGACGGACAACAACTCTCTCACCCCAACGATTTTTAAAACAAGATTTTTTTCCCCGGAAAGAGAATTTGAAGATTGGTAGAAATTTCACCACTTTTGAACTTAAAGTCAGAGAGTTACACAGGTTTCAATTTTGGATGACGTGTCGCACACTCTTTATAAAACGGACTACAACTCTCTCATCCCAACAAAATTTGAAATGAGATTTCTTTCCCAAGAAAAAGAATCTTATGACCTCCGATTGGTAGAAATTTCACCACTTTTTGACTTCAAATGTGAGAGTTAGGGAAGTTTTAATTTTGCGTGACGTTTCACACACTCTTTTTAAAATGGACCAAAACTCTCTCATCCCACCGAAATTTGAAATGAGATTTTTTTACTCAAAAGAGAATTTGAAGGCATCTAATCGATAGAAATTTCTCCACTTTTCGACTTAAAATGAGTGAGTTATGGACGTTTTAATTTTGGGTGACGTTTCACACACTCATTATAAAATGGTCCAAAACTCTCTCGCCCTACCGAATTTTTAAATGGGATTTTTTTCGTTGAAAGAGAATTTGAAGTCCACTAATTTGTTAGAAATTCACCACATTTGGACTTGAAAAGAGAGACTTATGGTGGTTTTAATTTTGGGTGACGTTTCGCACACTCTTTTTAAGACGGACAACAACTCTCTCACCCCAACGATTTTTAAAACAAGATTTTTTTCCCCGGAAAGAGAATTTGAAGATTGGTAGAAATTTCACCACTTTTGAACTTAAAGTCAGAGAGTTACACAGGTTTCAATTTTGGATGACGTGTCGCACACTCTTTATAAAACGGACTACAACTCTCTCATCCCAACAAAATTTGAAATGAGATTTCTTTCCCAAGAAAAAGAATCTTAGGACCTCCGATTGGTAGAAATTTCACCACTTTTTGACTTCAAATGAGAGAGTTACGGAAGTTTTAATTTTGCGTGACGTTTCACACACTCTTTTTAAAATGGACCAAAACTCTCTCATCCCACCGAATTTTTAAATGAGATTTTTTTACTCAAAAGAGAATTTGAAGGCATCTAATTGATAGAAATTTCTCCACTTTTCGACTTAAAATGAGTGAGTTATGGACGTTTTAATTTTGGGTGACGTTTCACACACTCATTATAAAATGGTCCAAAACTCTCTCGCCCTACCGAATTTTTAAATGCGATTTTTTTCGTTGAAAGAGAATTTGAAGTCCACTAATTTGTTAGAAATTTCACCACATTTGGACTTGAAAAGAGAGACTTATGGTGGTTTTAATTTTGGGTGACGTTTCGCACACTCTTTTTAAGACGGACAACAACTCTCTCACCCCAACGATTTTTAAAACAAGTTCTTTTTCCCCGGAAAGAGAATTTGAAGATTGGTAGAAATTTCACCACTTTTGAACTTAAAGTCAGAGAGTTACACAGGTTTTAATTTTGGATGACGATTCGCACACTCTTTATAAAACGGACTACAACTCTCTCATCCCAACAAAATTTGAAATGAGATTTCTTTCCCAAGAAAAAGAATCTTATGACCTCCGATTGGTAGAAATTTCACCACTTTTTGACTTCAAATGAGAGAGTTAGGGAAGTTTTAATTTTGCGTGACGTTTCACACACTCTTTTTAAAATGGACCAAAACTCTCTCATCCCACCGAATTTTTAAATGAGATTTTTTTACTCAAAAGAGAATTTGAAGGCATCTAATTGATAGAAATTTCTCCACTTTTCGACTTAAAATGAGTGAGTTAAGGACGTTTTAATTTTGGGTGACGTTTCACACACTCATTATAAAATGGTCCAAAACTCTCTCGCCCTACCGAATTTTTAAATGCGATTTTTTTCGTTGAAAGAGAATTTGAAGTCCACTAATTTGTTAGAAATTTCACCACATTTGGACTTGAAAAGAGAGACTTATGGTGGTTTTAATTTTGGGTGACGTTTCGCACACTCTTTTTAAGACGGACAACAACTCTCTCACCCCAACGATTTTTAAAACAAGTTCTTTTTCCCCGGAAAGAGAATTTGAAGATTGGTAGAAATTTCACCACTTTTGAACTTAAAGTCAGAGAGTTACACAGGTTTTAATTTTGGATGACGATTCGCACACTCTTTATAAAACGGACTACAACTCTCTCATCCCAACAAAATTTGAAATGAGATTTCTTTCCCAAGAAAAAGAATCTTATGACCTCCGATTGGTAGAAATTTCACCACTTTTTGACTTCAAATGAGAGAGTTAGGGAAGTTTTAATTTTGCGTGACGTTTCACACACTCTTTTTAAAATGGACCAAAACTCTCTCATCCCACCGAATTTTTAAATGAGATTTTTTTACTCAAAAGAGAATTTGAAGGCATCTAATTGATAGAAATTTCTCCACTTTTCGACTTAAAATGAGTGAGTTATGGACGTTTTAATTTTGGGTGACGTTTCACACACTCATTATAAAATGGTCCAAAACTCTCTCGCCCTACCGAATTTTTAAATGGGATTTTTTTCGTTGAAAGAGAATTTGAAGTCCACTAATTTGTTAGAAATTCACCACATTTGGACTTGAAAAGAGAGACTTATGGTGGTTTTAATTTTGGGTGACGTTTCGCACACTCTTTTTAAGACGGACAACAACTCTCTCACCCCAACGATTTTTAAAACAAGATTTTTTTCCCCGGAAAGAGAATTTGAAGATTGGTAGAAATTTCACCACTTTTGAACTTAAAGTCAGAGAGTTACACAGGTTTCAATTTTGGATGACGTGTCGCACACTCTTTATAAAACGGACTACAACTCTCTCATCCCAACAAAATTTGAAATGAGATTTCTTTCCCAAGAAAAAGAATCTTATGACCTCCGATTGGTAGAAATTTCACCACTTTTTGACTTCAAATGTGAGAGTTAGGGAAGTTTTAATTTTGCGTGACGTTTCACACACTCTTTTTAAAATGGACCAAAACTCTCTCATCCCACCGAAATTTGAAATGAGATTTTTTTACTCAAAAGAGAATTTGAAGGCATCTAATCGATAGAAATTTCTCCACTTTTCGACTTAAAATGAGTGAGTTATGGACGTTTTAATTTTGGGTGACGTTTCACACACTCATTATAAAATGGTCCAAAACTCTCTCGCCCTACCGAATTTTTAAATGGGATTTTTTTCGTTGAAAGAGAATTTGAAGTCCACTAATTTGTTAGAAATTCACCACATTTGGACTTGAAAAGAGAGACTTATGGTGGTTTTAATTTTGGGTGACGTTTCGCACACTCTTTTTAAGACGGACAACAACTCTCTCACCCCAACGATTTTTAAAACAAGATTTTTTTCCCCGGAAAGAGAATTTGAAGATTGGTAGAAATTTCACCACTTTTGAACTTAAAGTCAGAGAGTTACACAGGTTTCAATTTTGGATGACGTGTCGCACACTCTTTATAAAACGGACTACAACTCTCTCATCCCAACAAAATTTGAAATGAGATTTCTTTCCCAAGAAAAAGAATCTTAGGACCTCCGATTGGTAGAAATTTCACCACTTTTTGACTTCAAATGAGAGAGTTACGGAAGTTTTAATTTTGCGTGACGTTTCACACACTCTTTTTAAAATGGACCAAAACTCTCTCATCCCACCGAATTTTTAAATGAGATTTTTTTACTCAAAAGAGAATTTGAAGGCATCTAATTGATAGAAATTTCTCCACTTTTCGACTTAAAATGAGTGAGTTATGGACGTTTTAATTTTGGGTGACGTTTCACACACTCATTATAAAATGGTCCAAAACTCTCTCGCCCTACCGAATTTTTAAATGCGATTTTTTTCGTTGAAAGAGAATTTGAAGTCCACTAATTTGTTAGAAATTTCACCACATTTGGACTTGAAAAGAGAGACTTATGGTGGTTTTAATTTTGGGTGACGTTTCGCACACTCTTTTTAAGACGGACAACAACTCTCTCACCCCAACGATTTTTAAAACAAGTTCTTTTTCCCCGGAAAGAGAATTTGAAGATTGGTAGAAATTTCACCACTTTTGAACTTAAAGTCAGAGAGTTACACAGGTTTTAATTTTGGATGACGATTCGCACACTCTTTATAAAACGGACTACAACTCTCTCATCCCAACAAAATTTGAAATGAGATTTCTTTCCCAAGAAAAAGAATCTTATGACCTCCGATTGGTAGAAATTTCACCACTTTTTGACTTCAAATGAGAGAGTTAGGGAAGTTTTAATTTTGCGTGACGTTTCACACACTCTTTTTAAAATGGACCAAAACTCTCTCATCCCACCGAATTTTTAAATGAGATTTTTTTACTCAAAAGAGAATTTGAAGGCATCTAATTGATAGAAATTTCTCCACTTTTCGACTTAAAATGAGTGAGTTAAGGACGTTTTAATTTTGGGTGACGTTTCACACACTCATTATAAAATGGTCCAAAACTCTCTCGCCCTACCGAATTTTTAAATGCGATTTTTTTCGTTGAAAGAGAATTTGAAGTCCACTAATTTGTTAGAAATTTCACCACATTTGGACTTGAAAAGAGAGACTTATGGTGGTTTTAATTTTGGGTGACGTTTCGCACACTCTTTTTAAGACGGACAACAACTCTCTCACCCCAACGATTTTTAAAACAAGTTCTTTTTCCCCGGAAAGAGAATTTGAAGATTGGTAGAAATTTCACCACTTTTGAACTTAAAGTCAGAGAGTTACACAGGTTTTAATTTTGGATGACGATTCGCACACTCTTTATAAAACGGACTACAACTCTCTCATCCCAACAAAATTTGAAATGAGATTTCTTTCCCAAGAAAAAGAATCTTATGACCTCCGATTGGTAGAAATTTCACCACTTTTTGACTTCAAATGAGAGAGTTAGGGAAGTTTTAATTTTGCGTGACGTTTCACACACTCTTTTTAAAATGGACCAAAACTCTCTCATCCCACCGAATTTTTAAATGAGATTTTTTTTACTCAAAAGAGAATTTGAAGGCATCTAATTGATAGAAATTTCTCCACTTTTCGACTTAAAATGAGTGAGTTATGGACGTTTTAATTTTGGGTGACGTTTCACACACTCATTATAAAATGGTCCAAAACTCTCTCGCCCTACCGAATTTTTAAATGGGATTTTTTTCGTTGAAAGAGAATTTGAAGTCCACTAATTTGTTAGAAATTCACCACATTTGGACTTGAAAAGAGAGACTTATGGTGGTTTTAATTTTGGGTGACGTTTCGCACACTCTTTTTAAGACGGACAACAACTCTCTCACCCCAACGATTTTTAAAACAAGATTTTTTTCCCCGGAAAGAGAATTTGAAGATTGGTAGAAATTTCACCACTTTTGAACTTAAAGTCAGAGAGTTACACAGGTTTCAATTTTGGATGACGTGTCGCACACTCTTTATAAAACGGACTACAACTCTCTCATCCCAACAAAATTTGAAATGAGATTTCTTTCCCAAGAAAAAGAATCTTATGACCTCCGATTGGTAGAAATTTCACCACTTTTTGACTTCAAATGTGAGAGTTAGGGAAGTTTTAATTTTGCGTGACGTTTCACACTCTTTTTAAAATGGACCAAAACTCTCTCATCCCACCGAATTTTTAAATGAGATTTTTTTACTCAAAAGAGAATTTGAAGGCATCTAATCGATAGAAATTTCTCCACTTTTCGACTTAAAATGAGTGAGTTATGGACGTTTTAATTTTGGGTGACGTTTCACACACTCATTATAAAATGGTCCAAAACTCTCTCGCCCTACCGAATTTTTAAATGGGATTTTTTTCGTTGAAAGAGAATTTGAAGTCCACTAATTTGTTAGAAATTCACCACATTTGGACTTGAAAAGAGAGACTTATGGTGGTTTTAATTTTGGGTGACGTTTCGCACACTCTTTTTAAGACGGACAACAACTCTCTCACCCCAACGATTTTTAAAACAAGATTTTTTTCCCCGGAAAGAGAATTTGAAGATTGGTAGAAATTTCACCACTTTTGAACTTAAAGTCAGAGAGTTACACAGGTTTCAATTTTGGATGACGTGTCGCACACTCTTTATAAAACGGACTACAACTCTCTCATCCCAACAAAATTTGAAATGAGATTTCTTTCCCAAGAAAAAGAATCTTAGGACCTCCGATTGGTAGAAATTTCACCACTTTTTGACTTCAAATGAGAGAGTTACGGAAGTTTTAATTTTGCGTGACGTTTCACACACTCTTTTTAAAATGGACCAAAACTCTCTCATCCCACCGAATTTTTAAATGAGATTTTTTTACTCAAAAGAGAATTTGAAGGCATCTAATTGATAGAAATTTCTCCACTTTTCGACTTAAAATGAGTGAGTTATGGACGTTTTAATTTTGGGTGACGTTTCACACACTCATTATAAAATGGTCCAAAACTCTCTCGCCCTACCGAATTTTTAAATGCGATTTTTTTCGTTGAAAGAGAATTTGAAGTCCACTAATTTGTTAGAAATTTCACCACATTTGGACTTGAAAAGAGAGACTTATGGTGGTTTTAATTTTGGGTGACGTTTCGCACACTCTTTTTAAGACGGACAACAACTCTCTCACCCCAACGATTTTTAAAACAAGTTCTTTTTCCCCGGAAAGAGAATTTGAAGATTGGTAGAAATTTCACCACTTTTGAACTTAAAGTCAGAGAGTTACACAGGTTTTAATTTTGGATGACGATTCGCACACTCTTTATAAAACGGACTACAACTCTCTCATCCCAACAAAATTTGAAATGAGATTTCTTTCCCAAGAAAAAGAATCTTATGACCTCCGATTGGTAGAAATTTCACCACTTTTTGACTTCAAATGAGAGAGTTAGGGAAGTTTTAATTTTGCGTGACGTTTCACACACTCTTTTTAAAATGGACCAAAACTCTCTCATCCCACCGAATTTTTAAATGAGATTTTTTTACTCAAAAGAGAATTTGAAGGCATCTAATTGATAGAAATTTCTCCACTTTTCGACTTAAAATGAGTGAGTTATGGACGTTTTAATTTTGGGTGACGTTTCACACACTCATTATAAAATGGTCCAAAACTCTCTCGCCCTACCGAATTTTTAAATGGGATTTTTTTCGTTGAAAGAGAATTTGAAGTCCACTAATTTGTTAGAAATTCACCACATTTGGACTTGAAAAGAGAGACTTATGGTGGTTTTAATTTTGGGTGACGTTTCGCACACTCTTTTTAAGACGGACAACAACTCTCTCACCCCAACGATTTTTAAAACAAGATTTTTTTCCCCGGAAAGAGAATTTGAAGATTGGTAGAAATTTCACCACTTTTGAACTTAAAGTCAGAGAGTTACACAGGTTTCAATTTTGGATGACGTGTCGCACACTCTTTATAAAACGGACTACAACTCTCTCATCCCAACAAAATTTGAAATGAGATTTCTTTCCCAAGAAAAAGAATCTTAGGACCTCCGATTGGTAGAAATTTCACCACTTTTTGACTTCAAATGAGAGAGTTACGGAAGTTTTAATTTTGCGTGACGTTTCACACACTCTTTTTAAAATGGACCAAAACTCTCTCATCCCACCGAATTTTTAAATGAGATTTTTTTACTCAAAAGAGAATTTGAAGGCATCTAATTGATAGAAATTTCTCCACTTTTCGACTTAAAATGAGTGAGTTATGGACGTTTTAATTTTGGGTGACGTTTCACACACTCATTATAAAATGGTCCAAAACTCTCTCGCCCTACCGAATTTTTAAATGCGATTTTTTTCGTTGAAAGAGAATTTGAAGTCCACTAATTTGTTAGAAATTTCACCACATTTGGACTTGAAAAGAGAGACTTATGGTGGTTTTAATTTTGGGTGACGTTTCGCACACTCTTTTTAAGACGGACAACAACTCTCTCACCCCAACGATTTTTAAAACAAGTTCTTTTTCCCCGGAAAGAGAATTTGAAGATTGGTAGAAATTTCACCACTTTTGAACTTAAAGTCAGAGAGTTACACAGGTTTTAATTTTGGATGACGATTCGCACACTCTTTATAAAACGGACTACAACTCTCTCATCCCAACAAAATTTGAAATGAGATTTCTTTCCCAAGAAAAAGAATCTTATGACCTCCGATTGGTAGAAATTTCACCACTTTTTGACTTCAAATGAGAGAGTTAGGGAAGTTTTAATTTTGCGTGACGTTTCACACACTCTTTTTAAAATGGACCAAAACTCTCTCATCCCACCGAATTTTTAAATGAGATTTTTTTACTCAAAAGAGAATTTGAAGGCATCTAATTGATAGAAATTTCTCCACTTTTCGACTTAAAATGAGTGAGTTAAGGACGTTTTAATTTTGGGTGACGTTTCACACACTCATTATAAAATGGTCCAAAACTCTCTCGCCCTACCGAATTTTTAAATGCGATTTTTTTCGTTGAAAGAGAATTTGAAGTCCACTAATTTGTTAGAAATTTCACCACATTTGGACTTGAAAAGAGAGACTTATGGTGGTTTTAATTTTGGGTGACGTTTCGCACACTCTTTTTAAGACGGACAACAACTCTCTCACCCCAACGATTTTTAAAACAAGTTCTTTTTCCCCGGAAAGAGAATTTGAAGATTGGTAGAAATTTCACCACTTTTGAACTTAAAGTCAGAGAGTTACACAGGTTTTAATTTTGGATGACGATTCGCACACTCTTTATAAAACGGACTACAACTCTCTCATCCCAACAAAATTTGAAATGAGATTTCTTTCCCAAGAAAAAGAATCTTATGACCTCCGATTGGTAGAAATTTCACCACTTTTTGACTTCAAATGAGAGAGTTAGGGAAGTTTTAATTTTGCGTGACGTTTCACACACTCTTTTTAAAATGGACCAAAACTCTCTCATCCCACCGAATTTTTAAATGAGATTTTTTTACTCAAAAGAGAATTTGAAGGCATCTAATTGATAGAAATTTCTCCACTTTTCGACTTAAAATGAGTGAGTTATGGACGTTTTAATTTTGGGTGACGTTTCACACACTCATTATAAAATGGTCCAAAACTCTCTCGCCCTACCGAATTTTTAAATGGGATTTTTTTCGTTGAAAGAGAATTTGAAGTCCACTAATTTGTTAGAAATTCACCACATTTGGACTTGAAAAGAGAAACTTATGGTGGTTTTAATTTTGGGTGACGTTTCGCACACTCTTTTTAAGACGGACAACAACTCTCTCACCCCAACGATTTTTAAAACAAGATTTTTTTCCCCGGAAAGAGAATTTGAAGATTGGTAGAAATTTCACCACTTTTGAACTTAAAGTCAGAGAGTTACACAGGTTTCAATTTTGGATGACGTGTCGCACACTCTTTATAAAACGGACTACAACTCTCTCATCCCAACAAAATTTGAAATGAGATTTCTTTCCCAAGAAAAAGAATCTTATGACCTCCGATTGGTAGAAATTTCACCACTTTTTGACTTCAAATGTGAGAGTTAGGGAAGTTTTAATTTTGCGTGACGTTTCACACTCTTTTTAAAATGGACCAAAACTCTCTCATCCCACCGAATTTTTAAATGAGATTTTTTTACTCAAAAGAGAATTTGAAGGCATCTAATCGATAGAAATTTCTCCACTTTTCGACTTAAAATGAGTGAGTTATGGACGTTTTAATTTTGGGTGACGTTTCACACACTCATTATAAAATGGTCCAAAACTCTCTCGCCCTACCGAATTTTTAAATGGGATTTTTTTCGTTGAAAGAGAATTTGAAGTCCACTAATTTGTTAGAAATTCACCACATTTGGACTTGAAAAGAGAGACTTATGGTGGTTTTAATTTTGGGTGACGTTTCGCACACTCTTTTTAAGACGGACAACAACTCTCTCACCCCAACGATTTTTAAAACAAGATTTTTTTCCCCGGAAAGAGAATTTGAAGATTGGTAGAAATTTCACCACTTTTGAACTTAAAGTCAGAGAGTTACACAGGTTTCAATTTTGGATGACGTGTCGCACACTCTTTATAAAACGGACTACAACTCTCTCATCCCAACAAAATTTGAAATGAGATTTCTTTCCCAAGAAAAAGAATCTTAGGACCTCCGATTGGTAGAAATTTCACCACTTTTTGACTTCAAATGAGAGAGTTACGGAAGTTTTAATTTTGCGTGACGTTTCACACACTCTTTTTAAAATGGACCAAAACTCTCTCATCCCACCGAATTTTTAAATGAGATTTTTTTACTCAAAAGAGAATTTGAAGGCATCTAATTGATAGAAATTTCTCCACTTTTCGACTTAAAATGAGTGAGTTATGGACGTTTTAATTTTGGGTGACGTTTCACACACTCATTATAAAATGGTCCAAAACTCTCTCGCCCTACCGAATTTTTAAATGCGATTTTTTTCGTTGAAAGAGAATTTGAAGTCCACTAATTTGTTAGAAATTTCACCACATTTGGACTTGAAAAGAGAGACTTATGGTGGTTTTAATTTTGGGTGACGTTTCGCACACTCTTTTTAAGACGGACAACAACTCTCTCACCCCAACGATTTTTAAAACAAGTTCTTTTTCCCCGGAAAGAGAATTTGAAGATTGGTAGAAATTTCACCACTTTTGAACTTAAAGTCAGAGAGTTACACAGGTTTTAATTTTGGATGACGATTCGCACACTCTTTATAAAACGGACTACAACTCTCTCATCCCAACAAAATTTGAAATGAGATTTCTTTCCCAAGAAAAAGAATCTTATGACCTCCGATTGGTAGAAATTTCACCACTTTTTGACTTCAAATGAGAGAGTTAGGGAA
Organism: Tasmannia lanceolata; assembly: GCF_043159265.1. Lineage (NCBI taxonomy): Eukaryota > Viridiplantae > Streptophyta > Magnoliopsida > Canellales > Winteraceae > Tasmannia > Tasmannia lanceolata. The sequence goes on along the minus strand of NW_027518713.1, from coordinate 2,092,552 downwards.
GTTTTAATTTTGCGTGACGTTTCACACACTCTTTTTAAAATGGACCAAAACTCTCTCATCCCACCGAATTTTTAAATGAGATTTTTTTACTCAAAAGAGAATTTGAAGGCATCTAATTGATAGAAATTTCTCCACTTTTCGACTTAAAATGAGTGAGTTATGGACGTTTTAATTTTGGGTGACGTTTCACACACTCATTATAAAATGGTCCAAAACTCTCTCGCCCTACCGAATTTTTAAATGGGATTTTTTTCGTTGAAAGAGAATTTGAAGTCCACTAATTTGTTAGAAATTCACCACATTTGGACTTGAAAAGAGAGACTTATGGTGGTTTTAATTTTGGGTGACGTTTCGCACACTCTTTTTAAGACGGACAACAACTCTCTCACCCCAACGATTTTTAATACAAGATTTTTTTCCCCGGAAAGAGAATTTGAAGATTGGTAGAAATTTCACCACTTTTGAACTTAAAGTCAGAGAGTTACACAGGTTTCAATTTTGGATGACGTGTCGCACACTCTTTATAAAACGGACTACAACTCTCTCATCCCAACAAAATTTGAAATGAGATTTCTTTCCCAAGAAAAAGAATCTTATGACCTCCGATTGGTAGAAATTTCACCACTTTTTGACTTCAAATGAGAGAGTTAGGGAAGTTTTAATTTTGCGTGACGTTTCACACACTCTTTTTAAAATGGACCAAAACTCTCTCATCCCACCGAATTTTTAAATGAGATTTTTTTACTCAAAAGAGAATTTGAAGGCATCTAATCGATAGAAATTTCTCCACTTTTCGACTTAAAATGAGTGAGTTATGGACGTTTTAATTTTGGGTGACGTTTCACACACTCATTATAAAATGGTCCAAAACTCTCTCGCCCTACCGAATTTTTAAATGGGATTTTTTTCGTTGAAAGAGAATTTGAAGTCCACTAATTTGTTAGAAATTCACCACATTTGGACTTGAAAAGAGAGACTTAAGGTGGTTTTAATTTTGGGTGACGTTTCTCACACTCTTTTTAAGACGGACAACAACTCTCTCACCCCAACGATTTTTAAAACAAGATTTTTTTCCCCGGAAAGAGAATTTGAAGATTGGTAGAAATTTCACCACTTTTGAACTTAAAGTCAGAGAGTTACACAGGTTTCAATTTTGGATGACGTGTCGCACACTCTTTATAAAACGGACTACAACTCTCTCATCCCAACAAAATTTGAAATGAGATTTCTTTCCCAAGAAAAAGAATCTTAGGACCTCCGATTGGTAGAAATTTCACCACTTTTTGACTTCAAATGAGAGAGTTACGGAAGTTTTAATTTTGCGTGACGTTTCACACACTCTTTTTAAAATGGACCAAAACTCTCTCATCCCACCGAATTTTTAAATGAGATTTTTTTACTCAAAAGAGAATTTGAAGGCATCTAATTGATAGAAATTTCTCCACTTTTCGACTTAAAATGAGTGAGTTATGGACGTTTTAATTTTGGGTGACGTTTCACACACTCATTATAAAATGGTCCAAAACTCTCTCGCCCTACCGAATTTTTAAATGGGATTTTTTTCGTTGAAAGAGAATTTGAAGTCCACTAATTTGTTAGAAATTCACCACATTTGGACTTGAAAAGAGAGACTTATGGTGGTTTTAATTTTGGGTGACGTTTCGCACACTCTTTTTAAGACGGACAACAACTCTCTCACCCCAACGATTTTTAAAACAAGATTTTTTTCCCCGGAAAGAGAATTTGAAGATTGGTAGAAATTTCACCACTTTTGAACTTAAAGTCAGAGAGTTACACAGGTTTCAATTTTGGATGACGTGTCGCACACTCTTTATAAAACGGACTACAACTCTCTCATCCCAACAAAATTTGAAATGAGATTTCTTTCCCAAGAAAAAGAATCTTATGACCTCCGATTGGTAGAAATTTCACCACTTTTTGACTTCAAATGAGAGAGTTAGGGAAGTTTTAATTTTGCGTGACGTTTCACACACTCTTTTTAAAATGGACCAAAACTCTCTCATCCCACCGAATTTTTAAATGAGATTTTTTTACTCAAAAGAGAATTTGAAGGCATCTAATCGATAGAAATTTCTCCACTTTTCGACTTAAAATGAGTGAGTTATGGACGTTTTAATTTTGGGTGACGTTTCACACACTCATTATAAAATGGTCCAAAACTCTCTCGCCCTACCGAATTTTTAAATGGGATTTTTTTCGTTGAAAGAGAATTTGAAGTCCACTAATTTGTTAGAAATTCACCACATTTGGACTTGAAAAGAGAGACTTAAGGTGGTTTTAATTTTGGGTGACGTTTCTCACACTCTTTTTAAGACGGACAACAACTCTCTCACCCCAACGATTTTTAAAACAAGATTTTTTTCCCCGGAAAGAGAATTTGAAGATTGGTAGAAATTTCACCACTTTTGAACTTAAAGTCAGAGAGTTACACAGGTTTCAATTTTGGATGACGTGTCGCACACTCTTTATAAAACGGACTACAACTCTCTCATCCCAACAAAATTTGAAATGAGATTTCTTTCCCAAGAAAAAGAATCTTAGGACCTCCGATTGGTAGAAATTTCACCACTTTTTGACTTCAAATGAGAGAGTTACGGAAGTTTTAATTTTGCGTGACGTTTCACACACTCTTTTTAAAATGGACCAAAACTCTCTCATCCCACCGAATTTTTAAATGAGATTTTTTTACTCAAAAGAGAATTTGAAGGCATCTAATTGATAGAAATTTCTCCACTTTTCGACTTAAAATGAGTGAGTTATGGACGTTTTAATTTTGGGTGACGTTTCACACACTCATTATAAAATGGTCCAAAACTCTCTCGCCCTACCGAATTTTTAAATGGGATTTTTTTCGTTGAAAGAGAATTTGAAGTCCACTAATTTGTTAGAAATTCACCACATTTGGACTTGAAAAGAGAGACTTATGGTGGTTTTAATTTTGGGTGACGTTTCGCACACTCTTTTTAAGACGGACAACAACTCTCTCACCCCAACGATTTTTAAAACAAGATTTTTTTCCCCGGAAAGAGAATTTGAAGATTGGTAGAAATTTCACCACTTTTGAACTTAAAGTCAGAGAGTTACACAGGTTTCAATTTTGGATGACGTGTCGCACACTCTTTATAAAACGGACTACAACTCTCTCATCCCAACAAAATTTGAAATGAGATTTCTTTCCCAAGAAAAAGAATCTTATGACCTCCGATTGGTAGAAATTTCACCACTTTTTGACTTCAAATGAGAGAGTTAGGGAAGTTTTAATTTTGGGTGACGTTTCACACACTCTTTTTAAAATGGACCAAAACTCTCTCATCCCACCGAATTTTTAAATGAGATTTTTTTACTCAAAAGAGAATTTGAAGGCATCTAATTGATAGAAATTTCTCCACTTTTCGACTTAAAATGAGTGAGTTATGGACGTTTTAATTTTGGGTGACGTTTCACACACTCATTATAAAATGGTCCAAAACTCTCTCGCCCTACCGAATTTTTAAATGGGATTTTTTTCGTTGAAAGAGAATTTGAAGTCCACTAATTTGTTAGAAATTCACCACATTTGGACTTGAAAAGAGAGACTTATGGTGGTTTTAATTTTGGGTGACGTTTCGCACACTCTTTTTAAGACGGACAACAACTCTCTCACCCCAACGATTTTTAAAACAAGATTTTTTTCCCCGGAAAGAGAATTTGAAGATTGGTAGAAATTTCACCACTTTTGAACTTAAAGTCAGAGAGTTACACAGGTTTCAATTTTGGATGACGTGTCGCACACTCTTTATAAAACGGACTACAACTCTCTCATCCCAACAAAATTTGAAATGAGATTTCTTTCCCAAGAAAAAGAATCTTATGACCTCCGATTGGTAGAAATTTCACCACTTTTTGACTTCAAATGAGAGAGTTAGGGAAGTTTTAATTTTGGGTGACGTTTCACACACTCTTTTTAAAATGGACCAAAGCTCTCTCATCCCACCGAATTTTTAAATGAGATTTTTTTACTCAAAAGAGAATTTGAAGGCATCTAATTGATAGAAATTTCTCCACTTTTCGACTTAAAATGAGTGAGTTATGGACGTTTTAATTTTGGGTGACGTTTCACACACTCATTATAAAATGGTCCAAAACTCTCTCGCCCTACCGAATTTTTAAATGGGATTTTTGTCGTTGAAAGAGAATTTGAAGTCCACTAATTTGTTAGAAATTCACCACATTTGGACTTGAAAAGAGAGACTTATGGTGGTTTTAATTTTGGTGACGTTTCGCACACTCTTTTTAAGACGGACAACAACTCTCTCACCCCAACGATTTTTAAAACAAGATTTTTTTCCCCGGAAAGAGAATTTGAAGATTGGTAGAAATTTCACCACTTTTGAACTTAAAGTCAGAGAGTTACACAGGTTTCAATTTTGGATGACGTGTCGCACACTCTTTATAAAACGGACTACAACTCTCTCATCCCAACAAAATTTGAAATGAGATTTCTTTCCCAAGAAAAAGAATCTTAGGACCTCCGATTGGTAGAAATTTCACCACTTTTTCACTTCAAATGAGAGAGTTACGGAAGTTTTAATTTTGCGTGACGTTTCACACACTCTTTTTAAAATGGACCAAAACTCTCTCATCCCACCGAATTTTTAAATGAGATTTTTTTACTCAAAAGAGAATTTGAAGGCATCTAATTGATAGAAATTTCTCCACTTTTCGACTTAAAATGAGTGAGTTATGGACGTTTTAATTTTGGGTGACGTTTCACACACTCATTATAAAATGGTCCAAAACTCTCTCGCCCTACCGAATTTTTAAATGCGATTTTTTTCGTTGAAAGAGAATTTGAAGTCCACTAATTTGTTAGAAATTTCACCACATTTGGACTTGAAAAGAGAGACTTATGGTGGTTTTAATTTTGGGTGACGTTTCGCACACTCTTTTTAAGACGGACAACAACTCTCTCACCCCAACGATTTTTAAAACAAGATCTTTTTCCCCGGAAAGAGAATTTGAAGATTGGTAGAAATTTCACCACTTTTGAACTTAAAGTCAGAGAGTTACACAGGTTTTAATTTTGGATGACGATTCGCACACTCTTTATAAAACGGACTACAACTCTCTCATCCCAACAAAATTTGAAATGAGATTTCTTTCCCAAGAAAAAGAATCTTAGGACCTCCGATTGGTAGAAATTTCACCACTTTTTGACTTCAAATGAGAGAGTTAGGGAAGTTTTAATTTTGGGAGACGTTTCACACACTCTTTTTAAAATGGACCAAAACTCTCTCATCCCACCGAATTTTTAAATGAGATTTTTTTACTCAAAAGAGAATTTGAAGGCATCTAATTGATAGAAATTTCTCCACTTTTCGACTTAAAATGAGTGAGTTAAGGACGTTTTAATTTTGGGTGACGTTTCACACACTCATTATAAAATGGTCCAAAACTCTCTCGCCCTACCGAATTTTTAAATGCGATTTTTTTCGTTGAAAGAGAATTTGAAGTCCACTAATTTGTTAGAAATTTCACCACATTTGGACTTGAAAAGAGAGACTTATGGTGGTTTTAATTTTGGGTGACGTTTCGCACACTCTTTTTAAGACGGACAACAACTCTCTCACCCCAACGATTTTTAAAACAAGTTCTTTTTCCCCGGAAAGAGAATTTGAAGATTGGTAGAAATTTCACCACTTTTGAACTTAAAGTCAGAGAGTTACACAGGTTTTAATTTTGGATGACGATTCGCACACTCTTTATAAAACGGACTACAACTCTCTCATCCCAACAAAATTTGAAATGAGATTTCTTTCCCAAGAAAAAGAATCTTATGACCTCCGATTGGTAGAAATTTCACCACTTTTTGACTTCAAATGAGAGAGTTAGGGAAGTTTTAATTTTGCGTGACGTTTCACACACTCTTTTTAAAATGGACCAAAACTCTCTCATCCCACCGAATTTTTAAATGAGATTTTTTTACTCAAAAGAGAATTTGAAGGCATCTAATTGATAGAAATTTCTCCACTTTTCGACTTAAAATGAGTGAGTTATGGACGTTTTAATTTTGGGTGACGTTTCACACACTCATTATAAAATGGTCCAAAACTCTCTCGCCCTACCGAATTTTTAAATGGGATTTTTTTCGTTGAAAGAGAATTTGAAGTCCACTAATTTGTTAGAAATTCACCACATTTGGACTTGAAAAGAGAGACTTATGGTGGTTTTAATTTTGGGTGACGTTTCGCACACTCTTTTTAAGACGGACAACAACTCTCTCACCCCAACGATTTTTAAAACAAGATTTTTTTCCCCGGAAAGAGAATTTGAAGATTGGTAGAAATTTCACCACTTTTGAACTTAAAGTCAGAGAGTTACACAGGTTTTAATTTTGGATGACGTGTCGCACACTCTTTATAAAACGGACTACAACTCTCTCATCCCAACAAAATTTGAAATGAGATTTCTTTCCCAAGAAAAAGAATCTTAGGACCTCCGATTGGTAGAAATTTCACCACTTTTTGACTTCAAATGAGAGAGTTAGGGAAGTTTTAATTTTGGGTGACGTTTCACACACTCTTTTTAAAATGGACCAAAACTCTCTCATCCCACCGAATTTTTCAATGAGATTTTTTTACTTGAAAGAGAATTTGAAGACATCTAATTGATAGAAATTTCTCCACTTTTCGACTTAAAATGAGTGAGTTATGGACGTTTTAATTTTTGATGACGTTTCACACACTCATTATAAAATGGTCCAAAACTCTCTCGCCCTACCGAATTTTTAAATGAGATTTTTTTCGTTGAAAGAGAATTTGAAGTCCACTAATTTGTTAGAAATTTCACCACATTTGGAGTTGAAAAGAGAGACTTATGGTGGTTTTAATTTTGGGTGACGTTTCGCACACTCTTTTTAAGACGGACAACAACTCTCTCACCCCAACGATTTTTAAAACAAGATTTTTTTCCCCGGAAAGACCGGAAAGAGAATTTGAAGATTGGTAGAAATTTCACCACTTTTGAACTTAAAGTCAGAGAGTTACACAGGTTTTAATTTTGGATGACGTGTCGCACACTCTTTATAAAACGGACTACAACTCTCTCATCCCAACAAAATTTGAAATGAGATTTCTTTCCCAAGAAAAAGAATCTTAGGACCTCCGATTGGTAGAAATTTCACCACTTTTTGACTTCAAATGAGAGAGTTACGGAAGTTTTAATTTTGCGTGACGTTTCACACACTCTTTTTAAAATGGACCAAAACTCTCTCATCCCACCGAATTTTTAAATGAGATTTTTTTACTTGAAAGAGAATTTGAAGACATCTAATTGATAGAAATTTCTCCTCTTTTCGACTTAAAATGAGTGAGTTATGGACGTTTTAATTTTGGGTGACGTTTCACACACTCATTATAAAATGGTCCAAAACTCTCTCGCCCTACCGAATTTTTAAATGGGATTTTTTTCGTTGAAAGAGAATTTGAAGTCCACTAATTTGTTAGAAATTCACCACATTTGGACTTGAAAAGAGAGACTTATGGTGGTTTTAATTTTGGGTGACGTTTCGCACACTCTTTTTAAGACGGACAACAACTCTCTCACCCCAACGATTTTTAAAACAAGATTTTTTTCCCCGGAAAGAGAATTTGAAGATTGGGAGAAATTTCACCACTTTTGAACTTAAAGTCAGAGAGTTACACAGGTTTTAATTTTGGATGACGTGTCGCACACTCTTTATAAAACGGACTACAACTCTCTCATCCCAACAAAATTTGAAATGAGATTTCTTTCCCAAGAAAAAGAATCTTAGGACCTCCGATTGGTAGAAATTTCACCACTTTTTGACTCCAAATGAGAGAGTTACGGAAGTTTTAATTTTGGGTGACGTTTCACACACTCTTTTTAAAATGGACCAAAACTCTCTCATCCCACCGAATTTTTAAATGAGATTTTTTTACTTGAAAGAGAATTTGAAGGAATCTAATTGATAGAAATTTCTCCACTTTTCGACTTAAAATGAGTGAGTTATGGACGTTTTAATTTTGGGTGACGTTTCACACACTCATTATAAAATGGTCCAAAACTCTCTCGCCCTACCGAATTTTTAAATGGGATTTTTTTCGTTGAAAGAGAATTTGAAGTCCACTAATTTGTTAGAAATTTCACCATATTTGGACTTGAAAAGAGAGACTTATGGTGGTTTTAATTTTGGGTGACGTTTCGCACACTCTTTTTAAGACGGACAACAACTCTCTCACCCCAACGATTTTTAAAACAAGATTTTTTTCCCCGGAAAGAGAATTTGAAGATTGGTAGAAATTTCACCACTTTTGAACTTAAAGTCAGAGAGTTACACAGGTTTTAATTTTGGATGACGTGTCGCACACTCTTTATAAAACGGACTACAACTCTCGCATCCCAACAAAATTTGAAATGAGATTTCTTTCCCAAGAAAAAGAATCTTAGGACCTCCGATTGGTAGAAATTTCACCACTTTTTGACTTCAAATGAGAGAGTTACGGAAGTTTTAATTTTGGGTGACGTTTCACACACTCTTTTTAAAATGGACCAAAACTCTCTCATCCCACCGAATTTTTAAATGAGATTTTTTTACTTGAAAGAGAATTTGAAGGAATCTAATTGATAGAAATTTCTCCACTTTTCGACTTAAAATGAGTGAGTTATGGACGTTTTAATTTTGGGTGACGTTTCACACACTCATTATAAAATGGTCCAAAACTCTCTCGCCCTACCGAATTTTTAAATGGGATTTTTTTAGTTGAAAGAGAATTTGAAGTCCACTAATTTGTTAGAAATTCACCACATTTGGAGTTGAAAAGAGAGACTTATGGTGGTTTTAATTTTGGGTGACGTTTCGCACACTTTTTTTAAGACGGACAACAACTCTCTCACCCCAACGATTTTTAAAACAAGATTTTTTTCCCCGGAAAGAGAATTTGAAGATTGGTAGAAATTTCACCACTTTTGAACTTAAAGTCAGAGAGTTACACAGGTTTTAATTTTGGATGACGTGTCGCACACTCTTTATAAAACGGACTACAACTCTCTCATCCCAACAAAATTTGAAATGAGATTTCTTTCCCAAGAAAAAGAATCTTAGGACCTCCGATTGGTAGAAATTTCACTACTTTTTGACTCCAAATGAGAGAGTTACGGAAGTTTTAATTTTGGGTGACGTTTCACACACTCTTTTTAAAATGGACCAAAACTCTCTCATCCCACCGAATTTTTAAATGAGATTTTTTTACTCAAAAGAGAATTTGAAGGCATCTAATTGATAGAAATTTCTCCACTTTTCGACTTAAAATGAGTGAGTTATGGACGTTTTAATTTTGGATGACGTTTCACACACTCATTATAAAATGGTCCAAAACTCTCTCGCCCTACCGAATTTTTAAATGAGATTTTTTTCGTTGAAAGAGAATTTGAAGTCCACTAATTTGTTAGAAATTTCACCACATTTGGAGTTGAAAAGAGAGACTTATGGTGGTTTTAATTTTGGGTGACGTTTCGCACACTCTTTTTAAGACGGACAACAACTCTCTCACCCCAACGATTTTTAAAACAAGATTTTTTTCCCCGGAAAGACCGGAAAGAGAATTTGAAGATTGGTAGAAATTTCACCACTTTTGAACTTAAAGTCAGAGAGTTACACAGGTTTTAATTTTGGATGACGTGTCGCACACTCTTTATAAAACGGACTACAACTCTCTCATCCCAACAAAATTTGAAATGAGATTTCTTTCCCAAGAAAAAGAATCTTAGGACCTCCGATTGGTAGAAATTTCACCACTTTTTGACTTCAAATGAGAGAGTTACGGAAGTTTTAATTTTGCGTGACGTTTCACACACTCTTTTTAAAATGGACCAAAACTCTCTCATCCCACCGAATTTTTAAATGAGATTTTTTTACTTGAAAGAGAATTTGAAGACATCTAATTGATAGAAATTTCTCCACTTTTCGACTTAAAATGAGTGAGTTATGGACGTTTTAATTTTGGGTGACGTTTCACACACTCATTATAAAATGGTCCAAAACTCTCTCGCCCTACCGAATTTTTAAATGGGATTTTTTTCGTTGAAAGAGAATTTGAAGTCCACTAATTTGTTAGAAATTCACCACATTTGGACTTGAAAAGAGAGACTTATGGTGGTTTTAATTTTGGGTGACGTTTCGCACACTCTTTTTAAGACGAACAACAACTCTCTCACCCCAACGATTTTTAAAACAAGATTTTTTTCCCCGGAAAGAGAATTTGAAGATTGGGAGAAATTTCACCACTTTTGAACTTAAAGTCAGAGAGTTACCCAGGTTTTAATTTTGGATGACGTGTCGCACACTCTTTATAAAACGGACTACAACTCTCTCATCCCAACAAAATTTGAAATGAGATTTCTTTCCCAAGAAAAAGAATCTTAGGACCTCCGATTGGTAGAAATTTCACCACTTTTTGACTCCAAATGAGAGAGTTACGGAAGTTTTAATTTTGGGTGACGTTTCACACACTCTTTTTAAAATGGACCAAAACTCTCTCATCCCACCGAATTTTTAAATGAGATTTTTTTACTTGAAAGAGAATTTGAAGGAATCTAATTGAGAGAAATTTCTCCACTTTTCGACTTAAAATGAGTGAGTTATGGACGTTTTAATTTTGGGTGACGTTTCACACACTCATTATAAAATGGTCCAAAACTCTCTCGCCCTACCGAATTTTTAAATGGGATTTTTTTCGTTGAAAGAGAATTTGAAGTCCACTAATTTGTTAGAAATTTCACCATATTTGGACTTGAAAAGAGAGACTTATGGTGGTTTTAATTTTGGGTGACGTTTCGCACACTCTTTTTAAGACGGACAACAACTCTCTCACCCCAACGATTTTTAAAACAAGATTTTTTTCCCCGGAAAGAGAATTTGAAGATTGGTAGAAATTTCACCACTTTTGAACTTAAAGTCAGAGAGTTACACAGGTTTTAATTTTGGATGACGTGTCGCACACTCTTTATAAAACGGACTACAACTCTCGCATCCCAACAAAATTTGAAATGAGATTTCTTTCCCAAGAAAAAGAATCTTAGGACCTCCGATTGGCAGAAATTTCACCACTTTTTGACTTCAAATGAGAGAGTTACGGAAGTTTTAATTTTGGGTGACGTTTCACACACTCTTTTTAAAATGGACCAAAACTCTCTCATCCCACCGAATTTTTAAATGAGATTTTTTTACTTGAAAGAGAATTTGAAGACATCTAATTGATAGAAATTTCTCCACTTTTCGACTTAAAATGAGTGAGTTATGGACGTTTTAATTTTGGGTGACGTTTCACACACTCATTATAAAATGGTCCAAAACTCTCTCGCCCTACCGAATTTTTAAATGGGATTTTTTTCGTTGAAAGAGAATTTGAAGTCCACTAATTTGTTAGAAATTCACCACATTTGGACTTGAAAAGAGAGACTTATGGTGGTTTTAATTTTGGGTGACGTTTCGCACACTCTTTTTAAGACGAACAACAACTCTCTCACCCCAACGATTTTTAAAACAAGATTTTTTCCCCCGGAAAGAGAATTTGAAGATTGGGAGAAATTTCACCACTTTTGAACTTAAAGTCAGAGAGTTACCCAGGTTTTAATTTTGGATGACGTGTCGCACACTCTTTATAAAACGGACTACAACTCTCTCATCCCAACAAAATTTGAAATGAGATTTCTTTCCCAAGAAAAAGAATCTTAGGACCTCCGATTGGTAGAAATTTCACCACTTTTTGACTCCAAATGAGAGAGTTACGGAAGTTTTAATTTTGGGTGACGTTTCACACACTCTTTTTAAAATGGACCAAAACTCTCTCATCCCACCGAATTTTTAAATGAGATTTTTTTACTTGAAAGAGAATTTGAAGGAATCTAATTGAGAGAAATTTCTCCACTTTTCGACTTAAAATGAGTGAGTTATGGACGTTTTAATTTTGGGTGACGTTTCACACACTCATTATAAAATGGTCCAAAACTCTCTCGCCCTACCGAATTTTTAAATGGGATTTTTTTCGTTGAAAGAGAATTTGAAGTCCACTAATTTGTTAGAAATTTCACCATATTTGGACTTGAAAAGAGAGACTTATGGTGGTTTTAATTTTGGGTGACGTTTCGCACACTCTTTTTAAGACGGACAACAACTCTCTCACCCCAACGATTTTTAAAACAAGATTTTTTTCCCCGGAAAGAGAATTTGAAGATTGGTAGAAATTTCACCACTTTTGAACTTAAAGTCAGAGAGTTACACAGGTTTTAATTTTGGATGACGTGTCGCACACTCTTTATAAAACGGACTACAACTCTCGCATCCCAACAAAATTTGAAATGAGATTTCTTTCCCAAGAAAAAGAATCTTAGGACCTCCGATTGGCAGAAATTTCACCACTTTTTGACTTCAAATGAGAGAGTTACGGAAGTTTTAATTTTGGGTGACGTTTCACACACTCTTTTTAAAATGGACCAAAACTCTCTCATCATACCGAATTTTTAAATGAGATTTTTTTACTTGAAAGAGAATTTGAAGGAATCTAATTGATAGAAATTTCTCCACTTTTCGACTTAAAATGAGTGAGTTATGGACGTTTTAATTTTGGGTGACGTTTCACACACTCATTATAAAATGGTCCAAAACTCTCTCGCCCTACCGAATTTTTAAATGGGATTTTTTTCGTTGAAAGAGAATTTGAAGTCCACTAATTTGTTAGAAATTTCACCATATTTGGACTTGAAAAGAGAGACTTATGGTGGTTTTAATTTTGGGTGACGTTTCGCACACTCTTTTTAAGACGGACAACAACTCTCTCACCCCAACGATTTTTAAAACAAGATTTTTTTCCCCGGAAAGAGAATTTGAAGATTGGTAGAAATTTCACCACTTTTGAACTTAAAGTCAGAGAGTTACACAGGTTTTAATTTTGGATGACGTGTCGCACACTCTTTATAAAACGGACTACAACTCTCGCATCCCAACAAAATTTGAAATGAGATTTCTTTCCCAAGAAAAAGAATCTTAGGACCTCCGATTGGCAGAAATTTCACCACTTTTTGACTTCAAATGAGAGAGTTACGGAAGTTTTAATTTTGGGTGACGTTTCACACACTCTTTTTAAAATGGACCAAAACTCTCTCATCATACCGAATTTTTAAATGAGATTTTTTTACTTGAAAGAGAATTTGAAGGAATCTAATTGATAGAAATTTCTCCACTTTTCGACTTAAAATGAGTGAGTTATGGACGTTTTAATTTTGGGTGACGTTTCACACACTCATTATAAAATGGTCCAAAACTCTCTCGCCCTACCGAATTTTTAAATGGGATTTTTTTAGTTGAAAGAGAATTTGAAGTCCACTAATTTGTTAGAAATTCACCACATTTGGACTTGAAAAGAGAGACTTATGGTGGTTTTAATTTTGGGTGACGTTTCGCACACTCTTTTTCAGACGGACAACAACTCTCTCACCCCAACGATTTTTAAAACAAGATTTTTTTCCCCGGAAAGAGAATTTGAAGATTTGTAGAAATTTCACCACTTTTGAACTTAAAGTCAGAGAGTTACACAGGTTTTAATTTTGGATGACGTGTCGCACACTCTTTATAAAACGGACTACAACTCTCTCATCCCAACAAAATTTGAAATGAGATTTCTTTCCCAAGAAAAAGAATCTTAGGACCTCCGATTGGTAGAAATTTCACCACTTTTTGACTTCAAATGAGAGAGTTACGGAAGTTTTAATTTTGGGTGACGTTTCACACACTCTTTTTAAAATGGACCAAAACTCTCTCATCCCACCGAATTTTTAAATGAGATTTTTTTACTTGAAAGAGAATTTGAAGGAATCTAATTGATAGAAATTTCTCCACTTTTCGACTTAAAATGAGTGAGTTATGGACGTTTTAATTTTGGGTGACGTTTCACACACTCATTATAAAATGGTCCAAAACTCTCTCGCCCTACCGAATTTTTAAATGGGATTTTTTTAGTTGAAAGAGAATTTGAAGTCCACTAATTTGTTAGAAATTCACCACATTTGGAGTTGAAAAGAGAGACTTATGGTGGTTTTAATTTTGGGTGACGTTTCGCACACTTTTTTTAAGACGGACAACAACTCTCTCACCCCAACGATTTTTAAAACAAGATTTTTTTCCCCGGAAAGAGAATTTGAAGATTGGTAGAAATTTCACCACTTTTGAACTTAAAGTCAGAGAGTTACACAGGTTTTAATTTTGGATGACGTGTCGCACACTCTTTATAAAACGGACTACAACTCTCTCATCCCAACAAAATTTGAAATGAGATTTCTTTCCCAAGAAAAAGAATCTTAGGACCTCCGATTGGTAGAAATTTCACTACTTTTTGACTCCAAATGAGAGAGTTACGGAAGTTTTAATTTTGGGTGACGTTTCACACACTCTTTTTAAAATGGACCAAAACTCTCTCATCCCACCGAATTTTTAAATGAGATTTTTTTACTCAAAAGAGAATTTGAAGGCATCTAATTGATAGAAATTTCTCCACTTTTCGACTTAAAATGAGTGAGTTATGGACGTTTTAATTTTGGATGACGTTTCACACACTCATTATAAAATGGTCCAAAACTCTCTCGCCCTACCGAATTTTTAAATGAGATTTTTTTCGTTGAAAGAGAATTTGAAGTCCACTAATTTGTTAGAAATTTCACCACATTTGGAGTTGAAAAGAGAGACTTATGGTGGTTTTAATTTTGGGTGACGTTTCGCACACTCTTTTTAAGACGGACAACAACTCTCTCACCCCAACGATTTTTAAAACAAGATTTTTTTCCCCGGAAAGACCGGAAAGAGAATTTGAAGATTGGTAGAAATTTCACCACTTTTGAACTTAAAGTCAGAGAGTTACACAGGTTTTAATTTTGGATGACGTGTCGCACACTCTTTATAAAACGGACTACAACTATCTCATCCCAACAAAATTTGAAATGAGATTTCTTTCCCAAGAAAAAGAATCTTAGGACCTCCGATTGGTAGAAATTTCACCACTTTTTGACTTCAAATGAGAGAGTTACGGAAGTTTTAATTTTGCGTGACGTTTCACACACTCTTTTTAAAATGGACCAAAACTCTCTCATCCCACCGAATTTTTAAATGAGATTTTTTTACTTGAAAGAGAATTTGAAGACATCTAATTGATAGAAATTTCTCCACTTTTCGACTTAAAATGAGTGAGTTATGGACGTTTTAATTTTGGGTGACGTTTCACACACTCATTATAAAATGGTCCAAAACTCTCTCGCCCTACCGAATTTTTAAATGGGATTTTTTTCGTTGAAAGAGAATTTGAAGTCCACTAATTTGTTAGAAATTCACCACATTTGGACTTGAAAAGAGAGACTTATGGTGGTTTTAATTTTGGGTGACGTTTCGCACACTCTTTTTAAGACGAACAACAACTCTCTCACCCCAACGATTTTTAAAACAAGATTTTTTTCCCCGGAAAGAGAATTTGAAGATTGGGAGAAATTTCACCACTTTTGAACTTAAAGTCAGAGAGTTACACAGGTTTTAATTTTGGATGACGTGTCGCACACTCTTTATAAAACGGACTACAACTCTCTCATCCCAACAAAATTTGAAATGAGATTTCTTTCCCAAGAAAAAGAATCTTAGGACCTCCGATTGGTAGAAATTTCACCACTTTTTGACTCCAAATGAGAGAGTTACGGAAGTTTTAATTTTGGGTGACGTTTCACACACTCTTTTTAAAATGGACCAAAACTCTCTCATCCCACCGAATTTTTAAATGAGATTTTTTTACTTGAAAGAGAATTTGAAGGAATCTAATTGATAGAAATTTCTCCACTTTTCGACTTAAAATGAGTGAGTTATGGACGTTTTAATTTTGGGTGACGTTTCACACACTCATTATAAAATGGTCCAAAACTCTCTCGCCCTACCGAATTTTTAAATGGGATTTTTTTCGTTGAAAGAGAATTTGAAGTCCACTAATTTGTTAGAAATTTCACCATATTTGGACTTGAAAAGAGAGACTTATGGTGGTTTTAATTTTGGGTGACGTTTCGCACACTCTTTTTAAGACGGACAACAACTCTCTCACCCCAACGATTTTTAAAACAAGATTTTTTTCCCCGGAAAGAGAATTTGAAGATTGGTAGAAATTTCACCACTTTTGAACTTAAAGTCAGAGAGTTACACAGGTTTTAATTTTGGATGACGTGTCGCACACTCTTTATAAAACGGACTACAACTCTCGCATCCCAACAAAATTTGAAATGAGATTTCTTTCCCAAGAAAAAGAATCTTAGGACCTCCGATTGGCAGAAATTTCACCACTTTTTGACTTCAAATGAGAGAGTTACGGAAGTTTTAATTTTGGGTGACGTTTCACACACTCTTTTTAAAATGGACCAAAACTCTCTCATCATACCGAATTTTTAAATGAGATTTTTTTACTTGAAAGAGAATTTGAAGGAATCTAATTGATAGAAATTTCTCCACTTTTCGACTTAAAATGAGTGAGTTATGGACGTTTTAATTTTGGGTGACGTTTCACACACTCATTATAAAATGGTCCAAAACTCTCTCGCCCTACCGAATTTTTAAATGGGATTTTTTTAGTTGAAAGAGAATTTGAAGTCCACTAATTTGTTAGAAATTCACCACATTTGGACTTGAAAAGAGAGACTTATGGTGGTTTTAATTTTGGGTGACGTTTCGCACACTCTTTTTCAGACGGACAACAACTCTCTCACCCCAACGATTTTTAAAACAAGATTTTTTTCCCCGGAAAGAGAATTTGAAGATTTGTAGAAATTTCACCACTTTTGAACTTAAAGTCAGAGAGTTACACAGGTTTTAATTTTGGATGACGTGTCGCACACTCTTTATAAAACGGACTACAACTCTCTCATCCCAACAAAATTTGAAATGAGATTTCTTTCCCAAGAAAAAGAATCTTAGGACCTCCGATTGGTAGAAATTTCACCACTTTTTGACTCCAAATGAGAGAGTTACGGAAGTTTTAATTTTGGGTGACGTTTCACACACTCTTTTTAAAATGGACCAAAACTCTCTCATCCCACCGAATTTTTAAATGAGATTTTTTTACTCAAAAGAGAATTTGAAGGCATCTAATTGATAGAAATTTCTCCACTTTTCGACTTAAAATGAGTGAGTTATGGACGTTTTAATTTTGGATGACGTTTCACACACTCATTATAAAATGGTCCAAAACTCTCTCGCCCTACCGAATTTTTAAATGAGATTTTTTTCGTTGAAAGAGAATTTGAAGTCCACTAATTTGTTAGAAATTTCACCACATTTGGAGTTGAAAAGAGAGACTTATGGTGGTTTTAATTTTGGGTGACGTTTCGCACACTCTTTTTAAGACGGACAACAACTCTCTCACCCCAACGATTTTTAAAACAAGATTTTTTTCCCCGGAAAGACCGGAAAGAGAATTTGAAGATTGGTAGAAATTTCACCACTTTTGAACTTAAAGTCAGAGAGTTACACAGGTTTTAATTTTGGATGACGTGTCGCACACTCTTTATAAAACGGACTACAACTCTCTCATCCCAACAAAATTTGAAATGAGATTTCTTTCCCAAGAAAAAGAATCTTAGGACCTCCGATTGGTAGAAATTTCACCACTTTTTGACTTCAAATGAGAGAGTTACGGAAGTTTTAATTTTGCGTGACGTTTCACACACTCTTTTTAAAATGGACCAAAACTCTCTCATCCCACCGAATTTTTAAATGAGATTTTTTTACTTGAAAGAGAATTTGAAGACATCTAATTGATAGAAATTTCTCCACTTTTCGACTTAAAATGAGTGAGTTATGGACGTTTTAATTTTGGGTGACGTTTCACACACTCATTATAAAATGGTCCAAAACTCTCTCGCCCTACCGAATTTTTAAATGGGATTTTTTTCGTTGAAAGAGAATTTGAAGTCCACTAATTTGTTAGAAATTCACCACATTTGGACTTGAAAAGAGAGACTTATGGTGGTTTTAATTTTGGGTGACGTTTCGCACACTCTTTTTAAGACGGACAACAACTCTCTCACCCCAACGATTTTTAAAACAAGATTTTTTTCCCCGGAAAGAGAATTTGAAGATTGGGAGAAATTTCACCACTTTTGAACTTAAAGTCAGAGAGTTACACAGGTTTTAATTTTGGATGACGTGTCGCACACTCTTTATAAAACGGACTACAACTCTCTCATCCCAACAAAATTTGAAATGAGATTTCTTTCCCAAGAAAAAGAATCTTAGGACCTCCGATTGGTAGAAATTTCACCACTTTTTGACTCCAAATGAGAGAGTTACGGAAGTTTTAATTTTGGGTGACGTTTCACACACTCTTTTTAAAATGGACCAAAACTCTCTCATCCCACCGAATTTTTAAATGAGATTTTTTTACTTGAAAGAGAATTTGAAGGAATCTAATTGATAGAAATTTCTCCACTTTTCGACTTAAAATGAGTGAGTTATGGACGTTTTAATTTTGGGTGACGTTTCACACACTCATTATAAAATGGTCCAAAACTCTCTCGCCCTACCGAATTTTTAAATGGGATTTTTTTCGTTGAAAGAGAATTTGAAGTCCACTAATTTGTTAGAAATTTCACCATATTTGGACTTGAAAAGAGAGACTTATGGTGGTTTTAATTTTGGGTGACGTTTCGCACACTCTTTTTAAGACGGACAACAACTCTCTCACCCCAACGATTTTTAAAACAAGATTTTTTTCCCCGGAAAGAGAATTTGAAGATTGGTAGAAATTTCACCACTTTTGAACTTAAAGTCAGAGAGTTACACAGGTTTTAATTTTGGATGACGTGTCGCACACTCTTTATAAAACGGACTACAACTCTCGCATCCCAACAAAATTTGAAATGAGATTTCTTTCCCAAGAAAAAGAATCTTAGGACCTCCGATTGGTAGAAATTTCACCACTTTTTGACTTCAAATGAGAGAGTTACGGAAGTTTTAATTTTGGGTGACGTTTCACACACTCTTTTTAAAATGGACCAAAACTCTCTCATCCCACCGAATTTTTAAATGAGATTTTTTTACTTGAAAGAGAATTTGAAGGAATCTAATTGATAGAAATTTCTCCACTTTTCGACTTAAAATGAGTGAGTTATGGACGTTTTAATTTTGGGTGACGTTTCACACACTCATTATAAAATGGTCCAAAACTCTCTCGCCCTACCGAATTTTTAAATGGGATTTTTTTAGTTGAAAGAGAATTTGAAGTCCACTAATTTGTTAGAAATTCACCACATTTGGAGTTGAAAAGAGAGACTTATGGTGGTTTTAATTTTGGGTGACGTTTCGCACACTTTTTTTAAGACGGACAACAACTCTCTCACCCCAACGATTTTTAAAACAAGATTTTTTTCCCCGGAAAGAGAATTTGAAGATTGGTAGAAATTTCACCACTTTTGAACTTAAAGTCAGAGAGTTACACAGGTTTTAATTTTGGATGACGTGTCGCACACTCTTTATAAAACGGACTACAACTCTCTCATCCCAACAAAATTTGAAATGAGATTTCTTTCCCAAGAAAAAGAATCTTAGGACCTCCGATTGGTAGAAATTTCACTACTTTTTGACTCCAAATGAGAGAGTTACGGAAGTTTTAATTTTGGGTGACGTTTCACACACTCTTTTTAAAATGGACCAAAACTCTCTCATCCCACCGAATTTTTAAATGAGATTTTTTTACTCAAAAGAGAATTTGAAGGCATCTAATTGATAGAAATTTCTCCACTTTTCGACTTAAAATGAGTGAGTTATGGACGTTTTAATTTTGGATGACGTTTCACACACTCATTATAAAATGGTCCAAAACTCTCTCGCCCTACCGAATTTTTAAATGAGATTTTTTTCGTTGAAAGAGAATTTGAAGTCCACTAATTTGTTAGAAATTTCACCACATTTGGAGTTGAAAAGAGAGACTTATGGTGGTTTTAATTTTGGGTGACGTTTCGCACACTCTTTTTAAGACGGACAACAACTCTCTCACCCCAACGATTTTTAAAACAAGATTTTTTTCCCCGGAAAGACCGGAAAGAGAATTTGAAGATTGGTAGAAATTTCACCACTTTTGAACTTAAAGTCAGAGAGTTACACAGGTTTTAATTTTGGATGACGTGTCGCACACTCTTTATAAAACGGACTACAACTCTCTCATCCCAACAAAATTTGAAATGAGATTTCTTTCCCAAGAAAAAGAATCTTAGGACCTCCGATTGGTAGAAATTTCACCACTTTTTGACTTCAAATGAGAGAGTTACGGAAGTTTTAATTTTGCGTGACGTTTCACACACTCTTTTTAAAATGGACCAAAACTCTCTCATCCCACCGAATTTTTAAATGAGATTTTTTTACTTGAAAGAGAATTTGAAGACATCTAATTGATAGAAATTTCTCCACTTTTCGACTTAAAATGAGTGAGTTATGGACGTTTTAATTTTGGGTGACGTTTCACACACTCATTATAAAATGGTCCAAAACTCTCTCGCCCTACCGAATTTTTAAATGGGATTTTTTTCGTTGAAAGAGAATTTGAAGTCCACTAATTTGTTAGAAATTCACCACATTTGGACTTGAAAAGAGAGACTTATGGTGGTTTTAATTTTGGGTGACGTTTCGCACACTCTTTTTAAGACGAACAACAACTCTCTCACCCCAACGATTTTTAAAACAAGATTTTTTTCCCCGGAAAGAGAATTTGAAGATTGGGAGAAATTTCACCACTTTTGAACTTAAAGTCAGAGAGTTACCCAGGTTTTAATTTTGGATGACGTGTCGCACACTCTTTATAAAACGGACTACAACTCTCTCATCCCAACAAAATTTGAAATGAGATTTCTTTCCCAAGAAAAAGAATCTTAGGACCTCCGATTGGTAGAAATTTCACCACTTTTTGACTCCAAATGAGAGAGTTACGGAAGTTTTAATTTTGGGTGACGTTTCACACACTCTTTTTAAAATGGACCAAAACTCTCTCATCCCACCGAATTTTTAAATGAGATTTTTTTACTTGAAAGAGAATTTGAAGGAATCTAATTGAGAGAAATTTCTCCACTTTTCGACTTAAAATGAGTGAGTTATGGACGTTTTAATTTTGGGTGACGTTTCACACACTCATTATAAAATGGTCCAAAACTCTCTCGCCCTACCGAATTTTTAAATGGGATTTTTTTCGTTGAAAGAGAATTTGAAGTCCACTAATTTGTTAGAAATTTCACCATATTTGGACTTGAAAAGAGAGACTTATGGTGGTTTTAATTTTGGGTGACGTTTCGCACACTCTTTTTAAGACGGACAACAACTCTCTCACCCCAACGATTTTTAAAACAAGATTTTTTTCCCCGGAAAGAGAATTTGAAGATTGGTAGAAATTTCACCACTTTTGAACTTAAAGTCAGAGAGTTACACAGGTTTTAATTTTGGATGACGTGTCGCACACTCTTTATAAAACGGACTACAACTCTCGCATCCCAACAAAATTTGAAATGAGATTTCTTTCCCAAGAAAAAGAATCTTAGGACCTCCGATTGGCAGAAATTTCACCACTTTTTGACTTCAAATGAGAGAGTTACGGAAGTTTTAATTTTGGGTGACGTTTCACACACTCTTTTTAAAATGGACCAAAACTCTCTCATCCCACCGAATTTTTAAATGAGATTTTTTTACTTGAAAGAGAATTTGAAGACATCTAATTGATAGAAATTTCTCCACTTTTCGACTTAAAATGAGTGAGTTATGGACGTTTTAATTTTGGGTGACGTTTCACACACTCATTATAAAATGGTCCAAAACTCTCTCGCCCTACCGAATTTTTAAATGGGATTTTTTTCGTTGAAAGAGAATTTGAAGTCCACTAATTTGTTAGAAATTCACCACATTTGGACTTGAAAAGAGAGACTTATGGTGGTTTTAATTTTGGGTGACGTTTCGCACACTCTTTTTAAGACGAACAACAACTCTCTCACCCCAACGATTTTTAAAACAAGATTTTTTTCCCCGGAAAGAGAATTTGAAGATTGGGAGAAATTTCACCACTTTTGAACTTAAAGTCAGAGAGTTACCCAGGTTTTAATTTTGGATGACGTGTCGCACACTCTTTATAAAACGGACTACAACTCTCTCATCCCAACAAAATTTGAAATGAGATTTCTTTCCCAAGAAAAAGAATCTTAGGACCTCCGATTGGTAGAAATTTCACCACTTTTTGACTCCAAATGAGAGAGTTACGGAAGTTTTAATTTTGGGTGACGTTTCACACACTCTTTTTAAAATGGACCAAAACTCTCTCATCCCACCGAATTTTTAAATGAGATTTTTTTACTTGAAAGAGAATTTGAAGGAATCTAATTGAGAGAAATTTCTCCACTTTTCGACTTAAAATGAGTGAGTTATGGACGTTTTAATTTTGGGTGACGTTTCACACACTCATTATAAAATGGTCCAAAACTCTCTCGCCCTACCGAATTTTTAAATGGGATTTTTTTCGTTGAAAGAGAATTTGAAGTCCACTAATTTGTTAGAAATTTCACCATATTTGGACTTGAAAAGAGAGACTTATGGTGGTTTTAATTTTGGGTGACGTTTCGCACACTCTTTTTAAGACGGACAACAACTCTCTCACCCCAACGATTTTTAAAACAAGATTTTTTTCCCCGGAAAGAGAATTTGAAGATTGGTAGAAATTTCACCACTTTTGAACTTAAAGTCAGAGAGTTACACAGGTTTTAATTTTGGATGACGTGTCGCACACTCTTTATAAAACGGACTACAACTCTCGCATCCCAACAAAATTTGAAATGAGATTTCTTTCCCAAGAAAAAGAATCTTAGGACCTCCGATTGGCAGAAATTTCACCACTTTTTGACTTCAAATGAGAGAGTTACGGAAGTTTTAATTTTGGGTGACGTTTCACACACTCTTTTTAAAATGGACCAAAACTCTCTCATCATACCGAATTTTTAAATGAGATTTTTTTACTTGAAAGAGAATTTGAAGGAATCTAATTGATAGAAATTTCTCCACTTTTCGACTTAAAATGAGTGAGTTATGGACGTTTTAATTTTGGGTGACGTTTCACACACTCATTATAAAATGGTCCAAAACTCTCTCGCCCTACCGAATTTTTAAATGGGATTTTTTTCGTTGAAAGAGAATTTGAAGTCCACTAATTTGTTAGAAATTTCACCATATTTGGACTTGAAAAGAGAGACTTATGGTGGTTTTAATTTTGGGTGACGTTTCGCACACTCTTTTTAAGACGGACAACAACTCTCTCACCCCAACGATTTTTAAAACAAGATTTTTTTCCCCGGAAAGAGAATTTGAAGATTGGTAGAAATTTCACCACTTTTGAACTTAAAGTCAGAGAGTTACACAGGTTTTAATTTTGGATGACGTGTCGCACACTCTTTATAAAACGGACTACAACTCTCGCATCCCAACAAAATTTGAAATGAGATTTCTTTCCCAAGAAAAAGAATCTTAGGACCTCCGATTGGCAGAAATTTCACCACTTTTTGACTTCAAATGAGAGAGTTACGGAAGTTTTAATTTTGGGTGACGTTTCACACACTCTTTTTAAAATGGACCAAAACTCTCTCATCATACCGAATTTTTAAATGAGATTTTTTTACTTGAAAGAGAATTTGAAGGAATCTAATTGATAGAAATTTCTCCACTTTTCGACTTAAAATGAGTGAGTTATGGACGTTTTAATTTTGGGTGACGTTTCACACACTCATTATAAAATGGTCCAAAACTCTCTCGCCCTACCGAATTTTTAAATGGGATTTTTTTAGTTGAAAGAGAATTTGAAGTCCACTAATTTGTTAGAAATTCACCACATTTGGACTTGAAAAGAGAGACTTATGGTGGTTTTAATTTTGGGTGACGTTTCGCACACTCTTTTTCAGACGGACAACAACTCTCTCACCCCAACGATTTTTAAAACAAGATTTTTTTCCCCGGAAAGAGAATTTGAAGATTTGTAGAAATTTCACCACTTTTGAACTTAAAGTCAGAGAGTTACACAGGTTTTAATTTTGGATGACGTGTCGCACACTCTTTATAAAACGGACTACAACTCTCTCATCCCAACAAAATTTGAAATGAGATTTCTTTCCCAAGAAAAAGAATCTTAGGACCTCCGATTGGTAGAAATTTCACCACTTTTTGACTTCAAATGAGAGAGTTACGGAAGTTTTAATTTTGGGTGACGTTTCACACACTCTTTTTAAAATGGACCAAAACTCTCTCATCCCACCGAATTTTTAAATGAGATTTTTTTACTTGAAAGAGAATTTGAAGGAATCTAATTGATAGAAATTTCTCCACTTTTCGACTTAAAATGAGTGAGTTATGGACGTTTTAATTTTGGGTGACGTTTCACACACTCATTATAAAATGGTCCAAAACTCTCTCGCCCTACCGAATTTTTAAATGGGATTTTTTTAGTTGAAAGAGAATTTGAAGTCCACTAATTTGTTAGAAATTCACCACATTTGGAGTTGAAAAGAGAGACTTATGGTGGTTTTAATTTTGGGTGACGTTTCGCACACTTTTTTTAAGACGGACAACAACTCTCTCACCCCAACGATTTTTAAAACAAGATTTTTTTCCCCGGAAAGAGAATTTGAAGATTGGTAGAAATTTCACCACTTTTGAACTTAAAGTCAGAGAGTTACACAGGTTTTAATTTTGGATGACGTGTCGCACACTCTTTATAAAACGGACTACAACTCTCTCATCCCAACAAAATTTGAAATGAGATTTCTTTCCCAAGAAAAAGAATCTTAGGACCTCCGATTGGTAGAAATTTCACTACTTTTTGACTCCAAATGAGAGAGTTACGGAAGTTTTAATTTTGGGTGACGTTTCACACACTCTTTTTAAAATGGACCAAAACTCTCTCATCCCACCGAATTTTTAAATGAGATTTTTTTACTCAAAAGAGAATTTGAAGGCATCTAATTGATAGAAATTTCTCCACTTTTCGACTTAAAATGAGTGAGTTATGGACGTTTTAATTTTGGATGACGTTTCACACACTCATTATAAAATGGTCCAAAACTCTCTCGCCCTACCGAATTTTTAAATGAGATTTTTTTCGTTGAAAGAGAATTTGAAGTCCACTAATTTGTTAGAAATTTCACCACATTTGGAGTTGAAAAGAGAGACTTATGGTGGTTTTAATTTTGGGTGACGTTTCGCACACTCTTTTTAAGACGGACAACAACTCTCTCACCCCAACGATTTTTAAAACAAGATTTTTTTCCCCGGAAAGACCGGAAAGAGAATTTGAAGATTGGTAGAAATTTCACCACTTTTGAACTTAAAGTCAGAGAGTTACACAGGTTTTAATTTTGGATGACGTGTCGCACACTCTTTATAAAACGGACTACAACTATCTCATCCCAACAAAATTTGAAATGAGATTTCTTTCCCAAGAAAAAGAATCTTAGGACCTCCGATTGGTAGAAATTTCACCACTTTTTGACTTCAAATGAGAGAGTTACGGAAGTTTTAATTTTGCGTGACGTTTCACACACTCTTTTTAAAATGGACCAAAACTCTCTCATCCCACCGAATTTTTAAATGAGATTTTTTTACTTGAAAGAGAATTTGAAGACATCTAATTGATAGAAATTTCTCCACTTTTCGACTTAAAATGAGTGAGTTATGGACGTTTTAATTTTGGGTGACGTTTCACACACTCATTATAAAATGGTCCAAAACTCTCTCGCCCTACCGAATTTTTAAATGGGATTTTTTTCGTTGAAAGAGAATTTGAAGTCCACTAATTTGTTAGAAATTCACCACATTTGGACTTGAAAAGAGAGACTTATGGTGGTTTTAATTTTGGGTGACGTTTCGCACACTCTTTTTAAGACGAACAACAACTCTCTCACCCCAACGATTTTTAAAACAAGATTTTTTTCCCCGGAAAGAGAATTTGAAGATTGGGAGAAATTTCACCACTTTTGAACTTAAAGTCAGAGAGTTACACAGGTTTTAATTTTGGATGACGTGTCGCACACTCTTTATAAAACGGACTACAACTCTCTCATCCCAACAAAATTTGAAATGAGATTTCTTTCCCAAGAAAAAGAATCTTAGGACCTCCGATTGGTAGAAATTTCACCACTTTTTGACTCCAAATGAGAGAGTTACGGAAGTTTTAATTTTGGGTGACGTTTCACACACTCTTTTTAAAATGGACCAAAACTCTCTCATCCCACCGAATTTTTAAATGAGATTTTTTTACTTGAAAGAGAATTTGAAGGAATCTAATTGATAGAAATTTCTCCACTTTTCGACTTAAAATGAGTGAGTTATGGACGTTTTAATTTTGGGTGACGTTTCACACACTCATTATAAAATGGTCCAAAACTCTCTCGCCCTACCGAATTTTTAAATGGGATTTTTTTCGTTGAAAGAGAATTTGAAGTCCACTAATTTGTTAGAAATTTCACCATATTTGGACTTGAAAAGAGAGACTTATGGTGGTTTTAATTTTGGGTGACGTTTCGCACACTCTTTTTAAGACGGACAACAACTCTCTCACCCCAACGATTTTTAAAACAAGATTTTTTTCCCCGGAAAGAGAATTTGAAGATTGGTAGAAATTTCACCACTTTTGAACTTAAAGTCAGAGAGTTACACAGGTTTTAATTTTGGATGACGTGTCGCACACTCTTTATAAAACGGACTACAACTCTCGCATCCCAACAAAATTTGAAATGAGATTTCTTTCCCAAGAAAAAGAATCTTAGGACCTCCGATTGGCAGAAATTTCACCACTTTTTGACTTCAAATGAGAGAGTTACGGAAGTTTTAATTTTGGGTGACGTTTCACACACTCTTTTTAAAATGGACCAAAACTCTCTCATCATACCGAATTTTTAAATGAGATTTTTTTACTTGAAAGAGAATTTGAAGGAATCTAATTGATAGAAATTTCTCCACTTTTCGACTTAAAATGAGTGAGTTATGGACGTTTTAATTTTGGGTGACGTTTCACACACTCATTATAAAATGGTCCAAAACTCTCTCGCCCTACCGAATTTTTAAATGGGATTTTTTTAGTTGAAAGAGAATTTGAAGTCCACTAATTTGTTAGAAATTCACCACATTTGGACTTGAAAAGAGAGACTTATGGTGGTTTTAATTTTGGGTGACGTTTCGCACACTCTTTTTCAGACGGACAACAACTCTCTCACCCCAACGATTTTTAAAACAAGATTTTTTTCCCCGGAAAGAGAATTTGAAGATTTGTAGAAATTTCACCACTTTTGAACTTAAAGTCAGAGAGTTACACAGGTTTTAATTTTGGATGACGTGTCGCACACTCTTTATAAAACGGACTACAACTCTCTCATCCCAACAAAATTTGAAATGAGATTTCTTTCCCAAGAAAAAGAATCTTAGGACCTCCGATTGGTAGAAATTTCACCACTTTTTGACTCCAAATGAGAGAGTTACGGAAGTTTTAATTTTGGGTGACGTTTCACACACTCTTTTTAAAATGGACCAAAACTCTCTCATCCCACCGAATTTTTAAATGAGATTTTTTTACTCAAAAGAGAATTTGAAGGCATCTAATTGATAGAAATTTCTCCACTTTTCGACTTAAAATGAGTGAGTTATGGACGTTTTAATTTTGGATGACGTTTCACACACTCATTATAAAATGGTCCAAAACTCTCTCGCCCTACCGAATTTTTAAATGAGATTTTTTTCGTTGAAAGAGAATTTGAAGTCCACTAATTTGTTAGAAATTTCACCACATTTGGAGTTGAAAAGAGAGACTTATGGTGGTTTTAATTTTGGGTGACGTTTCGCACACTCTTTTTAAGACGGACAACAACTCTCTCACCCCAACGATTTTTAAAACAAGATTTTTTTCCCCGGAAAGAGAATTTGAAGATTGGTAGAAATTTCACCACTTTTGAACTTAAAGTCAGAGAGTTACACAGGTTTTAATTTTGGATGACGTGTCGCACACTCTTTATAAAACGGACTACAACTCTCTCATCCCAACAAAATTTGAAATGAGATTTCTTTCCCAAGAAAAAGAATCTTAGGACCTCCGATTGGTAGAAATTTCACCACTTTTTGACTTCAAATGAGAGAGTTAGGGAAGTTTTAATTTTGCGTGACGTTTCACACACTCTTTTTAAAATGGACCAAAACTCTCTCATCCCACCGAATTTTTAAATGAGATTTTTTTACTCAAAAGAGAATTTGAAGGCATCTAATTGATAGAAATTTCTCCACTTTTCGACTTAAAATGAGTGAGTTATGGACGTTTTAATTTTGGGTGACGTTTCACACACTCATTATAAAATGGTCCAAAACTCTCTCGCCCTACCGAATTTTTAAATGGGATTTTTTTCGTTGAAAGAGAATTTGAAGTCCACTAATTTGTTAGAAATTCACCACATTTGGACTTGAAAAGAGAGACTTATGGTGGTTTTAATTTTGGGTGACGTTTCGCACACTCTTTTTAAGACGGACAACAACTCTCTCACCCCAACGATTTTTAATACAAGATTTTTTTCCCCGGAAAGAGAATTTGAAGATTGGTAGAAATTTCACCACTTTTGAACTTAAAGTCAGAGAGTTACACAGGTTTCAATTTTGGATGACGTGTCGCACACTCTTTATAAAACG
The DNA here is from genome assembly GCF_043159265.1 of Tasmannia lanceolata. Taxonomy (NCBI): domain Eukaryota; kingdom Viridiplantae; phylum Streptophyta; class Magnoliopsida; order Canellales; family Winteraceae; genus Tasmannia; species Tasmannia lanceolata. The sequence goes on along the minus strand of NW_027518713.1, from coordinate 2,063,784 downwards.
GACTACAACTCTCTCATCCCAACAAAATTTGAAATGAGATTTCTTTCCCAAGAAAAAGAATCTTATGACCTCCGATTGGTAGAAATTTCACCACTTTTTGACTTCAAATGAGAGAGTTAGGGAAGTTTTAATTTTGCGTGACGTTTCACACACTCTTTTTAAAATGGACCAAAACTCTCTCATCCCACCGAATTTTTAAATGAGATTTTTTTACTCAAAAGAGAATTTGAAGGCATCTAATCGATAGAAATTTCTCCACTTTTCGACTTAAAATGAGTGAGTTATGGACGTTTTAATTTTGGGTGACGTTTCACACACTCATTATAAAATGGTCCAAAACTCTCTCGCCCTACCGAATTTTTAAATGGGATTTTTTTCGTTGAAAGAGAATTTGAAGTCCACTAATTTGTTAGAAATTCACCACATTTGGACTTGAAAAGAGAGACTTATGGTGGTTTTAATTTTGGGTGACGTTTCTCACACTCTTTTTAAGACGGACAACAACTCTCTCACCCCAACGATTTTTAAAACAAGATTTTTTTCCCCGGAAAGAGAATTTGAAGATTGGTAGAAATTTCACCACTTTTGAACTTAAAGTCAGAGAGTTACACAGGTTTCAATTTTGGATGACGTGTCGCACACTCTTTATAAAACGGACTACAACTCTCTCATCCCAACAAAATTTGAAATGAGATTTCTTTCCCAAGAAAAAGAATCTTAGGACCTCCGATTGGTAGAAATTTCACCACTTTTTCACTTCAAATGAGAGAGTTACGGAAGTTTTAATTTTGCGTGACGTTTCACACACTCTTTTTAAAATGGACCAAAACTCTCTCATCCCACCGAATTTTTAAATGAGATTTTTTTACTCAAAAGAGAATTTGAAGGCATCTAATTGATAGAAATTTCTCCACTTTTCGACTTAAAATGAGTGAGTTATGGACGTTTTAATTTTGGGTGACGTTTCACACACTCATTATAAAATGGTCCAAAACTCTCTCGCCCTACCGAATTTTTAAATGCGATTTTTTTCGTTGAAAGAGAATTTGAAGTCCACTAATTTGTTAGAAATTTCACCACATTTGGACTTGAAAAGAGAGACTTATGGTGGTTTTAATTTTGGGTGACGTTCCGCACACTCTTTTTAAGACGGACAACAACTCTCACACCCCAACGATTTTTAAAACAAGATCTTTTTCCCCGGAAAGAGAATTTGAAGATTGGTAGAAATTTCACCACTTTTGAACTTAAAGTCAGAGAGTTACACAGGTTTTAATTTTGGATGACGATTCGCACACTCTTTATAAAACGGACTACAACTCTCTCATCCCAACAAAATTTGAAATGAGATTTCTTTCCCAAGAAAAAGAATCTTAGGACCTCCGATTGGTAGAAATTTCACCACTTTTTGACTTCAAATGAGAGAGTTACGGAAGTTTTAATTTTGCGTGACGTTTCACACACTCTTTTTAAAATGGACCAAAACTCTCATCCCACCGAATTTTTAAATGAGATTTTTTTACTTGAAAGAGAATTTGAAGACATCTAATTGCTAGAAATTTCTCCACTTTTCGACTTAAAATGAGTGAGTTATGGACGTTTTAATTTTGGGTGACGTTTCACACACTCATTATAAAATGGTCCAAAACTCTCTCGCCCTACCGAATTTTTAAATGGGATTTTTTTCGTTGAAAGAGAATTTGAAGTCCACTAATTTGTTAGAAATTTCACCACATTTGGAGTTGAAAAGAGAGACTTATGGTGGTTTTAATTTTGGGTGACGTTTCGCACACTCTTTTTAAGACGGACAACAACTCTCTCACCCCAACGATTTTTAAAACAAGATTTTTTTCCCCGGAAAGACCGGAAAGAGAATTTGAAGATTGGTAGAAATTTCACCACTTTTGAACTTAAAGTCAGAGAGTTACACAGGTTTTAATTTTGGATGACGTGTCGCACACTCTTTATAAAACGGACTACAACTCTCTCATCCCAACAAAATTTGAAATGAGATTTCTTTCCCAAGAAAAAGAATCTTAGGACCTCCGATTGGTAGAAATTTCACCACTTTTTGACTTCAAATGAGAGAGTTACGGAAGTTTTAATTTTGCGTGACGTTTCACACACTCTTTTTAAAATGGACCAAAACTCTCTCATCCCACCGAATTTTTAAATGAGATTTTTTTACTTGAAAGAGAATTTGAAGACATCTAATTGATAGAAATTTCTCCACTTTTCGACTTAAAATGAGTGAGTTATGGACGTTTTAATTTTGGGTGACGTTTCACACACTCATTATAAAATGGTCCAAAACTCTCTCGCCCTACCGAATTTTTAAATGGGATTTTTTTCGTTGAAAGAGAATTTGAAGTCCACTAATTTGTTAGAAATTCACCACATTTGGACTTGAAAAGAGAGACTTATGGTGGTTTTAATTTTGGGTGACGTTTCGCACACTCTTTTTAAGACGAACAACAACTCTCTCACCCCAACGATTTTTAAAACAAGATTTTTTTCCCCGGAAAGAGAATTTGAAGATTGGGAGAAATTTCACCACTTTTGAACTTAAAGTCAGAGAGTTACACAGGTTTTAATTTTGGATGACGTGTCGCACACTCTTTATAAAACGGACTACAACTCTCTCATCCCAACAAAATTTGAAATGAGATTTCTTTCCCAAGAAAAAGAATCTTAGGACCTCCGATTGGTAGAAATTTCACCACTTTTTGACTCCAAATGAGAGAGTTACGGAAGTTTTAATTTTGGGTGACGTTTCACACACTCTTTTTAAAATGGACCAAAACTCTCTCATCCCACCGAATTTTTAAATGAGATTTTTTTACTTGAAAGAGAATTTGAAGGAATCTAATTGATAGAAATTTCTCCACTTTTCGACTTAAAATGAGTGAGTTATGGACGTTTTAATTTTGGGTGACGTTTCACACACTCATTATAAAATGGTCCAAAACTCTCTCGCCCTACCGAATTTTTAAATGGGATTTTTTTCGTTGAAAGAGAATTTGAAGTCCACTAATTTGTTAGAAATTTCACCATATTTGGACTTGAAAAGAGAGACTTATGGTGGTTTTAATTTTGGGTGACGTTTCGCACACTCTTTTTAAGACGGACAACAACTCTCTCACCCCAACGATTTTTAAAACAAGATTTTTTTCCCCGGAAAGAGAATTTGAAGATTGGTAGAAATTTCACCACTTTTGAACTTAAAGTCAGAGAGTTACACAGGTTTTAATTTTGGATGACGTGTCGCACACTCTTTATAAAACGGACTACAACTCTCGCATCCCAACAAAATTTGAAATGAGATTTCTTTCCCAAGAAAAAGAATCTTAGGACCTCCGATTGGCAGAAATTTCACCACTTTTTGACTTCAAATGAGAGAGTTACGGAAGTTTTAATTTTGGGTGACGTTTCACACACTCTTTTTAAAATGGACCAAAACTCTCTCATCATACCGAATTTTTAAATGAGATTTTTTTACTTGAAAGAGAATTTGAAGGAATCTAATTGATAGAAATTTCTCCACTTTTCGACTTAAAATGAGTGAGTTATGGACGTTTTAATTTTGGGTGACGTTTCACACACTCATTATAAAATGGTCCAAAACTCTCTCGCCCTACCGAATTTTTAAATGGGATTTTTTTCGTTGAAAGAGAATTTGAAGTCCACTAATTTGTTAGAAATTTCACCATATTTGGACTTGAAAAGAGAGACTTATGGTGGTTTTAATTTTGGGTGACGTTTCGCACACTCTTTTTAAGACGGACAACAACTCTCTCACCCCAACGATTTTTAAAACAAGATTTTTTTCCCCGGAAAGAGAATTTGAAGATTGGTAGAAATTTCACCACTTTTGAACTTAAAGTCAGAGAGTTACACAGGTTTTAATTTTGGATGACGTGTCGCACACTCTTTATAAAACGGACTACAACTCTCGCATCCCAACAAAATTTGAAATGAGATTTCTTTCCCAAGAAAAAGAATCTTAGGACCTCCGATTGGCAGAAATTTCACCACTTTTTGACTTCAAATGAGAGAGTTACGGAAGTTTTAATTTTGGGTGACGTTTCACACACTCTTTTTAAAATGGACCAAAACTCTCTCATCATACCGAATTTTTAAATGAGATTTTTTTACTTGAAAGAGAATTTGAAGGAATCTAATTGATAGAAATTTCTCCACTTTTCGACTTAAAATGAGTGAGTTATGGACGTTTTAATTTTGGGTGACGTTTCACACACTCATTATAAAATGGTCCAAAACTCTCTCGCCCTACCGAATTTTTAAATGGGATTTTTTTAGTTGAAAGAGAATTTGAAGTCCACTAATTTGTTAGAAATTCACCACATTTGGACTTGAAAAGAGAGACTTATGGTGGTTTTAATTTTGGGTGACGTTTCGCACACTCTTTTTCAGACGGACAACAACTCTCTCACCCCAACGATTTTTAAAACAAGATTTTTTTCCCCGGAAAGAGAATTTGAAGATTTGTAGAAATTTCACCACTTTTGAACTTAAAGTCAGAGAGTTACACAGGTTTTAATTTTGGATGACGTGTCGCACACTCTTTATAAAACGGACTACAACTCTCTCATCCCAACAAAATTTGAAATGAGATTTCTTTCCCAAGAAAAAGAATCTTAGGACCTCCGATTGGTAGAAATTTCACCACTTTTTGACTTCAAATGAGAGAGTTACGGAAGTTTTAATTTTGGGTGACGTTTCACACACTCTTTTTAAAATGGACCAAAACTCTCTCATCCCACCGAATTTTTAAATGAGATTTTTTTACTTGAAAGAGAATTTGAAGGAATCTAATTGATAGAAATTTCTCCACTTTTCGACTTAAAATGAGTGAGTTATGGACGTTTTAATTTTGGGTGACGTTTCACACACTCATTATAAAATGGTCCAAAACTCTCTCGCCCTACCGAATTTTTAAATGGGATTTTTTTAGTTGAAAGAGAATTTGAAGTCCACTAATTTGTTAGAAATTCACCACATTTGGAGTTGAAAAGAGAGACTTATGGTGGTTTTAATTTTGGGTGACGTTTCGCACACTTTTTTTAAGACGGACAACAACTCTCTCACCCCAACGATTTTTAAAACAAGATTTTTTTCCCCGGAAAGAGAATTTGAAGATTGGTAGAAATTTCACCACTTTTGAACTTAAAGTCAGAGAGTTACACAGGTTTTAATTTTGGATGACGTGTCGCACACTCTTTATAAAACGGACTACAACTCTCTCATCCCAACAAAATTTGAAATGAGATTTCTTTCCCAAGAAAAAGAATCTTAGGACCTCCGATTGGTAGAAATTTCACTACTTTTTGACTCCAAATGAGAGAGTTACGGAAGTTTTAATTTTGGGTGACGTTTCACACACTCTTTTTAAAATGGACCAAAACTCTCTCATCCCACCGAATTTTTAAATGAGATTTTTTTACTCAAAAGAGAATTTGAAGGCATCTAATTGATAGAAATTTCTCCACTTTTCGACTTAAAATGAGTGAGTTATGGACGTTTTAATTTTGGATGACGTTTCACACACTCATTATAAAATGGTCCAAAACTCTCTCGCCCTACCGAATTTTTAAATGAGATTTTTTTCGTTGAAAGAGAATTTGAAGTCCACTAATTTGTTAGAAATTTCACCACATTTGGAGTTGAAAAGAGAGACTTATGGTGGTTTTAATTTTGGGTGACGTTTCGCACACTCTTTTTAAGACGGACAACAACTCTCTCACCCCAACGATTTTTAAAACAAGATTTTTTTCCCCGGAAAGACCGGAAAGAGAATTTGAAGATTGGTAGAAATTTCACCACTTTTGAACTTAAAGTCAGAGAGTTACACAGGTTTTAATTTTGGATGACGTGTCGCACACTCTTTATAAAACGGACTACAACTATCTCATCCCAACAAAATTTGAAATGAGATTTCTTTCCCAAGAAAAAGAATCTTAGGACCTCCGATTGGTAGAAATTTCACCACTTTTTGACTTCAAATGAGAGAGTTACGGAAGTTTTAATTTTGCGTGACGTTTCACACACTCTTTTTAAAATGGACCAAAACTCTCTCATCCCACCGAATTTTTAAATGAGATTTTTTTACTTGAAAGAGAATTTGAAGACATCTAATTGATAGAAATTTCTCCACTTTTCGACTTAAAATGAGTGAGTTATGGACGTTTTAATTTTGGGTGACGTTTCACACACTCATTATAAAATGGTCCAAAACTCTCTCGCCCTACCGAATTTTTAAATGGGATTTTTTTCGTTGAAAGAGAATTTGAAGTCCACTAATTTGTTAGAAATTCACCACATTTGGACTTGAAAAGAGAGACTTATGGTGGTTTTAATTTTGGGTGACGTTTCGCACACTCTTTTTAAGACGAACAACAACTCTCTCACCCCAACGATTTTTAAAACAAGATTTTTTTCCCCGGAAAGAGAATTTGAAGATTGGGAGAAATTTCACCACTTTTGAACTTAAAGTCAGAGAGTTACACAGGTTTTAATTTTGGATGACGTGTCGCACACTCTTTATAAAACGGACTACAACTCTCTCATCCCAACAAAATTTGAAATGAGATTTCTTTCCCAAGAAAAAGAATCTTAGGACCTCCGATTGGTAGAAATTTCACCACTTTTTGACTCCAAATGAGAGAGTTACGGAAGTTTTAATTTTGGGTGACGTTTCACACACTCTTTTTAAAATGGACCAAAACTCTCTCATCCCACCGAATTTTTAAATGAGATTTTTTTACTTGAAAGAGAATTTGAAGGAATCTAATTGATAGAAATTTCTCCACTTTTCGACTTAAAATGAGTGAGTTATGGACGTTTTAATTTTGGGTGACGTTTCACACACTCATTATAAAATGGTCCAAAACTCTCTCGCCCTACCGAATTTTTAAATGGGATTTTTTTCGTTGAAAGAGAATTTGAAGTCCACTAATTTGTTAGAAATTTCACCATATTTGGACTTGAAAAGAGAGACTTATGGTGGTTTTAATTTTGGGTGACGTTTCGCACACTCTTTTTAAGACGGACAACAACTCTCTCACCCCAACGATTTTTAAAACAAGATTTTTTTCCCCGGAAAGAGAATTTGAAGATTGGTAGAAATTTCACCACTTTTGAACTTAAAGTCAGAGAGTTACACAGGTTTTAATTTTGGATGACGTGTCGCACACTCTTTATAAAACGGACTACAACTCTCGCATCCCAACAAAATTTGAAATGAGATTTCTTTCCCAAGAAAAAGAATCTTAGGACCTCCGATTGGCAGAAATTTCACCACTTTTTGACTTCAAATGAGAGAGTTACGGAAGTTTTAATTTTGGGTGACGTTTCACACACTCTTTTTAAAATGGACCAAAACTCTCTCATCATACCGAATTTTTAAATGAGATTTTTTTACTTGAAAGAGAATTTGAAGGAATCTAATTGATAGAAATTTCTCCACTTTTCGACTTAAAATGAGTGAGTTATGGACGTTTTAATTTTGGGTGACGTTTCACACACTCATTATAAAATGGTCCAAAACTCTCTCGCCCTACCGAATTTTTAAATGGGATTTTTTTAGTTGAAAGAGAATTTGAAGTCCACTAATTTGTTAGAAATTCACCACATTTGGACTTGAAAAGAGAGACTTATGGTGGTTTTAATTTTGGGTGACGTTTCGCACACTCTTTTTCAGACGGACAACAACTCTCTCACCCCAACGATTTTTAAAATAAGATTTTTTTCCCCGGAAAGAGAATTTGAAGATTTGTAGAAATTTCACCACTTTTGAACTTAAAGTCAGAGAGTTACACAGGTTTTAATTTTGGATGACGTGTCGCACACTCTTTATAAAACGGACTACAACTCTCTCATCCCAACAAAATTTGAAATGAGATTTCTTTCCCAAGAAAAAGAATCTTAGGACCTCCGATTGGTAGAAATTTCACCACTTTTTGACTCCAAATGAGAGAGTTACGGAAGTTTTAATTTTGGGTGACGTTTCACACACTCTTTTTAAAATGGACCAAAACTCTCTCATCCCACCGAATTTTTAAATGAGATTTTTTTACTCAAAAGAGAATTTGAAGGCATCTAATTGATAGAAATTTCTCCACTTTTCGACTTAAAATGAGTGAGTTATGGACGTTTTAATTTTGGATGACGTTTCACACACTCATTATAAAATGGTCCAAAACTCTCTCGCCCTACCGAATTTTTAAATGAGATTTTTTTCGTTGAAAGAGAATTTGAAGTCCACTAATTTGTTAGAAATTTCACCACATTTGGAGTTGAAAAGAGAGACTTATGGTGGTTTTAATTTTGGGTGACGTTTCGCACACTCTTTTTAAGACGGACAACAACTCTCTCACCCCAACGATTTTTAAAACAAGATTTTTTTCCCCGGAAAGAGAATTTGAAGATTGGTAGAAATTTCACCACTTTTGAACTTAAAGTCAGAGAGTTACACAGGTTTTAATTTTGGATGACGTGTCGCACACTCTTTATAAAACGGACTACAACTCTCTCATCCCAACAAAATTTGAAATGAGATTTCTTTCCCAAGAAAAAGAATCTTAGGACCTCCGATTGGTAGAAATTTCACCACTTTTTGACTTCAAATGAGAGAGTTAGGGAAGTTTTAATTTTGCGTGACGTTTCACACACTCTTTTTAAAATGGACCAAAACTCTCTCATCCCACCGAATTTTTAAATGAGATTTTTTTACTCAAAAGAGAATTTGAAGGCATCTAATTGATAGAAATTTCTCCACTTTTCGACTTAAAATGAGTGAGTTATGGACGTTTTAATTTTGGGTGACGTTTCACACACTCATTATAAAATGGTCCAAAACTCTCTCGCCCTACCGAATTTTTAAATGGGATTTTTTTCGTTGAAAGAGAATTTGAAGTCCACTAATTTGTTAGAAATTCACCACATTTGGACTTGAAAAGAGAGACTTATGGTGGTTTTAATTTTGGGTGACGTTTCGCACACTCTTTTTAAGACGGACAACAACTCTCTCACCCCAACGATTTTTAATACAAGATTTTTTTCCCCGGAAAGAGAATTTGAAGATTGGTAGAAATTTCACCACTTTTGAACTTAAAGTCAGAGAGTTACACAGGTTTCAATTTTGGATGACGTGTCGCACACTCTTTATAAAACGGACTACAACTCTCTCATCCCAACAAAATTTGAAATGAGATTTCTTTCCCAAGAAAAAGAATCTTATGACCTCCGATTGGTAGAAATTTCACCACTTTTTGACTTCAAATGAGAGAGTTAGGGAAGTTTTAATTTTGCGTGACGTTTCACACACTCTTTTTAAAATGGACCAAAACTCTCTCATCCCACCGAATTTTTAAATGAGATTTTTTTACTCAAAAGAGAATTTGAAGGCATCTAATCGATAGAAATTTCTCCACTTTTCGACTTAAAATGAGTGAGTTATGGACGTTTTAATTTTGGGTGACGTTTCACACACTCATTATAAAATGGTCCAAAACTCTCTCGCCCTACCGAATTTTTAAATGGGATTTTTTTCGTTGAAAGAGAATTTGAAGTCCACTAATTTGTTAGAAATTCACCACATTTGGACTTGAAAAGAGAGACTTATGGTGGTTTTAATTTTGGGTGACGTTTCTCACACTCTTTTTAAGACGGACAACAACTCTCTCACCCCAACGATTTTTAAAACAAGATTTTTTTCCCCGGAAAGAGAATTTGAAGATTGGTAGAAATTTCACCACTTTTGAACTTAAAGTCAGAGAGTTACACAGGTTTCAATTTTGGATGACGTGTCGCACACTCTTTATAAAACGGACTACAACTCTCTCATCCCAACAAAATTTGAAATGAGATTTCTTTCCCAAGAAAAAGAATCTTAGGACCTCCGATTGGTAGAAATTTCACCACTTTTTCACTTCAAATGAGAGAGTTACGGAAGTTTTAATTTTGCGTGACGTTTCACACACTCTTTTTAAAATGGACCAAAACTCTCTCATCCCACCGAATTTTTAAATGAGATTTTTTTACTCAAAAGAGAATTTGAAGGCATCTAATTGATAGAAATTTCTCCACTTTTCGACTTAAAATGAGTGAGTTATGGACGTTTTAATTTTGGGTGACGTTTCACACACTCATTATAAAATGGTCCAAAACTCTCTCGCCCTACCGAATTTTTAAATGCGATTTTTTTCGTTGAAAGAGAATTTGAAGTCCACTAATTTGTTAGAAATTTCACCACATTTGGACTTGAAAAGAGAGACTTATGGTGGTTTTAATTTTGGGTGACGTTTCGCACACTCTTTTTAAGACGGACAACAACTCTCACACCCCAACGATTTTTAAAACAAGATCTTTTTCCCCGGAAAGAGAATTTGAAGATTGGTAGAAATTTCACCACTTTTGAACTTAAAGTCAGAGAGTTACACAGGTTTTAATTTTGGATGACGATTCGCACACTCTTTATAAAACGGACTACAACTCTCTCATCCCAACAAAATTTGAAATGAGATTTCTTTCCCAAGAAAAAGAATCTTAGGACCTCCGATTGGTAGAAATTTCACCACTTTTTGACTTCAAATGAGAGAGTTACGGAAGTTTTAATTTTGCGTGACGTTTCACACACTCTTTTTAAAATGGACCAAAACTCTCATCCCACCGAATTTTTAAATGAGATTTTTTTACTTGAAAGAGAATTTGAAGACATCTAATTGCTAGAAATTTCTCCACTTTTCGACTTAAAATGAGTGAGTTATGGACGTTTTAATTTTGGGTGACGTTTCACACACTCATTATAAAATGGTCCAAAACTCTCTCGCCCTACCGAATTTTTAAATGGGATTTTTTTCGTTGAAAGAGAATTTGAAGTCCACTAATTTGTTAGAAATTCACCACATTTGGACTTGAAAAGAGAGACTTATGGTGGTTTTAATTTTGGGTGACGTTTCGCACACTCTTTTTAAAACGGACAACAACTCTCTCACCCCAACGATTTTTAAAACAAGATTTTTTTCCCCGGAAAGGGAATTTGAAGATTGGTAGAAATTTCACCACTTTTAAACTTAAAGTTAGAGAGTTACACAGGTTTCAATTTTGGATGACGTGTCGCACACTCTTCATAAAACGGACTACAACTCTCTCATCCCAACAAAATTTGAAATGAGATTTCTTTCCCAAGAAAAAGAATCTTATGACCTCCGATTAGTAGAAATTTCACCACTTTTTGACTTCAAATGAGAGAGTTACGGAAGTTTTAATTTTGGGTGACGTTTCACACACTCGTTTTAAAATGGACCAAAACTCTCTCATCCCACCGAATTTTTAAATGAGATTTTTTTACTCAAAAGAGAATTTGAAGGCATCTAATTGATAGAAATTTCTCCACTTTTCGACTTAAAATGAGTGAGTTATGGACGTTTTAATTTTGGGTGACGTTTCACACACTCATTATAAAATGGTCCAAAACTCTCTCGCCCTACCGAATTTTTAAATGCGATTTTTTTCGTTGAAAGAGAATTTGAAGTCCACTAATTTGTTAGAAATTTCACCACATTTGGACTTGAAAAGAGAGACTTATGGTGGTTTTAATTTTGGGTGACGTTTCGCACACTCTTTTTAAGACGGACAACAACTCTCTCACCCCAACGATTTTTAAAACAAGATCTTTTTCCCCGGAAAGAGAATTTGAAGATTGGTAGAAATTTCACCACTTTTGAACTTAAAGTCAGAGAGTTACACAGGTTTTAATTTTGGATGACGTGTCGCACACTCTTTATAAAACGGACTACAACTCTCTCATCCCAACAAAATTTGAAATGAGATTTCTTTCCCAAGAAAAAGAATCTTATGACCTCCGATTAGTAGAAATTTCACCACTTTTTGACTTCAAATGAGAGAGTTACGGAAGTTTTAATTTTGGGTGACGTTTCACACACTCGTTTTAAAATGGACCAAAACTCTCTCATCCCACCGAATTTTTAAATGAGATTTTTTTACTCAAAAGAGAATTTGAAGGCATCTAATTGATAGAAATTTCTCCACTTTTCGACTTAAAATGAGTGAGTTATGGACGTTTTAATTTTGGGTGACGTTTCACACACTCATTATAAAATGGTCCAAAACTCTCTCGCCCTACCGAATTTTTAAATGCGATTTTTTTCGTTGAAAGAGAATTTGAAGTCCACTAATTTGTTAGAAATTTCACCACATTTGGACTTGAAAAGAGAGACTTATGGTGGTTTTAATTTTGGGTGACGTTTCGCACACTCTTTTTAAGACGGACAACAACTCTCTCACCCCAACGATTTTTAAAACAAGATCTTTTTCCCCGGAAAGAGAATTTGAAGATTGGTAGAAATTTCACCACTTTTGAACTTAAAGTCAGAGAGTTACACAGGTTTTAATTTTGGATGACGTGTCGCACACTCTTTATAAAACGGACTACAACTCTCTCATCCCAACAAAATTTGAAATGAGATTTCTTTCCCAAGAAAAAGAATCTTAGGACCTCCGATTGGTAGAAATTTCACCACTTTTTGACTTCAAATGAGAGAGTTAGGGAAGTTTTAATTTTGCGTGACGTTTCACACACTCTTTTTAAAATGGACCAAAACTCTCTTATCCCACCGAATTTTTAAATGAGATTTTTTTACTTGAAAGAGAATTTGAAGGAATCTAATTGATAGAAATTTCTCCACTTTTCGACTTAAAATGAGTGAGTTATGGACGTTTTAATTTTGGGTGACGTTTCACACACTCATTATAAAATGGTCCAAAACTCTCTCGCCCTACCGAATTTTTAAATGGGATTTTTTTAGTTGAAAGAGAATTTGAAGTCCACTAATTTGTTAGAAATTCACCACATTTGGACTTGAAAAGAGTGACTTATGGTGGTTTTAATTTTGGGTGACGTTTCGCACACTCTTTTTAAGACGGACAACAACTCTCTCACCCCAACGATTTTTAAAACAAGATTTTTTTCCCCGGAAAGAGAATTTGAAGATTGGTAGAAATTTCACCACTTTTGAACTTAAAGTCAGAGAGTTACACAGGTTTTAATTTTGGATGACGTGTCGCACACTCTTTATAAAACGGACTACAACTCTCTCATCCCAACAAAATTTGAAATGAGATTTCTTTCCCAAGAAAAAGAATCTTAGGACCTCCGATTGGTAGAAATTTCACCACTTTTTGACTTCAAATGAGAGAGTTAGGGAAGTTTTAATTTTGGGTGACGTTTCACACACTCTTTTTAAAATGGACCAAAACTCTCTCATCCCACCGAATTTTTCAATGAGATTTTTTTACTTGAAAGAGAATTTGAAGACATCTAATTGATAGAAATTTCTCCACTTTTCGACTTAAAATGAGTGAGTTATGGACGTTTTAATTTTTGATGACGTTTCACACACTCATTATAAAATGGTCCAAAACTCTCTCGCCCTACCGAATTTTTAAATGAGATTTTTTTCGTTGAAAGAGAATTTGAAGTCCACTAATTTGTTAGAAATTTCACCACATTTGGAGTTGAAAAGAGAGACTTATGGTGGTTTTAATTTTGGGTGACGTTTCGCACACTCTTTTTAAGACGGACAACAACTCTCTCACCCCAACGATTTTTAAAACAAGATTTTTTCCCCGGAAAGACCGGAAAGAGAATTTGAAGATTGGTAGAAATTTCACCACTTTTGAACTTAAAGTCAGAGAGTTACACAGGTTTTAATTTTGGATGACGTGTCGCACACTCTTTATAAAACGGACTACAACTCTCTCATCCCAACAAAATTTGAAATGAGATTTCTTTCCCAAGAAAAAGAATCTTAGGACCTCCGATTGGTAGAAATTTCACCACTTTTTGACTTCAAATGAGAGAGTTACGGAAGTTTTAATTTTGCGTGACGTTTCACACACTCTTTTTAAAATGGACCAAAACTCTCTCATCCCACCGAATTTTTAAATGAGATTTTTTTACTTGAAAGAGAATTTGAAGACATCTAATTGATAGAAATTTCTCCACTTTTCGACTTAAAATGAGTGAGTTATGGACGTTTTAATTTTGGGTGACGTTTCACACACTCATTATAAAATGGTCCAAAACTCTCTCGCCCTACCGAATTTTTAAATGGGATTTTTTTCGTTGAAAGAGAATTTGAAGTCCACTAATTTGTTAGAAATTCACCACATTTGGACTTGAAAAGAGAGACTTATGGTGGTTTTAATTTTGGGTGACGTTTCGCACACTCTTTTTAAGACGGACAACAACTCTCTCACCCCAACGATTTTTAAAACAAGATTTTTTTCCCCGGAAAGAGAATTTGAAGATTGGGAGAAATTTCACCACTTTTGAACTTAAAGTCAGAGAGTTACACAGGTTTTAATTTTGGATGACGTGTCGCACACTCTTTATAAAACGGACTACAACTCTCTCATCCCAACAAAATTTGAAATGAGATTTCTTTCCCAAGAAAAAGAATCTTAGGACCTCCGATTGGTAGAAATTTCACCACTTTTTGACTCCAAATGAGAGAGTTACGGAAGTTTTAATTTTGGGTGACGTTTCACACACTCTTTTTAAAATGGACCAAAACTCTCTCATCCCACCGAATTTTTAAATGAGATTTTTTTACTTGAAAGAGAATTTGAAGGAATCTAATTGATAGAAATTTCTCCACTTTTCGACTTAAAATGAGTGAGTTATGGACGTTTTAATTTTGGGTGACGTTTCACACACTCATTATAAAATGGTCCAAAACTCTCTCGCCCTACCGAATTTTTAAATGGGATTTTTTTCGTTGAAAGAGAATTTGAAGTCCACTAATTTGTTAGAAATTTCACCATATTTGGACTTGAAAAGAGAGACTTATGGTGGTTTTAATTTTGGGTGACGTTTCGCACACTCTTTTTAAGACGGACAACAACTCTCTCACCCCAACGATTTTTAAAACAAGATTTTTTTCCCCGGAAAGAGAATTTGAAGATTGGTAGAAATTTCACCACTTTTGAACTTAAAGTCAGAGAGTTACACAGGTTTTAATTTTGGATGACGTGTCGCACACTCTTTATAAAACGGACTACAACTCTCGCATCCCAACAAAATTTGAAATGAGATTTCTTTCCCAAGAAAAAGAATCTTAGGACCTCCGATTGGTAGAAATTTCACCACTTTTTGACTTCAAATGAGAGAGTTACGGAAGTTTTAATTTTGGGTGACGTTTCACACACTCTTTTTAAAATGGACCAAAACTCTCTCATCCCACCGAATTTTTAAATGAGATTTTTTTACTTGAAAGAGAATTTGAAGGAATCTAATTGATAGAAATTTCTCCACTTTTCGACTTAAAATGAGTGAGTTATGGACGTTTTAATTTTGGGTGACGTTTCACACACTCATTATAAAATGGTCCAAAACTCTCTCGCCCTACCGAATTTTTAAATGGGATTTTTTTAGTTGAAAGAGAATTTGAAGTCCACTAATTTGTTAGAAATTCACCACATTTGGAGTTGAAAAGAGAGACTTATGGTGGTTTTAATTTTGGGTGACGTTTCGCACACTTTTTTTAAGACGGACAACAACTCTCTCACCCCAACGATTTTTAAAACAAGATTTTTTTCCCCGGAAAGAGAATTTGAAGATTGGTAGAAATTTCACCACTTTTGAACTTAAAGTCAGAGAGTTACACAGGTTTTAATTTTGGATGACGTGTCGCACACTCTTTATAAAACGGACTACAACTCTCGCATCCCAACAAAATTTGAAATGAGATTTCTTTCCCAAGAAAAAGAATCTTAGGACCTCCGATTGGTAGAAATTTCACCACTTTTTGACTTCAAATGAGAGAGTTACGGAAGTTTTAATTTTGGGTGACGTTTCACACACTCTTTTTAAAATGGACCAAAACTCTCTCATCCCACCGAATTTTTAAATGAGATTTTTTTACTTGAAAGAGAATTTGAAGGAATCTAATTGATAGAAATTTCTCCACTTTTCGACTTAAAATGAGTGAGTTATGGACGTTTTAATTTTGGGTGACGTTTCACACACTCATTATAAAATGGTCCAAAACTCTCTCGCCCTACCGAATTTTTAAATGGGATTTTTTTAGTTGAAAGAGAATTTGAAGTCCACTAATTTGTTAGAAATTCACCACATTTGGAGTTGAAAAGAGAGACTTATGGTGGTTTTAATTTTGGGTGACGTTTCGCACACTTTTTTTAAGACGGACAACAACTCTCTCACCCCAACGATTTTTAAAACAAGATTTTTTTCCCCGGAAAGAGAATTTGAAGATTGGTAGAAATTTCACCACTTTTGAACTTAAAGTCAGAGAGTTACACAGGTTTTAATTTTGGATGACGTGTCGCACACTCTTTATAAAACGGACTACAACTCTCTCATCCCAACAAAATTTGAAATGAGATTTCTTTCCCAAGAAAAAGAATCTTAGGACCTCCGATTGGTAGAAATTTCACTACTTTTTGACTCCAAATGAGAGAGTTACGGAAGTTTTAATTTTGGGTGACGTTTCACACACTCTTTTTAAAATGGACCAAAACTCTCTCATCCCACCGAATTTTTAAATGAGATTTTTTTACTCAAAAGAGAATTTGAAGGCATCTAATTGATAGAAATTTCTCCACTTTTCGACTTAAAATGAGTGAGTTATGGACGTTTTAATTTTGGATGACGTTTCACACACTCATTATAAAATGGTCCAAAACTCTCTCGCCCTACCGAATTTTTAAATGAGATTTTTTTCGTTGAAAGAGAATTTGAAGTCCACTAATTTGTTAGAAATTTCACCACATTTGGAGTTGAAAAGAGAGACTTATGGTGGTTTTAATTTTGGGTGACGTTTCGCACACTCTTTTTAAGACGGACAACAACTCTCTCACCCCAACGATTTTTAAAACAAGATTTTTTTCCCCGGAAAGACCGGAAAGAGAATTTGAAGATTGGTAGAAATTTCACCACTTTTGAACTTAAAGTCAGAGAGTTACACAGGTTTTAATTTTGGATGACGTGTCGCACACTCTTTATAAAACGGACTACAACTCTCTCATCCCAACAAAATTTGAAATGAGATTTCTTTCCCAAGAAAAAGAATCTTAGGACCTCCGATTGGTAGAAATTTCACCACTTTTTGACTTCAAATGAGAGAGTTACGGAAGTTTTAATTTTGCGTGACGTTTCACACACTCTTTTTAAAATGGACCAAAACTCTCTCATCCCACCGAATTTTTAAATGAGATTTTTTTACTTGAAAGAGAATTTGAAGACATCTAATTGATAGAAATTTCTCCACTTTTCGACTTAAAATGAGTGAGTTATGGACGTTTTAATTTTGGGTGACGTTTCACACACTCATTATAAAATGGTCCAAAACTCTCTCGCCCTACCGAATTTTTAAATGGGATTTTTTTCGTTGAAAGAGAATTTGAAGTCCACTAATTTGTTAGAAATTCACCACATTTGGACTTGAAAAGAGAGACTTATGGTGGTTTTAATTTTGGGTGACGTTTCGCACACTCTTTTTAAGACGAACAACAACTCTCTCACCCCAACGATTTTTAAAACAAGATTTTTTTCCCCGGAAAGAGAATTTGAAGATTGGGAGAAATTTCACCACTTTTGAACTTAAAGTCAGAGAGTTACACAGGTTTTAATTTTGGATGACGTGTCGCACACTCTTTATAAAACGGACTACAACTCTCTCATCCCAACAAAATTTGAAATGAGATTTCTTTCCCAAGAAAAAGAATCTTAGGACCTCCGATTGGTAGAAATTTCACCACTTTTTGACTCCAAATGAGAGAGTTACGGAAGTTTTAATTTTGGGTGACGTTTCACACACTCTTTTTAAAATGGACCAAAACTCTCTCATCCCACCGAATTTTTAAATGAGATTTTTTTACTTGAAAGAGAATTTGAAGGAATCTAATTGATAGAAATTTCTCCACTTTTCGACTTAAAATGAGTGAGTTATGGACGTTTTAATTTTGGGTGACGTTTCACACACTCATTATAAAATGGTCCAAAACTCTCTCGCCCTACCGAATTTTTAAATGGGATTTTTTTCGTTGAAAGAGAATTTGAAGTCCACTAATTTGTTAGAAATTTCACCATATTTGGACTTGAAAAGAGAGACTTATGGTGGTTTTAATTTTGGGTGACGTTTCGCACACTCTTTTTAAGACGGACAACAACTCTCTCACCCCAACGATTTTTAAAACAAGATTTTTTTCCCCGGAAAGAGAATTTGAAGATTGGTAGAAATTTCACCACTTTTGAACTTAAAGTCAGAGAGTTACACAGGTTTTAATTTTGGATGACGTGTCGCACACTCTTTATAAAACGGACTACAACTCTCGCATCCCAACAAAATTTGAAATGAGATTTCTTTCCCAAGAAAAAGAATCTTAGGACCTCCGATTGGCAGAAATTTCACCACTTTTTGACTTCAAATGAGAGAGTTACGGAAGTTTTAATTTTGGGTGACGTTTCACACACTCTTTTTAAAATGGACCAAAACTCTCTCATCATACCGAATTTTTAAATGAGATTTTTTTACTTGAAAGAGAATTTGAAGGAATCTAATTGATAGAAATTTCTCCACTTTTCGACTTAAAATGAGTGAGTTATGGACGTTTTAATTTTGGGTGACGTTTCACACACTCATTATAAAATGGTCCAAAACTCTCTCGCCCTACCGAATTTTTAAATGGGATTTTTTTAGTTGAAAGAGAATTTGAAGTCCACTAATTTGTTAGAAATTCACCACATTTGGACTTGAAAAGAGAGACTTATGGTGGTTTTAATTTTGGGTGACGTTTCGCACACTCTTTTTCAGACGGACAACAACTCTCTCACCCCAACGATTTTTAAAACAAGATTTTTTTCCCCGGAAAGAGAATTTGAAGATTTGTAGAAATTTCACCACTTTTGAACTTAAAGTCAGAGAGTTACACAGGTTTTAATTTTGGATGACGTGTCGCACACTCTTTATAAAACGGACTACAACTCTCTCATCCCAACAAAATTTGAAATGAGATTTCTTTCCCAAGAAAAAGAATCTTAGGACCTCCGATTGGTAGAAATTTCACCACTTTTTGACTCCAAATGAGAGAGTTACGGAAGTTTTAATTTTGGGTGACGTTTCACACACTCTTTTTAAAATGGACCAAAACTCTCTCATCCCACCGAATTTTTAAATGAGATTTTTTTACTCAAAAGAGAATTTGAAGGCATCTAATTGATAGAAATTTCTCCACTTTTCGACTTAAAATGAGTGAGTTATGGACGTTTTAATTTTGGATGACGTTTCACACACTCATTATAAAATGGTCCAAAACTCTCTCGCCCTACCGAATTTTTAAATGAGATTTTTTTCGTTGAAAGAGAATTTGAAGTCCACTAATTTGTTAGAAATTTCACCACATTTGGAGTTGAAAAGAGAGACTTATGGTGGTTTTAATTTTGGGTGACGTTTCGCACACTCTTTTTAAGACGGACAACAACTCTCTCACCCCAACGATTTTTAAAACAAGATTTTTTTCCCCGGAAAGAGAATTTGAAGATTGGTAGAAATTTCACCACTTTTGAACTTAAAGTCAGAGAGTTACACAGGTTTTAATTTTGGATGACGTGTCGCACACTCTTTATAAAACGGACTACAACTCTCTCATCCCAACAAAATTTGAAATGAGATTTCTTTCCCAAGAAAAAGAATCTTAGGACCTCCGATTGGTAGAAATTTCACCACTTTTTGACTTCAAATGAGAGAGTTAGGGAAGTTTTAATTTTGCGTGACGTTTCACACACTCTTTTTAAAATGGACCAAAACTCTCATCCCACCGAATTTTTAAATGAGATTTTTTTACTTGAAAGAGAATTTGAAGACATCTAATTGATAGAAATTTCTCCACTTTTCGACTTAAAATGAGTGAGTTATGGACGTTTTAATTTTGGGTGACGTTTCACACACTCATTATAAAATGGTCCAAAACTCTCTCGCCCTACCGAATTTTTAAATGGGATTTTTTTCGTTGAAAGAGAATTTCAAGTCCACTAATTTGTTAGAAATTCACCACATTTGGACTTGAAAAGAGAGACTTATGGTGGTTTTAATTTTGGGTGACGTTTCGCACACTCTTTTTAAGACGGACAACAACTCTCTCACCCCAACGATTTTTAAAACAAGATTTTTTCCCCGGAAAGAGAATTTGAAGATTGGTAGAAATTTCACCACTTTTGAACTTAAAGTCAGAGAGTTACACAGGTTTTAATTTTGGATGACGTGTCGCACACTCTTTATAAAACGGACTACAACTCTCGCATCCCAACAAAATTTGAAATGAGATTTCTTTCCCAAGAAAAAGAATCTTAGGACCTCCGATTGGTAGAAATTTCACCACTTTTTGACTTCAAATGAGAGAGTTAGGGAAGTTTTAATTTTGGGTGACGTTTCACACACTCTTTTTAAAATGGACCAAAACTCTCTCATCCCACCGAATTTTTAAATGAGATATTTTTACTTGAAAGAGAATTTGAAGGAATCTAATTGATAGAAATTTCTCCACTTTTCGACTTAAAATGAGTGAGTTATGGACGTTTTAATTTTGGGCGACGTTTCACACACTCATTATAAAATGGTCCAAAACTCTCTCGCCCTACCGAATTTTTAAATGCGATTTTTTTCGTTGAAAGAGAATTTGAAGTCCACTAATTTGTTAGAAATTCACCACATTTGGACTTGAAAAGAGAGACTTATGGTGGTTTTAATTTTGGGTGACGTTTCGCACACTCTTTTTAAGACGGACAACAACTCTCTCACACCAACGATTTTTAAAACAAGATCTTTTTCCCCGGAAAGAGAATTTGAAGATTGGTAGAAATTTCACCACTTTTGAACTTAAAGTCAGAGAGTTACACAGGTTTTAATTTTGGATGACGATTCGCACACTCTTTATAAAATGGACTACAACTCTCTCATCCCAACAAAATTTGAAATGAGATTTCTTTCCCAAGAAAAAGAATCTTAGGACCTCCGATTGGTAGAAATTTCACCACTTTTTGACTTCAAATGAGAGAGTTAGGGAAGTTTTAATTTTGGGTGACGTTTCACACACTCTTTTTAAAATGGACCAAAACTCTCTCATCCCACCGAATTTTTAAATGAGATTTTTTTACTCAAAAGAGAATTTGAAGGCATCTAATTGATAGAAATTTCTCCACTTTTCGACTTAAAATGAGTGAGTTATGGACGTTTTAATTTTGGATGACGTTTCACACACTCATTATAAAATGGTCCAAAACTCTCTCGCCCTACCGAATTTTTAAATGAGATTTTTTTCGTTGAAAGAGAATTTGAAGTCCACTAATTTGTTAGAAATTTCACCACATTTGGACTTGAAAAGAGAGACTTATGGTGGTTTTAATTTTGGGTGACGTTTCGCAGACTCTTTTTAAGACGGACAATAACTCTCTCACCCCAACGATTTTTAAAACAAGATTTTTTCCCCGGAAAGAGAATTTGAAGATTGGAAGAAATTTCACCACTTTTGAACTTAAAGTCAGAGAGTTACACAGGTTTTAATTTTGGATGACGTGTCGCACACTCTTTATAAAACGGACTACAACTCTCGCATCCCAACAAAATTTGAAATGAGATTTCTTTCCCAAGAAAAAGAATCTTAGCACCTCCGATTGGTAGAAATTTCACCACTTTTTGACTTCAAATGAGAGAGTTACGGAAGTTTTAATTTTGCGTGACGTTTCACACACTCTTTTTAAAATGGACCAAAACTCTCATCCCACCGAATTTTTAAATGAGATTTTTTTACTTGAAAGAGAATTTGAAGACATCTAATTGATAGAAATTTCTCCACTTTTCGACTTAAAATGAGTGAGTTATGGACGTTTTAATTTTGGGTGACGTTTCACACACTCATTATAAAATGGTCCAAAACTCTCTCGCCCTACCGAATTTTTAAATGGGATTTTTTTCGTTGAAAGAGAATTTGAAGTCCACTAATTTGTTAGAAATTTCACCATATTTGGACTTGAAAAGAGAGACTTATGGTGGTTTTAATTTTGGGTGACGTTTCGCACACTCTTTTTAAGACGGACAACAACTCTCTCACCCCAACGATTTTTAAAACAAGATTTTTTTCCCCGGAAAGAGAATTTGAAGATTGGTAGAAATTTCACCACTTTTGAACTTAAAGTCAGAGAGTTACACAGGTTTTAATTTTGGATGACGTGTCGCACACTCTTTATAAAACGGACTACAACTCTCGCATCCCAACAAAATTTGAAATGAGATTTCTTTCCCAAGAAAAAGAATCTTAGGACCTCCGATTGGTAGAAATTTCACCACTTTTTGACTTCAAATGAGAGAGTTAGGGAAGTTTTAATTTTGGGTGACGTTTCACACACTCTTTTTAAAATGGACCAAAACTCTCTCATCCCACCGAATTTTTAAATGAGATATTTTTACTTGAAAGAGAATTTGAAGGAATCTAATTGATAGAAATTTCTCCACTTTTCGACTTAAAATGAGTGAGTTATGGACGTTTTAATTTTGGGCGACGTTTCACACACTCATTATAAAATGGTCCAAAACTCTCTCGCCCTACCGAATTTTTAAATGCGATTTTTTTCGTTGAAAGAGAATTTGAAGTCCACTAATTTGTTAGAAATTCACCACATTTGGACTTGAAAAGAGAGACTTATGGTGGTTTTAATTTTGGGTGACGTTTCGCACACTCTTTTTAAGACGGACAACAACTCTCTCACACCAACGATTTTTAAAACAAGATCTTTTTCCCCGGAAAGAGAATTTGAAGATTGGTAGAAATTTCACCACTTTTGAACTTAAAGTCAGAGAGTTACACAGGTTTTAATTTTGGATGACGATTCGCACACTCTTTATAAAACGGACTACAACTCTCTCATCCCAACAAAATTTGAAATGAGATTTCTTTCCCAAGAAAAAGAATCTTAGGACCTCCGATTGGTAGAAATTTCACCACTTTTTGACTTCAAATGAGAGAGTTACGGAAGTTTTAATTTTGGGTGACGTTTCACACACTCTTTTTAAAATGGACCAAAACTCTCTCATCCCACCGAATTTTTAAATGAGATTTTTTTACTTGAAAGAGAATTTGAAGGCATCTAATTGATAGAAATTTCTCCACTTTTCGACTTAAAATGAGTGAGTTATGGACGTTTTAATTTTGGGTGACGTTTCACACACTCATTATAAAATGGTCCAAAACTCTCTCGCCCTACCGAATTTTTAAATGAGATTTTTTTCGTTGAAAGAGAATTTGAAGTCCACTAATTTGTTAGAAATTTCACCATATTTGGACTTGAAAAGAGAGACTTATGGTGGTTTTAATTTTGGGTGACGTTTCGCAGACTCTTTTTAAGACGGACAACAACTCTCTCACCCCAACGATTTTTAAAACAAGATTTTTTTCCCCGGAAAGAGAATTTGAAGATTGGTAGAAATTTCACCACTTTTGAACTTAAAGTCAGAGAGTTACACAGGTTTTAATTTTGGATGACGTGTCGCACACTCTTTATAAAACGGACTACAACTCTCGCATCCCAACAAAATTTGAAATGAGATTTCTTTCCCAAGAAAAAGAATCTTAGGACCTCCGATTGGTAGAAATTTCACCACTTTTTGACTTCAAATGAGAGAGTTAGGGTAGTTTTAATTTTGGGTGACGTTTCACACACTCTTTTTAAAATGGACCAAAACTCTCTCATCCCACCGAATTTTTAAATGAGATTTTTTTACTTGAAAGAGAATTTGAAGGAATCTAATTGATAGAAATTTCTCCACTTTTCGATTTAAAATGAGTGAGTTATGGACGTTTTAATTTTGGGTGACGTTTCACACACTCATTATAAAATGGTCCAAAACTCTCTCGCCCTACCGAATTTTTAAATGGGATTTTTTTAGTTGAAAGAGAATTTGAAGTCCACTAATTTGTTAGAAATTCACCACATTTGGACTTGAAAAGAGAGACTTATGGTGGTTTTAATTTTGGGTGACGTTTCGCACACTCTTTTTAAGACGGACAACAACTCTCTCACCCCAACGATTTTTAAAACAAGATTTTTTTCCCCGGAAAGAGAATTTGAATATTGGTAGAAATTTCACCACTTTTGAACTTAAAGTCAGAGAGTTACACAGGTTTTAATTTTGGATGACGTGTCGCACACTCTTTATAAAACGGACTACAACTCTCTCATCCCAACAAAATTTGAAATGTGATTTCTTTCCCAAGAAAAAGAATCTTAGGACCTCCGATTGGTAGAAATTTCACCACTTTTTGAGTTCAAATGAGAGAGTTAGGGAAGTTTTAATTTTGGGTGACGTTTCACACACTCTTTTTAAAATGGACCAAAACTCTCTCATCCCACCGAATTTTTAAATGAGATTTTTTTACTCAAAAGAGAATTTGAAGGCATCTAATTGATAGAAATTTCTCCACTTTTCGACTTAAAATGAGTGAGTTATGGACGTTTTAATTTTGGATGACGTTTCACACACTCATTATAAAATGGTCCAAAACTCTCTCGCCCTACCGAATTTTTAAATGAGATTTTTTTAGGTGAAAGAGAATTTGAAGTCCACTAATTTGTTAGAAATTTCACCACATTTGGACTTTAAAAGAGAGACTTATGGTGGTTTTAATTTTGGGTGACGTTTCGCAGACTCTTTTTAAGACGGACAACAACTCTCTCACCCCAACGATTTTTAAAACAAGATTTTTTTCCCCGGAAAGAGAATTTGAAGATTGGTAGAAATTTCACCACTTTTGAACTTAAAGTCAGAGAGTTACACAGGTTTTAATTTTGGATGACGTGTCGCACACTCTTTATAAAACAGACTACAACTCTCGCATCCCAACAAAATTTGAAATGAGATTTCTTTCCCAAGAAAAAGAATCTTAGGACCTCCGATTGGTAGAAATTTCACCACTTTTTGACTCCAAATGAGAGAGTTACGGAAGTTTTAATTTTGGGTGACGTTTCACACACTCTTTTTAAAATGGACCAA
This sequence comes from Tasmannia lanceolata, assembly GCF_043159265.1. Lineage (NCBI taxonomy): Eukaryota > Viridiplantae > Streptophyta > Magnoliopsida > Canellales > Winteraceae > Tasmannia > Tasmannia lanceolata. Next base: position 2,038,678 of record NW_027518713.1, on the reverse strand, counting down.
AACACTCTCATCCCACCGAATTTTTAAATGAGATTTTTTTACTTGAAAGAGAATTTGAAGACATCTAATTGATAGAAATTTCTCCACTTTTCGACTTAAAATGAGTGAGTTATGGACGTTTTAATTTTGGGTGACGTTTCACACACTCATTATAAAATGGTCCAAAACTCTCTCGCCCTACCGAATTTTTAAATGGGATTTTTTTCGTTGAAAGAGAATTTGAAGTCCACTAATTTGTTAGAAATTTCACCACATTTGGACTTGAAAAGAGAGACTTATGGTGGTTTTAATTTTGGGTGACGTTTCGCACACTCTTTTTAAGACGGACAACAACTCTCTCACCCCAACGATTTTTAAAACAAGATTTTTTTCCCCGGAGAGAGAATTTGAAGATTGGTAGAAATTTCACCACTTTTGAACTTAAAGTCAGAGAGTTACACAGGTTTTAATTTTGGATGACGTGTCGCACACTCTTTATAAAACGGACTACAACTCTCGCATCCCAACAAAATTTGAAATGAGATTTCTTTCCCAAGAAAAAGAATCTTAGGACCTCCGATTGGTAGAAATTTCACCACTTTTTGACTTCAAATGAGAGAGTTAGGGAAGTTTTAATTTTGGGTGACGTTTCACACACTCTTTTTAAAATGGACCAAAACTCTCTCATCCCACCGAATTTTTAAATGAGATTTTTTTACTTGAAATAGAATTTGAAGGAATCTAATTGATAGAAATTTCTCCACTTTTCGACTTAAAATGAGTGAGTTATGGACGTTTTAATTTTGGGTGACGTTTCACACACTCATTATAAAATGGTCCAAAACTCTCTCGCCCTACCGAATTTTTAAATGGGATTTTTTTAGTTGAAAGAGAATTTGAAGTCCACTAATTTGTTAGAAATTCACCACATTTGGACTTGAAAAGAGAGACTTATGGTGGTTTAAATTTTGGGTGACGTTTCGCACACTCTTTTTAAGACGGACAACAACTCTCTCACCCCAACGATTTTTAAAACAAGATTTTTTTCCCCGGAAAGAGAATTTGAAGATTGGTAGAAATTTCACCACTTTTGAACTTAAAGTCAGAGAGTTACACAGGTTTTAATTTTGGATGACGTGTCGCACACTCTTTATAAAACGGACTACAACTCTCTCATCCCAACAAAATTTGAAATGTGATTTCTTTCCCAAGAAAAAGAATCTTAGGACCTCCGATTGGTAGAAATTTCACCACTTTTTGACATCAAATGAGAGAGTTACGGAAGTTTTAATTTTGGGTGACGTTTCACACACTCTTTTTAAAATGGACCAAAACTCTCTCATCCCACCGAATTTTTAAATGAGATTTTTTTACTTGAAAGAGAATTTGAAGACATCTAATTGATAGAAATTTCTCCACTTTTCGACTTAAAATGAGTGAGTTATGGACGTTTTAATTTTGGGTGACGTTTCACACACTCATTATAAAATGGTCCAAAACTCTCTCGCCCTACCGAATTTTTAAATGGGATTTTTTTAGGTGAAAGAGAATTTGAAGTCCACTAATTTGTTAGAAATTCACCACATTTGGACTTGAAAAGAGAGACTTATGGTGGTTTTAATTTTGGGTGACGTTTCGCACACTCTTTTTAAGACGGACAACAACTCTCTCACCCCAACGATTTTTAAAACAAGATTTTTTTCCCCGGAAAGAGAATTTGAAGATTGGTAGAAATTTCACCACTTTTGAACTTAAAGTCAGAGAGTTACACAGGTTTTAATTTTGGATGACGTGTCGCACACTCTTTATAAAACGGACTACAACTCTCTCATCCCAACAAAATTTGAAATGAGATTTCTTTCCCAAGAAAAAGAATCTTAGGACCTCCGATTGGTAGAAATTTCACCACTTTTTGACTCCAAATGAGAGAGTTACGGAAGTTTTAATTTTGGGTGACGTTTCACACACTCTTTTTAAAATGGACCAAAACTCTCTCATCCCACCGAATTTTTAAATGAGATTTTTTTACTTGAAAGAGAATTTGAAGACATCTAATTGATAGAAATTTCTCCACTTTTCGACTTAAAATGAGTGAGTTATGGACGTTTTAATTTTGGGTGACGTTTCACACACTCATTATAAAATGGTCCAAAACTCTCTCGCCCTACCGAATTTTTAAATGGGATTTTTTTCGTTGAAAGAGAATTTGAAGTCCACTAATTTGTTAGAAATTTCACCACATTTGGACTTGAAAAGAGAGACTTATGGTGGTTTTAATTTTGGGTGACGTTTCGCACACTCTTTTTAAGACGGACAACAACTCTCTCACCCCAACGATTTTTAAAACAAGATTTTTTTCCCCGGAAAGAGAATTTGAAGATTGGTAGAAATTTCACCACTTTTGAACTTAAAGTCAGAGAGTTACACAGGTTTTAATTTTGGATGACGTGTCGCACACTCTTTATAAAACGGACTACAACTCTCGCATCCCAACAAAATTTGAAATGAGATTTCTTTCCCAAGAAAAAGAATCTTAGGACCTCCGATTGGTAGAAATTTCACCACTTTTTGACTTCAAATGAGAGAGTTAGGGAAGTTTTAATTTTGGGTGACGTTTCACACACTCTTTTTAAAATGGACCAAAACTCTCTCATCCCACCGAATTTTTAAATGAGATTTTTTTACTTGAAAGAGAATTTGAAGGAATCTAATTGATAGAAATTTCTCCACTTTTCGACTTAAAATGAGTGAGTTATGGACGTTTTAATTTTGGGTGACGTTTCACACACTCATTATAAAATGGTCCAAAACTCTCTCGCCCTACCGAATTTTTAAATGGGATTTTTTTAGTTGAAAGAGAATTTGAAGTCCACTAATTTGTTAGAAATTCACCACATTTGGACTTGAAAAGAGAGACTTATGGTGGTTTAAATTTTGGGTGACGTTTCGCACACTCTTTTTAAGACGGACAACAACTCTCTCACCCCAACGATTTTTAAAACAAGATTTTTTTCCCCGGAAAGAGAATTTGAAGATTGGTAGAAATTTCACCACTTTTGAACTTAAAGTCAGAGAGTTACACAGGTTTTAATTTTGGATGACGTGTCGCACACTCTTTATAAAACGGACTACAACTCTCTCATCCCAACAAAATATGAAATGAGATTTCTTTCCCAAGAAAAAGAATCTTAGGACCTCCGATTGGTAGAAATTTCACCACTTTTTGACTTCAAATGAGAGAGTTAGGGAAGTTTTAATTTTGGGTGACGTTTCACACACTCTTTTTAAAATGGACCAAAACTCTCTCATCCCACCGAATTTTTAAATGAGATTTTTTTACTCAAAAGAGAATTTGAAGGCATCTAATTGATAGAAATTTCTCCACTTTTCGACTTAAAATGAGTGAGTTATGGACGTTTTAATTTTGGATGACGTTTCACACACTCATTATAAAATGGTCCAAAACTCTCCCGCCCTACCGAATTTTTAAATGGGATTTTTTTCGTTGAAAGAGAATTTGAAGTCCACTAATTTGTTAGAAATTTCACCACATTTGGACTTGAAAAGAGAGACTTATGGTGGTTTTAATTTTGGGTGACGTTTCGCAGACTCTTTTTAAGACGGACAACAACTCTCTCACCCCAACGATTTTTAAAACAAGATTTTTTTCCCCGGAAAGAGAATTTGAAGATTGGTAGAAATTTCACCACTTTTGAACTTAAAGTCAGAGAGTTACACAGGTTTTAATTTTGGATGACGTGTCGCACACTCTTTATAAAACGGACCACAACTCTCGCATCCCAACAAAATTTGAAATGAGATTTCTTTCCCAAGAAAAAGAATCTTAGGACCTCCGATTGGTAGAAATTTCACCACTTTTTGACATCAAATGAGAGAGTTACGGAAGTTTTAATTTTGGGTGACGTTTCACACACTCTTTTTAAAATGGACCAAAACTCTCTCATCCCACCGAATTTTTAAATGAGATTTTTTTACTTGAAAGAGAATTTGAAGGAATCTAATTGATAGAAATTTCTCCACTTTTCGACTTAAAATGAGTGAGTTATGGACGTTTTAATTTTGGGTGACGTTTCACACACTCATTATAAAATGGTCCAAAACTCTCTCGCCCTACCGAATTTTTAAATGGGATTTTTTTAGTTGAAAGAGAATTTGAAGTCCACTAATTTGTTAGAAATTCACCACATTTGGACTTGAAAAGAGAGACTTATGGTGGTTTTAATTTTGGGTGACGTTTCGCACACTCTTTTTAAGACGGACAACAACTCTCTCACCCCAACGATTTTTAAAACAAGATTTTTTTCCCTGGAAAGAGAATTTGAATATTGGTAGAAATTTCACCACTTTTGAACTTAAAGTCAGAGAGTTACACAGGTTTTAATTTTGGATGACGTGTCGCACACTCTTTATAAAACGGACTACAACTCTCTCATCCCAACAAAATTTGAAATGTGATTTCTTTCCCAAGAAAAAGAATCTTAGGACCTCCGATTGGTAGAAATTTCACCACTTTTTGACATCAAATGAGAGAGTTACGGAAGTTTTAATTTTGGGTGACGTTTCACACACTCTTTTTAAAATGGACCAAAACTCTCTCATCCCACCGAATTTTTAAATGAGATTTTTTTACTTGAAAGAGAATTTGAAGGCATCTAATTGATAGAAATTTCTCCACTTTTCGACTTAAAATGAGTGAGTTATGGACGTTTTAATTTTGGGTGACGTTTCACACACTCATTATAAAATGGTCCAAAACTCTCTCGCCCTACCGAATTTTTAAATGGGATTTTTTTAGTTGAAAGAGAATTTGAAGTCCACTAATTTGTTAGAAATTCACCACATTTGGACTTGAAAAGAGAGACTTATGGTGGTTTTAATTTTGGGTGACGTTTCGCACACTCTTTTTAAGACGGACAACAACTCTCTCACCCCAACGATTTTTAAAACAAGATTTTTTTCCCCGGAAAGAGAATTTGAATATTGGTATAAATTTCACCACTTTTGAACTTAAAGTCAGAGAGTTACACAGGTTTTAATTTTGGATGACGTGTCGCACACTCTTTATAAAACGGACTACAACTCTCTCATCCCAACAAAATTTGAAATGTGATTTCTTTCCCAAGAAAAAGAATCTTAGGACCTCCGATTGGTAGAAATTTCACCACTTTTTGAGTTCAAATGAGAGAGTTACGGAAGTTTTAATTTTGGGTGACGTTTCACACACTCTTTTTAAAATGGACCAAAACTCTCTCATCCCACCGAATTTTTAAATGAGATTTTTTTACTTGAAAGAGAATTTGAAGGAATCTAATTGATAGAAATTTCTCCACTTTTCGACTTAAAATGAGTGAGTTATGGACGTTTTAATTTTGGATGACGTTTCACACACTCATTATAAAATGGTCCAAAACTCTCTCGCCCTACCGAATTTTTAAATGAGATTTTTTTAGGTGAAAGAGAATTTGAAGTCCACTAATTTGTTAGAAATTTCACCACATTTGGACTTTAAAAGAGAGACTTATGGTGGTTTTAATTTTGGGTGACGTTTCGCAGACTCTTTTTAAGACGGACAACAACTCTCTCACCCCAACGATTTTTAAAACAAGATTTTTTTCCCCGGAAAGAGAATTTGAAGATTGGTAGAAATTTCACCACTTTTGAACTTAAAGTCAGAGAGTTACACAGGTTTTAATTTTGGATGACGTGTCGCACACTCTTTATAAAACAGACTACAACTCTCGCATCCCAACAAAATTTGAAATGAGATTTCTTTCCCAAGAAAAAGAATCTTAGGACCTCCGATTGGTAGAAATTTCACCACTTTTTGACTCCAAATGAGAGAGTTACGGAAGTTTTAATTTTGGGTGACGTTTCACACACTCTTTTTAAAATGGACCAAAACACTCTCATCCCACCGAATTTTTAAATGAGATTTTTTTACTTGAAAGAGAATTTGAAGACATCTAATTGATAGAAATTTCTCCACTTTTCGACTTAAAATGAGTGAGTTATGGACGTTTTAATTTTGGGTGACGTTTCACACACTCATTATAAAATGGTCCAAAACTCTCTCGCCCTACCGAATTTTTAAATGGGATTTTTTTCGTTGAAAGAGAATTTGAAGTCCACTAATTTGTTAGAAATTTCACCACATTTGGACTTGAAAAGAGAGACTTATGGTGGTTTTAATTTTGGGTGACGTTTCGCACACTCTTTTTAAGACGGACAACAACTCTCTCACCCCAACGATTTTTAAAACAAGATTTTTTTCCCCGGAAAGAGAATTTGAAGATTGGTAGAAATTTCACCACTTTTGAACTTAAAGTCAGAGAGTTACACAGGTTTTAATTTTGGATGACGTGTCGCACACTCTTTATAAAACGGACTACAACTCTCGCATCCCAACAAAATTTGAAATGAGATTTCTTTCCCAAGAAAAAGAATCTTAGGACCTCCGATTGGTAGAAATTTCACCACTTTTTGACTTCAAATGAGAGAGTTAGGGAAGTTTTAATTTTGGGTGACGTTTCACACACTCTTTTTAAAATGGACCAAAACTCTCTCATCCCACCGAATTTTTAAATGAGATTTTTTTACTTGAAAGAGAATTTGAAGGAATCTAATTGATAGAAATTTCTCCACTTTTCGACTTAAAATGAGTGAGTTATGGACGTTTTAATTTTGGGTGACGTTTCACACACTCATTATAAAATGGTCCAAAACTCTCTCGCCCTACCGAATTTTTAAATGGGATTTTTTTAGTTGAAAGAGAATTTGAAGTCCACTAATTTGTTAGAAATTCACCACATTTGGACTTGAAAAGAGAGACTTATGGTGGTTTAAATTTTGGGTGACGTTTCGCACACTCTTTTTAAGACGGACAACAACTCTCTCACCCCAACGATTTTTAAAACAAGATTTTTTTCCCCGGAAAGAGAATTTGAAGATTGGTAGAAATTTCACCACTTTTGAACTTAAAGTCAGAGAGTTACACAGGTTTTAATTTTGGATGACGTGTCGCACACTCTTTATAAAACGGACTACAACTCTCTCATCCCAACAAAATTTGAAATGTGATTTCTTTCCCAAGAAAAAGAATCTTAGGACCTCCGATTGGTAGAAATTTCACCACTTTTTGACATCAAATGAGAGAGTTACGGAAGTTTTAATTTTGGGTGACGTTTCACACACTCTTTTTAAAATGGACCAAAACTCTCTCATCCCACCGAATTTTTAAATGAGATTTTTTTACTTGAAAGAGAATTTGAAGACATCTAATTGATAGAAATTTCTCCACTTTTCGACTTAAAATGAGTGAGTTATGGACGTTTTAATTTTGGGTGACGTTTCACACACTCATTATAAAATGGTCCAAAACTCTCTCGCCCTACCGAATTTTTAAATGGGATTTTTTTAGGTGAAAGAGAATTTGAAGTCCACTAATTTGTTAGAAATTCACCACATTTGGACTTGAAAAGAGAGACTTATGGTGGTTTTAATTTTGGGTGACGTTTCGCACACTCTTTTTAAGACGGACAACAACTCTCTCACCCCAACGATTTTTAAAACAAGATTTTTTTCCCCGGAAAGAGAATTTGAAGATTGGTAGAAATTTCACCACTTTTGAACTTAAAGTCAGAGAGTTACACAGGTTTTAATTTTGGATGACGTGTCGCACACTCTTTATAAAACGGACTACAACTCTCTCATCCCAACAAAATTTGAAATGAGATTTCTTTCCCAAGAAAAAGAATCTTAGGACCTCCGATTGGTAGAAATTTCACCACTTTTTGACTCCAAATGAGAGAGTTACGGAAGTTTTAATTTTGGGTGACGTTTCACACACTCTTTTTAAAATGGACCAAAACTCTCTCATCCCACCGAATTTTTAAATGAGATTTTTTTACTTGAAAGAGAATTTGAAGACATCTAATTGATAGAAATTTCTCCACTTTTCGACTTAAAATGAGTGAGTTATGGACGTTTTAATTTTGGGTGACGTTTCACACACTCATTATAAAATGGTCCAAAACTCTCTCGCCCTACCGAATTTTTAAATGGGATTTTTTTCGTTGAAAGAGAATTTGAAGTCCACTAATTTGTTAGAAATTTCACCACATTTGGACTTGAAAAGAGAGACTTATGGTGGTTTTAATTTTGGGTGACGTTTCGCACACTCTTTTTAAGACGGACAACAACTCTCTCACCCCAACGATTTTTAAAACAAGATTTTTTTCCCCGGAAAGAGAATTTGAAGATTGGTAGAAATTTCACCACTTTTGAAATTAAAGTCAGAGAGTTACACAGGTTTTAATTTTGGATGACGTGTCGCACACTCTTTATAAAACGGACTACAACTCTCGCATCCCAACAAAATTTGAAATGAGATTTCTTTCCCAAGAAAAAGAATCTTAGGACCTCCGATTGGTAGAAATTTCACCACTTTTTGACTTCAAATGAGAGAGTTAGGGAAGTTTTAATTTTGGGTGACGTTTCACACACTCTTTTTAAAATGGACCAAAACTCTCTCATCCCACCGAATTTTTAAATGAGATTTTTTTACTTGAAAGAGAATTTGAAGGAATCTAATTGATAGAAATTTCTCCACTTTTCGACTTAAAATGAGTGAGTTATGGACGTTTTAATTTTGGGTGACGTTTCACACACTCATTATAAAATGGTCCAAAACTCTCTCGCCCTACCGAATTTTTAAATGGGATTTTTTTAGTTGAAAGAGAATTTGAAGTCCACTAATTTGTTAGAAATTCACCACATTTGGACTTGAAAAGAGAGACTTATGGTGGTTTAAATTTTGGGTGACGTTTCGCACACTCTTTTTAAGACGGACAACAACTCTCTCACCCCAACGATTTTTAAAACAAGATTTTTTTCCCCGGAAAGAGAATTTGAAGATTGGTAGAAATTTCACCACTTTTGAACTTAAAGTCAGAGAGTTACACAGGTTTTAATTTTGGATGACGTGTCGCACACTCTTTATAAAACGGACTACAACTCTCTCATCCCAACAAAATATGAAATGAGATTTCTTTCCCAAGAAAAAGAATCTTAGGACCTCCGATTGGTAGAAATTTCACCACTTTTTGACTTCAAATGAGAGAGTTAGGGAAGTTTTAATTTTGGGTGACGTTTCACACACTCTTTTTAAAATGGACCAAAACTCTCTCATCCCACCGAATTTTTAAATGAGATTTTTTTACTCAAAAGAGAATTTGAAGGCATCTAATTGATAGAAATTTCTCCACTTTTCGACTTAAAATGAGTGAGTTATGGACGTTTTAATTTTGGATGACGTTTCACACACTCATTATAAAATGGTCCAAAACTCTCTCGCCCTACCGAATTTTTAAATGGGATTTTTTTCGTTGAAAGAGAATTTGAAGTCCACTAATTTGTTAGAAATTTCACCACATTTGGACTTGAAAAGAGAGACTTATGGTGGTTTTAATTTTGGGTGACGTTTCGCAGACTCTTTTTAAGACGGACAACAACTCTCTCACCCCAACGATTTTTAAAACAAGATTTTTTTCCCCGGAAAGAGAATTTGAAGATTGGTAGAAATTTCACCACTTTTGAACTTAAAGTCAGAGAGTTACACAGGTTTTAATTTTGGATGACGTGTCGCACACTCTTTATAAAACGGACTACAACTCTCTCATCCCAACAAAATTTGAAATGAGATTTCTTTCCCAAGAAAAAGAATCTTAGGACCTCCGATTGGTAGAAATTTCACCACTTTTTGACTCCAAATGAGAGAGTTACGGAAGTTTTAATTTTGGGTGACGTTTCACACACTCTTTTTAAAATGGACCAAAACTCTCTCATCCCACCGAATTTTTAAATGAGATTTTTTTACTTGAAAGAGAATTTGAAGACATCTAATTGATAGAAATTTCTCCACTTTTCGACTTAAAATGAGTGAGTTATGGACGTTTTAATTTTGGGTGACGTTTCACACACTCATTATAAAATGGTCCAAAACTCTCTCGCCCTACCGAATTTTTAAATGGGATTTTTTTCGTTGAAAGAGAATTTGAAGTCCACTAATTTGTTAGAAATTTCACCACATTTGGACTTGAAAAGAGAGACTTATGGTGGTTTTAATTTTGGGTGACGTTTCGCACACTCTTTTTAAGACGGACAACAACTCTCTCACCCCAACGATTTTTAAAACAAGATTTTTTTCCCCGGAAAGAGAATTTGAAGATTGGTAGAAATTTCACCACTTTTGAACTTAAAGTCAGAGAGTTACACAGGTTTTAATTTTGGATGACGTGTCGCACACTCTTTATAAAACGGACTACAACTCTCGCATCCCAACAAAATTTGAAATGAGATTTCTTTCCCAAGAAAAAGAATCTTAGGACCTCCGATTGGTAGAAATTTCACCACTTTTTGACTTCAAATGAGAGAGTTAGGGAAGTTTTAATTTTGGGTGACGTTTCACACACTCTTTTTAAAATGGACCAAAACTCTCTCATCCCACCGAATTTTTAAATGAGATTTTTTTACTTGAAAGAGAATTTGAAGGAATCTAATTGATAGAAATTTCTCCACTTTTCGACTTAAAATGAGTGAGTTATGGACGTTTTAATTTTGGGTGACGTTTCACACACTCATTATAAAATGGTCCAAAACTCTCTCGCCCTACCGAATTTTTAAATGGGATTTTTTTAGTTGAAAGAGAATTTGAAGTCCACTAATTTGTTAGAAATTCACCACATTTGGACTTGAAAAGAGAGACTTATGGTGGTTTAAATTTTGGGTGACGTTTCGCACACTCTTTTTAAGACGGACAACAACTCTCTCACCCCAACGATTTTTAAAACAAGATTTTTTTCCCCGGAAAGAGAATTTGAAGATTGGTAGAAATTTCACCACTTTTGAACTTAAAGTCAGAGAGTTACACAGGTTTTAATTTTGGATGACGTGTCGCACACTCTTTATAAAACGGACTACAACTCTCTCATCCCAACAAAATATGAAATGAGATTTCTTTCCCAAGAAAAAGAATCTTAGGACCTCCGATTGGTAGAAATTTCACCACTTTTTGACTTCAAATGAGAGAGTTAGGGAAGTTTTAATTTTGGGTGACGTTTCACACACTCTTTTTAAAATGGACCAAAACTCTCTCATCCCACCGAATTTTTAAATGAGATTTTTTTACTCAAAAGAGAATTTGAAGGCATCTAATTGATAGAAATTTCTCCACTTTTCGACTTAAAATGAGTGAGTTATGGACGTTTTAATTTTGGATGACGTTTCACACACTCATTATAAAATGGTCCAAAACTCTCTCGCCCTACCGAATTTTTAAATGGGATTTTTTTCGTTGAAAGAGAATTTGAAGTCCACTAATTTGTTAGAAATTTCACCACATTTGGACTTGAAAAGAGAGACTTATGGTGGTTTTAATTTTGGGTGACGTTTCGCAGACTCTTTTTAAGACGGACAACAACTCTCTCACCCCAACGATTTTTAAAACAAGATTTTTTTCCCCGGAAAGAGAATTTGAAGATTGGTAGAAATTTCACCACTTTTGAACTTAAAGTCAGAGAGTTACACAGGTTTTAATTTTGGATGACGTGTCGCACACTCTTTATAAAACGGACCACAACTCTCGCATCCCAACAAAATTTGAAATGAGATTTCTTTCCCAAGAAAAAGAATCTTAGGACCTCCGATTGGTAGAAATTTCACCACTTTTTGACATCAAATGAGAGAGTTACGGAAGTTTTAATTTTGGGTGACGTTTCACACACTCTTTTTAAAATGGACCAAAACTCTCTCATCCCACCGAATTTTTAAATGAGATTTTTTTACTTGAAAGAGAATTTGAAGACATCTAATTGATAGAAATTTCTCCACTTTTCGACTTAAAATGAGTGAGTTATGGACGTTTTAATTTTGGGTGACGTTTCACACACTCATTATAAAATGGTCCAAAACTCTCTCGCCCTACCGAATTTTTAAATGGGATTTTTTTCGTTGAAAGAGAATTTGAAGTCCACTAATTTGTTAGAAATTTCACCATATTTGGACTTGAAAAGAGAGACTTATGGTGGTTTTAATTTTGGGTGACGTTTCGCACACTCTTTTTAAGACGGACAACAACTCTCTCACCCCAACGATTTTTAAAACAAGATTTTTTTCCCCGGAAAGAGAATTTGAAGATTGGTAGAAATTTCACCACTTTTGAACTTAAAGTCAGAGAGTTACACAGGTTTTAATTTTGGATGACGTGTCGCACACTCTTTATAAAACGGACTACAACTCTCGCATCCCAACAAAATTTGAAATGAGATTTCTTTCCCAAGAAAAAGAATCTTAGGACCTCCGATTGGTAGAAATTTTACCACTTTTTGACTTCAAATGAGAGAGTTAGGGAAGTTTTAATTTTGGGTGACGTTTCACACACTCTTTTTAAAATGGACCAAAACTCTCTCATCCCACCGAATTTTTAAATGAGATTTTTTTACTTGAAAGAGAATTTGAAGGAATCTAATTGATAGAAATTTCTCCACTTTTCGACTTAAAATGAGTGAGTTATGGACGTTTTAATTTTGGGTGACGTTTCACACACTCATTATAAAATGGTCCAAAACTCTCTCGCCCTACCGAATTTTTAAATGGGATTTTTTTAGTTGAAAGAGAATTTGAAGTCCACTAATTTGTTAGAAATTCACCACATTTGGACTTGAAAAGAGAGACTTATGGTGGTTTAAATTTTGGGTGACGTTTCGCACACTCTTTTTAAGACGGACAACAACTCTCTCACCCCAACGATTTTTAAAACAAGATTTTTTTCCCCGGAAAGAGAATTTGAAGATTGGTAGAAATTTCACCACTTTTGAACTTAAAGTCAGAGAGTTACACAGGTTTTAATTTTGGATGACGTGTCGCACACTCTTTATAAAACGGACTACAACTCTCTCATCCCAACAAAATATGAAATGAGATTTCTTTCCCAAGAAAAAGAATCTTAGGACCTCCGATTGGTAGAAATTTCACCACTTTTTGACTTCAAATGAGAGAGTTAGGGAAGTTTTAATTTTGGGTGACGTTTCACACACTCTTTTTAAAATGGACCAAAACTCTCTCATCCCACCGAATTTTTAAATGAGATTTTTTTACTCAAAAGAGAATTTGAAGGCATCTAATTGATAGAAATTTCTCCACTTTTCGACTTAAAATGAGTGAGTTATGGACGTTTTAATTTTGGATGACGTTTCACACACTCATTATAAAATGGTCCAAAACTCTCTCGCCCTACCGAATTTTTAATTGGGATTTTTTTCGTTGAAAGAGAATTTGAAGTCCACTAATTTGTTAGAAATTTCACCACATTTGGACTTGAAAAGAGAGACTTATGGTGGTTTTAATTTTGGGTGACGTTTCGCAGACTCTTTTTAAGACGGACAACAACTCTCTCACCCCAACGATTTTTAAAACAAGATTTTTTTCCCCGGAAAGAGAATTTGAAGATTGGTAGAAATTTCACCACTTTTGAACTTAAAGTCAGAGAGTTACACAGGTTTTAATTTTGGATGACGTGTCGCACACTCTTTATAAAACGGACCACAACTCTCGCATCCCAACAAAATTTGAAATGAGATTTCTTTCCCAAGAAAAAGAATCTTAGGACCTCCGATTGGTAGAAATTTCACCACTTTTTGACATCAAATGAGAGAGTTACGGAAGTTTTAATTTTGGGTGACGTTTCACACACTCTTTTTAAAATGGACCAAAACTCTCTCATCCCACCGAATTTTTAAATGAGATTTTTTTACTTGAAAGAGAATTTGAAGACATCTAATTGATAGAAATTTCTCCACTTTTCGACTTAAAATGAGTGAGTTATGGACGTTTTAATTTTGGGTGACGTTTCACACACTCATTATAAAATGGTCCAAAACTCTCTCGCCCTACCGAATTTTTAAATGGGATTTTTTTCGTTTAAAGAGAATTTGAAGTCCACTAATTTGTTAGAAATTTCACCATATTTGGACTTGAAAAGAGAGACTTATGGTGGTTTTAATTTTGGGTGACGTTTCGCAGACTCTTTTTAAGACGGACAACAACTCTCTCACCCCAACGATTTTTAAAACAAGATTTTTTTCCCCGGAAAGAGAATTTAAAGATTGGTAGAAATTTCACCACTTTTGAACTTAAAGTCAGAAAGTTACACAGGTTTTAATTTTGGATGACGTGTCGCACACTCTTTATAAAACGGACTACAACTCTCGCATCCCAACAAAATTTGAAATGAGATTTCTTTCCCAAGAAAAAGAATCTTAGGACCTCCGATTGGTAGAAATTTCACCACTTTTTGACTTCAAATGATAGAGTTAGGGAAGTTTTAATTTTGGGTGACGTTTCACACACTCTTTTTAAAATGGACCAAAACTCTCTCATCCCACCGAATTTTTAAATGAGATTTTTTTACTTTAAAGAGAATTTGAAGGAATCTAATTGATAGAAATTTCTCCACTTTTCGACTTAAAATGAGTGAGTTATGGACGTTTTAATTTTGGGTGACGTTTCACACACTCATTATAAAATGGTCCAAAACTCTCTCGCCCTACCGAATTTTTAAATGGGATTTTTTTAGTTGAAAGAGAATTTGAAGTCCACTAATTTGTTAGAAATTCACCACATTTGGACTTGAAAAGAGAGACTTATGGTGGTTTTAATTTTGGGTGACGTTTCGCACACTCTTTTTAAGACGGACAACAACTCTCTCACCCCAACGATTTTTAAAACAAGATTTTTTTCCCCGGAAAGAGAATTTGAAGATTGGTAGAAATTTCACCACTTTTGAACTTAAAGTCAGAGAGTTACACAGGTTTTAATTTTGGATGACGTGTCGCACACTCTTTATAAAACGGACTACAACTCTCTCATCCCAACAAAATTTGAAATGAGATTTCTTTCCCAAGAAAAAGAATCTTAGGACCTCCGATTGGTAGAAATTTCACCACTTTTTGACTCCAAATGAGAGAGTTACGGAAGTTTTAATTTTGGGTGACGTTTCACACACTCTTTTTAAAATGGACCAAAACTCTCTCATCCCACCGAATTTTTAAATGAGATTTTTTTACTTGAAAGAGAATTTGAAGACATCTAATTGATAGAAATTTCTCCACTTTTCGACTTAAAATGAGTGAGTTATGGACGTTTTAATTTTGGGTGACGTTTCACACACTCATTATAAAATGGTCCAAAACTCTCTCGCCCTACTGAATTTTTAAATGGGATTTTTTTCGTTGAAAGAGAATTTGAAGTCCACTAATTTGTTAGAAATTTCACCACATTTGGACTTGAAAAGAGAGACTTATGGTGGTTTTAATTTTGGGTGACGTTTCGCACACTCTTTTTAAGACGGACAACAACTCTCTCACCCCAACGATTTTTAAAACAAGATTTTTTTCCCCGGAAAGAGAATTTGAAGATTGGTAGAAATTTCACCACTTTTGAACTTAAAGTCAGAGAGTTACACAGGTTTTAATTTTGGATGACGTGTCGCACACTCTTTATAAAACGGACTACAACTCTCGCATCCCAACAAAATTTGAAATGAGATTTCTTTCCCAAGAAAAAGAATCTTAGGACCTCCGATTGGTAGAAATTTCACCACTTTTTGACTTCAAATGAGAGAGTTAGGGAAGTTTTAATTTTGGGTGACGTTTCACACACTCTTTTTAAAATGGACCAAAACTCTCTCATCCCACCGAATTTTTAAATGAGATTTTTTTACTTGAAAGAGAATTTGAAGGAATCTAATTGATAGAAATTTCTCCACTTTTCGACTTAAAATGAGTGAGTTATGGACGTTTTAATTTTGGGTGACGTTTCACACACTCATTATAAAATGGTCCAAAACTCTCTCGCCCTACCGAATTTTTAAATGGGATTTTTTTAGTTGAAAGAGAATTTGAAGTCCACTAATTTGTTAGAAATTCACCACATTTGGACTTGAAAAGAGAGACTTATGGTGGTTTAAATTTTGGGTGACGTTTCGCACACTCTTTTTAAGACGGACAACAACTCTCTCACCCCAACGATTTTTAAAACAAGATTTTTTTCCCCGGAAAGAGAATTTGAAGATTGGTAGAAATTTCACCACTTTTGAACTTAAAGTCAGAGAGTTACACAGGTTTTAATTTTGGATGACGTGTCGCACACTCTTTATAAAACGGACTACAACTCTCGCATCCCAACAAAATTTGAAATGAGATTTCTTTCCCAAGAAAAAGAATCTTAGGACCTCCGATTGGTAGAAATTTCACCACTTTTTGACTTCAAATGAGAGAGTTAGGGAAGTTTTAATTTTGGGAGACGTTTCACACACTCTTTTTAAAATGGACCAAAACTCTCTCATCCCACCGAATTTTTAAATGAGATTTTTTTACTTGAAAGAGAATTTGAAGGAATCTAATTGATAGAAATTTCTCCACTTTTCGACTTAAAATGAGTGAGTTATGGACGTTTTAATTTTGGGTGACGTTTCACACACTCATTATAAAATGGTCCAAAACTCTCTCGCCCTACCGAATTTTTAAATGGGATTTTTTTAGTTGAAAGAGAATTTGAAGGAATCTAATTGATAGAAATTTCTCCACTTTTCGACTTAAAATGAGTGAGTTATGGACGTTTTAATTTTGGGTGACGTTTCACACACTCATTATAAAATGGTCCAAAACTCTCTCGCCCTACCGAATTTTTAAATGGGATTTTTTTAGTTGAAAGAGAATTTGAAGTCCACTAATTTGTTAGAAATTCACCACATTTGGACTTGAAAAGAGAGACTTATGGTGGTTTAAATTTTGGGTGACGTTTCGCACACTCTTTTTAAGACGGACAACAACTCTCTCACCCCAACGATTTTTAAAACAAGATTTTTTTCCCCGGAAAGAGAATTTGAAGATTGGTAGAAATTTCACCACTTTTGAACTTAAAGTCAGAGAGTTACACAGGTTTTAATTTTGGATGACGTGTCGCACACTCTTTATAAAACGGACTACAACTCTCGCATCCCAACAAAATTTGAAATGAGATTTCTTTCCCAAGAAAAAGAATCTTAGGACCTCCGATTGGTAGAAATTTCACCACTTTTTGACTTCAAATGAGAGAGTTAGGGAAGTTTTAATTTTGGGAGACGTTTCACACACTCTTTTTAAAATGGACCAAAACTCTCTCATCCCACCGAATTTTTAAATGAGATTTTTTTACTTGAAAGAGAATTTGAAGGAATCTAATTGATAGAAATTTCTCCACTTTTCGACTTAAAATGAGTGAGTTATGGACGTTTTAATTTTGGGTGACGTTTCACACACTCATTATAAAATGGTCCAAAACTCTCTCGCCCTACCGAATTTTTAAATGGGATTTTTTTAGTTGAAAGAGAATTTGAAGTCCACTAATTTGTTAGAAATTCACCACATTTGGACTTGAAAAGAGAGACTTATGGTGGTTTAAATTTTGGGTGACGTTTCGCACACTCTTTTTAAGACGGACAACAACTCTCTCACCCCAACGATTTTTAAAACAAGATTTTTTTCCCCGGAAAGAGAATTTGAAGATTGGTAGAAATTTCACCACTTTTGAACTTAAAGTCAGAGAGTTACACAGGTTTTAATTTTGGATGACGTGTCGCACACTCTTTATAAAACGGACTACAACTCTCTCATCCCAACAAAATATGAAATGAGATTTCTTTCCCAAGAAAAAGAATCTTAGGACCTCCGATTGGTAGAAATTTCACCACTTTTTGACTTCAAATGAGAGAGTTAGGGAAGTTTTAATTTTGGGTGACGTTTCACACACTCTTTTTAAAATGGACCAAAACTCTCTCATCCCACCGAATTTTTAAATGAGATTTTTTTACTTGAAAGAGAATTTGAAGGAATCTAATTGATAGAAATTTCTCCACTTTTCGACTTAAAATGAGTGAGTTATGGACGTTTTAATTTTGGGTGACGTTTCACACACTCATTATAAAATGGTCCAAAACTCTCTCGCCCTACCGAATTTTTAAATGGGATTTTTTTAGTTGAAAGAGAATTTGAAGTCCACTAATTTGTTAGAAATTCACCACATTTGGACTTGAAAAGAGAGACTTATGGTGGTTTAAATTTTGGGTGACGTTTCGCACACTCTTTTTAAGACGGACAACAACTCTCTCACCCCAACGATTTTTAAAACAAGATTTTTTTCCCCGGAAAGAGAATTTGAAGATTGGTAGAAATTTCACCACTTTTGAACTTAAAGTCAGAGAGTTACACAGGTTTTAATTTTGGATGACGTGTCGCACACTCTTTATAAAACGGACTACAACTCTCTCATCCCAACAAAATTTGAAATGTGATTTCTTTCCCAAGAAAAAGAATCTTAGGACCTCCGATTGGTAGAAATTTCACCACTTTTTGACATCAAATGAGAGAGTTACGGAAGTTTTAATTTTGGGTGACGTTTCACACACTCTTTTTAAAATGGACCAAAACTCTCTCATCCCACCGAATTTTTAAATGAGATTTTTTTACTTGAAAGAGAATTTGAAGACATCTAATTGATAGAAATTTCTCCACTTTTCGACTTAAAATGAGTGAGTTATGGACGTTTTAATTTTGGGTGACGTTTCACACACTCATTATAAAATGGTCCAAAACTCTCTCGCCCTACCGAATTTTTAAATGGGATTTTTTTAGGTGAAAGAGAATTTGAAGTCCACTAATTTGTTAGAAATTCACCACATTTGGACTTGAAAAGAGAGACTTATGGTGGTTTAAATTTTGGGTGACGTTTCGCACACTCTTTTTAAGACGGACAACAACTCTCTCACCCCAACGATTTTTAAAACAAGATTTTTTTCCCCGGAAAGAGAATTTGAAGATTGGTAGAAATTTCACCACTTTTGAACTTAAAGTCAGAGAGTTACACAGGTTTTAATTTTGGATGACGTGTCGCACACTCTTTATAAAACGGACTACAACTCTCGCATCCCAACAAAATTTGAAATGAGATTTCTTTCCCAAGAAAAAGAATCTTAGGACCTCCGATTGGTAGAAATTTCACCACTTTTTGACTTCAAATGAGAGAGTTAGGGAAGTTTTAATTTTGGGTGACGTTTCACACACTCTTTTTAAAATGGACCAAAACTCTCTCATCCCACCGAATTTTTAAATGAGATTTTTTTACTTGAAAGAGAATTTGAAGGAATCTAATTGATAGAAATTTCTCCACTTTTCGACTTAAAATGAGTGAGTTATGGACGTTTTAATTTTGGGTGACGTTTCACACACTCATTATAAAATGGTCCAAAACTCTCTCGCCCTACCGAATTTTTAAATGGGATTTTTTTAGTTGAAAGAGAATTTGAAGTCCACTAATTTGTTAGAAATTCACCACATTTGGACTTGAAAAGAGAGACTTATGGTGGTTTAAATTTTGGGTGACGTTTCGCACACTCTTTTTAAGACGGACAACAACTCTCTCACCCCAACGATTTTTAAAACAAGATTTTTTTCCCCGGAAAGAGAATTTGAAGATTGGTAGAAATTTCACCACTTTTGAACTTAAAGTCAGAGAGTTACACAGGTTTTAATTTTGGATGACGTGTCGCACACTCTTTATAAAACGGACTACAACTCTCTCATCCCAACAAAATATGAAATGAGATTTCTTTCCCAAGAAAAAGAATCTTAGGACCTCCGATTGGTAGAAATTTCACCACTTTTTGACTTCAAATGAGAGAGTTAGGGAAGTTTTAATTTTGGGTGACGTTTCACACACTCTTTTTAAAATGGACCAAAACTCTCTCATCCCACCGAATTTTTAAATGAGATTTTTTTACTTGAAAGAGAATTTGAAGGAATCTAATTGATAGAAATTTCTCCACTTTTCGACTTAAAATGAGTGAGTTATGGACGTTTTAATTTTGGGTGACGTTTCACACACTCATTATAAAATGGTCCAAAACTCTCTCGCCCTACCGAATTTTTAAATGGGATTTTTTTAGTTGAAAGAGAATTTGAAGTCCACTAATTTGTTAGAAATTCACCACATTTGGACTTGAAAAGAGAGACTTATGGTGGTTTAAATTTTGGGTGACGTTTCGCACACTCTTTTTAAGACGGACAACAACTCTCTCACCCCAACGATTTTTAAAACAAGATTTTTTTCCCCGGAAAGAGAATTTGAAGATTGGTAGAAATTTCACCACTTTTGAACTTAAAGTCAGAGAGTTACACAGGTTTTAATTTTGGATGACGTGTCGCACACTCTTTATAAAACGGACTACAACTCTCTCATCCCAACAAAATTTGAAATGTGATTTCTTTCCCAAGAAAAAGAATCTTAGGACCTCCGATTGGTAGAAATTTCACCACTTTTTGACATCAAATGAGAGAGTTAGGGAAGTTTTAATTTTGGGTGACGTTTCACACACTCTTTTTAAAATGGACCAAAACTCTCTCATCCCACCGAATTTTTAAATGAGATTTTTTTACTTGAAAGAGAATTTGAAGGAATCTAATTGATAGAAATTTCTCCACTTTTCGACTTAAAATGAGTGAGTTATGGACGTTTTAATTTTGGGTGACGTTTCACACACTCATTATAAAATGGTCCAAAACTCTCTCGCCCTACCGAATTTTTAAATGGGATTTTTTTAGTTGAAAGAGAATTTGAAGTCCACTAATTTGTTAGAAATTCACCACATTTGGACTTGAAAAGAGAGACTTATGGTGGTTTAAATTTTGGGTGACGTTTCGCACACTCTTTTTAAGACGGACAACAACTCTCTCACCCCAACGATTTTTAAAACAAGATTTTTTTCCCCGGAAAGAGAATTTGAAGATTGGTAGAAATTTCACCACTTTTGAACTTAAAGTCAGAGAGTTACACAGGTTTTAATTTTGGATGACGTGTCGCACACTCTTTATAAAACGGACTACAACTCTCTCATCCCAACAAAATTTGAAATGTGATTTCTTTCCCAAGAAAAAGAATCTTAGGACCTCCGATTGGTAGAAATTTCACCACTTTTTGACATCAAATGAGAGAGTTACGGAAGTTTTAATTTTGGGTGACGTTTCACACACTCTTTTTAAAATGGACCAAAACTCTCTCATCCCACCGAATTTTTAAATGAGATTTTTTTACTTGAAAGAGAATTTGAAGACATCTAATTGATAGAAATTTCTCCACTTTTCGACTTAAAATGAGTGAGTTATGGACGTTTTAATTTTGGGTGACGTTTCACACACTCATTATAAAATGGTCCAAAACTCTCTCGCCCTACCGAATTTTTAAATGGGATTTTTTTAGGTGAAAGAGAATTTGAAGTCCACTAATTTGTTAGAAATTCACCACATTTGGACTTGAAAAGAGAGACTTATGGTGGTTTTAATTTTGGGTGACGTTTCGCACACTCTTTTTAAGACGGACAACAACTCTCTCACCCCAACGATTTTTAAAACAAGATTTTTTTCCCCGGAAAGAGAATTTGAAGATTGGTAGAAATTTCACCACTTTTGAACTTAAAGTCAGAGAGTTACACAGGTTTTAATTTTGGATGACGTGTCGCACACTCTTTATAAAACGGACTACAACTCTCTCATCCCAACAAAATTTGAAATGAGATTTCTTTCCCAAGAAAAAGAATCTTAGGACCTCCGATTGGTAGAAATTTCACCACTTTTTGACTCCAAATGAGAGAGTTACGGAAGTTTTAATTTTGGGTGACGTTTCACACACTCTTTTTAAAATGGACCAAAACTCTCTCATCCCACCGAATTTTTAAATGAGATTTTTTTACTTGAAAGAGAATTTGAAGACATCTAATTGATAGAAATTTCTCCACTTTTCGACTTAAAATGAGTGAGTTATGGACGTTTTAATTTTGGGTGACGTTTCACACACTCATTATAAAATGGTCCAAAACTCTCTCGCCCTACCGAATTTTTAAATGGGATTTTTTTCGTTGAAAGAGAATTTGAAGTCCACTAATTTGTTAGAAATTTCACCACATTTGGACTTGAAAAGAGAGACTTATGGTGGTTTTAATTTTGGGTGACGTTTCGCACACTCTTTTTAAGACGGACAACAACTCTCTCACCCCAACGATTTTTAAAACAAGATTTTTTTCCCCGGAAAGAGAATTTGAAGATTGGTAGAAATTTCACCACTTTTGAACTTAAAGTCAGAGAGTTACACAGGTTTTAATTTTGGATGACGTGTCGCACACTCTTTATAAAACGGACTACAACTCTCGCATCCCAACAAAATTTGAAATGAGATTTCTTTCCCAAGAAAAAGAATCTTAGGACCTCCGATTGGTAGAAATTTCACCACTTTTTGACTTCAAATGAGAGAGTTAGGGAAGTTTTAATTTTGGGTGACGTTTCACACACTCTTTTTAAAATGGACCAAAACTCTCTCATCCCACCGAATTTTTAAATGAGATTTTTTTACTTGAAAGAGAATTTGAAGGAATCTAATTGATAGAAATTTCTCCACTTTTCGACTTAAAATGAGTGAGTTATGGACGTTTTAATTTTGGGTGACGTTTCACACACTCATTATAAAATGGTCCAAAACTCTCTCGCCCTACCGAATTTTTAAATGGGATTTTTTTAGTTGAAAGAGAATTTGAAGTCCACTAATTTGTTAGAAATTCACCACATTTGGACTTGAAAAGAGAGACTTATGGTGGTTTAAATTTTGGGTGACGTTTCGCACACTCTTTTTAAGACGGACAACAACTCTCTCACCCCAACGATTTTTAAAACAAGATTTTTTTCCCCGGAAAGAGAATTTGAAGATTGGTAGAAATTTCACCACTTTTGAACTTAAAGTCAGAGAGTTACACAGGTTTTAATTTTGGATGACGTGTCGCACACTCTTTATAAAACGGACTACAACTCTCTCATCCCAACAAAATATGAAATGAGATTTCTTTCCCAAGAAAAAGAATCTTAGGACCTCCGATTGGTAGAAATTTCACCACTTTTTGACTTCAAATGAGAGAGTTAGGGAAGTTTTAATTTTGGGTGACGTTTCACACACTCTTTTTAAAATGGACCAAAACTCTCTCATCCCACCGAATTTTTAAATGAGATTTTTTTACTCAAAAGAGAATTTGAAGGCATCTAATTGATAGAAATTTCTCCACTTTTCGACTTAAAATGAGTGAGTTATGGACGTTTTAATTTTGGATGACGTTTCACACACTCATTATAAAATGGTCCAAAACTCTCCCGCCCTACCGAATTTTTAAATGGGATTTTTTTCGTTGAAAGAGAATTTGAAGTCCACTAATTTGTTAGAAATTTCACCACATTTGGACTTGAAAAGAGAGACTTATGGTGGTTTTAATTTTGGGTGACGTTTCGCAGACTCTTTTTAAGACGGACAACAACTCTCTCACCCCAACGATTTTTAAAACAAGATTTTTTTCCCCGGAAAGAGAATTTGAAGATTGGTAGAAATTTCACCACTTTTGAACTTAAAGTCAGAGAGTTACACAGGTTTTAATTTTGGATGACGTGTCGCACACTCTTTATAAAACGGACCACAACTCTCGCATCCCAACAAAATTTGAAATGAGATTTCTTTCCCAAGAAAAAGAATCTTAGGACCTCCGATTGGTAGAAATTTCACCACTTTTTGACATCAAATGAGAGAGTTACGGAAGTTTTAATTTTGGGTGACGTTTCACACACTCTTTTTAAAATGGACCAAAACTCTCTCATCCCACCGAATTTTTAAATGAGATTTTTTTACTTGAAAGAGAATTTGAAGGAATCTAATTGATAGAAATTTCTCCACTTTTCGACTTAAAATGAGTGAGTTATGGACGTTTTAATTTTGGGTGACGTTTCACACACTCATTATAAAATGGTCCAAAACTCTCTCGCCCTACCGAATTTTTAAATGGGATTTTTTTAGTTGAAAGAGAATTTGAAGTCCACTAATTTGTTAGAAATTCACCACATTTGGACTTGAAAAGAGAGACTTATGGTGGTTTTAATTTTGGGTGACGTTTCGCACACTCTTTTTAAGACGGACAACAACTCTCTCACCCCAACGATTTTTAAAACAAGATTTTTTTCCCTGGAAAGAGAATTTGAATATTGGTAGAAATTTCACCACTTTTGAACTTAAAGTCAGAGAGTTACACAGGTTTTAATTTTGGATGACGTGTCGCACACTCTTTATAAAACGGACTACAACTCTCTCATCCCAACAAAATTTGAAATGTGATTTCTTTCCCAAGAAAAAGAATCTTAGGACCTCCGATTGGTAGAAATTTCACCACTTTTTGACATCAAATGAGAGAGTTACGGAAGTTTTAATTTTGGGTGACGTTTCACACACTCTTTTTAAAATGGACCAAAACTCTCTCATCCCACCGAATTTTTAAATGAGATTTTTTTACTTGAAAGAGAATTTGAAGGCATCTAATTGATAGAAATTTCTCCACTTTTCGACTTAAAATGAGTGAGTTATGGACGTTTTAATTTTGGGTGACGTTTCACACACTCATTATAAAATGGTCCAAAACTCTCTCGCCCTACCGAATTTTTAAATGGGATTTTTTTAGTTGAAAGAGAATTTGAAGTCCACTAATTTGTTAGAAATTCACCACATTTGGACTTGAAAAGAGAGACTTATGGTGGTTTTAATTTTGGGTGACGTTTCGCACACTCTTTTTAAGACGGACAACAACTCTCTCACCCCAACGATTTTTAAAACAAGATTTTTTTCCCCGGAAAGAGAATTTGAATATTGGTAGAAATTTCACCACTTTTGAACTTAAAGTCAGAGAGTTACACAGGTTTTAATTTTGGATGACGTGTCGCACACTCTTTATAAAACGGACTACAACTCTCTCATCCCAACAAAATTTGAAATGTGATTTCTTTCCCAAGAAAAAGAATCTTAGGACCTCCGATTGGTAGAAATTTCACCACTTTTTGAGTTCAAATGAGAGAGTTACGGAAGTTTTAATTTTGGGTGACGTTTCACACACTCTTTTTAAAATGGACCAAAACTCTCTCATCCCACCGAATTTTTAAATGAGATTTTTTTACTTGAAAGAGAATTTGAAGGAATCTAATTGATAGAAATTTCTCCACTTTTCGACTTAAAATGAGTGAGTTATGGACGTTTTAATTTTGGATGACGTTTCACACACTCATTATAAAATGGTCCAAAACTCTCTCGCCCTACCGAATTTTTAAATGAGATTTTTTTAGGTGAAAGAGAATTTGAAGTCCA
This sequence comes from Tasmannia lanceolata, assembly GCF_043159265.1. Taxonomy (NCBI): domain Eukaryota; kingdom Viridiplantae; phylum Streptophyta; class Magnoliopsida; order Canellales; family Winteraceae; genus Tasmannia; species Tasmannia lanceolata. The sequence goes on along the minus strand of NW_027518713.1, from coordinate 2,013,379 downwards.
CTAATTTGTTAGAAATTTCACCACATTTGGACTTTAAAAGAGAGACTTATGGTGGTTTTAATTTTGGGTGACGTTTCGCAGACTCTTTTTAAGACGGACAACAACTCTCTCACCCCAACGATTTTTAAAACAAGATTTTTTTCCCCGGAAAGAGAATTTGAAGATTGGTAGAAATTTCACCACTTTTGAACTTAAAGTCAGAGAGTTACACAGGTTTTAATTTTGGATGACGTGTCGCACACTCTTTATAAAACAGACTACAACTCTCGCATCCCAACAAAATTTGAAATGAGATTTCTTTCCCAAGAAAAAGAATCTTAGGACCTCCGATTGGTAGAAATTTCACCACTTTTTGACTCCAAATGAGAGAGTTACGGAAGTTTTAATTTTGGGTGACGTTTCACACACTCTTTTTAAAATGGACCAAAACACTCTCATCCCACCGAATTTTTAAATGAGATTTTTTTACTTGAAAGAGAATTTGAAGACATCTAATTGATAGAAATTTCTCCACTTTTCGACTTAAAATGAGTGAGTTATGGACGTTTTAATTTTGGGTGACGTTTCACACACTCATTATAAAATGGTCCAAAACTCTCTCGCCCTACCGAATTTTTAAATGGGATTTTTTTCGTTGAAAGAGAATTTGAAGTCCACTAATTTGTTAGAAATTTCACCACATTTGGACTTGAAAAGAGAGACTTATGGTGGTTTTAATTTTGGGTGACGTTTCGCACACTCTTTTTAAGACGGACAACAACTCTCTCACCCCAACGATTTTTAAAACAAGATTTTTTTCCCCGGAAAGAGAATTTGAAGATTGGTAGAAATTTCACCACTTTTGAACTTAAAGTCAGAGAGTTACACAGGTTTTAATTTTGGATGACGTGTCGCACACTCTTTATAAAACGGACTACAACTCTCGCATCCCAACAAAATTTGAAATGAGATTTCTTTCCCAAGAAAAAGAATCTTAGGACCTCCGATTGGTAGAAATTTCACCACTTTTTGACTTCAAATGAGAGAGTTAGGGAAGTTTTAATTTTGGGTGACGTTTCACACACTCTTTTTAAAATGGACCAAAACTCTCTCATCCCACCGAATTTTTAAATGAGATTTTTTTACTTGAAAGAGAATTTGAAGGAATCTAATTGATAGAAATTTCTCCACTTTTCGACTTAAAATGAGTGAGTTATGGACGTTTTAATTTTGGGTGACGTTTCACACACTCATTATAAAATGGTCCAAAACTCTCTCGCCCTACCGAATTTTTAAATGGGATTTTTTTAGTTGAAAGAGAATTTGAAGTCCACTAATTTGTTAGAAATTCACCACATTTGGACTTGAAAAGAGAGACTTATGGTGGTTTAAATTTTGGGTGACGTTTCGCACACTCTTTTTAAGACGGACAACAACTCTCTCACCCCAACGATTTTTAAAACAAGATTTTTTTCCCCGGAAAGAGAATTTGAAGATTGGTAGAAATTTCACCACTTTTGAACTTAAAGTCAGAGAGTTACACAGGTTTTAATTTTGGATGACGTGTCGCACACTCTTTATAAAACGGACTACAACTCTCTCATCCCAACAAAATTTGAAATGTGATTTCTTTCCCAAGAAAAAGAATCTTAGGACCTCCGATTGGTAGAAATTTCACCACTTTTTGACATCAAATGAGAGAGTTACGGAAGTTTTAATTTTGGGTGACGTTTCACACACTCTTTTTAAAATGGACCAAAACTCTCTCATCCCACCGAATTTTTAAATGAGATTTTTTTACTTGAAAGAGAATTTGAAGGAATCTAATTGATAGAAATTTCTCCACTTTTCGACTTAAAATGAGTGAGTTATGGACGTTTTAATTTTGGGTGACGTTTCACACACATTATAAAATGGTCCAAAACTCTCTCGCCCTACCGAATTTTTAAATGGGATTTTTTTAGTTGAAAGAGAATTTGAAGTCCACTAATTTGTTAGAAATTCACCACATTTGGACTTGAAAAGAGAGACTTATGGTGGTTTAAATTTTGGGTGACGTTTCGCACACTCTTTTTAAGACGGACAACAACTCTCTCACCCCAACGATTTTTAAAACAAGATTTTTTTCCCCGGAAAGAGAATTTGAAGATTGGTAGAAATTTCACCACTTTTGAACTTAAAGTCAGAGAGTTACACAGGTTTTAATTTTGGATGACGTGTCGCACACTCTTTATAAAACGGACTACAACTCTCTCATCCCAACAAAATATGAAATGAGATTTCTTTCCCAAGAAAAAGAATCTTAGGACCTCCGATTGGTAGAAATTTCACCACTTTTTGACTTCAAATGAGAGAGTTAGGGAAGTTTTAATTTTGGGTGACGTTTCACACACTCTTTTTAAAATGGACCAAAACTCTCTCATCCCACCGAATTTTTAAATGAGATTTTTTTACTCAAAAGAGAATTTGAAGGCATCTAATTGATAGAAATTTCTCCACTTTTCGACTTAAAATGAGTGAGTTATGGACGTTTTAATTTTGGATGACGTTTCACACACTCATTATAAAATGGTCCAAAACTCTCTCGCCCTACCGAATTTTTAATTGGGATTTTTTTCGTTGAAAGAGAATTTGAAGTCCACTAATTTGTTAGAAATTTCACCACATTTGGACTTGAAAAGAGAGACTTATGGTGGTTTTAATTTTGGGTGACGTTTCGCAGACTCTTTTTAAGACGGACAACAACTCTCTCACCCCAACGATTTTTAAAACAAGATTTTTTTCCCCGGAAAGAGAATTTGAAGATTGGTAGAAATTTCACCACTTTTGAACTTAAAGTCAGAGAGTTACACAGGTTTTAATTTTGGATGACGTGTCGCACACTCTTTATAAAACGGACCACAACTCTCGCATCCCAACAAAATTTGAAATGAGATTTCTTTCCCAAGAAAAAGAATCTTAGGACCTCCGATTGGTAGAAATTTCACCACTTTTTGACATCAAATGAGAGAGTTACGGAAGTTTTAATTTTGGGTGACGTTTCACACACTCTTTTTAAAATGGACCAAAACTCTCTCATCCCACCGAATTTTTAAATGAGATTTTTTTACTTGAAAGAGAATTTGAAGACATCTAATTGATAGAAATTTCTCCACTTTTCGACTTAAAATGAGTGAGTTATGGACGTTTTAATTTTGGGTGACGTTTCACACACTCATTATAAAATGGTCCAAAACTCTCTCGCCCTACCGAATTTTTAAATGGGATTTTTTTCGTTGAAAGAGAATTTGAAGTCCACTAATTTGTTAGAAATTTCACCATATTTGGACTTGAAAAGAGAGACTTATGGTGGTTTTAATTTTGGGTGACGTTTCGCAGACTCTTTTTAAGACGGACAACAACTCTCTCACCCCAACGATTTTTAAAACAAGATTTTTTTCCCCGGAAAGAGAATTTAAAGATTGGTAGAAATTTCACCACTTTTGAACTTAAAGTCAGAAAGTTACACAGGTTTTAATTTTGGATGACGTGTCGCACACTCTTTATAAAACGGACTACAACTCTCGCATCTCAACAAAATTTGAAATGAGATTTCTTTCCCAAGAAAAAGAATCTTAGGACCTCCGATTGGTAGAAATTTCACCACTTTTTGACTTCAAATGATAGAGTTAGGGAAGTTTTAATTTTGGGTGACGTTTCACACACTCTTTTTAAAATGGACCAAAACTCTCTCATCCCACCGAATTTTTAAATGAGATTTTTTTACTTTAAAGAGAATTTGAAGGAATCTAATTGATAGAAATTTCTCCACTTTTCGACTTAAAATGAGTGAGTTATGGACGTTTTAATTTTGGGTGACGTTTCACACACTCATTATAAAATGGTCCAAAACTCTCTCGCCCTACCGAATTTTTAAATGGGATTTTTTTAGTTGAAAGAGAATTTGAAGTCCACTAATTTGTTAGAAATTCACCACATTTGGACTTGAAAAGAGAGACTTATGGTGGTTTTAATTTTGGGTGACGTTTCGCACACTCTTTTTAAGACGGACAACAACTCTCTCACCCCAACGATTTTTAAAACAAGATTTTTTTCCCCGGAAAGAGAATTTGAAGATTGGTAGAAATTTCACCACTTTTGAACTTAAAGTCAGAGAGTTACACAGGTTTTAATTTTGGATGACGTGTCGCACACTCTTTATAAAACGGACTACAACTCTCTCATCCCAACAAAATTTGAAATGAGATTTCTTTCCCAAGAAAAAGAATCTTAGGACCTCCGATTGGTAGAAATTTCACCACTTTTTGACTCCAAATGAGAGAGTTACGGAAGTTTTAATTTTGGGTGACGTTTCACACACTCTTTTTAAAATGGACCAAAACTCTCTCATCCCACCGAATTTTTAAATGAGATTTTTTTACTTGAAAGAGAATTTGAAGACATCTAATTGATAGAAATTTCTCCACTTTTCGACTTAAAATGAGTGAGTTATGGACGTTTTAATTTTGGGTGACGTTTCACACACTCATTATAAAATGGTCCAAAACTCTCTCGCCCTACTGAATTTTTAAATGGGATTTTTTTCGTTGAAAGAGAATTTGAAGTCCACTAATTTGTTAGAAATTTCACCACATTTGGACTTGAAAAGAGAGACTTATGGTGGTTTTAATTTTGGGTGACGTTTCGCACACTCTTTTTAAGACGGACAACAACTCTCTCACCCCAACGATTTTTAAAACAAGATTTTTTTCCCCGGAAAGAGAATTTGAAGATTGGTAGAAATTTCACCACTTTTGAACTTAAAGTCAGAGAGTTACACAGGTTTTAATTTTGGATGACGTGTCGCACACTCTTTATAAAACGGACTACAACTCTCGCATCCCAACAAAATTTGAAATGAGATTTCTTTCCCAAGAAAAAGAATCTTAGGACCTCCGATTGGTAGAAATTTCACCACTTTTTGACTTCAAATGAGAGAGTTAGGGAAGTTTTAATTTTGGGTGACGTTTCACACACTCTTTTTAAAATGGACCAAAACTCTCTCATCCCACCGAATTTTTAAATGAGATTTTTTTACTTGAAAGAGAATTTGAAGGAATCTAATTGATAGAAATTTCTCCACTTTTCGACTTAAAATGAGTGAGTTATGGACGTTTTAATTTTGGGTGACGTTTCACACACTCATTATAAAATGGTCCAAAACTCTCTCGCCCTACCGAATTTTTAAATGGGATTTTTTTAGTTGAAAGAGAATTTGAAGTCCACTAATTTGTTAGAAATTCACCACATTTGGACTTGAAAAGAGAGACTTATGGTGGTTTAAATTTTGGGTGACGTTTCGCACACTCTTTTTAAGACGGACAACAACTCGATCACCCCAACGATTTTTAAAACAAGATTTTTTTCCCCGGAAAGAGAATTTGAAGATTGGTAGAAATTTCACCACTTTTGAACTTAAAGTCAGAGAGTTACACAGGTTTTAATTTTGGATGACGTGTCGCACACTCTTTATAAAACGGACTACAACTCTCGCATCCCAACAAAATTTGAAATGAGATTTCTTTCCCAAGAAAAAGAATCTTAGGACCTCCGATTGGTAGAAATTTCACCACTTTTTGACTTCAAATGAGAGAGTTAGGGAAGTTTTAATTTTGGGTGACGTTTCACACACTCTTTTTAAAATGGACCAAAACTCTCTCATCCCACCGAATTTTTAAATGAGATTTTTTTACTTGAAAGAGAATTTGAAGGAATCTAATTGATAGAAATTTCTCCACTTTTCGACTTAAAATGAGTGAGTTATGGACGTTTTAATTTTGGGTGACGTTTCACACACTCATTATAAAATGGTCCAAAACTCTCTCGCCCTACCGAATTTTTAAATGGGATTTTTTTAGTTGAAAGAGAATTTGAAGTCCACTAATTTGTTAGAAATTCACCACATTTGGACTTGAAAAGAGAGACTTATGGTGGTTTAAATTTTGGGTGACGTTTCGCACACTCTTTTTAAGACGGACAACAACTCTCTCACCCCAACGATTTTTAAAACAAGATTTTTTTCCCCGGAAAGAGAATTTGAAGATTGGTAGAAATTTCACCACTTTTGAACTTAAAGTCAGAGAGTTACACAGGTTTTAATTTTGGATGACGTGTCGCACACTCTTTATAAAACGGACTACAACTCTCTCATCCCAACAAAATATGAAATGAGATTTCTTTCCCAAGAAAAAGAATCTTAGGACCTCCGATTGGTAGAAATTTCACCACTTTTTGACTTCAAATGAGAGAGTTAGGGAAGTTTTAATTTTGGGTGACGTTTCACACACTCTTTTTAAAATGGACCAAAACTCTCTCATCCCACCGAATTTTTAAATGAGATTTTTTACTCAAAAGAGAATTTGAAGGCATCTAATTGATAGAAATTTCTCCACTTTTCGACTTAAAATGAGTGAGTTATGGACGTTTTAATTTTGGATGACGTTTCACACACTCATTATAAAATGGTCCAAAACTCTCTCGCCCTACCGAATTTTTAAATGGGATTTTTTTCGTTGAAAGAGAATTTGAAGTCCACTAATTTGTTAGAAATTTCACCACATTTGGACTTGAAAAGAGAGACTTATGGTGGTTTTAATTTTGGGTGACGTTTCGCAGACTCTTTTTAAGACGGACAACAACTCTCTCACCCCAACGATTTTTAAAACAAGATTTTTTTCCCCGGAAAGAGAATTTGAAGATTGGTAGAAATTTCACCACTTTTGAACTTAAAGTCAGAGAGTTACACAGGTTTTAATTTTGGATGACGTGTCGCACACTCTTTATAAAACAGACCACAACTCTCGCATCCCAACAAAATTTGAAATGAGATTTCTTTCCCAAGAAAAAGAATCTTAGGACCTCCGATTGGTAGAAATTTCACCACTTTTTGACATCAAATGAGAGAGTTACGGAAGTTTTAATTTTGGGTGACGTTTCACACACTCTTTTTAAAATTGACCAAAACTCTCTCATCCCACCGAATTTTTAAATGAGATTTTTTTACTTGAAAGAGAATTTGAAGACATCTAATTGATAGAAATTTCTCCACTTTTCGACTTAAAATGAGTGAGTTATGGACGTTTTAATTTTGGGTGACGTTTCACACACTCATTATAAAATGGTCCAAAACTCTCTCGCCCTACTGAATTTTTAAATGGGATTTTTTTCGTTGAAAGAGAATTTGAAGTCCACTAATTTGTTAGAAATTTCACCACATTTGGACTTGAAAAGAGAGACTTATGGTGGTTTTAATTTTGGGTGACGTTTCGCACACTCTTTTTAAGACGGACAACAACTCTCTCACCCCAACGATTTTTAAAACAAGATTTTTTTCCCCGGAAAGAGAATTTGAAGATTGGTAGAAATTTCACCACTTTTGAACTTAAAGTCAGAGAGTTACACAGGTTTTAATTTTGGATGACGTGTCGCACACTCTTTATAAAACGGACTACAACTCTCGCATCCCAACAAAATTTGAAATGAGATTTCTTTCACAAGAAAAAGAATCTTAGGACCTCCGATTGGTAGAAATTTCACCACTTTTTGACTTCAAATGAGAGAGTTACGGAAGTTTTAATTTTGCGTGACGTTTCACACACTCTTTTTAAAATGGACCAAAACTCTCTCATCCCACCGAATTTTTAAATGAGATTTTTTTACTTGAAAGAGAATTTGAAGACATCTAATTGATAGAAATTTCTCCACTTGTCGACTTAAAATGAGTGAGTTATGGACGTTTTAATTTTGGGTGACGTTTCACACACTCATTATAAAATGGTCCAAAACTCTCTCGCCCTACCGAATTTTTAAATGGGATTTTTTTCGTTGAAAGAGAATTTGAAGTCCACTAATTTGTTAGAAATTTCACCATATTTGGACTTGAAAAGAGAGACTTATGGTTGTTTTAATTTTGGGTGACGTTTCGCAGACCCTTTTTAAGACGGACAACAACTCTCTCACCCTAACGATTTTTAAAACAAGATTTTTTTCCCCGGAAAGAGAATTTGAAGATGGGTAGAAATTTCACCACTTTTGAACTTAAAGTCAGAGAGTTACACAGGTTTTAATTTTGGATGACGTGTCGCACACTCTTTATAAAACGGACTACAACTCTCGCATCCCAACAAAATTTGAAATGAGATTTCTTTCCCAAGAAAAAGAATCTTAGGACCTCCGATTGGTAGAAATTTCACCACTTTTTGACTTCAAATGAGAGAGTTAGGGAAGTTTTAATTTTGGGTGACGTTTCACACACTCTTTTTAAAATGGACCAAAACTCTCTCATCCCACCGAATTTTTAAATGAGATTTTTTTACTTGAAAGAGAATTTGAAGGCATCTAATTGATAGAAATTTCTCCACTTTTCGACTTAAAATGAGTGAGTTATGGACGTTTTAATTTTGGGTGACGTTTCACACACTCATTATAAAATGGTCCAAAACTCTCTCGCCCTACCGAATTTTTAAATGGGATTTTTTTCGTTGAAAGAGAATTTGAAGTCCACTAATTTGTTAGAAATTCACCACATTTGGACTTGAAAAGAGAGACTTATGGTGGTTTTAATTTTGGGTGACGTTTCGCACACTCTTTTTAAGACGGACAACAACTCTCTCACCCCAACGATTTTTAAAACAAGATTTTTTTCCCCGGAAAGAGAATTTGAAGATTGGTAGAAATTTCACCACTTTTGAACTTAAAGTCAGAGAGTTACACAGGTTTTAATTTTGGATGACGTGTCGCACACTCTTTATAAAACGGACTACAACTCTCTCATCCCAACAAAATTTGAAATGTGATTTCTTTCCCAAGAAAAAGAATCTTAGGACCTCCGATTGGTAGAAATTTCACCACTTTTTGACTTCAAATGAGAGAGTTAGGGAAGTTTTAATTTTGGGTGACGTTTCACACACTCTTTTTAAAATGGACCAAAACTCTCTCATCCCACCGAATTTTTAAATGAGATTTTTTTACTCAAAAGAGAATTTGAAGGCATCTAATTGATAGAAATTTCTCCACTTTTCGACTTAAAATGAGTGAGTTATGGACGTTTTAATTTTGGATGACGTTTCACACACTCATTATAAAATGGTCCAAAACTCTCTCGCCCTACCGAATTTTTAAATGAGATTTTTTTCGTTGAAATAGAATTTGAAGTCCACTAATTTGTTAGAAATTTCACCACATTTGGACTTGAAAAGAGAGACTTATGGTGGTTTTAATTTTGGGTGACGTTTCGCAGACTCTTTTTAAGACGGACAACAACTCTCTCACCCCAACGATTTTTAAAACAAGATTTTTTTCCCCGGAAAGAGAATTTGAAGATTGGTAGAAATTTCACCACTTTTGAACTTAAAGTCAGAGAGTTACACAGGTTTTAATTTTGGATGACGTGTCGCACACTCTTTATAAAACGGACTACAACTCTCGCATCCCAACAAAATATGAAATGAGATTTCTTTCCCAAGAAAAGGAATCTTAGGACCTCCGATTGGTAGAAATTTCACCACTTTTTGACTTCAAATGAGAGAGTTAGGGAAGTTTTAATTTTGGGTGACGTTTCACACACTCTTTTTAAAATGGACCAAAACTCTCTCATCCCACCGAATTTTTAAATGAGATTTTTTTACTCAAAAGAGAATTTGAAGGCATCTAATTGATAGAAATTTCTCCACTTTTCGACTTAAAATGAGTGAGTTATGGACGTTTTAATTTTGGATGACGTTTCACACACTCATTATAAAATGGTCCAAAACTCTCTCGCCCTACCGAATTTTTAAATGAGATTTTTTTCGTTGAAAGAGAATTTGAAGTCCACTAATTTGTTAGAAATTTCACCACATTTGGACTTGAAAAGAGAGACTTATGGTGGTTTTAATTTTGGGTGACGTTTCGCACACTCTTTTTAAGACGGACAACAACTCTCTCACCCCAACGATTTTTAAAACAAGATTTTTTTCCCCGGAAAGAGAATTAGAAGATTGGTAGAAATTTCACCACTTTTGAACTTAAAGTCAGAGAGTTACACAGGTTTTAATTTTGGATGACGTGTCGCACACTCTTTATAAAACGGACTACAACTCTCGCATCCCAACAAAATTTGAAATGAGATTTCTTTCACAAGAAAAAGAATCTTAGGACCTCCGATTGGTAGAAATTTCACCACTTTTTGACTTCAAATGAGAGAGTTACGGAAGTTTTAATTTTGCGTGACGTTTCACACACTCTTTTTAAAATGGACCAAAACTCTCTCATCCCACCGAATTTTTAAATGAGATTTTTTTACTTGAAAGAGAATTTGAAGACATCTAATTGATAGAAATTTCTCCACTTGTCGACTTAAAATGAGTGAGTTATGGACGTTTTAATTTTGGGTGACGTTTCACACACTCATTATAAAATGGTCCAAAACTCTCTCGCCCTACCGAATTTTTAAATGGGATTTTTTTCGTTGAAAGAGAATTTGAAGTCCACTAATTTGTTAGAAATTTCACCATATTTGGACTTGAAAAGAGAGACTTATGGTGGTTTTAATTATGGGTGACGTTTCGCAGACTCTTTTTAAGACGGACAACAACTCTCTCACCCCAACGATTTTTAAAACAAGATTTTTTTCCCCGGAAAGAGAATTTGAAGATGGGTAGAAATTTCACCACTTTTGAACTTAAAGTCAGAGAGTTACACAGGTTTTAATTTTGGATGACGTGTCGCACACTCTTTATAAAACGGACTACAACTCTCGCATCCCAACAAAATTTGAAATGAGATTTCTTTCCCAAGAAAAAGAATCTTAGGACCTCCGATTGGTAGAAATTTCACCACTTTTTGACTTCAAATGAGAGAGTTAGGGAAGTTTTAATTTTGGGTGACGTTTCACACACTCTTTTTAAAATGGACCAAAACTCTCTCATCCCACCGAATTTTTAAATGAGATTTTTTTACTTGAAAGAGAATTTGAAGGCATCTAATTGATAGAAATTTCTCCACTTTTCGACTTAAAATGAGTGAGTTATGGACGTTTTAATTTTGGGTGACGTTTCACACACTCATTATAAAATGGTCCAAAACTCTCTCGCCCTACCGAATTTTTAAATGGGATTTTTTTCGTTGAAAGAGAATTTGAAGTCCACTAATTTGTTAGAAATTCACCACATTTGGACTTGAAAAGAGAGACTTATGGTGGTTTTAATTTTGGGTGACGTTTCGCACACTCTTTTTAAGACGGACAACAACTCTCTCACCCCAACGATTTTTAAAACAAGATTTTTTTCCCCGGAAAGAGAATTTGAAGATTGGTAGAAATTTCACCACTTTTGAACTTAAAGTCAGAGAGTTACACAGGTTTTAATTTTAGATGACGTGTCGCACACTCTTTATAAAACGGACTACAACTCTCTCATCCCAACAAAATTTGAAATGTGATTTCTTTCCCAAGAAAAAGAATCTTAGGACCTCCGATTGGTAGAAATTTCACCACTTTTTGACTTCAAATGAGAGAGTTAGGGAAGTTTTAATTTTGGGTGACGTTTCACACACTCTTTTTAAAATGGACCAAAACTCTCTCATCCCACCGAATTTTTAAATGAGATTTTTTTACTCAAAAGAGAATTTGAAGGCATCTAATTGATAGAAATTTCTCCACTTTTCGACTTAAAATGAGTGAGTTATGGACGTTTTAATTTTGGATGACGTTTCACACACTCATTATAAAATGGTCCAAAACTCTCTCGCCCTACCGAATTTTTAAATGAGATTTTTTTCGTTGAAAGAGAATTTGAAGTCCACTAATTTGTTAGAAATTTCACCACATTTGGACTTGAAAAGAGAGACTTATGGTGGTTTTAATTTTGGGTGACGTTTCGCAGACTCTTTTTAAGACGGACAACAACTCTCTCACCCCAACGATTTTTAAAACAAGATTTTTTTCCCCGGAAAGAGAATTTGAAGATTGGTAGAAATTTCACCACTTTTGAACTTAAAGTCAGAGAGTTACACAGGTTTTAATTTTGGATGACGTGTCGCACACTCTTTATAAAACGGACTACAACTCTCGCATCCCAACAAAATATGAAATGAGATTTCTTTCCCAAGAAAAGGAATCTTAGGACCTCCGATTGGTAGAAATTTCACCACTTTTTGACTTCAAATGAGAGAGTTAGGGAAGTTTTAATTTTGGGTGACGTTTCACACACTCTTTTTAAAATGGACCAAAACTCTCTCATCCCACCGAATTTTTAAATGAGATTTTTTTACTCAAAAGAGAATTTGAAGGCATCTAATTGATAGAAATTTCTCCACTTTTCGACTTAAAATGAGTGAGTTATGGACGTTTTAATTTTGGATGACGTTTCACACACTCATTATAAAATGGTCCAAAACTCTCTCGCCCTACCGAATTTTTAAATGAGATTTTTTTCGTTGAAAGAGAATTTGAAGTCCACTAATTTGTTAGAAATTTCACCACATTTGGACTTGAAAAGAGAGACTTATGGTGGTTTTAATTTTGGGTGACGTTTCGCACACTCTTTTTAAGACGGACAACAACTCTCTCACCCCAACGATTTTTAAAACAAGATTTTTTTCCCCGGAAAGAGAATTTGAAGATTGGTAGAAATTTCACCACTTTTGAACTTAAAGTCAGAGAGTTACACAGGTTTTAATTTTGGATGACGTGTCGCACACTCTTTATAAAACGGACTACAACTCTCGCATCCCAACAAAATTTGAAATGAGATTTCTTTCACAAGAAAAAGAATCTTAGGACCTCCGATTGGTAGAAATTTCACCACTTTTTGACTTCAAATGAGAGAGTTACGGAAGTTTTAATTTTGCGTGACGTTTCACACACTCTTTTTAAAATGGACCAAAACTCTCTCATCCCACCGAATTTTTAAATGAGATTTTTTTACTTGAAAGAGAATTTGAAGACATCTAATTGATAGAAATTTCTCCACTTTTCGACTTAAAATGAGTGAGTTATGGACGTTTTAATTTTGGGTGACGTTTCACACACTCATTATAAAATGGTCCAAAACTCTCTCGCCCTACCGAATTTTTAAATGGGATTTTTTTCGTTGAAAGAGAATTTGAAGTCCACTAATTTGTTAGAAATTTCACCATATTTGGACTTGAAAAGAGAGACTTATGGTGGTTTTAATTTTGGGTGACGTTTCGCAGACTCTTTTTAAGACGGACAACAACTCTCTCACCCCAACGATTTTTAAAACAAGATTTTTTTCCCCGGAAAGAGAATTTGAAGATTGGTAGAAATAACACCACTTTTGAACTTAAAGTCAGAGAGTTACACAGGTTTTAATTTTGGATGACGTGTCGCACACTTTTTATAAAACGGACTACAACTCTCGCATCCCAACAAAATTTGAAATGAGATTTCTTTCACAAGAAAAAGAATCTTAGGACCTCCGATTGGTAGAAATTTCACCACTTTTTGACTTCAAATGAGAGAGTTAGGGAAGTTTTAATTTTGGGTGACGTTTCACACACTCTTTTTAAAATGGACCAAAACTCTCTCATCCCACCGAATTTTTAAATGAGATTTTTTTACTTGAAAGAGAATTTGAAGGCATCTAATTGATAGAAATTTCTCCACTTTTCGACTTAAAATGAGTGAGTTATGGACGTTTTAATTTTGGGTGACGTTTCACACACTCATTATAAAATGGTCCAAAACTCTCTCGCCCTACTGAATTTTTAAATGGGATTTTTTTCGTTGAAAGAGAATTTGAAGTCCACTAATTTGTTAGAAATTCACCACATTTGGACTTGAAAAGAGAGACTTATGGTGGTTTTAATTTTGGGTGACGTTTCGCACACTCTTTTTAAGACGGACAACAACTCTCTCACCCCAACGATTTTTAAAACAAGATTTTTTTCCCCGGAAAGAGAATTTGAAGATTGGTAGAAATTTCACCACTTTTGAACTTAAAGTCAGAGAGTTACACAGGTTTTAATTTTGGATGACGTGTCGCACACTCTTTATAAAACGGACTACAACTCTCGCATCCCAACAAAATTTGAAATGAGATTTCTTTCCCAAGAAAAAGAATCTTAGGACCTCCGATTGGTAGAAATTTCACCACTTTTTGACTTCAAATGAGAGAGTTAGGGAAGTTTTAATTTTGGGTGACGTTTCACACACTCTTTTTAAAATGGACCAAAACTCTCTCATCCCACCGAATTTTTAAATGAGATTTTTTTACTTGAAAGAGAATTTGAAGGAATCTAATTGATAGAAATTTCTCCACTTTTCGACTTAAAATGAGTGAGTTATGGACGTTTTAATTTTGGGTGACGTTTCACACACTCATTATAAAATGGTCCAAAACTCTCTCGCCCTACTGAATTTTTAAATGGGATTTTTTTCGTTGAAAGAGAATTTGAAGTCCACTAATTTGTTAGAAATTCACCACATTTGGACTTGAAAAGAGAGACTTATGGTGGTTTTAATTTTGGGTGACGTTTCGCACACTCTTTTTAAGACGGACAACAACTCTCTCACCCCAACGATTTTTAAAACAAGATTTTTTCCCCGGAAAGAGAATTTGAAGATTGGTAGAAATTTCACCACTTTTGAACTTAAAGTCAGAGAGTTACACAGGTTTTAATTTTGGATGACGTGTCGCACACTCTTTATAAAACGGACTACAACTCTCGCATCCCAACAAAATTTGAAATGAGATTTCTTTCACAAGAAAAAGAATCTTAGGACCTCCGATTGGTAGAAATTTCACCACTTTTTGACTTCAAATGAGAGAGTTAGGGAAGTTTTAATTTTGGGTGACGTTTCACACACTCTTTTTAAAATGGACCAAAACTCTCTCATCCCACCGAATTTTTAAATGAGATTTTTTTACTTGAAAGAGAATTTGAAGGCATCTAATTGATAGAAATTTCTCCACTTTTCGACTTAAAATGAGTGAGTTATGGACGTTTTAATTTTGGATGACGTTTCACACACTCATTATAAAATGGTCCAAAACTCTCTCGCCCTACCGAATTTTTAAATGAGATTTTTTTCGTTGAAAGAGAATTTGAAGTCCACTAATTTGTTAGAAATTTCACCACATTTGGACTTGAAAAGAGAGACTTATGGTGGTTTTAATTTTGGGTGACGTTTCGCACACTCTTTTTAAGACGGACAACAACTCTCTCACCCCAACGATTTTTAAAACAAGATTTTTTTCCCCGGAAAGAGAATTTGAAGATTGGTAGAAATTTCACCACTTTTGAACTTAAAGTCAGAGAGTTACACAGGTTTTAATTTTGGATGACGTGTCGCACACTCTTTATAAAACGGACTACAACTCTCGCATCCCAACAAAATTTGAAATGAGATTTCTTTCCCAAGAAAAAGAATCTTAGGACCTCCGATTGGTAGAAATTTCACCACTTTTTGACTTCAAATGAGAGAGTTAGGGAAGTTTTAATTTTGGGTGACGTTTCACACACTCTTTTTAAAATGGACCAAAACTCTCTCATCCCACCGAATTTTTAAATGAGATTTTTTTACTTGAAAGAGAATTTGAAGGAATCTAATTGATAGAAATTTCTCCACTTTTCGACTTAAAATGAGTGAGTTATGGACGTTTTAATTTTGGATGACGTTTCACACACTCATTATAAAATGGTCCAAAACTCTCTCGCCCTACCGAATTTTTAAATGGGATTTTTTTCGTTGAAAGAGAATTTGAAGTCCACTAATTTGTTAGAAATTCACCACATTTGGACTTGAAAAGAGAGACTTATGGTGGTTTTAATTTTGGGTGACGTTTCGCGCACTCTTTTTAAGACGGACAACAACTCTCTCACCCCAACGATTTTTAAAACAAGATTTATTTCCCCGGAAAGAGAATTTGAAGATTGGTAGAAATTTCACCACTTTTGAACTTAAAGTCAGAGAGTTACACAGGTTTTAATTTTGGATGACGTGTCGCACACTCTTTATAAAACGGACTACAACTCTCGCATCCAACAAAATTTGAAATGAGATTTCTTTCACAAGAAAAAGAATCTTAGGACCTCCGATTTGTAGAAATTTCACCACTTTTTGACTTCAAATGAGAGAGTTAGGGAAGTTTTAATTTTGGGTGACGTTTCACACACTCTTTTTAAAATGGACCAAAACTCTCTCATCCCACCGAATTTTTAAATGAGATTTTTTTACTCAAAAGAGAATTTGAAGGCATCTAATTGATAGAAATTTCTCCACTTTTCGACTTAAAATGAGTGAGTTATGGACGTTTTAATTTTGGATGACGTTTCACACACTCATTATAAAATGGTCCAAAACTCTCTCGCCCTACCGAATTTTTAAATGGGATTTTTTTCGTTGAAAGAGAATTTGAAGTCCACTAATTTGTTAGAAATTTCACCACATTTGGACTTGAAAAGAGAGACTTATGGTGGTTTTAATTTTGGGTGACGTTTCGCAGACTCTTTTTAAGACGGACAACAACTCTCTCACCCCAACGATTTTTAAAACAAGATTTTTTTCCCCGGAAAGAGAATTTGAAGATTGGTAGAAATTTCACCACTTTTGAACTTAAAGTCAGAGAGTTACACAGGTTTTAATTTTGGATGACGTGTCGCACACTCTTTATAAAACGGACCACAACTCTCGCATCCCAACAAAATTTGAAATGAGATTTCTTTCCCAAGAAAAAGAATCTTAGGACCTCCGATTGGTAGAAATTTCACCACTTTTTGACATCAAATGAGAGAGTTACGGAAGTTTTAATTTTGGGTGACGTTTCACACACTCTTTTTAAAATGGACCAAAACTCTCTCATCCCACCGAATTTTTAAATGAGATTTTTTTACTTGAAAGAGAATTTGAAGACATCTAATTGATAGAAATTTCTCCACTTTTCGACTTAAAATGAGTGAGTTATGGACGTTTTAATTTTGGGTGACGTTTCACACACTCATTATAAAATGGTCCAAAACTCTCTCGCCCTACCGAATTTTTAAATGGGATTTTTTTCGTTGAAAGAGAATTTGAAGTCCACTAATTTGTTAGAAATTTCACCATATTTGGACTTGAAAAGAGAGACTTATGGTGGTTTTAATTTTGGGTGACGTTTCGCACACTCTTTTTAGACGGACAACAACTCTCTCACCCCAACGATTTTTAAAACAAGATTTTTTTCCCCGGAAAGAGAATTTGAAGATTGGTAGAAATTTCACCACTTTTGAACTTAAAGTCAGAGAGTTACACAGGTTTTAATTTTGGATGACGTGTCGCACACTCTTTATAAAACGGACTACAACTCTCGCATCCCAACAAAATTTGAAATGAGATTTCTTTCCCAAGAAAAAGAATCTTAGGACCTCCGATTGGTAGAAATTTCACCACTTTTTGACTTCAAATGAGAGAGTTAGGGAAGT
The DNA here is from genome assembly GCF_043159265.1 of Tasmannia lanceolata. Taxonomy (NCBI): domain Eukaryota; kingdom Viridiplantae; phylum Streptophyta; class Magnoliopsida; order Canellales; family Winteraceae; genus Tasmannia; species Tasmannia lanceolata. The sequence continues at coordinate 1,995,958 of NW_027518713.1, read as the reverse complement.
TTTAATTTTGGGTGACGTTTCACACACTCTTTTTAAAATGGACCAAAACTCTCTCATCCCACCGAATTTTTAAATGAGATTTTTTTACTTGAAAGAGAATTTGAAGGAATCTAATTGATAGAAATTTCTCCACTTTTCGACTTAAAATGAGTGAGTTATGGACGTTTTAATTTTGGGTGACGTTTCACACACTCATTATAAAATGGTCCAAAACTCTCTCGCCCTACCGAATTTTTAAATGGGATTTTTTTAGTTGAAAGAGAATTTGAAGTCCACTAATTTGTTAGAAATTCACCACATTTGGACTTGAAAAGAGAGACTTATGGTGGTTTAAATTTTGGGTGACGTTTCGCACACTCTTTTTAAGACGGACAACAACTCTCTCACCCCAACGATTTTTAAAACAAGATTTTTTTCCCCGGAAAGAGAATTTGAAGATTGGTAGAAATTTCACCACTTTTGAACTTAAAGTCAGAGAGTTACACAGGTTTTAATTTTGGATGACGTGTCGCACACTCTTTATAAAACGGACTACAACTCTCTCATCCCAACAAAATATGAAATGAGATTTCTTTCCCAAGAAAAAGAATCTTAGGACCTCCGATTGGTAGAAATTTCACCACTTTTTGACTTCAAATGAGAGAGTTAGGGAAGTTTTAATTTTGGGTGACGTTTCACACACTCTTTTTAAAATGGACCAAAACTCTCTCATCCCACCGAATTTTTAAATGAGATTTTTTACTCAAAAGAGAATTTGAAGGCATCTAATTGATAGAAATTTCTCCACTTTTTGACTTAAAATGAGTGAGTTATGGACGTTTTAATTTTGGATGACGTTTCACACACTCATTATAAAATGGTCCAAAACTCTCTCGCCCTACCGAATTTTTAAATGGGATTTTTTTCGTTGAAAGAGAATTTGAAGTCCACTAATTTGTTAGAAATTTCACCACATTTGGACTTGAAAAGAGAGACTTATGGTGGTTTTAATTTTGGGTGACGTTTCGCAGACTCTTTTTAAGACGGACAACAACTCTCTCACCCCAACGATTTTTAAAACAAGATTTTTTTCCCCGGAAAGAGAATTTGAAGATTGGTAGAAATTTCACCACTTTTGAACTTAAAGTCAGAGAGTTACACAGGTTTTAATTTTGGATGACGTGTCGCACACTCTTTATAAAACGGACCACAACTCTCGCATCCCAACAAAATTTGAAATGAGATTTCTTTCCCAAGAAAAAGAATCTTAGGACCTCCGATTGGTAGAAATTTCACCACTTTTTGACATCAAATGAGAGAGTTACGGAAGTTTTAATTTTGGGTGACGTTTCACACACTCTTTTTAAAATGGACCAAAACTCTCTCATCCCACCGAATTTTTAAATGAGATTTTTTTACTTGAAAGAGAATTTGAAGACATCTAATTGATAGAAATTTTTCCCTTTTTCGACTTAAAATGAGTGAGTTATGGACGTTTTAATTTTGGGTGACGTTTCACACACTCATTATAAAATGGTCCAAAACTCTCTCGCCCTACCGAATTTTTAAATGGGATTTTTTTCGTTGAAAGAGAATTTGAAGTCCACTAATTTGTTAGAAATTTCACCATATTTGGACTTTAAAAGAGAGACTTATGGTGGTTTTAATTTTGGGTGACGTTTCGCACACTCTTTTTAAGACGGACAACAACTCTCTCACCCCAACGATTTTTAAAACAAGATTTTTTTCCCCGGAAAGAGAATTTGAAGATTGGTAGAAATTTCACCACTTTTGAACTTAAAGTCAGAGAGTTACACAGGTTTTAATTTTGGATGACGTGTCGCACACTCTTTATAAAACGGACTACAACTCTCGCATCCCAACAAAATTTGAAATGAGATTTCTTTCCCAAGAAAAAGAATCTTAGGACCTCCGATTGGTAGAAATTTCACCACTTTTTGACTTCAAATGAGAGAGTTAGGGAAGTTTTAATTTTGGGTGACGTTTCACACACTCTTTTTAAAATGGACCAAAACTCTCTCATCCCACCGAATTTTTAAATGAGATTTTTTTACTCAAAAGAGAATTTGAAGGCATCTAATTGATAGAAATTTCTCCACTTTTCGACTTAAAATGAGTGAGTTATGGACGTTTTAATTTTGGATGACGTTTCACACACTCATTATAAAATGGTCCAAAACTCTCTCGCCCTACCGAATTTTTAAATGGGATTTTTTTCGTTGAAAGAGAATTTGAAGTCCACTAATTTGTTAGAAATTTCACCACATTTGGACTTGAAAAGAGAGACTTATGGTGGTTTTAATTTTGGGTGACGTTTCGCAGACTCTTTTTAAGACGGACAACAACTCTCTCACCCCAACGATTTTTAAAACAAGATTTTTTTCCCCGGAAAGAGAATTTGAAGATTGGTAGAAATTTCACCACTTTTGAACTTAAAGTCAGAGAGTTACACAGGTTTTAATTTTGGATGACGTGTCGCACACTCTTTATAAAACGGACCACAACTCTCGCATCCCAACAAAATTTGAAATGAGATTTCTTTCCCAAGAAAAAGAATCTTAGGACCTCCGATTGGTAGAAATTTCACCACTTTTTGACATCAAATGAGAGAGTTACGGAAGTTTTAATTTTGGGTGACGTTTCACACACTCTTTTTAAAATGGACCAAAACTCTCTCATCCCACCGAATTTTTAAATGAGATTTTTTTACTTGAAAGAGAATTTGAAGACATCTAATTGATAGAAATTTCTCCACTTTTCGACTTAAAATGAGTGAGTTATGGACGTTTTAATTTTGGGTGACGTTTCACACACTCATTATAAAATGGTCCAAAACTCTCTCGCCCTACCGAATTTTTAAATGGGATTTTTTTAGTTGAAAGAGAATTTGAAGTCCACTAATTTGTTAGAAATTCACCACATTTGGACTTGAAAAGAGAGACTTATGGTGGTTTTAATTTTGGGTGACGTTTCGCACACTCTTTTTAAGACGGACAACAACTCTCTCACCCCAACGATTTTTAAAACAAGATTTTTTTCCCCGGAAAGAGAATTTGAAGATTGGTAGAAATTTCACCACTTTTGAACTTAAAGTCAGAGAGTTACACAGGTTTTAATTTTGGATGACGTGTCGCACACTCTTTATAAAACGGACTACAACTCTCTCATCCCAACAAAATTTGAAATGAGATTTCTTTCCCAAGAAAAAGAATCTTAGGACCTCCGATTGGTAGAAATTTCACCACTTTTTGACTCCAAATGAGAGAGTTACGGAAGTTTTAATTTTGGGTGACGTTTCACACACTCTTTTTAAAATGGACCAAAACTCTCTCATCCCACCGAATTTTTAAATGAGATTTTTTTACTTGAAAGAGAATTTGAAGACATCGAATTGATAGAAATTTCTCCACTTTTCGACTTAAAATGAGTGAGTTATGGACGTTTTAATTTTGGGTGACGTTTCACACACTCATTATAAAATGGTCCAAAACTCTCTCGCCCTACTGAATTTTTAAATGGGATTTTTTTCGTTGAAAGAGAATTTGAAGTCCACTAATTTGTTAGAAATTTCACCACATTTGGACTTGAAAAGAGAGACTTATGGTGGTTTTAATTTTGGGTGACGTTTCGCACACTCTTTTTAAGACGGACAACAACTCTCTCACCCCAACGATTTTTAAAACAAGATTTTTTTCCCCGGAAAGAGAATTTGAAGATTGGTAGAAATTTCACCACTTTTGAACTTAAAGTCAGAGAGTTACACAGGTTTTAATTTTGGATGACGTGTCGCACACTCTTTATAAAACGGACCACAACTCTCGCATCCCAACAAAATTTGAAATGAGATTTCTTTCCCAAGAAAAAGAATCTTAGGACCTCCGATTGGTAGAAATTTCACCACTTTTTGACATCAAATGAGAGAGTTACGGAAGTTTTAATTTTGGGTGACGTTTCACACACTCTTTTTAAAATGGACCAAAACTCTCTCATCCCACCGAATTTTTAAATGAGATTTTTTTACTTGAAAGAGAATTTGAAGACATCTAATTGATAGAAATTTCTCCACTTTTCGACTTAAAATGAGTGAGTTATGGACGTTTTAATTTTGGGTGACGTTTCACACACTCATTATAAAATGGTCCAAAACTCTCTCGCCCTACCGAATTTTTAAATGGGATTTTTTTCGTTGAAAGAGAATTTGAAGTCCACTAATTTGTTAGAAATTTCACCATATTTGGACTTGAAAAGAGAGACTTATGGTGGTTTTAATTTTGGGTGACGTTTCGCACACTCTTTTTAAGACGGACAACAACTCTCTCACCCCAACGATTTTTAAAACAAGATTTTTTTCCCCGGAAAGAGAATTTGAAGATTGGTAGAAATTTCACCACTTTTGAACTTAAAGTCAGAGAGTTACACAGGTTTTAATTTTGGATGACGTGTCGCACACTCTTTATAAAACGGACTACAACTCTCGCATCCCAACAAAATTTGAAATGAGATTTCTTTCCCAAGAAAAAGAATCTTAGGACCTCCGATTGGTAGAAATTTCACCACTTTTTGACTTCAAATGAGAGAGTTAGGGAAGTTTTAATTTTGGGTGACGTTTCACACACTCTTTTTAAAATGGACCAAAACTCTCTCATCCCACCGAATTTTTAAATGAGATTTTTTTACTTGAAAGAGAATTTGAAGGAATCTAATTGATAGAAATTTCTCCACTTTTCGACTTAAAATGAGTGAGTTATGGACGTTTTAATTTTGGGTGACGTTTCACACACTCATTATAAAATGGTCCAAAACTCTCTCGCCCTACCGAATTTTTAAATGGGATTTTTTTAGTTGAAAGAGAATTTGAAGTCCACTAATTTGTTAGAAATTCACCACATTTGGACTTGAAAAGAGAGACTTATGGTGGTTTAAATTTTGGGTGACGTTTCGCACACTCTTTTTAAGACGGACAACAACTCTCTCACCCCAACGATTTTTAAAACAAGATTTTTTTCCCCGGAAAGAGAATTTGAAGATTGGTAGAAATTTCACCACTTTTGAACTTAAAGTCAGAGAGTTACACAGGTTTTAATTTTGGATGACGTGTCGCACACTCTTTATAAAACGGACTACAACTCTCTCATCCCAACAAAATATGAAATGAGATTTCTTTCCCAAGAAAAAGAATCTTAGGACCTCCGATTGGTAGAAATTTCACCACTTTTTGACTTCAAATGAGAGAGTTAGGGAAGTTTTAATTTTGGGTGACGTTTCACACACTCTTTTTAAAATGGACCAAAACTCTCTCATCCCACCGAATTTTTAAATGAGATTTTTTACTCAAAAGAGAATTTGAAGGCATCTAATTGATAGAAATTTCTCCACTTTTCGACTTAAAATGAGTGAGTTATGGACGTTTTAATTTTGGATGACGTTTCACACACTCATTATAAAATGGTCCAAAACTCTCTCGCCCTACCGAATTTTTAAATGGGATTTTTTTCGTTGAAAGAGAATTTGAAGTCCACTAATTTGTTAGAAATTTCACCACATTTGGACTTGAAAAGAGAGACTTATGGTGGTTTTAATTTTGGGTGACGTTTCGCAGACTCTTTTTAAGACGGACAACAACTCTCTCACCCCAACGATTTTTAAAACAAGATTTTTTTCCCCGGAAAGAGAATTTGAAGATTGGTAGAAATTTCACCACTTTTGAACTTAAAGTCAGAGAGTTACACAGGTTTTAATTTTGGATGACGTGTCGCACACTCTTTATAAAACGGACCACAACTCTCGCATCCCAACAAAATTTGAAATGAGATTTCTTTCCCAAGAAAAAGAATCTTAGGACCTCCGATTGGTAGAAATTTCACCACTTTTTGACATCAAATGAGAGAGTTACGGAAGTTTTAATTTTGGGTGACGTTTCACACACTCTTTTTAAAATGGACCAAAACTCTCTCATCCCACCGAATTTTTAAATGAGATTTTTTTACTTGAAAGAGAATTTGAAGACATCTAATTGATAGAAATTTCTCCACTTTTCGACTTAAAATGAGTGAGTTATGGACGTTTTAATTTTGGGTGACGTTTCACACACTCATTATAAAATGGTCCAAAACTCTCTCGCCCTACCGAATTTTTAAATGGGATTTTTTTAGTTGAAAGAGAATTTGAAGTCCACTAATTTGTTAGAAATTCACCACATTTGGACTTGAAAAGAGAGACTTATGGTGGTTTAAATTTTGGGTGACGTTTCGCACACTCTTTTTAAGACGGACAACAACTCTCTCACCCCAACGATTTTTAAAACAAGATTTTTTTCCCCGGAAAGAGAATTTGAAGATTGGTAGAAATTTCACCACTTTTGAACTTAAAGTCAGAGAGTTACACAGGTTTTAATTTTGGATGACGTGTCGCACACTCTTTATAAAACGGACTACAACTCTCGCATCCCAACAAAATTTGAAATGAGATTTCTTTCCCAAGAAAAAGAATCTTAGGACCTCCGATTGGTAGAAATTTCACCACTTTTTGACTTCAAATGAGAGAGTTAGGGAAGTTTTAATTTTGGGTGACGTTTCACACACTCTTTTTAAAATGGACCAAAACTCTCTCATCCCACCGAATTTTTAAATGAGATTTTTTACTCAAAAGAGAATTTGAAGGCATCTAATTGATAGAAATTTCTCCACTTTTCGACTTAAAATGAGTGAGTTATGGACGTTTTAATTTTGGATGACGTTTCACACACTCATTATAAAATGGTCCAAAACTCTCTCGCCCTACCGAATTTTTAAATGGGATTTTTTTCGTTGAAAGAGAATTTGAAGTCCACTAATTTGTTAGAAATTTCACCACATTTGGACTTGAAAAGAGAGACTTATGGTGGTTTTAATTTTGGGTGACGTTTCGCAGACTCTTTTTAAGACGGACAACAACTCTCTCACCCTAACGATTTTTAAAACAAGATTTTTTTCCCCGGAAAGAGAATTTGAAGATTGGTAGAAATTTCACCACTTTTGAACTTAAAGTCAGAGAGTTACACAGGTTTTAATTTTGGATGACGTGTCGCACACTCTTTATAAAACGGACCACAACTCTCGCATCCCAACAAAATTTGAAATGAGATTTCTTTCCCAAGAAAAAGAATCTTAGGACCTCCGATTGGTAGAAATTTCACCACTTTTTGACATCAAATGAGAGAGTTACGGAAGTTTTAATTTTGGGTGACGTTTCACACACTCTTTTTAAAATGGACCAAAACTCTCTCATCCCACCGAATTTTTAAATGAGATTTTTTTACTTGAAAGAGAATTTGAAGACATCTAATTGATAGAAATTTCTCCACTTTTCGACTTAAAATGAGTGAGTTATGGACGTTTTAATTTTGGGTGACGTTTCACACACTCATTATAAAATGGTCCAAAACTCTCTCGCCCTACTGAATTTTTAAATGGGATTTTTTTCGTTGAAAGAGAATTTGAAGTCCACTAATTTGTTAGAAATTTCACCATATTTGGACTTGAAAAGAGAGACTTATGGTGGTTTTAATTTTGGATGACGTTTCGCAGACTCTTTTTAAGACGGACAACAACTCTCTCACCCCAACGATTTTTAAAACAAGATTTTTTTCCCCGGAAAGATAATTTGAAGATTGGTAGAAATTTCACCACTTTTGAACTTAAAGTCAGAGAGTTACACAGGTTTTAATTTTGGATGACGTGTCGCACACTCTTTATAAAACGGACTACAACTCTCGCATCCCAACAAAATTTGAAATGAGATTTCTTTCCCAAGAAAAAGAATCTTAGGACCTCCGATTGGTAGAAATTTCACCACTTTTTGACTTCAAATGAGAGAGTTACGGAAGTTTTAATTTTGCGTGACGTTTCACACACTCTTTTTAAAATGGACCAAAACTCTCTCATCCCACCGAATTTTTAAATGAGATTTTTTTACTTGAAAGAGAATTTGAAGACATCTAATTGATAGAAATTTCTCCACTTTTCGACTTAAAATGAGTGAGTTATGGACGTTTTAATTTTGGGTGACGTTTCACACACTCATTATAAAATGGTCCAAAACTCTCTCGCCCTACCGAATTTTTAAATGGGATTTTTTTCGTTGAAAGAGAATTTGAAGTCCACTAATTTGTTAGAAATTTCACCATATTTGGACTTGAAAAGAGAGACTTATGGTGGTTTTAATTTTGGGTGACGTTTCGCACACTCTTTTTAAGACGGACAACAACTCTCTCACCCCAACGATTTTTAAAACAAGATTTTTTTCCCCGGAAAGAGAATTTGAAGATTGGTAGAAATTTCACCACTTTTGAACTTAAAGTCAGAGAGTTACACAGGTTTTAATTTTGGATGACGTGTCGCACACTCTTTATAAAACGGACTACAACTCTCGCATCCCAACAAAATTTGAAATGAGATTTCTTTCCCAAGAAAAAGAATCTTAGGACCTCCGATTGGTAGAAATTTCACCACTTTTTGACTTCAAATGAGAGAGTTAGGGAAGTTTTAATTTTGGGTGACGTTTCACACACTCTTTTTAAAATGGACCAAAACTCTCTCATCCCACCGAATTTTTAAATGAGATTTTTTTACTCAAAAGAGAATTTGAAGGCATCTAATTGATAGAAATTTCTCCACTTTTCGACTTAAAATGAGTGAGTTATGGACGTTTTAATTTTGGATGACGTTTCACACACTCATTATAAAATGGTCCAAAACTCTCTCGCCCTACCGAATTTTTAAATGGGATTTTTTTCGTTGAAAGAGAATTTGAAGTCCACTAATTTGTTAGAAATTTCACCACATTTGGACTTGAAAAGAGAGACTTATGGTGGTTTTAATTTTGGGTGACGTTTCGCAGACTCTTTTTAAGACGGACAACAACTCTCTCACCCCAACGATTTTTAAAACAAGATTTTTTTCCCCGGAAAGAGAATTTGAAGATTGGTAGAAATTTCACCACTTTTGAACTTAAAGTCAGAGAGTTACACAGGTTTTAATTTTGGATGACGTGTCGTACACTCTTTATAAAACGGACCACAACTCTCGCATCCCAACAAAATTTGAAATGAGATTTCTTTCCCAAGAAAAAGAATCTTAGGACCTCCGATTGGTAGAAATTTCACCACTTTTTGACATCAAATGAGAGAGTTACGGAAGTTTTAATTTTGGGTGACGTTTCACACACTCTTTTTAAAATGGACCAAAACTCTCTCATCCCACCGAATTTTTAAATGAGATTTTTTTACTTGAAAGAGAATTTGAAGACATCTAATTGATAGAAATTTCTCCACTTTTCGACTTAAAATGAGTGAGTTATGGACGTTTTAATTTTGGGTGACGTTTCACACACTCATTATAAAATGGTCCAAAACTCTCTCGCCCTACCGAATTTTTAAATGGGATTTTTTTCGTTGAAAGAGAATTTGAAGTCCACTAATTTGTTAGAAATTTCACCATATTTGGACTTGAAAAGAGAGACTTATGGTGGTTTTAATTTTGGGTGACGTTTCGCACACTCTTTTTAAGACGGACAACAACTCTCTCACCCCAACGATTTTTAAAACAAGATTTTTTTCCCCGGAAAGAGAATTTGAAGATTGGTAGAAATTTCACCACTTTTGAACTTAAAGTCAGAGAGTTACACAGGTTTTAATTTTGGATGACGTGTCGCACACTCTTTATAAAACGGACTACAACTCTCGCATCCCAACAAAATTTGAAATGAGATTTCTTTCCCAAGAAAAAGAATCTTAGGACCTCCGATTGGTAGAAATTTCACCACTTTTTGACTTCAAATGAGAGAGTTAGGGAAGTTTTAATTTTGGGTGACGTTTCACACACTCTTTTTAAAATGGACCAAAACTCGCTCATCCCACCGAATTTTTAAATGAGATTTTTTTACTTGAAAGAGAATTTGAAGGAATCTAATTGATAGAAATTTCTCCACTTTTCGACTTAAAATGAGTGAGTTATGGACGTTTTAATTTTGGGTGACGTTTCACACACTCATTATAAAATGGTCCAAAACTCTCTCGCCCTACCGAATTTTTAAATGGGATTTTTTTAGTTGAAAGAGAATTTGAAGTCCACTAATTTGTTAGAAATTCACCACATTTGGACTTGAAAAGAGAGACTTATGGTGGTTTAAATTTTGGGTGACGTTTCGCACACTCTTTTTAAGACGGACAACAACTCTCTCACCCCAACGATTTTTAAAACAAGATTTTTTTCCCCGGAAAGAGAATTTGAAGATTGGTAGAAATTTCACCACTTTTGAACTTAAAGTCAGAGAGTTACACAGGTTTTAATTTTGGATGACGTGTCGCACACTCTTTATAAAACGGACTACAACTCTCTCATCCCAACAAAATATGAAATGAGATTTCTTTCCCAAGAAAAAGAATCTTAGGACCTCCGATTGGTAGAAATTTCACCACTTTTTGACTTCAAATGAGAGAGTTAGGGAAGTTTTAATTTTGGGCGACGTTTCACACACTCTTTTTAAAATGGACCAAAACTCTCTCATCCCACCGAATTTTTAAATGAGATTTTTTACTCAAAAGAGAATTTGAAGGCATCTAATTGATAGAAATTTCTCCACTTTTCGACTTAAAATGAGTGAGTTATGGACGTTTTAATTTTGGATGACGTTTCACACACTCATTATAAAATGGTCCAAAACTCTCTCGCCCTACCGAATTTTTAAATGGGATTTTTTTCGTTGAAAGAGAATTTGAAGTCCACTAATTTGTTAGAAATTTCACCACATTTGGACTTGAAAAGAGAGACTTATGGTGGTTTTAATTTTGGGTGACGTTTCGCAGACTCTTTTTAAGACGGACAACAACTCTCTCACCCCAACGATTTTTAAAACAAGATTTTTTTCCCCGGAAAGAGAATTTGAAGATTGGTAGAAATTTCACCACTTTTGAACTTAAAGTCAGAGAGTTACACAGGTTTTAATTTTGGATGACGTGTCGCACACTCTTTATAAAACGGACCACAACTCTCGCATCCCAACAAAATTTGAAATGAGATTTCTTTCCCAAGAAAAAGAATCTTAGGACCTCCGATTGGTAGAAATTTCACCACTTTTTGACATCAAATGAGAGAGTTACGGAAGTTTTAATTTTGGGTGACGTTTCACACACTCTTTTTAAAATGGACCAAAACTCTCTCATCCCACCGAATTTTTAAATGAGATTTTTTTACTTGAAAGAGAATTTGAAGACATCTAATTGATAGAAATTTCTCCACTTTTCGACTTAAAATGAGTGAGTTATGGACGTTTTAATTTTGGGTGACGTTTCACACACTCATTATAAAATGGTCCAAAACTCTCTCGCCCTACTGAATTTTTAAATGGGATTTTTTTCGTTGAAAGAGAATTTGAAGTCCACTAATTTGTTAGAAATTTCACCATATTTGGACTTGAAAAGAGAGACTTATGGTGGTTTTAATTTTGGATGACGTTTCGCAGACTCTTTTTAAGACGGACAACAACTCTCTCACCCCAACGATTTTTAAAACAAGATTTTTTTCCCCGGAAAGAGAATTTGAAGATTGGTAGAAATTTCACCACTTTTGAACTTAAAGTCAGAGAGTTACACAGGTTTTAATTTTGGATGACGTGTCGCACACTCTTTATAAAACGGACTACAACTCTCGCATCCCAACAAAATTTGAAATGAGATTTCTTTCACAAGAAAAAGAATCTTAGGACCTCCGATTGGTAGAAATTTCACCACTTTTTGACTTCAAATGAGAGAGTTACGGAAGTTTTAATTTTGCGTGACGTTTCACACACTCTTTTTAAAATGGACCAAAACTCTCTCATCCCACCGAATTTTTAAATGAGATTTTTTTACTTGAAAGAGAATTTGAAGACATCTAATTGATAGAAATTTCTCCACTTTTCGACTTAAAATGAGTGAGTTATGGACGTTTTAATTTTGGGTGACGTTTCACACACTCATTATAAAATGGTCCAAAACTCTCTCGCCCTACCGAATTTTTAAATGGGATTTTTTTCGTTGAAAGAGAATTTGAAGTCCACTAATTTGTTAGAAATTTCACCATATTTGGACTTGAAAAGAGAGACTTATGGTGGTTTTAATTTTGGGTGACGTTTCGCACACTCTTTTTAAGACGGACAACAACTCTCTCACCCCAACGATTTTTAAAACAAGATTTTTTTCCCCGGAAAGAGAATTTGAAGATTGGTAGAAATTTCACCACTTTTGAACTTAAAGTCAGAGAGTTACACATGTTTTAATTTTGGATGACGTGTCGCACACTCTTTATAAAACGGACTACAACTCTCGCATCCCAACAAAATTTGAAATGAGATTTCTTTCCCAAGAAAAAGAATCTTAGGACCTCCGATTGGTAGAAATTTCACCACTTTTTGACTTCAAATGAGAGAGTTAGGGAAGTTTTAATTTTGGGTGACGTTTCACACACTCTTTTTAAAATGGACCAAAACTCTCTCATCCCACCGAATTTTTAAATGAGATTTTTTTACTCAAAAGAGAATTTGAAGGCATCTAATTGATAGAAATTTCTCCACTTTTCGACTTAAAATGAGTGAGTTATGGACGTTTTAATTTTGGATGACGTTTCACACACTCATTATAAAATGGTCCAAAACTCTCTCGCCCTACCGAATTTTTAAATGGGATTTTTTTCGTTGAAAGAGAATTTGAAGTCCACTAATTTGTTAGAAATTTCACCACATTTGGACTTGAAAAGAGAGACTTATGGTGGTTTTAATTTTGGGTGACGTTTCGCAGACTCTTTTTAAGACGGACAACAACTCTCTCACCCCAACGATTTTTAAAACAAGATTTTTTTCCCCGGAAAGAGAATTTGAAGATTGGTAAAAATTTCACCACTTTTGAACTTAAAGTCAGAGAGTTACACAGGTTTTAATTTTGGATGACGTGTCGCACACTCTTTATAAAACGGACCACAACTCTCGCATCCCAACAAAATTTGAAATGAGATTTCTTTCCCAAGAAAAAGAATCTTAGGACCTCCGATTGGTAGAAATTTCACCACTTTTTGACATCAAATGAGAGAGTTACGGAAGTTTTAATTTTGGGTGACGTTTCACACACTCTTTTTAAAATGGACCAAAACTCTCTCATCCCACCGAATTTTTAAATGAGATTTTTTTACTTGAAAGAGAATTTGAAGACATCTAATTGATAGAAATTTCTCCACTTTTCGACTTAAAATGAGTGAGTTATGGACGTTTTAATTTTGGGTGACGTTTGACACACTCATTATAAAATGGTCCAAAACTCTCTCGCCCTACCGAATTTTTAAATGGGATTTTTTTCGTTGAAAGAGAATTTGAAGTCCACTAATTTGTTAGAAATTTCACCATATTTGGACTTGAAAAGAGAGACTTATGGTGGTTTTAATTTTGGGTGACGTTTCGCACACTCTTTTTAAGACGGACAACAACTCTCTCACCCCAACGATTTTTAAAACAAGATTTTTTTCCCCGGAAAGAGAATTTGAAGATTGGTAGAAATTTCACCACTTTTGAACTTAAAGTCAGAGAGTTACACAGGTTTTAATTTTGGATGACGTGTCGCACACTCTTTATAAAACGGACTACAACTCTCGCATCCCAACAAAATTTGAAATGAGATTTCTTTCCCAAGAAAAAGAATCTTAGGACCTCCGATTGGTAGAAATTTCACCACTTTTTGACTTCAAATGAGAGAGTTAGGGAAGTTTTAATTTTGGGTGACGTTTCACACACTCTTTTTAAAATGGACCAAAACTCTCTCATCCCACCGAATTTTTAAATGAGATTTTTTTACTTGAAAGAGAATTTGAAGGAATCTAATTGATAGAAATTTCTCCACTTTTCGACTTAAAATGAGTGAGTTATGGACGTTTTAATTTTGGGTGACGTTTCACACACTCATTATAAAATGGTCCAAAACTCTCTCGCCCTACCGAATTTTTAAATGGGATTTTTTTAGTTGAAAGAGAATTTGAAGTCCACTAATTTGTTAGAAATTCACCACATTTGGACTTGAAAAGAGAGACTTATGGTGGTTTAAATTTTGGGTGACGTTTCGCACACTCTTTTTAAGACGGACAACAACTCTCTCACCCCAACGATTTTTAAAACAAGATTTTTTTCCCCGGAAAGAGAATTTGAAGATTGGTAGAAATTTCACCACTTTTGAACTTAAAGTCAGAGAGTTACACAGGTTTTAATTTTGGATGACGTGTCGCACACTCTTTATAAAACGGACTACAACTCTCTCATCCCAACAAAATATGAAATGAGATTTCTTTCCCAAGAAAAAGAATCTTAGGACCTCCGATTGGTAGAAATTTCACCACTTTTTGACTTCAAATGAGAGAGTTAGGGAAGTTTTAATTTTGGGTGACGTTTCACACACTCTTTTTAAAATGGACCAAAACTCTCTCATCCCACCGAATTTTTAAATGAGATTTTTTACTCAAAAGAGAATTTGAAGGCATCTAATTGATAGAAATTTCTCCACTTTTCGACTTAAAATGAGTGAGTTATGGACGTTTTAATTTTGGATGACGTTTCACACACTCATTATAAAATGGTCCAAAACTCTCTCGCCCTACCGAATTTTTAAATGGGATTTTTTTCGTTGAAAGAGAATTTGAAGTCCACTAATTTGTTAGAAATTTCACCACATTTGGACTTGAAAAGAGAGACTTATGGTGGTTTTAATTTTGGGTGACGTTTCGCAGACTCTTTTTAAGACGGACAACAACTCTCTCACCCCAACGATTTTTAAAACAAGATTTTTTTCCCCGGAAAGAGAATTTGAAGATTGGTAGAAATTTCACCACTTTTGAACTTAAAGTCAGAGAGTTACACAGGTTTTAATTTTGGATGACGTGTCGCACACTCTTTATAAAACGGACCACAACTCTCGCATCCCAACAAAATTTGAAATGAGATTGCTTTCCCAAGAAAAAGAATCTTAGGACCTCCGATTGGTAGAAATTTCACCACTTTTTGACATCAAATGAGAGAGTTACGGAAGTTTTAATTTTGGGTGACGTTTCACACACTCTTTTTAAAATGGACCAAAACTCTCTCATCCCACCGAATTTTTAAATGAGATTTTTTTACTTGAAAGAGAATTTGAAGACATCTAATTGATAGAAATTTCTCCACTTTTCGACTTAAAATGAGTGAGTTATGGACGTTTTAATTTTGGGTGACGTTTGACACACTCATTATAAAATGGTCCAAAACTCTCTCGCCCTACCGAATTTTTAAATGGGATTTTTTTCGTTGAAAGAGAATTTGAAGTCCACTAATTTGTTAGAAATTTCACCATATTTGGACTTGAAAAGAGAGACTTATGGTGGTTTTAATTTTGGGTGACGTTTCGCACACTCTTTTTAAGACGGACAACAACTCTCTCACCCCAACGATTTTTAAAACAAGATTTTTTTCCCCGGAAAGAGAATTTGAAGATTGGTAGAAATTTCACCACTTTTGAACTTAAAGTCAGAGAGTTACACAGGTTTTAATTTTGGATGACGTGTCGCACACTCTTTATAAAACGGACTACAACTCTCGCATCCCAACAAAATTTGAAATGAGATTTCTTTCCCAAGAAAAAGAATCTTAGGACCTCCGATTGGTAGAAATTTCACCACTTTTTGACTTCAAATGAGAGAGTTAGGGAAGTTTTAATTTTGGGTGACGTTTCACACACTCTTTTTAAAATGGACCAAAACTCTCTCATCCCACCGAATTTTTAAATGAGATTTTTTTACTTGAAAGAGAATTTGAAGGAATCTAATTGATAGAAATTTCTCCACTTTTCGACTTAAAATGAGTGAGTTATGGACGTTTTAATTTTGGGTGACGTTTCACACACTCATTATAAAATGGTCCAAAACTCTCTCGCCCTACCGAATTTTTAAATGGGATTTTTTTAGTTGAAAGAGAATTTGAAGTCCACTAATTTGTTAGAAATTCACCACATTTGGACTTGAAAAGAGAGACTTATGGTGGTTTAAATTTTGGGTGACGTTTCGCACACTCTTTTTAAGACGGACAACAACTCTCTCACCCCAACGATTTTTAAAACAAGATTTTTTTCCCCGGAAAGAGAATTTGAAGATTGGTAGAAATTTCACCACTTTTGAACTTAAAGTCAGAGAGTTACACAGGTTTTAATTTTGGATGACGTGTCGCACACTCTTTATAAAACGGACTACAACTCTCTCATCCCAACAAAATATGAAATGAGATTTCTTTCCAAAGAAAAAGAATCTTAGGACCTCCGATTGGTAGAAATTTCACCACTTTTTGACTTCAAATGAGAGAGTTAGGGAAGTTTTAATTTTGGGTGACGTTTCACACACTCTTTTTAAAATGGACCAAAACTCTCTCATCCCACCGAATTTTTAAATGAGATTTTTTACTCAAAAGAGAATTTGAAGGCATCTAATTGATAGAAATTTCTCCACTTTTCGACTTAAAATGAGTGAGTTATGGACGTTTTAATTTTGGATGACGTTTCACACACTCATTATAAAATGGTCCAAAACTCTCTCGCCCTACCGAATTTTTAAATGGGATTTTTTTCGTTGAAAGAGAATTTGAAGTCCACTAATTTGTTAGAAATTTCACCACATTTGGACTTGAAAAGAGAGACTTATGGTGGTTTTAATTTTGGGTGACGTTTCGCAGACTCTTTTTAAGACGGACAACAACTCTCTCACCCCAACGATTTTTAAAACAAGATTTTTCTCCCCGGAAAGAGAATTTGAAGATTGGTAGAAATTTCACCACTTTTGAACTTAAAGTCAGAGAGTTACACAGGTTTTAATTTTGGATGACGTGTCGCACACTCTTTATAAAACGGACCACAACTCTCGCATCCCAACAAAATTTGAAATGAGATTTCTTTCCCAAGAAAAAGAATCTTAGGACCTCCGATTGGTAGAAATTTCACCACTTTTTGACATCAAATGAGAGAGTTACGGAAGTTTTAATTTTGGGTGACGTTTCACACACTCTTTTTAAAATGGACCAAAACTCTCTCATCCCACCGAATTTTTAAATGAGATTTTTTTACTTGAAAGAGAATTTGAAGACATCTAATTGATAGAAATTTCTCCACTTTTCGACTTAAAATGAGTGAGTTATGGACGTTTTAATTTTGGGTGACGTTTCACACACTCATTATAAAATGGTCCAAAACTCTCTCGCCCTACTGAATTTTTAAATGGGATTTTTTTCGTTGAAAGAGAATTTGAAGTCCACTAATTTGTTAGAAATTTCACCATATTTGGACTTGAAAAGAGAGACTTATGGTGGTTTTAATTTTGGATGACGTTTCGCAGACTCTTTTTAAGACGGACAACAACTCTCTCACCCCAACGATTTTTAAAACAAGATTTTTTTCCCCGGAAAGAGAATTTGAAGATTGGTAGAAATTTCACCACTTTTGAACTTAAAGTCAGAGAGTTACACAGGTTTTAATTTTGGATGACGTGTCGCACACTCTTTATAAAACGGACTACAACTCTCTCATCCCAACAAAATATGAAATGAGATTTCTTTCCCAAGAAAAAGAATCTTAGGACCTCCGATTGGTAGAAATTTCACCACTTTTTGACTTCAAATGAGAGAGTTAGGGAAGTTTTAATTTTGGGTGACGTTTCACACACTCTTTTTAAAATGGACCAAAACTCTCTCATCCCACCGAATTTTTAAATGAGATTTTTTACTCAAAAGAGAATTTGAAGGCATCTAATTGATAGAAATTTCTCCACTTTTCGACTTAAAATGAGTGAGTTATGGACGTTTTAATTTTGGATGACGTTTCACACACTCATTATAAAATGGTCCAAAACTCTCTCGCCCTACCGAATTTTTAAATGGGATTTTTTTCGTTGAAAGAGAATTTGAAGTCCACTAATTTGTTAGAAATTTCACCACATTTGGACTTGAAAAGAGAGACTTATGGTGGTTTTAATTTTGGGTGACGTTTCGCAGACTCTTTTTAAGACGGACAACAACTCTCTCACCCCAACGATTTTTAAAACAAGATTTTTTTCCCCGGAAAGAGAATTTGAAGATTGGTAGAAATTTCACCACTTTTGAACTTAAAGTCAGAGAGTTACACAGGTTTTAATTTTGGATGACGTGTCGCACACTCTTTATAAAACGGACCACAACTCTCGCATCCCAACAAAATTTGAAATGAGATTTCTTTCCCAAGAAAAAGAATCTTAGGACCTCCGATTGGTAGAAATTTCACCACTTTTTGACATCAAATGAGAGAGTTACGGAAGTTTTAATTTTGGGTGACGTTTCACACACTCTTTTTAAAATGGACCAAAACTCTCTCATCCCACCGAATTTTTAAATGAGATTTTTTTACTTGAAAGAGAATTTGAAGACATCTAATTGATAGAAATTTCTCCACTTTTCGACTTAAAATGAGTGAGTTATGGACGTTTTAATTTTGGGTGACGTTTCACACACTCATTATAAAATGGTCCAAAACTCTCTCGCCCTACTGAATTTTTAAATGGGATTTTTTTCGTTGAAAGAGAATTTGAAGTCCACTAATTTGTTAGAAATTTCACCATATTTGGACTTGAAAAGAGAGACTTATGGTGGTTTTAATTTTGGATGACGTTTCGCAGACTCTTTTTAAGACGGACAACAACTCTCTCACCCCAACGATTTTTAAAACAAGATTTTTTTCCCCGGAAAGAGAATTTGAAGATTGGTAGAAATTTCACCACTTTTGAACTTAAAGTCAGAGAGTTACACAGGTTTTAATTTTGGATGACGTGTCGCACACTCTTTATAAAACGGACCACAACTCTCGCATCCCAACAAAATTTGAAATGAGATTTCTTTCCCAAGAAAAAGAATCTTAGGACCTCCGATTGGTAGAAATTTCACCACTTTTTGACTTCAAATGAGAGAGTTAGGGAAGTTTTAATTTTGGGTGACGTTTCACACAATCTTTTTAAAATGGACCAAAACTCTCTCATCCCACCGAATTTTTAAATGAGATTTTTTACTCAAAAGAGAATTTGAAGGCATCTAATTGATAGAAATTTCTCCACTTTTCGACTTAAAATGAGTGAGTTATGGACGTTTTAATTTTGGGTGACGTTTCACACACTCATTATAAAATGGTCCAAAACTCTCTCGCCCTACCGAATTTTTAAATGGGATTTTTTTCGTTGAAAGAGAATTTGAAGTCCACTAATTTGTTAGAAATTTCACCATATTTGGACTTGAAAAGAGAGACTTATGGTGGTTTTAATTTTGGGTGACGTTTCGCACACTCTTTTTAAGACGGACAACAACTCTCTCACCCCAACGATTTTTAAAACAAGATTTTTTTCCCCGGAAAGAGAATTTGAAGATTGGTAGAAATTTCACCACTTTTGAACTTAAAGTCAGAGAGTTACACAGGTTTTAATTTTGGATGACGTGTCGCACACTCTTTATAAAACGGACTACAACTCTCGCATCCCAACAAAATTTGAAATGAGATTTCTTTCCCAAGAAAAAGAATCTTAGGACCTCCGATTGGTAGAAATTTCACCACTTTTTGACTTCAAATGAGAGAGGTAGGGAAGTTTTAATTTTGGGTGACGTTTCACACACTCTTTTTAAAATGGACCAAAACTCTCTCATCCCACCGAATTTTTAAATGAGATTTTTTTACTCAAAAGAGAATTTGAAGGCATCTAATTGATAGAAATTTCTCCACTTTTCGACTTAAAATGAGTGAGTTATGGACGTTTTAATTTTGGATGACGTTTCACACACTCATTATAAAATGGTCCAAAACTCTCTCGCCCTACCGAATTTTTAAATGGGATTTTTTTCGTTGAAAGAGAATTTGAAGTCCACTAATTTGTTAGAAATTTCACCACATTTGGACTTGAAAAGAGAGACTTATGGTGGTTTTAATTTTGGGTGACGTTTCGCACACTCTTTTTAAGACGGACAACAACTCTCTCACCCCAACGATTTTTAAAACAAGATTTTTTTCCCCGGAAAGAGAATTTGAAGATTGGTAGAAATTTCACCACTTTTGAACTTAAAGTCAGAGAGTTACACAGGTTTTAATTTTGGATGACGTGTCGCACACTCTTTATAAAACGGACCACAACTCTCGCATCCCAACAAAATTTGAAATGAGATTTCTTTCCCAAGAAAAAGAATCTTAGGACCTCCGATTGGTAGAAATTTCACCACTTTTTGACATCAAATGAGAGAGTTACGGAAGTTTTAATTTTGGGTGACGTTTCACACACTCTTTTTAAAATGGACCAAAACTCTCTCATCCCACCGAATTTTTAAATGAGATTTTTTTACTTGAAAGAGAATTTGAAGACATCTAATTGATAGAAATTTCTCCACTTTTCGACTTAAAATGAGTGAGTTATGGACGTTTTAATTTTGGGTGACGTTTCACACACTCATTATAAAATGGTCCAAAACTCTCTCGCCCTACCGAATTTTTAAATGGGATTTTTTTCGTTGAAAGAGAATTTGAAGTCCACTAATTTGTTAGAAATTTCACCATATTTGGACTTGAAAAGAGAGACTTATGGTGGTTTTAATTTTGGGTGACGTTTCGCACACTCTTTTTAAGACGGACAACAACTCTCTCACCCCAACGATTTTTAAAACAAGATTTTTTTCCCCGGAAAGAGAATTTGAAGATTGGTAGAAATTTCACCACTTTTGAACTTAAAGTCAGAGAGTTACACAGGTTTTAATTTTGGATGACGTGTCGCACACTCTTTATAAAACGGACTACAACTCTCGCATCCCAACAAAATTTGAAATGAGATTTCTTTCCCAAGAAAAAGAATCTTAGGACCTCCGATTGGTAGAAATTTCACCACTTTTTGACTTCAAATGAGAGAGTTAGGGAAGTTTTAATTTTGGGTGACGTTTCACACACTCTTTTTAAAATGGACCAAAACTCTCTCATCCCACCGAATGTTTAAATGAGATTTTTTTACTTGAAAGAGAATTTGAAGGAATCTAATTGATAGAAATTTCTCCACTTTTCGACTTAAAATGAGTGAGTTATGGACGTTTTAATTTTGGGTGACGTTTCACACACTCATTATAAAATGGTCCAAAACTCTCTCGCCCTACCGAATTTTTAAATGGGATTTTTTTAGTTGAAAGAGAATTTGAAGTCCACTAATTTGTTAGAAATTCACCACATTTGGACTTGAAAAGAGAGACTTATGGTGGTTTAAATTTTGGGTGACGTTTCGCACACTCTTTTTAAGACGGACAACAACTCTCTCACCCCAACGATTTTTAAAGCAAGATTTTTTTCCCCGGAAAGAGAATTTGAAGATTGGTAGAAATTTCACCACTTTTGAACTTAAAGTCAGAGAGTTACACAGGTTTTAATTTTGGATGACGTGTCGCACACTCTTTATAAAACGGACTACAACTCTCTCATCCCAACAAAATATGAAATGAGATTTCTTTCCCAAGAAAAAGAATCTTAGGACCTCCGATTGGTAGAAATTTCACCACTTTTTGACTTCAAATGAGAGAGTTAGGGAAGTTTTAATTTTGGGTGACGTTTCACACACTCTTTTTAAAATGGACCAAAACTCTCTCATCCCACCGAATTTTTAAATGAGATTTTTTACTCAAAAGAGAATTTGAAGGCATCTAATTGATAGAAATTTCTCCACTTTTCGACTTAAAATGAGTGAGTTATGGACGTTTTAATTTTGGATGACGTTTCACACACTCATTATAAAATGGTCCAAAACTCTCTCGCCCTACCGAATTTTTAAATGGGATTTTTTTCGTTGAAAGAGAATTTGAAGTCCACTAATTTGTTAGAAATTTCACCACATTTGGACTTGAAAAGAGAGACTTATGGTGGTTTTAATTTTGGGTGACGTTTCGCAGACTCTTTTTAAGACGGACAACAACTCTCTCACCCCAACGATTTTTAAAACAAGATTTTTTTCCCCGGAAAGAGAATTTGAAGATTGGTAGAAATTTCACCACTTTTGAACTTAAAGTCAGAGAGTTACACAGGTTTTAATTTTGGATGACGTGTCGCACACTCTTTATAAAACGGACCACAACTCTCGCATCCCAACAAAATTTGAAATGAGATTTCTTTCCCAAGAAAAAGAATCTTAGGACCTCCGATTGGTAGAAATTTCACCACTTTTTGACTTCAAATGAGAGAGTTAGGGAAGTTTTAATTTTGGGTGACGTTTCACACAATCTTTTTAAAATGGACCAAAACTCTCTCATCCCACCGAATTTTTAAATGAGATTTTTTACTCAAAAGAGAATTTGAAGGCATCTAATTGATAGAAATTTCTCCACTTTTCGACTTAAAATGAGTGAGTTATGGACGTTTTAATTTTGGATGACGTTTCACACACTCATTATAAAATGGTCCAAAACTCTCTCGCCCTACCGAATTTTTAAATGGGATTTTTTTAGTTGAAAGAGAATTTGAAGTCCACTAATTTGTTAGAAATTCCACACATTTGGGCTTGAAAAGAGAGACTTATGGTGGTTTTAATTTTGGGTGACGTTTCGCAGACTCTTTTTAAGACGGACAACAACTCTCTCACCCCAACGATTTTTAAAACAAGATTTTTTTCCCCGGAAAGAGAATTTGAAGATTGGTAGAAATTTCACCCCTTTTGAACTTAAAGTCAGAGAGTTCCACAGGTTTTAATTTTGGATGACGTGTCGCACACTCTTTATAAAACGGACTACAACTCTCGCATCCCAACAAAATTTGAAATGAGATTTCTTTCCCAAGAAAAAGAATATTAGGACCTCTGATTGGTAGAAATTTCACCACTTTTTGACTTCAAATGAGAGAGTTAGGGAAGTTTTAATTTTGGGTGACGTTTCACACACTCTTTTTAAAATGGACCAAAACTCTCTCATCCCACCGAATTTTTAAATGAGATTTTTTTACTTGAAAGAGAATTTGAAGGAATCTAATTCATAGAAATTTCTCCACTTTTCGACTTAAAATGAGTGAGTTATGGACGTTTTAATTTTGGGTGACGTTTCACACACTCATTATAAAATGGTCCAAAACTCTCTCGCCCTACCGAATTTTTAAATGGGATTTTTTTAGTTGAAAGAGAATTTGAAGTCCACTAATTTGTTAGAAATTCCACACATTTGGGCTTGAAAAGAGAGACTTATGGTGGTTTTAATTTTGGGTGACGTTTCGCACACTCTTTTTAAGACGGACAACAACTCTCTCACCCCAACGATTTTTAAAACTAGATTTTTTTCCCCGGAAAGAGAATTTGAAGATTGGTAGAAATTTCACCACTTTTGAACTTAAAGTCAGAGAGTTACACAGGTTTTAATTTTGGATGACGTGTCGCACACTCTTTATAAAACGGACTACAACTCTCTCATCCCAACAAAATATGAAATGAGATTTCTTTCCCAAGAAAAAGAATCTTAGGACCTCCGATTGGTAGAAATTTCACCACTTTTTGACTTCAAATGAGAGAGTTAGGGAAGTTTTAATTTTGGGTGACGTTTCACACACTCTTTTTAAAATGGACCAAAACTCTCTCATCCCACCGAATTTTTAAATGAGATTTTTTACTCAAAAGAGAATTTGAAGGCATCTAATTGATAGAAATTTCTCCACTTTTCGACTTAAAATGAGTGAGTTATGGACGTTTTAATTTTGGATGACGTTTCACACACTCATTATAAAATGGTCCAAAACTCTCTCGCCCTACCGAATTTTTAAATGGGATTTTTTTCGTTGAAAGAGAATTTGAAGTCCACTAATTTGTTAGAAATTTCACCACATTTGGACTTGAAAAGAGAGACTTATGGTGGTTTTAATTTTGGGTGACGTTTCACAGACTCTTTTTAAGACGGACAACAACTCTCTCACCCCAACGATTTTTAAAACAAGATTTTTTTCCCCGGAAAGAGAATTTGAAGATTGGTAGAAATTTCACCACTTTTGAACTTAAAGTCAGAGAGTTACACAGGTTTTAATTTTGGATGACGTGTCGCACACTCTTTATAAAACGGACCACAACTCTCGCATCCCAACAAAATTTGAAATGAGATTTCTTTCCCAAGAAAAAGAATCTTAGGACCTCCGATTGGTAGAAATTTCACCACTTTTTGACATCAAATGAGAGAGTTACGGAAGTTTTAATTTTGGGTGACGTTTCACACACTCTTTTTAAAATGGACCAAAACTCTCTCATCCCACCGAATTTTTAAATGAGATTTTTTTACTTGAAAGAGAATTTGAAGACATCTAATTGATAGAAATTTCTCCACTTTTCGACTTAAAATGAGTGAGTTATGGACGTTTTAATTTTGGGTGACGTTTCACACACTCATTATAAAATGGTCCAAAACTCTCTCGCCCTACTGAATTTTTAAATGGGATTTTTTTCGTTGAAAGAGAATTTGAAGTCCACTAATTTGTTAGAAATTTCACCATATTTGGACTTGAAAAGAGAGACTTATGGTGGTTTTAATTTTGGATGACGTTTCGCAGACTCTTTTTAAGACGGACAACAACTCTCTCACCCCAACGATTTTTAAAACAAGATTTTTTTCCCCGGAAAGAGAATTTGAAGATTGGTAGAAATTTCACCACTTTTGAACTTAAAGTCAGAGAGTTACACAGGTTTTAATTTTGGAT
This sequence comes from Tasmannia lanceolata, assembly GCF_043159265.1. Lineage (NCBI taxonomy): Eukaryota > Viridiplantae > Streptophyta > Magnoliopsida > Canellales > Winteraceae > Tasmannia > Tasmannia lanceolata. The sequence continues at coordinate 1,971,204 of NW_027518713.1, read as the reverse complement.
GACGTGTCGCACACTCTTTATAAAACGGACCACAACTCTCGCATCCCAACAAAATTTGAAATGAGATTTCTTTCCCAAGAAAAAGAATCTTAGGACCTCCGATTGGTAGAAATTTCACCACTTTTTGACTTCAAATGAGAGAGTTAGGGAAGTTTTAATTTTGGGTGACGTTTCACACAATCTTTTTAAAATGGACCAAAACTCTCTCATCCCACCGAATTTTTAAATGAGATTTTTTACTCAAAAGAGAATTTGAAGGCATCTAATTGATAGAAATTTCTCCACTTTTCGACTTAAAATGAGTGAGTTATGGACGTTTTAATTTTGGATGACGTTTCACACACTCATTATAAAATGGTCCAAAACTCTCTCGCCCTACCGAATTTTTAAATGGGATTTTTTTAGTTGAAAGAGAATTTGAAGTCCACTAATTTGTTAGAAATTCCACACATTTGGGCTTGAAAAGAGAGACTTATGGTGGTTTTAATTTTGGGTGACGTTTCGCAGACTCTTTTTAAGACGGACAACAACTCTCTCACCCCAACGATTTTTAAAACAAGATTTTTTTCCCCGGAAAGAGAATTTGAAGATTGGTAGAAATTTCACCCCTTTTGAACTTAAAGTCAGAGAGTTCCACAGGTTTTAATTTTGGATGACGTGTCGCACACTCTTTATAAAACGGACTACAACTCTCGCATCCCAACAAAATTTGAAATGAGATTTCTTTCCCAAGAAAAAGAATATTAGGACCTCTGATTGGTAGAAATTTCACCACTTTTTGACTTCAAATGAGAGAGTTAGGGAAGTTTTAATTTTGGGTGACGTTTCACACACTCTTTTTAAAATGGACCAAAACTCTCTCATCCCACCGAATTTTTAAATGAGATTTTTTTACTTGAAAGAGAATTTGAAGGAATCTAATTCATAGAAATTTCTCCACTTTTCGACTTAAAATGAGTGAGTTATGGACGTTTTAATTTTGGGTGACGTTTCACACACTCATTATAAAATGGTCCAAAACTCTCTCGCCCTACCGAATTTTTAAATGGGATTTTTTTAGTTGAAAGAGAATTTGAAGTCCACTAATTTGTTAGAAATTCCACACATTTGGGCTTGAAAAGAGAGACTTATGGTGGTTTTAATTTTGGGTGACGTTTCGCACACTCTTTTTAAGACGGACAACAACTCTCTCACCCCAACGATTTTTAAAACAAGATTTTTTTCCCCGGAAAGAGAATTTGAAGATTGGTAGAAATTTCACCACTTTTGAACTTAAAGTCAGAGAGTTACACAGGTTTTAATTTTGGATGACGTGTCGCACACTCTTTATAAAACGGACTACAACTCTCTCATCCCAACAAAATATGAAATGAGATTTCTTTCCCAAGAAAAAGAATCTTAGGACCTCCGATTGGTAGAAATTTCACCACTTTTTGACTTCAAATGAGAGAGTTAGGGAAGTTTTAATTTTGGGTGACGTTTCACACACTCTTTTTAAAATGGACCAAAACTCTCTCATCCCACCGAATTTTTAAATGAGATTTTTTACTCAAAAGAGAATTTGAAGGCATCTAATTGATAGAAATTTCTCCACTTTTCGACTTAAAATGAGTGAGTTATGGACGTTTTAATTTTGGATGACGTTTCACACACTCATTATAAAATGGTCCAAAACTCTCTCGCCCTACCGAATTTTTAAATGGGATTTTTTTCGTTGAAAGAGAATTTGAAGTCCACTAATTTGTTAGAAATTTCACCACATTTGGACTTGAAAAGAGAGACTTATGGTGGTTTTAATTTTGGGTGACGTTTCACAGACTCTTTTTAAGACGGACAACAACTCTCTCACCCCAACGATTTTTAAAACAAGATTTTTTTCCCCGGAAAGAGAATTTGAAGATTGGTAGAAATTTCACCACTTTTGAACTTAAAGTCAGAGAGTTACACAGGTTTTAATTTTGGATGACGTGTCGCACACTCTTTATAAAACGGACCACAACTCTCGCATCCCAACAAAATTTGAAATGAGATTTCTTTCCCAAGAAAAAGAATCTTAGGACCTCCGATTGGTAGAAATTTCACCACTTTTTGACATCAAATGAGAGAGTTACGGAAGTTTTAATTTTGGGTGACGTTTCACACACTCTTTTTAAAATGGACCAAAACTCTCTCATCCCACCGAATTTTTAAATGAGATTTTTTTACTTGAAAGAGAATTTGAAGACATCTAATTGATAGAAATTTCTCCACTTTTCGACTTAAAATGAGTGAGTTATGGACGTTTTAATTTTGGGTGACGTTTCACACACTCATTATAAAATGGTCCAAAACTCTCTCGCCCTACTGAATTTTTAAATGGGATTTTTTTCGTTGAAAGAGAATTTGAAGTCCACTAATTTGTTAGAAATTTCACCATATTTGGACTTGAAAAGAGAGACTTATGGTGGTTTTAATTTTGGATGACGTTTCGCAGACTCTTTTTAAGACGGACAACAACTCTCTCACCCCAACGATTTTTAAAACAAGATTTTTTTCCCCGGAAAGAGAATTTGAAGATTGGTAGAAATTTCACCACTTTTGAACTTAAAGTCAGAGAGTTACACAGGTTTTAATTTTGGATGACGTGTCGCACACTCTTTATAAAACGGACTACAACTCTCGCATCCCAACAAAATTTGAAATGAGATTTCTTTCACAAGAAAAAGAATCTTAGGACCTCCGATTGGTAGAAATTTCACCACTTTTTGACATCAAATGAGAGAGTTACGGAAGTTTTAATTTTGGGTGACGTTTCACACACTCTTTTTAAAATGGACCAAAACTCTCTCATCCCACCGAATTTTTAAATGAGATTTTTTTACTTGAAAGAGAATTTGAAGACATCTAATTGATAGAAATTTCTCCACTTTTCGACTTAAAATGAGTGAGTTATGGACGTTTTAATTTTGGGTGACGTTTCACACACTCATTATAAAATGGTCCAAAACTCTCTCGCCCTACTGAATTTTTAAATGGGATTTTTTTCGTTGAAAGAGAATTTGAAGTCCACTAATTTGTTAGAAATTTCACCATATTTGGACTTGAAAAGAGAGACTTATGGTGGTTTTAATTTTGGATGACGTTTCGCAGACTCTTTTTAAGACGGACAACAACTCTCTCACCCCAACGATTTTTAAAACAAGATTTTTTTCCCCGGAAAGAGAATTTGAAGATTGGTAGAAATTTCACCACTTTTGAACTTAAAGTCAGAGAGTTACACAGGTTTTAATTTTGGATGACGTGTCGCACACTCTTTATAAAACGGACTACAACTCTCGCATCCCAACAAAATTTGAAATGAGATTTCTTTCACAAGAAAAAGAATCTTAGGACCTCCGATTGGTAGAAATTTCACCACTTTTTGACTTCAAATGAGAGAGTTACGGAAGTTTTAATTTTGCGTGACGTTTCACACACTCTATTTAAAATGGACCAAAACTCTCTCATCCCACCGAATTTTTAAATGAGATTTTTTTACTTGAAAGAGAATTTGAAGACATCTAATTGATAGAAATTTCTCCACTTTTCGACTTAAAATGAGTGAGTTATGGACGTTTTAATTTTGGGTGACGTTTCACACACTCATTATAAAATGGTCCAAAACTCTCTCGCCCTACCGAATTTTTAAATGGGATTTTTTTCGTTGAAAGAGAATTTGAAGTCCACTAATTTGTTAGAAATTTCACCATATTTGGACTTGAAAAGAGAGACTTATGGTGGTTTTAATTTTGGGTGACGTTTCGCACACTCTTTTTAAGACGGACAACAACTCTCTCACCCCAACGATTTTTAAAACAAGATTTTTTTCCCCGGAAAGAGAATTTGAAGATTGGTAGAAATTTCACCACTTTTGAACTTAAAGTCAGAGAGTTACACAGGTTTTAATTTTGGATGACGTGTCGCACACTCTTTATAAAACGGACTACAACTCTCGCATCCCAACAAAATTTGAAATGAGATTTCTTTCCCAAGAAAAAGAATCTTAGGACCTCCGATTGGTAGAAATTTCACCACTTTTTGACTTCAAATGAGAGAGTTAGGGAAGTTTTAATTTTGGGTGACGTTTCACACACTCTTTTTAAAATGGACCAAAACTCTCTCATCCCACCGAATTTTTAAATGAGATTTTTTTACTCAAAAGAGAATTTGAAGGCATCTAATTGATAGAAATTTCTCCACTTTTCGACTTAAAATGAGTGAGTTATGGACGTTTTAATTTTGGATGACGTTTCACACACTCATTATAAAATGGTCCAAAACTCTCTCGCCCTACCGAATTTTTAAATGGGATTTTTTTCGTTGAAAGAGAATTTGAAGTCCACTAATTTGTTAGAAATTTCACCACATTTGGACTTGAAAAGAGAGACTTATGGTGGTTTTAATTTTGGGTGACGTTTCGCAGACTCTTTTTAAGACGGACAACAACTCTCTCACCCCAACGATTTTTAAAACAAGATTTTTTTCTCCGGAAAGAGAATTTGAAGATTGGTAGAAATTTCACCACTTTTGAACTTAAAGTCAGAGAGTTACACAGGTTTTAATTTTGGATGACGTGTCGCACACTCTTTATAAAACGGACCACAACTCTCGCATCCCAACAAAATTTGAAATGAGATTTCTTTCCCAAGAAAAAGAATCTTAGGACCTCCGATTGGTAGAAATTTCACCACTTTTTGACATCAAATGAGAGAGTTACGGAAGTTTTAATTTTGGGTGACGTTTCACACACTCTTTTTAAAATGGACCAAAACTCTCTCATCCCACCGAATTTTTAAATGAGATTTTTTTACTTGAAAGAGAATTTGAAGACATCTAATTGATAGAAATTTCTCCACTTTTCGACTTAAAATGAGTGAGTTATGGACGTTTTAATTTTGGGTGACGTTTCACACACTCATTATAAAATGGTCCAAAACTCTCTCGCCCTACCGAATTTTTAAATGGGATTTTTTTCGTTGAAAGAGAATTTGAAGTCCACTAATTTGTTAGAAATTTCACCATATTTGGACTTGAAAAGAGAGACTTATGGTGGTTTTAATTTTGGGTGACGTTTCGCACACTGTTTTTAAGACGGACAACAACTCTCTCACCCCAACGATTTTTAAAACAAGATTTTTTTCCCCGGAAAGAGAATTTGAAGATTGGTAGAAATTTCACCACTTTTGAACTTAAAGTCAGAGAGTTACACAGGTTTTAATTTTGGATGACGTGTCGCACACTCTTTATAAAACGGACTACAACTCTCGCATCCCAACAAAATTTGAAATGAGATTTCTTTCCCAAGAAAAAGAATCTTAGGACCTCCGATTGGTAGAAATTTCACCACTTTTTGACTTCAAATGAGAGAGTTAGGGAAGTTTTAATTTTGGGTGACGTTTCACACACTCTTTTTAAAATGGACCAAAACTCTCTCATCCCACCGAATTTTTAAATGAGATTTTTTTACTTGAAAGAGAATTTGAAGGAATCTAATTGATAGAAATTTCTCCACTTTTCGACTTAAAATGAGTGAGTTATGGACGTTTTAATTTTGGGTGACGTTTCACACACTCATTATAAAATGGTCCAAAACTCTCTCGCCCTACCGAATTTTTAAATGGGATTTTTTTAGTTGAAAGAGAATTTGAAGTCCACTAATTTGTTAGAAATTCACCACATTTGGACTTGAAAAGAGAGACTTATGGTGGTTTAAATTTTGGGTGACGTTTCGCACACTCTTTTTAAGACGGACAACAACTCTCTCACCCCAACGATTTTTAAAACAAGATTTTTTTCCCCGGAAAGAGAATTTGAAGATTGGTAGAAATTTCACCACTTTTGAACTTAAAGTCAGAGAGGTACACAGGTTTTAATTTTGGATGACGTGTCGCACACTCTTTATAAAACGGACTACAACTCTCTCATCCCAACAAAATATGAAATGAGATTTCTTTCCCAAGATAAAGAATCTTAGGACCTCCGATTGGTAGAAATTTCACCACTTTTTGACTTCAAATGAGAGAGTTAGGGAAGTTTTAATTTTGGGTGACGTTTCACACACTCTTTTTAAAATGGACCAAAACTCTCTCATCCCACCGAATTTTTAAATGAGATTTTTTACTCAAAAGAGAATTTGAAGGCATCTAATTGATAGAAATTTCTCCACTTTTCGACTTAAAATGAGTGAGTTATGGACGTTTTAATTTTGGATGACGTTTCACACACTCATTATAAAATGGTCCAAAACTCTTTCGCCCTACCGAATTTTTAAATGGGATTTTTTTCGTTGAAAGAGAATTTGAAGTCCACTAATTTGTTAGAAATTTCACCACATTTGGACTTGAAAAGAGAGACTTATGGTGGTTTTAATTTTGGGTGATGTTTCGCAGACTCTTTTTAAGACGGACAACAACTCTCTCACCCCAACGATTTTTAAAACAAGATTTTTTTCCCCGGAAAGAGAATTTGAAGATTGGTAGAAATTTCACCACTTTTGAACTTAAAGTCAGAGAGTTACACAGGTTTTAATTTTGGATGACGTGTCGCACACTCTTTATAAAACGGACCACAACTCTCGCATCCCAACAAAATTTGAAATGAGATTTCTTTCCCAAGAAAAAGAATCTTAGGACCTCCGATTGGTAGAAATTTCACCACTTTTTGACATCAAATGAGAGAGTTACGGAAGTTTTAATTTTGGGTGACGTTTCACACACTCTTTTTAAAATGGACCAAAACTCTCTCATCCCACCGAATTTTTAAATGAGATTTTTTTACTTGAAAGAGAATTTGAAGACATCTAATTGATAGAAATTTCTCCACTTTTCGACTTAAAATGAGTGAGTTATGGACGTTTTAATTTTGGGTGACGTTTCACACACTCATTATAAAATGGTCCAAAACTCTCTCGCCCTACTGAATTTTTAAATGGGATTTTTTTCGTTGAAAGAGAATTTGAAGTCCACTAATTTGTTAGAAATTTCACCATATTTGGACTTGAAAAGAGAGACTTATGGTGGTTTTAATTTTGGATGACGTTTCGCAGACTCTTTTTAAGACGAACAACAACTCTCTCACCCCAACGATTTTTAAAACAAGATTTTTTTCCCCGGAAAGAGAATTTGAAGATTGGTAGAAATTTCACCACTTTTGAACTTAAAGTCAGAGAGTTACACAGGTTTTAATTTTGGATGACGTGTCGCACACTCTTTATAAAACGGACTACAACTCTCGCATCCCAACAAAATTTGAAATGAGATTTCTTTCCCAAGAAAAAGAATCTTAGGACCTCCGATTGGTAGAAATTTCACCACTTTTTGACTTCAAATGAGAGAGTTACGGAAGTTTTAATTTTGCGTGACGTTTCACACACTCTTTTTAAAATGGACCAAAACTCTCTCATCCCACCGAATTTTTAAATGAGATTTTTTTACTTGAAAGAGAATTTGAAGACATCTAATTGATAGAAATTTCTCCACTTTTCGACTTAAAATGAGTGAGTTATGGACGTTTTAATTTTGGGTGACGTTTCACACACTCATTATAAAATGGTCCAAAACTCTCTCGCCCTACCGAATTTTTAAATGGGATTTTTTTCGTTGAAAAAGAATTTGAAGTCCACTAATTTGTTAGAAATTTCACCATATTTGGACTTGAAAAGAGAGACTTATGGTGGTTTTAATTTTGGGTGACGTTTCGCACACTCTTTTTAAAACGGACAACAACTCTCTCACCCCAACGATTTTTAAAACAAGATTTTTTTCCCCGGAAAGAGAATTTGAAGATTGGTAGAAATGTCACCACTTTTGAACTTAAAGTCAGAGAGTTACACAGGTTTTAATTTTGGATGACGTGTCGCACACTCTTTATAAAACGGACTACAACTCTCGCATCCCAACAAAATTTGAAATGAGATTTCTTTCCCAAGAAAAAGAATCTTAGGACCTCCGATTGGTAGAAATTTCACCACTTTTTGACTTCAAATGAGAGAGTTAGGGAAGTTTTAATTTTGGGTGACGTTTCACACACTCTTTTTAAAATGGACCAAAACTCTCTCATCCCACCGAATTTTTAAATGAGATTTTTTTACTTGAAAGAGAATTTGAAGGAATCTAATTGATAGAAATTTCTCCACTTTTCGACTTAAAATGAGTGAGTTATGGACGTTTTAATTTTGGATGACGTTTCACACACTCATTATAAAATGGTCCAAAACTCTCTCGCCCTACCGAATTTTTAAATGGGATTTTTTTCGTTGAAAGAGAATTTGAAGTCCACTAATTTGTTAGAAATTCACCACATTTGGACTTGAAAAGAGAGACTTATGGTGGTTTTAATTTTGGGTGACGTTTCGCGCACTCTTTTTAAGACGGACAACAACTCTCTCACCCCAACGATTTTTAAAACAAGATTTTTTTCCCCGGAAAGAGAATTTGAAGATTGGTAGAAATTTCACCACTTTTGAACTTAAAGTCAGAGAGTTACACAGGTTTTAATTTTGGATGACGTGTCGCACACTCTTTATAAAACGGACTACAACTCTCGCATCCCAACAAAATTTGAAATGAGATTTCTTTCCCAAGAAAAAGAATCTTAGGACCTCCGATTGGTAGAAATTTCACCACTTTTTGACTTCAAATGAGAGAGTTAGGGAAGTTTTAATTTTGGGTGACGTTTCACACACTCTTTTTAAAATGGACCAAAACTCTCTCATCCTACCGAATTTTTAAATGAGATTTTTTTACTTGAAAGAGAATTTGAAGGAATCTAATTGATAGAAATTTCTCCACTTTTCGACTTAAAATGAGTGAGTTATGGACGTTTTAATTTTGGATGACGTTTCACACACTCATTATAAAATGGTCCAAAACTCTCTCGCCCTACCGAATTTTTAAATGGGATTTTTTTCGTTGAAAGAGAATTTGAAGTCCACTAATTTGTTAGAAATTCACCACATTTGGACTTGAAAAGAGAGACTTATGGTGGTTTTAATTTTGGGTGACGTTTCGCGCACTCTTTTTAAGACGGACAACAACTCTCTCACCCCAACGATTTTTAAAACAAGATTTTTTTCCCCGGAAAGAGAATTTGAAGATTGGTAGAAATTTCACCACTTTTGAACTTAAAGTCAGAGAGTTACACAGGTTTAAATTTTGGATGACGTGTCGCACACTCTTTATAAAACGGACTACAACTCTCGCATCCCAACAAAATTTGAAATGAGATTTCTTTCACAAGAAAAAGAATCTTAGGACCTCCGATTTGTAGAAATTTCACCACTTTTTGACTTCAAATGAGAGAGTTACGGAAGTTTTAATTTTGCGTGACGTTTCACACACTCTTTTTAAAATGGACCAAAACTCTCTCATCCCACCGAATTTTTAAATGAGATTTTTTTACTTGAAAGAGAATTTGAAGACATCTAATTGATAGAAATTTCTCCACTTTTCGACTTAAAATGAGTGAGTTATGGACGTTTTAATTTTGGGTGACGTTTCACACACTCATTATAAAATGGTCCAAAACTCTCTCGCCCTACCGAATTTTTAAATGGGATTTTTTTCGTTGAAAGAGAATTTGAAGTCCACTAATTTGTTAGAAATTTCACCATATTTGGACTTGAAAAGAGAGACTTATGGTGGTTTTAATTTTGGGTGACGTTTCGCACACTCTTTTTAAGACGGACAACAACTCTCTCACCCCAACGATTTTTAAAACAAGATTTTTTTCCCCGGAAAGAGAATTTGAAGATTGGTAGAAATTTCACCACTTTTGAACTTAAAGTCAGAGAGTTACACAGGTTCTAATTTTGGATGACGTGTCGCACACTCTTTATAAAACGGACTACAACTCTCGCATCCCAACAAAATTTGAAATGAGATTTCTTTCCCAAGAAAAAGAATCTTAGGACCTCCGATTGGTAGAAATTTCACCACTTTTTGACTTCAAATGAGAGAGTTAGGGAAGTTTTAATTTTGGGTGACGTTTCACACACTCTTTTTAAAATGGACCAAAACTCTCTCATCCCACCGAATTTTTAAATGAGATTTTTTTACTTGAAAGAGAATTTGAAGGAATCTAATTGATAGAAATTTCTCCACTTTTCGACTTAAAATGAGTGAGTTATGGACGTTTTAATTTTGGGTGACGTTTCACACACTCATTATAAAATGGTCCAAAACTCTCTCGCCCTACTGAATTTTTAAATGGGATTTTTTTCGTTGAAAGAGAATTTGAAGTCCACTAATTTGTTAGAAATTCACCACATTTGGACTTGAAAAGAGAGACTTATGGTGGTTTTAATTTTGGGTGACGTTTCGCACACTCTTTTTAAGACGGACAACAACTCTCTCACCCCAACGATTTTTAAAACAAGATTTTTTTCCCCGGAAAGAGAATTTGAAGATTGGTAGAAATTTCACCACTTTTGAACTTAAAGTCAGAGAGTTACACAGGTTTTAATTTTGGATGACGTGTCGCACACTCTTTATAAAACGGACTACAACTCTCGCATCCCAACAAAATTTGAAATGAGATTTCTTTCCCAAGAAAAAGAATCTTAGGACCTCCGATTGGTAGAAATTTCACCACTTTTTGACTTCAAATGAGAGAGTTAGGGAAGTTTTAATTTTGGGTGACGTTTCACACACTCTTTTTAAAATGGACCAAAACTCTCTCATCCCACCGAATTTTTAAATGAGATTTTTTTACTTGAAAGAGAATTTGAAGGAATCTAATTGATAGAAATTTCTCCACTTTTCGACTTAAAATGAGTGAGTTATGGACGTTTTAATTTTGGGTGACGTTTCACACACTCATTATAAAATGGTCCAAAACTCTCTCGCCCTACCGAATTTTTAAATGGGATTTTTTTAGTTGAAAGAGAATTTGAAGTCCACTAATTTGTTAGAAATTCACCACATTTGGACTTGAAAAGAGAGACTTATGGTGGTTTAAATTTTGGGTGACGTTTCGCACACTCTTTTTAAGACGGACAACAACTCTCTCACCCCAACGATTTTTAAAACAAGATTTTTTTCCCCGGAAAGAGAATTTGAAGATTGGTAGAAATTTCACCACTTTTGAACTTAAAGTCAGAGAGGTACACAGGTTTTAATTTTGGATGACGTGTCGCACACTCTTTATAAAACGGACTACAACTCTCTCATCCCAACAAAATATGAAATGAGATTTCTTTCCCAAGATAAAGAATCTTAGGACCTCCGATTGGTAGAAATTTCACCACTTTTTGACTTCAAATGAGAGAGTTAGGGAAGTTTTAATTTTGGGTGACGTTTCACACACTCTTTTTAAAATGGACCAAAACTCTCTCATCCCACCGAATTTTTAAATGAGATTTTTTACTCAAAAGAGAATTTGAAGGCATCTAATTGATAGAAATTTCTCCACTTTTCGACTTAAAATGAGTGAGTTATGGACGTTTTAATTTTGGATGACGTTTCACACACTCATTATAAAATGGTCCAAAACTCTTTCGCCCTACCGAATTTTTAAATGGGATTTTTTTCGTTGAAAGAGAATTTGAAGTCCACTAATTTGTTAGAAATTTCACCACATTTGGACTTGAAAAGAGAGACTTATGGTGGTTTTAATTTTGGGTGACGTTTCGCAGACTCTTTTTAAGACGGACAACAACTCTCTCACCCCAACGATTTTTAAAACAAGATTTTTTTCCCCGGAAAGAGAATTTGAAGATTGGTAGAAATTTCACCACTTTTGAACTTAAAGTCAGAGAGTTACACAGGTTTTAATTTTGGATGACGTGTCGCACACTCTTTATAAAACGGACCACAACTCTCGCATCCCAACAAAATTTGAAATGAGATTTCTTTCCCAAGAAAAAGAATCTTAGGACCTCCGATTGGTAGAAATTTCACCACTTTTTGACATCAAATGAGAGAGTTACGGAAGTTTTAATTTTGGGTGACGTTTCACACACTCTTTTTAAAATGGACCAAAACTCTCTCATCCCACCGAATTTTTAAATGAGATTTTTTTACTTGAAAGAGAATTTGAAGACATCTAATTGATAGAAATTTCTCCACTTTTCGACTTAAAATGAGTGAGTTATGGACGTTTTAATTTTGGGTGACGTTTCACACACTCATTATAAAATGGTCCAAAACTCTCTCGCCCTACTGAATTTTTAAATGGGATTTTTTTCGTTGAAAGAGAATTTGAAGTCCACTAATTTGTTAGAAATTTCACCATATTTGGACTTGAAAAGAGAGACTTATGGTGGTTTTAATTTTGGATGACGTTTCGCAGACTCTTTTTAAGACGAACAACAACTCTCTCACCCCAACGATTTTTAAAACAAGATTTTTTTCCCCGGAAAGAGAATTTGAAGATTGGTAGAAATTTCACCACTTTTGAACTTAAAGTCAGAGAGTTACACAGGTTTTAATTTTGGATGACGTGTCGCACACTCTTTATAAAACGGACTACAACTCTCGCATCCCAACAAAATTTGAAATGAGATTTCTTTCCCAAGAAAAAGAATCTTAGGACCTCCGATTGGTAGAAATTTCACCACTTTTTGAATTCAAATGAGAGAGTTACGGAAGTTTTAATTTTGCGTGACGTTTCACACACTCTTTTTAAAATGGACCAAAACTCTCTCATCCCACCGAATTTTTAAATGAGATTTTTTTACTTGAAAGAGAATTTGAAGACATCTAATTGATAGAAATTTCTCCACTTTTCGACTTAAAATGAGTGAGTTATGGACGTTTTAATTTTGGGTGACGTTTCACACACTCATTATAAAATGGTCCAAAACTCTCTCGCCCTACCGAATTTTTAAATGGGATTTTTTTCGTTGAAAAAGAATTTGAAGTCCACTAATTTGTTAGAAATTTCACCATATTTGGACTTGAAAAGAGAGACTTATGGTGGTTTTAATTTTGGGTGACGTTTCGCACACTCTTTTTAAAACGGACAACAACTCTCTCACCCCAACGATTTTTAAAACAAGATTTTTTTCCCCGGAAAGAGAATTTGAAGATTGGTAGAAATTTCACCACTTTTGAACTTAAAGTCAGAGAGTTACACAGGTTTTAATTTTGGATGACGTGTCGCACACTCTTTATAAAACGGACTACAACTCTCGCATCCCAACAAAATTTGAAATGAGATTTCTTTCCCAAGAAAAAGAATCTTAGGACCTCCGATTGGTAGAAATTTCACCACTTTTTGACTTCAAATGAGAGAGTTACGGAAGTTTTAATTTTGGGTGACGTTTCACACACTCTTTTTAAAATGGACCAAAACTCTCTCATCCCACCGAATTTTTAAATGAGATTTTTTTACTCAAAAGAGAATTTGAAGGCATCTAATTGATACAAATTTCTCCACTTTTCGACTTAAAATGAGTGAGTTATGGACGTTTTAATTTTGGATGACGTTTCACACACTCATTATAAAATGGTCCAAAACTCTCTCGCCCTACCGAATTTTTAAATGAGATTTTTTTCGTTGAAAGAGAATTTGAAGTCCACTAATTTGTTAGAAATTTCACCACATTTGGACTTGAAAAGAGAGACTTATGGTGGTTTTAATTTTGGGTGACGTTTCGCAGACTCTTTTTAAGACGGACAACAACTCTCTCACCCCAACGATTTTTAAAACAAGATTTTTTTCCCCGGAAAGAGAATTTGAAGATTGGTAGAAATTTCACCACTTTTGAACTTAAAGTCAGAGAGTTACACAGGTTTTAATTTTGGATGACGTGTCGCACACTCTTTATAAAACGGACTACAACTCTCGCATCCCAACAAAATTTGAAATGAGATTTCTTTCCCAAGAAAAAGAATCTTAGGACCTCCGATTGGTAGAAATTTCACCACTTTTTGACTTCAAATGAGAGAGTTACGGAAGTTTTAATTTTGGGTGACGTTTCACACACTCTTTTTAAAATGGACCAAAACTCTCTCATCCCACCGAATTTTTAAATGAGATTTTTTTACTTGAAAGAGAATTTGAAGACATCTAATTGATAGAAATTTCTCCACTTTTCGACTAAAAATGAGTGAGTTATGGACGTTTTAATTTTGGATGACGTTTCACACACTCATTATAAAATGGTCCAAAACTCTCTCGCCCTACCGAATTTTTAAATGAGATTTTTTTCGTTGAAAGAGAATTTGAAGTCCACTAATTTGTTAGAAATTTCACCACATTTGGACTTGAAAAGAGAGACTTATGGTGGTTTTAATTTTGGGTGACGTTTCGCAGACTCTTTTTAAGACGGACAACAACTCTCTCACCCCAACGATTTTTAAAACAAGATTTTTTTCCCCGGAAAGAGAATTTGAAGATTGGTAGAAATTTCACCACTTTTGAACTTAAAGTCAGAGAGTTACACAGGTTTTAATTTTGGATGACGTGTCGCACACTCTTTATAAAACGGACTACAACTCTCGCATCCCAACAAAATTTGAAATGAGATTTCTTTCCCAAGAAAAAGAATCTTAGGACCTCCGATTGGTAGAAATTTCACCACTTTTTGACTTCAAATGAGAGAGTTACGGAAGTTTTAATTTTGGGTGACGTTTCACACACTCTTTTTAAAATGGACCAAAACTCTCTCATCCCACCGAATTTTTAAATGAGATTTTTTTACTTGAAAGCGAATTTGAAGGCATCTAATTAATAGAAATTTCTCCACTTTTCGACTTAAAATGAGTGAGTTATGGACGTTTTAATTTTGGGTGACGTTTCACACACTCATTATAAAATGGTCCAAAACTCTCTCGCCCTACCGAAATTTTAAATAAGATTTTTTTCGTTGAAAGAGAATTTGAAGCCCACTAATTTGTTAGAAATTTCACCACATTTGGACTTGAAAAGAGAGACTTATGGTGGTTTTAATTTTGGGTGACGTTTCGCGCACTCTTTTTAAGACGGACAACAACTCTCTCACCCCAACGATTTTTAAAACAAGATTTTTTTCCCCGGAAAGAGAATTTGAAGATTGGTAGAAATTTCACCACTTTTGAACTTAAAGTCAGAGAGTTACACAGGTTTTAATTTTGGATGACGTGTCGCACACTCTTTATAAAACGGACTACAACTCTCTCAACCCAACAAAATTTGAAATGTGATTTCTTTCCCAAGAAAAAGAATCTTAGGACCTCCGATTGGTAGAAATTTCACCACTTTTTGACTTCAAATGAGAGAGTTAGGGAAGTTTTAATTTTGGGTGACGTTTCACACACTCTTTTTAAAATGGACCAAAACTCTCTCATCCCACCGAATTTTTAAATGAGATTTTTTTACTTGAAAGAGAATTTGAAGACATCTAATTGATAGAAATTTCTCCACTTTTCGACTAAAAATGAGTGAGTTATGGACGTTTTAATTTTGGATGACGTTTCACACACTCATTATAAAATGGTCCAAAACTCTCTCGCCCTACCGAATTTTTAAATGGGATTTTTTTCGTTGAAAGAGAATTTGAAGTCCACTAATTTGTTAGAAATTCACCACATTTGGACTTGAAAAGAGAGACTTATGGTGGTTTTAATTTTGGGTGACGTTTCGCGCACTCTTTTTAAGACGGACAACAACTCTCTCACCCCAACGATTTTTAAAACAAGATTTTTTTCCCCGGAAAGAGAATTTGAAGATTGGTAGAAATTTCACCACTTTTGAACTTAAAGTCAGAGAGTTACACAGGTTTTAATTTTGGATGACGTGTCGCACACTCTTTATAAAACGGACTACAACTCTCTCATCCCAACAAAATTTGAAATGTGATTTCTTTCCCAAGAAAAAGAATCTTAGGACCTCCGATTGGTAGAAATTTCACCACTTTTTGACTTCAAATGAGAGAGTTAGGGAAGTTTTAATTTTGGGTGACGTTATACACACTCTTTTTAAAATGGACCAAAACTCTCTCATCCCACCGAATTTTTAAATGAGATTTTTTTACTCAAAAGAGAATTTGAAGGCATCTAATTGATAGAAATTTCTCCACTTTTCGACTTAAAATGAGTGAGTTATGGACGTTTTAATTTTGGATGACGTTTCACACACTCATTATAAAATGGTCCAAAACTCTCTCGCCCTACCGAATTTTTAAATGAGATTTTTTTCGTTGAAAGAGAATTTGAAGTCCACTAATTTGTTAGAAATTTCACCACATTTGGACTTGAAAAGAGAGACTTATGGTGGTTTTAATTTTGGGTGACGTTTCGCACACTCTTTTTAAGACGGACAACAACTCTCTCACCCCAACGATTTTTAAAACAAGATTTTTTTCCCCGGAAAGAGAATTTGAAGATTGGTAGAAATTTCACCACTTTTGAACTTAAAGTCAGAGAGTTACACAGGTTTTAATTTTGGATGACGTGTCGCACACTCTTTATAAAACGGACTACAACTCTCTCATCCCAACAAAATTTGAAATGAGATTTCTTTCCCAAGAAAAAGAATCTTAGGACCTCCGATTGGTAGAAATTTCACCACTTTTTGACTTCAAATGAGAGAGTTACGGAAGTTTTAATTTTGGGTGACGTTTCACACACTCTTTTTAAAATGGACCAAAACTCTCTCATCCCACCGAATTTTTAAATGAGATTTTTTTACTTGAAAGAGAATTTGAAGACATCTAATTGATAGAAATTTCTCCACTTTTCGACTTAAAATGAGTGAGTTATGGACGTTTTAATTTTGGGTGACGTTTCACACACTCATTATAAAATGGTCCAAAACTCTCTCGCCCTACCGAATTTTTAAATGGGATTTTTTTCGTTGAAAGAGAATTTGAAGTCCACTAATTTGTTAGAAATTTCACCACATTTGGACTTGAAAAGAGAGACTTATGGTGGTTTTAATTTTGGGTGACGTTTCGCAGACTCTTTTTAAGACGGACAACAACTCTCTCACCCCAACGATTTTTAAAACAAGATTTTTTTCCCCGGAAAGAGAATTTGAAGATTGGTAGAAATTTCACCACTTTTGAAATTAAAGTCAGAGAGTTACACAGGTTTTAATTTTGGATGACGTGTCGCACACTCTTTATAAAACGGACTACAACTCTCGCATCCCAACAAAATTTGAAATGAGATTTCTTTCCCAAGAAAAAGAATCTTAGGACCTCCGATTGGTAGAAATTTCACCACTTTTTGACTTCAAATGAGAGAGTTAGGGAAGTTTTAATTTTGGGTGACGTTTCACACACTCTTTTTAAAATGGACCAAAACTCTCTCATCCCACCGAATTTTTAAATGAGATTTTTTTACGTGAAAGAGAATTTGAAGGAATCTAATTGATAGAAATTTCTCCACTTTTCGACTTAAAATGAGTGAGTTATGGACGTTTTAATTTTGGGTGACGTTTCACACACTCATTATAAAATGGTCCAAAACTCTCTCGCCCTACCGAATTTTTAAATGGGATTTTTTTCGTTGAAAGAGAATTTGAAGTCCACTAATTTGTTAGAAATTTCACCATATTTGGACTTGAAAAGAGAGACTTATGGTGGTTTTAATTTTGGGTGACGTTTCGCGCACTCTTTTTAAGACGGACAACAACTCTCTCACCCCAACGATTTTTAAAACAAGATTTTTTTCCCCGGAAAGAGAATTTGAAGATTGGTAGAAATTTCACCACTTTTGAACTTAAAGTCAGAGAGTTACACAGGTTTAAATTTTGGATGACGTGTCGCACACTCTTTATAAAACGGACTACAACTCTCTCATCCCAACAAAATTTGAAATGTGATTTCTTTCCCAAGAAAAAGAATCTTAGGACCTCCGATTGGTAGAAATTTCACCACTTTTTGACTTCAAATGAGAGAGTTAGGGAAGTTTTAATTTTGGGTGACGTTTCACACACTCTTTTTAAAATGGACCAAAACTCTCTCATCCCACCGAATTTTTAAATGAGATTTTTTTACTTGAAAGAGAATTTGAAGGCATCTAATTGATAGAAATTTCTCCACTTTTCGACTTAAAATGAGTGAGTTATGGACGTTTTAATTTTGGATGACGTTTCACACACTCATTATAAAATGGTCCAAAACTCTCTCGCCCTACCGAATTTTTAAATGAGATTTTTTTCGTTGAAAGAGAATTTGAAGTCCACTAATTTGTTAGAAATTCACCACATTTGGACTTGAAAAGAGAGACTTATGGTGGTTTTAATTTTGGGTGACGTTTCGCGCACTCTTTTTAAGACGGACAACAACTCTCTCACCCCAACGATTTTTAAAACAAGATTTTTTTCCCCGGAAAGAGAATTTGAAGATTGGTAGAAATTTCACCACTTTTGAACTTAAAGTCAGAGAGTTACACAGGTTTTAATTTTGGATGACGTGTCGCACACTCTTTATAAAACGGACTACAACTCTCGCATCCCAACAAAATTTGAAATGAGATTTCTTTCCCAAGAAAAAGAATCTTAGGACCTCCGATTGGTAGAAATTTCACCACTTTTTGACTTCAAATGAGAGAGTTAGGGAAGTTTTAATTTTGGGTGACGTTTCACACACTCTTTTTAAAATGGACCAAAACTCTCTCATCCCACCGAATTTTTAAATGAGATTTTTTTACTTGAAAGAGAATTTGAAGACATATAATTGATAGAAATTTCTCCACTTTTCGACTTAAAATGAGTGAGTTATGGACGTTTTAATTTTGGGTGACGTTTCACACACTCATTATAAAATGGTCCAAAACTCTCTCGCCCTACCGAATTTTTAAATGGGATTTTTTTCGTTGAAAGAGAATTTGAAGTCCACTAATTTGTTAGAAATTTCACCATATTTGGACTTAAAAAGAGAGACTTATGGTGGTTTTAATTTTGGGTGACGTTTCGCACACTCTTTTTAAGACGGACAACAACTCTCTCACCCCAACGATTTTTAAAACAAGATTTTTTTCCCCGGAAAGAGAATTTGAAGATTGGTAGAAATTTCACCACTTTTGAACTTAAAGTCAGAGAGTTACACAGGTTTTAATTTTGGATGACGTGTCGCACACTCTTTATAAAACGGACTACAACTCTCGCATCCCAACAAAATTTGAAATGAGATTTCTTTCCCAAGAAAAAGAATCTTAGGACCTCCGATTGGTAGAAATTTCACCACTTTTTGACTTCAAATGAGAGAGTTAGGGAAGTTTTAATTTTGGGTGACGTTTCACACACTCTTTTTAAAATGGACCAAAACTCTCTCATCCCACCGAATTTTTAAATGAGATTTTTTTACTTGAAAGAGAATTTGAAGGAATCTAATTGATAGAAATTTCTCCACTTTTCGACTTAAAATGAGTGAGTTATGGACGTTTTAATTTTGGGTGACGTTTCACACACTCATTATAAAATGGTCCAAAACTCTCTCGCCCTACCGAATTTTTAAATGGGATTTTTTTCGTTGAAAGAGATTTTGAAGTCCACTAATTTGTTAGAAATTCACCACATTTGGACTTGAAAAGAGAGACTTATGGTGGTTTTAATTTTGGGTGACGTTTCGCGCACTCTTTTTAAGACGGACAACAACTCTCTCACCCCAACGATTTTTAAAACAAGATTTTTTTCCCCGGAAAGAGAATTTGAAGATTGGTAGAAATTTCACCACTTTTGAACTTAAAGTCAGAGAGTTACACAGGTTTTAATTTTGGATGACGTGTCGCACACTCTTTATAAAACGGACTACAACTCTCGCATCCCAACAAAATTTGAAATGAGATTTCTTTCCCAAGAAAAAGAATCTTAGGACCTCCGATTGGTAGAAATTTCACCACTTTTTGACTTCAAATGAGAGAGTTACGGAAGTTTTAATTTTGGGTGACGTTTCACACACTCTTTTTAAAATGGACCAAAACTCTCTCATCCCACCGAATTTTTAAATGAGATTTTTTTACTTGAAAGAGAATTTGAAGACATCTAATTGATAGAAATTTCTCCACTTTTCGACTAAAAATGAGTGAGTTATGGACGTTTTAATTTTGGATGACGTTTCACACACTCATTATAAAATGGTCCAAAACTCTCTCGCCCTACCGAATTTTTAAATGAGATTTTTTTCGTTGAAAGAGAATTTGAAGTCCACTAATTTGTTAGAAATTTCACCACATTTGGACTTGAAAAGAGAGACTTATGGTGGTTTTAATTTTGGGTGACGTTTCGCAGACTCTTTTTAAGACGGACAACAACTCTCTCACCCCAACGATTTTTAAAACAAGATTTTTTTCCCCGGAAAGAGAATTTGAAGATTGGTAGAAATTTCACCACTTTTGAACTTAAAGTCAGAGAGTTACACAGGTTTTAATTTTGGATGACGTGTCGCACACTCTTTATAAAACGGACTACAACTCTCGCATCCCAACAAAATTTGAAATGAGATTTCTTTCCCAAGAAAAAGAATCTTAGGACCTCCGATTGGTAGAAATTTCACCACTTTTTGACTTCAAATGAGAGAGTTACGGAAGTTTTAATTTTGGGTGACGTTTCACACACTCTTTTTAAAATGGACCAAAACTCTCTCATCCCACCGAATTTTTAAATGAGATTTTTTTACTTGAAAGCGAATTTGAAGGCATCTAATTAATAGAAATTTCTCCACTTTTCGACTTAAAATGAGTGAGTTATGGACGTTTTAATTTTGGGTGACGTTTCACACACTCATTATAAAATGGTCCAAAACTCTCTCGCCCTACCGAAATTTTAAATAAGATTTTTTTCGTTGAAAGAGAATTTGAAGCCCACTAATTTGTTAGAAATTTCACCACATTTGGACTTGAAAAGAGAGACTTATGGTGGTTTTAATTTTGGGTGACGTTTCGCGCACTCTTTTTAAGACGGACAACAACTCTCTCACCCCAACGATTTTTAAAACAAGATTTTTTTCCCCGGAAAGAGAATTTGAAGATTGGTAGAAATTTCACCACTTTTGAACTTAAAGTCAGAGAGTTACACAGGTTTTAATTTTGGATGACGTGTCGCACACTCTTTATAAAACGGACTACAACTCTCTCAACCCAACAAAATTTGAAATGTGATTTCTTTCCCAAGAAAAAGAATCTTAGGACCTCCGATTGGTAGAAATTTCACCACTTTTTGACTTCAAATGAGAGAGTTAGGGAAGTTTTAATTTTGGGTGACGTTTCACACACTCTTTTTAAAATGGACCAAAACTCTCTCATCCCACCGAATTTTTAAATGAGATTTTTTTACTTGAAAGAGAATTTGAAGACATCTAATTGATAGAAATTTCTCCACTTTTCGACTAAAAATGAGTGAGTTATGGACGTTTTAATTTTGGATGACGTTTCACACACTCATTATAAAATGGTCCAAAACTCTCTCGCCCTACCGAATTTTTAAATGGGATTTTTTTCGTTGAAAGAGAATTTGAAGTCCACTAATTTGTTAGAAATTCACCACATTTGGACTTGAAAAGAGAGACTTATGGTGGTTTTAATTTTGGGTGACGTTTCGCGCACTCTTTTTAAGACGGACAACAACTCTCTCACCCCAACGATTTTTAAAACAAGATTTTTTTCCCCGGAAAGAGAATTTGAAGATTGGTAGAAATTTCACCACTTTTGAACTTAAAGTCAGAGAGTTACACAGGTTTTAATTTTGGATGACGTGTCGCACACTCTTTATAAAACGGACTACAACTCTCTCATCCCAACAAAATTTGAAATGTGATTTCTTTCCCAAGAAAAAGAATCTTAGGACCTCCGATTGGTAGAAATTTCACCACTTTTTGACTTCAAATGAGAGAGTTAGGGAAGTTTTAATTTTGGGTGACGTTATACACACTCTTTTTAAAATGGACCAAAACTCTTTCATCCCACCGAATTTTTAAATGAGATTTTTTTACTCAAAAGAGAATTTGAAGGCATCTAATTGATAGAAATTTCTCCACTTTTCGACTTAAAATGAGTGAGTTATGGACGTTTTAATTTTGGATGACGTTTCACACACTCATTATAAAATGGTCCAAAACTCTCTCGCCCTACCGAATTTTTAAATGAGATTTTTTTCGTTGAAAGAGAATTTGAAGTCCACTAATTTGTTAGAAATTTCACCACATTTGGACTTGAAAAGAGAGACTTATGGTGGTTTTAATTTTGGGTGACGTTTCGCACACTCTTTTTAAGACGGACAACAACTCTCTCACCCCAACGATTTTTAAAACAAGATTTTTTTCCCCGGAAAGAGAATTTGAAGATTGGTAGAAATTTCACCACTTTTGAACTTAAAGTCAGAGAGTTACACAGGTTTTAATTTTGGATGACGTGTTGCACACTCTTTATAAAACGGACTACAACTCTCTCATCCCAACAAAATTTGAAATGAGATTTCTTTCCCAAGAAAAAGAATCTTAGGACCTCCGATTGGTAGAAATTTCACCACTTTTTGACTTCAAATGAGAGAGTTACGGAAGTTTTAATTTTGGGTGACGTTTCACACACTCTTTTTAAAATGGACCAAAACTCTCTCATCCCACCGAATTTTTAAATGAGATTTTTTTACTTGAAAGAGAATTTGAAGACATCTAATTGATAGAAATTTCTCCACTTTTCGACTTAAAATGAGTGAGTTATGGACGTTTTAATTTTGGGTGACGTTTCACACACTCATTATAAAATGGTCCAAAACTCTCTCGCCCTACCGAATTTTTAAATGGGATTTTTTTCGTTGAAAGAGAATTTGAAGTCCACTAATTTGTTAGAAATTTCACCACATTTGGACTTGAAAAGAGAGACTTATGGTGGTTTTAATTTTGGGTGACGTTTCGCAGACTCTTTTTAAGACGGACAACAACTCTCTCACCCCAACGATTTTTAAAACAAGATTTTTTTCCCCGGAAAGAGAATTTGAAGATTGGTAGAAATTTCACCACTTTTGAAATTAAAGTCAGAGAGTTACACAGGTTTTAATTTTGGATGACGTGTCGCACACTCTTTATAAAACGGACTACAACTCTCGCATCCCAACAAAATTTGAAATGAGATTTCTTTCCCAAGAAAAAGAATCTTAGGACCTCCGATTGGTAGAAATTTCACCACTTTTTGACTTCAAATGAGAGAGTTAGGGAAGTTTTAATTTTGGGTGACGTTTCACACACTCTTTTTAAAATGGACCAAAACTCTCTCATCCCACCGAATTTTTAAATGAGATTTTTTTACGTGAAAGAGAATTTGAAGGAATCTAATTGATAGAAATTTCTCCACTTTTCGACTTAAAATGAGTGAGTTATGGACGTTTTAATTTTGGGTGACGTTTCACACACTCATTATAAAATGGTCCAAAACTCTCTCGCCCTACCGAATTTTTAAATGGGATTTTTTTCGTTGAAAGAGAATTTGAAGTCCACTAATTTGTTAGAAATTTCACCATATTTGGACTTGAAAAGAGAGACTTATGGTGGTTTTAATTTTGGGTGACGTTTCGCGCACTCTTTTTAAGACGGACAACAACTCTCTCACCCCAACGATTTTTAAAACAAGATTTTTTTCCCCGGAAAGAGAATTTGAAGATTGGTAGAAATTTCACCACTTTTGAACTTAAAGTCAGAGAGTTACACAGGTTTAAATTTTGGATGACGTGTCGCACACTCTTTATAAAACGGACTACAACTCTCTCATCCCAACAAAATTTGAAATGTGATTTCTTTCCCAAGAAAAAGAATCTTAGGACCTCCGATTGGTAGAAATTTCACCACTTTTTGACTTCAAATGAGAGAGTTAGGGAAGTTTTAATTTTGGGTGACGTTTCACACACTCTTTTTAAAATGGACCAAAACTCTCTCATTCCACCGAATTTTTAAATGAGATTTTTTTACTTGAAAGAGAATTTGAAGGCATCTAATTGATAGAAATTTCTCCACTTTTCGACTTAAAATGAGTGAGTTATGGACGTTTTAATTTTGGATGACGTTTCACACACTCATTATAAAATGGTCCAAAACTCTCTCGCCCTACCGAATTTTTAAATGAGATTTTTTTCGTTGAAAGAGAATTTGAAGTCCACTAATTTGTTAGAAATTCACCACATTTGGACTTGAAAAGAGAGACTTATGGTGGTTTTAATTTTGGGTGACGTTTCGCGCACTCTTTTTAAGACGGACAACAACTCTCTCACCCCAACGATTTTTAAAACAAGATTTTTTTCCCCGGAAAGAGAATTTGAAGATTGGTAGAAATTTCACCACTTTTGAACTTAAAGTCAGAGAGTTACACAGGTTTTAATTTTGGATGACGTGTCGCACACTCTTTATAAAACGGACTACAACTCTCGCATCCCAACAAAATTTGAAATGAGATTTCTTTCCCAAGAAAAAGAATCTTAGGACCTCCGATTGGTAGAAATTTCACCACTTTTTGACTTCAAATGAGAGAGTTAGGGAAGTTTTAATTTTGGGTGACGTTTCACACACTCTTTTTAAAATGGACCAAAACTCTCTCATCCCACCGAATTTTTAAATGAGATTTTTTTACTTGAAAGAGAATTTGAAGACATATAATTGATAGAAATTTCTCCACTTTTCGACTTAAAATGAGTGAGTTATGGACGTTTTAATTTTGGGTGACGTTTCACACACTCATTATAAAATGGTCCAAAACTCTCTCGCCCTACCGAATTTTTAAATGGGATTTTTTTCGTTGAAAGAGAATTTGAAGTCCACTAATTTGTTAGAAATTTCACCATATTTGGACTTAAAAAGAGAGACTTATGGTGGTTTTAATTTTGGGTGACGTTTCGCACACTCTTTTTAAGACGGACAACAACTCTCTCACCCCAACGATTTTTAAAACAAGATTTTTTTCCCCGGAAAGAGAATTTGAAGATTGGTAGAAATTTCACCACTTTTGAACTTAAAGTCAGAGAGTTACACAGGTTTTAATTTTGGATGACGTGTCGCACACTCTTTATAAAACGGACTACAACTCTCGCATCCCAACAAAATTTGAAATGAGATTTCTTTCCCAAGAAAAAGAATCTTAGGACCTCCGATTGGTAGAAATTTCACCACTTTTTGACTTCAAATGAGAGAGTTAGGGAAGTTTTAATTTTGGGTGACGTTTCACACACTCTTTTTAAAATGGACCAAAACTCTCTCATCCCACCGAATTTTTAAATGAGATTTTTTTACTTGAAAGAGAATTTGAAGGAATCTAATTGATAGAAATTTCTCCACTTTTCGACTTAAAATGAGTGAGTTATGGACGTTTTAATTTTGGGTGACGTTTCACACACTCATTATAAAATGGTCCAAAACTCTCTCGCCCTACCGAATTTTTAAATGGGATTTTTTTCGTTGAAAGAGATTTTGAAGTCCACTAATTTGTTAGAAATTCACCACATTTGGACTTGAAAAGAGAGACTTATGGTGGTTTTAATTTTGGGTGACGTTTCGCGCACTCTTTTTAAGACGGACAACAACTCTCTCACCCCAACGATTTTTAAAACAAGATTTTTTTCCCCGGAAAGAGAATTTGAAGATTGGTAGAAATTTCACCACTTTTGAACTTAAAGTCAGAGAGTTACACAGGTTTTAATTTTGGATGACGTGTCGCACACTCTTTATAAAACGGACTACAACTCTCGCATCCCAACAAAATTTGAAATGAGATTTCTTTCCCAAGAAAAAGAATCTTAGGACCTCCGATTGGTAGAAATTTCACCACTTTTTGACTTCAAATGAGAGAGTTAGGGAAGTTTTAATTTTGGGTGACGTTTCACACACTCTTTTTAAAATGGACCAAAACTCTCTCATCCCACCGAATTTTTAAATGAGATTTTTTTACTTGAAAGAGAATTTAAAGGAATCTAATTGATAGAAATTTCTCCACTTTTCGACTTAAAATGAGTGAGTTATGGACGTTTTAATTTTGGATGACGTTTCACACACTCATTATAAAATGGTCCAAAACTCTCTCGCCCTACCGAATTTTTAAATGGGATTTTTTTCGTTGAAAGAGAATTTGAAGTCCACTAATTTGTTAGAAATTCACCACATTTGGACTTGAAAAGAGAGACTTATGGTGGTTTTAATTTTGGGTGACGTTTCGCAGACTCTTTTTAAGACGGACAACAACTCTCTCACCCCAACGATTTTTAAAACAAGATTTTTTTCCCCGGAAAGAGAATTTGAAGATTGGTAGAAATTTCACCACTTTTGAACTTAAAGTCAGAGAGTTACACAGGTTTTAATTTTGGATGACGTGTCGCACACTCTTTATAAAACGGACTACAACTCTCGCATCCCAACAAAATTTGAAATGTGATTTCTTTCCCAAGAAAAAGAATCTTAGGACCTCCGATTGGTAGAAATTTCACCACTTTTTGACTTCAAATGAGAGAGTTAGGGAAGTTTTAATTTTGGGTGACGTTTCACACACTCTTTTTAAAATGGACCAAAACTCTCTCATCCCACCGAATTTTTAAATGAGATTTTTTTACTTGAAAGAGAATTTGAAGACATCTAATTGATAGAAATTTCTCCACTTTTCGACTTAAAATGAGTGAGTTATGGACGTTTTAATTTTGGGTGACGTTTCACACACTCATTATAAAATGGTCCAAAACTCTCTCGCCCTACCGAATTTTTAAATGGGATTTTTTTCGTTGAAAGAGAATTTGAAGTCCACTAATTTGTTAGAAATTTCACCATATTTGGACTTGAAAAGAGAGACTTATGGTGGTTTTAATTTTGGGTGACGTTTCGCGCACTCTTTTTAAGACGGACAACAACTCTCTCACCCCAACGATTTTTAAAACAAGATTTTTTTCCCCGGAAAGAGAATTTGAAGATTGGTAGAAATTTCACCACTTTTGAACTTAAAGTCAGAGAGTTACACAGGTTTTAATTTTGGATGACGTGTCGCACACTCTTTATAAAACGGACTACAACTCTCTCAACCCAACAAAATTTGAAATGTGATTTCTTTCCCAAGAAAAAGAATCTTAGGACCTCCGATTGGTAGAAATTTCACCACTTTTTGACTTCAAATGAGAGAGTTAGGGAAGTTTTAATTTTGGGTGACGTTTCACACACTCTTTTTAAAATGGACCAAAACTCTCTCATCCCACCGAATTTTTAAATGAGATTTTTTTACTTGAAAGAGAATTTGAAGACATCTAATTGATAGAAATTTCTCCACTTTTCGACTAAAAATGAGTGAGTTATGGACGTTTTAATTTTGGATGACGTTTCACACACTCATTATAAAATGGTCCAAAACTCTCTCGCCCTACCGAATTTTTAAATGGGATTTTTTTCGTTGAAAGAGAATTTGAAGTCCACTAATTTGTTAGAAATTCACCACATTTGGACTTGAAAAGAGAGACTTATGGTGGTTTTAATTTTGGGTGACGTTTCGCGCACTCTTTTTAAGACGGACAACAACTCTCTCACCCCAACGATTTTTAAAACAAGATTTTTTTCCCCGGAAAGAGAATTTGAAGATTGGTAGACATTTCACCACTTTTGAACTTAAAGTCAGAGAGTTACACAGGTTTTAATTTTGGATGACGTGTCGCACACTCTTTATAAAACGGACTACAACTCTCTCATCCCAACAAAATTTGAAATGTGATTTCTTTCCCAAGAAAAAGAATCTTAGGACCTCCGATTGGTAGAAATTTCACCACTTTTTGACTTCAAATGAGAGAGTTAGGGAAGTTTTAATTTTGGGTGACGTTTCACACACTCTTTTTAAAATGGACCAAAACTCTCTCATCCCACCGAATTTTTAAATGAGATTTTTTTACTCAAAAGAGAATTTGAAGGCATCTAATTGATAGAAATTTCTCCACTTTTCGACTTAAAATGAGTGAGTTATGGACGTTTTAATTTTGGATGACGTTTCACACACTCATTATAAAATAGTCCAAAACTCTCTCGCCCTACCGAATTTTTAAATGAGATTTTTTTCGTTGAAAGAGAATTTGAAGTCCACTAATTTGTTAGAAATTTCACCACATTTGGACTTGAAAAGAGAGACTTATGGTGGTTTTAATTTTGGGTGACGTTTCGCACACTCTTTTTAAGACGGACAACAACTCTCTCACCCCAACGATTTTTAAAACAAGATTTTTTTCCCCGGAAAGAGAATTTGAAGATTGGTAGAAATTTCACCACTTTTGAACTTAAATTCAGAGAGTTACACAGGTTTTAATTTTGGATGACGTGTCGCACACTCTTTATAAAACGGACTACAACTCTCTCATCCCAACAAAATTTGAAATGAGATTTCTTTCCCAAGAAAAAGAATCTTAGGACCTCCGATTGGTAGAAATTTCACCACTTTTTGACTTCAAATGAGAGAGTTAGGGAAGTTTTAATTTTGGGTGACGTTTCACACACTCTTTTTAAAATGGACCAAAACTCTCTCATCCCACCGAATTTTTAAATGAGATTTTTTTACTTGAAAGAGAATTTGAAGACATCTAATTGATAGAAATTTCTCCACTTTTCGACTTAAAATGAGTGAGTTATGGACGTTTTAATTTTGGATGACGTTTCACACACTCATTATAAAATGGTCCAAAACTCTCTCGCCCTACCGAATTTTTAAATGGGATTTTTTTCGTTGAAAGAGAATTTGAAGTCCACTAATTTGTTAGAAATTTCACCACATTTGGACTTGAAAAGAGAGACTTATGGTGGTTTTAATTTTGGGTGACGTTTCGCAGACTCTTTTTAAGACGGACAACAACTCTCTCACCCCAACGATTTTTAAAACAAGATTTTTTTCCCCGGAAAGAGAATTTGAAGATTGGTAGAAATTTCACCACTTTTGAACTTAAAGTCAGAGAGTTACACAGGTTTTAATTTTGGATGACGTGTCGCACACTCTTTATAAAACGGACTACTACTCTCGCATCCCAACAAAATTTTAAATGAGATTTCTTTCCCAAGAAAAAGAATCTTAGGACCTCCGATTGGTAGAAATTTCACCACTTTTTGACTTCAAATTAGAGAGTTAGGGAAGTTTTAATTTTGGGTGACGTTATACACACTCTTTTTAAAATGGACCAAAACTCTCTCATCCCACCGAATTTTTAAATGAGATTTTTTTACTTGAAAGAGAATTTGAAGGAATCTAATTGATAGAAATTTCTCCACTTTTCGACTTAAAATGAGTGAGTTATGGACGTTTTAATTTTGGATGACGTTTCACACACTCATTATAAAATGGTCCAAAACTCTCTCGCCCTACCGAATTTTTAAATGGGATTTTTTTCGTTGAAAGAGAATTTGAAGTCCACTAATTTGTTAGAAATTCACCACATTTGGACTTGAAAAGAGAGACTTATGGTGGTTTTAATTTTGGGTGACGTTTCGCGCACTCTTTTTAAGACGGTCAACAACTCTCTCACCCCAACGATTTTTAAAACAAGATTTTTTTCCCCGGAAAGAGAATTTGAAGATTGGTAGAAATTTCACCACTTTTGAACTTAAAGTCAGAGAGTTACACAGGTTTTAATTTTGGATGACGTGTCGCACACTCTTTATAAAACGGACTACAACTCTCTCATCCGAACAAAATTTGAAATGTGATTTCTTTCCCAAGAAAAAGAATCTTAGGACCTCCGATTGGTAGAAATTTCTCCACTTTTTGACTTCAAATGAGAGAGTTAGGGAAGTTTTAATTTTGGGTGACGTTTCACACACTCTTTTTAAAATGGACCAAAACTCTCTCATCCCACCGAATTTTTAAATGAGATTTTTTTACTCAAAAGAGAATTTGAAGGCATCTAATTGATAGAAATTTCTCCACTTTTCGACTTAAAATGAGTGAGTTATGGACGTTTTAATTTTGGATGACGTTTCACACACTCATTATAAAATAGTCCAAAACTCTCTCGCCCTACCGAATTTTTAAATGAGATTTTTTTCGTTGAAAGAGAATTTGAAGTCCACTAATTTGTTAGAAATTTCACCACATTTGGACTTGAAAAGAGAGACTTATGGTGGTTTTAATTTTGGGTGACGTTTCGCACACTCTTTTTAAGACGGACAACAACTCTCTCACCCCAACGATTTTTAAAACAAGATTTTTTTCCCCGGAAAGAGAATTTGAAGATTGGTAGAAATTTCACCACTTTTGAACTTAAAGTCAGAGAGTTACACAGGTTTTAATTTTGGATGACGTGTCGCACACTCTTTATAAAACGGACTACAACTCTCTCATCCCAACAAAATTTGAAATGAGATTTCTTTCCCAAGAAAAAGAATCTTAGGACCTCCGATTGGTAGAAATTTCACCACTTTTTGACTTCAAATGAGAGAGTTAGGGAAGTTTTAATTTTGGGTGACGTTTCACACACTCTTTTTAAATGGACCAAAACTCTCTCATCCCACCGAATTTTTAAATGAGATTTTTTTACTTGAAAGAGAATTTGAAGACATCTAATTGATAGAAATTTCTCCACTTTTCGACTTAAAATGAGTGAGTTATGGACGTTTTAATTTTGGATGACGTTTCACACACTCATTATAAAATGGTCCAAAACTCTCTCGCCCTACCGAATTTTTAAATGGGATTTTTTTCGTTGAAAGAGAATTTGAAGTCCACTAATTTGTTAGAAATTTCACCACATTTGGACTTGAAAAGAGAGACTTATGGTGGTTTTAATTTTGGGTGACGTTTCGCAGACTCTTTTTAAGACGGACAACAACTCTCTCACCCCAACGATTTTTAAAACAAGATTTTTTTCCCCGGAAAGAGAATTTGAAGATTGGTAGAAATTTCACCACTTTTGAACT
This sequence comes from Tasmannia lanceolata, assembly GCF_043159265.1. Lineage (NCBI taxonomy): Eukaryota > Viridiplantae > Streptophyta > Magnoliopsida > Canellales > Winteraceae > Tasmannia > Tasmannia lanceolata. The sequence continues at coordinate 1,940,429 of NW_027518713.1, read as the reverse complement.
TAAAGTCAGAGAGTTACACAGGTTTTAATTTTGGATGACGTGTCGCACACTCTTTATAAAACGGACTACTACTCTCGCATCCCAACAAAATTTGAAATGAGATTTCTTTCCCAAGAAAAAGAATCTTAGGACCTCCGACTGGTAGAAATTTCACCACTTTTTGACTTCAAATGAGAGAGTTAGGGAAGTTTTAATTTTGGGTGACGTTATACACACTCTTTTTAAAATGGACCAAAACTCTCTCATCCCACCGAATTTTTAAATGAGATTTTTTTACTTGAAAGAGAATTTGAAGGAATCTAATTGATAGAAATTTCTCCACTTTTCGACTTAAAATGAGTGAGTTATGGACGTTTTAATTTTGGATGACGTTTCACACACTCATTATAAAATGGTCCAAAACTCTCTCGCCCTACCGAATTTTTAAATGGGATTTTTTTCGTTGAAAGAGAATTTGAAGTCCACTAATTTGTTAGAAATTTCACCACATTTGGACTTGAAAAGAGAGACTTATGGTGGTTTTAATTTTGGGTGACGTTTCGCAGACTCTTTTTAAGACGGACAACAACTCTCTCACCCCAACGATTTTTAAAACAAGATTTTTTTCCCCGGAAAGAGAATTTGAAGATTGGTAGAAATTTCACCACTTTTGAACTTAAAGTCAGAGAGTTACACAGGTTTAAATTTTGGATGACGTGTCGCACACTCTTTATAAAACGGACTACAACTCTCTCATCCCAACAAAATTTGAAATGTGATTTCTTTCCCAAGAAAAAGAATCTTAGGACCTCCGATTGGTAGAAATTTCACCACTTTTTGACTTCAAATGAGAGAGTTAGGGAAGTTTTAATTTTGGGTGACGTTATACACACTCTTTTTAAAATGGACCAAAACTCTCTCATCCCACCGAATTTTTAAATGAGATTTTTTTACTTGAAAGAGAATTTGAAGGAATCTAATTGATAGAAATTTCTCCACTTTTCGACTTAAAATGAGTGAGTTATGAACGTTTTAATTTTGGATGACGTTTCACACACTCATTATAAAATGGTCCAAAACTCTCTCGCCCTACCGAATTTTTAAATGGGATTTTTTTCGTTGAAAGAGAATTTGAAGTCCACTAATTTGTTAGAAATTTCACCACATTTGGACTTGAAAAGAGAGACTTATGGTGGTTTTAATTTTGGGTGACGTTTCGCAGACTCTTTTTAAGACGGACAACAACTCTCTCACCCCAACGATTTTTAAAACAAGATTTTTTTCCCCGGAAAGAGAATTTGAAGATTGGTAGAAATTTCAACACTTTTGAACTTAAAGTCAGAGAGTTACACAGGTTTTAATTTTGGATGACGTGTCGCACACTCTTTATAAAACGGACTACTACTCTCGCATCCCAACAAAATTTGAAATGAGATTTCTTTCCCAAGAAAAAGAATCTTAGGACCTCCGATTGGTAGAAATTTCACCACTTTTTGACTTCAAATGAGAGAGTTAGGGAAGTTTTAATTTTGGGTGACGTTTCACACACTCTTTTTAAAATGGACCAAAACTCTCTCATCCCACCGAATTTTTAAATGAGATTTTTTTACGTGAAAGAGAATTTGAAGGAATCTAATTGATAGAAATTTCTCCACTTTTCGACTTAAAATGAGTGAGTTATGGACGTTTTAATTTTGGGTGACATTTCACACACTCATTATAAAATGGTCCAAAACTCTCTCGCCCTACCGAATTTTTAAATGGGATTTTTTTTGTTGAAAGAGAATTTGAAGTCCACTAATTTGTTAGAAATTTCACCACATTTGGACTTGAAAAGAGAGACTTATGGTGGTTTTAATTTTGGGTGACGTTTCGCAGACTCTTTTTAAGACGGACAACAACTCTCTCACCCCAACGATTTTTAAAACAAGATTTTTTTCCCCGGAAAGAGAATTTGAAGATTGGTAGAAATTTCAACACTTTTGAACTTAAAGTCAGAGAGTTACACAGGTTTTAATTTTGGATGACGTGTCGCACACTCTTTATAAAACGGACTACTACTCTCGCATCCCAACAAAATTTGAAATGAGATTTCTTTCCCAAGAAAAAGAATCTTAGGACCTCCGATTGGTAGAAATTTCACCACTTTTTGACTTCAAATGAGAGAGTTAGGGAAGTTTTAATTTTGGGTGACGTTTCACACACTCTTTTTAAAATGGACCAAAACTCTCTCATCCCACCGAATTTTTAAATGAGATTTTTTTACGTGAAAGAGAATTTGAAGGAATCTAATTGATAGAAATTTCTCCACTTTTCGACTTAAAGTGAGTGAGTTATGGACGTTTTAATTTTGGGTGACATTTCACACACTCATTATAAAATGGTCCAAAACTCTCTCGCCCTACCGAATTTTTAAATGGGATTTTTTTTGTTGAAAGAGAATTTGAAGTCCACTAATTTGTTAGAAATTTCACCACATTTGGACTTGAAAAGAGAGACTTATGGTGGTTTTAATTTTGGGTGACGTTTCGCGCACTCTTTTTAAGACGGACAACAACTCTCTCACCCCAACGATTTTTAAAACAAGATTTTTTTCCCCGGAAAGAGAATTTGAAGATTGGTAGAAATTTCACCACTTTTGAACTTAAAGTCAGAGAGTTACACAGGTTTAAATTTTGGATGACGTGTCGCACACTCTTTATAAAACGGACTACAACTCTCTCATCCCAACAAAATTTGAAATGTGATTTCTTTCCCAAGAAAAAGAATCTTAGGACCTCCGATTGGTAGAAATTTCACCACTTTTTGACTTCAAATGAGAGAGTTAGGGAAGTTTTAATTTTGGGTGACGTTATACACACTCTTTTTAAAATGGACCAAAACTCTCTCATCCCACCGAATTTTTAAATGAGATTTTTTTACTCAAAAGAGAATTTGAAGGCATCTAATTGATAGAAATTTCTCCACTTTTCGACTTAAAATGAGTGAGTTATGGACGTTTTAATTTTGGATGACGTTTCACACACTCATTATAAAATGGTCCAAAACTCTCTCGCCCTACCGAATTTTTAAATGAGATTTTTTTCGTTGAAAGAGAATTTGAAGTCCACTAATTTGTTAGAAATTTCACCACATTTGGACTTGAAAAGAGAGACTTATGGTGGTTTTAATTTTGGGTGACGTTTCGCAGACTCTTTTTAAGACGGACAACAACTCTCTCACCCCAACGATTTTTAAAACAAGATTTTTTTCCCCGGAAAGAGAATTTGAAGATTGGTAGAAATTTCACCACTTTTGAACTTAAAGTCAGAGAGTTACACAGGTTTTAATTTTGGATGACGTGTCGCACACTCTTTATAAAACGGACTACAACTCTCGCAATCGAACAAAATTTGAAATGAGATTTCTTTCCCAAGAAAAAGAATCTTAGGACCTCCGATTGGTAGAAATTTCACCACTTTTTGACTTCAAATGAGAGAGTTACGGAAGTTTTAATTTTGGGTGACGTTTCACACACTCTTTTTAAAATGGACCAAAACTCTCTCATCCCACCGAATTTTTAAATGAGATTTTTTTACTTGAAAGAGAATTTGAAGACATCTAATTGATAGAAATTTCTCCACTTTTCGACTTAAAATGAGTGAGTTATGGACGTTTTAATTTTGGGTGACGTTTCACACACTCATTATAAAATGGTCCAAAACTCTCTCGCCCTACCGAATTTTTAAATGGGATTTTTTTCGTTGAAAGAGAATTTGAAGTCCACTAATTTGTTAGAAATTTCACCACATTTGGACTTGAAAAGAGAGACTTATGGTGGTTTTAATTTTGGGTGACGTTTCGCACACTCTTTTTAAGACGGACAACAACTCTCTCACCCCAACGATTTTTAAAACAAGATTTTTTTCCCCGGAAAGAGAATTTGAAGATTGGTAGAAATTTCACCACTTTTGAACTTAAAGTCAGAGAGTTACACAGGTTTTAATTTTGGATGACGTGTCGCACACTCTTTATAAAACGGACTACAACTCTCGCATCCCAACAAAATTTGAAATGAGATTTCTTTCCCAAGAAAAAGAATCTTAGGACCTCCGATTGGTAGAAATTTCACCACTTTTTGACTTCAAATGAGAGAGTTAGGGAAGTTTTAATTTTGGGTGACGTTTCACACACTCTTTTTAAAATGGACCAAAACTCTCTCATCCCACCGAATTTTTAAATGAGATTTTTTTACTTGAAAGAGAATTTGAAGGAATCTAATTGATAGAAATTTCTCCACTTTTCGACTTAAAATAAGTGAGTTATGGACGTTTTAATTTTGGGTGACGTTTCACACATTCATTATAAAATGGTCCAAAACTCTCTCGCCCTACCGAATTTTTAAATGGGATTTTTTTCGTTGAAAGAGATTTTGAAGTCCACTAATTTGTTAGAAATTCACCACATTTGGACTTGAAAAGAGAGACTTATGGTGGTTTTAATTTTGGGTGACGTTTCGCGCACTCTTTTTAAGACGGACAACAACTCTCTCACCCCAACGATTTTTAAAACAAGATTTTTTTCCCCGGAAAGAGAATTTGAAGATTGGTAGAAATTTCACCACTTTTGAACTTAAAGTCAGAGAGTTACACAGGTTTTAATTTTGGATGACGTGTCGCACACTCTTTATAAAACGGACTACAACTCTCGCATCCCAACAAAATTTGAAATGAGATTTCTTTCCCAAGAAAAAGAATCTTAGGACCTCCGATTGGTAGAAATTTCACCACTTTTTGACTTCAAATGAGAGAGTTAGGGAAGTTTTAATTTTGGGTGACGTTTCACACACTCTTTTTAAAATGGACCAAAACTCTCTCATCCCACCGAATTTTTAAATGAGATTTTTTTACTTGAAAGAGAAGTTGAAGGAATCTAATTGATAGAAATTTCTCCACTTTTCGACTTAAAATGAGTGAGTTATGGACGTTTTAATTTTGGATGACGTTTCACACACTCATTATAAAATGGTCCAAAACTCTCTCGCCCTACCGAATTTTTAAATGGGATTTTTTTCGTTGAAAGAGAATTTGAAGTCCACTAATTTGTTAGAAATTCACCACATTTGGACTTGAAAAGAGAGACTTATGGTGGTTTTAATTTTGGGTGACGTTTCGCAGACTCTTTTTAAGACGGACAACAACTCTCTCACCCCAACGATTTTTAAAACAAGATTTTTTTCCCCGGAAAGAGAATTTGAAGATTGGTAGAAATTTCACCACTTTTGAACTTAAAGTCAGAGAGTTACACAGGTTTTAATTTTGGATGACGTGTCGCACACTCTTTATAAAACGGACTACAACTCTCGCAATCCAACAAAATTTGAAATGAGATTTCTTTCCCAAGAAAAAGAATCTTAGGACCTCCGATTGGTAGAAATTTCACCACTTTTTGACTTCAAATGAGAGAGTTAGGGAAGTTTTAATTTTGGGTGACGTTTCACACACTCTTTTTAAAATGGACCAAAACTCTCTCATCCCACCGAATTTTTAAATGAGATTTTTTTACTTGAAAGAGAATTTGAAGGAATCTAATTGATAGAAATTTCTCCACTTTTCGACTTAAAATAAGTGAGTTATGGACGTTTTAATTTTGGGTGACGTTTCACACATTCATTATAAAATGGTCCAAAACTCTCTCGCCCTACCGAATTTTTAAATGGGATTTTTTTCGTTGAAAGAGATTTTGAAGTCCACTAATTTGTTAGAAATTCACCACATTTGGACTTGAAAAGAGAGACTTATGGTGGTTTTAATTTTGGGTGACGTTTCGCGCACTCTTTTTAAGACGGACAACAACTCTCTCACCCCAACGATTTTTAAAACAAGATTTTTTTCCCCGGAAAGAGAATTTGAAGATTGGTAGAAATTTCACCACTTTTGAACTTAAAGTCAGAGAGTTACACAGGTTTTAATTTTGGATGACGTGTCGCACACTCTTTATAAAACGGACTACAACTCTCGCATCCCAACAAAATTTGAAATGAGATTTCTTTCCCAAGAAAAAGAATCTTAGGACCTCCGATTGGTAGAAATTTCACCACTTTTTGACTTCAAATGAGAGAGTTAGGGAAGTTTTAATTTTGGGTGACGTTTCACACACTCTTTTTAAAATGGACCAAAACTCTCTCATCCCACCGAATTTTTAAATGAGATTTTTTTACTTGAAAGAGAATTTGAAGACATCTAATTGATAGAAATTTCTCCACTTTTCGACTTAAAATGAGTGAGTTATGGACGTTTTAATTTTGGGTGACGTTTCACACACTCATTATAAAATGGTCCAAAACTCTCTCGCCCTACCGAATTTTTAAATGGGATTTTTTTCGTTGAAAGAGAATTTGAAGTCCACTAATTTGTTAGAAATTTCACCACATTTGGACTTGAAAAGAGAGACTTATGGTGGTTTTAATTTTGGGTGACGTTTCGCACACTCTTTTTAAGACGGACAACAACTCTCTCACCCCAACGATTTTTAAAACAAGATTTTTTTCCCCGGAAAGAGAATTTGAAGATTGGTAGAAATTTCACCACTTTTGAACTTAAAGTCAGAGAGTTACACAGGTTTTAATTTTGGATGACGTGTCGCACACTCTTTATAAAACGGACTACAACTCTCGCATCCCAACAAAATTTGAAATGAGATTTCTTTCCCAAGAAAAAGAATCTTAGGACCTCCGATTGGTAGAAATTTCACCACTTTTTGACTTCAAATGAGAGAGTTAGGGAAGTTTTAATTTTGGGTGACGTTTCACACACTCTTTTTAAAATGGACCAAAACTCTCTCATCCCACCGAATTTTTAAATGAGATTTTTTTACTTGAAAGAGAATTTGAAGGAATCTAATTGATAGAAATTTCTCCACTTTTCGACTTAAAATGAGTGAGTTATGGACGTTTTAATTTTGGGTGACGTTTCACACACTCATTATAAAATGGTCCAAAACTCTCTCGCCCTACCGAATTTTTAAATGGGATTTTTTTCGTTGAAAGAGATTTTGAAGTCCACTAATTTGTTAGAAATTCACCACATTTGGACTTGAAAAGAGAGACTTATGGTGGTTTTAATTTTGGGTGACGTTTCGCGCACTCTTTTTAAGACGGACAACAACTCTCTCACCCCAACGATTTTTAAAACAAGATTTTTTTCCCCGGAAAGAGAATTTGAAGATTGGTAGAAATTTCACCACTTTTGAACTTAAAGTCAGAGAGTTACACAGGTTTTAATTTTGGATGACGTGTCGCACACTCTTTATAAAACGGACTACAACTCTCGCATCCCAACAAAATTTGAAATGAGATTTCTTTCCCAAGAAAAAGAATCTTAGGACCTCCGATTGGTAGAAATTTCACCACTTTTTGACTTCAAATGAGAGAGTTAGGGAAGTTTTAATTTTGGGTGACGTTTCACACACTCTTTTTAAAATGGACCAAAACTCTCTCATCCCACCGAATTTTTAAATGAGATTTTTTTACTTGAAAGAGAATTTGAAGGAATCTAATTGATAGAAATTTCTCCACTTTTCGACTTAAAATGAGTGAGTTATGGACGTTTTAATTTTGGATGACGTTTCACACACTCATTATAAAATGGTCCAAAACTCTCTCGCCCTACCGAATTTTTAAATGGGATTTTTTTCGTTGAAAGAGAATTTGAAGTCCACTAATTTGTTAGAAATTCACCACATTTGGACTTGAAAAGAGAGACTTATGGTGGTTTTAATTTTGGGTGACGTTTCGCAGACTTTTTTTAAGACGGACAACAACTCTCTCACCCCAACGATTTTTAAAACAAGATTTTTTTCCCCGGAAAGAGAATTTGAAGATTGGTAGAAATTTCACCACTTTTGAACTTAAAGTCAGAGAGTTACACAGGTTTTAATTTTGGATGACGTGTCGCACACTCTTTATAAAACGGACTACAACTCTCGCATCCCAACAAAATTTGAAATGTGATTTCTTTCCCAAGAAAAAGAATCTTAGGACCTCCGATTGGTAGAAATTTCACCACTTTTTGACTTCAAATGAGAGAGTTAGGGAAGTTTTAATTTTGGGTGACGTTTCACACACTCTTTTTAAAATGGACCAAAACTCTCTCATCCCACCGAATTTTTAAATGAGATTTTTTTACTTGAAAGAGAATTTGAAGACATCTAATTGATAGAAATTTCTCCACTTTTCGACTTAAAATGAGTGAGTTATGGACGTTTTAATTTTGGGTGACGTTTCACACACTCATTATAAAATGGTCCAAAACTCTCTTGCCCTACCGAATTTTTAAATGGGATTTTTTTCGTTGAAAGAGAATTTGAAGTCCACTAATTTGTTAGAAATTTCACCACATTTGGACTTGAAAAGAGAGACTTATGGTGGTTTTAATTTTGGGTGACGTTTCGCACACTCTTTTTAAGACGGACAACAACTCTCTCACCCCAACGATTTTTAAAACAAGATTTTTTTCCCCGGAAAGAGAATTTGAAGATTGGTAGAAATTTCACCACTTTTGAACTTAAAGTCAGAGAGTTACACAGGTTTTAATTTTGGATGACGTGTCGCACACTCTTTATAAAACGGACTACAACTCTCGCATCCCAACAAAATTTGAAATGAGATTTCTTTCCCAAGAAAAAGAATCTTAGGACCTCCGATTGGTAGAAATTTCACCACTTTTTGACTTCAAATGAGAGAGTTAGGGAAGTTTTAATTTTGGGTGACGTTATACACACTCTTTTTAAAATGGACCAAAACTCTCTCATCCCACCGAATTTTTAAATGAGATTTTTTTACTCAAAAGAGAATTTGAAGGCATCTAATTGATAGAAATTTCTCCACTTTTCGACTTAAAATGAGTGAGTTATGGACGTTTTAATTTTGGATGACGTTTCACACACTCATTATAAAATGGTCCAAAACTCTCTCGCCCTACCGAATTTTTAAATGGGATTTTTTTCGTTGAAAGAGATTTTGAAGTCCACTAATTTGTTAGAAATTCACCACATTTGGACTTGAAAAGAGAGACTTATGGTGGTTTTAATTTTGGGTGACGTTTCGCGCACTCTTTTTAAGACGGACAACAACTCTCTCACCCCAACGATTTTTAAAACAAGATTTTTTTCCCCGGAAAGAGAATTTGAAGATTGGTAGAAATTTCACCACTTTTGAACTTAAAGTCAGAGAGTTACACAGGTTTTAATTTTGGATGACGTGTCGCACACTCTTTATAAAACGGACTACAACTCTCGCATCCCAACAAAATTTGAAATGAGATTTCTTTCCCAAGAAAAAGAATCTTAGGACCTCCGATTGGTAGAAATTTCACCACTTTTTGACTTCAAATGAGAGAGTTACGGAAGTTTTAATTTTGGGTGACGTTTCACACACTCTTTTTAAAATGGACCAAAACTCTCTCATCCCACCTAATTTTTAAATGACATTTTTTTACTTGAAAGAGAATTTGAAGACATCTAATTGATAGAAATTTCTCCACTTTTCGACTTAAAATGAGTGAGTTATGGACGTTTTAATTTTGGGTGACGTTTCACAAACTCATTATAAAATGGTCCAAAACTCTCTCGCCCTACCGAATTTTTAAATGGGATTTTTTTCGTTGAAAGAGAATTTGAAGTCCACTAATTTGTTAGAAATTTCACCACATTTGGACTTGAAAAGAGAGACTTATGGTGGTTTTAATTTTGGGTGACGTTTCGCACACTCTTTTTAAGACGGACAACAACTCTCTCACCCAAACGATTTTTAAAACAAGATTTTTTTCCCCGGAAAGAGAATTTGAAGATTGGTAGAAATTTCACCACTTTTGAACTTAAAGTCAGAGAGTTACACAGGTTTTAATTTTGGATGACGTGTCGCACACTCTTTATAAAACGGACTACAACTCTCGCATCCCAACAAAATTTGAAATGAGATTTCTTTCCCAAGAAAAAGAATCTTAGGACCTCCGATTGGTAGAAATTTCACCACTTTTTGACTTCAAATGAGAGAGTTAGGGAAGTTTTAATTTTGGGTGACGTTTCACACACTCTTTTTAAAATGGACCAAAACTCTCTCATCCCACCGAATTTTTAAATGAGATTTTTTTACTTGAAAGAGAATTTGAAGGAATCTAATTGATAGAAATTTCTCCACTTTTCGACTTAAAATGAGTGAGTTATGGACGTTTTAATTTTGGGTGACGTTTCACACACTCATTATAAAATGGTCCAAAACTCTCTCGCCCTACCGAATTTTTAAATGGGATTTTTTTCGTTGAAAGAGATTTTGAAGTCCACTAATTTGTTAGAAATTCACCACATTTGGACTTGAAAAGAGAGACTTATGGTGGTTTTAATTTTGGGTGACGTTTCGCGCACTCTTTTTAAGACGGACAACAACTCTCTCACCCCAACGATTTTTAAAACAAGATTTTTTTCCCCGGAAAGAGAATTTGAAGATTGGTAGAAATTTCACCACTTTTGAACTTAAAGTCAGAGAGTTACACAGGTTTTAATTTTGGATGACGTGTCGCACACTCTTTATAAAACGGACTACAACTCTCGCATCCCAACAAAATTTGAAATGAGATTTCTTTCCCAAGAAAAAGAATCTTAGGACCTCCGATTGGTAGAAATTTCACCACTTTTTGACTTCAAATGAGAGAGTTAGGGAAGTTTTAATTTTGGGTGACGTTTCACACACTCTTTTTAAAATGGACCAAAACTCTCTCATCCCACCGAATTTTTAAATGAGATTTTTTTACTTGAAAGAGAAGTTGAAGGAATCTAATTGATAGAAATTTCTCCACTTTTCGACTTAAAATGAGTGAGTTATGGACGTTTTAATTTTGGATGACGTTTCACACACTCATTATAAAATGGTCCAAAACTCTCTCGCCCTACCGAATTTTTAAATGGGATTTTTTTCGTTGAAAGAGAATTTGAAATCCACTAATTTGTTAGAAATTCACCACATTTGGACTTGAAAAGAGAGACTTATGGTGGTTTTAATTTTGGGTGACGTTTCGCAGACTCTTTTTAAGACGGACAACAACTCTCTCACCCCAACGATTTTTAAAACAAGATTTTTTTCCCCGGAAAGAGAATTTGAAGATTGGTAGAAATTTCACCACTTTTGAACTTAAAGTCAGAGAGTTACACAGGTTTTAATTTTGGATGACGTGTCGCACACTCTTTATAAAACGGACTACAACTCTCGCATCCCAACAAAATTTGAAATGTGATTTCTTTCCCAAGAAAAAGAATCTTAGGACCTCCGATTGGTAGAAATTTCACCACTTTTTGACTTCAAATGAGAGAGTTAGGGAAGTTTTAATTTTGGGTGACGTTTCACACACTCTTTTTAAAATGGACCAAAACTCTCTCATCCCACCGAATTTTTAAATGAGATTTTTTTACTTGAAAGAGAATTTGAAGACATCTAATTGATAGAAATTTCTCCACTTTTCGACTTAAAATGAGTGAGTTATGGACGTTTTAATTTTGGGTGACGTTTCACACACTCATTATAAAATGGTCCAAAACTCTCTCGCCCTACCGAATTTTTAAATGGGATTTTTTTCGTTGAAAGAGAATTTGAAGTCCACTAATTTGTTAGAAATTTCACCACATTTGGACTTGAAAAGAGAGACTTATGGTGGTTTTAATTTTGGGTGACGTTTCGCACACTCTTTTTAAGACGGACAACAACTCTCTCACCCCAACGATTTTTAAAACAAGATTTTTTTCCCCGGAAAGAGAATTTGAAGATTGGTAGAAATTTCACCACTTTTGAACTTAAAGTCAGAGAGTTACACAGGTTTTAATTTTGGATGACGTGTCGCACACTCTTTATAAAACGGACTACAACTCTCGCATCCCAACAAAATTTGAAATGAGATTTCTTTCCCAAGAAAAAGAATCTTAGGACCTCCGATTGGTAGAAATTTCACCACTTTTTGACTTCAAATGAGAGAGTTAGGGAAGTTTTAATTTTGGGTGACGTTTCACACACTCTTTTTAAAATGGACCAAAACTCTCTCATCCCACCGAATTTTTAAATGAGATTTTTTTACTTGAAAGAGAATTTGAAGGAATCTAATTGATAGAAATTTCTCCACTTTTCGACTTAAAATGAGTGAGTTATGGACGTTTTAATTTTGGATGACGTTTCACACACTCATTATAAAATGGTCCAAAACTCTCTCGCCCTACCGAATTTTTAAATGGGATTTTTTTCGTTGAAAGAGAATTTGAAGTCCACTAATTTGTTAGAAATTCACCACATTTGGACTTGAAAAGAGAGACTTATGGTGGTTTTAATTTTGGGTGACGTTTCGCAGACTCTTTTTAAGACGGACAACAACTCTCTCACCCCAACGATTTTTAAAACAAGATTTTTTTCCCCGGAAAGAGAATTTGAAGATTGGTAGAAATTTCACCACTTTTGAACTTAAAGTCAGAGAGTTACACAGGTTTTAATTTTGGATGACGTGTCACACACTCTTTATAAAACGGACTACAACTCTCGCATCCCAACAAAATTTGAAATGTGATTTCTTTCCCAAGAAAAAGAATCTTAGGACCTCCGATTGGTAGAAATTTCACCACTTTTTGACTTCAAATGAGAGAGTTAGGGAAGTTTTAATTTTGGGTGACGTTTCACACACTCTTTTTAAAATGGACCAAAACTCTCTCATCCCACCGAATTTTTAAATGAGATTTTTTTACGTGAAAGAGAATTTGAAGGAATCTAATTGATAGAAATTTCTCCACTTTTCGACTTAAAATGAGTGAGTTATGGACGTTTTAATTTTGGGTGACATTTCACACACTCATTATAAAATGGTCCAAAACTCTCTCGCCCTACCGAATTTTTAAATGGGATTTTTTTTGTTGAAAGAGAATTTGAAGTCCACTAATTTGTTAGAAATTTCACCACATTTGGACTTGAAAAGAGAGACTTATGGTGGTTTTAATTTTGGGTGACGTTTCGCGCACTCTTTTTAAGACGGACAACAACTCTCTCACCCCAACGATTTTTAAAACAAGATTTTTTTCCCCGGAAAGAGAATTTGAAGATTGGTAGAAATTTCACCACTTTTGAACTTAAAGTCAGAGAGTTACACAGGTTTAAATTTTGGATGACGTGTCGCACACTCTTTATAAAACGGACTACAACTCTCTCATCCCAACAAAATTTGAAATGTGATTTCTTTCCCAAGAAAAAGAATCTTAGGACCTCCGATTGGTAGAAATTTCACCACTTTTTGACTTCAAATGAGAGAGTTAGGGAAGTTTTAATTTTGGGTGACGTTATACACACTCTTTTTAAAATGGACCAAAACTCTCTCATCCCACCGAATTTTTAAATGAGATTTTTTTACTTGAAAGAGAATTTGAAGGCATCTAATTGATAGAAATTTCTCCACTTTTCGACTTAAAATGAGTGAGTTATGGACGTTTTAATTTTGGATGACGTTTCACACACTCATTATAAAATGGTCCAAAACTCTCTCGCCCTACCGAATTTTTAAATGAGATTTTTTTCGTTGAAAGAGAATTTGAAGTCCACTAATTTGTTAGAAATTTCACCACATTTGGACTTGAAAAGAGAGACTTATGGTGGTTTTAATTTTGGGTGACGTTTCGCAGACTCTTTTTAAGACGGACAACAACTCTCTCACCCCAACGATTTTTAAAACAAGATTTTTTTCCCCGGAAAGAGAATTTGAAGATTGGTAGAAATTTCACCACTTTTGAACTTAAAGTCAGAGAGTTACACAGGTTTTAATTTTGGATGACGTGTCGCACACTCTTTATAAAACGGACTACAACTCTCGCAATCCAACAAAATTTGAAATGAGATTTCTTTCCCAAGAAAAAGAATCTTAGGACCTCCGATTGGTAGAAATTTCACCACTTTTTGACTTCAAATGAGAGAGTTACGGAAGTTTTAATTTTGGGTGACGTTTCACACACTCTTTTTAAAATTGACCAAAACTCTCTCATCCCACCTAATTTTTAAATGACATTTTTTTACTTGAAAGAGAATTTGAAGACATCTAATTGATAGAAATTTCTCCACTTTTCGACTTAAAATGAGTGAGTTATGGACGTTTTAATTTTGGGTGACGTTTCACACACTCATTATAAAATGGTCCAAAACTCTCTCGCCCTACCGAATTTTTAAATGGGATTTTTTTCGTTGAAAGAGAATTTGAAGTCCACTAATTTGTTAGAAATTTCACCACATTTGGACTTGAAAAGAGAGACTTATGGTGGTTTTAATTTTGGGTGACGTTTCGCAGACTCTTTTTAAGACGGACAACAACTCTCTCACCCCAACGATTTTTAAAACAAGATTTTTTTCCCCGGAAAGAGAATTTGAAGATTGGTAGAAATTTCACCACTTTTGAACTTAAAGTCAGAGAGTTACACAGGTTTTAATTTTGGATGACGTGTCGCACACTCTTTATAAAACGGACTACAACTCTCGCAATCCAACAAAATTTGAAATGAGATTTCTTTCCCAAGAAAAAGAATCTTAGGACCTCCGATTGGTAGAAATTTCACCACTTTTTGACTTCAAATGAGAGAGTTACGGAAGTTTTAATTTTGGGTGACGTTTCACACACTCTTTTTAAAATGGACCAAAACTCTCTCATCCCACCTAATTTTTAAATGACATTTTTTTACTTGAAAGAGAAGTTGAAGGAATCTAATTGATAGAAATTTCTCCACTTTTCGACTTAAAATGAGTGAGTTATGGACGTTTTAATTTTGGATGACGTTTCACACACTCATTATAAAATGGTCCAAAACTCTCTCGCCCTACCGAATTTTTAAATGAGATTTTTTTCGTTGAAAGAGAATTTGAAGTCCACTAATTTGTTAGAAATTTCACCACATTTGGACTTGAAAAGAGAGACTTATGGTGGTTTTAATTTTGGGTGACGTTTCGCAGACTCTTTTTAAGACGGACAACAACTCTCTCACCCCAACGATTTTTAAAACAAGATTTTTTTCCCCGGAAAGAGAATTTGAAGATTGGTAGAAATTTCCCCACTTTTGAACTTAAAGTCAGAGAGTTACACAGGTTTTAATTTTGGATGACGTGTCGCACACTCTTTATAAAACGGACTACAACTCTCGCAATCCAACAAAATTTGAAATGAGATTTCTTTCCCAAGAAAAAGAATCTTAGGACCTCCGATTGGTAGAAATTTCACCACTTTTTGACTTCAAATGAGAGAGTTACGGAAGTTTTAATTTTGGGTGACGTTTCACACACTCTTTTTAAAATGGACCAAAACTCTCTCATCCCACCTAATTTTTAAATGACATTTTTTTACTTGAAAGAGAATTTGAAGGAATCTAATTGATAGAAATTTCTCCACTTTTCGACTTAAAATGAATGAGTTATGGACGTTTTAATTTTGGGTGACGTTTCACACACTCATTATAAAATGGTCCAAAACTCTCTCGCCCTACCGAATTTTTAAATGGGATTTTTTTCGTTGAAAGAGATTTTGAAGTCCACTAATTTGTTAGAAATTCACCACATTTGGACTTGAAAAGAGAGACTTATGGTGGTTTTAATTTTGGGTGACGTTTCGCGCACTCTTTTTAAGACGGACAACAACTCTCTCACCCCAACGATTTTTAAAACAAGATTTTTTTCCCCGGAAAGAGAATTTGAAGATTGGTAGAAATTTCACCACTTTTGAACTTAAAGTCAGAGAGTTACACAGGTTTTAATTTTGGAAGACGTGTCGCACACTCTTTATAAAACGGACTACAACTCTCGCATCCCAACAAAATTTGAAATGAGATTTCTTTCCCAAGAAAAAGAATCTTAGGACCTCCGATTGGTAGAAATTTCACCACTTTTTGACTTCAAATGAGAGAGTTAGGGAAGTTTTAATTTTGGGTGACGTTATACACACTCTTTTTAAAATGGACCAAAACTCTCTCATCCCACCGAATTTTTAAATGAGATTTTTTTACTCAAAAGAGAATTTGAAGGCATCTAAATGATAGAAATTTCTCCACTTTTCGACTTAAAATGAGTGAGTTATGGACGTTTTAATTTTGGATGACGTTTCACACACTCATTATAAAATGGTCCAAAACTCTCTCGCCCTACCGAATTTTTAAATGAGATTTTTTTCGTTGAAAGAGAATTTGAAGTCCACTAATTTGTTAGAAATTTCACCACATTTGGACTTGAAAAGAGAGACTTATGGTGGTTTTAATTTTGGGTGACGTTTCGCAGACTCTTTTTAAGACGGACAACAACTCTCTCACCCCAACGATTTTTAAAACAAGATTTTTTTCCCCGGAAAGAGAATTTGAAGATTGGTAGAAATTTCACCACTTTTGAACTTAAAGTCAGAGAGTTACACAGGTTTTAATTTTGGATGACGTGTCGCACACTCTTTATAAAACGGACTACAACTCTCGCAATCCAACAAAATTTGAAATGAGATTTCTTTCCCAAGAAAAAGAATCTTAGGACCTCCGATTGGTAGAAATTTCACCACTTTTTGACTTCAAATGAGAGAGTTACGGAAGTTTTAATTTTGGGTGACGTTTCACACACTCTTTTTAAAATGGACCAAAACTCTCTCATCCCACCTAATTTTTAAATGACATTTTTTTACTTGAAAGAGAATTTGAAGACATCTAATTGATAGAAATTTCTCCACTTTTCGACTTAAAATGAGTGAGTTATGGACGTTTTAATTTTGGGTGACGTTTCACACACTCATTATAAAATGGTCCAAAACTCTCTCGCCCTACCGAATTTTTAAATGGGATTTTTTTCGTTGAAAGAGAATTTGAAGTCCACTAATTTGTTAGAAATTTCACCACATTTGGACTTGAAAAGAGAGACTTATGGTGGTTTTAATTTTGGGTGACGTTTCGCAGACTCTTTTTAAGACGGACAACAACTCTCTCACCCCAACGATTTTTAAAACAAGATTTGTTTCCCCGGAAAGAGAATTTGAAGATTGGTAGAAATTTCACCACTTTTGAACTTAAAGTCAGAGAGTTACACAGGTTTTAATTTTGGATGACGTGTCGCACACTCTTTATAAAACGGACTACAACTCTCGCAATCCAACAAAATTTGAAATGAGATTTCTTTCCCAAGAAAAAGAATCTTAGGACCTCCGATTGGTAGAAATTTCACCACTTTTTGACTTCAAATGAGAGAGTTACGGAAGTTTTAATTTTGGGTGACGTTTCACACACTCTTTTTAAAATTGACCAAAACTCTCTCATCCCACCTAATTTTTAAATGACATTTTTTTACTTGAAAGAGAATTTGAAGACATCTAATTGATAGAAATTTCTCCACTTTTCGACTTAAAATGAGTGAGTTATGGACGTTTTAATTTTGGGTGACGTTTCACACACTCATTATAAAATGGTCCAAAACTCTCTCGCCCTACCGAATTTTTAAATGGGATTTTTTTCGTTGAAAGAGAATTTGAAGTCCACTAATTTGTTAGAAATTTCACCACATTTGGACTTGAAAAGAGAGACTTATGGTGGTTTTAATTTTGGGTGACATTTCGCAGACTCTTTTTAAGACGGACAACAACTCTCTCACCCCAACGATTTTTAAAACAAGATTTTTTTCCCCGGAAAGAGAATTTGAAGATTGGTAGAAATTTCACCACTTTTGAACTTAAAGTCAGAGAGTTACACAGGTTTTAATTTTGGATGACGTGTCGCACACTCTTTATAAAACGGACTACAACTCTCGCAATCCAACAAAATTTGAAATGAGATTTCTTTCCCAAGAAAAAGAATCTTAGGACCTCCGATTGGTAGAAATTTCACCACTTTTTGACTTCAAATGAGAGAGTTACGGAAGTTTTAATTTTGGGTGACGTTTCACACACTCTTTTTAAAATGGACCAAAACTCTCTCATCCCACCTAATTTTTAAATGACATTTTTTTACTTGAAAGAGAAGTTGAAGGAATCTAATTGATAGAAATTTCTCCACTTTTCGACTTAAAATGAGTGAGTTATGGACGTTTTAATTTTGGATGACGTTTCACACACTCATTATAAAATGGTCCAAAACTCTCTCGCCCTACCGAATTTTTAAATGAGATTTTTTTCGTTGAAAGAGAATTTGAAGTCCACTAATTTGTTAGAAATTTCACCACATTTGGACTTGAAAAGAGAGACTTATGGTGGTTTTAATTTTGGGTGACGTTTCGCAGACTCTTTTTAAGACGGACAACAACTCTCTCACCCCAACGATTTTTAAAACAAGATTTTTTTCCCCGGAAAGAGAATTTGAAGATTGGTAGAAATTTCACCACTTTTGAACTTAAAGTCAGAGAGTTACACAGGTTTTAATTTTGGAAGACGTGTCGCACACTCTTTATAAAACGGACTACAACTCTCGCATCCCAACAAAATTTGAAATGAGATTTCTTTCCCAAGAAAAAGAATCTTAGGACCTCCGATTGGTAGAAATTTCACCACTTTTTGACTTCAAATGAGAGAGTTAGGGAAGTTTTAATTTTGGGTGACGTTATACACACTCTTTTTAAAATGGACCAAAACTCTCTCATCCCACCGAATTTTTAAATGAGATTTTTTTACTCAAAAGAGAATTTGAAGGCATCTAATTGATAGAAATTTCTCCACTTTTCGACTTAAAATGAGTGAGTTATGGACGTTTTAATTTTGGATGACGTTTCACACACTCATTATAAAATGGTCCAAAACTCTCTCGCCCTACCGAATTTTTAAATGAGATTTTTTTCGTTGAAAGAGAATTTGAAGTCCACTAATTTGTTAGAAATTTCACCACATTTGGACTTGAAAAGAGAGACTTATGGTGGTTTTAATTTTGGGTGACGTTTCACAGACTCTTTTTAAGACGGACAACAACTCTCTCACCCCAACGATTTTTAAAACAAGATTTTTTTCCCCGGAAAGAGAATTTGAAGATTGGTAGAAATTTCACCACTTTTGAACTTAAAGTCAGAGAGTTACACAGGTTTTAATTTTGGATGACGTGTCGCACACTCTTTATAAAACGGACTACAACTCTCGTAATCCAACAAAATTTGAAATGAGATTTCTTTCCCAAGAAAAAGAATCTTAGGACCTCCGATTGGTAGAAATTTCACCACTTTTTGACTTCAAATTAGAGAGTTACGGAAGTTTTAATTTTGGGTGACGTTTCACACACTCTTTTTAAAATGGACCAAAACTCTCTCATCCCACCTAATTTTTAAATGACATTTTTTTACTTGAAAGAGAATTTGAAGACATCTAATTGATAGAAATTTCTCCACTTTTCGACTTAAAATGAGTGAGTTATGGACGTTTTAATTTTGGGTGACGTTTCACACACTCATTATAAAATGGTCCAAAACTCTCTCGCCCTACCGAATTTTTAAATGGGATTTTTTTCGTTGAAAGAGAATTTGAAGTCCACTAATTTGTTAGAAATTTCACCACATTTGGACTTGAAAAGAGAGACTTATGGTGGTTTTAATTTTGGGTGACGTTTCGCAGACTCTTTTTAAGACGGACAACAACTCTCTCACCCCAACGATTTTTAAAACAAGATTTTTTTCCCCGGAAAGAGAATTTGAAGATTGGTAGAAATTTCACCACTTTTGAACTTAAAGTCAGAGAGTTACACAGGTTTTAATTTTGGATGACGTGTCGCACACTCTTTATAAAACGGACTACAACTCTCGCAATCCAACAAAATTTGAAATGAGATTTCTTTCCCAAGAAAAAGAATCTTAGGACCTCCGATTGGTAGAAATTTCACCACTTTTTGACTTCAAATGAGAGAGTTACGGAAGTTTTAATTTTGGGTGACGTTTCACACACTCTTTTTAAAATTGACCAAAACTCTCTCATCCCACCTAATTTTTAAATGACATTTTTTTACTTGAAAGAGAATTTGAAGACATCTAATTGATAGAAATTTCTCCACTTTTCGACTTAAAATGAGTGAGTTATGGACGTTTTAATTTTGGGTGACGTTTCACACACTCATTATAAAATGGTCCAAAACTCTCTCGCCCTACCGAATTTTTAAATGGGATTTTTTTCGTTGAAAGAGAATTTGAAGTCCACTAATTTGTTAGAAATTTCACCACATTTGGACTTGAAAAGAGAGACTTATGGTGGTTTTAATTTTGGGTGACGTTTCGCAGACTCTTTTTAAGACGGACAACAACTCTCTCACCCCAACGATTTTTAAAACAAGATTTTTTTCCCCGGAAAGAGAATTTGAAGATTGGTAGAAATTTCACCACTTTTGAACTTAAAGTCAGAGAGTTACACAGGTTTTAATTTTGGATGACGTGTCGCACACTCTTTATAAAACGGACTACAACTCTCGCAATCCAACAAAATTTGAAATGAGATTTCTTTCCCAAGAAAAAGAATCTTAGGACCTCCGATTGGTAGAAATTTCACCACTTTTTGACTTCAAATGAGAGAGTTACGGAAGTTTTAATTTTGGGTGACGTTTCACACACTCTTTTTAAAATTGACCAAAACTCTCTCATCCCACCTAATTTTTAAATGACATTTTTTTACTTGAAAGAGAAGTTGAAGGAATCTAATTGATAGAAATTTCTCCACTTTTCGACTTAAAATGAGTGAGTTATGGACGTTTTAATTTTGGATGACGTTTCACACACTCATTATAAAATGGTCCAAAACTCTCTCGCCCTACCGAATTTTTAAATGAGATTTTTTTCGTTGAAAGAGAATTTGAAGTCCACTAATTTGTTAGAAATTTCACCACATTTGGACTTGAAAAGAGAGACTTATGGTGGTTTTAATTTTGGGTGACGTTTCGCAGACTCTTTTTAAGACGGACAACAACTCTCTCACCCCAACGATTTTTAAAACAAGATTTTTTTCCCCGGAAAGAGAATTTGAAGATTGGTAGAAATTTCACCACTTTTGAACTTAAAGTCAGAGAGTTACACAGGTTTTAATTTTGGATGACGTGTCGCACACTCTTTATAAAACGGACTACAACTCTCGCAATCCAACAAAATTTGAAATGAGATTTCTTTCCCAAGAAAAAGAATCTTAGGACCTCCGATTGGTAGAAATTTCACCACTTTTTGACTTCAAATGAGAGAGTTACGGAAGTTTTAATTTTGGGTGACGTTTCACACACTCTTTTTAAAATGGACCAAAACTCTCTCATCCCACCTAATTTTTAAATGACATTTTTTTACTTGAAAGAGAATTTGAAGGAATCTAATTGATAGAAATTTCTCCACTTTTCGACTTAAAATGAGTGAGTTATGGACGTTTTAATTTTGGGTGACGTTTCACACACTCATTATAAAATGGTCCAAAACTCTCTCGCCCTACCGAATTTTTAAATGGGATTTTTTTCGTTGAAAGAGATTTTGAAGTCCACTAATTTGTTAGAAATTCACCACATTTGGACTTGAAAAGAGAGACTTATGGTGGTTTTAATTTTGGGTGACGTTTCGCGCACTCTTTTTAAGACGGACAACAACTCTCTCACCCCAACGATTTTTAAAACAAGATTTTTTTCCCCGGAAAGAGAATTTGAAGATTGGTAGAAATTTCACCACT
The DNA here is from genome assembly GCF_043159265.1 of Tasmannia lanceolata. NCBI lineage: Eukaryota > Viridiplantae > Streptophyta > Magnoliopsida > Canellales > Winteraceae > Tasmannia > Tasmannia lanceolata. Next base: position 1,918,800 of record NW_027518713.1, on the reverse strand, counting down.
TTTGAACTTAAAGTCAGAGAGTTACACAGGTTTTAATTTTGGAAGACGTGTCGCACACTCTTTATAAAACGGACTACAACTCTCGCATCCCAACAAAATTTGAAATGAGATTTCTTTCCCAAGAAAAAGAATCTTAGGACCTCCGATTGGTAGAAATTTCACCACTTTTTGACTTCAAATGAGAGAGTTAGGGAAGTTTTAATTTTGGGTGACGTTATACACACTCTTTTTAAAATGGACCAAAACTCTCTCATCCCACCGAATTTTTAAATGAGATTTTTTTACTCAAAAGAGAATTTGAAGGCATCTAATTGATAGAAATTTCTCCACTTTTCGACTTAAAATGAGTGAGTTATGGACGTTTTAATTTTGGATGACGTTTCACACACTCATTATAAAATGGTCCAAAACTCTCTCGCCCTACCGAATTTTTAAATGAGATTTTTTTCGTTGAAAGAGAATTTGAAGTCCACTAATTTGTTAGAAATTTCACCACATTTGGACTTGAAAAGAGAGACTTATGGTGGTTTTAATTTTTGGTGACGTTTCGCAGACTCTTTTTAAGACGGACAACAACTCTCTCACCCCAACGATTTTTAAAACAAGATTTTTTTCCCCGGAAAGAGAATTTGAAGATTGGTAGAAATTTCACCACTTTTGAACTTAAAGTCAGAGAGTTACACAGGTTTTAATTTTGGATGACGTGTCGCACACTCTTTATAAAACGGACTACAACTCTCGCAATCCAACAAAATTTGAAATGAGATTTCTTTCCCAAGAAAAAGAATCTTAGGACCTCCGATTGGTAGAAATTTCACCACTTTTTGACTTCAAATGAGAGAGTTACGGAAGTTTTAATTTTGGGTGACGTTTCACACACTCTTTTTAAAATGGACCAAAACTCTCTCATCCCACCTAATTTTTAAATGACATTTTTTTACTTGAAAGAGAATTTGAAGACATCTAATTGATAGAAATTTCTCCACTTTTCGACTTAAAATGAGTGAGTTATGGACGTTTTAATTTTGGGTGACGTTTCACACACTCATTATAAAATGGTCCAAAACTCTCTCGCCCTACCGAATTTTTAAATGGGATTTTTTTCGTTGAAAGAGAATTTGAAGTCCACTAATTTGTTAGAAATTTCACCACATTTGGACTTGAAAAGAGAGACTTATGGTGGTTTTAATTTTGGGTGACGTTTCGCACACTCTTTTTAAGACGGGCAACAACTCTCTCACCCCAACGATTTTTAAAACAAGATTTTTTTCCCCGGAAAGAGAATTTGAAGATTGGTAGAAATTTCACCACTTTTGAACTTAAAGTCAGAGAGTTACACAGGTTTTAATTTTGGATGACGTGTCGCACACTCTTTATAAAACGGACTACAACTCTCGCATCCCAACAAAATTTGAAATGAGATTTCTTTCCCAAGAAAAAGAATCTTAGGACCTCCGATTGGTAGAAATTTCACCACTTTTTGACTTCAAATGAGAGAGTTAGGGAAGTTTTAATTTTGGGTGACGTTTCACACACTCTTTTTAAAATGGACCAAAACTCTCTCATCCCACCGAATTTTTAAATGAGATTTTTTTACTTGAAAGAGAATTTGAAGGAATCTAATTGATAGAAATTTCTCCACTTTTCGACTTAAAATGAGTGAGTTATGGACGTTTTAATTTTGGGTGACGTTTCACACACTCATTATAAAATGGTCCAAAACTCTCTCGCCCTACCGAATTTTTAAATGGGATTTTTTTCGTTGAAAGAGATTTTGAAGTCCACTAATTTGTTAGAAATTCACCACATTTGGACTTGAAAAGAGAGACTTATGGTGGTTTTAATTTTGGGTGACGTTTCGCGCACTCTTTTTAAGACGGACAACAACTCTCTCACCCCAACGATTTTTAAAACAAGATTTTTTTCCCCGGAAAGAGAATTTGAAGATTGGTAGAAATTTCACCACTTTTGAACTTAAAGTCAGAGAGTTACACAGGTTTTAATTTTGGATGACGTGTCGCACACTCTTTATAAAACGGACTACAACTCTCGCATCCCAACAAAATTTGAAATGAGATTTCTTTCCCAAGAAAAAGAATCTTAGGACCTCCGATTGGTAGAAATTTCACCACTTTTTGACTTCAAATGAGAGAGTTAGGGAAGTTTTAATTTTGGGTGACGTTTCACACACTCTTTTTAAAATGGACCAAAACTCTCTCATCCCACCGAATTTTTAAATGAGATTTTTTTACTTGAAAGAGAAGTTGAAGGAATCTAATTGATAGAAATTTCTCCACTTTTCGACTTAAAATGAGTGAGTTATGGACGTTTTAATTTTGGATGACGTTTCACACACTCATTATAAAATGGTCCAAAACTCTCTCGCCCTACCGAATTTTTAAATGGGATTTTTTTCGTTGAAAGAGAATTTGAAGTCAACTAATTTGTTAGAAATTCACCACATTTGGACTTGAAAAGAGAGACTTATGGTGGTTTTAATTTTGGGTGACGTTTCGCAGACTCTTTTTAAGACGGACAACAACTCTCTCACCCCAACGATTTTTAAAACAAGATTTTTTTCCCCGGAAAGAGAATTTGAAGATTGGTAGAAATTTCACCACTTTTGAACTTAAAGTCAGAGAGTTACACAGGTTTTAATTTTGGATGACGTGTCGCACACTCTTTATAAAACGGACTACAACTCTCGCATCCCAACAAAATTTGAAATGTGATTTCTTTCCCAAGAAAAAGAATCTTAGGACCTCCGATTGGTAGAAATTTCACCACTTTTTGACTTCAAATGAGAGAGTTAGGGAAGTTTTAATTTTGGGTGACGTTTCACACACTCTTTTTAAAATGGACCAAAACTCTCTCATCCCACCGAATTTTTAAATGAGATTTTTTTACTTGAAAGAGAATTTGAAGACATCTAATTGATAGAAATTTCTCCACTTTTCGACTTAAAATGAGTGAGTTATGGACGTTTTAATTTTGGGTGACGTTTCACACACTCATTATAAAATGGTCCAAAACTCTCTCGCCCTACCGAATTTTTAAATGAGATTTTTTTCGTTGAAAGAGAATTTGAAGTCCACTAATTTGTTAGAAATTTCACCACATTTGGACTTGAAAAGAGAGACTTATGGTGGTTTTAATTTTGGGTGACGTTTCGCAGACTCTTTTTAAGACGGACAACAACTCTCTCACCCCAACGATTTTTAAAACAAGATTTTTTTCCCCGGAAAGAGAATTTGAAGATTGGTAGAAATTTCACCACTTTTGAACTTAAAGTCAGAGAGTTACACAGGTTTTAATTTTGGATGACGTGTCGCACACTCTTTATAAAACGGACTACAACTCTCGCAATCCAACAAAATTTGAAATGAGATTTCTTTCCCAAGAAAAAGAATCTTAGGACCTCCGATTGGTAGAAATTTCACCACTTTTTGACTTCAAATGACAGAGTTACGGAAGTTTTAATTTTGGGTGACGTTTCACACACTCTTTTTAAAATGGACCAAAACTCTCTCATCCCACCTAATTTTTAAATGACATTTTTTTACTTGAAAGAGAATTTGAAGACATCTAATTGATAGAAATTTCTCCACTTTTCGACTTAAAATGAGTGAGTTATGGACGTTTTAATTTTGGATGACGTTTCACACACTCATTATAAAATGGTCCAAAACTCTCTCGCCCTACCGAATTTTTAAATGGGATTTTTTTCGTTGAAAGAGAATTTGAAGTCCACTAATTTGTTAGAAATTCACCACATTTGGACTTGAAAAGAGAGACTTATGGTGGTTTTAATTTTGGGTGACGTTTCGCAGACTCTTTTTAAGACGGACAACAACTCTCTCACCCCAACGATTTTTAAAACAAGATTTTTTTCCCCGGAAAGAGAATTTGAAGATTGGTAGAAATTTCACCACTTTTGAACTTAAAGTCAGAGAGTTACACAGGTTTTAATTTTGGATGACGTGTCGCACACTCTTTATAAAACGGACTACAACTCTCGCATCCCAACAAAATTTGAAATGTGATTTCTTTCCCAAGAAAAAGAATCTTAGGACCTCCGATTGGTAGAAATTTCACCACTTTTTGACTTCAAATGAGAGAGTTAGGGAAGTTTTAATTTTGGGTGACATTTCACACACTCTTTTTAAAATGGACCAAAACTCTCTCATCCCACCGAATTTTTAAATGAGATTTTTTTACTTGAAAGAGAATTTGAAGACATCTAATTGATAGAAATTTCTCCACTTTTCGACTTAAAATGAGTGAGTTATGGACGTTTTAATTTTGGGTGACGTTTCACACACTCATTATAAAATGGTCCAAAACTCTCTCGCCCTACCGAATTTTTAAATGGGATTTTTTTCGTTGAAAGAGAATTTGAAGTCCACTAATTTGTTAGAAATTTCACCACATTTGGACTTGAAAAGAGAGACTTATGGTGGTTTTAATTTTGGGTGACGTTTCGCACACTCTTTTTAAGACGGACAACAACTCTCTCACCCCAACGATTTTTAAAACAAGATTTTTTTCCCCGGAAAGAGAATTTGAAGATTGGTAGAAATTTCACCACTTTTGAACTTAAAGTCAGAGAGTTACACAGGTTTTAATTTTGGATGACGTGTCGCACACTCTTTATAAAACGGACTACAACTCTCGCATCCCAACAAAATTTGAAATGAGATTTCTTTCCCAAGAAAAAGAATCTTAGGACCTCCGATTGGTAGAAATTTCACCACTTTTTGACTTCAAATGAGAGAGTTAGGGAAGTTTTAATTTTGGGTGACGTTTCACACACTCTTTTTAAAATGGACCAAAACTCTCTCATCCCACCGAATTTTTAAATGAGATTTTTTTACTTGAAAGAGAATTTGAAGGAATCTAATTGATAGAAATTTCTCCACTTTTCGACTTAAAATGAGTGAGTTATGGACGTTTTAATTTTGGGTGACGTTTCACACACTCATTATAAAATGGTCCAAAACTCTCTCGCCCTACCGAATTTTTAAATGGGATTTTTTTCGTTGAAAGAGATTTTGAAGTCCACTAATTTGTTAGAAATTCACCACATTTGGACTTGAAAAGAGAGACTTATGGTGGTTTTAATTTTGGGTGACGTTTCGCGCACTCTTTTTAAGACGGACAACAACTCTCTCACCCCAACGATTTTTAAAACAAGATTTTTTTCCCCGGAAAGAGAATTTGAAGATTGGTAGAAATTTCACCACTTTTGAACTTAAAGTCAGAGAGTTACACAGGTTTTAATTTTGGATGACGTGTCGCACACTCTTTATAAAACGGACTACAACTCTCGCATCCCAACAAAATTTGAAATGAGATTTCTTTCCCAAGAAAAAGAATCTTAGGACCTCCGATTGGTAGAAATTTCACCACTTTTTGACTTCAAATGAGAGAGTTAGGGAAGTTTTAATTTTGGGTGACGTTTCACACACTCTTTTTAAAATGGACCAAAACTCTCTCATCCCACCGAATTTTTAAATGAGATTTTTTTACTTGAAAGAGAAGTTGAAGGAATCTAATTGATAGAAATTTCTCCACTTTTCGACTTAAAATGAGTGAGTTATGGACGTTTTAATTTTGGATGACGTTTCACACACTCATTATAAAATGGTCCAAAACTCTCTCGCCCTACCGAATTTTTAAATGGGATTTTTTTCGTTGAAAGAGAATTTGAAGTCCACTAATTTGTTAGAAATTCACCACATTTGGACTTGAAAAGAGAGACTTATGGTGGTTTTAATTTTGGGTGACGTTTCGCAGACTCTTTTTAAGACGGACAACAACTCTCTCACCCCAACGATTTTTAAAACAAGATTTTTTTCCCCGGAAAGAGAATTTGAAGATTGGTAGAAATTTCACCACTTTTGAACTTAAAGTCAGAGAGTTACACAGGTTTTAATTTTGGATGACGTGTCGCACACTCTTTATAAAACGGACTACAACTCTCGCATCCCAACAAAATTTGAAATGTGATTTCTTTCCCAAGAAAAAGAATCTTAGGACCTCCGATTGGTAGAAATTTCACCACTTTTTGACTTCAAATGAGAGAGTTAGGGAAGTTTTAATTTTGGGTGACGTTTCACACACTCTTTTTAAAATGGACCAAAACTCTCTCATCCCACCGAATTTTTAAATGAGATTTTTTTACTTGAAAGAGAATTTGAAGACATCTAATTGATAGAAATTTCTCCACTTTTCGACTTAAAATGAGTGAGTTATGGACGTTTTAATTTTGGGTGACGTTTCACACACTCATTATAAAATGGTCCAAAACTCTCTCGCCCTACCGAATTTTTAAATGGGATTTTTTTCGTTGAAAGAGAATTTGAAGTCCACTAATTTGTTAGAAATTTCACCACATTTGGACTTGAAAAGAGAGACTTATGGTGGTTTTAATTTTGGGTGACGTTTCGCACACTCTTTTTAAGACGGACAACAACTCTCTCACCCCAACGATTTTTAAAACAAGATTTTTTTCCCCGGAAAGAGAATTTGAAGATTGGTAGAAATTTCACCACTTTTGAACTTAAAGTCAGAGAGTTACACAGGTTTTAATTTTGGATGACGTGTCGCACACTCTTTATAAAACGGACTACAACTCTCGCATCCCAACAAAATTTGAAATGAGATTTCTTTCCCAAGAAAAAGAATCTTAGGACCTCCGATTGGTAGAAATTTCACCACTTTTTGACTTCAAATGAGAGAGTTAGGGAAGTTTTAATTTTGGGTGACGTTTCACACACTCTTTTTAAAATGGACCAAAACTCTCTCATCCCACCGAATTTTTAAATGAGATTTTTTTACTTGAAAGAGAATTTGAAGGAATCTAATTGATAGAAATTTCTCCACTTTTCGACTTAAAATGAGTGAGTTATGGACGTTTTAATTTTGGGTGACGTTTCACACACTCATTATAAAATGGTCCAAAACTCTCTCGCCCTACCGAATTTTTAAATGGGATTTTTTTCGTTGAAAGAGATTTTGAAGTCCACTAATTTGTTAGAAATTCACCACATTTGGACTTGAAAAGAGAGACTTATGGTGGTTTTAATTTTGGGTGACGTTTCGCGCACTCTTTTTAAGACGGACAACAACTCTCTCACCCCAACGATTTTTAAAACAAGATTTTTTTCCTCGGAAAGAGAATTTGAAGATTGGTAGAAATTTCACCACTTTTGAACTTAAAGTCAGAGAGTTACACAGGTTTTAATTTTGGATGACGTGTCGCACACTCTTTATAAAACGGACTACAACTCTCTCAACCCAACAAAATTTGAAATGTGATTTCTTTCCCAAGAAAAAGAATCTTAGGACCTCCGATTGGTAGAAATTTCACCACTTTTTGACTTCAAATGAGAGAGTTAGGGAAGTTTTAATTTTGGGTGACGTTTCACACACTCTTTTTAAAATGGACCAAAACTCTCTCATCCCACCGAATTTTTAAATGAGATTTTTTTACTTGAAAGAGAATTTGAAGACATCTAATTGATAGAAATTTCTCCACTTTTCGACTTAAAATGAGTGAGTTATGGACGTTTTAATTTTGGATAACGTTTCACACACTCATTATAAAATGGTCCAAAACTCTCTCGCCCTACCGAATTTTTAAATGGGATTTTTTTCGTTGAAAGAGAATTTGAAGTCCACTAATTTGTTAGAAATTTCACCACATTTGGACTTGAAAAGAGAGACTTATGGTGGTTTTAATTTTGGGTGACGTTTCGCAGACTCTTTTTAAGACGGACAACAACTCTCTCACCCCAACGATTTTTAAAACAAGATTTTTTTCCCCGGAAAGAGAATTTGAAGATTGGTAGAAATTTCACCACTTTTGAACTTAAAGTCAGAGAGTTACACAGGTTTTAATTTTGGATGACGTGTCGCACACTCTTTATAAAACGGACTACAACTCTCGCATCCCAACAAAATTTGAAATGAGATTTCTTTCCCAAGAAAAAGAATCTTAGGACCTCCGATTGGTAGAAATTTCACCACTTTTTGACTTCAAATGAGAGAGTTACGGAAGTTTTAATTTTGGGTGACGTTTCACACACTCTTTTTAAAATGGACCAAAACTCTCTCATCCCACCTAATTTTTAAATGACATTTTTTTACTTGAAAGAGAATTTGAAGACATCTAATTGATAGAAATTTCTCCACTTTTCGACTTAAAATGAGTGAGTTATGGACGTTTTAATTTTGGGTGACGTTTCACAAACTCATTATAAAATGGTCCAAAACTCTCTCGCCCTACCGAATTTTTAAATGGGATTTTTTTCGTTGAAAGAGAATTTGAAGTCCACTAATTTGTTAGAAATTTCACCACATTTGGACTTGAAAAGAGGGACTTATGGTGGTTTTAATTTTGGGTGACGTTTCGCACACTCTTTTTAAGACGGACAACAACTCTCTCACCCCAACGATTTTTAAAACAAGATTTTTTTCCCCGGAAAGAGAATTTGAAGATTGGTAGAAATTTCACCACTTTTGAACTTAAAGTCAGAGAGTTACACAGGTTTTAATTTTGGATGACGTGTCGCACACTCTTTATAAAACGGACTACAACTCTCCCATCCCAACAAAATTTGAAATGAGATTTCTTTCCCAAGAAAAAGAATCTTAGGACCTCCGATTGGTAGAAATTTCACCACTTTTTGACTTCAAATGAGAGAGTTAGGGAAGTTTTAATTTTGGGTGACGTTTCACACACTCTTTTTAAAATGGACCAAAACTCTCTCATCCCACCGAATTTTTAAATGAGATTTTTTTACTTGAAAGAGAATTTGAAGGAATCTAATTGATAGAAATTTCTCCACTTTTCGACTTAAAATGAGTGAGTTATGGACGTTTTAATTTTGGGTGACGTTTCACACACTCATTATAAAATGGTCCAAAACTCTCTCGCCCTACCGAATTTTTAAATGGGATTTTTTTCGTTGAAAGAGATTTTGAAGTCCACTAATTTGTTAGAAATTCACCACATTTGGACTTGAAAAGAGAGACTTATGGTGGTTTTAATTTTGGGTGACGTTTCGCGCACTCTTTTTAAGACGGACAACAACTCTCTCACCCCAACGATTTTTAAAACAAGATTTTTTTCCCCGGAAAGAGAATTTGAAGATTGGTAGAAATTTCACCACTTTTGAACTTAAAGTCAGAGAGTTACACAGGTTTTAATTTTGGATGACGTGTCGCACACTCTTTATAAAACGGACTACAACTCTCGCATCCCAACAAAATTTGAAATGAGATTTCTTTCCCAAGAAAAAGAATCTTAGGACCTCCGATTGGTAGAAATTTCACCACTTTTTGACTTCAAATGAGAGAGTTAGGGAAGTTTTAATTTTGGGTGACGTTTCACACACTCTTTTTAAAATGGACCAAAACTCTCTCATCCCACCGAATTTTTAAATGAGATTTTTTTACTTGAAAGAGAAGTTGAAGGAATCTAATTGATAGAAATTTCTCCACTTTTCGACTTAAAATGAGTGAGTTATGGACGTTTTAATTTTGGATGACGTTTCACACACTCATTATAAAATGGTCCAAAACTCTCTCGCCCTACCGAATTTTTAAATGGGATTTTTTTCGTTGAAAGAGAATTTGAAGTCCACTAATTTGTTAGAAATTCACCACATTTGGACTTGAAAAGAGAGACTTATGGTGGTTTTAATTTTGGGTGACGTTTCGCAGACTCTTTTTAAGACGGACAACAACTCTCTCACCCCAACGATTTTTAAAACAAGATTTTTTTCCCCGGAAAGAGAATTTGAAGATTGGTAGAAATTTCACCACTTTTGAACTTAAAGTCAGAGAGTTACACAGGTTTTAATTTTGGATGACGTGTCGCACACTCTTTATAAAACGGACTACAACTCTCGCATCCCAACAAAATTTGAAATGTGATTTCTTTCCCAAGAAAAAGAATCTTAGGACCTCCGATTGGTAGAAATTTCACCACTTTTTGACTTCAAATGAGAGAGTTAGGGAAGTTTTAATTTTGGGTGACGTTTCACACACTCTTTTTAAAATGGACCAAAACTCTCTCATCCCACCGAATTTTTAAATGAGATTTTTTTACTTGAAAGAGAATTTGAAGACATCTAATTGATAGAAATTTCTCCACTTTTCGACTTAAAATGAGTGAGTTATGGACGTTTTAATTTTGGGTGACGTTTCACACACTCATTATAAAATGGTCCAAAACTCTCTCGCCCTACCGAATTTTTAAATGGGATTTTTTTCGTTGAAAGAGAATTTGAAGTCCACTAATTTGTTAGAAATTTCACCACATTTGGACTTGAAAAGAGAGACTTATGGTGGTTTTAATTTTGGGTGACGTTTCGCACACTCTTTTTAAGACGGACAACAACTCTCTCACCCCAACGATTTTTAAAACAAGATTTTTTTCCCCGGAAAGAGAATTTGAAGATTGGTAGAAATTTCACCACTTTTGAACTTAAAGTCAGAGAGTTACACAGGTTTTAATTTTGGATGACGTGTCGCACACTCTTTATAAAACGGACTACAACTCTCGCATCCCAACAAAATTTGAAATGAGATTTCTTTCCCAAGAAAAAGAATCTTAGGACCTCCGATTGGTAGAAATTTCACCACTTTTTGACTTCAAATGAGAGAGTTAGGGAAGTTTTAATTTTGGGTGACGTTTCACACACTCTTTTTAAAATGGACCAAAACTCTCTCATCCCACCGAATTTTTAAATGAGATTTTTTTACTTGAAAGAGAATTTGAAGACATCTAATTGATAGAAATTTCTCCACTTTTCGACTTAAAATGAGTGAGTTATGGACGTTTTAATTTTGGGTGACGTTTCACACACTCATTATAAAATGGTCCAAAACTCTCTCGCCCTACCGAATTTTTAAATGGGATTTTTTTCGTTGAAAGAGAATTTGAAGTCCACTAATTTGTTAGAAATTTCACCACATTTGGACTTGAAAAGAGAGACTTATGGTGGTTTTAATTTTGGGTGACGTTTCGCACACTCTTTTTAAGACGGACAACAACTCTCTCACCCCAACGATTTTTAAAACAAGATTTTTTTCCCCGGAAAGAGAATTTGAAGATTGGTAGAAATTTCACCACTTTTGAACTTAAAGTCAGAGAGTTACACAGGTTTTAATTTTGGATGACGTGTCGCACACTCTTTATAAAACGGACTACAACTCTCGCATCCCAACAAAATTTGAAATGAGATTTCTTTCCCAAGAAAAAGAATCTTAGGACCTCCGATTGGTAGAAATTTCACCACTTTTTGACTTCAAATGAGAGAGTTAGGGAAGTTTTAATTTTGGGTGACGTTTCACACACTCTTTTTAAAATGGACCAAAACTCTCTCATCCCACCGAATTTTTAAATGAGATTTTTTTACTTGAAAGAGAATTTGAAGGAATCTAATTGATAGAAATTTCTCCACTTTTCGACTTAAAATGAGTGAGTTATGGACGTTTTAATTTTGGGTGACGTTTCACACACTCATTATAAAATGGTCCAAAACTCTCTCGCCCTACCGAATTTTTAAATGGGATTTTTTTCGTTGAAAGAGATTTTGAAGTCCACTAATTTGTTAGAAATTCACCACATTTGGACTTGAAAAGAGAGACTTATGGTGGTTTTAATTTTGGGTGACGTTTCGCGCACTCTTTTTAAGACGGACAACAACTCTCTCACCCCAACGATTTTTAAAACAAGATTTTTTTCCCCGGAAAGAGAATTTGAAGATTGGTAGAAATTTCACCACTTTTGAACTTAAAGTCAGAGAGTTACACAGGTTTTAATTTTGGATGACGTGTCGCACACTCTTTATAAAACGGACTACAACTCTCTCAACCCAACAAAATTTGAAATGTGATTTCTTTCCCAAGAAAAAGAATCTTAGGACCTCCGATTGGTAGAAATTTCACCACTTTTTGACTTCAAATGAGAGAGTTAGGGAAGTTTTAATTTTGGGTGACGTTTCACACACTCTTTTTAAAATGGACCAAAACTCTCTCATCCCACCGAATTTTTAAATGAGATTTTTTTACTTGAAAGAGAATTTGAAGACATCTAATTGATAGAAATTTCTCCACTTTTCGACTTAAAATGAGTGAGTTATGGACGTTTTAATTTTAGATGACGTTTCACACACTCATTATAAAATGGTCCAAAACTCTCTCGCCCTACCGAATTTTTAAATGGGATTTTTTTCGTTGAAAGAGAATTTGAAGTCCACTAATTTGTTAGAAATTTCACCACATTTGGACTTGAAAAGAGAGACTTATGGTGGTTTTAATTTTGGGTGACGTTTCGCAGACTCTTTTTAAGACGGACAACAACTCTCTCACCCCAACGATTTTTAAAACAAGATTTTTTTCCCCGGAAAGAGAATTTGAAGATTGGTAGAAATTTCACCACTTTTGAACTTAAAGTCAGAGAGTTACACAGGTTTTAATTTTGGATGACGTGTCGCACACTCTTTATAAAACGGACTACAACTCTCGCATCCCAACAAAATTTGAAATGAGATTTCTTTCCCAAGAAAAAGAATCTTAGGACCTCCGATTGGTAGAAATTTCACCACTTTTTGACTTCAAATGAGAGAGTTACGGAAGTTTTAATTTTGGGTGACGTTTCACACACTCTTTTTAAAATGGACCAAAACTCTCTCATCCCACCTAATTTTTAAATGACATTTTTTTACTTGAAAGAGAATTTGAAGACATCTAATTGATAGAAATTTCTCCACTTTTCGACTTAAAATGAGTGAGTTATGGACGTTTTAATTTTGGGTGACGTTTCACACACTCATTATAAAATGGTCCAAAACTCTGTCGCCCTACCGAATTTTTAAATGGGATTTTTTTCGTTGAAAGAGAATTTGAAGTCCACTAATTTGTTAGAAATTTCACCACATTTGGACTTGAAAAGAGAGACTTATGGTGGTTTTAATTTTGGGTGACGTTTCGCACACTCTTTTTAAGACGGACAACAACTCTCTCACCCCAACGATTTTTAAAACAAGATTTTTTTCCCCGGAAAGAGAATTTGAAGATTGGTAGAAATTTCACCACTTTTGAACTTAAAGTCAGAGAGTTACACAGGTTTTAATTTTGGATGACGTGTCGCACACTCTTTATAAAACGGACTACAACTCTCGCATCCCAACAAAATTTGAAATGAGATTTCTTTCCCAAGAAAAAGAATCTTAGGACCTCCGATTGGTAGAAATTTCACCACTTTTTGACTTCAAATGAGAGAGTTAGGGAAGTTTTAATTTTGGGTGACGTTTCACACACTCTTTTTAAAATGGACCAAAACTCTCTCATCCCACCGAATTTTTAAATGAGATTTTTTTACTTGAAAGAGAATTTGAAGGAATCTAATTGATAGAAATTTCTCCACTTTTCGACTTAAAATGAGTGAGTTATGGACGTTTTAATTTTGGGTGACGTTTCACACACTCATTATAAAATGGTCCAAAACTCTCTCGCCCTACCGAATTTTTAAATGGGATTTTTTTCGTTGAAAGAGATTTTGAAGTCCACTAATTTGTTAGAAATTCACCACATTTGGACTTGAAAAGAGAGACTTATGGTGGTTTTAATTTTGGGTGACGTTTCGCGCACTCTTTTTAAGACGGACAACAACTCTCTCACCCCAACGATTTTTAAAACAAGATTTTTTTCCCCGGAAAGAGAATTTGAAGATTGGTAGAAATTTCACCACTTTTGAACTTAAAGTCAGAGAGTTACACAGGTTTTAATTTTGGATGACGTGTCGTACACTCTTTATAAAACGGACTACAACTCTCGCATCCCAACAAAATTTGAAATGAGATTTCTTTCCCAAGAAAAAGAATCTTAGGACCTTCGATTGGTAGAAATTTCACCACTTTTTGACTTCAAATGAGAGAGTTAGGGAAGTTTTAATTTTGGGTGACGTTTCACACACTCTTTTTAAAATGGACCAAAACTCTCTCATCCCACCAAATTTTTAAATGAGATTTTTTTACTTGAAAGAGAAGTTGAAGGAATCTAATTGATAGAAATTTCTCCACTTTTCGACTTAAAATGAGTGAGTTATGGACGTTTTAATTTTGGATGACGTTTCACACACTCATTATAAAATGGTCCAAAACTCTCTCGCCCTACCGAATTTTTAAATGGGATTTTTTTCGTTGAAAGAGAATTTGAAGTCCACTAATTTGTTAGAAATTCACCACATTTGGACTTGAAAAGAGAGACTTATGGTGGTTTTAATTTTGGGTGACGTTTCGCAGACTCTTTTTAAGACGGACAACAACTCTCTCACCCCAACGATTTTTAAAACAAGATTTTTTTCCCCGGAAAGAGAATTTGAAGATTGGTAGAAATTTCACCACTTTTGAACTTAAAGTCAGAGAGTTACACAGGTTTTAATTTTGGATGACGTGTCGCACACTCTTTATAAAACGGACTACAACTCTCGCATCCCAACAAAATTTGAAATGTGATTTCTTTCCCAAGAAAAAGAATCTTAGGACCTCCGATTGGTAGAAATTTCACCACTTTTTGACTTCAAATGAGAGAGTTAGGGAAGTTTTAATTTTGGGTGACGTTTCACACACTCTTTTTAAAATGGACCAAAACTCTCTCATCCCACCGAATTTTTAAATGAGATTTTTTTACTTGAAAGAGAATTTGAAGACATCTAATTGATAGAAATTTCTCCACTTTTCGACTTAAAATGAGTGAGTTATGGACGTTTTAATTTTGGGTGACGTTTCACACACTCATTATAAAATGGTCCAAAACTCTCTCGCCCTACCGAATTTTTAAATGGGATTTTTTTCGTTGAAAGAGAATTTGAAGTCCACTAATTTGTTAGAAATTTCACCACATTTGGACTTGAAAAGAGAGACTTATGGTGGTTTTAATTTTGGGTGACGTTTCGCACACTCTTTTTAAGACGGACAACAACTCTCTCACCCCAACGATTTTTAAAACAAGATTTTTTTCCCCGGAAAGAGAATTTGAAGATTGGTAGAAATTTCACCACTTTTGAACTTAAAGTCAGAGAGTTACACAGGTTTTAATTTTGGATGACGTGTCGCACACTCTTTATAAAACGGACTACAACTCTCGCATCCCAACAAAATTTGAAATGAGATTTCTTTCCCAAGAAAAAGAATCTTAGGACCTCCGATTGGTAGAAATTTCACCACTTTTTGACTTCAAATGAGAGAGTTAGGGAAGTTTTAATTTTGGGTGACGTTTCACACACTCTTTTTAAAATGGACCAAAACTCTCTCATCCCACCGAATTTTTAAATGAGATTTTTTTACTTGAAAGAGAATTTGAAGGAATCTAATTGATAGAAATTTCTCCACTTTTCGACTTAAAATGAGTGAGTTATGGACGTTTTAATTTTGGGTGACGTTTCACACACTCATTATAAAATGGTCCAAAACTCTCTCGCCCTACCGAATTTTTAAATGGGATTTTTTTCGTTGAAAGAGATTTTGAAGTCCACTAATTTGTTAGAAATTCACCACATTTGGACTTGAAAAGAGAGACTTATGGTGGTTTTAATTTTGGGTGACGTTTCGCGCACTCTTTTTAAGACGGACAACAACTCTCTCACCCCAACGATTTTTAAAACAAGATTTTTTTCCCCGGAAAGAGAATTTGAAGATTGGTAGAAATTTCACCACTTTTGAACTTAAAGTCAGAGAGTTACACAGGTTTTAATTTTGGATGACGTGTCGTACACTCTTTATAAAACGGACTACAACTCTCGCATCCCAACAAAATTTGAAATGAGATTTCTTTCCCAAGAAAAAGAATCTTAGGACCTTCGATTGGTAGAAATTTCACCACTTTTTGACTTCAAATGAGAGAGTTAGGGAAGTTTTAATTTTGGGTGACGTTTCACACACTCTTTTTAAAATGGACCAAAACTCTCTCATCCCACCAAATTTTTAAATGAGATTTTTTTACTTGAAAGAGAAGTTGAAGGAATCTAATTGATAGAAATTTCTCCACTTTTCGACTTAAAATGAGTGAGTTATGGACGTTTTAATTTTGGATGACGTTTCACACACTCATTATAAAATGGTCCAAAACTCTCTCGCCCTACCGAATTTTTAAATGGGATTTTTTTCGTTGAAAGAGAATTTGAAGTCCACTAATTTGTTAGAAATTCACCACATTTGGACTTGAAAAGAGAGACTTATGGTGGTTTTAATTTTGGGTGACGTTTCGCAGACTCTTTTTAAGACGGACAACAACTCTCTCACCCCAACGATTTTTAAAACAAGATTTTTTTCCCCGGAAAGAGAATTTGAAGATTGGTAGAAATTTCACCACTTTTGAACTTAAAGTCAGAGAGTTACACAGGTTTTAATTTTGGATGACGTGTCGCACACTCTTTATAAAACGGACTACAACTCTCGCATCCCAACAAAATTTGAAATGTGATTTCTTTCCCAAGAAAAAGAATCTTAGGACCTCCGATTGGTAGAAATTTCACCACTTTTTGACTTCAAATGAGAGAGTTAGGGAAGTTTTAATTTTGGGTGACGTTTCACACACTCTTTTTAAAATGGACCAAAACTCTCTCATCCCACCAAATTTTTAAATGAGATTTTTTTACTTGAAAGAGAATTTGAAGACATCTAATTGATAGAAATTTCTCCACTTTTCGACTTAAAATGAGTGAGTTATGGACGTTTTAATTTTGGGTGACGTTTCACACACTCATTATAAAATGGTCCAAAACTCTCTCGCCCTACCGAATTTTTAAATGGGATTTTTTTCGTTGAAAGAGAATTTGAAGTCCACTAATTTGTTAGAAATTTCACCACATTTGGACTTGAAAAGAGAGACTTATGGTGGTTTTAATTTTGGGTGACGTTTCGCACACTCTTTTTAAGACGGACAACAACTCTCTCACCCCAACGATTTTTAAAACAAGATTTTTTTCCCCGGAAAGAGAATTTGAAGATTGGTAGAAATTTCACCACTTTTGAACTTAAAGTCAGAGAGTTACACAGGTTTTAATTTTGGATGACGTGTCGCACACTCTTTATAAAACGGACTACAACTCTCGCATCCCAACAAAATTTGAAATGAGATTTCTTTCCCAAGAAAAAGAATCTTAGGACCTCCGATTGGTAGAAATTTCACCACTTTTTGACTTCAAATGAGAGAGTTAGGGAAGTTTTAATTTTGGGTGACGTTTCACACACTCTTTTTAAAATGGACCAAAACTCTCTCATCCCACCGAATTTTTAAATGAGATTTTTTTACTTGAAAGAGAATTTGAAGGAATCTAATTGATAGAAATTTCTCCACTTTTCGACTTAAAATGAGTGAGTTATGGACGTTTTAATTTTGGGTGACGTTTCACACACTCATTATAAAATGGTCCAAAACTCTCTCGCCCTACCGAATTTTTAAATGGGATTTTTTTCGTTGAAAGAGATTTTGAAGTCCACTAATTTGTTAGAAATTCACCACATTTGGACTTGAAAAGAGAGACTTATGGTGGTTTTAATTTTGGGTGACGTTTCGCGCACTCTTTTTAAGACGGACAACAACTCTCTCACCCCAACGATTTTTAAAACAAGATTTTTTTCCCCGGAAAGAGAATTTGAAGATTGGTAGAAATTTCACCACTTTTGAACTTAAAGTCAGAGAGTTACACAGGTTTTAATTTTGGATGACGTGTCGCACACTCTTTATAAAACGGACTACAACTCTCTCAACCCAACAAAATTTGAAATGTGATTTCTTTCCCAAGAAAAAGAATCTTAGGACCTCCGATTGGTAGAAATTTCACCACTTTTTGACTTCAAATGAGAGAGTTAGGGAAGTTTTAATTTTGGGTGACGTTTCACACACTCTTTTTAAAATGGACCAAAACTCTCTCATCCCACCGAATTTTTAAATGAGATTTTTTTACTTGAAAGAGAATTTGAAGACATCTAATTGATAGAAATTTCTCCACTTTTCGACTTAAAATGAGTGAGTTATGGACGTTTTAATTTTGGATGACGTTTCACACACTCATTATAAAATGGTCCAAAACTCTCTCGCCCTACCGAATTTTTAAATGGGATTTTTTTCGTTGAAAGAGAATTTGAAGTCCACTAATTTGTTAGAAATTTCACCACATTTGGACTTGAAAAGAGAGACTTATGGTGGTTTTAATTTTGGGTGACGTTTCGCAGACTCTTTTTAAGACGGACAACAACTCTCTCACCCCAACGATTTTTAAAACAAGATTTTTTTCCCCGGAAAGAGAATTTGAAGATTGGTAGAAATTTCACCACTTTTGAACTTAAAGTCAGAGAGTTACACAGGTTTTAATTTTGGATGACGTGTCGCACACTCTTTATAAAACGGACTACAACTCTCGCATCCCAACAAAATTTGAAATGAGATTTCTTTCCCAAGAAAAAGAATCTTAGGACCTCCGATTGGTAGAAATTTCACCACTTTTTGACTTCAAATGAGGGAGTTACGGAAGTTTTAATTTTGGGTGACGTTTCACACACTCTTTTTAAAATGGACCAAAACTCTCTCATCCCACAGAATTTTTAAATGAGATTTTTTTACTTGAAAGAGAATTTGAAGACATCTAATTGATAGAAATTTCTCCACTTTTCGACTTAAAATGAGTGAGTTATGGACGTTTTAATTTTGGGTGACGTTTCACACACTCATTATAAAATGGTCCAAAACTCTCTCGCCCTACCGAATTTTTAAATGGGATTTTTTTCGTTGAAAGAGAATTTGAAGTCCACTAATTTGTTAGAAATTTCACCATATTTGGACTTGAAAAGAGAGACTTATGGTGGTTTTAATTTTGGGTGACGTTTCGCACACTCTTTTTAAGACGGACAACAACTCTCTCACCCCAACGATTTTTAAAACAAGATTTTTTTCCCCGGAAAGAGAATTTGAAGATTGGTAGAAATTTCACCACTTTTGAACTTAAAGTCAGAGAGTTACACAGGTTTTAATTTTGGATGACGTGTCGCACACTCTTTATAAAACGGACTACAACTCTCGCATCCCAACAAAATTTGAAATGAGATTTCTTTCCCAAGAAAAAGAATCTTAGGACCTCCGATTGGTAGAAATTTCACCACTTTTTGACTTCAAATGAGAGAGTTAGGGAAGTTTTAATTTTGGGTGACGTTTCACACACTCTTTTTAAAATGGACCAAAACTCTCTCATCCCACCGAATTTTTAAATGAGATTTTTTTACTTGAAAGAGAATTTGAAGGAATCTAATTGATAGAAATTTCTCCACTTTTCGACTTAAAATGAGTGAGTTATGGACGTTTTAATTTTGGGTGACGTTTCACACACTCATTATAAAATGGTCCAAAACTCTCTCGCCCTACCGAATTTTTAAATGGGATTTTTTTCGTTGAAAGAGATTTTGAAGTCCACTAATTTGTTAGAAATTCACCACATTTGGACTTGAAAAGAGAGACTTATGGTGGTTTTAATTTTGGGTGACGTTTCGCGCACTCTTTTTAAGACGGACAACAACTCTCTCACCCCAACGATTTTTAAAACAAGATTTTTTTCCCCGGAAAGAGAATTTGAAGATTGGTAGAAATTTCACCACTTTTGAACTTAAAGTCAGAGAGTTACACAGGTTTTAATTTTGGATGACGTGTCGCACACTCTTTATAAAACGGACTACAACTCTCGCAGTCCAACAAAATTTGAAATGTGATTTCTTTCCCAAGAAAAAGAATCTTAGGACCTCCGATTGGTAGAAATTTCACCACTTTTTGACTTCAAATGAGAGAGTTAGGGAAGTTTTAATTTTGGGTGACGTTTCACACACTCTTTTTAAAATGGACCAAAACTCTCTCATCCCACCGAATTTTTAAATGAGATTTTTTTACTTGAAAGAGAATTTGAAGACATCTAATTGATAGAAATTTCTCCACTTTTCGACTTAAAATGAGTGAGTTATGGACGTTTTAATTTTGGATGACGTTTCACACACTCATTATAAAATGGTCCAAAACTCTCTCGCCCTACCGAATTTTTAAATGGGATTTTTTTCGTTGAAAGAGAATTTGAAGTCCACTAATTTGTTAGAAATTTCACCACATTTGGACTTGAAAAGAGAGACTTATGGTGGTTTTAATTTTGGGTGACGTTTCGCAGACTCTTTTTAAGACGGACAACAACTCTCTCACCCCAACGATTTTTAAAACAAGATTTTTTTCCCCGGAAAGAGAATTTGAAGATTGGTAGAAATTTCACCACTTTTGAACTTAAAGTCAGAGAGTTACACAGGTTTTAATTTTGGATGACGTGTCGCACACTCTTTATAAAACGGACTACAACTCTCGCATCCCAACAAAATTTGAAATGAGATTTCTTTCCCAAGAAAAAGAATCTTAGGACCTCCGATTGGTAGAAATTTCACCACTTTTTGACTTCAAATGAGAGAGTTACGGAAGTTTTAATTTTGGGTGACGTTTCACACACTCTTTTTAAAATGGACCAAAACTCTCTCATCCCACAGAATTTTTAAATGAGATTTTTTTACTTGAAAGAGAATTTGAAGACATCTAATTGATAGAAATTTCTCCACTTTTCGACTTAAAATGAGTGAGTTATGGACGTTTTAATTTTGGGTGACGTTTCACACACTCATTATAAAATGGTCCAAAACTCTCTCGCCCTACCGAATTTTTAAATGGGATTTTTTTCGTTGAAAGAGAATTTGAAGTCCACTAATTTGTTAGAAATTTCACCATATTTGGACTTGAAAAGAGAGACTTATGGTGGTTTTAATTTTGGGTGACGTTTCGCACACTCTTTTTAAGACGGACAACAACTCTCTCACCCCAACGATTTTTAAAACAAGATTTTTTTCCCCGGAAAGAGAATTTGAAGATTGGTAGAAATTTCA
Organism: Tasmannia lanceolata; assembly: GCF_043159265.1. Classification (NCBI taxonomy): domain Eukaryota; kingdom Viridiplantae; phylum Streptophyta; class Magnoliopsida; order Canellales; family Winteraceae; genus Tasmannia; species Tasmannia lanceolata. Next base: position 1,897,828 of record NW_027518713.1, on the reverse strand, counting down.
CCACTTTTGAACTTAAAGTCAGAGAGTTACACAGGTTTTAATTTTGGATGACGTGTCGCACACTCTTTATAAAACGGACTACAACTCTCGCATCCCAACAAAATTTGAAATGAGATTTCTTTCCCAAGAAAAAGAATCTTAGGACCTCCGATTGGTAGAAATTTCACAACTTTTTGACTTCAAATGAGAGAGTTAGGGAAGTTTTAATTTTGGGTGACGTTTCACACACTCTTTTTAAAATGGACCAAAACTCTCTCATCCCACCGAATTTTTAAATGAGATTTTTTTACTTGAAAGAGAATTTGAAGGAATCTAATTGATAGAAATTTCTCCACTTTTCGACTTAAAATGAGTGAGTTATGGACGTTTTAATTTTGGGTGACGTTTCACACACTCATTATAAAATGGTCCAAAACTCTCTCGCCCTACCGAATTTTTAAATGGGATTTTTTTCGTTGAAAGAGAATTTGAAGTCCACTAATTTGTTAGAAATTCACCACATTTGGACTTGAAAAGAGAGACTTATGGTGGTTTTAATTTTGGGTGACGTTTCGCGCACTCTTTTTAAGACGGACAACAACTCTCTCACCCCAACGATTTTTAAAACAAGATTTTTTTCCCCGGAAAGAGAATTTGAAGATTGGTAGAAATTTCACCACTTTTGAACTTAAAGTCAGAGAGTTACACAGGTTTTAATTTTGGATGACGTGTCGCACACTCTTTATAAAACGGACTACAACTCTCGCATCCCAACAAAATTTGAAATGAGATTTCTTTCCCAAGAAAAAGAATCTTAGGACCTCCGATTGGTAGAAATTTCACCACTTTTTGACTTCAAATGAGAGAGTTAGGGAAGTTTTAATTTTGGGTGACGTTTCACACACTCTTTTTAAAATGGACCAAAACTCTCTCATCCCACCGAATTTTTAAATGAGATTTTTTTACTTGAAAGAGAATTTGAAGGAATCTAATTGATAGAAATTTCTCCACTTTTCGACTTAAAATGAGTGAGTTATGGACGTTTTAATTTTGGATGACGTTTCACACACTCATTATAAAATGGTCCAAAACTCTCTCGCCCTACCGAATTTTTAAATGGGATTTTTTTCGTTGAAAGAGAATTTGAAGTCCACTAATTTGTTAGAAATTCACCACATTTGGACTTGAAAAGAGAGACTTATGGTGGTTTTAATTTTGGGTGACGTTTCGCGCACTCTTTTTAAGACGGACAACAACTCTCTCACCCCAACGATTTTTAAAACAAGATTTTTTTCCCCGGAAAGAGAATTTGAAGATTGGTAGAAATTTCACCACTTTTGAACTTAAAGTCAGAGAGTTACACAGGTTTTAATTTTGGATGACGTGTCGCACACTCTTTATAAAACGGACTACAACTCTCTCATCCCAACAAAATTTGAAATGTGATTTCTTTCCCAAGAAAAAGAATCTTAGGACCTCCGATTGGTAGAAATTTCACCACTTTTTGACTTCAAATGAGAGAGTTAGGGAAGTTTTAATTTTGGGTGACGTTTCACACACTCTTTTTAAAATGGACCAAAACTCTCTCATCCCACCGAATTTTTAAATGAGATTTTTTTACTCAAAAGAGAATTTGAAGGCATCTAATTGATAGAAATTTCTCCACTTTTCGACTTAAAATGAGTGAGTTATGGACGTTTTAATTTTGGATGACGTTTCACACACTCATTATAAAATGGTCCAAAACTCTCTCGCCCTACCGAATTTTTAAATGAGATTTTTTTCGTTGAAAGAGAATTTGAAGTCCACTAATTTGTTAGAAATTTCACCACATTTGGACTTGAAAAGAGAGACTTATGGTGGTTTTAATTTTGGGTGACGTTTCGCACACTCTTTTTAAGACGGACAACAACTCTCTTACCCCAACGATTTTTAAAACAAGATTTTTTTCCCCGGAAAGAGAATTTGAAGATTGGTAGAAATTTCACCACTTTTGAACTTAAAGTCAGAGAGTTACACAGGTTTTAATTTTGGATGACGTGTCGCACACTCTTTATAAAACGGACTACAACTCTCGCATCCCAACAAAATTTGAAATGAGATTTCTTTCCCAAGAAAAAGAATCTTAGGACCTCCGATTGGTAGAAATTTCACCACTTTTTGACTTCAAATGAGAGAGTTAGGGAAGTTTTAATTTTGGGTGACGTTTCACACACTCTTTTTAAAATGGACCAAAACTCTCTCATCCCACCGAATTTTTAAATGAGATTTTTTTACTTGAAAGAGAATTTGAAGGAATCTAATTGATAGAAATTTCTCCACTTTTCGACTTAAAATGAGTGAGTTATGGACGTTTTAATTTTGGGTGACGTTTCACACACTCATTATAAAATGGTCCAAAACTCTCTCGCCCTACCGAATTTTTAAATGGGATTTTTTTCGTTGAAAGAGAATTTGAAGTCCACTAATTTGTTAGAAATTCACCACATTTGGACTTGAAAAGAGAGACTTATGGTGGTTTTAATTTTGGGTGACGTTTCGCGCACTCTTTTTAAGACGGACAACAACTCTCTCACCCCAACGATTTTTAAAACAAGATTTTTTTCCCCGGAAAGAGAATTTGAAGATTGGTAGAAATTTCACCACTTTTGAACTTAAAGTCAGAGAGTTACACAGGTTTTAATTTTGGATGACGTGTCGCACACTCTTTATAAAACGGACTACAACTCTCTCATCCCAACAAAATTTGAAATGTGATTTCTTTCCCAAGAAAAAGAATCTTAGGACCTCCGATTGGTAGAAATTTCACCACTTTTTGACTTCAAATGAGAGAGTTAGGGAAGTTTTAATTTTGGGTGACGTTTCACACACTCTTTTTAAAATGGACCAAAACTCTCTCATCTCACCGAATTTTTAAATGAGATTTTTTTACTCAAAAGAGAATTTGAAGGCATCTAATTGATAGAAATTTCTCCACTTTTCGACTTAAAATGAGTGAGTTATGGACGTTTTAATTTTGGATGACGTTTCACACACTCATTATAAAATGGTCCAAAACTCTCTCGCCCTACCGAATTTTTAAATGAGATTTTTTTCGTTGAAAGAGAATTTGAAGTCCACTAATTTGTTAGAAATTTCACCACATTTGGACTTGAAAAGAGAGACTTATGGTGGTTTTAATTTTGGGTGACGTTTCGCACACTCTTTTTAAGACGGACAACAACTCTCTTACCCCAACGATTTTTAAAACAAGATTTTTTTCCCCGGAAAGAGAATTTGAAGATTGGTAGAAATTTCACCACTTTTGAACTTAAAGTCAGAGAGTTACACAGGTTTTAATTTTGGATGACGTGTCGCACACTCTTTATAAAACGGACTACAACTCTCGCATCCCAACAAAATTTGAAATGAGATTTCTTTCCCAAGAAAAAGAATCTTAGGACCTCCGATTGGTAGAAATTTCACCACTTTTTGACTTCAAATGAGAGAGTTAGGGAAGTTTTAATTTTGGGTGACGTTTCACACACTCTTTTTAAAATGGACCAAAACTCTCTCATCCCACCGAATTTTTAAATGAGATTTTTTTACTTGAAAGAGAATTTGAAGGAATCTAATTGATAGAAATTTCTCCACTTTTCGACTTAAAATGAGTGAGTTATGGACGTTTTAATTTTGGGTGACGTTTCACACACTCATTATAAAATGGTCCAAAACTCTCTCGCCCTACCGAATTTTTAAATGGGATTTTTTTCGTTGAAAGAGAATTTGAAGTCCACTAATTTGTTAGAAATTCACCACATTTGGACTTGAAAAGAGAGACTTATGGTGGTTTTAATTTTGGGTGACGTTTCGCGCACTCTTTTTAAGACGGACAACAACTCTCTCACCCCAACGATTTTTAAAACAAGATTTTTTTCCCCGGAAAGAGAATTTGAAGATTGGTAGAAATTTCACCACTTTTGAACTTAAAGTCAGAGAGTTACACAGGTTTTAATTTTGGATGACGTGTCGCACACTCTTTATAAAACGGACTACAACTCTCTCATCCCAACAAAATTTGAAATGTGATTTCTTTCCCAAGAAAAAGAATCTTAGGACCTCCGATTGGTAGAAATTTCACCACTTTTTTACTTCAAATGAGAGAGTTAGGGAAGTTTTAATTTCGGGTGACGTTTCACACACTCTTTTTAAAATGGACCAAAACTCTCTCATCCCACCGAATTTTTAAATGAGATTTTTTTACTCAAAAGAGAATTTGAAGGCATCTAATTGATAGAAATTTCTCCACTTTTCGACTTAAAATGAGTGAGTTATGGACGTTTTAATTTTGGATGACGTTTCACACACTCATTATAAAATGGTCCAAAACTCTCTCGCCCTACCGAATTTTTAAATGGGATTTTTTTCGTTGAAAGAGAATTTGAAGTCCACTAATTTGTTAGAAATTCACCACATTTGGACTTGAAAAGAGAGACTTATGGTGGTTTTAATTTTGGGTGACGTTTCGCACACTCTTTTTAAGACGGACAACAACTCTCTCACCCCAACGATTTTTAAAACAAGATTTTTTTCCCCGGAAAGAGAATTTGAAGATTGGTAGAAATTTCACCACTTTTGAACTTAAAGTCAGAGAGTTACACAGGTTTTAATTTTGGATGACGTGTCGCACACTCTTTATAAAACGGACTACAACTCTCTCATCCCAACAAAATTTGAAATGAGATTTCTTTCCCAAGAAAAAGAATCTTAGGACCTCCGATTGGTAGAAATTTCACCACTTTTTGACTTCAAATGAGAGAGTTACGGAAGTTTTAATTTTGGGTGACGTTTCACACACTCTTTTTAAAATGGACCAAAACTCTCTCATCCCACCGAATTTTTAAATGAGATTTTTTTACTTGAAAGAGAATTTGAAGGCATCTAATTGATAGAAATTTCTCCACTTTTCGACTTAAAATGAGTGAGTTATGGACGTTTTAATTTTGGATGACGTTTCACACACTCATTATAAAATGGTCCAAAACTCTCTCGCCCTACCGAATTTTTAAATGGGATTTTTTTCGTTGAAAGAGAATTTGAAGTCCACTAATTTGTTAGAAATTTCACCATATTTGGACTTGAAAAGAGAGACTTATGGTGGTTTTAATTTTGGGTGACGTTTCGCACACTCTTTTTAAGACGGACAACAACTCTCTCACCCCAACGATTTTTAAAACAAGATTTTTTTCCCCGGAAAGAGAATTTGAAGATTGGTAGAAATTTCACCACTTTTGAACTTAAAGTCAGAGAGTTACACAGGTTTTAATTTTGGATGACGTGTCGCACACTCTTTATAAAACGGACTACAACTCTCGCATCCCAACAAAATTTGAAATGAGATTTCTTTCCCAAGAAAAAGAATCTTAGGACCTCCGATTGGTAGAAATTTCACAACTTTTTTACTTCAAATGAGAGAGTTAGGGAAGTTTTAATTTTGGGTGACGTTTCACACACTCTTTTTAAAATGGACCAAAACTCTCTCATCCCACCGAATTTTTAAATGAGATTTTTTTACTTGAAAGAGAATTTGAAGGAATCTAATTGATAGAAATTTCTCCACTTTTCGACTTAAAATGAGTGAGTTATGGACGTTTTAATTTTGGGTGACGTTTCACACACTCATTATAAAATGGTCCAAAACTCTCTCGCCCTACCGAATTTTTAAATGGGATTTTTTTCGTTGAAAGAGAATTTGAAGTCCACTAATTTGTTAGAAATTCACCACATTTGGACTTGAAAAGAGAGACTTATGGTGGTTTTAATTTTGGGTGACGTTTCGCGCACTCTTTTTAAGACGGACAACAACTCTCTCACCCCAACGATTTTTAAAACAAGATTTTTTTCCCCGGAAAGAGAATTTGAAGATTGGTAGAAATTTCACCACTTTTGAACTTAAAGTCAGAGAGTTACACAGGTTTTAATTTTGGATGACGTGTCGCACACTCTTTATAAAACGGACTACAACTCTCTCATCCCAACAAAATTTGAAATGTGATTTCTTTCCCAAGAAAAAGAATCTTAAGACCTCCGATTGGTAGAAATTTCACCACTTTTTGACTTCAAATGAGAGAGTTAGGGAAGTTTTAATTTTGGGTGACGTTTCACACACTCTTTTTAAAATGGACCAAAACTCTCTCATCCCACCGAATTTTTAAATGAGATTTTTTTACTCAAAAGAGAATTTGAAGGCATCTAATTGATAGAAATTTCTCCACTTTTCGACTTAAAATGAGTGAGTTATGGACGTTATAATTTTGGATGACGTTTCACACACTCATTATAAAATGGTCCAAAACTCTCTCGCCCTACCGAATTTTTAAATGAGATTTTTTTCGTTGAAAGAGAATTTGAAGTCCACTAATTTGTTAGAAATTTCACCACATTTGGACTTGAAAAGAGAGACTTATGGTGGTTTTAATTTTGGGTGACGTTTCGCACACTCTTTTTAAGACGGACAACAACTCTCTCACCCCAACGATTTTTAAAACAAGATTTTTTTCCCCGGAAAGAGAATTTGAAGATTGGTAGAAATTTCACCACTTTTGAACTTAAAGTCAGAGAGTTACAGAGGTTTTAATTTTGGATGACGTGTCGCACACTCTTTATAAAACGGACTACAACTCTCGCAGTCCAACAAAATTTGAAATGAGATTTCTTTCCCAAGAAAAAGAATCTTAGGACCTCCGATTGGTAGAAATTTCACCACTTTTTGACTTCAAATGAGAGAGTTAGGGAAGTTTTAATTTTGGGTGACGTTTCACACACTCTTTTTAAAATGGACCAAAACTCTCTCATCCCACCGAATTTTTAAATGAGATTTTTTTACTCAAAAGAGAATTTGAAGGCATCTAATTGATAGAAATTTCTCCACTTTTCGACTTAAAATGAGTGAGTTATGACCGTTATAATTTTGGATGACGTTTCACACACTCATTATAAAATGGTCCAAAACTCTCTCGCCCTACCGAATTTTTAAATGAGATTTTTTTCGTTGAAAGAGAATTTGAAGTCCACTAATTTGTTAGAAATTTCACCACATTTGGACTTGAAAAGAGAGACTTATGGTGGTTTTAATTTTGGGTGACGTTTCGCACACTCTTTTTAAGACGGACAACAACTCTCTCACCCCAACGATTTTTAAAACAAGATTTTTTTCCCCGGAAAGAGAATTTGAAGATTGGTAGAAATTTCACCACTTTTGAACTTAAAGTCAGAGAGTTACAGAGGTTTTAATTTTGGATGACGTGTCGCACACTCTTTATAAAACGGACTACAACTCTCGCAGTCCAACAAAATTTGAAATGAGATTTCTTTCCCAAGAAAAAGAATCTTAGGACCTCCGATTGGTAGAAATTTCACCACTTTTTGACTTCAAATGAGAGAGTTACGGAAGTTTTAATTTTGGGTGACGTTTCACACACTCTTTTTAAAATGGACCAAAACTCTCTCATCCCACCGAATTTTTAAATGAGATTTTTTTACTTGAAAGAGAATTTGAAGACATCTAATTGATAGAAATTTCTCCACTTTTCGACTTAAAATGAGTGAGTTATGGACGTTTTAATTTTGGGTGACGTTTCACACACTCATTATAAAATGGTCCAAAACTCTCTCGCCCTACCGAATTTTTAAATGGGATTTTTTTCGTTGAAAGAGAATTTGAAGTCCACTAATTTGTTAGAAATTTCACCATATTTGGACTTGAAAAGAGAGACTTATGGTGGTTTTAATTTTGGGTGACGTTTCGCACACTCTTTTTAAGACGGACAACAACTCTCTCACCCCAACGATTTTTAAAACAAGATTTTTTTCCCCGGAAAGAGAATTTGAAGATTGGTAGAAATTTCACCACTTTTGAACTTAAAGTCAGAGAGTTACACAGGTTTTAATTTTGGATGACGTGTCGCACACTCTTTATAAAACGGACTACAACTCTCGCATCCCAACAAAATTTGAAATGAGATTTCTTTCCCAAGAAAAAGAATCTTAGGACCTCCGATTGGTAGAAATTTCACCACTTTTTGACTTCAAATGAGAGAGTTAGGGAAGTTTTAATTTTGGGTGACGTTTCACACACTCTTTTTAAAATGGACCAAAACTCTCTCATCCCACCGAATTTTTAAATGAGATTTTTTTACTTGAAAGAGAATTTGAAGACATCTAATTGATAGAAATTTCTCCACTTTTCGACTTAAAATGAGTGAGTTATGGACGTTTTAATTTTGGGTGACGTTTCACACACTCATTATAAAATGGTCCAAAACTCTCTCGCCCTACCGAATTTTTAAATGGGATTTTTTTCGTTGAAAGAGAATTTGAAGTCCACTAATTTGTTAGTAATTTCACCATATTTGGACTTGAAAAGAGAGACTTATGGTGGTTTTAATTTTGGGTGACGTTTCGCACACTCTTTTTAAGACGGACAACAACTCTCTCACCCCAACGATTTTTAAAACAAGATTTTTTTCCCCGGAAAGAGAATTTGAAGATTGGTAGAAATTTCACCACTTTTGAACTTAAAGTCAGAGAGTTACACAGGTTTTAATTCTGGATGACGTGTCGCACACTCTTTATAAAACGGACTACAACTCTCGCATCCCAACAAAATTTGAAATGTGATTTCTTTCCCAAGAAAAAGAATCTTAGGACCTCCGATTGGTAGAAATTTCACCACTTTTTGACTTCAAATGAGAGAGTTAGGGAAGTTTTAATTTTGGGTGACGTTTCACACACTCTTTTTAAAATGGACCAAAACTCTCTCATCCCACCGAATTTTTAAATGAGATTTTTTTACTTGAAAGAGAATTTGAAGACATCTAATTGATAGAAATTTCTCCACTTTTCGACTTAAAATGAGTGAGTTATGGACGTTTTAATTTTGGGTGACGTTTCACACACTCATTATAAAATGGTCCAAAACTCTCTCGCCCTACCGAATTTTTAAATGGGATTTTTTTCGTTGAAAGAGAATTTGAAGTCCACTAATTTGTTAGAAATTTCACCATATTTGGACTTGAAAAGAGAGACTTATGGTGGTTTTAATTTTGGGTGACGTTTCGCACACTCTTTTTAAGACGGACAACAACTCTCTCACCCCAACGATTTTTAAAACAAGATTTTTTTCCCCGGAAAGAGAATTTGAAGATTGGTAGAAATTTCACCACTTTTGAACTTAAAGTCAGAGAGTTACACAGGTTTTAATTTTGGATGACGTGTCGCACACTCTTTATAAAACGGACTACAACTCTCGCATCCCAACAAAATTTGAAATGAGATTTCTTTCCCAAGAAAAAGAATCTTAGGACCTCCGATTGGTAGAAATTTCACCACTTTTTGACTTCAAATGAGAGAGTTAGGGAAGTTTTAATTTTGGGTGACGTTTCACACACTCTTTTTAAAATGGACCAAAACTCTCTCATCCCACCGAATTTTTAAATGAGATTTTTTTACTTGAAAGAGAATTTGAAGGAATCTAATTGATAGAAATTTCTCCACTTTTCGACTTAAAATGAGTGAGTTATGGACGTTTTAATTTTGGGTGACGTTTCACACACTCATTATAAAATGGTCCAAAACTCTCTCGCCCTACCGAATTTTTAAATGGGATTTTTTTCGTTGAAAGAGATTTTGAAGTCCACTAATTTGTTAGAAATTCACCACATTTGGACTTGAAAAGAGAGACTTATGGTGGTTTTAATTTTGGGTGACGTTTCGCGCACTCTTTTTAAGACGGACAACAACTCTCTCACCCCAACGATTTTTAAAACAAGATTTTTTTCCCCGGAAAGAGAATTTGAAGATTGGTAGAAATTTCACCACTTTTGAACTTAAAGTCAGAGAGTTACACAGGTTTTAATTTTGGATGACGTGTCGCACACTCTTTATAAAACGGACTACAACTCTCTCAACCCAACAAAATTTGAAATGTGATTTCTTTCCCAAGAAAAAGAATCTTAGGACCTCCGATTGGTAGAAATTTCACCACTTTTTGACTTCAAATGAGAGAGTTAGGGAAGTTTTAATTTTGGGTGACGTTTCACACACTCTTTTTAAAATGGACCAAAACTCTCTCATCCCACCGAATTTTTAAATGAGATTTTTTTACTTGAAAGAGAATTTGAAGACATCTAATTGATAGAAATTTCTCCACTTTTCGACTTAAAATGAGTGAGTTATGGACGTTTTAATTTTAGATGACGTTTCACACACTCATTATAAAATGGTCCAAAACTCTCTCGCCCTACCGAATTTTTAAATGGGATTTTTTTCGTTGAAAGAGAATTTGAAGTCCACTAATTTGTTAGAAATTTCACCACATTTGGACTTGAAAAGAGAGACTTATGGTGGTTTTAATTTTGGGTGACGTTTCGCAGACTCTTTTTAAGACGGACAACAACTCTCTCACCCCAACGATTTTTAAAACAAGATTTTTTTCCCCGGAAAGAGAATTTGAAGATTGGTAGAAATTTCACCACTTTTGAACTTAAAGTCAGAGAGTTACACAGGTTTTAATTTTGGATGACGTGTCGCACACTCTTTATAAAACGGACTACAACTCTCGCATCCCAACAAAATTTGAAATGAGATTTCTTTCCCAAGAAAAAGAATCTTAGGACCTCCGATTGGTAGAAATTTCACCACTTTTTGACTTCAAATGAGAGAGTTACGGAAGTTTTAATTTTGGGTGACGTTTCACACACTCTTTTTAAAATGGACCAAAACTCTCTCATCCCACCTAATTTTTAAATGACATTTTTTTACTTGAAAGAGAATTTGAAGACATCTAATTGATAGAAATTTCTCCACTTTTCGACTTAAAATGAGTGAGTTATGGACGTTTTAATTTTGGGTGACGTTTCACACACTCATTATAAAATGGTCCAAAACTCTGTCGCCCTACCGAATTTTTAAATGGGATTTTTTTCGTTGAAAGAGAATTTGAAGTCCACTAATTTGTTAGAAATTTCACCACATTTGGACTTGAAAAGAGAGACTTATGGTGGTTTTAATTTTGGGTGACGTTTCGCACACTCTTTTTAAGACGGACAACAACTCTCTCACCCCAACGATTTTTAAAACAAGATTTTTTTCCCCGGAAAGAGAATTTGAAGATTGGTAGAAATTTCACCACTTTTGAACTTAAAGTCAGAGAGTTACACAGGTTTTAATTTTGGATGACGTGTCGCACACTCTTTATAAAACGGACTACAACTCTCGCATCCCAACAAAATTTGAAATGAGATTTCTTTCCCAAGAAAAAGAATCTTAGGACCTCCGATTGGTAGAAATTTCACCACTTTTTGACTTCAAATGAGAGAGTTAGGGAAGTTTTAATTTTGGGTGACGTTTCACACACTCTTTTTAAAATGGACCAAAACTCTCTCATCCCACCGAATTTTTAAATGAGATTTTTTTACTTGAAAGAGAATTTGAAGGAATCTAATTGATAGAAATTTCTCCACTTTTCGACTTAAAATGAGTGAGTTATGGACGTTTTAATTTTGGGTGACGTTTCACACACTCATTATAAAATGGTCCAAAACTCTCTCGCCCTACCGAATTTTTAAATGGGATTTTTTTCGTTGAAAGAGATTTTGAAGTCCACTAATTTGTTAGAAATTCACCACATTTGGACTTGAAAAGAGAGACTTATGGTGGTTTTAATTTTGGGTGACGTTTCGCGCACTCTTTTTAAGACGGACAACAACTCTCTCACCCCAACGATTTTTAAAACAAGATTTTTTTCCCCGGAAAGAGAATTTGAAGATTGGTAGAAATTTCACCACTTTTGAACTTAAAGTCAGAGAGTTACACAGGTTTTAATTTTGGATGACGTGTCGTACACTCTTTATAAAACGGACTACAACTCTCGCATCCCAACAAAATTTGAAATGAGATTTCTTTCCCAAGAAAAAGAATCTTAGGACCTTCGATTGGTAGAAATTTCACCACTTTTTGACTTCAAATGAGAGAGTTAGGGAAGTTTTAATTTTGGGTGACGTTTCACACACTCTTTTTAAAATGGACCAAAACTCTCTCATCCCACCAAATTTTTAAATGAGATTTTTTTACTTGAAAGAGAAGTTGAAGGAATCTAATTGATAGAAATTTCTCCACTTTTCGACTTAAAATGAGTGAGTTATGGACGTTTTAATTTTGGATGACGTTTCACACACTCATTATAAAATGGTCCAAAACTCTCTCGCCCTACCGAATTTTTAAATGGGATTTTTTTCGTTGAAAGAGAATTTGAAGTCCACTAATTTGTTAGAAATTCACCACATTTGGACTTGAAAAGAGAGACTTATGGTGGTTTTAATTTTGGGTGACGTTTCGCAGACTCTTTTTAAGACGGACAACAACTCTCTCACCCCAACGATTTTTAAAACAAGATTTTTTTCCCCGGAAAGAGAATTTGAAGATTGGTAGAAATTTCACCACTTTTGAACTTAAAGTCAGAGAGTTACACAGGTTTTAATTTTGGATGACGTGTCGCACACTCTTTATAAAACGGACTACAACTCTCGCATCCCAACAAAATTTGAAATGTGATTTCTTTCCCAAGAAAAAGAATCTTAGGACCTCCGATTGGTAGAAATTTCACCACTTTTTGACTTCAAATGAGAGAGTTAGGGAAGTTTTAATTTTGGGTGACGTTTCACACACTCTTTTTAAAATGGACCAAAACTCTCTCATCCCACCGAATTTTTAAATGAGATTTTTTTACTTGAAAGAGAATTTGAAGACATCTAATTGATAGAAATTTCTCCACTTTTCGACTTAAAATGAGTGAGTTATGGACGTTTTAATTTTGGGTGACGTTTCACACACTCATTATAAAATGGTCCAAAACTCTCTCGCCCTACCGAATTTTTAAATGGGATTTTTTTCGTTGAAAGAGAATTTGAAGTCCACTAATTTGTTAGAAATTTCACCACATTTGGACTTGAAAAGAGAGACTTATGGTGGTTTTAATTTTGGGTGACGTTTCGCACACTCTTTTTAAGACGGACAACAACTCTCTCACCCCAACGATTTTTAAAACAAGATTTTTTTCCCCGGAAAGAGAATTTGAAGATTGGTAGAAATTTCACCACTTTTGAACTTAAAGTCAGAGAGTTACACAGGTTTTAATTTTGGATGACGTGTCGCACACTCTTTATAAAACGGACTACAACTCTCGCATCCCAACAAAATTTGAAATGAGATTTCTTTCCCAAGAAAAAGAATCTTAGGACCTCCGATTGGTAGAAATTTCACCACTTTTTGACTTCAAATGAGAGAGTTAGGGAAGTTTTAATTTTGGGTGACGTTTCACACACTCTTTTTAAAATGGACCAAAACTCTCTCATCCCACCGAATTTTTAAATGAGATTTTTTTACTTGAAAGAGAATTTGAAGGAATCTAATTGATAGAAATTTCTCCACTTTTCGACTTAAAATGAGTGAGTTATGGACGTTTTAATTTTGGGTGACGTTTCACACACTCATTATAAAATGGTCCAAAACTCTCTCGCCCTACCGAATTTTTAAATGGGATTTTTTTCGTTGAAAGAGATTTTGAAGTCCACTAATTTGTTAGAAATTCACCACATTTGGACTTGAAAAGAGAGACTTATGGTGGTTTTAATTTTGGGTGACGTTTCGCGCACTCTTTTTAAGACGGACAACAACTCTCTCACCCCAACGATTTTTAAAACAAGATTTTTTTCCCCGGAAAGAGAATTTGAAGATTGGTAGAAATTTCACCACTTTTGAACTTAAAGTCAGAGAGTTACACAGGTTTTAATTTTGGATGACGTGTCGTACACTCTTTATAAAACGGACTACAACTCTCGCATCCCAACAAAATTTGAAATGAGATTTCTTTCCCAAGAAAAAGAATCTTAGGACCTTCGATTGGTAGAAATTTCACCACTTTTTGACTTCAAATGAGAGAGTTAGGGAAGTTTTAATTTTGGGTGACGTTTCACACACTCTTTTTAAAATGGACCAAAACTCTCTCATCCCACCAAATTTTTAAATGAGATTTTTTTACTTGAAAGAGAAGTTGAAGGAATCTAATTGATAGAAATTTCTCCACTTTTCGACTTAAAATGAGTGAGTTATGGACGTTTTAATTTTGGATGACGTTTCACACACTCATTATAAAATGGTCCAAAACTCTCTCGCCCTACCGAATTTTTAAATGGGATTTTTTTCGTTGAAAGAGAATTTGAAGTCCACTAATTTGTTAGAAATTCACCACATTTGGACTTGAAAAGAGAGACTTATGGTGGTTTTAATTTTGGGTGACGTTTCGCAGACTCTTTTTAAGACGGACAACAACTCTCTCACCCCAACGATTTTTAAAACAAGATTTTTTTCCCCGGAAAGAGAATTTGAAGATTGGTAGAAATTTCACCACTTTTGAACTTAAAGTCAGAGAGTTACACAGGTTTTAATTTTGGATGACGTGTCGCACACTCTTTATAAAACGGACTACAACTCTCGCATCCCAACAAAATTTGAAATGTGATTTCTTTCCCAAGAAAAAGAATCTTAGGACCTCCGATTGGTAGAAATTTCACCACTTTTTGACTTCAAATGAGAGAGTTAGGGAAGTTTTAATTTTGGGTGACGTTTCACACACTCTTTTTAAAATGGACCAAAACTCTCTCATCCCACCAAATTTTTAAATGAGATTTTTTTACTTGAAAGAGAATTTGAAGACATCTAATTGATAGAAATTTCTCCACTTTTCGACTTAAAATGAGTGAGTTATGGACGTTTTAATTTTGGGTGACGTTTCACACACTCATTATAAAATGGTCCAAAACTCTCTCGCCCTACCGAATTTTTAAATGGGATTTTTTTCGTTGAAAGAGAATTTGAAGTCCACTAATTTGTTAGAAATTTCACCACATTTGGACTTGAAAAGAGAGACTTATGGTGGTTTTAATTTTGGGTGACGTTTCGCACACTCTTTTTAAGACGGACAACAACTCTCTCACCCCAACGATTTTTAAAACAAGATTTTTTTCCCCGGAAAGAGAATTTGAAGATTGGTAGAAATTTCACCACTTTTGAACTTAAAGTCAGAGAGTTACACAGGTTTTAATTTTGGATGACGTGTCGCACACTCTTTATAAAACGGACTACAACTCTCGCATCCCAACAAAATTTGAAATGAGATTTCTTTCCCAAGAAAAAGAATCTTAGGACCTCCGATTGGTAGAAATTTCACCACTTTTTGACTTCAAATGAGAGAGTTAGGGAAGTTTTAATTTTGGGTGACGTTTCACACACTCTTTTTAAAATGGACCAAAACTCTCTCATCCCACCGAATTTTTAAATGAGATTTTTTTACTTGAAAGAGAATTTGAAGGAATCTAATTGATAGAAATTTCTCCACTTTTCGACTTAAAATGAGTGAGTTATGGACGTTTTAATTTTGGGTGACGTTTCACACACTCATTATAAAATGGTCCAAAACTCTCTCGCCCTACCGAATTTTTAAATGGGATTTTTTTCGTTGAAAGAGATTTTGAAGTCCACTAATTTGTTAGAAATTCACCACATTTGGACTTGAAAAGAGAGACTTATGGTGGTTTTAATTTTGGGTGACGTTTCGCGCACTCTTTTTAAGACGGACAACAACTCTCTCACCCCAACGATTTTTAAAACAAGATTTTTTTCCCCGGAAAGAGAATTTGAAGATTGGTAGAAATTTCACCACTTTTGAACTTAAAGTCAGAGAGTTACACAGGTTTTAATTTTGGATGACGTGTCGCACACTCTTTATAAAACGGACTACAACTCTCTCAACCCAACAAAATTTGAAATGTGATTTCTTTCCCAAGAAAAAGAATCTTAGGACCTCCGATTGGTAGAAATTTCACCACTTTTTGACTTCAAATGAGAGAGTTAGGGAAGTTTTAATTTTGGGTGACGTTTCACACACTCTTTTTAAAATGGACCAAAACTCTCTCATCCCACCGAATTTTTAAATGAGATTTTTTTACTTGAAAGAGAATTTGAAGACATCTAATTGATAGAAATTTCTCCACTTTTCGACTTAAAATGAGTGAGTTATGGACGTTTTAATTTTGGATGACGTTTCACACACTCATTATAAAATGGTCCAAAAGTCTCTCGCCCTACCGAATTTTTAAATGGGATTTTTTTCGTTGAAAGAGAATTTGAAGTCCACTAATTTGTTAGAAATTTCACCACATTTGGACTTGAAAAGAGAGACTTATGGTGGTTTTAATTTTGGGTGACGTTTCGCAGACTCTTTTTAAGACGGACAACAACTCTCTCACCCCAACGATTTTTAAAACAAGATTTTTTTCCCCGGAAAGAGAATTTGAAGATTGGTAGAAATTTCACCACTTTTGAACTTAAAGTCAGAGAGTTACACAGGTTTTAATTTTGGATGACGTGTCGCACACTCTTTATAAAACGGACTACAACTCTCGCATCCCAACAAAATTTGAAATGAGATTTCTTTCCCAAGAAAAAGAATCTTAGGACCTCCGATTGGTAGAAATTTCACCACTTTTTGACTTCAAATGAGGGAGTTACGGAAGTTTTAATTTTGGGTGACGTTTCACACACTCTTTTTAAAATGGACCAAAACTCTCTCATCCCACAGAATTTTTAAATGAGATTTTTTTACTTGAAAGAGAATTTGAAGACATCTAATTGATAGAAATTTCTCCACTTTTCGACTTAAAATGAGTGAGTTATGGACGTTTTAATTTTGGGTGACGTTTCACACACTCATTATAAAATGGTCCAAAACTCTCTCGCCCTACCGAATTTTTAAATGGGATTTTTTTCGTTGAAAGAGAATTTGAAGTCCACTAATTTGTTAGAAATTTCACCATATTTGGACTTGAAAAGAGAGACTTATGGTGGTTTTAATTTTGGGTGACGTTTCGCACACTCTTTTTAAGACGGACAACAACTCTCTCACCCCAACGATTTTTAAAACAAGATTTTTTTCCCCGGAAAGAGAATTTGAAGATTGGTAGAAATTTCACCACTTTTGAACTTAAAGTCAGAGAGTTACACAGGTTTTAATTTTGGATGACGTGTCGCACACTCTTTATAAAACGGACTACAACTCTCGCATCCCAACAAAATTTGAAATGAGATTTCTTTCCCAAGAAAAAGAATCTTAGGACCTCCGATTGGTAGAAATTTCACCACTTTTTGACTTCAAATGAGAGAGTTAGGGAAGTTTTAATTTTGGGTGACGTTTCACACACTCTTTTTAAAATGGACCAAAACTCTCTCATCCCACCGAATTTTTAAATGAGATTTTTTTACTTGAAAGAGAATTTGAAGGAATCTAATTGATAGAAATTTCTCCACTTTTCGACTTAAAATGAGTGAGTTATGGACGTTTTAATTTTGGGTGACGTTTCACACACTCATTATAAAATGGTCCAAAACTCTCTCGCCCTACCGAATTTTTAAATGGGATTTTTTTCGTTGAAAGAGATTTTGAAGTCCACTAATTTGTTAGAAATTCACCACATTTGGACTTGAAAAGAGAGACTTATGGTGGTTTTAATTTTGGGTGACGTTTCGCGCACTCTTTTTAAGACGGACAACAACTCTCTCACCCCAACGATTTTTAAAACAAGATTTTTTTCCCCGGAAAGAGAATTTGAAGATTGGTAGAAATTTCACCACTTTTGAACTTAAAGTCAGAGAGTTACACAGGTTTTAATTTTGGATGACGTGTCGCACACTCTTTATAAAACGGACTACAACTCTCGCAGTCCAACAAAATTTGAAATGTGATTTCTTTCCCAAGAAAAAGAATCTTAGGACCTCCGATTGGTAGAAATTTCACCACTTTTTGACTTCAAATGAGAGAGTTAGGGAAGTTTTAATTTTGGGTGACGTTTCACACACTCTTTTTAAAATGGACCAAAACTCTCTCATCCCACCGAATTTTTAAATGAGATTTTTTTACTTGAAAGAGAATTTGAAGACATCTAATTGATAGAAATTTCTCCACTTTTCGACTTAAAATGAGTGAGTTATGGACGTTTTAATTTTGGATGACGTTTCACACACTCATTATAAAATGGTCCAAAACTCTCTCGCCCTACCGAATTTTTAAATGGGATTTTTTTCGTTGAAAGAGAATTTGAAGTCCACTAATTTGTTAGAAATTTCACCACATTTGGACTTGAAAAGAGAGACTTATGGTGGTTTTAATTTTGGGTGACGTTTCGCAGACTCTTTTTAAGACGGACAACAACTCTCTCACCCCAACGATTTTTAAAACAAGATTTTTTTCCCCGGAAAGAGAATTTGAAGATTGGTAGAAATTTCACCACTTTTGAACTTAAAGTCAGAGAGTTACACAGGTTTTAATTTTGGATGACGTGTCGCACACTCTTTATAAAACGGACTACAACTCTCGCATCCCAACAAAATTTGAAATGAGATTTCTTTCCCAAGAAAAAGAATCTTAGGACCTCCGATTGGTAGAAATTTCACCACTTTTTGACTTCAAATGAGAGAGTTACGGAAGTTTTAATTTTGGGTGACGTTTCACACACTCTTTTTAAAATGGACCAAAACTCTCTCATCCCACAGAATTTTTAAATGAGATTTTTTTACTTGAAAGAGAATTTGAAGACATCTAATTGATAGAAATTTCTCCACTTTTCGACTTAAAATGAGTGAGTTATGGACGTTTTAATTTTGGATGACGTTTCACACACTCATTATAAAATGGTCCAAAACTCTCTCGCCCTACCGAATTTTTAAATGGGATTTTTTTCGTTGAAAGAGAATTTGAAGTCCACTAATTTGTTAGAAATTCACCACATTTGGACTTGAAAAGAGAGACTTATGGTGGTTTTAATTTTGGGTGACGTTTCGCAGACTCTTTTTAAGACGGACAACAACTCTCTCACCCCAACGATTTTTAAAACAAGATTTTTTTCCCCGGAAAGAGAATTTGAAGATTGGTAGAAATTTCACCACTTTTGAACTTAAAGTCAGAGAGTTACACAGGTTTTAATTTTGGATGACGTGTCGCACACTCTTTATAAAACGGACTACAACTCTCGCATCCCAACAAAATTTGAAATGTGATTTCTTTCCCAAGAAAAAGAATCTTAGGACCTCCGATTGGTAGAAATTTCACCACTTTTTGACTTCAAATGAGAGAGTTAGGGAAGTTTTAATTTTGGGTGACGTTTCACACACTCTTTTTAAAATGGACCAAAACTCTCTCATCCCACCAAATTTTTAAATGAGATTTTTTTACTTGAAAGAGAATTTGAAGACATCTAATTGATAGAAATTTCTCCACTTTTCGACTTAAAATGAGTGAGTTATGGACGTTTTAATTTTGGGTGACGTTTCACACACTCATTATAAAATGGTCCAAAACTCTCTCGCCCTACCGAATTTTTAAATGGGATTTTTTTCGTTGAAAGAGAATTTGAAGTCCACTAATTTGTTAGAAATTTCACCACATTTGGACTTGAAAAGAGAGACTTATGGTGGTTTTAATTTTGGGTGACGTTTCGCACACTCTTTTTAAGACGGACAACAACTCTCTCACCCCAACGATTTTTAAAACAAGATTTTTTTCCCCGGAAAGAGAATTTGAAGATTGGTAGAAATTTCACCACTTTTGAACTTAAAGTCAGAGAGTTACACAGGTTTTAATTTTGGATGACGTGTCGCACACTCTTTATAAAACGGACTACAACTCTCGCATCCCAACAAAATTTGAAATGAGATTTCTTTCCCAAGAAAAAGAATCTTAGGACCTCCGATTGGTAGAAATTTCACCACTTTTTGACTTCAAATGAGAGAGTTAGGGAAGTTTTAATTTTGGGTGACGTTTCACACACTCTTTTTAAAATGGACCAAAACTCTCTCATCCCACCGAATTTTTAAATGAGATTTTTTTACTTGAAAGAGAATTTGAAGGAATCTAATTGATAGAAATTTCTCCACTTTTCGACTTAAAATGAGTGAGTTATGGACGTTTTAATTTTGGGTGACGTTTCACACACTCATTATAAAATGGTCCAAAACTCTCTCGCCCTACCGAATTTTTAAATGGGATTTTTTTCGTTGAAAGAGATTTTGAAGTCCACTAATTTGTTAGAAATTCACCACATTTGGACTTGAAAAGAGAGACTTATGGTGGTTTTAATTTTGGGTGACGTTTCGCGCACTCTTTTTAAGACGGACAACAACTCTCTCACCCCAACGATTTTTAAAACAAGATTTTTTTCCCCGGAAAGAGAATTTGAAGATTGGTAGAAATTTCACCACTTTTGAACTTAAAGTCAGAGAGTTACACAGGTTTTAATTTTGGATGACGTGTCGCACACTCTTTATAAAACGGACTACAACTCTCTCAACCCAACAAAATTTGAAATGTGATTTCTTTCCCAAGAAAAAGAATCTTAGGACCTCCGATTGGTAGAAATTTCACCACTTTTTGACTTCAAATGAGAGAGTTAGGGAAGTTTTAATTTTGGGTGACGTTTCACACACTCTTTTTAAAATGGACCAAAACTCTCTCATCCCACCGAATTTTTAAATGAGATTTTTTTACTTGAAAGAGAATTTGAAGACATCTAATTGATAGAAATTTCTCCACTTTTCGACTTAAAATGAGTGAGTTATGGACGTTTTAATTTTGGATGACGTTTCACACACTCATTATAAAATGGTCCAAAAGTCTCTCGCCCTACCGAATTTTTAAATGGGATTTTTTTCGTTGAAAGAGAATTTGAAGTCCACTAATTTGTTAGAAATTTCACCACATTTGGACTTGAAAAGAGAGACTTATGGTGGTTTTAATTTTGGGTGACGTTTCGCAGACTCTTTTTAAGACGGACAACAACTCTCTCACCCCAACGATTTTTAAAACAAGATTTTTTTCCCCGGAAAGAGAATTTGAAGATTGGTAGAAATTTCACCACTTTTGAACTTAAAGTCAGAGAGTTACACAGGTTTTAATTTTGGATGACGTGTCGCACACTCTTTATAAAACGGACTACAACTCTCGCATCCCAACAAAATTTGAAATGAGATTTCTTTCCCAAGAAAAAGAATCTTAGGACCTCCGATTGGTAGAAATTTCACCACTTTTTGACTTCAAATGAGGGAGTTACGGAAGTTTTAATTTTGGGTGACGTTTCA
This sequence comes from Tasmannia lanceolata, assembly GCF_043159265.1. Lineage (NCBI taxonomy): Eukaryota > Viridiplantae > Streptophyta > Magnoliopsida > Canellales > Winteraceae > Tasmannia > Tasmannia lanceolata. The sequence continues at coordinate 1,876,627 of NW_027518713.1, read as the reverse complement.
CACACTCTTTTTAAAATGGACCAAAACTCTCTCATCCCACAGAATTTTTAAATGAGATTTTTTTACTTGAAAGAGAATTTGAAGACATCTAATTGATAGAAATTTCTCCACTTTTCGACTTAAAATGAGTGAGTTATGGACGTTTTAATTTTGGGTGACGTTTCACACACTCATTATAAAATGGTCCAAAACTCTCTCGCCCTACCGAATTTTTAAATGGGATTTTTTTCGTTGAAAGAGAATTTGAAGTCCACTAATTTGTTAGAAATTTCACCATATTTGGACTTGAAAAGAGAGACTTATGGTGGTTTTAATTTTGGGTGACGTTTCGCACACTCTTTTTAAGACGGACAACAACTCTCTCACCCCAACGATTTTTAAAACAAGATTTTTTTCCCCGGAAAGAGAATTTGAAGATTGGTAGAAATTTCACCACTTTTGAACTTAAAGTCAGAGAGTTACACAGGTTTTAATTTTGGATGACGTGTCGCACACTCTTTATAAAACGGACTACAACTCTCGCATCCCAACAAAATTTGAAATGAGATTTCTTTCCCAAGAAAAAGAATCTTAGGACCTCCGATTGGTAGAAATTTCACCACTTTTTGACTTCAAATGAGAGAGTTAGGGAAGTTTTAATTTTGGGTGACGTTTCACACACTCTTTTTAAAATGGACCAAAACTCTCTCATCCCACCGAATTTTTAAATGAGATTTTTTTACTTGAAAGAGAATTTGAAGGAATCTAATTGATAGAAATTTCTCCACTTTTCGACTTAAAATGAGTGAGTTATGGACGTTTTAATTTTGGGTGACGTTTCACACACTCATTATAAAATGGTCCAAAACTCTCTCGCCCTACCGAATTTTTAAATGGGATTTTTTTCGTTGAAAGAGATTTTGAAGTCCACTAATTTGTTAGAAATTCACCACATTTGGACTTGAAAAGAGAGACTTATGGTGGTTTTAATTTTGGGTGACGTTTCGCGCACTCTTTTTAAGACGGACAACAACTCTCTCACCCCAACGATTTTTAAAACAAGATTTTTTTCCCCGGAAAGAGAATTTGAAGATTGGTAGAAATTTCACCACTTTTGAACTTAAAGTCAGAGAGTTACACAGGTTTTAATTTTGGATGACGTGTCGCACACTCTTTATAAAACGGACTACAACTCTCGCAGTCCAACAAAATTTGAAATGTGATTTCTTTCCCAAGAAAAAGAATCTTAGGACCTCCGATTGGTAGAAATTTCACCACTTTTTGACTTCAAATGAGAGAGTTAGGGAAGTTTTAATTTTGGGTGACGTTTCACACACTCTTTTTAAAATGGACCAAAACTCTCTCATCCCACCGAATTTTTAAATGAGATTTTTTTACTTGAAAGAGAATTTGAAGACATCTAATTGATAGAAATTTCTCCACTTTTCGACTTAAAATGAGTGAGTTATGGACGTTTTAATTTTGGATGACGTTTCACACACTCATTATAAAATGGTCCAAAACTCTCTCGCCCTACCGAATTTTTAAATGGGATTTTTTTCGTTGAAAGAGAATTTGAAGTCCACTAATTTGTTAGAAATTTCACCACATTTGGACTTGAAAAGAGAGACTTATGGTGGTTTTAATTTTGGGTGACGTTTCGCAGACTCTTTTTAAGACGGACAACAACTCTCTCACCCCAACGATTTTTAAAACAAGATTTTTTTCCCCGGAAAGAGAATTTGAAGATTGGTAGAAATTTCACCACTTTTGAACTTAAAGTCAGAGAGTTACACAGGTTTTAATTTTGGATGACGTGTCGCACACTCTTTATAAAACGGACTACAACTCTCGCATCCCAACAAAATTTGAAATGAGATTTCTTTCCCAAGAAAAAGAATCTTAGGACCTCCGATTGGTAGAAATTTCACCACTTTTTGACTTCAAATGAGAGAGTTACGGAAGTTTTAATTTTGGGTGACGTTTCACACACTCTTTTTAAAATGGACCAAAACTCTCTCATCCCACAGAATTTTTAAATGAGATTTTTTTACTTGAAAGAGAATTTGAAGACATCTAATTGATAGAAATTTCTCCACTTTTCGACTTAAAATGAGTGAGTTATGGACGTTTTAATTTTGGGTGACGTTTCACACACTCATTATAAAATGGTCCAAAACTCTCTCGCCCTACCGAATTTTTAAATGGGATTTTTTTCGTTGAAAGAGAATTTGAAGTCCACTAATTTGTTAGAAATTTCACCATATTTGGACTTGAAAAGAGAGACTTATGGTGGTTTTAATTTTGGGTGACGTTTCGCACACTCTTTTTAAGACGGACAACAACTCTCTCACCCCAACGATTTTTAAAACAAGATTTTTTTCCCCGGAAAGAGAATTTGAAGATTGGTAGAAATTTCACCACTTTTGAACTTAAAGTCAGAGAGTTACACAGGTTTTAATTTTGGATGACGTGTCGCACACTCTTTATAAAACGGACTACAACTCTCGCATCCCAACAAAATTTGAAATGAGATTTCTTTCCCAAGAAAAAGAATCTTAGGACCTCCGATTGGTAGAAATTTCACAACTTTTTGACTTCAAATGAGAGAGTTAGGGAAGTTTTAATTTTGGGTGACGTTTCACACACTCTTTTTAAAATGGACCAAAACTCTCTCATCCCACCGAATTTTTAAATGAGATTTTTTTACTTGAAAGAGAATTTGAAGGAATCTAATTGATAGAAATTTCTCCACTTTTCGACTTAAAATGAGTGAGTTATGGACGTTTTAATTTTGGGTGACGTTTCACACACTCATTATAAAATGGTCCAAAACTCTCTCGCCCTACCGAATTTTTAAATGGGATTTTTTTCGTTGAAAGAGAATTTGAAGTCCACTAATTTGTTAGAAATTCACCACATTTGGACTTGAAAAGAGAGACTTATGGTGGTTTTAATTTTGGGTGACGTTTCGCGCACTCTTTTTAAGACGGACAACAACTCTCTCACCCCAACGATTTTTAAAACAAGATTTTTTTCCCCGGAAAGAGAATTTGAAGATTGGTAGAAATTTCACCACTTTTGAACTTAAAGTCAGAGAGTTACACAGGTTTTAATTTTGGATGACGTGTCGCACACTCTTTATAAAACGGACTACAACTCTCGCATCCCAACAAAATTTGAAATGAGATTTCTTTCCCAAGAAAAAGAATCTTAGGACCTCCGATTGGTAGAAATTTCACCACTTTTTGACTTCAAATGAGAGAGTTAGGGAAGTTTTAATTTTGGGTGACGTTTCACACACTCTTTTTAAAATGGACCAAAACTCTCTCATCCCACCGAATTTTTAAATGAGATTTTTTTACTTGAAAGAGAATTTGAAGGAATCTAATTGATAGAAATTTCTCCACTTTTCGACTTAAAATGAGTGAGTTATGGACGTTTTAATTTTGGATGACGTTTCACACACTCATTATAAAATGGTCCAAAACTCTCTCGCCCTACCGAATTTTTAAATGGGATTTTTTTCGTTGAAAGAGAATTTGAAGTCCACTAATTTGTTAGAAATTCACCACATTTGGACTTGAAAAGAGAGACTTATGGTGGTTTTAATTTTGGGTGACGTTTCGCGCACTCTTTTTAAGACGGACAACAACTCTCTCACCCCAACGATTTTTAAAACAAGATTTTTTTCCCCGGAAAGAGAATTTGAAGATTGGTAGAAATTTCACCACTTTTGAACTTAAAGTCAGAGAGTTACACAGGTTTTAATTTTGGATGACGTGTCGCACACTCTTTATAAAACGGACTACAACTCTCTCATCCCAACAAAATTTGAAATGTGATTTCTTTCCCAAGAAAAAGAATCTTAGGACCTCCGATTGGTAGAAATTTCACCACTTTTTGACTTCAAATGAGAGAGTTAGGGAAGTTTTAATTTTGGGTGACGTTTCACACACTCTTTTTAAAATGGACCAAAACTCTCTCATCCCACCGAATTTTTAAATGAGATTTTTTTACTCAAAAGAGAATTTGAAGGCATCTAATTGATAGAAATTTCTCCACTTTTCGACTTAAAATGAGTGAGTTATGGACGTTTTAATTTTGGATGACGTTTCACACACTCATTATAAAATGGTCCAAAACTCTCTCGCCCTACCGAATTTTTAAATGAGATTTTTTTCGTTGAAAGAGAATTTGAAGTCCACTAATTTGTTAGAAATTTCACCACATTTGGACTTGAAAAGAGAGACTTATGGTGGTTTTAATTTTGGGTGACGTTTCGCACACTCTTTTTAAGACGGACAACAACTCTCTTACCCCAACGATTTTTAAAACAAGATTTTTTTCCCCGGAAAGAGAATTTGAAGATTGGTAGAAATTTCACCACTTTTGAACTTAAAGTCAGAGAGTTACACAGGTTTTAATTTTGGATGACGTGTCGCACACTCTTTATAAAACGGACTACAACTCTCGCATCCCAACAAAATTTGAAATGAGATTTCTTTCCCAAGAAAAAGAATCTTAGGACCTCCGATTGGTAGAAATTTCACCACTTTTTGACTTCAAATGAGAGAGTTAGGGAAGTTTTAATTTTGGGTGACGTTTCACACACTCTTTTTAAAATGGACCAAAACTCTCTCATCCCACCGAATTTTTAAATGAGATTTTTTTACTTGAAAGAGAATTTGAAGGAATCTAATTGATAGAAATTTCTCCACTTTTCGACTTAAAATGAGTGAGTTATGGACGTTTTAATTTTGGGTGACGTTTCACACACTCATTATAAAATGGTCCAAAACTCTCTCGCCCTACCGAATTTTTAAATGGGATTTTTTTCGTTGAAAGAGAATTTGAAGTCCACTAATTTGTTAGAAATTCACCACATTTGGACTTGAAAAGAGAGACTTATGGTGGTTTTAATTTTGGGTGACGTTTCGCGCACTCTTTTTAAGACGGACAACAACTCTCTCACCCCAACGATTTTTAAAACAAGATTTTTTTCCCCGGAAAGAGAATTTGAAGATTGGTAGAAATTTCACCACTTTTGAACTTAAAGTCAGAGAGTTACACAGGTTTTAATTTTGGATGACGTGTCGCACACTCTTTATAAAACGGACTACAACTCTCTCATCCCAACAAAATTTGAAATGTGATTTCTTTCCCAAGAAAAAGAATCTTAGGACCTCCGATTGGTAGAAATTTCACCACTTTTTGACTTCAAATGAGAGAGTTAGGGAAGTTTTAATTTTGGGTGACGTTTCACACACTCTTTTTAAAATGGACCAAAACTCTCTCATCTCACCGAATTTTTAAATGAGATTTTTTTACTCAAAAGAGAATTTGAAGGCATCTAATTGATAGAAATTTCTCCACTTTTCGACTTAAAATGAGTGAGTTATGGACGTTTTAATTTTGGATGACGTTTCACACACTCATTATAAAATGGTCCAAAACTCTCTCGCCCTACCGAATTTTTAAATGAGATTTTTTTCGTTGAAAGAGAATTTGAAGTCCACTAATTTGTTAGAAATTTCACCACATTTGGACTTGAAAAGAGAGACTTATGGTGGTTTTAATTTTGGGTGACGTTTCGCACACTCTTTTTAAGACGGACAACAACTCTCTTACCCCAACGATTTTTAAAACAAGATTTTTTTCCCCGGAAAGAGAATTTGAAGATTGGTAGAAATTTCACCACTTTTGAACTTAAAGTCAGAGAGTTACACAGGTTTTAATTTTGGATGACGTGTCGCACACTCTTTATAAAACGGACTACAACTCTCGCATCCCAACAAAATTTGAAATGAGATTTCTTTCCCAAGAAAAAGAATCTTAGGACCTCCGATTGGTAGAAATTTCACCACTTTTTGACTTCAAATGAGAGAGTTAGGGAAGTTTTAATTTTGGGTGACGTTTCACACACTCTTTTTAAAATGGACCAAAACTCTCTCATCCCACCGAATTTTTAAATGAGATTTTTTTACTTGAAAGAGAATTTGAAGGAATCTAATTGATAGAAATTTCTCCACTTTTCGACTTAAAATGAGTGAGTTATGGACGTTTTAATTTTGGGTGACGTTTCACACACTCATTATAAAATGGTCCAAAACTCTCTCGCCCTACCGAATTTTTAAATGGGATTTTTTTCGTTGAAAGAGAATTTGAAGTCCACTAATTTGTTAGAAATTCACCACATTTGGACTTGAAAAGAGAGACTTATGGTGGTTTTAATTTTGGGTGACGTTTCGCGCACTCTTTTTAAGACGGACAACAACTCTCTCACCCCAACGATTTTTAAAACAAGATTTTTTTCCCCGGAAAGAGAATTTGAAGATTGGTAGAAATTTCACCACTTTTGAACTTAAAGTCAGAGAGTTACACAGGTTTTAATTTTGGATGACGTGTCGCACACTCTTTATAAAACGGACTACAACTCTCTCATCCCAACAAAATTTGAAATGTGATTTCTTTCCCAAGAAAAAGAATCTTAGGACCTCCGATTGGTAGAAATTTCACCACTTTTTTACTTCAAATGAGAGAGTTAGGGAAGTTTTAATTTCGGGTGACGTTTCACACACTCTTTTTAAAATGGACCAAAACTCTCTCATCCCACCGAATTTTTAAATGAGATTTTTTTACTCAAAAGAGAATTTGAAGGCATCTAATTGATAGAAATTTCTCCACTTTTCGACTTAAAATGAGTGAGTTATGGACGTTTTAATTTTGGATGACGTTTCACACACTCATTATAAAATGGTCCAAAACTCTCTCGCCCTACCGAATTTTTAAATGGGATTTTTTTCGTTGAAAGAGAATTTGAAGTCCACTAATTTGTTAGAAATTCACCACATTTGGACTTGAAAAGAGAGACTTATGGTGGTTTTAATTTTGGGTGACGTTTCGCACACTCTTTTTAAGACGGACAACAACTCTCTCACCCCAACGATTTTTAAAACAAGATTTTTTTCCCCGGAAAGAGAATTTGAAGATTGGTAGAAATTTCACCACTTTTGAACTTAAAGTCAGAGAGTTACACAGGTTTTAATTTTGGATGACGTGTCGCACACTCTTTATAAAACGGACTACAACTCTCTCATCCCAACAAAATTTGAAATGAGATTTCTTTCCCAAGAAAAAGAATCTTAGGACCTCCGATTGGTAGAAATTTCACCACTTTTTGACTTCAAATGAGAGAGTTACGGAAGTTTTAATTTTGGGTGACGTTTCACACACTCTTTTTAAAATGGACCAAAACTCTCTCATCCCACCGAATTTTTAAATGAGATTTTTTTACTTGAAAGAGAATTTGAAGGCATCTAATTGATAGAAATTTCTCCACTTTTCGACTTAAAATGAGTGAGTTATGGACGTTTTAATTTTGGATGACGTTTCACACACTCATTATAAAATGGTCCAAAACTCTCTCGCCCTACCGAATTTTTAAATGGGATTTTTTTCGTTGAAAGAGAATTTGAAGTCCACTAATTTGTTAGAAATTTCACCATATTTGGACTTGAAAAGAGAGACTTATGGTGGTTTTAATTTTGGGTGACGTTTCGCACACTCTTTTTAAGACGGACAACAACTCTCTCACCCCAACGATTTTTAAAACAAGATTTTTTTCCCCGGAAAGAGAATTTGAAGATTGGTAGAAATTTCACCACTTTTGAACTTAAAGTCAGAGAGTTACACAGGTTTTAATTTTGGATGACGTGTCGCACACTCTTTATAAAACGGACTACAACTCTCGCATCCCAACAAAATTTGAAATGAGATTTCTTTCCCAAGAAAAAGAATCTTAGGACCTCCGATTGGTAGAAATTTCACAACTTTTTTACTTCAAATGAGAGAGTTAGGGAAGTTTTAATTTTGGGTGACGTTTCACACACTCTTTTTAAAATGGACCAAAACTCTCTCATCCCACCGAATTTTTAAATGAGATTTTTTTACTTGAAAGAGAATTTGAAGGAATCTAATTGATAGAAATTTCTCCACTTTTCGACTTAAAATGAGTGAGTTATGGACGTTTTAATTTTGGGTGACGTTTCACACACTCATTATAAAATGGTCCAAAACTCTCTCGCCCTACCGAATTTTTAAATGGGATTTTTTTCGTTGAAAGAGAATTTGAAGTCCACTAATTTGTTAGAAATTCACCACATTTGGACTTGAAAAGAGAGACTTATGGTGGTTTTAATTTTGGGTGACGTTTCGCGCACTCTTTTTAAGACGGACAACAACTCTCTCACCCCAACGATTTTTAAAACAAGATTTTTTTCCCCGGAAAGAGAATTTGAAGATTGGTAGAAATTTCACCACTTTTGAACTTAAAGTCAGAGAGTTACACAGGTTTTAATTTTGGATGACGTGTCGCACACTCTTTATAAAACGGACTACAACTCTCTCATCCCAACAAAATTTGAAATGTGATTTCTTTCCCAAGAAAAAGAATCTTAAGACCTCCGATTGGTAGAAATTTCACCACTTTTTGACTTCAAATGAGAGAGTTAGGGAAGTTTTAATTTTGGGTGACGTTTCACACACTCTTTTTAAAATGGACCAAAACTCTCTCATCCCACCGAATTTTTAAATGAGATTTTTTTACTCAAAAGAGAATTTGAAGGCATCTAATTGATAGAAATTTCTCCACTTTTCGACTTAAAATGAGTGAGTTATGGACGTTATAATTTTGGATGACGTTTCACACACTCATTATAAAATGGTCCAAAACTCTCTCGCCCTACCGAATTTTTAAATGAGATTTTTTTCGTTGAAAGAGAATTTGAAGTCCACTAATTTGTTAGAAATTTCACCACATTTGGACTTGAAAAGAGAGACTTATGGTGGTTTTAATTTTGGGTGACGTTTCGCACACTCTTTTTAAGACGGACAACAACTCTCTCACCCCAACGATTTTTAAAACAAGATTTTTTTCCCCGGAAAGAGAATTTGAAGATTGGTAAAAATTTCACCACTTTTGAACTTAAAGTCAGAGAGTTACAGAGGTTTTAATTTTGGATGACGTGTCGCACACTCTTTATAAAACGGACTACAACTCTCGCAGTCCAACAAAATTTGAAATGAGATTTCTTTCCCAAGAAAAAGAATCTTAGGACCTCCGATTGGTAGAAATTTCACCACTTTTTGACTTCAAATGAGAGAGTTAGGGAAGTTTTAATTTTGGGTGACGTTTCACACACTCTTTTTAAAATGGACCAAAACTCTCTCATCCCACCGAATTTTTAAATGAGATTTTTTTACTCAAAAGAGAATTTGAAGGCATCTAATTGATAGAAATTTCTCCACTTTTCGACTTAAAATGAGTGAGTTATGGACGTTATAATTTTGGATGACGTTTCACACACTCATTATAAAATGGTCCAAAACTCTCTCGCCCTACCGAATTTTTAAATGAGATTTTTTTCGTTGAAAGAGAATTTGAAGTCCACTAATTTGTTAGAAATTTCACCACATTTGGACTTGAAAAGAGAGACTTATGGTGGTTTTAATTTTGGGTGACGTTTCGCACACTCTTTTTAAGACGGACAACAACTCTCTCACCCCAACGATTTTTAAAACAAGATTTTTTTCCCCGGAAAGAGAATTTGAAGATTGGTAGAAATTTCACCACTTTTGAACTTAAAGTCAGAGAGTTACAGAGGTTTTAATTTTGGATGACGTGTCGCACACTCTTTATAAAACGGACTACAACTCTCGCAGTCCAACAAAATTTGAAATGAGATTTCTTTCCCAAGAAAAAGAATCTTAGGACCTCCGATTGGTAGAAATTTCACCACTTTTTGACTTCAAATGAGAGAGTTACGGAAGTTTTAATTTTGGGTGACGTTTCACACACTCTTTTTAAAATGGACCAAAACTCTCTCATCCCACCGAATTTTTAAATGAGATTTTTTTACTTGAAAGAGAATTTGAAGACATCTAATTGATAGAAATTTCTCCACTTTTCGACTTAAAATGAGTGAGTTATGGACGTTTTAATTTTGGGTGACGTTTCACACACTCATTATAAAATGGTCCAAAACTCTCTCGCCCTACCGAATTTTTAAATGGGATTTTTTTCGTTGAAAGAGAATTTGAAGTCCACTAATTTGTTAGAAATTTCACCATATTTGGACTTGAAAAGAGAGACTTATGGTGGTTTTAATTTTGGGTGACGTTTCGCACACTCTTTTTAAGACGGACAACAACTCTCTCACCCCAACGATTTTTAAAACAAGATTTTTTTCCCCGGAAAGAGAATTTGAAGATTGGTAGAAATTTCACCACTTTTGAACTTAAAGTCAGAGAGTTACACAGGTTTTAATTTTGGATGACGTGTCGCACACTCTTTATAAAACGGACTACAACTCTCGCATCCCAACAAAATTTGAAATGAGATTTCTTTCCCAAGAAAAAGAATCTTAGGACCTCCGATTGGTAGAAATTTCACCACTTTTTGACTTCAAATGAGAGAGTTAGGGAAGTTTTAATTTTGTGTGACGTTTCACACACTCTTTTTAAAATGGACCAAAACTCTCTCATCCCACCGAATTTTTAAATGAGATTTTTTTACTTGAAAGAGAATTTGAAGACATCTAATTGATAGAAATTTCTCCACTTTTCGACTTAAAATGAGTGAGTTATGGACGTTTTAATTTTGGGTGACGTTTCACACACTCATTATAAAATGGTCCAAAACTCTCTCGCCCTACCGAATTTTTAAATGGGATTTTTTTCGTTGAAAGAGAATTTGAAGTCCACTAATTTGTTAGTAATTTCACCATATTTGGACTTGAAAAGAGAGACTTATGGTGGTTTTAATTTTGGGTGACGTTTCGCACACTCTTTTTAAGACGGACAACAACTCTCTCACCCCAACGATTTTTAAAACAAGATTTTTTTCCCCGGAAAGAGAATTTGAAGATTGGTAGAAATTTCACCACTTTTGAACTTAAAGTCAGAGAGTTACACAGGTTTTAATTCTGGATGACGTGTCGCACACTCTTTATAAAACGGACTACAACTCTCGCATCCCAACAAAATTTGAAATGTGATTTCTTTCCCAAGAAAAAGAATCTTAGGACCTCCGATTGGTAGAAATTTCACCACTTTTTGACTTCAAATGAGAGAGTTAGGGAAGTTTTAATTTTGGGTGACGTTTCACACACTCTTTTTAAAATGGACCAAAACTCTCTCATCCCACCGAATTTTTAAATGAGATTTTTTTACTTGAAAGAGAATTTGAAGACATCTAATTGATAGAAATTTCTCCACTTTTCGACTTAAAATGAGTGAGTTATGGACGTTTTAATTTTGGGTGACGTTTCACACACTCATTATAAAATGGTCCAAAACTCTCTCGCCCTACCGAATTTTTAAATGGGATTTTTTTCGTTGAAAGAGAATTTGAAGTCCACTAATTTGTTAGAAATTTCACCATATTTGGACTTGAAAAGAGAGACTTATGGTGGTTTTAATTTTGGGTGACGTTTCGCACACTCTTTTTAAGACGGACAACAACTCTCTCACCCCAACGATTTTTAAAACAAGATTTTTTTCCCCGGAAAGAGAATTTGAAGATTGGTAGAAATTTCACCACTTTTGAACTTAAAGTCAGAGAGTTACACAGGTTTTAATTTTGGATGACGTGTCGCACACTCTTTATAAAACGGACTACAACTCTCGCATCCCAACAAAATTTGAAATGAGATTTCTTTCCCAAGAAAAAGAATCTTAGGACCTCCGATTGGTAGAAATTTCACCACTTTTTGACTTCAAATGAGAGAGTTAGGGAAGTTTTAATTTTGGGTGACGTTTCACACACTCTTTTTAAAATGGACCAAAACTCTCTCATCCCACCGAATTTTTAAATGAGATTTTTTTACTTGAAAGAGAATTTGAAGGAATCTAATTGATAGAAATTTCTCCACTTTTCGACTTAAAATGAGTGAGTTATGGACGTTTTAATTTTGGGTGACGTTTCACACACTCATTATAAAATGGTCCAAAACTCTCTCGCCCTACCGAATTTTTAAATGGGATTTTTTTCGTTGAAAGAGAATTTGAAGTCCACTAATTTGTTAGAAATTCACCACATTTGGACTTGAAAAGAGAGACTTATGGTGGTTTTAATTTTGGGTGACGTTTCGCGCACTCTTTTTAAGACGGACAACAACTCTCTCACCCCAACGATTTTTAAAACAAGATTTTTTTCCCCGGAAAGAGAATTTGAAGATTGGTAGAAATTTCACCACTTTTGAACTTAAAGTCAGAGAGTTACACAGGTTTTAATTTTGGATGACGTGTCGCACACTCTTTATAAAACGGACTACAACTCTCGCATCCCAACAAAATTTGAAATGAGATTTCTTTCCCAAGAAAAAGAATCTTAGGACCTCCGATTGGTAGAAATTTCACCACTTTTTGACTTCAAATGAGAGAGTTAGGGAAGTTTTAATTTTGGGTGACGTTTCACACACTCTTTTTAAAATGGACCAAAACTCTCTCATCCCACCGAATTTTTAAATGAGATTTTTTTACTTGAAAGAGAATTTGAAGGAATCTAATTGATAGAAATTTCTCCACTTTTCGACTTAAAATGAGTGAGTTATGGACGTTTTAATTTTGGGTGACGTTTCACACACTCATTATAAAATGGTCCAAAACTCTCTCGCCCTACCGAATTTTTATATGGGATTTTTTTCGTTGAAAGAGAATTTGAAGTCCACTAATTTGTTAGAAATTTCACCATATTTGGACTTGAAAAGAGAGACTTATGGTGGTTTTAATTTTGGGTGACGTTTCGCACACTCTTTTTAAGACGGACAACAACTCTCTCACCCCAACGATTTTTAAAACAAGATTTTTTTCCCCGGAAAGAGAATTTGAAGATTGGTAGAAATTTCACCACTTTTGAACTTAAAGTCAGAGAGTTACACAGGTTTTAATTTTGGATGACGTGTCGCACACTCTTTATAAAACGGACTACAACTCTCTCATCCCAACAAAATTTGAAATGTGATTTCTTTCCCAAGAAAAAGAATCTTAAGACCTCCGATTGGTAGAAATTTCACCACTTTTTGACTTCAAATGAGAGAGTTAGGGAAGTTTTAATTTTGGGTGACGTTTCACACACTCTTTTTAAAATGGACCAAAACTCTCTCATCCCACCGAATTTTTAAATGAGATTTTTTTACTCAAAAGAGAATTTGAAGGCATCTAATTGATAGAAATTTCTCCACTTTTCGACTTAAAATGAGTGAGTTATGGACGTTATAATTTTGGATGACGTTTCACACACTCATTATAAAATGGTCCAAAACTCTCTCGCCCTACCGAATTTTTAAATGAGATTTTTTTCGTTGAAAGAGAATTTGAAGTCCACTAATTTGTTAGAAATTTCACCACATTTGGACTTGAAAAGAGAGACTTATGGTGGTTTTAATTTTGGGTGACGTTTCGCACACTCTTTTTAAGACGGACAACAACTCTCTCACCCCAACGATTTTTAAAACAAGATTTTTTTCCCCGGAAAGAGAATTTGAAGATTGGTAGAAATTTCACCACTTTTGAACTTAAAGTCAGAGAGTTACAGAGGTTTTAATTTTGGATGACGTGTCGCACACTCTTTATAAAACGGACTACAACTCTCGCAGTCCAACAAAATTTGAAATGAGATTTCTTTCCCAAGAAAAAGAATCTTAGGACCTCCGATTGGTAGAAATTTCACCACTTTTTGACTTCAAATGAGAGAGTTACGGAAGTTTTAATTTTGGGTGACGTTTCACACACTCTTTTTAAAATGGACCAAAACTCTCTCATCCCACCGAATTTTTAAATGAGATTTTTTTACTTGAAAGAGAATTTGAAGACATCTAATTGATAGAAATTTCTCCACTTTTCGACTTAAAATGAGTGAGTTATGGACGTTTTAATTTTGGGTGACGTTTCACACACTCATTATAAAATGGTCCAAAACTCTCTCGCCCTACCGAATTTTTAAATGGGATTTTTTTCGTTGAAAGAGAATTTGAAGTCCACTAATTTGTTAGAAATTTCACCATATTTGGACTTGAAAAGAGAGACTTATGGTGGTTTTAATTTTGGGTGACGTTTCGCACACTCTTTTTAAGACGGACAACAACTCTCTCACCCCAACGATTTTTAAAACAAGATTTTTTTCCCCGGAAAGAGAATTTGAAGATTGGTAGAAATTTCACCACTTTTGAACTTAAAGTCAGAGAGTTACACAGGTTTTAATTTTGGATGACGTGTCGCACACTCTTTATAAAACGGACTACAACTCTCGCATCCCAACAAAATTTGAAATGAGATTTCTTTCCCAAGAAAAAGAATCTTAGGACCTCCGATTGGTAGAAATTTCACCACTTTTTGACTTCAAATGAGAGAGTTAGGGAAGTTTTAATTTTGGGTGACGTTTCACACACTCTTTTTAAAATGGACCAAAACTCTCTCATCCCACCGAATTTTTAAATGAGATTTTTTTACTTGAAAGAGAATTTGAAGACATCTAATTGATAGAAATTTCTCCACTTTTCGACTTAAAATGAGTGAGTTATGGACGTTTTAATTTTGGGTGACGTTTCACACACTCATTATAAAATGGTCCAAAACTCTCTCGCCCTACCGAATTTTTAAATGGGATTTTTTTCGTTGAAAGAGAATTTGAAGTCCACTAATTTGTTAGAAATTTCACCATATTTGGACTTGAAAAGAGAGACTTATGGTGGTTTTAATTTTGGGTGACGTTTCGCACACTCTTTTTAAGACGGACAACAACTCTCTCACCCCAACGATTTTTAAAACAAGATTTTTTTCCCCGGAAAGAGAATTTGAAGATTGGTAGAAATTTCACCACTTTTGAACTTAAAGTCAGAGAGTTACACAGGTTTTAATTTTGGATGACGTGTCGCACACTCTTTATAAAACGGACTACAACTCTCGCATCCCAACAAAATTTGAAATGAGATTTCTTTCCCAAGAAAAAGAATCTTAGGACCTCCGATTGGTAGAAATTTCACCACTTTTTGACTTCAAATGAGAGAGTTAGGGAAGTTTTAATTTTGGGTGACGTTTCACACACTCTTTTTAAAATGGACCAAAACTCTCTCATCCCACCGAATTTTTAAATGAGATTTTTTTACTTGAAAGAGAATTTGAAGGAATCTAATTGATAGAAATTTCTCCACTTTTCGACTTAAAATGAGTGAGTTATGGACGTTTTAATTTTGGGTGACGTTTCACACACTCATTATAAAATGGTCCAAAACTCTCTCGCCCTACCGAATTTTTAAATGGGATTTTTTTCGTTGAAAGAGAATTTGAAGTCTACTAATTTGTTAGAAATTCACCACATTTGGACTTGAAAAGAGAGACTTATGGTGGTTTTAATTTTGGGTGACGTTTCGCGCACTCTTTTTAAGACGGACAACAACTCTCTCACCCCAACGATTTTTAAAACAAGATTTTTTTCCCCGGAAAGAGAATTTGAAGATTGGTAGAAATTTCACCACTTTTGAACTTAAAGTCAGAGAGTTACACAGGTTTTAATTTTGGATGACGTGTCGCACACTCTTTATAAAACGGACTACAACTCTCTCATCCCAACAAAATTTGAAATGTGATTTCTTTCCCAAGAAAAAGAATCTTAGGACCTCCGATTGGTAGAAATTTCACCACTTTTTGACTTCAAATGAGAGAGTTAGGGAAGTTTTAATTTTGGGTGACGTTTCACACACTCTTTTTAAAATGGACCAAAACTCTCTCATCCCACCGAATTTTTAAATGAGATTTTTTTACTCAAAAGAGAATTTGAAGGCATCTAATTGATAGAAATTTCTCCACTTTTCGACTTAAAATGAGTGAGTTATGGACGTTTTAATTTTGGATGACGTTTCACACACTCATTATAAAATGGTCCAAAACTCTCTCGCCCTACCGAATTTTTAAATGAGATTTTTTTCGTTGAAAGAGAATTTGAAGTCCACTAATTTGTTAGAAATTTCACCACATTTGGACTTGAAAAGAGAGACTTATGGTGGTTTTAATTTTGGGTGACGTTTCGCACACTCTTTTTAAGACGGACAACAACTCTCTCACCCCAACGATTTTTAAAACAAGATTTTTTTCCCCGGAAAGAGAATTTGAAGATTGGTAGAAATTTCACCACTTTTGAACTTAAAGTCAGAGAGTTACACAGGTTTTAATTTTGGATGACGTGTCGCACACTCTTTATAAAACGGACTACAACTCTCTCATCCCAACAAAATTTGAAATGAGATTTCTTTCCCAAGAAAAAGAATCTTAGGACCTCCGATTGGTAGAAATTTCACCACTTTTTGACTTCAAATGAGAGAGTTACGGAAGTTTTAATTTTGGGTGACGTTTCACACACTCTTTTTAAAATGGACCAAAACTCTCTCATCCCACCGAATTTTTAAATGAGATTTTTTTACTTGAAAGAGAATTTGAAGACATCTAATTGATAGAAATTTCTCCACTTTTCGACTTAAAATGAGTGAGTTATGGACGTTTTAATTTTGGGTGACGTTTCACACACTCATTATAAAATGGTCCAAAACTCTCTCGCCCTACCGAATTTTTAAATGGGATTTTTTTCGTTGAAAGAGAATTTGAAGTCCACTAATTTGTTAGAAATTTCACCATATTTGGACTTGAAAAGAGAGACTTATGGTGGTTTTAATTTTGGGTGACGTTTCGCACACTCTTTTTAAGACGGACAACAACTCTCTCACCCCAACGATTTTTAAAACAAGATTTTTTTCCCCGGAAAGAGAATTTGAAGATTGGTAGAAATTTCACCACTTTTGAACTTAAAGTCAGAGAGTTACACAGGTTTTAATTTTGGATGACGTGTCGTACACTCTTTATAAAACGGACTACAACTCTCGCATCCCAACAAAATTTGAAATGAGATTTCTTTCCCAAGAAAAAGAATCTTAGGACCTCCGATTGGTAGAAATTTCACAACTTTTTTACTTCAAATGAGAGAGTTAGGGAAGTTTTAATTTTGGGTGACGTTTCACACACTCTTTTTAAAATGGACCAAAACTCTCTCATCCCACCGAATTTTTAAATGAGATTTTTTTACTTGAAAGAGAATTTGAAGGAATCTAATTGATAGAAATTTCTCCACTTTTCGACTTAAAATGAGTGAGTTATGGACGTTTTAATTTTGGGTGACGTTTCACACACTCATTATAAAATGGTCCAAAACTCTCTCGCCCTACCGAATTTTTAAATGGGATTTTTTTCGTTGAAAGAGAATTTGAAGTCCACTAATTTGTTAGAAATTCACCACATTTGGACTTGAAAAGAGAGACTTATGGTGGTTTTAATTTTGGGTGACGTTTCGCGCACTCTTTTTAAGACGGACAACAACTCTTTCACCCCAACGATTTTTAAAACAAGATTTTTTTCCCCGGAAAGAGAATTTGAAGATTGGTAGAAATTTCACCACTTTTGAACTTAAAGTCAGAGAGTTACACAGGTTTTAATTTTGGATGACGTGTCGCACACTCTTTATAAAACGGACTACAACTCTCTCATCCCAACAAAATTTGAAATGTGATTTCTTTCCCAAGAAAAAGAATCTTAAGACCTCCGATTGGTAGAAATTTCACCACTTTTTGACTTCAAATGAGAGAGTTAGGGAAGTTTTAATTTTGGGTGACGTTTCACACACTCTTTTTAAAATGGACCAAAACTCTCTCATCCCACCGAATTTTTAAATGAGATTTTTTTACTCAAAAGAGAATTTGAAGGCATCTAATTGATAGAAATTTCTCCACTTTTCGACTTAAAATGAGTGAGTTATGGACGTTATAATTTTGGATGACGTTTCACACACTCATTATAAAATGGTCCAAAACTCTCTCGCCCTACCGAATTTTTAAATGAGATTTTTTTCGTTGAAAGAGAATTTGAAGTCCACTAATTTGTTAGAAATTTCACCACATTTGGACTTGAAAAGAGAGACTTATGGTGGTTTTAATTTTGGGTGACGTTTCGCACACTCTTTTTAAGACGGACAACAACTCTCTCACCCCAACGATTTTTAAAACAAGATTTTTTTCCCCGGAAAGAGAATTTGAAGATTGGTAGAAATTTCACCACTTTTGAACTTAAAGTCAGAGAGTTACAGAGGTTTTAATTTTGGATGACGTGTCGCACACTCTTTATAAAACGGACTACAACTCTCGCAGTCCAACAAAATTTGAAATGAGATTTCTTTCCCAAGAAAAAGAATCTTAGGACCTCCGATTGGTAGAAATTTCACCACTTTTTGACTTCAAATGAGAGAGTTACGGAAGTTTTAATTTTGGGTGACGTTTCACACACTCTTTTTAAAATGGACCAAAACTCTCTCATCCCACCGAATTTTTAAATGAGATTTTTTTACTTGAAAGAGAATTTGAAGACATCTAATTGATAGAAATTTCTCCACTTTTCGACTTAAAATGAGTGAGTTATGGACGTTTTAATTTTGGGTGACGTTTCACACACTCATTATAAAATGGTCCAAAACTCTCTCGCCCTACCGAATTTTTAAATGGGATTTTTTTCGTTGAAAGAGAATTTGAAGTCCACTAATTTGTTAGAAATTTCACCATATTTGGACTTGAAAAGAGAGACTTATGGTGGTTTTAATTTTGGGTGACGTTTCGCACACTCTTTTTAAGACGGACAACAACTCTCTCACCCCAACGATTTTTAAAACAAGATTTTTTTCCCCGGAAAGAGAATTTGAAGATTGGTAGAAATTTCACCACTTTTGAACTTAAAGTCAGAGAGTTACACAGGTTTTAATTTTGGATGACGTGTCGCACACTCTTTATAAAACGGACTACAACTCTCGCATCCCAACAAAATTTGAAATGAGATTTCTTTCCCAAGAAAAAGAATCTTAGGACCTCCGATTGGTAGAAATTTCACCACTTTTTGACTTCAAATGAGAGAGTTAGGGAAGTTTTAATTTTGGGTGACGTTTCACACACTCTTTTTAAAATGGACCAAAACTCTCTCATCCCACCGAATTTTTAAATGAGATTTTTTTACTTGAAAGAGAATTTGAAGACATCTAATTGATAGAAATTTCTCCACTTTTCGACTTAAAATGAGTGAGTTATGGACGTTTTAATTTTGGGTGACGTTTCACACACTCATTATAAAATGGTCCAAAACTCTCTCGCCCTACCGAATTTTTAAATGGGATTTTTTTCGTTGAAAGAGAATTTGAAGTCCACTAATTTGTTAGAAATTTCACCATATTTGGACTTGAAAAGAGAGACTTATGGTGGTTTTAATTTTGGGTGACGTTTCGCACACTCTTTTTAAGACGGACAACAACTCTCTCACCCCAACGATTTTTAAAACAAGATTTTTTTCCCCGGAAAGAGAATTTGAAGATTGGTAGAAATTTCACCACTTTTGAACTTAAAGTCAGAGAGTTACACAGGTTTTAATTTTGGATGACGTGTCGCACACTCTTTATAAAACGGACTACAACTCTCGCATCCCAACAAAATTTGAAATGTGATTTCTTTCCCAAGAAAAAGAATCTTAGGACCTCCGATTGGTAGAAATTTCACCACTTTTTGACTTCAAATGAGAGAGTTAGGGAAGTTTTAATTTTGGGTGACGTTTCACACACTCTTTTTAAAATGGACCAAAACTCTCTCATCCCACCGAATTTTTAAATGAGATTTTTTTACTTGAAAGAGAATTTGAAGACATCTAATTGATAGAAATTTCTCCACTTTTCGACTTAAAATGAGTGAGTTATGGACGTTTTAATTTTGGGTGACGTTTCACACACTCATTATAAAATGGTCCAAAACTCTCTCGCCCTACCGAATTTTTAAATGGGATTTTTTTCGTTGAAAGAGAATTTGAAGTCCACTAATTTGTTAGAAATTTCACCATATTTGGACTTGAAAAGAGAGACTTATGGTGGTTTTAATTTTGGGTGACGTTTCGCACACTCTTTTTAAGACGGACAACAACTCTCTCACCCCAACGATTTTTAAAACAAGATTTTTTTCCCCGGAAAGAGAATTTGAAGATTGGTAGAAATTTCACCACTTTTGAACTTAAAGTCAGAGAGTTACACAGGTTTTAATTTTGGATGACGTGTCGTACACTCTTTATAAAACGGACTACAACTCTCGCATCCCAACAAAATTTGAAATGAGATTTCTTTCCCAAGAAAAAGAATCTTAGGACCTCCGATTGGTAGAAATTTCACAACTTTTTGACTTCAAATGAGAGAGTTAGGGAAGTTTTAATTTTGGGTGACGTTTCACACACTCTTTTTAAAATGGACCAAAACTCTCTCATCCCACCGAATTTTTAAATGAGATTTTTTTACTTGAAAGAGAATTTGAAGGAATCTAATTGATAGAAATTTCTCCACTTTTCGACTTAAAATGAGTGAGTTATGGACGTTTTAATTTTGGGTGACGTTTCACACACTCATTATAAAATGGTCCAAAACTCTCTCGCCCTACCGAATTTTTAAATGGGATTTTTTTCGTTGAAAGAGAATTTGAAGTCCACTAATTTGTTAGAAATTTCACCATATTTGGACTTGAAAAGAGAGACTTATGGTGGTTTTAATTTTGGGTGACGTTTCGCACACTCTTTTTAAGACGGACAACAACTCTCTCACCCCAACGATTTTTAAAACAAGATTTTTTTCCCCGAAAAGAGAATTTGAAGATTGGTAGAAATTTCACCACTTTTGAACTTAAAGTCAGAGAGTTACACAGGTTTTAATTTTGGATGACGTGTCGCACACTCTTTATAAAACGGACTACAACTCTCTCATCCCAACAAAATTTGAAATGTGATTTCTTTCCCAAGAAAAAGAATCTTAAGACCTCCGATTGGTAGAAATTTCACCACTTTTTGACTTCAAATGAGAGAGTTAGGGAAGTTTTAATTTTGGGTGACGTTTCACACACTCTTTTTAAAATGGACCAAAACTCTCTCATCCCACCGAATTTTTAAATGAGATTTTTTTACTTGAAAGAGAATTTGAAGACATCTAATTGATAGAAATTTCTCCACTTTTCGACTTAAAATGAGTGAGTTATGGACGTTTTAATTTTGGGTGACGTTTCACACACTCATTATAAAATGGTCCAAAACTCTCTCGCCCTACCGAATTTTTAAATGGGATTTTTTTCGTTGAAAGAGAATTTGAAGTCCACTAATTTGTTAGAAATTTCACCATATTTGGACTTGAAAAGAGAGACTTATGGTGGTTTTAATTTTGGGTGACGTTTCGCACACTCTTTTTAAGACGGACAACAACTCTCTCACCCCAACGATTTTTAAAACAAGATTTTTTTCCCCGGAAAGAGAATTTGAAGATTGGTAGAAATTTCACCACTTTTGAACTTAAAGTCAGAGAGTTACACAGGTTTTAATTTTGGATGACGTGTCGCACACTCTTTATAAAACGGACTACAACTCTCGCATCCCAACAAAATTTGAAATGTGATTTCTTTCCCAAGAAAAAGAATCTTAGGACCTCCGATTGGTAGAAATTTCACCACTTTTTGACTTCAAATGAGAGAGTTAGGGAAGTTTTAATTTTGGGTGACGTTTCACACACTCTTTTTAAAATGGACCAAAACTCTCTCATCCCACCGAATTTTTAAATGAGATTTTTTTACTTGAAAGAGAATTTGAAGACATCTAATTGATAGAAATTTCTCCACTTTTCGACTTAAAATGAGTGAGTTATGGACGTTTTAATTTTGGGTGACGTTTCACACACTCATTATAAAATGGTCCAAAACTCTCTCGCCCTACCGAATTTTTAAATGGGATTTTTTTCGTTGAAAGAGAATTTGAAGTCCACTAATTTGTTAGAAATTTCACCATATTTGGACTTGAAAAGAGAGACTTATGGTGGTTTTAATTTTGGGTGACGTTTCGCACACTCTTTTTAAGACGGACAACAACTCTCTCACCCCAACGATTTTTAAAACAAGATTTTTTTCCCCGGAAAGAGAATTTGAAGATTGGTAGAAATTTCACCACTTTTGAACTTAAAGTCAGAGAGTTACACAGGTTTTAATTTTGGATGACGTGTCGCACACTCTTTATAAAACGGACTACAACTCTCGCATCCCAACAAAATTTGAAATGAGATTTCTTTCCCAAGAAAAAGAATCTTAGGACCTCCGATTGGTAGAAATTTCACCACTTTTTGACTTCAAATGAGAGAGTTAGGGAAGTTTTAATTTTGGGTGACGTTTCACACACTCTTTTTAAAATGGACAAAAACTCTCTCATCCCACCGAATTTTTAAATGAGATTTTTTTACTTGAAAGAGAATTTGAAGGAATCTAATTGATAGAAATTTCTCCACTTTTCGACTTAAAATGAGTGAGTTATGGACGTTTTAATTTTGGGTGACGTTTCACACACTCATTATAAAATGGTCCAAAACTCTCTCGCCCTACCGAATTTTTAAATGGGATTTTTTTCGTTGAAAGAGAATTTGAAGTCCACTAATTTGTTAGAAATTCACCACATTTGGACTTGAAAAGAGAGACTTATGGTGGTTTTAATTTTGGGTGACGTTTCGCACACTCTTTTTAAGACGGACAACAACTCTCTCACCCCAACGATTTTTAAAACAAGATTTTTTTCCCCGGAAAGAGAATTTGAAGATTGGTAGAAATTTCACCACTTTTGAACTTAAAGTCAGAGAGTTACACAGGTTTTAATTTTGGATGACGTGTCGCACACTCTTTATAAAACGGACTACAACTCTCGCATCCCAACAAAATTTGAAATGAGATTTCTTTCCCAAGAAAAAGAATCTTAGGACCTCCGATTGGTAGAAATTTCACCACTTTTTGACTTCAAATGAGAGAGTTAGGGAAGTTTTAATTTTGGGTGACGTTTCACACACTCTTTTTAAAATGGACCAAAACTCTCTCATCCCACCGAATTTTTAAATGAGATTTTTTTACTTGAAAGAGAATTTGAAGGAATCTAATTGATAGAAATTTCTCCACTTTTCGACTTAAAATGAGTGAGTTATGGACGTTTTAATTTTGGGTGACGTTTCACACACTCATTATAAAATGGTCCAAAACTCTCTCGCCCTACCGAATTTTTAAATGGGATTTTTTTCGTTGAAAGAGAATTTGAAGTCCACTAATTTGTTAGAAATTCACCACATTTGGACTTGAAAAGAGAGACTTATGGTGGTTTTAATTTTGGGTGACGTTTCGCACACTCTTTTTAAGACGGACAACAACTCTCTCACCCCAACGATTTTTAAAACAAGATTTTTTTCCCCGGAAAGAGAATTTGAAGATTGGTAGAAATTTCACCACTTTTGAACTTAAAGTCAGAGAGTTACACAGGTTTTAATTTTGGATGACGTGTCGCACACTCTTTATAAAACGGACTACAACTCTCGCATCCCAACAAAATTTGAAATGAGATTTCTTTCCCAAGAAAAAGAATCTTAGGACCTCCGATTGGTAGAAATTTCACCACTTTTTGACTTCAAATGAGAGAGTTAGGGAAGTTTTAATTTTGGGTGACGTTTCACACACTCTTTTTAAAATGGACCAAAACTCTCTCATCCCACCGAATTTTTAAATGAGATTTTTTTACTTGAAAGAGAATTTGAAGGAATCTAATTGATAGAAATTTCTCCACTTTTCGACTTAAAATGAGTGAGTTATGGACGTTTTAATTTTGGGTGACGTTTCACACACTCATTATAAAATGGTCCAAAACTCTCTCGCCCTACCGAATTTTTATATGGGATTTTTTTCGTTGAAAGAGAATTTGAAGTCCACTAATTTGTTAGAAATTTCACCATATTTGGACTTGAAAAGAGAGACTTATGGTGGTTTTAATTTTGGGTGACGTTTCGCACACTCTTTTTAAGACGGACAACAACTCTCTCACCCCAACGATTTTTAAAACAAGATTTTTTTCCCCGGAAAGAGAATTTGAAGATTGGTAGAAATTTCACCACTTTTGAACTTAAAGTCAGAGAGTTACACAGGTTTTAATTTTGGATGACGTGTCGCACACTCTTTATAAAACGGACTACAACTCTCGCATCCCAACAAAATTTGAAATGAGATTTCTTTCCCAAGAAAAAGAATCTTAGGACCTCCGATTGGTAGAAATTTCACCACTTTTTGACTTCAAATGAGAGAGTTAGGGAAGTTTTAATTTTGGGTGACGTTTCACACACTCTTTTTAAAATGGACCAAAACTCTCTCATCCCACCGAATTTTTAAATGAGATTTTTTTACTTGAAAGAGAATTTGAAGGAATCTAATTGATAGAAATTTCTCCACTTTTCGACTTAAAATGAGTGAGTTATGGACGTTTTAATTTTGGGTGACGTTTCACACACTCATTATAAAATGGTCCAAAACTCTCTCGCCCTACCGAATTTTTAAATGGGATTTTTTTCGTTGAAAGAGAATTTGAAGTCCACTAATTTGTTAGAAATTCACCACATTTGGACTTGAAAAGAGAGACTTATGGTGGTTTTAATTTTGGGTGACGTTTCGCGCACTCTTTTTAAGACGGACAACAACTCTCTCACCCCAACGATTTTTAAAACAAGATTTTTTTCCCCGGAAAGAGAATTTGAAGATTGGTAGAAATTTCACCACTTTTGAACTTAAAGTCAGAGAGTTACACAGGTTTTAATTTTGGATGACGTGTCGCACACTCTTTATAAAACGGACTACAACTCTCGCATCCCAACAAAATTTGAAATGAGATTTCTTTCCCAAGAAAAAGAATCTTAGGACCTCCGATTGGTAGAAATTTCACCACTTTTTGACTTCAAATGAGAGAGTTAGGGAAGTTTTAATTTTGGGTGACGTTTCACACACTCTTTTTAAAATGGACAAAAACTCTCTCATCCCACCGAATTTTTAAATGAGATTTTTTTACTTGAAAGAGAATTTGAAGGAATCTAATTGATAGAAATTTCTCCACTTTTCGACTTAAAATGAGTGAGTTATGGACGTTTTAATTTTGGGTGACGTTTCACACACTCATTATAAAATGGTCCAAAACTCTCTCGCCCTACCGAATTTTTAAATGGGATTTTTTTCGTTGAAAGAGAATTTGAAGTCCACTAATTTGTTAGAAATTCACCACATTTGGACTTGAAAAGAGAGACTTATGGTGGTTTTAATTTTGGGTGACGTTTCGCGCACTCTTTTTAAGACGGACAACAACTCTCTCACCCCAACGATTTTTAAAACAAGATTTTTTTCCCCGGAAAGAGAATTTGAAGATTGGTAGAAATTTCACCACTTTTGAACTTAGAGTCAGAGAGTTACACAGGTTTTAATTTTGGATGACGTGTCGCACACTCTTTATAAAACGGACTACAACTCTCTCATCCCAACAAAATTTGAAATGTGATTTCTTTCCCAAGAAAAAGAATCTTAGGACCTCCGATTGGTAGAAATTTCACCACTTTTTGACTTCAAATGAGAGAGTTAGGGAAGTTTTAATTTTGGGTGACGTTTCACACACTCTTTTTAAAATGGACCAAAACTCTCTCATCCCACCGAATTTTTAAATGAGATTTTTTTACTCAAAAGAGAATTTGAAGGCATCTAATTGATAGAAATTTCTCCACTTTTCGACTTAAAATGAGTGAGTTATGGACGTTTTAATTTTGGATGACGTTTCACACACTCATTATAAAATGGTCCAAAACTCTCTCGCCCTACCGAATTTTTAAATGAGATTTTTTTCGTTGAAAGAGAATTTGAAGTCCACTAATTTGTTAGAAATTTCACCACATTTGGACTTGAAAAGAGAGACTTATGGTGGTTTTAATTTTGGGTGACGTTTCGCACACTCTTTTTAAGACGGACAACAACTCTCTCACCCCAACGATTTTTAAAACAAGATTTTTTTCCCCGGAAAGAGAATTTGAAGATTGGTAGAAATTTCACCACTTTTGAACTTAAAGTCAGAGAGTTACACAGGTTTTAATTTTGGATGACGTGTCGCACACTCTTTATAAAACGGACTACAACTCTCTCATCCCAACAAAATTTGAAATGAGATTTCTTTCCCAAGAAAAAGAATCTTAGGACCTCCGATTGGTAGAAATTTCACCACTTTTTGACTTCAAATGAGAGAGTTAGGGAAGTTTTAATTTTGGGTGACGTTTCACACACTCTTTTTAAAATGGACAAAAACTCTCTCATCCCACCGAATTTTTAAATGAGATTTTTTTACTTGAAAGAGAATTTGAAGGAATCTAATTGATAGAAATTTCTCCACTTTTCGACTTAAAATGAGTGAGTTATGGACGTTTTAATTTTGGGTGACGTTTCACACACTCATTATAAAATGGTCCAAAACTCTCTCGCCCTACCGAATTTTTAAATGGGATTTTTTTCGTTGAAAGAGAATTTGAAGTCCACTAATTTGTTAGAAATTCACCACATTTGGACTTGAAAAGAGAGACTTATGGTGGTTTTAATTTTGGGTGACGTTTCGCGCACTCTTTTTAAGACGGACAACAACTCTCTCACCCCAACGATTTTTAAAACAAGATTTTTTTCCCCGGAAAGAGAATTTGAAGATTGGTAGAAATTTCACCACTTTTGAACTTAGAGTCAGAGAGTTACACAGGTTTTAATTTTGGATGACGTGTCGCACACTCTTTATAAAACGGACTACAACTCTCTCATCCCAACAAAATTTGAAATGTGATTTCTTTCCCAAGAAAAAGAATCTTAGGACCTCCGATTGGTAGAAATTTCACCACTTTTTGACTTCAAATGAGAGAGTTAGGGAAGTTTTAATTTTGGGTGACGTTTCACACACTCTTTTTAAAATGGACCAAAACTCTCTCATCCCACCGAATTTTTAAATGAGATTTTTTTACTCAAAAGAGAATTTGAAGGCATCTAATTGATAGAAATTTCTCCACTTTTCGACTTAAAATGAGTGAGTTATGGACGTTTTAATTTTGGATGACGTTTCACACACTCATTATAAAATGGTCCAAAACTCTCTCGCCCTACCGAATTTTTAAATGAGATTTTTTTCGTTGAAAGAGAATTTGAAGTCCACTAATTTGTTAGAAATTTCACCACATTTGGACTTGAAAAGAGAGACTTATGGTGGTTTTAATTTTGGGTGACGTTTCGCACACTCTTTTTAAGACGGACAACAACTCTCTCACCCCAACGATTTTTAAAACAAGATTTTTTTCCCCGGAAAGAGAATTTGAAGATTGGTAGAAATTTCACCACTTTTGAACTTAAAGTCAGAGAGTTACACAGGTTTTAATTTTGGATGACGTGTCGCACACTCTTTATAAAACGGACTACAACTCTCTCATCCCAACAAAATTTGAAATGAGATTTCTTTCCCAAGAAAAAGAATCTTAGGACCTCCGATTGGTAGAAATTTCACCACTTTTTGACTTCAAATGAGAGAGTTAGGGAAGTTTTAATTTTGGGTGACGTTTCACACACTCTTTTTAAAATGGACCAAAACTCTCTCATCCCACCGAATTTTTAAATGAGATTTTTTTACTTGAAAGAGAATTTGAAGGAATCTAATTGATAGAAATTTCTCCACTTTTCGACTTAAAATGAGTGAGTTATGGACGTTTTAATTTTGGGTGACGTTTCACACACTCATTATAAAATGGTCCAAAACTCTCTCGCCCTACCGAATTTTTAAATGAGATTTTTTTCGTTGAAAGAGAATTTGAAGTCCACTAATTTGTTAGAAATTTCACCACATTTGGACTTGAAAAGAGAGACTTATGGTGGTTTTAATTTTGGGTGACGTTTCGCACACTCTTTTTAAGACGGACAACAACTCTCTCACCCCAACGATTTTTAAAACAAGATTTTTTTCCCCGGAAAGAGAATTTGAAGATTGGTAGAAATTTCACCACTTTTGAACTTAAAGTCAGAGAGTTACACAGGTTTTAATTTTGGATGACGTGTCGCACACTCTTTATAAAACGGACTACAACTCTCTCATCCCAACAAAATTTGAAATGAGATTTCTTTCCCAAGAAAAAGAATCTTAGGACCTCCGATTGGTAGAAATTTCACCACTTTTTGACTTCAAATGAGAGAGTTAGGGAAGTTTTAATTTTGGTCGACGTTTCACACACTCTTTTTAAAATGGACCAAAACTCTCTCATCCCACCGAATTTTTAAATGAGATTTTTTTACTTGAAAGAGAATTTGAAGGAATCTAATTGATAGAAATTTCTCCACTTTTCGACTTAAAATGAGTGAGTTATGGACGTTTTAATTTTGGGTGACGTTTCACACACTCATTATAAAATGGTCCAAAACTCTCTCGCCCTACCGAATTTTTAAATGGGATTTTTTTCGTTGAAAGAGAATTTGAAGTCCACTAATTTGTTAGAAATTTCACCACATTTGGACTTGAAAAGAGAGACTTATGGTGGTTTTAATTTTGGGTGACGTTTCGCACACTCTTTTTAAGACGGACAACAACTCTCTCACCCCAACGATTTTTAAAACAAGATTTTTTTCCCCGGAAAGAGAATTTGAAGATTGGTAGAAATTTCACCACTTTTGAACTTAGAGTCAGAGAGTTACACAGGTTTTAATTTTGGATGACGTGTCGCACACTCTTTATAAAACGGACTACAACTCTCTCATCCCAACAAAATTTGAAATGTGATTTCTTTCCCAAGAAAAAGAATCTTAGGACCTCCGATTGGTAGAAATTTCACCACTTTTTGACTTCAAATGAGAGAGTTAGGGAAGTTTTAATTTTGGGTGACGTTTCACACACTCTTTTTAAAATGGACCAAAACTCTCTCATCCCACCGAATTTTTAAATGAGATTTTTTTACTCAAAAGAGAATTTGAAGGCATCTAATTGATAGAAATTTCTCCACTTTTCGACTTAAAATGAGTGAGTTATGGACGTTTTAATTTTGGATGACGTTTCACACACTCATTATAAAATGGTCCAAAACTCTCTCGCCCTACCGAATTTTTAAATGAGATTTTTTTCGTTGAAAGAGAATTTGAAGTCCACTAATTTGTTAGAAATTTCACCACATTTGGACTTGAAAAGAGAGACTTATGGTGGTTTTAATTTTGGGTGACGTTTCGCGCATTCTTTTTAAGACGGACAACAACTCTCTCACCCCAACGATTTTTAAAACAAGATTTTTTTCCCCGGAAAGAGAATTTGAAGATTGGTAGAAATTTCACCACTTTTGAACTTAAAGTCAGAGAGTTACACAGGTTTTAATTTTGGATGACGTGTCGCACACTCTTTATAAAACGGACTACAACTCTCGCATCCCAACAAAATTTGAAATGAGATTTCTTTCCCAAGAAAAAGAATCTTAGGACCTCCGATTGGTAGAAATTTCACCACTTTTTGACTTCAAATGAGAGAGTTAGGGAAGTTTTAATTTTGGGTGACGTTTCACACACTCTTTTTAAAATGGACAAAAACTCTCTCATCCCACCGAATTTTTAAATGAGATTTTTTTACTTGAAAGAGAATTTGAAGGAATCTAATTGATAGAAATTTCTCCACTTTTCGACTTAAAATGAGTGAGTTATGGACGTTTTAATTTTGGGTGACGTTTCACACACTCATTATAAAATGGTCCAAAACTCTCTCGCCCTACCGAATTTTTAAATGGGATTTTTTTCGTTGAAAGAGAATTTGAAGTCCACTAATTTGTTAGAAATTCACCACATTTGGACTTGAAAAGAGAGACTTATGGTGGTTTTAATTTTGGGTGACGTTTCGCGCACTCTTTTTAAGACGGACAACAACTCTCTCACCCCAACGATTTTTAAAACAAGATTTTTTTCCCCGGAAAGAGAATTTGAAGATTGGTAGAAATTTCACCACTTTTGAACTTAAAGTCAGAGAGTTACACAGGTTTTAATTTTGGATGACGTGTCGCACACTCTTTATAAAACGGACTACAACTCTCTCATCCCAACAAAATTTGAAATGAGATTTCTTTCCCAAGAAAAAGAATCTTAGGACCTCCGATTGGTAGAAATTTCACCACTTTTTGACTTCAAATGAGAGAGTTAGGGAAGTTTTAATTTTGGTCGACGTTTCACACACTCTTTTTAAAATGGACAAAAACTCTCTCATCCCACCGAATTTTTAAATGAGATTTTTTTACTTGAAAGAGAATTTGAAGGAATCTAATTGATAGAAATTTCTCCACTTTTCGACTTAAAATGAGTGAGTTATGGACGTTTTAATTTTGGGTGACGTTTCACACACTCATTATAAAATGGTCCAAAACTCTCTCGCCCTACCGAATTTTTAAATGAGATTTTTTTCGTTGAAAGAGAATTTGAAGTCCACTAATTTGTTAGAAATTTCACCACATTTGGACTTGAAAAGAGAGACTTATGGTGGTTTTAATTTTGGGTGACGTTTCGCACACTCTTTTTAAGACGGACAACAACTCTCTCACCCCAACGATTTTTAAAACAAGATTTTTTTCCCCGGAAAGAGAATTTGAAGATTGGTAGAAATTTCACCACTTTTGAACTTAAAGTCAGAGAGTTACACAGGTTTTAATTTTGGATGACGTGTCGCACACTCTTTATAAAACGGACTACAACTCTCTCATCCCAACAAAATTTGAAATGAGATTTCTTTCCCAAGAAAAAGAATCTTAGGACCTCCGATTGGTAGAAATTTCACCACTTTTTGACTTCAAATGAGAGAGTTAGGGAAGTTTTAATTTTGGTCGACGTTTCACACACTCTTTTTAAAATGGACCAAAACTCTCTCATCCCACCGAATTTTTAAATGAGATTTTTTTACTTGAAAGAGAATTTGAAGGAATCTAATTGATAGAAATTTCTCCACTTTTCGACTTAAAATGAGTGAGTTATGGACGTTTTAATTTTGGGTGACGTTTCACACACTCATTATAAAATGGTCCAAAACTCTCTCGCCCTACCGAATTTTTAAATGGGATTTTTTTCGTTGAAAGAGAATTTGAAGTCCACTAATTTGTTAGAAATTCACCACATTTGGACTTGAAAAGAGAGACTTATGGTGGTTTTAATTTTGGGTGACGTTTCGCGCACTCTTTTTAAGACGGACAACAACTCTCTCACCCCAACGATTTTTAAAACAAGATTTTTTTCCCCGGAAAGAGAATTTGAAGATTGGTAGAAATTTCACCACTTTTGAACTTAAAGTCAGAGAGTTACACAGGTTTTAATTTTGGATGACGTGTCGCACACTCTTTATAAAACGGACTACAACTCTCGCATCCCAACAAAATTTGAAATGAGATTTCTTTCCCAAGAAAAAGAATCTTAGGACCTCCGATTGGTAGAAATTTCACCACTTTTTGACTTCAAATGAGAGAGTTAGGGAAGTTTTAATTTTGGGTGACGTTTCACACACTCTTTTTAAAATGGACCAAAACTCTCTCATCCCACCGAATTTTTAAATGAGATTTTTTTACTTGAAAGAGAATTTGAAGGAATCTAATTGATAGAAATTTCTCCACTTTTCGACTTAAAATGAGTGAGTTATGGACGTTTTAATTTTGGGTGACGTTTCACACACTCATTATAAAATGGTCCAAAACTCTCTCGCCCTACCGAATTTTTAAATGGGATTTTTTTCGTTGAAAGAGAATTTGAAGTCCACTAATTTGTTAGAAATTCACCACATTTGGACTTGAAGAGAGAGACTTATGGTGGTTTTAATTTTGGGTGACGTTTCGCGCACTCTTTTTAAGACGGACAACAACTCTCTCACCCCAACGATTTTTAAAACAAGATTTTTTTCCCCGGAAAGAGAATTTGAAGATTGGTAGAAATTTCACCACTTTTGAACTTAAAGTCAGAGAGTTACACAGGTTTTAATTTTGGATGACGTGTCGCACACTCTTTATAAAACGGGCTACAACTCTCGCATCCCAACAAAATTTGAAATGAGATTTCTTTCCCAAGAAAAAGAATCTTAGGACCTCCGATTGGTAGAAATTTCACCACTTTTTGACTTCAAATGAGAGAGTTAGGGAAGTTTTAATTTTGGTCGACGTTTCACACACTCTTTTTAAAATGGACAAAAACTCTCTCATCCCACCGAATTTTTAAATGAGATTTTTTTACTTGAAAGAGAATTTGAAGGAATCTAATTGATAGAAATTTCTCCACTTTTCGACTTAAAATGAGTGAGTTATGGACGTTTTAATTTTGGGTGACGTTTCACACACTCATTATAAAATGGTCCAAAACTCTCTCGCCCTACCGAATTTTTAAATGAGATTTTTTTCGTTGAAAGAGAATTTGAAGTCCACTAATTTGTTAGAAATTTCACCACATTTGGACTTGAAAAGAGAGACTTATGGTGGTTTTAATTTTGGGTGACGTTTCGCACACTCTTTTTAAGACGGACAACAACTCTCTCACCCCAACGATTTTTAAAACAAGATTTTTTCCCCGGAAAGAGAATTTGAAGATTGGTAGAAATTTCACCACTTTTGAACTTAAAGTCAGAGAGTTACACAGGTTTTAATTTTGGATGACGTGTCGCACACTCTTTATAAAACGGACTACAACTCTCTCATCCCAACAAAATTTGAAATGAGATTTCTTTCCCAAGAAAAAGAATCTTAGGACCTCCGATTGGTAGAAATTTCACCACTTTTTGACTTCAAATGAGAGAGTTAGGGAAGTTTTAATTTTGGGTGACGTTTCACACACTCTTTTTAAAATGGACCAAAACTCTCTCATCCCACCGAATTTTTAAATGAGATTTTTTTACTTGAAAGAGAATTTGAAGGAATCTAATTGATAGAAATTTCTCCACTTTTCGACTTAAAATGAGTGAGTTATGGACGTTTTAATTTTGGGTGACGTTTCACACACTCATTATAAAATGGTCCAAAACTCTCTCGCCCTACCGAATTTTTAAATGGGATTTTTTTCGTTGAAAGAGAATTTGAAGTCCACTAATTTGTTAGAAATTCACCACATTTGGACTTGAAAAGAGAGACTTATGGTGGTTTTAATTTTGGGTGACGTTTCGCGCACTCTTTTTAAGACGGACAACAACTCTCTCACCCCAACGATTTTTAAAACAAGATTTTTTTCCCCGGAAAGAGAATTTGAAGATTGGTAGAAATTTCACCACTTTTGAACTTAAAGTCAGAGAGTTACACAGGTTTTAATTTTGGATGACGTGTCGCACACTCTTTATAAAACGGACTACAACTCTCGCATCCCAACAAAATTTGAAATGAGATTTCTTTCCCAAGAAAAAGAATCTTAAGACCTCCGATTGGTAGAAATTTCACCACTTTTTGACTTCAAATGAGAGAGTTAGGGAAGTTTTAATTTTGGGTGACGTTTCACACACTCTTTTTAAAATGGACCAAAACTCTCTCATCCCACCGAATTTTTAAATGAGATTTTTTTACTTGAAAGAGAATTTGAAGGAATCTAATTGATAGAAATTTCTCCACTTTTCGACTTAAAATGAGTGAGTTATGGACGTTTTAATTTTGGGTGACGTTTCACACACTCATTATAAAATGGTCCAAAACTCTCTCGCCCTACCGAATTTTTAAATGGGATTTTTTTCGTTGAAAGAGAATTTGAAGTCCACTAATTTGTTAGAAATTCACCACATTTGGACTTGAAAAGAGAGACTTATGGTGGTTTTAATTTTGGGTGACGTTTCGCGCACTCTTTTTAAGACGGACAACAAATCTCTCACCCCAACGATTTTTAAAACAAGATTTTTTTCCCCGGAAAGAGAATTTGAAGATTGGTAGAAATTTCACCACTTTTGAACTTAAAGTCAGAGAGTTACACAGGTTTTAATTTTGGATGACGTGTCGCACACTCTTTATAAAACGGACTACAACTCTCTCATCCCAACAAAATTTGAAATGTGATTTCTTTCCCAAGAAAAAGAATCTTAGGACCTCCGATTGGTAGAAATTTCACCACTTTTTGACTTCAAATGAGAGAGTTAGGGAAGTTTTAATTTTGGGTGACGTTTCACACACTCTTTTTAAAATGGACCAAAACTCTCTCATCCCACCGAATTTTTAAATGAGATTTTTTTACTCAAAAGAGAATTTGAAGGCATCTAATTGATAGAAATTTCTCCACTTTTCGACTTAAAATGAGTGAGTTATGGACGTTTTAATTTTGGATGACGTTTCACACACTCATTATAAAATGGTCCAAAACTCTCTCGCCCTACCGAATTTTTAAATGAGATTTTTTTCGTTGAAAGAGAATTTGAAGTCCACTAATTTGTTAGAAATTTCACCACATTTGGACTTGAAAAGAGAGACTTATGGTGGTTTTAATTTTGGGTGACGTTTCGCACACTCTTTTTAAGACGGACAACAACTCTCTCACCCCAACGATTTTTAAAACAAGATTTTTTTCCCCGGAAAGAGAATTTGAAGATTGGTAGAAATTTCACCACTTTTGAACTTAAAGTCAGAGAGTTACACAGGTTTTAATTTTGGATGACGTGTCGCACACTCTTTATAAAACGGACTACAACTCTCTCATCCCAACAAAATTTGAAATGAGATTTCTTTCCCAAGAAAAAGAATCTTAGGACCTCCGATTGGTAGAAATTTCACCACTTTTTGACTTCAAATGAGAGAGTTAGGGAAGTTTTAATTTTGGTCGACGTTTCACACACTCTTTTTAAAATGGACCAAAACTCTCTCATCCCACCGAATTTTTAAATGAGATTTTTTTACTTGAAAGAGAATTTGAAGGAATCTAATTGATAGAAATTTCTCCACTTTTCGACTTAAAATGAGTGAGTTATGGACGTTTTAATTTTGGGTGACGTTTCACACACTCATTATAAAATGGTCCAAAACTCTCTCGCCCTACCGAATTTTTAAATGGGATTTTTTTCGTTGAAAGAGAATTTGAAGTCCACTAATTTGTTAGAAATTCACCACATTTGGACTTGAAAAGAGAGACTTATGGTGGTTTTAATTTTGGGTGACGTTTCGCGCACTCTTTTTAAGACGGACAACAACTCTCTCACCCCAACGATTTTTAAAACAAGATTTTTTTCCCCGGAAAGAGAATTTGAAGATTGGTAGAAATTTCACCACTTTTGAACTTAAAGTCAGAGAGTTACACAGGTTTTAATTTTGGATGACGTGTCGCACACTCTTTATAAAACGGACTACAACTCTCGCATCCCAACAAAATTTGAAATGAGATTTCTTTCCCAAGAAAAAGAATCTTAGGACCTCCGATTGGTAGAAATTTCACCACTTTTTGACTTCAAATGAGAGAGTTAGGGAAGTTTTAATTTTGGGTGACGTTTCACACACTCTTTTTAAAATGGACCAAAACTCTCTCATCCCACCGAATTTTTAAATGAGATTTTTTTACTCAAAAGAGAATTTGAAGGCATCTAATTGATAGAAATTTCTCCACTTTTCGACTTAAAATGAGTGAGTTATGGACGTTTTAATTTTGGATGACGTTTCACACACTCATTATAAAATGGTCCAAAACTCTCTCGCCCTACCGAATTTTTAAATGAGATTTTTTTCGTTGAAAGAGAATTTGAAGTCCACTAATTTGTTAGAAATTTCACCACATTTGGACTTGAAAAGAGAGACTTATGGTGGTTTTAATTTTGGGTGACGTTTCGCACACTCTTTTTAAGACGGACAACAACTCTCTCACCCCAACGATTTTTAAAACAAGATTTTTTTCCCCGGAAAGAGAATTTGAAGATTGGTAGAAATTTCACCACTTTTGAACTTAAAGTCAGAGAGTTACACAGGTTTTAATTTTGGATGACGTGTCGCACACTCTTTATAAAACGGACTACAACTCTCTCATCCCAACAAAATTTGAAATGAGATTTCTTTCCCAAGAAAAAGAATCTTAGGACCTCCGATTGGTAGAAATTTCACCACTTTTTGACTTCAAATGAGAGAGTTAGGAAAGTTTTAATTTTGGTCGACGTTTCACACACTCTTTTTAAAATGGACCAAAACTCTCTCATCCCACCGAATTTTTAAATGAGATTTTTTTACTTGAAAGAGAATTTGAAGGAATCTAATTGATAGAAATTTCTCCACTTTTCGACTTAAAATGAGTGAGTTATGGACGTTTTAATTTTGGGTGACGTTTCACACACTCATTATAAAATGGTCCAAAACTCTCTCGCCCTACCGAATTTTTAAATGGGATTTTTTTCGTTGAAAGAGAATTTGAAGTCCACTAATTTGTTAGAAATTCACCACATTTGGACTTGAAAAGAGAGACTTATGGTGGTTTTAATTTTGGGTGACGTTTCGCGCACTCTTTTTAAGACGGACAACAACTCTCTCACCCCAACGATTTTTAAAACAAGATTTTTTTCCCCGGAAAGAGAATTTGAAGATTGGTAGAAATTTCACCACTTTTGAACTTAAAGTCAGAGAGTTACACAGGTTTTAATTTTGGATGACGTGTCGCACACTCTTTATAAAACGGACTACAACTCTCGCATCCCAACAAAATTTGAAATGAGATTTCTTTCCCAAGAAAAAGAATCTTAGGACCTCCGATTGGTAGAAATTTCACCACTTTTTGACTTCAAATGAGAGAGTTAGGGAAGTTTTAATTTTGGGTGACGTTTCACACACTCTTTTTAAAATGGACCAAAACTCTCTCATCCCACCGAATTTTTAAATGAGATTTTTTTACTTGAAAGAGAATTTGAATGAATCTAATTGATAGAAATTTCTCCACTTTTCGACTTAAAATGAGTGAGTTATGGACGTTTTAATTTTGGGTGACGTTTCACACACTCATTATAAAATGGTCCAAAACTCTCTCGCCCTACCGAATTTTTAAATGGGATTTTTTTCGTTGAAAGAGAATTTGAAGTCCACTAATTTGTTAGAAATTCACCACATTTGGACTTGAAAAGAGAGACTTATGGTGGTTTTAATTTTGGGTGACGTTTCGCGCACTCTTTTTAAGACGGACAACAACTCTCTCACCCCAACGATTTTTAAAACAAGATTTTTTTCCCCGGAAAGAGAATTTGAAGATTGGTAGAAATTTCACCACTTTTGAACTTAAAGTCAGAGAGTTACACAGGTTTTAATTTTGGATGACGTGTCGCACACTCTTTATAAAACGGACTACAACTCTCTCATCCCAACAAAATTTGAAATGTGATTTCTTTCCCAAGAAAAAGAATCTTAGGACCTCCGATTGGTAGAAATTTCACCACTTTTTGACTTCAAATGAGAGAGTTAGGGAAGTTTTAATTTTGGGTGACGTTTCACACACTCTTTTTAAAATGGACCAAAACTCTCTCATCCCACCGAATTTTTAAATGAGATTTTTTTACTCAAAAGAGAATTTGAAGGCATCTAATTGATAGAAATTTCTCCACTTTTCGACTTAAAATGAGTGAGTTATGGACGTTTTAATTTTGGATGACGTTTCACACACTCATTATAAAATGGTCCAAAACTCTCTAGCCCTACCGAATTTTTAAATGAGATTTTTTTCGTTGAAAGAGAATTTGAAGTCCACTAATTTGTTAGAAATTTCACCACATTTGGACTTGAAAAGAGAGACTTATGGTGGTTTTAATTTTGGGTGACGTTTCGCACACTCTTTTTAAGACGGACAACAACTCTCTCACCCCAACGATTTTTAAAACAAGATTTTTTTCCCCGGAAAGAGAATTTGAAGATTGGTAGAAATTTCACCACTTTTGAACTTAAAGTCAGAGAGTTACACAGGTTTTAATTTTGGATGACGTGTCGCACACTCTTTATAAAACGGACTACAACTCTCTCATTCCAACAAAATTTGAAATGAGATTTCTTTCCCAAGAAAAAGAATCTTAGGACCTCCGATTGGTAGAAATTTCACCACTTTTTGACTTCAAATGAGAGAGTTAGGGAAGTTTTAATTTTGGGTGACGTTTCACACACTCTTTTTAAAATGGACCAAAACTCTCTCATCCCACCGAATTTTTAAATGAGATTTTTTTACTTGAAAGAGAATTTGAAGGAATCTAATTGATAGAAATTTCTCCACTTTTCGACTTAAAATGAGTGAGTTATGGACGTTTTAATTTTGGGTGACGTTTCACACACTCATTATAAAATGGTCCAAAACTCTCTCGCCCTACCGAATTTTTAAATGGGATTTTTTTCGTTGAAAGAGAATTTGAAGTCCACTAATTTGTTAGAAATTCACCACATTTGGACTTGAAAAGAGAGACTTATGGTGGTTTTAATTTTGGGTGACGTTTCGCGCACTCTTTTTAAGACGGACAACAACTCTCTCACCCCAACGATTTTTAAAACAAGATTTTTTTCCCCGGAAAGAGAATTTGAAGATTGGTAGAAATTTCACCACTTTTGAACTTAAAGTCAGAGAGTTACACAGGTTTTAATTTTGGATGACGTGTCGCACACTCTTTATAAAACGGACTACAACTCTCGCATCCCAACAAAATTTGAAATGAGATTTCTTTCCCAAGAAAAAGAATCTTAGGACCTCCGATTGGTAGAAATTTCACCACTTTTTGACTTCAAATGAGAGAGTTAGGGAAGTTTTAATTTTGGGTGACGTTTCACACACTCTTTTTAAAATGGACCAAAACTCTCTCATCCCACTGAATTTTTAAATGAGATTTTTTTACTTGAAAGAGAATTTGAAGGAATCTAATTGATAGAAATTTCTCCACTTTTCGACTTAAAATGAGTGAGTTATGGACGTTTTAATTTTGGGTGACGTTTCACACACTCATTATAAAATGGTCCAAAACTCTCTCGCCCTACCGAATTTTTAAATGGGATTTTTTTCGTTGAAAGAGAATTTGAAGTC
The DNA here is from genome assembly GCF_043159265.1 of Tasmannia lanceolata. Classification (NCBI taxonomy): domain Eukaryota; kingdom Viridiplantae; phylum Streptophyta; class Magnoliopsida; order Canellales; family Winteraceae; genus Tasmannia; species Tasmannia lanceolata. Next base: position 1,837,697 of record NW_027518713.1, on the reverse strand, counting down.
CACTAATTTGTTAGAAATTCACCACATTTGGACTTGAAGAGAGAGACTTATGGTGGTTTTAATTTTGGGTGACGTTTCGCGCACTCTTTTTAAGACGGACAACAACTCTCTCACCCCAACGATTTTTAAAACAAGATTTTTTTCCCCGGAAAGAGAATTTGAAGATTGGTAGAAATTTCACCACTTTTGAACTTAAAGTCAGAGAGTTACACAGGTTTTAATTTTGGATGACGTGTCGCACACTCTTTATAAAACGGACTACAACTCTCGCATCCCAACAAAATTTGAAATGAGATTTCTTTCCCAAGAAAAAGAATCTTAGGACCTCCGATTGGTAGAAATTTCACCACTTTTTGACTTCAAATGAGAGAGTTAGGGAAGTTTTAATTTTGGTCGACGTTTCACACACTCTTTTTAAAATGGACAAAAACTCTCTCATCCCACCGAATTTTTAAATGAGATTTTTTTACTTGAAAGAGAATTTGAAGGAATCTAATTGATAGAAATTTCTCCACTTTTCGACTTAAAATGAGTGAGTTATGGACGTTTTAATTTTGGGTGACGTTTCACACACTCATTATAAAATGGTCCAAAACTCTCTCGCCCTACCGAATTTTTAAATGAGATTTTTTTCGTTGAAAGAGAATTTGAAGTCCACTAATTTGTTAGAAATTTCACCACATTTGGACTTGAAAAGAGAGACTTATGGTGGTTTTAATTTTGGGTGACGTTTCGCACACTCTTTTTAAGACGGACAACAACTCTCTCACCCCAACGATTTTTAAAACAAGATTTTTTTCCCCGGAAAGAGAATTTGAAGATTGGTAGAAATTTCACCACTTTTGAACTTAAAGTCAGAGAGTTACACAGGTTTTAATTTTGGATGACGTGTCGCACACTCTTTATAAAACGGACTACAACTCTCTCATCCCAACAAAATTTGAAATGAGATTTCTTTCCCAAGAAAAAGAATCTTAGGACCTCCGATTGGTAGAAATTTCACCACTTTTTGACTTCAAATGAGAGAGTTAGGGAAGTTTTAATTTTGGGTGACGTTTCACACACTCTTTTTAAAATGGACCAAAACTCTCTCATCCCACCGAATTTTTAAATGAGATTTTTTTACTTGAAAGAGAATTTGAAGGAATCTAATTGATAGAAATTTCTCCACTTTTCGACTTAAAATGAGTGAGTTATGGACGTTTTAATTTTGGGTGACGTTTCACACACTCATTATAAAATGGTCCAAAACTCTCTCGCCCTACCGAATTTTTAAATGGGATTTTTTTCGTTGAAAGAGAATTTGAAGTCCACTAATTTGTTAGAAATTCACCACATTTGGACTTGAAAAGAGAGACTTATGGTGGTTTTAATTTTGGGTGACGTTTCGCGCACTCTTTTTAAGACGGACAACAACTCTCTCACCCCAACGATTTTTAAAACAAGATTTTTTTCCCCGGAAAGAGAATTTGAAGATTGGTAGAAATTTCACCACTTTTGAACTTAAAGTCAGAGAGTTACACAGGTTTTAATTTTGGATGACGTGTCGCACACTCTTTATAAAACGGACTACAACTCTCGCATCCCAACAAAATTTGAAATGAGATTTCTTTCCCAAGAAAAAGAATCTTAAGACCTCCGATTGGTAGAAATTTCACCACTTTTTGACTTCAAATGAGAGAGTTAGGGAAGTTTTAATTTTGGGTGACGTTTCACACACTCTTTTTAAAATGGACCAAAACTCTCTCATCCCACCGAATTTTTAAATGAGATTTTTTTACTTGAAAGAGAATTTGAAGGAATCTAATTGATAGAAATTTCTCCACTTTTCGACTTAAAATGAGTGAGTTATGGACGTTTTAATTTTGGGTGACGTTTCACACACTCATTATAAAATGGTCCAAAACTCTCTCGCCCTACCGAATTTTTAAATGGGATTTTTTTCGTTGAAAGAGAATTTGAAGTCCACTAATTTGTTAGAAATTCACCACATTTGGACTTGAAAAGAGAGACTTATGGTGGTTTTAATTTTGGGTGACGTTTCGCGCACTCTTTTTAAGACGGACAACAAATCTCTCACCCCAACGATTTTTAAAACAAGATTTTTTTCCCCGGAAAGAGAATTTGAAGATTGGTAGAAATTTCACCACTTTTGAACTTAAAGTCAGAGAGTTACACAGGTTTTAATTTTGGATGACGTGTCGCACACTCTTTATAAAACGGACTACAACTCTCTCATCCCAACAAAATTTGAAATGTGATTTCTTTCCCAAGAAAAAGAATCTTAGGACCTCCGATTGGTAGAAATTTCACCACTTTTTGACTTCAAATGAGAGAGTTAGGGAAGTTTTAATTTTGGGTGACGTTTCACACACTCTTTTTAAAATGGACCAAAACTCTCTCATCCCACCGAATTTTTAAATGAGATTTTTTTACTCAAAAGAGAATTTGAAGGCATCTAATTGATAGAAATTTCTCCACTTTTCGACTTAAAATGAGTGAGTTATGGACGTTTTAATTTTGGATGACGTTTCACACACTCATTATAAAATGGTCCAAAACTCTCTCGCCCTACCGAATTTTTAAATGAGATTTTTTTCGTTGAAAGAGAATTTGAAGTCCACTAATTTGTTAGAAATTTCACCACATTTGGACTTGAAAAGAGAGACTTATGGTGGTTTTAATTTTGGGTGACGTTTCGCACACTCTTTTTAAGACGGACAACAACTCTCTCACCCCAACGATTTTTAAAACAAGATTTTTTTCCCCGGAAAGAGAATTTGAAGATTGGTAGAAATTTCACCACTTTTGAACTTAAAGTCAGAGAGTTACACAGGTTTTAATTTTGGATGACGTGTCGCACACTCTTTATAAAACGGACTACAACTCTCTCATCCCAACAAAATTTGAAATGAGATTTCTTTCCCAAGAAAAAGAATCTTAGGACCTCCGATTGGTAGAAATTTCACCACTTTTTGACTTCAAATGAGAGAGTTAGGGAAGTTTTAATTTTGGTCGACGTTTCACACACTCTTTTTAAAATGGACCAAAACTCTCTCATCCCACCGAATTTTTAAATGAGATTTTTTTACTTGAAAGAGAATTTGAAGGAATCTAATTGATAGAAATTTCTCCACTTTTCGACTTAAAATGAGTGAGTTATGGACGTTTTAATTTTGGGTGACGTTTCACACACTCATTATAAAATGGTCCAAAACTCTCTCGCCCTACCGAATTTTTAAATGGGATTTTTTTCGTTGAAAGAGAATTTGAAGTCCACTAATTTGTTAGAAATTCACCACATTTGGACTTGAAAAGAGAGACTTATGGTGGTTTTAATTTTGGGTGACGTTTCGCGCACTCTTTTTAAGACGGACAACAACTCTCTCACCCCAACGATTTTTAAAACAAGATTTTTTTCCCCGGAAAGAGAATTTGAAGATTGGTAGAAATTTCACCACTTTTGAACTTAAAGTCAGAGAGTTACACAGGTTTTAATTTTGGATGACGTGTCGCACACTCTTTATAAAACGGACTACAACTCTCGCATCCCAACAAAATTTGAAATGAGATTTCTTTCCCAAGAAAAAGAATCTTAGGACCTCCGATTGGTAGAAATTTCACCACTTTTTGACTTCAAATGAGAGAGTTAGGGAAGTTTTAATTTTGGGTGACGTTTCACACACTCTTTTTAAAATGGACCAAAACTCTCTCATCCCACCGAATTTTTAAATGAGATTTTTTTACTCAAAAGAGAATTTGAAGGCATCTAATTGATAGAAATTTCTCCACTTTTCGACTTAAAATGAGTGAGTTATGGACGTTTTAATTTTGGATGACGTTTCACACACTCATTATAAAATGGTCCAAAACTCTCTCGCCCTACCGAATTTTTAAATGAGATTTTTTTCGTTGAAAGAGAATTTGAAGTCCACTAATTTGTTAGAAATTTCACCACATTTGGACTTGAAAAGAGAGACTTATGGTGGTTTTAATTTTGGGTGACGTTTCGCACACTCTTTTTAAGACGGACAACAACTCTCTCACCCCAACGATTTTTAAAACAAGATTTTTTTCCCCGGAAAGAGAATTTGAAGATTGGTAGAAATTTCACCACTTTTGAACTTAAAGTCAGAGAGTTACACAGGTTTTAATTTTGGATGACGTGTCGCACACTCTTTATAAAACGGACTACAACTCTCTCATCCCAACAAAATTTGAAATGAGATTTCTTTCCCAAGAAAAAGAATCTTACGACCTCCGATTGGTAGAAATTTCACCACTTTTTGACTTCAAATGAGAGAGTTAGGAAAGTTTTAATTTTGGTCGACGTTTCACACACTCTTTTTAAAATGGACCAAAACTCTCTCATCCCACCGAATTTTTAAATGAGATTTTTTTACTTGAAAGAGAATTTGAAGGAATCTAATTGATAGAAATTTCTCCACTTTTCGACTTAAAATGAGTGAGTTATGGACGTTTTAATTTTGGGTGACGTTTCACACACTCATTATAAAATGGTCCAAAACTCTCTCGCCCTACCGAATTTTTAAATGGGATTTTTTTCGTTGAAAGAGAATTTGAAGTCCACTAATTTGTTAGAAATTCACCACATTTGGACTTGAAAAGAGAGACTTATGGTGGTTTTAATTTTGGGTGACGTTTCGCGCACTCTTTTTAAGACGGACAACAACTCTCTCACCCCAACGATTTTTAAAACAAGATTTTTTTCCCCGGAAAGAGAATTTGAAGATTGGTAGAAATTTCACCACTTTTGAACTTAAAGCCAGAGAGTTACACAGGTTTTAATTTTGGATGACGTGTCGCACACTCTTTATAAAACGGACTACAACTCTCGCATCCCAACAAAATTTGAAATGAGATTTCTTTCCCAAGAAAAAGAATCTTAGGACCTCCGATTGGTAGAAATTTCACCACTTTTTGACTTCAAATGAGAGAGTTAGGGAAGTTTTAATTTTGGGTGACGTTTCACACACTCTTTTTAAAATGGACCAAAACTCTCTCATCCCACCGAATTTTTAAATGAGATTTTTTTACTTGAAAGAGAATTTGAATGAATCTAATTGATAGAAATTTCTCCACTTTTCGACTTAAAATGAGTGAGTTATGGACGTTTTAATTTTGGGTGACGTTTCACACACTCATTATAAAATGGTCCAAAACTCTCTCGCCCTACCGAATTTTTAAATGGGATTTTTTTCGTTGAAAGAGAATTTGAAGTCCACTAATTTGTTAGAAATTCACCACATTTGGACTTGAAAAGAGAGACTTATGGTGGTTTTAATTTTGGGTGACGTTTCGCGCACTCTTTTTAAGACGGACAACAACTCTCTCACCCCAACGATTTTTAAAACAAGATTTTTTTCCCCGGAAAGAGAATTTGAAGATTGGTAGAAATTTCACCACTTTTGAACTTAAAGTCAGAGAGTTACACAGGTTTTAATTTTGGATGACGTGTCGCACACTCTTTATAAAACGGACTACAACTCTCTCATCCCAACAAAATTTGAAATGTGATTTCTTTCCCAAGAAAAAGAATCTTAGGACCTCCGATTGGTAGAAATTTCACCACTTTTTGACTTCAAATGAGAGAGTTAGGGAAGTTTTAATTTTGGGTGACGTTTCACACACTCTTTTTAAAATGGACCAAAACTCTCTCATCCCACCGAATTTTTAAATGAGATTTTTTTACTCAAAAGAGAATTTGAAGGCATCTAATTGATAGAAATTTCTCCACTTTTCGACTTAAAATGAGTGAGTTATGGACGTTTTAATTTTGGATGACGTTTCACACACTCATTATAAAATGGTCCAAAACTCTCTAGCCCTACCGAATTTTTAAATGAGATTTTTTTCGTTGAAAGAGAATTTGAAGTCCACTAATTTGTTAGAAATTTCACCACATTTGGACTTGAAAAGAGAGACTTATGGTGGTTTTAATTTTGGGTGACGTTTCGCACACTCTTTTTAAGACGGACAACAACTCTCTCACCCCAACGATTTTTAAAACAAGATTTTTTTCCCCGGAAAGAGAATTTGAAGATTGGTAGAAATTTCACCACTTTTGAACTTAAAGTCAGAGAGTTACACAGGTTTTAATTTTGGATGACGTGTCGCACACTCTTTATAAAACGGACTACAACTCTCTCATCCCAACAAAATTTGAAATGAGATTTCTTTCCCAAGAAAAAGAATCTTAGGACCTCCGATTGGTAGAAATTTCACCACTTTTTGACTTCAAATGAGAGAGTTAGGGAAGTTTTAATTTTGGGTGACGTTTCACACACTCTTTTTAAAATGGACCAAAACTCTCTCATCCCACCGAATTTTTAAATGAGATTTTTTTACTTGAAAGAGAATTTGAAGGAATCTAATTGATAGAAATTTCTCCACTTTTCGACTTAAAATGAGTGAGTTATGGACGTTTTAATTTTGGGTGACGTTTCACACACTCATTATAAAATGGTCCAAAACTCTCTCGCCCTACCGAATTTTTAAATGGGATTTTTTTCGTTGAAAGAGAATTTGAAGTCCACTAATTTGTTAGAAATTCACCACATTTGGACTTGAAAAGAGAGACTTATGGTGGTTTTAATTTTGGGTGACGTTTCGCGCACTCTTTTTAAGACGGACAACAACTCTCTCACCCCAACGATTTTTAAAACAAGATTTTTTTCCCCGGAAAGAGAATTTGAAGATTGGTAGAAATTTCACCACTTTTGAACTTAAAGTCAGAGAGTTACACAGGTTTTAATTTTGGATGACGTGTCGCACACTCTTTATAAAACGGACTACAACTCTCGCATCCCAACAAAATTTGAAATGAGATTTCTTTCCCAAGAAAAAGAATCTTAGGACCTCCGATTGGTAGAAATTTCACCACTTTTTGACTTCAAATGAGAGAGTTAGGGAAGTTTTAATTTTGGGTGACGTTTCACACACTCTTTTTAAAATGGACCAAAACTCTCTCATCCCACCGAATTTTTAAATGAGATTTTTTTACTTGAAAGAGAATTTGAAGGAATCTAATTGATAGAAATTTCTCCACTTTTCGACTTAAAATGAGTGAGTTATGGACGTTTTAATTTTGGGTGACGTTTCACACACTCATTATAAAATGGTCCAAAACTCTCTCGCCCTACCGAATTTTTAAATGGGATTTTTTTCGTTGAAAGAGAATTTGAAGTCCACTAATTTGTTAGAAATTCACCACATTTGGACTTGAAAAGAGAGACTTATGGTGGTTTAAATTTTGGGTGACGTTTCGCACACTCTTTTTAAGACGGACAACAACTCTCTCACCCCAACGATTTTTAAAACAAGATTTTTTTCCCCGGAAAGAGAATTTGAAGATTGGTAGAAATTTCACCACTTTTGAACTTAAAGTCAGAGAGTTACACAGGTTTTAATTTTGGATGACGTGTCGCACTCTTTATAAAACGGACTACAACTCTCGCATCCCAACAAAATTTGAAATGAGATTTCTTTCCCAAGAAAAAGAATCTTAGGACCTCCGATTGGTAGAAATTTCACCACTTTTTGACTTCAAATGAGAGAGTTAGGGAAGTTTTAATTTTGGGTGACGTTTCACACACTCTTTTTAAAATGGACCAAAACTCTCTCATCCCACCGAATTTTTAAATGAGATTTTTTTACTTGAAAGAGAATTTGAAGGAATCTAATTGATAGAAATTTCTCCACTTTTCGACTTAAAATGAGTGAGTTATGGACGTTTTAATTTTGGGTGACGTTTCACACACTCATTATAAAATGGTCCAAAACTCTCTCGCCCTACCGAATTTTTAAATGGGATTTTTTTCGTTGAAAGAGAATTTGAAGTCCACTAATTTGTTAGAAATTCACCACATTTGGACTTGAAAAGAGAGACTTATGGTGGTTTTAATTTTGGGTGACGTTTCGCGCACTCTTTTTAAGACGGACAACAACTCTCTCACCCCAACGATTTTTAAAACAAGATTTTTTTCCCCGGAAAGAGAATTTGAAGATTGGTAGAAATTTCACCACTTTTGAACTTAAAGTCAGAGAGTTACACAGGTTTTAATTTTGGATGACGTGTCGCACACTCTTTATAAAACGGACTACAACTATCTCATCCCAACAAAATTTGAAATGTGATTTCTTTCCCAAGAAAAAGAATCTTAGGACCTCCGATTGGTAGAAATTTCACCACTTTTTGACTTCAAATGAGAGAGTTAGGGAAGTTTTAATTTTGGGTGACGTTTCACACACTCTTTTTAAAATGGACCAAAACTCTCTCATCCCACCGAATTTTTAAATGAGATTTTTTTACTCAAAAGAGAATTTGAAGGCATCTAATTGATAGAAATTTCTCCACTTTTCGACTTAAAATGAGTGAGTTATGGACGTTTTAATTTTGGATGACGTTTCACACACTCATTATAAAATGGTCCAAAACTCTCTCGCCCTACCGAATTTTTAAATGAGATTTTTTTCGTTGAAAGAGAATTTGAAGTCCACTAATTTGTTAGAAATTTCACCACATTTGGACTTGAAAAGAGAGACTTATGGTGGTTTTAATTTTGGGTGACGTTTCGCACACTCTTTTTAAGACGGACAACAACTCTCTCACCCCAACGATTTTTAAAACAAGATTTTTTTCCCCGGAAAGAGAATTTGAAGATTGGTAGAAATTTCACCACTTTTGAACTTAAAGTCAGAGAGTTACACAGGTTTTAATTTTGGATGACGTGTCGCACACTCTTTATAAAACGGACTACAACTCTCTCATCCCAACAAAATTTGAAATGTGATTTCTTTCCCAAGAAAAAGAATCTTAGGACCTCCGATTGGTAGAAATTTCACCACTTTTTGACTTCAAATGAGAGAGTTAGGGAAGTTTTAATTTTGGGTGACGTTTCACACACTCTTTTTAAAATGGACCAAAACTCTCTCATCCCACCGAATTTTTAAATGAGATTTTTTTACTCAAAAGAGAATTTGAAGGCATCTAATTGATAGAAATTTCTCCACTTTTCGACTTAAAATGAGTGAGTTATGGACGTTTTAATTTTGGATGACGTTTCACACACTCATTATAAAATGGTCCAAAACTCTCTCGCCCTACCGAATTTTTAAATGAGATTTTTTTCGTTGAAAGAGAATTTGAAGTCCACTAATTTGTTAGAAATTTCACCACATTTGGACTTGAAAAGAGAGACTTATGGTGGTTTTAATTTTGGGTGACGTTTCGCACACTCTTTTTAAGACGGACAACAACTCTCTCACCCCAACGATTTTTAAAACAAGATTTTTTTCCCCGGAAAGAGAATTTGAAGATTGGTAGAAATTTCACCACTTTTGAACTTAAAGTCAGAGAGTTACACAGGTTTTAATTTTGGATGACGTGTCGCACACTCTTTATAAAACGGACTACAACTCTCTCATCCCAACAAAATTTGAAATGAGATTTCTTTCCCAAGAAAAAGAATCTTAGGACCTCCGATTGGTAGAAATTTCACCACTTTTTGACTTCAAATGAGAGAGTTAGGGAAGTTTTAATTTTGGGTGACGTTTCACACACTCTTTTTAAAATGGACCAAAACTCTCTCATCCCACCGAATTTTTAAATGAGATTTTTTTACTTGAAAGAGAATTTGAAGGAATCTAATTGATAGAAATTTCTCCACTTTTCGACTTAAAATGAGTGAGTTATGGACGTTTTAATTTTGGGTGACGTTTCACACACTCATTATAAAATGGTCCAAAACTCTCTCGCCCTACCGAATTTTTATATGGGATTTTTTTCGTTGAAAGAGAATTTGAAGTCCACTAATTTGTTAGAAATTTCACCATATTTGGACTTGAAAAGAGAGACTTATGGTGGTTTTAATTTTGGGTGACGTTTCGCACACTCTTTTTAAGACGGACAACAACTCTCTCACCCCAACGATTTTTAAAACAAGATTTTTTTCCCCGGAAAGAGAATTTGAAGATTGGTAGAAATTTCACCACTTTTGAACTTAAAGTCAGAGAGTTACACAGGTTTTAATTTTGGATGACGTGTCGCACACTCTTTATAAAACGGACTACAACTCTCGCATCCCAACAAAATTTGAAATGAGATTTCTTTCCCAAGAAAAAGAATCTTAGGACCTCCGATTGGTAGAAATTTCACCACTTTTTGACTTCAAATGAGAGAGTTAGGGAAGTTTTAATTTTGGGTGACGTTTCACACACTCTTTTTAAAATGGACCAAAACTCTCTCATCCCACCGAATTTTTAAATGAGATTTTTTTACTTGAAAGAGAATTTGAAGGAATCTAATTGATAGAAATTTCTCCACTTTTCGACTTAAAATGAGTGAGTTATGAACGTTTTAATTTTGGGTGACGTTTCACACACTCATTATAAAATGGTCCAAAACTCTCTCGCCCTACCGAATTTTTAAATGGGATTTTTTTCGTTGAAAGAGAATTTGAAGTCCACTAATTTGTTAGAAATTCACCACATTTGGACTTGAAAAGAGAGACTTATGGTGGTTTTAATTTTGGGTGACGTTTCGCGCACTCTTTTTAAGACGGACAACAACTCTCTCACCCCAACGATTTTTAAAACAAGATTTTTTTCCCCGGAAAGAGAATTTGAAGATTGGTAGAAATTTCACCACTTTTGAACTTAAAGTCAGAGAGTTACACAGGTTTTAATTTTGGATGACGTGTCGCACACTCTTTATAAAACGGACTACAACTCTCGCATCCCAACAAAATTTGAAATGAGATTTCTTTCCCAAGAAAAAGAATCTTAGGACCTCCGATTGGTAGAAATTTCACCACTTTTTGACTTCAAATGAGAGAGTTAGGGAAGTTTTAATTTTGGGTGACGTTTCACACACTCTTTTTAAAATGGACAAAAACTCTCTCATCCCACCGAATTTTTAAATGAGATTTTTTTACTTGAAAGAGAATTTGAAGGAATCTAATTGATAGAAATTTCTCCACTTTTCGACTTAAAATGAGTGAGTTATGGACGTTTTAATTTTGGGTGACGTTTCACACACTCATTATAAAATGGTCCAAAACTCTCTCGCCCTACCGAATTTTTAAATGGGATTTTTTTCGTTGAAAGAGAATTTGAAGTCCACTAATTTGTTAGAAATTCACCACATTTGGACTTGAAAAGAGAGACTTATGGTGGTTTTAATTTTGGGTGACGTTTCGCGCACTCTTTTTAAGACGGACAACAACTCTCTCACCCCAACGATTTTTAAAACAAGATTTTTTTCCCCGGAAAGAGAATTTGAAGATTGGTAGAAATTTCACCACTTTTGAACTTAGAGTCAGAGAGTTACACAGGTTTTAATTTTGGATGACGTGTCGCACACTCTTTATAAAACGGACTACAACTCTCTCATCCCAACAAAATTTGAAATGTGATTTCTTTCCCAAGAAAAAGAATCTTAGGACCTCCGATTGGTAGAAATTTCACCACTTTTTGACTTCAAATGAGAGAGTTAGGGAAGTTTTAATTTTGGGTGACGTTTCACACACTCTTTTTAAAATGGACCAAAACTCTCTCATCCCACCGAATTTTTAAATGAGATTTTTTTACTCAAAAGAGAATTTGAAGGCATCTAATTGATAGAAATTTCTCCACTTTTCGACTTAAAATGAGTGAGTTATGGACGTTTTAATTTTGGATGACGTTTCACACACTCATTATAAAATGGTCCAAAACTCTCTCGCCCTACCGAATTTTTAAATGAGATTTTTTTCGTTGAAAGAGAATTTGAAGTCCACTAATTTGTTAGAAATTTCACCACATTTGGACTTGAAAAGAGAGACTTATGGTGGTTTTAATTTTGGGTGACGTTTCGCGCATTCTTTTTAAGACGGACAACAACTCTCTCACCCCAACGATTTTTAAAACAAGATTTTTTTCCCCGGAAAGAGAATTTGAAGATTGGTAGAAATTTCACCACTTTTGAACTTAAAGTCAGAGAGTTACACAGGTTTTAATTTTGGATGACGTGTCGCACACTCTTTATAAAACGGACTACAACTCTCGCATCCCAACAAAATTTGAAATGAGATTTCTTTCCCAAGAAAAAGAATCTTAGGACCTCCGATTGGTAGAAATTTCACCACTTTTTGACTTCAAATGAGAGAGTTAGGGAAGTTTTAATTTTGGGTGACGTTTCACACACTCTTTTTAAAATGGACAAAAACTCTCTCATCCCACCGAATTTTTAAATGAGATTTTTTTACTTGAAAGAGAATTTGAAGGAATCTAATTGATAGAAATTTCTCCACTTTTCGACTTAAAATGAGTGAGTTATGGACGTTTTAATTTTGGGTGACGTTTCACACACTCATTATAAAATGGTCCAAAACTCTCTCGCCCTACCGAATTTTTAAATGGGATTTTTTTCGTTGAAAGAGAATTTGAAGTCCACTAATTTGTTAGAAATTCACCACATTTGGACTTGAAAAGAGAGACTTATGGTGGTTTTAATTTTGGGTGACGTTTCGCGCACTCTTTTTAAGACGGACAACAACTCTCTCACCCCAACGATTTTTAAAACAAGATTTTTTTCCCCGGAAAGAGAATTTGAAGATTGGTAGAAATTTCACCACTTTTGAACTTAAAGTCAGAGAGTTACACAGGTTTTAATTTTGGATGACGTGTCGCACACTCTTTATAAAACGGACTACAACTCTCTCATCCCAACAAAATTTGAAATGAGATTTCTTTCCCAAGAAAAAGAATCTTAGGACCTCCGATTGGTAGAAATTTCACCACTTTTTGACTTCAAATGAGAGAGTTAGGGAAGTTTTAATTTTGGTCGACGTTTCACACACTCTTTTTAAAATGGACAAAAACTCTCTCATCCCACCGAATTTTTAAATGAGATTTTTTTACTTGAAAGAGAATTTGAAGGAATCTAATTGATAGAAATTTCTCCACTTTTCGACTTAAAATGAGTGAGTTATGGACGTTTTAATTTTGGGTGACGTTTCACACACTCATTATAAAATGGTCCAAAACTCTCTCGCCCTACCGAATTTTTAAATGAGATTTTTTTCGTTGAAAGAGAATTTGAAGTCCACTAATTTGTTAGAAATTTCACCACATTTGGACTTGAAAAGAGAGACTTATGGTGGTTTTAATTTTGGGTGACGTTTCGCACACTCTTTTTAAGACGGACAACAACTCTCTCACCCCAACGATTTTTAAAACAAGATTTTTTTCCCCGGAAAGAGAATTTGAAGATTGGTAGAAATTTCACCACTTTTGAACTTAAAGTCAGAGAGTTACACAGGTTTTAATTTTGGATGACGTGTCGCACACTCTTTATAAAACGGACTACAACTCTCTCATCCCAACAAAATTTGAAATGAGATTTCTTTCCCAAGAAAAAGAATCTTAGGACCTCCGATTGGTAGAAATTTCACCACTTTTTGACTTCAAATGAGAGAGTTAGGGAAGTTTTAATTTTGGTCGACGTTTCACACACTCTTTTTAAAATGGACCAAAACTCTCTCATCCCACCGAATTTTTAAATGAGATTTTTTTACTTGAAAGAGAATTTGAAGGAATCTAATTGATAGAAATTTCTCCACTTTTCGACTTAAAATGAGTGAGTTATGGACGTTTTAATTTTGGGTGACGTTTCACACACTCATTATAAAATGGTCCAAAACTCTCTCGCCCTACCGAATTTTTAAATGGGATTTTTTTCGTTGAAAGAGAATTTGAAGTCCACTAATTTGTTAGAAATTCACCACATTTGGACTTGAAAAGAGAGACTTATGGTGGTTTTAATTTTGGGTGACGTTTCGCGCACTCTTTTTAAGACGGACAACAACTCTCTCACCCCAACGATTTTTAAAACAAGATTTTTTTCCCCGGAAAGAGAATTTGAAGATTGGTAGAAATTTCACCACTTTTGAACTTAAAGTCAGAGAGTTACACAGGTTTTAATTTTGGATGACGTGTCGCACACTCTTTATAAAACGGACTACAACTCTCGCATCCCAACAAAATTTGAAATGAGATTTCTTTCCCAAGAAAAAGAATCTTAGGACCTCCGATTGGTAGAAATTTCACCACTTTTTGACTTCAAATGAGAGAGTTAGGGAAGTTTTAATTTTGGGTGACGTTTCACACACTCTTTTTAAAATGGACCAAAACTCTCTCATCCCACCGAATTTTTAAATGAGATTTTTTTACTTGAAAGAGAATTTGAAGGAATCTAATTGATAGAAATTTCTCCACTTTTCGACTTAAAATGAGTGAGTTATGGACGTTTTAATTTTGGGTGACGTTTCACACACTCATTATAAAATGGTCCAAAACTCTCTCGCCCTACCGAATTTTTAAATGGGATTTTTTTCGTTGAAAGAGAATTTGAAGTCCACTAATTTGTTAGAAATTCACCACATTTGGACTTGAAGAGAGAGACTTATGGTGGTTTTAATTTTGGGTGACGTTTCGCGCACTCTTTTTAAGACGGACAACAACTCTCTCACCCCAACGATTTTTAAAACAAGATTTTTTTCCCCGGAAAGAGAATTTGAAGATTGGTAGAAATTTCACCACTTTTGAACTTAAAGTCAGAGAGTTACACAGGTTTTAATTTTGGATGACGTGTCGCACACTCTTTATAAAACGGACTACAACTCTCGCATCCCAACAAAATTTGAAATGAGATTTCTTTCCCAAGAAAAAGAATCTTAGGACCTCCGATTGGTAGAAATTTCACCACTTTTTGACTTCAAATGAGAGAGTTAGGGAAGTTTTAATTTTGGTCGACGTTTCACACACTCTTTTTAAAATGGACAAAAACTCTCTCATCCCACCGAATTTTTAAATGAGATTTTTTTACTTGAAAGAGAATTTGAAGGAATCTAATTGATAGAAATTTCTCCACTTTTCGACTTAAAATGAGTGAGTTATGGACGTTTTAATTTTGGGTGACGTTTCACACACTCATTATAAAATGGTCCAAAACTCTCTCGCCCTACCGAATTTTTAAATGAGATTTTTTTCGTTGAAAGAGAATTTGAAGTCCACTAATTTGTTAGAAATTTCACCACATTTGGACTTGAAAAGAGAGACTTATGGTGGTTTTAATTTTGGGTGACGTTTCGCACACTCTTTTTAAGACGGACAACAACTCTCTCACCCCAACGATTTTTAAAACAAGATTTTTTTCCCCGGAAAGAGAATTTGAAGATTGGTAGAAATTTCACCACTTTTGAACTTAAAGTCAGAGAGTTACACAGGTTTTAATTTTGGATGACGTGTCGCACACTCTTTATAAAACGGACTACAACTCTCTCATCCCAACAAAATTTGAAATGAGATTTCTTTCCCAAGAAAAAGAATCTTAGGACCTCCGATTGGTAGAAATTTCACCACTTTTGGACTTCAAATGAGAGAGTTAGGGAAGTTTTAATTTTGGGTGACGTTTCACACACTCTTTTTAAAATGGACCAAAACTCTCTCATCCCACCGAATTTTTAAATGAGATTTTTTTACTTGAAAGAGAATTTGAAGGAATCTAATTGATAGAAATTTCTCCACTTTTCGACTTAAAATGAGTGAGTTATGGACGTTTTAATTTTGGGTGACGTTTCACACACTCATTATAAAATGGTCCAAAACTCTCTCGCCCTACCGAATTTTTAAATGGGATTTTTTTCGTTGAAAGAGAATTTGAAGTCCACTAATTTGTTAGAATTTCACCACATTTGGACTTGAAAAGAGAGACTTATGGTGGTTTTAATTTTGGGTGACGTTTCGCACACTCTTTTTAAGACGGACAACAACTCTCTCACCCCAACGATTTTTAAAACAAGATTTTTTTCCCCGGAAAGAGAATTTGAAGATTGGTAGAAATTTCACCACTTTTGAACTTAAAGTCAGAGAGTTACACAGGTTTTAATTTTGGATGACGTGTCGCACACTCTTTATAAAACGGACTACAACTCTCTCATCCCAACAAAATTTGAAATGAGATTTCTTTCCCAAGAAAAAGAATCTTAGGACCTCCGATTGGTAGAAATTTCACCACTTTTTGACTTCAAATGAGAGAGTTAGGGAAGTTTTAATTTTGGTCGACGTTTCACACACTCTTTTTAAAATGGACCAAAACTCTCTCATCCCACCGAATTTTTAAATGAGATTTTTTTACTTGAAAGAGAATTTGAAGGAATCTAATTGATAGAAATTTCTCCACTTTTCGACTTAAAATGAGTGAGTTATGGACGTTTTAATTTTGGGTGACGTTTCACACACTCATTATAAAATGGTCCAAAACTCTCTCGCCCTACCGAATTTTTAAATGGGATTTTTTTCGTTGAAAGAGAATTTGAAGTCCACTAATTTGTTAGAAATTCACCACATTTGGACTTGAAAAGAGAGACTTATGGTGGTTTTAATTTTGGGTGACGTTTCGCGCACTCTTTTTAAGACGGACAACAACTCTCTCACCCCAACGATTTTTAAAACAAGATTTTTTTCCCCGGAAAGAGAATTTGAAGATTGGTAGAAATTTCACCACTTTTGAACTTAAAGTCAGAGAGTTACACAGGTTTTAATTTTGGATGACGTGTCGCACACTCTTTATAAAACGGACTACAACTCTCGCATCCCAACAAAATTTGAAATGAGATTTCTTTCCCAAGAAAAAGAATCTTAGGACCTCCGATTGGTAGAAATTTCACCACTTTTTGACTTCAAATGAGAGAGTTAGGGAAGTTTTAATTTTGGGTGACGTTTCACACACTCTTTTTAAAATGGACCAAAACTCTCTCATCCCACCGAATTTTTAAATGAGATTTTTTTACTCAAAAGAGAATTTGAAGGCATCTAATTGATAGAAATTTCTCCACTTTTCGACTTAAAATGAGTGAGTTATGGACGTTTTAATTTTGGATGACGTTTCACACACTCATTATAAAATGGTCCAAAACTCTCTCGCCCTACCGAATTTTTAAATGAGATTTTTTTCGTTGAAAGAGAATTTGAAGTCCACTAATTTGTTAGAAATTTCACCACATTTGGACTTGAAAAGAGAGACTTATGGTGGTTTTAATTTTGGGTGACGTTTCGCACACTCTTTTTAAGACGGACAACAACTCTCTCACCCCAACGATTTTTAAAACAAGATTTTTTTCCCCGGAAAGAGAATTTGAAGATTGGTAGAAATTTCACCACTTTTGAACTTAAAGTCAGAGAGTTACACAGGTTTTAATTTTGGATGACGTGTCGCACACTCTTTATAAAACGGACTACAACTCTCTCATCCCAACAAAATTTGAAATGAGATTTCTTTCCCAAGAAAAAGAATCTTAGGACCTCCGATTGGTAGAAATTTCACCACTTTTTGACTTCAAATGAGAGAGTTAGGGAAGTTTTAATTTTGGGTGACGTTTCACACACTCTTTTTAAAATGGACCAAAACTCTCTCATCCCACCGAATTTTTAAATGAGATTTTTTTACTCAAAAGAGAATTTGAAGGCATCTAATTGATAGAAATTTCTCCACTTTTCGACTTAAAATGAGTGAGTTATGGACGTTTTAATTTTGGATGACGTTTCACACACTCATTATAAAATGGTCCAAAACTCTCTCGCCCTACCGAATTTTTAAATGAGATTTTTTTCGTTGAAAGAGAATTTGAAGTCCACTAATTTGTTAGAAATTTCACCACATTTGGACTTGAAAAGAGAGACTTATGGTGGTTTTAATTTTGGGTGACGTTTCGCACACTCTTTTTAAGACGGACAACAACTCTCTCACCCCAACGATTTTTAAAACAAGATTTTTTTCCCCGGAAAGAGAATTTGAAGATTGGTAGAAATTTCACCACTTTTGAACTTAAAGTCAGAGAGTTACACAGGTTTTAATTTTGGATGACGTGTCGCACACTCTTTATAAAACGGACTACAACTCTCTCATCCCAACAAAATTTGAAATGAGATTTCTTTCCCAAGAAAAAGAATCTTAGGACCTCCGATTGGTAGAAATTTCACCACTTTTTGACTTCAAATGAGAGAGTTAGGGAAGTTTTAATTTTGGTCGACGTTTCACACACTCTTTTTAAAATGGACCAAAACTCTCTCATCCCACCGAATTTTTAAATGAGATTTTTTTACTTGAAAGAGAATTTGAAGGAATCTAATTGATAGAAATTTCTCCACTTTTCGACTTAAAATGAGTGAGTTATGGACGTTTTAATTTTGGGTGACGTTTCACACACTCATTATAAAATGGTCCAAAACTCTCTCGCCCTACCGAATTTTTAAATGGGATTTTTTTCGTTGAAAGAGAATTTGAAGTCCACTAATTTGTTAGAAATTCACCACATTTGGACTTGAAAAGAGAGACTTATGGTGGTTTTAATTTTGGGTGACGTTTCGCGCACTCTTTTTAAGACGGACAACAACTCTCTCACCCCAACGATTTTTAAAACAAGATTTTTTTCCCCGGAAAGAGAATTTGAAGATTGGTAGAAATTTCACCACTTTTGAACTTAAAGTCAGAGAGTTACACAGGTTTTAATTTTGGATGACGTGTCGCACACTCTTTATAAAACGGACTACAACTCTCGCATCCCAACAAAATTTGAAATGAGATTTCTTTCCCAAGAAAAAGAATCTTAGGACCTCCGATTGGTAGAAATTTCACCACTTTTTGACTTCAAATGAGAGAGTTAGGGAAGTTTTAATTTTGGTCGACGTTTCACACACTCTTTTTAAAATGGACAAAAACTCTCTCATCCCACCGAATTTTTAAATGAGATTTTTTTACTTGAAAGAGAATTTGAAGGAATCTAATTGATAGAAATTTCTCCACTTTTCGACTTAAAATGAGTGAGTTATGGACGTTTTAATTTTGGGTGACGTTTCACACACTCATTATAAAATGGTCCAAAACTCTCTCGCCCTACCGAATTTTTAAATGAGATTTTTTTCGTTGAAAGAGAATTTGAAGTCCACTAATTTGTTAGAAATTTCACCACATTTGGACTTGAAAAGAGAGACTTATGGTGGTTTTAATTTTGGGTGACGTTTCGCACACTCTTTTTAAGACGGACAACAACTCTCTCACCCCAACGATTTTTAAAACAAGATTTTTTTCCCCGGAAAGAGAATTTGAAGATTGGTAGAAATTTCACCACTTTTGAACTTAAAGTCAGAGAGTTACACAGGTTTTAATTTTGGATGACGTGTCGCACACTCTTTATAAAACGGACTACAACTCTCTCATCCCAACAAAATTTGAAATGAGATTTCTTTCCCAAGAAAAAGAATCTTAGGACCTCCGATTGGTAGAAATTTCACCACTTTTTGACTTCAAATGAGAGAGTTAGGGAAGTTTTAATTTTGGGTGACGTTTCACACACTCTTTTTAAAATGGACCAAAACTCTCTCATCCCACCGAATTTTTAAATGAGATTTTTTTACTTGAAAGAGAATTTGAAGGAATCTAATTGATAGAAATTTCTCCACTTTTCGACTTAAAATGAGTGAGTTATGGACGTTTTAATTTTGGGTGACGTTTCACACACTCATTATAAAATGGTCCAAAACTCTCTCGCCCTACCGAATTTTTAAATGGGATTTTTTTCGTTGAAAGAGAATTTGAAGTCCACTAATTTGTTAGAAATTCACCACATTTGGACTTGAAAAGAGAGACTTATGGTGGTTTTAATTTTGGGTGACGTTTCGCGCACTCTTTTTAAGACGGACAACAACTCTCTCACCCCAACGATTTTTAAAACAAGATTTTTTTCCCCGGAAAGAGAATTTGAAGATTGGTAGAAATTTCACCACTTTTGAACTTAAAGTCAGAGAGTTACACAGGTTTTAATTTTGGATGACGTGTCGCACACTCTTTATAAAACGGACTACAACTCTCGCATCCCAACAAAATTTGAAATGAGATTTCTTTCCCAAGAAAAAGAATCTTAAGACCTCCGATTGGTAGAAATTTCACCACTTTTTGACTTCAAATGAGAGAGTTAGGGAAGTTTTAATTTTGGGTGACGTTTCACACACTCTTTTTAAAATGGACCAAAACTCTCTCATCCCACCGAATTTTTAAATGAGATTTTTTTACTTGAAAGAGAATTTGAAGGAATCTAATTGATAGAAATTTCTCCACTTTTCGACTTAAAATGAGTGAGTTATGGACGTTTTAATTTTGGGTGACGTTTCACACACTCATTATAAAATGGTCCAAAACTCTCTCGCCCTACCGAATTTTTAAATGGGATTTTTTTCGTTGAAAGAGAATTTGAAGTCCACTAATTTGTTAGAAATTCACCACATTTGGACTTGAAAAGAGAGACTTATGGTGGTTTTAATTTTGGGTGACGTTTCGCGCACTCTTTTTAAGACGGACAACAAATCTCTCACCCCAACGATTTTTAAAACAAGATTTTTTTCCCCGGAAAGAGAATTTGAAGATTGGTAGAAATTTCACCACTTTTGAACTTAAAGTCAGAGAGTTACACAGGTTTTAATTTTGGATGACGTGTCGCACACTCTTTATAAAACGGACTACAACTCTCTCATCCCAACAAAATTTGAAATGTGATTTCTTTCCCAAGAAAAAGAATCTTAGGACCTCCGATTGGTAGAAATTTCACCACTTTTTGACTTCAAATGAGAGAGTTAGGGAAGTTTTAATTTTGGGTGACGTTTCACACACTCTTTTTAAAATGGACCAAAACTCTCTCATCCCACCGAATTTTTAAATGAGATTTTTTTACTCAAAAGAGAATTTGAAGGCATCTAATTGATAGAAATTTCTCCACTTTTCGACTTAAAATGAGTGAGTTATGGACGTTTTAATTTTGGATGACGTTTCACACACTCATTATAAAATGGTCCAAAACTCTCTCGCCCTACCGAATTTTTAAATGAGATTTTTTTCGTTGAAAGAGAATTTGAAGTCCACTAATTTGTTAGAAATTTCACCACATTTGGACTTGAAAAGAGAGACTTATGGTGGTTTTAATTTTGGGTGACGTTTCGCACACTCTTTTTAAGACGGACAACAACTCTCTCACCCCAACGATTTTTAAAACAAGATTTTTTTCCCCGGAAAGAGAATTTGAAGATTGGTAGAAATTTCACCACTTTTGAACTTAAAGTCAGAGAGTTACACAGGTTTTAATTTTGGATGACGTGTCGCACACTCTTTATAAAACGGACTACAACTCTCTCATCCCAACAAAATTTGAAATGAGATTTCTTTCCCAAGAAAAAGAATCTTAGGACCTCCGATTGGTAGAAATTTCACCACTTTTTGACTTCAAATGAGAGAGTTAGGGAAGTTTTAATTTTGGTCGACGTTTCACACACTCTTTTTAAAATGGACCAAAACTCTCTCATCCCACCGAATTTTTAAATGAGATTTTTTTACTTGAAAGAGAATTTGAAGGAATCTAATTGATAGAAATTTCTCCACTTTTCGACTTAAAATGAGTGAGTTATGGACGTTTTAATTTTGGGTGACGTTTCACACACTCATTATAAAATGGTCCAAAACTCTCTCGCCCTACCGAATTTTTAAATGGGATTTTTTTCGTTGAAAGAGAATTTGAAGTCCACTAATTTGTTAGAAATTCACCACATTTGGACTTGAAAAGAGAGACTTATGGTGGTTTTAATTTTGGGTGACGTTTCGCGCACTCTTTTTAAGACGGACAACAACTCTCTCACCCCAACGATTTTTAAAACAAGATTTTTTTCCCCGGAAAGAGAATTTGAAGATTGGTAGAAATTTCACCACTTTTGAACTTAAAGTCAGAGAGTTACACAGGTTTTAATTTTGGATGACGTGTCGCACACTCTTTATAAAACGGACTACAACTCTCGCATCCCAACAAAATTTGAAATGAGATTTCTTTCCCAAGAAAAAGAATCTTAGGACCTCCGATTGGTAGAAATTTCACCACTTTTTGACTTCAAATGAGAGAGTTAGGGAAGTTTTAATTTTGGGTGACGTTTCACACACTCTTTTTAAAATGGACCAAAACTCTCTCATCCCACCGAATTTTTAAATGAGATTTTTTTACTCAAAAGAGAATTTGAATGAATCTAATTGATAGAAATTTCTCCACTTTTCGACTTAAAATGAGTGAGTTATGGACGTTTTAATTTTGGATGACGTTTCACACACTCATTATAAAATGGTCCAAAACTCTCTCGCCCTACCGAATTTTTAAATGAGATTTTTTTCGTTGAAAGAGAATTTGAAGTCCACTAATTTGTTAGAAATTTCACCACATTTGGACTTGAAAAGAGAGACTTATGGTGGTTTTAATTTTGGGTGACGTTTCGCACACTCTTTTTAAGACGGACAACAACTCTCTCACCCCAACGATTTTTAAAACAAGATTTTTTTCCCCGGAAAGAGAATTTGAAGATTGGTAGAAATTTCACCACTTTTGAACTTAAAGTCAGAGAGTTACACAGGTTTTAATTTTGGATGACGTGTCGCACACTCTTTATAAAACGGACTACAACTCTCTCATCCCAACAAAATTTGAAATGAGATTTCTTTCCCAAGAAAAAGAATCTTAGGACCTCCGATTGGTAGAAATTTCACCACTTTTTGACTTCAAATGAGAGAGTTAGGGAAGTTTTAATTTTGGTCGACGTTTCACACACTCTTTTTAAAATGGACCAAAACTCTCTCATCCCACCGAATTTTTAAATGAGATTTTTTTACTTGAAAGAGAATTTGAAGGAATCTAATTGATAGAAATTTCTCCACTTTTCGACTTAAAATGAGTGAGTTATGGACGTTTTAATTTTGGGTGACGTTTCACACACTCATTATAAAATGGTCCAAAACTCTCTCGCCCTACCGAATTTTTAAATGGGATTTTTTTCGTTGAAAGAGAATTTGAAGTCCACTAATTTGTTAGAAATTCACCACATTTGGACTTGAAAAGAGAGACTTATGGTGGTTTTAATTTTGGGTGACGTTTCGCGCACTCTTTTTAAGACGGACAACAACTCTCTCACCCCAACGATTTTTAAAACAAGATTTTTTTCCCCGGAAAGAGAATTTGAAGATTGGTAGAAATTTCACCACTTTTGAACTTAAAGTCAGAGAGTTACACAGGTTTTAATTTTGGATGACGTGTCGCACACTCTTTATAAAACGGACTACAACTCTCGCATCCCAACAAAATTTGAAATGAGATTTCTTTCCCAAGAAAAAGAATCTTAGGACCTCCGATTGGTAGAAATTTCACCACTTTTTGACTTCAAATGAGAGAGTTAGGGAAGTTTTAATTTTGGGTGACGTTTCACACACTCTTTTTAAAATGGACCAAAACTCTCTCATCCCACCGAATTTTTAAATGAGATTTTTTTACTCAAAAGAGAATTTGAAGGCATCTAATTGATAGAAATTTCTCCACTTTTCGACTTAAAATGAGTGAGTTATGGACGTTTTAATTTTGGATGACGTTTCACACACTCATTATAAAATGGTCCAAAACTCTCTCGCCCTACCGAATTTTTAAATGAGATTTTTTTCGTTGAAAGAGAATTTGAAGTCCACTAATTTGTTAGAAATTTCACCACATTTGGACTTGAAAAGAGAGACTTATGGTGGTTTTAATTTTGGGTGACGTTTCGCACACTCTTTTTAAGACGGACAACAACTCTCTCACCCCAACGATTTTTAAAACAAGATTTTTTTCCCCGGAAAGAGAATTTGAAGATTGGTAGAAATTTCACCACTTTTGAACTTAAAGTCAGAGAGTTACACAGGTTTTAATTTTGGATGACGTGTCGCACACTCTTTATAAAACGGACTACAACTCTCTCATCCCAACAAAATTTGAAATGAGATTTCTTTCCCAAGAAAAAGAATCTTAGGACCTCCGATTGGTAGAAATTTCACCACTTTTTGACTTCAAATGAGAGAGTTAGGAAAGTTTTAATTTTGGTCGACGTTTCACACACTCTTTTTAAAATGGACCAAAACTCTCTCATCCCACCGAATTTTTAAATGAGATTTTTTTACTTGAAAGAGAATTTGAAGGAATCTAATTGATAGAAATTTCTCCACTTTTCGACTTAAAATGAGTGAGTTATGGACGTTTTAATTTTGGGTGACGTTTCACACACTCATTATAAAATGGTCCAAAACTCTCTCGCCCTACCGAATTTTTAAATGGGATTTTTTTCGTTGAAAGAGAATTTGAAGTCCACTAATTTGTTAGAAATTCACCACATTTGGACTTGAAAAGAGAGACTTATGGTGGTTTTAATTTTGGGTGACGTTTCGCGCACTCTTTTTAAGACGGACAACAACTCTCTCACCCCAACGATTTTTAAAACAAGATTTTTTTCCCCGGAAAGAGAATTTGAAGATTGGTAGAAATTTCACCACTTTTGAACTTAAAGTCAGAGAGTTACACAGGTTTTAATTTTGGATGACGTGTCGCACACTCTTTATAAAACGGACTACAACTCTCGCATCCCAACAAAATTTGAAATGAGATTTCTTTCCCAAGAAAAAGAATCTTAGGACCTCCGATTGGTAGAAATTTCACCACTTTTTGACTTCAAATGAGAGAGTTAGGGAAGTTTTAATTTTGGGTGACGTTTCACACACTCTTTTTAAAATGGACCAAAACTCTCTCATCCCACCGAATTTTTAAATGAGATTTTTTTACTTGAAAGAGAATTTGAATGAATCTAATTGATAGAAATTTCTCCACTTTTCGACTTAAAATGAGTGAGTTATGGACGTTTTAATTTTGGGTGACGTTTCACACACTCATTATAAAATGGTCCAAAACTCTCTCGCCCTACCGAATTTTTAAATGGGATTTTTTTCGTTGAAAGAGAATTTGAAGTCCACTAATTTGTTAGAAATTCACCACATTTGGACTTGAAAAGAGAGACTTATGGTGGTTTTAATTTTGGGTGACGTTTCGCGCACTCTTTTTAAGACGGACAACAACTCTCTCACCCCAACGATTTTTAAAACAAGATTTTTTTCCCCGGAAAGAGAATTTGAAGATTGGTAGAAATTTCACCACTTTTGAACTTAAAGTCAGAGAGTTACACAGGTTTTAATTTTGGATGACGTGTCGCACACTCTTTATAAAACGGACTACAACTCTCTCATCCCAACAAAATTTGAAATGTGATTTCTTTCCCAAGAAAAAGAATCTTAGGACCTCCGATTGGTAGAAATTTCACCACTTTTTGACTTCAGATGAGAGAGTTAGGGAAGTTTTAATTTTGGGTGACGTTTCACACACTCTTTTTAAAATGGACCAAAACTCTCTCATCCCACCGAATTTTTAAATGAGATTTTTTTACTCAAAAGAGAATTTGAAGGCATCTAATTGATAGAAATTTCTCCACTTTTCGACTTAAAATGAGTGAGTTATGGACGTTTTAATTTTGGATGACGTTTCACACACTCATTATAAAATGGTCCAAAACTCTCTAGCCCTACCGAATTTTTAAATGAGATTTTTTTCGTTGAAAGAGAATTTGAAGTCCACTAATTTGTTAGAAATTTCACCACATTTGGACTTGAAAAGAGAGACTTATGGTGGTTTTAATTTTGGGTGACGTTTCGCACACTCTTTTTAAGACGGACAACAACTCTCTCACCCCAACGATTTTTAAAACAAGATTTTTTTCCCCGGAAAGAGAATTTGAAGATTGGTAGAAATTTCACCACTTTTGAACTTAAAGTCAGAGAGTTACACAGGTTTTAATTTTGGATGACGTGTCGCACACTCTTTATAAAACGGACTACAACTCTCTCATCCCAACAAAATTTGAAATGAGATTTCTTTCCCAAGAAAAAGAATCTTAGGACCTCCGATTGGTAGAAATTTCACCACTTTTTGACTTCAAATGAGAGAGTTAGGGAAGTTTTAATTTTGGTCGACGTTTCACACACTCTTTTTAAAATGGACCAAAACTCTCTCATCCCACCGAATTTTTAAATGAGATTTTTTTACTTGAAAGAGAATTTGAAGGAATCTAATTGATAGAAATTTCTCCACTTTTCGACTTAAAATGAGTGAGTTATGGACGTTTTAATTTTGGGTGACGTTTCACACACTCATTATAAAATGGTCCAAAACTCTCTCGCCCTACCGAATTTTTAAATGGGATTTTTTTCGTTGAAAGAGAATTTGAAGTCCACTAATTTGTTAGAAATTCACCACATTTGGACTTGAAAAGAGAGACTTATGGTGGTTTTAATTTTGGGTGACGTTTCGCGCACTCTTTTTAAGACGGACAACAACTCTCTCACCCCAACGATTTTTAAAACAAGATTTTTTTCCCCGGAAAGAGAATTTGAAGATTGGTAGAAATTTCACCACTTTTGAACTTAAAGTCAGAGAGTTACACAGGTTTTAATTTTGGATGACGTGTCGCACACTCTTTATAAAACGGACTACAACTCTCGCATCCCAACAAAATTTGAAATGAGATTTCTTTCCCAAGAAAAAGAATCTTAGGACCTCCGATTGGTAGAAATTTCACCACTTTTTGACTTCAAATGAGAGAGTTAGGGAAGTTTTAATTTTGGGTGACGTTTCACACACTCTTTTTAAAATGGACCAAAACTCTCTCATCCCACCGAATTTTTAAATGAGATTTTTTTACTCAAAAGAGAATTTGAAGGCATCTAATTGATAGAAATTTCTCCACTTTTCGACTTAAAATGAGTGAGTTATGGACGTTTTAATTTTGGATGACGTTTCACACACTCATTATAAAATGGTCCAAAACTCTCTCGCCCTACCGAATTTTTAAATGAGATTTTTTTCGTTGAAAGAGAATTTGAAGTCCACTAATTTGTTAGAAATTTCACCACATTTGGACTTGAAAAGAGAGACTTATGGTGGTTTTAATTTTGGGTGACGTTTCGCACACTCTTTTTAAGACGGACAACAACTCTCTCACCCCAACGATTTTTAAAACAAGATTTTTTTCCCCGGAAAGAGAATTTGAAGATTGGTAGAAATTTCACCACTTTTGAACTTAAAGTCAGAGAGTTACACAGGTTTTAATTTTGGATGACGTGTCGCACACTCTTTATAAAACGGACTACAACTCTCTCATCCCAACAAAATTTGAAATGAGATTTCTTTCCCAAGAAAAAGAATCTTAGGACCTCCGATTGGTAGAAATTTCACCACTTTTTGACTTCAAATGAGAGAGTTAGGGAAGTTTTAATTTTGGGTGACGTTTCACACACTCTTTTTAAAATGGACCAAAACTCTCTCATCCCACCGAATTTTTAAATGAGATTTTTTTACTCAAAAGAGAATTTGAAGGCATCTAATTGATAGAAATTTCTCCACTTTTCGACTTAAAATGAGTGAGTTATGGACGTTTTAATTTTGGATGACGTTTCACACACTCATTATAAAATGGTCCAAAACTCTCTCGCCCTACCGAATTTTTAAATGAGATTTTTTTCGTTGAAAGAGAATTTGAAGTCCACTAATTTGTTAGAAATTTCACCACATTTGGACTTGAAAAGAGAGACTTATGGTGGTTTTAATTTTGGGTGACGTTTCGCACACTCTTTTTAAGACGGACAACAACTCTCTCACCCCAACGATTTTTAAAACAAGATTTTTTTCCCCGGAAAGAGAATTTGAAGATTGGTAGAAATTTCACCACTTTTGAACTTAAAGTCAGAGAGTTACACAGGTTTTAATTTTGGATGACGTGTCGCACACTCTTTATAAAACGGACTACAACTCTCTCATCCCAACAAAATTTGAAATGAGATTTCTTTCCCAAGAAAAAGAATCTTAGGACCTCCGATTGGTAGAAATTTCACCACTTTTTGACTTCAAATGAGAGAGTTAGGAAAGTTTTAATTTTGGTCGACGTTTCACACACTCTTTTTAAAATGGACCAAAACTCTCTCATCCCACCGAATTTTTAAATGAGATTTTTTTACTTGAAAGAGAATTTGAAGGAATCTAATTGATAGAAATTTCTCCACTTTTCGACTTAAAATGAGTGAGTTATGGACGTTTTAATTTTGGGTGACGTTTCACACACTCATTATAAAATGGTCCAAAACTCTCTCGCCCTACCGAATTTTTAAATGGGATTTTTTTCGTTGAAAGAGAATTTGAAGTCCACTAATTTGTTAGAAATTCACCACATTTGGACTTGAAGAGAGAGACTTATGGTGGTTTTAATTTTGGGTGACGTTTCGCGCACTCTTTTTAAGACGGACAACAACTCTCTCACCCCAACGATTTTTAAAACAAGATTTTTTTCCCCGGAAAGAGAATTTGAAGATTGGTAGAAATTTCACCACTTTTGAACTTAAAGTCAGAGAGTTACACAGGTTTTAATTTTGGATGACGTGTCGCACACTCTTTATAAAACGGACTACAACTCTCGCATCCCAACAAAATTTGAAATGAGATTTCTTTCCCAAGAAAAAGAATCTTAGGACCTCCGATTGGTAGAAATTTCACCACTTTTTGACTTCAAATGAGAGAGTTAGGGAAGTTTTAATTTTGGTCGACGTTTCACACACTCTTTTTAAAATGGACAAAAACTCTCTCATCCCACCGAATTTTTAAATGAGATTTTTTTACTTGAAAGAGAATTTGAAGGAATCTAATTGATAGAAATTTCTCCACTTTTCGACTTAAAATGAGTGAGTTATGGACGTTTTAATTTTGGGTGACGTTTCACACACTCATTATAAAATGGTCCAAAACTCTCTCGCCCTACCGAATTTTTAAATGAGATTTTTTTCGTTGAAAGAGAATTTGAAGTCCACTAATTTGTTAGAAATTTCACCACATTTGGACTTGAAAAGAGAGACTTATGGTGGTTTTAATTTTGGGTGACGTTTCGCACACTCTTTTTAAGACGGACAACAACTCTCTCACCCCAACGATTTTTAAAACAAGATTTTTTTCCCCGGAAAGAGAATTTGAAGATTGGTAGAAATTTCACCACTTTTGAACTTAAAGTCAGAGAGTTACACAGGTTTTAATTTTGGATGACGTGTCGCACACTCTTTATAAAACGGACTACAACTCTCTCATCCCAACAAAATTTGAAATGAGATTTCTTTCCCAAGAAAAAGAATCTTAGGACCTCCGATTGGTAGAAATTTCACCACTTTTTGACTTCAAATGAGAGAGTTAGGGAAGTTTTAATTTTGGGTGACGTTTCACACACTCTTTTTAAAATGGACCAAAACTCTCTCATCCCACCGAATTTTTAAATGAGATTTTTTTACTTGAAAGAGAATTTGAAGGAATCTAATTGATAGAAATTTCTCCACTTTTCGACTTAAAATGAGTGAGTTATGGACGTTTTAATTTTGGGTGACGTTTCACACACTCATTATAAAATGGTCCAAAACTCTCTCGCCCTACCGAATTTTTAAATGGGATTTTTTTCGTTGAAAGAGAATTTGAAGTCCACTAATTTGTTAGAAATTCACCACATTTGGACTTGAAGAGAGAGACTTATGGTGGTTTTAATTTTGGGTGACGTTTCGCGCACTCTTTTTAAGACGGACAACAACTCTCTCACCCCAACGATTTTTAAAACAAGATTTTTTTCCCCGGAAAGAGAATTTGAAGATTGGTAGAAATTTCACCACTTTTGAACTTAAAGTCAGAGAGTTACACAGGTTTTAATTTTGGATGACGTGTCGCACACTCTTTATAAAACGGACTACAACTCTCGCATCCCAACAAAATTTGAAATGAGATTTCTTTCCCAAGAAAAAGAATCTTAGGACCTCCGATTGGTAGAAATTTCACCACTTTTTGACTTCAAATGAGAGAGTTAGGGAAGTTTTAATTTTGGTCGACGTTTCACACACTCTTTTTAAAATGGACAAAAACTCTCTCATCCCACCGAATTTTTAAATGAGATTTTTTTACTTGAAAGAGAATTTGAAGGAATCTAATTGATAGAAATTTCTCCACTTTTCGACTTAAAATGAGTGAGTTATGGACGTTTTAATTTTGGGTGACGTTTCACACACTCATTATAAAATGGTCCAAAACTCTCTCGCCCTACCGAATTTTTAAATGAGATTTTTTTCGTTGAAAGAGAATTTGAAGTCCACTAATTTGTTAGAAATTTCACCACATTTGGACTTGAAAAGAGAGACTTATGGTGGTTTTAATTTTGGGTGACGTTTCGCACACTCTTTTTAAGACGGACAACAACTCTCTCACCCCAACGATTTTTAAAACAAGATTTTTTTCCCCGGAAAGAGAATTTGAAGATTGGTAGAAATTTCACCACTTTTGAACTTAAAGTCAGAGAGTTACACAGGTTTTAATTTTGGATGACGTGTCGCACACTCTTTATAAAACGGACTACAACTCTCGCATCCCAACAAAATTTGAAATGAGATTTCTTTCCCAAGAAAAAGAATCTTAGGACCTCCGATTGGTAGAAATTTCACCACTTTTTGACTTCAAATGAGAGAGTTAGGGAAGTTTTAATTTTGGGTGACGTTTCACACACTCTTTTTAAAATGGACCAAAACTCTCTCATCCCACCGAATTTTTAAATGAGATTTTTTTACTCAAAAGAGAATTTGAAGGCATCTAATTGATAGAAATTTCTCCACTTTTCGACTTAAAATGAGTGAGTTATGGACGTTTTAATTTTGGATGACGTTTCACACACTCATTATAAAATGGTCCAAAACTCTCTCGCCCTACCGAATTTTTAAATGAGATTTT
Source organism: Tasmannia lanceolata (assembly GCF_043159265.1). Classification (NCBI taxonomy): domain Eukaryota; kingdom Viridiplantae; phylum Streptophyta; class Magnoliopsida; order Canellales; family Winteraceae; genus Tasmannia; species Tasmannia lanceolata. Next base: position 1,806,918 of record NW_027518713.1, on the reverse strand, counting down.
TTTCGTTGAAAGAGAATTTGAAGTCCACTAATTTGTTAGAAATTTCACCACATTTGGACTTGAAAAGAGAGACTTATGGTGGTTTTAATTTTGGGTGACGTTTCGCACACTCTTTTTAAGACGGACAACAACTCTCTCACCCCAACGATTTTTAAAACAAGATTTTTTTCCCCGGAAAGAGAATTTGAAGATTGGTAGAAATTTCACCACTTTTGAACTTAAAGTCAGAGAGTTACACAGGTTTTAATTTTGGATGACGTGTCGCACACTCTTTATAAAACGGACTACAACTCTCTCATCCCAACAAAATTTGAAATGAGATTTCTTTCCCAAGAAAAAGAATCTTAGGACCTCCGATTGGTAGAAATTTCACCACTTTTTGACTTCAAATGAGAGAGTTAGGGAAGTTTTAATTTTGGGTGACGTTTCACACACTCTTTTTAAAATGGACCAAAACTCTCTCATCCCACCGAATTTTTAAATGAGATTTTTTTACTCAAAAGAGAATTTGAAGGCATCTAATTGATAGAAATTTCTCCACTTTTCGACTTAAAATGAGTGAGTTATGGACGTTTTAATTTTGGATGACGTTTCACACACTCATTATAAAATGGTCCAAAACTCTCTCGCCCTACCGAATTTTTAAATGAGATTTTTTTCGTTGAAAGAGAATTTGAAGTCCACTAATTTGTTAGAAATTTCACCACATTTGGACTTGAAAAGAGAGACTTATGGTGGTTTTAATTTTGGGTGACGTTTCGCACACTCTTTTTAAGACGGACAACAACTCTCTCACCCCAACGATTTTTAAAACAAGATTTTTTTCCCCGGAAAGAGAATTTGAAGATTGGTAGAAATTTCACCACTTTTGAACTTAAAGTCAGAGAGTTACACAGGTTTTAATTTTGGATGACGTGTCGCACACTCTTTATAAAACGGACTACAACTCTCTCATCCCAACAAAATTTGAAATGAGATTTCTTTCCCAAGAAAAAGAATCTTAGGACCTCCGATTGGTAGAAATTTCACCACTTTTTGACTTCAAATGAGAGAGTTAGGAAAGTTTTAATTTTGGTCGACGTTTCACACACTCTTTTTAAAATGGACCAAAACTCTCTCATCCCACCGAATTTTTAAATGAGATTTTTTTACTTGAAAGAGAATTTGAAGGAATCTAATTGATAGAAATTTCTCCACTTTTCGACTTAAAATGAGTGAGTTATGGACGTTTTAATTTTGGGTGACGTTTCACACACTCATTATAAAATGGTCCAAAACTCTCTCGCCCTACCGAATTTTTAAATGGGATTTTTTTCGTTGAAAGAGAATTTGAAGTCCACTAATTTGTTAGAAATTCACCACATTTGGACTTGAAGAGAGAGACTTATGGTGGTTTTAATTTTGGGTGACGTTTCGCGCACTCTTTTTAAGACGGACAACAACTCTCTCACCCCAACGATTTTTAAAACAAGATTTTTTTCCCCGGAAAGAGAATTTGAAGATTGGTAGAAATTTCACCACTTTTGAACTTAAAGTCAGAGAGTTACACAGGTTTTAATTTTGGATGACGTGTCGCACACTCTTTATAAAACGGACTACAACTCTCGCATCCCAACAAAATTTGAAATGAGATTTCTTTCCCAAGAAAAAGAATCTTAGGACCTCCGATTGGTAGAAATTTCACCACTTTTTGACTTCAAATGAGAGAGTTAGGGAAGTTTTAATTTTGGTCGACGTTTCACACACTCTTTTTAAAATGGACAAAAACTCTCTCATCCCACCGAATTTTTAAATGAGATTTTTTTACTTGAAAGAGAATTTGAAGGAATCTAATTGATAGAAATTTCTCCACTTTTCGACTTAAAATGAGTGAGTTATGGACGTTTTAATTTTGGGTGACGTTTCACACACTCATTATAAAATGGTCCAAAACTCTCTCGCCCTACCGAATTTTTAAATGAGATTTTTTTCGTTGAAAGAGAATTTGAAGTCCACTAATTTGTTAGAAATTTCACCACATTTGGACTTGAAAAGAGAGACTTATGGTGGTTTTAATTTTGGGTGACGTTTCGCACACTCTTTTTAAGACGGACAACAACTCTCTCACCCCAACGATTTTTAAAACAAGATTTTTTTCCCCGGAAAGAGAATTTGAAGATTGGTAGAAATTTCACCACTTTTGAACTTAAAGTCAGAGAGTTACACAGGTTTTAATTTTGGATGACGTGTCGCACACTCTTTATAAAACGGACTACAACTCTCTCATCCCAACAAAATTTGAAATGAGATTTCTTTCCCAAGAAAAAGAATCTTAGGACCTCCGATTGGTAGAAATTTCACCACTTTTTGACTTCAAATGAGAGAGTTAGGGAAGTTTTAATTTTGGGTGACGTTTCACACACTCTTTTTAAAATGGACCAAAACTCTCTCATCCCACCGAATTTTTAAATGAGATTTTTTTACTTGAAAGAGAATTTGAAGGAATCTAATTGATAGAAATTTCTCCACTTTTCGACTTAAAATGAGTGAGTTATGGACGTTTTAATTTTGGGTGACGTTTCACACACTCATTATAAAATGGTCCAAAACTCTCTCGCCCTACCGAATTTTTAAATGGGATTTTTTTCGTTGAAAGAGAATTTGAAGTCCACTAATTTGTTAGAAATTCACCACATTTGGACTTGAAAAGAGAGACTTATGGTGGTTTTAATTTTGGGTGACGTTTCGCGCACTCTTTTTAAGACGGACAACAACTCTCTCACCCCAACGATTTTTAAAACAAGATTTTTTTCCCCGGAAAGAGAATTTGAAGATTGGTAGAAATTTCACCACTTTTGAACTTAAAGTCAGAGAGTTACACAGGTTTTAATTTTGGATGACGTGTCGCACACTCTTTATAAAACGGACTACAACTCTCGCATCCCAACAAAATTTGAAATGAGATTTCTTTCCCAAGAAAAAGAATCTTAGGACCTCCGATTGGTAGAAATTTCACCACTTTTTGACTTCAAATGAGAGAGTTAGGGAAGTTTTAATTTTGGGTGACGTTTCACACACTCTTTTTAAAATGGACCAAAACTCTCTCATCCCACCGAATTTTTAAATGAGATTTTTTTACTCAAAAGAGAATTTGAAGGCATCTAATTGATAGAAATTTCTCCACTTTTCGACTTAAAATGAGTGAGTTATGGACGTTTTAATTTTGGATGACGTTTCACACACTCATTATAAAATGGTCCAAAACTCTCTCGCCCTACCGAATTTTTAAATGAGATTTTTTTCGTTGAAAGAGAATTTGAAGTCCACTAATTTGTTAGAAATTTCACCACATTTGGACTTGAAAAGAGAGACTTATGGTGGTTTTAATTTTGGGTGACGTTTCGCACACTCTTTTTAAGACGGACAACAACTCTCTCACCCCAACGATTTTTAAAACAAGATTTTTTTCCCCGGAAAGAGAATTTGAAGATTGGTAGAAATTTCACCACTTTTGAACTTAAAGTCAGAGAGTTACACAGGTTTTAATTTTGGATGACGTGTCGCACACTCTTTATAAAACGGACTACAACTCTCTCATCCCAACAAAATTTGAAATGAGATTTCTTTCCCAAGAAAAAGAATCTTAGGACCTCCGATTGGTAGAAATTTCACCACTTTTTGACTTCAAATGAGAGAGTTAGGGAAGTTTTAATTTTGGGTGACGTTTCACACACTCTTTTTAAAATGGACCAAAACTCTCTCATCCCACCGAATTTTTAAATGAGATTTTTTTACTCAAAAGAGAATTTGAAGGCATCTAATTGATAGAAATTTCTCCACTTTTCGACTTAAAATGAGTGAGTTATGGACGTTTTAATTTTGGATGACGTTTCACACACTCATTATAAAATGGTCCAAAACTCTCTCGCCCTACCGAATTTTTAAATGAGATTTTTTTCGTTGAAAGAGAATTTGAAGTCCACTAATTTGTTAGAAATTTCACCACATTTGGACTTGAAAAGAGAGACTTATGGTGGTTTTAATTTTGGGTGACGTTTCGCACACTCTTTTTAAGACGGACAACAACTCTCTCACCCCAACGATTTTTAAAACAAGATTTTTTTCCCCGGAAAGAGAATTTGAAGATTGGTAGAAATTTCACCACTTTTGAACTTAAAGTCAGAGAGTTACACAGGTTTTAATTTTGGATGACGTGTCGCACACTCTTTATAAAACGGACTACAACTCTCTCATCCCAACAAAATTTGAAATGAGATTTCTTTCCCAAGAAAAAGAATCTTAGGACCTCCGATTGGTAGAAATTTCACCACTTTTTGACTTCAAATGAGAGAGTTAGGAAAGTTTTAATTTTGGTCGACGTTTCACACACTCTTTTTAAAATGGACCAAAACTCTCTCATCCCACCGAATTTTTAAATGAGATTTTTTTACTTGAAAGAGAATTTGAAGGAATCTAATTGATAGAAATTTCTCCACTTTTCGACTTAAAATGAGTGAGTTATGGACGTTTTAATTTTGGGTGACGTTTCACACACTCATTATAAAATGGTCCAAAACTCTCTCGCCCTACCGAATTTTTAAATGGGATTTTTTTCGTTGAAAGAGAATTTGAAGTCCACTAATTTGTTAGAAATTCACCACATTTGGACTTGAAAAGAGAGACTTATGGTGGTTTTAATTTTGGGTGACGTTTCGCGCACTCTTTTTAAGACGGACAACAACTCTCTCACCCCAACGATTTTTAAAACAAGATTTTTTTCCCCGGAAAGAGAATTTGAAGATTGGTAGAAATTTCACCACTTTTGAACTTAAAGTCAGAGAGTTACACAGGTTTTAATTTTGGATGACGTGTCGCACACTCTTTATAAAACGGACTACAACTCTCGCATCCCAACAAAATTTGAAATGAGATTTCTTTCCCAAGAAAAAGAATCTTAGGACCTCCGATTGGTAGAAATTTCACCACTTTTTGACTTCAAATGAGAGAGTTAGGGAAGTTTTAATTTTGGGTGACGTTTCACACACTCTTTTTAAAATGGACCAAAACTCTCTCATCCCACCGAATTTTTAAATGAGATTTTTTTACTTGAAAGAGAATTTGAATGAATCTAATTGATAGAAATTTCTCCACTTTTCGACTTAAAATGAGTGAGTTATGGACGTTTTAATTTTGGGTGACGTTTCACACACTCATTATAAAATGGTCCAAAACTCTCTCGCCCTACCGAATTTTTAAATGGGATTTTTTTCGTTGAAAGAGAATTTGAAGTCCACTAATTTGTTAGAAATTCACCACATTTGGACTTGAAAAGAGAGACTTATGGTGGTTTTAATTTTGGGTGACGTTTCGCGCACTCTTTTTAAGACGGACAACAACTCTCTCACCCCAACGATTTTTAAAACAAGATTTTTTTCCCCGGAAAGAGAATTTGAAGATTGGTAGAAATTTCACCACTTTTGAACTTAAAGTCAGAGAGTTACACAGGTTTTAATTTTGGATGACGTGTCGCACACTCTTTATAAAACGGACTACAACTCTCTCATCCCAACAAAATTTGAAATGTGATTTCTTTCCCAAGAAAAAGAATCTTAGGACCTCCGATTGGTAGAAATTTCACCACTTTTTGACTTCAAATGAGAGAGTTAGGGAAGTTTTAATTTTGGGTGACGTTTCACACACTCTTTTTAAAATGGACCAAAACTCTCTCATCCCACCGAATTTTTAAATGAGATTTTTTTACTCAAAAGAGAATTTGAAGGCATCTAATTGATAGAAATTTCTCCACTTTTCGACTTAAAATGAGTGAGTTATGGACGTTTTAATTTTGGATGACGTTTCACACACTCATTATAAAATGGTCCAAAACTCTCTAGCCCTACCGAATTTTTAAATGAGATTTTTTTCGTTGAAAGAGAATTTGAAGTCCACTAATTTGTTAGAAATTTCACCACATTTGGACTTGAAAAGAGAGACTTATGGTGGTTTTAATTTTGGGTGACGTTTCGCACACTCTTTTTAAGACGGACAACAACTCTCTCACCCCAACGATTTTTAAAACAAGATTTTTTTCCCCGGAAAGAGAATTTGAAGATTGGTAGAAATTTCACCACTTTTGAACTTAAAGTCAGAGAGTTACACAGGTTTTAATTTTGGATGACGTGTCGCACACTCTTTATAAAACGGACTACAACTCTCTCATCCCAACAAAATTTGAAATGAGATTTCTTTCCCAAGAAAAAGAATCTTAGGACCTCCGATTGGTAGAAATTTCACCACTTTTTGACTTCAAATGAGAGAGTTAGGGAAGTTTTAATTTTGGTCGACGTTTCACACACTCTTTTTAAAATGGACCAAAACTCTCTCATCCCACCGAATTTTTAAATGAGATTTTTTTACTTGAAAGAGAATTTGAAGGCATCTAATTGATAGAAATTTCTCCACTTTTCGACTTAAAATGAGTGAGTTATGGACGTTTTAATTTTGGGTGACGTTTCACACACTCATTATAAAATGGTCCAAAACTCTCTCGCCCTACCGAATTTTTAAATGGGATTTTTTTCGTTGAAAGAGAATTTGAAGTCCACTAATTTGTTAGAAATTTCACCACATTTGGACTTGAAAAGAGAGACTTATGGTGGTTTTAATTTTGGGTGACGTTTCGCACACTCTTTTTAAGACGGACAACAACTCTCTCACCCCAACGATTTTTAAAACAAGATTTTTTTCCCCGGAAAGAGAATTTGAAGATTGGTAGAAATTTCACCACTTTTGAACTTAAAGTCAGAGAGTTACACAGGTTTTAATTTTGGATGACGTGTCGCACACTCTTTATAAAACGGACTACAACTCTCTCATCAAAACAAAATTTGAAATGAGATTTCTTTCCCAAGAAAAAGAATCTTAGGACCTCCGATTGGTAGAAATTTCACCACTTTTTGACTTCAAATGAGAGAGTTAGGGAAGTTTTAATTTTGGTCGACGTTTCACACACTCTTTTTAAAATGGACCAAAACTCTCTCATCCCACCGAATTTTTAAATGAGATTTTTTTACTTGAAAGAGAATTTGAAGGAATCTAATTGATAGAAATTTCTCCACTTTTCGACTTAAAATGAGTGAGTTATGGACGTTTTAATTTTGGGTGACGTTTCACACACTCATTATAAAATGGTCCAAAACTCTCTCGCCCTACCGAATTTTTAAATGGGATTTTTTTCGTTGAAAGAGAATTTGAAGTCCACTAATTTGTTAGAAATTCACCACATTTGGACTTGAAAAGAGAGACTTATGGTGGTTTTAATTTTGGGTGACGTTTCGCGCACTCTTTTTAAGACGGACAACAACTCTCTCACCCCAACGATTTTTAAAACAAGATTTTTTTCCCCGGAAAGAGAATTTGAAGATTGGTAGAAATTTCACCACTTTTGAACTTAAAGTCAGAGAGTTACACAGGTTTTAATTTTGGATGACGTGTCGCACACTCTTTATAAAACGGACTACAACTCTCGCATCCCAACAAAATTTGAAATGAGATTTCTTTCCCAAGAAAAAGAATCTTAGGACCTCCGATTGGTAGAAATTTCACCACTTTTTGACTTCAAATGAGAGAGTTAGGGAAGTTTTAATTTTGGGTGACGTTTCACACACTCTTTTTAAAATGGACCAAAACTCTCTCATCCCACCGAATTTTTAAATGAGATTTTTTTACTCAAAAGAGAATTTGAAGGCATCTAATTGATAGAAATTTCTCCACTTTTCGACTTAAAATGAGTGAGTTATGGACGTTTTAATTTTGGATGACGTTTCACACACTCATTATAAAATGGTCCAAAACTCTCTCGCCCTACCGAATTTTTAAATGAGATTTTTTTCGTTGAAAGAGAATTTGAAGTCCACTAATTTGTTAGAAATTTCACCACATTTGGACTTGAAAAGAGAGACTTATGGTGGTTTTAATTTTGGGTGACGTTTCGCACACTCTTTTTAAGACGGACAACAACTCTCTCACCCCAACGATTTTTAAAACAAGATTTTTTTCCCCGGAAAGAGAATTTGAAGATTGGTAGAAATTTCACCACTTTTGAACTTAAAGTCAGAGAGTTACACAGGTTTTAATTTTGGATGACGTGTCGCACACTCTTTATAAAACGGACTACAACTCTCTCATCCCAACAAAATTTGAAATGAGATTTCTTTCCCAAGAAAAAGAATCTTAGGACCTCCGATTGGTAGAAATTTCACCACTTTTTGACTTCAAATGAGAGAGTTAGGGAAGTTTTAATTTTGGGTGACGTTTCACACACTCTTTTTAAAATGGACCAAAACTCTCTCATCCCACCTAATTTTTAAATGAGATTTTTTTACTCAAAAGAGAATTTGAAGGCATCTAATTGATAGAAATTTCTCCACTTTTCGACTTAAAATGAGTGAGTTATGGACGTTTTAATTTTGGATGACGTTTCACACACTCATTATAAAATGGTCCAAAACTCTCTCGCCCTACCGAATTTTTAAATGAGATTTTTTTCGTTGAAAGAGAATTTGAAGTCCACTAATTTGTTAGAAATTTCACCACATTTGGACTTGAAAAGAGAGACTTATGGTGGTTTTAATTTTGGGTGACGTTTCGCACACTCTTTTTAAGACGGACAACAACTCTCTCACCCCAACGATTTTTAAAACAAGATTTTTTTCCCCGGAAAGAGAATTTGAAGATTGGTAGAAATTTCACCACTTTTGAACTTAAAGTCAGAGAGTTACACAGGTTTTAATTTTGGATGACGTGTCGCACACTCTTTATAAAACGGACTACAACTCTCTCATCCCAACAAAATTTGAAATGAGATTTCTTTCCCAAGAAAAAGAATCTTAGGACCTCCGATTGGTAGAAATTTCACCACTTTTTGACTTCAAATGAGAGAGTTAGGAAAGTTTTAATTTTGGTCGACGTTTCACACACTCTTTTTAAAATGGACCAAAACTCTCTCATCCCACCGAATTTTTAAATGAGATTTTTTTACTTGAAAGAGAATTTGAAGGAATCTAATTGATAGAAATTTCTCCACTTTTCGACTTAAAATGAGTGAGTTATGGACGTTTTAATTTTGGGTGACGTTTCACACACTCATTATAAAATGGTCCAAAACTCTCTCGCCCTACCGAATTTTTAAATGGGATTTTTTTCGTTGAAAGAGAATTTGAAGTCCACTAATTTGTTAGAAATTCACCACATTTGGACTTGAAAAGAGAGACTTATGGTGGTTTTAATTTTGGGTGACGTTTCGCGCACTCTTTTTAAGACGGACAACAACTCTCTCACCCCAACGATTTTTAAAACAAGATTTTTTTCCCCGGAAAGAGAATTTGAAGATTGGTAGAAATTTCACCACTTTTGAACTTAAAGTCAGAGAGTTACACAGGTTTTAATTTTGGATGACGTGTCGCACACTCTTTATAAAACGGACTACAACTCTCGCATCCCAACAAAATTTGAAATGAGATTTCTTTCCCAAGAAAAAGAATCTTAGGACCTCCGATTGGTAGAAATTTCACCACTTTTTGACTTCAAATGAGAGAGTTAGGGAAGTTTTAATTTTGGGTGACGTTTCACACACTCTTTTTAAAATGGACCAAAACTCTCTCATCCCACCGAATTTTTAAATGAGATTTTTTTACTTGAAAGAGAATTTGAATGAATCTAATTGATAGAAATTTCTCCACTTTTCGACTTAAAATGAGTGAGTTATGGACGTTTTAATTTTGGGTGACGTTTCACACACTCATTATAAAATGGTCCAAAACTCTCTCGCCCTACCGAATTTTTAAATGGGATTTTTTTCGTTGAAAGAGAATTTGAAGTCCACTAATTTGTTAGAAATTCACCACATTTGGACTTGAAAAGAGAGACTTATGGTGGTTTTAATTTTGGGTGACGTTTCGCGCACTCTTTTTAAGACGGACAACAACTCTCTCACCCCAACGATTTTTAAAACAAGATTTTTTTCCCCGGAAAGAGAATTTGAAGATTGGTAGAAATTTCACCACTTTTGAACTTAAAGTCAGAGAGTTACACAGGTTTTAATTTTGGATGACGTGTCGCACACTCTTTATAAAACGGACTACAACTCTCTCATCCCAACAAAATTTGAAATGTGATTTCTTTCCCAAGAAAAAGAATCTTAGGACCTCCGATTGGTAGAAATTTCACCACTTTTTGACTTCAAATGAGAGAGTTAGGGAAGTTTTAATTTTGGGTGACGTTTCACACACTCTTTTTAAAATGGACCAAAACTCTCTCATCCCACCGAATTTTTAAATGAGATTTTTTTACTCAAAAGAGAATTTGAAGGCATCTAATTGATAGAAATTTCTCCACTTTTCGACTTAAAATGAGTGAGTTATGGACGTTTTAATTTTGGATGACGTTTCACACACTCATTATAAAATGGTCCAAAACTCTCTAGCCCTACCGAATTTTTAAATGAGATTTTTTTCGTTGAAAGAGAATTTGAAGTCCACTAATTTGTTAGAAATTTCACCACATTTGGACTTGAAAAGAGAGACTTATGGTGGTTTTAATTTTGGGTGACGTTTCGCACACTCTTTTTAAGACGGACAACAACTCTCTCACCCCAACGATTTTTAAAACAAGATTTTTTTCCCCGGAAAGAGAATTTGAAGATTGGTAGAAATTTCACCACTTTTGAACTTAAAGTCAGAGAGTTACACAGGTTTTAATTTTGGATGACGTGTCGCACACTCTTTATAAAACGGACTACAACTCTCTCATCCCAACAAAATTTGAAATGAGATTTCTTTCCCAAGAAAAAGAATCTTAGGACCTCCGATTGGTAGAAATTTCACCACTTTTTGACTTCAAATGAGAGAGTTAGGGAAGTTTTAATTTTGGGTGACGTTTCACACACTCTTTTTAAAATGGACCAAAACTCTCTCATCCCACCGAATTTTTAAATGAGATTTTTTTACTTGAAAGAGAATTTGAAGGAATCTAATTGATAGAAATTTCTCCACTTTTCGACTTAAAATGAGTGAGTTATGGACGTTTTAATTTTGGGTGACGTTTCACACACTCATTATAAAATGGTCCAAAACTCTCTCGCCCTACCGAATTTTTAAATGGGATTTTTTTCGTTGAAAGAGAATTTGAAGTCCACTAATTTGTTAGAAATTCACCACATTTGGACTTGAAAAGAGAGACTTATGGTGGTTTTAATTTTGGGTGACGTTTCGCGCACTCTTTTTAAGACGGACAACAACTCTCTCACCCCAACGATTTTTAAAACAAGATTTTTTTCCCCGGAAAGAGAATTTGAAGATTGGTAGAAATTTCACCACTTTTGAACTTAAAGTCAGAGAGTTACACAGGTTTTAATTTTGGATGACGTGTCGCACACTCTTTATAAAACGGACTACAACTCTCGCATCCCAACAAAATTTGAAATGAGATTTCTTTCCCAAGAAAAAGAATCTTAGGACCTCCGATTGGTAGAAATTTCACCACTTTTTGACTTCAAATGAGAGAGTTAGGGAAGTTTTAATTTTGGGTGACGTTTCACACACTCTTTTTAAAATGGACCAAAACTCTCTCATCCCACCGAATTTTTAAATGAGATTTTTTTACTTGAAAGAGAATTTGAAGGAATCTAATTGATAGAAATTTCTCCACTTTTCGACTTAAAATGAGTGAGTTATGGACGTTTTAATTTTGGGTGACGTTTCACACACTCATTATAAAATGGTCCAAAACTCTCTCGCCCTACCGAATTTTTAAATGGGATTTTTTTCGTTGAAAGAGAATTTGAAGTCCACTAATTTGTTAGAAATTCACCACATTTGGACTTGAAAAGAGAGACTTATGGTGGTTTAAATTTTGGGTGACGTTTCGCACACTCTTTTTAAGACGGACAACAACTCTCTCACCCCAACGATTTTTAAAACAAGATTTTTTTCCCCGGAAAGAGAATTTGAAGATTGGTAGAAATTTCACCACTTTTGAACTTAAAGTCAGAGAGTTACACAGGTTTTAATTTTGGATGACGTGTCGCACTCTTTATAAAACGGACTACAACTCTCGCATCCCAACAAAATTTGAAATGAGATTTCTTTCCCAAGAAAAAGAATCTTAGGACCTCCGATTGGTAGAAATTTCACCACTTTTTGACTTCAAATGAGAGAGTTAGGGAAGTTTTAATTTTGGATGACGTTTCACACACTCTTTTTAAAATGGACCAAAACTCTCTCATCCCACCGAATTTTTAAATGAGATTTTTTTACTTGAAAGAGAATTTGAAGGAATCTAATTGATAGAAATTTCTCCACTTTTCGACTTAAAATGAGTGAGTTATGGACGTTTTAATTTTGGGTGACGTTTCACACACTCATTATAAAATGGTCCAAAACTCTCTCGCCCTACCGAATTTTTAAATGGGATTTTTTTCGTTGAAAGAGAATTTGAAGTCCACTAATTTGTTAGAAATTCACCACATTTGGACTTGAAAAGAGAGACTTATGGTGGTTTTAATTTTGGGTGACGTTTCGCGCACTCTTTTTAAGACGGACAACAACTCTCTCACCCCAACGATTTTTAAAACAAGATTTTTTTCCCCGGAAAGAGAATTTGAAGATTGGTAGAAATTTCACCACTTTTGAACTTAAAGTCAGAGAGTTACACAGGTTTTAATTTTGGATGACGTGTCGCACACTCTTTATAAAACGGACTACAACTCTCTCATCCCAACAAAATTTGAAATGTGATTTCTTTCCCAAGAAAAAGAATCTTAGGACCTCCGATTGGTAGAAATTTCACCACTTTTTGACTTCAAATGAGAGAGTTAGGGAAGTTTTAATTTTGGGTGACGTTTCACACACTCTTTTTAAAATGGACCAAAACTCTCTCATCCCACCGAATTTTTAAATGAGATTTTTTTACTCAAAAGAGAATTTGAAGGCATCTAATTGATAGAAATTTCTCCACTTTTCGACTTAAAATGAGTGAGTTATGGACGTTTTAATTTTGGATGACGTTTCACACACTCATTATAAAATGGTCCAAAACTCTCTCGCCCTACCGAATTTTTAAATGAGATTTTTTTCGTTGAAAGAGAATTTGAAGTCCACTAATTTGTTAGAAACTTCACCACATTTGGACTTGAAAAGAGAGACTTATGGTGGTTTTAATTTTGGGTGACGTTTCGCACACTCTTTTTAAGACGGACAACAACTCTCTCACCCCAACGATTTTTAAAACAAGATTTTTTTCCCCGGAAAGAGAATTTGAAGATTGGTAGAAATTTCACCACTTTTGAACTTAAAGTCAGAGAGTTACACAGGTTTTAATTTTGGATGACGTGTCGCACACTCTTTATAAAACGGACTACAACTCTCTCATCCCAACAAAATTTGAAATGTGATTTCTTTCCCAAGAAAAAGAATCTTAGGACCTCCGATTGGTAGAAATTTCACCACTTTTTGACTTCAAATGAGAGAGTTAGGGAAGTTTTAATTTTGGGTGACGTTTCACACACTCTTTTTAAAATGGACCAAAACTCTCTCATCCCACCGAATTTTTAAATGAGATTTTTTTACTCAAAAGAGAATTTGAAGGCATCTAATTGATAGAAATTTCTCCACTTTTCGACTTAAAATGAGTGAGTTATGGACGTTTTAATTTTGGATGACGTTTCACACACTCATTATAAAATGGTCCAAAACTCTCTCGCCCTACCGAATTTTTAAATGAGATTTTTTTCGTTGAAAGAGAATTTGAAGTCCACTAATTTGTTAGAAATTTCACCACATTTGGACTTGAAAAGAGAGACTTATGGTGGTTTTAATTTTGGGTGACGTTTCGCACACTCTTTTTAAGACGGACAACAACTCTCTCACCCCAACGATTTTTAAAACAAGATTTTTTTCCCCGGAAAGAGAATTTGAAGATTGGTAGAAATTTCACCACTTTTGAACTTAAAGTCAGAGAGTTACACAGGTTTTAATTTTGGATGACGTGTCGCACACTCTTTATAAAACGGACTACAACTCTCTCATCCCAACAAAATTTGAAATGAGATTTCTTTCCCAAGAAAAAGAATCTTAGGACCTCCGATTGGTAGAAATTTCACCACTTTTTGACTTCAAATGAGAGAGTTAGGGAAGTTTTAATTTTGGTCGACGTTTCACACACTCTTTTTAAAATGGACCAAAACTCTCTCATCCCACCGAATTTTTAAATGAGATTTTTTTACTTGAAAGAGAATTTGAAGGAATCTAATTGATAGAAATTTCTCCACTTTTCGACTTAAAATGAGTGAGTTATGGACGTTTTAATTTTGGGTGACGTTTCACACACTCATTATAAAATGGTCCAAAACTCTCTCGCCCTACCGAATTTTTAAATGGGATTTTTTTCGTTGAAAGAGAATTTGAAGTCCACTAATTTGTTAGAAATTCACCACATTTGGACTTGAAAAGAGAGACTTATGGTGGTTTTAATTTTGGGTGACGTTTCGCGCACTCTTTTTAAGACGGACAACAACTCTCTCACCCCAACGATTTTTAAAACAAGATTTTTTTCCCCGGAAAGAGAATTTGAAGATTGGTAGAAATTTCACCACTTTTGAACTTAAAGTCAGAGAGTTACACAGGTTTTAATTTTGGATGACGTGTCGCACACTCTTTATAAAACGGACTACAACTCTCGCATCCCAACAAAATTTGAAATGAGATTTCTTTCCCAAGAAAAAGAATCTTAGGACCTCCGATTGGTAGAAATTTCACCACTTTTTGACTTCAAATGAGAGAGTTAGGGAAGTTTTAATTTTGGGTGACGTTTCACACACTCTTTTTAAAATGGACCAAAACTCTCTCATCCCACCGAATTTTTAAATGAGATTTTTTTACTTGAAAGAGAATTTGAAGGAATCTAATTGATAGAAATTTCTCCACTTTTCGACTTAAAATGAGTGAGTTATGGACGTTTTAATTTTGGGTGACGTTTCACACACTCATTATAAAATGGTCCAAAACTCTTTCGCCCTACCGAATTTTTAAATGGGATTTTTTTCGTTGAAAGAGAATTTGAAGTCCACTAATTTGTTAGAAATTCACCACATTTGGACTTGAAAAGAGAGACTTATGGTGGTTTTAATTTTGGGTGACGTTTCGCGCACTCTTTTTAAGACGGACAACAACTCTCTCACCCCAACGATTTTTAAAACAAGATTTTTTTCCCCGGAAAGAGAATTTGAAGATTGGTAGAAATTTCACCACTTTTGAACTTAAAGTCAGAGAGTTACACAGGTTTTAATTTTGGATGACGTGTCGCACACTCTTTATAAAACGGACTACAACTCTCGCATCCCAACAAAATTTGAAATGAGATTTCTTTCCCAAGAAAAAGAATCTTAGGACCTCCGATTGGTAGAAATTTCACCACTTTTTGACTTCAAATGAGAGAGTTAGGGAAGTTTTAATTTTGGGTGACGTTTCACACACTCTTTTTAAAATGGACCAAAACTCTCTCATCCCACCGAATTTTTAAATGAGATTTTTTTACTCAAAAGAGAATTTGAAGGCATCTAATTGATAGAAATTTCTCCACTTTTCGACTTAAAATGAGTGAGTTATGGACGTTTTAATTTTGGATGACGTTTCACACACTCATTATAAAATGGTCCAAAACTCTCTCGCCCTACCGAATTTTTAAATGAGATTTTTTTCGTTGAAAGAGAATTTGAAGTCCACTAATTTGTTAGAAATTTCACCACATTTGGACTTGAAAAGAGAGACTTATGGTGGTTTTAATTTTGGGTGACGTTTCGCACACTCTTTTTAAGACGGACAACAACTCTCTCACCCTAACGATTTTTAAAACAAGATTTTTTTCCCCGGAAAGAGAATTTGAAGATTGGTAGAAATTTCACCACTTTTGAACTTAAAGTCAGAGAGTTACACAGGTTTTAATTTTGGATGACGTGTCGCACACTCTTTATAAAACGGACTACAACTCTCTCATCCCAACAAAATTTGAAATGAGATTTCTTTCCCAAGAAAAAGAATCTTACGACCTCCGATTGGTAGAAATTTCACCACTTTTTGACTTCAAATGAGAGAGTTAGGGAAGTTTTAATTTTGGTCGACGTTTCACACACTCTTTTTAAAATGGACCAAAACTCTCTCCTCCCACCGAATTTTTAAATGAGATTTTTTTACTTGAAAGAGAATTTGAAGGAATCTAATTGATAGAAATTTCTCAACTTTTCGACTTAAAATGAGTGAGTTATGGACGTTTTAATTTTGGGTGACGTTTCACACACTCATTATAAAATGGTCCAAAACTCTCTCGCCCTACCGAATTTTTAAATGGGATTTTTTTCGTTGAAAGAGAATTTGAAGTCCACTAATTTGTTAGAAATTCACCACATTTGGACTTGAAAAGAGAGACTTATGGGGGTTTTAATTTTGGGTGACGTTTCGCGCACTCTTTTTAAGACGGACAACAACTCTCTCACCCCAACGATTTTTAAAACAAGATTTTTTTCCCCGGAAAGAGAATTTGAAGATTGGTAGAAATTTCACCACTTTTGAACTTAATGTCAGAGAGTTACACAGGTTTTAATTTTGGATGACGTGTCGCACACTCTTTATAAAACGGACTACAACTCTCGCATCCCAACAAAATTTGAAATGAGATTTCTTTCCCAAGAAAAAGAATCTTAGGACCTCCGATTGGTAGAAATTTCACCACTTTTTGACTTCAAATGAGAGAGTTAGGGAAGTTTTAATTTTGGGTGACGTTTCACACACTCTTTTTAAAATGGACCAAAACTCTCTCATCCCACCGAATTTTTAAATGAGATTTTTTTACTTGAAAGAGAATTTGAAGGAATCTAATTGATAGAAATTTCTCCACTTTTCGACTTAAAATGAGTGAGTTATGGACGTTTTAATTTTGGGTGACGTTTCACACACTCATTATAAAATGGTCCAAAACTCTCTCGCCCTACCGAATTTTTAAATGGGATTTTTTTCGTTGAAAGAGAATTTGAAGTCCACTAATTTGTTAGAAATTCACCACATTTGGACTTGAAAAGAGAGACTTATGGTGGTTTTAATTTTGGGTGACGTTTCGCGCACTCTTTTTAAGACGGACAACAACTCTCTCACCCCAACGATTTTTAAAACAAGATTTTTTTCCCCGGAAAGAGAATTTGAAGATTGGTAGAAATTTCACCACTTTTGAACTTAAAGTCAGAGAGTTACACAGGTTTTAATTTTGGATGACGTGTCGCACACTCTTTATAAAACGGACTACAACTCTCGCATCCCAACAAAATTTGAAATGTGATTTCTTTCCCAAGAAAAAGAATCTTAGGACCTCCGATTGGTAGAAATTTCACCACTTTTTGACTTCAAATGAGAGAGTTAGGGAAGTTTTAATTTTGGGTGACGTTTCACACACTCTTTTTAAAATGGACCAAAACTCTCTCATCCCACCGAATTTTTAAATGAGATTTTTTTACTCAAAAGAGAATTTGAAGGCATCTAATTGATAGAAATTTCTCCACTTTTCGACTTAAAATGAGTGAGTTATGGACGTTTTAATTTTGGATGACGTTTCACACACTCATTATAAAATGGTCCAAAACTCTCTCGCCCTACCGAATTTTTAAATGAGATTTTTTTCGTTGAAAGAGAATTTGAAGTCCACTAATTTGTTAGAAATTTCACCACATTTGGACTTGAAAAGAGAGACTTATGGTGGTTTTAATTTTGGGTGACGTTTCGCAGACTCTTTTTAAGACGGACAACAAATCTCTCACCCCAACGATTTTTAAAACAAGATTTTTTTCCCCGGAAAGAGAATTTGAAGATTGGTAGAAATTTCACCACTTTTGAACTTAAAGTCAGAGAGTTACACAGGTTTTAATTTTGGATGACGTGTCGCACACTCTTTATAAAACGGACTACAACTCTCGCATCCCAACAAAATTTGAAATGAGATTTCTTTCCCAAGAAAAAGAATCTTAGGACCTCCGATTGGTAGAAATTTCACCACTTTTTGACTTCAAATGAGAGAGTTAGGGAAGTTTTAATTTTGGGTGACGTTTCACACACTCTTTTTAAAATGGACCAAAACTCTCTCATCCCACCGAATTTTTAAATGAGATTTTTTTACTTGAAAGAGAATTTGAAGGAATCTAATTGATAGAAATTTCTCCACTTTTCGACTTAAAATGAGTGAGTTATGGACGTTTTAATTTTGGGTGACGTTTCACACACTCATTATAAAATGGTCCAAAACTCTCTCGCCCTACCGAATTTTTAAATGGGATTTTTTTCGTTGAAAGAGAATTTGAAGTCCACTAATTTGTTAGAAATTCACCACATTTGGACTTGAAAAGAGAGACTTATGGTGGTTTTAATTTTGGGTGACGTTTCGCGCACTCTTTTTAAGACGGACAACAACTCTCTCACCCCAACGATTTTTAAAACAAGATTTTTTTCCCCGGAAAGAGAATTTGAAGATTGGTAGAAATTTCACCACTTTTGAACTTAAAGTCAGAGAGTTACACAGGTTTTAATTTTGGATGACGTGTCGCACACTCTTTATAAAACGGACTACAACTCTCTCATCCCAACAAAATTTGAAATGTGATTTCTTTCCCAAGAAAAAGAATCTTAGGACCTCCGATTGGTAGAAATTTCACCACTTTTTGACTTCAAATGAGAGAGTTAGGGAAGTTTTAATTTTGGGTGACGTTTCACACACTCTTTTTAAAATGGACCAAAACTCTCTCATCCCACCGAATTTTTAAATGAGATTTTTTTACTCAAAAGAGAATTTGAAGGCATCTAATTGATAGAAATTTCTCCACTTTTCGACTTAAAATGAGTGAGTTATGGACGTTTTAATTTTGGATGACGTTTCACACACTCATTATAAAATTGTCCAAAACTCTCTCGCCCTACCGAATTTTTAAATGAGATTTTTTTCGTTGAAAGAGAATTTGAAGTCCACTAATTTGTTAGAAATTTCACCACATTTGGACTTGAAAAGAGAGACTTATGGTGGTTTTAATTTTGGGTGACGTTTCGCACACTCTTTTTAAGACGGACAACAACTCTCTCACCCCAACGATTTTTAAAACAAGATTTTTTTCCCCGGAAAGAGAATTTGAAGATTGGTAGAAATTTCACCCCTTTTGAACTTAAAGTCAGAGAGTTACACAGGTTTTAATTTTGGATGACGTGTCGCACACTCTTTATAAAACGGACTACAACTCTCGCATCCCAACAAAATTTGAAATGAGATTTCTTTCCCAAGAAAAAGAATCTTAGGACCTCCGATTGGTAGAAATTTCACCACTTTTTGACTTATAATGAGAGAGTTACGGAAGTTTTAATTTTGGGTGACGTTTCACACACTCTTTTTAAAATGGACCAAAACTCTCTCATCCCACCGAATTTTTAAATGAGATTTTTTTACTTGAAAGAGAATTTGAAGACATCTAATTGATAGAAATTTCTCCACTTTTCGACTTAAAATGAGTGAGTTATGGACGTTTTAATTTTGGGTGACGTTTCACACACTCATTATAAAATGGTCCAAAACTCTCTCGCCCTACCGAATTTTTAAATGGGATTTTTTTCGTTGAAAGAGAATTTGAAGTCCACTAATTTGTTAGAAATTTCACCATATTTGGACTTGAAAAGAGAGACTTATGGTGGTTTTAATTTTGGGTGACGTTTCGCACACTCTTTTTAAGACGGACAACAACTCTCTCACCCCAACGATTTTTAAAACAAGATTTTTTTCCCCGGAAAGAGAATTTGAAGATTGGTAGAAATTTCACCACTTTTGAACTTAAAGTCAGAGAGTTACACAGGTTTTAATTTTGGATGACGTGTCGCACACTCTTTATAAAACGGACTACAACTCTCGCATCCCAACAAAATTTGAAATGAGATTTCTTTCCCAAGAAAAAGAATCTTAGGACCTCCGATTGGTAGAAATTTCACCACTTTTTGACTTCAAATGAGAGAGTTAGGGAAGTTTTAATTTTGGTCGACGTTTCACACACTCTTTTTAAAATGGACCAAAACTCTCTCATCCCACCGAATTTTTAAATGAGATTTTTTTACTTGAAAGAGAATTTGAAGGAATCTAATTGATAGAAATTTCTCCACTTTTCGACTTAAAATGAGTGAGTTATGGACGTTTTAATTTTGGGTGACGTTTCACACACTCATTATAAAATGGTCCAAAACTCTCTCGCCCTACCGAATTTTTAAATGGGATTTTTTTCGTTGAAAGAGAATTTGAAGTCCACTAATTTGTTAGAAATTCACCACATTTGGACTTGAAAAGAGAGACTTATGGGGGTTTTAATTTTGGGTGACGTTTCGCGCACTCTTTTTAAGACGGACAACAACTCTCTCACCCCAACGATTTTTAAAACAAGATTTTTTTCCCCGGAAAGAGAATTTGAAGATTGGTAGAAATTTCACCACTTTTGAACTTAAAGTCAGAGAGTTACACAGGTTTTAATTTTGGATGACGTGTCGCACACTCTTTATAAAACGGACTACAACTCTCGCATCCCAACAAAATTTGAAATGAGATTTCTTTCCCAAGAAAAAGAATCTTAGGACCTCCGATTGGTAGAAATTTCACCACTTTTTGACTTCAAATGAGAGAGTTAGGGAAGTTTTAATTTTGGGTGACGTTTCACACACTCTTTTTAAAATGGACCAAAACTCTCTCATCCCACCGAATTTTTAAATGAGATTTTTTTACTTGAAAGAGAATTTGAAGGAATCTAATTGATAGAAATTTCTCCACTTTTCGACTTAAAATGAGTGAGTTATGGACGTTTTAATTTTGGGTGACGTTTCACACACTCATTATAAAATGGTCCAAAACTCTCTCGCCCTACCGAATTTTTAAATGGGATTTTTTTCGTTGAAAGAGAATTTGAAGTCCACTAATTTGTTAGAAATTCACCACATTTGGACTTGAAAAGAGAGACTTATGGTGGTTTTAATTTTGGGTGACGTTTCGCGCACTCTTTTTAAGACGGACAACAACTCTCTCACCCCAACGATTTTTAAAACAAGATTTTTTTCCCCGGAAAGAGAATTTGAAGATTGGTAGAAATTTCACCACTTTTGAACTTAAAGTCAGAGAGTTACACAGGTTTTAATTTTGGATGACGTGTCGCACACTCTTTATAAAACGGACTACAACTCTCTCATCCCAACAAAATTTGAAATGTGATTTCTTTCCCAAGAAAAAGAATCTTAGGACCTCCGATTGGTAGAAATTTCACCACTTTTTGACTTCAAATGAGAGAGTTAGGGAAGTTTTAATTTTGGGTGACGTTTCACACACTCTTTTTAAAATGGACCAAAACTCTCTCATCCCACCGAATTTTTAAATGAGATTTTTTTACTCAAAAGAGAATTTGAAGGCATCTAATTGATAGAAATTTCTCCACTTTTCGACTTAAAATGAGTGAGTTATGGACGTTTTAATTTTGGATGACGTTTCACACACTCATTATAAAATTGTCCAAAACTCTCTCGCCCTACCGAATTTTTAAATGAGATTTTTTTCGTTGAAAGAGAATTTGAAGTCCACTAATTTGTTAGAAATTTCACCACATTTGGACTTGAAAAGAGAGACTTATGGTGGTTTTAATTTTGGGTGACGTTTCGCACACTCTTTTTAAGACGGACAACAACTCTCTCACCCCAACGATTTTTAAAACAAGATTTTTTTCCCCGGAAAGAGAATTTGAAGATTGGTAGAAATTTCACCCCTTTTGAACTTAAAGTCAGAGAGTTACACAGGTTTTAATTTTGGATGACGTGTCGCACACTCTTTATAAAACGGACTACAACTCTCGCATCCCAACAAAATTTGAAATGAGATTTCTTTCCCAAGAAAAAGAATCTTAGGACCTCCGATTGGTAGAAATTTCACCACTTTTTGACTTATAATGAGAGAGTTACGGAAGTTTTAATTTTGGGTGACGTTTCACACACTCTTTTTAAAATGGACCAAAACTCTCTCATCCCACCGAATTTTTAAATGAGATTTTTTTACTTGAAAGAGAATTTGAAGACATCTAATTGATAGAAATTTCTCCACTTTTCGACTTAAAATGAGTGAGTTATGGACGTTTTAATTTTGGGTGACGTTTCACACACTCATTATAAAATGGTCCAAAACTCTCTCGCCCTACCGAATTTTTAAATGGGATTTTTTTCGTTGAAAGAGAATTTGAAGTCCACTAATTTGTTAGAAATTTCACCATATTTGGACTTGAAAAGAGAGACTTATGGTGGTTTTAATTTTGGGTGACGTTTCGCACACTCTTTTTAAGACGGACAACAACTCTCTCACCCCAACGATTTTTAAAACAAGATTTTTTTCCCCGGAAAGAGAATTTGAAGATTGGTAGAAATTTCACCACTTTTGAACTTAAAGTCAGAGAGTTACACAGGTTTTAATTTTGGATGACGTGTCGCACACTCTTTATAAAACGGACTACAACTCTCGCATCCCAACAAAATTTGAAATGAGATTTCTTTCCCAAGAAAAAGAATCTTAGGACCTCCGATTGGTAGAAATTTCACCACTTTTTGACTTCAAATGAGAGAGTTAGGGAAGTTTTAATTTTGGTCGACGTTTCACACACTCTTTTTAAAATGGACCAAAACTCTCTCATCCCACCGAATTTTTAAATGAGATTTTTTTACTTGAAAGAGAATTTGAAGGAATCTAATTGATAGAAATTTCTCCACTTTTCGACTTAAAATGAGTGAGTTATGGACGTTTTAATTTTGGGTGACGTTTCACACACTCATTATAAAATGGTCCAAAACTCTCTCGCCCTACCGAATTTTTAAATGGGATTTTTTTCGTTGAAAGAGAATTTGAAGTCCACTAATTTGTTAGAAATTCACCACATTTGGACTTGAAAAGAGAGACTTATGGGGGTTTTAATTTTGGGTGACGTTTCGCGCACTCTTTTTAAGACGGACAACAACTCTCTCACCCCAACGATTTTTAAAACAAGATTTTTTTCCCCGGAAAGAGAATTTGAAGATTGGTAGAAATTTCACCACTTTTGAACTTAAAGTCAGAGAGTTACACAGGTTTTAATTTTGGATGACGTGTCGCACACTCTTTATAAAACGGACTACAACTCTCGCATCCCAACAAAATTTGAAATGAGATTTCTTTCCCAAGAAAAAGAATCTTAGGACCTCCGATTGGTAGAAATTTCACCACTTTTTGACTTCAAATGAGAGAGTTAGGGAAGTTTTAATTTTGGGTGACGTTTCACACACTCTTTTTAAAATGGACCAAAACTCTCTCATCCCACCGAATTTTTAAATGAGATTTTTTTACTTGAAAGAGAATTTGAAGGAATCTAATTGATAGAAATTTCTCCACTTTTCGACTTAAAATGAGTGAGTTATGGACGTTTTAATTTTGGGTGACGTTTCACACACTCATTATAAAATGGTCCAAAACTCTCTCGCCCTACCGAATTTTTAAATGGGATTTTTTTCGTTGAAAGAGAATTTGAAGTCCACTAATTTGTTAGAAATTCACCACATTTGGACTTGAAAAGAGAGACTTATGGTGGTTTTAATTTTGGGTGACGTTTCGCGCACTCTTTTTAAGACGGACAACAACTCTCTCACCCCAACGATTTTTAAAACAAGATTTTTTTCCCCGGAAAGAGAATTTGAAGATTGGTAGAAATTTCACCACTTTTGAACTTAAAGTCAGAGAGTTACACAGGTTTTAATTTTGGATGACGTGTCGCACACTCTTTATAAAACGGACTACAACTCTCTCATCCCAACAAAATTTGAAATGTGATTTCTTTCCCAAGAAAAAGAATCTTAGGACCTCCGATTGGTAGAAATTTCACCACTTTTTGACTTCAAATGAGAGAGTTAGGGAAGTTTTAATTTTGGGTGACGTTTCACACACTCTTTTTAAAATGGACCAAAACTCTCTCATCCCACCGAATTTTTAAATGAGATTTTTTTACTCAAAAGAGAATTTGAAGGCATCTAATTGATAGAAATTTCTCCACTTTTCGACTTAAAATGAGTGAGTTATGGACGTTTTAATTTTGGATGACGTTTCACACACTCATTATAAAATGGTCCAAAACTCTCTCGCCCTACCGAATTTTTAAATGAGATTTTTTTCGTTGAAAGAGAATTTGAAGTCCACTAATTTGTTAGAAATTTCACCACATTTGGACTTGAAAAGAGAGACTTATGGTGGTTTTAATTTTGGGTGACGTTTCGCACACTCTTTTTAAGACGGACAACAACTCTCTCACCCCAACGATTTTTAAAACAAGATTTTTTTTCCCGGAAAGAGAATTTGAAGATTGGTAGAAATTTCACCACTTTTGAACTTAAAGTCAGAGAGTTACACAGGTTTTAATTTTGGATGACGTGTCGCACACTCTTTATAAAACGGACTACAACTCTCTCATCCCAACAAAATTTGAAATGAGATTTCTTTCCCAAGAAAAAGAATCTTAGGACCTCCGATTGGTAGAAATTTCACCACTTTTTGACTTCAAATGAGAGAGTTAGGGAAGTTTTAATTTTGGTCGACGTTTCACACACTCTTTTTAAAATGGACCAAAACTCTCTCATCCCACCGAATTTTTAAATGAGATTTTTTTACTTGAAAGAGAATTTGAAGGAATCTAATTGATAGAAATTTCTCCACTTTTCGACTTAAAATGAGTGAGTTATGGACGTTTTAATTTTGGGTGACGTTTCACACACTCATTATAAAATGGTCCAAAACTCTCTCGCCCTACCGAATTTTTAAATGGGATTTTTTTCGTTGAAAGAGAATTTGAAGTCCACTAATTTGTTAGAAATTCACCACATTTGGACTTGAAAAGAGAGACTTATGGTGGTTTTAATTTTGGGTGACGTTTCGCGCACTCTTTTTAAGACGGACAACAACTCTCTCACCCCAACGATTTTTAAAACAAGATTTTTTTCCCCGGAAAGAGAATTTGAAGATTGGTAGAAATTTCACCACTTTTGAACTTAAAGTCAGAGAGTTACACAGGTTTTAATTTTGGATGACGTGTCGCACACTCTTTATAAAACGGACTACAACTCTCGCATCCCAACAAAATTTGAAATGAGATTTCTTTCCCAAGAAAAAGAATCTTAAGACCTCCGATTGGTAGAAATTTCACCACTTTTTGACTTCAAATGAGAGAGTTAGGGAAGTTTTAATTTTGGGTGACGTTTCACACACTCTTTTTAAAATGGACCAAAACTCTCTCATCCCACCGAATTTTTAAATGAGATTTTTTTACTTGAAAGAGAATTTGAAGGAATCTAATTGATAGAAATTTCTCCACTTTTCGACTAAAAATGAGTGAGTTATGGACGTTTTAATTTTGGGTGACGTTTCACACACTCATTATAAAATGGTCCAAAACTCTCTCGCCCTACCGAATTTTTAAATGGGATTTTTTTCGTTGAAAGAGAATTTGAAGTCCACTAATTTGTTAGAAATTCACCACATTTGGACTTGAAAAGAGAGACTTATGGGGGTTTTAATTTTGGGTGACGTTTCGCGCACTCTTTTTAAGACGGACAACAACTCTCTCACCCCAACGATTTTTAAAACAAGATTTTTTTCCCCGGAAAGAGAATTTGAAGATTGGTAGAAATTTCACCACTTTTGAACTTAAAGTCAGAGAGTTACACAGGTTTTAATTTTGGATGACGTGTCGCACACTCTTTATAAAACGGACTACAACTCTCGCATCCCAACAAAATTTGAAATGAGATTTCTTTCCCAAGAAAAAGAATCTTAGGACCTCCGATTGGTAGAAATTTCACCACTTTTTGACTTCAAATGAGAGAGTTAGGGAAGTTTTAATTTTGGGTGACGTTTCACACACTCTTTTTAAAATGGACCAAAACTCTCTCATCCCACCGAATTTTTAAATGAGATTTTTTTACTTGAAAGAGAATTTGAAGGAATCTAATTGATAGAAATTTCTCCACTTTTCGACTTAAAATGAGTGAGTTATGGACGTTTTAATTTTGGGTGACGTTTCACACACTCATTATAAAATGGTCCAAAACTCTCTCGCCCTACCGAATTTTTAAATGGGATTTTTTTCGTTGAAAGAGAATTTGAAGTCCACTAATTTGTTAGAAATTCACCACATTTGGACTTGAAAAGAGAGACTTATGGTGGTTTTAATTTTGGGTGACGTTTCGCGCACTCTTTTTAAGACGGACAACAACTCTCTCACCCCAACGATTTTTAAAACAAGATTTTTTTCCCCGGAAAGAGAATTTGAAGATTGGTAGAAATTTCACCACTTTTGAACTTAAAGTCAGAGAGTTACACAGGTTTTAATTTTGGATGACGTGTCGCACACTCTTTATAAAACGGACTACAACTCTCGCATCCCAACAAAATTTGAAATGTGATTTCTTTCCCAAGAAAAAGAATCTTAGGACCTCCGATTGGTAGAAATTTCACCACTTTTTGACTTCAAATGAGAGAGTTAGGGAAGTTTTAATTTTGGGTGACGTTTCACACACTCTTTTTAAAATGGACCAAAACTCTCTCATCCCACCGAATTTTTAAATGAGATTTTTTTACTTGAAAGAGAATTTGAAGGAATCTAATTGATAGAAATTTCTCCACTTTTCGACTTAAAATGAGTGAGTTATGGACGTTTTAATTTTGGGTGACGTTTCACACACTCATTATAAAATGGTCCAAAACTCTCTCGCCCTACCGAATTTTTAAATGGGATTTTTTTCGTTGAAAGAGAATTTGAAGTCCACTAATTTGTTAGAAATTCACCACATTTGGACTTGAAAAGAGAGACTTATGGTGGTTTTAATTTTGGGTGACGTTTCGCGCACTCTTTTTAAGACGGACAACAACTCTCTCACCCCAACGATTTTTAAAACAAGATTTTTTTCCCCGGAAAGAGAATTTGAAGATTGGTAGAAATTTCACCACTTTTGAACTTAAAGTCAGAGAGTTACACAGGTTTTAATTTTGGATGACGTGTCGCACACTCTTTATAAAACGGACTACAACTCTCGCATCCCAACAAAATTTGAAATGTGATTTCTTTCCCAAGAAAAAGAATCTTAGGACCTCCGATTGGTAGAAATTTCACCACTTTTTGACTTCAAATGAGAGAGTTAGGGAAGTTTTAATTTTGGGTGACGTTTCACACACTCTTTTTAAAATGGACCAAAACTCTCTCATCCCACCGAATTTTTAAATGAGATTTTTTTACTCAAAAGAGAATTTGAAGGCATCTAATTGATAGAAATTTCTCCACTTTTCGACTTAAAATGAGTGAGTTATGGACGTTTTAATTTTGGATGACGTTTCACACACTCATTATAAAATGGTCCAAAACTCTCTCGCCCTACCGAATTTTTAAATGAGATTTTTTTCGTTGAAAGAGAATTTGAAGTCCACTAATTTGTTAGAAATTTCACCACATTTGGACTTGAAAAGAGAGACTTATGGTGGTTTTAATTTTGGGTGACGTTTCGCAGACTCTTTTTAAGACGGACAACAAATCTCTCACCCCAACGATTTTTAAAACAAGATTTTTTTCCCCGGAAAGAGAATTTGAAGATTGGTAGAAATTTCACCACTTTTGAACTTAAAGTCAGAGAGTTACACAGGTTTTAATTTTGGATGACGTGTCGCACACTCTTTATAAAACGGACTACAACTCTCGCATCCCAACAAAATTTGAAATGAGATTTCTTTCCCAAGAAAAAGAATCTTAGGACCTCCGATTGGTAGAAATTTCACCACTTTTTGACTTATAATGAGAGAGTTACGGAAGTTTTAATTTTGGGTGACGTTTCACACACTCTTTTTAAAATGGACCAAAACTCTCTCATCCCACCGAATTTTTAAATGAGATTTTTTTACTTGAAAGAGAATTTGAAGACATCTAATTGATAGAAATTTCTCCACTTTTCGACTTAAAATGAGTGAGTTATGGACGTTTTAATTTTGGGTGACGTTTCACACACTCATTATAAAATGGTCCAAAACTCTCTCGCCCTACCGAATTTTTAAATGGGATTTTTTTCGTTGAAAGAGAATTTGAAGTCCACTAATTTGTTAGAAATTTCACCATATTTGGACTTGAAAAGAGAGACTTATGGTGGTTTTAATTTTGGGTGACGTTTCGCACACTCTTTTTAAGACGGACAACAACTCTCTCACCCCAACGATTTTTAAAACAAGATTTTTTTCCCCGGAAAGAGAATTTGAAGATTGGTAGAAATTTCACCACTTTTGAACTTAAAGTCAGAGAGTTACACAGGTTTTAATTTTGGATGACGTGTCGCACACTCTTTATAAAACGGACTACAACTCTCGCATCCCACCAAAATTTGAAATGAGATTTCTTTCCCAAGAAAAAGAATCTTAGGACCTCCGATTGGTAGAAATTTCACCACTTTTTGACTTCAAATGAGAGAGTTAGGGAAGTTTTAATTTTGGGTGACGTTTCACACACTCTTTTTAAAATGGACCAAAACTCTCTCATCCCACCGAATTTTTAAATGAGATTTTTTTACTTGAAAGAGAATTTGAAGGAATCTAATTGATAGAAATTTCTCCACTTTTCGACTTAAAATGAGTGAGTTATGGACGTTTTAATTTTGGGTGACGTTTCACACACTCATTATAAAATGGTCCAAAACTCTCTCGCCCTACCGAATTTTTAAATGGGATTTTTTTCGTTGAAAGAGAATTTGAAGTCCACTAATTTGTTAGAAATTCACCACATTTGGACTTGAAAAGAGAGACTTATGGTGGTTTTAATTTTGGGTGACGTTTCGCGCACTCTTTTTAAGACGGACAACAACTCTCTCACCCCAACGATTTTTAAAACAAGATTTTTTTCCCCGGAAAGAGAATTTGAAGATTGGTAGAAATTTCACCACTTTTGAACTTAAAGTCAGAGAGTTACACAGGTTTTAATTTTGGATGACGTGTCGCACACTCTTTATAAAACGGACTACAACTCTCTCATCCCAACAAAATTTGAAATGTGATTTCTTTCCCAAGAAAAAGAATCTTAGGACCTCCGATTGGTAGAAATTTCACCACTTTTTGACTTCAAATGAGAGAGTTAGGGAAGTTTTAATTTTGGGTGACGTTTCACACACTCTTTTTAAAATGGACCAAAACTCTCTCATCCCACCGAATTTTTAAATGAGATTTTTTTACTCAAAAGAGAATTTGAAGGCATCTAATTGATAGAAATTTCTCCACTTTTCGACTTAAAATGAGTGAGTTATGGACGTTTTAATTTTGGATGACGTTTCACACACTCATTATAAAATGGTCCAAAACTCTCTCGCCCTACCGAATTTTTAAATGAGATTTTTTTCGTTGAAAGAGAATTTGAAGTCCACTAATTTGTTAGAAATTTCACCACATTTGGACTTGAAAAGAGAGACTTATGGTGGTTTTAATTTTGGGTGACGTTTCGCAGACTCTTTTTAAGACGGACAACAACTCTCTCACCCCAACGATTTTTAAAACAAGATTTTTTTCCCCGGAAAGAGAATTTGAAGATTGGTAGAAATTTCACCACTTTTGAACTTAAAGTCAGAGAGTTACACAGGTTTTAATTTTGGATGACGTGTCGCACACTCTTTATAAAACGGACTACAACTCTCTCATCCCAACAAAATTTGAAATGTGATTTCTTTCCCAAGAAAAAGAATCTTAGGACCTCCGATTGGTAGAAATTTCACCACTTTTTGACTTCAAATGAGAGAGTTAGGGAAGTTTTAATTTTGGGTGACGTTTCACACACTCTTTTTAAAATGGACCAAAACTCTCTCATCCCACCGAATTTTTAAATGAGATTTTTTTACTCAAAAGAGAATTTGAAGGCATCTAATTGATAGAAATTTCTCCACTTTTCGACTTAAAATGAGTGAGTTATGGACGTTTTAATTTTGGATGACGTTTCACACACTCATTATAAAATGGTCCAAAACTCTCTCGCCCTACCGAATTTTTAAATGAGATTTTTTTCGTTGAAAGAGAATTTGAAGTCCACTAATTTGTTAGAAATTTCACCACATTTGGACTTGAAAAGAGAGACTTATGGTGGTTTTAATTTTGGGTGACGTTTCGCACACTCTTTTTAAGACGGACAACAACTCTCTCACCCCAACGATTTTTAAAACAAGATTTTTTTTCCCGGAAAGAGAATTTGAAGATTGGTAGAAATTTCACCACTTTTGAACTTAAAGTCAGAGAGTTACACAGGTTTTAATTTTGGATGACGTGTCGCACACTCTTTATAAAACGGACTACAACTCTCTCATCCCAACAAAATTTGAAATGAGATTTCTTTCCCAAGAAAAAGAATCTTAGGACCTCCGATTGGTAGAAATTTCACCACTTTTTGACTTCAAATGAGAGAGTTAGGGAAGTTTTAATTTTGGTCGACGTTTCACACACTCTTTTTAAAATGGACCAAAACTCTCTCATCCCACCGAATTTTTAAATGAGATTTTTTTACTTGAAAGAGAATTTGAAGGAATCTAATTGATAGAAATTTCTCCACTTTTCGACTTAAAATGAGTGAGTTATGGACGTTTTAATTTTGGGTGACGTTTCACACACTCATTATAAAATGGTCCAAAACTCTCTCGCCCTACCGAATTTTTAAATGGGATTTTTTTCGTTGAAAGAGAATTTGAAGTCCACTAATTTGTTAGAAATTCACCACATTTGGACTTGAAAAGAGAGACTTATGGTGGTTTTAATTTTGGGTGACGTTTCGCGCACTCTTTTTAAGACGGACAACAACTCTCTCACCCCAACGATTTTTAAAACAAGATTTTTTTCCCCGGAAAGAGAATTTGAAGATTGGTAGAAATTTCACCACTTTTGAACTTAAAGTCAGAGAGTTACACAGGTTTTAATTTTGGATGACGTGTCGCACACTCTTTATAAAACGGACTACAACTCTCGCATCCCAACAAAATTTGAAATGAGATTTCTTTCCCAAGAAAAAGAATCTTAAGACCTCCGATTGGTAGAAATTTCACCACTTTTTGACTTCAAATGAGAGAGTTAGGGAAGTTTTAATTTTGGGTGACGTTTCACACACTCTTTTTAAAATGGACCAAAACTCTCTCATCCCACCGAATTTTTAAATGAGATTTTTTTACTTGAAAGAGAATTTGAAGGAATCTAATTGATAGAAATTTCTCCACTTTTCGACTAAAAATGAGTGAGTTATGGACGTTTTAATTTTGGGTGACGTTTCACACACTCATTATAAAATGGTCCAAAACTCTCTCGCCCTACCGAATTTTTAAATGGGATTTTTTTCGTTGAAAGAGAATTTGAAGTCCACTAATTTGTTAGAAATTCACCACATTTGGACTTGAAAAGAGAGACTTATGGGGGTTTTAATTTTGGGTGACGTTTCGCGCACTCTTTTTAAGACGGACAACAACTCTCTCACCCCAACGATTTTTAAAACAAGATTTTTTTCCCCGGAAAGAGAATTTGAAGATTGGTAGAAATTTCACCACTTTTGAACTTAAAGTCAGAGAGTTACACAGGTTTTAATTTTGGATGACGTGTCGCACACTCTTTATAAAACGGACTACAACTCTCGCATCCCAACAAAATTTGAAATGAGATTTCTTTCCCAAGAAAAAGAATCTTAGGACCTCCGATTGGTAGAAATTTCACCACTTTTTGACTTATAATGAGAGAGTTACGGAAGTTTTAATTTTGGGTGACGTTTCACACACTCTTTTTAAAATGGACCAAAACTCTCTCATCCCACCGAATTTTTAAATGAGATTTTTTTACTTGAAAGAGAATTTGAAGACATCTAATTGATAGAAATTTCTCCACTTTTCGACTTAAAATGAGTGAGTTATGGACGTTTTAATTTTGGGTGACGTTTCACACACTCATTATAAAATGGTCCAAAACTCTCTCGCCCTACCGAATTTTTAAATGGGATTTTTTTCGTTGAAAGAGAATTTGAAGTCCACTAATTTGTTAGAAATTTCACCATATTTGGACTTGAAAAGAGAGACTTATGGTGGTTTTAATTTTGGGTGACGTTTCGCACACTCTTTTTAAGACGGACAACAACTCTCTCACCCCAACGATTTTTAAAACAAGATTTTTTTCCCCGGAAAGAGAATTTGAAGATTGGTAGAAATTTCACCACTTTTGAACTTAAAGTCAGAGAGTTACACAGGTTTTAATTTTGGATGACGTGTCGCACACTCTTTATAAAACGGACTACAACTCTCGCATCCCACCAAAATTTGAAATGAGATTTCTTTCCCAAGAAAAAGAATCTTAGGACCTCCGATTGGTAGAAATTTCACCACTTTTTGACTTCAAATGAGAGAGTTAGGGAAGTTTTAATTTTGGGTGACGTTTCACACACTCTTTTTAAAATGGACCAAAACTCTCTCATCCCACCGAATTTTTAAATGAGATTTTTTTACTTGAAAGAGAATTTGAAGGAATCTAATTGATAGAAATTTCTCCACTTTTCGACTTAAAATGAGTGAGTTATGGACGTTTTAATTTTGGGTGACGTTTCACACACTCATTATAAAATGGTCCAAAACTCTCTCGCCCTACCGAATTTTTAAATGGGATTTTTTTCGTTGAAAGAGAATTTGAAGTCCACTAATTTGTTAGAAATTCACCACATTTGGACTTGAAAAGAGAGACTTATGGTGGTTTTAATTTTGGGTGACGTTTCGCGCACTCTTTTTAAGACGGACAACAACTCTCTCACCCCAACGATTTTTAAAACAAGATTTTTTTCCCCGGAAAGAGAATTTGAAGATTGGTAGAAATTTCACCACTTTTGAACTTAAAGTCAGAGAGTTACACAGGTTTTAATTTTGGATGACGTGTCGCACACTCTTTATAAAACGGACTACAACTCTCTCATCCCATCAAAATTTGAAATGTGATTTCTTTCCCAAGAAAAAGAATCTTAGGACCTCCGATTGGTAGAAATTTCACCACTTTTTGACTTCAAATGAGAGAGTTAGGGAAGTTTTAATTTTGGGTGACGTTTCACACACTCTTTTTAAAATGGACCAAAACTCTCTCATCCCACCGAATTTTTAAATGAGATTTTTTTACTCAAAAGAGAATTTGAAGGCATCTAATTGATAGAAATTTCTCCACTTTTCGACTTAAAATGAGTGAGTTATGGACGTTTTAATTTTGGATGACGTTTCACACACTCATTATAAAATGGTCCAAAACTCTCTCGCCCTACCGAATTTTTAAATGAGATTTTTTTCGTTGAAAGAGAATTTGAAGTCCACTAATTTGTTAGAAATTTCACCACATTTGGACTTGAAAAGAGAGACTTATGGTGGTTTTAATTTTGGGTGACGTTTCGCAGACTCTTTTTAAGACGGACAACAACTCTCTCACCCCAACGATTTTTAAAACAAGATTTTTTTCCCCGGAAAGAGAATTTGAAGATTGGTAGAAATTTCACCACTTTTGAACTTAAAGTCAGAGAGTTACACAGGTTTTAATTTTGGATGACGTGTCGCACACTCTTTATAAAACGGACTACAACTCTCTCATCCCAACAAAATTTGAAATGTGATTTCTTTCCCAAGAAAAAGAATCTTATGACCTCCGATTGGTAGAAATTTCACCACTTTTTGACTTCAAATGAGAGAGTTAGGGAAGTTTTAATTTTGGGTGACGTTTCACACACTCTTTTTAAAATGGACCAAAACTCTCTCATCCCACCGAATTTTTAAATGAGATTTTTTTACTCAAAAGAGAATTTGAAGGCATCTAATTGATAGAAATTTCTCCACTTTTCGACTTAAAATGAGTGAGTTATGGACGTTTTAATTTTGGATGACGTTTCACACACTCATTATAAAATGGTCCAAAACTCTCTCGCCCTACCGAATTTTTAAATGAGATTTTTTTCGTTGAAAGAGAATTTGAAGTCCACTAATTTGTTAGAAATTTCACCACATTTGGACTTGAAAAGAGAGACTTATGGTGGTTTTAATTTTGGGTGACGTTTCGCACACTCTTTTTAAGACGGACAACAACTCTCTCACCCCAACGATTTTTAAAACAAGATTTTTTTTCCCGGAAAGAGAATTTGAAGATTGGTAGAAATTTCACCACTTTTGAACTTAAAGTCAGAGAGTTACACAGGTTTTAATTTTGGATGACGTGTCGCACACTCTTTATAAAATGGACTACAACTCTCTCATCCCAACAAAATTTGAAATGAGATTTCTTTCCCAAGAAAAAGAATCTTAGGACCTCCGATTGGTAGAAATTTCACCACTTTTTGACTTCAAATGAGAGAGTTAGGGAAGTTTTAATTTTGGTCGACGTTTCACACACTCTTTTTAAAATGGACCAAAACTCTCTCATCCCACCGAATTTTTAAATGAGATTTTTTTACTTGAAAGAGAATTTGAAGGAATCTAATTGATAGAAATTTCTCCACTTTTCGACTTAAAATGAGTGAGTTATGGACGTTTTAATTTTGGGTGACGTTTCACACACTCATTATAAAATGGTCCAAAACTCTCTCGCCCTACCGAATTTTTAAATGGGATTTTTTTCGTTGAAAGAGAATTTGAAGTCCACTAATTTGTTAGAAATTCACCACATTTGGACTTGAAAAGAGAGACTTATGGTGGTTTTAATTTTGGGTGACGTTTCGCGCACTCTTTTTAAGACGGACAACAACTCTCTCACCCCAACGATTTTTAAAACAAGATTTTTTTCCCCGGAAAGAGAATTTGAAGATTGGTAGAAATTTCACCACTTTTGAACTTAAAGTCAGAGAGTTACACAGGTTTTAATTTTGGATGACGTGTCGCACACTCTTTATAAAACGGACTACAACTCTCGCATCCCAACAAAATTTGAAATGAGATTTCTTTCCCAAGAAAAAGAATCTTAAGACCTCCGATTGGTAGAAATTTCACCACTTTTTGACTTCAAATGAGAGAGTTAGGGAAGTTTTAATTTTGGGTGACGTTTCACACACTCTTTTTAAAATGGACCAAAACTCTCTCATCCCACCGAATTTTTAAATGAGATTTTTTTACTTGAAAGAGAATTTGAAGGAATCTAATTGATAGAAATTTCTCCACTTTTCGACTAAAAATGAGTGAGTTATGGACGTTTTAATTTTGGGTGACGTTTCACACACTCATTATAAAATGGTCCAAAACTCTCTCGCCCTACCGAATTTTTAAATGGGATTTTTTTCGTTGAAAGAGAATTTGAAGTCCACTAATTTGTTAGAAATTCACCACATTTGGACTTGAAAAGAGAGACTTATGGGGGTTTTAATTTTGGGTGACGTTTCGCGCACTCTTTTTAAGACGGACAACAACTCTCTCACCCCAACGATTTTTAAAACAAGATTTTTTTCCCCGGAAAGAGAATTTGAAGATTGGTAGAAATTTCACCACTTTTGAACTTAAAGTCAGAGAGTTACACAGGTTTTAATTTTGGATGACGTGTCGCACACTCTTTATAAAACGGACTACAACTCTCGCATCCCAACAAAATTTGAAATGAGATTTCTTTCCCAAGAAAAAGAATCTTAGGACCTCCGATTGGTAGAAATTTCACCACTTTTTGACTTCAAATGAGAGAGTTAGGGAAGTTTTAATTTTGGGTGACGTTTCACACACTCTTTTTAAAATGGACCAAAACTCTCTCATCCCACCGAATTTTTAAATGAGATTTTTTTACTTGAAAGAGAATTTGAAGGAATCTAATTGATAGAAATTTCTCCACTTTTCGACTTAAAATGAGTGAGTTATGGACGTTTTAATTTTGGGTGACGTTTCACACACTCATTATAAAATGGTCCAAAACTCTCTCGCCCTACCGAATTTTTAAATGGGATTTTTTTCGTTGAAAGAGAATTTGAAGTCCACTAATTTGTTAGAAATTCACCACATTTGGACTTGAAAAGAGAGACTTATGGTGGTTTTAATTTTGGGTGACGTTTCGCGCACT
This sequence comes from Tasmannia lanceolata, assembly GCF_043159265.1. NCBI lineage: Eukaryota > Viridiplantae > Streptophyta > Magnoliopsida > Canellales > Winteraceae > Tasmannia > Tasmannia lanceolata. The sequence goes on along the minus strand of NW_027518713.1, from coordinate 1,770,759 downwards.
CTTTTTAAGACGGACAACAACTCTCTCACCCCAACGATTTTTAAAACAAGATTTTTTTCCCCGGAAAGAGAATTTGAAGATTGGTAGAAATTTCACCACTTTTGAACTTAAAGTCAGAGAGTTACACAGGTTTTAATTTTGGATGACGTGTCGCACACTCTTTATAAAACGGACTACAACTCTCGCATCCCAACAAAATTTGAAATGTGATTTCTTTCCCAAGAAAAAGAATCTTAGGACCTCCGATTGGTAGAAATTTCACCACTTTTTGACTTCAAATGAGAGAGTTAGGGAAGTTTTAATTTTGGGTGACGTTTCACACACTCTTTTTAAAATGGACCAAAACTCTCTCATCCCACCGAATTTTTAAATGAGATTTTTTTCCTCAAAAGAGAATTTGAAGGCATCTAATTGATAGAAATTTCTCCACTTTTCGACTTAAAATGAGTGAGTTATGGACGTTTTAATTTTGGATGACGTTTCACACACTCATTATAAAATGGTCCAAAACTCTCTCGCCCTACCGAATTTTTAAATGAGATTTTTTTCGTTGAAAGAGAATTTGAAGTCCACTAATTTGTTAGAAATTTCACCACATTTGGACTTGAAAAGAGTGACTTATGGTGGTTTTAATTTTGGGTGACGTTTCGCAGACTCTTTTTAAGACGGACAACAAATCTCTCACCCCAACGATTTTTAAAACAAGATTTTTTTCCCCGGAAAGAGAATTTGAAGATTGGTAGAAATTTCACCACTTTTGAACTTAAAGTCAGAGAGTTACACAGGTTTTAATTTTGGATGACGTGTCGCACACTCTTTATAAAACGGACTACAACTCTCGCATCCCAACAAAATTTGAAATGAGATTTCTTTCCCAAGAAAAAGAATCTTAGGACCTCCGATTGGTAGAAATTTCACCACTTTTTGACTTATAATGAGAGAGTTACGGAAGTTTTAATTTTGGGTGACGTTTCACACACTCTTTTTAAAATGGACCAAAACTCTCTCATCCCACCGAATTTTTAAATGAGATTTTTTTACTTGAAAGAGAATTTGAAGACATCTAATTGATAGAAATTTCTCCACTTTTCGACTTAAAATGAGTGAGTTATGGACGTTTTAATTTTGGGTGACGTTTCACACACTCATTATAAAATGGTCCAAAACTCTCTCGCCCTACCGAATTTTTAAATGGGATTTTTTTCGTTGAAAGAGAATTTGAAGTCCACTAATTTGTTAGAAATTTCACCATATTTGGACTTGAAAAGAGAGACTTATGGTGGTTTTAATTTTGGGTGACGTTTCGCACACTCTTTTTAAGACGGACAACAACTCTCTCACCCCAACGATTTTTAAAACAAGATTTTTTTCCCCGGAAAGAGAATTTGAAGATTGGTAGAAATTTCACCACTTTTGAACTTAAAGTCAGAGAGTTACACAGGTTTTAATTTTGGATGACGTGTCGCACACTCTTTATAAAACGGACTACAACTCTCGCATCCCACCAAAATTTGAAATGAGATTTCTTTCCCAAGAAAAAGAATCTTAGGACCTCCGATTGGTAGAAATTTCACCACTTTTTGACTTCAAATGAGAGAGTTAGGGAAGTTTTAATTTTGGGTGACGTTTCACACACTCTTTTTAAAATGGACCAAAACTCTCTCATCCCACCGAATTTTTAAATGAGATTTTTTTACTTGAAAGAGAATTTGAAGGAATCTAATTGATAGAAATTTCTCCACTTTTCGACTTAAAATGAGTGAGTTATGGACGTTTTAATTTTGGGTGACGTTTCACACACTCATTATAAAATGGTCCAAAACTCTCTCGCCCTACCGAATTTTTAAATGGGATTTTTTTCGTTGAAAGAGAATTTGAAGTCCACTAATTTGTTAGAAATTCACCACATTTGGACTTGAAAAGAGAGACTTATGGTGGTTTTAATTTTGGGTGACGTTTCGCGCACTCTTTTTAAGACGGACAACAACTCTCTCACCCCAACGATTTTTAAAACAAGATTTTTTTCCCCGGAAAGAGAATTTGAAGATTGGTAGAAATTTCACCACTTTTGAACTTAAAGTCAGAGAGTTACACAGGTTTTAATTTTGGATGACGTGTCGCACACTCTTTATAAAACGGACTACAACTCTCGCATCCCAACAAAATTTGAAATGAGATTTCTTTCCCAAGAAAAAGAATCTTAAGACCTCCGATTGGTAGAAATTTCACCACTTTTTGACTTCAAATGAGAGAGTTAGGGAAGTTTTAATTTTGGGTGACGTTTCACACACTCTTTTTAAAATGGACCAAAACTCTCTCATCCCACCGAATTTTTAAATGAGATTTTTTTACTTGAAAGAGAATTTGAAGGAATCTAATTGATAGAAATTTCTCCACTTTTCGACTAAAAATGAGTGAGTTATGGACGTTTTAATTTTGGGTGACGTTTCACACACTCATTATAAAATGGTCCAAAACTCTCTCGCCCTACCGAATTTTTAAATGGGATTTTTTTCGTTGAAAGAGAATTTGAAGTCCACTAATTTGTTAGAAATTCACCACATTTGGACTTGAAAAGAGAGACTTATGGGGGTTTTAATTTTGGGTGACGTTTCGCGCACTCTTTTTAAGACGGACAACAACTCTCTCACCCCAACGATTTTTAAAACAAGATTTTTTTCCCCGGAAAGAGAATTTGAAGATTGGTAGAAATTTCACCACTTTTGAACTTAAAGTCAGAGAGTTACACAGGTTTTAATTTTGGATGACGTGTCGCACACTCTTTATAAAACGGACTACAACTCTCGCATCCCAACAAAATTTGAAATGAGATTTCTTTCCCAAGAAAAAGAATCTTAGGACCTCCGATTGGTAGAAATTTCACCACTTTTTGACTTCAAATGAGAGAGTTAGGGAAGTTTTAATTTTGGGTGACGTTTCACACACTCTTTTTAAAATGGACCAAAACTCTCTCATCCCACCGAATTTTTAAATGAGATTTTTTTACTTGAAAGAGAATTTGAAGGAATCTAATTGATAGAAATTTCTCCACTTTTCGACTTAAAATGAGTGAGTTATGGACGTTTTAATTTTGGGTGACGTTTCACACACTCATTATAAAATGGTCCAAAACTCTCTCGCCCTACCGAATTTTTAAATGGGATTTTTTTCGTTGAAAGAGAATTTGAAGTCCACTAATTTGTTAGAAATTCACCACATTTGGACTTGAAAAGAGAGACTTATGGTGGTTTTAATTTTGGGTGACGTTTCGCGCACTCTTTTTAAGACGGACAACAACTCTCTCACCCCAACGATTTTTAAAACAAGATTTTTTTCCCCGGAAAGAGAATTTGAAGATTGGTAGAAATTTCACCACTTTTGAACTTAAAGTCAGAGAGTTACACAGGTTTTAATTTTGGATGACGTGTCGCACACTCTTTATAAAACGGACTACAACTCTCGCATCCCAACAAAATTTGAAATGTGATTTCTTTCCCAAGAAAAAGAATCTTAGGACCTCCGATTGGTAGAAATTTCACCACTTTTTGACTTCAAATGAGAGAGTTAGGGAAGTTTTAATTTTGGGTGACGTTTCACACACTCTTTTTAAAATGGACCAAAACTCTCTCATCCCACCGAATTTTTAAATGAGATTTTTTTCCTCAAAAGAGAATTTGAAGGCATCTAATTGATAGAAATTTCTCCACTTTTCGACTTAAAATGAGTGAGTTATGGACGTTTTAATTTTGGATGACGTTTCACACACTCATTATAAAATGGTCCAAAACTCTCTCGCCCTACCGAATTTTTAAATGAGATTTTTTTCGTTGAAAGAGAATTTGAAGTCCACTAATTTGTTAGAAATTTCACCACATTTGGACTTGAAAAGAGTGACTTATGGTGGTTTTAATTTTGGGTGACGTTTCGCAGACTCTTTTTAAGACGGACAACAAATCTCTCACCCCAACGATTTTTAAAACAAGATTTTTTTCCCCGGAAAGAGAATTTGAAGATTGGTAGAAATTTCACCACTTTTGAACTTAAAGTCAGAGAGTTACACAGGTTTTAATTTTGGATGACGTGTCGCACACTCTTTATAAAACGGACTACAACTCTCGCATCCCAACAAAATTTGAAATGAGATTTCTTTCCCAAGAAAAAGAATCTTAGGACCTCCGATTGGTAGAAATTTCACCACTTTTTGACTTATAATGAGAGAGTTACGGAAGTTTTAATTTTGGGTGACGTTTCACACACTCTTTTTAAAATGGACCAAAACTCTCTCATCCCACCGAATTTTTAAATGAGATTTTTTTACTTGAAAGAGAATTTGAAGACATCTAATTGATAGAAATTTCTCCACTTTTCGACTTAAAATGAGTGAGTTATGGACGTTTTAATTTTGGGTGACGTTTCACACACTCATTATAAAATGGTCCAAAACTCTCTCGCCCTACCGAATTTTTAAATGGGATTTTTTTCGTTGAAAGAGAATTTGAAGTCCACTAATTTGTTAGAAATTTCACCATATTTGGACTTGAAAAGAGAGACTTATGGTGGTTTTAATTTTGGGTGACGTTTCGCACATTCTTTTTAAGACGGACAACAACTCTCTCACCCCAACGATTTTTAAAACAAGATTTTTTTCCCCGGAAAGAGAATTTGAAGATTGGTAGAAATTTCACCACTTTTGAACTTAAAGTCAGAGAGTTACACAGGTTTTAATTTTGGATGACGTGTCGCACACTCTTTATAAAACGGACTACAACTCTCGCATCCCACCAAAATTTGAAATGAGATTTCTTTCCCAAGAAAAAGAATCTTAGGACCTCCGATTGGTAGAAATTTCACCACTTTTTGACTTCAAATGAGAGAGTTAGGGAAGTTTTAATTTTGGGTGACGTTTCACACACTCTTTTTAAAATGGACCAAAACTCTCTCATCCCACCGAATTTTTAAATGAGATTTTTTTACTTGAAAGAGAATTTGAAGGAATCTAATTGATAGAAATTTCTCCACTTTTCGACTTAAAATGAGTGAGTTATGGACGTTTTAATTTTGGGTGACGTTTCACACACTCATTATAAAATGGTCCAAAACTCTCTCGCCCTACCGAATTTTTAAATGGGATTTTTTTCGTTGAAAGAGAATTTGAAGTCCACTAATTTGTTAGAAATTCACCACATTTGGACTTGAAAAGAGAGACTTATGGTGGTTTTAATTTTGGGTGACGTTTCGCGCACTCTTTTTAAGACGGACAACAACTCTCTCACCCCAACGATTTTTAAAACAAGATTTTTTTCCCCGGAAAGAGAATTTGAAGATCGGTAGAAATTTCACCACTTTTGAACTTAAAGTCAGAGAGTTACACAGGTTTTAATTTTGGATGACGTGTCGCACACTCTTTATAAAACGGACTACAACTCTCTCATCCCAACAAAATTTGAAATGTGATTTCTTTCCCAAGAAAAAGAATCTTAGGACCTCCGATTGGTAGAAATTTCACCACTTTTTGACTTCAAATGAGAGAGTTAGGGAAGTTTTAATTTTGGGTGACGTTTCACACACTCTTTTTAAAATGGACCAAAACTCTCTCATCCCACCGAATTTTTAAATGAGATTTTTTTACTCAAAAGAGAATTTGAAGGCATCTAATTGATAGAAATTTCTCCACTTTTCGACTTAAAATGAGTGAGTTATGGACGTTTTAATTTTGGATGACGTTTCACACACTCATTATAAAATGGTCCAAAACTCTCTCGCCCTACCGAATTTTTAAATGAGATTTTTTTCGTTGAAAGAGAATTTGAAGTCCACTAATTTGTTAGAAATTTCACCACATTTGGACTTGAAAAGAGAGACTTATGGTGGTTTTAATTTTGGGTGACGTTTCGCAGACTCTTTTTAAGACGGACAACAACTCTCTCACCCCAACGATTTTTAAAACAAGATTTTTTTCCCCGGAAAGAGAATTTGAAGATTGGTAGAAATTTCACCACTTTTGAACTTAAAGTCAGAGAGTTACACAGGTTTTAATTTTGGATGACGTGTCGCACACTCTTTATAAAACGGACTACAACTCTCTCATCCCAACAAAATTTGAAATGTGATTTCTTTCCCAAGAAAAAGAATCTTAGGACCTCCGATTGGTAGAAATTTCACCACTTTTTGACTTCAAATGAGAGAGTTAGGGAAGTTTTAATTTTGGGTGACGTTTCACACACTCTTTTTAAAATGGACCAAAACTCTCTCATCCCACCGAATTTTTAAATGAGATTTTTTTACTCAAAAGAGAATTTGAAGGCATCTAATTGATAGAAATTTCTCCACTTTTCGACTTAAAATGAGTGAGTTATGGACGTTTTAATTTTGGATGACGTTTCACACACTCATTATAAAATGGTCCAAAACTCTCTCGCCCTACCGAATTTTTAAATGAGATTTTTTTCGTTGAAAGAGAATTTGAAGTCCACTAATTTGTTAGAAATTTCACCACATTTGGACTTGAAAAGAGAGACTTATGGTGGTTTTAATTTTGGGTGACGTTTCGCACACTCTTTTTAAGACGGACAACAACTCTCTCACCCCAACGATTTTTAAAACAAGATTTTTTTTCCCGGAAAGAGAATTTGAAGATTGGTAGAAATTTCACCACTTTTGAACTTAAAGTCAGAGAGTTACACAGGTTTTAATTTTGGATGACGTGTCGCACACTCTTTATAAAACGGACTACAACTCTCTCATCCCAACAAAATTTGAAATGAGATTTCTTTCCCAAGAAAAAGAATCTTAGGACCTCCGATTGGTAGAAATTTCACCACTTTTTGACTTCAAATGAGAGAGTTAGGGAAGTTTTAATTTTGGTCGACGTTTCACACACTCTTTTTAAAATGGACCAAAACTCTCTCATCCCACCGAATTTTTAAATGAGATTTTTTTACTTGAAAGAGAATTTGAAGGAATCTAATTGATAGAAATTTCTCCACTTTTCGACTTAAAATGAGTGAGTTATGGACGTTTTAATTTTGGGTGACGTTTCACACACTCATTATAAAATGGTCCAAAACTCTCTCGCCCTACCGAATTTTTAAATGGGATTTTTTTCGTTGAAAGAGAATTTGAAGTCCACTAATTTATTAGAAATTCACCACATTTGGACTTGAAAAGAGAGACTTATGGTGGTTTTAATTTTGGGTGACGTTTCGCGCACTCTTTTTAAGACGGACAACAACTCTCTCACCCCAACGATTTTTAAAACAAGATTTTTTTCCCCGGAAAGAGAATTTGAAGATTGGTAGAAATTTCACCACTTTTGAACTTAAAGTCAGAGAGTTACACAGGTTTTAATTTTGGATGACGTGTCGCACACTCTTTATAAAACGGACTACAACTCTCGCATCCCAACAAAATTTGAAATGAGATTTCTTTCCCAAGAAAAAGAATCTTAAGACCTCCGATTGGTAGAAATTTCACCACTTTTTGACTTCAAATGAGAGAGTTAGGGAAGTTTTAATTTTGGGTGACGTTTCACACACTCTTTTTAAAATGGACCAAAACTCTCTCATCCCACCGAATTTTTAAATGAGATTTTTTTACTTGAAAGAGAATTTGAAGGAATCTAATTGATAGAAATTTCTCCACTTTTCGACTAAAAATGAGTGAGTTATGGACGTTTTAATTTTGGGTGACGTTTCACACACTCATTATAAAATGGTCCAAAACTCTCTCGCCCTACCGAATTTTTAAATGGGATTTTTTTCGTTGAAAGAGAATTTGAAGTCCACTAATTTGTTAGAAATTCACCACATTTGGACTTGAAAAGAGAGACTTATGGGGGTTTTAATTTTGGGTGACGTTTCGCGCACTCTTTTTAAGACGGACAACAACTCTCTCACCCCAACGATTTTTAAAACAAGATTTTTTTCCCCGGAAAGAGAATTTGAAGATTGGTAGAAATTTCACCACTTTTGAACTTAAAGTCAGAGAGTTACACAGGTTTTAATTTTGGATGACGTGTCGCACACTCTTTATAAAACGGACTACAACTCTCGCATCCCAACAAAATTTGAAATGAGATTTCTTTCCCAAGAAAAAGAATCTTAGGACCTCCGATTGGTAGAAATTTCACCACTTTTTGACTTCAAATGAGAGAGTTAGGGAAGTTTTAATTTTGGGTGACGTTTCACACACTCTTTTTAAAATGGACCAAAACTCTCTCATCCCACCGAATTTTTAAATGAGATTTTTTTACTTGAAAGAGAATTTGAAGGAATCTAATTGATAGAAATTTCTCCACTTTTCGACTTAAAATGAGTGAGTTATGGACGTTTTAATTTTGGGTGACGTTTCACACACTCATTATAAAATGGTCCAAAACTCTCTCGCCCTACCGAATTTTTAAATGGGATTTTTTTCGTTGAAAGAGAATTTGAAGTCCACTAATTTGTTAGAAATTCACCACATTTGGACTTGAAAAGAGAGACTTATGGTGGTTTTAATTTTGGGTGACGTTTCGCGCACTCTTTTTAAGACGGACAACAACTCTCTCACCCCAACGATTTTTAAAACAAGATTTTTTTCCCCGGAAAGAGAATTTGAAGATTGGTAGAAATTTCACCACTTTTGAACTTAAAGTCAGAGAGTTACACAGGTTTTAATTTTGGATGACGTGTCGCACACTCTTTATAAAACGGACTACAACTCTCGCATCCCAACAAAATTTGAAATGTGATTTCTTTCCCAAGAAAAAGAATCTTAGGACCTCCGATTGGTAGAAATTTCACCACTTTTTGACTTCAAATGAGAGAGTTAGGGAAGTTTTAATTTTGGGTGACGTTTCACACACTCTTTTTAAAATGGACCAAAACTCTCTCATCCCACCGAATTTTTAAATGAGATTTTTTTACTCAAAAGAGAATTTGAAGGCATCTAATTGATAGAAATTTCTCCACTTTTCGACTTAAAATGAGTGAGTTATGGACGTTTTAATTTTGGATGACGTTTCACACACTCATTATAAAATGGTCCAAAACTCTCTCGCCCTACCGAATTTTTAAATGAGATTTTTTTCGTTGAAAGAGAATTTGAAGTCCACTAATTTGTTAGAAATTTCACCACATTTGGACTTGAAAAGAGAGACTTATGGTGGTTTTAATTTTGGGTGACGTTTCGCAGACTCTTTTTAAGACGGACAACAAATCTCTCACCCCAACGATTTTTAAAACAAGATTTTTTTCCCCGGAAAGAGAATTTGAAGATTGGTAGAAATTTCACCACTTTTGAACTTAAAGTCAGAGAGTTACACAGGTTTTAATTTTGGATGACGTGTCGCACACTCTTTATAAAACGGACTACAACTCTCGCATCCCAACAAAATTTGAAATGAGATTTCTTTCCCAAGAAAAAGAATCTTAGGACCTCCGATTGGTAGAAATTTCACCACTTTTTGACTTATAATGAGAGAGTTACGGAAGTTTTAATTTTGGGTGACGTTTCACACACTCTTTTTAAAATGGACCAAAACTCTCTCATCCCACCGAATTTTTAAATGAGATTTTTTTACTTGAAAGAGAATTTGAAGACATCTAATTGATAGAAATTTCTCCACTTTTCGACTTAAAATGAGTGAGTTATGGACGTTTTAATTTTGGGTGACGTTTCACACACTCATTATAAAATGGTCCAAAACTCCCTCGCCCTACCGAATTTTTAAATGGGATTTTTTTCGTTGAAAGAGAATTTGAAGTCCACTAATTTGTTAGAAATTTCACCATATTTGGACTTGAAAAGAGAGACTTATGGTGGTTTTAATTTTGGGTGACGTTTCGCACACTCTTTTTAAGACGGACAACAACTCTCTCACCCCAACGATTTTTAAAACAAGATTTTTTTCCCCGGAAAGAGAATTTGAAGATTGGTAGAAATTTCACCACTTTTGAACTTAAAGTCAGAGAGTTACACAGGTTTTAATTTTGGATGACGTGTCGCACACTCTTTATAAAACGGACTACAACTCTCGCATCCCACCAAAATTTGAAATGAGATTTCTTTCCCAAGAAAAAGAATCTTAGGACCTCCGATTGGTAGAAATTTCACCACTTTTTGACTTCAAATGAGAGAGTTAGGGAAGTTTTAATTTTGGGTGACGTTTCACACACTCTTTTTAAAATGGACCAAAACTCTCTCATCCCACCGAATTTTTAAATGAGATTTTTTTACTTGAAAGAGAATTTGAAGGAATCTAATTGATAGAAATTTCTCCACTTTTCGACTTAAAATGAGTGAGTTATGGACGTTTTAATTTTGGGTGACGTTTCACACACTCATTATAAAATGGTCCAAAACTCTCTCGCCCTACCGAATTTTTAAATGGGATTTTTTTCGTTGAAAGAGAATTTGAAGTCCACTAATTTGTTAGAAATTCACCACATTTGGACTTGAAAAGAGAGACTTATGGTGGTTTTAATTTTGGGTGACGTTTCGCGCACTCTTTTTTTTTTTTTGATCGGTAAAGAGGGGTTAGGCAAGACCCCGACCAGAATTCATAAAAGAACTAAAGAAGATACAAGGAGCTATGGAGGCTGAAAAAGCCTCGTACAGAAGGTCCAAGGACCAAACAAGGAAAAATCAGTAGTACATAGCATACATTTAGAGGCCCAAGAACGCACTAACAAGATCCAAAAGATGAGGAAACAAGCCAGATTAACGAAGGCACACAAAGTCTTCCAGGTGATCAGCATAAAGAATCCTTATAATCTCGGGTAGGAGGTCCCTGTAGCATCGAGGGAGGTAATGTCTTTAAGTTCTTGGGGGATGAGATGAATGGGAATGTCATCACCTTCACAGCAGCAGTCTGGTTTGGAGAGAAAATCCGCCCCCGCATTTGCCTCCCTCCAGATATGGGAGATATGCCATTCCGTGAAGGTAGAGAGGATTTGTCTGATATTGTGAATGATTGGGATAGCCTTCCAGGGGGTTTGCCAAAGATGAAGAATGACATTTACAGATAGCAGCGAGTCAGATTCGATCCACAAATTGTGGCAGCCCTTGGCAGCAGCCAACTTGATACCATAATAAATGGCCTTCATTTCAAGAAGGTGAATGTCCTCAACGTCAGCTCTGATAGAATACAGAGCGAGAGTATCCCCATGCCAGTTTCGGATAATCCCACCAAGCCCAGCTTTGTCATTGACCAGGGCGGCATCAGAGTTAAGCTTAGACCAATTAGCTTTAGGACATTCCCAAGAACAGAACTGGGCAATCTGATCCTTTTGGATACAAGCAAGGCCAAAACTTTCAGCAGTTTTTATATTTCTTGGATTCCTTATGTCATTGAGATGGAGATGAAGCATTCTACCTCGAATAGCACTAAGGATGGTCTGGAGGATGAACTGTTTATGTCTTGGAGGTTTGCCATGAAGTCTGTTATTCCTTTCGCACCAGATCATATAGATGGCAGAACAGAAACCCACCTTAATGAGGGTTGAAGCCTGACCATCACCCTTGAAATTGCACCGGATCCATTCCTCTTCTTTCAAAAGAGTCTTGTGAGGTCGACGTCTATAACCACATTTCCAGATGATAGTACGCCAGATCCACGAAGAGAAGGAACAATTAAAGAACAGGTGATCGACGGATTCAGGAACAACTCTGCATAAAGGGCATTTGAGGTCACTATTTCGATCCAAGAAGTATAGTCTATCACGAGTACTAAGTCTGTTCAGTAAGGCTTGCCAGGCAATGAAACTATACCTCGGGATGTGGCCTTTATTCCAAATGACTTTCCACCAGGGAGATGGAGGGTGGTGGTTTCTAAGACCGTCCCAAGCAGACTTTGTAGAAAATAAGCCACTAGGAGAGGGTTTCCAAATAGCCTTGTCAGTAGGGCCAAACAGGCCAGATTGAATGAGGCCTCTGAGATCACTGAGATGGGATTGATTTAAGATATGAGACCAGCTTCCATCTTTCTTCATGTCTGCAATGGAAGCAGAGTTGATAAGGTTGAAAATTATTCCTTCAGATGTTTGGGAACAGACAGGCCCATTGGGATGCCAAGGCTGAGACCAAAATTCAACGTTCTTACCTTCCCCAACACTATAGCAAATCTGAGAGACAGCCAAGGATCTGCAATGGAAGATACTCCGAACCCCCCAAGGAGGATTAGCAGGCATGGGCCTGGACCAGAAATTTTTCTTCCTTAGATATTTCAATTTAAACCATTTAACCCACAAAGACTTTCTGTCAGCAATGATTTGCCATAGGAGCTTGATTTGAGCAGCTCTATTCATATCAGAGAGATTTCGGATACCAGTTCCCCCTTCTTGCTTTGGCCTACAAATAGTATCCCAAGAGACCGGATGGTAACTTTTCTTCCCGGACCAGAGGAATTCCCGGAAAAGCTTTTCAATCGAATTGAGAACTCCAGTAGGAAGTTTCGCGCACTCTTTTTAAGACGGACAACAACTCTCTCACCCCAACGATTTTTAAAACAAGATTTTTTTCCCCGGAAAGAGAATTTGAAGATTGGTAGAAATTTCACCACTTTTGAACTTAAAGTCAGAGAGTTACACAGGTTTTAATTTTGGATGACGTGTCGCACACTCTTTATAAAACGGACTACAACTCTCTCATCCCAACAAAATTTGAAATGTGATTTCTTTCCCAAGAAAAAGAATCTTAGGACCTCCGATTGGTAGAAATTTCACCACTTTTTGACTTCAAATGAGAGAGTTAGGGAAGTTTTAATTTTGGGTGACGTTTCACACACTCTTTTTAAAATGGACCAAAACTCTCTCATCCCACCGAATTTTTAAATGAGATTTTTTTACTCAAAAGAGAATTTGAAGGCATCTAATTGATAGAAATTTCTCCACTTTTCGACTTAAAATGAGTGAGTTATGGACGTTTTAATTTTGGATGACGTTTCACACACTCATTATAAAATGGTCCAAAACTCTCTCGCCCTACCGAATTTTTAAATGAGATTTTTTTCGTTGAAAGAGAATTTGAAGTCCACTAATTTGTTAGAAATTTCACCACATTTGGACTTGAAAAGAGAGACTTATGGTGGTTTTAATTTTGGGTGACGTTTCGCAGACTCTTTTTAAGACGGACAACAACTCTCTCACCCCAACGATTTTTAAAACAAGATTTTTTTCCCCGGAAAGAGAATTTGAAGATTGGTAGAAATTTCACCACTTTTGAACTTAAAGTCAGAGAGTTACACAGGTTTTAATTTTGGATGACGTGTCGCACACTCTTTATAAAACGGACTACAACTCTCGCATCCCAACAAAATTTGAAATGAGATTTCTTTCCCAAGAAAAAGAATCTTAGGACCTCCGATTGGTAGAAATTTCACCACTTTTTGACTTATAATGAGAGAGTTACGGAAGTTTTAATTTTGGGTGACGTTTCACACACTCTTTTTAAAATGGACCAAAACTCTCTCATCCCACCGAATTTTTAAATGAGATTTTTTTACTTGAAAGAGAATTTGAAGACATCTAATTGATAGAAATTTCTCCACTTTTCGACTTAAAATGAGTGAGTTATGGACGTTTTAATTTTGGGTGACGTTTCACACACTCATTATAAAATGGTCCAAAACTCTCTCGCCCTACCGAATTTTTAAATGGGATTTTTTTCGTTGAAAGAGAATTTGAAGTCCACTAATTTGTTAGAAATTTCACCATATTTGGACTTGAAAAGAGAGACTTATGGTGGTTTTAATTTTGGGTGACGTTTCGCACACTCTTTTTAAGACGGACAACAACTCTCTCACCCCAACGATTTTTAAAACAAGATTTTTTTCCCCGGAAAGAGAATTTGAAGATTGGTAGAAATTTCACCACTTTTGAACTTAAAGTCAGAGAGTTACACAGGTTTTAATTTTGGATGACGTGTCGCACACTCTTTATAAAACGGACTACAACTCTCGCATCCCAACAAAATTTGAAATGAGATTTCTTTCCCAAGAAAAAGAATCTTAGGACCTCCGATTGGTAGAAATTTCACCACTTTTTGACTTCAAATGAGAGAGTTAGGGAAGTTTTAATTTTGGGTGACGTTTCACACACTCTTTTTAAAATGGACCAAAACTCTCTCATCCCACCGAATTTTTAAATGAGATTTTTTTAGTTGAAAGAGAATTTGAAGGAATCTAATTGATAGAAATTTCTCCACTTTTCGACTTAAAATGAGTGAGTTATGGACGTTTTAATTTTGGGTGACGTTTCACACACTCATTATAAAATGGTCCAAAACTCTCTCGCCCTACCGAATTTTTAAATGGGATTTTTTTCGTTGAAAGAGAATTTGAAGTCCACTAATTTGTTAGAAATTTCACCACATTTGGACTTGAAAAGAGAGACTTATGGTGGTTTTAATTTTGGGTGACGTTTCGCAGACTCTTTTTAAGACGGACAACAACTCTCTCACCCCAACGATTTTTAAAACAAGATTTTTTTCCCCGGAAAGAGAATTTGAAGATTGGTAGAAATTTCACCACTTTTGAACTTAAAGTCAGAGAGTTACACAGGTTTTAATTTTGGATGACGTGTCGCACACTCTTTATAAAACGGACTACAACTCTCTCATCCCAACAAAATTTGAAATGAGATTTCTTTCCCAAGAAAAAGAATCTTAGGACCTCCGATTGGTAGAAATTTCACCACTTTTTGACTTCAAATGAGAGAGTTAGGGAAGTTTTAATTTTGGGTGACGTTTCACACACTCTTTTTAAAATGGACCAAAACTCTCTCATCCCACCGAATTTTTAAATGAGATTTTTTTACTCAAAAGAGAATTTGAAGGCATCTAATTGATAGAAATTTCTCCACTTTTCGACTTAAAATGAGTGAGTTATGGACGTTTTAATTTTGGATGACGTTTCACACACTCATTATAAAATGGTCCAAAACTCTCTCGCCCTACCGAATTTTTAAATGAGATTTTTTTCGTTGAAAGAGAATTTGAAGTCCACTAATTTGTTAGAAATTCACCACATTTGGACTTGAAAAGAGAGACTTATGGTGGTTTTAATTTTGGGTGACGTTTCGCACACTCTTTTTAAGACGGACAACAACTCTCTCACCCCAATGATTTTTAAAACAAGATTTTTTTCCCCGGAAAGAGAATTTGAAGATTGGTAGAAATTTCACCACTTTTGAACTTAAAGTCAGAGAGTTACACAGGTTTTAATTTTGGATGACGTGTCGCACACTCTTTATAAAACGGACTACAACTCTCGCATCCCAACAAAATTTGAAATGAGATTTCTTTCCCAAGAAAAAGAATCTTAGGACCTCCGATTGGTAGAAATTTCACCACTTTTTGACTTCAAATGAGAGAGTTAGGGAAGTTTTAATTTTGGGTGACGTTTCACACACTCTTTTTAAAATGGACCAAAACTCTCTCATCCCACCGAATTTTTAAATGAGATTTTTTTACTTGAAAGAGAATTTGAAGGAATCTAATTGATAGAAATTTCTCCACTTTTCGACTTAAAATGAGTGAGTTATGGACGTTTTAATTTTGGGTGACGTTTCACACACTCATTATAAAATGGTCCAAAACTCTCTCGCCCTACCGAATTTTTAAATGGGATTTTTTTCGTTGAAAGAGAATTTGAAGTCCACTAATTTGTTAGAAATTCACCACATTTGGACTTGAAAAGAGAGACTTATGGTGGTTTTAATTTTGGGTGACGTTTCGCGCACTCTTTTTAAGACGGACAACAACTCTCTCACCCCAACGATTTTTAAAACAAGATTTTTTTCCCCGGAAAGAGAATTTGAAGATTGGTAGAAATTTCACCACTTTTGAACTTAAAGTCAGAGAGTTACACAGGTTTTAATTTTGGATGACGTGTCGCACACTCTTTATAAAACGGACTACAACTCTCTCATCCCAACAAAATTTGAAATGTGATTTCTTTCCCAAGAAAAAGAATCTTAGGACCTCCGATTGGTAGAAATTTCACCACTTTTTGACTTCAAATGAGAGAGTTAGGGAAGTTTTAATTTTGGGTGACGTTTCACACACTCTTTTTAAAATGGACCAAAACTCTCTCATCCCACCGAATTTTTAAATGAGATTTTTTTACTCAAAAGAGAATTTGAAGGCATCTAATTGATAGAAATTTCTCCACTTTTCGACTTAAAATGAGTGAGTTATGGACGTTTTAATTTTGGATGACGTTTCACACACTCATTATAAAATGGTCCAAAACTCTCTCGCCCTACCGAATTTTTAAATGAGATTTTTTTCGTTGAAAGAGAATTTGAAGTCCACTAATTTGTTAGAAATTTCACCACATTTGGACTTGAAAAGAGAGACTTATGGTGGTTTTAATTTTGGGTGACGTTTCGCAGACTCTTTTTAAGACGGACAACAACTCTCTCACCCCAACGATTTTTAAAACAAGATTTTTTTCCCCGGAAAGAGAATTTGAAGATTGGTAGAAATTTCACCACTTTTGAACTTAAAGTCAGAGAGTTACACAGGTTTTAATTTTGGATGACGTGTCGCACACTCTTTATAAAACGGACTACAACTCTCGCATCCCAACAAAATTTGAAATGAGATTTCTTTCCCAAGAAAAAGAATCTTAGGACCTCCGATTGGTAGAAATTTCACCACTTTTTGACTTCAAATGAGAGAGTTAGGGAAGTTTTAATTTTGGGTGACGTTTCACACACTCTTTTTAAAATGGACCAAAACTCTCTCATCCCACCGAATTTTTAAATGAGATTTTTTTACTTGAAAGAGAATTTGAAGGAATCTAATTGATAGAAATTTCTCCACTTTTCGACTTAAAATGAGTGAGTTATGGACGTTTTAATTTTGGGTGACGTTTCACACACTCATTATAAAATGGTCCAAAACTCTCTCGCTCTACCGAATTTTTAAATGGGATTTTTTTCGTTGAAAGAGAATTTGAAGTCCACTAATTTGTTAGAAATTTCACCATATTTGGACTTGAAAAGAGAAACTTATGGTGGTTTTACTTTTGGGTGACGTTTCGCACACTCTTTTTAAGACGGACAACAACTCTCTCACCCCAACGATTTTTAAAACAAGATTTTTTTCCCCGGAAAGAGAATTTGAAGATTGGTAGAAATTTCACCACTTTTGAACTTAAAGTCAGAGAGTTACACAGGTTTTAATTTTGGATGACGTGTCGCACACTCTTTATAAAACGGGCTACAACTCTCGCATCCCAACAAAATTTGAAATGAGATTTCTTTCCCAAGAAAAAGAATCTTAGGACCTCCGATTGGTAGAAATTTCACCACTTTTTGACTTCAAATGAGAGAGTTAGGGAAGTTTTAATTTTGGGTGACGTTTCACACACTCTTTTTAAAATGGACCAAAACTCTCTCATCCCACCGAATTTTTAAATGAGATTTTTTTAGTTGAAAGAGAATTTGAAGGAATCTAATTGATAGAAATTTCTCCACTTTTCGACTTAAAATGAGTGAGTTATGGACGTTTTAATTTTGGGTGACGTTTCACACACTCATTATAAAATGGTCCAAAACTCTCTCGCCCTACCGAATTTTTAAATGGGATTTTTTTCGTTGAAAGAGAATTTGAAGTCCACTAATTTGTTAGAAATTTCACCACATTTGGACTTGAAAAGAGAGACTTATGGTGGTTTTAATTTTGGGTGACGTTTCGCAGACTCTTTTTAAGACGGACAACTCTCTCACCCCAACGATTTTTAAAACAAGATTTTTTTCCCCGGAAAGAGAATTTGAAGATTGGTAGAAATTTCACCACTTTTGAACTTAAAGTCAGAGAGTTACACAGGTTTTAATTTTGGATGACGTGTCGCACACTCTTTATAAAACGGACTACAACTCTCTCATCCCAACAAAATTTGAAATGAGATTTCTTTCCCAAGAAAAAGAATCTTAGGACCTCCGATTGGTAGAAATTTCACCACTTTTTGACTTCAAATGAGAGAGTTAGGGAAGTTTTAATTTTGGGTGACGTTTCACACACTCTTTTTAAAATGGACCAAAACTCTCTCATCCCACCGAATTTTTCAATGAGATTTTTTTACTTGAAAGAGAATTTGAAGACATCTAATTGATAGAAATTTCTCCACTTTTCGACTTAAAATGAGTGAGTTATGGACGTTTTAATTTTGGGTGACGTTTCACACACTCATTATAAAATGGTCCAAAACTCTCTCGCCCTACCGAATTTTTAAATGGGATTTTTTTCGTTGAAAGAGAATTTGAAGTCCACTAATTTGTTAGAAATTCACCACATTTGGACTTGAAAAGAGAGACTTATGGTGGTTTTAATTTTGGGTGACGTTTCGCGCACTCTTTTTAAGACGGACAACAACTCTCTCACCCCAACGATTTTTAAAACAAGATTTTTTTCCCCGGAAAGAGAATTTGAAGATTGGTAGAAATTTCACCACTTTTGAACTTAAAGTCAGAGAGTTACACAGGTTTTAATTTTGGATGACGTGTCGCACACTCTTTATAAAACGGACTACAACTCTCTCATCCCAACAAAATTTGAAATGTGATTTCTTTCCCAAGAAAAAGAATCTTAGGACCTCCGATTGGTAGAAATTTCACCACTTTTTGACTTCAAATGAGAGAGTTAGGGAAGTTTTAATTTTGGGTGACGTTTCACACACTCTTTTTAAAATGGACCAAAACTCTCTCATCCCACCGAATTTTTAAATGAGATTTTTTTACTCAAAAGAGAATTTGAAGGCATCTAATTGATAGAAATTTCTCCACTTTTCGACTTAAAATGAGTGAGTTATGGACGTTTTAATTTTGGTTGACGTTTCACACACTCATTATAAAATGGTCCAAAACTCTCTCGCCCTACCGAATTTTTAAATGAGATTTTTTTCGTTGAAAGAGAATTTGAAGTCCACTAATTTGTTAGAAATTTCACCACATTTGGACTTGAAAAGAGAGACTTATGGTGGTTTTAATTTTGGGTGACGTTTCGCAGACTCTTTTTAAGACGGACAACAACTCTCTCACCCCAACGATTTTTAAAACAAGATTTTTTTCCCCGGAAAGAGAATTTGAAGATTGGTAGAAATTTCACCACTTTTGAACTTAAAGTCAGAGAGTTACACAGGTTTTAATTTTGGATGACGTGTCGCACACTCTTTATAAAACGGACTACAACTCTCGCATCCCAACAAAATTTGAAATGAGATTTCTTTCCCAAGAAAAAGAATCTTAGGACCTCCGATTGGTAGAAATTTCACCACTTTTTGACTTCAAATGAGAGAGTTAGGGAAGTTTTAATTTTGGGTGACGTTTCACACACTCTTTTTAAAATGGACCAAAACTCTCTCATCCCACCGAATTTTTAAATGAGATTTTTTTACTTGAAAGAGAATTTGAAGGAATCTAATTGATAGAAATTTCTCCACTTTTCGACTTAAAATGAGTGAGTTATGGACGTTTTAATTTTGGGTGACGTTTCACACACTCATTATAAAATGGTCCAAAACTCTCTCGCTCTACCGAATTTTTAAATGGGATTTTTTTCGTTGAAAGAGAATTTGAAGTCCACTAATTTGTTAGAAATTTCACCATATTTGGACTTGAAAAGAGAAACTTATGGTGGTTTTACTTTTGGGTGACGTTTCGCACACTCTTTTTAAGACGGACAACAACTCTCTCACCCCAACGATTTTTAAAACAAGATTTTTTTCCCCGGAAAGAGAATTTGAAGATTGGTAGAAATTTCACCACTTTTGAACTTAAAGTCAGAGAGTTACACAGGTTTTAATTTTGGATGACGTGTCGCACACTCTTTATAAAACGGGCTACAACTCTCGCATCCCAACAAAATTTGAAATGAGATTTCTTTCCCAAGAAAAAGAATCTTAGGACCTCCGATTGGTAGAAATTTCACCACTTTTTGACTTCAAATGAGAGAGTTAGGGAAGTTTTAATTTTGGGTGACGTTTCACACACTCTTTTTAAAATGGACCAAAACTCTCTCATCCCACCGAATTTTTAAATGAGATTTTTTTAGTTGAAAGAGAATTTGAAGGAATCTAATTGATAGAAATTTCTCCACTTTTCGACTTAAAATGAGTGAGTTATGGACGTTTTAATTTTGGGTGACGTTTCACACACTCATTATAAAATGGTCCAAAACTCTCTCGCCCTACCGAATTTTTAAATGGGATTTTTTTCGTTGAAAGAGAATTTGAAGTCCACTAATTTGTTAGAAATTTCACCACATTTGGACTTGAAAAGAGAGACTTATGGTGGTTTTAATTTTGGGTGACGTTTCGCAGACTCTTTTTAAGACGGACAACAACTCTCTCACCCCAACGATTTTTAAAACAAGATTTTTTTCCCCGGAAAGAGAATTTGAAGATTGGTAGAAATTTCACCACTTTTGAACTTAAAGTCAGAGAGTTACACAGGTTTTAATTTTGGATGACGTGTCGCACACTCTTTATAAAACGGACTACAACTCTCTCATCCCAACAAAATTTGAAATGAGATTTCTTTCCCAAGAAAAAGAATCTTAGGACCTCCGATTGGTAGAAATTTCACCACTTTTTGACTTCAAATGAGAGAGTTAGGGAAGTTTTAATTTTGGGTGACGTTTCACACACTCTTTTTAAAATGGACCAAAACTCTCTGATCCCACCGAATTTTTAAATGAGATTTTTTTACTCAAAAGAGAATTTGAAGGCATCTAATTGATAGAAATTTCTCCACTTTTCGACTTAAAATGAGTGAGTTATGGACGTTTTAATTTTGGATGACGTTTCACACACTCATTATAAAATGGTCCAAAACTCTCTCGCCCTACCGAATTTTTAAATGAGATTTTTTTCGTTTAAAAAGAGAATTTGAAGTCCACTAATTTGTTAGAAATTCACCACATTTGGACTTGAAAAGAGAGACTTATGGTGGTTTTAATTTTGGGTGACGTTTCGCACACTCTTTTTAAGACGGACAACAACTCTCTCACCCCAACGATTTTTAAAACAAGATTTTTTTCCCCGGAAAGAGAATTTGAAGATTGGTAGAAATTTCACCACTTTTGAACTTAAAGTCAGAGAGTTACACAGGTTTTAATTTTGGATGACGTGTCGCACACTCTTTATAAAACGGACTACAACTCTCGCATCCCAACAAAATTTGAAATGAGATTTCTTTCCCAAGAAAAAGAATCTTAGGACCTCCGATTGGTAGAAATTTCACCACTTTTTGACTTCAAATGAGAGAGTTAGGGAAGTTTTAATTTTGGGTGACGTTTCACACACTCTTTTTAAAATGGACCAAAACTCTCTCATCCCACCGAATTTTTAAATGAGATTTTTTTACTTGAAAGAGAATTTGAAGGAATCTAATTGATAGAAATTTCTCCACTTTTCGACTTAAAATGAGTGAGTTATGGACGTTTTAATTTTGGGTGACGTTTCACACACTCATTATAAAATGGTCCAAAACTCTCTCGCCCTACCGAATTTTTAAATGGGATTTTTTTCGTTGAAAGAGAATTTGAAGTCCACTAATTTGTTAGAAATTCACCACATTTGGACTTGAAAAGAGAGACTTATGGTGGTTTTAATTTTGGGTGACGTTTCGCGCACTCTTTTTAAGACGGACAACAACTCTCTCACCCCAACGATTTTTAAAACAAGATTTTTTTCCCCGGAAAGAGAATTTGAAGATTGGTAGAAATTTCACCACTTTTGAACTTAAAGTCAGAGAGTTACACAGGTTTTAATTTTGGATGACGTGTCGCACACTCTTTATAAAACGGACTACAACTCTCTCATCCCAACAAAATTTGAAATGAGATTTCTTTCCCAAGAAAAAGAATCTTAGGACCTCCGATTGGTAGAAATTTCACCACTTTTTGACTTCAAATGAGAGAGTTAGGGAAGTTTTAATTTTGGGTGACGTTTCACACACTCTTTTTAAAATGGACCAAAACTCTCTCATCCCACCGAATTTCTAAATGAGATTTTTTTACTCAAAAGAGAATTTGAAGGCATCTAATTGATAGAAATTTCTCCACTTTTCGACTTAAAATGAGTGAGTTATGGACGTTTTAATTTTGGATGACGTTTCACACACTCATTATAAAATGGTCCAAAACTCTCTCGCCCTACCGAATTTTTAAATGAGATTTTTTTCGTTGAAAGAGAATTTGAAGTCCACTAATTTGTTAGAAATTTCACCACATTTGGACTTGAAAAGAGAGACTTATGGTGGTTTTAATTTTGGGTGACGTTTCGCAGACTCTTTTTAAGACGGACAACAACTCTCTCACCCCAACGATTTTTAAAACAAGATTTTTTTCCCCGGAAAGAGAATTTGAAGATTGGTAGAAATTTCACCACTTTTGAACTTAAAGTCAGAGAGTTACACAGGTTTTAATTTTGGATGACGTGTCGCACACTCTTTATAAAACGGACTACAACTCTCGCATCCCAACAAAATTTGAAATGAGATTTCTTTCCCAAGAAAAAGAATCTTAGGACCTCCGATTGGTAGAAATTTCACCACTTTTTGACTTCAAATGAGAGAGTTACGGAAGTTTTAATTTTGGGTGACGTTTCACACACTCTTTTTAAAATGGACCAAAACTCTCTCATCCCACCGAATTTTTAAATGAGATTTTTTTACTTGAAAGA
The DNA here is from genome assembly GCF_043159265.1 of Tasmannia lanceolata. Lineage (NCBI taxonomy): Eukaryota > Viridiplantae > Streptophyta > Magnoliopsida > Canellales > Winteraceae > Tasmannia > Tasmannia lanceolata. The sequence goes on along the minus strand of NW_027518713.1, from coordinate 1,748,090 downwards.
GAATTTGAAGACATCTAATTGATAGAAATTTCTCCACTTTTCGACTTAAAATGAGTGAGTTATGGACGTTTTAATTTTGGGTGACGTTTCACACACTCATTATAAAATGGTCCAAAACTCTCTCGCCCTACCGAATTTTTAAATGGGATTTTTTTCGTTGACAGAGAATTTGAAGTCCACTAATTTGTTAGAAATTTCACCATATTTGGACTTGAAAAGAGACACTTATGGTGGTTTTAATTTTGGGTGACGTTTCGCACACTCTTTTTAAGACGGACAACAACTCTCTCACCCCAACGATTTTTAAAACAAGATTTTTTTCCCCGGAAAGAGAATTTGAAGATTGGTAGAAATTTCACCACTTTTGAACTTAAAGTCAGAGAGTTACACAGGTTTTAATTTTGGATGACGTGTCGCACACTCTTTATAAAACGGACTACAACTCTCGCATCCAACAAAATTTGAAATGAGATTTCTTTCCCAAGAAAAAGAATCTTAGGACCTCCGATTGGTAGAAATTTCACCACTTTTTGACTTCAAATGAGAGAGTTAGGGAAGTTTTAATTTTGGGTGACGTTTCACACACTCTTTTTAAAATGGACCAAAACTCTCTCATCCCACCGAATTTTTAAATGAGATTTTTTTACTTGAAAGAGAATTTGAAGGAATCTAATTGATAGAAATTTCTCCACTTTTCGACTTAAAATGAGTGAGTTATGGACGTTTTAATTTTGGGTGACGTTTCACACACTCATTATAAAATGGTCCAAAACTCTCTCGCCCTACCGAATTTTTAAATGGGATTTTTTTCGTTGAAAGAGAATTTGAAGTCCACTAATTTGTTAGAAATTCACCACATTTGGACTTGAAAAGAGAGACTTATGGTGGTTTTAATTTTGGGTGACGTTTCGCGCACTCTTTTTAAGACGGACAACAACTCTCTCACCCCAACGATTTTTAAAACAAGATTTTTTTCCCCGGAAAGAGAATTTGAAGATTGGTAGAAATTTCACCACTTTTGAACTTAAAGTCAGAGAGTTACACAGGTTTTAATTTTGGATAACGTGTCGCACACTCTTTATAAAACGGACTACAACTCTCTCATCCCAACAAAATTTGAAATGTGATTTCTTTCCCAAGAAAAAGAATCTTAGGACCTCCGATTGGTAGAAATTTCACCACTTTTTGACTTCAAATGAGAGAGTTAGGGAAGTTTTAATTTTGGGTGACGTTTCACACACTCTTTTTAAAATGGACCAAAACTCTCTCATCCCACCGAATTTTTAAATGAGATTTTTTTACTTGAAAGAGAATTTGAAGGAATCTAATTGATAGAAATTTCTCCACTTTTCGACTTAAAATGAGTGAGTTATGGACGTTTTAATTTTGGGTGACGTTTCACACACTCAATATAAAATGGTCCAAAACTCTCTCGCCCTACCGAATTTTTAAATGGGATTTTTTTCGTTGAAAGAGAATTTGAAGTCCACTAATTTGTTAGAAATTCACCACATTTGGACTTGAAAAGAGAGACTTATGGTGGTTTTAATTTTGGGTGACGTTTCGCGCACTCTTTTTAAGACGGACAACAACTCTCTCACCCCAACGATTTTTAAAACAAGATTTTTTTCCCCGGAAAGAGAATTTGAAGATTGGTAGAAATTTCACCACTTTTGAACTTAAAGTCAGAGAGTTACACAGGTTTTAATTTTGGATGACGTGTCGCACACTCTTTATAAAACGGACTACAACTCTCTCATCCCAACAAAATTTGAAATGAGATTTCTTTCCCAAGAAAAAGAATCTTAGGACCTCCGATTGGTAGAAATTTCACCACTTTTTGACTTCAAATGAGAGAGTTAGGGAAGTTTTAATTTTGGGTGACGTTTCACACACTCTTTTTAAAATGGACCAAAACTCTCTCATCCCACCGAATTTCTAAATGAGATTTTTTTACTCAAAAGAGAATTTGAAGGCATCTAATTGATAGAAATTTCTCCACTTTTCGACTTAAAATGAGTGAGTTATGGACGTTTTAATTTTGGATGACGTTTCACACACTCATTATAAAATGGTCCAAAACTCTCTCGCCCTACCGAATTTTTAAATGAGATTTTTTTCGTTGAAAGAGAATTTGAAGTCCACTAATTTGTTAGAAATTTCACCACATTTGGACTTGAAAAGAGAGACTTATGGTGGTTTTAATTTTGGGTGACGTTTCGCAGACTCTTTTTAAGACGGACAACAACTCTCTCACCCCAACGATTTTTAAAACAAGATTTTTTTCCCCGGAAAGAGAATTTGAAGATTGGTAGAAATTTCACCACTTTTGAACTTAAAGTCAGAGAGTTACACAGGTTTTAATTTTGGATGACGTGTCGCACACTCTTTATAAAACGGACTACAACTCTCGCATCCCAACAAAATTTGAAATGAGATTTCTTTCCCAAGAAAAAGAATCTTAGGACCTCCGATTGGTAGAAATTTCACCACTTTTTGACTTCAAATGAGAGAGTTACGGAAGTTTTAATTTTGGGTGACGTTTCACACACTCTTTTTAAAATGGACCAAAACTCTCTCATCCCACCGAATTTTTAAATGAGATTTTTTTACTTGAAAGAGAATTTGAAGACATCTAATTGATAGAAATTTCTCCACTTTTCGACTTAAAATGAGTGAGTTATGGACGTTTTAATTTTGGGTGACGTTTCACACACTCATTATAAAATGGTCCAAAACTCTCTCGCCCTACCGAATTTTTAAATGGGATTTTTTTCGTTGACAGAGAATTTGAAGTCCACTAATTTGTTAGAAATTTCACCATATTTGGACTTGAAAAGAGAGACTTATGGTGGTTTTAATTTTGGGTGACGTTTCGCACACTCTTTTTAAGACGGACAACAACTCTCTCACCCCAACGATTTTTAAAACAAGATTTTTTTCCCCGGAAAGAGAATTTGAAGATTGGTAGAAATTTCACCACTTTTGAACTTAAAGTCAGAGAGTTACACAGGTTTTAATTTTGGATGACGTGTCGCACACTCTTTATAAAACGGACTACAACTCTCTCATCCCAACAAAATTTGAAATGTGATTTCTTTCCCAAGAAAAAGAATCTTAGGACCTCCGATTGGTAGAAATTTCACCACTTTTTGACTTCCAATGAGAGAGTTAGGGAAGTTTTAATTTTGGGTGACGTTTCACACACTCTTTTTAAAATGGACCAAAACTCTCTCATCCCACCGAATTTTTAAATGAGATTTTTTTACTCAAAAGAGAATTTGAAGGCATCTAATTGATAGAAATTTCTCCACTTTTCGACTTAAAATGAGTGAGTTATGGACGTTTTAATTTTGGATGACGTTTCACACACTCATTATAAAATGGTCCAAAACTCTCTCGCCCTACCGAATTTTTAAATGAGATTTTTTTCGTTGAAAGAGAATTTGAAGTCCACTAATTTGTTAGAAATTTCACCACATTTGGACTTGAAAAGAGAGACTTATGGTGGTTTTAATTTTGGGTGACGTTTCGCAGACTCTTTTTAAGACGGACAACAACTCTCTCACCCCAACGATTTTTAAAACAAGATTTTTTTCCCCGGAAAGAGAATTTGAAGATTGGTAGAAATTTCACCACTTTTGAACTTAAAGTCAGAGAGTTACACAGGTTTTAATTTTGGATGACGTGTCGCACACTCTTTATAAAACGGACTACAACTCTCGCATCCCAACAAAATTTGAAATGAGATTTCTTTCCCAAGAAAAAGAATCTTAGGACCTCCGATTGGTAGAAATTTCACCACTTTTTGACTTCAAATGAGAGAGTTAGGGAAGTTTTAATTTTGGGTGACGTTTCACACACTCTTTTTAAAATGGACCAAAACTCTCTCATCCCACCGAATTTTTAAATGAGATTTTTTTACTTGAAAGAGAATTTGAAGGAATCTAATTGATAGAAATTTCTCCACTTTTCGACTTAAAATGAGTGAGTTATGGACGTTTTAATTTTGGGTGACGTTTCACACACTCATTATAAAATGGTCCAAAACTCTCTCGCTCTACCGAATTTTTAAATGGGATTTTTTTCGTTGAAAGAGAATTTGAAGTCCACTAATTTGTTAGAAATTTCACCATATTTGGACTTGAAAAGAGAAACTTATGGTGGTTTTACTTTTGGGTGACGTTTCGCACACTCTTTTTAAGACGGACAACAACTCTCTCACCCCAACGATTTTTAAAACAAGATTTTTTTCCCCGGAAAGAGAATTTGAAGATTGGTAGAAATTTCACCACTTTTGAACTTAAAGTCAGAGAGTTACACAGGTTTTAATTTTGGATGACGTGTCGCACACTCTTTATAAAACGGGCTACAACTCTCGCATCCCAACAAAATTTGAAATGAGATTTCTTTCCCAAGAAAAAGAATCTTAGGACCTCCGATTGGTAGAAATTTCACCACTTTTTGACTTCAAATGAGAGAGTTAGGGAAGTTTTAATTTTGGGTGACGTTTCACACACTCTTTTTAAAATGGACCAAAACTCTCTCATCCCACCGAATTTTTAAATGAGATTTTTTTAGTTGAAAGAGAATTTGAAGGAATCTAATTGATAGAAATTTCTCCACTTTTCGACTTAAAATGAGTGAGTTATGGACGTTTTAATTTTGGGTGACGTTTCACACACTCATTATAAAATGGTCCAAAACTCTCTCGCCCTACCGAATTTTTAAATGGGATTTTTTTCGTTGAAAGAGAATTTGAAGTCCACTAATTTGTTAGAAATTTCACCACATTTGGACTTGAAAAGAGAGACTTATGGTGGTTTTAATTTTGGGTGACGTTTCGCAGACTCTTTTTAAGACGGACAACAACTCTCTCACCCCAACGATTTTTAAAACAAGATTTTTTTCCCCGGAAAGAGAATTTGAAGATTGGTAGAAATTTCACCACTTTTGAACTTAAAGTCAGAGAGTTACACAGGTTTTAATTTTGGATGACGTGTCGCACACTCTTTATAAAACGGACTACAACTCTCTCATCCCAACAAAATTTGAAATGAGATTTCTTTCCCAAGAAAAAGAATCTTAGGACCTCCGATTGGTAGAAATTTCACCACTTTTTGACTTCAAATGAGAGAGTTAGGGAAGTTTTAATTTTGGGTGACGTTTCACACACTCTTTTTAAAATGGACCAAAACTCTCTGATCCCACCGAATTTTTAAATGAGATTTTTTTACTCAAAAGAGAATTTGAAGGCATCTAATTGATAGAAATTTCTCCACTTTTCGACTTAAAATGAGTGAGTTATGGACGTTTTAATTTTGGATGACGTTTCACACACTCATTATAAAATGGTCCAAAACTCTCTCGCCCTACCGAATTTTTAAATGAGATTTTTTTCGTTTAAAAAGAGAATTTGAAGTCCACTAATTTGTTAGAAATTCACCACATTTGGACTTGAAAAGAGAGACTTATGGTGGTTTTAATTTTGGGTGACGTTTCGCACACTCTTTTTAAGACGGACAACAACTCTCTCACCCCAACGATTTTTAAAACAAGATTTTTTTCCCCGGAAAGAGAATTTGAAGATTGGTAGAAATTTCACCACTTTTGAACTTAAAGTCAGAGAGTTACACAGGTTTTAATTTTGGATGACGTGTCGCACACTCTTTATAAAACGGACTACAACTCTCGCATCCCAACAAAATTTGAAATGAGATTTCTTTCCCAAGAAAAAGAATCTTAGGACCTCCGATTGGTAGAAATTTCACCACTTTTTGACTTCAAATGAGAGAGTTAGGGAAGTTTTAATTTTGGGTGACGTTTCACACACTCTTTTTAAAATGGACCAAAACTCTCTCATCCCACCGAATTTTTAAATGAGATTTTTTTACTTGAAAGAGAATTTGAAGGAATCTAATTGATAGAAATTTCTCCACTTTTCGACTTAAAATGAGTGAGTTATGGACGTTTTAATTTTGGGTGACGTTTCACACACTCATTATAAAATGGTCCAAAACTCTCTCGCCCTACCGAATTTTTAAATGGGATTTTTTTCGTTGAAAGAGAATTTGAAGTCCACTAATTTGTTAGAAATTCACCACATTTGGACTTGAAAAGAGAGACTTATGGTGGTTTTAATTTTGGGTGACGTTTCGCGCACTCTTTTTAAGACGGACAACAACTCTCTCACCCCAACGATTTTTAAAACAAGATTTTTTTCCCCGGAAAGAGAATTTGAAGATTGGTAGAAATTTCACCACTTTTGAACTTAAAGTCAGAGAGTTACACAGGTTTTAATTTTGGATGACGTGTCGCACACTCTTTATAAAACGGACTACAACTCTCTCATCCCAACAAAATTTGAAATGAGATTTCTTTCCCAAGAAAAAGAATCTTAGGACCTCCGATTGGTAGAAATTTCACCACTTTTTGACTTCAAATGAGAGAGTTAGGGAAGTTTTAATTTTGGGTGACGTTTCACACACTCTTTTTAAAATGGACCAAAACTCTCTCATCCCACCGAATTTCTAAATGAGATTTTTTTACTCAAAAGAGAATTTGAAGGCATCTAATTGATAGAAATTTCTCCACTTTTCGACTTAAAATGAGTGAGTTATGGACGTTTTAATTTTGGATGACGTTTCACACACTCATTATAAAATGGTCCAAAACTCTCTCGCCCTACCGAATTTTTAAATGAGATTTTTTTCGTTTAAAAAGAGAATTTGAAGTCCACTAATTTGTTAGAAATTCACCACATTTGGACTTGAAAAGAGAGACTTATGGTGGTTTTAATTTTGGGTGACGTTTCGCGCACTCTTTTTAAGACGGACAACAACTCTCTCACCCCAACGATTTTTAAAACAAGATTTTTTTCCCCGGAAAGAGAATTTGAAGATTGGTAGAAATTTCACCACTTTTGAACTTAAAGTCAGAGAGTTACACAGGTTTTAATTTTGGATAACGTGTCGCACACTCTTTATAAAACGGACTACAACTCTCTCATCCCAACAAAATTTGAAATGTGATTTCTTTCCCAAGAAAAAGAATCTTAGGACCTCCGATTGGTAGAAATTTCACCACTTTTTGACTTCAAATGAGAGAGTTAGGGAAGTTTTAATTTTGGGTGACGTTTCACACACTCTTTTTAAAATGGACCAAAACTCTCTCATCCCACCGAATTTTTAAATGAGATTTTTTTAGTTGAAAGAGAATTTGAAGGAATCTAATTGATAGAAATTTCTCCACTTTTCGACTTAAAATGAGTGAGTTATGGACGTTTTAATTTTGGGTGACGTTTCACACACTCATTATAAAATGGTCCAAAACTCTCTCGCCCTACCGAATTTTTAAATGGGATTTTTTTCGTTGAAAGAGAATTTGAAGTCCACTAATTTGTTAGAAATTTCACCACATTTGGACTTGAAAAGAGAGACTTATGGTGGTTTTAATTTTGGGTGACGTTTCGCAGACTCTTTTTAAGACGGACAACTCTCTCACCCCAACGATTTTTAAAACAAGATTTTTTTCCCCGGAAAGAGAATTTGAAGATTGGTAGAAATTTCACCACTTTTGAACTTAAAGTCAGAGAGTTACACAGGTTTTAATTTTGGATGACGTGTCGCACACTCTTTATAAAACGGACTACAACTCTCTCATCCCAACAAAATTTGAAATGAGATTTCTTTCCCAAGAAAAAGAATCTTAGGACCTCCGATTGGTAGAAATTTCACCACTTTTTGACTTCAAATGAGAGAGTTAGGGAAGTTTTAATTTTGGGTGACGTTTCACACACTCTTTTTAAAATGGACCAAAACTCTCTCATCCCACCGAATTTTTCAATGAGATTTTTTTACTTGAAAGAGAATTTGAAGACATCTAATTGATAGAAATTTCTCCACTTTTCGACTTAAAATGAGTGAGTTATGGACGTTTTAATATTGGGTGACGTTTCACACACTCATTATAAAATGGTCCAAAACTCTCTCGCCCTACCGAATTTTTAAATGGGATTTTTTTCGTTGAAAGAGAATTTGAAGTCCACTAATTTGTTAGAAATTCACCACATTTGGACTTGAAAAGAGAGACTTATGGTGGTTTTAATTTTGGGTGACGTTTCGCGCACTCTTTTTAAGACGGACAACAACTCTCTCACCCCAACGATTTTTAAAACAAGATTTTTTTCCCCGGAAAGAGAATTTGAAGATTGGTAGAAATTTCACCACTTTTGAACTTAAAGTCAGAGAGTTACACAGGTTTTAATTTTGGATGACGTGTCGCACACTCTTTATAAAACGGACTACAACTCTCTCATCCCAACAAAATTTGAAATGTGATTTCTTTCCCAAGAAAAAGAATCTTAGGACCTCCGATTGGTAGAAATTTCACCACTTTTTGACTTCAAATGAGAGAGTTAGGGAAGTTTTAATTTTGGGTGACGTTTCACACACTCTTTTTAAAATGGACCAAAACTCTCTCATCCCACCGAATTTTTAAATGAGATTTTTTTACTCAAAAGAGAATTTGAAGGCATCTAATTGATAGAAATTTCTCCACTTTTCGACTTAAAATGAGTGAGTTATGGACGTTTTAATTTTGGATGACGTTTCACACACTCATTATAAAATGGTCCAAAACTCTCTCGCCCTACCGAATTTTTAAATGAGATTTTTTTCGTTGAAAGAGAATTTGAAGTCCACTAATTTGTTAGAAATTTCACCACATTTGGACTTGAAAAGAGAGACTTATGGTGGTTTTAATTTTGGGTGACGTTTCGCACACTCTTTTTAAGACGGACAACAACTCTCTCACCCCAACGATTTTTAAAACAAGATTTTTTTCCCCGGAAAGAGAATTTGAAGATTGGTAGAAATTTCACCACTTTTGAACTTAAAGTCAGAGAGTTACACAGGTTTTAATTTTGGATGACGTGTCGCACACTCTTTATAAAACGGACTACAACTCTCGCATCCCAACAAAATTTGAAATGAGATTTCTTTCCCAAGAAAAAGAATCTTAGGACCTCCGATTGGTAGAAATTTCACCACTTTTTGACTTCAAATGAGAGAGTTAGGGAAGTTTTAATTTTGGGTGACGTTTCACACACTCTTTTTAAAATGGACCAAAACTCTCTCATCCCACCGAATTTTTAAATGAGATTTTTTTACTTGAAAGAGAATTTGAAGGAATCTAATTGATAGAAATTTCTCCACTTTTCGACTTAAAATGAGTGAGTTATGGACGTTTTAATTTTGGGTGACGTTTCACACACTCATTATAAAATGGTCCAAAACTCTCTCGCTCTACCGAATTTTTAAATGGGATTTTTTTCGTTGAAAGAGAATTTGAAGTCCACTAATTTGTTAGAAATTTCACCATATTTGGACTTGAAAAGAGAAACTTATGGTGGTTTTACTTTTGGGTGACGTTTCGCACACTCTTTTTAAGACGGACAACAACTCTCTCACCCCAACGATTTTTAAAACAAGATTTTTTTCCCCGGAAAGAGAATTTTAAGATTGGTAGAAATTTCACCACTTTTGAACTTAAAGTCAGAGAGTTACACAGGTTTTAATTTTGGATGACGTGTCGCACACTCTTTATAAAACGGGCTACAACTCTCGCATCCCAACAAAATTTGAAATGAGATTTCTTTCCCAAGAAAAAGAATCTTAGGACCTCCGATTGGTAGAAATTTCACCACTTTTTGACTTCAAATGAGAGAGTTAGGGAAGTTTTAATTTTGGGTGACGTTTCACACACTCTTTTTAAAATGGACCAAAACTCTCTCATCCCACCGAATTTTTAAATGAGATTTTTTTAGTTGAAAGAGAATTTGAAGGAATCTAATTGATAGAAATTTCTCCACTTTTCGACTTAAAATGAGTGAGTTATGGACGTTTTAATTTTGGGTGACGTTTCACACACTCATTATAAAATGGTCCAAAACTCTCTCGCCCTACCGAATTTTTAAATGGGATTTTTTTCGTTGAAAGAGAATTTGAAGTCCACTAATTTGTTAGAAATTTCACCACATTTGGACTTGAAAAGAGAGACTTATGGTGGTTTTAATTTTGGGTGACGTTTCGCAGACTCTTTTTAAGACGGACAACAACTCTCTCACCCCAACGATTTTTAAAACAAGATTTTTTTCCCCGGAAAGAGAATTTGAAGATTGGTAGAAATTTCACCACTTTTGAACTTAAAGTCAGAGAGTTACACAGGTTTTAATTTTGGATGACGTGTCGCACACTCTTTATAAAACGGACTACAACTCTCTCATCCCAACAAAATTTGAAATGAGATTTCTTTCCCAAGAAAAAGAATCTTAGGACCTCCGATTGGTAGAAATTTCACCACTTTTTGACTTCAAATGAGAGAGTTAGGGAAGTTTTAATTTTGGGTGACGTTTCACACACTCTTTTTAAAATGGACCAAAACTCTCTCATCCCACCGAATTTTTCAATGAGATTTTTTTACTTGAAAGAGAATTTGAAGACATCTAATTGATAGAAATTTCTCCACTTTTCGACTTAAAATGAGTGAGTTATGGACGTTTTAATTTTGGGTGACGTTTCACACACTCATTATAAAATGGTCCAAAACTCTCTCGCCCTACCGAATTTTTAAATGGGATTTTTTTCGTTGAAAGAGAATTTGAAGTCCACTAATTTGTTAGAAATTTCACCACATTTGGACTTGAAAAGAGAGACTTATGGTGGTTTTAATTTTGGGTGACGTTTCGCAGACTCTTTTTAAGACGGACAACAACTCTCTCACCCCAACGATTTTTAAAACAAGATTTTTTTCCCCGGAAAGAGAATTTGAAGATTGGTAGAAATTTCACCACTTTTGAACTTAAAGTCAGAGAGTTACACAGGTTTTAATTTTGGATGACGTGTCGCACACTCTTTATAAAACGGACTACAACTCTCTCATCCCAACAAAATTTGAAATGAGATTTCTTTCCCAAGAAAAAGAATCTTAGGACCTCCGATTGGTAGAAATTTCACCACTTTTTGACTTCAAATGAGAGAGTTAGGGAAGTTTTAATTTTGGGTGACGTTTCACACACTCTTTTTAAAATGGACCAAAACTCTCTCATCCCACCGAATTTTTAAATGAGATTTTTTTACTCAAAAGAGAATTTGAAGGCATCTAATTGATAGAAATTTCTCCACTTTTCGACTTAAAATGAGTGAGTTATGGACGTTTTAATTTTGGATGACGTTTCACACACTCATTATAAAATGGTCCAAAACTCTCTCGCCCTACCGAATTTTTAAATGAGATTTTTTTCGTTTAAAAAGAGAATTTGAAGTCCACTAATTTGTTAGAAATTCACCACATTTGGACTTGAAAAGAGAGACTTATGGTGGTTTTAATTTTGGGTGACGTTTCGCAGACTCTTTTTAAGACGGACAACAACTCTCTCACCCCAACGATTTTTAAAACAAGATTTTTTTCCCCGGAAAGAGAATTTGAAGATTGGTAGAAATTTCACCACTTTTGAACTTAAAGTCAGAGAGTTACACAGGTTTTAATTTTGGATGACGTGTCGCACACTCTTTATAAAACGGACTACAACTCTCGCATCCCAACAAAATTTGAAATGAGATTTCTTTCCCAAGAAAAAGAATCTTAGGACCTCCGATTGGTAGAAATTTCACCACTTTTTGACTTCAAATGAGAGAGTTAGGGAAGTTTTAATTTTGGGTGACGTTTCACACACTCTTTTTAAAATGGACCAAAACTCTCTCATCCCACCGAATTTTTAAATGAGATTTTTTTACTTGAAAGAGAATTTGAAGGAATCTAATTGATAGAAATTTCTCCACTTTTCGACTTAAAATGAGTGAGTTATGGACGTTTTAATTTTGGGTGACGTTTCACACACTCATTATAAAATGGTCCAAAACTCTCTCGCCCTACCGAATTTTTAAATGGGATTTTTTTCGTTGAAAGAGAATTTGAAGTCCACTAATTTGTTAGAAATTCACCACATTTGGACTTGAAAAGAGAGACTTATGGTGGTTTTAATTTTGGGTGACGTTTCGCGCACTCTTTTTAAGACGGACAACAACTCTCTCACCCCAACGATTTTTAAAACAAGATTTTTTTCCCCGGAAAGAGAATTTGAAGATTGGTAGAAATTTCACCACTTTTGAACTTAAAGTCAGAGAGTTACACAGGTTTTAATTTTGGATGACGTGTCGCACACTCTTTATAAAACGGACTACAACTCTCTCATCCCAACAAAATTTGAAATGAGATTTCTTTCCCAAGAAAAAGAATCTTAGGACCTCCGATTGGTAGAAATTTCACCACTTTTTGACTTCAAATGAGAGAGTTAGGGAAGTTTTAATTTTGGGTGACGTTTCACACACTCTTTTTAAAATGGACCAAAACTCTCTCATCCCACCGAATTTCTAAATGAGATTTTTTTACTCAAAAGAGAATTTGAAGGCATCTAATTGATAGAAATTTCTCCACTTTTCGACTTAAAATGAGTGAGTTATGGACGTTTTAATTTTGGATGACGTTTCACACACTCATTATAAAATGGTCCAAAACTCTCTCGCCCTACCGAATTTTTAAATGAGATTTTTTTCGTTGAAAGAGAATTTGAAGTCCACTAATTTGTTAGAAATTTCACCACATTTGGACTTGAAAAGAGAGACTTATGGTGGTTTTAATTTTGGGTGACGTTTCGCAGACTCTTTTTAAGACGGACAACAACTCTCTCACCCCAACGATTTTTAAAACAAGATTTTTTTCCCCGGAAAGAGAATTTGAAGATTGGTAGAAATTTCACCACTTTTGAACTTAAAGTCAGAGAGTTACACAGGTTTTAATTTTGGATGACGTGTCGCACACTCTTTATAAAACGGACTACAACTCTCGCATCCCAACAAAATTTGAAATGAGATTTCTTTCCCAAGAAAAAGAATCTTAGGACCTCCGATTGGTAGAAATTTCACCACTTTTTGACTTCAAATGAGAGAGTTACGGAAGTTTTAATTTTGGGTGACGTTTCACACACTCTTTTTAAAATGGACCAAAACTCTCTCATCCCACCGAATTTTTAAATGAGATTTTTTTACTTGAAAGAGAATTTGAAGACATCTAATTGATAGAAATTTCTCCACTTTTCGACTTAAAATGAGTGAGTTATGGACGTTTTAATTTTGGGTGACGTTTCACACACTCATTATAAAATGGTCCAAAACTCTCTCGCCCTACCGAATTTTTAAATGGGATTTTTTTCGTTGACAGAGAATTTGAAGTCCACTAATTTGTTAGAAATTTCACCATATTTGGACTTGAAAAGAGAGACTTATGGTGGTTTTAATTTTGGGTGACGTTTCGCACACTCTTTTTAAGACGGACAACAACTCTCTCACCCCAACGATTTTTAAAACAAGATTTTTTTCCCCGGAAAGAGAATTTGAAGATTGGTAGAAATTTCACCACTTTTGAACTTAAAGTCAGAGAGTTACACAGGTTTTAATTTTGGATGACGTGTCGCACACTCTTTATAAAACGGACTACAACTCTCGCATCCCAACAAAATTTGAAATGAGATTTCTTTCCCAAGAAAAAGAATCTTAGGACCTCCGATTGGTAGAAATTTCACCACTTTTTGACTTCAAATGAGAGAGTTAGGGAAGTTTTAATTTTGGGTGACGTTTCACACACTCTTTTTAAAATGGACCAAAACTCTCTCATCCCACCGAATTTTTAAATGAGATTTTTTTACTTGAAAGAGAATTTGAAGGAATCTAATTGATAGAAATTTCTCCACTTTTCGACTTAAAATGAGTGAGTTATGGACGTTTTAATTTTGGGTGACGTTTCACACACTCATTATAAAATGGTCCAAAACTCTCTCGCCCTACCGAATTTTTAAATGGGATTTTTTTCGTTGAAAGAGAATTTGAAGTCCACTAATTTGTTAGAAATTCACCACATTTGGACTTGAAAAGAGAGACTTATGGTGGTTTTAATTTTGGGTGACGTTTCGCGCACTCTTTTTAAGACGGACAACAACTCTCTCACCCCAACGATTTTTAAAACAAGATTTTTTTCCCCGGAAAGAGAATTTGAAGATTGGTAGAAATTTCACCACTTTTGAACTTAAAGTCAGAGAGTTACACAGGTTTTAATTTTGGATAACGTGTCGCACACTCTTTATAAAACGGACTACAACTCTCTCATCCCAACAAAATTTGAAATGTGATTTCTTTCCCAAGAAAAAGAATCTTAGGACCTCCGATTGGTAGAAATTTCACCACTTTTTGACTTCAAATGAGAGAGTTAGGGAAGTTTTAATTTTGGGTGACGTTTCACACACTCTTTTTAAAATGGACCAAAACTCTCTCATCCCACCGAATTTTTAAATGAGATTTTTTTTGTTGAAAGAGAATTTGAAGGAATCTAATTGATAGAAATTTCTCCACTTTTCGACTTAAAATGAGTGAGTTATGGACGTTTTAATTTTGGGTGACGTTTCACACACTCATTATAAAATGGTCCAAAACTCTCTCGCCCTACCGAATTTTTAAATGGGATTTTTTTCGTTGAAAGAGAATTTGAAGTCCACTAATTTGTTAGAAATTTCACCACATTTGGACTTGAAAAGAGAGACTTATGGTGGTTTTAATTTTGGGTGACGTTTCGCAGACTCTTTTTAAGACGGACAACTCTCTCACCCCAACGATTTTTAAAACAAGATTTTTTTCCCCGGAAAGAGAATTTGAAGATTGGTAGAAATTTCACCACTTTTGAACTTAAAGTCAGAGAGTTACACAGGTTTTAATTTTGGATGACGTGTCGCACACTCTTTATAAAACGGACTACAACTCTCTCATCCCAACAAAATTTGAAATGAGATTTCTTTCCCAAGAAAAAGAATCTTAGGACCTCCGATTGGTAGAAATTTCACCACTTTTTGACTTCAAATGAGAGAGTTAGGGAAGTTTTAATTTTGGGTGACGTTTCACACACTCTTTTTAAAATGGACCAAAACTCTCTCATCCCACCGAATTTTTCAATGAGATTTTTTTACTTGAAAGAGAATTTGAAGACATCTAATTGATAGAAATTTCTCCACTTTTCGACTTAAAATGAGTGAGTTATTGACGTTTTAATTTTGGGTGACGTTTCACACACTCATTATAAAATGGTCCAAAACTCTCTCGCCCTACCGAATTTTTAAATGGGATTTTTTTCGTTGAAAGAGAATTTGAAGTCCACTAATTTGTTAGAAATTCACCACATTTGGACTTGAAAAGAGAGACTTATGGTGGTTTTAATTTTGGGTGACGTTTCGCGCACTCTTTTTAAGACGGACAACAACTCTCTCACCCCAACGATTTTTAAAACAAGATTTTTTTCCCCGGAAAGAGAATTTGAAGATTGGTAGAAATTTCACCACTTTTGAACTTAAAGTCAGAGAGTTACACAGGTTTTAATTTTGGATGACGTGTCGCACACTCTTTATAAAACGGACTACAACTCTCTCATCCCAACAAAATTTGAAATGTGATTTCTTTCCCAAGAAAAAGAATCTTAGGACCTCCGATTGGTAGAAATTTCACCACTTTTTGACTTCAAATGAGAGAGTTAGGGAAGTTTTAATTTTGGGTGACGTTTCACACACTCTTTTTAAAATGGACCAAAACTCTCTCATCCCACCGAATTTTTAAATGAGATTTTTTTACTCAAAAGAGAATTTGAAGGCATCTAATTGATAGAAATTTCTCCACTTTTCGACTTAAAATGAGTGAGTTATGGACGTTTTAATTTTGGATGACGTTTCACACACTCATTATAAAATGGTCCAAAACTCTCTCGCCCTACCGAATTTTTAAATGAGATTTTTTTCGTTGAAAGAGAATTTGAAGTCCACTAATTTGTTAGAAATTTCACCACATTTGGACTTGAAAAGAGAGACTTATGGTGGTTTTAATTTTGGGTGACGTTTCGCAGACTCTTTTTAAGACGGACAACAACTCTCTCACCCCAACGATTTTTAAAACAAGATTTTTTTCCCCGGAAAGAGAATTTGAAGATTGGTAGAAATTTCACCACTTTTGAACTTAAAGTCAGAGAGTTACACAGGTTTTAATTTTGGATGACGTGTCGCACACTCTTTATAAAACGGACTACAACTCTCGCATCCCAACAAAATTTGAAATGAGATTTCTTTCCCAAGAAAAAGAATCTTAGGACCTCCGATTGGTAGAAATTTCACCACTTTTTGACTTCAAATGAGAGAGTTAGGGAAGTTTTAATTTTGGGTGACGTTTCACACACTCTTTTTAAAATGGACCAAAACTCTCTCATCCCACCGAATTTTTAAATGAGATTTTTTTACTTGAAAGAGAATTTGAAGGAATCTAATTGATAGAAATTTCTCCACTTTTCGACTTAAAATGAGTGAGTTATGGACGTTTTAATTTTGGGTGACGTTTCACACACTCATTATAAAATGGTCCAAAACTCTCTCGCTCTACTGAATTTTTAAATGGGATTTTTTTCGTTGAAAGAGAATTTGAAGTCCACTAATTTGTTAGAAATTTCACCATATTTGGACTTGAAAAGAGAAACTTATGGTGGTTTTACTTTTGGGTGACGTTTCGCACACTCTTTTTAAGACGGACAACAACTCTCTCACCCCAACGATTTTTAAAACAAGATTTTTTTCCCCGGAAAGAGAATTTGAAGATTGGTAGAAATTTCACCACTTTTGAACTTAAAGTCAGAGAGTTACACAGGTTTTAATTTTGGATGACGTGTCGCACACTCTTTATAAAACGGGCTACAACTCTCGCATCCCAACAAAATTTGAAATGAGATTTCTTTCCCAAGAAAAAGAATCTTAGGACCTCCGATTGGTAGAAATTTCACCACTTTTTGACTTCAAATGAGAGAGTTAGGGAAGTTTTAATTTTGGGTGACGTTTCACACACTCTTTTTAAAATGGACCAAAACTCTCTCATCCCACCGAATTTTTAAATGAGATTTTTTTAGTTGAAAGAGAATTTGAAGGAATCTAATTGATAGAAATTTCTCCACTTTTCGACTTAAAATGAGTGAGTTATGGACGTTTTAATTTTGGGTGACGTTTCACACACTCATTATAAAATGGTCCAAAACTCTCTCGCCCTACCGAATTTTTAAATGGGATTTTTTTCGTTGAAAGAGAATTTGAAGTCCACTAATTTGTTAGAAATTTCACCACATTTGGACTTGAAAAGAGAGACTTATGGTGGTTTTAATTTTGGGTGACGTTTCGCAGACTCTTTTTAAGACGGACAACAACTCTCTCACCCCAACGATTTTTAAAACAAGATTTTTTTCCCCGGAAAGAGAATTTGAAGATTGGTAGAAATTTCACCACTTTTGAACTTAAAGTCAGAGAGTTACACAGGTTTTAATTTTGGATGACGTGTCGCACACTCTTTATAAAACGGACTACAACTCTCTCATCCCAACAAAATTTGAAATGAGATTTCTTTCCCAAGAAAAAGAATCTTAGGACCTCCGATTGGTAGAAATTTCACCACTTTTTGACTTCAAATGAGAGAGTTAGGGAAGTTTTAATTTTGGGTGACGTTTCACACACTCTTTTTAAAATGGACCAAAACTCTCTGATCCCACCGAATTTTTAAATGAGATTTTTTTACTCAAAAGAGAATTTGAAGGCATCTAATTGATAGAAATTTCTCCACTTTTCGACTTAAAATGAGTGAGTTATGGACGTTTTAATTTTGGATGACGTTTCACACACTCATTATAAAATGGTCCAAAACTCTCTCGCCCTACCGAATTTTTAAATGAGATTTTTTTCGTTTAAAAAGAGAATTTGAAGTCCACTAATTTGTTAGAAATTCACCACATTTGGACTTGAAAAGAGAGACTTATGGTGGTTTTAATTTTGGGTGACGTTTCGCAGACTCTTTTTAAGACGGACAACAACTCTCTCACCCCAACGATTTTTAAAACAAGATTTTTTTCCCCGGAAAGAGAATTTGAAGATTGGTAGAAATTTCACCACTTTTGAACTTAAAGTCAGAGAGTTACACAGGTTTTAATTTTGGATGACGTGTCGCACACTCTTTATAAAACGGACTACAACTCTCGCATCCCAACAAAATTTGAAATGAGATTTCTTTCCCAAGAAAAAGAATCTTAGGACCTCCGATTGGTAGAAATTTCACCACTTTTTGACTTCAAATGAGAGAGTTAGGGAAGTTTTAATTTTGGGTGACGTTTCACACACTCTTTTTAAAATGGACCAAAACTCTCTCATCCCACCGAATTTTTAAATGAGATTTTTTTACTTGAAAGAGAATTTGAAGGAATCTAATTGATAGAAATTTCTCCACTTTTCGACTTAAAATGAGTGAGTTATGGACGTTTTAATTTTGGGTGACGTTTCACACACTCATTATAAAATGGTCCAAAACTCTCTCGCCCTACCGAATTTTTAAATGGGATTTTTTTCGTTGAAAGAGAATTTGAAGTCCACTAATTTGTTAGAAATTCACCACATTTGGACTTGAAAAGAGAGACTTATGGTGGTTTTAATTTTGGGTGACGTTTCGCGCACTCTTTTTAAGACGGACAACAACTCTCTCACCCCAACGATTTTTAAAACAAGATTTTTTTCCCCGGAAAGAGAATTTGAAGATTGGTAGAAATTTCACCACTTTTGAACTTAAAGTCAGAGAGTTACACAGGTTTTAATTTTGGATGACGTGTCGCACACTCTTTATAAAACGGACTACAACTCTCTCATCCCAACAAAATTTGAAATGAGATTTCTTTCCCAAGAAAAAGAATCTTAGGACCTCCGATTGGTAGAAATTTCACCACTTTTTGACTTCAAATGAGAGAGTTAGGGAAGTTTTAATTTTGGGTGACGTTTCACACACTCTTTTTAAAATGGACCAAAACTCTCTCATCCCACCGAATTTCTAAATGAGATTTTTTTACTCAAAAGAGAATTTGAAGGCATCTAATTGATAGAAATTTCTCCACTTTTCGACTTAAAATGAGTGAGTTATGGACGTTTTAATTTTGGATGACGTTTCACACACTCATTATAAAATGGTCCAAAACTCTCTCGCCCTACCGAATTTTTAAATGAGATTTTTTTCGTTGAAAGAGAATTTGAAGTCCACTAATTTGTTAGAAATTTCACCACATTTGGACTTGAAAAGAGAGACTTATGGTGGTTTTAATTTTGGGTGACGTTTCGCAGACTCTTTTTAAGACGGACAACAACTCTCTCACCCCAACGATTTTTAAAACAAGATTTTTTTCCCCGGAAAGAGAATTTGAAGATTGGTAGAAATTTCACCACTTTTGAACTTAAAGTCAGAGAGTTACACAGGTTTTAATTTTGGATGACGTGTCGCACACTCTTTATAAAACGGACTACAACTCTCTCATCCCAACAAAATTTGAAATGAGATTTCTTTCCCAAGAAAAAGAATCTTAGGACCTCCGATTGGTAGAAATTTCACCACTTTTTGACTTCAAATGAGAGAGTTAGGGAAGTTTTAATTTTGGGTGACGTTTCACACACTCTTTTTAAAATGGACCAAAACTCTCTGATCCCACCGAATTTTTAAATGAGATTTTTTTACTTGAAAGAGAATTTGAAGACATCTAATTGATAGAAATTTCTCCACTTTTCGACTTAAAATGAGTGAGTTATGGACGTTTTAATTTTGGGTGACGTTTCACACACTCATTATAAAATGGTCCAAAACTCTCTCGCCCTACCGAATTTTTAAATGGGATTTTTTTAGTTGAAAGAGAATTTGAAGTCCACTAATTTGTTAGAAATTCACCACATTTGGGCTTGAAAAGAGAGACTTATGGTGGTTTTAATTTTGGGTGACGTTTCGCACACTCTTTTTAAGACGGACAACAACTCTCTCACCCCAACGATTTTTAAAACAAGATTTTTTTCCCCGGAAAGAGAATTTGAAGATTGGTAGAAATTTCACCACTTTTGAACTTAAAGTCAGAGAGTTACACAGGTTTTAATTTTGGATGACGTGTCGCACACTCTTTATAAAACGGACTACAACTCTCGCATCCCAACAAAATTTGAAATGAGATTTCTTTCACAAGAAAAAGAATCTTAGGACCTCCGATTGGTAGAAATTTCACCACTTTTTGACTTCAAATGAGAGAGTTACGGAAGTTTTAATTTTGCGTGACGTTTCACACACTCTTTTTAAAATGGACCAAAACTCTCTCATCCCACCGAATTTTTAAATGAGATTTTTTTACTTGAAAGAGAATTTGAAGACATCTAATTGATAGAAATTTCTCCACTTTTCGACTTAAAATGAGTGAGTTATGGACGTTTTAATTTTGGGTGACGTTTCACACACTCATTATAAAATGTTCCAAAACTCTCTCGCCCTACCGAATTTTTAAATGGGATTTTTTTCGTTGAAAGAGAATTTGAAGTCCACTAATTTGTTAGAAATTTCACCATATTTGGACTTGAAAAGAGAGACTTATGGTGGTTTTAATTTTGGGTGACGTTTCGCACACTCTTTTTAAGACGGACAACAACTCTCTCACCCCAACGATTTTTAAAACAAGATTTTTTTCCCCGGAAAGAGAATTTGAAGATTGGTAGAAATTTCACCACTTTTGAACTTAAAGTCAGAGAGTTACACAGGTTTTAATTTTGGATGACGTGTCGCACACTCTTTATAAAACGGACTACAACTCTCTCATCCCAACAAAATTTGAAATGTGATTTCTTTCCCAAGAAAAAGAATCTTAGGACCTCCGATTGGTAGAAATTTCACCACTTTTTGACTTCAAATGAGAGAGTTAGGGAAGTTTTAATTTTGGGTGACGTTTCACACACTCTTTTTAAAATGGACCAAAACTCTCTCATCCCACCGAATTTTTCAATGAGATTTTTTTACTTGAAAGAGAATTTGAAGACATCTAATTGATAGAAATTTCTCCACTTTTCCACTTAAAATGAGTGAGTTATGGACGTTTTAATTTTGGGTGACGTTTCACACACTCATTATAAAATGGTCCAAAACTCTCTCGCCCTACCGAATTTTTAAATGGGATTTTTTTCATTAAAAGAGAATTTGAAGTCCACTAATTTGTTAGAAATTTCACCATATTTGGACTTGAAAAGAGAGACTTATGGTGGTTTTAATTTTGGGTGACGTTTCGCAGACTCTTTTTAAGACGGACAACAACTCTCTCACCCCAACGATTTTTAAAACAAGATTTTTTTCCCCGGAAAGAGAATTTGAAGATTGGTAGAAATTTCACCACTTTTGAACTTAAAGTCAGAGAGTTACACAGGTTTTAATTTTGGATGACGTGTCGCACACTCTTTATAAAACGGACTACAACTCTCGCATCCCAACAAAATTTGAAATGAGATTTCTTTCCCAAGAAAAAGAATCTTAGGACCTCCGATTGGTAGAAATTTCACCACTTTTTGACTTCAAATGAGAGAGTTACGGAAGTTTTAATTTTGGGTGACGTTTCACACACTCTTTTTAAAATGGACCAAAACTCTCTCATCCCACCGAATTTTTAAATGAGATTTTTTTACTTGAAAGAGAATTTGAAGACATCTAATTGATAGAAATTTCTCCACTTTTCGACTTAAAATGAGTGAGTTATGGACGTTTTAATTTTGGGTGACGTTTCACACACTCATTATAAAATGGTCCAAAACTCTCTCGCCCTACCGAATTTTTAAATGGGATTTTTTTCGTTGACAGAGAATTTGAAGTCCACTAATTTGTTAGAAATTTCACCATATTTGGACTTGAAAAGAGAGACTTATGGTGGTTTTAATTTTGGGTGACGTTTCGCACACTCTTTTTAAGACGGACAACAACTCTCTCACCCCAACGATTTTTAAAACAAGATTTTTTTCCCCGGAAAGAGAATTTGAAGATTGGTAGAAATTTCACCACTTTTGAACTTAAAGTCAGAGAGTTACACAGGTTTTAATTTTGGATGACGTGTCGCACACTCTTTATAAAACGGACTACAACTCTCGCATCCCAACAAAATTTGAAATGAGATTTCTTTCCCAAGAAAAAGAATCTTAGGACCTCCGATTGGTAGAAATTTCACCACTTTTTGACTTCAAATGAGAGAGTTAGGGAAGTTTTAATTTTGGGTGACGTTTCACACACTCTTTTTAAAATGGACCAAAACTCTCTCATCCCACCGAATTTTTAAATGAGATTTTTTTACTTGAAAGAGAATTTGAAGGAATCTAATTGATAGAAATTTCTCCACTTTTCGACTTAAAATGAGTGAGTTATGGACGTTTTAATTTTGGGTGACGTTTCACACACTCATTATAAAATGGTCCAAAACTCTCTCGCCCTACCGAATTTTTAAATGGGATTTTTTTCGTTGAAAGAGAATTTGAAGTCCACTAATTTGTTAGAAATTCACCACATTTGGACTTGAAAAGAGAGACTTATGGTGGTTTTAATTTTGGGTGACGTTTCGCGCACTCTTTTTAAGACGGACAACAACTCTCTCACCCCAACGATTTTTAAAACAAGATTTTTTTCCCCGGAAAGAGAATTTGAAGATTGGTAGAAATTTCACCACTTTTGAACTTAAAGTCAGAGAGTTACACAGGTTTTAATTTTGGATTACGTGTCGCACACTCTTTATAAAACGGACTACAACTCTCTCATCCGAACAAAATTTGAAATGTGATTTCTTTCCCAAGAAAAAGAATCTTAGGACCTCCGATTGGTAGAAATTTCACCACTTTTTGACTTCAAATGAGAGAGTTAGGGAAGTTTTAATTTTGGGTGACGTTTCACACACTCTTTTTAAAATGGACCAAAACTCTCTCATCCCACCGAATTTTTAAATGAGATTTTTTTACTTGAAAGAGAATTTGAAGGAATCTAATTGATAGAAATTTCTCCACTTTTCGACTTAAAATGAGTGAGTTATGGACGTTTTAATTTTGGGTGACGTTTCACACACTCATTATAAAATGGTCCAAAACTCTCTCGCCCTACCGAATTTTTAAATGGGATTTTTTTCGTTGAAAGAGAATTTGAAGTCCACTAATTTGTTAGAAATTCACCACATTTGGACTTGAAAAGAGAGACTTATGGTGGTTTTAATTTTGGGTGACGTTTCGCGCACTCTTTTTAAGACGGACAACAACTCTCTCACCCCAACGATTTTTAAAACAAGATTTTTTTCCCCGGAAAGAGAATTTGAAGATTGGTAGAAATTTCACCACTTTTGAACTTAAAGTCAGAGAGTTACACAGGTTTTAATTTTGGATGACGTGTCGCACACTCTTTATAAAACGGACTACAACTCTCTCATCCCAACAAAATTTGAAATGAGATTTCTTTCCCAAGAAAAAGAATCTTAGGACCTCCGATTGGTAGAAATTTCACCACTTTTTGACTTCAAATGAGAGAGTTAGGGAAGTTTTAATTTTGGGTGACGTTTCACACACTCTTTTTAAAATGGACCAAAACTCTCTCATCCCACCGAATTTCTAAATGAGATTTTTTTACTCAAAAGAGAATTTGAAGGCATCTAATTGATAGAAATTTCTCCACTTTTCGACTTAAAATGAGTGAGTTATGGACGTTTTAATTTTGGATGACGTTTCACACACTCATTATAAAATGGTCCAAAACTCTCTCGCCCTACCGAATTTTTAAATGAGATTTTTTTCGTTGAAAGAGAATTTGAAGTCCACTAATTTGTTAGAAATTTCACCACATTTGGACTTGAAAAGAGAGACTTATGGTGGTTTTAATTTTGGGTGACGTTTCGCAGACTCTTTTTAAGACGGACAACAACTCTCTCACCCCAACGATTTTTAAAACAAGATTTTTTTCCCCGGAAAGAGAATTTGAAGATTGGTAGAAATTTCACCACTTTTGAACTTAAAGTCAGAGAGTTACACAGGTTTTAATTTTGGATGACGTGTCGCACACTCTTTATAAAACGGACTACAACTCTCTCATCCCAACAAAATTTGAAATGAGATTTCTTTCCCAAGAAAAAGAATCTTAGGACCTCCGATTGGTAGAAATTTCACCACTTTTTGACTTCAAATGAGAGAGTTAGGGAAGTTTTAATTTTGGGTGACGTTTCACACACTCTTTTTAAAATGGACCAAAACTCTCTGATCCCACCGAATTTTTAAATGAGATTTTTTTACTTGAAAGAGAATTTGAAGACATCTAATTGATAGAAATTTCTCCACTTTTCGACTTAAAATGAGTGAGTTATGGACGTTTTAATTTTGGGTGACGTTTCACACACTCATTATAAAATGGTCCAAAACTCTCTCGCCCTACCGAATTTTTAAATGGGATTTTTTTAGTTGAAAGAGAATTTGAAGTCCACTAATTTGTTAGAAATTCACCACATTTGGGCTTGAAAAGAGAGACTTATGGTGGTTTTAATTTTGGGTGACGTTTCGCACACTCTTTTTAAGACGGACAACAACTCTCTCACCCCAACGATTTTTAAAACAAGATTTTTTTCCCCGGAAAGAGAATTTGAAGATTGGTAGAAATTTCACCACTTTTGAACTTAAAGTCAGAGAGTTACACAGGTTTTAATTTTGGATGACGTGTCGCACACTCTTTATAAAACGGACTACAACTCTCGCATCCCAACAAAATTTGAAATGAGATTTCTTTCACAAGAAAAAGAATCTTAGGACCTCCGATTGGTAGAAATTTCACCACTTTTTGACTTCAAATGAGAGAGTTACGGAAGTTTTAATTTTGCGTGACGTTTCACACACTCTTTTTAAAATGGACCAAAACTCTCTCATCCCACCGAATTTTTAAATGAGATTTTTTTACTTGAAAGAGAATTTGAAGACATCTAATTGATAGAAATTTCTCCACTTTTCGACTTAAAATGAGTGAGTTATGGACGTTTTAATTTTGGGTGACGTTTCACACACTCATTATAAAATGTTCCAAAACTCTCTCGCCCTACCGAATTTTTAAATGGGATTTTTTTCGTTGAAAGAGAATTTGAAGTCCACTAATTTGTTAGAAATTTCACCATATTTGGACTTGAAAAGAGAGACTTATGGTGGTTTTAATTTTGGGTGACGTTTCGCACACTCTTTTTAAGACGGACAACAACTCTCTCACCCCAACGATTTTTAAAACAAGATTTTTTTCCCCGGAAAGAGAATTTGAAGATTGGTAGAAATTTCACCACTTTTGAACTTAAAGTCAGAGAGTTACACAGGTTTTAATTTTGGATGACGTGTCGCACACTCTTTATAAAACGGACTACAACTCTCTCATCCCAACAAAATTTGAAATGTGATTTCTTTCCCAAGAAAAAGAATCTTAGGACCTCCGATTGGTAGAAATTTCACCACTTTTTGACTTCAAATGAGAGAGTTAGGGAAGTTTTAATTTTGGGTGACGTTTCACACACTCTTTTTAAAATGGACCAAAACTCTCTCATCCCACCGAATTTTTCAATGAGATTTTTTTACTTGAAAGAGAATTTGAAGACATCTAATTGATAGAAATTTCTCCACTTTTCCACTTAAAATGAGTGAGTTATGGACGTTTTAATTTTGGGTGACGTTTCACACACTCATTATAAAATGGTCCAAAACTCTCTCGCCCTACCGAATTTTTAAATGGGATTTTTTTCATTAAAAGAGAATTTGAAGTCCACTAATTTGTTAGAAATTTCACCATATTTGGACTTGAAAAGAGAGACTTATGGTGGTTTTAATTTTGGGTGACGTTTCGCAGACTCTTTTTAAGACGGACAACAACTCTCTCACCCCAACGATTTTTAAAACAAGATTTTTTTCCCCGGAAAGAGAATTTGAAGATTGGTAGAAATTTCACCACTTTTGAACTTAAAGTCAGAGAGTTACACAGGTTTTAATTTTGGATGACGTGTCGCACACTCTTTATAAAACGGACTACAACTCTCGCATCCCAACAAAATTTGAAATGAGATTTCTTTCCCAAGAAAAAGAATCTTAGGACCTCCGATTGGTAGAAATTTCACCACTTTTTGACTTCAAATGAGAGAGTTACGGAAGTTTTAATTTTGGGTGACGTTTCACACACTCTTTTTAAAATGGACCAAAACTCTCTCATCCCACCGAATTTTTAAATGAGATTTTTTTACTTGAAAGAGAATTTGAAGACATCTAATTGATAGAAATTTCTCCACTTTTCGACTTAAAATGAGTGAGTTATGGACGTTTTAATTTTGGGTGACGTTTCACACACTCATTATAAAATGGTCCAAAACTCTCTCGCCCTACCGAATTTTTAAATGGGATTTTTTTCGTTGACAGAGAATTTGAAGTCCACTAATTTGTTAGAAATTTCACCATATTTGGACTTGAAAAGAGAGACTTATGGTGGTTTTAATTTTGGGTGACGTTTCGCACACTCTTTTTAAGACGGACAACAACTCTCTCACCCCAACGATTTTTAAAACAAGATTTTTTTCCCCGGAAAGAGAATTTGAAGATTGGTAGAAATTTCACCACTTTTGAACTTAAAGTCAGAGAGTTACACAGGTTTTAATTTTGGATGACGTGTCGCACACTCTTTATAAAACGGACTACAACTCTCGCATCCCAACAAAATTTGAAATGAGATTTCTTTCCCAAGAAAAAGAATCTTAGGACCTCCGATTGGTAGAAATTTCACCACTTTTTGACTTCAAATGAGAGAGTTAGGGAAGTTTTAATTTTGGGTGACGTTTCACACACTCTTTTTAAAATGGACCAAAACTCTCTCATCCCACCGAATTTTTAAATGAGATTTTTTTACTTGAAAGAGAATTTGAAGGAATCTAATTGATAGAAATTTCTCCACTTTTCGACTTAAAATGAGTGAGTTATGGACGTTTTAATTTTGGGTGACGTTTCACACACTCATTATAAAATGGTCCAAAACTCTCTCGCCCTACCGAATTTTTAAATGGGATTTTTTTCGTTGAAAGAGAATTTGAAGTCCACTAATTTGTTAGAAATTCACCACATTTGGACTTGAAAAGAGAGACTTATGGTGGTTTTAATTTTGGGTGACGTTTCGCGCACTCTTTTTAAGACGGACAACAACTCTCTCACCCCAACGATTTTTAAAACAAGATTTTTTTCCCCGGAAAGAGAATTTGAAGATTGGTAGAAATTTCACCACTTTTGAACTTAAAGTCAGAGAGTTACACAGGTTTTAATTTTGGATTACGTGTCGCACACTCTTTATAAAACGGACTACAACTCTCTCATCCGAACAAAATTTGAAATGTGATTTCTTTCCCAAGAAAAAGAATCTTAGGACCTCCGATTGGTAGAAATTTCACCACTTTTTGACTTCAAATGAGAGAGTTAGGGAAGTTTTAATTTTGGGTGACGTTTCACACACTCTTTTTAAAATGGACCAAAACTCTCTCATCCCACCGAATTTTTAAATGAGATTTTTTTACTTGAAAGAGAATTTGAAGGAATCTAATTGATAGAAATTTCTCCACTTTTCGACTTAAAATGAGTGAGTTATGGACGTTTTAATTTTGGGTGACGTTTCACACACTCATTATAAAATGGTCCAAAACTCTCTCGCCCTACCGAATTTTTAAATGGGATTTTTTTCGTTGAAAGAGAATTTGAAGTCCACTAATTTGTTAGAAATTCACCACATTTGGACTTGAAAAGAGAGACTTATGGTGGTTTTAATTTTGGGTGACGTTTCGCGCACTCTTTTTAAGACGGACAACAACTCTCTCACCCCAACGATTTTTAAAACAAGATTTTTTTCCCCGGAAAGAGAATTTGAAGATTGGTAGAAATTTCACCACTTTTGAACTTAAAGTCAGAGAGTTACACAGGTTTTAATTTTGGATGACGTGTCGCACACTCTTTATAAAACGGACTACAACTCTCTCATCCCAACAAAATTTGAAATGTGATTTCTTTCCCAAGAAAAAGAATCTTAGGACCTCCGATTGGTAGAAATTTCACCACTTTTTGACTTCAAATGAGAGAGTTAGGGAAGTTTTAATTTTGGGTGACGTTTCACACACTCTTTTTAAAATGGACCAAAACTCTCTCATCCCACCGAATTTTTAAATGAGATTTTTTTACTCAAAAGAGAATTTGAAGGCATCTAATTGATAGAAATTTCTCCACTTTTCTACTTAAAATGAGTGAGTTATGGACGTTTTAATTTTGGATGACGTTTCACACACTCATTATAAAATGGTCCAAAACTCTCTCGCCCTACCGAATTTTTAAATGAGATTTTTTTCGTTGAAAGAGAATTTGAAGTCCACTAATTTGTTAGAAATTTCACCACATTTGGACTTGAAAAGAGAGACTTATGGTGGTTTTAATTTTGGGTGACGTTTCGCACACTCTTTTTAAGACGGACAACAACTCTCTCACCCCAACGATTTTTAAAACAAGATTTTTTTCCCCGGAAAGAGAATTTGAAGATTGGTAGAAATTTCACCACTTTTGAACTTAAAGTCAGAGAGTTACACAGGTTTTAATTTTGGATGACGTGTCGCACACTCTTTATAAAACGGACTACAACTCTCTCATCCCAACAAAATTTGAAATGAGATTTCTTTCCCAAGAAAAAGAATCTTAGGACCTCCGATTGGTAGAAATTTCACCACTTTTTGACTTCAAATGAGAGAGTTAGGGAAGTTTTAATTTTGGGTGACGTTTCACACACTCTTTTTAAAATGGACCAAAACTCTCTCATCCCACCGAATTTTTAAATGAGATTTTTTTACTCAAAAGAGAATTTGAAGGCATCTAATTGATAGAAATTTCTCCACTTTTCGACTTAAAATGAGTGAGTTATGGACGTTTTAATTTTGGATGACGTTTCACACACTCATTATAAAATGGTCCAAAACTCTCTCGCCCTACCGAATTTTTAAATGAGATTTTTTTCGTTGAAAGAGAATTTGAAGTCCACTAATTTGTTAGAAATTCACCACATTTGGACTTGAAAAGAGAGACTTATGGTGGTTTTAATTTTGGGTGACGTTTCGCACACTCTTTTTAAGACGGACAACAACTCTCTCACCCCAACGATTTTTAAAACAAGATTTTTTTCCCCGGAAAGAGAATTTGAAGATTGGTAGAAATTTCACCACTTTTGAACTTAAAGTCAGAGAGTTACACAGGTTTTAATTTTGGATGACGTGTCGCACACTCTTTATAAAACGGACTACAACTCTCTCATCCCAACAAAATTTGAAATGTGATTTCTTTCCCAAGAAAAAGAATCTTAGGACCTCCGATTGGTAGAAATTTCACCACTTTTTGACTTCAAATGAGAGAGTTAGGGAAGTTTTAATTTTGGGTGACGTTTCACACACTCTTTTTAAAATGGACCAAAACTCTCTCATCCCACCGAATTTTTAAATGAGATTTTTTTACTCAAAAGAGAATTTGAAGGCATCTAATTGATAGAAATTTCTCCACTTTTCGACTTAAAATGAGTGAGTTATGGACGTTTTAATTTTGGATGACGTTTCACACACTCATTATAAAATGGTCCAAAACTCTCTCGCCCTACCGAATTTTTAAATGAGATTTTTTTCGTTGAAAGAGAATTTGAAGTCCACTAATTTGTTAGAAATTTCACCACATTTGGACTTGAAAAGAGAGACTTATGGTGGTTTTAATTTTGGGTGACGTTTCGCAGACTCTTTTTAAGACGGACAACAACTCTCTCACCCCAACGATTTTTAAAACAAGATTTTTTTCCCCGGAAAGAGAATTTGAAGATTGGTAGAAATTTCACCACTTTTGAACTTAAAGTCAGAGAGTTACACAGGTTTTAATTTTGGATGACGTGTCGCACACTATTTATAAAACGGACTACAACTCTCGCATCCCAACAAAATTTGAAATGAGATTTCTTTCCCAAGAAAAAGAATCTTAGGACCTCCGATTGGTAGAAATTTCACCACTTTTTGACTTATAATGAGAGAGTTACGGAAGTTTTAATTTTGGGTGACGTTTCACACACTCTTTTTAAAATGGACCAAAACTCTCTCATCCCACCGAATTTTTCAATGAGATTTTTTTACTTGAAAGAGAATTTGAAGGAATCTAATTGATAGAAATTTCTCCACTTTTCGACTTAAAATGAGTGAGTTATGGACGTTTTAATTTTGGGTGACGTTTCACACACTCATTATAAAATGGTCCAAAACTCTCTCGCCCTACCGAATTTTTAAATGGGATTTTTTTCGTTGAAAGAGAATTTGAAGTCCACTAATTTGTTAGAAATTTCACCATATTTGGACTTGAAAAGAGAGACTTATGGTGGTTTTAATTTTGGGTGACGTTTCGCACACTCTTTTTAAGACGGACAACAACTCTCTCACCCCAACGATTTTTAAAACAAGATTTTTTTCCCCGGAAAGAGAATTTGAAGATTGGTAGAAATTTCACCACTTTTGAACTTAAAGTCAGAGAGTTACACAGGTTTTAATTTTGGATGACGTGTCGCACACTCTTTATAAAACGGACTACAACTCTCGCATCCCAACAAAATTTGAAATGAGATTTCTTTCCCAAGAAAAAGAATCTTAGGACCTCCGATTGGTAGAAATTTCACCACTTTTTGACTTCAAATGAGAGAGCTAGGGAAGTTTTAATTTTGGGTGACGTTTCACACACTCTTTTTAAAATGGACCAAAACTCTCTCATCCCACCGAATTTTTAAATGAGATTTTTTTACTTGAAAGAGAATTTGAAGGAATCTAATTGATAGAAATTTCTCCACTTTTCGACTTAAAATGAGTGAGTTATGGACGTTTTAATTTTGGGTGACGTTTCACACACTCATTATAAAATGGTCCAAAACTCTCTCGCCCTACCGAATTTTTAAATGGGATTTTTTTAGTTGAAAGAGAATTTGAAGTCCACTAATTTGTTAGAAATTCACCACATTTGGGCTTGAAAAGAGAGACTTATGGTGGTTTTAATTTTGGGTGACGTTTCGCACACTCTTTTTAAGACGGACAACAACTCTCTCACCCCAACGATTTTTAAAACAAGATTTTTTTCCCCGGAAAGAGAATTTGAAGATTGGTAGAAATTTCACCACTTTTGAACTTAAAGTCAGAGAGTTACACAGGTTTTAATTTTGGATGACGTGTCGCACACTCTTTATAAAACGGACTACAACTCTCGCATCCCAACAAAATTTGAAATGAGATTTCTTTCACAAGAAAAAGAATCTTAGGACCTCCGATTGGTAGAAATTTCACCACTTTTTGACTTCAAATGAGAGAGTTACGGAAGTTTTAATTTTGCGTGACGTTTCACACACTCTTTTTAAAATGGACCAAAACTCTCTCATCCCACCGAATTTTTAAATGAGATTTTTTTACTTGAAAGAGAATTTGAAGACATCTAATTGATAGAAATTTCTCCACTTTTCGACTTAAAATGAGTGAGTTATGGACGTTTTAATTTTGGGTGACGTTTCACACACTCATTATAAAATGTTCCAAAACTCTCTCGCCCTACCGAATTTTTAAATGGGATTTTTTTCGTTGAAAGAGAATTTGAAGTCCACTAATTTGTTAGAAATTTCACCATATTTGGACTTGAAAAGAGAGACTTATGGTGGTTTTAATTTTGGGTGACGTTTCGCACACTCTTTTTAAGACGGACAACAACTCTCTCACCCCAACGATTTTTAAAACAAGATTTTTTTCCCCGGAAAGAGAATTTGAAGATTGGTAGAAATTTCACCACTTTTGAACTTAAAGTCAGAGAGTTACACAGGTTTTAATTTTGGATGACGTGTCGCACACTCTTTATAAAACGGACT
The DNA here is from genome assembly GCF_043159265.1 of Tasmannia lanceolata. Classification (NCBI taxonomy): domain Eukaryota; kingdom Viridiplantae; phylum Streptophyta; class Magnoliopsida; order Canellales; family Winteraceae; genus Tasmannia; species Tasmannia lanceolata. The sequence continues at coordinate 1,716,183 of NW_027518713.1, read as the reverse complement.
ACAACTCTCTCATCCCAACAAAATTTGAAATGTGATTTCTTTCCCAAGAAAAAGAATCTTAGGACCTCCGATTGGTAGAAATTTCACCACTTTTTGACTTCAAATGAGAGAGTTAGGGAAGTTTTAATTTTGGGTGACGTTTCACACACTCTTTTTAAAATGGACCAAAACTCTCTCATCCCACCGAATTTTTCAATGAGATTTTTTTACTTGAAAGAGAATTTGAAGACATCTAATTGATAGAAATTTCTCCACTTTTCCACTTAAAATGAGTGAGTTATGGACGTTTTAATTTTGGGTGACGTTTCACACACTCATTATAAAATGGTCCAAAACTCTCTCGCCCTACCGAATTTTTAAATGGGATTTTTTTCATTAAAAGAGAATTTGAAGTCCACTAATTTGTTAGAAATTTCACCATATTTGGACTTGAAAAGAGAGACTTATGGTGGTTTTAATTTTGGGTGACGTTTCGCACACTCTTTTTAAGACGGACAACAACTCTCTCACCCCAACGATTTTTAAAACAAGATTTTTTTCCCCGGAAAGAGAATTTGAAGATTGGTAGAAATTTCACCACTTTTGAACTTAAAGTCAGAGAGTTACACAGGTTTTAATTTTGGATGACGTGTCGCACACTCTTTATAAAACGGACTACAACTCTCTCATCCCAACAAAATTTGAAATGAGATTTCTTTCGCAAGAAAAAGAATCTTAGGACCTCCGATTGGTAGAAATTTCACCACTTTTTGACTTCAAATGAGAGAGTTAGGGAAGTTTAAATTTTGGGTGACGTTTCACACACTCTTTTTAAAATGGACCAAAACTCTCTCATCCCACCGAATTTTTAAATGAGATTTTTTTACTCAAAAGAGAATTTGAAGGCATCTAATTGATAGAAATTTCTCCACTTTTCGACTTAAAATGAGTGAGTTATGGACGTTTTAATTTTGGATGACGTTTCACACACTCATTATAAAATGGTCCAAAACTCTCTCGCCCTACCGAATTTTTAAATGAGATTTTTTTCGTTGAAAGAGAATTTGAAGTCCACTAATTTGTTAGAAATTTCACCACATTTGGACTTGAAAAGAGAGACTTATGGTGGTTTTAATTTTGGGTGACGTTTCGCACACTCTTTTTAAGACGGACAACAACTCTCTCACCCCAACGATTTTTAAAACAAGATTTTTTTCCCCGGAAAGAGAATTTGAAGATTGGTAGAAATTTCACCACTTTTGAACTTAAAGTCAGAGAGTTACACAGGTTTTAATTTTGGATAACGTGTCGCACACTCTTTATAAAACGGACTACAACTCTCTCATCCCAACAAAATTTGAAATGTGATTTCTTTCCCAAGAAAAAGAATCTTGGGACCTCCGATTGGTAGAAATTTCACCACTTTTTGACTTCAAATGAGAGAGTTAGGGAAGTTTTAATTTTGGGTGACGTTTCACACACTCTTTTTAAAATGGACCAAAACTCTCTCATCCCACCGAATTTTTCAATGAGATTTTTTTACTTGAAAGAGAATTTGAAGACATCTAATTGATAGAAATTTCTCCACTTTTCCACTTAAAATGAGTGAGTTATGGACGTTTTAATTTTGGGTGACGTTTCACACACTCATTATAAAATGGTCCAAAACTCTCTCGCCCTACCGAATTTTTAAATGGGATTTTTTTCATTAAAAGAGAATTTGAAGTCCACTAATTTATTAGAAATTTCACCATATTTGGACTTGAAAAGAGAGACTTATGGTGGTTTTAATTTTGGGTGACGTTTCGCACACTCTTTTTAAGACGGACAACAACTCTCTCACCCCAACGATTTTTAAAACAAGATTTTTTTCCCCGGAAAGAGAATTTGAAGATTGGTAGAAATTTCACCACTTTTGAACTTAAAGTCAGAGAGTTACACAGGTTTTAATTTTGGATGACGTGTCGCACACTCTTTATAAAACGGACTACAACTCTCGCATCCCAACAAAATTTGAAATGAGATTTCTTTCCCAAGAAAAAGAATCTTAGGACCTCCGATTGGTAGAAATTTCACCACTTTTTGACTTCAAATGAGAGAGTTAGGGAAGTTTTAATTTTGGGTGACGTTTCACACACTCTTTTTAAAATGGACCAAAACTCTCTCATCCCACCGAATTTTTAAATGAGATTTTTTTACTTGAAAGAGAATTTGAAGGAATCTAATTGATAGAAATTTCTCCACTTTTCGACTTAAAATGAGTGAGTTATGGACGTTTTAATTTTGGGTGACGTTTCACACACTCATTATAAAATGGTCCAAAACTCTCTCGCCCTACCGAATTTTTAAATGGGATTTTTTTCGTTGAAAGAGAATTTGAAGTCCACTAATTTGTTAGAAATTCACCACATTTGGACTTGAAAAGAGAGACTTATGGTGGTTTTAATTTTGGGTGACGTTTCGCGCACTCTTTTTAAGACGGACAACAACTCTCTCACCCCAACGATTTTTAAAACAAGATTTTTTTCCCCGGAAAGAGAATTTGAAGATTGGTAGAAATTTCACCACTTTTGAACTTAAAGTCAGAGAGTTACACAGGTTTTAATTTTGGATGACGTGTCGCACACTCTTTATAAAACGGACTACAACTCTCTCATCCCAACAAAATTTGAAATGAGATTTCTTTCCCAAGAAAAAGAATCTTAGGACCTCCGATTGGTAGAAATTTCACCACTTTTTGACTTCAAATGAGAGAGTTAGGGAAGTTTTAATTTTGGGTGACGTTTCACACACTCTTTTTAAAATGGACCAAAACTCTCTGATCCCACCGAATTTTTAAATGAGATTTTTTTACTCAAAAGAGAATTTGAAGGCATCTAATTGATAGAAATTTCTCCACTTTTCGACTTAAAATGAGTGAGTTATGGACGTTTTAATTTTGGATGACGTTTCACACACTCATTATAAAATGGTCCAAAACTCTCTCGCCCTACCGAATTTTTAAATGAGATTTTTTTCGTTTAAAAAGAGAATTTGAAGTCCACTAATTTGTTAGAAATTCACCACATTTGGACTTGAAAAGAGAGACTTATGGTGGTTTTAATTTTGGGTGACGTTTCGCACACTCTTTTTAAGACGGACAACAACTCTCTCACCCCAACGATTTTTAAAACAAGATTTTTTTCCCCGGAAAGAGAATTTGAAGATTGGTAGAAATTTCACCACTTTTGAACTTAAAGTCAGAGAGTTACACAGGTTTTAATTTTGGATGACGTGTCGCACACTCTTTATAAAACGGACTACAACTCTCGCATCCCAACAAAATTTGAAATGAGATTTCTTTCCCAAGAAAAAGAATCTTAGGACCTCCGATTGGTAGAAATTTCACCACTTTTTGACTTCAAATGAGAGAGTTAGGGAAGTTTTAATTTTGGGTGACGTTTCACACACTCTTTTTAAAATGGACCAAAACTCTCTCATCCCACCGAATTTTTAAATGAGATTTTTTTACTTGAAAGAGAATTTGAAGGAATCTAATTGATAGAAATTTCTCCACTTTTCGACTTAAAATGAGTGAGTTATGGACGTTTTAATTTTGGGTGACGTTTCACACACTCATTATAAAATGGTCCAAAACTCTCTCGCCCTACCGAATTTTTAAATGGGATTTTTTTCGTTGAAAGAGAATTTGAAGTCCACTAATTTGTTAGAAATTCACCACATTTGGACTTGAAAAGAGAGACTTATGGTGGTTTTAATTTTGGGTGACGTTTCGCGCACTCTTTTTAAGACGGACAACAACTCTCTCACCCCAACGATTTTTAAAACAAGATTTTTTTCCCCGGAAAGAGAATTTGAAGATTGGTAGAAATTTCACCACTTTTGAACTTAAAGTCAGAGAGTTACACAGGTTTTAATTTTGGATGACGTGTCGCACACTCTTTATAAAACGGACTACAACTCTCTCATCCCAACAAAATTTGAAATGAGATTTCTTTCCCAAGAAAAAGAATCTTAGGACCTCCGATTGGTAGAAATTTCACCACTTTTTGACTTCAAATGAGAGAGTTAGGGAAGTTTTAATTTTGGGTGACGTTTCACACACTCTTTTTAAAATGGACCAAAACTCTCTCATCCCACCGAATTTCTAAATGAGATTTTTTTACTCAAAAGAGAATTTGAAGGCATCTAATTGATAGAAATTTCTCCACTTTTCGACTTAAAATGAGTGAGTTATGGACGTTTTAATTTTGGATGACGTTTCACACACTCATTATAAAATGGTCCAAAACTCTCTCGCCCTACCGAATTTTTAAATGAGATTTTTTTCGTTGAAAGAGAATTTGAAGTCCACTAATTTGTTAGAAATTTCACCACATTTGGACTTGAAAAGAGAGACTTATGGTGGTTTTAATTTTGGGTGACGTTTCGCAGACTCTTTTTAAGACGGACAACAACTCTCTCACCCCAACGATTTTTAAAACAAGATTTTTTTCCCCGGAAAGAGAATTTGAAGATTGGTAGAAATTTCACCACTTTTGAACTTAAAGTCAGAGAGTTACACAGGTTTTAATTTTGGATGACGTGTCGCACACTCTTTATAAAACGGACTACAACTCTCGCATCCCAACAAAATTTGAAATGAGATTTCTTTCCCAAGAAAAAGAATCTTAGGACCTCCGATTGGTAGAAATTTCACCACTTTTTGACTTCAAATGAGAGAGTTACGGAAGTTTTAATTTTGGGTGACGTTTCACACACTCTTTTTAAAATGGACCAAAACTCTCTCATCCCACCGAATTTTTAAATGAGATTTTTTTACTTGAAAGAGAATTTGAAGACATCTAATTGATAGAAATTTCTCCACTTTTCGACTTAAAATGAGTGAGTTATGGACGTTTTAATTTTGGGTGACGTTTCACACACTCATTATAAAATGGTCCAAAACTCTCTCGCCCTACCGAATTTTTAAATGAGATTTTTTTCGTTGAAAGAGAATTTGAAGTCCACTAATTTGTTAGAAATTCACCACATTTGGACTTGAAAAGAGAGACTTATGGTGGTTTTAATTTTGGGTGACGTTTCGCGCACTCTTTTTAAGACGGACAACAACTCTCTCACCCCAACGATTTTTAAAACAAGATTTTTTTCCCCGGAAAGAGAATTTGAAGATTGGTAGAAATTTCACCACTTTTGAACTTAAAGTCAGAGAGTTACACAGGTTTTAATTTTGGATGACGTGTCGCACACTCTTTATAAAACGGACTACAACTCTCGCATCCCAACAAAATTTGAAATGAGATTTCTTTCCCAAGAAAAAGAATCTTAGGACCTCCGATTGGTAGAAATTTCACCACTTTTTGACTTCAAATGAGAGAGTTAGGGAAGTTTTAATTTTGGGTGACGTTTCACACACTCTTTTTAAAATGGACCAAAACTCTCTCATCCCACCGAATTTTTAAATGAGATTTTTTTACTTGAAAGAGAATTTGAAGGAATCTAATTGATAGAAATTTCTCCACTTTTCGACTTAAAATGAGTGAGTTATGGACGTTTTAATTTTGGGTGACGTTTCACACACTCATTATAAAATGGTCCAAAACTCTCTCGCCCTACCGAATTTTTAAATGGGATTTTTTTCGTTGAAAGAGAATTTGAAGTCCACTAATTTGTTAGAAATTCACCACATTTGGACTTGAAAAGAGAGACTTATGGTGGTTTTAATTTTGGGTGACGTTTCGCGCACTCTTTTTAAGACGGACAACAACTCTCTCACCCCAACGATTTTTAAAACAAGATTTTTTTCCCCGGAAAGAGAATTTGAAGATTGGTAGAAATTTCACCACTTTTGAACTTAAAGTCAGAGAGTTACACAGGTTTTAATTTTGGATGACGTGTCGCACACTCTTTATAAAACGGACTACAACTCTCTCATCCCAACAAAATTTGAAATGTGATTTCTTTCCCAAGAAAAAGAATCTTAGAACCTCCGATTGGTAGAAATTTCACCACTTTTTGACTTCAAATGAGAGAGTTAGGGAAGTTTTAATTTTGGGTGACGTTTCACACACTCTTTTTAAAATGGACCAAAACTCTCTCATCCCACCGAATTTTTAAATGAGATTTTTTTACTCAAAAGAGAATTTGAAGGCATCTAATTGATAGAAATTTCTCCACTTTTCGACTTAAAATGAGTGAGTTATGGACGTTTTAATTTTGGATGACGTTTCACACACTCATTATAAAATGGTCCAAAACTCTCTCGCCCTACCGAATTTTTAAATGAGATTTTTTTCGTTGAAAGAGAATTTGAAGTCCACTAATTTGTTAGAAATTTCACCACATTTGGACTTGAAAAGAGAGACTTATGGTGGTTTTAATTTTGGGTGACGTTTCGCACACTCTTTTTAAGACGGACAACAACTCTCTCACCCCAACGATTTTTAAAACAAGATTTTTTTCCCCGGAAAGAGAATTTGAAGATTGGTAGAAATTTCACCACTTTTGAACTTAAAGTCAGAGAGTTACACAGGTTTTAATTTTGGATGACGTGTCGCACACTCTTTATAAAACGGACTACAACTCTCTCATCCCAACAAAATTTGAAATGTGATTTCTTTCCCAAGAAAAAGAATCTTAGGACCTCCGATTGGTAGAAATTTCACCACTTTTTGACTTCAAATGAGAGAGTTAGGGAAGTTTTAATTTTGGGTGACGTTTCACACACTCTTTTTAAAATGGACCAAAACTCTCTCATCCCACCGAATTTTTCAATGAGATTTTTTTACTTGAAAGAGAATTTGAAGACATCTAATTGATAGAAATTTCTCCACTTTTCGACTTAAAATGAGTGAGTTATGGACGTTTTAATTTTGGGTGACGTTTCACACACTCATTATAAAATGGTCCAAAACTCTCTCGCCCTACCGAATTTTTAAATGGGATTTTTTTCGTTAAAAGAGAATTTGAAGTCCACTAATTTGTTAGAAATTTCACCATATTTGGACTTGAAAAGAGAGACTTATGGTGGTTTTAATTTTGGGTGACGTTTCGCACACTCTTTTTAAGACGGACAACAACTCTCTCACCCCAACGATTTTTAAAACAAGATTTTTTTCCCCGGAAAGAGAATTTGAAGATTGGTAGAAATTTCACCACTTTTGAACTTAAAGTCAGAGAGTTACACAGGTTTTAATTTTGGATGACGTGTCGCACACTCTTTATAAAACGGACTACAACTCTCGCATCCCAACAAAATTTGAAATGAGATTTCTTTCCCAAGAAAAAGAATCTTAGGACCTCCGATTGGTAGAAATTTCACCACTTTTTGACTTCAAATGAGAGAGTTAGGGAAGTTTTAATTTTGTGTGACGTTTCACACACTCTTTTTAAAATGGACCAAAACTCTCTCATCCCACCGAATTTTTAAATGAGATTTTTTTACTTGAAAGAGAATTTGAAGGAATCTAATTGATAGAAATTTCTCCACTTTTCGACTTAAAATGAGTGAGTTATGGACGTTTTAATTTTGGGTGACGTTTCACACACTCATTATAAAATGGTCCAAAACTCTCTCGCCCTACCGAATTTTTAAATGTGATTTTTTTCGTTGAAAGAGAATTTGAAGTCCACTAATTTGTTAGAAATTCACCACATTTGGACTTGAAAAGAGAGACTTATGGTGGTTTTAATTTTGGGTGACGTTTCGCACACTCTTTTTAAGACGGACAACAACTCTCTTACCCCAACGATTTTTAAAACAAGATTTTTTTCCCCGGAAAGAGAATTTGAAGATTGGTAGAAATTTCACCACTTTTGAACTTACAGTCAGAGAGTTACACAGGTTTTAATTTTGGATGACGTGTCGCACACTCTTTATAAAACGGACTACAACTCTCGCATCCCAACAAAATTTGAAATGAGATTTCTTTCCCAAGAAAAAGAATCTTAGGACCTCCGATTGGTAGAAATTTCACCACTTTTTGACTTCAAATGAGAGAGTTAGGGAAGTTTTAATTTTGGGTGACGTTTCACACACTCTTTTTAAAATGGACCAAAACTCTCTCATCCCACCGAATTTTTAAATGAGATTTTTTTACTTGAAAGAGAATTTGAAGGAATCTAATTCATAGAAATTTCTCCACTTTTCGACTTAAAATGAGTGAGTTATGGACGTTTTAATTTTGGGTGACGTTTCACACACTCATTATAAAATGGTCCAAAACTCTCTCGCCCTACCGAATTTTTAAATGGGATTTTTTTAGTTGAAAGAGAATTTGAAGTCCACTAATTTGTTAGAAATTTCACCACATTTGGACTTGAAAAGAGAGACTTATGGTGGTTTTAATTTTGGGTGACGTTTCGCACACTCTTTTTAAGACGGACAACAACTCTCTCACCCCAACGATTTTTAAAACAAGATTTTTTTCCCCGGAAAGAGAATTTGAAGATTGGTAGAAATTTCACCACTTTTGAACTTAAAGTCAGAGAGTTACACAGGTTTTAATTTTGGATGACGTGTCGCACACTCTTTATAAAACGGACTACAACTCTCGCATCCCAACAAAATTTGTAATGAGATTTCTTTCACAAGAAAAAGAATCTTAGGACCTCCGATTGGTAGAAATTTCACCACTTTTTGACTTCAAATGAGAGAGTTACGGAAGTTTTAATTTTGCGTGACGTTTCACACACTCTTTTTAAAATGGACCAAAACTCTCTCATCCCACCGAATTTTTAAATGAGATTTTTTTACTTGAAAGAGAATTTGAAGACATCTAATTGATAGAAATTTCTCCACTTTTCGACTTAAAATGAGTGAGTTATGGACGTTTTAATTTTGGGTGACGTTTCACACACTCATTATAAAATGGTCCAAAACTCTCTCGCCCTACCGAATTTTTAAATGAGATTTTTTTCGTTGAAAGAGAATTTGAAGTCCACTAATTTGTTAGAAATTTCACCATATTTGGACTTGAAAAGAGAGACTTATGGTGGTTTTAATTTTGGGTGACGTTTCGCACACTCTTTTTAAGACGGACAACAACTCTCTCACCCCAACGATTTTTAAAACAAGATTTTTTTCCCCGGAAAGAGAATTTGAAGATTGGTAGAAATTTCACCACTTTTGAACTTAAAGTCAGAGAGTTACACAGGTTTTAATTTTGGATGACGTGTCGCACACTCTTTATAAAACGGACTACAACTCTCGCATCCCAACAAAATTTGAAATGAGATTTCTTTCCCAAGAAAAAGAATCTTAGGACCTCCGATTGGTAGAAATTTCACCACTTTTTGACTTCAAATGAGAGAGTTAGGGAAGTTTTAATTTTGGGTGACGTTTCACACACTCTTTTTAAAATGGACCAAAACTCTCTCATCCCACCGAATTTTTAAATGAGATTTTTTTACTTGAAAGAGAATTTGAAGGAATCTAATTGATAGAAATTTCTCCACTTTTCGACTTAAAATAAGTGAGTTATGGACGTTTTAATTTTGGGTGACGTTTCACACACTCATTATAAAATGGTCCAAAACTCTCTCGCCCTACCGAATTTTTAAATGGGATTTTTTTCGTTAAAAGAGAATTTGAAGTCCACTAATTTGTTAGAAATTTCACCATATTTGGACTTGAAAAGAGAGACTTATGGTGGTTTTAATTTTGGGTGACGTTTCGCACACTCTTTTTAAGACGGACAACAACTCTCTCACCCCAACGATTTTTAAAACAAGATTTTTTTCCCCGGAAAGAGAATTTGAAGATTGGTAGAAATTTCACCACTTTTGAACTTAAAGTCAGAGAGTTACACAGGTTTTAATTTTGGATGACGTGTCGCACACTCTTTATAAAACGGACTACAACTCTCGCATCCCAACAAAATTTGAAATGAGATTTCTTTCCCAAGAAAAAGAATCTTAGGACCTCCGATTGGTAGAAATTTCACCACTTTTTGACTTCAAATGAGAGAGTTAGGGAAGTTTTAATTTTGGGTGACGTTTCACACACTCTTTTTAAAATGGACCAAAACTCTCTCATCCCACCGAATTTTTAAATGAGATTTTTTTACTTGAAAGAGAATTTGAAGGAATCTAATTTATAGAAATTTCTCCACTTTTCGACTTAAAATGAGTGAGTTATGGACGTTTTAATTTTGGGTGACGTTTCACACACTCATTATAAAATGGTCCAAAACTCTCTCGCCCTACCGAATTTTTAAATGGGATTTTTTTCGTTAAAAGAGAATTTGAAGTCCACTAATTTGTTAGAAATTTCACCATATTTGGACTTGAAAAGAGAGACTTATGGTGGTTTTAATTTTGGGTGACGTTTCGCACACTCTTTTTAAGACGGACAACAACTCTCTCACCCCAACGATTTTTAAAACAAGATTTTTTTTCCCCGTAAAGAGAATTTGAAGATTGGTAGAAATTTCACCACTTTTGAACTTAAAGTCAGAGAGTTACACAGGTTTTAATTTTGGATGACGTGTCGCACACTCTTTATAAAACGGACTACAACTCTCGCATCCCAACAAAATTTGAAATGAGATTTCTTTCACAAGAAAAAGAATCTTAGGACCTCCGATTGGTAGAAATTTCACCACTTTTTGACTTCAAATGAGAGAGTTAGGGAAGTTTTAAATTTGGGTGACGTTTCACACACTCTTTTTAAAATGGACCAAAACTCTCTCATCCCACCGAATTTTTAAATGAGATTTTTTTACTTGAAAGAGAATTTGAAGGAATCTAATTGATAGAAATTTCTCCACTTTTCGACTTAAAATGAGTGAGTTATGGACGTTTTAATTTTGGGTGACGTTTCACACACTCATTATAAAATGGTCCAAAACTCTCTCGCCCTACCGAATTTTTAAATGGGATATTTTTCGTTGAAAGAGAATTTGAAGTCCACTAATTTGTTAGAAATTCACCACATTTGGACTTGAAAAGAGAGACTTATGGTGGTTTTAATTTTGGGTGACGTTTCACACACTCTTTTTAAGACGGACAACAACTCTCTCACCCCAACGATTTTTAAAACAAGATTTTTTTCCCCGGAAAGAGAATTTGAAGATTGGTAGAAATTTCACCACTTTTGAACTTAAAGTCAGAGAGTTACACAGGTTTTAATTTTGGATGACGTGTCGCACACTCTTTATAAAACGGACTACAACTCTCGCATCCCAACAAAATTTGAAATGAGATTTCTTTCCCAAGAAAAAGAATCTTAGGACCTCCGATTGGTAGAAATTTCACCACTTTTTGACTTCAAATGAGAGAGTTAGGGAAGTTTTAATTTTGGGTGACGTTTCACACACTCTTTTTAAAATGGACCAAAACTCTCTCATCCCACCGAATTTTTAAATGAGATTTTTTTACTTGAAAGAGAATTTGAAGGAATCTAATTCATAGAAATTTCTCCACTTTTCGACTTAAAATGAGTGAGTTATGGACGTTTTAATTTTGGGTGACGTTTCACACACTCATTATAAAATGGTCCAAAACTCTCTCGCCCTACCGAATTTTTAAATGGGATTTTTTTAGTTGAAAGAGAATTTGAAGTCCACTAATTTGTTAGAAATTCACCACATTTGGGCTTGAAAAGAGAGACTTATGGTGGTTTTAATTTTGGGTGACGTTTCGCACACTCTTTTTAAGACGGACAACAACTCTCTCACCCCAACGATTTTTAAAACAAGATTTTTTTCCCCGGAAAGAGAATTTGAAGATTGGTAGAAATTTCACCACTTTTGAACTTAAAGTCAGAGAGTTACACAGGTTTTAATTTTGGATGACGTGTCACACACTCTTTATAAAACGGACTACAACTCTCTCATCCCAACAAAATTTGAAATGAGATTTCTTTCCCAAGAAAAAGAATCTTAGGACCTCCGATTGGTAGAAATTTCACCACTTTTTGACTCCAAATGAGAGAGTTACGGAAGTTTTAATTTTGGGTGACGTTTCACACACTCTTTTTAAAATAGACCAAAACTCTCTCATCCCACCGAATTTTTAAATGAGATTTTTTTACTTGAAAGAGAATTTGAAGGAATCTAATTGATAGAAATTTCTCCACTTTTCGACTTAAAATGAGTGAGTTATGGACGTTTTAATTTTGGGTGACGTTTCACACACTCATTATAAAATGGTCCAAAACTCTCTCGCCCTACCGAATTTTTAAATGGGATTTTTTTCGTTGAAAGAGAATTTGAAGTCCACTAATTTGTTAGAAATTCACCACATTTGGACTTGAAAAGAGAGACTTATGGTGGTTTTAATTTTGGGTGACGTTTCGCACACTCTTTTTAAGACGGACAACAACTCTCTCACCCTAACGATTTTTAAAACAAGATTTTTTTCCCCGGAAAGAGAATTTGAAGATTGGTAGAAATTTCACCACTTTTGAACTTAAAGTCAGAGAGTTACACAGGTTTTAATTTTGGATGACGTGTCGCACACTCTTTATAAAACGGACTACAACTCTCTCATCCCAACAAAATTTGAAATGTGATTTCTTTCCCAAGAAAAAGAATCTTAGGACCTCCGATTGGTAGAAATTTCACCACTTTTTGACTTCAAATGAGAGAGTTAGGGAAGTTTTAATTTTGGGTGACGTTTCACACACTCTTTTTAAAATGGACCAAAACTCTCTCATCCCACCGAATTTTTAAATGAGATTTTTTTACTCAAAAGAGAATTTGAAGGCATCTAATTGATAGAAATTTCTCCACTTTTCGACTTAAAATGATTGAGTTATGGACGTTTTAATTTTGGATGACGTTTCACACACTCATTATAAAATGGTCCAAAACTCTCTCGCCCTACCGAATTTTTAAATGAGATTTTTTTCGTTGAAAGAGAATTTGAAGTCCACTAATTTGTTAGAAATTTCACCACATTTGGACTTGAAAAGAGAGACTTATGGTGGTTTTAATTTTGGGTGACGTTTCGCACACTCTTTTTAAGACGGACAACAACTCTCTCACCCCAACGATTTTTAAAACAAGATTTTTTTCCCCGGAAAGAGAATTTGAAGATTGGTAGAAATTTCACCACTTTTGAACTTAAAGTCAGAGAGTTACACAGGTTTTAATTTTGGATGACGTGTCGCACACTCTTTATAAAACGGACTACAACTCTCGCATCCCAACAAAATTTGAAATGAGATTTCTTTCCCAAGAAAAAGAATCTTAGGACCTCCGATTGGTAGAAATTTCACCACTTTTTGACTTCAAATGAGAGAGTTAGGGAAGTTTTAATTTTGGGTGACGTTTCACACACTCTTTTTAAAATGGACCAAAACTCTCTCATCCCACCGAATTTTTAAATGAGATTTTTTTACTTGAAAGAGAATTTGAAGGAATCTAACTGATAGAAATTTCTCCACTTTTCAACTTAAAATGAGTGAGTTATGGACGTTTTAATTTTGGGTGACGTTTCACACACTCATTATAAAATGGTCCAAAACTCTCTCGCACTACCGAATTTTTAAATGGGATTTTTTTCGTTGAAAGAGAATTTGAAGTCCACTAATTTGTTAGAAATTTCACCATATTTGGACTTGAAAAGAGAGACTTATGGTGGTTTTAATTTTGGGTGACGTTTCGCACACTCTTTTTAAGACGGACAACAACTCTCTCACCCCAACGATTTTTAAAACAAGATTTTTTCCCCGGAAAGAGAATTTGAAGATTGGTAGAAATTTCACCACTTTTGAACTTAAAGTCAGAGAGTTACACAGGTTTTAATTTTGGATGACGTGTCGCACACTCTTTATAAAACGGACTACAACTCTCGCATCCCAACAAAATTTGAAATGAGATTTCTTTCCCAAGAAAAAGAATCTTAGGACCTCCGATTGGTAGAAATTTCACTACTTTTTGACTTCAAATGAGAGAGTTAGGGAAGTTTTAATTTTGGGTGACGTTTCACACACTCTTTTTAAAATGGACCAAAACTCTCTCATCCCACCGAATTTTTAAATGAGATTTTTTTACTTGAAAGAGAATTTGAAGGAATCTAATTGATAGAAATTTCTCCACTTTTCGACTTAAAATGAATGAGTTATGGACGTTTTAATTTTGGGTGACGTTTCACACAGTCATTATAAAATGGTCCAAAACTCTCTCGCCCTACCGAATTTTTAAATGGGATTTTTTTCGTTGAAAGAGAATTTGAAGTCCACTAATTTGTTAGAAATTCACCACATTTGGACTTGAAAAGAGAGACTTATGGTGGTTTTAATTTTGGGTGACGTTTCGCACACTCTTTTTAAGACGGACAACAACTCTCTCACCCCAACGATTTTTAAAACAAGATTTTTTTCCCCGGAAAGAGAATTTGAAGATTGGTAGAAATTTCACCACTTTTGAACTTAAAGTCAGAGAGTTACACAGGTTTTAATTTTGGATGACGTGTCGCACACTCTTTATAAAACGGACTACAACTCTCTCATCCCAACAAAATTTGAAATGTGATTTCTTTCCCAAGAAAAAGAATCTTAGGACCTCAGATTGGTAGAAATTTCACCACTTTTTGACTTCAAATGAGAGAGTTAGGGAAGTTTTAATTTTGGGTGACGTTTCACACACTCTTTTTAAAATGGACCAAAACTCTCTCATCCCACCGAATTTTTAAATGAGATTTTTTTACTCAAAAGAGAATTTGAAGGCATCTAATTGATAGAAATTTCTCCACTTTTCGACTTAAAATGATTGAGTTATGGACGTTTTAATTTTGGATGACGTTTCACACACTCATTATAAAATGGTCCAAAACTCTCTCGCCCTACCGAATTTTTAAATGAGATTTTTTTCGTTGAAAGAGAATTTGAAGTCCACTAATTTGTTAGAAATTTCACCACATTTGGACTTGAAAAGAGAGACTTATGGTGGTTTTAATTTTGGGTGACGTTTCGCACACTCTTTTTAAGACGGACAACAACTCTCTCACCCCAACGATTTTTAAAACAAGATTTTTTTCCCCGGAAAGAGAATTTGAAGATTGGTAGAAATTTAACCACTTTTGAACTTAAAGTCAGAGAGTTACACAGGTTTTAATTTTGGATGACGTGTCGCACACTCTTTATAAAACGGACTACAACTCTCGCATCCCAACAAAATTTGAAATGAGATTTCTTTCCCAAGAAAAAGAATCTTAAGACCTCCGATTGGTAGAAATTTCACCACTTTTTGACTTCAAATGAGAGAGTTAGGGAAGTTTTAATTTTGGGTGACGTTTCACACACTCTTTTTAAAATGGACCAAAACTCTCTCATCCCACCGAATTTTTAAATGAGATTTTTTTACTCAAAAGAGAATTTGAAGGCATCTAATTGATAGAAATTTCTCCACTTTTCGACATAAAATGATTGAGTTATGGACGTTTTAATTTTGGATGACGTTTCACACACTCATTATAAAATGGTCCAAAACTCTCTCGCCCTACCGAATTTTTAAATGAGATTTTTTTCGTTGAAAGAGAATTTGAAGTCCACTAATTTGTTAGAAATTTCACCACATTTGGACTTGAAAAGAGAGACTTATGGTGGTTTTAATTTTGGGTGACGTTTCGCACACTCTTTTTAAGACGGACAACAACTCTCTCACCCCAACGATTTTTAAAACAAGATTTTTTTCCCCGGAAAGAGAATTTGAAGATTGGTAGAAATTTCACCACTTTTGAACTTAAAGTCAGAGAGTTACACAGGTTTTAATTTTGGATGACGTGTCGCACACTCTTTATAAAACGGACTACAACTCTCGCATCCCAACAAAATTTGAAATGAGATTTCTTTCCCAAGAAAAAGAATCTTAGGACCTCCGATTGGTAGAAATTTCACCACTTTTTGACTTCAAATGAGAGAGTTACGGAAGTTTTAATTTTGGGTGACGTTTCACACACTCTTTTTAAAATGGACCAAAACTCTCTCATCCCACCGAATTTTTAAATGAGATTTTTTTACTTGAAAGAGAATTTGAAGGAATCTAATTGATAGAAATTTCTCCACTTTTCGACTTAAAATGAGTGAGTTATGGACGTTTTAATTTTGGGTGACGTTTCACACACTCATTATAAAATGGTCCAAAACTCTCTCGCCCTACCGAATTTTTAAATGGGATTTTTTTCGTTGAAAGAGAATTTGAAGTCCACTAATTTGTTAGAAATTCACCACATTTGGACTTGAAAAGAGAGACTTATGGTGGTTTTAATTTTGGGTGACGTTTCGCACACTCTTTTTAAGACGGACAACAACTCTCTCACCCCAACGATTTTTAAAACAAGATTTTTTTCCCCGGAAAGAGAATTTGAAGATTGGTAGAAATTTCACCACTTTTGAACTTAAAGTCAGAGAATTACACAGGTTTTAATTTTGGATGACGTGTCGCACACTCTTTATAAAACGGACTACAACTCTCGCATCCCAACAAAATTTGAAATGAGATTTCTTTCCCAAGAAAAAGAATCTTAGGACCTCCGATTGGTAGAAATTTCACCACTTTTTGACTTCAAATGAGAGAGTTAGGGAAGTTTTAATTTTGGGTGACGTTTCACACACTCTTTTTAAAATGGACCAAAACTCTCTCATCCCACCGAATTTTTAAATGAGATTTTTTTACTTGAAAGAGAATTTGAAGGAATCTAATTGATAGAAATTTCTCCACTTTTCGACTTAAAATGAGTGAGTTATGGACGTTTTAATTTTGGGTGACGTTTCACACACTCATTATAAAATGGTCCAAAACTCTCTCGCCCTACCGAATTTTTAAATGGGATTTTTTTCGTTGAAAGAGAATTTGAAGTCCACTAATTTGTTAGAAATTCACCACATTTGGACTTGAAAAGAGAGACTTATGGTGGTTTTAATTTTGGGTGACGTTTCGCACACTCTTTTTAAGACGGACAACAACTCTCTCACCCCAACGATTTTTAAAACAAGATATTTTTCCCCGGAAAGAGAATTTGAAGATTGGTAGAAATTTCACCACTTTTGAACTTAAAGTCAGAGAGTTACACAGGTTTTAATTTTGGATGACGTGTCGCACACTCTTTATAAAACGGACTACAACTCTCGCATCCCAACAAAATTTGAAATGAGATTTCTTTCCCAAGAAAAAGAATCTTAGGACCTCCGATTGGTAGAAATTTCACCACTTTTTGACTTCAAATGAGAGAGTTACGGAAGTTTTAATTTTGGGTGACGTTTCACACACTCTTTTTAAAATGGACCAAAACTCTCTCATCCCACCGAATTTTTAAATGAGATTTTTTTACTTGAAAGAGAATTTGAAGGAATCTAATTGATAGAAATTTCTCCACTTTTCGACTTAAAATGAGTGAGTTATGGACGTTTTAATTTTGGGTGACGTTTCACACACTCATTATAAAATGGTCCAAAACTCTCTCGCCCTACCGAATTTTTAAATGGGATTTTTTTCGTTGAAAGAGAATTTGAAGTCCACTAATTTGTTAGAAATTCACCACATTTGGACTTGAAAAGAGAGACTTATGGTGGTTTTAATTTTGGGTGACGTTTCGCACACTCTTTTTAAGACGGACAACAACTCTCTCACCCCAACGATTTTTAAAACAAGATTTTTTTCCCCGGAAAGAGAATTTGAAGATTGGTAGAAATTTCACCACTTTTGAACTTAAAGTCAGAGAATTACACAGGTTTTAATTTTGGATGACGTGTCGCACACTCTTTATAAAACGGACTACAACTCTCGCATCCCAACAAAATTTGAAATGAGATTTCTTTCCCAAGAAAAAGAATCTTAGGACCTCCGATTGGTAGAAATTTCACCACTTTTTGACTTCAAATGAGAGAGTTAGGGAAGTTTTAATTTTGGGTGACGTTTCACACACTCTTTTTAAAATGGACCAAAACTCTCTCATCCCACCGAATTTTTAAATGAGATTTTTTTACTTGAAAGAGAATTTGAAGGAATCTAATTGATAGAAATTTCTCCACTTTTCGACTTAAAATGAGTGAGTTATGGACGTTTTAATTTTGGGTGACGTTTCACACACTCATTATAAAATGGTCCAAAACTCTCTCGCCCTACCGAATTTTTAAATGGGATTTTTTTCGTTGAAAGAGAATTTGAAGTCCACTAATTTGTTAGAAATTCACCACATTTGGACTTGAAAAGAGAGACTTATGGTGGTTTTAATTTTGGGTGACGTTTCGCACACTCTTTTTAAGACGGACAACAACTCTCTCACCCCAACGATTTTTAAAACAAGATATTTTTCCCCGGAAAGAGAATTTGAAGATTGGTAGAAATTTCACCACTTTTGAACTTAAAGTCAGAGAGTTACACAGGTTTTAATTTTGGATGACGTGTCGCACACTCTTTATAAAACGGACTACAACTCTCGCATCCCAACAAAATTTGAAATGAGATTTCTTTCCCAAGAAAAAGAATCTTAGGACCTCCGATTGGTAGAAATTTCACCACTTTTTGACTTCAAATGAGAGAGTTAGGGAAGTTTTAATTTTGGGTGACGTTTCACACACTCTTTTTAAAATGGACCAAAACTCTCTCATCCCACCGAATTTTTAAATGAGATTTTTTTACTTGAAAGAGAATTTGAAGGAATCTAATTCATAGAAATTTCTCCACTTTTCGACTTAAAATGAGTGAGTTATGGACGTTTTAATTTTGGGTGACGTTTCACACACTCATTATAAATTGGTCCAAAACTCTCTCGCCCTACCGAATTTTTAAATGGGATTTTTTAGTTGAAAGAGAATTTGAAGTCCACTAATTTGTTAGAAATTCACCACATTTGGGCTTGAAAAGAGAGACTTATGGTGGTTTTAATTTTGGGTGACGTTTCGCACACTCTTTTTAAGACGGACAACAACTCTCTCACCCCAACGATTTTTAAAACAAGATTTTTTTCCCCGGAAAGAGAATTTGAAGATTGGTAGAAATTTCACCACTTTTGAACTTAAAGTCAGAGAGTTACACAGGTTTTAATTTTGGATGACGTGTCGCACACTCTTTATAAAACGGACTACAACTCTCTCATCCCAACAAAATTTGAAATGAGATTTCTTTCCCAAGAAAAAGAATCTTAGGACCTCTGATTGGTAGAAATTTCACCACTTTTTGACTCCAAATGAGAGAGTTACGGAAGTTTTAATTTTGGGTGACGTTTCACACACTCTTTTTAAAATGGACCAAAACTCTCTCATCCCACCGAATTTTTAAATGAGATTTTTTTACTCAAAAGAGAATTTGAAGGCATCTAATTGATAGAAATTTCTCCACTTTTCGACTTAAAATGATTGAGTTATGGACGTTTTAATTTTGGATGACATTTCACACACTCATTATAAAATGGTCCAAAACTCTCTCGCCCTACCGAATTTTTAAATGAGATTTTTTTCGTTGAAAGAGAATTTGAAGTCCACTAATTTGTTAGAAATTTCACCACATTTGGACTTGAAAAGAGAGACTTATGGTGGTTTTAATTTTGGGTGACGTTTCGCACACTCTTTTTAAGACGGACAACAACTCTCTCACCCCAACGATTTTTAAAACAAGATTTTTTTCCCCGGAAAGAGAATTTGAAGATTGGTAGAAATTTAACCACTTTTGAACTTAAAGTCAGAGAGTTACACAGGTTTTAATTTTGGATGACGTGTCGCACACTCTTTATAAAACGGACTACAACTCTCGCATCCCAACAAAATTTGAAATGAGATTTCTTTCCCAAGAAAAAGAATCTTAAGACCTCCGATTGGTAGAAATTTCACCACTTTTTGACTTCAAATGAGAGAGTTACGGAAGTTTTAATTTTGGGTGACGTTTCACACACTCTTTTTAAAATGGACCAAAACTCTCTCATCCCACCGAATTTTTAAATGAGATTTTTTTACTTGAAAGAGAATTTGAAGGAATCTAACTGATAGAAATTTCTCCACTTTTCAACTTAAAATGAGTGAGTTATGGACGTTTTAATTTTGGGTGACGTTTCACACACTCATTATAAAATGGTCCAAAACTCTCTCGCACTACCGAATTTTTAAATGGGATTTTTTTCGTTGAAAGAGAATTTGAAGTCCACTAATTTGTTAGAAATTTCACCATATTTGGACTTGAAAAGAGAGAATTATGGTGGTTTTAATTTTGGGTGACGTTTCGCACACTCTTTTTAAGACGGACAACAACTCTCTCACCCCAACGATTTTTAAAACAAGATTTTTTCCCCGGAAAGAGAATTTGAAGATTGGTAGAAATTTCACCACTTTTGAACTTAAAGTCAGAGAGTTACACAGGTTTTAATTTTGGATGACGATTCGCACACTCTTTATAAAACGGACTACAACTCTCGCATCCCAACAAAATATGAAATGAGATTTCTTTCCCAAGAAAAAGAATCTTAGGACCTCCGATTGGTAGAAATTTCACCACTTTTTGACTTCAAATGAGAGAGTTACGGAAGTTTTAATTTTGGGTGACGTTTCACACACTCTTTTTAAAATGGACCAAAACTCTCTCATCCCACCGAATTTTTAAATGAGATTTTTTTACTCAAAAGAGAATTTGAAGGCATCTAATTGATAGAAATTTCTCCACTTTTCGACTTAAAATGATTGAGTTATGGACGTTTTAATTTTGGATGACGTTTCACACACTCATTATAAAATGGTCCAAAACTCTCTCGCCCTACCGAATTTTTAAATGAGATTTTTTTCGTTGAAAGAGAATTTGAAGTCCACTAATTTGTTAGAAATTTCACCACATTTGGACTTGAAAAGAGAGACTTATGGTGGTTTTAATTTTGGGTGACGTTTCGCACACTCTTTTTAAGACGGACAACAACTCTCTCACCCCAACGATTTTTAAAACAAGATTTTTTTCCCCGGAAAGAGAATTTGAAGATTGGTAGAAATTTAACCACTTTTGAACTTAAAGTCAGAGAGTTACACAGGTTTTAATTTTGGATGACGTGTCGCACACTCTTTATAAAACGGACTACAACTCTCGCATCCCAACAAAATTTGAAATGAGATTTCTTTCCCAAGAAAAAGAATCTTAGGACCTCCGATTGGTAGAAATTTCACCACTTTTTGACTTCAAATGAGAGAGTTACGGAAGTTTTAATTTTGGGTGACGTTTCACACACTCTTTTTAAAATGGACCAAAACTCTCTCATCCCACCGAATTTTTAAATGAGATTTTTTTACTTGAAAGAGAATTTGAAGGAATCTAATTGATAGAAATTTCTCCACTTTTCGACTTAAAATGAGTGAGTTATGGACGTTTTAATTTTGGGTGACGTTTCACACACTCATTATAAAATGGTCCAAAACTCTCTCGCCCTACCGAATTTTTAAATGGGATTTTTTTCGTTGAAAGAGAATTTGAAGTCCACTAATTTGTTAGAAATTCACCACATTTGGACTTGAAAAGAGAGACTTATGGTGGTTTTAATTTTGGGTGACGTTTCGCACACTCTTTTTAAGACGGACAACAACTCTCTCACCCCAACGATTTTTAAAACAAGATTTTTTTCCCCGGAAAGAGAATTTGAAGATTGGTAGAAATTTCACCACTTTTGAACTTAAAGTCAGAGAATTACACAGGTTTTAATTTTGGATGACGTGTCGCACACTCTTTATAAAACGGACTACAACTCTCGCATCCCAACAAAATTTGAAATGAGATTTCTTTCCCAAGAAAAAGAATCTTAGGACCTCCGATTGGTAGAAATTTCACCACTTTTTGACTTCAAATGAGAGAGTTAGGGAAGTTTTAATTTTGGGTGACGTTTCACACACTCTTTTTAAAATGGACCAAAACTCTCTCATCCCACCGAATTTTTAAATGAGATTTTTTTACTTGAAAGAGAATTTGAAGGAATCTAATTGATAGAAATTTCTCCACTTTTCGACTTAAAATGAGTGAGTTATGGACGTTTTAATTTTGGGTGACGTTTCACACACTCATTATAAAATGGTCCAAAACTCTCTCGCCCTACCGAATTTTTAAATGGGATTTTTTTCGTTGAAAGAGAATTTGAAGTCCACTAATTTGTTAGAAATTCACCACATTTGGACTTGAAAAGAGAGACTTATGGTGGTTTTAATTTTGGGTGACGTTTCGCACACTCTTTTTAAGACGGACAACAACTCTCTCACCCCAACGATTTTTAAAACAAGATATTTTTCCCCGGAAAGAGAATTTGAAGATTGGTAGAAATTTCACCACTTTTGAACTTAAAGTCAGAGAGTTACACAGGTTTTAATTTTGGATGACGTGTCGCACACTCTTTATAAAACGGACTACAACTCTCGCATCCCAACAAAATTTGAAATGAGATTTCTTTCCCAAGAAAAAGAATCTTAGGACCTCCGATTGGTAGAAATTTCACCACTTTTTGACTTCAAATGAGAGAGTTAGGGAAGTTTTAATTTTGGGTGACGTTTCACACACTCTTTTTAAAATGGACCAAAACTCTCTCATCCCACCGAATTTTTAAATGAGATTTTTTTACTTGAAAGAGAATTTGAAGGAATCTAATTCATAGAAATTTCTCCACTTTTCGACTTAAAATGAGTGAGTTATGGACGTTTTAATTTTGGGTGACGTTTCACACACTCATTATAAATTGGTCCAAAACTCTCTCGCCCTACCGAATTTTTAAATGGGATTTTTTAGTTGAAAGAGAATTTGAAGTCCACTAATTTGTTAGAAATTCACCACATTTGGGCTTGAAAAGAGAGACTTATGGTGGTTTTAATTTTGGGTGACGTTTCGCACACTCTTTTTAAGACGGACAACAACTCTCTCACCCCAACGATTTTTAAAACAAGATTTTTTTCCCCGGAAAGAGAATTTGAAGATTGGTAGAAATTTCACCACTTTTGAACTTAAAGTCAGAGAGTTACACAGGTTTTAATTTTGGATGACGTGTCGCACACTCTTTATAAAACGGACTACAACTCTCTCATCCCAACAAAATTTGAAATGAGATTTCTTTCCCAAGAAAAAGAATCTTAGGACCTCTGATTGGTAGAAATTTCACCACTTTTTGACTCCAAATGAGAGAGTTACGGAAGTTTTAATTTTGGGTGACGTTTCACACACTCTTTTTAAAATGGACCAAAACTCTCTCATCCCACCGAATTTTTAAATGAGATTTTTTTACTCAAAAGAGAATTTGAAGGCATCTAATTGATAGAAATTTCTCCACTTTTCGACTTAAAATGATTGAGTTATGGACGTTTTAATTTTGGATGACATTTCACACACTCATTATAAAATGGTCCAAAACTCTCTCGCCCTACCGAATTTTTAAATGAGATTTTTTTCGTTGAAAGAGAATTTGAAGTCCACTAATTTGTTAGAAATTTCACCACATTTGGACTTGAAAAGAGAGACTTATGGTGGTTTTAATTTTGGGTGACGTTTCGCACACTCTTTTTAAGACGGACAACAACTCTCTCACCCCAACGATTTTTAAAACAAGATTTTTTTCCCCGGAAAGAGAATTTGAAGATTGGTAGAAATTTAACCACTTTTGAACTTAAAGTCAGAGAGTTACACAGGTTTTAATTTTGGATGACGTGTCGCACACTCTTTATAAAACGGACTACAACTCTCGCATCCCAACAAAATTTGAAATGAGATTTCTTTCCCAAGAAAAAGAATCTTAAGACCTCCGATTGGTAGAAATTTCACCACTTTTTGACTTCAAATGAGAGAGTTACGGAAGTTTTAATTTTGGGTGACGTTTCACACACTCTTTTTAAAATGGACCAAAACTCTCTCATCCCACCGAATTTTTAAATGAGATTTTTTTACTTGAAAGAGAATTTGAAGGAATCTAACTGATAGAAATTTCTCCACTTTTCAACTTAAAATGAGTGAGTTATGGACGTTTTAATTTTGGGTGACGTTTCACACACTCATTATAAAATGGTCCAAAACTCTCTCGCACTACCGAATTTTTAAATGGGATTTTTTTCGTTGAAAGAGAATTTGAAGTCCACTAATTTGTTAGAAATTTCACCATATTTGGACTTGAAAAGAGAGAATTATGGTGGTTTTAATTTTGGGTGACGTTTCGCACACTCTTTTTAAGACGGACAACAACTCTCTCACCCCAACGATTTTTAAAACAAGATTTTTTCCCCGGAAAGAGAATTTGAAGATTGGTAGAAATTTCACCACTTTTGAACTTAAAGTCAGAGAGTTACACAGGTTTTAATTTTGGATGACGTGTCGCACACTCTTTATAAAACGGACTACAACTCTCGCATCCCAACAAAATATGAAATGAGATTTCTTTCCCAAGAAAAAGAATCTTAGGACCTCCGATTGGTAGAAATTTCACCACTTTTTGACTTCAAATGAGAGAGTTAGGGAAGTTTTAATTTTGGGTGACGTTTCACACACTCTTTTTAAAATGGACCAAAACTCTCTCATCCCACCGAATTTTTAAATGAGATTTTTTTACTTGAAAGAGAATTTGAAGGAATCTAATTGATAGAAATTTCTCCACTTTTCGACTTAAAATGAGTGAGTTATGGACGTTTTAATTTTGGGTGACGTTTCACACACTCATTATAAAATGGTCCAAAACTCTCTCGCCCTACCGAATTTTTAAATGGGATTTTTTTCGTTGAAAGAGAATTTGAAGTCCACTAATTTGTTAGAAATTCACCACATTTGGACTTGAAAAGAGAGACTTATGGTGGTTTTAATTTTGGGTGACGTTTCGCACACTCTTTTTAAGACGGACAACAACTCTCTCACCCCAACGATTTTTAAAACAAGATTTTTTTCCCCGGAAAGAGAATTTGAAGATTGGTAGAAATTTCACCACTTTTGAACTTAAAGTCAGAGAGTTACACAGGTTTTAATTTTGGATGACGTGTCGCACACTCTTTATAAAACGGACTACAACTCTCGCATCCCAACAAAATTTGAAATGAGATTTCTTTCCCAAGAAAAAGAATCTTAGGACCTCCGATTGGTAGAAATTTCACCACTTTTTGACTTCAAATGAGAGAGTTAGGGAAGTTTTAATTTTGGGTGACGTTTCACACACTCTTTTTAAAATGGACCAAAACTCTCTCATCCCACCGAATTTTTAAATGAGATTTTTTTACTTGAAAGAGAATTTGAAGGAATCTAATTCATAGAAATTTCTCCACTTTTCGACTTAAAATGAGTGAGTTATGGACGTTTTAATTTTGGGTGACGTTTCACACACTCATTATAAATTGGTCCAAAACTCTCTCGCCCTACCGAATTTTTAAATGGGATTTTTTAGTTGAAAGAGAATTTGAAGTCCACTAATTTGTTAGAAATTCACCACATTTGGGCTTGAAAAGAGAGACTTATGGTGGTTTTAATTTTGGGTGACGTTTCGCACACTCTTTTTAAGACGGACAACAACTCTCTCACCCCAACGATTTTTAAAACAAGATTTTTTTCCCCGGAAAGAGAATTTGAAGATTGGTAGAAATTTCACCACTTTTGAACTTAAAGTCAGAGAGTTACACAGGTTTTAATTTTGGATGACGTGTCGCACACTCTTTATAAAACGGACTACAACTCTCTCATCCCAACAAAATTTGAAATGAGATTTCTTTCCCAAGAAAAAGAATCTTAGGACCTCCGATTGGTAGAAATTTCACCACTTTTTGACTCCAAATGAGAGAGTTACGGAAGTTTTAATTTTGGGTGACGTTTCACACACTCTTTTTAAAATGGACCAAAACTCTCTCATCCCACCGAATTTTTAAATGAGATTTTTTTACTTGAAAGAGAATTTGAAGGAATCTAATTGATAGAAATTTCTCCACTTTTCGACTTAAAATGAGTGAGTTATGGACGTTTTAATTTTGGGTGACGTTTCACACACTCATTATAAAATGGTCCAAAACTCTCTCGCCCTACCGAATTTTTAAATGGGATTTTTTTCGTTGAAAGAGAATTTGAAGTCCACTAATTTGTTAGAAATTCACCACATTTGGACTTGAAAAGAGAGACTTATGGTGGTTTTAATTTTGGGTGACGTTTCGCACACTCTTTTTAAGACGGACAACAACTCTCTCACCCCAACGATTTTTAAAACAAGATTTTTTTCCCCGGAAAGAGAATTTGAAGATTGGTAGAAATTTCACCACTTTTGAACTTAAAGTCAGAGAGTTACACAGGTTTTAATTTTGGATGACGTGTCGCACACTCTTTATAAAACGGACTACAACTCTCGCATCCCAACAAAATTTGAAATGAGATTTCTTTCCCAAGAAAAAGAATCTTAGGACCTCCGATTGGTAGAAATTTCACTACTTTTTGACTTCAAATGAGAGAGTTAGGGAAGTTTTAATTTTGGGTGACGTTTCACACACTCTTTTTAAAATGGACCAAAACTCTCTCATCCCACCGAATTTTTAAATGAGATTTTTTTACTTGAAAGAGAATTTGAAGGAATCTAATTGATAGAAATTTCTCCACTTTTCGACTTAAAATGAATGAGTTATGGACGTTTTAATTTTGGGTGACGTTTCACACAGTCATTATAAAATGGTCCAAAACTCTCTCGCCCTACCGAATTTTTAAATGGGATTTTTTTCGTTGAAAGAGAATTTGAAGTCCACTAATTTGTTAGAAATTCACCACATTTGGACTTGAAAAGAGAGACTTATGGTGGTTTTAATTTTGGGTGACGTTTCGCACACTCTTTTTAAGACGGACAACAACTCTCTCACCCCAACGATTTTTAAAACAAGATTTTTTTCCCCGGAAAGAGAATTTGAAGATTGGTAGAAATTTCACCACTTTTGAACTTAAAGTCAGAGAGTTACACAGGTTTTAATTTTGGATGACGTGTCGCACACTCTTTATAAAACGGACTACAACTCTCTCATCCCAACAAAATTTGAAATGTGATTTCTTTCCCAAGAAAAAGAATCTTAGGACCTCAGATTGGTAGAAATTTCACCACTTTTTGACTTCAAATGAGAGAGTTAGGGAAGTTTTAATTTTGGGTGACGTTTCACACACTCTTTTTAAAATGGACCAAAACTCTCTCATCCCACCGAATTTTTAAATGAGATTTTTTTACTCAAAAGAGAATTTGAAGGCATCTAATTGATAGAAATTTCTCCACTTTTCGACTTAAAATGATTGAGTTATGCACGTTTTAATTTTGGATGACGTTTCACACACTCATTATAAAATGGTCCAAAACTCTCTCGCCCTACCGAATTTTTAAATGAGATTTTTTTCGTTGAAAGAGAATTTGAAGTCCACTAATTTGTTAGAAATTTCACCACATTTGGACTTGAAAAGAGAGACTTATGGTGGTTTTAATTTTGGGTGACGTTTCGCACACTCTTTTTAAGACGGACAACAACTCTCTCACCCCAACGATTTTTAAAACAAGATTTTTTTCCCCGGAAAGAGAATTTGAAGATTGGTAGAAATTTAACCACTTTTGAACTTAAAGTCAGAGAGTTACACAGGTTTTAATTTTGGATGACGTGTCGCACACTCTTTATAAAACGGACTACAACTCTCGCATCCCAACAAAATTTGAAATGAGATTTCTTTCCCAAGAAAAAGAATCTTAAGACCTCCGATTGGTAGAAATTTCACCACTTTTTGACTTCAAATGAGAGAGTTACAGAAGTTTTAATTTTGGGTGACGTTTCACACACTCTTTTTAAAATGGACCAAAACTCTCTCATCCCACCGAATTTTTAAATGAGATTTTTTTACTTGAAAGAGAATTTGAAGGAATCTAACTGATAGAAATTTCTCCACTTTTCAACTTAAAATGAGTGAGTTATGGACGTTTAAATTTTGGGTGACGTTTCACACACTCATTATAAAATGGTCCAAAACTCTCTCGCACTACCGAATTTTTAAATGGGATTTTTTTCGTTGAAAGAGAATTTGAAGTCCACTAATTTGTTAGAAATTTCACCATATTTGGACTTGAAAAGAGAGACTTATGGTGGTTTTAATTTTGGGTGACGTTTCGCACACTCTTTTTAAGACGGACAACAACTCTCTCACCCCAACGATTTTTAAAACAAGATTTTTTCCCCGGAAAGAGAATTTGAAGATTGGTAGAAATTTCACCACTTTTGAACTTAAAGTCAGAGAGTTACACAGGTTTTAATTTTGGATGACGTGTCGCACACTCTTTATAAAACGGACTACAACTCTCGCATCCCAACAAAATTTGAAATGAGATTTCTTTCCCAAGAAAAAGAATCTTAGGACCTCCGATTGGTAGAAATTTCACCACTTTTTGACTTCAAATGAGAGAGTTAGGGAAGTTTTAATTTTGGGTGACGTTTCACACACTCTTTTTAAAATGGACCAAAACTCTCTCATCCCACCGAATTTTTAAATGAGATTTTTTTACTTGAAAGAGAATTTGAAGGAATCTAATTGATAGAAATTTCTCCACTTTTCGACTTAAAATGAGTGAGTTATGGACGTTTTAATTTTGGGTGACGTTTCACACACTCATTATAAAATGGTCCAAAACTCTCTCGCCCTACCGAATTTTTAAATGGGATTTTTTTCGTTGAAAGAGAATTTGAAGTCCACTAATTTGTTAGAAATTCACCACATTTGGACTTGAAAAGAGAGACTTATGGTGGTTTTAATTTTGGGTGACGTTTCGCACACTCTTTTTAAGACGGACAACAACTCTCTCACCCCAACGATTTTTAAAACAAGATTTTTTTCCCCGGAAAGAGAATTTGAAGATTGGTAGAAATTTCACCACTTTTGAACTTAAAGTCAGAGAGTTACACAGGTTTTAATTTTGGATGACGTGTCGCACACTCTTTATAAAACGGACTACAACTCTCGCATCCCAACAAAATTTGAAATGAGATTTCTTTCCCAAGAAAAAGAATCTTAGGACCTCCGATTGGTAGAAATTTCACCACTTTTTGACTTCAAATGAGAGAGTTAGGGAAGTTTTAATTTTGGGTGACGTTTCACACACTCTTTTTAAAATGGACCAAAACTCTCTCATCCCACCGAATTTTTAAATGAGATTTTTTTACTCAAAAGAGAATTTGAAGGCATCTAATTGATAGAAATTTCTCCACTTTTCGACTTAAAATGATTGAGTTATGCACGTTTTAATTTTGGATGACGTTTCACACACTCATTATAAAATGGTCCAAAACTCTCTCGCCCTACCGAATTTTTAAATGAGATTTTTTTCGTTGAAAGAGAATTTGAAGTCCACTAATTTGTTAGAAATTTCACCACATTTGGACTTGAAAAGAGAGACTTATGGTGGTTTTAATTTTGGGTGACGTTTCGCACACTCTTTTTAAGACGGACAACAACTCTCTCACCCCAACGATTTTTAAAACAAGATTTTTTTCCCCGGAAAGAGAATTTGAAGATTGGTAGAAATTTAACCACTTTTGAACTTAAAGTCAGAGAGTTACACAGGTTTTAATTTTGGATGACGTGTCGCACACTCTTTATAAAACGGACTACAACTCTCGCATCCCAACAAAATTTGAAATGAGATTTCTTTCCCAAGAAAAAGAATCTTAAGACCTCCGATTGGTAGAAATTTCACCACTTTTTGACTTCAAATGAGAGAGTTACGGAAGTTTTAATTTTGGGTGACGTTTCACACACTCTTTTTAAAATGGACCAAAACTCTCTCATCCCACCGAATTTTTAAATGAGATTTTTTTACTTGAAAGAGAATTTGAAGGAATCTAACTGATAGAAATTTCTCCACTTTTCAACTTAAAATGAGTGAGTTATGGACGTTTAAATTTTGGGTGACGTTTCACACACTCATTATAAAATGGTCCAAAACTCTCTCGCACTACCGAATTTTTAAATGGGATTTTTTTCGTTGAAAGAGAATTTGAAGTCCACTAATTTGTTAGAAATTTCACCATATTTGGACTTGAAAAGAGAGACTTATGGTGGTTTTAATTTTGGGTGACGTTTCGCACACTCTTTTTAAGACGGACAACAACTCTCTCACCCCAACGATTTTTAAAACAAGATTTTTTCCCCGGAAAGAGAATTTGAAGATTGGTAGAAATTTCACCACTTTTGAACTTAAAGTCAGAGAGTTACACAGGTTTTAATTTTGGATGACGTGTCGCACACTCTTTATAAAACGGACTACAACTCTCGCATCCCAACAAAATTTGAAATGAGATTTCTTTCCCAAGAAAAAGAATCTTAGGACCTCCGATTGGTAGAAATTTCACCACTTTTTGACTTCAAATGAGAGAGTTAGGGAAGTTTTAATTTTGGGTGACGTTTCACACACTCTTTTTAAAATGGACCAAAACTCTCTCATCCCACCGAATTTTTAAATGAGATTTTTTTACTTGAAAGAGAATTTGAAGGAATCTAATTGATAGAAATTTCTCCACTTTTCGACTTAAAATGAGTGAGTTATGGACGTTTTAATTTTGGGTGACGTTTCACACACTCATTATAAAATGGTCCAAAACTCTCTCGCCCTACCGAATTTTTAAATGGGATTTTTTTCGTTGAAAGAGAATTTGAAGTCCACTAATTTGTTAGAAATTCACCACATTTGGACTTGAAAAGAGAGACTTATGGTGGTTTTAATTTTGGGTGACGTTTCGCACACTCTTTTTAAGACGGACAACAACTCTCTCACCCCAACGATTTTTAAAACAAGATATTTTTCCCCGGAAAGAGAATTTGAAGATTGGTAGAAATTTCACCACTTTTGAACTTAAAGTCAGAGAGTTACACAGGTTTTAATTTTGGATGACGTGTCGCACACTCTTTATAAAACGGACTACAACTCTCGCATCCCAACAAAATTTGAAATGAGATTTCTTTCCCAAGAAAAAGAATCTTAGGACCTCCGATTGGTAGAAATTTCACCACTTTTTGACTTCAAATGAGAGAGTTAGGGAAGTTTTAATTTTGGGTGACGTTTCACACACTCTTTTTAAAATGGACCAAAACTCTCTCATCCCACCGAATTTTTAAATGAGATTTTTTTACTTGAAAGAGAATTTGAAGGAATCTAATTGATAGAAATTTCTCCACTTTTCGACTTAAAATGAGTGAGTTATGGACGTTTTAATTTTGGGTGACGTTTCACACACTCATTATAAAATGGTCCAAAACTCTCTCGCCCTACCGAATTTTTAAATGGGATTTTTTTCGTTGAAAGAGAATTTGAAGTCCACTAATTTGTTAGAAATTCACCACATTTGGACTTGAAAAGAGAGACTTATGGTGGTTTTAATTTTGGGTGACGTTTCGCACACTCTTTTTAAGACGGACAACAACTCTCTCACCCCAACGATTTTTAAAACAAGATATTTTTCCCCGGAAAGAGAATTTGAAGATTGGTAGAAATTTCACCACTTTTGAACTTAAAGTCAGAGAGTTACACAGGTTTTAATTTTGGATGACGTGTCGCACACTCTTTATAAAACGGACTACAACTCTCGCATCCCAACAAAATTTGAAATGAGATTTCTTTCCCAAGAAAAAGAATCTTAGGACCTCCGATTGGTAGAAATTTCACCACTTTTTGACTTCAAATGAGAGAGTTAGGGAAGTTTTAATTTTGGGTGACGTTTCACACACTCTTTTTAAAATGGACCAAAACTCTCTCATCCCACCGAATTTTTAAATGAGATTTTTTTACTTGAAAGAGAATTTGAAGGAATCTAATTCATAGAAATTTCTCCACTTTTCGACTTAAAATGAGTGAGTTATGGACGTTTTAATTTTGGGTGACGTTTCACACACTCATTATAAATTGGTCCAAAACTCTCTCGCCCTACCGAATTTTTAAATGGGATTTTTTAGTTGAAAGAGAATTTGAAGTCCACTAATTTGTTAGAAATTCACCACATTTGGGCTTGAAAAGAGAGACTTATGGTGGTTTTAATTTTGGGTGACGTTTCGCACACTCTTTTTAAGACGGACAACAACTCTCTCACCCCAACGATTTTTAAAACAAGATTTTTTTCCCCGGAAAGAGAATTTGAAGATTGGTAGAAATTTCACCACTTTTGAACTTAAAGTCAGAGAGTTACACAGGTTTTAATTTTGGATGACGTGTCGCAGACTCTTTATAAAACGGACTACAACTCTCTCATCCCAACAAAATTTGAAATGAGATTTCTTTCCCAAGAAAAAGAATCTTAGGACCTCCGATTGGTAGAAATTTCACCACTTTTTGACTCCAAATGAGAGAGTTACGGAAGTTTTAATTTTGGGTGACGTTTCACACACTCTTTTTAAAATGGACCAAAACTCTCTCATCCCACCGAATTTTTAAATGAGATTTTTTTACTTGAAAGAGAATTTGAAGGAATCTAATTGAAAGAAATTTCTCCACTTTTCGACTTAAAATGAGTGAGTTATGGACGTTTTAATTTTGGGTGACGTTTCACACACTCATTATAAAATGGTCCAAAACTCTCTCGCCCTACCGAATTTTTAAATGGGATTTTTTTCGTTGAAAGAGAATTTGAAGTCCACTAATTTGTTAGAAATTCACCACATTTGGGCTTGAAAAGAGAGACTTATGGTGGTTTTAATTTTGGGTGACGTTTCGCACACTCTTTTTAAGACGGACAACAACTCTCTCACCCCAACGATTTTTAAAACAAGATTTTTTTCCCCGGAAAGAGAATTTGAAGATTGGTAGAAATTTCACCACTTTTGAACTTAAAGTCAGAGAGTTACACAGGTTTTAATTTTGGATGACGTGTCGCACACTCTTTATAAAACGGACTACAACTCTCGCATCCCAACAAAATTTGAAATGAGATTTCTTTCCCAAGAAAAAGAATCTTAGGACCTCCGATTGGTAGAAATTTCACCACTTTTTGACTTCAAATGAGAGAGTTAGGGAAGTTTTAATTTTGGGTGACGTTTCACACACTCTTTTTAAAATGGACCAAAACTCTCTCATCCCACCGAATTTTTAAATGAGATTTTTTTACTTGAAAGAGAATTTGAAGGAATCTAATTGATAGAAATTTCTCCACTTTTCGACTTAAAATGAGTGAGTTATGGACGTTTTAATTTTGGGTGACGTTTCACACACTCATTATAAAATGGTCCAAAACTCTCTCGCCCTACCGAATTTTTAAATGGGATTTTTTTCGTTGAAAGAGAATTTGAAGTCCACTAATTTGTTAGAAATTCACCACATTTGGACTTGAAAAGAGAGACTTATGGTGGTTTTAATTTTGGGTGACGTTTCGCACACTCTTTTTAAGACGGACAACAACTCTCTCACCCCAACGATTTTTAAAACAAGATATTTTTCCCCGGAAAGAGAATTTGAAGATTGGTAGAAATTTCACCACTTTTGAACTTAAAGTCAGAGAGTTACACAGGTTTTAATTTTGGATGACGTGTCGCACACTCTTTATAAAACGGACTACAACTCTCGCATCCCAACAAAATTTGAAATGAGATTTCTTTCCCAAGAAAAAGAATCTTAGGACCTCCGATTGGTAGAAATTTCACCACTTTTTGACTTCAAATGAGAGAGTTAGGGAAGTTTTAATTTTGGGTGACGTTTCACACACTCTTTTTAAAATGGACCAAAACTCTCTCATCCCACCGAATTTTTAAATGAGATTTTTTTACTTGAAAGAGAATTTGAAGGAATCTAATTCATAGAAATTTCTCCACTTTTCGACTTAAAATGAGTGAGTTATGGACGTTTTAATTTTGGGTGACGTTTCACACACTCATTATAAATTGGTCCAAAACTCTCTCGCCCTACCGAATTTTTAAATGGGATTTTTTAGTTGAAAGAGAATTTGAAGTCCACTAATTTGTTAGAAATTCACCACATTTGGGCTTGAAAAGAGAGACTTATGGTGGTTTTAATTTTGGGTGACGTTTCGCACACTCTTTTTAAGACGGACAACAACTCTCTCACCCCAACGATTTTTAAAACAAGATTTTTTTCCCCGGAAAGAGAATTTGAAGATTGGTAGAAATTTCACCACTTTTGAACTTAAAGTCAGAGAGTTACACAGGTTTTAATTTTGGATGACGTGTCGCAGACTCTTTATAAAACGGACTACAACTCTCTCATCCCAACAAAATTTGAAATGAGATTTCTTTCCCAAGAAAAAGAATCTTAGGACCTCCGATTGGTAGAAATTTCACCACTTTTTGACTCCAAATGAGAGAGTTACGGAAGTTTTAATTTTGGGTGACGTTTCACACACTCTTTTTAAAATGGACCAAAACTCTCTCATCCCACCGAATTTTTAAATGAGATTTTTTTACTTGAAAGAGAATTTGAAGGAATCTAATTGAAAGAAATTTCTCCACTTTTCGACTTAAAATGAGTGAGTTATGGACGTTTTAATTTTGGGTGACGTTTCACACACTCATTATAAAATGGTCCAAAACTCTCTCGCCCTACCGAATTTTTAAATGGGATTTTTTTCGTTGAAAGAGAATTTGAAGTCCACTAATTTGTTAGAAATTCACCACATTTGGACTTGAAAAGAGAGACTTATGGTGGTTTTAATTTTGGGTGACGTTTCGCACACTCTTTTTAAGACGGACAACAACTCTCTCACCCCAACGATTTTTAAAACAAGATTTTTTTCCCCGGAAAGAGAATTTGAAGATTGGTAGAAATTTCACCACTTTTCAACTTAAAGTCAGAGAGTTACACAGGTTTTAATTTTGGATGACGTGTCGCACACTCTTTATAAAACGGACTACAACTCTCGCATCCCAACAAAATTTGAAATGAGATTTCTTTCCCAAGAAAAAGAATCTTAGGACCTCCGATTGGTAGAAATTTCACTACTTTTTGACTTCAAATGAGAGAGTTGGGGAAGTTTTAATTTTGGGTGACGTTTCACACACTCTTTTTAAAATGGACCAAAACTCTCTCATCCCACCGAATTTTTAAATGAGATTTTTTTACTTGAAAGAGAATTTGAAGGAATCTAATTGATAGAAATTTCTCCACTTTTCGACTTAAAATGAATGAGTTATGGACGTTTTAATTTTGGGTGACGTTTCACACAGTCATTATAAAATGGTCCAAGACTCTCTCGCCCTACCGAATTTTTAAATGGGATTTTTTTCGTTGAAAGAGAATTTGAAGTCCACTAATTTGTTAGAAATTCACCACATTTGGACTTGAAAAGAGAGACTTATGGTGGTTTTAATTTTGGGTGACGTTTCGCACACTCTTTTTAAGACGGACAACAACTCTCTCACCCCAACGATTTTTAAAACAAGATTTTTTTCCCCGGAAAGAGAATTTGAAGATTGGTAGAAATTTCACCACTTTTGAACTTAAAGTCAGAGAGTTACACAGGTTTTAATTTTGGATGACGTGTCGCACACTCTTTATAAAACGGACTACAACTCTCTCATCCCAACAAAATTTGAAATGTGATTTCTTTCCCAAGAAAAAGAATCTTAGGACCTCAGATTGGTAGAAATTTCACCACTTTTTGACTTCAAATGAGAGAGTTAGGGAAGTTTTAATTTTGGGTGACGTTTCACACACTCTTTTTAAAATGGACCAAAACTCTCTCATCCCACCGAATTTTTAAATGAGATTTTTTTACTCAAAAGAGAATTTGAAGGCATCTAATTGATAGAAATTTCTCCACTTTTCGACTTAAAATGATTGAGTTATGGACGTTTTAATTTTGGATGACGTTTCACACACTCATTATAAAATGGTCCAAAACTCTCTCGCCCTACCGAATTTTTAAATGAGATTTTTTTCGTTGAAAGAGAATTTGAAGTCCACTAATTTGTTAGAAATTTCACCACATTTGGACTTGAAAAGAGAGACTTATGGTGGTTTTAATTTTGGGTGACGTTTCGCACACTCTTTTTAAGACGGACAACAACTCTCTCACCCCAACGATTTTTAAAACAAGATTTTTTTCTCCGGAAAGAGAATTTGAAGATTGGTAGAAATTTAACCACTTTTGAACTTAAAGTCAGAGAGTTACACAGGTTTTAATTTTGGATGACGTGTCGCACACTCTTTATAAAACGGACTACAACTCTCGCATCCCAACAAAATTTGAAATGAGATTTCTTTCCCAAGAAAAAGAATCTTAAGACCTCCGATTGGTAGAAATTTCACCACTTTTTGACTTCAAATGAGAGAGTTACGGAAGTTTTAATTTTGGGTGACGTTTCACACACTCTTTTTAAAATGGACCAAAACTCTCTCATCCCACCGAATTTTTAAATGAGATTTTTTTACTTGAAAGAGAATTTGAAGGAATCTAACTGATAGAAATTTCTCCACTTTTCAACTTAAAATGAGTGAGTTATGGACGTTTTAATTTTGGGTGACGTTTCACACACTCATTATAAAATGGTCCAAAACTCTCTCGCACTACCGAATTTTTAAATGGGATTTTTTTCGTTGAAAGAGAATTTGAAGTCCACTAATTTGTTAGAAATTTCACCATATTTGGACTTGAAAAGAGAGACTTATGGTGGTTTTAATTTTGGGTGACGTTTCGCACACTCTTTTTAAGACGGACAACAACTCTCTCACCCCAACGATTTTTAAAACAAGATTTTTTCCCCGGAAAGAGAATTTGAAGATTGGTAGAAATTTCACCACTTTTGAACTTAAAGTCAGAGAGTTACACAGGTTTTAATTTTGGATGACGTGTCGCACACTCTTTATAAAACGGACTACAACTCTCGCATCCCAACAAAATTTGAAATGAGATTTCTTTCCCAAGAAAAAGAATCTTAGGACCTCCGATTGGTAGAAATTTCACCACTTTTTGACTTCAAATGAGAGAGTTAGGGAAGTTTTAATTTTGGGTGACGTTTCACACACTCTTTTTAAAATGGACCAAAACTCTCTCATCCCACCGAATTTTTAAATGAGATTTTTTTACTTGAAAGAGAATTTGAAGGAATCTAATTGATAGAAATTTCTCCACTTTTCGACTTAAAATGAGTGAGTTATGGACGTTTTAATTTTGGGTGACGTTTCACACACTCATTATAAAATGGTCCAAAACTCTCTCGCCCTACCGAATTTTTAAATGGGATTTTTTTCGTTGAAAGAGAATTTGAAGTCCACTAATTTGTTAGAAATTCACCACATTTGGACTTGAAAAGAGAGACTTATGGTGGTTTTAATTTTGGGTGACGTTTCGCACACTCTTTTTAAGACGGACAACAACTCTCTCACCCCAACGATTTTTAAAACAAGATTTTTTTCCCCGGAAAGAGAATTTGAAGATTGGTAGAAATTTCACCACTTTTGAACTTAAAGTCAGAGAGTTACACAGGTTTTAATTTTGGATGACGTGTCGCACACTCTTTATAAAACGGACTACAACTCTCGCATCCCAACAAAATTTGAAATGAGATTTCTTTCCCAAGAAAAAGAATCTTAGGACCTCCGATTGGTAGAAATTTCACCACTTTTTGACTTCAAATGAGAGAGTTAGGGAAGTTTTAATTTTGGGTGACGTTTCACACACTCTTTTTAAAATGGACCGAAACTCTCTCATCCCACCGAATTTTTAAATGAGATTTTTTTACT
The DNA here is from genome assembly GCF_043159265.1 of Tasmannia lanceolata. NCBI lineage: Eukaryota > Viridiplantae > Streptophyta > Magnoliopsida > Canellales > Winteraceae > Tasmannia > Tasmannia lanceolata. The sequence goes on along the minus strand of NW_027518713.1, from coordinate 1,678,620 downwards.
TGAAAGAGAATTTGAAGGAATCTAATTGATAGAAATTTCTCCACTTTTCGACTTAAAATGAGTGAGTTATGGACGTTTTAATTTTGGGTGACGTTTCACACACTCATTATAAAATGGTCCAAAACTCTCTCGCCCTACCGAATTTTTAAATGGGATTTTTTTCGTTGAAAGAGAATTTGAAGTCCACTAATTTGTTAGAAATTCACCACATTTGGACTTGAAAAGGGAGACTTATGGTGGTTTTAATTTTGGGTGACGTTTCGCACACTCTTTTTAAGACGGACAACAACTCTCTCACCCCAACGATTTTTAAAACAAGATATTTTTCCCCGGAAAGAGAATTTGAAGATTGGTAGAAATTTCACCACTTTTGAACTTAAAGTCAGAGAGTTACACAGGTTTTAATTTTGGATGACGTGTCGCACACTCTTTATAAAACGGACTACAACTCTCGCATCCCAACAAAATTTGAAATGAGATTTCTTTCCCAAGAAAAAGAATCTTAGGACCTCCGATTGGTAGAAATTTCACCACTTTTTGACTTCAAATGAGAGAGTTAGGGAAGTTTTAATTTTGGGTGACGTTTCACACACTCTTTTTAAAATGGACCAAAACTCTCTCATCCCACCGAATTTTTAAATGAGATTTTTTTACTTGAAAGAGAATTTGAAGGAATCTAATTCATAGAAATTTCTCCACTTTTCGACTTAAAATGAGTGAGTTATGGACGTTTTAATTTTGGGTGACGTTTCACACACTCATTATAAATTGGTCCAAAACTCTCTCGCCCTACCGAATTTTTAAATGGGATTTTTTTAGTTGAAAGAGAATTTGAAGTCCACTAATTTGTTAGAAATTCACCACATTTGGGCTTGAAAAGAGAGACTTATGGTGGTTTTAATTTTGGGTGACGTTTCGCACACTCTTTTTAAGACGGACAACAACTCTCTCACCCCAACGATTTTTAAAACAAGATTTTTTTCCCCGGAAAGAGAATTTGAAGATTGGTAGAAATTTCACCACTTTTGAACTTAAAGTCAGAGAGTTACACAGGTTTTAATTTTGGATGACGTGTCGCACACTCTTTATAAAACGGACTACAACTCTCTCATCCCAACAAAATTTGAAATGAGATTTCTTTCCCAAGAAAAAGAATCTTAGGACCTCCGATTGGTAGAAATTTCACCACTTTTTGACTCCAAATGAGAGAGTTACGGAAGTTTTAATTTTGGGTGACGTTTCACACACTCTTTTTAAAATGGACCAAAACTCTCTCATCCCACCGAATTTTTAAATGAGATTTTTTTACTTGAAAGAGAATTTGAAGGAATCTAATTGATAGAAATTTCTCCACTTTTCGACTTAAAATGAGTGAGTTATGGACGTTTTAATTTTGGGTGACGTTTCACACACTCATTATAAAATGGTCCAAAACTCTCTCGCCCTACCGAATTTTTAAATGGGATTTTTTTCGTTGAAAGAGAATTTGAAGTCCACTAATTTGTTAGAAATTCACCACATTTGGACTTGAAAAGAGAGACTTATGGTGGTTTTAATTTTGGGTGACGTTTCGCACACTCTTTTTAAGACGGACAACAACTCTCTCACCCCAACGATTTTTAAAACAAGATTTTTTTCCCCGGAAAGAGAATTTGAAGATTGGTAGAAATTTCACCACTTTTGAACTTAAAGTCAGAGAGTTACACAGGTTTTAATTTTGGATGACGTGTCGCACACTCTTTATAAAACGGACTACAACTCTCGCATCCCAACAAAATTTGAAATTAGATTTCTTTCCCAAGAAAAAGAATCTTAGGACCTCCGATTGGTAGAAATTTCACCACTTTTTGACTTCAAATGAGAGAGTTAGGGAAGTTTTAATTTTGGGTGACGTTTCACACACTCTTTTTAAAATGGACCAAAACTCTCTCATCCCACCGAATTTTTAAATGAGATTTTTTTACTTGAAAGAGAATTTGAAGGAATCTAATTGATAGAAATTTCTCCACTTTTCGACTTAAAATGAGTGAGTTATGGACGTTTTAATTTTGGGTGACGTTTTACACACTCATTATAAATTGGTCCAAAACTCTCTCGCCCTACCGAATTTTTAAATGGGATTTTTTTCGTTGAAAGAGAATTTGAAGTCCACTAATTTGTTAGAAATTCACCACATTTGGACTTGAAAAGAGAGACTTATGGTGGTTTTAATTTTGGGTGACGTTTCGCACACTCTTTTTAAGACGGACAACAACTCTCTCACCCCAACGATTTTTAAAACAAGATATTTTTCCCCGGAAAGAGAATTTGAAGATTGGTAGAAATTTCACCACTTTTGAACTTAAAGTCAGAGAGTTACACAGGTTTTAATTTTGGATGACGTGTCGCACACTCTTTATAAAACGGACTACAACTCTCGCATCCCAACAAAATTTGAAATGAGATTTCTTTCCCAAGAAAAAGAATCTTAGGACCTCCGATTGGTAGAAATTTCACCACTTTTTGACTTCAAATGAGAGAGTTAGGGAAGTTTTAATTTTGGGTGACGTTTCACACACTCTTTTTAAAATGGACCAAAACTCTCTCATCCCACCGAATTTTTAAATGAGATTTTTTTACTTGAAAGAGAATTTGAAGGAATCTAATTGATAGAAATTTCTCCACTTTTCGACTTAAAATGAGTGAGTTATGGACGTTTTAATTTTGGGTGACGTTTCACACACTCATTATAAAATGGTCCAAAACTCTCTCGCCCTACCGAATTTTTAAATGGGATTTTTTTAGTTGAAAGAGAATTTGAAGTCCACTAATTTGTTAGAAATTCACCACATTTGGGCTTGAAAAGAGAGACTTATGGTGGTTTTAATTTTGGGTGACGTTTCGCACACTCTTTTTAAGACGGACAACAACTCTCTCACCCCAACGATTTTTAAAACAAGATTTTTTTCCCCGGAAAGAGAATTTGAAGATTGGTAGAAATTTCACCACTTTTGAACTTAAAGTCAGAGAGTTACACAGGTTTTAATTTTGGATGACGTGTCGCACACTCTTTATAAAACGGACTACAACTCTCTCATCCCAACAAAATTTGAAATGAGATTTCTTTCCCAAGAAAAAGAATCTTAGGACCTCCGATTGGTAGAAATTTCACCACTTTTTGACTCCAAATGAGAGAGTTACGGAAGTTTTAATTTTGGGTGACGTTTCACACACTCTTTTTAAAATGGACCAAAACTCTCTCATCCCACCGAATTTTTAAATGAGATTTTTTTACTTGAAAGAGAATTTGAAGGAATCTAATTGATAGAAATTTCTCCACTTTTCGACTTAAAATGAGTGAGTTATGGACGTTTTAATTTTGGGTGACGTTTCACACACTCATTATAAAATGGTCCAAAACTCTCTCGCCCTACCGAATTTTTAAATGGGATTTTTTTCGTTGAAAGAGAATTTGAAGTCCACTAATTTGTTAGAAATTCACCACATTTGGACTTGAAAAGAGAGACTTATGGTGGTTTTAATTTTGGGTGACGTTTCGCACACTCTTTTTAAGACGGACAACAACTCTCTCACCCTAACGATTTTTAAAACAAGATTTTTTTCCCCGGAAAGAGAATTTGAAGATTGGTAGAAATTTCACCACTTTTGAACTTAAAGTCAGAGAGTTACACAGGTTTTAATTTTGGATGACGTGTCGCACACTCTTTATAAAACGGACTACAACTCTCGCATCCCAACAAAATTTGAAATGTGATTTCTTTCCCAAGAAAAAGAATCTTAGGACCTCCGATTGGTAGAAATTTCACCACTTTTTGACTTCAAATGAGAGAGTTAGGGAAGTTTTAATTTTGGGTGACGTTTCACACACTCTTTTTAAAATGGACCAAAACTCTCTCATCCCACCGAATTTTTAAATGAGATTTTTTTACTCAAAAGAGAATTTGAAGGCATCTAATTCATAGAAATTTCTCCACTTTTCGACTTAAAATGATTGAGTTATGGACGTTTTAATTTTGGATGACGTTTCACACACTCATTATAAAATGGTCCAAAACTCTCTCGCCCTACCGAATTTTTAAATGAGATTTTTTTCGTTGAAAGAGAATTTGAAGTCCACTAATTTGTTAGAAATTTCACCACATTTGGACTTGAAAAGAGAGACTTATGGTGGTTTTAATTTTGGGTGACGTTTCGCACACTCTTTTTAAGACGGACAACAACTCTCTCACCCCAACGATTTTTAAAACAAGATTTTTTTCCCCGGAAAGAGAATTTGAAGATTGGTAGAAATTTCACCACTTTTGAACTTAAAGTCAGAGAGTTACACAGGTTTTAATTTTGGATGACGTGTCGCACACTCTTTATAAAACGGACTACAACTCTCGCATCCCAACAAAATTTGAAATGAGATTTCTTTCCCAAGAAAAAGAATCTTAGGACCTCCGATTGGTAGAAATTTCACCACTTTTTGACTTCAAATGAGAGAGTTAGGAAAGTTTTAATTTTGGGTGACGTTTCACACACTCTTTTTAAAATGGACCAAAACTCTCTCATCCCACCGAATTTTTAAATGAGATTTTTTTACTCAAAAGAGAATTTGAAGGCATCTAATTGATAGAAATTTCTCCACTTTTCGACTTAAAATGATTGAGTTATGGACGTTTTAATTTTGGATGACGTTTCACACACTCATTATAAAATGGTCCAAAACTCTCTCGCCCTACCGAATTTTTAAATGAGATTTTTTTCGTTGAAAGAGAATTTGAAGTCCACTAATTTGTTAGAAATTTCACCACATTTGGACTTGAAAAGAGAGACTTATGGTGGTTTTAATTTTGGGTGACGTTTCGCACACTCTTTTTAAGACGGACAACAACTCTCTCACCCCAACGATTTTTAAAACAAGATTTTTTTCCCCGGAAAGAGAATTTGAAGATTGGTAGAAATTTCACCACTTTTGAACTTAAAGTCAGAGAGTTACACAGGTTTTAATTTTGGATGACGTGTCGCACACTCTTTATAAAACGGACTACAACTCTCGCATCCCAACAAAATTTGAAATGAGATTTCTTTCCCAAGAAAAAGAATCTTAGGACCTCCGATTGGTAGAAATTTCACCACTTTTTGACTTCAAATGAGAGAGTTAGGGAAGTTTTAATTTTGGGTGACGTTTCACACTCTCTTTTTAAAATGGACCAAAACTCTCTCATCCCACCGAATTTTTAAATGAGATTTTTTTACTTGAAAGAGAATTTGAAGGAATCTAATTGATAGAAATTTCTCCACTTTTCGACTTAAAATGAGTGAGTTATGGACGTTTTAATTTTGGGTGACGTTTCACACAGTCATTATAAAATGGTCCAAAACACTCTCGCCCTACCGAATTTTTAAATGGGATTTTTTTCGTTGAAAGAGAATTTGAAGTCCACTAATTTGTTAGAAATTCACCACATTTGGACTTGAAAAGAGAGACTTATGGTGGTTTTAATTTTGGGTGACGTTTCGCACACTCTTTTTAAGACGGACAACAACTCTCTCACCCCAACGATTTTTAAAACAAGATTTTTTCCCCGGAAAGAGAATTTGAAGATTGGTAGAAATTTCACCACTTTTGAACTTAAAGTCAGATAGTTACACAGGTTTTAATTTTGGATGACGTGTCGCACACTCTTTATAAAACGGACTACAACTCTCGCATCCCAACAAATTTGAAATGAGATTTCTTTCCCAAGAAAAAGAATCTTAGGACCTCCGATTGGTAGAAATTTCACCACTTTTTGACTTCAAATGAGAGAGTTAGGGAAGTTTTAATTTTGGGTGACGTTTCACACACTCTTTTTAAAATGGACCGAAACTCTCTCATCCCACCGAATTTTTAAATGAGATTTTTTTACTTGAAAGAGAATTTGAAGGAATCTAATTCATAGAAATTTCTCCACTTTTCGACTTAAAATGAGTGAGTTATGGACGTTTTAATTTTGGGTGACGTTTCACACACTCATTATAAAATGGTCCAAAACTCTCTCGCCCTACCGAATTTTTAAATGGGATTTTTTTAGTTGAAAGAGAATTTGAAGTCCACTAATTTGTTAGAAATTCACCACATTTGGGCTTGAAAAGAGAGACTTATGGTGGTTTTAATTTTGGGTGACGTTTCGCACACTCTTTTTAAGACGGACAACAACTCTCTCACCCCAACGATTTTTAATACAAGATTTTTTTCCCCGGAAAGAGAATTTGAAGATTGGTAGAAATTTCACCACTTTTGAACTTAAAGTCAGAGAGTTACACAGGTTTTAATTTTGGATGACGTGTCGCACACTCTTTATAAAACGGACTACAACTCTCTCATCCCAAGAAAATTTGAAATGAGATTTCTTTCCCAAGAAAAAGAATCTTAGGACCTCCGATTGGTAGAAATTTCACCACTTTTTGACTCCAAATGAGAGAGTTACGGAAGTTTTAATTTTGGGTGACGTTTCACACACTCTTTTTAAAATGGACCAAAACTCTCTCATCCCACCGAATTTTTAAATGAGATTTTTTTACTTGAAAGAGAATTTGAAGGAATCTAATTCATAGAAATTTCTCCACTTTTCGACTTAAAATGAGTGAGTTATGGACATTTTAATTTTGGGTGACGTTTCACACACTCATTATAAAATGGTCCAAAACTCTCTCGCCCTACCGAATTTTTAAATGGGATTTTTTTAGTTGAAAGAGAATTTGAAGTCCACTAATTTGTTAGAAATTCACCACATTTGGGCTTGAAAAGAGAGACTTATGGTGGTTTTAATTTTGGGTGACGTTTCGCACACTCTTTTTAAGACGGACAACAACTCTCTCACCCCAACGATTTTTAAAACAAGATTTTTTTCCCCGGAAAGAGAATTTGAAGATTGGTAGAAATTTCACCACTTTTGAACTTAAAGTCAGAGAGTTACACAGGTTTTAATTTTGGATGATGTGTCGCACACTCTTTATAAAACGGACTACAACTCTCTCATCCCAACAAAATTTGAAATGAGATTTCTTTCCCAAGAAAAAGAATCTTAGGACCTCCGATTGGTAGAAATTTCACCACTTTTTGACTCCAAATGAGAGAGTTACGGAAGTTTTAATTTTGGGTGACGTTTCACACACTCTTTTTAAAATGGACCAAAACTCTCTCATCCCACCGAATTTTTAAATGAGATTTTTTTACTTGAAAGAGAATTTGAAGGAATCTAATTGATAGAAATTTCTCCACTTTTCGACTTAAAATGAGTGAGTTATGGACGTTTTAATTTTGGGTGACGTTTCACACACTCATTATAAAATGGTCCAAAACTCTCTCGCCCTACCGAATTTTTAAATGGGATTTTTTTCGTTGAAAGAGAATTTGAAGTCCACTAATTTGTTAGAAATTCACCACATTTGGACTTGAAAAGAGAGACTTATGGTGGTTTTAATTTTGGGTGACGTTTCGCACACTCTTTTTAAGACGGACAACAACTCTCTCACCCTAACGATTTTTAAAACAAGATTTTTTTCCCCGGAAAGAGAATTTGAAGATTGGTAGAAATTTCACCACTTTTGAACTTAAAGTCAGAGAGTTACACAGGTTTTAATTTTGGATGACGTGTCGCACACTCTTTATAAAACGGACTACAACTCTCTCATCCCAACAAAATTTGAAATGTGATTTCTTTCCCAAGAAAAAGAATCTTAGGACCTCCGATTGGTAGAAATTTCACCACTTTTTGACTTCAAATGAGAGAGTTAGGGAAGTTTTAATTTTGGGTGACGTTTCACACACTCTTTTTAAAATGGACCAAAACTCTCTCATCCCACCGAATTTTTAAATGAGATTTTTTTACTGAAAAGAGAATTTGAAGGCATCTAATTGATAGAAATTTCTCCACTTTTCGACTTAAAATGATTGAGTTATGGACGTTTTAATTTTGGATGACGTTTCACACACTCATTATAAAATGGTCCAAAACTCTCTCGCCCTACCGAATTTTTAAATGAGATTTTTTTCGTTGAAAGAGAATTTGAAGTCCACTAATTTGTTACAAATTTCACCACATTTGGACTTGAAAAGAGAGACTTATGGTGGTTTTAATTTTGGGTGACGTTTCGCACACTCTTTTTAAGACGGACAACAACTCTCTCACCCCAACGATTTTTAAAACAAGATTTTTTTCCCCGGAAAGAGAATTTGATGATTGGTAGAAATTTCACCACTTTTGAACTTAAAGTCAGAGAGTTACACAGGTTTTAATTTTGGATGACGTGTCGCACACTCTTTATAAAACGGACTACAACTCTCGCATCCCAACAAAATTTGAAATGAGATTTCTTTCCCAAGAAAAAGAATCTTAGGACCTCCGATTGGTAGAAATTTCACCACTTTTTGACTTCAAATGAGAGAGTTAGGGAAGTTTTAATTTTGGGTGACGTTTCACACACTCTTTTTAAAATGGACCAAAACTCTCTCATCCCACCGAATTTTTAAATGAGATTTTTTTACTTGAAAGTGAATTTGAAGGAATCTAACTGATAGAAATTTCTCCACTTTTCAACTTAAAATGAGTGAGTTATGGACGTTTTAATTTTGGGTGACGTTTCACACACTCATTATAAAATGGTCCAAAACTCTCTCGCACTACCGAATTTTTAAATGGGATTTTTTTCGTTGAAAGAGAATTTGAAGTCCACTAATTTGTTAGAAATTTCACCATATTTGGACTTGAAAAGAGAGACTTATGGTGGTTTTAATTTTGGGTGACGTTTCGCACACTCTTTTTAAGACGGACAACAACTCTCTCACCCCAACGATTTTTAAAACAAGATTTTTTCCCCGGAAAGAGAATTTGAAGATTGGTAGAAATTTCACCACTTTTGAACTTAAAGTCAGAGAGTTACACAGGTTTTAATTTTGGATGACGTGTCGCACACTCTTTATAAAACGGACTACAACTCTCTCATCCCAACAAAATTTGAAATGAGATTTCTTTCCCAAGAAAAAGAATCTTAGGACCTCCGATTGGTAGAAATTTCACCACTTTTTGACTTCAAATGAGAGAGTTAGGGAAGTTTTAATTTTGGGTGACGTTTCACACACTCTTTTTAAAATGGACCAAAACTCTCTCATCCCACCGAATTTTTAAATGAGATTTTTTTACTTGAAAGAGAATTTGAAGGAATCTAATTGATAGAAATTTCTCCACTTTTCGACTTAAAATGAATGAGTTATGGACGTTTTAATTTTGGGTGACGTTTCACACAGTCATTATAAAATGGTCCAAAACTCTCTCGCCCTACCGAATTTTTAAATGGGATTTTTTTCGTTGAAAGAGAATTTGAAGTCCACTAATTTGTTAGAAATTCACCACATTTGGACTTGAAAAGAGAGACTTATGGTGGTTTTAATTTTGGGTGACGTTTCGCACACTCTTTTTAAGACGGACAACAACTCTCTCACCCCAACGATTTTTAAAACAAGATTTTTTTCCCCGGAAAGAGAATTTGAAGATTGGTAGAAATTTCACCACTTTTGAACTTAAAGTCAGAGAGTTACACAGGTTTTAATTTTGGATGACGTGTCGCACACTCTTTATAAAACGGACTACAACTCTCGCATCCCAACAAAATTTGAAATGAGATTTCTTTCCCAAGAAAAAGAATCTTAGGACCTCCGATTGGTAGAAATTTCACCACTTTTTGACTTCAAATGAGAGAGTTAGGGAAGTTTTAATTTTGGGTGACGTTTCACACACTCTTTTTAAAATGGACCAAAACTCTCTCATCCCACCGAATTTTTAAATGAGATTTTTTTACTTGAAAGAGAATTTGAAGGAATCTAACTGATAGAAATTTCTCCACTTTTCAACTTAAAATGAGTGAGTTATGGACGTTTTAATTTTGGGTGACGTTTCACACACTCATTATAAAATGGTCCAAAACTCTCTCGCACTACCGAATTTTTAAATGGGATTTTTTTCGTTGAAAGAGAATTTGAAGTCCACTAATTTGTTAGAAATTTCACCATATTTGGACTTGAAAAGAGAGACTTATGGTGGTTTTAATTTTGGGTGACGTTTCGCACACTCTTTTTAAGACGGACAACAACTCTCTCACCCCAACGATTTTTAAAACAAGATTTTTTCCCCGGAAAGAGAATTTGAAGATTGGTAGAAATTTCACCACTTTTGAACTTAAAGTCAGATAGTTACACAGGTTTTAATTTTGGATGACGTGTCGCACACTCTTTATAAAACGGACTACAACTCTCGCATCCCAACAAAATTTGAAATGAGATTTCTTTCCCAAGAAAAAGAATCTTAGGACCTCCGATTGGTAGAAATTTCACCACTTTTTGACTTCAAATGAGAGAGTTAGGGAAGTTTTAATTTTGGGTGACGTTTCACACACTCTTTTTAAAATGGACCAAAACTCTCTCATCCCACCGAATTTTTAAATGAGATTTTTTTACTTGAAAGAGAATTTGAAGGAATCTAATTGATAGAAATTTCTCCACTTTTCGACTTAAAATGAATGAGTTATGGACGTTTTAATTTTGGGTGACGTTTCACACAGTCATTATAAAATGGTCCAAAACTCTCTCGCCCTACCGAATTTTTAAATGGGATTTTTTTCGTTGAAAGAGAATTTGAAGTCCACTAATTTGTTAGAAATTCACCACATTTGGACTTGAAAAGAGAGACTTATGGTGGTTTTAATTTTGGGTGACGTTTCGCACACTCTTTTTAAGACGGACAACAACTCTCTCACCCTAACGATTTTTAAAACAAGATTTTTTTCCCCGGAAAGAGAATTTGAAGATTGGTAGAAATTTCACCACTTTTGAACTTAAAGTCAGAGAGTTACACAGGTTTTAATTTTGGATGACGTGTCGCACACTCTTTATAAAACGGACTACAACTCTCTCATCCCAACAAAATTTGAAATGTGATTTCTTTCCCAAGAAAAAGAATCTTAGGACCTCCGATTGGTAGAAATTTCACCACTTTTTGACTTCAAATGAGAGAGTTAGGGAAGTTTTAATTTTGGGTGACGTTTCACACACTCTTTTTAAAATGGACCAAAACTCTCTCATCCCACCGAATTTTTAAATGAGATTTTTTTACTCAAAAGAGAATTTGAAGGCATCTAATTGATAGAAATTTCTCCACTTTTCGACTTAAAATGATTGAGTTATGGACGTTTTAATTTTGGATGACGTTTCACACACTCATTATAAAATGGTCCAAAACTCTCTCGCCCTACCGAATTTTTAAATGAGATTTTTTTCGTTGAAAGAGAATTTGAAGTCCACTAATTTGTTACAAATTTCACCACATTTGGACTTGAAAAGAGAGACTTATGGTGGTTTTAATTTTGGGTGACGTTTCGCACACTCTTTTTAAGACGGACAACAACTCTCTCACCCCAACGATTTTTAAAACAAGATTTTTTTCCCCGGAAAGAGAATTTGATGATTGGTAGAAATTTCACCACTTTTGAACTTAAAGTCAGAGAGTTACACAGGTTTTAATTTTGGATGACGTGTCGCACACTCTTTATAAAACGGACTACAACTCTCGCATCCCAACAAAATTTGAAATGAGATTTCTTTCCCAAGAAAAAGAATCTTAGGACCTCCGATTGGTAGAAATTTCACCACTTTTTGACTTCAAATGAGAGAGTTAGGGAAGTTTTAATTTTGGGTGACGTTTCACACACTCTTTTTAAAATGGACCAAAACTCTCTCATCCCACCGAATTTTTAAATGAGATTTTTTTACTTGAAAGTGAATTTGAAGGAATCTAACTGATAGAAATTTCTCCACTTTTCAACTTAAAATGAGTGAGTTATGGACGTTTTAATTTTGGGTGACGTTTCACACACTCATTATAAAATGGTCCAAAACTCTCTCGCACTACCGAATTTTTAAATGGGATTTTTTTCGTTGAAAGAGAATTTGAAGTCCACTAATTTGTTAGAAATTTCACCATATTTGGACTTGAAAAGAGAGACTTATGGTGGTTTTAATTTTGGGTGACGTTTCGCACACTCTTTTTAAGACGGACAACAACTCTCTCACCCCAACGATTTTTAAAACAAGATTTTTTCCCCGGAAAGAGAATTTGAAGATTGGTAGAAATTTCACCACTTTTGAACTTAAAGTCAGAGAGTTACACAGGTTTTAATTTTGGATGACGTGTCGCACACTCTTTATAAAACGGACTACAACTCTCTCATCCCAACAAAATTTGAAATGAGATTTCTTTCCCAAGAAAAAGAATCTTAGGACCTCCGATTGGTAGAAATTTCACCACTTTTTGACTTCAAATGAGAGAGTTAGGGAAGTTTTAATTTTGGGTGACGTTTCACACACTCTTTTTAAAATGGACCAAAACTCTCTCATCCCACCGAATTTTTAAATGAGATTTTTTTACTTGAAAGAGAATTTGAAGGAATCTAATTGATAGAAATTTCTCCACTTTTCGACTTAAAATGAATGAGTTATGGACGTTTTAATTTTGGGTGACGTTTCACACAGTCATTATAAAATGGTCCAAAACTCTCTCGCCCTACCGAATTTTTAAATGGGATTTTTTTCGTTGAAAGAGAATTTGAAGTCCACTAATTTGTTAGAAATTCACCACATTTGGACTTGAAAAGAGAGACTTATGGTGGTTTTAATTTTGGGTGACGTTTCGCACACTCTTTTTAAGACGGACAACAACTCTCTCACCCCAACGATTTTTAAAACAAGATTTTTTTCCCCGGAAAGAGAATTTGAAGATTGGTAGAAATTTCACCACTTTTGAACTTAAAGTCAGAGAGTTACACAGGTTTTAATTTTGGATGACGTGTCGCACACTCTTTATAAAACGGACTACAACTCTCGCATCCCAACAAAATTTGAAATGAGATTTCTTTCCCAAGAAAAAGAATCTTAGGACCTCCGATTGGTAGAAATTTCACCACTTTTTGACTTCAAATGAGAGAGTTAGGGAAGTTTTAATTTTGGGTGACGTTTCACACACTCTTTTTAAAATGGACCAAAACTCTCTCATCCCACCGAATTTTTAAATGAGATTTTTTTACTTGAAAGAGAATTTGAAGGAATCTAACTGATAGAAATTTCTCCACTTTTCAACTTAAAATGAGTGAGTTATGGACGTTTTAATTTTGGGTGACGTTTCACACACTCATTATAAAATGGTCCAAAACTCTCTCGCACTACCGAATTTTTAAATGGGATTTTTTTCGTTGAAAGAGAATTTGAAGTCCACTAATTTGTTAGAAATTTCACCATATTTGGACTTGAAAAGAGAGACTTATGGTGGTTTTAATTTTGGGTGACGTTTCGCACACTCTTTTTAAGACGGACAACAACTCTCTCACCCCAACGATTTTTAAAACAAGATTTTTTCCCCGGAAAGAGAATTTGAAGATTGGTAGAAATTTCACCACTTTTGAACTTAAAGTCAGATAGTTACACAGGTTTTAATTTTGGATGACGTGTCGCACACTCTTTATAAAACGGACTACAACTCTCGCATCCCAACAAAATTTGAAATGAGATTTCTTTCCCAAGAAAAAGAATCTTAGGACCTCCGATTGGTAGAAATTTCACCACTTTTTGACTTCAAATGAGAGAGTTAGGGAAGTTTTAATTTTGGGTGACGTTTCACACACTCTTTTTAAAATGGACCAAAACTCTCTCATCCCACCGAATTTTTAAATGAGATTTTTTTACTTGAAAGAGAATTTGAAGGAATCTAATTGATAGAAATTTCTCCACTTTTCGACTTAAAATGAATGAGTTATGGACGTTTTAATTTTGGGTGACGTTTCACACAGTCATTATAAAATGGTCCAAAACTCTCTCGCCCTACCGAATTTTTAAATGGGATTTTTTTCGTTGAAAGAGAATTTGAAGTCCACTAATTTGTTAGAAATTCACCACATTTGGACTTGAAAAGAGAGACTTATGGTGGTTTTAATTTTGGGTGACGTTTCGCACACTCTTTTTAAGACGGACAACAACTCTCTCACCCCAACGATTTTTAAAACAAGATTTTTTTCCCCGGAAAGAGAATTTGAAGATTGGTAGAAATTTCACCACTTTTGAACTTAAAGTCAGAGAGTTACACACGTTTTAATTTTGGATGACGTGTCGCACACTCTTTATAAAACGGACTACAACTCTCGCATCCCAACAAAATTTGAAATGAGATTTCTTTCCCAAGAAAAAGAATCTTACGACCTCCGATTGGTAGAAATTTCACCACTTTTTGACTTCAAATGAGAGAGTTAGGGAAGTTTTAATTTTGGGTGACGTTTCACACACTCTTTTTAAAATGGACCGAAACTCTCTCATCCCACCGAATTTTTAAATGAGATTTTTTTACTTGAAAGAGAATTTGAAGGAATCTAATTCATAGAAATTTCTCCACTTTTCGACTTAAAATTAGTGAGTTATGGACGTTTTAATTTTGGGTGACGTTTCACACACTCATTATAAAATGGTCCAAAACTCTCTCGCCCTACCGAATTTTTAAATGGGATTTTTTTAGTTGAAAGAGAATTTGAAGTCCACTAATTTGTTAGAAATTCACCACATTTGGGCTTGAAATCTCAAACGCAACAAATCCTTCTCCTAGCTCAGATTTTCCCGCCCACTCTGTTGGGACAGCTCCAACGCCATTTCCCATGCCCCTGGAAACTGATGGGTCTGATACTACTCATTTAGCAACAGGAGGTACTGCTACCCAAGCTAAAACCAGTCCTTGGAGATCCCTCTTTGGGGAAAAATCTACTAAGGGTCTTTCAAAACTTGAGTTTGTAAACCCTGTAGCTGCTGAATCGGGGAAAAAGAGGATTTCTTTCGAGAATGAGGAGCTTGAGGAGATTGGCAATAAATGGAGAACTTCTTTGGTGGGATACTTTATTGGTAGGAGGCCGTACTTCATGAATCTGAGAGAAAATCTCTCACGAAAGTGGAACCTTAAAGGAGAACTGCAGATTTATACTCTCTCAAATGGGTTTTATTTGTTTCAGTTCACCTGTCTGGAGGATTGTGACTCAGTGCTGGAATCAGGGGAGCACTCCTATGCGGGGAGACCTTTGATTTTACGAAAATGGAAACCAGGGACCCCCCTCGAGAAGCTAAACCTTACCTCCATCCCTGTGTGGGTCCGTCTTCCAGGGTTGCCTCTTGAGTTCTGGAGTGCTAAAGGATTAAGTAAAATAGCCAGTTTCATAGGGAATCCTTTGTACATGGATTCAAGGACTGCTGAAGAAACTAGACTAAGTTACGCGCGTATGTGTGTGGAAGTGGAAGCAGGGGCAGAATTTCCCGAAATCATTCCCATACACACCCCTTATGGCATCCACAACCAAAACGTGCAATATGACTGGAAACCATCAGCCTGTACAACCTGTATTGACTTCAGTCATACCTCAGAAGCTTGCCCCAAAAACCTTCAGGTTCCACAACACAACCATAAGCAGGAATGGCGACCAGTTAAAAACCCCCCAAAGCAACCCCTGCAAGCAGTTAAACCTGATAGAGTCCGGGAGGAAAGGCTAGTCGAACCCACCTGTAAAAACCCCCAAGATGTGGAGCAGAGCAGAATTCTAAGTGCTGGCAGCACCCATGTGGTGGATACATCAATCCAGATTCAAAACAGCTTTGATGCCCTGGATGATGGTGAAGGAAATGAAAATGAAACTACTGTTACTCCTAGTTCTGACGAATCCATGATGATTCCCAATGAAGTTCAGTGTAATTCTCCTTCCCTTACTCTTGAGCCTGATCCCCAAAATACAGAAGGGCAGATTACTGGTAATGTCGAAACTCCTGCTGAAGATCCTAAATTGGGCCTTGATCAGCAACCCCTCCATAATAGTCCTGGGCATGCTGTTCCCTCTCCTCAATTGCTCGAGAAGGAAAACCTGATGTCCATGATTCTGGTACACGAGCCTACGTCCCTAAGACCCAATTCTACTCAAAAACTCGTATCCAATGCTCAGTCTAGCAGCTTGGAATATTAGGGGCATTCGATCTGAAACTAAGCGGGCAGATATCCGAAGACTTATAATAGAAAACAAGCTATCTCTTATCTGCCTCCTGGAAACAAAAGCTCCCAAAGAAGATATGCAAGGCCTCATCTCTGATATATGTGATAACTGGTCTGTCCATGCCAATTATGATTATACTCGCAAGGGTCGCATTTGGGTTCTATGGAATCCCCAAGTCATTCAAATCCAAATCAGTTCAGTTTCTTTTCAACATATTCATGGTGAGTGCTTCATCCCTGGCTCTCACCAGAAATTTGAGTTTACTGCTGTTTATGCTTCCAATAATCCAGCTGAAAGACGTATTCTCTGGGGTACTATGGGTGAAATTGCAAATGGTATTCAAAATCCGTGGATCTCGTTGGGGGATTTCAATACTACCCGTTTCTCTGAGGAGAACTGGGGAGGAGCTGATCCGGTTCAGCATGATATGGATGATTTCAATATGTGCATTGACAACTGTTCTCTAACTGATCTAAGGGCTGTTGGGCAATCGCTATCATGGAACAATAGCTCTCGGACTGGTAACCTGAAGCTCCGGAGATTGGACAGAGCCTTAATAAATGTGGAGTGGCTGACCTCTCACCCAAAATCTGTCCTTCTTTACAAGAACCCCGGTTTATCCGACCATGCTCCTATAATAATTACCCTCTGTCCTAAAGAATCTAGTGGTAGTAAACCTTTCAAGTTTCACAACATGTGGTTATCTGACCACTCTCTCTACCCTATTGTTGAACAAGCTTGGTACTGCAAAATAAAGGGGAACCCCCTCTTCAGACTCTCCAAAAAACTCCAAAACGTTAAGCATGCTATCAAAGAGTGGAATAAAAATGTTTTTGGAAGAGTTGACATTAAGGCTCCTCTCCTTAAGCAGAATCTAGACAACATCCAGAGCCAGCTTGCTGGGGACCCTGCTAATCTTGCCCTTCGTCAGGAGGAACTCACCGCTCGCGACGAATATCGTTCCATTGCAAGCCAAGAAGAACAGCTCTACCATCAAAAGTCTAGAATTGACTGGCTTAATCTGGGTGATTCAAATACTGCCTTTTTCCATGCTGCAATGGCAATGAGAAGAAACCAAAATTCGATTCATGGAATTCAGCTCCCCAATGGTGAAATTTCTACAGATCAAAGTGTTGTGGAAGAAACGATTGTCAATCACTTCAAGGACCTGCTGAACCATAACCAAAGTCTCATGAATGATGTTCCTGACCCCCTTTTTCCCTTACCTGCTGCAGAAGCTAATCTTCTAATTCGTCCCTTCACTCCTGAAGAGATTAAAGAATCCATATTCAAAGTCGATGGTAATAGAGCCCCGGGTCCTGACGGATTCAATGGAAACTTCTTCAAAAGATTCTGGTACATTGTGGGTGATGAGGTAGTGGCTGCAATTCAATTCTTTTTCCGAACCAGTAACCTCCCCCCTGCCCTGAACTCTACCTTCATTGCTTTAATCCCTAAATGCAACAATGCTTCCATGCCTGAACATTTCAGGCCCATTGCCCTTTGCAACTTCATTTACAAGGCCATTACATCGCTGATGGCATCCCGAATGAGCAGAGTAATGTGTACAATTATTAGTCCAAATCAATCTGCTTTCATTAAGGACAGATTGATTCAAGATAATGTGCTTCTCACTCATGATCTCTGTCACAACTTTCATCGGGATACAAATAAGAAGGCAATGTGTATTAAACTTGATCTCAGGAAGGCTTATGATAATGTTCTTCATGCAGCCCTTATCAAATTCATGCTCAAAATTGGGTTCCCTCAGGTCTGGTGCAATTGGGTTCTCAAATGTATCTCCACAGCCTCTTTCTCAATCCTTATAAATGGATCCTCAAGAGGTTTTTTCAAAGCTACAAATGGGCTTAGACAAGGAGATCCCCTCTCTCCCCTCCTCTTCTGCCTTATCATGGAAATGCTATCTGTCATTCTAAACAATGCCCTTTTAGCTGGGAGAATCTCTACTCCCTTCCGGAAAGGTCAGCTTCAGATCACTCATGTATTGTACGCTGATGATGTTATGATTTTTTCCCTCCCAACACCTACTTCTAGTGCTGGTATTCAAGAATGTCTTGATACTTTCAAAGCAATTTCAGGTCTAGAAGCTAATCCTCAGAAAAGTGAATTGTTTATCACTGGCGTTAATGATCAAACTAAAAGGGATTTGAGTTCCCTCCTAGATATCAAACAAGGTACTCTCCCCATTCGATACCTGGGACTCCCTTTGGTTACCACCCGTCTAACTGCAAGGGATTGTCAACCTCTTCTCAGCAAAATCCGTAATAAGCTAGCTCTGTGGAGTAACAAGCACCTCTCGAGAGCGGGTAGAATCGAATTGATCAAGACTGTGCTATCGTCCTTTCAAATCTACTGGTCTGCTACGTTCAACATTCCTACTGGAGTTCTAAATTCGATTGAAAAGCTTTTCCGGGAATTCCTCTGGTCCGGGAAGAAAAGTTACCATCCGGTCTCTTGGGATACTATTTGTAGGCCAAAGCAAGAAGGGGGAACTGGTATCCGAAATCTCTCTGATATGAATAGAGCTGCTCAAATCAAGCTCCTATGGCAAATCATTGCTGACAGAAAGTCTTTGTGGGTTAAATGGTTTAAATTGAAATATCTAAGGAAGAAAAATTTCTGGTCCAGGCCCATGCCTGCTAATCCTCCTTGGGGGGTTCGGAGTATCTTCCATTGCAGATCCTTGGCTGTCTCTCAGATTTGCTATAGTGTTGGGGAAGGTAAGAACGTTGAATTTTGGTCTCAGCCTTGGCATCCCAATGGGCCTGTCTGTTCCCAAACATCTGAAGGAATAATTTTCAACCTTATCAACTCTGCTTCCATTGCAGACATGAAGAAAGATGGAAGCTGGTCTCATATCTTAAATCAATCCCATCTCAGTGATCTCAGAGGCCTCATTCAATCTGGCCTGTTTGGCCCTACTGACAAGGCTATTTGGAAACCCTCTCCTAGTGGCTTATTTTCTACAAAGTCTGCTTGGGACGGTCTTAGAAACCACCACCCTCCATCTCCCTGGTGGAAAGTCATTTGGAATAAAGGCCACATCCCGAGGTATAGTTTCATTGCCTGGCAAGCCTTACTGAACAGACTTAGTACTCGCGATAGACTATACTTCTTGGATCGAAATAGTGACCTCAAATGCCCTTTATGCAGAGTTGTTCCTGAATCCGTCGATCACCTGTTCTTTAATTGTTCCTTCTCTTCGTGGATCTGGCGTACTATCATCTGGAAATGTGGTTATAGACGTCGACCTCACAAGACTCTTTTGAAAGAAGAGGAATGGATCCGGTGCAATTTCAAGGGTGATGGTCAGGCTTCAACCCTCATTAAGGTGGGTTTCTGTTCTGCCATCTATATGATCTGGTGCGAAAGGAATAACAGACTTCATGGCAAACCTCCAAGACATAAACAGTTCATCCTCCAGACCATCCTTAGTGCTATTCGAGGTAGAATGCTTCATCTCCATCTCAATGACATAAGGAATCCAAGAAATATAAAAACTGCTGAAAGTTTTGGCCTTGCTTGTATCCAAAAGGATCAGATTGCCCAGTTCTGTTCTTGGGAATGTCCTAAAGCTAACTGGTCTAAGCTTAACTCTGATGCCGCCCTGGTCAATGACAAAGCTGGGCTTGGTGGGATTATCCGAAACTGGCATGGGGATACTCTCGCTCTGTATTCTATCAGAGCTGACGTTGAGGACATTCACCTTCTTGAAATGAAGGCCATTTATTATGGTATCAAGTTGGCTGCTGCCAAGGGCTGCCACAATTTGTGGATCGAATCTGACTCGCTGCTATCTGTAAATGTCATTCTTCATCTTTGGCAAACCCCCTGGAAGGCTATCCCAATCATTCACAATATCAGACAAATCCTCTCTACCTTCACGGAATGGCATATCTCCCATATCTGGAGGGAGGCAAATGCGGGGGCGGATTTTCTCTCCAAACCAGACTGCTGCTGTGAAGGTGATGACATTCCCATTCATCTCATCCCCCAAGAACTTAAAGACATTACCTCCCTCGATGCTACAGGGACCTCCTACCCGAGATTATAAGGATTCTTTATGCTGATCACCTGGAAGACTTTGTGTGCCTTCGTTAATCTGGCTTGTTTCCTCATCTTTTGGATCTTGTTAGTGCGTTCTTGGGCCTCTAAATGTATGCTATGTACTACTGATTTTTCCTTGTTTGGTCCTTGGACCTTCTGTACGAGGCTTTTTCAGCCTCCATAGCTCCTTGTATCTTCTTTAGTTCTTTATTGAATTCTGGTCGGGGTCTTGCCTAACCCCTCTTTACCGATCAAAAAAAAAAAAAAAGAGAGACTTATGGTGGTTTTAATTTTGGGTGACGTTTCGCACACTCTTTTTAAGACGGACAACAACTCTCTCACCCCAACGATTTTTAAAACATGATTTTTTTCCCCGGAAAGAGAATTTCAAGATTGGTAGAAATTTCACCACTTTTGAACTTAAAGTCAGAGAGTTACACAGGTTTTAATTTTGGATGACGTGTCGCACACTCTTTATAAAACGGACTACAACTCTCTCATCCCAACAAAATTTGAAATGAGATTTCTTTCCCAAGAAAAAGAATCTTAGGACCTCCGATTGGTAGAAATTTCACCACTTTTTGACTCCAAATGAGAGAGTTACGGAAGTTTTAATTTTGGGTGACGTTTCACACACTCTTTTTAAAATGGACCAAAACTCTCTCATCCCACCGAATTTTTAAATGAGATTTTTTTACTTGAAAGAGAATTTGAAGGAATCTAATTGATAGAAATTTCTCCACTTTTCGACTTAAAATGAGTGAGTTATGGACGTTTTAATTTTGGGTGACGTTTCACACACTCATTATAAAATGGTCCAAAACTCTCTCGCCCTACCGAATTTTTAAATGGGATTTTTTTCGTTGAAAGAGAATTTGAAGTCCACTAATTTGTTAGAAATTCACCACATTTGGACTTGAAAAGAGAGACTTATGGTGGTTTTAATTTTGGGTGACGTTTCGCACACTCTTTTTAAGACGGACAACAACTCTCTCACCCTAACGATTTTTAAAACAAGATTTTTTTCCCCGGAAAGAGAATTTGAAGATTGGTAGAAATTTCACCACTTTTGAACTTAAAGTCAGAGAGTTACACAGGTTTTAATTTTGGATGACGTGTCGCACACTCTTTATAAAACGGACTACAACTCTCTCATCCCAACAAAATTTGAAATGTGATTTCTTTCCCAAGAAAAAGAATCTTAGGACCTCCGATTGGTAGAAATTTCACCACTTTTTGACTTCAAATGAGAGAGTTAGGGAAGTTTTAATTTTGGGTGACGTTTCACACACTCTTTTTAAAATGGACCAAAACTCTCTCATCCCACCGAATTTTTAAATGAGATTTTTTTACTCAAAAGAGAATTTGAAGGCATCTAATTGATAGAAATTTCTCCACTTTTCGACTTAAAATGATTGAGTTATGGACGTTTTAATTTTGGATGACGTTTCACACACTCATTATAAAATGGTCCAAAACTCTCTCGCCCTACCGAATTTTTAAATGAGATTTTTTTCGTTGAAAGAGAATTTGAAGTCCACTAATTTGTTAGAAATTTCACCACATTTGGACTTGAAAAGAGAGACTTATGGTGGTTTTAATTTTGGGTGACGTTTCGCACACTCTTTTTAAGACGGACAACAACTCTCTCACCCCAACGATTTTTAAAACAAGATTTTTTTCCCCGGAAAGAGAATTTGATGATTGGTAGAAATTTCACCACTTTTGAACTTAAAGTCAGAGAGTTACACAGGTTTTAATTTTGGATGACGTGTCGCACACTCTTTATAAAACGGACTACAACTCTCGCATCCCAACAAAATTTGAAATGAGATTTCTTTCCCAAGAAAAAGAATCTTAGGACCTCCGATTGGTAGAAATTTCACCACTTTTTGACTTCAAATGAGAGAGTTAGGGAAGTTTTAATTTTGGGTGACGTTTCACACACTCTTTTTAAAATGGACCAAAACTCTCTCATCCCACCGAATTTTTAAATGAGATTTTTTTACTTGAAAGAGAATTTGAAGGAATCTAACTGATAGAAATTTCTCCACTTTTCAACTTAAAATGAGTGAGTTATGGACGTTTTAATTTTGGGTGACGTTTCACACACTCATTATAAAATGGTCCAAAACTCTCTCGCACTACCGAATTTTTAAATGGGATTTTTTTCGTTGAAAGAGAATTTGAAGTCCACTAATTTGTTAGAAATTTCACCATATTTGGACTTGAAAAGAGAGACTTATGGTGGTTTTAATTTTGGGTGACGTTTCGCACACTCTTTTTAAGACGGACAACAACTCTCTCACCCCAACGATTTTTAAAACAAGATTTTTTCCCCGGAAAGAGAATTTGAAGATTGGTAGAAATTTCACCACTTTTGAACTTAAAGTCAGAGAGTTACACAGGTTTTAATTTTGGATGACGTGTCGCACACTCTTTATAAAACGGACTACAACTCTCTCATCCCAACAAAATTTGAAATGAGATTTCTTTCCCAAGAAAAAGAATCTTAGGACCTCCGATTGGTAGAAATTTCACCACTTTTTGACTTCAAATGAGAGAGTTAGGGAAGTTTTAATTTTGGGTGACGTTTCACACACTCTTTTTAAAATGGACCAAAACTCTCTCATCCCACCGAATTTTTAAATGAGATTTTTTTACTTGAAAGAGAATTTGAAGGAATCTAATTGATAGAAATTTCTCCACTTTTCGACTTAAAATGAATGAGTTATGGACGTTTTAATTTTGGGTGACGTTTCACACAGTCATTATAAAATGGTCCAAAACTCTCTCGCCCTACCGAATTTTTAAATGAGATTTTTTTCGTTGAAAGAGAATTTGAAGTCCACTAATTTGTTAGAAATTCACCACATTTGGACTTGAAAAGAGAGACTTATGGTGGTTTTAATTTTGGGTGACGTTTCGCACACTCTTTTTAAGACGGACAACAACTCTCTCACCCCAACGATTTTTAAAACAAGATTTTTTTCCCCGGAAAGAGAATTTGAAGATTGGTAGAAATTTCACCACTTTTGAACTTAAAGTCAGAGAGTTACACAGGTTTTAATTTTGGATGACGTGTCGCACACTCTTTATAAAACGGACTACAACTCTCGCATCCCAACAAAATTTGAAATGAGATTTCTTTCCCAAGAAAAAGAATCTTAGGACCTCCGATTGGTAGAAATTTCACCACTTTTTGACTTCAAATGAGAGAGTTAGGGAAGTTTTAATTTTGGGTGACGTTTCACACACTCTTTTTAAAATGGACCAAAACTCTCTCATCCCACCGAATTTTTAAATGAGATTTTTTTACTTGAAAGAGAATTTGAAGGAATCTAACTGATAGAAATTTCTCCACTTTTCAACTTAAAATGAGTGAGTTATGGACGTTTTAATTTTGGGTGACGTTTCACACACTCATTATAAAATGGTCCAAAACTCTCTCGCACTACCGAATTTTTAAATGGGATTTTTTTCGTTGAAAGAGAATTTGAAGTCCACTAATTTGTTAGAAATTTCACCATATTTGGACTTGAAAAGAGAGACTTATGGTGGTTTTAATTTTGGGTGACGTTTCGCACACTCTTTTTAAGACGGACAACAACTTTCTCACCCCAACGATTTTTAAAACAAGATTTTTTCCCCGGAAAGAGAATTTGAAGATTGGTAGAAATTTCACCACTTTTGAACTTAAAGTCAGATAGTTACACAGGTTTTAATTTTGGATGACGTGTCGCACACTCTTTATAAAACGGACTACAACTCTCGCATCCCAACAAAATTTGAAATGAGATTTCTTTCCCAAGAAAAAGAATCTTAGGACCTCCGATTGGTAGAAATTTCACCACTTTTTGACATCAAATGAGAGAGTTAGTGAAGTTTTAATTTTGGGTGACGTTTCACACACTCTTTTTAAAATGGACCAAAACTCTCTCATCCCACCGAATTTTTAAATGAGATTTTTTTACTTGAAAGAGAATTTGAAGGAATCTAATTGATAGAAATTTCTCCACTTTTCGACTTAAAATGAATGAGTTATGGACGTTTTAATTTTGGGTGACGTTTCACACAGTCATTATAAAATGGTCCAAAACTCTCTCGCCCTACCGAATTTTTAAATGGGATTTTTTTCGTTGAAAGAGAATTTGAAGTCCACTAATTTGTTAGAAATTCACCACATTTGGACTTGAAAAGAGAGACTTATGGTGGTTTTAAATTTGGGTGACGTTTCGCACACTCTTTTTAAGACGAACAACAACTCTCTCACCCCAACGATTTTTAAAACAAGATTTTTTTCCCCGGAAAGAGAATTTGAAGATTGGTAGAAATTTCACCACTTTTGAACTTAAAGTCAGAGAGTTACACACGTTTTAATTTTGGATGACGTGTCGCACACTCTTTATAAAACGGACTACAACTCTCGCATCCCAACAAAATTTGAAATGAGATTTCTTTCCCAAGAAAAAGAATCTTACGACCTCCGATTGGTAGAAATTTCACCACTTTTTGACTTCAAATGAGAGAGTTAGGGAAGTTTTAATTTTGGGTGACGTTTCACACACTCTTTTTAAAATGGACCGAAACTCTCTCATCCCACCGAATTTTTAAATGAGATTTTTTTACTTGAAAGAGAATTTGAAGGAATCTAATTCATAGAAATTTCTCCACTTTTCGACTTAAAATGAGTGAGTTATGGACGTTTTAATTTTGGGTGACGTTTCACACACTCATTATAAAATGGTCCAAAACTCTCTCGCCCTACCGAATTTTTAAATGGGATTTTTTTAGTTGAAAGAGAATTTGAAGTCCACTAATTTGTTAGAAATTCACCACATTTGGGCTTGAAAAGAGAGACTTATGGTGGTTTTAATTTTGGGTGACGTTTCGCACACTCTTTTTAAGACGGACAACAACTCTCTCACCCCAACGATTTTTAAAACAAGATTTTTTTCCCCGGAAAGAGAATTTGAAGATTGGTAGAAATTTCACCACTTTTGAACTTAAAGTCAGAGAGTTACACAGGTTTTAATTTTGGATGACGTGTCGCACACTCTTTATAAAACGGACTACAACTCTCGCATCCCAACAAAATTTGAAATGAGATTTCTTTCCCAAGAAAAAGAATCTTAGGACCTCCGATTGGTAGAAATTTCACCACTTTTTGACTTCAAATGAGAGAGTTACGGAAGTTTTAATTTTGGGTGACGTTTCACACACTCTTTTTAAAATGGACCAAAACTCTCTCATCCCACCGAATTTTTAAATGAGATTTTTTTACTTGAAAGAGAATTTGAAGGAATCTAACTGATAGAAATTTCTCCACTTTTCAACTTAAAATGAGTGAGTTATGGACGTTTTAATTTTGGGTGACATTTCACACACTCATTATAAAATGGTCCAAAACTCTCTCGCACTACCGAATTTTTAAATGGGATTTTTTTCGTTGAAAGAGAATTTGAAGTCCACTAATTTGTTAGAAATTTCACCATATTTGGACTTGAAAAGAGAGACTTATGGTGGTTTTAATTTTGGGTGACGTTTCGCACACTCTTTTTAAGACGGACAACAACTCTCTCACCCCAACGATTTTTAAAACAAGATTTTTTTCCCCGGAAAGAGAATTTGAAGATTGGTAGAAATTTCACCACTTTTGAACTTAAAGTCAGAGAGTTACACAGGTTTTAATTTTGGATGACGTGTCGCACACTCTTTATAAAACGGACTACAACTCTCTCATCCCAACAAAATTTGAAATGTGATTTCTTTCCCAAGAAAAAGAATCTTAGGACCTCCGATTGGTAGAAATTTCACCACTTTTTGACTTCAAATGAGAGAGTTAGGGAAGTTTTAATTTTGGGTGACGTTTCACATACTCTTTTTAAAATGGACCAAAACTCTCTCATCCCACCGAATTTTTAAATGAGATTTTTTTACTCAAAAGAGAATTTGAAGGCATCTAATTGATAGAAATTTCTCCACTTTTCGACTTAAAATGATTGAGTTATGGACGTTTTAATTTTGGATGACGTTTCACACACTCATTATAAAATGGTCCAAAACTCTCTCGCCCTACCGAATTTTTAAATGAGATTTTTTTCGTTGAAAGAGAATTTGAAGTCCACTAATTTGTTAGAAATTTCACCACATTTGGACTTGAAAAGAGAGACTTATGGTGGTTTTAATTTTGGGTGACGTTTCGCACACTCTTTTTAAGACGGACAACAACTCTCTCACCCCAACGATTTTTAAAACAAGATTTTTTTCCCCGGAAAGAGAATTTGAAGATTGGTAGAAATTTAACCACTTTTGAACTTAAAGTCAGAGAGTTACACAGGTTTTAATTTTGGATGACGTGTCGCACACTCTTTATAAAACGGACTACAACTCTCGCATCCCAACAAAATTTGAAATGAGATTTCTTTTCCAAGAAAAAGAATCTTAGGACCTCCGATTGGTAGAAATTTCACCACTTTTTGACTTCAAATGAGAGAGTTACGGAAGTTTTAATTTTGGGTGACGTTTCACACACTCTTTTTAAAATGGACCAAAACTCTCTCATCCCACCGAATTTTTAAATGAGATTTTTTTACTTGAAAGAGAATTTGAAGTAATCTAACTGATAGAAATTTCTCCACTTTTCAACTTAAAATGAGTGAGTTATGGACGTTTTAATTTTGGGTGACGTTTCACACACTCATTATAAAATGGTCCAAAACTCTCTCGCACTACCGAATTTTTAAATGGGATTTTTTTCGTTGAAAGAGAATTTGAAGTCCACTAATTTGTTAGAAATTTCACCATATTTGGACTTGAAAAGAGAGACTTATGGTGGTTTTAATTTTGGGTGACGTTTCGCACACTCTTTTTAAGACGGACAACAACTCTCTCACCCCAACGATTTTTAAAACAAGATTTTTTCCCCGGAAAGAGAATTTGAAGATTGGTAGAAATTTCACCACTTTTGAACTTAAAGTCAGATAGTTACACAGGTTTTAATTTTGGATGACGTGTCGCACACTCTTTATAAAACGGACTACAACTCTCGCATCCCAACAAAATTTGAAATGAGATTTCTTTCCCAAGAAAAAGAATCTTAGGACCTCCGATTGGTAGAAATTTCACCACTTTTTGACTTCAAATGAGAGAGTTAGGGAAGTTTTAATTTTGGGTGACGTTTCACACACTCTTTTTAAAATGGACCAAAACTCTCTCATCCCACCGAATTTTTAAATGAGATTTTTTTACTTGAAAGAGAATTTGAAGGAATCTAATTGATAGAAATTTCTCCACTTTTCGACTTAAAATGAATGAGTTATGGACGTTTTAATTTTGGGTGACGTTTCACACAGTCATTATAAAATGGTCCAAAACTCTCTCGCCCTACCGAAATTTTAAATGGGATTTTTTTCGTTGAAAGAGAATTTGAAGTCCACTAATTTGTTAGAAATTCACCACATTTGGACTTGAAAAGAGAGACTTATGGTGGTTTTAATTTTGGGTGACGTTTCGCACACTCTTTTTAAGACGGACAACAACTCTCTCACCCCAACGATTTTTAAAACAAGATTTTTTTCCCCGGAAAGAGAATTTGAAGATTGGTAGAAATTTCACCACTTTTGAACTTAAAGTCAGAGAGTTACACAGGTTTTAATTTTGGATGACGTGTCGCACACTCTTTATAAAACGGACTACAACTCTCGCATCCCAACAAAATTTGAAATGAGATTTCTTTCCCAAGAAAAAGAATCTTAGGACCTCCGATTGGTAGAAATTTCACCACTTTTTGACTTCAAATGAGAGAGTTAGGGAAGTTTTAATTTTGGGTGACGTTTCACACACTCTTTTTAAAATGGACCAAAACTCTCTCATCCCACCGAATTTTTAAATGAGATTTTTTTACTTGAAAGAGAATTTGAAGGAATCTAATTCATAGAAATTTCTCCACTTTTCGACTTAAAATGAGTGAGTTATGGACGTTTTAATTTTGGGTGACGTTTCACACACTCATTATAAAATGGTCCAAAACTCTCTCGCCCTACCGAATTTTTAAATGGGATTTTTTTAGTTGAAAGAGAATTTGAAGTCCACTAATTTGTTAGAAATTCACCACATTTGGGCTTGAAAAGAGAGACTTATGGTGGTTTTAATTTTGGGTGACGTTTCGCACACTCTTTTTAAGACGGACAACAACTCTCTCAC
The DNA here is from genome assembly GCF_043159265.1 of Tasmannia lanceolata. NCBI lineage: Eukaryota > Viridiplantae > Streptophyta > Magnoliopsida > Canellales > Winteraceae > Tasmannia > Tasmannia lanceolata. Next base: position 1,650,264 of record NW_027518713.1, on the reverse strand, counting down.
CCCAACGATTTTTAAAACAAGATTTTTTTCCCCGGAAAGAGAATTTGAAGAATGGTAGAAATTTCACCACTTTTGAACTTAAAGTCAGAGAGTTACACAGGTTTCAATTTTGGATGACGTGTCGCACACTCTTTATAAAACGGACTACAACTCTCTCATCCCAACAAAATTTGAAATGAGATTTCTTTCCCAAGAAAAAGAATCTTAGGACCTCCGATTGGTAGAAATTTCACCACTTTTTGACTTCAAATGAGAGAGTTAGGGAAGTTTTAATTTTGGGTGACGTTTCACACACTCTTTTTAAAATGGACCAAAACTCTCTCATCCCACCGAATTTTTAAATGAGATTTTTTTGCTTGAAAGAGAATTTGAAGGAATCTAATTGATAGAAATTTCTCCACTTTTCGACTTAAAATGAGTGAGTTATGGACGTTTTAATTTTGGGTGACGTTTCACACACTCATTATAAAATAGTCCAAAACTCTCTCGCCCTACCGAATTTTTAAATAAGATTTTTTTCGTTGAAAGAGAATTTGAAGTCCACTAATTTGTTAGAAATTTCACCACATTTGGACTTGAAAAGAGAGACTTATGGTGGTTTTAATTTTGGGTGACGTTTCGCACACTCTTTTTAAGACGGACAACAACTCTCTCACCCCAACGATTTTTAAAACAAGATTTTTTTCCCCGGAAAGAGAATTTGAAGAATGGTAGAAATTTCACCACTTTTGAACTTAAAGTCAGAGAGTTACACAGGTTTCAATTTTGGATGACGTGTCGCACACTCTTTATAAAACGGACTACAACTCTCTCATCCCAACAAAATTTGAAATGAGATTTCTTTCCCAAGAAAAAGAATCTTAGGACCTCCGATTGGTAGAAATTTCACCACTTTTTGACTTCAAATGAGAGAGTTAGGGAAGTTTTAATTTTGGGTGACGTTTCACACACTCTTTTTAAAATGGACCAAAACTCTCTCATCCCACCGAATTTTTAAATGAGATTTTTTTGCTTGAAAGAGAATTTGAAGGAATCTAATTGATAGAAATTTCTCCACTTTTCGACTTAAAATGAGTGAGTTATGGACGTTTTAATTTTGGGTGACGTTTCACACACTCATTATAAAATAGTCCAAAACTCTCTCGCCCTACCGAATTTTTAAATAAGATTTTTTTCGTTGAAAGAGAATTTGAAGTCCACTAATTTGTTAGAAATTTCACCACATTTGGACTTGAAAAGAGAGACTTATGGTGGTTTTAATTTTGGGTGACGTTTCGCACACTCTTTTTAAGACGGACAACAACTCTCTCACCCCAACGATTTTTAAAACAAGATTTTTTCCCCGGAAAGAGAATTTGAAGATTGGTAGAAATTTCACTACTTTTGAACTTAAAGTCAGAGAGTTACACAGGTTTTAATTTTGGATGACGTGTCGCACACTCTTTATAAAACGGTCTACAACTCTCTCATCCCAACAAAATTTGAAATGAGATTTCTTTCCCAAGAAAAAGAATCTTAGGACCTCCGATTGGTAGAAATTTCACCACTTTTTGACTTCAAATGAGAGAGTTAGGGAAGTTTTAATTTTGGGTGACGTTTCACACACTCTTTTTAAAATAGACCAAAACTCTCTCATCCCACCGAATTTTTAAATGAGATTTTTTTACTCAAAAGAGAATTTGAAGGCATCTAATGGATAGAAATTTCTCCACTTTTCGACTTAAAATGAGTGAGTTATGGACGTTTTAATTTTGGGTGACGTTTCACACACTCATTATAAAATAGTCCAAAACTCTCTCGCCATACCGAATTTTTAAATAAGATTTTTTTCGTTGAAAGAGAATTTGAAGTCCACTAATTTGTTAGAAATTTCACCACATTTGGACTTGAAAAGAGAGACTTATGGTGGTTTTAATTTTGGGTGACGTTTCGCACACTCTTTTTAAGACGGACAACAACTCTCTCACCCCAACGATTTTTAAAACAAGATTTTTTTCCCCGGAAAGAGAATTTGAAGAATGGTAGAAATTTCACCACTTTTGAACTTAAAGTCAGAGAGTTACACAGGTTCCAATTTTGGATGACGTGTCGCACACTCTTTATAAAACGGACTACAACTCTCTCATCCCAACAAAATTTGAAATGAGATTTCTTTCCCAAGAAAAAGAATCTTAGGACCTCCGATTGGTAGAAATTTCACCACTTTTTGACTTCAAATGAGAGAGTTAGGGAAGTTTTAATTTTGGGTGACGTTTCACACACTCTTTTTAAAATGGACCAAAACTCTCTCATCCCACCGAATTTTTAAATGAGATTTTTTTGCTTGAAAGAGAATTTGAAGGAATCTAATTGATAGAAATGTCTCCACTTTTCGACTTAAAATGAGTGAGTTATGGACGTTTTAATTTTGGGTGACGTTTCACACACTCATTATAAAATAGTCCAAAACTCTCTCGCCCTACCGAATTTTTAAATAAGATTTTTTTCGTTGAAAGAGAATTTGAAGTCCACTAATTTGTTAGAAATTTCACCACATTTGGACTTGAAAAGAGAGACTTATGGTGGTTTTAATTTTGGGTGACGTTTCGCACACTCTTTTTAAGACGGACAACAACTCTCTCACCCCAACGATTTTTAAAACAAGATTTTTTCCCCGGAAAGAGAATTTGAAGATTGGTAGAAATTTCACTACTTTTGAACTTAAAGTCAGAGAGTTACACAGGTTTTAATTTTGGATGACGTGTCGCACACTCTTTATAAAACGGTCTACAACTCTCTCATCCCAACAAAATTTGAAATGAGATTTCTTTCCCAAGAAAAAGAATCTTAGGACCTCCGATTGGTAGAAATTTCACCACTTTTTGACTTCAAATGAGAGAGTTAGGGAAGTTTTAATTTTGGGTGACGTTTCACACACTCTTTTTAAAATAGACCAAAACTCTCTCATCCCACCGAATTTTTAAATGAGATTTTTTTACTCAAAAGAGAATTTGAAGGCATCTAATGGATAGAAATTTCTCCACTTTTCGACTTAAAATGAGTGAGTTATGGACGTTTTAATTTTGGGTGACGTTTCACACACTCATTATAAAATAGTCCAAAACTCTCTCGCCATACCGAATTTTTAAATAAGATTTTTTTCGTTGAAAGAGAATTTGAAGTCCACTAATTTGTTAGAAATTTCACCACATTTGGACTTGAAAAGAGAGACTTATGGTGGTTTTAATTTTGGGTGACGTTTCGCACACTCTTTTTAAGACGGACAACAACTCTCTCACCCCAACGATTTTTAAAATAAGATTTTTTTCCCCGGAAAGAGAATTTGAAGAATGGTAGAAATTTCACCACTTTTGAACTTAAAGTCAGAGAGTTACACAGGTTTCAATTTTGGATGACGTGTCGCACACTCTTTATAAAACGGACTACAACTCTCTCATCCCAACAAAATTTGAAATGAGATTTCGTTCCCAAGAAAAAGAATCTTAGGACCTCCGATTGGTAGAAATTTCACCACTTTTTGACTTCAAATGAGAGAGTTAGGGAAGTTTTAATTTTGGGTGACGTTTCACACACTCTTTTTAAAATGGACCAAAACTCTCTCATCCCACCGAATTTTTAAATGAGATTTTTTTACTTGAAAGAGAATTTGAAGGAATCTAACTGATAGAAATTTCTCCACTTTTCAACTTAAAATGAGTGAGTTATGGACGTTTTAATTTTGGGTGACGTTTCACACATTCATTATAAAATGGTCCAAAACTCTCTCGCACTACCGAATTTTTAAATGGGATTTTTTTCGTTGAAAGAGAATTTGAAGTCCACTAATTTGTTAGAAATTTCACCATATTTGGACTTGAAAAGAGAGACTTATGGTGGTTTTAATTTTGGGTGACGTTTCGCACACTCTTTTTAAGACGGACAACAACTCTCTCACCCCAACGATTTTTAAAACAAGATTTTTTCCCCGGAAAGAGAATTTGAAGATTGGTAGAAATTTCACCACTTTTGAACTTAAAGTCAGAGAGTTACACAGGTTTTAATTTTGGATGACGTGTCGCACACTCTTTATAAAACGGACTACAACTCTCGCATCCCAACAAAATTTGAAATGAGATTTCTTTCCCAAGAAAAAGAATCTTAGGACCTCCGATTGGTAGAAATTTCACCACTTTTTGACTTCAAATGAGAGAGTTAGGGAAGTTTTAATTTTGGGTGACGTTTCACACACTCTTTTTAAAATGGACCAAAACTCTCTCATCCCACCGAATTTTTAAATGAGATTTTTTTCCTTGAAAGAGAATTTGAAGGAATCTAATTGATAGAAATTTCTCCACTTTTCGACTTAAAATGAGTGAGTTATGGACGTTTTAATTTTGGGTGACGTTTCACACACTCATTATAAAATGGTCCAAAACTCTCTCGCCCTACCGAATTTTTAAATGGGATTTTTTTCGTTGAAAGAGAATTTGAAGTCCACTAATTTGTTAGAAATTCACCACATTTGGACTTGAAAAGAGAGACTTATGGTGGTTTTAATTTTGGGTGACGTTTCGCACACTCTTTTTAAGACGGACAACAACTCTCTCACCCCAACGATTTTTAAAACAAGATTTTTTTCCCCGGAAAGAGAATTTGAAGATTGGTAGAAATTTCACCACTTTTGAACTTAAAGTCAGAGAGTTACACAGGTTTTAATTTTGGATGACGTGTCGCACACTCTTTATAAAACGGACTACAACTCTCTCATCCCAACAAAATTTGAAATGTGATTTCTTTCCCAAGAAAAAGAATCTTAGGACCTCCGATTGGTAGAAATTTCACCACTTTTTGACTTCAAATGAGAGAGTTAGGGAAGTTTTAATTTTGGGTGACGTTTCACACACTCTTTTTAAAATGGACCAAAACTCTCTCATCCCACCGAATTTTTAAATGAGATTTTTTTACTCAAAAGAGAATTTGAAGGCATCTAATTGATAGAAATTTCTCCACTTTTCGACTTAAAATGATTGAGTTATGGACGTTTTAATTTTGGATGACGTTTCACACACTCATTATAAAATGGTCCAAAACTCTCTCGCCCTACCGAATTTTTAAATGAGATTTTTTTCGTTGAAAGAGAATTTGAAGTCCACTAATTTGTTAGAAATTTCACCACATTTGGACTTGAAAAGAGAGACTTATGGTGGTTTTAATTTTGGGTGACGTTTCGCACACTCTTTTTAAGACGGAAAACAACTCTCTCACCCCAACGATTTTTAAAACAAGATTTTTTTCCCCGGAAAGAGAATTTGAAGATTGGTAGAAATTTCACCACTTTTGAACTTAAAGTCAGAGAGTTACACAGGTTTTAATTTTGGATGACGTGTCGCACACTCTTTATAAAACGGACTACAACTCTCGCATCCCAACAAAATTTGAAATGAGATTTCTTTCCCAAGAAAAAGAATCTTAGGACCTCCGATTGGTAGAAATTTCACCACTTTTTGACTTCAAATGAGAGAGTTACGGAAGTTTTAATTTTGGGTGACGTTTCACACACTCTTTTTAAAATGGACCAAAACTCTCTCATCCCACCGAATTTTTAAATGAGATTTTTTTACTTGAAAGAGAATTTGAAGGAATCTAACTGATAGAAATTTCTCCACTTTTCGACTTAAAATGAGTGAGTTATGGACGTTTTAATTTTGGGTGACGTTTCACACAGTCATTATAAAATGGTCCAAAACTCTCTCGCCCTACGGAATTTTTAAATGGGATTTTTTTCGTTGAAAGAGAATTTGAAGTCCACTAATTTGTTAGAAATTTCACCACATTTGGACTTGAAAAGAGAGACTTATGGTGGTTTTAATTTTGGGTGACGTTTCGCACACTCTTTTTAAGACGGACAACAACTCTCTCACCCCAACGATTTTTAAAACAAGATTTTTTTCCCCGGAAAGAGAATTTGAAGATTGGTAGAAATTTTACCACTTTTGAACTTAAAGTTAGAGAGTTACACAGGTTTTAATTTTGGATGACGTGTCGCACACTCTTTATAAAACGGACTACAACTCTCTCATCCCAACAAAATTTGAAATGAGATTTCTTTCCCAAGAAAAAGAATCTTAGGACCTCCGATTGGTAGAAATTTCACCACTTTTTGACTTCAAATGAGAGAGTTAGGGAAGTTTTATTTTTGGGTGACGTTTCACACACACTTTTTAAAATGGACCAAAACTCTCTCATCCCACCGAATTTTTAAATGAGATTTTTTTACTTGAAAGAGAATTTGAAGGAATCTAATTGATAGTAATTTCTCCACTTTTCGACTTAAAATGAGTGAGTTATGGACGTTTTAATTTTGGGTGACGTTTCACACACTCATTATAAAATGGTCCAAAACTCTCTCGCCCTACCGAATTTTTAAATGGGATTTTTTTCGTTGAAAGAGAATTTGAAGTCCACTAATTTGTTAGAAATTCACCACATTTGGACTTGAAAATAGAGACTTATGGTGGTTTTAATTTTGGGTGACGTTTCGCACACTCTTTTTAAGACGGACAACAACTCTCTCACCCAAACGATTTTTAAAACAAGATTTTTTTCCCCGGAAAGAGAATTTGAAGATTGGTAGAAATTTAACCACTTTTGAACTTAAAGTCAGAGAGTTACACAGGTTTTAATTTTGGATGACGTGTCGCACACTCTTTATAAAACGGACTACAACTCTCTCATCCCAACAAAATTTGAAATGAGATTTCTTTCCCAAGAAAAAGAATCTTAGGACCTCCGATTGGTAGAAATTTCACCACTTTTTGACTTCAAATGAGAGAGTTAGGGAAGTTTTAATTTTGGGTGACGTTTCACACACACTTTTTAAAATGGACCAAAACTCTCTCATCCCACCGAATTTTTAAATGAGATTTTTTTACTTGAAAGAGAATTTGAAGGAATCTAACTGATAGAAATTTCTCCACTTTTCGACTTAAAATGAGTGAGTTATGGACGTTTTAATTTTGGATGACGTTTCACACACTCATTATATAATGGTCCAAAACTCTCTCGCCCTAGCGAATTTTTAAATGGGATTTTTTTCGTTGAAAGAGAATTTGAAGTCCACTAATTTGTTAGAAATTTCACCACATTTGGACTTGAAAAGAGAGACTTATGGTGGTTTTAATTTTGGGTGACGTTTCGCACACTCTTTTTAAGACGGACAACAACTCTCTCACCCCAACGATTTTTAAAACAAGATTTTTTTCCCCGGAAAGAGAATTTGAAGATTGGTAGAAATTTTACCACTTTTGAACTTAAAGTCAGAGAGTTACACAGGTTTTAATTTTGGATGACGTGTCGCACACTCTTTATAAAACGGACTACAACTCTCTCATCCCAACAAAATTTGAAATGAGATTTCTTTCCCAAGAAAAAGAATCTTAGGACCTCCGATTGGTAGAAATTTCACCACTTTTTGACTTCAAATGAGAGAGTTAGGGAAGTTTTAATTTTGGGTGACGTTTCACACACACTTTTTAAAATGGACCAAAACTCTCTCATCCCACCGAATTTTTAAATGAGATTTTTTTACTTGAAAGAGAATTTGAAGGAATCTAATTGATAAAAATTTCTCCACTTTTCGACTTAAAATGAGTGAGTTATGGACGTTTTAATTTTGGGTGACGTTTCACACACTCATTATAAAATGGTCCAAAACTCTCTCGCCCTACCGAATTTTTAAATGGGATTTTTTTCGTTGAAAGAGAATTTGAAGTCCACTAATTTGTTAGAAATTCACCACATTTGGACTTGAAAAGAGAGACTTATGGTGGTTTTAATTTTGGGTGACGTTTCGCACACTCTTTTTAAGACGGACAACAACTCTCTCACCCCAACGATTTTTAAAACAATATTTTTTTCCCCGGAAAGAGAATTTGAAGATTGGTAGAAATTTAACCACTTTTGAACTTAAAGTCAGAGAGTTACACAGGTTTTAATTTTGGATGACGTGTCGCACACTCTTTATAAAACGGACTACAACTCTCTCATCCCAACAAAATTTGAAATGAGATTTCTTTCCCAAGAAAAAGAATCTTAGGACCTCCGATTGGTAGAAATTTCACCACTTTTTGACTTCAAATGAGAGAGTTAGGGAAGTTTTAATTTTGGGTGACGTTTCACACACACTTTTTAAAATGGACCAAAACTCTCTCATCCCACCGAATTTTTAAATGAGATTTTTTTACTTGAAAGAGAATTTGAAGGAATCTAACTGATAGAAATTTCTCCACTTTTCGACTTAAAATGAGTGAGTTATGGACGTTTTAATTTTGGATGACGTTTCACACACTCATTATATAATGGTCCAAAACTCTCTCGCCCTAGCGAATTTTTAAATGGGATTTTTTTCGTTGAAAGAGAATTTGAAGTCCACTAATTTGTTAGAAATTTCACCACATTTGGACTTGAAAAGAGAGACTTATGGTGGTTTTAATTTTGGGTGACGTTTCGCACACTCTTTTTAAGACGGACAACAACTCTCTCACCCCAACGATTTTTAAAACAAGATTTTTTTCCCCGGAAAGAGAATTTGAAGATTGGTAGAAATTTCACCACTTTTGAACTTAAAGTCAGAGAGTTACACAGGTTTTAATTTTGGATGACGTGTCGCACACTCTTTATAAAACGGACTACAACTCTCTCATCCCAACAAAATTTGAAATGAGATTTCTTTCCCAAGAAAAAGAATCTTAGGACCTCCGATTGGTAGAAATTTCACCACTTTTTGACTTCAAATGAGAGAGTTAGGGAAGTTTTAATTTTGGGCGACGTTTCACACACACTTTTTAAAATGGACCAAAACTCTCTCATCCCACCGAATTTTTAAATGAGATTTTTTTACTTGAAAGAGAATTTGAAGGAATCTAATTGATAGAAATTTCTCCACTTTTCGACTTAAAATGAGTGAGTTATGGACGTTTTAATTTTGGGTGACGTTTCACACAGTCATTATAAAATGGTCCAAAACTCTCTCGCCCTACGGAATTTTTAAATGGGATTTTTTTCGTTGAAAGAGAATTTGAAGTCCACTAATTTGTTAGAAATTCACCACATTTGGACTTAAAAAGAGAGACTTATAGTGGTTTTAATTTTGGGTGACGTTTCGCACACTCTTTTTAAGACGGACAACAACTCTCTCACCCCAACGATTTTTAAAACAAGATTTTTTCCCCGGAAAGAGAATTTGAAGATTGGTAGAAATTTCACTACTTTTGAACTTAAAGTTAGAGAGTTACACAGGTTTTAATTTTGGATGACGTGTCGCACACTCTTTAAAAAACGGTCTACAACTCTCTCATCCCAACAAAATTTGAAATGAGATTTCTTTCCCAAGAAAAAGAATCTTAGGACCTCCGATTGGTAGAAATTTCACCACTTTTTGACTTCAAATGAGAGAGTTAGGGAAGTTTTAATTTTGGGTGACGTTTCACACACTCTTTTTAAAATAGACCAAAACTCTCTCATCCCACCGAATTTTTAAATGAGATTTTTTTACTCAAAAGAGAATTTGAAGGCATCTAATGGATAGAAATTTCTCCACTTTTCGACTTAAAATGAGTGAGTTATGGACGTTTTAATTTTGGGTGACGTTTCACACACTCATTATAAAATAGTCCAAAACTCTCTCGCCCTACCGAATTTTTAAATAAGATTTTTTTCGTTGAAAGAGAATTTGAAGTCCACTAATTTGTTAGAAATTTCACCACATTTGGACTTGATAAGAGAGACTTATGGTGGTTTTAATTTTGGGTGACGTTTCGCACACTCTTTTTAAGACGGACAACAACTCTCTCACCCCAACGATTTTTAAAACAAGATTTTTTTCCCCGGAAAGAGAATTTGAAGAATGGTAGAAATTTCACTACTTTTGAACTTAAAGTCAGAGAGTTACACAGGTTTCAATTTTGGATGACGTGTCGCACACTCTTTATAAAACGGACTACAACTCTCTCATCCCAACAAAATTTGAAATGAGATTTCTTTCCCAAGAAAAAGAATCTTAGGACCTCCGATTGGTAGAAATTTCACCACTTTTTGACTTCAAATGAGAGAGTTAGGGAAGTTTTAATTTTGGGTGACGTTTCACACACTCTTTTTAAAATAGACCAAAACTCTCTCATCCCACCGAATTTTTAAATGAGATTTTTTTACTCAAAAGAGAATTTGAAGGCATCTAATGGATAGAAATTTCTCCACTTTTCGACTTAAAATGAGTGAGTTATGGACGTTTTAATTTTGGGTGACGTTTCACACACTCATTATAAAATAGTCCAAAACTCTCTCGCCCTACCGAATTTTTAAATAAGATTTTTTTCGTTGAAAGAGAATTTGAAGTCCACTAATTTGTTAGAAATTTCACCACATTTGGACTTGAAAAGAGAGACTTATGGTGGTTTTAATTTTGGGTGACGTTTCGCACACTCTTTTTAAGACGGACAACAACTCTCTCACCCCAACGATTTTTAAAACAAGATTTTTTTCCCCGGAAAGAGAATTTGAAGAATGGTAGAAATTTCACCACTTTTGAACTTAAAGTCAGAGAGTTACACAGGTTTCAATTTTGGATGACGTGTCGCACACTCTTTATAAAACGGACTACAACTCTCTCATCCCAACAAAATTTGAAATGAGATTTCTTTCCCAAGAAAAAGAATCTTAGGACCTCCGATTGGTAGAAATTTCACCACTTTTTGACTTCAAATGAGAGAGTTAGGGAAGTTTTAATTTTGGGTGACGTTTCACACACTCTTTTTAAAATGGACCAAAACTCTCTCATCCCACCGAATTTTTAAATGAGATTTTTTTGCTTGAAAGAGAATTTGAAGGAATCTAATTGATAGAAATTTCTCCACTTTTCGACTTAAAATGAGTGAGTTATGGACGTTTTAATTTTGGGTGACGTTTCACACACTCATTATAAAATAGTCCAAAACTCTCTCGCCCTACCGAATTTTTAAATAAGATTTTTTTCGTTGAAAGAGAATTTGAAGTCCACTAATTTGTTAGAAATTTCACCACATTTGGACTTGAAAAGAGAGACTTATGGTGGTTTTAATTTTGGGTGACGTTTCGCACACTCTTTTTAAGACGGACAACAACTCTCTCACCCCAACGATTTTTAAAACAAGATTTTTTTCCCCGGAAAGAGAATTTGAAGAATGGTAGAAATTTCACCACTTTTGAACTTAAAGTCAGAGAGTTACACAGGTTTCAATTTTGGATGACGTGTCGCACACTCTTTATAAAACGGACTACAACTCTCTCATCCCAACAAAATTTGAAATGAGATTTCTTTCCCAAGAAAAAGAATCTTAGGACCTCCGATTGGTAGAAATTTCACCACTTTTTGACTTCAAATGAGAGAGTTAGGGAAGTTTTAATTTTGGGTGACGTTTCACACACTCTTTTTAAAATGGACCAAAACTCTCTCATCCCACCGAATTTTTAAATGAGATTTTTTTGCTTGAAAGAGAATTTGAAGGAATCTAATTGATAGAAATTTCTCCACTTTTCGACTTAAAATGAGTGAGTTATGGACGTTTTAATTTTGGGTGACGTTTCACACACTCATTATAAAATAGTCCAAAACTCTCTCGCCCTACCGAATTTTTAAATAAGATTTTTTTCGTTGAAAGAGAATTTGAAGTCCACTAATTTGTTAGAAATTTCACCACATTTGGACTTGAAAAGAGAGACTTATGGTGGTTTTAATTTTGGGTGACGTTTCGCACACTCTTTTTAAGACGGACAACAACTCTCTCACCCCAACGATTTTTAAAACAAGATTTTTTCCCCGGAAAGAGAATTTGAAGATTGGTAGAAATTTCACTACTTTTGAACTTAAAGTAAGAGAGTTACACAGGTTTTAATTTTGGATGACGTGTCGCACACTCTTTATAAAACGGTCTACAACTCTCTCATCCCAACAAAATTTGAAATGAGATTTCTTTCCCAAGAAAAAGAATCTTAGGACCTTCGATTGGTAGAAATTTCACCACTTTTTGACTTCAAATGAGAGAGTTAGGGAAGTTTTAATTTTGGGTGACGTTTCACACACTCTTTTTAAAATAGACCAAAACTCTCTCATCCCACCGAATTTTTAAATGAGATTTTTTTACTCAAAAGAGAATTTGAAGGCATCTAATGGATAGAAATTTCTCCACTTTTCGACTTAAAATGAGTGAGTTATGGACGTTTTAATTTTGGGTGACGTTTCACACACTCATTATAAAATAGTCCAAAACTCTCTCGCCATACCGAATTTTTAAATAAGATTTTTTTCGTTGAAAGAGAATTTGAAGTCCACTAATTTGTTAGAAATTTCACCACATTTGGACTTGAAAAGAGAGACTTATGGTGGTTTTAATTTTGGGTGACGTTTCGCACACTCTTTTTAAGACGGACAACAACTCTCTCACCCCAACGATTTTTAAAACAAGATTTTTTCCCCGGAAAGAGAATTTGAAGATTGGTAGAAATTTCACTACTTTTGAACTTAAAGTCAGAGAGTTACACAGGTTTTAATTTTGGATGACGTGTCGCACACTCTTTATAAAACGGTCTACAACTCTCTCATCCCAACAAAATTTGAAATGAGATTTCTTTCCCAAGAAAAAGAATCTTAGGACCTCCGATTGGTAGAAATTTCACCACTTTTTGACTTCAAATGAGAGAGTTAGGAAGTTTTAATTTTGCGTGACGTTTCACACACTCTTTTTAAAATGGACCAAAACTCTCTCATCCCACCGAATTTTTAAATGAGATTTTTTTACTTGAAAGAGAATTTGAAGACATCTAATTGATAGAAATTTCTCCACTTTTCGACTTAAAATGAGTGAGTTATGGACGTTTTAATTTTGGGTGACGTTTCACACACTCATTATAAAATGGTCCAAAACTCTCTTGTCCTACCGAATTTTTAAATAAGATTTTTTTCGTTGAAAGAGAATTTGAAGTCCACTAATTTGTTAGAAATTTCACCACATTTGGACTTGAAAAGAGAGACTTATTGTGGTTTTAATTTTGGGTGACGTTTCGCACACTCTTTTTAAGACGGACAACAACTCTCTCACCCCAACGATTTTTAAAACAAGATTTTTTTCCCCGGAAAGAGAATTTGAAGATTGGTAGAAATTTCACCACTTTTGAACTTAAAGTCAGAGAGTTACACAGGTTTCAATTTTAGATGACGTGTTGCACACTCTTTATAAAACGGACTACAACTCTCTCATCCCAACAAAATTTGAAATGAGATTTCTTTCCTAAGAAAAAGAATCTTAGGACCTCCGATTGGTAGAAATTTCACCACTTTTTGACTTCAAATGAGAGAGTTAGGGAAGTTTTAATTTTGGGTGACGTTTCACACACTCTTTTTAAAATGGACCAAAACTCTCTCATCCCACCGAATTTTTAAATGAGATTTTTTTACTTGAAAGAGAATTTGAAGGAATCTAATTGATAGAAATTTCTCCACTTTTCGACTTAAAATGAGTGAGTTATGGACGTTTTAATTTTGGGTGACGTTTCACACACTCATTAAAAAATGGTCCAAAACTCTCTCGCCCTACCGAATTTTTAAATGGGATTTTTTTCGTTGAAAGAGAATTTGAAGTCCACTAATTTGTTAGAAATTCACCACATTTGGACTTAAAAAGAGAGACTTATGGTGGTTTTAATTTTGGGTGACGTTTCGCACACTCTTTTTAAGACGGACAACAACTCTCTCACCCCAACGATTTTTAAAACAAGATTTTTTCCCCGGAAAGAGAATTTGAAGATTGGTAGAAATTTCACTACTTTTGAACTTAAAGTCAGAGAGTTACACAGGTTTTAATTTTGGATGACGTGTCGCACTCTTTATAAAACGGTCTACAACTCTCTCATCCCAACAAAATTTGAAATGAGATTTGTTTCCCAAGAAAAAGAATCTTAGGACCTCCGATTGGTAGAAATTTCACCACTTTTTGACTTCAAATGAGAGAGTTAGGGAAGTTTTAATTTTGGGTGACGTTTCACACACTCTTTTTAAAATAGACCAAAACTCTCTCATCCCACCGAATTTTTAAATGAGATTTTTTTACTCAAAAGAGAATTTGAAGGCAAATGGATAGAAATTTCTCCACTTTTCGTCTTAAAATGAGTGAGTTATGGACGTTTTAATTGTGGGTGACGTTTCACACACTCATTATAAAATGTTCCAAAATCTCTTGTCCTACCGAATTTTTAAATAAGATTTTTTTCGTTGAAAGAGAATTTGAAGTCCACTAATTTGTTAGAAATTTCACCACATTTGGACTTGAAAAGAGAGACTTATTGTGGTTTTAATTTTGGGTGACGTTTCGCACACTCTTTTTAAGACGGACAACAACTCTCTCACCCCAACGATTTTTAAAACAAGATTTTTTCCCCGGAAAGAGAATTTGAAGATTGGTAGAAATTTCACTACTTTTGAACTTAAAGTAAGAGAGTTACACAGGTTTTAATTTTGGATGACGTGTCGCACACTCTTTATAAAACGGTCTACAACTCTCTCATCCCAACAAAATTTGAAATGAGATTTCTTTCCCAAGAAAAAGAATCTTAGGACCTTCGATTGGTAGAAATTTCACCACTTTTTGACTTCAAATGAGAGAGTTAGGGAAGTTTTAATTTTGGGTGACGTTTCACACACTCTTTTTAAAATAGACCAAAACTCTCTCATCCCACCGAATTTTTAAATGAGATTTTTTTACTCAAAAGAGAATTTGAAGGCATCTAATGGATAGAAATTTCTCCACTTTTCGACTTAAAATGAGTGAGTTATGGACGTTTTAATTTTGGGTGACGTTTCACACACTCATTATAAAATAGTCCAAAACTCTCTCGCCATACCGAATTTTTAAATAAGATTTTTTTCGTTGAAAGAGAATTTGAAGTCCACTAATTTGTTAGAAATTTCACCACATTTGGACTTGAAAAGAGAGACTTATGGTGGTTTTAATTTTGGGTGACGTTTCGCACACTCTTTTTAAGACGGACAACAACTCTCTCACCCCAACGATTTTTAAAACAAGATTTTTTCCCCGGAAAGAGAATTTGAAGATTGGTAGAAATTTCACTACTTTTGAACTTAAAGTCAGAGAGTTACACAGGTTTTAATTTTGGATGACGTGTCGCACACTCTTTATAAAACGGTCTACAACTCTCTCATCCCAACAAAATTTGAAATGAGATTTCTTTCCCAAGAAAAAGAATCTTAGGACCTCCGATTGGTAGAAATTTCACCACTTTTTGACTTCAAATGAGAGAGTTAGGAAGTTTTAATTTTGCGTGACGTTTCACACACTCTTTTTAAAATGGACCAAAACTCTCTCATCCCACCGAATTTTTAAATGAGATTTTTTTACTTGAAAGAGAATTTGAAGACATCTAATTGATAGAAATTTCTCCACTTTTCGACTTAAAATGAGTGAGTTATGGACGTTTTAATTTTGGGTGACGTTTCACACACTCATTATAAAATGGTCCAAAACTCTCTTGTCCTACCGAATTTTTAAATAAGATTTTTTTCGTTGAAAGAGAATTTGAAGTCCACTAATTTGTTAGAAATTTCACCACATTTGGACTTGAAAAGAGAGACTTATTGTGGTTTTAATTTTGGGTGACGTTTCGCACACTCTTTTTAAGACGGACAACAACTCTCTCACCCCAACGATTTTTAAAACAAGATTTTTTTCCCCGGAAAGAGAATTTGAAGATTGGTAGAAATTTCACCACTTTTGAACTTAAAGTCAGAGAGTTACACAGGTTTCAATTTTAGATGACGTGTTGCACACTCTTTATAAAACGGACTACAACTCTCTCATCCCAACAAAATTTGAAATGAGATTTCTTTCCTAAGAAAAAGAATCTTAGGACCTCCGATTGGTAGAAATTTCACCACTTTTTGACTTCAAATGAGAGAGTTAGGGAAGTTTTAATTTTGGGTGACGTTTCACACACTCTTTTTAAAATGGACCAAAACTCTCTCATCCCACCGAATTTTTAAATGAGATTTTTTTACTTGAAAGAGAATTTGAAGGAATCTAATTGATAGAAATTTCTCCACTTTTCGACTTAAAATGAGTGAGTTATGGACGTTTTAATTTTCGGTGACGTTTCACACACTCATTAAAAAATGGTCCAAAACTCTCTCGCCCTACCGAATTTTTAAATGGGATTTTTTTCGTTGAAAGAGAATTTGAAGTCCACTAATTTGTTAGAAATTCACCACATTTGGACTTAAAAAGAGAGACTTATGGTGGTTTTAATTTTGGGTGACGTTTCGCACACTCTTTTTAAGACGGACAACAACTCTCTCACCCCAACGATTTTTAAAACAAGATTTTTTCCCCGGAAAGAGAATTTGAAGATTGGTAGAAATTTCACTACTTTTGAACTTAAAGTCAGAGAGTTACACAGGTTTTAATTTTGGATGACGTGTCGCACTCTTTATAAAACGGTCTACAACTCTCTCATCCCAACAAAATTTGAAATGAGATTTGTTTCCCAAGAAAAAGAATCTTAGGACCTCCGATTGGTAGAAATTTCACCACTTTTTGACTTCAAATGAGAGAGTTAGGGAAGTTTTAATTTTGGGTGACGTTTCACACACTCTTTTTAAAATAGACCAAAACTCTCTCATCCCACCGAATTTTTAAATGAGATTTTTTTACTCAAAAGAGAATTTGAAGGCAAATGGATAGAAATTTCTCCACTTTTCGTCTTAAAATGAGTGAGTTATGGACGTTTTAATTGTGGGTGACGTTTCACACACTCATTATAAAATGTTCCAAAATCTCTTGTCCTACCGAATTTTTAAATAAGATTTTTTTCGTTGAAAGAGAATTTGAAGTCCACTAATTTGTTAGAAATTTCACCACATTTGGACTTGAAAAGAGAGACTTATTGTGGTTTTAATTTTGGGTGACGTTTCGCACACTCTTTTTAAGACGGACAACAACTCTCTCACCCCAACGATTTTTAAAACAAGATTTTTTTCCCCGGAAAGAGAATTTGAAGAATGGTAGAAATTTCACCACTTTTGAACTTAAAGTCAGAGAGTTACACAGGTTTCAATTTTGGATGACGTGTTGCACACTCTTTATAAAACGGACTACAACTCTCTCATCCCAACAAAATTTGAAATGAGATTTCTTTCCCAAGAAAAAGAATCTTAGGACCTCCGATTGGTAGAAATTTCACCACTTTTTGACTTCAAATGAGAGAGTTAGGGAAGTTTTAATTTTGGGTGACGTTTCACACACTCTTTTTAAAATGGACCAAAACTCTCTCATCCCACCGAATTTTTAAATGAGATTTTTTTACTTGAAAGAGAATTTGAAGGAATCTAATTGATAGAAATTTCTCCACTTTTCGACTTAAAATGAGTGAGTTATGGACGTTTTAATTTTGGGTGACGTTTCACACAGTCATTATAAAATGGTCCAAAACTCTCTCGCCCTACGGAATTTTTAAATGGGATTTTTTTCGTTGAAAGAGAATTTGAAGTCCACTAATTTGTTAGAAATTCACCACATTTGGACTTGAAAAGAGAGACTTATGGTGGTTTTAATTTTGGGTGACGTTTCACACACTCTTTTTAAGACGGACAACAACTCTCTCACCCCAACGATTTTTAAAACAAGATTTTATTCCCCGGAAAGAGAATTTGAAGATTGGTAGAAATTTCACCACTTTTGAACTTAAAGTCAGAGAGTTACACAGGTTTTAATTTTGGATGACGTGTCGCACACTCTTTATAAAACGGACTACAACTCTCTCATCCCAACAAAATTTGAAATGAGATTTCTTTCCCAAGAAAAAGAATCTTAGGACCTCCGATTGGTAGAAATTTCACCACTTTTTGACTTCAAATGAGAGAGTTAGGGAAGTTTTAATTTTGGGTGACGTTTCACACACTCTTTTTAAAATGGACCAAAACTCTCTCATCCCACCGAATTTTTAAATGAGATTTTTTTGCTTGAAAGAGAATTTGAAGGAATCTAGTTGATAGAAATTTCTCCACTTTTCGACTTAAAATGAGTGAGTTATTGACGTTTTAATTTTGGGTGACGTTTCACACACTCATTATAAAATAGTCCAAAACTCTCTCGCCCTACCGAATTTTTAAATAAGATTTTTTTCGTTGAAAGAGAATTTGAAGTCCACTAATTTGTTAGAAATTCACCACATTTGGACTTAAAAAGAGAGACTTATGGTGGTTTTAATTTTGGGTGACGTTTCGCACACTCTTTTTAAGACGGACAACAACTCTCTCACCCCAACGATTTTTAAAACAAGATTTTTTCCCCGGAAAGAGAATTTGAAGATTGGTAGAAATTTCACTACTTTTGAACTTAAAGTCAGAGAGTTACACAGGTTTTAATTTTGGATGACGTGTCGCACTCTTTATAAAACGGTCTACAACTCTCTCATCCCAACAAAATTTGAAATGAGATTTGTTTCCCAAGAAAAAGAATCTTAGGACCTCCGATTGGTAGAAATTTCACCACTTTTTGACTTCAAATGAGAGAGTTAGGGAAGTTTTAATTTTGGGTGACGTTTCACACACTCTTTTTAAAATAGACCAAAACTCTCTCATCCCACCGAATTTTTAAATGAGATTTTTTTACTCAAAAGAGAATTTGAAGGCAAATGGATAGAAATTTCTCCACTTTTCGTCTTAAAATGAGTGAGTTATGGACGTTTTAATTGTGGGTGACGTTTCACACACTCATTATAAAATGGTCCAAAATCTCTTGTCCTACCGAATTTTTAAATAAGATTTTTTTCGTTGAAAGAGAATTTGAAGTCCACTAATTTGTTAGAAATTTCACCACATTTGGACTTGAAAAGAGAGACTTATTGTGGTTTTAATTTTGGGTGACGTTTCGCACACTCTTTTTAAGACGGACAACAACTCTCTCACCCCAACGATTTTTAAAACAAGATTTTTTTCCCCGGAAAGAGAATTTGAAGATTGGTAGAAATTTTACCACTTTTGAACTTAAAGTCAGAGAGTTACACAGGTTTCAATTTTGGATGACGTGTTGCACACTCTTTATAAAACGGACTACAACTCTCTCATCCCAACAAAATTTGAAATGAGATTTCTTTCCTAAGAAAAAGAATCTTAGGACCTCCGATTGGTAGAAATTTCACCACTTTTTGACTTCAAATGAGAGAGTTAGGGAAGTTTTAATTTTGGGTGACGTTTCACACACTCTTTTTAAAATGGACCAAAACTCTCTCATCCCACCGAATTTTTAAATGAGATTTTTTTACTTGAAAGAGAATTTGAAGACATCTAATTGATAGAAATTTCTCCACTTTTCGACTTAAAATGAGTGAGTTATTGACGTTTTAATTTTGGGTGACGTTTCACACAGTCATTATAAAATGGTCCAAAACTCTCTCGCCCTAAGGAATTTTTAAATGGGATTTTTTTCGTTGAAAGAGAATTTGAAGTCCACTAATTTGTTAGAAATTCACCACATTTGGACTTGAAAAGAGAGACTTATGGTGGTTTTAATTTTGGGTGACGTTTCACACACTCTTTTTAAGACGGACAACAACTCTCTCACCCCAACGATTTTTAAAACAAGATTTTTTTCCCCGGAAAGAGAATTTGAAGATTGGTAGAAATTTCACCACTTTTGAACTTAAAGTCAGAGAGTTACACAGGTTTGAATATTGGATGACGTGTCGCACACTCTTTATAAAACGGTCTACAACTCTCTCATCCCAACAAAATTTGAAATGAGATTTCTTTCCCAAGAAAAAGAATCTTAGGACCTCCGATTGGTAGAAATTTCACCACTTTTTGACTTCAAATGAGAGAGTTAGGGAAGTTTTAATTTTGGGTGACGTTTCACACACTCTTTTTAAAATAGACCAAAACTCTCTCATCCCACCGAATTTTTAAATGAGAATTTTTTACTCAAAAGAGAATTTGAAGGCAAATGGATAGAAATTTCTCCACTTTTCGACTTAAAATGAGTGAGTTATGGACGTTTTAATTTTGGGTGACGTTTCACACACTCATTATAAAATGGTCCAAAACTCTCTCGCCCTACCGAATTTTTAAATAAGATTTTTTTCGTTGAAAAAGAATTTGAAGTCCACTAATTTGTTAGAAATTTCACCACATTTGGACTTGAAAAGAGAGACTTATGGTGGTTTTAATTTTGGGTGACGTTTCGCACACTCTTTTTAAGACGGACAACAACTCTCTCACCCCAACGATTTTTAAAACAAGATTTTTTTCCCCGGAAAGAGAATTTGAAGATTGGTAGAAATTTCACCACTTTTGAACTTAAAGTCAGAGAGTTACACAGGTTTCAATTTTGGATGACGTGTCGCACACTCTTTATAAAACGGACTACAACTCTCTCATCCCAACAAAATTTGAAATGAGATTTCTTTCCCAAGAAAAAGAATCTTAGGACCTCCGATTGGTAGAAATTTCACCACTTTTTGACCTCAAATGAGAGAGTTTGGGAAGTTTTAATTTTGGGTGACGTTTCACACACTCTTTTTAAAATGGACCAAAACTCTCTCATCCCACCGAATTTTTAAATGAGATTTTTTTGCTTGAAAGAGAATTTGAAGGAATCTAATTGATAGAAATTTCTCCACTTTTCGACTTAAAATGAGTGAGTTATGGACGTTTTAATTTTGGGTGACGTTTCACACACTCATTATAAAATAGTCCAAAACTCTCTCGCCCTACCGAATTTTTAAATAAGATTTTTTTCGTTGAAAGAGAATTTGAAGTCCACTAATTTGTTAGAAATTTCACCACATTTGGACTTGAAAAGAGAGACTTATGGTGGTTTTAATTTTGGGTGACGTTTCGCACACTCTTTTTAAGACGGACAACAACTCTCTCACCCCAACGATTTTTAAAACAAGATTTTTTTCCCCGGAAAGAGAATTTGAAGATTGGTAGAAATTTCACCACTTTTGAACTTAAAGTCAGAGAGTTACACAGGTTTTAATTTTGGATGACGTGTCGCACACTCTTTATAAAACGGACTACAACTCTCTCATCCCAACAAAATTTGAAATGAGATTTCTTTCCCAAGAAAAAGAATCTTAGGACCTCCGATTGGTAGAAATTTCACCACTTTTTGACTTCAAATGAGAGAGTTAGGGAAGTTTTAATTTTGGGTGACGTTTCACACACTCTTTTTAAAATGGACCAAAACTCTCTCATCCCACCGAATTTTTAAATGAGATTTATTTAATTGAAAGAGAATTTGAAGGAATCTAATTGATAGAAATTTCTCCACTTTTCGACTTAAAATGAGTGAGTTATGGACGTTTTAATTTTCGGTGACGTTTCACACACTCATTAAAAAATGGTCCAAAACTCTCTCGCCCTACCGAATTTTTAAATGGGATTTTTTTCGTTGAAAGAGAATTTGAAGTCCACTAATTTGTTAGAAATTCACCACATTTGGACTTAAAAAGAGAGACTTATGGTGGTTTTAATTTTGGGTGACGTTTCGCACACTCTTTTTAAGACGGACAACAACTCTCTCACCCCAACGATTTTTAAAACAAGATTTTTTCCCCGGAAAGAGAATTTGAAGATTGGTAGAAATTTCACTACTTTTGAACTTAAAGTCAGAGAGTTACACAGGTTTTAATTTTGGATGACGTGTCGCACTCTTTATAAAACGGTCTACAACTCTCTCATCCCAACAAAATTTGAAATGAGATTTGTTTCCCAAGAAAAAGAATCTTAGGACCTCCGATTGGTAGAAATTTCACCACTTTTTGACTTCAAATGAGAGAGTTAGGGAAGTTTTAATTTTGGGTGACGTTTCACACACTCTTTTTAAAATAGACCAAAACTCTCTCATCCCACCGAATTTTTAAATGAGATTTTTTTACTCAAAAGAGAATTTGAAGGCAAATGGATAGAAATTTCTCCACTTTTCGTCTTAAAATGAGTGAGTTATGGACGTTTTAATTGTGGGTGACGTTTCACACACTCATTATAAAATGGTCCAAAATCTCTTGTCCTACCGAATTTTTAAATAAGATTTTTTTCGTTGAAAGAGAATTTGAAGTCCACTAATTTGTTAGAAATTTCACCACATTTGGACTTGAAAAGAGAGACTTATTGTGGTTTTAATTTTGGGTGACGTTTCGCACACTCTTTTTAAGACGGACAACAACTCTCTCACCCCAACGATTTTTAAAACAAGATTTTTTTCCCCGGAAAGAGAATTTGAAGATTGGTAGAAATTTTACCACTTTTGAACTTAAAGTCAGAGAGTTACACAGGTTTCAATTTTGGATGACGTGTTGCACACTCTTTATAAAACGGACTACAACTCTCTCATCCCAACAAAATTTGAAATGAGATTTCTTTCCTAAGAAAAAGAATCTTAGGACCTCCGATTGGTAGAAATTTCACCACTTTTTGACTTCAAATGAGAGAGTTAGGGAAGTTTTAATTTTGGGTGACGTTTCACACACTCTTTTTAAAATGGACCAAAACTCTCTCATCCCACCGAATTTTTAAATGAGATTTTTTTACTTGAAAGAGAATTTGAAGACATCTAATTGATAGAAATTTCTCCACTTTTCGACTTAAAATGAGTGAGTTATTGACGTTTTAATTTTGGGTGACGTTTCACACAGTCATTATAAAATGGTCCAAAACTCTCTCGCCCTAAGGAATTTTTAAATGGGATTTTTTTCGTTGAAAGAGAATTTGAAGTCCACTAATTTGTTAGAAATTCACCACATTTGGACTTGAAAAGAGAGACTTATGGTGGTTTTAATTTTGGGTGACGTTTCACACACTCTTTTTAAGACGGACAACAACTCTCTCACCCCAACGATTTTTAAAACAAGATTTTTTTCCCCGGAAAGAGAATTTGAAGATTGGTAGAAATTTCACCACTTTTGAACTTAAAGTCAGAGAGTTACACAGGTTTTAATATTGGATGACGTGTCGCACACTCTTTATAAAACGGTCTACAACTCTCTCATCCCAACAAAATTTGAAATGAGATTTCTTTCCCAAGAAAAAGAATCTTAGGACCTCCGATTGGTAGAAATTTCACCACTTTTTGACTTCAAATGAGAGAGTTAGGGAAGTTTTAATTTTGGGTGACGTTTCACACACTCTTTTTAAAATAGACCAAAACTCTCTCATCCCACCGAATTTTTAAATGAGAATTTTTTACTCAAAAGAGAATTTGAAGGCAAATGGATAGAAATTTCTCCACTTTTCGACTTAAAATGAGTGAGTTATGGACGTTTTAATTTTGGGTGACGTTTCACACACTCATTATAAAATGGTCCAAAACTCTCTCGCCCTACCGAATTTTTAAATAAGATTTTTTTCGTTGAAAAAGAATTTGAAGTCCACTAATTTGTTAGAAATTTCACCACATTTGGACTTGAAAAGAGAGACTTATGGTGGTTTTAATTTTGGGTGACGTTTCGCACACTCTTTTTAAGACGGACAACAACTCTCTCACCCCAACGATTTTTAAAACAAGATTTTTTTCCCCGGAAAGAGAATTTGAAGATTGGTAGAAATTTCACCACTTTTGAACTTAAAGTCAGAGAGTTACACAGGTTTCAATTTTGGATGACGTGTCGCACACTCTTTATAAAACGGACTACAACTCTCTCATCCCAACAAAATTTGAAATGAGATTTCTTTCCCAAGAAAAAGAATCTTAGGACCTCCGATTGGTAGAAATTTCACCACTTTTTGACCTCAAATGAGAGAGTTTGGGAAGTTTTAATTTTGGGTGACGTTTCACACACTCTTTTTAAAATGGACCAAAACTCTCTCATCCCACCGAATTTTTAAATGAGATTTTTTTGCTTGAAAGAGAATTTAAAGGAATCTAATTGATAGAAATTTCTCCACTTTTCGACTTAAAATGAGTGAGTTATGGACGTTTTAATTTTGGGTGACGTTTCACACACTCATTATAAAATAGTCCAAAACTCTCTCGCCCTACCGAATTTTTAAATAAGATTTTTTTCGTTGAAAGAGAATTTGAAGTCCACTAATTTGTTAGAAATTTCACCACATTTGGACTTGAAAAGAGAGACTTATGGTGGTTTTAATTTTGGGTGACGTTTCGCACACTCTTTTTAAGACGGACAACAACTCTCTCACCCCAACGATTTTTAAAACAAGATTTTTTTCCCCGGAAAGAGAATTTGAAGAATGGTAGAAATTTCACCACTTTTGAACTTAAAGTCAGAGAGTTACACAGGTTTCAATTTTGGATGACGTGTCGCACACTCTTTATAAAACGGACTACAACTCTCTCATCCCAACAAAATTTGAAATGAGATTTCTTTCCCAAGAAAAAGAATCTTAGGACCTCCGATTGGTAGAAATTTCACCACTTTTTGACTTCAAATGAGAGAGTTTGGGAAGTTTTAATTTTGGGTGACGTTTCACACACTCTTTTTAAAATGGACCAAAACTCTCTCATCCCACCGAATTTTTAAATGAGATTTTTTTGCTTGAAAGAGAATTTGAAGGAATCTAATTGATAGAAATTTCTCCACTTTTCGACTTAAAATGAGTGAGTTATGGACGTTTTAATTTTGGGTGACGTTTCACACACTCATTATAAAATAGTCCAAAACTCTCTCGCCCTACCGAATTTTTAAATAAGATTTTTTTCGTTGAAACAGAATTTGAAGTCCACTAATTTGTTAGAAATTTCACCACATTTGGACTTGAAAAGAGAGAGTTATGGTGGTTTTAATTTTGGGTGACGTTTCGCACACTCTTTTTAAGACGGACAACAACTCTCTCACCCCAACGATTTTTAAAACAAGATTTTTTCCCCGGAAAGAGAATTTGAAGATTGGTAGAAATTTCACTACTTTTGAACTTAAAGTCAGAGAGTTACACAGGTTTTAATTTTGGATGACGTGTCGCACACTCTTTATAAAACGGTCTACAACTCTCTCATCCCAACAAAATTTGAAATGAGATTTCTTTCCCAAGAAAAAGAATCTTAGGACCTCCGATTGGTAGAAATTTCACCACTTTTTGACTTCAAATGAGAGAGTTAGGGAAGTTTTAATTTTGGGTGACGTTTCACACACTCTTTTTAAAATAGACCAAAACTCTCTCATCCCACCGAATTTTTAAATGAGATTTTTTTACTCAAAAGAGAATTTGAAGGCATCTAATGGATAGAAATTTCTCCACTTTTCGACTTAAAATGAGTGAGTTATGGACGTTTTAATTTTGGGTGACGTTTCACACAGTCATTATAAAATAGTCCAAAACTCTCTCGCCATACCGAATTTTTAAATAAGATTTTTTTCGTTGAAAGAGAATTTGAAGTCCACTAATTTGTTAGAAATTTCACCACATTTGGACTTGAAAAGAGAGACTTATGGTGGTTTTAATTTTGGGTGACGTTTCGCACACTCTTTTTAAGACGGACAACAACTCTCTCACCCCAACGATTTTTAAAACAAGATTTTTTCCCCGGAAAGAGAATTTGAAGATTGGTAGAAATTTCACCACTTTTGAACTTAAAGTCAGAGAGTTACACAGGTTTTAATTTTGGATGACGTGTCGCACACTCTTTATAAAACGGACTACAACTCTCTCATCCCAACAAAATTTGAAATGAGATTTCTTTCCCAAGAAAAAGAATCTTAGGACCTCCGATTGGTAGAAATTTCACCACTTTTTGACTTCAAATGAGAGAGTTAGGGAAGTTTTAATTTTGGGTGACGTTTCACACACTCTTTTTAAAATGGACCAAAACTCTCTCATCCCACCGAATTTTTAAATGAGATTTATTTAATTGAAAGAGAATTTGAAGGAATCTAATTGATAGAAATTTCTCCACTTTTCGACTTAAAATGAGTGAGTTATGGACGTTTTAATTTTGGGTGACGTTTCACACACTCATTATAAAATGGTCCAAAACTCTCTCGCCCTACCGAATTTTTAAATGGGATTTTTTTCGTTGAAAGAGAATTTGAAGTCCACTAATTTGTTAGAAATTCACCACATTTGGACTTAAAAAGAGAGACTTATGGTGGTTTTAATTTTGGGTGACGTTTCGCACACTCTTTTTAAGACGGACAACAACTCTCTCACCCCAACGATTTTTAAAACAAGATTTTTTTCCCCGGAAAGAGAATTTGAAGATTAGTAGAAATTTCACCACTTTTGAACTTAAAGTCAGAGAGTTACACAGGTTTTAATTTTGGATGACGTGTCGCACACTCTTTATAAAACGGACTACAACTCTCTCATCCCAACAAAATTTGAAATGAGATTTCTTTCCCAAGAAAAAGAATCTTAGGACCTCCGATTGGTAGAAATTTCACCACTTTTTGACTTCAAATGAGAGAGTTAGGGAAGTTTTAATTTTGGGTGACGTTTCACACACTCTTTTTAAAATGGACCAAAACTCTCTCATCCCACCGAATTTTTAAATGAGATTTATTTAATTGAAAGAGAATTTGAAGGAATCTAATTGATAGAAATTTCTCCACTTTTCGACTTAAAATGAGTGAGTTATGGACGTTTTAATTTTGGGTGACGTTTCACACACTCATTAAAAAATGGTCCAAAACTCTCTCGCCCTACCGAATTTTTAAATGGGATTTTTTTCGTTGAAAGAGAATTTGAAGTCCACTAATTTGTTAGAAATTCACCACATTTGGACTTAAAAAGAGAGACTTATGGTGGTTTTAATTTTGGGTGACGTTTCGCACACTCTTTTTAAGACGGACAACAACTCTCTCACCCCAACGATTTTTAAAACAAGATTTTTTCCCCGGAAAGAGAATTTGAAGATTGGTAGAAATTTCACTACTTTTGAACTTAAAGTCAGAGAGTTACACAGGTTTTAATTTTGGATGACGTGTCGCACTCTTTATAAAACGGTCTACAACTCTCTCATCCCAACAAAATTTGAAATGAGATTTGTTTCCCAAGAAAAAGAATCTTAGGACCTCCGATTGGTAGAAATTTCACCACTTTTTGACTTCAAATGAGAGAGTTAGGGAAGTTTTAATTTTGGGTGACGTTTCACACACTCTTTTTAAAATAGACCAAAACTCTCTCATCCCACCGAATTTTTAAATGAGATTTTTTTACTCAAAAGAGAATTTGAAGGCAAATGGATAGAAATTTCTCCACTTTTCGTCTTAAAATGAGTGAGTTATGGACGTTTTAATTGTGGGTGACGTTTCACACACTCATTATAAAATGGTCCAAAATCTCTTGTCCTACCGAATTTTTAAATAAGATTTTTTTCGTTGAAAGAGAATTTGAAGTCCACTAATTTGTTAGAAATTTCACCACATTTGGACTTGAAAAGAGAGACTTATTGTGGTTTTAATTTTGGGTGACGTTTCGCACACTCTTTTTAAGACGGACAACAACTCTCTCACCCCAACGATTTTTAAAACAAGATTTTTTTCCCCGGAAAGAGAATTTGAAGATTGGTAGAAATTTTACCACTTTTGAACTTAAAGTCAGAGAGTTACACAGGTTTCAATTTTGGATGACGTGTTGCACACTCTTTATAAAACGGACTACAACTCTCTCATCCCAACAAAATTTGAAATGAGATTTCTTTCCTAAGAAAAAGAATCTTAGGACCTCCGATTGGTAGAAATTTCACCACTTTTTGACTTCAAATGAGAGAGTTAGGGAAGTTTTAATTTTGGGTGACGTTTCACACACTCTTTTTAAAATGGACCAAAACTCTCTCATCCCACCGAATTTTTAAATGAGATTTTTTTACTTGAAAGAGAATTTGAAGACATCTAATTGATAGAAATTTCTCCACTTTTCGACTTAAAATGAGTGAGTTATTGACGTTTTAATTTTGGGTGACGTTTCACACAGTCATTATAAAATGGTCCAAAACTCTCTCGCCCTAAGGAATTTTTAAATGGGATTTTTTTCGTTGAAAGAGAATTTGAAGTCCACTAATTTGTTAGAAATTCACCACATTTGGACTTGAAAAGAGAGACTTATGGTGGTTTTAATTTTGGGTGACGTTTCACACACTCTTTTTAAGACGGACAACAACTCTCTCACCCCAACGATTTTTAAAACAAGATTTTTTTCCCCGGAAAGAGAATTTGAAGATTGGTAGAAATTTCACCACTTTTGAACTTAAAGTCAGAGAGTTACACAGGTTTTAATATTGGATGACGTGTCGCACACTCTTTATAAAACGGTCTACAACTCTCTCATCCCAACAAAATTTGAAATGAGATTTCTTTCCCAAGAAAAAGAATCTTAGGACCTCCGATTGGTAGAAATTTCACCACTTTTTGACTTCAAATGAGAGAGTTAGGGAAGTTTTAATTTTGGGTGACGTTTCACACACTCTTTTTAAAATAGACCAAAACTCTCTCATCCCACCGAATTTTTAAATGAGAATTTTTTACTCAAAAGAGAATTTGAAGGCAAATGGATAGAAATTTCTCCACTTTTCGACTTAAAATGAGTGAGTTATGGACGTTTTAATTTTGGGTGACGTTTCACACACTCATTATAAAATGGTCCAAAACTCTCTCGCCCTACCGAATTTTTAAATAAGATTTTTTTCGTTGAAAAAGAATTTGAAGTCCACTAATTTGTTAGAAATTTCACCACATTTGGACTTGAAAAGAGAGACTTATGGTGGTTTTAATTTTGGGTGACGTTTCGCACACTCTTTTTAAGACGGACAACAACTCTCTCACCCCAACGATTTTTAAAACAAGATTTTTTTCCCCGGAAAGAGAATTTGAAGATTGGTAGAAATTTCACCACTTTTGAACTTAAAGTCAGAGAGTTACACAGGTTTCAATTTTGGATGACGTGTCGCACACTCTTTATAAAACGGACTACAACTCTCTCATCCCAACAAAATTTGAAATGAGATTTCTTTCCCAAGAAAAAGAATCTTAGGACCTCCGATTGGTAGAAATTTCACCACTTTTTGACCTCAAATGAGAGAGTTTGGGAAGTTTTAATTTTGGGTGACGTTTCACACACTCTTTTTAAAATGGACCAAAACTCTCTCATCCCACCGAATTTTTAAATGAGATTTTTTTGCTTGAAAGAGAATTTAAAGGAATCTAATTGATAGAAATTTCTCCACTTTTCGACTTAAAATGAGTGAGTTATGGACGTTTTAATTTTGGGTGACGTTTCACACACTCATTATAAAATGGTCCAAAACTCTCTCGCCCTACCGAATTTTTAAATGGGATTTTTTTCGTTGAAAGAGAATTTGAAGTCCACTAATTTGTTAGAAATTCACCACATTTGGACTTAAAAAGAGAGACTTATGGTGGTTTTAATTTTGGGTGACGTTTCGCACACTCTTTTTAAGACGGACAACAACTCTCTCACCCCAACGATTTTTAAAACAAGATTTTTTTCCCCGGAAAGAGAATTTGAAGATTGGTAGAAATTTCACCACTTTTGAACTTAAAGTCAGAGAGTTACACAGGTTTCAATTTTGGATGACGTGTCGCACACTCTTTATAAAACGGACTACAACTCTCTCATCCCAACAAAATTTGAAATGAGATTTCTTTCCCAAGAAAAAGAATCTTAGGACCTCCGATTGGTAGAAATTTCACCACTTTTTGACTTCAAATGAGAGAGTTAGGGAAGTTTTAATTTTGGGTGACGTTTCACACACTCTTTTTAAAATGGACCAAAACTCTCTCATCCCACCGAATTTTTAAATGAGATTTATTTAATTGAAAGAGAATTTGAAGGAATCTAATTGATAGAAATTTCTCCACTTTTCGACTTAAAATGAGTGAGTTATGGACGTTTTAATTTTGGGTGACGTTTCACACACTCATTAAAAAATGGTCCAAAACTCTCTCGCCCTACCGAATTTTTAAATGGGATTTTTTTCGTTGAAAGAGAATTTGAAGTCCACTAATTTGTTAGAAATTCACCACATTTGGACTTAAAAAGAGAGACTTATGGTGGTTTTAATTTTGGGTGACGTTTCGCACACTCTTTTTAAGACGGACAACAACTCTCTCACCCCAACGATTTTTAAAACAAGATTTTTTCCCCGGAAAGAGAATTTGAAGATTGGTAGAAATTTCACTACTTTTGAACTTAAAGTCAGAGAGTTACACAGGTTTTAATTTTGGATGACGTGTCGCACTCTTTATAAAACGGTCTACAACTCTCTCATCCCAACAAAATTTGAAATGAGATTTGTTTCCCAAGAAAAAGAATCTTAGGACCTCCGATTGGTAGAAATTTCACCACTTTTTGACTTCAAATGAGAGAGTTAGGGAAGTTTTAATTTTGGGTGACGTTTCACACACTCTTTTTAAAATAGACCAAAACTCTCTCATCCCACCGAATTTTTAAATGAGATTTTTTTACTCAAAAGAGAATTTGAAGGCAAATGGATAGAAATTTCTCCACTTTTCGTCTTAAAATGAGTGAGTTATGGACGTTTTAATTGTGGGTGACGTTTCACACACTCATTATAAAATGGTCCAAAATCTCTTGTCCTACCGAATTTTTAAATAAGATTTTTTTCGTTGAAAGAGAATTTGAAGTCCACTAATTTGTTAGAAATTTCACCACATTTGGACTTGAAAAGAGAGACTTATTGTGGTTTTAATTTTGGGTGACGTTTCGCACACTCTTTTTAAGACGGACAACAACTCTCTCACCCCAACGATTTTTAAAACAAGATTTTTTTCCCCGGAAAGAGAATTTGAAGATTGGTAGAAATTTTACCACTTTTGAACTTAAAGTCAGAGAGTTACACAGGTTTCAATTTTGGATGACGTGTTGCACACTCTTTATAAAACGGACTACAACTCTCTCATCCCAACAAAATTTGAAATGAGATTTCTTTCCTAAGAAAAAGAATCTTAGGACCTCCGATTGGTAGAAATTTCACCACTTTTTGACTTCAAATGAGAGAGTTAGGGAAGTTTTAATTTTGGGTGACGTTTCACACACTCTTTTTAAAATGGACCAAAACTCTCTCATCCCACCGAATTTTTAAATGAGATTTTTTTACTTGAAAGAGAATTTGAAGACATCTAATTGATAGAAATTTCTCCACTTTTCGACTTAAAATGAGTGAGTTATTGACGTTTTAATTTTGGGTGACGTTTCACACAGTCATTATAAAATGGTCCAAAACTCTCTCGCCCTAAGGAATTTTTAAATTGGATTTTTTTCGTTGAAAGAGAATTTGAAGTCCACTAATTTGTTAGAAATTCACCACATTTGGACTTGAAAAGAGAGACTTATGGTGGTTTTAATTTTGGGTGACGTTTCACACACTCTTTTTAAGACGGACAACAACTCTCTCACCCCAACGATTTTTAAAACAAGATTTTTTTCCCCGGAAAGAGAATTTGAAGATTGGTAGAAATTTCACCACTTTTGAACTTAAAGTCAGAGAGTTACACAGGTTTTAATATTGGATGACGTGTCGCACACTCTTTATAAAACGGTCTACAACTCTCTCATCCCAACAAAATTTGAAATGAGATTTCTTTCCCAAGAAAAAGAATCTTAGGACCTCCGATTGGTAGAAATTTCACCACTTTTTGACTTCAAATGAGAGAGTTAGGGAAGTTTTAATTTTGGGTGACGTTTCACACACTCTTTTTAAAATAGACCAAAACTCTCTCATCCCACCGAATTTTTAAATGAGAATTTTTTACTCAAAAGAGAATTTGAAGGCAAATGGATAGAAATTTCTCCACTTTTCGACTTAAAATGAGTGAGTTATGGACGTTTTAATTTTGGGTGACGTTTCACACACTCATTATAAAATGGTCCAAAACTCTCTCGCCCTACCGAATTTTTAAATAAGATTTTTTTCGTTGAAAAAGAATTTGAAGTCCACTAATTTGTTAGAAATTTCACCACATTTGGACTTGAAAAGAGAGACTTATGGTGGTTTTAATTTTGGGTGACGTTTCGCACACTCTTTTTAAGACGGACAACAACTCTCTCACCCCAACGATTTTTAAAACAAGATTTTTTTCCCCGGAAAGAGAATTTGAAGATTGGTAGAAATTTCACCACTTTTGAACTTAAAGTCAGAGAGTTACACAGGTTTCAATTTTGGATGACGTGTCGCACACTCTTTATAAAACGGTCTACAACTCTCTCATCCCAACAAAATTTGAAATGAGATTTCTTTCCCAAGAAAAAGAATCTTAGGACCTCCGATTGGTAGAAATTTCACCACTTTTTGACCTCAAATGAGAGAGTTTGGGAAGTTTTAATTTTGGGTGACGTTTCACACACTCTTTTTAAAATGGACCAAAACTCTCTCATCCCACCGAATTTTTAAATGAGATTTTTTTGCTTGAAAGAGAATTTAAAGGAATCTAATTGATAGAAATTTCTCCACTTTTCGACTTAAAATGAGTGAGTTATGGACGTTTTAATTTTGGGTGACGTTTCACACACTCATTATAAAATAGTCCAAAACTCTCTCGCCCTACCGAATTTTTAAATAAGATTTTTTTCGTTGAAAGAGAATTTGAAGTCCACTAATTTGTTAGAAATTTCACCACATTTGGACTTGAAAAGAGAGACTTATGGTGGTTTTAATTTTGGGTGACGTTTCGCACACTCTTTTTAAGACGGACAACAACTCTCTCACCCCAACGATTTTTAAAACAAGATTTTTTTCCCCGGAAAGAGAATTTGAAGAATGGTAGAAATTTCACCACTTTTGAACTTAAAGTCAGAGAGTTACACAGGTTTCAATTTTGGATGACGTGTCGCACACTCTTTATAAAACGGACTACAACTCTCTCATCCCAACAAAATTTGAAATGAGATTTCTTTCCCAAGAAAAAGAATCTTAGGACCTCCGATTGGTAGAAATTTCACCACTTTTTGACTTCAAATGAGAGAGTTTGGGAAGTTTTAATTTTGGGTGACGTTTCACACACTCTTTTTAAAATGGACCAAAACTCTCTCATCCCACCGAATTTTTAAATGAGATTTTTTTGCTTGAAAGAGAATTTGAAGGAATCTAATTGATAGAAATTTCTCCACTTTTCGACTTAAAATGAGTGAGTTATGGACGTTTTAATTTTGGGTGACGTTTCACACACTCATTATAAAATAGTCCAAAACTCTCTCGCCCTACCGAATTTTTAAATAAGATTTTTTTCGTTGAAACAGAATTTGAAGTCCACTAATTTGTTAGAAATTTCACCACATTTGGACTTGAAAAGAGAGACTTATGGTGGTTTTAATTTTGGGTGACGTTTCGCACACTCTTTTTAAGACGGACAACAACTCTCTCACCCCAACGATTTTTAAAACAAGATTTTTTCCCCGGAAAGAGAATTTGAAGATTGGTAGAAATTTCACTACTTTTGAACTTAAAGTCAGAGAGTTACACAGGTTTTAATTTTGGATGACGTGTCGCACACTCTTTATAAAACGGTCTACAACTCTCTCATCCCAACAAAATTTGAAATGAGATTTCTTTCCCAAGAAAAAGAATCTTAGGACCTCCGATTGGTAGAAATTTCACCACTTTTTGACTTCAAATGAGAGAGTTAGGGAAGTTTTAATTTTGGGTGACGTTTCACACACTCTTTTTAAAATAGACCAAAACTCTCTCATCCCACCGAATTTTTAAATGAGATTTTTTTACTCAAAAGAGAATTTGAAGGCATCTAATGGATAGAAATTTCTCCACTTTTCGACTTAAAATGAGTGAGTTATGGACGTTTTAATTTTGGGTGACGTTTCACACAGTCATTATAAAATAGTCCAAAACTCTCTCGCCATACCGAATTTTTAAATAAGATTTTTTTCGTTGAAAGAGAATTTGAAGTCCACTAATTTGTTAGAAATTTCACCACATTTGGACTTGAAAAGAGAGACTTATGGTGGTTTTAATTTTGGGTGACGTTTCGCACACTCTTTTTAAGACGGACAACAACTCTCTCACCCCAACGATTTTTAAAACAAGATTTTTTCCCCGGAAAGAGAATTTGAAGATTGGTAGAAATTTCACCACTTTTGAACTTAAAGTCAGAGAGTTACACAGGTTTTAATTTTGGATGACGTGTCGCACACTCTTTATAAAACGGACTACAACTCTCTCATCCCAACAAAATTTGAAATGAGATTTCTTTCCCAAGAAAAAGAATCTTAGGACCTCCGATTGGTAGAAATTTCACCACTTTTTGACTTCAAATGAGAGAGTTAGGGAAGTTTTAATTTTGGGTGACGTTTCACACACTCTTTTTAAAATGGACCAAAACTCTCTCATCCCACCGAATTTTTAAATGAGATTTATTTAATTGAAAGAGAATTTGAAGGAATCTAATTGATAGAAATTTCTCCACTTTTCGACTTAAAATGAGTGAGTTATGGACGTTTTAATTTTGGGTGACGTTTCACACACTCATTATAAAATGGTCCAAAACTCTCTCGCCCTACCGAATTTTTAAATGGGATTTTTTTCGTTGAAAGAGAATTTGAAGTCCACTAATTTGTTAGAAATTCACCACATTTGGACTTAAAAAGAGAGACTTATGGTGGTTTTAATTTTGGGTGACGTTTCGCACACTCTTTTTAAGACGGACAACAACTCTCTCACCCCAACGATTTTTAAAACAAGATTTTTTCCCCGGAAAGAGAATTTGAAGATTGGTAGAAATTTCACTACTTTTGAACTTAAAGTCAGAGAGTTACACAGGTTTTAATTTTGGATGACGTGTCGCACACTCTTTATAAAACGGTCTACAACTCTCTCATCCCAACAAAATTTGAAATGAGATTTCTTTCCCAAGAAAAAGAATCTTAGGACCTCCGATTGGTAGAAATTTCACCACTTTTTGACTTCAAATGAGAGAGTTAGGGAAGTTTTAATTTTGGGTGACGTTTCACACACTCTTTTTAAAATAGACCAAAACTCTCTCATCCCACCGAATTTTTAAATGAGAATTTTTTACTCGAAAGAGAATTTGAAGGCAAATGGATAGAAATTTCTCCACTTTTCGACTTAAAATGAGTGAGTTATGGACGTTTTAATTTTGGGTGACGTTTCACACACTCATTATAAAATGGTCCAAAACTCTCTCGCCCTACCGAATTTTTAAATAAGATTTTTTTCGTTGAAAAAGAATTTGAAGTCCACTAATTTGTTAGAAATTTCACCACATTTGGACTTGAAAAGAGAGACTTATGGTGGTTTTAATTTTGGGTGACGTTTCGCACACTCTTTTTAAGACGGACAACAACTCTCTCACCCCAACGATTTTTAAAACAAGATTTTTTTCCCCGGAAAGAGAATTTGAAGATTGGTAGAAATTTCACCACTTTTGAACTTAAAGTCAGAGAGTTACACAGGTTTCAATTTTGGATGACGTGTCGCACACTCTTTATAAAACGGACTACAACTCTCTCATCCCAACAAAATTTGAAATGAGATTTCTTTCCCAAGAAAAAGAATCTTAGGACCTCCGATTGGTAGAAATTTCACCACTTTTTGACCTCAAATGAGAGAGTTTGGGAAGTTTTAATTTTGGGTGACGTTTCACACACTCTTTTTAAAATGGACCAAAACTCTCTCATCCCACCGAATTTTTAAATGAGATTTTTTTGCTTGAAAGAGAATTTAAAGGAATCTAATTGATAGAAATTTCTCCACTTTTCGACTTAAAATGAGTGAGTTATGGACGTTTTAATTTTGGGTGACGTTTCACACACTCATTATAAAATAGTCCAAAACTCTCTCGCCCTACCGAATTTTTAAATAAGATTTTTTTCGTTGAAAGAGAATTTGAAGTCCACTAATTTGTTAGAAATTTCACCACATTTGGACTTGAAAAGAGAGACTTATGGTGGTTTTAATTTTGGGTGACGTTTCGCACACTCTTTTTAAGACGGACAACAACTCTCTCACCCCAACGATTTTTAAAACAAGATTTTTTTCCCCGGAAAGAGAATTTGAAGATTGGTAGAAATTTCACCACTTTTGAACTTAAAGTCAGAGAGTTACACAGGTTTTAATTTTGGATGACGTGTCGCACACTCTTTATAAAACGGACTACAACTCTCTCATCCCAACAAAATTTGAAATGAGATTTCTTTCCCAAGAAAAAGAATCTTAGGACCTCCGATTGGTAGAAATTTCACCACTTTTTGACTTCAGATGAGAGAGTTACGGAAGTTTTAATTTTGGGTGACGTTTCACACACTCTTTTTAAAATAGACCAAAACTCTCTCATCCCACCGAATTTTTAAATGAGATTTTTTTACTCAAAAGAGAATTTGAAGGCATCTAATGGATAGAAATTTCTCCACTTTTCGACTTAAAATGAGTGAGTTATGGACGTTTTAATTTTGGGTGACGTTTCACACAGTCATTATAAAATAGTCCAAAACTCTCTCGCCATACCGAATTTTTAAATAAGATTTTTTTCGTTGAAAGAGAATTTGAAGTCCACTAATTTGTTAGAAATTTCACCACATTTGGACTTGAAAAGAGAGACTTATGGTGGTTTTAATTTTGGGTGACGTTTCGCACACTCTTTTTAAGACGGACAACAACTCTCTCACCCCAACGATTTTTAAAACAAGATTTTTTCCCCGGAAAGAGAATTTGAAGATTGGTAGAAATTTCACCACTTTTGAACTTAAAGTCAGAGAGTTACACAGGTTTTAATTTTGGATGACGTGTCGCACACTCTTTATAAAACGGACTACAACTCTCTCATCCCAACAAAATTTGAAATGAGATTTCTTTCCCAAGAAAAAGAATCTTAGGACCTCCGATTGGTAGAAATTTCACCACTTTTTGACTTCAAATGAGAGAGTTAGGGAAGTTTTAATTTTGGGTGACGTTTCACACACTCTTTTTAAAATGGACCAAAACTCTCTCATCCCACCGAATTTTTAAATGAGATTTATTTAATTGAAAGAGAATTTGAAGGAATCTAATTGATAGAAATTTCTCCACTTTTCGACTTAAAATGAGTGAGTTATGGACGTTTTAATTTTGGGTGACGTTTCACACACTCATTATAAAATGGTCCAAAACTCTCTCGCCCTACCGAATTTTTAAATGGGATTTTTTTCGTTGAAAGAGAATTTGAAGTCCACTAATTTGTTAGAAATTCACCACATTTGGACTTAAAAAGAGAGACTTATGGTGGTTTTAATTTTGGGTGACGTTTCGCACACTCTTTTTAAGACGGACAACAACTCTCTCACCCCAACGATTTTTAAAACAAGATTTTTTCCCCGGAAAGAGAATTTGAAGATTGGTAGAAATTTCACTACTTTTGAACTTAAAGTCAGAGAGTTACACAGGTTTTAATTTTGGATGACGTGTCGCACACTCTTTATAAAACGGTCTACAACTCTCTCATCCCAACAAAATTTGAAATGAGATTTCTTTCCCAAGAAAAAGAATCTTAGGACCTCCGATTGGTAGAAATTTCACCACTTTTTGACTTCAAATGAGAGAGTTAGGGAAGTTTTAATTTTGGGTGACGTTTCACACACTCTTTTTAAAATAGACCAAAACTCTCTCATCCCACCGAATTTTTAAATGAGAATTTTTTACTCAAAAGAGAATTTGAAGGCAAATGGATAGAAATTTCTCCACTTTTCGACTTAAAATGAGTGAGTTATGGACGTTTTAATTTTGGGTGACGTTTCACACACTCATTATAAAATGGTCCAAAACTCTCTCGCCCTACCGAATTTTTAAATAAGATTTTTTTCGTTGAAAAAGAATTTGAAGTCCACTAATTTGTTAGAAATTTCACCACATTTGGACTTGAAAAGAGAGACTTATGGTGGTTTTAATTTTGGGTGACGTTTCGCACACTCTTTTTAAGACGGACAACAAGTCTCTCACCCCAACGATTTTTAAAACAAGATTTTTTTCCCCGGAAAGAGAATTTGAAGATTGGTAGAAATTTCACCACTTTTGAACTTAAAGTCAGAGAGTTACACAGGTTTCAATTTTGGATGACGTGTCGCACACTCTTTATAAAACGGACTACAACTCTCTCATCCCAACAAAATTTGAAATGAGATTTCTTTCCCAAGAAAAAGAATCTTAGGACCTCCGATTGGTAGAAATTTCACCACTTTTTGACCTCAAATGAGAGAGTTTGGGAAGTTTTAATTTTGGGTGACGTTTCACACACTCTTTTTAAAATGGACCAAAACTCTCTCATCCCACCGAATTTTTAAATGAGATTTTTTTGCTTGAAAGAGAATTTAAAGGAATCTAATTGATAGAAATTTCTCCACTTTTCGACTTAAAATGAGTGAGTTATGGACGTTTTAATTTTGGGTGACGTTTCACACACTCATTATAAAATAGTCCAAAACTCTCTCGCCCTACCGAATTTTTAAATAAGATTTTTTTCGTTGAAAGAGAATTTGAAGTCCACTAATTTGTTAGAAATTTCACCACATTTGGACTTGAAAAGAGAGACTTATGGTGGTTTTAATTTTGGGTGACGTTTCGCACACTCTTTTTAAGACGGACAACAACTCTCTCACCCCAACGATTTTTAAAACAAGATTTTTTTCCCCGGAAAGAGAATTTGAAGAATGGTAGAAATTTCACCACTTTTGAACTTAAAGTCAGAGAGTTACACAGGTTTCAATTTTGGATGACGTGTCGCACACTCTTTATAAAACGGACTACAACTCTCTCATCCCAACAAAATTTGAAATGAGATTTCTTTCCCAAGAAAAAGAATCTTAGGACCTCCGATTGGTAGAAATTTCACCACTTTTTGACTTCAAATGAGAGAGTTTGGGAAGTTTTAATTTTGGGTGACGTTTCACACTCTTTTTAAAATGGACCAAAACTCTCTCATCCCACCGAATTTTTAAATGAGATTTTTTTGCTTGAAAGAGAATTTGAAGGAATCTAATTGATAGAAATTTCTCCACTTTTCGACTTAAAATGAGTGAGTTATGGACGTTTTAATTTTGGGTGACGTTTCACACACTCATTATAAAATAGTCCAAAACTCTCTCGCCCTACCGAATTTTTAAATAAGATTTTTTTCGTTGAAACAGAATTTGAAGTCCACTAATTTGTTAGAAATTTCACCACATTTGGACTTGAAAAGAGAGACTTATGGTGGTTTTAATTTTGGGTGACGTTTCGCACACTCTTTTTAAGACGGACAACAACTCTCTCACCCCAACGATTTTTAAAACAAGATTTTTTCCCCGGAAAGAGAATTTGAAGATTGGTAGAAATTTCACTACTTTTGAACTTAAAGTCAGAGAGTTACACAGGTTTTAATTTTGGATGACGTGTCGCACACTCTTTATAAAACGGTCTACAACTCTCTCATCCCAACAAAATTTGAAATGAGATTTCTTTCCCAAGAAAAAGAATCTTAGGACCTCCGATTGGTAGAAATTTCACCACTTTTTGACTTCAAATGAGAGAGTTAGGGAAGTTTTAATTTTGGGTGACGTTTCACACACTCTTTTTAAAATAGACCAAAACTCTCTCATCCCACCGAATTTTTAAATGAGATTTTTTTACTCAAAAGAGAATTTGAAGGCATCTAATGGATAGAAATTTCTCCACTTTTCGACTTAAAATGAGTGAGTTATGGACGTTTTAATTTTGGGTGACGTTTCACACAGTCATTATAAAATGGTCCAAAACTCTCTCGCCCTAAGGAATTTTTAAATGGGATTTTTTTCGTTGAAAGAGAATTTGAAGTCCACTAATTTGTTAGAAATTCACCACATTTGGACTTAAAAAGAGAGACTTATGGTGGTTTTAATTTTGGGTGACGTTTCGCACACTCTTTTTAAGACGGACAACAACTCTCTCACCCCAACGATTTTTAAAACAAGATTTTTTCCCCGGAAAGAGAATTTGAAGATTGGTAGAAATTTCACTACTTTTGAACTTAAAGTCAGAGAGTTACACAGGTTTTAATTTTGGATGACGTGTCGCACACTCTTTATAAAACGGTCTACAACTCTCTCATCCCAACAAAATTTGAAATGAGATTTCTTTCCCAAGAAAAAGAATCTTAGGACCTCCGATTGGTAGAAATTTCACCACTTTTTGACTTCAAATGAGAGAGTTAGGGAAGTTTTAATTTTGGGTGACGTTTCACACACTCTTTTTAAAATAGACCAAAACTCTCTCATCCCACCGAATTTTTAAATGAGAATTTTTTACTCAAAAGAGAATTTGAAGGCAAATGGATAGAAATTTCTCCACTTTTCGACTTAAAATGAGTGAGTTATGGACGTTTTAATTTTGGGTGACGTTTCACACACTCATTATAAAATGGTCCAAAACTCTCTCGCCCTACCGAATTTTTAAATAAGATTTTTTTCGTTGAAAAAGAATTTGAAGTCCACTAATTTGTTAGAAATTTCACCACATTTGGACTTGAAAAGAGAGACTTATGGTGGTTTTAATTTTGGGTGACGTTTCGCACACTCTTTTTAAGACGGACAACAAGTCTCTCACCCCAACGATTTTTAAAACAAGATTTTTTTCCCCGGAAAGAGAATTTGAAGATTGGTAGAAATTTCACCACTTTTGAACTTAAAGTCAGAGAGTTACACAGGTTTCAATTTTGGATGACGTGTCGCACACTCTTTATAAAACGGACTACAACTCTCTCATCCCAACAAAATTTGAAATGAGATTTCTTTCCCAAGAAAAAGAATCTTAGGACCTCCGATTGGTAGAAATTTCACCACTTTTTGACCTCAAATGAGAGAGTTTGGGAAGTTTTAATTTTGGGTGACGTTTCACACACTCTTTTTAAAATGGACCAAAACTCTCTCATCCCACCGAATTTTTAAATGAGATTTTTTTGCTTGAAAGAGAATTTAAAGGAATCTAATTGATAGAAATTTCTCCACTTTTCGACTTAAAATGAGTGAGTTATGGACGTTTTAATTTTGGGTGACGTTTCACACACTCATTATAAAATAGTCCAAAACTCTCTCGCCCTACCGAATTTTTAAATAAGATTTTTTTCGTTGAAAGAGAATTTGAAGTCCACTAATTTGTTAGAAATTTCACCACATTTGGACTTGAAAAGAGAGACTTATGGTGGTTTTAATTTTGGGTGACGTTTCGCACACTCTTTTTAAGACGGACAACAACTCTCTCACCCCAACGATTTTTAAAACAAGATTTTTTTCCCCGGAAAGAGAATTTGAAGAATGGTAGAAATTTCACCACTTTTGAACTTAAAGTCAGAGAGTTACACAGGTTTCAATTTTGGATGACGTGTCGCACACTCTTTATAAAACGGACTACAACTCTCTCATCCCAACAAAATTTGAAATGAGATTTCTTTCCCAAGAAAAAGAATCTTAGGACCTCCGATTGGTAGAAATTTCACCACTTTTTGACTTCAAATGAGAGAGTTTGGGAAGTTTTAATTTTGGGTGACGTTTCACACACTCTTTTTAAAATGGACCAAAACTCTCTCATCCCACCGAATTTTTAAATGAGATTTTTTTGCTTGAAAGAGAATTTAAAGGAATCTAATTGATAGAAATTTCTCCACTTTTCGACTTAAAATGAGTGAGTTATGGACGTTTTAATTTTGGGTGACGTTTCACACACTCATTATAAAATAGTCCAAAACTCTCTCGCCCTACCGAATTTTTAAATAAGATTTTTTTCGTTGAAAGAGAATTTGAAGTCCACTAATTTGTTAGAAATTTCACCACATTTGGACTTGAAAAGAGAGACTTATGGTGGTTTTAATTTTGGGTGACGTTTCGCACACTCTTTTTAAGACGGACAACAACTCTCTCACCCCAACGATTTTTAAAACAAGATTTTTTTCCCCGGAAAGAGAATTTGAAGATTGGTAGAAATTTCACCACTTTTGAACTTAAAGTCAGAGAGTTACACAGGTTTTAATTTTGGATGACGTGTCGCACACTCTTTATAAAACGGACTACAACTCTCTCATCCCAACAAAATTTGAAATGAGATTTCTTTCCCAAGAAAAAGAATCTTAGGACCTCCGATTGGTAGAAATTTCACCACTTTTTGACTTCAGATGAGAGAGTTACGGAAGTTTTAATTTTGGGTGACGTTTCACACACTCTTTTTAAAATAGACCAAAACTCTCTCATCCCACCGAATTTTTAAATGAGATTTTTTTACTCAAAAGAGAATTTGAAGGCATCTAATGGATAGAAATTTCTCCACTTTTCGACTTAAAATGAGTGAGTTATGGACGTTTTAATTTTGGGTGACGTTTCACACAGTCATTATAAAATAGTCCAAAACTCTCTCGCCATACCGAATTTTTAAATAAGATTTTTTTCGTTGAAAGAGAATTTGAAGTCCACTAATTTGTTAGAAATTTCACCACATTTGGACTTGAAAAGAGAGACTTATGGTGGTTTTAATTTTGGGTGACGTTTCGCACACTCTTTTTAAGACGGACAACAACTCTCTCACCCCAACGATTTTTAAAACAAGATTTTTTCCCCGGAAAGAGAATTTGAAGATTGGTAGAAATTTCACTACTTTTGAACTTAAAGTCAGAGAGTTACACAGGTTTTAATTTTGGATGACGTGTCGCACACTCTTTATAAAACGGTCTACAACTCTCTCATCCCAACAAAATTTGAAATGAGATTTCTTTCCCAAGAAAAAGAATCTTAGGACCTCCGATTGGTAGAAATTTCACCACTTTTTGACTTCAAATGAGAGAGTTAGGGAAGTTTTAATTTTGGGTGACGTTTCACACACTCTTTTTAAAATAGACCAAAACTCTCTCATCCCACCGAATTTTTAAATGAGATTTTTTTACTCAAAAGAGAATTTGAAGGCATCTAATGGATAGAAATTTCTCCACTTTTCGACTTAAAATGAGTGAGTTATGGACGTTTTAATTTTGGGTGACGTTTCACACAGTCATTATAAAATGGTCCAAAACTCTCTCGCCCTAAGGAATTTTTAAATGGGATTTTTTTCGTTGAAAGAGAATTTGAAGTCCACTAATTTGTTAGAAATTCACCACATTTGGACTTAAAAAGAGAGACTTATGGTGGTTTTAATTTTGGGTGACGTTTCGCACACTCTTTTTAAGACGGACAACAACTCTCTCACCCCAACGATTTTTAAAACAAGATTTTTTCCCCGGAAAGAGAATTTGAAGATTGGTAGAAATTTCACTACTTTTGAACTTAAAGTCAGAGAGTTACACAGGTTTTAATTTTGGATGACGTGTCGCACACTCTTTATAAAACGGTCTACAACTCTCTCATCCCAACAAAATTTGAAATGAGATTTCTTTCCCAAGAAAAAGAATCTTAGGACCTCCGATTGGTAGAAATTTCACCACTTTTTGACTTCAAATGAGAGAGTTAGGGAAGTTTTAATTTTGGGTGACGTTTCACACACTCTTTTTAAAATAGACCAAAACTCTCTCATCCCACCGAATTTTTAAATGAGAATTTTTTACTCAAAAGAGAATTTGAAGGCAAATGGATAGAAATTTCTCCACTTTTCGACTTAAAATGAGTGAGTTATGGACGTTTTAATTTTGGGTGACGTTTCACACACTCATTATAAAATGGTCCAAAACTCTCTCGCCCTACCGAATTTTTAAATAAGATTTTTTTCGTTGAAAAAGAATTTGAAGTCCACTAATTTGTTAGAAATTTCACCACATTTGGACTTGAAAAGAGAGACTTATGGTGGTTTTAATTTTGGGTGACGTTTCGCACACTCTTTTTAAGACGGACAACAAGTCTCTCACCCCAACGATTTTTAAAACAAGATTTTTTTCCCCGGAAAGAGAATTTGAAGATTGGTAGAAATTTCACCACTTTTGAACTTAAAGTCAGAGAGTTACACAGGTTTCAATTTTGGATGACGTGTCGCACACTCTTTATAAAACGGACTACAACTCTCTCATCCCAACAAAATTTGAAATGAGATTTCTTTCCCAAGAAAAAGAATCTTAGGACCTCCGATTGGTAGAAATTTCACCACTTTTTGACCTCAAATGAGAGAGTTTGGGAAGTTTTAATTTTGGGTGACGTTTCACACACTCTTTTTAAAATGGACCAAAACTCTCTCATCCCACCGAATTTTTAAATGAGATTTTTTTGCTTGAAAGAGAATTTAAAGGAATCTAATTGATAGAAATTTCTCCACTTTTCGACTTAAAATGAGTGAGTTATGGACGTTTTAATTTTGGGTGACGTTTCACACACTCATTATAAAATAGTCCAAAACTCTCTCGCCCTACCGAATTTTTAAATAAGATTTTTTTCGTTGAAAGAGAATTTGAAGTCCACTAATTTGTTAGAAATTTCACCACATTTGGACTTGAAAAGAGAGACTTATGGTGGTTTTAATTTTGGGTGACGTTTCGCACACTCTTTTTAAGACGGACAACAACTCTCTCACCCCAACGATTTTTAAAACAAGATTTTTTTCCCCGGAAAGAGAATTTGAAGAATGGTAGAAATTTCACCACTTTTGAACTTAAAGTCAGAGAGTTACACAGGTTTCAATTTTGGATGACGTGTCGCACACTCTTTATAAAACGGACTACAACTCTCTCATCCCAACAAAATTTGAAAT
This sequence comes from Tasmannia lanceolata, assembly GCF_043159265.1. Taxonomy (NCBI): domain Eukaryota; kingdom Viridiplantae; phylum Streptophyta; class Magnoliopsida; order Canellales; family Winteraceae; genus Tasmannia; species Tasmannia lanceolata. The sequence goes on along the minus strand of NW_027518713.1, from coordinate 1,605,589 downwards.
GAGATTTCTTTCCCAAGAAAAAGAATCTTAGGACCTCCGATTGGTAGAAATTTCACCACTTTTTGACTTCAAATGAGAGAGTTTGGGAAGTTTTAATTTTGGGTGACGTTTCACACACTCTTTTTAAAATGGACCAAAACTCTCTCATCCCACCGAATTTTTAAATGAGATTTTTTTGCTTGAAAGAGAATTTGAAGGAATCTAATTGATAGAAATTTCTCCACTTTTCGACTTAAAATGAGTGAGTTATGGACGTTTTAATTTTGGGTGACGTTTCACACACTCATTATAAAATAGTCCAAAACTCTCTCGCCCTACCGAATTTTTAAATAAGATTTTTTTCGTTGAAACAGAATTTGAAGTCCACTAATTTGTTAGAAATTTCACCACATTTGGACTTGAAAAGAGAGACTTATGGTGGTTTTAATTTTGGGTGACGTTTCGCACACTCTTTTTAAGACGGACAACAACTCTCTCACCCCAACGATTTTTAAAACAAGATTTTTTCCCCGGAAAGAGAATTTGAAGATTGGTAGAAATTTCACTACTTTTGAACTTAAAGTCAGAGAGTTACACAGGTTTTAATTTTGGATGACGTGTCGCACACTCTTTATAAAACGGTCTACAACTCTCTCATCCCAACAAAATTTGAAATGAGATTTCTTTCCCAAGAAAAAGAATCTTAGGACCTCCGATTGGTAGAAATTTCACCACTTTTTGACTTCAAATGAGAGAGTTAGGGAAGTTTTAATTTTGGGTGACGTTTCACACACTCTTTTTAAAATAGACCAAAACTCTCTCATCCCACCGAATTTTTAAATGAGATTTTTTTACTCAAAAGAGAATTTGAAGGCATCTAATGGATAGAAATTTCTCCACTTTTCGACTTAAAATGAGTGAGTTATGGACGTTTTAATTTTGGGTGACGTTTCACACAGTCATTATAAAATAGTCCAAAACTCTCTCGCCATACCGAATTTTTAAATAAGATTTTTTTCGTTGAAAGAGAATTTGAAGTCCACTAATTTGTTAGAAATTTCACCACATTTGGACTTGAAAAGAGAGACTTATGGTGGTTTTAATTTTGGGTGACGTTTCGCACACTCTTTTTAAGACGGACAACAACTCTCTCACCCCAACGATTTTTAAAACAAGATTTTTTCCCCGGAAAGAGACTTTGAAGATTGGTAGAAATTTCACCACTTTTGAACTTAAAGTCAGAGAGTTACACAGGTTTTAATTTTGGATGACGTGTCGCACACTCTTTATAAAACGGACTACAACTCTCTCATCCCAACAAAATTTGAAATGAGATTTCTTTCCCAAGAAAAAGAATCTTAGGACCTCCGATTGGTAGAAATTTCACCACTTTTTGACTTCAAATGAGAGAGTTAGGGAAGTTTTAATTTTGGGTGACGTTTCACACACTCTTTTTAAAATGGACCAAAACTCTCTCATCCCACCGAATTTTTAAATGAGATTTATTTAATTGAAAGAGAATTTGAAGGAATCTAATTGATAGAAATTTCTCCACTTTTCGACTTAAAATGAGTGAGTTATGGACGTTTTAATTTTGGGTGACGTTTCACACACTCATTATAAAATGGTCCAAAACTCTCTCGCCCTACCGAATTTTTAAATGGGATTTTTTTCGTTGAAAGAGAATTTGAAGTCCACTAATTTGTTAGAAATTCACCACATTTGGACTTAAAAGGAGAGACTTATGGTGGTTTTAATTTTGGGTGACGTTTCGCACACTCTTTTTAAGACGGACAACAACTCTCTCACCCCAACGATTTTTAAAACAAGATTTTTTCCCCGGAAAGAGAATTTGAAGATTGGTAGAAATTTCACTACTTTTGAACTTAAAGTCAGAGAGTTACACAGGTTTTAATTTTGGATGACGTGTCGCACACTCTTTATAAAACGGTCTACAACTCTCTCATCCCAACAAAATTTGAAATGAGATTTCTTTCCCAAGAAAAAGAATCTTAGGACCTCCGATTGGTAGAAATTTCACCACTTTTTGACTTCAAATGAGAGAGTTAGGGAAGTTTTAATTTTGGGTGACGTTTCACACACTCTTTTTAAAATAGACCAAAACTCTCTAATCCCACCGAATTTTTAAATGAGATTTTTTTACTCAAAAGAGAATTTGAAGGCAAATGGATAGAAATTTCTCCACTTTTCGACTTAAAATGAGTGAGTTATGGACGTTTTAATTGTGGGTGACGTTCCACACACTCATTATAAAATGGTCCAAAACTATCTTGTCCTACCGAATTTTTAAATAAGATTTTTTTCGTTGAAAGAGAATTTGAAGTCCACTAATTTGTTAGAAATTTCACCACATTTGGACTTGAAAAGAGAGACTTATTGTGGTTTTAATTTTGGGTGACGTTTCGCACACTCTTTTTAAGACGGACAACAACTCTCTCACCCCAACGATTTTTAAAACAAGATTTTTTTCCCCGGAAAGAGAATTTGAAGATTGGTAGAAATTTTACCACTTTTGAACTTAAAGTCAGAGAGTTACACAGGTTTCAATTTTGGATGACGTGTTGCACACTCTTTATAAAACGGACTACAACTCTCTCATCCCAACAAAATTTGAAATGAGATTTCTTTCCCAAGAAAAAGAATCTTAGGACCTCCGATTGGTAGAAATTTCACCACTTTTTGACTTCAAATGAGAGAGTTAGGGAAGTTTTAATTTTGGGTGACGTTTCACACACTCTTTTTAAAATAGACCAAAACTCTCTCATCCCACCGAATTTTTAAATGAGATTTTTTTACTCAAAAGAGAATTTGAAGGCAAATGGATAGAAATTTCTCCACTTTTCGACTTAAAATGAGTGAGTTATGGACGTTTTAATTTTGGGTGACGTTTCACACACTCATTATAAAATGGTCCAAAACTCTCTCGCCCTACCGAATTTTTAAATAAGATTTTTTTCGTTGAAAAAGAATTTGAAGTCCACTAATTTGTTAGAAATTTCACCACATTTGGACTTGAAAAGAGAGACTTATTGTGGTTTTAATTTTGGGTGACGTTTCACACACTCTTTTTAAGACGGACAACAACTCTCTCACCCCAACGATTTTTATAACAAGGTTTTTTTCCCCGGAAAGAGAATTTGAAGATTGGTAGAAATTTCACCACTTTTGAACTTAAAGTCAGAGAGTTACACAGGTTTTAATTTTGGATGACGTGTCGCACACTCTTTATAAAACGGACTACAACTCTCGCATCCCAACAAAATTTGAAATGAGATTTCTTTCCCAAGAAAAAGAATCTTAGGAGCTCCGATTGGTAGAAATTTCACCACTTTTTGACTTCAAATGAGAGAGTTAGGGAAGTTTTAATTTTGGGTGACGTTTCACACACTCTTTTTAAAATGGACCAAAACTCTCTCATCCCACCGAATTTTTAAATGAGATTTATTTAATTGAAAGAGAATTTGAAGGAATCTAATTGATAGAAATTTCTCCACTTTTCGACTTAAAATGAGTGAGTTATGGACGTTTTAATTTTGGGTGACGTTTCACACACTCATTATAAAATGGTCCAAAACTCTCTCGCCCTACCGAATTTTTAAATGGGATTTTTTTCGTTGAAAGAGAATTTGAAGTCCACTAATTTGTTAGAAATTCACCACATTTGGACTTGAAAAGAGAGACTTATGGTGGTTTTAATTTTGGGTGACGTTTCACACACTCTTTTTAAGACGGACAACAACTCTCTCACCCCAACGATTTTTAAAACAAGATTTTTTTCCCCGGAAAGAGAATTTGAAGATTGGTAGAAATTTCACCACTTTTGAACTTAAAGTCAGAGAGTTACACAGGTTTTAATTTTGGATGACGTGTCGCACACTCTTTATAAAACGGTCTACAACTCTCTAATCCCAACAAAATTTGAAATGAGATTTCTTTCCCAAGAAAAAGAATCTTAGGACCTCCGATTGGTAGAAATTTCACCACTTTTTGACTTCAAATGAGAGAGTTAGGGAAGTTTTAATTTTGGGTGACGTTTCACACACTCTTTTTAAAATAGACCAAAACTCTCTCATCCCACCGAATTTTTAAATGAGATTTTTTTACTCAAAAGAGAATTTGAAGGCAAATGGATAGAAATTTCTCCACTTTTCGACTTAAAATGAGTGAGTTATGGACGTTTTAATTTTGGGTGACGTTTCACACACTCATTATAAAATGGTCCAAAACTCTCTCGCCCTACCGAATTTTTAAATAAGATTTTTTTCGTTGAAAAAGAATTTGAAGTCCACTAATTTGTTAGAAATTTCACCACATTTGGACTTGAAAAGAGAGACTTATTGTGGTTTTAATTTTGGGTGACGTTTCACACACTCTTTTTAAGACGGACAACAACTCTCTCACCCCAACGATTTTTATAACAAGATTTTTTTCCCCGGAAAGAGAATTTGAAGATTGGTAGAAATTTCACCACTTTTGAACTTAAAGTCAGAGAGTTACACAGGTTTTAATTTTGGATGACGTGTCGCACACTCTTTATAAAACGGACTACAACTCTCGCATCCCAATAAAATTTGAAATGAGATTTCTTTCCCAAGAAAAAGAATCTTAGGACCTCCGATTGGTAGAAATTTCACCACTTTTTGACTTCAAATGAGAGAGTTAGGGAAGTTTTAATTTTGGGTGACGTTTCACACACTCTTTTTAAAATGGACCAAAACTCTCTCATCCCACCGAATTTTTAAATGAGATTTATTTAATTGAAAGAGAATTTGAAGGAATCTAATTGATAGAAATTTCTCCACTTTTCGACTTAAAATGAGTGAGTTATGGACGTTTTAATTTTGGGTGACGTTTCACACACTCATTATAAAATGGTCCAAAACTCTCTCGCCCTACCGAATTTTTAAATGGGATTTTTTTCGTTGAAAGAGAATTTGAAGTCCACTAATTTGTTAGAAATTCACCACATTTGGACTTAAAAAGAGAGACTTATGGTGGTTTTAATTTTGGGTGACGTTTCGCACACTCTTTTTAAGACGGACAACAACTCTCTCACCCCAACGATTTTTAAAACAAGATTTTTTCCCCGGAAAGAGAATTTGAAGATTGGTATAAATTTTACTACTTTTGAACTTAAAGTCAGAGAGTTACACAGGTTTTAATTTTGGATGACGTGTCGTACACTCTTTATAAAACGGTCTACAACTCTCTCATCCCAACAAAATTTGAAATGAGATTTCTTTCCCAAGAAAAAGAATCTTAGGACCTCCGATTGGTAGAAATTTCACCACTTTTTGACTTCAAATGAGAGAGTTAGGGAAGTTTTAATTTTGGGTGACGTTTCACACACTCTTTTTAAAATAGACCAAAACTCTCTCATCCCACCGAATTTTTAAATGAGATTTTTTTACTCAAAAGAGAATTTGAAGGCAAATGGATAGAAATTTCTCCACTTTTCGACTTAAAATGAGTGAGTTATGGACGTTTTAATTGTGGGTGACGTTTCACACACTCATTATAAAATGGTCCAAAACTCTCTTGTCCTACCGAATTTTTAAATAAGATTTTTTTCGTTGAAAGAGAATTTGAAGTCCACTAATTTGTTAGAAATTTCACCACATTTGGACTTGAAAAGAGAGACTTATTGTGGTTTTAATTTTGGGTGACGTTTCGCACACTCTTTTTAAGACGGACAACAACTCTCTCACCCCAACGATTTTTAAAACAAGATTTTTTCCCCGGAAAGAGAATTTGAAGATTGGTAGAAATTTCACTACTTTTGAACTTAAAGTCAGAGAGTTACACAGGTTTTAATTTTGGATGACGTGTCGCACACTCTTTATAAAACGGTCTACAACTCTCTCATCCCAACAAAATTTGAAATGAGATTTCTTTCCCAAGAAAAAGAATCTTAGGACCTCCGATTGGTAGAAATTTCACCACTTTTTGACTTCAAATGAGAGAGTTAGGGAAGTTTTAATTTTGGGTGACGTTTCACACACTCTTTTTAAAATAGACCAAAACTCTCTCATCCCACCGAATTTTTAAATGAGATTTTTTTACTCAAAAGAGAATTTGAAGGCATCTAATGGATAGAAATTTCTCCACTTTTCGACTTAAAATGAGTGAGTTATGGACGTTTTAATTTTGGGTGACGTTTCACACACTCATTATAAAATATTCCAAAACTCTCTCGCCCTACCGAATTTTTAAATAAGATTTTTTTCGTTGAAAGAGAATTTGAAGTCCACTAATTTGTTAGAAATTTCACCACATTTGGACTTGAAAAGAGAGACTTATGGTGGTTTTAATTTTGGGTGACGTTTCGCACACTCTTTTTAAGACGGACAACAACTCTCTCACCCCAACGATTTTTAAAACAAGATTTTTTTCCCCGGAAAGAGAATTTGAAGATTGGTAGAAATTTCACCACATTTGAACTTAAAGTCAGAGAGTTACACAGGTTTCAATTTTAGATGACGTGTCGCACACTCTTTATAAAACGGACTACAACTCTCTCATCCCAACAAAATTTGAAATGAGATTTCTTTCCTAAGAAAAAGAATCTTAGGACCTCCGATTGGTAGAAATTTCACCACTTTTTGACTTCAAATGAGAGAGTTAGGGAAGTTTTAATTTTGGGTGACGTTTCACACACTCTTTTTAAAATGGACCAAAACTCTCTCATCCCACCGAATTTTTAAATGAGATTTATTTACTTGAAAGAGAATTTGAAGGAATCTAATTGATAGAAATTTCTCCACTTTTCGACTTAAAATGAGTGAGTTATGGACGTTTTAATTTTGGGTGACGTTTCACACACTCATTATAAAATGGTCCAAAACTCTCTCGCCCTACCGAATTTTTAAATAGGATTTTTTTCGTTGAAAGAGAATTTGAAGTCCACTAATTTGTTAGAAATTCACCACATTTGGACTTGAAAAGAGAGACTTATGGTGGTTTTAATTTTGGGTGACGTTTCACACACTCTTTTTAAGACGGACAACAACTCTCTCACCCCAACGATTTTTAAAACAAGATTTTTTTCCCCGGAAAGAGAATTTGAAGATTGGTAGAAATTTCACTACATTTGAACTTAAAGTCAGAGAGTTACACAGGTTTTAATTTTGGATGACGTGTCGCACACTCTTTATAAAACGGACTACAACTCTCTCATCCCAACAAAATTTGAAATGAGATTTCTTTGCCAAGAAAAAGAATCTTAGGACCTCCGATTGGTAGAAATTTCACCACTTTTTGACTTCAAATGAGAGAGTTAGGGAAGTTTTAATTTTGGGTGACGTTTCACACACTCTTTTTAAAATGGACCAAAACTCTCTCATCCCACCGAATTTTTAAATGAGATTTTTTTACTCAAAAAAGAATTTGAAGGAATCTAATTGATAGAAATTTCTCCACTTTTCGACTTAAAATGAGTGAGTTATGGACGTTTTAATTTTGGGTGACGTTTCACACACTCATTAAAAAATGGTCCAAAACTCTCTCGCCCTACCGAATTTTTAAATGGGATTTTTTGCGTTGAAAGAGAATTTGAAGTCCACTAATTTGTTAGAAATTCACCACATTTGGACTTAAAAAGAGAGACTTATGGTGGTTTTAATTTTGGGTGACGTTTCGCACACTCTTTTTAAGACGGACAACAACTCTCTCACCCCAACGATTTTTAAAACAAGATTTTTTTCCCCGGAAAGAGAATTTGAAGATTGGTAGAAATTTCACTACATTTGAACTTAAAGTCAGAGAGTTACACAGGTTTTAATTTTGGATGACGCGTCGCACACTCTTTATAAAACGGACTACAACTCTCTCATCCCAACAAAATTTGAAATGAGATTTCTTTCCCAAGAAAAAGAATCTTAGGACCTCCGATTGGTAGAAATTTCACCACTTTTTGACTTCAAATGAGAGAGTTAGGGAAGTTTTAATTTTGGGTGACGTTTCACACACTCTTTTTAAAATAGACCAAAACTCTCTCATACCACCGAATTTTTAAATGAGATTTTTTTACTCAAAAGAGAATTTGAAGGCATCTAATGGATAGAAATTTCTCCACTTTTCGACTTAAAATGAGTGAGTTATGGACGTTTTAATTTTGGGTGACGTTTCACACACTCATTATAAAATAGTCCAAAACTCTCTCGCCATACCGAATTTTTAAATAAGATTTTTTTCGTTGAAAGAGAATTTGAAGTCCACTAATTTGTTAGAAATTTCACCACATTTGGACTTGAAAAGAGAGACTTATGGTGGTTTTAATTTTGGGTGACGTTTCGCACACTCTTTTTAAGACGGACAACAACTCTCTCACCCCAACGATTTTTAAAACAAGATTTTTTTCCCCGGAAAGAGAATTTGAAGAATGGTAGAAATTTCACCACTTTTGAACTTAAAGTCAGAGAGTTACACAGGTTTCAATTTTGGATGACGTGTCGCACACTCTTTATAAAACGGACTACAACTCTCTCATCCCAACAAAATTTGAAATGAGATTTCTTTCCCAAGAAAAAGAATCTTAGGACCTCCGATTGGTAGAAATTTCACCACTTTTTGACTTCAAATGAGAGAGTTAGGGAAGTTTTAATTTTGCGTGACGTTTCACACACTCTTTTTAAAATGGACCAAAACTCTCTCATCCCACCGAATTTTTAAATGAGATTTTTTTACTTGAAAGAGAATTTGAAGACATCTAATTGATAGAAATTTCTCCACTTTTCGACTTAAACTGAGTGAGTTATGGACGTTTTAATTTTGGGTGACGTTTCACACACTCATTATAAAATAGTCCAAAACTCTCTCGCCCTACCGAATTTTTAAATAAGATTTTTTTCGTTGAAAGAGAATTTGAAGTCCACTAATTTGTTAGAAATTTCACCACATTTGGACTTGAAAAGAGAGACTTATGGTGGTTTTAATTTTGGGTGACGTTTCGCACACTCTTTTTAAGACGGACAACAACTCTCTCACCCCAACGATTTTTAAAACAAGATTTTTTCCCCGGAAAGAGAATTTGAAGATTGGTAGAAATTTCACTACTTTTGAACTTAAAGTCAGAGAGTTACACAGGTTTTAATTTTGGATGACGTGTCGCACACTCTTTATAAAACGGTCTACAACTCTCTCATCCCAACAAAATTTGAAATGAGATTTCTTTCCCAAGAAAAAGAATCTTAGGACCTCCGATTGGTAGAAATTTCACCACTTTTTGACTTCAAATGAGAGAGTTAGGGAAGTTTTAATTTTGGGTGACGTTTCACACACTCTTTTTAAAATAGACCAAAACTCTCTCATCCCACCGAATTTTTAAATGAGATTTTTTTACTCAAAAGAGAATTTGAAGGCATCTAATGGATAGAAATTTCTCCACTTTTCGACTTAAAATGAGTGAGTTATGGACGTTTTAATTTTGGGTGACGTTTCACACACTCATTATAAAATATTCCAAAACTCTCTCGCCCTACCGAATTTTTAAATAAGATTTTTTTCGTTGAAAGAGAATTTGAAGTCCACTAATTTGTTAGAAATTTCACCACATTTGGACTTGAAAAGAGAGACTTATGGTGGTTTTAATTTTGGGTGACGTTTCGCACACTCTTTTTAAGACGGACAACAACTCTCTCACCCCAACGATTTTTAAAACAAGATTTTTTTCCCCGGAAAGAGAATTTGAAGATTGGTAGAAATTTCACTACTTTTGAACTTAAAGTCAGAGAGTTACACAGGTTTTAATTTTGGATGACGTGTCGCACACTCTTTATAAAACGGTCTACAACTCTCTCATCCCAACAAAATTTGAAATGAGATTTCTTTCCCAAGAAAAAGAATCTTAGGACCTCCGATTGGTAGAAATTTCACCACTTTTTGACTTCAAATGAGAGAGTTAGGGAAGTTTTAATTTTGGGTGACGTTTCACACACTCTTTTTAAAATAGACCAAAACTCTCTCATCCCACCGAATTTTTAAATGAGATTTTTTTACTCAAAAGAGAATTTGAAGGCATCTAATGGATAGAAATTTCTCCACTTTTCGACTTAAAATGAGTGAGTTATGGACGTTTTAATTTTGGGTGACGTTTCACACACTCATTATAAAATAGTCCAAAACTCTCTCGCCCTACCGAATTTTTAAATAAGATTTTTTTCGTTGAAAGAGAATTTGAAGTCCACTAATTTGTTAGAAATTTCACCACATTTGGACTTGAAAAGAGAGACTTATGGTGGTTTTAATTTTGGGTGACGTTTCGCACACTCTTTTTAAGACGGACAACAACTCTCTCACCCCAACGATTTTTAAAACAAGATTTTTTTCCCCGGAAAGAGAATTTGAAGAATGGTAGAAATTTCACCACTTTTGAACTTAAAGTCAGAGAGTTACACAGGTTTCAATTTTGGATGACGTGTCGCACACTCTTTATAAAACGGACTACAACTCTCTCATCCCAACAAAATTTGAAATGAGATTTCTTTCCCAAGAAAAAGAATCTTAGGACCTCCGATTGGTAGAAATTTCACCACTTTTTGACTTCAAATGAGAGAGTTAGGGAAGTTTTAATTTTGCGTGACGTTTCACACACTCTTTTTAAAATGGACCAAAACTCTCTCATCCCACCGAATTTTTAAATGAGATTTTTTTACTTGAAAGAGAATTTGAAGACATCTAATTGATAGAAATTTCTCCACTTTTCGACTTAAACTGAGTGAGTTATGGACGTTTTAATTTTGGGTGACGTTTCACACACTCATTATAAAATAGTCCAAAACTCTCTCGCCCTACCGAATTTTTAAATAAGATTTTTTTCGTTGAAAGAGAATTTGAAGTCCACTAATTTGTTAGAAATTTCACCACATTTGGACTTGAAAAGAGAGACTTATGGTGGTTTTAATTTTGGGTGACGTTTCGCACACTCTTTTTAAGACGGACAACAACTCTCTCACCCCAACGATTTTTAAAACAAGATTTTTTCCCCGGAAAGAGAATTTGAAGATTGGTAGAAATTTCACTACTTTTGAACTTAAAGTCAGAGAGTTACACAGGTTTTAATTTTGGATGACGTGTCGCACACTCTTTATAAAACGGTCTACAACTCTCTCATCCCAACAAAATTTGAAATGAGATTTCTTTCCCAAGAAAAAGAATCTTAGGACCTCCGATTGGTAGAAATTTCACCACTTTTTGACTTCAAATGAGAGAGTTAGGGAAGTTTTAATTTTGGGTGACGTTTCACACACTCTTTTTAAAATAGACCAAAACTCTCTCATCCCACCGAATTTTTAAATGAGATTTTTTTACTCAAAAGAGAATTTGAAGGCATCTAATGGATAGAAATTTCTCCACTTTTCGACTTAAAATGAGTGAGTTATGGACGTTTTAATTTTGGGTGACGTTTCACACACTCATTATAAAATATTCCAAAACTCTCTCGCCCTACCGAATTTTTAAATAAGATTTTTTTCGTTGAAAGAGAATTTGAAGTCCACTAATTTGTTAGAAATTTCACCACATTTGGACTTGAAAAGAGAGACTTATGGTGGTTTTAATTTTGGGTGACGTTTCGCACACTCTTTTTAAGACGGACAACAACTCTCTCACCCCAACGATTTTTAAAACAAGATTTTTTTCCCCGGAAAGAGAATTTGAAGATTGGTAGAAATTTCACTACATTTGAACTTAAAGTCAGAGAGTTACACAGGTTTTAATTTTGGATGACGTGTCGCACACTCTTTATAAAACGGACTACAACTCTCTCATCCCAACAAAATTTGAAATGAGATTTCTTTGCCAAGAAAAAGAATCTTAGGACCTCCGATTGGTAGAAATTTCACCACTTTTTGACTTCAAATGAGAGAGTTAGGGAAGTTTTAATTTTGGGTGACGTTTCACACACTCTTTTTAAAATGGACCAAAACTCTCTCATCCCACCGAATTTTTAAATGAGATTTTTTTACTCAAAAAAGAATTTGAAGGAATCTAATTGATAGAAATTTCTCCACTTTTCGACTTAAAATGAGTGAGTTATGGACGTTTTAATTTTGGGTGACGTTTCACACACTCATTAAAAAATGGTCCAAAACTCTCTCGCCCTACCGAATTTTTAAATGGGATTTTTTTCGTTGAAAGAGAATTTGAAGTCCACTAATTTGTTAGAAATTCACCACATTTGGACTTAAAAAGAGAGACTTATGGTGGTTTTAATTTTGGGTGACGTTTCGCACACTCTTTTTAAGACGGACAACAACTCTCTCACCCCAACGATTTTTAAAACAAGATTTTTTCCCCGGAAAGAGAATTTGAAGATTGGTAGAAATTTCACTACTTTTGAACTTAAAGTCAGAGAGTTACACAGGTTTTAATTTTGGATGACGTGTCGCAGACTCTTTATAAAACGGTCTACAACTCTCTCATCCCAACAAAATTTGAAATGAGATTTCTTTCCCAAGAAAAAGAATCTTAGGACCTCCGATTGGTAGAAATTTCACAACTTTTTGACTTCAAATGAGAGAGTTAGGGAAGTTTTAATTTTGGGTGACGTTTCACACACTCTTTTTAAAATAGACCAAAACTCTCTCATCCCACCGAATTTTTAAATGAGATTTTTTTACTCAAAAGAGAATTTGAAGGCATCTAATGGATAGAAATTTCTCCACTTTTCGACTTAAAATGAGTGAGTTATGGACGTTTTAATTTTGGGTGACGTTTCACACACTCATTATAAAATATTCCAAAACTCTCTCGCCCTACCGAATTTTTAAATAAGATTTTTTTCGTTGAAAGAGAATTTGAAGTCCACTAATTTGTTAGAAATTTCACCACATTTGGACTTGAAAAGAGAGACTTATGGTGGTTTTAATTTTGGGTGACGTTTCGCACACTCTTTTTAAGACGGACAACAACTCTCTCACCCCAACGATTTTTAAAACAAGATTTTTTTCCCCGGAAAGAGAATTTGAAGAATGGTAGAAATTTCACCACTTTTGAACTTAAAGTCAGAGAGTTACACAGGTTTCAATTTTGGATGACGTGTCGCACACTCTTTATAAAACGGACTACAACTCTCTCATCCCAACAAAATTTGAAATGAGATTTCTTTCCCAAGAAAAAGAATCTTAGGACCTCCGATTGGTAGAAATTTCACCACTTTTTGACTTCAAATGAGAGAGTTAGGGAAGTTTTAATTTTGGGTGACGTTTCACACACTCTTTTTAAAATGGACCAAAACTCTCTCATCCCACCGAATTTTTAAATGAGATTTATTTACTTGAAAGAGAATTTGAAGACATCTAATTGATAGAAATTTCTCCACTTTTCGACTTAAACTGAGTGAGTTATGGACGTTTTAATTTTGGGTGACGTTTCACACACTCATTATAAAATAGTCCAAAACTCTCTCGCCCTACCGAATTTTTAAATAAGATTTTTTTCGTTGAAAGAGAATTTGAAGTCCACTAATTTGTTAGAAATTTCACCACATTTGGACTTGAAAAGAGAGACTTATGGTGGTTTTAATTTTGGGTGACGTTTCGCACACTCTTTTTAAGACGGACAACAACTCTCTCACCCCAACGATTTTTAAAACAAGATTTTTTCCCCGGAAAGAGAATTTGAAGATTGGTAGAAATTTCACTACTTTTGAACTTAAAGTCAGAGAGTTACACAGGTTTTAATTTTGGATGACGTGTCGCACACTCTTTATAAAACGGTCTACAACTCTCTCATCCCAACAAAATTTGAAATGAGATTTCTTTCCCAAGAAAAAGAATCTTAGGACCTCCGATTGGTAGAAATTTCACCACTTTTTGACTTCAAATGAGAGAGTTAGGGAAGTTTTAATTTTGGGTGACGTTTCACACACTCTTTTTAAAATAGACCAAAACTCTCTCATCCCACCGAATTTTTAAATGAGATTTTTTTACTCAAAAGAGAATTTGAAGGCATCTAATGGATAGAAATTTCTCCACTTTTCGACTTAAAATGAGTGAGTTATGGACGTTTTAATTTTGGGTGACGTTTCACACACTCATTATAAAATATTCCAAAACTCTCTCGCCCTACCGAATTTTTAAATAAGATTTTTTTCGTTGAAAGAGAATTTGAAGTCCACTAATTTGTTAGAAATTTCACCACATTTGGACTTGAAAAGAGAGACTTATGGTGGTTTTAATTTTGGGTGACGTTTCGCACACTCTTTTTAAGACGGACAACAACTCTCTCACCCCAACGATTTTTAAAACAAGATTTTTTTCCCCGGAAAGAGAATTTGAAGATTGGTAGAAATTTCACTACATTTGAACTTAAAGTCAGAGAGTTACACAGGTTTTAATTTTGGATGACGTGTCGCACACTCTTTATAAAACGGACTACAACTCTCTCATCCCAACAAAATTTGAAATGAGATTTCTTTGCCAAGAAAAAGAATCTTAGGACCTCCGATTGGTAGAAATTTCACCACTTTTTGACTTCAAATGAGAGAGTTAGGGAAGTTTTAATTTTGGGTGACGTTTCACACACTCTTTTTAAAATGGACCAAAACTCTCTCATCCCACCGAATTTTTAAATGAGATTTTTTTACTCAAAAAAGAATTTGAAGGAATCTAATTGATAGAAATTTCTCCACTTTTCGACTTAAAATGAGTGAGTTATGGACGTTTTAATTTTGGGTGACGTTTCACACACTCATTAAAAAATGGTCCAAAACTCTCTCGCCCTACCGAATTTTTAAATGGGATTTTTTTCGTTGAAAGAGAATTTGAAGTCCACTAATTTGTTAGAAATTCACCACATTTGGACTTAAAAAGAGAGACTTATGGTGGTTTTAATTTTGGGTGACGTTTCGCACACTCTTTTTAAGACGGACAACAACTCTCTCACCCCAACGATTTTTAAAACAAGATTTTTTCCCCGGAAAGAGAATTTGAAGATTGGTAGAAATTTCACTACTTTTGAACTTAAAGTCAGAGAGTTACACAGGTTTTAATTTTGGATGACGTGTCGCAGACTCTTTATAAAACGGTCTACAACTCTCTCATCCCAACAAAATTTGAAATGAGATTTCTTTCCCAAGAAAAAGAATCTTAGGACCTCCGATTGGTAGAAATTTCACAACTTTTTGACTTCAAATGAGAGAGTTAGGGAAGTTTTAATTTTGGGTGACGTTTCACACACTCTTTTTAAAATAGACCAAAACTCTCTCATCCCACCGAATTTTTAAATGAGATTTTTTTACTCAAAAGAGAATTTGAAGGCATCTAATGGATAGAAATTTCTCCACTTTTCGACTTAAAATGAGTGAGTTATGGACGTTTTAATTTTGGGTGACGTTTCACACACTCATTATAAAATATTCCAAAACTCTCTCGCCCTACCGAATTTTTAAATAAGATTTTTTTCGTTGAAAGAGAATTTGAAGTCCACTAATTTGTTAGAAATTTCACCACATTTGGACTTGAAAAGAGAGACTTATGGTGGTTTTAATTTTGGGTGACGTTTCGCACACTCTTTTTAAGACGGACAACAACTCTCTCACCCCAACGATTTTTAAAACAAGATTTTTTTCCCCGGAAAGAGAATTTGAAGAATGGTAGAAATTTCACCACTTTTGAACTTAAAGTCAGAGAGTTACACAGGTTTCAATTTTGGATGACGTGTCGCACACTCTTTATAAAACGGACTACAACTCTCTCTCATCCCAACAAAATTTGAAATGAGATTTCTTTCCCAAGAAAAAGAATCTTAGGACCTCCGATTGGTAGAAATTTCACCACTTTTTGACTTCAAATGAGAGAGTTAGGGAAGTTTTAATTTTGGGTGACGTTTCACACACTCTTTTTAAAATGGACCAAAACTCTCTCATCCCACCGAATTTTTAAATGAGATTTATTTACTTGAAAGAGAATTTGAAGGAATCTAATTGATAGAAATTTCTCCACTTTTCGACTTAAAATGAGTGAGTTATGGACGTTTTAATTTTGGGTGACGTTTCACACACTCATTATAAAATATTCCAAAACTCTCTCGCCCTACCGAATTTTTAAATAAGATTTTTTTCGTTGAAAGAGAATTTGAAGTCCACTAATTTGTTAGAAATTTCACCACATTTGGACTTGAAAAGAGAGACTTATGGTGGTTTTAATTTTGGGTGACGTTTCGCACACTCTTTTTAAGACGGACAACAACTCTCTCACCCCAACGATTTTTAAAACAAGATTTTTTTCCCCGGAAAGAGAATTTGAAGAATGGTAGAAATTTCACCACTTTTGAACTTAAAGTCAGAGAGTTACACAGGTTTCAATTTTGGATGACGTGTCGCACACTCTTTATAAAACGGACTACAACTCTCTCATCCCAACAAAATTTGAAATGAGATTTCTTTCCCAAGAAAAAGAATCTTAGGACCTCCGATTGGTAGAAATTTCACCACTTTTTGACTTCAAATGAGAGAGTTAGGGAAGTTTTAATTTTGCGTGACGTTTCACACACTCTTTTTAAAATGGACCAAAACTCTCTCATCCCACCGAATTTTTAAATGAGATTTTTTTACTTGAAAGAGAATTTGAAGACATCTAATTGATAGAAATTTCTCCACTTTTCGACTTAAAATGAGTGAGTTATGGACGTTTTAATTTTGGGTGACGTTTCACACACTCATTATAAAATGGTCCAAAACTCTCTTGTCCTACCGAATTTTTAAATAAGATTTTTTTCGTTGAAAGAGAATTTGAAGTCCACTAATTTGTTAGAAATTTCACCACATTTGGACTTGAAAAGAGAGACTTATTGTGGTTTTAATTTTGGGTGACGTTTCGCACACTCTTTTTAAGACGGACAACAACTCTCTCACCCCAACGATTTTTAAAACAAGATTTTTTTCCCCGGAAAGAGAATTTGAAGATTGGTAGAAATTTCACCACATTTGAACTTAAAGTCAGAGAGTTACACAGGTTTCAATTTTAGATGACGTGTCGCACACTCTTTATAAAACGGACTACAACTCTCTCATCCCAACAAAATTTGAAATGAGATTTCTTTCCTAAGAAAAAGAATCTTAGGACCTCCGATTGGTAGAAATTTCACCACTTTTTGACTTCAAATGAGAGAGTTAGGGAAGTTTTAATTTTGGGTGACGTTTCACACACTCTTTTTAAAATGGACCAAAACTCTCTCATCCCACCGAATTTTTAAATGAGATTTATTTACTTGAAAGAGAATTTGAAGGAATCTAATTGATAGAAATTTCTCCACTTTTCGACTTAAAATGAGTGAGTTATGGACGTTTTAATTTTGGGTGACGTTTCACACACTCATTATAAAATGGTCCAAAACTCTCTCGCCCTACCGAATTTTTAAATAGGATTTTTTTCGTTGAAAGAGAATTTGAAGTCCACTAATTTGTTAGAAATTCACCACATTTGGACTTGAAAAGAGAGACTTATGGTGGTTTTAATTTTGGGTGACGTTTCACACACTCTTTTTAAGACGGACAACAACTCTCTCACCCCAACGATTTTTAAAACAAGATTTTTTTCCCCGGAAAGAGAATTTGAAGATTGGTAGAAATTTCAC
Organism: Tasmannia lanceolata; assembly: GCF_043159265.1. Taxonomy (NCBI): domain Eukaryota; kingdom Viridiplantae; phylum Streptophyta; class Magnoliopsida; order Canellales; family Winteraceae; genus Tasmannia; species Tasmannia lanceolata. The sequence continues at coordinate 1,588,015 of NW_027518713.1, read as the reverse complement.
TACATTTGAACTTAAAGTCAGAGAGTTACACAGGTTTTAATTTTGGATGACGTGTCGCACACTCTTTATAAAACGGACTACAACTCTCTCATCCCAACAAAATTTGAAATGAGATTTCTTTGCCAAGAAAAAGAATCTTAAGACCTCCGATTGGTAGAAATTTCACAACTTTTTGACTTCAAATGAGAGAGTTAGGGAAGTTTTAATTTTGGGTGACGTTTCACACACTCTTTTTAAAATGGACCAAAACTCTCTCATCCCACCGAATTTTTAAATGAGATTTTTTTACTCAAAAAAGAATTTGAAGGAATCTAATTGATAGAAATTTCTCCACTTTTCGACTTAAAATGAGTGAGTTATGGACGTTTTAATTTTGGGTGACGTTTCACACACTCATTAAAAAATGGTCCAAAACTCTCTCGCCCTACCGAATTTTTAAATGGGATTTTTTTCGTTGAAAGAGAATTTGAAGTCCACTAATTTGTTAGAAATTCACCACATTTGGACTTAAAAAGAGAGACTTATGGTGGTTTTAATTTTGGGTGACGTTTCGCACACTCTTTTTAAGACGGACAACAACTCTCTCACCCCAACGATTTTTAAAACAAGATTTTTTCCCCGGAAAGAGAATTTGAAGATTGGTAGAAATTTCACTACTTTTGAACTTAAAGTCAGAGAGTTACACAGGTTTTAATTTTGGATGACGTGTCGCACACTCTTTATAAAACGGTCTACAACTCTCTCATCCCAACAAAATTTGAAATGAGATTTCTTTCCCAAGAAAAAGAATCTTAGGACCTCCGATTGGTAGAAATTTCACAACTTTTTGACTTCAAATGAGAGAGTTAGGGAAGTTTTAATTTTGGGTGACGTTTCACACACTCTTTTTAAAATAGACCAAAACTCTCTCATCCCACCGAATTTTTAAATGAGATTTTTTTACTCAAAAGAGAATTTGAAGGCATCTAATAGATAGAAATTTCTCCACTTTTCGACTTAAAATGAGTGAGTTATGGACGTTTTAATTTTGGGTGACGTTTCACACACTCATTATAAAATATTCCAAAACTCTCTCGCCCTACCGAATTTTTAAATAAGATTTTTTTCGTTGAAAGAGAATTTGAAGTCCACTAATTTGTTAGAAATTTCACCACATTTGGACTTGAAAAGAGAGACTTATGGTGGTTTTAATTTTGGGTGACGTTTCGCACACTCTTTTTAAGACGGACAACAACTCTCTCACCCCAACGATTTTTAAAACAAGATTTTTTTCCCCGGAAAGAGAATTTGAAGAATGGTAGAAATTTCACCACTTTTGAACTTAAAGTCAGAGAGTTACACAGGTTTCAATTTTGGATGACGTGTCGCACACTCTTTATAAAACGGACTACAACTCTCTCATCCCAACAAAATTTGAAATGAGATTTCTTTCCCAAGAAAAAGAATCTTAGGACCTCCGATTGGTAGAAATTTCACCACTTTTTGACTTCAAATGAGAGAGTTAGGGAAGTTATAATTTTGCGTGGCGTTTCACACAGTCTTTTTAAAATGGACCAAAACTCTCTCATCCCACCGAATTTTTAAATGAGATTTTTTTACTTGAAAGAGAATTTGAAGACATCTAATTGATAGAAATTTCTCCACTTTTCGACTTAAAATGAGTGAGTTATGGACGTTTTAATTTTGGGTGACGTTTCACACACTCATTATAAAATGGTCCAAAACTCTCTTGTCCTACCGAATTTTTAAATAAGATTTTTTTCGTTGAAAGAGAATTTGAAGTCCACTAATTTGTTAGAAATTTCACCACATTTGGACTTGAAAAGAGAGACTTATTGTGGTTTTAATTTTGGGTGACGTTTCGCACACTCTTTTTAAGACGGACAACAACTCTCTCACCCCAACGATTTTTAAAACAAGATTTTTTTCCCCGGAAAGAGAATTTGAAGATTGGTAGAAATTTCACCACATTTGAACTTAAAGTCAGAGAGTTACACAGGTTTCAATTTTAGATGACGTGTCGCACACTCTTTATAAAACGGACTACAACTCTCTCATCCCAACAAAATTTGAAATGAGATTTCTTTCCTAAGAAAAAGAATCTTAGGACCTCCGATTGGTAGAAATTTCACCACTTTTTGACTTCAAATGAGAGAGTTAGGGAAGTTTTAATTTTGGGTGACGTTTCACACACTCTTTTTAAAATGGACCAAAACTCTCTCATCCCACCGAATTTTTAAATGAGATTTATTTACTTGAAAGAGAATTTGAAGGAATCTAATTGATAGAAATTTCTCCACTTTTCGACTTAAAATGAGTGAGTTATGGACGTTTTAATTTTGGGTGACGTTTCACACACTCATTATAAAATGGTCCAAAACTCTCTCGCCCTACCGAATTTTTAAATAGGATTTTTTTCGTTGAAAGAGAATTTGAAGTCCACTAATTTGTTAGAAATTCACCACATTTGGACTTGAAAAGAGAGACTTATGGTGGTTTTAATTTTGGGTGACGTTTCACACACTCTTTTTAAGACGGACAACAACTCTCTCACCCCAACGATTTTTAAAACAAGATTTTTTTCCCCGGAAAGAGAATTTGAAGATTGGTAGAAATTTCACTACATTTGAACTTAAAGTCAGAGAGTTACACAGGTTTTAATTTTGGATGACGTGTCGCACACTCTTTATAAAACGGACTACAACTCTCTCATCCCAACAAAATTTGAAATGAGATTTCTTTGCCAAGAAAAAGAATCTTAGGACCTCCGATTGGTAGAAATTTCACCACTTTTTGACTTCAAATGAGAGAGTTAGGGAAGTTTTAATTTTGGGTGACGTTTCACACACTCTTTTTAAAATGGACCAAAACTCTCTCATCCCACCGAATTTTTAAATGAGATTTTTTTACTCAAAAAAGAATTTGAAGGAATCTAATTGATAGAAATTTCTCCACTTTTCGACTTAAAATGAGTGAGTTATGGACGTTTTAATTTTGGGTGACGTTTCACACACTCATTAAAAAATGGTCCAAAACTCTCTCGCCCTACCGAATTTTTAAATGGGATTTTTTTCGTTGAAAGAGAATTTGAAGTCCACTAATTTGTTAGAAATTCACCACATTTGGACTTAAAAAGAGAGACTTATGGTGGTTTTAATTTTGGGTGACGTTTCGCACACTCTTTTTAAGACGGACAACAACTCTCTCACCCCAACGATTTTTAAAACAAGATTTTTTCCCCGGAAAGAGAATTTGAAGATTGGTAGAAATTTCACTACTTTTGAACTTAAAGTCAGAGAGTTACACAGGTTTTAATTTTGGATGACGTGTCGCACACTCTTTATAAAACGGTCTACAACTCTCTCATCCCAACAAAATTTGAAATGAGATTTCTTTCCCAAGAAAAAGAATCTTAGGACCTCCGATTGGTAGAAATTTCACAACTTTTTGACTTCAAATGAGAGAGTTAGGGAAGTTTTAATTTTGGGTGACGTTTCACACACTCTTTTTAAAATAGACCAAAACTCTCTCATCCCACCGAATTTTTAAATGAGATTTTTTTACTCAAAAGAGAATTTGAAGGCATCTAATGGATAGAAATTTCTCCACTTTTCGACTTAAAATGAGTGAGTTATGGACGTTTTAATTTTGGGTGACGTTTCACACACTCATTATAAAATATTCCAAAACTCTCTCGCCCTACCGAATTTTTAAATAAGATTTTTTTCGTTGAAAGAGAATTTGAAGTCCACTAATTTGTTAGAAATTTCACCACATTTGGACTTGAAAAGAGAGACTTATGGTGGTTTTAATTTTGGGTGACGTTTCGCACACTCTTTTTAAGACGGACAACAACTCTCTCACCCCAACGATTTTTAAAACAAGATTTTTTTCCCCGGAAAGAGAATTTGAAGAATGGTAGAAATTTCACCACTTTTGAACTTAAAGTCAGAGAGTTACACAGGTTTCAATTTTGGATGACGTGTCGCACACTCTTTATAAAACGGAATACAACTCTCTCTCATCCCAACAAAATTTGAAATGAGATTTCTTTCCCAAGAAAAAGAATCTTAGGACCTCCGATTGGTAGAAATTTCACCACTTTTTGACTTCAAATGAGAGAGTTAGGGAAGTTATAATTTTGCGTGGCGTTTCACACACTCTTTTTAAAATGGACCAAAACTCTCTCATCCCACCGAATTTTTAAATGAGATTTTTTTACTTGAAAGAGAATTTGAAGACATCTAATTGATAGAAATTTCTCCACTTTTCGACTTAAAATGAGTGAGTTATGGACGTTTTAATTTTGGGTGACGTTTCACACACTCATTATAAAATGGTCCAAAACTCTCTTGTCCTACCGAATTTTTAAATAAGATTTTTTTCGTTGAAAGAGAATTTGAAGTCCACTAATTTGTTAGAAATTTCACCACATTTGGACTTGAAAAGAGAGACTTATTGTGGTTTTAATTTTGGGTGACGTTTCGCACACTCTTTTTAAGACGGACAACAACTCTCTCACCCCAACGATTTTTAAAACAAGATTTTTTTCCCCGGAAAGAGAATTTGAAGATTGGTAGAAATTTCACCACATTTGAACTTAAAGTCAGAGAGTTACACAGGTTTCAATTTTAGATGACGTGTCGCACACTCTTTATAAAACGGACTACAACTCTCTCATCCCAACAAAATTTGAAATGAGATTTCTTTCCTAAGAAAAAGAATCTTAGGACCTCCGATTGGTAGAAATTTCACCACTTTTTGACTTCAAATGAGAGAGTTAGGGAAGTTTTAATTTTGGGTGACGTTTCACACACTCTTTTTAAAATGGACCAAAACTCTCTCATCCCACCGAATTTTTAAATGAGATTTATTTACTTGAAAGAGAATTTGAAGGAATCTAATTGATAGAAATTTCTCCACTTTTCGACTTAAAATGAGTGAGTTATGGACGTTTTAATTTTGGGTGACGTTTCACACACTCATTATAAAATGGTCCAAAACTCTCTCGCCCTACCGAATTTTTAAATAGGATTTTTTTCGTTGAAAGAGAATTTGAAGTCCACTAATTTGTTAGAAATTCACCACATTTGGACTTGAAAAGAGAGACTTATGGTGGTTTTAATTTTGGGTGACGTTTCACACACTCTTTTTAAGACGGACAACAACTCTCTCACCCCAACGATTTTTAAAACAAGATTTTTTTCCCCGGAAAGAGAATTTGAAGATTGGTAGAAATTTCACTACATTTGAACTTAAAGTCAGAGAGTTACACAGGTTTTAATTTTGGATGACGTGTCGCACACTCTTTATAAAACGGACTACAACTCTCTCATCCCAACAAAATTTGAAATGAGATTTCTTTGCCAAGAAAAAGAATCTTAGGACCTCCGATTGGTAGAAATTTCACCACTTTTTGACTTCAAATGAGAGAGTTAGGGAAGTTTTAATTTTGGGTGACGTTTCACACACTCTTTTTAAAATGGACCAAAACTCTCTCATCCCACCGAATTTTTAAATGAGATTTTTTTACTCAAAAAAGAATTTGAAGGAATCTAATTGATAGAAATTTCTCCACTTTTCGACTTAAAATGAGTGAGTTATGGACGTTTTAATTTTGGGTGACGTTTCACACACTCATTAAAAAATGGTCCAAAACTCTCTCGCCCTACCGAATTTTTAAATGGGATTTTTTTCGTTGAAAGAGAATTTGAAGTCCACTAATTTGTTAGAAATTCACCACATTTGGACTTAAAAAGAGAGACTTATGGTGGTTTTAATTTTGGGTGACGTTTCGCACACTCTTTTTAAGACGGACAACAACTCTCTCACCCCAACGATTTTTAAAACAAGATTTTTTCCCCGGAAAGAGAATTTGAAGATTGGTAGAAATTTCACTACTTTTGAACTTAAAGTCAGAGACTTACACAGGTTTTAATTTTGGATGACGTGTCGCACACTCTTTATAAAACGGTCTACAACTCTCTCATCCCAACAAAATTTGAAATGAGATTTCTTTCCCAAGAAAAAGAATCTTAGGACCTCCGATTGGTAGAAATTTCACAACTTTTTGACTTCAAATGAGAGAGTTAGGGAAGTTTTAATTTTGGGTGACGTTTCACACACTCTTTTTAAAATAGACCAAAACTCTCTCATCCCACCGAATTTTTAAATGAGATTTTTTTACTCAAAAGAGAATTTGAAGGCATCTAATGGATAGAAATTTCTCCACTTTTCGACTTAAAATGAGTGAGTTATGGACGTTTTAATTTTGGGTGACGTTTCACACACTCATTATAAAATATTCCAAAACTCTCTCGCCCTACCGAATTTTTAAATAAGATTTTTTTCGTTGAAAGAGAATTTGAAGTCCACTAATTTGTTAGAAATTTCACCACATTTGGACTTGAAAAGAGAGACTTATGGTGGTTTTAATTTTGGGTGACGTTTCGCACACTCTTTTTAAGACGGACAACAACTCTCTCACCCCAACGATTTTTAAAACAAGATTTTTTTCCCCGGAAAGAGAATTTGAAGAATGGTAGAAATTTCACCACTTTTGAACTTAAAGTCAGAGAGTTACACAGGTTTCAATTTTGGATGACGTGTCGCACACTCTTTATAAAACGGACTACAACTCTCTCATCCCAACAAAATTTGAAATGAGATTTCTTTCCCAAGAAAAAGAATCTTAGGACCTCCGATTGGTAGAAATTTCACCACTTTTTGACTTCAAATGAGAGAGTTAGGGAAGTTATAATTTTGCGTGGCGTTTCACACACTCTTTTTAAAATGGACCAAAACTCTCTCATCCCACCGAATTTTTAAATGAGATTTTTTTACTTGAAAGAGAATTTGAAGACATCTAATTGATAGAAATTTCTCCACTTTTCGACTTAAAATGAGTGAGTTATGGACGTTTTAATTTTGGGTGACGTTTCACACACTCATTATAAAATGGTCCAAAACTCTCTTGTCCTACCGAATTTTTAAATAAGATTTTTTTCGTTGAAAGAGAATTTGAAGTCCACTAATTTGTTAGAAATTTCACCACATTTGGACTTGAAAAGAGAGACTTATTGTGGTTTTAATTTTGGGTGACGTTTCGCACACTCTTTTTAAGACGGACAACAACTCTCTCACCCCAACGATTTTTAAAACAAGATTTTTTTCCCCGGAAAGAGAATTTGAAGATTGGTAGAAATTTCACCACATTTGAACTTAAAGTCAGAGAGTTACACAGGTTTCAATTTTAGATGACGTGTCGCACACTCTTTATAAAACGGACTACAACTCTCTCATCCCAACAAAATTTGAAATGAGATTTCTTTCCTAAGAAAAAGAATCTTAGGACCTCCGCTTGGTAGAAATTTCACCACTTTTTGACTTCAAATGAGAGAGTTAGGGAAGTTTTAATTTTGGGTGACGTTTCACACACTCTTTTTAAAATGGACCAAAACTCTCTCATCCCACCGAATTTTTAAATGAGATTTATTTACTTGAAAGAGAATTTGAAGGAATCTAATTGATAGAAATTTCTCCACTTTTCGACTTAAAATGAGTGAGTTATGGACGTTTTAATTTTGGGTGACGTTTCACACACTCATTATAAAATAGTCCAAAACTCTCTCGCCCTACCGAATTTTTAAATGGGATTTTTTTCGTTGAAAGAGAATTTGAAGTCCACTAATTTGTTAGAAATTCACCACATTTGGACTTGAAAAGAGAGACTTATGGTGGTTTTAATTTTGGGTGACGTTTCACACACTCTTTTTAAGACGGACAACAACTCTCTCACCCCAACGATTTTTAAAACAAGATTTTTTTCCCCGGAAAGAGAATTTGAAGATTGGTAGAAATTTCACTACATTTGAACTTAAAGTCAGAGAGTTACACAGGTTTTAATTTTGGATGACGCGTCGCACACTCTTTATAAAACGGACTACAACTCTCTCATCCCAACAAAATTTGAAATGAAATTTCTTTCCCAAGAAAAAGAATCTTAGGACCTCCGATTGGTAGAAATTTCACCACTTTTTGACTTCAAATGAGAGAGTTAGGGAAGTTTTAATTTTGGGTGACGTTTCACACACTCTTTTTAAAATGGACCAAAACTCTCTCATCCCACCGAATTTTTAAATGAGATTTTTTTACTCAAAAGAGAATTTGAAGGAATCTAATTGATAGAAATTTCTCCACTTTTCGACTTAAAATGAGTGAGTTATGGACGTTTTAATTTTGGGTGACGTTTCACACACTCATTAAAAAATGGTCCAAAACTCTCTCGCCCTACCGAATTTTTAAATGGGATTTTTTTCGTTGAAAGAGAATTTGAAGTCCACTAATTTGTTAGAAATTCACCACATTTGGACTTAAAAAGAGAGACTTATGGTGGTTTTAATTTTGGGTGACGTTTCGCACACTCTTTTTAAGACGGACAACAACTCTCTCACCCCAACGATTTTTAAAACAAGATTTTTTCCCCGGAAAGAGAATTTGAAGATTGGTAGAAATTTCACTACTTTTGAACTTAAAGTCAGAGAGTTACACAGGTTTTAATTTTGGATGACGTGTCGCACACTCTTTATAAAACGGTCTACAACTCTCTCATCCCAACAAAATTTGAAATGAGATTTCTTTCCCAAGAAAAAGAATCTTAGGACCTCCGATTGGTAGAAATTTCACAACTTTTTGACTTCAAATGAGAGAGTTAGGGAAGTTTTAATTTTGGGTGACGTTTCACACACTCTTTTTAAAATAGACCAAAACTCTCTCATCCCACCGAATTTTTAAATGAGATTTTTTTACTCAAAAGAGAATTTGAAGGCATCTAATGGATAGAAATTTCTCCACTTTTCGACTTAAAATGAGTGAGTTATGGACGTTTTAATTTTGGGTGACGTTTCACACACTAATTATAAAATATTCCAAAACTCTCTCGCCCTACCGAATTTTTAAATAAGATTTTTTTCGTTGAAAGAGAATTTGAAGTCCACTAATTTGTTAGAAATTTCACCACATTTGGACTTGAAAAGAGAGACTTATGGTGGTTTTAATTTTGGGTGACGTTTCGCACACTCTTTTTAAGACGGACAACAACTCTCTCACCCCAACGATTTTTAAAACAAGATTTTTTTCCCCGGAAAGAGAATTTGAAGAATGGTAGAAATTTCACCACTTTTGAACTTAAAGTCAGAGAGTTACACAGGTTTCAATTTTGGATGACGTGTCGCACACTCTTTATAAAACGGACTACAACTCTCTCATCCCAACAAAATTTGAAATGAGATTTCTTTCCCAAGAAAAAGAATCTTAGGACCTCCGATTGGTAGAAATTTCACCACTTTTTGACTTCAAATGAGAGAGTTAGGGAAGTTATAATTTTGCGTGGCGTTTCACACACTCTTTTTAAAATGGACCAAAACTCTCTCATCCCACCGAATTTTTAAATGAGATTTTTTTACTTGAAAGAGAATTTGAAGACATCTAATTGATAGAAATTTCTCCACTTTTCGACTTAAAATGAGTGAGTTATGGACGTTTTAATTTTGGGTGACGTTTCACACACTCATTATAAAATGGTCCAAAACTCTCTTGTCCTACCGAATTTTTAAATAAGATTTTTTTCGTTGAAAGAGAATTTGAAGTCCACTAATTTGTTAGAAATTTCACCACATTTGGACTTGAAAAGAGAGACTTATTGTGGTTTTAATTTTGGGTGACGTTTCGCACACTCTTTTTAAGACGGACAACAACTCTCTCACCCCAACGATTTTTAAAACAAGATTTTTTTCCCCGGAAAGAGAATTTGAAGATTGGTAGAAATTTCACCACATTTGAACTTAAAGTCAGAGAGTTACACAGGTTTCAATTTTAGATGACGTGTCGCACACTCTTTATAAAACGGACTACAACTCTCTCATCCCAACAAAATTTGAAATGAGATTTCTTTCTTAAGAAAAAGAATCTTAGGACCTCCGATTGGTAGAAATTTCACCACTTTTTGACTTCAAATGAGAGAGTTAGGGAAGTTTTAATTTTGGGTGACGTTTCACACACTCTTTTTAAAATAGACCAAAACTCTCTCATCCCACCGAATTTTTAAATGAGATTTTTTTACTCAAAAGAGAATTTGAAGGCATCTAATGGATAGAAATTTCTCCACTTTTCGACTTAAAATGAGTGAGTTATGGACGTTTTAATTTTGGGTGACGTTTCACACACTAATTATAAAATATTCCAAAACTCTCTCGCCCTACCGAATTTTTAAATAAGATTTTTTTCGTTGAAAGAGAATTTGAAGTCCACTAATTTGTTAGAAATTTCACCACATTTGGACTTGAAAAGAGAGACTTATGGTGGTTTTAATTTTGGGTGACGTTTCGCACACTCTTTTTAAGACGGACAACAACTCTCTCACCCCAACGATTTTTAAAACAAGATTTTTTTCCCCGGAAAGAGAATTTGAAGAATGGTAGAAATTTCACCACTTTTGAACTTAAAGTCAGAGAGTTACACAGGTTTCAATTTTGGATGACGTGTCGCACACTCTTTATAAAACGGACTACAACTCTCTCATCCCAACAAAATTTGAAATGAGATTTCTTTCCCAAGAAAAAGAATCTTAGGACCTCCGATTGGTAGAAATTTCACCACTTTTTGACTTCAAATGAGAGAGTTAGGGAAGTTATAATTTTGCGTGGCGTTTCACACACTCTTTTTAAAATGGACCAAAACTCTCTCATCCCACCGAATTTTTAAATGAGATTTTTTTACTTGAAAGAGAATTTGAAGACATCTAATTGATAGAAATTTCTCCACTTTTCGACTTAAAATGAGTGAGTTATGGACGTTTTAATTTTGGGTGACGTTTCACACACTCATTATAAAATGGTCCAAAACTCTCTTGTCCTACCGAATTTTTAAATAAGATTTTTTTCGTTGAAAGAGAATTTGAAGTCCACTAATTTGTTAGAAATTTCACCACATTTGGACTTGAAAAGAGAGACTTATTGTGGTTTTAATTTTGGGTGACGTTTCGCACACTCTTTTTAAGACGGACAACAACTCTCTCACCCCAACGATTTTTAAAACAAGATTTTTTTCCCCGGAAAGAGAATTTGAAGATTGGTAGAAATTTCACCACATTTGAACTTAAAGTCAGAGAGTTACACAGGTTTCAATTTTAGATGACGTGTCGCACACTCTTTATAAAACGGACTACAACTCTCTCATCCCAACAAAATTTGAAATGAGATTTCTTTCTTAAGAAAAAGAATCTTAGGACCTCCGATTGGTAGAAATTTCACCACTTTTTGACTTCAAATGAGAGAGTTAGGGAAGTTTTAATTTTGGGTGACGTTTCACACACTCTTTTTAAAATGGACCAAAACTCTCTCATCCCACCGAATTTTTAAATGAGATTTATTTACTTGAAAGAGAATTTGAAGGAATCTAATTGATAGAAATTTCTCCACTTTTCGACTTAAAATGAGTGAGTTATGGACGTTTTAATTTTGGGTGACGTTTCACACACTCATTATAAAATGGTCCAAAACTCTCTCGCCCTACCGAATTTTTAAATAGGATTTTTTTCGTTGAAAGAGAATTTGAAGTCCACTAATTTGTTAGAAATTCACCACATTTGGACTTGAAAAGAGAGACTTATGGTGGTTTTAATTTTGGGTGACGTTTCACACACTCTTTTTAAGACGGACAACAACTCTCTCATCCCAACGATTTTTAAAACAAGATTTTTTTCCCCGGAAAGAGAATTTGAAGATTGGTAGAAATTTCACTACATTTGAACTTAAAGTCAGAGAGTTACACAGGTTTTAATTTTGGATGACGTGTCGCACACTCTTTATAAAACGGACTACAACTCTCTCATCCCAACAAAATTTGAAATGAGATTTCTTTGCCAAGAAAAAGAATCTTAGGACCTCCGATTGGTAGAAATTTCACCACTTTTTGACTTCAAATGAGAGAGTTAGGGAAGTTTTAATTTTGGGTGACGTTTCACACACTCTTTTTAAAATGGACCAAAACTCTCTCATCCCACCGAATTTTTAAATGAGATTTTTTTACTCAAAAAAGAATTTGAAGGAATCTAATTGATAGAAATTTCTCCACTTTTCGACTTAAAATGAGTGAGTTATGGACGTTTTAATTTTGGGTGACGTTTCACACACTCATTAAAAAATGGTCCAAAACTCTCTCGCCCTACCGAATTTTTAAATGGGATTTTTTTCGTTGAAAGAGAATTTGAAGTCCACTAATTTGTTAGAAATTCACCACATTTGGACTTAAAAAGAGAGACTTATGGTGGTTTTAATTTTGGGTGACGTTTCGCACACTCTTTTTAAGACGGACAACAACTCTCTCACCCCAACGATTTTTAAAACAAGATTTTTTCCCCGGAAAGAGAATTTGAAGATTGGTAGAAATTTCACTACTTTTGAACTTAAAGTCAGAGAGTTACACAGGTTTTAATTTTGGATGACGTGTCGCAGACTCTTTATAAAACGGTCTACAACTCTCTCATCCCAACAAAATTTGAAATGAGATTTCTTTCCCAAGAAAAAGAATCTTAGGACCTCCGATTGGTAGAAATTTCACAACTTTTTGACTTCAAATGAGAGAGTTAGGGAAGTTTTAATTTTGGGTGACGTTTCACACACTCTTTTTAAAATAGACCAAAACTCTCTCATCCCACCGAATTTTTAAATGAGATTTTTTTACTCAAAAGAGAATTTGAAGGCATCTAATGGATAGAAATTTCTCCACTTTTCGACTTAAAATGAGTGAGTTATGGACGTTTTAATTTTGGGTGACGTTTCACACACTCATTATAAAATATTCCAAAACTCTCTCGCCCTACCGAATTTTTAAATAAGATTTTTTTCGTTGAAAGAGAATTTGAAGTCCACTAATTTGTTAGAAATTTCACCACATTTGGACTTGAAAAGAGAGACTTATGGTGGTTTTAATTTTGGGTGACGTTTCGCACACTCTTTTTAAGACGGACAACAACTCTCTCACCCCAACGATTTTTAAAACAAGATTTTTTTCCCCGGAAAGAGAATTTGAAGAATGGTAGAAATTTCACCACTTTTGAACTTAAAGTCAGAGAGTTACACAGGTTTCAATTTTGGATGACGTGTCGCACACTCTTTATAAAACGGACTACAACTCTCTCATCCCAACAAAATTTGAAATGAGATTTCTTTCCCAAGAAAAAGAATCTTAGGACCTCCGATTGGTAGAAATTTCACCACTTTTTGACTTCAAATGAGAGAGTTAGGGAAGTTTTAATTTTGGGTGACGTTTCACACACTCTTTTTAAAATGGACCAAAACTCTCTCATCCCACCGAATTTTTAAATGAGATTTATTTACTTGAAAGAGAATTTGAAGGAATCTAATTGATAGAAATTTCTCCACTTTTCGACTTAAAATGAGTGAGTTATGGACGTTTTAATTTTGGGTGACGTTTCACACACTCATTATAAAATATTCCAAAACTCTCTCGCCCTACCGAATTTTTAAATAAGATTTTTTTCGTTGAAAGAGAATTTGAAGTCCACTAATTTGTTAGAAATTTCACCACATTTGGACTTGAAAAGAGAGACTTATGGTGGTTTTAATTTTGGGTGACGTTTCGCACACTCTTTTTAAGACGGACAACAACTCTCTCACCCCAACGATTTTTAAAACAAGATTTTTTTCCCCGGAAAGAGAATTTGAAGAATGGTAGAAATTTCACCACTTTTGAACTTAAAGTCAGAGAGTTACACAGGTTTCAATTTTGGATGACGTGTCGCACACTCTTTATAAAACGGACTACAACTCTCTCATCCCAACAAAATTTGAAATGAGATTTCTTTCCCAAGAAAAAGAATCTTAGGACCTCCGATTGGTAGAAATTTCACCACTTTTTGACTTCAAATGAGAGAGTTAGGGAAGTTTTAATTTTGCGTGACGTTTCACACACTCTTTTTAAAATGGACCAAAACTCTCTCATCCCACCGAATTTTTAAATGAGATTTTTTTACTTGAAAGAGAATTTGAAGACATCTAATTGATAGAAATTTCTCCACTTTTCGACTTAAAATGAGTGAGTTATGGACGTTTTAATTTTGGGTGACGTTTCACACACTCATTATAAAATGGTCCAAAACTCTCTTGTCCTACCGAATTTTTAAATAAGATTTTTTTCGTTGAAAGAGAATTTGAAGTCCACTAATTTGTTAGAAATTTCACCACATTTGGACTTGAAAAGAGAGACTTATTGTGGTTTTAATTTTGGGTGACGTTTCGCACACTCTTTTTAAGACGGACAACAACTCTCTCACCCCAACGATTTTTAAAACAAGATTTTTTTCCCCGGAAAGAGAATTTGAAGATTGGTAGAAATTTCACCACATTTGAACTTAAAGTCAGAGAGTTACACAGGTTTCAATTTTAGATGACGTGTCGCACACTCTTTATAAAACGGACTACAACTCTCTCATCCCAACAAAATTTGAAATGAGATTTCTTTCCTAAGAAAAAGAATCTTAGGACCTCCGATTGGTAGAAATTTCACCACTTTTTGACTTCAAATGAGAGAGTTAGGGAAGTTTTAATTTTGGGTGACGTTTCACACACTCTTTTTAAAATGGACCAAAACTCTCTCATCCCACCGAATTTTTAAATGAGATTTATTTACTTGAAAGAGAATTTGAAGGAATCTAATTGATAGAAATTTCTCCACTTTTCGACTTAAAATGAGTGAGTTATGGACGTTTTAATTTTGGGTGACGTTTCACACACTCATTATAAAATGGTCCAAAACTCTCTCGCCCTACCGAATTTTTAAATAGGATTTTTTTCGTTGAAAGAGAATTTGAAGTCCACTAATTTGTTAGAAATTCACCACATTTGGACTTGAAAAGAGAGACTTATGGTGGTTTTAATTTTGGGTGACGTTTCACACACTCTTTTTAAGACGGACAACAACTCTCTCACCCCAACGATTTTTAAAACAAGATTTTTTTCCCCGGAAAGAGAATTTGAAGATTGGTAGAAATTTCACTACATTTGAACTTAAAGTCAGAGAGTTACACAGGTTTTAATTTTGGATGACGTGTCGCACACTCTTTATAAAACGGACTACAACTCTCTCATCCCAACAAAATTTGAAATGAGATTTCTTTGCCAAGAAAAAGAATCTTACGACCTCCGATTGGTAGAAATTTCACAACTTTTTGACTTCAAATGAGAGAGTTAGGGAAGTTTTAATTTTGGGTGACGTTTCACACACTCTTTTTAAAATGGACCAAAACTCTCTCATCCCACCGAATTTTTAAATGAGATTTTTTTACTCAAAAAAGAATTTGAAGGAATCTAATTGATAGAAATTTCTCCACTTTTCGACTTAAAATGAGTGAGTTATGGACGTTTTAATTTTGGGTGACGTTTCACACACTCATTAAAAAATGGTCCAAAACTCTCTCGCCCTACCGAATTTTTAAATGGGATTTTTTTCGTTGAAAGAGAATTTGAAGTCCACTAATTTGTTAGAAATTCACCACATTTGGACTTAAAAAGAGAGACTTATGGTGGTTTTAATTTTGGGTGACGTTTCGCACACTCTTTTTAAGACGGACAACAACTCTCTCACCCCAACGATTTTTAAAACAAGATTTTTTCCCCGGAAAGAGAATTTGAAGATTGGTAGAAATTTCACTACTTTTGAACTTAAAGTCAGAGAGTTACACAGGTTTTAATTTTGGATGACGTGTCGCACACTCTTTATAAAACGGTCTACAACTCTCTCATCCCAACAAAATTTGAAATGAGATTTCTTTCCCAAGAAAAAGAATCTTAGGACCTCCGATTGGTAGAAATTTCACAACTTTTTGACTTCAAATGAGAGAGTTAGGGAAGTTTTAATTTTGGGTGACGTTTCACACACTCTTTTTAAAATAGACCAAAACTCTCTCATCCCACCGAATTTTTAAATGAGATTTTTTTACTCAAAAGAGAATTTGAAGGCATCTAATAGATAGAAATTTCTCCACTTTTCGACTTAAAATGAGTGAGTTATGGACGTTTTAATTTTGGGTGACGTTTCACACACTCATTATAAAATATTCCAAAACTCTCTCGCCCTACCGAATTTTTAAATAAGATTTTTTTCGTTGAAAGAGAATTTGAAGTCCACTAATTTGTTAGAAATTTCACCACATTTGGACTTGAAAAGAGAGACTTATGGTGGTTTTAATTTTGGGTGACGTTTCGCACACTCTTTTTAAGACGGACAACAACTCTCTCACCCCAACGATTTTTAAAACAAGATTTTTTTCCCCGGAAAGAGAATTTGAAGAATGGTAGAAATTTCACCACTTTTGAACTTAAAGTCAGAGAGTTACACAGGTTTCAATTTTGGATGACGTGTCGCACACTCTTTATAAAACGGACTACAACTCTCTCATCCCAACAAAATTTGAAATGAGATTTCTTTCCCAAGAAAAAGAATCTTAGGACCTCCGATTGGTAGAAATTTCACCACTTTTTGACTTCAAATGAGAGAGTTAGGGAAGTTATAATTTTGCGTGGCGTTTCACACAGTCTTTTTAAAATGGACCAAAACTCTCTCATCCCACCGAATTTTTAAATGAGATTTTTTTACTTGAAAGAGAATTTGAAGACATCTAATTGATAGAAATTTCTCCACTTTTCGACTTAAAATGAGTGAGTTATGGACGTTTTAATTTTGGGTGACGTTTCACACACTCATTATAAAATGGTCCAAAACTCTCTTGTCCTACCGAATTTTTAAATAAGATTTTTTTCGTTGAAAGAGAATTTGAAGTCCACTAATTTGTTAGAAATTTCACCACATTTGGACTTGAAAAGAGAGACTTATTGTGGTTTTAATTTTGGGTGACGTTTCGCACACTCTTTTTAAGACGGACAACAACTCTCTCACCCCAACGATTTTTAAAACAAGATTTTTTTCCCCGGAAAGAGAATTTGAAGATTGGTAGAAATTTCACCACATTTGAACTTAAAGTCAGAGAGTTACACAGGTTTCAATTTTAGATGACGTGTCGCACACTCTTTATAAAACGGACTACAACTCTCTCATCCCAACAAAATTTGAAATGAGATTTCTTTCCTAAGAAAAAGAATCTTAGGACCTCCGATTGGTAGAAATTTCACCACTTTTTGACTTCAAATGAGAGAGTTAGGGAAGTTTTAATTTTGGGTGACGTTTCACACACTCTTTTTAAAATGGACCAAAACTCTCTCATCCCACCGAATTTTTAAATGAGATTTATTTACTTGAAAGAGAATTTGAAGGAATCTAATTGATAGAAATTTCTCCACTTTTCGACTTAAAATGAGTGAGTTATGGACGTTTTAATTTTGGGTGACGTTTCACACACTCATTATAAAATGGTCCAAAACTCTCTCGCCCTACCGAATTTTTAAATAGGATTTTTTTCGTTGAAAGAGAATTTGAAGTCCACTAATTTGTTAGAAATTCACCACATTTGGACTTGAAAAGAGAGACTTATGGTGGTTTTAATTTTGGGTGACGTTTCACACACTCTTTTTAAGACGGACAACAACTCTCTCACCCCAACGATTTTTAAAACAAGATTTTTTTCCCCGGAAAGAGAATTTGAAGATTGGTAGAAATTTCACTACATTTGAACTTAAAGTCAGAGAGTTACACAGGTTTTAATTTTGGATGACGTGTCGCACACTCTTTATAAAACGGACTACAACTCTCTCATCCCAACAAAATTTGAAATGAGATTTCTTTGCCAAGAAAAAGAATCTTAGGACCTCCGATTGGTAGAAATTTCACCACTTTTTGACTTCAAATGAGAGAGTTAGGGAAGTTTTAATTTTGGGTGACGTTTCACACACTCTTTTTAAAATGGACCAAAACTCTCTCATCCCACCGAATTTTTAAATGAGATTTTTTTACTCAAAAAAGAATTTGAAGGAATCTAATTGATAGAAATTTCTCCACTTTTCGACTTAAAATGAGTGAGTTATGGACGTTTTAATTTTGGGTGACGTTTCACACACTCATTAAAAAATGGTCCAAAACTCTCTCGCCCTACCGAATTTTTAAATGGGATTTTTTTCGTTGAAAGAGAATTTGAAGTCCACTAATTTGTTAGAAATTCACCACATTTGGACTTAAAAAGAGAGACTTATGGTGGTTTTAATTTTGGGTGACGTTTCGCACACTCTTTTTAAGACGGACAACAACTCTCTCACCCCAACGATTTTTAAAACAAGATTTTTTCCCCGGAAAGAGAATTTGAAGATTGGTAGAAATTTCACTACTTTTGAACTTAAAGTCAGAGAGTTACACAGGTTTTAATTTTGGATGACGTGTCGCACACTCTTTATAAAACGGTCTACAACTCTCTCATCCCAACAAAATTTGAAATGAGATTTCTTTCCCAAGAAAAAGAATCTTAGGACCTCCGATTGGTAGAAATTTCACAACTTTTTGACTTCAAATGAGAGAGTTAGGGAAGTTTTAATTTTGGGTGACGTTTCACACACTCTTTTTAAAATAGACCAAAACTCTCTCATCCCACCGAATTTTTAAATGAGATTTTTTTACTCAAAAGAGAATTTGAAGGCATCTAATGGATAGAAATTTCTCCACTTTTCGACTTAAAATGAGTGAGTTATGGACGTTTTAATTTTGGGTGACGTTTCACACACTCATTATAAAATATTCCAAAACTCTCTCGCCCTACCGAATTTTTAAATAAGATTTTTTTCGTTGAAAGAGAATTTGAAGTCCACTAATTTGTTAGAAATTTCACCACATTTGGACTTGAAAAGAGAGACTTATGGTGGTTTTAATTTTGGGTGACGTTTCGCACACTCTTTTTAAGACGGACAACAACTCTCTCACCCCAACGATTTTTAAAACAAGATTTTTTTCCCCGGAAAGAGAATTTGAAGAATGGTAGAAATTTCACCACTTTTGAACTTAAAGTCAGAGAGTTACACAGGTTTCAATTTTGGATGACGTGTCGCACACTCTTTATAAAACGGACTACAACTCTCTCTCATCCCAACAAAATTTGAAATGAGATTTCTTTCCCAAGAAAAAGAATCTTAGGACCTCCGATTGGTAGAAATTTCACCACTTTTTGACTTCAAATGAGAGAGTTAGGGAAGTTATAATTTTGCGTGGCGTTTCACACACTCTTTTTAAAATGGACCAAAACTCTCTCATCCCACCGAATTTTTAAATGAGATTTTTTTACTTGAAAGAGAATTTGAAGACATCTAATTGATAGAAATTTCTCCACTTTTCGACTTAAAATGAGTGAGTTATGGACGTTTTAATTTTGGGTGACGTTTCACACACTCATTATAAAATGGTCCAAAACTCTCTTGTCCTACCGAATTTTTAAATAAGATTTTTTTCGTTGAAAGAGAATTTGAAGTCCACTAATTTGTTAGAAATTTCACCACATTTGGACTTGAAAAGAGAGACTTATTGTGGTTTTAATTTTGGGTGACGTTTCGCACACTCTTTTTAAGACGGACAACAACTCTCTCACCCCAACGATTTTTAAAACAAGATTTTTTTCCCCGGAAAGAGAATTTGAAGATTGGTAGAAATTTCACCACATTTGAACTTAAAGTCAGAGAGTTACACAGGTTTCAATTTTAGATGACGTGTCGCACACTCTTTATAAAACGGACTACAACTCTCTCATCCCAACAAAATTTGAAATGAGATTTCTTTCCTAAGAAAAAGAATCTTAGGACCTCCGATTGGTAGAAATTTCACCACTTTTTGACTTCAAATGAGAGAGTTAGGGAAGTTTTAATTTTGGGTGACGTTTCACACACTCTTTTTAAAATGGACCAAAACTCTCTCATCCCACCGAATTTTTAAATGAGATTTATTTACTTGAAAGAGAATTTGAAGGAATCTAATTGATAGAAATTTCTCCACTTTTCGACTTAAAATGAGTGAGTTATGGACGTTTTAATTTTGGGTGACGTTTCACACACTCATTATAAAATGGTCCAAAACTCTCTCGCCCTACCGAATTTTTAAATAGGATTTTTTTCGTTGAAAGAGAATTTGAAGTCCACTAATTTGTTAGAAATTCACCACATTTGGACTTGAAAAGAGAGACTTATGGTGGTTTTAATTTTGGGTGACGTTTCACACACTCTTTTTAAGACGGACAACAACTCTCTCACCCCAACGATTTTTAAAACAAGATTTTTTTCCCCGGAAAGAGAATTTGAAGATTGGTAGAAATTTCACTACATTTGAACTTAAAGTCAGAGAGTTACACAGGTTTTAATTTTGGATGACGTGTCGCACACTCTTTATAAAACGGACTACAACTCTCTCATCCCAACAAAATTTGAAATGAGATTTCTTTGCCAAGAAAAAGAATCTTAGGACCTCCGATTGGTAGAAATTTCACCACTTTTTGACTTCAAATGAGAGAGTTAGGGAAGTTTTAATTTTGGGTGACGTTTCACACACTCTTTTTAAAATGGACCAAAACTCTCTCATCCCACCGAATTTTTAAATGAGATTTTTTTACTCAAAAAAGAATTTGAAGGAATCTAATTGATAGAAATTTCTCCACTTTTCGACTTAAAATGAGTGAGTTATGGACGTTTTAATTTTGGGTGACGTTTCACACACTCATTAAAAAATGGTCCAAAACTCTCTCGCCCTACCGAATTTTTAAATGGGATTTTTTTCGTTGAAAGAGAATTTGAAGTCCACTAATTTGTTAGAAATTCACCACATTTGGACTTAAAAAGAGAGACTTATGGTGGTTTTAATTTTGGGTGACGTTTCGCACACTCTTTTTAAGACGGACAACAACTCTCTCACCCCAACGATTTTTAAAACAAGATTTTTTCCCCGGAAAGAGAATTTGAAGATTGGTAGAAATTTCACTACTTTTGAACTTAAAGTCAGAGACTTACACAGGTTTTAATTTTGGATGACGTGTCGCACACTCTTTATAAAACGGTCTACAACTCTCTCATCCCAACAAAATTTGAAATGAGATTTCTTTCCCAAGAAAAAGAATCTTAGGACCTCCGATTGGTAGAAATTTCACAACTTTTTGACTTCAAATGAGAGAGTTAGGGAAGTTTTAATTTTGGGTGACGTTTCACACACTCTTTTTAAAATAGACCAAAACTCTCTCATCCCACCGAATTTTTAAATGAGATTTTTTTACTCAAAAGAGAATTTGAAGGCATCTAATGGATAGAAATTTCTCCACTTTTCGACTTAAAATGAGTGAGTTATGGACGTTTTAATTTTGGGTGACGTTTCACACACTCATTATAAAATATTCCAAAACTCTCTCGCCCTACCGAATTTTTAAATAAGATTTTTTTCGTTGAAAGAGAATTTGAAGTCCACTAATTTGTTAGAAATTTCACCACATTTGGACTTGAAAAGAGAGACTTATGGTGGTTTTAATTTTGGGTGACGTTTCGCACACTCTTTTTAAGACGGACAACAACTCTCTCACCCCAACGATTTTTAAAACAAGATTTTTTTCCCCGGAAAGAGAATTTGAAGAATGGTAGAAATTTCACCACTTTTGAACTTAAAGTCAGAGAGTTACACAGGTTTCAATTTTGGATGACGTGTCGCACACTCTTTATAAAACGGACTACAACTCTCTCATCCCAACAAAATTTGAAATGAGATTTCTTTCCCAAGAAAAAGAATCTTAGGACCTCCGATTGGTAGAAATTTCACCACTTTTTGACTTCAAATGAGAGAGTTAGGGAAGTTATAATTTTGCGTGGCGTTTCACACACTCTTTTTAAAATGGACCAAAACTCTCTCATCCCACCGAATTTTTAAATGAGATTTTTTTACTTGAAAGAGAATTTGAAGACATCTAATTGATAGAAATTTCTCCACTTTTCGACTTAAAATGAGTGAGTTATGGACGTTTTAATTTTGGGTGACGTTTCACACACTCATTATAAAATGGTCCAAAACTCTCTTGTCCTACCGAATTTTTAAATAAGATTTTTTTCGTTGAAAGAGAATTTGAAGTCCACTAATTTGTTAGAAATTTCACCACATTTGGACTTGAAAAGAGAGACTTATTGTGGTTTTAATTTTGGGTGACGTTTCGCACACTCTTTTTAAGACGGACAACAACTCTCTCACCCCAACGATTTTTAAAACAAGATTTTTTTCCCCGGAAAGAGAATTTGAAGATTGGTAGAAATTTCACCACATTTGAACTTAAAGTCAGAGAGTTACACAGGTTTCAATTTTAGATGACGTGTCGCACACTCTTTATAAAACGGACTACAACTCTCTCATCCCAACAAAATTTGAAATGAGATTTCTTTCCTAAGAAAAAGAATCTTAGGACCTCCGCTTGGTAGAAATTTCACCACTTTTTGACTTCAAATGAGAGAGTTAGGGAAGTTTTAATTTTGGGTGACGTTTCACACACTCTTTTTAAAATGGACCAAAACTCTCTCATCCCACCGAATTTTTAAATGAGATTTATTTACTTGAAAGAGAATTTGAAGGAATCTAATTGATAGAAATTTCTCCACTTTTCGACTTAAAATGAGTGAGTTATGGACGTTTTAATTTTGGGTGACGTTTCACACACTCATTATAAAATAGTCCAAAACTCTCTCGCCCTACCGAATTTTTAAATGGGATTTTTTTCGTTGAAAGAGAATTTGAAGTCCACTAATTTGTTAGAAATTCACCACATTTGGACTTGAAAAGAGAGACTTATGGTGGTTTTAATTTTGGGTGACGTTTCACACACTCTTTTTAAGACGGACAACAACTCTCTCACCCCAACGATTTTTAAAACAAGATTTTTTTCCCCGGAAAGAGAATTTGAAGATTGGTAGAAATTTCACTACATTTGAACTTAAAGTCAGAGAGTTACACAGGTTTTAATTTTGGATGACGCGTCGCACACTCTTTATAAAACGGACTACAACTCTCTCATCCCAACAAAATTTGAAATGAGATTTCTTTCCCAAGAAAAAGAATCTTAGGACCTCCGATTGGTAGAAATTTCACCACTTTTTGACTTCAAATGAGAGAGTTAGGGAAGTTTTAATTTTGGGTGACGTTTCACACACTCTTTTTAAAATGGACCAAAACTCTCTCATCCCACCGAATTTTTAAATGAGATTTTTTTACTCAAAAGAGAATTTGAAGGAATCTAATTGATAGAAATTTCTCCACTTTTCGACTTAAAATGAGTGAGTTATGGACGTTTTAATTTTGGGTGACGTTTCACACACTCATTAAAAAATGGTCCAAAACTCTCTCGCCCTACCGAATTTTTAAATGGGATTTTTTTCGTTGAAAGAGAATTTGAAGTCCACTAATTTGTTAGAAATTCACCACATTTGGACTTAAAAAGAGAGACTTATGGTGGTTTTAATTTTGGGTGACGTTTCGCACACTCTTTTTAAGACGGACAACAACTCTCTCACCCCAACGATTTTTAAAACAAGATTTTTTCCCCGGAAAGAGAATTTGAAGATTGGTAGAAATTTCACTACTTTTGAACTTAAAGTCAGAGAGTTACACAGGTTTTAATTTTGGATGACGTGTCGCACACTCTTTATAAAACGGTCTACAACTCTCTCATCCCAACAAAATTTGAAATGAGATTTCTTTCCCAAGAAAAAGAATCTTAGGACCTCCGATTGGTAGAAATTTCACAACTTTTTGACTTCAAATGAGAGAGTTAGGGAAGTTTTAATTTTGGGTGACGTTTCACACACTCTTTTTAAAATAGACCAAAACTCTCTCATCCCACCGAATTTTTAAATGAGATTTTTTTACTCAAAAGAGAATTTGAAGGCATCTAATGGATAGAAATTTCTCCACTTTTCGACTTAAAATGAGTGAGTTATGGACGTTTTAATTTTGGGTGACGTTTCACACACTAATTATAAAATATTCCAAAACTCTCTCGCCCTACCGAATTTTTAAATAAGATTTTTTTCGTTGAAAGAGAATTTGAAGTCCACTAATTTGTTAGAAATTTCACCACATTTGGACTTGAAAAGAGAGACTTATGGTGGTTTTAATTTTGGGTGACGTTTCGCACACTCTTTTTAAGACGGACAACAACTCTCTCACCCCAACGATTTTTAAAACAAGATTTTTTTCCCCGGAAAGAGAATTTGAAGAATGGTAGAAATTTCACCACTTTTGAACTTAAAGTCAGAGAGTTACACAGGTTTCAATTTTGGATGACGTGTCGCACACTCTTTATAAAACGGACTACAACTCTCTCATCCCAACAAAATTTGAAATGAGATTTCTTTCCCAAGAAAAAGAATCTTAGGACCTCCGATTGGTAGAAATTTCACCACTTTTTGACTTCAAATGAGAGAGTTAGGGAAGTTATAATTTTGCGTGGCGTTTCACACACTCTTTTTAAAATGGACCAAAACTCTCTCATCCCACCGAATTTTTAAATGAGATTTTTTTACTTGAAAGAGAATTTGAAGACATCTAATTGATAGAAATTTCTCCACTTTTCGACTTAAAATGAGTGAGTTATGGACGTTTTAATTTTGGGTGACGTTTCACACACTCATTATAAAATGGTCCAAAACTCTCTTGTCCTACCGAATTTTTAAATAAGATTTTTTTCGTTGAAAGAGAATTTGAAGTCCACTAATTTGTTAGAAATTTCACCACATTTGGACTTGAAAAGAGAGACTTATTGTGGTTTTAATTTTGGGTGACGTTTCGCACACTCTTTTTAAGACGGACAACAACTCTCTCACCCCAACGATTTTTAAAACAAGATTTTTTTCCCCGGAAAGAGAATTTGAAGATTGGTAGAAATTTCACCACATTTGAACTTAAAGTCAGAGAGTTACACAGGTTTCAATTTTAGATGACGTGTCGCACACTCTTTATAAAACGGACTACAACTCTCTCATCCCAACAAAATTTGAAATGAGATTTCTTTCTTAAGAAAAAGAATCTTAGGACCTCCGATTGGTAGAAATTTCACCACTTTTTGACTTCAAATGAGAGAGTTAGGGAAGTTTTAATTTTGGGTGACGTTTCACACACTCTTTTTAAAATAGACCAAAACTCTCTCATCCCACCGAATTTTTAAATGAGATTTTTTTACTCAAAAGAGAATTTGAAGGCATCTAATGGATAGAAATTTCTCCACTTTTCGACTTAAAATGAGTGAGTTATGGACGTTTTAATTTTGGGTGACGTTTCACACACTAATTATAAAATATTCCAAAACTCTCTCGCCCTACCGAATTTTTAAATAAGATTTTTTTCGTTGAAAGAGAATTTGAAGTCCACTAATTTGTTAGAAATTTCACCACATTTGGACTTGAAAAGAGAGACTTATGGTGGTTTTAATTTTGGGTGACGTTTCGCACACTCTTTTTAAGACGGACAACAACTCTCTCACCCCAACGATTTTTAAAACAAGATTTTTTTCCCCGGAAAGAGAATTTGAAGAATGGTAGAAATTTCACCACTTTTGAACTTAAAGTCAGAGAGTTACACAGGTTTCAATTTTGGATGACGTGTCGCACACTCTTTATAAAACGGACTACAACTCTCTCATCCCAACAAAATTTGAAATGAGATTTCTTTCCCAAGAAAAAGAATCTTAGGACCTCCGATTGGTAGAAATTTCACCACTTTTTGACTTCAAATGAGAGAGTTAGGGAAGTTATAATTTTGCGTGGCGTTTCACACACTCTTTTTAAAATGGACCAAAACTCTCTCATCCCACCGAATTTTTAAATGAGATTTTTTTACTTGAAAGAGAATTTGAAGACATCTAATTGATAGAAATTTCTCCACTTTTCGACTTAAAATGAGTGAGTTATGGACGTTTTAATTTTGGGTGACGTTTCACACACTCATTATAAAATGGTCCAAAACTCTCTTGTCCTACCGAATTTTTAAATAAGATTTTTTTCGTTGAAAGAGAATTTGAAGTCCACTAATTTGTTAGAAATTTCACCACATTTGGACTTGAAAAGAGAGACTTATTGTGGTTTTAATTTTGGGTGACGTTTCGCACACTCTTTTTAAGACGGACAACAACTCTCTCACCCCAACGATTTTTAAAACAAGATTTTTTTCCCCGGAAAGAGAATTTGAAGATTGGTAGAAATTTCACCACATTTGAACTTAAAGTCAGAGAGTTACACAGGTTTCAATTTTAGATGACGTGTCGCACACTCTTTATAAAACGGACTACAACTCTCTCATCCCAACAAAATTTGAAATGAGATTTCTTTCTTAAGAAAAAGAATCTTAGGACCTCCGATTGGTAGAAATTTCACCACTTTTTGACTTCAAATGAGAGAGTTAGGGAAGTTTTAATTTTGGGTGACGTTTCACACACTCTTTTTAAAATAGACCAAAACTCTCTCATCCCACCGAATTTTTAAATGAGATTTTTTTACTCAAAAGAGAATTTGAAGGCATCTAATGGATAGAAATTTCTCCACTTTTCGACTTAAAATGAGTGAGTTATGGACGTTTTAATTTTGGGTGACGTTTCACACACTCATTATAAAATGGTCCAAAACTCTCTTGTCCTACCGAATTTTTAAATAAGATTTTTTTCGTTGAAAGAGAATTTGAAGTCCACTAATTTGTTAGAAATTTCACCACATTTGGACTTGAAAAGAGAGACTTATTGTGGTTTTAATTTTGGGTGACGTTTCGCACACTCTTTTTAAGACGGACAACAACTCTCTCACCCCAACGATTTTTAAAACAAGATTTTTTTCCCCGGAAAGAGAATTTGAAGATTGGTAGAAATTTCACCACATTTGAACTTAAAGTCAGAGAGTTACACAGGTTTCAATTTTAGATGACGTGTCGCACACTCTTTATAAAACGGACTACAACTCTCTCATCCCAACAAAATTTGAAATGAGATTTCTTTCTTAAGAAAAAGAATCTTAGGACCTCCGATTGGTAGAAATTTCACCACTTTTTGACTTCAAATGAGAGAGTTAGGGAAGTTTTAATTTTGGGTGACGTTTCACACACTCTTTTTAAAATGGACCAAAACTCTCTCATCCCACCGAATTTTTAAATGAGATTTATTTACTTGAAAGAGAATTTGAAGGAATCTAATTGATAGAAATTTCTCCACTTTTCGACTTAAAATGAGTGAGTTATGGACGTTTTAATTTTGGGTGACGTTTCACACACTCATTATAAAATGGTCCAAAACTCTCTCGCCCTACCGAATTTTTAAATAGGATTTTTTTCGTTGAAAGAGAATTTGAAGTCCACTAATTTGTTAGAAATTCACCACATTTGGACTTGAAAAGAGAGACTTATGGTGGTTTTAATTTTGGGTGACGTTTCACACACTCTTTTTAAGACGGACAACAACTCTCTCATCCCAACGATTTTTAAAACAAGATTTTTTTCCCCGGAAAGAGAATTTGAAGATTGGTAGAAATTTCACTACATTTGAACTTAAAGTCAGAGAGTTACACAGGTTTTAATTTTGGATGACGTGTCGCACACTCTTTATAAAACGGACTACAACTCTCTCATCCCAACAAAATTTGAAATGAGATTTCTTTGCCAAGAAAAAGAATCTTAGGACCTCCGATTGGTAGAAATTTCACCACTTTTTGACTTCAAATGAGAGAGTTAGGGAAGTTTTAATTTTGGGTGACGTTTCACACACTCTTTTTAAAATGGACCAAAACTCTCTCATCCCACCGAATTTTTAAATGAGATTTTTTTACTCAAAAAAGAATTTGAAGGAATCTAATTGATAGAAATTTCTCCACTTTTCGACTTAAAATGAGTGAGTTATGGACGTTTTAATTTTGGGTGACGTTTCACACACTCATTAAAAAATGGTCCAAAACTCTCTCGCCCTACCGAATTTTTAAATGGGATTTTTTTCGTTGAAAGAGAATTTGAAGTCCACTAATTTGTTAGAAATTCACCACATTTGGACTTAAAAAGAGAGACTTATGGTGGTTTTAATTTTGGGTGACGTTTCGCACACTCTTTTTAAGACGGACAACAACTCTCTCACCCCAACGATTTTTAAAACAAGATTTTTTCCCCGGAAAGAGAATTTGAAGATTGGTAGAAATTTCACTACTTTTGAACTTAAAGTCAGAGAGTTACACAGGTTTTAATTTTGGATGACGTGTCGCAGACTCTTTATAAAACGGTCTACAACTCTCTCATCCCAACAAAATTTGAAATGAGATTTCTTTCCCAAGAAAAAGAATCTTAGGACCTCCGATTGGTAGAAATTTCACAACTTTTTGACTTCAAATGAGAGAGTTAGGGAAGTTTTAATTTTGGGTGACGTTTCACACACTCTTTTTAAAATAGACCAAAACTCTCTCATCCCACCGAATTTTTAAATGAGATTTTTTTACTCAAAAGAGAATTTGAAGGCATCTAATGGATAGAAATTTCTCCACTTTTCGACTTAAAATGAGTGAGTTATGGACGTTTTAATTTTGGGTGACGTTTCACACACTCATTATAAAATATTCCAAAACTCTCTCGCCCTACCGAATTTTTAAATAAGATTTTTTTCGTTGAAAGAGAATTTGAAGTCCACTAATTTGTTAGAAATTTCACCACATTTGGACTTGAAAAGAGAGACTTATGGTGGTTTTAATTTTGGGTGACGTTTCGCACACTCTTTTTAAGACGGACAACAACTCTCTCACCCCAACGATTTTTAAAACAAGATTTTTTTCCCCGGAAAGAGAATTTGAAGAATGGTAGAAATTTCACCACTTTTGAACTTAAAGTCAGAGAGTTACACAGGTTTCAATTTTGGATGACGTGTCGCACACTCTTTATAAAACGGACTACAACTCTCTCATCCCAACAAAATTTGAAATGAGATTTCTTTCCCAAGAAAAAGAATCTTAGGACCTCCGATTGGTAGAAATTTCACCACTTTTTGACTTCAAATGAGAGAGTTAGGGAAGTTTTAATTTTGGGTGACGTTTCACACACTCTTTTTAAAATGGACCAAAACTCTCTCATCCCACCGAATTTTTAAATGAGATTTATTTACTTGAAAGAGAATTTGAAGGAATCTAATTGATAGAAATTTCTCCACTTTTCGACTTAAAATGAGTGAGTTATGGACGTTTTAATTTTGGGTGACGTTTCACACACTCATTATAAAATATTCCAAAACTCTCTCGCCCTACCGAATTTTTAAATAAGATTTTTTTCGTTGAAAGAGAATTTGAAGTCCACTAATTTGTTAGAAATTTCACCACATTTGGACTTGAAAAGAGAGACTTATGGTGGTTTTAATTTTGGGTGACGTTTCGCACACTCTTTTTAAGACGGACAACAACTCTCTCACCCCAACGATTTTTAAAACAAGATTTTTTTCCCCGGAAAGAGAATTTGAAGAATGGTAGAAATTTCACCACTTTTGAACTTAAAGTCAGAGAGTTACACAGGTTTCAATTTTGGATGACGTGTCGCACACTCTTTATAAAACGGACTACAACTCTCTCATCCCAACAAAATTTGAAATGAGATTTCTTTCCCAAGAAAAAGAATCTTAGGACCTCCGATTGGTAGAAATTTCACCACTTTTTGACTTCAAATGAGAGAGTTAGGGAAGTTTTAATTTTGCGTGACGTTTCACACACTCTTTTTAAAATGGACCAAAACTCTCTCATCCCACCGAATTTTTAAATGAGATTTTTTTACTTGAAAGAGAATTTGAAGACATCTAATTGATAGAAATTTCTCCACTTTTCGACTTAAAATGAGTGAGTTATGGACGTTTTAATTTTGGGTGACGTTTCACACACTCATTATAAAATGGTCCAAAACTCTCTTGTCCTACCGAATTTTTAAATAAGATTTTTTTCGTTGAAAGAGAATTTGAAGTCCACTAATTTGTTAGAAATTTCACCACATTTGGACTTGAAAAGAGAGACTTATTGTGGTTTTAATTTTGGGTGACGTTTCGCACACTCTTTTTAAGACGGACAACAACTCTCTCACCCCAACGATTTTTAAAACAAGATTTTTTTCCCCGGAAAGAGAATTTGAAGATTGGTAGAAATTTCACCACATTTGAACTTAAAGTCAGAGAGTTACACAGGTTTCAATTTTAGATGACGTGTCGCACACTCTTTATAAAACGGACTACAACTCTCTCATCCCAACAAAATTTGAAATGAGATTTCTTTCCTAAGAAAAAGAATCTTAGGACCTCCGATTGGTAGAAATTTCACCACTTTTTGACTTCAAATGAGAGAGTTAGGGAAGTTTTAATTTTGGGTGACGTTTCACACACTCTTTTTAAAATGGACCAAAACTCTCTCATCCCACCGAATTTTTAAATGAGATTTATTTACTTGAAAGAGAATTTGAAGGAATCTAATTGATAGAAATTTCTCCACTTTTCGACTTAAAATGAGTGAGTTATGGACGTTTTAATTTTGGGTGACGTTTCACACACTCATTATAAAATGGTCCAAAACTCTCTCGCCCTACCGAATTTTTAAATAGGATTTTTTTCGTTGAAAGAGAATTTGAAGTCCACTAATTTGTTAGAAATTCACCACATTTGGACTTGAAAAGAGAGACTTATGGTGGTTTTAATTTTGGGTGACGTTTCACACACTCTTTTTAAGACGGACAACAACTCTCTCACCCCAACGATTTTTAAAACAAGATTTTTTTCCCCGGAAAGAGAATTTGAAGATTGGTAGAAATTTCACTACATTTGAACTTAAAGTCAGAGAGTTACACAGGTTTTAATTTTGGATGACGTGTCGCACACTCTTTATAAAACGGACTACAACTCTCTCATCCCAACAAAATTTGAAATGAGATTTCTTTGCCAAGAAAAAGAATCTTAGGACCTCCGATTGGTAGAAATTTCACAACTTTTTGACTTCAAATGAGAGAGTTAGGGAAGTTTTAATTTTGGGTGACGTTTCACACACTCTTTTTAAAATGGACCAAAACTCTCTCATCCCACCGAATTTTTAAATGAGATTTTTTTACTCAAAAAAGAATTTGAAGGAATCTAATTGATAGAAATTTCTCCACTTTTCGACTTAAAATGAGTGAGTTATGGACGTTTTAATTTTGGGTGACGTTTCACACACTCATTAAAAAATGGTCCAAAACTCTCTCGCCCTACCGAATTTTTAAATGGGATTTTTTTCGTTGAAAGAGAATTTGAAGTCCACTAATTTGTTAGAAATTCACCACATTTGGACTTAAAAAGAGAGACTTATGGTGGTTTTAATTTTGGGTGACGTTTCGCACACTCTTTTTAAGACGGACAACAACTCTCCCACCCCAACGATTTTTAAAACAAGATTTTTTCCCCGGAAAGAGAATTTGAAGATTGGTAGAAATTTCACTACTTTTGAACTTAAAGTCAGAGAGTTACACAGGTTTTAATTTTGGATGACGTGTCGCAGACTCTTTATAAAACGGTCTACAACTCTCTCATCCCAACAAAATTTGAAATGAGATTTCTTTCCCAAGAAAAAGAATCTTAGGACCTCCGATTGGTAGAAATTTCACAACTTTTTGACTTCAAATGAGAGAGTTAGGGAAGTTTTAATTTTGGGTGACGTTTCACACACTCTTTTTAAAATAGACCAAAACTCTCTCATCCCACCGAATTTTTAAATGAGATTTTTTTACTCAAAAGAGAATTTGAAGGCATCTAATGGATAGAAATTTCTCCACTTTTCGACTTAAAATGAGTGAGTTATGGACGTTTTAATTTTGGGTGACGTTTCACACACTCATTATAAAATATTCCAAAACTCTCTCGCCCTACCGAATTTTTAAATAAGATTTTTTTCGTTGAAAGAGAATTTGAAGTCCACTAATTTGTTAGAAATTTCACCACATTTGGACTTGAAAAGAGAGACTTATGGTGGTTTTAATTTTGGGTGACGTTTCGCACACTCTTTTTAAGACGGACAACAACTCTCTCACCCCAACGATTTTTAAAACAAGATTTTTTTCCCCGGAAAGAGAATTTGAAGAATGGTAGAAATTTCACCACTTTTGAACTTAAAGTCAGAGAGTTACACAGGTTTCAATTTTGGATGACGTGTCGCACACTCTTTATAAAACGGACTACAACTCTCTCATCCCAACAAAATTTGAAATGAGATTTCTTTCCCAAGAAAAAGAATCTTAGGACCTCCGATTGGTAGAAATTTCACCACTTTTTGACTTCAAATGAGAGAGTTAGGGAAGTTTTAATTTTGGGTGACGTTTCACACACTCTTTTTAAAATGGACCAAAACTCTCTCATCCCACCGAATTTTTAAATGAGATTTATTTACTTGAAAGAGAATTTGAAGGAATCTAATTGATAGAAATTTCTCCACTTTTCGACTTAAAATGAGTGAGTTATGGACGTTTTAATTTTGGGTGACGTTTCACACACTCATTATAAAATGGTCCAAAACTCTCTCGCCCTACCGAATTTTTAAATAGGATTTTTTTCGTTGAAAGAGAATTTGAAGTCTACTAATTTGTTAGAAATTCACCACATTTGGACTTGAAAAGAGAGACTTATGGTGGTTTTAATTTTGGGTGACGTTTCACACACTCTTTTTAAGACGGACAACAACTCTCTCACCCCAACGATTTTTAAAACAAGATTTTTTTCCCCGGAAAGAGAATTTGAAGATTGTTAGAAATTTCACTACATTTGAACTTAAAGTCAGAGAGTTACACAGGTTTTAATTTTGGATGACGCGTCGCACACTCTTTATAAAACGGACTACAACTCTCTCATCCCAACAAAATTTGAAATGAGATTTCTTTCCCAAGAAAAAGAATCTTAGGACCTCCGATTGGTAGAAATTTCACCACTTTTTGACTTCAAATGAGAGAGTTAGGGAAGTTTTAATTTTGGGTGACGTTTCACACACTCTTTTTAAAATGGACCAAAACTCTCTCATCCCACCGAATTTTTAAATGAGATTTTTTTACTCAAAAGAGAATTTGAAGGAATCTAATTGATAGAAATTTCTCCACTTTTCGACTTAAAATGAGTGAGTTATGGACGTTTTAATTTTGGGTGACGTTTCACACACTCATTAAAAAATGGTCCAAAACTCTCTCGCCCTACCGAATTTTTAAATGGGATTTTTTTCGTTGAAAGAGAATTTGAAGTCCACTAATTTGTTAGAAATTCACCACATTTGGACTTAAAAAGAGAGACTTATGGTGGTTTTAATTTTGGGTGACGTTTCGCACACTCTTTTTAAGACGGACAACAACTCTCTCACCCCAACGATTTTTAAAACAAGATTTTTTCCCCGGAAAGAGAATTTGAAGATTGGTAGAAATTTCACTACTTTTGAACTTAAAGTCAGAGAGTTACACAGGTTTTAATTTTGGATGACGTGTCGCACACTCTTTATAAAACGGTCTACAACTCTCTCATCCCAACAAAATTTGAAATGAGATTTCTTTCCCAAGAAAAAGAATCTTAGGACC
The DNA here is from genome assembly GCF_043159265.1 of Tasmannia lanceolata. Lineage (NCBI taxonomy): Eukaryota > Viridiplantae > Streptophyta > Magnoliopsida > Canellales > Winteraceae > Tasmannia > Tasmannia lanceolata. The sequence continues at coordinate 1,554,445 of NW_027518713.1, read as the reverse complement.
TCCGATTGGTAGAAATTTCACAACTTTTTGACTTCAAATGAGAGAGTTAGGGAAGTTTTAATTTTGGGTGACGTTTCACACACTCTTTTTAAAATAGACCAAAACTCTCTCATCCCACCGAATTTTTAAATGAGATTTTTTTACTCAAAAGAGAATTTGAAGGCATCTAATGGATAGAAATTTCTCCACTTTTCGACTTAAAATGAGTGAGTTATGGACGTTTTAATTTTGGGTGACGTTTCACACACTAATTATAAAATATTCCAAAACTCTCTCGCCCTACCGAATTTTTAAATAAGATTTTTTTCGTTGAAAGAGAATTTGAAGTCCACTAATTTGTTAGAAATTTCACCACATTTGGACTTGAAAAGAGAGACTTATGGTGGTTTTAATTTTGGGTGACGTTTCGCACACTCTTTTTAAGACGGACAACAACTCTCTCACCCCAACGATTTTTAAAACAAGATTTTTTTCCCCGGAAAGAGAATTTGAAGAATGGTAGAAATTTCACCACTTTTGAACTTAAAGTCAGAGAGTTACACAGGTTTCAATTTTGGATGACGTGTCGCACACTCTTTATAAAACGGACTACAACTCTCTCATCCCAACAAAATTTGAAATGAGATTTCTTTCCCAAGAAAAAGAATCTTAGGACCTCCGATTGGTAGAAATTTCACCACTTTTTGACTTCAAATGAGAGAGTTAGGGAAGTTATAATTTTGCGTGGCGTTTCACACACTCTTTTTAAAATGGACCAAAACTCTCTCATCCCACCGAATTTTTAAATGAGATTTTTTTACTTGAAAGAGAATTTGAAGACATCTAATTGATAAAAATTTCTCCACTTTTCGACTTAAAATGAGTGAGTTATGGACGTTTTAATTTTGGGTGACGTTTCACACACTCATTATAAAATGGTCCAAAACTCTCTTGTCCTACCGAATTTTTAAATAAGATTTTTTTCGTTGAAAGAGAATTTGAAGTCCACTAATTTGTTAGAAATTTCACCACATTTGGACTTGAAAAGAGAGACTTATTGTGGTTTTAATTTTGGGTGACGTTTCGCACACTCTTTTTAAGACGGACAACAACTCTCTCACCCCAACGATTTTTAAAACAAGATTTTTTTCCCCGGAAAGAGAATTTGAAGATTGGTAGAAATTTCACTACATTTGAACTTAAAGTCAGAGAGTTACACAGGTTTTAATTTTGGATGACGTGTCGCACACTCTTTATAAAACGGACTACAACTCTCTCATCCCAACAAAATTTGAAATGAGATTTCTTTCCTAAGAAAAAGAATCTTAGGACCTCCGATTGGTAGAAATTTCACCACTTTTTGACTTCAAATGAGAGAGTTAGGGAAGTTTTAATTTTGGGTGACGTTTCACACACTCTTTTTAAAATGGACCAAAACTCTCTCATCCCACCGAATTTTTAAATGAGATTTATTTACTTGAAAGAGAATTTGAAGGAATCTAATTGATAGAAATTTCTCCACTTTTCGACTTAAAATGAGTGAGTTATGGACGTTTTAATTTTGGGTGACGTTTCACACACTCATTATAAAATGGTCCAAAACTCTCTCGCCCTACCGAATTTTTAAATAGGATTTTTTTCGTTGAAAGAGAATTTGAAGTCTACTAATTTGTTAGAAATTCACCACATTTGGACTTGAAAAGAGAGACTTATGGTGGTTTTAATTTTGGGTGACTTTTCACACACTCTTTTTAAGACGGACAACAACTCTCTCACCCCAACGATTTTTAAAACAAGATTTTTTTCCCCGGAAAGAGAATTTGAAGATTGGTAGAAATTTCACTACATTTGAACTTAAAGTCAGAGAGTTACACAGGTTTTAATTTTGGATGACGCGTCGCACACTCTTTATAAAACGGACTACAACTCTCTCATCCCAACAAAATTTGAAATGAGATTTCTTTCCCAAGAAAAAGAATCTTAGGACCTCCGATTGGTAGAAATTTCACCACTTTTTGACTTCAAATGAGAGAGTTAGGGAAGTTTTAATTTTGGGTGACGTTTCACACACTCTTTTTAAAATGGACCAAAACTCTCTCATCCCACCGAATTTTTAAATGAGATTTTTTTACTCAAAAGAGAATTTGAAGGAATCTAATTGATAGAAATTTCTCCACTTTTCGACTTAAAATGAGTGAGTTATGGACGTTTTAATTTTGGGTGACGTTTCACACACTCATTAAAAAATGGTCCAAAACTCTCTCGCCCTACCGAATTTTTAAATGGGATTTTTTTCGTTGAAAGAGAATTTGAAGTCCACTAATTTGTTAGAAATTCACCACATTTGGACTTAAAAAGAGAGACTTATGGTGGTTTTAATTTTGGGTGACGTTTCGCACACTCTTTTTAAGACGGACAACAACTCTCTCACCCCAACGATTTTTAAAACAAGATTTTTTCCCCGGAAAGAGAATTTGAAGATTGGTAGAAATTTCACTACTTTTGAACTTAAAGTCAGAGAGTTACACAGGTTTTAATTTTGGATGACGTGTCGCACACTCTTTATAAAACGGTCTACAACTCTCTCATCCCAACAAAATTTGAAATGAGATTTCTTTCCCAAGAAAAAGAATCTTAGGACCTCCGATTGGTAGAAATTTCACAACTTTTTGACTTCAAATGAGAGAGTTAGGGAAGTTTTAATTTTGGGTGACGTTTCACACACTCTTTTTAAAATAGACCAAAACTCTCTCATCCCACCGAATTTTTAAATGAGATTTTTTTACTCAAAAGAGAATTTGAAGGCATCTAATGGATAGAAATTTCTCCACTTTTCGACTTAAAATGAGTGAGTTATGGACGTTTTAATTTTGGGTGACGTTTCACACACTAATTATAAAATATTCCAAAACTCTCTCGCCCTACCGAATTTTTAAATAAGATTTTGTTCGTTGAAAGAGAATTTGAAGTCCACTAATTTGTTAGAAATTTCACCACATTTGGACTTGAAAAGAGAGACTTATGGTGGTTTTAATTTTGGGTGACGTTTCGCACACTCTTTTTAAGACGGACAACAACTCTCTCACCCCAACGATTTTTAAAACAAGATTTTTTTCCCCGGAAAGAGAATTTGAAGAATGGTAGAAATTTCACCACTTTTGAACTTAAAGTCAGAGAGTTACACAGGTTTCAATTTTGGATGACGTGTCGCACACTCTTTATAAAACGGACTACAACTCTCTCATCCCAACAAAATTTGAAATGAGATTTCTTTCCCAAGAAAAAGAATCTTAGGACCTCCGATTGGTAGAAATTTCACCACTTTTTGACTTCAAATGAGAGAGTTAGGGAAGTTATAATTTTGCGTGGCGTTTCACACACTCTTTTTAAAATGGACCAAAACTCTCTCATCCCACCGAATTTTTAAATGAGATTTTTTTACTTGAAAGAGAATTTGAAGACATCTAATTGATAAAAATTTCTCCACTTTTCGACTTAAAATGAGTGAGTTATGGACGTTTTAATTTTGGGTGACGTTTCACACACTCATTATAAAATGGTCCAAAACTCTCTTGTCCTACCGAATTTTTAAATAAGATTTTTTTCGTTGAAAGAGAATTTGAAGTCCACTAATTTGTTAGAAATTTCACCACATTTGGACTTGAAAAGAGAGACTTATTGTGGTTTTAATTTTGGGTGACGTTTCGCACACTCTTTTTAAGACGGACAACAACTCTCTCACCCCAACGATTTTTAAAACAAGATTTTTTTCCCCGGAAAGAGAATTTGAAGATTGGTAGAAATTTCACTACATTTGAACTTAAAGTCAGAGAGTTACACAGGTTTTAATTTTGGATGACGTGTCGCACACTCTTTATAAAACGGACTACAACTCTCTCATCCCAACAAAATTTGAAATGAGATTTCTTTGCCAAGAAAAAGAATCTTAGGACCTCCGATTGGTAGAAATTTCACAACTTTTTGACTTCAAATGAGAGAGTTAGGGAAGTTTTAATTTTGGGTGACGTTTCACACACTCTTTTTAAAATGGACCAAAACTCTCTCATCCCACCGAATTTTTAAATGAGATTTTTTTACTCAAAAAAGAATTTGAAGGAATCTAATTGATAGAAATTTCTCCACTTTTCGACTTAAAATGAGTGAGTTATGGACGTTTTAATTTTGGGTGACGTTTCACACACTCATTAAAAAATGGTCCAAAACTCTCTCGCCCTACCGAATTTTTAAATGGGATTTTTTTCGTTGAAAGAGAATTTGAAGTCCACTAATTTGTTAGAAATTCACCACATTTGGACTTAAAAAGAGAGACTTATGGTGGTTTTAATTTTGGGTGACGTTTCGCACACTCTTTTTAAGACGGACAACAACTCTCTCACCCCAACGATTTTTAAAACAAGATTTTTTCCCCGGAAAGAGAATTTGAAGATTGGTAGAAATTTCACTACTTTTGAACTTAAAGTCAGAGAGTTACACAGGTTTTAATTTTGGATGACGTGTCGCACACTCTTTATAAAACGGACTACAACTCTCTCATCCCAACAAAATTTGAAATGAGATTTCTTTCCTAAGAAAAAGAATCTTAGGACCTCCGATTGGTAGAAATTTCACCACTTTTTGACTTCAAATGAGAGAGTTAGGGAAGTTTTAATTTTGGGTGACGTTTCACACACTCTTTTTAAAATGGACCAAAACTCTCTCATCCCACCGAATTTTTAAATGAGATTTTTTTACTTGAAAGAGAATTTGAAGGAATCTAATTGATAGAAATTTCTCCACTTTTCGACTTAAAATGAGTGAGTTATGGACGTTTTAATTTTGGGTGACGTTTCACACACTCATTATAAAATGGTCCAAAACTCTCTCGCCCTACGGAATTTTTAAATGGGATTTTTTTCGTTGAAAGAGAATTTGAAGTCCACTAATTTGTTATAAATTCACCACATTTGGACTTGAAAAGAGAGACTTATGGTGGTTTTAATTTTGGGTGACGTTTCACACACTCTTTTTAAGACGGACAACAACTCTCTCACCCCAACGATTTTTAAAACAAGATTTTTTTCCCCGGAAAGAGAATTTGAAGATTGGTAGAAATTTCACCACATTTGAACTTAAAGTCAGAGAGTTACACAGGTTTTAATTTTGGATGACGTGTCGCACACTCTTTATAAAACGGACTACAACTCTCTCATCCCAACAAAATTTGAAACGAGATTTCTTTCCCAAGAAAAAGAATCTTAGGACCTCCGATTGGTAGAAATTTCACCACTTTTTGACTTCAAATGAGAGAGTTAGGGAAGTTTTAATTTTGGGTGACGTTTCACACACTCTTTTTAAAATGGACCAAAACTCTCTCATCCCACCGAATTTTTAAATGAGATTTATTTAATTGAAAGAGAATTTGAAGGAATCTAATTGATAGAAATTTCTCCACTTTTCGACTTAAAATGAGTGAGTTATGGACGTTTTAATTTTGGGTGACGTTTCACACACTCATTAAAAAATGGTCCAAAACTCTCTCGCCCTACCGAATTTTTAAATGGGATTTTTTTCGTTGAAAGAGAATTTGAAGTCCACTAATTTGTTAGAAATTCACCACATTTGGACTTAAAAAGAGAGACTTATGGTGGTTTTAATTTTGGGTGACGTTTCGCACACTCTTTTTAAGACGGACAACAACTCTCTCACCCCAACGATTTTTAAAACAAGATTTTTTCCCCGGAAAGAGAATTTGAAGATTGGTAGAAATTTCACTACTTTTGAACTTAAAGTCAGAGAGTTACACAGGTTTTAATTTTGGATGACGTGTCGCACACTCTTTATAAAACGGTCTACAACTCTCTCATCCCAACAAAATTTGAAATGAGATTTCTTTCCCAAGAAAAAGAATCTTAGGACCTCCGATTGGTAGAAATTTCACAACTTTTTGACTTCAAATGAGAGAGTTAGGGAAGTTTTAATTTTGGGTGACGTTTCACACACTCTTTTTAAAATAGACCAAAACTCTCTCATCCCACCGAATTTTTAAATGAGATTTTTTTACACAAAAGGGAATTTGAAGGCATCTAATGGGTAGAAATTTCTCCACTTTTCGACTTAAAATGAGTGAGTTATGGACGTTTTAATTTTGGGTGACGTTTCACACACTCATTATAAAATATTCCAAAACTCTCTCGCCCTACCGAATTTTTAAATAAGATTTTTTTCGTTGAAAGAGAATTTGAAGTCCACTAATTTGTTAGAAATTTCACCACATTTGGACTTGAAAAGAGAGACTTATGGTGGTTTTAATTTTGGGTGACGTTTCGCACACTCTTTTTAAGACGGACAACAACTCTCTCACCCCAACGATTTTTAAAACAAGATTTTTTTCCCCGGAAAGAGAATTTGAAGAATGGTAGAAATTTCACCACTTTTGAACTTAAAGTCAGAGAGTTACACAGGTTTCAATTTTGGATGACGTGTCGCACACTCTTTATAAAACGGACTACAACTCTCTCATCCCAACAAAATTTGAAATGAGATTTCTTTCCCAAGAAAAAGAATCTTAGGACCTCCGATTGGTAGAAATTTCACCACTTTTTGACTTCAAATGAGAGAGTTAGGGAAGTTTTAATTTTGCGTGACGTTTCACACACTCTTTTTAAAATGGACCAAAACTCTCTCATCCCACCGAATTTTTAAATGAGATTTTTTTACTTGAAAGAGAATTTGAAGACATCTAATTGATAGAAATTTCTCCACTTTTCGACTTAAAATGAGTGAGTTATGGACGTTTTAATTTTGGGTGACGTTTCACACACTCATTATAAAATGGTCCAAAACTCTCTTGTCCTACCGAATTTTTAAATAAGATTTTTTTCGTTGAAAGAGAATTTGAAGTCCACTAATTTGTTAGAAATTTCACCACATTTGGACTTTAAAAGAGAGACTTATTGTGGTTTTAATTTTGGGTGACGTTTCGCACACTCTTTTTAAGACGGACAACAACTCTCTCACCCCAACGATTTTTAAAACAAGATTTTTTTCCCCGGAAAGAGAATTTGAAGAATGGTAGAAATTTCACCACTTTTGAACTTAAAGTCAGAGAGTTACACAGGTTTCAATTTTGGATGACGTGTCGCACACTCTTTATAAAACGGACTACAACTCTCTCATCCCAACAAAATTTGAAATGAGATTTCTTTCCCAAGAAAAAGAATCTTAGGACCTCCGATTGGTAGAAATTTCACCACTTTTTGACTTCAAATGAGAGAGTTAGGGAAGTTTTAATTTTGCGTGACGTTTCACACACTCTTTTTAAAATGGACCAAAACTCTCTCATCCCACCGAATTTTTAAATGAGATTTTTTTACTTGAAAGAGAATTTGAAGACATCTAATTGATAGAAATTTCTCCACTTTTCGACTTAAAATGAGTGAGTTATGGACGTTTTAATTTTGGGTGACGTTTCACACACTCATTATAAAATGGTCCAAAACTCTCTTGTCCTACCGAATTTTTAAATAAGATTTTTTTCGTTGAAAGAGAATTTGAAGTCCACTAATTTGTTAGAAATTTCACCACATTTGGACTTTAAAAGAGAGACTTATTGTGGTTTTAATTTTGGGTGACGTTTCGCACACTCTTTTTAAGACGGACAACAACTCTCTCACCCCAACGATTTTTAAAACAAGATTTTTTTCCCCGGAAAGAGAATTTGAAGATTGGTAGAAATTTCACCACTTTTGAACTTAAAGTCAGAGAGTTACACAGGTTTCAATTTTAGATGACGTGTTGCACACTCTTTATAAAACGGACTACAACTCTCTCATCCCAACAAAATTTGAAATGAGATTTCTTTCCTAAGAAAAAGAATCTTAGGACCTCCGATTGGTAGAAATTTCACCACTTTTTGACTTCAAATGAGAGAGTTAGGGAAGTTTTAATTTCGGGTGACGTTTCACACACTCTTTTTAAAATGGACCAAAACTCTCTCATCCCACCGAATTTTTAAATGAGATTTTTTTACTTGAAAGAGAATTTGAAGGAATCTAATTGATAGAAATTTCTCCACTTTTCGACTTAAAATGAGTGAGTTATGGACGTTTTAATTTTGGGTGACGTTTCACACAGTCATTATAAAATGGTCCAAAACTCTCTCGCCCTACGGAATTTTTAAATGGGATTTTTTTCGTTGAAAGAGAATTTGAAGTCCACTAATTTGTTAGAAATTCACCACATTTGGACTTGAAAAGAGAGACTTATGGTGGTTTTAATTTTGGGTGACGTTTCACACACTCTTTTTAAGACGGACAACAACTCTCTCACCCCAACGATTTTTAAAACAAGATTTTTTTCCCCGGAAAGAGAATTTGAAGATTGGTAGAAATTTCACCACATTTGAACTTAAAGTCAGAGAGTTACACAGGTTTTAATTTTGGATGACGTGTCGCACACTCTTTATAAAACGGACTACAACTCTCTCATCCCAACAAAATTTGAAATGAGATTTCTTTCCCAAGAAAAAGAATCTTAGGACCTCTGATTGGTAGAAATTTCACCACTTTTTGACTTCAAATGAGAGAGTTAGGGAAGTTTTAATTTTGGGTGACGTTTCACACACTCTTTTTAAAATGGACCAAAACTCTCTCATCCCACCGAATTTTTAAATGAGATTTTTTTAATTGAAAGAGAATTTGAAGGAATCTAATTGATAGAAATTTCTCCACTTTTCGACTTAAAATGAGTGAGTTATGGACGTTTTAATTTTGGGTGACGTTTCACACACTCATTAAAAAATGGTCCAAAACTCTCTCGCCCTACCGAATTTTTAAATGGGATTTTTTTCGTTGAAAGAGAATTTGAAGTCCACTAATTTGTTAGAAATTCACCACATTTGGACTTAAAAAGAGAGACTTATGGTGGTTTTAATTTTGGGTGACGTTTCGCACACTCTTTTTAAGACGGACAACAACTCTCTCACCCCAACGATTTTTAAAACAAGAATTTTTCCCCGGAAAGAGAATTTGAAGATTGGTAGAAATTTCACTACTTTTGAACTTAAAGTCAGAGAGTTACACAGGTTTTAATTTTGGATGACGTGTCGCACACTCTTTATAAAACGGTCTACAACTCTCTCATCCCAACAAAATTTGAAATGAGATTTCTTTCCCAAGAAAAAGAATCTTAGGACCTCCGATTGGTAGAAATTTCACCACTTTTTGACTTCAAATGAGAGAGTTAGGGAAGTTTTAATTTTGGGTGACGTTTCACACACTCTTTTTAAAATAGACAAAAACTCTCTCATCCCACCGAATTTTTAAATGAGATTTTTTTACTTGAAAGAGAATTTGAAGGCATCTAATGGATAGAAATTTCTCCACTTTTCGACTTAAAATGAGTGAGTTATGGACGTTTTAATTTTGGGTGACGTTTCACACACTCATTATAAAATGGTCCAAAACTCTCTTGTCCTACCGAATTTTTAAATGGGATTTTTTTCGTTGAAAGAGAATTTGAAGTCCACTAATTTGTTAGAAATTCACCACATTTGGACTTGAAAAGAGAGACTTATGGTGGTTTTAATTTTGGGTGACGTTTCGCACACTCTTTTTAAGACGGACAACAACTCTCTCACCCCAACGATTTTTAAAACAAGATTTTTTTCCCCGGAAAGAGAATTTGAAGATTGGTAGAAATTTCACCACTTTTGAACTTAAAGTCAGAGAGTTACACAGGTTTCAATTTTAGATGACGTGTTGCACACTCTTTATAAAACGGACTACAACTCTCTCATCCCAACAAAATTTGAAATGAGATTTCTTTCCTAAGAAAAAGAATCTTAGGACCTCCGATTGGTAGAAATTTCACCACTTTTTGACTTCAAATGAGAGAGTTAGGGAAGTTTTAATTTCGGGTGACGTTTCACACACTCTTTTTAAAATGGACCAAAACTCTCTCATCCCACCGAATTTTTAAATGAGATTTTTTTACTTGAAAGAGAATTTGAAGGAATCTAATTGATAGAAATTTCTCCACTTTTCGACTTAAAATGAGTGAGTTATGGACGTTTTAATTTTGGGTGACGTTTCACACAGTCATTATAAAATGGTCCAAAACTCTCTCGCCCTACGGAATTTTTAAATGGGATTTTTTTCGTTGAAAGAGAATTTGAAGTCCACTAATTTGTTAGAAATTCACCACATTTGGACTTGAAAAGAGAGACTTATGGTGGTTTTAATTTTGGGTGACGTTTCACACACTCTTTTTAAGACGGACAACAACTCTCTCACCCCAACGATTTTTAAAACAAGATTTTTTTCTCCGGAAAGAGAATTTGAAGATTGGTAGAAATTTCACCACATTTGAACTTAAAGTCAGAGAGTTACACAGGTTTTAATTTTGGATGACGTGTCGCACACTCTTTATAAAACGGACTACAACTCTCTCATCCCAACAAAATTTGAAATGAGATTTCTTTCCCAAGAAAAAGAATCTTAGGACCTCTGATTGGTAGAAATTTCACCACTTTTTGACTTCAAATGAGAGAGTTAGGGAAGTTTTAATTTTGGGTGACGTTTCACACACTCTTTTTAAAATGGACCAAAACTCTCTCATCCCACCGAATTTTTAAATGAGATTTTTTTAATTGAAAGAGAATTTGAAGGAATCTAATTGATAGAAATTTCTCCACTTTTCGACTTAAAATGAGTGAGTTATGGACGTTTTAATTTTGGGTGACGTTTCACACACTCATTAAAAAATGGTCCAAAACTCTCTCGCCCTACCGAATTTTTAAATGGGATTTTTTTCGTTGAAAGAGAATTTGAAGTCCACTAATTTGTTAGAAATTCACCACATTTGGACTTAAAAAGAGAGACTTATGGTGGTTTTAATTTTGGGTGACGTTTCGCACACTCTTTTTAAGACGGACAACAACTCTCTCACCCCAACGATTTTTAAAACAAGAATTTTTCCCCGGAAAGAGAATTTGAAGATTGGTAGAAATTTCACTACTTTTGAACTTAAAGTCAGAGAGTTACACAGGTTTTAATTTTGGATGACGTGTCGCACACTCTTTATAAAACGGTCTACAACTCTCTCATCCCAACAAAATTTGAAATGAGATTTCTTTCCCAAGAAAAAGAATCTTAGGACCTCCGATTGGTAGAAATTTCACCACTTTTTGACTTCAAATGAGAGAGTTAGGGAAGTTTTAATTTTGGGTGACGTTTCACACACTCTTTTTAAAATAGACAAACTCTCTCATCCCACCAAATTTTTAAATGAGATTTTTTTACTTGAAAGAGAATTTGAAGGCATCTAATGCATAGAAATTTCTCCACTTTTCGACTTAAAATGAGTGAGTTATGGACGTTTTAATTTTGGGTGACGTTTCACACACTCATTATAAAATGGTCCAAAACTCTCTTGTCCTACCGAATTTTTAAATGGGATTTTTTTCGTTGAAAGAGAATTTGAAGTCCACTAATTTGTTAGAAATTCACCACATTTGGACTTGAAAAGAGAGACTTATGGTGGTTTTAATTTTGGGTGACGTTTCGCACACTCTTTTTAAGACGGACAACAACTCTCTCACCCCAACGATTTTTAAAACAAGATTTTTTTCCCCGGAAAGAGAATTTGAAGATTGGTAGAAATTTCACCACATTTGAACTTAAAGTCAGAGAGTTACACAGGTTTTAATTTTGGATGACGTGTCGCACACTCTTTATAAAACGGTCTACAACTCTCTCATCCCAACAAAATTTGAAATGAGATTTCTTTCCCAAGAAAAAGAATCTTAGGACCTCCGATTGGTAGAAATTTCACCACTTTTTGACTTCAAATGAGAGAGTTAGGGAAGTTTTAATTTTGGGTGACGTTTCACACACTCTTTTTAAAATAGACAAAAACTCTCTCATCCCACCGAATTTTTAAATGAGATTTTTTTACTTGAAAGAGAATTTGAAGGCATCTAATGGATAGAAATTTCTCCACTTTTCGACTTAAAATGAGTGAGTTATGGACGTTTTAATTTTGGGTGACGTTTCACACACTCATTATAAAATGGTCCAAAACTCTCTTGTCCTACCGAATTTTTAAATGGGATTTTTTTCGTTGAAAGAGAATTTGAAGTCCACTAATTTGTTAGAAATTCACCACATTTGGACTTGAAAAGAGAGACTTATGGTGGTTTTAATTTTGGGTGACGTTTCGCACACTCTTTTTAAGACGGACAACAACTCTCTCACCCCAACGATTTTTAAAACAAGATTTTTTTCCCCGGAAAGAGAATTTGAAGATTGGTAGAAATTTCACCACTTTTGAACTTAAAGTCAGAGAGTTACACAGGTTTCAATTTTAGATGACGTGTTGCACACTCTTTATAAAACGGACTACAACTCTCTCATCCCAACAAAATTTGAAATGAGATTTCTTTCCTAAGAAAAAGAATCTTAGGACCTCCGATTGGTAGAAATTTCACCACTTTTTGACTTCAAATGAGAGAGTTAGGGAAGTTTTAATTTCGGGTGACGTTTCACACACTCTTTTTAAAATGGACCAAAACTCTCTCATCCCACCGAATTTTTAAATGAGATTTTTTTACTTGAAAGAGAATTTGAAGGAATCTAATTGATAGAAATTTCTCCACTTTTCGACTTAAAATGAGTGAGTTATGGACGTTTTAATTTTGGGTGACGTTTCACACAGTCATTATAAAATGGTCCAAAACTCTCTCGCCCTACGGAATTTTTAAATGGGATTTTTTTCGTTGAAAGAGAATTTGAAGTCCACTAATTTGTTAGAAATTCACCACATTTGGACTTGAAAAGAGAGACTTATGGTGGTTTTAATTTTGGGTGACGTTTCACACACTCTTTTTAAGACGGACAACAACTCTCTCACCCCAACGATTTTTAAAACAAGATTTTTTTCCCCGGAAAGAGAATTTGAAGATTGGTAGAAATTTCACCACATTTGAACTTAAAGTCAGAGAGTTACACAGGTTTTAATTTTGGATGACGTGTCGCACACTCTTTATAAAACGGACTACAACTCTCTCATCCCAACAAAATTTGAAATGAGATTTCTTTCCCAAGAAAAAGAATCTTAGGACCTCTGATTGGTAGAAATTTCACCACTTTTTGACTTCAAATGAGAGAGTTAGGGAAGTTTTAATTTTGGGTGACGTTTCACACACTCTTTTTAAAATGGACCAAAACTCTCTCATCCCACCGAATTTTTAAATGAGATTTTTTTAATTGAAAGAGAATTTGAAGGAATCTAATTGATAGAAATTTCTCCACTTTTCGACTTAAAATGAGTGAGTTATGGACGTTTTAATTTTGGGTGACGTTTCACACACTCATTAAAAAATGGTCCAAAACTCTCTCGCCCTACCGAATTTTTAAATGGGATTTTTTTCGTTGAAAGAGAATTTGAAGTCCACTAATTTGTTAGAAATTCACCACATTTGGACTTAAAAAGAGAGACTTATGATGGTTTTAATTTTGGGTGACGTTTCGCACACTCTTTTTAAGACGGACAACAACTCTCTCACCCCAACGATTTTTAAAACAAGAATTTTTCCCCGGAAAGAGAATTTGAAGATTGGTAGAAATTTCACTACTTTTGAACTTAAAGTCAGAGAGTTACACAGGTTTTAATTTTGGATGACGTGTCGCACACTCTTTATAAAACGGTCTACAACTCTCTCATCCCAACAAAATTTGAAATGAGATTTCTTTCCCAAGAAAAAGAATCTTAGGACCTCCGATTGGTAGAAATTTCACCACTTTTTGACTTCAAATGAGAGAGTTAGGGAAGTTTTAATTTTGGGTGACGTTTCACACACTCTTTTTAAAATAGACAAACTCTCTCATCCCACCAAATTTTTAAATGAGATTTTTTTACTTGAAAGAGAATTTGAAGGCATCTAATGCATAGAAATTTCTCCACTTTTCGACTTAAAATGAGTGAGTTATGGACGTTTTAATTTTGGGTGACGTTTCACACACTCATTATAAAATGGTCCAAAACTCTCTTGTCCTACCGAATTTTTAAATGGGATTTTTTTCGTTGAAAGAGAATTTGAAGTCCACTAATTTGTTAGAAATTCACCACATTTGGACTTGAAAAGAGAGACTTATGGTGGTTTTAATTTTGGGTGACGTTTCGCACACTCTTTTTAAGACGGACAACAACTCTCTCACCCCAACGATTTTTAAAACAAGATTTTTTTCCCCGGAAAGAGAATTTGAAGATTGGTAGAAATTTCACCACATTTGAACTTAAAGTCAGAGAGTTACACAGGTTTTAATTTTGGATGACGTGTCGCACACTCTTTATAAAACGGACTACAACTCTCTCATCCCAACAAAATTTGAAATGAGATTTCTTTCCCAAGAAAAAGAATCTTAGGACCTCTGATTGGTAGAAATTTCACCACTTTTTGACTTCAAATGAGAGAGTTAGGGAAGTTTTAATTTTGGGTGACGTTTCACACACTCTTTTTAAAATGGACCAAAACTCTCTCATCCCACCGAATTTTTAAATGAGATTTTTTTAATTGAAAGAGAATTTGAAGGAATCTAATTGATAGAAATTTCTCCACTTTTCGACTTAAAATGAGTGAGTTATGGACGTTTTAATTTTGGGTGACGTTTCACACACTCATTAAAAAATGGTCCAAAACTCTCTCGCCCTACCGAATTTTTAAATGGGATTTTTTTCGTTGAAAGAGAATTTGAAGTCCACTAATTTGTTAGAAATTCACCACATTTGGACTTAAAAAGAGAGACTTATGGTGGTTTTAATTTTGGGTGACGTTTCGCACACTCTTTTTAAGACGGACAACAACTCTCTCACCCCAACGATTTTTAAAACAAGAATTTTTCCCCGGAAAGAGAATTTGAAGATTGGTAGAAATTTCACTACTTTTGAACTTAAAGTCAGAGAGTTACACAGGTTTTAATTTTGGATGACGTGTCGCACACTCTTTATAAAACGGTCTACAACTCTCTCATCCCAACAAAATTTGAAATGAGATTTCTTTCCCAAGAAAAAGAATCTTAGGACCTCCGATTGGTAGAAATTTCACCACTTTTTGACTTCAAATGAGAGAGTTAGGGAAGTTTTAATTTTGGGTGACGTTTCACACACTCTTTTTAAAATAGACAAAAACTCTCTCATCCCACCGAATTTTTAAATGAGATTTTTTTACTTGAAAGAGAATTTGAAGGCATCTAATGGATAGAAATTTCTCCACTTTTCGACTTAAAATGAGTGAGTTATGGACGTTTTAATTTTGGGTGACGTTTCACACACTCATTATAAAATGGTCCAAAACTCTCTTGTCCTACCGAATTTTTAAATGGGATTTTTTTCGTTGAAAGAGAAATTGAAGTCCACTAATTTGTTAGAAATTCACCACATTTGGACTTGAAAAGAGAGACTTATGGTGGTTTTAATTTTGGGTGACGTTTCGCACACTCTTTTTAAGACGGACAACAACTCTCTCACCCCAACGATTTTTAAAACAAGATTTTTTTCCCCGGAAAGAGAATTTGAAGATTGGTAGAAATTTCACCACTTTTGAACTTAAAGTCAGAGAGTTACACAGGTTTCAATTTTAGATGACGTGTTGCACACTCTTTATAAAACGGACTACAACTCTCTCATCCCAACAAAATTTGAAATGAGATTTCTTTCCTAAGAAAAAGAATCTTAGGACCTCCGATTGGTAGAAATTTCACCACTTTTTGACTTCAAATGAGAGAGTTAGGGAAGTTTTAATTTCGGGTGACGTTTCACACACTCTTTTTAAAATGGACCAAAACTCTCTCATCCCACCGAATTTTTAAATGAGATTTTTTTACTTGAAAGAGAATTTGAAGGAATCTAATTGATAGAAATTTCTCCACTTTTCGACTTAAAATGAGTGAGTTATGGACGTTTTAATTTTGGGTGACGTTTCACACAGTCATTATAAAATGGTCCAAAACTCTCTCGCCCTACGGAATTTTTAAATGGGATTTTTTTCGTTGAAAGAGAATTTGAAGTTCACTAATTTGTTAGAAATTCACCACATTTGGACTTGAAAAGAGAGACTTATGGTGGTTTTAATTTTGGGTGACGTTTCACACACTCTTTTTAAGACGGACAACAACTCTCTCACCCCAACGATTTTTAAAACAAGATTTTTTTCCCCGGAAAGAGAATTTGAAGATTGGTAGAAATTTCACCACATTTGAACTTAAAGTCAGAGAGTTACACAGGTTTTAATTTTGGATGACGTGTCGCACACTCTTTATAAAACGGACTACAACTCTCTCATCCCAACAAAATTTGAAATGAGATTTCTTTCCCAAGAAAAAGAATCTTAGGACCTCGGATTGGTAGAAATTTCACCACTTTTTGACTTCAAATGAGAGAGTTAGGGAAGTTTTAATTTTGGGTGACGTTTCACACACTCTTTTTAAAATGGACCAAAACTCTCTCATCCCACCGAATTTTTAAATGAGATTTTTTTAATTGAAAGAGAATTTGAAGGAATCTAATTGATAGAAATTTCTCCACTTTTCGACTTAAAATGAGTGAGTTATGGACGTTTTAATTTTGGGTGACGTTTCACACACTCATTAAAAAATGGTCCAAAACTCTCTCGCCCTACCGAATTTTTAAATGGGATTTTTTTCGTTGAAAGAGAATTTGAAGTCCACTAATTTGTTAGAAATTCACCACATTTGAACTTAAAAAGAGAGACTTATGGTGGTTTTAATTTTGGGTGACGTTTCGCACACTCTTTTTAAGACGGACAACAACTCTCTCACCCCAACGATTTTTAAAACAAGAATTTTTCCCCGGAAAGAGAATTTGAAGATTGGTAGAAATTTCACTACTTTTGAACTTAAAGTCAGAGAGTTACACAGGTTTTAATTTTGGATGACGTGTCGCACACTCTTTATAAAACGGTCTACAACTCTCTCATCCCAACAAAATTTGAAATGAGATTTCTTTCCCAAGAAAAAGAATCTTAGGACCTCCGATTGGTAGAAATTTCACCACTTTTTGACTTCAAATGAGAGAGTTAGGGAAGTTTTAATTTTGGGTGACGTTTCACACACTCTTTTTAAAATAGACAAAAACTCTCTCATCCCACCGAATTTTTAAATGAGATTTTTTTACTTGAAAGAGAATTTGAAGGCATCTAATGCATAGAAATTTCTCCACTTTTCGACTTAAAATGAGTGAGTTATGGACGTTTTAATTTTGGGTGACGTTTCACACACTCATTATAAAATGGTCCAAAACTCTCTTGTCCTACCGAATTTTTAAATGGGATTTTTTTCGTTGAAAGAGAATTTGAAGTCCACTAATTTGTTAGAAATTCACCACATTTGGACTTGAAAAGAGAGACTTATGGTGGTTTTAATTTTGGGTGACGTTTCGCACACTCTTTTTAAGACGGACAACAACTCTCTCACCCCAACGATTTTTAAAACAAGATTTTTTTCCCCGGAAAGAGAATTTGAAGATTGGTAGAAATTTCACCACATTTGAACTTAAAGTCAGAGAGTTACACAGGTTTTAATTTTGGATGACGTGTCGCACACTCTTTATAAAACGGACTACAACTTTCTCATCCCAACAAAATTTGAAATGAGATTTCTTTCCCAAGAAAAAGAATCTTAGGACCTCTGATTGGTAGAAATTTCACCACTTTTTGACTTCAAATGAGAGAGTTAGGGAAGTTTTAATTTTGGGTGACGTTTCACACACTCTTTTTAAAATGGACCAAAACTCTCTCATCCCACCGAATTTTTAAATGAGATTTTTTTAATTGAAAGAGAATTTGAAGGAATCTAATTGATAGAAATTTCTCCACTTTTCGACTTAAAATGAGTGAGTTATGGACGTTTTAATTTTGGGTGACGTTTCACACACTCATTAAAAAATGGTCCAAAACTCTCTCGCCCTACCGAATTTTTAAATGGGATTTTTTTCGTTGAAAGAGAATTTGAAGTCCACTAATTTGTTAGAAATTCACCACATTTGGACTTAAAAAGAGAGACTTATGGTGGTTTTAATTTTGGGTGACGTTTCGCACACTCTTTTTAAGACGGACAACAACTCTCTCACCCCAACGATTTTTAAAACAAGAATTTTTCCCCGGAAAGAGAATTTGAAGATTGGTAGAAATTTCACTACTTTTGAACTTAAAGTCAGAGAGTTACACAGGTTTTAATTTTGGATGACGTGTCGCACACTCTTTATAAAACGGTCTACAACTCTCTCATCCCAACAAAATTTGAAATGAGATTTCTTTCCCAAGAAAAAGAATCTTAGGACCTCCGATTGGTAGAAATTTCACCACTTTTTGACTTCAAATGAGAGAGTTAGGGAAGTTTTAATTTTGGGTGACGTTTCACACACTCTTTTTAAAATAGACAAAAACTCTCTCATCCCACCGAATTTTTAAATGAGATTTTTTTACTTGAAAGAGAATTTGAAGGCATCTAATGCATAGAAATTTCTCCACTTTTCGACTTAAAATGAGTGAGTTATGGACGTTTTAATTTTGGGTGACGTTTCACACACTCATTATAAAATGGTCCAAAACTCTCTTGTCCTACCGAATTTTTAAATGGGATTTTTTTCGTTGAAAGAGAATTTGAAGTCCACTAATTTGTTAGAAATTCACCACATTTGGACTTGAAAAGAGAGACTTATGGTGGTTTTAATTTTGGGTGACGTTTCGCACACTCTTTTTAAGACGGACAACAACTCTCTCACCCCAACGATTTTTAAAACAAGATTTTTTTCCCCGGAAAGAGAATTTGAAGATTGGTAGAAATTTCACCACTTTTGAACTTAAAGTCAGAGAGTTACACAGGTTTCAATTTTAGATGACGTGTTGCACACTCTTTATAAAACGGACTACAACTCTCTCATCCCAACAAAATTTGAAATGAGATTTCTTTCCTAAGAAAAAGAATCTTAGGACCTCCGATTGGTAGAAATTTCACCACTTTTTGACTTCAAATGAGAGAGTTAGGGAAGTTTTAATTTCGGGTGACGTTTCACACACTCTTTTTAAAATGGACCAAAACTCTCTCATCCCACCGAATTTTTAAATGAGATTTTTTTACTTGAAAGAGAATTTGAAGGAATCTAATTGATAGAAATTTCTCCACTTTTCGACTTAAAATGAGTGAGTTATGGACGTTTTAATTTTGGGTGACGTTTCACACAGTCATTATAAAATGGTCCAAAACTCTCTCGCCCTACGGAATTTTTAAATGGGATTTTTTTCGTTGAAAGAGAATTTGAAGTTCACTAATTTGTTAGAAATTCACCACATTTGGACTTGAAAAGAGAGACTTATGGTGGTTTTAATTTTGGGTGACGTTTCACACACTCTTTTTAAGACGGACAACAACTCTCTCACCCCAACGATTTTTAAAACAAGATTTTTTTCCCCGGAAAGAGAATTTGAAGATTGGTAGAAATTTCACCACATTTGAACTTAAAGTCAGAGAGTTACACAGGTTTTAATTTTGGATGACGTGTCGCACACTCTTTATAAAACGGACTACAACTCTCTCATCCCAACAAAATTTGAAATGAGATTTCTTTCCCAAGAAAAAGAATCTTAGGACCTCGGATTGGTAGAAATTTCACCACTTTTTGACTTCAAATGAGAGAGTTAGGGAAGTTTTAATTTTGGGTGACGTTTCACACACTCTTTTTAAAATGGACCAAAACTCTCTCATCCCACCGAATTTTTAAATGAGATTTTTTTAATTGAAAGAGAATTTGAAGGAATCTAATTGATAGAAATTTCTCCACTTTTCGACTTAAAATGAGTGAGTTATGGACGTTTTAATTTTGGGTGACGTTTCACACACTCATTAAAAAATGGTCCAAAACTCTCTCGCCCTACCGAATTTTTAAATGGGATTTTTTTCGTTGAAAGAGAATTTGAAGTCCACTAATTTGTTAGAAATTCACCACATTTGAACTTAAAAAGAGAGACTTATGGTGGTTTTAATTTTGGGTGACGTTTCGCACACTCTTTTTAAGACGGACAACAACTCTCTCACCCCAACGATTTTTAAAACAAGAATTTTTCCCCGGAAAGAGAATTTGAAGATTGGTAGAAATTTCACTACTTTTGAACTTAAAGTCAGAGAGTTACACAGGTTTTAATTTTGGATGACGTGTCGCACACTCTTTATAAAACGGTCTACAACTCTCTCATCCCAACAAAATTTGAAATGAGATTTCTTTCCCAAGAAAAAGAATCTTAGGACCTCCGATTGGTAGAAATTTCACCACTTTTTGACTTCAAATGAGAGAGTTAGGGAAGTTTTAATTTTGGGTGACGTTTCACACACTCTTTTTAAAATAGACAAAAACTCTCTCATCCCACCGAATTTTTAAATGAGATTTTTTTACTTGAAAGAGAATTTGAAGGCATCTAATGCATAGAAATTTCTCCACTTTTCGACTTAAAATGAGTGAGTTATGGACGTTTTAATTTTGGGTGACGTTTCACACACTCATTATAAAATGGTCCAAAACTCTCTTGTCCTACCGAATTTTTAAATGGGATTTTTTTCGTTGAAAGAGAATTTGAAGTCCACTAATTTGTTAGAAATTCACCACATTTGGACTTGAAAAGAGAGACTTATGGTGGTTTTAATTTTGGGTGACGTTTCGCACACTCTTTTTAAGACGGACAACAACTCTCTCACCCCAACGATTTTTAAAACAAGATTTTTTTCCCCGGAAAGAGAATTTGAAGATTGGTAGAAATTTCACCACATTTGAACTTAAAGTCAGAGAGTTACACAGGTTTTAGTTTTGGATGACGTGTCGCACACTCTTTATAAAACGGACTACAACTCTCTCATCCCAACAAAATTTGAAATGAGATTTCTTTCCCAAGAAAAAGAATCTTAGGACCTCTGATTGGTAGAAATTTCACCACTTTTTGACTTCAAATGAGAGAGTTAGGGAAGTTTTAATTTTGGGTGACGTTTCACACACTCTTTTTAAAATGGACCAAAACTCTCTCATCCCACCGAATTTTTAAATGAGATTTTTTTAATTGAAAGAGAATTTGAAGGAATCTAATTGATAGAAATTTCTCCACTTTTCGACTTAAAATGAGTGAGTTATGGACGTTTTAATTTTGGGTGACGTTTCACACACTCATTAAAAAATGGTCCAAAACTCTCTCGCCCTACCGAATTTTTAAATGGGATTTTTTTCGTTGAAAGAGAATTTGAAGTCCACTAATTTGTTAGAAATTCACCACATTTGGACTTAAAAAGAGAGACTTATGGTGGTTTTAATTTTGGGTGACGTTTCGCACACTCTTTTTAAGACGGACAACAACTCTCTCACCCCAACGATTTTTAAAACAAGAATTTTTCCCCGGAAAGAGAATTTGAAGATTGGTAGAAATTTCACTACTTTTGAACTTAAAGTCAGAGAGTTACACAGGTTTTAATTTTGGATGACGTGTCGCACACTCTTTATAAAACGGTCTACAACTCTCTCATCCCAACAAAATTTGAAATGAGATTTCTTTCCCAAGAAAAAGAATCTTAGGACCTCCGATTGGTAGAAATTTCACCACTTTTTGACTTCAAATGAGAGAGTTAGGGAAGTTTTAATTTTGGGTGACGTTTCACACACTCTTTTTAAAATAGACAAAAACTCTCTCATCCCACCGAATTTTTAAATGAGATTTTTTTACTTGAAAGAGAATTTGAAGGCATCTAATGCATAGAAATTTCTCCACTTTTCGACTTAAAATGAGTTTGTTATGGACGTTTTAATTTTGGGTGACGTTTCACACACTCATTATAAAATGGTCCAAAACTCTCTTGTCCTACCGAATTTTTAAATGGGATTTTTTTCGTTGAAAGAGAATTTGAAGTCCACTAATTTGTTAGAAATTCACCACATTTGGACTTGAAAAGAGAGACTTATGGTGGTTTTAATTTTGGGTGACGTTTCGCACACTCTTTTTAAGACGGACAACAACTCTCTCACCCCAACGATTTTTAAAACAAGATTTTTTTCCCCGGAAAGAGAATTTGAAGATTGGTAGAAATTTCACCACTTTTGAACTTAAAGTCAGAGAGTTACACAGGTTTCAATTTTAGATGACGTGTTGCACACTCTTTATAAAACGGACTACAACTCTCTCATCCCAACAAAATTTGAAATGAGATTTCTTTCCTAAGAAAAAGAATCTTAGGACCTCCGATTGGTAGAAATTTCACCACTTTTTGACTTCAAATGAGAGAGTTAGGGAAGTTTTAATTTTGGGTGATGTTTCACACACTCTTTTTAAAATGGACCAAAACTCTCTCATCCCACCGAATTTTTAAATAAGATTTTTTTACTTGAAAGAGAATTTGAAGGAATCTAATTGATAGAAATTTCTCCACTTTTCGACTTAAAATGAGTGAGTTATGGACGTTTTAATTTTGGGTGACGTTTCACACACTCATTATAAAATGGTCCAAAACTCTCTCGCCCTACGGAATTTTTAAATGAGATTTTTTTCGTTGAAAGAGAATTTGAAGTCCACTAATTTGTTAGAAATTCACCACATTTGGACTTGAAAAGAGAGACTTATGGTGGTTTTAATTTTGGGTGACGTTTCACACACTCTTTTTAAGACGGACAACAACTCTCTCACCCCAACGATTTTTAAAACAAGATTTTTTTCCCCGGAAAGAGAATTTGAAGATTGGTAGAAATTTCACCACTTTTGAACTTAAAGTCAGAGAGTTACACAGGTTTTAATTTTGGATGACGTGTCGCACACTCTTTATAAAACGGACTACAACTCTCTCATCCCAACAAAATTTGAAATGAGATTTCTTTCCCAAGAAAAAGAATCTTAGGACCTCCGATTGGTAGAAATTTCACCACTTTTTGACTTCAAATGAGAGAGTTAGGGAAGTTTTAATTTTGGGTGACGTTTCACACACTCTTTTTAAAATGGACCAAAACTCTCTCATCCCACCGAATTTTTAAATGAGATTTTTTTAATTGAAAGAGAATTTGAAGGAATCTAATTGATAGAAATTTCTCCACTTTTCGACTTAAAATGAGTGAGTTATGGACGTTTTAATTTTGGGTGACGTTTCACACAGTCATTATAAAATGGTCCAAAACTCTCTCGCCCTACGGAATTTTTAAATGGGATTTTTTTCGTTGAAAGAGAATTTGAAGTCCACTAATTTGTTAGAAATTCACCACATTTGGACTTGAAAAGAGAGACTTATGGTGGTTTTAATTTTGGGTGACGTTTCACACACCCTTTTTAAGACGGACAACAACTCTCTCACCCCAACGATTTTTAAAACAAGATTTTTTTCCCCGGAAAGAGAATTTGAAGATTGGTAGAAATTTCACCACTTTTGAACTTAAAGTCAGAGAGTTACACAAGTTTTAATTTTGGATGACGTGTCGCACACTCTTTATAAAACGGACTACAACTCTCTCATCCCAACAAAATTTGAAATGAGATTTCTTTCCCAAGAAAAAGAATCTTAGGACCTTCGATTGGTAGAAATTTCACCACTTTTTGACTTCAAATGAGAGAGTTAGGGAAGTTTTAATTTTGGGTGACGTTTCACACACTCTTTTTAAAATGGACCAAAACTCTCTCATCCCACCGAATTTTTAAATGAGATTTTTTTACTTGAAAGAGAATTTGAAGGAATCTAATTGATAGAAATTTCTCCACTTTTCGACTTAAAATGAGTGAGTTATGGACGTTTTAATTTTGGGTGACGTTTCACACACTCATTATAAAATGGTCCAAAACTCTCTCGCCCTACCGAATTTTTAAATGGGATTTTTTTCGTTGAAAGAGAATTTGAAGTCCACTAATTTGTTAGAAATTCACCACATTTGGACTTGAAAAGAGAGACTTATGGTGGTTTTAATTTTGGGTGACGTTTCGCACACTCTTTTTAAGACGGACAACAACTCTCTCACCCCAACGATTTTTAAAACAAGATTTTTTTCCCCGGAAAGAGAATTTGAAGATTGGTAGAAATTTCACCACTTTTGAACTTAAAGTCAGAGAGTTACACAGGTTTTAATTTTGGATGACGTGTCGCACACTCTTTATAAAACGGACTACAACTCTCTCATCCCAACAAAATTTGAAATGAGATTTCTTTCCCAAGAAAAAGAATCTTAGGACCTCCGATTGGTAGAAATTTCACCACTTTTTGACATCAAATGAGAGAGTTAGGGAAGTTTTAATTTTGGGTGACGTTTCACACACTCTTTTTAAAATGGACCAAAACTCTCTCATCCCACCGAATTTTTAAATGAGATTTATTTAATTGAAAGAGAATTTGAAGGAATCTAATTGATAGAAATTTCTCCACTTTTCGACTTAAAATGAGTGAGTTATGGACGTTTTAATTTTGGGTGACGTTTCACACACTCATTATAAAATGGTCCAAAACTCTCTCACCCTACCGAATTTTTAAATGGGATTTTTTTCGTTGAAAGAGAATTTGAAGTCCACTAATTTGTTAGAAATTCACCACATTTGGACTTAAAAAGAGAGACTTATGGTGGTTTTAATTTTGGGTGACGTTTCGCACACTCTTTTTAAGACGGACAACAACTCTCTCACCCCAACGATTTTTAAAACAAGATTTTTTCCCCGGAAAGAGAATTTGAAGATTGGTAGAAATTTCACTACTTTTGAACTTAAAGTCAGAGAGTTACACAGGTTTTAATTTTTAAATGAGATTTCTTTCCCAAGAAAAAGAATCTTAGGACCTCCGATTGGTAGAAATTTCACCACTTTTTGACATCAAATGAGAGAGTTAGGGAAGTTTTAATTTTGGGTGACGTTTCACACACTCTTTTTAAAATGGACCAAAACTCTCTCATCCCACCGAATTTTTAAATGAGATTTATTTAATTGAAAGAGAATTTGAAGGAATCTAATTGATAGAAATTTCTCCACTTTTCGACTTAAAATGAGTGAGTTATGGACGTTTTAATTTTGGGTGACGTTTCACACAGTCATTATAAAATGGTCCAAAACTCTCTCGCCCTACGGAATTTTTAAATGGGATTTTTTTCGTTGAAAGAGAATTTGAAGTCCACTAATTTGTTAGAAATTCACCACATTTGGACTTGAAAAGAGAGACTTATGGTGGTTTTAATTTTGGGTGACGTTTCACACACTCTTTTTAAGACGGACAACAACTCTCTCACCCCAACGATTTTTAAAACAAGATTTTTTTCCCCGGAAAGAGAATTTGAAGATTGGTAGAAATTTCACCACATTTGAACTTAAAGTCAGAGAGTTACACAGGTTTTAATTTTGGATGACGTGTCGCACACTCTTTATAAAACGGACTACAACTCTCTCATCCCAACAAAATTTGAAATGAGATTTCTTTCCCAAGAAAAAGAATCTTAGGACCTCCGATTGGTAGAAATTTCACCACTTTTTGACTTCAAATGCGAGAGTTAGGGAAGTTTTAATTTTGGGTGACGTTTCACACACTCTTTTTAAAATGTACCAAAACTCTCTCATCCCACCGAATTTTTAAATGAGATTTTTTTAATTGAAAGAGAATTTGAAGGAATCTAATTGATAGAAATTTCTCCACTTTTTGACTTAAAATGAGTGAGTTATGGTCGTTTTAATTTTGGGTGACGTTTCACACACTCATTATAAAATGGTCCAAAACTCTCTCGCCCTACGGAATTTTTAAATGGGATTTTTTTCGTTGAAAGAGAATTTGAAGTCCACTAATTTGTTAGAAATTCACCACATTTGGACTTGAAAAGAGAGACTTATGGTGGTTTTAATTTTGGGTGACGTTTCACACACTCTTTTTAAGACGGACAACAACTCTCTCACCCCAACGATTTTTAAAACAAGATTTTTTTCCCCGGAAAGAGAATTTGAAGATTGGTAGAAATTTCACCACTTTTGAACTTAAAGTCAGAGAGTTACACAGGTTTTAATTTTGGATGACGTGTCGCACACTCTTTATAAAACGGACTACAACTCTCTCATCCCAACAAAATTTGAAATGAGATTTCTTTCCCAAGAAAAAGAATCTTAGGACCTCCGATTGGTAGAAATTTCACCACTTTTTGACTTCAAATGAGAGAGTTAGGGAAGTTTTAATTTTGGGTGACGTTTCACACACTCTTTTTAAAATAGACCAAAACTCTCTCATCCCACCGAATTTTTAAATGAGATTTTTTTACTCAAAAGAGAATTTGAAGGCATCTAATGGATAGAAATTTCTCCACTTTTCGACTTAAAATGAGTGAGTTATGGACGTTTTAATTGTGGGTGACGTTTCACACACTCATTATAAAATGGTCCAAAACTCTCTTGTCCTACCGAATTTTTAAATAAGATTTTTTTCGTTGAAAGAGAATTTGAAGTCCACTAATTTGTTAGAAATTTCACCACATTTGGACTTGAAAAGAGAGACTTATTGTGGTTTTAATTTTGGGTGACGTTTCGCACACTCTTTTTAAGACGGACAACAACTCTCTCACCCCAACGATTTTTAAAACAAGATTTTTTTCCCCGGAAAGAGAATTTGAAGATTGGTAGAAATTTCACCACTTTTGAACTTAAAGTCAGAGAGTTACACAGGTTTCAATTTTGGATGACGTGTTGCACACTCTTTATAAAACGGACTACAACTCTCTCATCCCAACAAAATTTGAAATGAGATTTCTTTCCTAAGAAAAAGAATCTTAGGACCTCCGATTGGTAGAAATTTCACCACTTTTTGACTTCAAATGAGAGAGTTAGGGAAGTTTTAATTTTGGGTGACGTTTCACACACTCTTTTTAAAATGGACCAAAACTCTCTCATCCCACCGAATTTTTAAATGAGATTTTTTTACTTGAAAGAGAATTTGAAGGAATCTAATTGATAGAAATTTCTCCACTTTTCGACTTAAAATGAGTGAGTTATGGACGTTTTAATTTTGGGTGACGTTTCACACACTCATTATAAAATGGTCCAAAACTCTCTCGCCCTACGGAATTTTTAAATGGGATTTTTTTCGTTGAAAGAGAATTTGAAGTCCACTAATTTGTTAGAAATTCACCACATTTGGACTTGAAAAGAGAGACTTATGGTGGTTTTAATTTTGGGTGACGTTTCACACACTCTTTTTAAGACGGACAACAACTCTCTCACCCCAACGATTTTTAAAACAAGATTTTTTTCCCCGGAAAGAGAATTTGAAGATTGGTAGAAATTTCACCACTTTTGAACTTAAAGTCAGAGAGTTACACAGGTTTTAATTTTGGATGACGTGTCGCACACTCTTTATAAAACGGACTACAACTCTCTCATCCCAACAAAATTTGAAATGAGATTTCTTTCCCAAGAAAAAGAATCTTAGGACCTCCGATTGGTAGAAATTTCACCACTTTTTGACTTCAAATGATAGAGTTAGGGAAGTTTTAATTTTGGGTGACGTTTCACACACTCTTTTTAAAATGGACCAAAACTCTCTCATCCCACCGAATTTTTAAATGAGATTTTTTTACTTGAAAGAGAATTTGAAGGAATCTAATTGATAGAAATTTCTCCACTTTTCGACTTAAAATGAGTGAGTTATGGACGTTTTAATTTTGGGTGACGTTTCACACACTCATTATAAAATGGTCCAAAACTCTCTCGCCCTACCGAATTTTTAAATGGGATTTTTTTCGTTGAAAGAGAATTTGAAGTCCACTAATTTGTTAGAAATTCACCACATTTGGACTTGAAAAGAGAGACTTATGGTGGTTTTAATTTTGGGTGACGTTTCGCACACTCTTTTTAAGACGGACAACAACTCTCTCACCCCAACGATTTTTAAAACAAGATTTTTTTCCCCGGAAAGAGAATTTGAAGATTGGTAGAAATTTCACCACTTTTGAACTTAAAGTCAGAGAGTTACACAGGTTTTAATTTTGGATGACGTGTCCCACACTCTTTATAAAACGGACTACAACTCTCTCATCCCAACAAAATTTGAAATGAGATTTCTTTCCCAAGAAAAAGAATCTTAGGACCTCCGATTGGTAGAAATTTCACCACTTTTTGACATCAAATGAGAGAGTTAGGGAAGTTTTAATTTTGGGTGACGTTTCACACACTCTTTTTAAAATGGACCAAAACTCTCTCATCCCACCGAATTTTTAAATGAGATTTATTTAATTGAAAGAGAATTTGAAGGAATCTAATTGATAGAAATTTCTCCACTTTTCGACTTAAAATGAGTGAGTTATGGACGTTTTAATTTTGGGTGACGTTTCACACACTCATTATAAAATGGTCCAAAACTCTCTCACCCTACCGAATTTTTAAATGGGATTTTTTTCGTTGAAAGAGAATTTGAAGTCCACTAATTTGTTAGAAATTCACCACATTTGGACTTAAAAAGAGAGACTTATGGTGGTTTTAATTTTGGGTGACGTTTCGCACACTCTTTTTAAGACGGACAACAACTCTCTCACCCCAACGATTTTTAAAACAAGATTTTTTCCCCGGAAAGAGAATTTGAAGATTGGTAGAAATTTCACTACTTTTGAACTTAAAGTCAGAGAGTTACACAGGTTTTAATTTTGGATGACGTGTCGCACACTCTTTATAAAACGGTCTACAACTCTCTCATCCCAACAAAATTTGAAATGAGATTTCTTTCCCAAGAAAAAGAATCTTAGGACCTCCGATTGGTAGAAATTTCACCACTTTTTGACTTCAAATGCGAGAGTTAGGGAAGTTTTAATTTTGGGTGACGTTTCACACACTCTTTTTAAAATGGACCAAAACTCTCTCATCCCACCGAATTTTTAAATGAGATTTTTTTAATTGAAAGAGAATTTGAAGGAATCTAATTGATAGAAATTTCTCCACTTTTCGACTTAAAATGAGTGAGTTATGGACGTTTTAATTTTGGGTGACGTTTCACACAGTCATTATAAAATGGTCCAAAACTCTCTCGCCCTACGGAATTTTTAAATGGGATTTTTTTCGTTGAAAGAGAATTTGAAGTCCACTAATTTGTTAGAAATTCACCACATTTGGACTTGAAAAGAGAGACTTATGGTGGTTTTAATTTTGGGTGACGTTTCACACACTCTTTTTAAGACGGACAACAACTCTCTCACCCCAACGATTTTTAAAACAAGATTTTTTTCCCCGGAAAGAGAATTTGAAGATTGGTAGAAATTTCACCACTTTTGAACTTAAAGTCAGAGAGTTACACAGGTTTTAATTTTGGATGACGTGTCGCACACTCTTTATAAAACGGACTACAACTCTCTCATCCCAACAAAATTTGAAATGAGATTTCTTTCCCAAGAAAAAGAATCTTAGGACCTCCGATTGGTAGAAATTTCACCACTTTTTGACTTCAAATGAGAGAGTTAGGGAAGTTTTAATTTTGGGTGACGTTTCACACACTCTTTTTAAAATAGACCAAAACTCTCTCATCCCACCGAATTTTTAAATGAGATTTTTTTACTCAAAAGAGAATTTGAAGGCATCTAATGGATAGAAATTTCTCCACTTTTCGACTTAAAATGAGTGAGTTATGGACGTTTTAATTGTGGGTGACGTTTCACACACTCATTATAAAATGGTCCAAAACTCTCTTGTCCTACCGAATTTTTAAATAAGATTTTTTTCGTTGAAAGAGAATTTGAAGTCCACTAATTTGTTAGAAATTTCACCACATTTGGACTTGAAAAGAGAGACTTATTGTGGTTTTAATTTTGGGTGACGTTTCGCACACTCTTTTTAAGACGGACAACAACTCTCTCACCCCAACGATTTTTAAAACAAGATTTTTTTCCCCGGAAAGAGAATTTGAAGATTGGTAGAAATTTCACCACTTTTGAACTTAAAGTCAGAGAGTTACACAGGTTTCAATTTTGGATGACGTGTTGCACACTCTTTATAAAACGGACTACAACTCTCTCATCCCAACAAAATTTGAAATGAGATTTCTTTCCTAAGAAAAAGAATCTTAGGACCTCCGATTGGTAGAAATTTCACCACTTTTTGACTTCAAATGAGAGAGTTAGGGAAGTTTTAATTTTGGGTGACGTTTCACACACTCTTTTTAAAATGGACCAAAACTCTCTCATCCCACCGAATTTTTAAATGAGATTTTTTTACTTGAAAGAGAATTTGAAGGAATCTAATTGATAGAAATTTCTCCACTTTTCGACTTAAAATGAGTGAGTTATAGACGTTTTAATTTTGGGTGACGTTTCACACAGTCATTATAAAATGGTCCAAAACTCTCTCGCCCTACGGAATTTTTAAATGGGATTTTTTTCGTTGAAAGAGAATTTGAAGTCCACTAATTTGTTAGAAATTCACCACATTTGGACTTGAAAAGAGAGACTTATGGTGGTTTTAATTTTGGGTGACGTTTCACACACTCTTTTTAAGACGGACAACAACTCTCTCACCCCAACGATTTTTAAAACAAGATTTTTTTCCCCGGAAAGAGAATTTGAAGATTGGTAGAAATTTCACCACATTTGAACTTAAAGTCAGAGAGTTACACAGGTTTTAATTTTGGATGACGTGTCGCACACTCTTTATAAAACGGACTACAACTCTCTCATCCCAACAAAATTTGAAATGAGATTTCTTTCCCAAGAAAAAGAATCTTAGGACCTCCGATTGGTAGAAATTTCACCACTTTTTGACTTCAAATGCGAGAGTTAGGGAAGTTTTAATTTTGGGTGACGTTTCACACACTCTTTTTAAAATGTACCAAAACTCTCTCATCCCACCGAATTTTTAAATGAGATTTTTTTAATTGAAAGAGAATTTGAAGGAATCTAATTGATAGAAATTTCTCCACTTTTTGACTTAAAATGAGTGAGTTATGGTCGTTTTAATTTTGGGTGACGTTTCACACACTCATTATAAAATGGTCCAAAACTCTCTCGCCCTACGGAATTTTTAAATGGGATTTTTTTCGTTGAAAGAGAATTTGAAGTCCACTAATTTGTTAGAAATTCACCACATTTGGACTTGAAAAGAGAGACTTATGGTGGTTTTAATTTTGGGTGACGTTTCACACACTCTTTTTAAGACGGACAACAACTCTCTCACCCCAACGATTTTTAAAACAAGATTTTTTTCCCCGGAAAGAGAATTTGAAGATTGGTAGAAATTTCACCACTTTTGAACTTAAAGTCAGAGAGTTACACAGGTTTTAATTTTGGATGACGTGTCGCACACTCTTTATAAAACGGACTACAACTCTCTCATCCCAACAAAATTTGAAATGAGATTTCTTTCCCAAGAAAAAGAATCTTAGGACCTCCGATTGGTAGAAATTTCACCACTTTTTGACTTCAAATGAGAGAGTTAGGGAAGTTTTAATTTTGGGTGACGTTTCACACACTCTTTTTAAAATAGACCAAAACTCTCTCATCCCACCGAATTTTTAAATGAGATTTTTTTACTCAAAAGAGAATTTGAAGGCATCTAATGGATAGAAATTTCTCCACTTTTCGACTTAAAATGAGTGAGTTATGGACGTTTTAATTGTGGGTGACGTTTCACACACTCATTATAAAATGGTCCAAAACTCTCTTGTCCTACCGAATTTTTAAATAAGATTTTTTTCGTTGAAAGAGAATTTGAAGTCCACTAATTTGTTAGAAATTTCACCACATTTGGACTTGAAAAGAGAGACTTATTGTGGTTTTAATTTTGGGTGACGTTTCGCACACTCTTTTTAAGACGGACAACAACTCTCTCACCCCAACGATTTTTAAAACAAGATTTTTTTCCCCGGAAAGAGAATTTGAAGATTGGTAGAAATTTCACCACTTTTGAACTTAAAGTCAGAGAGTTACACAGGTTTCAATTTTGGATGACGTGTTGCACACTCTTTATAAAACGGACTACAACTCTCTCATCCCAACAAAATTTGAAATGAGATTTCTTTCCTAAGAAAAAGAATCTTAGGACCTCCGATTGGTAGAAATTTCACCACTTTTTGACTTCAAATGAGAGAGTTAGGGAAGTTTTAATTTTGGGTGACGTTTCACACACTCTTTTTAAAATGGACCAAAACTCTCTCATCCCACCGAATTTTTAAATGAGATTTTTTTACTTGAAAGAGAATTTGAAGGAATCTAATTGATAGAAATTTCTCCACTTTTCGACTTAAAATGAGTGAGTTATGGACGTTTTAATTTTGGGTGACGTTTCACACACTCATTATAAAATGGTCCAAAACTCTCTCGCCCTACGGAATTTTTAAATGGGATTTTTTTCGTTGAAAGAGAATTTGAAGTCCACTAATTTGTTAGAAATTCACCACATTTGGACTTGAAAAGAGAGACTTATGGTGGTTTTAATTTTGGGTGACGTTTCACACACTCTTTTTAAGACGGACAACAACTCTCTCACCCCAACGATTTTTAAAACAAGATTTTTTTCCCCGGAAAGAGAATTTGAAGATTGGTAGAAATTTCACCACTTTTGAACTTAAAGTCAGAGAGTTACACAGGTTTTAATTTTGGATGACGTGTCGCACACTCTTTATAAAACGGACTACAACTCTCTCATCCCAACAAAATTTGAAATGAGATTTCTTTCCCAAGAAAAAGAATCTTAGGACCTCCGATTGGTAGAAATTTCACCACTTTTTGACTTCAAATGATAGAGTTAGGGAAGTTTTAATTTTGGGTGACGTTTCACACACTCTTTTTAAAATGGACCAAAACTCTCTCATCCCACCG
This sequence comes from Tasmannia lanceolata, assembly GCF_043159265.1. Taxonomy (NCBI): domain Eukaryota; kingdom Viridiplantae; phylum Streptophyta; class Magnoliopsida; order Canellales; family Winteraceae; genus Tasmannia; species Tasmannia lanceolata. The sequence goes on along the minus strand of NW_027518713.1, from coordinate 1,521,643 downwards.
AATTTTTAAATGAGATTTTTTTACTTGAAAGAGAATTTGAAGGAATCTAATTGATAGAAATTTCTCCACTTTTCGACTTAAAATGAGTGAGTTATGGACGTTTTAATTTTGGGTGACGTTTCACACACTCATTATAAAATGGTCCAAAACTCTCTCGCCCTACCGAATTTTTAAATGGGATTTTTTTCGTTGAAAGAGAATTTGAAGTCCACTAATTTGTTAGAAATTCACCACATTTGGACTTGAAAAGAGAGACTTATGGTGGTTTTAATTTTGGGTGACGTTTCGCACACTCTTTTTAAGACGGACAACAACTCTCTCACCCCAACGATTTTTAAAACAAGATTTTTTTCCCCGGAAAGAGAATTTGAAGATTGGTAGAAATTTCACCACTTTTGAACTTAAAGTCAGAGAGTTACACAGGTTTTAATTTTGGATGACGTGTCCCACACTCTTTATAAAACGGACTACAACTCTCTCATCCCAACAAAATTTGAAATGAGATTTCTTTCCCAAGAAAAAGAATCTTAGGACCTCCGATTGGTAGAAATTTCACCACTTTTTGACATCAAATGAGAGAGTTAGGGAAGTTTTAATTTTGGGTGACGTTTCACACACTCTTTTTAAAATGGACCAAAACTCTCTCATCCCACCGAATTTTTAAATGAGATTTATTTAATTGAAAGAGAATTTGAAGGAATCTAATTGATAGAAATTTCTCCACTTTTCGACTTAAAATGAGTGAGTTATGGACGTTTTAATTTTGGGTGACGTTTCACACACTCATTATAAAATGGTCCAAAACTCTCTCACCCTACCGAATTTTTAAATGGGATTTTTTTCGTTGAAAGAGAATTTGAAGTCCACTAATTTGTTAGAAATTCACCACATTTGGACTTAAAAAGAGAGACTTATGGTGGTTTTAATTTTGGGTGACGTTTCGCACACTCTTTTTAAGACGGACAACAACTCTCTCACCCCAACGATTTTTAAAACAAGATTTTTTCCCCGGAAAGAGAATTTGAAGATTGGTAGAAATTTCACTACTTTTGAACTTAAAGTCAGAGAGTTACACAGGTTTTAATTTTGGATGACGTGTCGCACACTCTTTATAAAACGGTCTACAACTCTCTCATCCCAACAAAATTTGAAATGAGATTTCTTTCCCAAGAAAAAGAATCTTAGGACCTCCGATTGGTAGAAATTTCACCACTTTTTGACTTCAAATGCGAGAGTTAGGGAAGTTTTAATTTTGGGTGACGTTTCACACACTCTTTTTAAAATGGACCAAAACTCTCTCATCCCACCGAATTTTTAAATGAGATTTTTTTAATTGAAAGAGAATTTGAAGGAATCTAATTGATAGAAATTTCTCCACTTTTCGACTTAAAATGAGTGAGTTATGGACGTTTTAATTTTGGGTGACGTTTCACACAGTCATTATAAAATGGTCCAAAACTCTCTCGCCCTACGGAATTTTTAAATGGGATTTTTTTCGTTGAAAGAGAATTTGAAGTCCACTAATTTGTTAGAAATTCACCACATTTGGACTTGAAAAGAGAGACTTATGGTGGTTTTAATTTTGGGTGACGTTTCACACACTCTTTTTAAGACGGACAACAACTCTCTCACCCCAACGATTTTTAAAACAAGATTTTTTTCCCCGGAAAGAGAATTTGAAGATTGGTAGAAATTTCACCACTTTTGAACTTAAAGTCAGAGAGTTACACAGGTTTTAATTTTGGATGACGTGTCGCACACTCTTTATAAAACGGACTACAACTCTCTCATCCCAACAAAATTTGAAATGAGATTTCTTTCCCAAGAAAAAGAATCTTAGGACCTCCGATTGGTAGAAATTTCACCACTTTTTGACTTCAAATGAGAGAGTTAGGGAAGTTTTAATTTTGGGTGACGTTTCACACACTCTTTTTAAAATAGACCAAAACTCTCTCATCCCACCGAATTTTTAAATGAGATTTTTTTACTCAAAAGAGAATTTGAAGGCATCTAATGGATAGAAATTTCTCCACTTTTCGACTTAAAATGAGTGAGTTATGGACGTTTTAATTGTGGGTGACGTTTCACACACTCATTATAAAATGGTCCAAAACTCTCTTGTCCTACCGAATTTTTAAATAAGATTTTTTTCGTTGAAAGAGAATTTGAAGTCCACTAATTTGTTAGAAATTTCACCACATTTGGACTTGAAAAGAGAGACTTATTGTGGTTTTAATTTTGGGTGACGTTTCGCACACTCTTTTTAAGACGGACAACAACTCTCTCACCCCAACGATTTTTAAAACAAGATTTTTTTCCCCGGAAAGAGAATTTGAAGATTGGTAGAAATTTCACCACTTTTGAACTTAAAGTCAGAGAGTTACACAGGTTTCAATTTTGGATGACGTGTTGCACACTCTTTATAAAACGGACTACAACTCTCTCATCCCAACAAAATTTGAAATGAGATTTCTTTCCTAAGAAAAAGAATCTTAGGACCTCCGATTGGTAGAAATTTCACCACTTTTTGACTTCAAATGAGAGAGTTAGGGAAGTTTTAATTTTGGGTGACGTTTCACACACTCTTTTTAAAATGGACCAAAACTCTCTCATCCCACCGAATTTTTAAATGAGATTTTTTTACTTGAAAGAGAATTTGAAGGAATCTAATTGATAGAAATTTCTCCACTTTTCGACTTAAAATGAGTGAGTTATAGACGTTTTAATTTTGGGTGACGTTTCACACAGTCATTATAAAATGGTCCAAAACTCTCTCGCCCTACGGAATTTTTAAATGGGATTTTTTTCGTTGAAAGAGAATTTGAAGTCCACTAATTTGTTAGAAATTCACCACATTTGGACTTGAAAAGAGAGACTTATGGTGGTTTTAATTTTGGGTGACGTTTCACACACTCTTTTTAAGACGGACAACAACTCTCTCACCCCAACGATTTTTAAAACAAGATTTTTTTCCCCGGAAAGAGAATTTGAAGATTGGTAGAAATTTCACCACTTTTGAACTTAAAGTCAGAGAGTTACACAGGTTTTAATTTTGGATGACGTGTCGCACACTCTTTATAAAACGGACTACAACTCTCTCATCCCAACAAAATTTGAAATGAGATTTCTTTCCCAAGAAAAAGAATCTTAGGACCTCCGATTGGTAGAAATTTCACCACTTTTTGACTTCAAATGAGAGAGTTAGGGAAGTTTTAATTTTGGGTGACGTTTCACACACTCTTTTTAAAATGGACCAAAACTCTCTCATCCCACCGAATTTTTAAATGAGATTTTTTTAATTGAAAGAGAATTTGAAGGAATCTAATTGATAGAAATTTCTCCACTTTTCGACTTAAAATGAGTGAGTTATGGACGTTTTAATTTTGGGTGACGTTTCACACACTCATTATAAAATGGTCCAAAACTCTCTCGCCCTACGGAATTTTTAAATGGGATTTTTTTCGTTGAAAGAGAATTTGAAGTCCACTAATTTGTTAGAAATTCACCACATTTGGACTTGAAAAGAGAGACTTATGGTGGTTTTAATTTTGGGTGACGTTTCACACACTCTTTTTAAGACGGACAACAACTCTCTCACCCCAACGATTTTTAAAACAAGATTTTTTTCCCCGGAAAGAGAATTTGAAGATTGGTAGAAATTTCACCACTTTTGAACTTAAAGTCAGAGAGTTACACAAGTTTTAATTTTGGATGACGTGTCGCACACTCTTTATAAAACGGACTACAACTCTCTCATCCCAACAAAATTTGAAATGAGATTTCTTTTCCAAGAAAAAGAATCTTAGGACCTTCGATTGGTAGAAATTTCACCACTTTTTGACTTCAAATGAGAGAGTTAGGGAAGTTTTAATTTTGGGTGACGTTTCACACACTCTTTTTAAAATGGACCAAAACTCTCTCATCCCACCGAATTTTTAAATGAGATTTTTTTACTTGAAAGAGAATTTGAAGGAATCTAATTGATAGAAATTTCTCCACTTTTCGACTTAAAATGAGTGAGTTATGGACGTTTTAATTTTGGGTGACGTTTCACACACTCATTATAAAATGGTCCAAAACTCTCTCGCCCTACCGAATTTTTAAATGGGATTTTTTTCGTTGAAAGAGAATTTGAAGTCCACTAATTTGTTAGAAATTCACCACATTTGGACTTGAAAAGAGAGACTTATGGTGGTTTTAATTTTGGGTGACGTTTCGCACACTCTTTTTAAGACGGACAACAACTCTCTCACCCCAACGATTTTTAAAACAAGATTTTTTTCCCCGGAAAGAGAATTTGAAGATTGGTAGAAATTTCACCACTTTTGAACTTAAAGTCAGAGAGTTACACAGGTTTTAATTTTGGATGACGTGTCCCACACTCTTTATAAAACGGACTACAACTCTCTCATCCCAACAAAATTTGAAATGAGATTTCTTTCCCAAGAAAAAGAATCTTAGGACCTCCGATTGGTAGAAATTTCACCACTTTTTGACTTCAAATGAGAGAGTTAGGGAAGTTTTAATTTTGGGTGACGTTTCACACACTCTTTTTAAAATGGACCAAAACTCTCTCATCCCACCGAATTTTTAAATGAGATTTTTTTACTTGAAAGAGAATTTGAAGGAATCTAATTGATAGAAATTTCTCCACTTTTCGACTTAAAATGAGTGAGTTATGGACGTTTTAATTTTGGGTGACGTTTCACACACTCATTATAAAATGGTCCAAAACTCTCTCGCCCTACCGAATTTTTAAATGGGATTTTTTTCGTTGAAAGAGAATTTGAAGTCCACTAATTTGTTAGAAATTCACCACATTTGGACTTAAAAAGAGAGACTTATGGTGGTTTTAATTTTGGGTGACGTTTCGCACACTCTTTTTAAGACGGACAACAACTCTCTCACCCCAACGATTTTTAAAACAAGATTTTTTCCCCGGAAAGAGAATTTGAAGATTGGTAGAAATTTCACTACTTTTGAACTTAAAGTCAGAGAGTTACACAGGTTTTAATTTTGGATGACGTGTCGCACACTCTTTATAAAACGGACTACAACTCTCTCATCCCAACAAAATTTGAAATGAGATTTCTTTCCCAAGAAAAAGAATCTTAGGACCTCCGATTGGTAGAAATTTCACCACTTTTTGACTTCAAATGAGAGAGTTAGGGAAGTTTTAATTTTGGGTGACGTTTCACACACACTTTTTAAAATAGACCAAAACTCTCTCATCCCACCGAATTTTTAAATGAGATTTTTTTACTCAAAAGAGAATTTGAAGGCATCTAATGGATAGAAATTTCTCCACTTTTCGACTTAAAATGAGTGAGTTATGGACGTTTTAATTTTGGGTGACGTTTCACACACTCATTATAAAATAGTCCAAAACTCTCTCGCCCTACCGAATTTTTAAATAAGATTTTTTTCTTTGAAAGAGAATTTGAAGTCCACTAATTTGTTAGAAATTTCACCACATTTGGACTTGAAAAGAGAGACTTATGGTGGTTTTAATTTTGGGTGACGTTTCGCACACTCTTTTTAAGTCGGACAACAACTCTCTCACCCCAACGATTTTTAAAACAAGATTTTTTTCCCCGGAAAGAGAATTTGAAGAATGGTAGAAATTTCACCACTTTTGAACTTAAAGTCAGAGAGTTACACAGGTTTCAATTTTGGATGACGTGTCGCACACTCTTTATAAAACGGACTACAACTCTCTCAACCCAACAAAATTTGAAATGAGATTTCTTTCCCAAGAAAAAGAATCTTAGGACCTCCGATTGGTAGAAATTTCACCACTTTTTGACTTCAAATGAGAGAGTTAGGGAAGTTTTAATTTTGGGTGACGTTTCACACACTCTTTTTAAAATGGACCAAAACTCTCTCATCCCACCGAATTTTAAATGAGATTTTTTTAATTGAAAGAGAATTTGAAGGAATCTAATTGATAGAAATTTCTCCACTTTTCGACTTAAAATGAGTGAGTTATGGACGTTTTAATTTTGGGTGACGTTTCACACAGTCATTATAAAATGGTCCAAAACTCTCTCGCCCTACGGAATTTTTAAATGGGATTTTTTTCGTTGAAAGAGAATTTGAAGTCCACTAATTTGTTAGAAATTCACCACATTTGGACTTGAAAAGAGAGACTTATGGTGGTTTTAATTTTGGGTGACGTTTCCCACACTCTTTTTAAGACGGACAACAACTCTCTCACCCCAACGATTTTTAAAACAAGATTTTTTTCCCCGGAAAGAGAATTTGAAGATTGGTAGAAATTTCACCACTTTTGAACTTAAAGTCAGAGAGTTACACAGGTTTTAATTTTGGATGACGTGTCGCACACTCTTTATAAAACGGACTACAACTCTCTCATCCCAACAAAATTTGAAATGAGATTTCTTTCCCAAGAAAAAGAATCTTAGGACCTCCGATTGGTAGAAATTTCACCACTTTTTGACTTCAAATGAGAGAGTTAGGGAAGTTTTAATTTTGGGTGACGTTTCACACACTCTTTTTAAAATGGACCAAAACTCTCTCATCCCACCGAATTTTTAAATGAGATTTTTTTAATTGAAAGAGAATTTGAAGGAATCTAATTGATAGAAATTTCTCCACTTTTCGACTTAAAATGAGTGAGTTATGGACGTTTTAATTTTGGGTGACGTTTCACACACTCATTATAAAATGGTCCAAAACTCTCTCGCCCTACGGAATTTTTAAATGGGATTTTTTTCGTTGAAAGAGAATTTGAAGTCCACTAATTTGTTAGAAATTCACCACATTTGGACTTGAAAAGAGAGACTTATGGTGGTTTTAATTTTGGGTGACGTTTCACACACTCTTTTTAAGACGGACAACAACTCTCTCACCCCAACGATTTTTAAAACAAGATTTTTTTCCCCGGAAAGAGAATTTGAAGATTGGTAGAAATTTCACCACTTTTGAACTTAAAGTCAGAGAGTTACACAAGTTTTAATTTTGGATGACGTGTCGCACACTCTTTATAAAACGGACTACAACTCTCTCATCCCAACAAAATTTGAAATGAGATTTCTTTTCCAAGAAAAAGAATCTTAGGACCTTCGATTGGTAGAAATTTCACCACTTTTTGACTTCAAATGAGAGAGTTAGGGAAGTTTTAATTTTGGGTGACGTTTCACACACTCTTTTTAAAATGGACCAAAACTCTCTCATCCCACCGAATTTTTAAATGAGATTTTTTTACTTGAAAGAGAATTTGAAGGAATCTAATTGATAGAAATTTCTCCACTTTTCGACTTAAAATGAGTGAGTTATGGACGTTTTAATTTTGGGTGACGTTTCACACACTCATTATAAAATGGTCCAAAACTCTCTCGCCCTACCGAATTTTTAAATAAGATTTTTTTCGTTGAAAGAGAATTTGAAGTCCACTAATTTGTTAGAAATTTCACCACATTTGGACTTGAAAAGAGAGACTTATTGTGGTTTTAATTTTGGGTGACGTTTCGCACACTCTTTTTAAGACGGACAACAACTCTCTCACCCCAACGATTTTTAAAACAAGATTTTTTTCCCCGGAAAGAGAATTTGAAGATTGGTAGAAATTTCACCACTTTTGAACTTAAAGTCAGAGAGTTACACAGGTTTCAATTTTGGATGACGTGTTGCACACTCTTTATAAAACGGACTACAACTCTCTCATCCCAACAAAATTTGAAATGAGATTTCTTTCCTAAGAAAAAGAATCTTAGGACCTCCGATTGGTAGAAATTTCACCACTTTTTGACTTCAAATGAGAGAGTTAGGGAAGTTTTAATTTTGGGTGACGTTTCACACACTCTTTTTAAAATGGACCAAAACTCTCTCATCCCACCGAATTTTTAAATGAGATTTTTTTACTTGAAAGAGAATTTGAAGGAATCTAATTGATAGAAATTTCTCCACTTTTCGACTTAAAATGAGTGAGTTATAGACGTTTTAATTTTGGGTGACGTTTCACACAGTCATTATAAAATGGTCCAAAACTCTCTCGCCCTACGGAATTTTTAAATGGGATTTTTTTCGTTGAAAGAGAATTTGAAGTCCACTAATTTGTTAGAAATTCACCACATTTGGACTTGAAAAGAGAGACTTATGGTGGTTTTAATTTTGGGTGACGTTTCACACACTCTTTTTAAGACGGACAACAACTCTCTCACCCCAACGATTTTTAAAACAAGATTTTTTTCCCCGGAAAGAGAATTTGAAGATTGGTAGAAATTTCACCACTTTTGAACTTAAAGTCAGAGAGTTACACAGGTTTTAATTTTGGATGACGTGTCGCACACTCTTTATAAAACGGACTACAACTCTCTCATCCCAACAAAATTTGAAATGAGATTTCTTTCCCAAGAAAAAGAATCTTAGGACCTCCGATTGGTAGAAATTTCACCACTTTTTGACTTCAAATGAGAGAGTTAGGGAAGTTTTAATTTTGGGTGACGTTTCACACACTCTTTTTAAAATGGACCAAAACTCTCTCATCCCACCGAATTTTTAAATGAGATTTTTTTAATTGAAAGAGAATTTGAAGGAATCTAATTGATAGAAATTTCTCCACTTTTCGACTTAAAATGAGTGAGTTATGGACGTTTTAATTTTGGGTGACGTTTCACACACTCATTATAAAATGGTCCAAAACTCTCTCGCCCTACGGAATTTTTAAATGGGATTTTTTTCGTTGAAAGAGAATTTGAAGTCCACTAATTTGTTAGAAATTCACCACATTTGGACTTGAAAAGAGAGACTTATGGTGGTTTTAATTTTGGGTGACGTTTCACACACTCTTTTTAAGACGGACAACAACTCTCTCACCCCAACGATTTTTAAAACAAGATTTTTTTCCCCGGAAAGAGAATTTGAAGATTGGTAGAAATTTCACCACTTTTGAACTTAAAGTCAGAGAGTTACACAAGTTTTAATTTTGGATGACGTGTCGCACACTCTTTATAAAACGGACTACAACTCTCTCATCCCAACAAAATTTGAAATGAGATTTCTTTTCCAAGAAAAAGAATCTTAGGACCTTCGATTGGTAGAAATTTCACCACTTTTTGACTTCAAATGAGAGAGTTAGGGAAGTTTTAATTTTGGGTGACGTTTCACACACTCTTTTTAAAATGGACCAAAACTCTCTCATCCCACCGAATTTTTAAATGAGATTTTTTTACTTGAAAGAGAATTTGAAGGAATCTAATTGATAGAAATTTCTCCACTTTTCGACTTAAAATGAGTGAGTTATGGACGTTTTAATTTTGGGTGACGTTTCACACACTCATTATAAAATGGTCCAAAACTCTCTCGCCCTACCGAATTTTTAAATGGGATTTTTTTCGTTGAAAGAGAATTTGAAGTCCACTAATTTGTTAGAAATTCACCACATTTGGACTTGAAAAGAGAGACTTATGGTGGTTTTAATTTTGGGTGACGTTTCGCACACTCTTTTTAAGACGGACAACAACTCTCTCACCCCAACGATTTTTAAAACAAGATTTTTTTCCCCGGAAAGAGAATTTGAAGATTGGTAGAAATTTCACCACTTTTGAACTTAAAGTCAGAGAGTTACACAGGTTTTAATTTTGGATGACGTGTCGCACACTCTTTATAAAACGGACTACAACTCTCTCATCCCAACAAAATTTGAAATGAGATTTCTTTCCCAAGAAAAAGAATCTTAGGACCTCCGATTGGTAGAAATTTCACCACTTTTTGACTTCAAATGAGAGAGTTAGGGAAGTTTTAATTTTGGGTGACGTTTCACACACTCTTTTTAAAATGGACCAAAACTCTCTCATCCCACCGAATTTTTAAATGAGATTTTTTTAATTGAAAGAGAATTTGAAGGAATCTAATTGATAGAAATTTCTCCACTTTTCGACTTAAAATGAGTGAGTTATGGACGTTTTAATTTTGGGTGACGTTTCACACACTCATTATAAAATGGTCCAAAACTCTCTCGCCCTACGGAATTTTTAAATGGGATTTTTTTCGTTGAAAGAGAATTTGAAGTCCACTAATTTGTTAGAAATTCACCACATTTGGACTTGAAAAGAGAGACTTATGGTGGTTTTAATTTTGGGTGACGTTTCACACACTCTTTTTAAGACGGACAACAACTCTCTCACCCCAACGATTTTTAAAACAAGATTTTTTTTCCCGGAAAGAGAATTTGAAGATTGGTAGAAATTTCACCACTTTTGAACTTAAAGTCAGAGAGTTACACAAGTTTTAATTTTGGATGACGTGTCGCACACTCTTTATAAAACGGACTACAACTCTCTCATCCCAACAAAATTTGAAATGAGATTTCTTTTCCAAGAAAAAGAATCTTAGGACCTTCGATTGGTAGAAATTTCACCACTTTTTGACTTCAAATGAGAGAGTTAGGGAAGTTTTAATTTTGGGTGACGTTTCACACACTCTTTTTAAAATGGACCAAAACTCTCTCATCCCACCGAATTTTTAAATGAGATTTTTTTACTTGAAAGAGAATTTGAAGGAATCTAATTGATAGAAATTTCTCCACTTTTCGACTTAAAATGAGTGAGTTATGGACGTTTTAATTTTGGGTGACGTTTCACACACTCATTATAAAATGGTCCAAAACTCTCTCGCCCTACCGAATTTTTAAATGGGATTTTTTTCGTTGAAAGAGAATTTGAAGTCCACTAATTTGTTAGAAATTCACCACATTTGGACTTGAAAAGAGAGACTTATGGTGGTTTTAATTTTGGGTGACGTTTCGCACACTCTTTTTAAGACGGACAACAACTCTCTCACCCCAACGATTTTTAAAACAAGATTTTTTTCCCCGGAAAGAGAATTTGAAGATTGGTAGAAATTTCACCACTTTTGAACTTAAAGTCAGAGAGTTACACAGGTTTTAATTTTGGATGACGTGTCGCACACTCTTTATAAAACGGACTACAACTCTCTCATCCCAACAAAATTTGAAATGAGATTTCTTTCCCAAGAAAAAGAATCTTAGGACCTCCGATTGGTAGAAATTTCACCACTTTTTGACTTCAAATGAGAGAGTTAGGGAAGTTTTAATTTTGGGTGACGTTTCACACACTCTTTTTAAAATGGACCAAAACTCTCTCATCCCACCGAATTTTTAAATGAGATTTTTTTACTTGAAAGAGAATTTGAAGGAATCTAATTGATAGAAATTTCTCCACTTTTCGACTTAAAATGAGTGAGTTATGGACGTTTTAATTTTGGGTGACGTTTCACACACTCATTATAAAATGGTCCAAAACTCTCTCGCCCTACCGAATTTTTAAATGGGATTTTTTTCGTTGAAAGAGAATTTGAAGTCCACTAATTTGTTAGAAATTCACCACATTTGGACTTAAAAAGAGAGACTTATGGTGGTTTTAATTTTGGGTGACGTTTCGCACACTCTTTTTAAGACGGACAACAACTCTCTCACCCCAACGATTTTTAAAACAAGATTTTTTCCCCGGAAAGAGAATTTGAAGATTGGTAGAAATTTCACTACTTTTGAACTTAAAGTCAGAGAGTTACACAGGTTTTAATTTTGGATGACGTGTCGCACACTCTTTATAAAACGGACTACAACTCTCTCATCCCAACAAAATTTGAAATGAGATTTCTTTCCCAAGAAAAAGAATCTTAGGACCTCCGATTAGTAGAAATTTCACCACTTTTTGACTTCAAATGAGAGAGTTAGGGAAGTTTTAATTTTGGGTGACGTTTCACACACACTTTTTAAAATAGACCAAAACTCTCTCATCCCACCGAATTTTTAAATGAGATTTTTTTACTCAAAAGAGAATTTGAAGGCATCTAATGGATAGAAATTTCTCCACTTTTCGACTTAAAATGAGTGAGTTATGGACGTTTTAATTTTGGGTGACGTTTCACACAGTCATTATAAAATGGTCCAAAACTCTCTCGCCCTACGGAATTTTTAAATGGGATTTTTTTCGTTGAAAGAGAATTTGAAGTCCACTAATTTGTTAGAAATTCACCACATTTGGACTTGAAAAGAGAGACTTATGGTGGTTTTAATTTTGGGTGACGTTTCCCACACTCTTTTTAAGACGGACAACAACTCTCTCACCCCAACGATTTTTAAAACAAGATTTTTTTCCCCGGAAAGAGAATTTGAAGATTGGTAGAAATTTCACCACTTTTGAACTTAAAGTCAGAGAGTTACACAGGTTTTAATTTTGGATGACGTGTCGCACACTCTTTATAAAACGGACTACAACTCTCTCATCCCAACAAAATTTGAAATGAGATTTCTTTCCCAAGAAAAAGAATCTTAGGACCTCCGATTGGTAGAAATTTCACCACTTTTTGACTTCAAATGAGAGAGTTAGGGAAGTTTTAATTTTGGGTGACGTTTCACACACTCTTTTTAAAATGGACCAAAACTCTCTCATCCCACCGAATTTTTAAATGAGATTTTTTTAATTGAAAGAGAATTTGAAGGAATCTAATTGATAGAAATTTCTCCACTTTTCGACTTAAAATGAGTGAGTTATGGACGTTTTAATTTTGGGTGACGTTTCACACACTCATTATAAAATAGTCCAAAACTCTCTCGCCCTACCGAATTTTTAAATAAGATTTTTTTCTTTGAAAGAGAATTTGAAGTCCACTAATTTGTTAGAAATTTCACCACATTTGGACTTGAAAAGAGAGACTTATGGTGGTTTTAATTTTGGGTGACGTTTCGCACACTCTTTTTAAGTCGGACAACAACTCTCTCACCCCAACGATTTTTAAAACAAGATTTTTTTCCCCGGAAAGAGAATTTGAAGAATGGTAGAAATTTCACCACTTTTGAACTTAAAGTCAGAGAGTTACACAGGTTTCAATTTTGGATGACGTGTCGCACACTCTTTATAAAACGGACTACAACTCTCTCAACCCAACAAAATTTGAAATGAGATTTCTTTCCCAAGAAAAAGAATCTTAGGACCTCCGATTGGTAGAAATTTCACCACTTTTTGACTTCAAATGAGAGAGTTAGGGAAGTTTTAATTTTGGGTGACGTTTCACACTCTTTTTAAAATGGACCAAAACTCTCTCATCCCACCGAATTTTAAATGAGATTTTTTTAATTGAAAGAGAATTTGAAGGAATCTAATTGATAGAAATTTCTCCACTTTTCGACTTAAAATGAGTGAGTTATGGACGTTTTAATTTTGGGTGACGTTTCACACAGTCATTATAAAATGGTCCAAAACTCTCTCGCCCTACGGAATTTTTAAATGGGATTTTTTTCGTTGAAAGAGAATTTGAAGTCCACTAATTTGTTAGAAATTCACCACATTTGGACTTGAAAAGAGAGACTTATGGTGGTTTTAATTTTGGGTGACGTTTCCCACACTCTTTTTAAGACGGACAACAACTCTCTCACCCCAACGATTTTTAAAACAAGATTTTTTTCCCCGGAAAGAGAATTTGAAGATTGGTAGAAATTTCACCACTTTTGAACTTAAAGTCAGAGAGTTACACAGGTTTTAATTTTGGATGACGTGTCGCACACTCTTTATAAAACGGACTACAACTCTCTCATCCCAACAAAATTTGAAATGAGATTTCTTTCCCAAGAAAAAGAATCTTAGGACCTCCGATTGGTAGAAATTTCACCACTTTTTGACTTCAAATGAGAGAGTTAGGGAAGTTTTAATTTTGGGTGCGTTTCACACACTCTTTTTAAAATGGACCAAAACTCTCTCATCCCACCGAATTTTTAAATGAGATTTTTTTAATTGAAAGAGAATTTGAAGGAATCTAATTGATAGAAATTTCTCCACTTTTCGACTTAAAATGAGTGAGTTATGGACGTTTTAATTTTGGGTGACGTTTCACACAGTCATTATAAAATGGTCCAAAACTCTCTCGCCCTACGGAATTTTTAAATGGGATTTTTTTCGTTGAAAGAGAATTTGAAGTCCACTAATTTGTTAGAAATTCACCACATTTGGACTTGAAAAGAGAGACTTATGGTGGTTTTAATTTTGGGTGACGTTTCACACACTCTTTTTAAGACGGACAACAACTCTCTCACCCCAACGATTTTTAAAACAAGATTTTTTTCCCCGGAAAGAGAATTTGAAGATTGGTAGAAATTTCACCACTTTTGAACTTAAAGTCAGAGAGTTACACAAGTTTTAATTTTGGATGACGTGTCGCACACTCTTTATAAAACGGACTACAACTCTCTCATCCCAACAAAATTTGAAATGAGATTTCTTTTCCAAGAAAAAGAATCTTAGGACCTTCGATTGGTAGAAATTTCACCACTTTTTGACTTCAAATGAGAGAGTTAGGGAAGTTTTAATTTTGGGTGACGTTTCACACACTCTTTTTAAAATGGACCAAAACTCTCTCATCCCACCGAATTTTTAAATGAGATTTTTTTACTTGAAAGAGAATTTGAAGGAATCTAATTGATAGAAATTTCTCCACTTTTCGACTTAAAATGAGTGAGTTATGGACGTTTTAATTTTGGGTGACGTTTCACACACTCATTATAAAATGGTCCAAAACTCTCTCGCCCTACCGAATTTTTAAATGGGATTTTTTTCGTTGAAAGAGAATTTGAAGTCCACTAATTTGTTAGAAATTCACCACATTTGGACTTGAAAAGAGAGACTTATGGTGGTTTTAATTTTGGGTGACGTTTCGCACACTCTTTTTAAGACGGACAACAACTCTCTCACCCCAACGATTTTTAAAACAAGATTTTTTTCCCCGGAAAGAGAATTTGAAGATTGGTAGAAATTTCACCACTTTTGAACTTAAAGTCAGAGAGTTACACAGGTTTTAATTTTGGATGACGTGTCGCACACTCTTTATAAAACGGACTACAACTCTCTCATCCCAACAAAATTTGAAATGAGATTTCTTTCCCAAGAAAAAGAATCTTAGGACCTCCGATTGGTAGAAATTTCACCACTTTTTGACTTCAAATGAGAGAGTTAGGGAAGTTTTAATTTTGGGTGACGTTTCACACACTCTTTTTAAAATGGACCAAAACTCTCTCATCCCACCGAATTTTTAAATGAGATTTTTTTAATTGAAAGAGAATTTGAAGGAATCTAATTGATAGAAATTTCTCCACTTTTCGACTTAAAATGAGTGAGTTATGGACGTTTTAATTTTGGGTGACGTTTCACACAGTCATTATAAAATGGTCCAAAACTCTCTCGCCCTACGGAATTTTTAAATGGGATTTTTTTCGTTGAAAGAGAATTTGAAGTCCACTAATTTGTTAGAAATTCACCACATTTGGACTTGAAAAGAGAGACTTATGGTGGTTTTAATTTTGGGTGACGTTTCACACACTCTTTTTAAGACGGACAACAACTCTCTCACCCCAACGATTTTTAAAACAAGATTTTTTTCCCCGGAAAGAGAATTTGAAGATTGGTAGAAATTTCACCACTTTTGAACTTAAAGTCAGAGAGTTACACAAGTTTTAATTTTGGATGACGTGTCGCACACTCTTTATAAAACGGACTACAACTCTCTCATCCCAACAAAATTTGAAATGAGATTTCTTTTCCAAGAAAAAGAATCTTAGGACCTTCGATTGGTAGAAATTTCACCACTTTTTGACTTCAAATGAGAGAGTTAGGGAAGTTTTAATTTTGGGTGACGTTTCACACACTCTTTTTAAAATGGACCAAAACTCTCTCATCCCACCGAATTTTTAAATGAGATTTTTTTACTTGAAAGAGAATTTGAAGGAATCTAATTGATAGAAATTTCTCCACTTTTCGACTTAAAATGAGTGAGTTATGGACGTTTTAATTTTGGGTGACGTTTCACACACTCATTATAAAATGGTCCAAAACTCTCTCGCCCTACCGAATTTTTAAATGGGATTTTTTTCGTTGAAAGAGAATTTGAAGTCCACTAATTTGTTAGAAATTCACCACATTTGGACTTGAAAAGAGAGACTTATGGTGGTTTTAATTTTGGGTGACGTTTCGCACACTCTTTTTAAGACGGACAACAACTCTCTCACCCCAACGATTTTTAAAACAAGATTTTTTTCCCCGGAAAGAGAATTTGAAGATTGGTAGAAATTTCACCACTTTTGAACTTAAAGTCAGAGAGTTACACAGGTTTTAATTTTGGATGACGTGTCGCACACTCTTTATAAAACGGACTACAACTCTCTCATCCCAACAAAATTTGAAATGAGATTTCTTTCCCAAGAAAAAGAATCTTAGGACCTCCGATTGGTAGAAATTTCACCACTTTTTGACTTCAAATGAGAGAGTTAGGGAAGTTTTAATTTTGGGTGACGTTTCACACACTCTTTTTAAAATGGACCAAAACTCTCTCATCCCACCGAATTTTTAAATGAGATTTTTTTAATTGAAAGAGAATTTGAAGGAATCTAATTGATAGAAATTTCTCCACTTTTCGACTTAAAATGAGTGAGTTATGGACGTTTTAATTTTGGGTGACGTTTCACACACTCATTATAAAATGGTCCAAAACTCTCTCGCCCTACGGAATTTTTAAATGGGATTTTTTTCGTTGAAAGAGAATTTGAAGTCCACTAATTTGTTAGAAATTCACCACATTTGGACTTGAAAAGAGAGACTTATGGTGGTTTTAATTTTGGGTGACGTTTCACACACTCTTTTTAAGACGGACAACAACTCTCTCACCCCAACGATTTTTAAAACAAGATTTTTTTTCCCGGAAAGAGAATTTGAAGATTGGTAGAAATTTCACCACTTTTGAACTTAAAGTCAGAGAGTTACACAAGTTTTAATTTTGGATGACGTGTCGCACACTCTTTATAAAACGGACTACAACTCTCTCATCCCAACAAAATTTGAAATGAGATTTCTTTTCCAAGAAAAAGAATCTTAGGACCTTCGATTGGTAGAAATTTCACCACTTTTTGACTTCAAATGAGAGAGTTAGGGAAGTTTTAATTTTGGGTGACGTTTCACACACTCTTTTTAAAATGGACCAAAACTCTCTCATCCCACCGAATTTTTAAATGAGATTTTTTTACTTGAAAGAGAATTTGAAGGAATCTAATTGATAGAAATTTCTCCACTTTTCGACTTAAAATGAGTGAGTTATGGACGTTTTAATTTTGGGTGACGTTTCACACACTCATTATAAAATGGTCCAAAACTCTCTCGCCCTACCGAATTTTTAAATGGGATTTTTTTCGTTGAAAGAGAATTTGAAGTCCACTAATTTGTTAGAAATTCACCACATTTGGACTTAAAAAGAGAGACTTATGGTGGTTTTAATTTTGGGTGACGTTTCGCACACTCTTTTTAAGACGGACAACAACTCTCTCACCCCAACGATTTTTAAAACAAGATTTTTTCCCCGGAAAGAGAATTTGAAGATTGGTAGAAATTTCACTACTTTTGAACTTAAAGTCAGAGAGTTACACAGGTTTTAATTTTGGATGACGTGTCGCACACTCTTTATAAAACGGACTACAACTCTCTCATCCCAACAAAATTTGAAATGAGATTTCTTTCCCAAGAAAAAGAATCTTAGGACCTCCGATTGGTAGAAATTTCACCACTTTTTGACTTCAAATGAGAGAGTTAGGGAAGTTTTAATTTTGGGTGACGTTTCACACACTCTTTTTAAAATGGACCAAAACTCTCTCATCCCACCGAATTTTTAAATGAGATTTTTTTACTTGAAAGAGAATTTGAAGGAATCTAATTGATAGAAATTTCTCCACTTTTCGACTTAAAATGAGTGAGTTATGGACGTTTTAATTTTGGGTGACGTTTCACACACTCATTATAAAATGGTCCAAAACTCTCTCGCCCTACCGAATTTTTAAATGGGATTTTTTTCGTTGAAAGAGAATTTGAAGTCCACTAATTTGTTAGAAATTCACCACATTTGGACTTAAAAAGAGAGACTTATGGTGGTTTTAATTTTGGGTGACGTTTCGCACACTCTTTTTAAGACGGACAACAACTCTCTCACCCCAACGATTTTTAAAACAAGATTTTTTCCCCGGAAAGAGAATTTGAAGATTGGTAGAAATTTCACTACTTTTGAACTTAAAGTCAGAGAGTTACACAGGTTTTAATTTTGGATGACGTGTCGCACACTCTTTATAAAACGGACTACAACTCTCTCATCCCAACAAAATTTGAAATGAGATTTCTTTCCCAAGAAAAAGAATCTTAGGACCTCCGATTGGTAGAAATTTCACCACTTTTTGACTTCAAATGAGAGAGTTAGGGAAGTTTTAATTTTGGGTGACGTTTCACACACACTTTTTAAAATAGACCAAAACTCTCTCATCCCACCGAATTTTTAAATGAGATTTTTTTACTCAAAAGAGAATTTGAAGGCATCTAATGGATAGAAATTTCTCCACTTTTCGACTTAAAATGAGTGAGTTATGGACGTTTTAATTTTGGGTGACGTTTCACACACTCATTATAAAATAGTCCAAAACTCTCTCGCCCTACCGAATTTTTAAATAAGATTTTTTTCTTTGAAAGAGAATTTGAAGTCCACTAATTTGTTAGAAATTTCACCACATTTGGACTTGAAAAGAGAGACTTATGGTGGTTTTAATTTTGGGTGACGTTTCGCACACTCTTTTTAAGTCGGACAACAACTCTCTCACCCCAACGATTTTTAAAACAAGATTTTTTTCCCCGGAAAGAGAATTTGAAGAATGGTAGAAATTTCACCACTTTTGAACTTAAAGTCAGAGAGTTACACAGGTTTCAATTTTGGATGACGTGTCGCACACTCTTTATAAAACGGACTACAACTCTCTCAACCCAACAAAATTTGAAATGAGATTTCTTTCCCAAGAAAAAGAATCTTAGGACCTCCGATTGGTAGAAATTTCACCACTTTTTGACTTCAAATGAGAGAGTTAGGGAAGTTTTAATTTTGGGTGACGTTTCACACACTCTTTTTAAAATGGACCAAAACTCTCTCATCCCACCGAATTTTAAATGAGATTTTTTTAATTGAAAGAGAATTTGAAGGAATCTAATTGATAGAAATTTCTCCACTTTTCGACTTAAAATGAGTGAGTTATGGACGTTTTAATTTTGGGTGACGTTTCACACAGTCATTATAAAATGGTCCAAAACTCTCTCGCCCTACGGAATTTTTAAATGGGATTTTTTTCGTTGAAAGAGAATTTGAAGTCCACTAATTTGTTAGAAATTCACCACATTTGGACTTGAAAAGAGAGACTTATGGTGGTTTTAATTTTGGGTGACGTTTCACACACTCTTTTTAAGACGGACAACAACTCTCTCACCCCAACGATTTTTAAAACAAGATTTTTTTCCCCGGAAAGAGAATTTGAAGATTGGTAGAAATTTCACCACTTTTGAACTTAAAGTCAGAGAGTTACACAAGTTTTAATTTTGGATGACGTGTCGCACACTCTTTATAAAACGGACTACAACTCTCTCATCCCAACAAAATTTGAAATGAGATTTCTTTCCCAAGAAAAAGAATCTTAGGACCTTCGATTGGTAGAAATTTCACCCCTTTTTGACTTCAAATGAGAGAGTTAGGGAAGTTTTAATTTTGGGTGACGTTTCACACACTCTTTTTAAAATGGACCAAAACTCTCTCATCCCACCGAATTTTTAAATGAGATTTTTTTACTTGAAAGAGAATTTGAAGGAATCTAATTGATAGAAATTTCTCCACTTTTCGACTTAAAATGAGTGAGTTATGGACGTTTTAATTTTGGGTGACGTTTCACACACTCATTATAAAATGGTCCAAAACTCTCTCGCCCTACCGAATTTTTAAATGGGATTTTTTTCGTTGAAAGAGAATTTGAAGTCCACTAATTTCTTAGAAATTCACCACATTTGGACTTGAAAAGAGAGACTTATGGTGGTTTTAATTTTGGGTGACGTTTCGCACACTCTTTTTAAGACGGACAACAACTCTCTCACCCCAACGATTTTTAAAACAAGATTTTTTTCCCCGGAAAGAGAATTTGAAGATTGGTAGAAATTTCACCACTTTTGAACTTAAAGTCAGAGAGTTACACAGGTTTTAATTTTGGATGACGTGTCGCACACTCTTTATAAAACGGACTACAACTCTCTCATCCCAACAAAATTTGAAATGAGACTTCTTTCCCAAGAAAAAGAATCTTAGGACCTCCGATTGGTAGAAATTTCACCACTTTTTGACTTCAAATGAGAGAGTTAGGGAAGTTTTAATTTTGGGTGACGTTTCACACACTCTTTTTAAAATGGACCAAAACTCTCTCATCCCACCGAATTTTTAAATGAGATTTTTTTAATTGAAAGAGAATTTGAAGGAATCTAATTGATAGAAATTTCTCCACTTTTCGACTTAAAATGAGTGAGTTATGGACGTTTTAATTTTGGGTGACGTTTCACACAGTCATTATAAAATGGTCCAAAACTCTCTCGCCCTACGGAATTTTTAAATGGGATTTTTTTCGTTGAAAGAGAATTTGAAGTCCACTAATTTGTTAGAAATTCACCACATTTGGACTTGAAAAGAGAGACTTATGGTGGTTTTAATTTTGGGTGACGTTTCACACACTCTTTTTAAGACGGACAACAACTCTCTCACCCCAACGATTTTTAAAACAAGATTTTTTCCCCGGAAAGAGAATTTGAAGATTGGTAGAAATTTCACTACTTTTGAACTTAAAGTCAGAGAGTTACACAGGTTTTAATTTTGGATGACGTGTCGCACACTCTTTATAAAACGGACTACAACTCTCTCATCCCAACAAAATTTGAAATGAGATTTCTTTCCCAAGAAAAAGAATCTTAGGACCTCCGATTGGTAGAAATTTCACCACTTTTTGACTTCAAATGAGAGAGTTAGGGAAGTTTTAATTTTGGGTGACGTTTCACACACACTTTTTAAAATAGACCAAAACTCTCTCATCCCACCGAATTTTTAAATGAGATTTTTTTACTCAAAAGAGAATTTGAAGGCATCTAATGGATAGAAATTTCTCCACTTTTCGACTTAAAATGAGTGAGTTATGGACGTTTTAATTTTGGGTGACGTTTCACACACTCATTATAAAATAGTCCAAAACTCTCTCGCCCTACCGAATTTTTAAATAAGATTTTTTTCTTTGAAAGAGAATTTGAAGTCCACTAATTTGTTAGAAATTTCACCACATTTGGACTTGAAAAGAGAGACTTATGGTGGTTTTAATTTTGGGTGACGTTTCGCACACTCTTTTTAAGTCGGACAACAACTCTCTCACCCCAACGATTTTTAAAACAAGATTTTTTTCCCCGGAAAGAGAATTTGAAGAATGGTAGAAATTTCACCACTTTTGAACTTAAAGTCAGAGAGTTACACAGGTTTCAATTTTGGATGACGTGTCGCACACTCTTTATAAAACGGACTACAACTCTCTCAACCCAACAAAATTTGAAATGAGATTTCTTTCCCAAGAAAAAGAATCTTAGGACCTCCGATTGGTAGAAATTTCACCACTTTTTGACTTCAAATGAGAGAGTTAGGGAAGTTTTAATTTTGGGTGACGTTTCACACACACTTTTTAAAATAGACCAAAACTCTCTCATCCCACCGAATTTTTAAATGAGATTTCTTTACTCAAAAGAGAATTTGAAGGCATCTAATGGATAGAAATTTCTCCACTTTTCGACTTAAAATGAGTGAGTTATGGACGTTTTAATTTTGGGTGACGTTTCACACACTCATTATAAAATAGTCCAAAACTCTCTCGCCCTACCGAATTTTTAAATAAGATTTTTTTCTTTGAAAGAGAATTTGAAGTCCACTAATTTGTTAGAAATTTCACCACATTTGGACTTGAAAAGAGAGACTTATGGTGGTTTTAATTTTGGGTGACGTTTCGCACTCTTTTTAAGACGGACAACAACTCTCGCACCCCAACGATTTTTAAAACAAGATTTTTTTCCCCGGAAAGAGAATTTGAAGAATGGTAGAAATTTCACCACTTTTGAACTTAAAGTCAGAGAGTTACACAGGTTTCAATTTTGGATGACGTGTCGCACACTCTTTATAAAACGGACTACAACTCTCTCAACCCAACAAAATTTGAAATGAGATTTCTTTCCCAAGAAAAAGAATCTTAGGACCTCCGATTGGTAGAAATTTCACCACTTTTTGACTTCAAATGAGAGAGTTACGGAAGTTTTAATTTTGGGTGACGTTTCACACACTCTTTTTAAAATGGACCAAAACTCTCTCATCCCACCGAATTTTTAAATGAGATTTTTTTACTTGAAAGAGAATTTGAAGGAATCTAATTGATAGAAATTTCTCCACTTTTCGACTTAAAATGAGTGAGTTATGGACGTTTTAATTTTGGGTGACGTTTCACACACTCATTATAAAATGGTCCAAAACTCTCTCGCCCTACCGAATTTTTAAATGGGATTTTTTTCGTTGAAAGAGAATTTGAAGTCCACTAATTTCTTAGAAATTCACCACATTTGGACTTGAAAAGAGAGACTTATGGTGGTTTTAATTTTGGGTGACGTTTCGCACACTCTTTTTAAGACGGACAACAACTCTCTCACCCCAACGATTTTTAAAACAAGATTTTTTTCCCCGGAAAGAGAATTTGAAGATTGGTAGAAATTTCACCACTTTTGAACTTAAAGTCAGAGAGTTACACAGGTTTTAATTTTGGATGACGTGTTGCACACTCTTTATAAAACGGACTACAACTCTCTCATCCCAACAAAATTTGAAATGAGATTTCTTTCCCAAGAAAAAGAATCTTAGGACCTCCGATTGGTAGAAATTTCACCACTTTTTGACTTCAAATGAGAGAGTTAGGGAAGTTTTAATTTTGGGTGACGTTTCACACACTCTTTTTAAAATGGACCAAAACTCTCTCATCCCACCGAATTTTTAAATGAGATTTTTTTAATTGAAAGAGAATTTGAAGGAATCTAATTGATAGAAATTTCTCCACTTTTCGACTTAAAATGAGTGAGTTATGGACGTTTTAATTTTGGGTGACGTTTCACACAGTCATTATAAAATGGTCCAAAACTCTCTCGCCCTACGGAATTTTTAAATGGGATTTTTTTCGTTGAAAGAGAATTTGAAGTCCACTAATTTGTTAGAAATTCACCACATTTGGACTTGAAAAGAGAGACTTATGGTGGTTTTAATTTTGGGTGACGTTTCACACACTCTTTTTAAGACGGACAACAACTCTCTCACCCCAACGATTTTTAAAACAAGATTTTTTCCCCGGAAAGAGAATTTGAAGATTGGTAGAAATTTCACTACTTTTGAACTTAAAGTCAGAGAGTTACACAGGTTTTAATTTTGGATGACGTGTCGCACACTCTTTATAAAACGGACTACAACTCTCTCATCCCAACAAAATTTGAAATGAGATTTCTTTCCCAAGAAAAAGAATCTTAGGACCTCCGATTGGTAGAAATTTCACCACTTTTTGACTTCAAATGAGAGAGTTAGGGAAGTTTTAATTTTGGGTGACGTTTCACACACACTTTTTAAAATAGACCAAAACTCTCTCATCCCACCGAATTTTTAAATGAGATTTCTTTACTCAAAAGAGAATTTGAAGGCATCTAATGGATAGAAATTTCTCCACTTTTCGACTTAAAATGAGTGAGTTATGGACGTTTTAATTTTGGGTGACGTTTCACACACTCATTATAAAATAGTCCAAAACTCTCTCGCCCTACCGAATTTTTAAATAAGTTTTTTTTCTTTGAAAGAGAATTTGAAGTCCACTAATTTGTTAGAAATTTCACCACATTTGGACTTGAAAAGAGAGACTTATGGTGGTTTTAATTTTGGGTGACGTTTCGCACTCTTTTTAAGACGGACAACAACTCTCGCACCCCAACGATTTTTAAAACAAGATTTTTTTCCCCGGAAAGAGAATTTGAAGAATGGTAGAAATTTCACCACTTTTGAACTTAAAGTCAGAGAGTTACACAGGTTTCAATTTTGGATGACGTGTCGCACACTCTTTATAAAACGGACTACAACTCTCTCAACCCAACAAAATTTGAAATGAGATTTCTTTCCCAAGAAAAAGAATCTTAGGACCTCCGATTGGTAGAAATTTCACCACTTTTTGACTTCAAATGAGAGAGTTACGGAAGTTTTAATTTTGGGTGACGTTTCACACACTCTTTTTAAAATGGACCAAAACTCTCTCATCCCACCGAATTTTTAAATGAGATTTTTTTACTTGAAAGAGAATTTGAAGACATCTAATTGATAGAAATTTCTCCACTTTTCGACTTAAAATGAGTGAGTTATGGACGTTTTAATTTTGGGTGACGTTTCACACACTCATTATAAAATGGTCCAAAACTCTCTCGCCCTACGGAATTTTTAAATGGGATTTTTTTCGTTGAAAGAGAATTTGAAGTCCACTAATTTGTTAGAAATTTCACCACATTTGGACTTGAAAAGAGAGACTTATGGTAGTTTTAATTTTGGGTGACGTTTCGCACACTCTTTTTAAGACGGACAACAACTCTCTCACCCCAACGATTTTTAAAACAAGATTTTTTTCCCCGGAAAGAGAATTTGAAGATTGGTAGAAATTTCACCACTTTTGAACTTAAAGTCAGAGAGTTACACAGGTTTCAATTTTGGATAACGTGTCGCACACTCTTTATAAAACGGACTACAACTCTCTCATCCCAACAAAATTTGAAATGAGATTTCTTTCCCAAGAAAAAGAATCTTAGGACCTTCGATTGGTAGAAATTTCACCCCTTTTTGACTTCAAATGAGAGAGTTAGGGAAGTTTTAATTTTGGGTGACGTTTCACACACTCTTTTTAAAATGGACCAAAACTCTCTCATCCCACCGAATTTTTAAATGAGATTTTTTTACTTGAAAGAGAATTTGAAGGAATCTAATTGATAGAAATTTCTCCACTTTTCGACTTAAAATGAGTGAGTTATGGACGTTTTAATTTTGGGTGACGTTTCACACACTCATTATAAAATGGTCCAAAACTCTCTCGCCCTACCGAATTTTTAAATGGGATTTTTTTCGTTGAAAGAGAATTTGAAGTCCACTAATTTGTTAGAAATTCACCACATTTGGACTTAAAAAGAGAGACTTATGGTGGTTTTAATTTTGGGTGACGTTTCGCACACTCTTTTTAAGACGGACAACAACTCTCTCACCCCAACGATTTTTAAAACAAGATTTTTTCCCCGGAAAGAGAATTTGAAGATTGGTAGAAATTTCACTACTTTTGAACTTAAAGTCAGAGAGTTACACAGGTTTTAATTTTGGATGACGTGTCGCACACTCTTTATAAAACGGACTACAACTCTCTCATCCCAACAAAATTTGAAATGAGATTTCTTTCCCAAGAAAAAGAATCTTAGGACCTCCGATTGGTAGAAATTTCACCACTTTTTGACTTCAAATGAGAGAGTTAGGGAAGTTTTAATTTTGGGTGACGTTTCACACACACTTTTTAAAATAGACCAAAACTCTCTCATCCCACCGAATTTTTAAATGAGATTTTTTTACTCAAAAGAGAATTTGAAGGCATCTAATGGATAGAAATTTCTCCACTTTTCGACTTAAAATGAGTGAGTTATGGACGTTTTAATTTTGGGTGACGTTTCACACACTCATTATAAAATAGTCCAAAACTCTCTCGCCCTACCGAATTTTTAAATAAGATTTTTTTCTTTGAAAGAGAATTTGAAGTCCACTAATTTGTTAGAAATTTCACCACATTTGGACTTGAAAAGAGAGACTTATGGTGGTTTTAATTTTGGGTGACGTTTCGCACACTCTTTTTAAGTCGGACAACAACTCTCTCACCCCAACGATTTTTAAAACAAGATTTTTTTCCCCGGAAAGAGAATTTGAAGAATGGTAGAAATTTCACCACTTTTGAACTTAAAGTCAGAGAGTTACACAGGTTTCAATTTTGGATGACGTGTCGCACACTCTTTATAAAACGGACTACAACTCTCTCAACCCAACAAAATTTGAAATGAGATTTCTTTCCCAAGAAAAAGAATCTTAGGACCTCCGATTGGTAGAAATTTCACCACTTTTTGACTTCAAATGAGAGAGTTAGGGAAGTTTTAATTTTGGGTGAGGTTTCACACACTCTTTTTAAAATGGACCAAAACTCTCTCATCCCACCGAATTTTAAATGAGATTTTTTTAATTGAAAGAGAATTTGAAGGAATCTAATTGATAGAAATTTCTCCACTTTTCGACTTAAAATGAGTGAGTTATGGACGTTTTAATTTTGGGTGACGTTTCACACAGTCATTATAAAATGGTCCAAAACTCTCTCGCCCTACGGAATTTTTAAATGGGATTTTTTTCGTTGAAAGAGAATTTGAAGTCCACTAATTTGTTAGAAATTCACCACATTTGGACTTGAAAAGAGAGACTTATGGTGGTTTTAATTTTGGGTGACGTTTCACACACTCTTTTTAAGACGGACAACAACTCTCTCACCCCAACGATTTTTAAAACAAGATTTTTTTCCCCGGAAAGAGAATTTGAAGATTGGTAGAAATTTCACCACTTTTGAACTTAAAGTCAGAGAGTTACACAAGTTTTAATTTTGGATGACGTGTCGCACACTCTTTATAAAACGGACTACAACTCTCTCATCCCAACAAAATTTGAAATGAGATTTCTTTCCCAAGAAAAAGAATCTTAGGACCTTCGATTGGTAGAAATTTCACCCCTTTTTGACTTCAAATGAGAGAGTTAGGGAAGTTTTAATTTTGGGTGACGTTTCACACACTCTTTTTAAAATGGACCAAAACTCTCTCATCCCACCGAATTTTTAAATGAGATTTTTTTACTTGAAAGAGAATTTGAAGGAATCTAATTGATAGAAATTTCTCCACTTTTCGACTTAAAATGAGTGAGTTATGGACGTTTTAATTTTGGGTGACGTTTCACACACTCATTATAAAATGGTCCAAAACTCTCTCGCCCTACCGAATTTTTAAATGGGATTTTTTTCGTTGAAAGAGAATTTGAAGTCCACTAATTTCTTAGAAATTCACCACATTTGGACTTGAAAAGAGAGACTTATGGTGGTTTTAATTTTGGGTGACGTTTCGCACACTCTTTTTAAGACGGACAACAACTCTCTCACCCCAACGATTTTTAAAACAAGATTTTTTTCCCCGGAAAGAGAATTTGAAGATTGGTAGAAATTTGACCACTTTTGAACTTAAAGTCAGAGAGTTACACAGGTTTTAATTTTGGATGACGTGTCGCACACTCTTTATAAAACGGACTACAACTCTCTCATCCCAACAAAATTTGAAATGAGATTTCTTTCCCAAGAAAAAGAATCTTAGGACCTCCGATTGGTAGAAATTTCACCACTTTTTGACTTCAAATGAGAGAGTTAGGGAAGTTTTAATTTTGGGTGACGTTTCACACACTCTTTTTAAAATGGACCAAAACTCTCTCATCCCACCGAATTTTTAAATGAGATTTTTTTAATTGAAAGAGAATTTGAAGGAATCTAATTGATAGAAATTTCTCCACTTTTCGACTTAAAATGAGTGAGTTATGGACGTTTTAATTTTGGGTGACGTTTCACACAGTCATTATAAAATGGTCCAAAACTCTCTCGCCCTACGGAATTTTTAAATGGGATTTTTTTCGTTGAAAGAGAATTTGAAGTCCACTAATTTGTTAGAAATTCACCACATTTGGACTTGAAAAGAGAGACTTATGGTGGTTTTAATTTTGGGTGACGTTTCACACACTCTTTTTAAGACGGACAACAACTCTCTCACCCCAACGATTTTTAAAACAAGATTTTTTCCCCGGAAAGAGAATTTGAAGATTGGTAGAAATTTCACTACTTTTGAACTTAAAGTCAGAGAGTTACACAGGTTTTAATTTTGGATGACGTGTCGCACACTCTTTATAAAACGGACTACAACTCTCTCATCCCAACAAAATTTGAAATGAGATTTCTTTCCCAAGAAAAAGAATCTTAGGACCTCCGATTGGTAGAAATTTCACCACTTTTTGACTTCAAATGAGAGAGTTAGGGAAGTTTTAATTTTGGGTGACGTTTCACACACACTTTTTAAAATAGACCAAAACTCTCTCATCCCACCGAATTTTTAAATGAGATTTCTTTACTCAAAGGAGAATTTGAAGGCATCTAATTGATAGAAATTTCTCCACTTTTCGACTTAAAATGAGTGAGTTATGGACGTTTTAATTTTGGGTGACGTTTCACACACTCATTATAAAATAGTCCAAAACTCTCTCGCCCTACCGAATTTTTAAATAAGATTTTTTTCTTTGAAAGAGAATTTGAAGTCCACTAATTTGTTAGAAATTTCACCACATTTGGACTTGAAAAGAGAGACTTATGGTGGTTTTAATTTTGGGTGACGTTTCGCACTCTTTTTAAGACGGACAACAACTCTCGCACCCCAACGATTTTTAAAACAAGATTTTTTTCCCCGGAAAGAGAATTTGAAGAATGGTAGAAATTTCACCACTTTTGAACTTAAAGTCAGAGAGTTACACAGGTTTCAATTTTGGATGACGTGTCGCACACTCTTTATAAAACGGACTACAACTCTCTCAACCCAACAAAATTTGAAATGAGATTTCTTTCCCAAGAAAAAGAATCTTAGGACCTCCGATTGGTAGAAATTTCACCACTTTTTGACTTCAAATGAGAGAGTTACGGAAGTTTTAATTTTGGGTGACGTTTCACACACTCTTTTTAAAATGGACCAAAACTCTCTCATCCCACCGAATTTTTAAATGAGATTTTTTTACTTGAAAGAGAATTTGAAGACATCTAATTGATAGAAATTTCTCCACTTTTCGACTTAAAATGAGTGAATTATGGACGTTTTAATTTTGGGTGACGTTTCACACACTCATTATAAAATGGTCCAAAACTCTCTCGCCCTACGGAATTTTTAAATGGGATTTTTTTCGTTGAAAGAGAATTTGAAGTCCACTAATTTGTTAGAAATTTCACCACATTTGGACTTGAAAAGAGAGACTTATGGTAGTTTTAATTTTGGGTGACGTTTCGCACACTCTTTTTAAGACGGACAACAACTCTCTCACCCCAACGATTTTTAAAACAAGATTTTTTTCCCCGGAAAGAGAATTTGAAGATTGGTAGAAATTTCACCACTTTTGAACTTAAAGTCAGAGAGTTACACAGGTTTCAATTTTGGATAACGTGTCGCACACTCTTTATAAAACGGACTACAACTCTCTCATCCCAACAAAATTTGTAATGAGATTTCTTTCCCAAGAAAAAGAATCTTAGGACCTTCGATTGGTAGAAATTTCACCACTTTTTGACTTCAAATGGGAGAGTTAGGGAAGTTTTAATTTTTGGGTGACGTTTCACACACTCTTTTTAAAATGGACCAAAACTCTCTCATCCCACCGAATTTTTAAATGAGATTTTTTTACTTGAAAGAGAATTTGAAGACATCTAATTGATAGAAATTTCTCCACTTTTCGACTTAAAATGAGTGAGTTATGGACGTTTTAATTTTGGGTGACGTTTCACACACTCATTATGAAATGGTCCAAAACTCTCTCGCCCTACCGAATTTTTAAATGGGATTTTTTTCGTTGAAAGAGAATTTGAAGTCCACTAATTTGTTAGAAATTTCACCACATTTGGACTTGAAAAGAGAGACTTATGGTGGTTTTAATTTTGGGTGACGTTTCGCACACTCTTTTTAAGACGGACAACAACTCTCTCACCCCAACGATTTTTAAAACAAGATTTTTTTCCCCGGAAAGAGAATTTGAAGATTGGTAGAAATTTCACCACTTTTGAACTTAAAGTCAGAGAGTTACACAGGTTTCAATTTTGGATGACGTGTCGCACACTCTTTATAAAACGGACTACAACTCTCTCATCCCAACAAAATTTGAAATGAGATTTCTTTCCCAAGAAAAAGAATCTTAGGACCTCCGATTTGTAGAAATTTCACCACTTTTTGACTTCAAATGAGAGAGTTACGGAAGTTTTAATTTTGCGTGACGTTTCACACACTCTTTTTAAAACGGACCAAAACTCTCTCATCCCACCGAATTTTTAAATGAGATTTTTTTACTTGAAAGAGAATTTGAAGACATCTAATTGATAGAAATTTCTCCACTTTTCGACTTAAAATGAGTGAGTTAAGGACGTTTTAATTTTGGGTGACGTTTCACACACTCATTATAAAATGGTCCAAAACTCTCTCGCCCTACCGAATTTTTAAATGGGATTTTTTTCGTTGAAAGAGAATTTGAAGTCCACTAATTTGTTAGAAATTTCACCACATTTGGACTTGAAAAGAGAGACTTATGGTGGTTTTAATTTTGGGTGACGTTTCGCACACTCTTTTTAAGACGGACAACAACTCTCTCACCCCAACGATTTTTAAAACAAGATTTTTTTCCCCGGAAAGAGAATTTGAAGATTGGTAGAAATTTCACCACTTTTGAACTTAAAGTCAGAGAGTTACACAGGTTTCAATTTTGGATTACGTGTCGCACACTCTTTATAAAACGGACTACAACTCTCTCATCCCAACAAAATTTGAAATGAGATTTCTTTCCCAAGAAAAAGAATCTTAGGACCTTCGATTGGTAGAAATTTCACCACTTTTTGACTTCAAATGAGAGAGTTAGGGAAGTTTTAATTTTGGGTGACGTTTCACACACTCTTTTTAAAATGGACCAAAACTCTCTCATCCCACCGAATTTTTAAATGAGATTTTTTTACTTGAAAGAGAATTTGAAGACATCTAATTGATAGAAATTTCTCCACTTTTCGACTTAAAATGAGTGAGTTATGGACGTTTTAATTTTGGGTGACGTTTCACACACTCATTATGAAATGGTCCAAAACTCTCTCGCCCTACCGAATTTTTAAATGGGATTTTTTTCGTTGAAAGAGAATTTGAAGTCCACTAATTTGTTAGAAATTTCACCACATTTGGACTTGAAAAGAGAGACTTATGGTGGTTTTAATTTTGGGTGACGTTTCGCACACTCTTTTTAAGTCGGACAACAACTCTCTCACCCCAACGATTTTTAAAACAAGATTTTTTTCCCCGGAAAGAGAATTTGAAGAATGGTAGAAATTTCACCACTTTTGAACTTAAAGTCAGAGAGTTACACAGGTTTCAATTTTGGATGACGTGTCGCACACTCTTTATAAAACGGACTACAACTCTCTCAACCCAACAAAATTTGAAATGAGATTTCTTTCCCAAGAAAAAGAATCTTAGGACCTCCGATTGGTAGAAATTTCACCACTTTTTGACTTCAAATGAGAGAGTTAGGGAAGTTTTAATTTTGGGTGACGTTTCACACACTCTTTTTAAAATGGACCAAAACTCTCTCATCCCACCGAATTTTAAATGAGATTTTTTTAATTGAAAGAGAATTTGAAGGAATCTAATTGATAGAAATTTCTCCACTTTTCGACTTAAAATGAGTGAGTTATGGACGTTTTAATTTTGGGTGACGTTTCACACAGTCATTATAAAATGGTCCAAAACTCTCTCGCCCTACGGAATTTTTAAATGGGATTTTTTTCGTTGAAAGAGAATTTGAAGTCCACTAATTTGTTAGAAATTCACCACATTTGGACTTGAAAAGAGAGACTTATGGTGGTTTTAATTTTGGGTGACGTTTCACACACTCTTTTTAAGACGGACAACAACTCTCTCACCCCAACGATTTTTAAAACAAGATTTTTTTCCCCGGAAAGAGAATTTGAAGATTGGTAGAAATTTCACCACTTTTGAACTTAAAGTCAGAGAGTTACACAAGTTTTAATTTTGGATGACGTGTCGCACACTCTTTATAAAACGGACTACAACTCTCTCATCCCAACAAAATTTGAAATGAGATTTCTTTCCCAAGAAAAAGAATCTTAGGACCTTCGATTGGTAGAAATTTCACCACTTTTTGACTTCAAATGAGAGAGTTAGGGAAGTTTTAATTTTGGGTGACGTTTCACACACTCTTTTTAAAATGGACCAAAACTCTCTCATCCCACCGAATTTTTAAATGAGATTTTTTTACTTGAAAGAGAATTTGAAGGAATCTAATTGATAGAAATTTCTCCACTTTTCGACTTAAAATGAGTGAGTTATGGACGTTTTAATTTTGGGTGACGTTTCACACACTCATTATAAAATGGTCCAAAACTCTCTCGCCCTACCGAATTTTTAAATGGGATTTTTTTCGTTGAAAGAGAATTTGAAGTCCACTAATTTGTTAGAAATTCACCACATTTGGACTTGAAAAGAGAGACTTATGGTGGTTTTAATTTTGGGTGACGTTTCGCACACTCTTTTTAAGACGGACAACAACTCTCTCACCCCAACGATTTTTAAAACAAGATTTTTTTCCCCGGAAAGAGAATTTGAAGATTGGTAGAAATTTCACCACTTTTGAACTTAAAGTCAGAGAGTTACACAGGTTTTAATTTTGGATGACGTGTGGCACACTCTTTATAAAACGGACTACAACTCTCTCATCCCAACAAAATTTGAAATGAGATTTCTTTCCCAAGAAAAAGAATCTTAGGACCTCCGATTGGTAGAAATTTCACCACTTTTTGACTTCAAATGAGAGAGTTAGGGAAGTTTTAATTTTGGGTGACGTTTCACACACACTTTTTAAAATAGACCAAAACTCTCTCATCCCACCGAATTTTTAAATGAGATTTCTTTACTCAAAAGAGAATTTGAAGGCATCTAATGGATAGAAATTTCTCCACTTTTCGACTTAAAATGAGTGAGTTATGGACGTTTTAATTTTGGGTGACGTTTCACACACTCATTATAAAATGGTCCAAAACTCTCTCGCCCTACCGAATTTTTAAATGGGATTTTTTTCGTTGAAAGAGAATTTGAAGTCCACTAATTTGTTAGAAATTTCACCACATTTGGACTTGAAAAGAGAGACTTATGGTGGTTTTAATTTTGGGTGACGTTTCGCACACTCTTTTTAAGACGGACAACAACTCTCTCACCCCAACGATTTTTAAAACAAGATTTTTTTCCCCGGAAAGAGAATTTGAAGATTGGTAGAAATTTCACCACTTTTGAACTTAAAGTCAGAGAGTTACACAGGTTTCAATTTTGGATTACGTGTCGCACACTCTTTATAAAACGGACTACAACTCTCTCATCCCAACAAAATTTGAAATGAGATTTCTTTCCCAAGAAAAAGAATCTTAGGACCTTCGATTGGTAGAAATTTCACCACTTTTTGACTTCAAATGAGAGAGTTAGGGAAGTTTTAATTTTGGGTGACGTTTCACACACTCTTTTTAAAATGGACCAAAACTCTCTCATCCCACCGAATTTTTAAATGAGATTTTTTTACTTGAAAGAGAATTTGAAGACATCTAATTGATAGAAATTTCTCCACTTTTCGACTTAAAATGAGTGAGTTATGGACGTTTTAATTTTGGGTGACGTTTCACACACTCATTATGAAATGGTCCAAAACTCTCTCGCCCTACCGAATTTTTAAATGGGATTTTTTTCGTTGAAAGAGAATTTGAAGTCCACTAATTTGTTAGAAATTTCACCACATTTGGACTTGAAAAGAGAGACTTATGGTGGTTTTAATTTTGGGTGACGTTTCGCACACTCTTTTTAAGTCGGACAACAACTCTCTCACCCCAACGATTTTTAAAACAAGATTTTTTTCCCCGGAAAGAGAATTTGAAGAATGGTAGAAATTTCACCACTTTTGAACTTAAAGTCAGAGAGTTACACAGGTTTCAATTTTGGATGACGTGTCGCACACTCTTTATAAAACGGACTACAACTCTCTCAACCCAACAAAATTTGAAATGAGATTTCTTTCCCAAGAAAAAGAATCTTAGGACCTCCGATTAGTAGAAATTTCACCACTTTTTGACTTCAAATGAGAGAGTTAGGGAAGTTTTAATTTTGGGTGACGTTTCACACACTCTTTTTAAAATGGACCAAAACTCTCTCATCCCACCGAATTTTAAATGAGATTTTTTTAATTGAAAGAGAATTTGAAGGAATCTAATTGATAGAAATTTCTCCACTTTTCGACTTAAAATGAGTGAGTTATGGACGTTTTAATTTTGGGTGACGTTTCACACAGTCATTATAAAATGGTCCAAAACTCTCTCGCCCTACGGAATTTTTAAATGGGATTTTTTTCGTTGAAAGAGAATTTGAAGTCCACTAATTTGTTAGAAATTCACCACATTTGGACTTGAAAAGAGAGACTTATGGTGGTTTTAATTTTGGGTGACGTTTCACACACTCTTTTTAAGACGGACAACAACTCTCTCACCCCAACGATTTTTAAAACAAGATTTTTTTCCCCGGAAAGAGAATTTGAAGATTGGTAGAAATTTCACCACTTTTGAACTTAAAGTCAGAGAGTTACACAAGTTTTAATTTTGGATGACGTGTCGCACACTCTTTATAAAACGGACTACAACTCTCTCATCCCAACAAAATTTGAAATGAGATTTCTTTCCCAAGAAAAAGAATCTTAGGACCTTCGATTGGTAGAAATTTCACCACTTTTTGACTTCAAATGAGAGAGTTAGGGAAGTTTTAATTTTGGGTGACGTTTCACACACTCTTTTTAAAATGGACCAAAACTCTCTCATCCCACCGAATTTTTAAATGAGATTTTTTTACTTGAAAGAGAATTTGAAGGAATCTAATTGATAGAAATTTCTCCACTTTTCGACTTAAAATGAGTGAGTTATGGACGTTTTAATTTTGGGTGACGTTTCACACACTCATTATAAAATGGTCCAAAACTCTCTCGCCCTACCGAATTTTTAAATGGGATTTTTTTCGTTGAAAGAGAATTTGAAGTCCACTAATTTGTTAGAAATTCACCACATTTGGACTTGAAAAGAGAGACTTATGGTGGTTTTAATTTTGGGTGACGTTTCGCACACTCTTTTTAAGACGGACAACAACTCTCTCACCCCAACGATTTTTAAAACAAGATTTTTTTCCCCGGAAAGAGAATTTGAAGATTGGTAGAAATTTCACCACTTTTGAACTTAAAGTCAGAGAGTTACACAGGTTTTAATTTTGGATGACGTGTGGCACACTCTTTATAAAACGGACTACAACTCTCTCATCCCAACAAAATTTGAAATGAGATTTCTTTCCCAAGAAAAAGAATCTTAGGACCTCCGATTGGTAGAAATTTCACCACTTTTTGACTTCAAATGAGAGAGTTAGGGAAGTTTTAATTTTGGGTGACGTTTCACACACACTTTTTAAAATAGACCAAAACTCTCTCATCCCACCGAATTTTTAAATGAGATTTCTTTACTCAAAAGAGAATTTGAAGGCATCTAATGGATAGAAATTTCTCCACTTTTCGACTTAAAATGAGTGAGTTATGGACGTTTTAATTTTGGGTGACGTTTCACACACTCATTATAAAATAGTCCAAAACTCTCTCGCCCTACCGAATTTTTAAATAAGATTTTTTTCTTTGAAAGAGAATTTGAAGTCCACTAATTTGTTAGAAATTTCACCACATTTGGACTTGAAAAGAGAGACTTATGGTGGTTTTAATTTTGGGTGACGTTTCGCACTCTTTTTAAGACGGACAACAACTCTCGCACCCCAACGATTTTTAAAACAAGATTTTTTTCCCCGGAAAGAGAATTTGAAGAATGGTAGAAATTTCACCACTTTTGAACTTAAAGTCAGAGAGTTACACAGGTTTCAATTTTGGATGACGTGTCGCATACTCTTTATAAAACGGACTACAACTCTCTCAACCCAACAAAATTTGAAATGAGATTTCTTTCCCAAGAAAAAGAATCTTAGGACCTCCGATTGGTAGAAATTTCACCACTTTTTGACTTCAAATGAGAGAGTTACGGAAGTTTTAATTTTGGGTGACGTTTCACACACTCTTTTTAAAATGGACCAAAACTCTCTCATCCCACCGAATTTTTAAATGAGATTTTTTTACTTGAAAGAGAATTTGAAGACATCTAATTGATAGAAATTTCTCCACTTTTCGACTTAAAATGAGTGAGTTATGGACGTTTTAATTTTGGGTGACGTTTCACACACTCATTATAAAATGGTCCAAAACTCTCTCGCCCTACGGAATTTTTAAATGGGATTTTTTTCGTTGAAAGAGAATTTGAAGTCCACTAATTTGTTAGAAATTTCACCACATTTGGACTTGAAAAGAGAGACTTATGGTAGTTTTAATTTTGGGTGACGTTTCGCACACTCTTTTTAAGACGGACAACAACTCTCTCACCCCAACGATTTTTAAAACAAGATTTTTTTCCCCGGAAAGAGAATTTGAAGATTGGTAGAAATTTCACCACTTTTGAACTTAAAGTCAGAGAGTTACACAGGTTTCAATTTTGGATAACGTGTCGCACACTCTTTATAAAACGGACTACAACTCTCTCATCCCAACAAAATTTGAAATGAGATTTCTTTCCCAAGAAAAAGAATCTTAGGACCTTCGATTGGTAGAAATTTCACCACTTTTTGACTTCAAATGAGAGAGTTAGCGAAGTTTTAATTTTTGGGTGACGTTTCACACACTCTTTTTAAAATGGACCAAAACTCTCTCATCCCACCGAATTTTTAAATGAGATTTTTTTACTTGAAAGAGAATTTGAAGACATCTAATTGATAGAAATTTCTCCACTTTTCGACTTAAAATGAGTGAGTTATGGACGTTTTAATTTTGGGTGACGTTTCACACACTCATTATGAAATGGTCCAAAACTCTCTCGCCCTACCGAATTTTTAAATGGGATTTTTTTCGTTGAAAGAGAATTTGAAGTCCACTAATTTGTTAGAAATTTCACCACATTTGGACTTGAAAAGAGAGACTTATGGTGGTTTTAATTTTGGGTGACGTTTCGCACACTCTTTTTAAGACGGACAACAACTCTCTCACCCCAACGATTTTTAAAACAAGATTTTTTTCCCCGGAAAGAGAATTTGAAGATTGGTAGAAATTTCACCACTTTTGAACTTAAAGTCAGAGAGTTACACAGGTTTCAATTTTGGATGACGTGTCGCACACTCTTTATAAAACGGACTACAACTCTCTCATCCCAACAAAATTTGAAATGAGATTTCTTTCCCAAGAAAAAGAATCTTAGGACCTCCGATTTGTAGAAATTTCACCACTTTTTGACTTCAAATGAGAGAGTTACGGAAGTTTTAATTTTGCGTGACGTTTCACACACTCTTTTTAAAACGGACCAAAACTCTCTCATCCCACCGAATTTTTAAATGAGATTTTTTTACTTGAAAGAGAATTTGAAGACATCTAATTGATAGAAATTTCTCCACTTTTCGACTTAAAATGAGTGAGTTATGGACGTTTTAATTTTGGGTGACGTTTCACACAGTCATTATAAAATGGTCCAAAACTCTCTCGCCCTACGGAATTTTTAAATGGGATTTTTTTCGTTGAAAGAGAATTTGAAGTCCACTAATTTGTTAGAAATTTCACCACATTTGGACTTGAAAAGAGAGACTTATGGTGGTTTTAATTTTGGGTGACGTTTCGCACACTCTTTTTAAGACGGACAACAACTCTCTCACCCCAACGATTTTTAAAACAAGATTTTTTTCCCCGGAAAGAGAATTTGAAGATTGGTAGAAATTTCACCACTTTTGAACTTAAAGTCAGAGAGTTACACAGGTTTCAATTTTGGATGACGTGTCGCACACTCTTTATAAAACGGACTACAACTCTCTCATCCCAACAAAATTTGAAATGAGATTTCTTTCCCAAGAAAAAGAATCTTAGGACCTCCGATTGGTAGAAATTTCACCACTTTTTGACTTCAAATGAGAGAGTTACGGAAGTTTTAATTTTGCGTGACGTTTCACACACTCTTTTTAAAATGGACCAAAACTCTCTCATCCCACCGAATTTTTAAATGAGATTTTTTTACTTGAAAGAGAATTTGAAGGAATCTAATTGATAGAAATTTCTCCACTTTTCGACTTAAAATGAGTGAGTTATAGACGTTTTAATTTTGGTGACGTTTCACACACTCATTATAAAATGGTCCAAAACTCTCTCGCCCTACCGAATTTTTAAATGGGATTTTTTTCGTTGAAAGAGAATTTGAAGTCCACTAATTTGTTAGAAATTCACCACATTTGGACTTGAAAAGAGAGACTTATGGTGGTTTTAATTTTGGGTGACGTTTCGCACACTCTTTTTAAGACGGACAACAACTCTCTCACCCCAACGATTTTTAAAACAGGATTTTTTTCCCCGGAAAGAGAATTTGAAGATTGGTAGAAATTTAACCACTTTTGAACTTAAAGTTAGAGAGTTACACAGGTTTTAATTTTGGATGACGTGTCGCACACTCTTTATAAAACGGACTACAACTCTCTCATCCCAACAAAATTTGAAATGAGATTTCTTTCCCAAGAAAAAGAATCTTAGGACCTCCGATTGGTAGAAATTTCACCACTTTTTGACTTCAAATGAGAGAGTTAGGGAAGTTTTAATTTTGGGTGACGTTTCACACACTCTTTTTAAAATAGACCAAAACTCTCTCATCCCACCGAATTTTTAAATGAGATTTTTTTACTCAAAAGAGAATTTGAAGGCATCTAATGGATAGAAATTTCTCCACTTTTCGACTTAAAATGAGTGAGTTATGGACGTTTTAATTTTGGGTGACGTTTCACACACTCATTATAAAATGGTCCAAAACTCTCTCGCCCTACCGAATTTTTAAATGGGATTTTTTTCGTTGAAAGAGAATTTGAAGTCCACTAATTTGTTAGAAATTTCACCACATTTGGACTTGAAAAGAGAGACTTATGGTGGTTTTAATTTTGGGTGACGTTTCGCACACTCTTTTTAAGACGGACAACAACTCTCTCACCCCAACGATTTTTAAAAGAAGATTTTTTTCCCCGGAAAGAGAATTTGAAGATTGGTAGAAATTTCACCACTTTTGAACTTAAAGTCAGAGAGTTACACAGGTTTTAATTTTGGATGACGTGTCGCACACTCTTTATAAAACGGACTACAACTCTCTCATCCCAACAAAATTTGAAATGAGATTTCTTTCCCAAGAAAAAGAATCTTAGGACCTCCGTTTGGTAGAAATTTCACCACTTTTTGACTTCAAATGAGAGAGTTACGGAAGTTTTAATTTTGGGTGACGTTTCACACACTCTTTTTAAAATTGACCAAAATTCTCTCATCCCACCGAATTTTTAAATGAGATTTTTTTACTTGAAAGAGAATTTGAAGACATCTAATTGATAGAAATTTCTCCACTTTTCGACTTAAAATGAGTGAGTTATGGACGTTTTAATTTTGGGTAACGTTTCACACACTCATTATAAAATGGTCCAAAACTCTCTCGCCCTACCGAATTTTTAAATGGGATTTTTTTCGTTGAAAGAGAATTTGAAGTCCACTAATTTGTTAGAAATTTCACCACATTTGGACTTGAAAAGAGAGACTTATGGTGGTTTTAATTTTGGGTGACGTTTCGCACACTCTTTTTAAGACGGACAACAACTCTCTCACCCCAACGATTTTTAAAACAAGATTTTTTTCCCCGGAAAGAGAATTTGAAGATTGGTAGAAATTTCACCACTTTTGAACTTAAAGTCAGAGAGTTACACAGGTTTCAATTTTGGATTAAGTGTCGCACACTCTTTATAAAACGGACTACAACTCTCTCATCCCAACAAAATTTGAAATGAGATTTCTTTCCCAAGAAAAAGAATCTTAGGACCTCCGATTGGTAGAAATTTCACCACTTTTTGACTTCAAATGAGAGAGTTACGGAAGTTTTAATTTTGGGTGACGTTTCACACACTCTTTTTAAAATAGACCAAAACTCTCTCATCCCACCGAATTTTTAAATGAGATTTTTTTACTCAAAAGAGAATTTGAAGGCATCTAATGGATAGAAATTTCTCCACTTTTCGACTTAAAATGAGTGAGTTATGGACGTTTTAATTTTGGGTAACGTTTCACACACTCATTATAAAATGGTCCAAAACTCTCTCGCCCTACCGAATTTTTAAATGGGATTTTTTTCGTTGAAAGAGAATTTGAAGTCCACTAATTTGTTAGAAATTTCACCACATTTGGACTTGAAAAGAGAGACTTATGGTGGTTTTAATTTTGGGTGACGTTTCGCACACTCTTTTTAAGACGGACAACAACTCTCTCACCCCAACGATTTTTAAAACAAGATTTTTTTCCCCGGAAAGAGAATTTGAAGATTGGTAGAAATTTCACCACTTTTGAACTTAAAGTCAGAGAGTTACACAGGTTTCAATTTTGGATTAAGTGTCGCACATTCTTTATAAAACGGACTACAACTCTCTCATCCCAACAAAATTTGAAATGAGATTTCTTTCCCAAGAAAAAGAATCTTAGGACCTCCGATTGGTAGAAATTTCACCACTTTTTGACTTCAAATGAGAGAGTTACGGAAGTTTTAATTTTGGGTGACGTTTCACACACTCTTTTTAAAATAGACCAAAACTCTCTCATCCCACCGAATTTTTAAATGAGATTTTTTTACTCAAAAGAGAATTTGAAGGCATCTAATGGATAGAAATTTCTCCACTTTTCGACTTAAAATGAGTGAGTTATGGACGTTTTAATTTTGGGTAACGTTTCACACACTCATTATAAAATGGTCCAAAACTCTCTCGCCCTACCGAATTTTTAAATGGGATTTTTTTCGTTGAAAGAGAATTTGAAGTCCACTAATTTGTTAGAAATTTCACCACATTTGGACTTGAAAAGAGAGACTTATGGTGGTTTTAATTTTGGGTGACGTTTCGCACACTCTTTTTAAGACGGACAACAACTCTCTCACCCCAACGATTTTTAAAACAAGATTTTTTTTCCCCGGAAAGAGAATTTGAAGATTGGTAGAAATTTCACCACTTTTGAACTTAAAGTCAGAGAGTTACACAGGTTTCAATTTTGGATTAAGTGTCGCACACTCTTTATAAAACGGACTACAACTCTCTCATCCCAACAAAATTTGAAATGAGATTTCTTTCCCAAGAAAAAGAATCTTAGGACCTCCGATTGGTAGAAATTTCACCACTTTTTGACTTCAAATGAGAGAGTTAGGGAAGTTTTAATTTTGGGTGATGTTTCACACACTCTTTTTAAAATGGACCAAAACTCTCTCATCCCACCGAATTTTTAAATGAGATTTTTTTACTTGAAAGAGAATTTGAAGGAATCTAATTGATAGAAATTTCTCCACTTTTCGACTTAAAATGAGTGAGTTATAGACGTTTTAATTTTGGGTGACGTTTCACACACTCATTATAAAATGGTCCAAAACTCTCTCGCCCTACCGAATTTTTAAATGGGATTTTTTTCGTTGAAAGAGAATTTGAAGTCCACTAATTTGTTAGAAATTCACCACATTTGGACTTGAAAAGAGAGACTTATGGTGGTTTTAATTTTGGGTGACGTTTCGCACACTCCTTTTAAGACGGACAACAACTCTCTCACCCCAACGATTTTTAAAACAAGATTTTTTTCCCCGGAAAGAGAA
This sequence comes from Tasmannia lanceolata, assembly GCF_043159265.1. Classification (NCBI taxonomy): domain Eukaryota; kingdom Viridiplantae; phylum Streptophyta; class Magnoliopsida; order Canellales; family Winteraceae; genus Tasmannia; species Tasmannia lanceolata. The sequence continues at coordinate 1,480,011 of NW_027518713.1, read as the reverse complement.
TTTGAAGATTGGTAGAAATTTAACCACTTTTGAACTTAAAGTCAGAGAGTTACACAGGTTTTAATTTTGGATGACGTGTCGCACACTCTTTATAAAACGGACTACAACTCTCTCATCCCAACAAAATTTGAAATGAGATTTCTTTCCCAAGAAAAAAAATCTTAGGACCTCCGATTGGTAGAAATTTCACCACTTTTTGACTTCAAATGAGAGAGTTAGGGAAGTTTTAATTTTGGGTGACGTTTCACACACTCTTTTTAAAATAGACCAAAACTCTCTCATCCCACCGAATTTTTAAATGAGATTTTTTTACTCAAAAGAGAATTTGAAGGCATCTAATGGATAGAAATTTCTCCACTTTTCGACTTAAAATGAGTGAGTTATGGACGTTTTAATTTTGGGTAACGTTTCACACACTCATTATAAAATGGTCCAAAACTCTCTCGCCCTACCGAATTTTTAAATGGGATTTTTTTCGTTGAAAGAGAATTTGAAGTCCACTAATTTGTTAGAAATTTCACCACATTTGGACTTGAAAAGAGAGACTTATGGTGGTTTTAATTTTGGGTGACGTTTCGCACACTCTTTTTAAGACGGACAACAACTCTCTCACCCCAACGATTTTTAAAACAAGATTTTTTTCCCCGGAAAGAGAATTTGAAGATTGGTAGAAATTTCACCACTTTTGAACTTAAAGTCAGAGAGTTACACAGGTTTTAATTTTGGATGACGTCTCGCACACTCTTTATAAAACGGACTACAACTTTCTCATCCCAACAAAATTTGAAATGAGATTTCTTTCCCAAGAAAAAGAATCTTAGGACCTCCGATTGGTAGAAATTTCACCACTTTTTGACTTCAAATGAGAGAGTTACAGAAGTTTTAATTTTGGGTGACGTTTCACACACTCTTTTTAAAATGGACCAAAACTCTCTCATCCAACCGAATTTTTAAATGAGATTTTTTTACTTGAAAGAGAATTTGAAGGAATCTAATTGATAGAAATTTCTCCACTTTTCGACTTTAAATGAGTGAGTTATGGACGTTTTAATTTTGGGTGACGTTTCACACACTCATTATAAAATGGTCCAAAACTCTCTCGCCCTACCGAATTTTTAAATGGGATTTTTTTCGTTGAAAGAGAATTTGAAGTCCACTAATTTGTTAGAAATTTCACCACATTTGGACTTGAAAAGAGAGACTTATGGTGGTTTTAATTTTGGGTGACGTTTCGCACACTCTTTTTAAGACGGACAACAACTCTCTCACCCCAACGATTTTTAAAACAAGATTTTTTTCCCCGGAAAGAGAATTCGAAGATTGGTAGAAATTTCACCACTTTTGAACTTAAAGTCAGAGAGTTACACAGGTTTTAATTTTGGATGACGTGTCGCACACTCTTTATAAAACGGACTACAACTCTCTCATCCCAACAAAATTTGAAATGAGATTTCTTTCCCAAGAAAAAGAATCTTAGGACCTCCGATTGGTAGAAATTTCACCACTTTTTGACTTCATATGAGAGAGTTACGGAAGTTTTAATTTTGGGTGACGTTTCACACATTCTTTTTAAAATTGACCAAAACTCTCTCATCCCACCGAATTTTTAAATGAGATTTTTTTACTCAAAAGAGAATTTGAAGGCATCTAATGGATAGAAATTTCTCCACTTTTCGACTTAAAATGAGTGAGTTATGGACGTTTTAATTTTGGGTGACGTTTCACACACTCATTATAAAATGGTCCAAAACTCTCTCGCCCTACCGAATTTTTAAATGGGATTTTTTTCGTTGAAAGAGAATTTGAAGTCCACTAATTTTTAGAAATTTCACCACATTTGGACTTGAAAAGAGAGACTTATGGTGGTTTTAATTTTGGGTGACGTTTCGCACACTCTTTTTAAGACGGACAACAACTCTCTCACCCCAACGATTTTTAAAACAAGATTTTTTTCCCCGGAAAGAGAATTTGAAGATTAGTTGAAATTTAACCACTTTTGAACTTAAAGTCAGAGAGTTACACAGGTTTTAATTTTGGATGACGTGTCGCACACTCTTTATAAAACGGACTACAACTTTCTCATCCCAACAAAATTTGAAATGAGATTTCTTTCCCAAGAAAAAGAATCTTAAGACCTCCGATTGGTAGAAATTTCACCACTTTTTGACTTCAAATGAGAGAGTTAGGGAAGTTTTAATTTTGGGTGACGTTTCACACACTCTTTTTAAAATAGACCAAAACTCTCTCATCCCACCGAATTTTTAAATGAGATTTTTTTACTCAAAAGAGAATTTGAAGGCATCTAATGGATAGAAATTTCTCCACTTTTCGACTTAAAATGAGTGAGTTATGGACGTTTTAATTTTGGGTCACGTTTCACACACTCATTATAAAATGGTCCAAAACTCTCTCGCCCTACCGAATTTTTAAATGGGATTTTTTTCGTTGAAAGAGAATTTGAAGTCCACTAATTTGTTAGAAATTTCACCACATTTGGACTTGAAAAGAGAGACTTATGGTGGTTTTAATTTTGGGTGACGTTTCGCACACTCTTTTTAAGACGGACAACAACTCTCTCACCCCAACGATTTTTAAAACAGGATTTTTTTCCCCGGAAAGAGAATTTGAAGATTGGTAGAAATTTCACCACTTTTGAACTTAAAGTCAGAGAGTTACACAAGTTTTAATTTTGGATGACGTGTCGCACACTCTTTATAAAACGGACTACAACTCTCTCATCCCAACAAAATTTGAAATGAGATTTCTTTCCCAAGAAAAAGAATCTTAGGACCTTCGATTGGTAGAAATTTCACCACTTTTTGATTTCAAATGAGAGAGTTAGGGAAGTTTTAATTTTGGGTGACGTTTCACACACTCTTTTTAAAATGGACCAAAACTCTCTCATCCCACCGAATTTTTAAATGAGATTTTTTTACTTGAAAGAGAATTTGAAGGAATCTAATTGATAGAAATTTCTCCACTTTTCGACTTAAAATGAGTGAGTTATGGACGTTTTAATTTTGGGTGACGTTTCACACACTCATTATAAAATGGTCCAAAACTCTCTCGCCCTACCGAATTTTTAAATGGGATTTTTTTCGTTGAAAGAGAATTTGAAGTCCACTAATTTGTTAGAAATTCACCACATTTGGAGTTGAGAAGAGAGACTTATGGTGGTTTTAATTTTGGGTGACGTTTCGCACACTCTTTTTAAGACGGACAACAACTCTCTCACCCCAACGATTTTTAAAACAAGATTTTTTTCCCCGGAAAGAGAATTTGAAGATTGGTAGAAATTTCACCACTTTTGAACTTAAAGTCAGAGAGTTACACAGGTTTTAATTTTGGATGACGTGTGGCACACTCTTTATAAAACGGACTACAACTCTCTCATCCCAACAAAATTTGAAATGAGATTTCTTTCCCAAGAAAAAGAATCTTAGGACCTCCGATTGGTAGAAATTTCACCACTTTTTGACTTCAAATGAGAGAGTTAGGGAAGTTTTAATTTTGGGTGACGTTTCACACACTCTTTTTAAAATGGACCAAAACTCTCTCATTCCACCGAATTTTTAAATGAGATTTTTTTACTTGAAAGAGAATTTGAAGGAATCTAATTGATAGAAATTTCTCCACTTTTCGACTTAAAATGAGTGAGTTATGGACGTTTTAATTTTGGGTGACGTTTCACACACTCATTATAAAATGGTCCAAAACTCTCTCGCCCTACCGAATTTTTAAATGGGATTTTTTTCGTTGAAAGAGAATTTGAAGTCCACTAATTTGTTAGAAATTCACCACATTTGGACTTAAAAAGAGAGACTTATGGTGGTTTTAATTTTGGGTGACGTTTCGCACACTCTTTTTAAGACGGACAACAACTCTCTCACCCCAACGATTTTTAAAACAAGATTTTTTCCCCGGAAAGAGAATTTGAAGATTGGTAGAAATTTCACTACTTTTGAACTTAAAGTCAGAGAGTTACACAGGTTTTAATTTTGGATGACGTGTCGCACACTCTTTATAAAACGGACTACAACTCTCTCATCCCAACAAAATTTGAAATGAGATTTCTTTCCCAAGAAAAAGAATCTTAGGACCTCCGATTGGTAGAAATTTCACCACTTTTTGACTTCAAATGAGAGAGTTAGGGAAGTTTTAATTTTGGGTGACGTTTCACACACACTTTTTAAAATAGACCAAAACTCTCTCATCCCACCGAATTTTTAAATGAGATTTTTTTACTCAAAAGAGAATTTGAAGGCATCTAATGGATAGAAATTTCTCCACTTTTCGACTTAAAATGAGTGAGTTATGGACGTTTTAATTTTGGGTGACGTTTCACACACTCATTATAAAATAGTCCAAAACTCTCTCGCCCTACCGAATTTTTAAATAAGATTTTTTTCGTTGAAAGAGAATTTGAAGTCCACTAATTTGTTAGAAATTTCACCACATTTGGACTTGAAAAGAGAGACTTATGGTGGTTTTAATTTTGGGTGACGTTTCGCACACTCTTTTTAAGACGGACAACAACTCTCGCACCCCAACGATTTTTAAAACAAGATTTTTTTCCCCGGAAAGAGAATTTGAAGAATGGTAGAAATTTCACCACTTTTGAACTTAAAGTCAGAGAGTTACACAGGTTTCAATTTTGGATGACGTGTCGCACACTCTTTATAAAACGGACTACAACTCTCTCAACCCAACAAAATTTGAAATGAGATTTGTTTCCCAAGAAAAAGAATCTTAGGACCTCCGATTGGTAGAAATTTCACCACTTTTTGACTTCAAATGAGAGAGTTACGGAAGTTTTAATTTTGGGTGACGTTTCACACACTCTTTTTAAAATGGACCAAAACTCTCTCATCCCACCGAATTTTTAAATGAGATTTTTTTACTTGAAAGAGAATTTGAAGACATCTAATTGATAGAAATTTCTCCACTTTTCGACTTAAAATGAGTGAGTTATGGACGTTTTAATTTTGGGTGACGTTTCACACACTCATTATAAAATGGTCCAAAACTCTCTCGCCCTACGGAATTTTTAAATGGGATTTTTTTCGTTGAAAGAGAATTTGAAGTCCACTAATTTGTTAGAAATTTCACCACATTTGGACTTGAAAAGAGAGACTTATGGTAGTTTTAATTTTGGGTGACGTTTCGCACACTCTTTTTAAGACGGACAACAACTCTCTCACCCCAACGATTTTTAAAACAAGATTTTTTTCCCCGGAAAGAGAATTTGAAGATTGGTAGAAATTTCACCACTTTTGAACTTAAAGTCAGAGAGTTACACAGGTTTCAATTTTGGATTACGTGTCGCACACTCTTTATAAAACGGACTACAACTCTCTCATCCCAACAAAATTTGAAATGAGATTTCTTTCCCAAGAAAAAGAATCTTAGGACCTTCGATTGGTAGAAATTTCACCACTTTTTGACTTCAAATGAGAGAGTTAGGGAAGTTTTAATTTTGGGTGACGTTTCACACACTCTTTTTAAAATGGACCAAAACTCTCTCATCCCACCGAATTTTTAAATTAGATTTTTTTACTTGAAAGAGAATTTGAAGACATCTAATTGATAGAAATTTCTCCACTTTTCGACTTAAAATGAGTGAGTTATGGACGTTTTAATTTTGGGTGACGTTTCACACACTCATTATGAAATGGTCCAAAACTCTCTCGCCCTACCGAATTTTTAAATGGGATTTTTTTCGTTGAAAGAGAATTTGAAGTCCACTAATTTGTTAGAAATTTCACCACATTTGGACTTGAAAAGAGAGACTTATGGTGGTTTTAATTTTGGGTGACGTTTCGCACACTCTTTTTAAGACGGACAACAACTCTCTCACCCCAACGATTTTTAAAACAAGATTTTTTTCCCCGGAAAGAGAATTTGAAGATTGGTAGAAATTTCACCACTTTTGAACTTAAAGTGATGACGTGTCGCACACTCTTTATAAAACGGACTACAACTCTCTAATCCCAACAAAATTTGAAATGAGATTTCTTTCCCAAGAAAAAGAATCTTAGGACCTCCGATTTGTAGAAATTTCACCACTTTTTGACTTCAAATGAGAGAGTTACGGAAGTTTTAATTTTGCGTGACGTTTCACACACTCTTTTTAAAATGGACCAAAACTCTCTCATCCCACCGAATTTTTAAATGAGATTTTTTTACTTGAAAGAGAATTTGAAGACATCTAATTGATAGAAATTTCTCCACTTTTCGACTTAAAATGAGTGAGTTATGGACGTTTTAATTTTGGGTGACGTTTCACACACTCATTATAAAATGGTCCAAAACTCTCTCGCCCTACCGAATTTTTAAAAGGGATTTTTTTCGTTGAAAGAGAATTTGAAGTCCACTAATTTGTTAGAAATTTCACCACATTTGGACTTGAAAAGAGAGACTTATGGTGGTTTTAATTTTGGGTGACGTTTCGCACACTCTTTTTAAGACGGACAACAACTCTCTCACCCCAACGATTTTTAAAACAAGATTTTTTTCCCCGGAAAGAGAATTTGAAGATTGGTAGAAATTTCACCACTTTTGAACTTAAAGTCAGAGAGTTACACAGGTTTCAATTTTGGATTACGTGTCGCACACTCTTTATAAAACGGACTACAACTCTCTCATCCCAACAAAATTTGAAATGAGATTTCTTTCCCAAGAAAAAGAATCTTAGGACCTTCGATTGGTAGAAATTTCACCACTTTTTGACTTCAAATGAGAGAGTTAGGGAAGTTTTAATTTTGGGTGACGTTTCACACACTCTTTTTAAAATGGACCAAAAGTCTCTCATCCCACCGAATTTTTAAATGAGATTTTTTTACTTGAAAGAGAATTTGAAGACATCTAATTGATAGAAATTTCTCCACTTTTCGACTTAAAATGAGTGAGTTATGGACGTTTTAATTTTGGGTGACGTTTCACACACTCATTATGAAATGGTCCAAAACTCTCTCGCCCTACCGAATTTTTAAATGGGATTTTTTTCGTTGAAAGAGAATTTGAAGTCCACTAATTTGTTAGAAATTTCACCACATTTGGACTTGAAAAGAGAGACTTATGGTGGTTTTAATTTTGGGTGACGTTTCGCACACTCTTTTTAAGACGGACAACAACTCTCTCACCCCAACGATTTTTAAAACAAGATTTTTTTCCCCGGAAAGAGAATTTGAAGATTGGTAGAAATTTCACCACTTTTGAACTTAAAGTCAGAGAGTTACACAGGTTTCAATTTTGGATGACGTGTCGCACACTCTTTATAAAACGGACTACAACTCTCTCATCCCAACAAAATTTGAAATGAGATTTCTTTCCCAAGAAAAAGAATCTTAGGACCTCCGATTGGTAGAAATTTCACCACTTTTTGACTTCAAATGAGAGAGTTACGGAAGTTTTAATTTTGCGTGACGTTTCACACACTCTTTTTAAAATGGACCAAAACTCTCTCATCCCACCGAATTTTTAAATGAGATTTTTTTACTTGAAAGAGAATTTGAAGACATCTAATTGATAGAAATTTCTCCACTTTTCGACTTAAAATGAGTGAGTTATGGACGTTTTAATTTTGGGTGATGTTTCACACACTCATTATAAAATGGTCCAAAACTCTCTCGCCCTACCGAATTTTTAAATGGGATTTTTTTCGTTGAAAGAGAATTTGAAGTCCACTAATTTGTTAGAAATTCACCACATTTGGACTTGAAAAGAGAGACTTATGGTGGTTTTAATTTTGGGTGACGTTTCGCACACTCTTTTTAAGACGGACAACAACTCTCTCACCCCAACGATTTTTAAAACAAGATTTTTTTCCCCGGAAAGAGAATTTGAAGATTGGTAGAAATTTAACCACTTTTGAACTTAAAGTCAGAGAGTTACACAGGTTTTAATTTTGGATGACGTGTCGCACACTCTTTATAAAACGGACTACAACTCTCTCATCCCAACAAAATTTGAAATGAGATTTCTTTCCCAAGAAAAAGAATCTTAGGACCTCCGATTGGTAGAAATTTCACCACTTTTTGACTTCAAATGAGAGAGTTAGGGAAGTTTTAATTTTGGGTGACGTTTCACACACTCTTTTTAAAATAGACCAAAACTCTCTCATCCCACCGAATTTTTAAATGAGATTTTTTTACTCAAAAGAGAATTTGAAGGCATCTAATGGATAGAAATTTCTCCACTTTTCGACTTAAAATGAGTGAGTTATGGACGTTTTAATTTTGGGTGACGTTTCACACACTCATTATAAAATGGTCCAAAACTCTCTCGCCCTACCGAATTTTTAAATGGGATTTTTTTCGTTGAAAGAGAATTTGAAGTCCACTAATTTGTTAGAAATTTCACCACATTTGGACTTGAAAAGAGAGACTTATGGTGGTTTTAATTTTGGGTGACGTTTCGCACACTCTTTTTAAGACGGACAACAACTCTCTCACCCCAACGATTTTTAAAACAAGATTTTTTTCCCCGGAAAGAGAATTTGAAGATTGGTAGAAATTTCACCACTTTTGAGATTAAATTCAGAGAGTTACACAGGTTTTAATTTTGGATGACGTGTCGCACACTCTTTATAAAACGGACTACAACTCTCTCATCCCAAAAAAATTTGAAATGAGATTTCTTTCCCAAGAAAAAGAATCTTAGGACCTCCGTTTGGTAGAAATTTCACCACTTTTTGACTTCAAATGAGAGAGTTACGGAAGTTTTAATTTTGGGTGACGTTTCACACACTCTTTTTAAAATTGACCAAAATTCTCTCATCCCACCGAATTTTTAAATGAGATTTTTTTACTTGAAAGAGAATTTGAAGACATCTAATTGATAGAAATTTCTCCACTTTTCGACTTAAAATGAGTGAGTTATGGACGTTTTAACTTTGGGTGACGTTTCACACACTCATTATAAAATGGTCCAAAACTCTCTCGCCCTACCGAATTTTTAAATGGGATTTTTTTCGTTGAAAGAGAATTTGAAGTCCACTAATTTGTTAGAAATTTCACCACATTTGGACTTGAAAAGAGAGACTTATGGTGGTTTTAATTTTGGGTGACGTTTCGCACACTCTTTTTAAGATGGACAACAACTCTCTCACCCCAACGATTTTTAAAACAAGATTTTTTTCCCCGGAAAGAGAATTTGAAGATTGGTAGAAATTTCACCACTTTTGAACTTAAAGTCAGAGAGTTACACAGGTTTCAATTTTGGATTAAGTGTCGCACACTCTTTATAAAATGGACTACAACTCTCTCATCCCAACAAAATTTGAAATGAGATTTCTTTCCCAAGAAAAAGAATCTTAGGACCTCCGATTGGTAGAAATTTCACCACTTTTTGACTTCAAATGAGAGAGTTAGGGAAGTTTTAATTTTGGGTGACGTTTCACACACTCTTTTTAAAATAGACCAAAACTCTCTCATCCCACCGAATTTTTAAATGAGATTTTTTTACTTGAAAGAGAATTTGAAGGAATCTAATTGATAGAAATTTCTCCACTTTTCGACTTAAAATGAGTGAGTTATGGACGTTTTAATTTTGGGTGACGTTTCACACAGTCATTATAAAATGGTCCAAAACTCTCTCGCCCTACGGAATTTTTAAATGGGATTTTTTTCGTTGAAAGAGAATTTGAAGTCCACTAATTTGTTAGAAATTCACCACATTTGGACTTGAAAAGAGAGACTTATGGTGGTTTTAATTTTGGGTGACGTTTCACACACTCTTTTTAAGACGGACAACAACTCTCTCACCCCAACGATTTTTAAAACAAGATTTTTTTCCCCGGAAAGAGAATTTGAAGATTGGTAGAAATTTCACCACTTTTGAGATTAAATTCAGAGAGTTACACAGGTTTTAATTTTGGATGACGTGTCGCACACTCTTTATAAAACGGACTACAACTCTCTCATCCCAAAAAAATTTGAAATGAGATTTCTTTCCCAAGAAAAAGAATCTTAGGACCTCCGTTTGGTAGAAATTTCACCACTTTTTGACTTCAAATGAGAGAGTTACGGAAGTTTTAATTTTGGGTGACGTTTCACACACTCTTTTTAAAATTGACCAAAATTCTCTCATCCCACCGAATTTTTAAATGAGATTTTTTTACTTGAAAGAGAATTTGAAGACATCTAATTGATAGAAATTTCTCCACTTTTCGACTTAAAATGAGTGAGTTATGGACGTTTTAACTTTGGGTGACGTTTCACACACTCATTATAAAATGGTCCAAAACTCTCTCGCCCTACCGAATTTTTAAATGGGATTTTTTTCGTTGAAAGAGAATTTGAAGTCCACTAATTTGTTAGAAATTTCACCACATTTGGACTTGAAAAGAGAGACTTATGGTGGTTTTAATTTTGGGTGACGTTTCGCACACTCTTTTTAAGATGGACAACAACTCTCTCACCCCAACGATTTTTAAAACAAGATTTTTTTCCCCGGAAAGAGAATTTGAAGATTGGTAGAAATTTCACCACTTTTGAACTTAAAGTCAGAGAGTTACACAGGTTTCAATTTTGGATTAAGTGTCGCACACTCTTTATAAAACGGACTACAACTCTCTCATCCCAACAAAATTTGAAATGAGATTTCTTTCCCAAGAAAAAGAATCTTAGGACCTCCGATTGGTAGAAATTTCACCACTTTTTGACTTCAAATGAGAGAGTTAGGGAAGTTTTAATCTTGGGTGACGTTTCACACACTCTTTTTAAAATGGACCAAAACTCTCTCATCCCACCGAATTTTTAAATGAGATTTTTTTACTTGAAAGAGAATTTGAAGGAATCTAATTGATAGAAATTTCTCCACTTTTCGACTTAAAATGAGTGAGTTATGGACGTTTTAATTTTGGGTGACGTTTCACACAGTCATTATAAAATGGTCCAAAACTCTCTCGCCCTACGGAATTTTTAAATGGGATTTTTTTCGTTGAAAGAGAATTTGAAGTCCACTAATTTGTTAGAAATTCACCACATTTGGACTTGAAAAGAGAGACTTATGGTGGTTTTAATTTTGGGTGACGTTTCACACACTCTTTTTAAGACGGACAACAACTCTCTCACCCCAAAGATTTTTAAAACAAGATTTTTTTCCCCGGAAAGAGAATTTGAAGATTGGTAGAAATTTCACCACTTTTGAACTTAAAGTCAGAGAGTTACACAGGTTTCAATTTTGGATGAAGTGTCGCACACTCTTTATAAAACGGACTACAACTCTCTCATCCCAACAAAATTTGAAATGAGATTTCTTTCCCAAGAAAAAGAATCTTAGGACCTTCGATTGGTAGAAATTTCACCACTTTTTGACTTCAAATGAGAGAGTTAGGGAAGTTTTAATTTTGGGTGACGTTTCACACACTCTTTTTAAAATGGACCAAAACTCTCTCATCCCACCGAATTTTTAAATGAGATTTTTTTACTTGAAAGAGAATTTGAAGGAATCTAATTGATAGAAATTTCTCCACTTTTCGACTTAAAATGAGTGAGTTATGGACGTTTTAATTTTGGGTGACGTTTCACACAGTCATTATAAAATGGTCCAAAACTCTCTCGCCCTACCGAATTTTTAAATGGGATTTTTTTCGTTGAAAGAGAATTTGAAGTCCACTAATTTGTTAGAAATTCACCACATTTGGACTTGAAAAGAGAGACTTATGGTGGTTTTAATTTTGGGTGACGTTTCGCACACTCTTTTTAAGACGGACAACAACTCTCTCACCCCAACGATTTTTAAAACAAGATTTTTTTCCCCGGAAAGAGAATTTGAAGATTGGTAGAAATTTAACCACTTTTGAACTTAAAGTCAGAGAGTTACACAGGTTTTAATTTTGGATGACGTGTCGCACACTCTTTATAAAACGGACTACAACTCTCTCATCCCAACAAAATTTGAAATGAGATTTCTTTCCCAAGAAAAAGAATCTTAGGACCTCCGATTGGTAGAAATTTCACCACTTTTTGACTTCAAATGAGAGAGTTAGGGAAGTTTTAATTTTGGGTGACGTTTCACACACTCTTTTTAAAATAGACCAAAACTCTCTCATCCCACCGAATTTTTAAATGAGATTTTTTTACTCAAAAGAGAATTTGAAGGCATCTAATGGATAGAAATTTCTCCACTTTTCGACTTAAAATGAGTGAGTTATGGACGTTTTAATTTTGGGTAACGTTTCACACACTCATTATAAAATGGTCCAAAACTCTCTCGCCCTACCGAAATTTTAAATGGGATTTTTTTCGTTGAAAGAGAATTTGAAGTCCACTAATTTGTTAGAAATTTCACCACATTTGGACTTGAAAAGAGAGACTTATGGTGGTTTTAATTTTGGGTGACGTTTCGCACACTCTTTTTAAGACGGACAACAACTCTCTCACCCCAACGATTTTTAAAACAAGATTTTTTTCCCCGGAAAGAGAATTTGAAGATTGGTTGAAATTTCACCACTTTTGAACTTAAAGTCAGAGAGTTACACAGGTTTTAATTTTGGATGACGTGTCGCACACTCTTTATAAAACGGACTACAACTCTCTCATCCCAACAAAATTTGAAATGAGATTTCTTTCCCAAGAAAAAGAATCTTAGGACCTCCGATTGGTAGAAATTTCACCACTTTTTGACTTCAAATGAGAGAGTTACGGAAGTTTTAATTTTGGGTGACGTTTCACACACTCTTTTTAAAATGGACCAAAACTCTCTCATCCCACCGAATTTTTAAATGAGATTTTTTTACTTGAAAGAGAATTTGAAGGAATCTAATTGATAGAAATTTCTCAAATTTTCGACTTTAAATGAGTGAGTTATGGACGTTTTAATTTTGGGTGACGTTTCACACACTCATTATAAAATGGTCCAAAACTCTCTCGCCCTACCGAATTTTTAAATGGGATTTTTTTCGTTGAAAGAGAATTTGAAGTCCACTAATTTGTTAGAAATTTCACCACATTTGGACTTGAAAAGAGAGACTTATGGTGGTTTTAATTTTGGGTGACGTTTCGCACACTCTTTTTAAGACGGACAACAACTCTCTCACCCCAACGATTTTTAAAACAAGATTTTTTTCCCCGGAAAGAGAATTCGAAGATTGGTAGAAATTTCACCACTTTTGAACTTAAAGTCAGAGAGTTACACAGGTTTTAATTTTGGATGACGTGTCGCACACTCTTTATAAAACGGACTACAACTCTCTCATCCCAACAAAATTTGAAATGAGATTTCTTTCCCAAGAAAAAGAATCTTAGGACCTCCGATTGGTAGAAATTTCACCACTTTTTGACTTCATATGAGAGAGTTACGGAAGTTTTAATTTTGGGTGACGTTTCACACATTCTTTTTAAAATTGACCAAAACTCTCTCATCCCACCGAATTTTTAAATGAGATTTTTTTACTCAAAAGAGAATTTGAAGGCATCTAATGGATAGAAATTTCTCCACTTTTCGACTTAAAATGAGTGAGTTATGGACGTTTTAATTTTGGGTGACGTTTCACACACTCATTATAAAATGGTCCAAAACTCTCTCGCCCTACCGAATTTTTAAATGGGATTTTTTTCGTTGAAAGAGAATTTGAAGTCCACTAATTTTTAGAAATTTCCCCACATTTGGACTTGAAAAGAGAGACTTATGGTGGTTTTAATTTTGGGTGACGTTTCGCACACTCTTTTTAAGACGGACAACAACTCTCTCACCCCAACGATTTTTAAAACAAGATTTTTTTCCCCGGAAAGAGAATTTGAAGATTGGTAGAAATTTAACCACTTTTGAACTTAAAGTCAGAGAGTTACACAGGTTTTAATTTTGGATGACGTGTCGCACACTCTTTATAAAACGGACTACAACTCTCTCATCCCAACAAAATTTGAAATGAGATTTCTTTCCCAAGAAAAAGAATCTTAGGACCTCCGATTGGTAGAAATTTCACCACTTTTTGACTTCAAATGAGAGAGTTACGGAAGTTTTAATTTTGGGTGACGTTTCACACACTCTTTTTAAAATGGACCAAAACTCTCTCATCCCACCGAATTTTTAAATGAGATTTTTTTACTTGAAAGAGAATTTGAAGGAATCTAATTGATAGAAATTTCTCCACTTTTCGACTTTAAATGAGTGAGTTATGGACGTTTTAATTTTGGGTGACGTTTCACACACTCATTATAAAATGGTCCAAAACTCTCTCGCCCTACCGAATTTTTAAATGGGATTTTTTTCGTTGAAAGAGAATTTGAAGTCCACTAATTTGTTAGAAATTTCACCACATTTGGACTTGAAAAGAGAGACTTATGGTGGTTTTAATTTTGGGTGACGTTTCGCACACTCTTTTTAAGACGGACAACAACTCTCTCACCCCAACGATTTTTAAAACAAGATTTTTTTCCCCGGAAAGAGAATTCGAAGATTGGTAGAAATTTCACCACTTTTGAACTTAAAGTCAGAGAGTTACACAGGTTTTAATTTTGGATGACGTGTCGCACACTCTTTATAAAACGGACTACAACTCTCTCATCCCAACAAAATTTGAAATGAGATTTCTTTCCCAAGAAAAAGAATCTTAGGACCTCCGATTGGTAGAAATTTCACCACTTTTTGACTTCATATGAGAGAGTTACGGAAGTTTTAATTTTGGGTGACGTTTCACACATTCTTTTTAAAATTGACCAAAACTCTCTCATCCCACCGAATTTTTAAATGAGATTTTTTTACTCAAAAGAGAATTTGAAGGCATCTAATGGATAGAAATTTCTCCACTTTTCGACTTAAAATGAGTGAGTTATGGACGTTTTAATTTTGGGTGACGTTTCACACACTCATTATAAAATGGTCCAAAACTCTCTCGCCCTACCGAATTTTTAAATGGGATTTTTTTCGTTGAAAGAGAATTTGAAGTCCACTAATTTTTAGAAATTTCACCACATTTGGACTTGAAAAGAGAGACTTATGGTGGTTTTAATTTTGGGTGACGTTTCGCACACTCTTTTTAAGACGGACAACAACTCTCTCACCCCAACGATTTTTAAAACAAGATTTTTTTCCCCGGAAAGAGAATTTGAAGATTGGTAGAAATTTAACCACTTTTGAACTTAAAGTCAGAGAGTTACACAGGTTTTAATTTTGGATGACGTGTCGCACACTCTTTATAAAACGGACTACAACTCTCTCATCCCAACAAAATTTGAAATGAGATTTCTTTCCCAAGAAAAAGAATCTTAGGACCTCCGATTGGTAGAAATTTCACCACTTTTTGACTTCAAATGAGAGAGTTACGGAAGTTTTAATTTTGGGTGACGTTTCACACACTCTTTTTAAAATGGACCAAAACTCTCTCATCCCACCGAATTTTTAAATGAGATTTTTTTACTTGAAAGAGAATTTGAAGGAATCTAATTGATAGAAATTTCTCCACTTTTCGACTTTAAATGAGTGAGTTATGGACGTTTTAATTTTGGGTGACGTTTCACACACTCATTATAAAATGGTCCAAAACTCTCTCGCCCTACCGAATTTTTAAATGGGATTTTTTTCGTTGAAAGAGAATTTGAAGTCCACTAATTTGTTAGAAATTTCACCACATTTGGACTTGAAAAGAGAGACTTATGGTGGTTTTAATTTTGGGTGACGTTTCGCACACTCTTTTTAAGACGGACAACAACTCTCTCACCCCAACGATTTTTAAAACAAGATTTTTTTCCCCGGAAAGAGAATTCGAAGATTGGTAGAAATTTCACCACTTTTGAACTTAAAGTCAGAGAGTTACACAGGTTTTAATTTTGGATGACGTGTCGCACACTCTTTATAAAACGGACTACAACTCTCTCATCCCAACAAAATTTGAAATGAGATTTCTTTCCCAAGAAAAAGAATCTTAGGACCTCCGATTGGTAGAAATTTCACCACTTTTTGACTTCATATGAGAGAGTTACGGAAGTTTTAATTTTGGGTGACGTTTCACACATTCTTTTTAAAATTGACCAAAACTCTCTCATCCCACCGAATTTTTAAATGAGATTTTTTTACTCAAAAGAGAATTTGAAGGCATCTAATGGATAGAAATTTCTCCACTTTTCGACTTAAAATGAGTGAGTTATGGACGTTTTAATTTTGGGTGACGTTTCACACACTCATTATAAAATGGTCCAAAACTCTCTCGCCCTACCGAATTTTTAAATGGGATTTTTTTCGTTGAAAGAGAATTTGAAGTCCACTAATTTTTAGAAATTTCACCACATTTGGACTTGAAAAGAGAGACTTATGGTGGTTTTAATTTTGGGTGACGTTTCGCACACTCTTTTTAAGACGGACAACAACTCTCTCACCCCAACGATTTTTAAAACAAGATTTTTTTCCCCGGAAAGAGAATTTGAAGATTGGTAGAAATTTAACCACTTTTGAACTTAAAGTCAGAGAGTTACACAGGTTTTAATTTTGGATGACGTGTCGCACACTCTTTATAAAACGGACTACAACTCTCTCATCCCAACAAAATTTGAAATGAGATTTCTTTCCCAAGAAAAAGAATCTTAGGACCTCCGATTGGTAGAAATTTCACCACTTTTTGACTTCAAATGAGAGAGTTAGGGAAGTTTTAATTTTGGGTGACGTTTCACACACTCTTTTTAAAATAGACCAAAACTCTCTCATCCCACCGAATTTTTAAATGAGATTTTTTTACTCAAAAGAGAATTTGAAGGCATCTAATGGATAGAAATTTCTCCACTTTTCGACTTAAAATGAGTGAGTTATGGATGTTTTAATTTTGGGTGACGTTTCACACACTCATTATAAAATGGTCCAAAACTCTCTCGCCCTACCGAATTTTTAAATGGGATTTTTTTCGTTGAAAGAGAATTTGAAGTCCACTAATTTGTTAGAAATTTCACCACATTTGGACTTGAAAAGAGAGACTTATGGTGGTTTTAATTTTGGGTGACGTTTCGCACACTCTTTTTAAGACGGACAACAACTCTCTCACCCCAACGATTTTTAAAACAAGATTTTTTTCCCCGAAAAGAGAATTTGAAGATTGGTAGAAATTTCACCACTTTTGAACTTAAAGTCAGAGAGTTACACAGGTTTTAATTTTGGATGACGTGTCGCACACTCTTTATAAAACGGACTACAACTCTCTCATCCCAACAAAATTTGAAATGAGATTTCTTTCCCAAGAAAAAGAATCTTAGGTCCTCCGATTGGTAGAAATTTCACCACTTTTTGACTTCAAATGAGAGAGTTACGGAAGTTTTAATTTTGGGTGACGTTTCACACACTCTTTTTAAAATGGACCAAAACTCTCTCATCCCACTGAATTTTTAAATGAGATTTTTTTACTTGAAAGAGAATTTTAAGGAATCTAATTGATAGAAATTTCTCCACTTTTCGACTTTAAATGAGTGAGTTATGGACGTTTTAATTTTGGGTGACGTTTCACACACTCATTATAAAATGGTCCAAAACTCTCTCGCCCTACCGAATTTTTAAATGGGATTTTTTTCGTTGAAAGAGAATTTGAAGTCCACTAATTTGTTAGAAATTTCACCACATTTGGACTTGAAAAGAGAGACTTATGGTGGTTTTAATTTTGGGTGACGTTTCGCACACTCTTTTTAAGACGGACAACAACTCTCTCACCCCAACGATTTTTAAAACAAGATTTTTTTCCCCGGAAAGAGAATTCGAAGATTGGTAGAAATTTCACCACTTTTGAACTTAAAGTCAGAGAGTTACACAGGTTTTAATTTTGGATGACGTGTCGCACACTCTTTATAAAACGGACTACAACTCTCTCATCCCAACAAAATTTGAAATGAGATTTCTTTCCCAAGAAAAAGAATCTTAGGACCTCCGATTGGTAGAAATTTCACCACTTTTTGACTTCATATGAGAGAGTTACGGAAGTTTTAATTTTGGGTGACGTTTCACACATTCTTTTTAAAATTGACCAAAACTCTCTCATCCCACCGAATTTTTAAATGAGATTTTTTTACTCAAAAGAGAATTTGAAGCCATCTAATGGATAGAAATTTCTCCACTTTTCGACTTAAAATGAGTGAGTTATGGACGTTTTAATTTTGGGTGACGTTTCACACACTCATTATAAAATGGTCCAAAACTCTCTCGCCCTACCGAATTTTTAAATGGGATTTTTTTCGTTGAAAGAGAATTTGAAGTCCACTAATTTTTAGAAATTTCACCACATTTGGACTTGAAAAGAGAGACTTATGGTGGTTTTAATTTTGGGTGACGTTTCGCACACTCTTTTTAAGACGGACAACAACTCTCTCACCCCAACGATTTTTAAAACAAGATTTTTTTCCCCGGAAAGAGAATTTGAAGATTGGTAGAAATTTAACCACTTTTGAACTTAAAGTCAGAGAGTTACACAGGTTTTAATTTTGGATGACGTGTCGCACACTCTTTATAAAACGGACTACAACTCTCTCATCCCAACAAAATTTGAAATGAGATTTCTTTCCCAAGAAAAAGAATCTTAGGACCTCCAATTGGTAGAAATTTCACCACTTTTTGACTTCAAATGAGAGAGTTACGGAAGTTTTAATTTTGGGTGACGTTTCACACACTCTTTTTAAAATGGACCAAAACTCTCTCATCCCACCGAATTTTTAAATGAGATTTTTTTACTTGAAAGAGAATTTGAAGGAATCTAATTGATAGAAATTTCTCCACTTTTCGACTTAAAATGAGTGAGTTATGGACGTTTTAATTTTGGGTGACGTTTCACACACTCATTATAAAATGGTCCAAAACTCTCTCGCCCTACCGAATTTTTAAATGGGATTTTTTTCGTTGAAAGAGAATTTGAAGTCCACTAATTTGTTAGAAATTTCACCACATTTGGACTTGAAAAGAGAGACTTATGGTGGTTTTAATTTTGGGTGACGTTTCGCACACTCTTTTTAAGACGGACAACAACTCTCTCACCCCAACGATTTTTAAAACAAGATTTTTTTCCCCGGAAAGAGAATTCGAAGATTGGTAGAAATTTCACCACTTTTGAACTTAAAGTCAGAGAGTTACACAGGTTTTAATTTTGGATGACGTGTCGCACACTCTTTATAAAACGGACTACAACTCTCTCATCCCAACAAAATTTGAAATGAGATTTCTTTCCCAAGAAAAAGAATCTTAGGACCTCCGATTGGTAGAAATTTCACCACTTTTTGACTTCATATGAGAGAGTTACGGAAGTTTTAATTTTGGGTGACGTTTCACACATTCTTTTTAAAATTGACCAAAACTCTCTCATCCCACCGAATTTTTAAATGAGATTTTTTTACTCAAAAGAGAATTTGAAGGCATCTAATGGATAGAAATTTCTCCACTTTTCGACTTAAAATGAGTGAGTTATGGACGTTTTAATTTTGGGTGACGTTTCACACTCATTATAAAATGGTCCAAAACTCTCTCGCCCTACCGAATTTTTAAATGGGATTTTTTTCGTTGAAAGAGAATTTGAAGTCCACTAATTTTTAGAAATTTCACCACATTTGGACTTGAAAAGAGAGACTTATGGTGGTTTTAATTTTGGGTGACGTTTCGCACACTCTTTTTAAGACGGACAACAACTCTCTCACCCCAACGATTTTTAAAACAAGATTTTTTTCCCCGGAAAGAGAATTTGAAGATTGGTAGAAATTTAACCACTTTTGAACTTAAAGTCAGAGAGTTACACAGGTTTTAATTTTGGATGACGTGTCGCACACTCTTTATAAAACGGACTACAACTCTCTCATCCCAACAAAATTTGAAATGAGATTTCTTTCCCAAGAAAAAGAATCTTAGGACCTCCGATTGGTAGAAATTTCACCACTTTTTGACTTCAAATGAGAGAGTTAGGGAAGTTTTAATTTTGGGTGACGTTTCACACACTCTTTTTAAAATAGACCAAAACTCTCTCATCCCACCGAATTTTTAAATGAGATTTTTTTACTCAAAAGAGAATTTGAAGGCATCTAATGGATAGAAATTTCTCCACTTTTCGACTTAAAATGAGTGAGTTATGGACGTTTTAATTTTGGGTGACGTTTCACACACTCATTATAAAATGGTCCAAAACTCTCTCGCCCTACCGAATTTTTAAATGGGATTTTTTTCGTTGAAAGAGAATTTGAAGTCCACTAATTTGTTAGAAATTTCACCACATTTGGACTTGAAAAGAGAGACTTATGGTGGTTTTAATTTTGGGTGACGTTTCGCACACTCTTTTTAAGACGGACAACAACTCTCTCACCGCAACGATTTTTAAAACAAGATTTTTTTCCCCGGAAAGAGAATTTGAAGATTGGTAGAAATTTCACCACTTTTGAACTTAAAGTCAGAGAGTTACACAGGTTTTAATTTTGGATGACGTGTCGCACACTCTTTATAAAACGGACTACAACTCTCTCATCCCAACAAAATTTGAAATGAGATTTCTTTCCCAAGAAAAAGAATCTTAGGTCCTCCGATTGGTAGAAATTTCACCACTTTTTGACTTCAAATGAGAGAGTTAGGGAAGTTTTAATTTTGGGTGACGTTTCACACATTCTTTTTAAAATTGACCAAAACTCTCTCATCCCACCGAATTTTTAAATGAGATTTTTTTACTCAAAAGAGAATTTGAAGGCATCTAATGGATAGAAATTTCTCCACTTTTCGACTTAAAATGAGTGAGTTATGGACGTTTTAATTTTGGGTGACGTTTCACACACTCATTATAAAATGGTCCAAAACTCTCTCGCCCTACCGAATTTTTAAATGGGATTTTTTTCGTTGAAAGAGAATTTGAAGTCCACTAATTTTTAGAAATTTCACCACATTTGGACTTGAAAAGAGAGACTTATGGTGGTTTTAATTTTGGGTGACGTTTCGCACACTCTTTTTAAGACGGACAACAACTCTCTCACCCCAACGATTTTTAAAACAAGATTTTTTTCCCCGGAAAGAGAATTTGAAGATTGGTAGAAATTTAACCACTTTTGAACTTAAAGTCAGAGAGTTACACAGGTTTTAATTTTGGATGACGTGTCGCACACTCTTTATAAAACGGACTACAACTCTCTCATCCCAACAAAATTTGAAATGAGATTTCTTTCCCAAGAAAAAGAATCTTAGGACCTCCGATTGGTAGAAATTTCACCACTTTTTGACTTCAAATGAGAGAGTTAGGGAAGTTTTAATTTTGGGTGACGTTTCACACACTCTTTTTAAAATAGACCAAAACTCTCTCATCCCACCGAATTTTTAAATGAGATTTTTTTACTCAAAAGAGAATTTGAAGGCATCTAATGGATAGAAATTTCTCCACTTTTCGACTTAAAATGAGTGAGTTATGGACGTTTTAATTTTGGGTGACGTTTCACACACTCATTATAAAATGGTCCAAAACTCTCTCGCCCTACCGAATTTTTAAATGGGATTTTTTTCGTTGAAAGAGAATTTGAAGTCCACTAATTTGTTAGAAATTTCACCACATTTGGACTTGAAAAGAGAGACTTATGGTGGTTTTAATTTTGGGTGACGTTTCGCACACTCTTTTTAAGACGGACAACAACTCTCTCACCGCAACGATTTTTAAAACAAGATTTTTTTCCCCGGAAAGAGAATTTGAAGATTGGTAGAAATTTCACCACTTTTGAACTTAAAGTCAGAGAGTTACACAGGTTTTAATTTTGGATGACGTGTCGCACACTCTTTATAAAACGGACTACAACTCTCTCATCCCAACAAAATTTGAAATGAGATTTCTTTCCCAAGAAAAAGAATCTTAGGTCCTCCGATTGGTAGAAATTTCACCACTTTTTGACTTCAAATGAGAGAGTTAGGGAAGTTTTAATTTTGGGTGACGTTTCACACATTCTTTTTAAAATTGACCAAAACTCTCTCATCCCACCGAATTTTTAAATGAGATTTTTTTACTCAAAAGAGAATTTGAAGGCATCTAATGGATAGAAATTTCTCCACTTTTCGACTTAAAATGAGTGAGTTATGGACGTTTTAATTTTGGGTGACGTTTCACACACTCATTATAAAATGGTCCAAAACTCTCTCGCCCTACCGAATTTTTAAATGGGATTTTTTTCGTTGAAAGAGAATTTGAAGTCCACTAATTTTTAGAAATTTCACCACATTTGGACTTGAAAAGAGAGACTTATGGTGGTTTTAATTTTGGGTGACGTTTCACACACTCTTTTTAAGACGGACAACAACTCTCTCACTCCAACGATTTTTAAAACAAGATTTTTTCCCCGGAAAGAGAATTTGAAGATTGGTAGAAATTTCACCACTTTTGAACTTAAAGTCAGAGAGTTACACAAGTTTTAATTTTGGATGACGTGTCGCACACTCTTTATAAAACGGACTACAACTCTCTCATCCCAACAAAATTTGAAATGAGATTTCTTTCCCAAGAAAAAGAATCTTAGGACCTTCGATTGGTAGAAATTTCACCACTTTTTGACTTCAAATGAGAGAGTTAGGGAAGTTTTAATTTTGGGTGACGTTTCACACACTCTTTTTAAAATGGACCAAAACTCTCTCATCCCACCGAATTTTTAAATGAGATTTTTTTACTTGAAAGAGAATTTGAAGGAATCTAATTGATAGAAATTTCTCCACTTTTCGACTTAAAATGAGTGAGTTATAGACGTTTTAATTTTGGGTGACGTTTCACACACTCATTATAAAATGGTCCAAAACTCTCTCGCCCTACCGAATTTTTAAATGGGATTTTTTTCGTTGAAAGAGAATTTGAAGTCCACTAATTTGTTAGAAATTCACCACATTTGGACTTGAAAAGAGAGACTTATGGTGGTTTTAATTTTGGGTGACGTTTCGCACACTCTTTTTAAGACGGACAACAACTCTCTCACCCCAACGATTTTTAAAACAAGATTTTTTTCCCCGGAAAGAGAATTTGAAGATTGGTAGAAATTTAACCACTTTTGAACTTAAAGTCAGAGAGTTACACAGGTTTTAATTTTGGATGACGTGTCGCACACTCTTTATAAAACGGACTACAACTCTCTCATCCCAACAAAATTTGAAATGAGATTTCTTTCCCAAGAAAAAGAATCTTAGGACCTTCGATTGGTAGAAATTTCACCACTTTTTGACTTCAAATGAGAGAGTTAGGGAGGTTTTAATTTTGGGTGACGTTTCACACACTCTTTTTAAAATGGACCAAAACTCTCTCATCCCACCGAATTTTTAAATGAGATTTTTTTACTTGAAAGAGAATTTGAAGGAATCTAATTGATAGAAATTTCTCCAGTTTTCGACTTAAAATGAGTGAGTTATAGACGTTTTAATTTTGGGTGACGTTTCACACACTCATTATAAAATGGTCCAAAACTCTCTCGCCCTACCGAATTTTTAAATGGGATTTTTTTCGTTGAAAGAGAATTTGAAGTCCACTAATTTGTTAGAAATTTCACCACATTTGGACTTGAAAAGAGAGACTTATGGTGGTTTTAATTTTGGGTGACGTTTCGCACACTCTTTTTAAGACGGACAACAACTCTCTCACCCCAACGATTTTTAAAACAAGATTTTTTTCCCCGGAAAGAGAATTCGAAGATTGGTAGAAATTTCACCACTTTTGAACTTAAAGTCAGAGAGTTACACAGGTTTTAATTTTGGATGACGTGTCGCACACTCTTTATAAAACGGACTACAACTCTCTCATCCCAACAAAATTTGAAATGAGATTTCTTTCCCAAGAAAAAGAATCTTAGGACCTCCGATTGGTAGAAATTTCACCACTTTTTGACTTCATATGAGAGAGTTACGGAAGTTTTAATTTTGGGTGACGTTTCACACATTCTTTTTAAAATTGACCAAAACTCTCTCATCCCACCGAATTTTTAAATGAGATTTTTTTACTCAAAAGAGAATTTGAAGGCATCTAATGGATAGAAATTTCTCCACTTTTCGACTTAAAATGAGTGAGTTATGGACGTTTTAATTTTGGGTGACGTTTCACACACTCATTATAAAATGGTCCAAAACTCTCTCGCCCTACCGAATTTTTAAATGGGATTTTTTTCGTTGAAAGAGAATTTGAAGTCCACTAATTTTTAGAAATTTCACCACATTTGGACTTGAAAAGAGAGACTTATGGTGGTTTTAATTTTGGGTGACGTTTCGCACACTCTTTTTAAGACGGACAACAACTCTCTCACCCCAACGATTTTTAAAACAAGATTTTTTTCCCCGGAAAGAGAATTTGAAGATTGGTAGAAATTTAACCACTTTTGAACTTAAAGTCAGAGAGTTACACAGGTTTTAATTTTGGATGACGTGTCGCACACTCTTTATAAAACGGACTACAACTCTCTCATCCCAACAAAATTTGAAATGAGATTTCTTTCCCAAGAAAAAGAATCTTAGGACCTCCAATTGGTAGAAATTTCACCACTTTTTGACTTCAAATGAGAGAGTTACGGAAGTTTTAATTTTGGGTGACGTTTCACACACTCTTTTTAAAATGGACCAAAACTCTCTCATCCCACCGAATTTTTAAATGAGATTTTTTTACTTGAAAGAGAATTTGAAGGAATCTAATTGATAGAAATTTCTCCACTTTTCGACTTTAAATGAGTGAGTTATGGACGTTTTAATTTTGGGTGACGTTTCACACACTCATTATAAAATGGTCCAAAACTCTCTCGCCCTACCGAATTTTTAAATGGGATTTTTTTCGTTGAAAGAGAATTTGAAGTCCACTAATTTGTTAGAAATTTCACCACATTTGGACTTGAAAAGAGAGACTTATGGTGGTTTTAATTTTGGGTGACGTTTCGCACACTCTTTTTAAGACGGACAACAACTCTCTCACCCCAACGATTTTTAAAACAAGATTTTTTTCCCCGGAAAGAGAATTCGAAGATTGGTAGAAATTTCACCACTTTTGAACTTAAAGTCAGAGAGTTACACAGGTTTTAATTTTGGATGACGTGTCGCACACTCTTTATAAAACGGACTACAACTCTCTCATCCCAACAAAATTTGAAATGAGATTTCTTTCCCAAGAAAAAGAATCTTAGGACCTCCGATTGGTAGAAATTTCACCACTTTTTGACTTCATATGAGAGAGTTACGGAAGTTTTAATTTTGGGTGACGTTTCACACATTCTTTTTAAAATTGACCAAAACTCTCTCATCCCACCGAATTTTTAAATGAGATTTTTTTACTCAAAAGAGAATTTGAAGGCATCTAATGGATAGAAATTTCTCCACTTTTCGACTTAAAATGAGTGAGTTATGGACGTTTTAATTTTGGGTGACGTTTCACACACTCATTATAAAATGGTCCAAAACTCTCTCGCCCTACCGAATTTTTAAATGGGATTTTTTTCGTTGAAAGAGAATTTGAAGTCCACTAATTTTTAGAAATTTCACCACATTTGGACTTGAAAAGAGAGACTTATGGTGGTTTTAATTTTGGGTGACGTTTCGCACACTCTTTTTAAGACGGACAACAACTCTCTCACCCCAACGATTTTTAAAACAAGATTTTTTTCCCCGGAAAGAGAATTTGAAGATTGGTAGAAATTTAACCACTTTTGAACTTAAAGTCAGAGAGTTACACAGGTTTTAATTTTGGATGACGTGTCGCACACTCTTTATAAAACGGACTACAACTCTCTCATCCCAACAAAATTTGAAATGAGATTTCTTTCCCAAGAAAAAGAATCTTAGGACCTCCGATTGGTAGAAATTTCACCACTTTTTGACTTCAAATGAGAGAGTTACGGAAGTTTTAATTTTGGGTGACGTTTCACACACTCTTTTTAAAATGGACCAAAACTCTCTCATCCCACCGAATTTTTAAATGAGATTTTTTTACTTGAAAGAGAATTTGAAGGAATCTAATTGATAGAAATTTCTCCACTTTTCGACTTAAAATGAGTGAGTTATAGACGTTTTAATTTTGGGTGACGTTTCACACACTCATTATAAAATGGTCCAAAACTCTCTCGCCCTACCGAATTTTTAAATGGGATTTTTTTCGTTGAAAGAGAATTTGAAGTCCACTAATTTGTTAGAAATTCACCACATTTGGACTTGAAAAGAGAGACTTATGGTGGTTTTAATTTTGGGTGACGTTTCGCACACTCTTTTTAAGACGGACAACAACTCTCTCACCCCAACGATTTTTAAAACAAGATTTTTTTCCCCGGAAAGAGAATTTGAAGATTGGTAGAAATTTAACCACTTTTGAACTTAAAGTCAGAGAGTTACACAGGTTTTAATTTTGGATGACGTGTCGCACACTCTTTATAAAACGGACTACAACTCTCTCATCCCAACAAAATTTGAAATGAGATTTCTTTCCCAAGAAAAAGAATCTTAGGACCTTCGATTGGTAGAAATTTCACCACTTTTTGACTTCAAATGAGAGAGTTAGGGAGGTTTTAATTTTGGGTGACGTTTCACACACTCTTTTTAAAATGGACCAAAACTCTCTCATCCCACCGAATTTTTAAATGAGATTTTTTTACTTGAAAGAGAATTTGAAGGAATCTAATTGATAGAAATTTCTCCAGTTTTCGACTTAAAATGAGTGAGTTATAGACGTTTTAATTTTGGGTGACGTTTCACACACTCATTATAAAATGGTCCAAAACTCTCTCGCCCTACCGAATTTTTAAATGGGATTTTTTTCGTTGAAAGAGAATTTGAAGTCCACTAATTTGTTAGAAATTTCACCACATTTGGACTTGAAAAGAGAGACTTATGGTGGTTTTAATTTTGGGTGACGTTTCGCACACTCTTTTTAAGACGGACAACAACTCTCTCACCCCAACGATTTTTAAAACAAGATTTTTTTCCCCGGAAAGAGAATTCGAAGATTGGTAGAAATTTCACCACTTTTGAACTTAAAGTCAGAGAGTTACACAGGTTTTAATTTTGGATGACGTGTCGCACACTCTTTATAAAACGGACTACAACTCTCTCATCCCAACAAAATTTGAAATGAGATTTCTTTCCCAAGAAAAAGAATCTTAGGACCTCCGATTGGTAGAAATTTCACCACTTTTTGACTTCATATGAGAGAGTTACGGAAGTTTTAATTTTGGGTGACGTTTCACACATTCTTTTTAAAATTGACCAAAACTCTCTCATCCCACCGAATTTTTAAATGAGATTTTTTTACTCAAAAGAGAATTTGAAGGCATCTAATGGATAGAAATTTCTCCACTTTTCGACTTAAAATGAGTGAGTTATGGACGTTTTAATTTTGGGTGACGTTTCACACACTCATTATAAAATGGTCCAAAACTCTCTCGCCCTACCGAATTTTTAAATGGGATTTTTTTCGTTGAAAGAGAATTTGAAGTCCACTAATTTTTAGAAATTTCACCACATTTGGACTTGAAAAGAGAGACTTATGGTGGTTTTAATTTTGGGTGACGTTTCGCACACTCTTTTTAAGACGGACAACAACTCTCTCACCCCAACGATTTTTAAAACAAGATTTTTTTCCCCGGAAAGAGAATTTGAAGATTGGTAGAAATTTAACCACTTTTGAACTTAAAGTCAGAGAGTTACACAGGTTTTAATTTTGGATGACGTGTCGCACACTCTTTATAAAACGGACTACAACTCTCTCATCCCAACAAAATTTGAAATGAGATTTCTTTCCCAAGAAAAAGAATCTTAGGACCTCCAATTGGTAGAAATTTCACCACTTTTTGACTTCAAATGAGAGAGTTACGGAAGTTTTAATTTTGGGTGACGTTTCACACACTCTTTTTAAAATGGACCAAAACTCTCTCATCCCACCGAATTTTTAAATGAGATTTTTTTACTTGAAAGAGAATTTGAAGGAATCTAATTGATAGAAATTTCTCCACTTTTCGACTTTAAATGAGTGAGTTATGGACGTTTTAATTTTGGGTGACGTTTCACACACTCATTATAAAATGGTCCAAAACTCTCTCGCCCTACCGAATTTTTAAATGGGATTTTTTTCGTTGAAAGAGAATTTGAAGTCCACTAATTTGTTAGAAATTTCACCACATTTGGACTTGAAAAGAGAGACTTATGGTGGTTTTAATTTTGGGTGACGTTTCGCACACTCTTTTTAAGACGGACAACAACTCTCTCACCCCAACGATTTTTAAAACAAGATTTTTTTCCCCGGAAAGAGAATTCGAAGATTGGTAGAAATTTCACCACTTTTGAACTTAAAGTCAGAGAGTTACACAGGTTTTAATTTTGGATGACGTGTCGCACACTCTTTATAAAACGGACTACAACTCTCTCATCCCAACAAAATTTGAAATGAGATTTCTTTCCCAAGAAAAAGAATCTTAGGACCTCCGATTGGTAGAAATTTCACCACTTTTTGACTTCATATGAGAGAGTTACGGAAGTTTTAATTTTGGGTGACGTTTCACACATTCTTTTTAAAATTGACCAAAACTCTCTCATCCCACCGAATTTTTAAATGAGATTTTTTTACTCAAAAGAGAATTTGAAGGCATCTAATGGATAGAAATTTCTCCACTTTTCGACTTAAAATGAGTGAGTTATGGACGTTTTAATTTTGGGTGACGTTTCACACACTCATTATAAAATGGTCCAAAACTCTCTCGCCCTACCGAATTTTTAAATGGGATTTTTTTCGTTGAAAGAGAATTTGAAGTCCACTAATTTTTAGAAATTTCACCACATTTGGACTTGAAAAGAGAGACTTATGGTGGTTTTAATTTTGGGTGACGTTTCGCACACTCTTTTTAAGACGGACAACAACTCTCTCACCCCAACGATTTTTAAAACAAGATTTTTTTCCCCGGAAAGAGAATTTGAAGATTGGTAGAAATTTAACCACTTTTGAACTTAAAGTCAGAGAGTTACACAGGTTTTAATTTTGGATGACGTGTCGCACACTCTTTATAAAACGGACTACAACTCTCTCATCCCAACAAAATTTGAAATGAGATTTCTTTCCCAAGAAAAAGAATCTTAGGACCTCCGATTGGTAGAAATTTCACCACTTTTTGACTTCAAATGAGAGAGTTACGGAAGTTTTAATTTTGGGTGACGTTTCACACACTCTTTTTAAAATGGACCAAAACTCTCTCATCCCACCGAATTTTTAAATGAGATTTTTTTACTTGAAAGAGAATTTGAAGGAATCTAATTGATAGAAATTTCTCCACTTTTCGACTTTAAATGAGTGAGTTATGGACGTTTTAATTTTGGGTGACGTTTCACACACTCATTATAAAATGGTCCAAAACTCTCTCGCCCTACCGAATTTTTAAATGGGATTTTTTTCGTTGAAAGAGAATTTGAAGTCCACTAATTTGTTAGAAATTTCACCACATTTGGACTTGAAAAGAGAGACTTATGGTGGTTTTAATTTTGGGTGACGTTTCGCACACTCTTTTTAAGACGGACAACAACTCTCTCACCCCAACGATTTTTAAAACAAGATTTTTTTCCCCGGAAAGAGAATTCGAAGATTGGTAGAAATTTCACCACTTTTGAACTTAAAGTCAGAGAGTTACACAGGTTTTAATTTTGGATGACGTGTCGCACACTCTTTATAAAACGGACTACAACTCTCTCATCCCAACAAAATTTGAAATGAGATTTCTTTCCCAAGAAAAAGAATCTTAGGACCTCCGATTGGTAGAAATTTCACCACTTTTTGACTTCATATGAGAGAGTTACGGAAGTTTTAATTTTGGGTGACGTTTCACACATTCTTTTTAAAATTGACCAAAACTCTCTCATCCCACCGAATTTTTAAATGAGATTTTTTTACTCAAAAGAGAATTTGAAGGCATCTAATGGATAGAAATTTCTCCACTTTTCGACTTAAAATGAGTGAGTTATGGACGTTTTAATTTTGGGTGACGTTTCACACACTCATTATAAAATGGTCCAAAACTCTCTCGCCCTACCGAATTTTTAAATGGGATTTTTTTCGTTGAAAGAGAATTTGAAGTCCACTAATTTTTAGAAATTTCACCACATTTGGACTTGAAAAGAGAGACTTATGGTGGTTTTAATTTTGGGTGACGTTTCGCACACTCTTTTTAAGACGGACAACAACTCTCTCACCCCAACGATTTTTAAAACAAGATTTTTTTCCCCGGAAAGAGAATTTGAAGATTGGTAGAAATTTAACCACTTTTGAACTTAAAGTCAGAGAGTTACACAGGTTTTAATTTTGGATGACGTGTCGCACACTCTTTATAAAACGGACTACAACTCTCTCATCCCAACAAAATTTGAAATGAGATTTCTTTCCCAAGAAAAAGAATCTTAGGACCTCCGATTGGTAGAAATTTCACCACTTTTTGACTTCAAATGAGAGAGTTAGGGAAGTTTTAATTTTGGGTGACGTTTCACACACTCTTTTTAAAATAGACCAAAACTCTCTCATCCCACCGAATTTTTAAATGAGATTTTTTTACTCAAAAGAGAATTTGAAGGCATCTAATGGATAGAAATTTCTCCACTTTTCGACTTAAAATGAGTGAGTTATGGACGTTTTAATTTTGGGTGACGTTTCACACACTCATTATAAAATGGTCCAAAACTCTCTCGCCCTACCGAATTTTTAAATGGGATTTTTTTCGTTGAAAGAGAATTTGAAGTCCACTAATTTGTTAGAAATTTCACCACATTTGGACTTGAAAAGAGAGACTTATGGTGGTTTTAATTTTGGGTGACGTTTCGCACACTCTTTTTAAGACGGACAACAACTCTCTCACCGCAACGATTTTTAAAACAAGATTTTTTTCCCCGGAAAGAGAATTTGAAGATTGGTAGAAATTTCACCACTTTTGAACTTAAAGTCAGAGAGTTACACAGGTTTTAATTTTGGATGACGTGTCGCACACTCTTTATAAAACGGACTACAACTCTCTCATCCCAACAAAATTTGAAATGAGATTTCTTTCCCAAGAAAAAGAATCTTAGGTCCTCCGATTGGTAGAAATTTCACCACTTTTTGACTTCAAATGAGAGAGTTAGGGAAGTTTTAATTTTGGGTGACGTTTCACACATTCTTTTTAAAATTGACCAAAACTCTCTCATCCCACCGAATTTTTAAATGAGATTTTTTTACTCAAAAGAGAATTTGAAGGCATCTAATGGATAGAAATTTCTCCACTTTTCGACTTAAAATGAGTGAGTTATGGACGTTTTAATTTTGGGTGACGTTTCACACACTCATTATAAAATGGTCCAAAACTCTCTCGCCCTACCGAATTTTTAAATGGGATTTTTTTCGTTGAAAGAGAATTTGAAGTCCACTAATTTTTAGAAATTTCACCACATTTGGACTTGAAAAGAGAGACTTATGGTGGTTTTAATTTTGGGTGACGTTTCACACACTCTTTTTAAGACGGACAACAACTCTCTCACTCCAACGATTTTTAAAACAAGATTTTTTCCCCGGAAAGAGAATTTGAAGATTGGTAGAAATTTCACCACTTTTGAACTTAAAGTCAGAGAGTTACACAAGTTTTAATTTTGGATGACGTGTCGCACACTCTTTATAAAACGGACTACAACTCTCTCATCCCAACAAAATTTGAAATGAGATTTCTTTCCCAAGAAAAAGAATCTTAGGACCTTCGATTGGTAGAAATTTCACCACTTTTTGACTTCAAATGAGAGAGTTAGGGAAGTTTTAATTTTGGGTGACGTTTCACACACTCATTTTAAAATGGACCAAAACTCTCTCATCCCACCGAATTTTTAAATGAGATTTTTTTACTTGAAAGAGAATTTGAAGGAATCTAATTGATAGAAATTTCTCCACTTTTCGACTTAAAATGAGTGAGTTATAGACGTTTTAATTTTGGGTGACGTTTCACACACTCATTATAAAATGGTCCAAAACTCTCTCGCCCTACCTAATTTTTAAATGGGATTTTTTTCGTTGAAAGAGAATTTGAAGTCCACTAATTTGTTAGAAATTCACCACATTTGGACTTGAAAAGAGAGACTTATGGTGGTTTTAATTTTGGGTGACGTTTCGCACACTCTTTTTAAGACGGACAACAACTCTCTCACCCCAACGATTTTTAAAACAAGATTTTTTTCCCCGGAAAGAGAATTTGAAGATTGGTAGAAATTTAACCACTTTTGAACTTAAAGTCAGAGAGTTACACAGGTTTTAATTTTGGATGACGTGTCGCACACTCTTTATAAAACGGACTACAACTCTCTCATCCCAACAAAATTTGAAATGAGATTTCTTTCCCAAGAAAAAGAATCTTAGGACCTTCGATTGGTAGAAATTTCACCACTTTTTGACTTCAAATGAGAGAGTTAGGGAGGTTTTAATTTTGGGTGACGTTTCACACACTCTTTTTAAAATGGACCAAAACTCTCTCATCCCACCGAATTTTTAAATGAGATTTTTTTACTTGAAAGAGAATTTGAAGGAATCTAATTGATAGAAATTTCTCCAGTTTTCGACTTAAAATGAGTGAGTTATAGACGTTTTAATTTTGGGTGACGTTTCACACACTCATTATAAAATGGTCCAAAACTCTCTCGCCCTACCGAATTTTTAAATGGGATTTTTTTCGTTGAAAGAGAATTTGAAGTCCACTAATTTGTTAGAAATTCACCACATTTGGACTTGAAAAGAGAGACTTATGGTGGTTTTAATTTTGGGTGACGTTTCGCACACTCTTTTTAAGACGGACAACAACTCTCTCACCCCAACGATTTTTAAAACAAGATTTTTTTCCCCGGAAAGAGAATTTGAAGATTGGTAGAAATTTAACCACTTTTGAACTTAAAGTCAGAGAGTTACACAGGTTTTAATTTTGGATGACGTGTCGCACACTCTTTATAAAACGGACTACAACTCTCTCATCCCAACAAAATTTGAAATGAGATTTCTTTCCCAAGAAAAAGAATCTTAGGACCTTCGATTGGTAGAAATTTCACCACTTTTTGACTTCAAATGAGAGAGTTAGGGAAGTTTTAATTTTGGGTGACGTTTCACACACTCTTTTTAAAATGGACCAAAACTCTCTCATCCCACCGAATTTTTAAATGAGATTTTTTTACTTGAAAGAGAATTTGAAGGAATCTAATTGATAGAAATTTCTCCACTTTTCGACTTAAAATGAGTGAGTTATAGACGTTTTAATTTTGGGTGACGTTTCACACACTCATTATAAAATGGTCCAAAACTCTCTCGCCCTACCGAATTTTTAAATGGGATTTTTTTCGTTGAAAGAGAATTTGAAGTCCACTAATTTGTTAGAAATTCACCACATTTGGACTTGAAAAGAGAGACTTATGGTGGTTTTAATTTTGGGTGACGTTTCGCACACTCTTTTTAAGACGGACAACAACTCTCTCACCCCAACGATTTTTAAAACAAGATTTTTTTCCCCGGAAAGAGAATTTGAAGATTGGTAGAAATTTAACCACTTTTGAACTTAAAGTCAGAGAGTTACACAGGTTTTAATTTTGGATGACGTGTCGCACACTCTTTATAAAACGGACTACAACTCTCTCATCCCAACAAAATTTGAAATGAGATTTCTTTCCCAAGAAAAAGAATCTTAGGACCTCCGATTGGTAGAAATTTCACCACTTTTTGACTTCAAATGAGAGAGTTAGGGAAGTTTTAATTTTGGGTGACGTTTCACACACTCTTTTTAAAATAGACCAAAACTCTCTCATCCCACCGAATTTTTAAATGAGATTTTTTTACTCAAAAGAGAATTTGAAGGCAGATAATGGATAGAAATTTCTCCACTTTTCGACTTAAAATGAGTGAGTTATGGACGTTTTAATTTTGGGTGACGTTTCACACACTCATTATAAAATGGTCCAAAACTCTCTCGCCCTACCGAATTTTTAAATGGGATTTTTTTCGTTGAAAGAGAATTTGAAGTCCACTAATTTGTTAGAAATTTCACCACATTTGGACTTGAAAAGAGAGACTTATGATGGTTTTAATTTTGGGTGACGTTTCACACACTCTTTTTAAGACGGACAACAACTCTCTCACCCCAACGATTTTTAAAACAAGATTTTTTTCCCCGGAAAGAGAATTTGAAGATTGGTAGAAATTTAACCACTTTTGAACTTAAAGTCAGAGAGTTACACAGGTTTTAATTTTGGATGACGTGTCGCACACTCTTTATAAAACGGACTACAACTCTCTCATCCCAACAAAATTTGAAATGAGATTTCTTTCCCAAGAAAAAGAATCTTAGGTCCTCCGATTGGTAGAAATTTCACCACTTTTTGACTTCAAATGAGAGAGTTAGGGAAGTTTTAATTTTGGGTGATGTTTCATACACTCTTTTTAAAATGGACCAAAACTCTCTCATCCCACCGAATTTTTAAATGAGATTTTTTTACTTGAAAGAGAATCTGAAGGAATCTAATTGATAGAAATTTCTCCACTTTTCGACTTAAAATGAGTGAGTTATAGACGTTTTAATTTTGGGTGACGTTTCACACACTCATTATAAAACGGTCCAAAACTCTCTCGCCCTACCGAATTTTTAAATGGGATTTTTTTCGTTGAAAGAGAATTTGAAGTCCACTAATTTGTTAGAAATTCACCACATTTGGACTTGAAAAGAGAGACTTATGGTGGTTTTAATTTTGGGTGACGTTTCGCACACTCTTTTTAAGACGGACAACAACTCTCTCAACCCAACGATTTTTAAAACAAGATTTTTTTCCCCGTAAAGAGAATTTGAAGATTGGTAGAAATTTAACCACTTTTGAACTTAAAGTCAGAGAGTTACACAGGTTTTAATTTTGGATGACGTGTCGCACACTCTTTATAAAACGGAGTACAACTCTCTCATCCCAACAAAATTTGAAATGAGATTTCTTTCCCAAGAAAAAGAATCTTAGGACCTCCGATTGGTAGAAATTTCACCACTTTTTGACTTCATATGAGAGAGTTACGGAAGTTTTAATTTTGGGTGACGTTTCACACATTCTTTTTAAAATTGACCAAAACTCTCTCATCCCACCGAATTTTTAAATGAGATTTTTTTACTCAAAAGAGAATTTGAAGGCATCTAATGGATAGAAATTTCTCCACTTTTCGACTTAAAATGAGTGAGTTATGGACGTTTTAATTTTGGGTGACGTTTCACACACTCATTATAAAATGGTCCAAAACTCTCTCGCCCTACCGAATTTTTAAATGGGATTTTTTTCGTTGAAAGAGAATTTGAAGTCCACTAATTTGTTAGAAATTTCACCACATTTGGACTTGAAAAGAGAGACTTATGATGGTTTTAATTTTGGGTGACGTTTCACACACTCTTTTTAAGACGGACAACAACTCTCTCACCCCAACGATTTTTAAAACAAGATTTTTTCCCC
This sequence comes from Tasmannia lanceolata, assembly GCF_043159265.1. Classification (NCBI taxonomy): domain Eukaryota; kingdom Viridiplantae; phylum Streptophyta; class Magnoliopsida; order Canellales; family Winteraceae; genus Tasmannia; species Tasmannia lanceolata. The sequence continues at coordinate 1,444,656 of NW_027518713.1, read as the reverse complement.
GGAAAGAGAATTTGAAGATTGGTAGAAATTTCACCACTTTTGAACTTAAAGTCAGAGAGTTACACAAGTTTTAATTTTGGATGACGTGTCGCACACTCTTTATAAAACGGAGTACAACTCTCTCATCCCAACAAAATTTGAAATGAGATTTCTTTCCCAAGAAAAAGAATCTTAGGTCCTCCGATTGGTAGAAATTTCACCACTTTTTGACTTCAAATGAGAGAGTTAGGGAAGTTTTAATTTTGGGTGACGTTTCACACACTCTTTTTAAAATGGACCAAAACTCTCTCATCCCACCGAATTTTTAAATGAGATTTTTTTACTTGAAAGAGAATCTGAAGGAATCTAATTGATAGAAATTTCTCCACTTTTCGACTTAAAATGAGTGAGTTATAGACGTTTTAATTTTGGGTGACGTTTCACACACTCATTATAAAATGGTCCAAAACTCTCTCGCCCTACCGAATTTTTAAATGGGATTTTTTTTCGTTGAAAGAGAATTTGAAGTCCACTAATTTGTTTGAAATTCACCACATTTGGACTTGAAAAGAGAGACTTATGGTGGTTTTAATTTTGGGTGACGTTTCGCACACTCTTTTTAAGACGGACAACAACTCTCTCAACCCAACGATTTTTAAAACAAGATTTTTTTCCCCGTAAAGAGAATTTGAAGATTGGTAGAAATTAAACCACTTTTGAACTTAAAGTCAGAGAGTTACACAGGTTTTAATTTTGGATGACGTGTCGCACACTCTTTATAAAACGGACTACAACTCTCTCATCCCAACAAAATTTGAAATGAGATTTCTTTCCCAAGAAAAAGAATCTTAGGACCTTCGATTGGTAGAAATTTCACCACTTTTTGACTTCAAATGAGAGAGTTAGGGAAGTTTTAATTTTGGGTGACGTTTCACACACTCTTTTTAAAATGGACCAAAACTCTCTCATCCCACCGAATTTTTAAATGAGATTTTTTTACTTGAAAGAGAATTTGAAGGAATCTAATTGATAGAAATTTCTCCACTTTTCGACTTAAAATGAGTGAGTTATAGACGTTTTAATTTTGGGTGACGTTTCACACACTCATTATAAAATGGTCCAAAACTCTCTCGCCCTACCGAATTTTTAAATGGGATTTTTTTCGTTGAAAGAGAATTTGAAGTCCACTAATTTGTTAGAAATTCACCACATTTGGACTTGAAAAGAGAGACTTATGGTGGTTTTAATTTTGGGTGACGTTTCGCACACTCTTTTTAAGACGGACAACAACTCTCTCACCCCAACGATTTTTAAAACAAGATTTTTTTCCCCGGAAAGAGAATTTGAAGATTGGTAGAAATTTAACCACTTTTGAACTTAAAGTCAGAGAGTTACACAGGTTTTAATTTTGGATGACGTGTCGCACACTCTTTATAAAACGGACTACAACTCTCTCATCCCAACAAAATTTGAAATGAGATTTCTTTCCCAAGAAAAAGAATCTTAGGACCTCCGATTGGTAGAAATTTCACCACTTTTTGACTTCAAATGAGAGAGTTAGGGAAGTTTTAATTTTGGGTGACGTTTCACACACTCTTTTTAAAATAGACCAAAACTCTCTCATCCCACCGAATTTTTAAATGAGATTTTTTTACTCAAAAGAGAATTTGAAGGCAGATAATGGATAGAAATTTCTCCACTTTTCGACTTAAAATGAGTGAGTTATGGACGTTTTAATTTTGGGTGACGTTTCACACACTCATTATAAAATGGTCCAAAACTCTCTCGCCCTACCGAATTTTTAAATGGGATTTTTTTCGTTGAAAGAGAATTTGAAGTCCACTAATTTGTTAGAAATTTCACCACATTTGGACTTGAAAAGAGAGACTTATGATGGTTTTAATTTTGGGTGACGTTTCACACACTCTTTTTAAGACGGACAACAACTCTCTCACCCCAACGATTTTTAAAACAAGATTTTTTTCCCCGGAAAGAGAATTTGAAGATTGGTAGAAATTTAACCACTTTTGAACTTAAAGTCAGAGAGTTACACAGGTTTTAATTTTGGATGACGTGTCGCACACTCTTTATAAAACGGACTACAACTCTCTCATCCCAACAAAATTTGAAATGAGATTTCTTTCCCAAGAAAAAGAATCTTAGGTCCTCCGATTGGTAGAAATTTCACCACTTTTTGACTTCAAATGAGAGAGTTAGGGAAGTTTTAATTTTGGGTGACGTTTCATACACTCTTTTTAAAATGGACCAAAACTCTCTCATCCCACCGAATTTTTAAATGAGATTTTTTTACTTGAAAGAGAATCTGAAGGAATCTAATTGATAGAAATTTCTCCACTTTTCGACTTAAAATGAGTGAGTTATAGACGTTTTAATTTTGGGTGACGTTTCACACACTCATTATAAAACGGTCCAAAACTCTCTCGCCCTACCGAATTTTTAAATGGGATTTTTTTCGTTGAAAGAGAATTTGAAGTCCACTAATTTGTTAGAAATTCACCACATTTGGACTTGAAAAGAGAGACTTATGGTGGTTTTAATTTTGGGTGACGTTTCGCACACTCTTTTTAAGACGGACAACAACTCTCTCAACCCAACGATTTTTAAAACAAGATTTTTTTCCCCGTAAAGAGAATTTGAAGATTGGTAGAAATTAAACCACTTTTGAACTTAAAGTCAGAGAGTTACACAGGTTTTAATTTTGGATGACGTGTCGCACACTCTTTATAAAACGGACTACAACTCTCTCATCCCAACAAAATTTGAAATGAGATTTCTTTCCCAAGAAAAAGAATCTTAGGACCTTCGATTGGTAGAAATTTCACCACTTTTTGACTTCAAATGAGAGAGTTAGGGAAGTTTTAATTTTGGGTAACGTTTCACACACTCTTTTTAAAATGGACCAAAACTCTCTCATCCCACCGAATTTTTAAATGAGATTTTTTTACTTGAAAGAGAATTTGAAGGAATCTAATTGATAGAAATTTCTCCACTTTTCGACTTAAAATGAGTGAGTTATAGACGTTTTAATTTTGGGTGACGTTTCACACACTCATTATAAAATGGTCCAAAACTCTCTCGCCCTACCGAATTTTTAAATGGGATTTTTTTCGTTGAAAGAGAATTTGAAGTCCACTAATTTGTTAGAAATTCACCACATTTGGACTTGAAAAGAGAGACTTATGGTGGTTTTAATTTTGGGTGACGTTTCGCACACTCTTTTTAAGACGGACAACAACTCTCTCACCCCAACGATTTTTAAAACAAGATTTTTTTCCCCGGAAAGAGAATTTGAAGATTGGTAGAAATTTAACCACTTTTGAACTTAAAGTCAGAGAGTTACACAGGTTTTAATTTTGGATGACGTGTCGCACACTCTTTATAAAACGGACTACAACTCTCTCATCCCAACAAAATTTGAAATGAGATTTCTTTCCCAAGAAAAAGAATCTTAGGACCTCCGATTGGTAGAAATTTCACCACTTTTTGACTTCAAATGAGAGAGTTAGGGAAGTTTTAATTTTGGGTGACGTTTCACACACTCTTTTTAAAATAGACCAAAACTCTCTCATCCCACCGAATTTTTAAATGAGATTTTTTTACTTGAAAGAGAATTTGAAGACATCTAATTGATAGAAATTTCTCCACTTTTCGACTTAAAATGAGTGAGTTATGGACGTTTTAATTTTGGGTGACGTTTCACACACTCATTATGAAATGGTCCAAAACTCTCTCGCCCTACCGAATTTTTAAATGGGATTTTTTTCGTTGAAAGAGAATTTGAAGTCCACTAATTTGTTAGAAATTTCACCACATTTGGACTTGAAAAGAGAGACTTATGGTGGTTTTAATTTTGGGTGACGTTTCGCACACTCTTTTTAAGACGGACAACAACTCTCTCACCCCAACGATTTTTAAAACAAGATTTTTTTCCCCGGAAAGAGAATTTGAAGATTGGTAGAAATTTCACCACTTTTGAACTTAAAGTCAGAGAGTTACACAGGTTTCAATTTTGGATGACGTGTCGCACACTCTTTATAAAACGGACTACAACTCTCTCATCCCAACAAAATTTGAAATGAGATTTCTTTCCCAAGAAAAAGAATCTTAGGACCTCCGATTGGTAGAAATTTCACCACTTTTTGACTTCAAATGAGAGAGTTACGGAAGTTTTAATTTTGCGTGACGGAAACACACTCTTTTTAAAATGGACCAAAACTCTCTCATCCCACCGAATTTTTAAATGAGATTTTTTTACTTGAAAGAGAATTTGAAGACATCTAATTGATAGAAATTTCTCCACTTTTCGACTTAAAATGAGTGAGTTATGGACGTTTTAATTTTGGGTGATGTTTCACACACTCATTATAAAATGGTCCAAAACTCTCTCGCCCTACCGAATTTTTAAATGGGATTTTTTTCGTTGAAAGAGAATTTGAAGTCCACTAATTTGTTAGAAATTCACCACATTTGGACTTGAAAAGAGAGACTTATGGTGGTTTTAATTTTGGGTGACGTTTCGCACACTCTTTTTAAGACGGACAACAACTCTCTCACCCCAACGATTTTTAAAACAAGATTTTTTTCCTCGGAAAGAGAATTTGAAGATTGGTAGAAATTTAACCACTTTTGAACTTAAAGTCAGAGAGTTACACAGGTTTTAATTTTGGATGACGTGTCGCACACTCTTTATAAAACGGACTACAACTCTCTCATCCCAACAAAATTTGAAATGAGATTTCTTTCCCAAGAAAAAGAATCTTAGGACCTCCGATTGGTAGAAATTTCACCACTTTTTGACTTCATATGAGAGAGTTACGGAAGTTTTAATTTTGGGTGACGTTTCACACATTCTTTTTAAAATTGACCAAAACTCTCTCATCCCACCGAATTTTTAAATGAGATTTTTTTACTCAAAAGAGAATTTGAAGGCATCTAATGGATAGAAATTTCTCCACTTTTCGACTTAAAATGAGTGAGTTATGGACGTTTTAATTTTGGGTGACGTTTCACACACTCATTATAAAATGGTCCAAAACTCTCTCGCCCTACCGAATTTTTAAATGGGATTTTTTTCGTTGAAAGAGAATTTGAAGTCCACTAATTTGTTAGAAATTTCACCACATTTGGACTTGAAAAGAGAGACTTATGGTGGTTTTAATTTTGGGTGACGTTTCGCACACTCTTTTTAAGACGGACAACAACTCTCTCACCCCAACGATTTTTAAAACAAGATTTTTTTCCCCGGAAAGAGAATTTGAAGATTGGTAGAAATTTCACCACTTTTGAACTTAAAGTCAGAGAGTTACACAGGTTTCAATTTTGGATTACGTGTCGCACACTCTTTATAAAACGGACTACAACTCTCTCATCCCAACAAAATTTGAAATGAGATTTCTTTCCCAAGAAAAAGAATCTTAGGACCTTCGATTGGTAGAAATTTCACCACTTTTTGACTTCAAATGAGAGAGTTGGGGAAGTTTTAATTTTGGGTGACGTTTCACACACTCTTTTTAAAATGGACCAAAACTCTCTCATCCCACCGAATTTTTAAATGAGATTTTTTTACTTGAAAGAGAATTTGAAGACATCTAATTGATAGAAATTTCTCCACTTTTCGACTTAAAATGAGTGAGTTATGGACGTTTTAATTTTGGGTGACGTTTCACACACTCATTATGAAATGGTCCAAAACTCTCTCGCCCTACCGAATTTTTAAATGGGATTTTTTTCGTTGAAAGAGAATTTGAAGTCCACTAATTTGTTAGAAATTTCACCACATTTGGACTTGAAAAGAGAGACTTATGGTGGTTTTAATTTTGGGTGACGTTTCGCACACTCTTTTTAAGACGGACAACAACTCTCTCACCCCAACGATTTTTAAAACAAGATTTTTTTCCCCGGAAAGAGAATTTGAAGATTGGTAGAAATTTCACCACTTTTGAACTTAAAGTCAGAGAGTTACACAGGTTTCAATTTTGGATGACGTGTCGCACACTCTTTATAAAACGGACTACAACTCTCTCATCCCAACAAAATTTGAAATGAGATTTCTTTCCCAAGAAAAAGAATCTTAGGACCTCCGATTGGTAGAAATTTTACCACTTTTTGACTTCAAATGAGAGAGTTACGGAAGTTTTAATTTTGCGTGACGGAAACACACTCTTTTTAAAATGGACCAAAACTCTCTCATCCCACCGAATTTTTAAATGAGATTTTTTTACTTGAAAGAGAATTTGAAGACATCTAATTGATAGAAATTTCTCCACTTTTCGACTTAAAATGAGTGAGTTATGGACGTTTTAATTTTGGGTGATGTTTCACACACTCATTATAAAATGGTCCAAAACTCTCTCGCCCTACCGAATTTTTAAATGGGATTTTTTTCGTTGAAAGAGAATTTGAAGTCCACTAATTTGTTAGAAATTCACCACATTTGGACTTGAAAAGAGAGACTTATGGTGGTTTTAATTTTGGGTGACGTTTCGCACACTCTTTTTAAGACGGACAACAACTCTCTCACCCCAACGATTTTTAAAACAAGATTTTTTTCCCCGGAAAGAGAATTTGAAGATTGGTAGAAATTTAACCACTTTTGAACTTAAAGTCAGAGAGTTACACAGGTTTTAATTTTGGATGACGTGTCGCACACTCTTTATAAAACGGACTACAACTCTCTCATCCCAACAAAATTTGAAATGAGATTTCTTTCCCAAGAAAAAGAATCTTAGGACCTCCGATTGGTAGAAATTTCACCACTTTTTGACTTCATATGAGAGAGTTACGGAAGTTTTAATTTTGGGTGACGTTTCACACATTCTTTTTAAAATTGACCAAAACTCTCTCATCCCACCGAATTTTTAAATGAGATTTTTTTACTCAAAAGAGAATTTGAAGGCATCTAATGGATAGAAATTTCTCCACTTTTCGACTTAAAATGAGTGAGTTATGGACGTTTTAATTTTGGGTGACGTTTCACACACTCATTATAAAATGGTCCAAAACTCTCTCGCCCTACCGAATTTTTAAATGGGATTTTTTTCGTTGAAAGAGAATTTGAAGTCCACTAATTTGTTAGAAATTTCACCACATTTGGACTTGAAAAGAGAGACTTATGATGGTTTTAATTTTGGGTGACGTTTCACACACTCTTTTTAAGACGGACAACAACTCTCTCACCCCAACGATTTTTAAAACAAGATTTTTTCCCCGGAAAGAGAATTTGAAGATTGGTAGAAATTTCACCACTTTTGAACTTAAAGTCAGAGAGTTACACAAGTTTTAATTTTGGATGACGTGTCGCACACTCTTTATAAAACGGAGTACAACTCTCTCATCCCAACAAAATTTGAAATGAGATTTCTTTCCCAAGAAAAAGAATCTTAGGTCCTCCGATTGGTAGAAATTTCACCACTTTTTGACTTCAAATGAGAGAGTTAGGGAAGTTTTAATTTTGGGTGACGTTTCACACACTCTTTTTAAAATGGACCAAAACTCTCTCATCCCACCGAATTTTTAAATGAGATTTTTTTACTTGAAAGAGAATCTGAAGGAATCTAATTGATAGAAATTTCTCCACTTTTCGACTTAAAATGAGTGAGTTATAGACGTTTTAATTTTGGGTGACGTTTCACACACTCATTATAAAATGGTCCAAAACTCTCTCGCCCTACCGAATTTTTAAATGGGATTTTTTTCGTTGAAAGAGAATTTGAAGTCCACTAATTTGTTAGAAATTCACCACATTTGGACTTGAAAAGAGAGACTTATGGTGGTTTTAATTTTGGGTGACGTTTCGCACACTCTTTTTAAGACGGACAACAACTCTCTCAACCCAACGATTTTTAAAACAAGATTTTTTTCCCCGTAAAGAGAATTTGAAGATTGGTAGAAATTAAACCACTTTTGAACTTAAAGTCAGAGAGTTACACAGGTTTTAATTTTGGATGACGTGTCGCACACTCTTTATAAAACGGACTACAACTCTCTCATCCCAACAAAATTTGAAATGAGATTTCTTTCCCAAGAAAAAGAATCTTAGGACCTTCGATTGGTAGAAATTTCACCACTTTTTGACTTCAAATGAGAGAGTTAGGGAAGTTTTAATTTTGGGTGACGTTTCACACACTCTTTTTAAAATGGACCAAAACTCTCTCATCCCACCGAATTTTTAAATGAGATTTTTTTACTTGAAAGAGAATTTGAAGGAATCTAATTGATAGAAATTTCTCCACTTTTCGACTTAAAATGAGTGAGTTATAGACGTTTTAATTTTGGGTGACGTTTCACACACTCATTATAAAATGGTCCAAAACTCTCTCGCCCTACCGAATTTTTAAATGGGATTTTTTTCGTTGAAAGAGAATTTGAAGTCCACTAATTTGTTAGAAATTCACCACATTTGGACTTGAAAAGAGAGACTTATGGTGGTTTTAATTTTGGGTGACGTTTCGCACACTCTTTTTAAGACGGACAACAACTCTCTCACCCCAACGATTTTTAAAACAAGATTTTTTTCCCCGGAAAGAGAATTTGAAGATTGGTAGAAATTTAACCACTTTTGAACTTAAAGTCAGAGAGTTACACAGGTTTTAATTTTGGATGACGTGTCGCACACTCTTTATAAAACGGACTACAACTCTCTCATCCCAACAAAATTTGAAATGAGATTTCTTTCCCAAGAAAAAGAATCTTAGGACCTCTGATTGGTAGAAATTTCACCACTTTTTGACTTCAAATGAGAGAGTTACGGAAGTTTTAATTTTGCGTGACGTTTCACTCACTCTTTTTAAAATGGACCAAAACTCTCTCATCCCACCGAATTTTTAAATGAGATTTTTTTACTTGAAAGAGAATTTGAAGACATCTAATTGATAGAAATTTCTCCACTTTTCGACTTAAAATGAGTGAGTTATGGACGTTTTAATTTTGGGTGACGTTTCACACACTCATTATAAAATGGTCCAAAACTCTCTCGCCCTACCGAATTTTTAAATGGGATTTTTTTCGTTGAAAGAGAATTTGATGTCCACTAATTTGTTAGAAATTTCACCACATTTGGACTTGAAAAGAGAGACTTATGGTGGTTTTAATTTTGGGTGACGTTTCGCACACTCTTTTTAAGACGGACAACAACTCTCTCACCCCAACGATTTTTAAAACAAGATTTTTTTCCCCGGAAAGAGAATTTGAAGATTGGTAGAAATTTCACCACTTTTGAACTTAAAGTCAGAGAGTTACACAGGTTTCAATTTTGGATTACGTGTCGCACACTCTTTATAAAACGGACTACAACTCTCTCATCCCAACAAAATTTGAAATGAGATTTCTTTCCCAAGAAAAAGAATCTTAGGACCTTCGATTGGTAGAAATTTCACCACTTTTTGACTTCAAATGAGAGAGTTAGGGAAGTTTTAATTTTGGGTGACGTTTCACACACTCTTTTTAAAATGGACCAAAACTCTCTCATCCCACCGAATTTTTAAATGAGATTTTTTTACTTAAAAGAGAATTTGAAGACATCTAATTGATAGAAATTTCTCCACTTTTCGACTTAAAATGAGTGAGTTATGGACGTTTTAATTTTGGGTGACGTTTCACACACTCATTATGAAATGGTCAAAAACTCTCTCGCCCTACCGAATTTTTAAATGGGATTTTTTTCGTTGAAAGAGAATTTGAAGTCCACTAATTTGTTAGAAATTTCACCACATTTGGACTTGAAAAGAGAGACTTATGGTGGTTTTAATTTTGGGTGACGTTTCGCACACTCTTTTTAAGACGGACAACAACTCTCTCACCCCAACGATTTTTAAAACAAGATTTTTTTCCCCGGAAAGAGAATTTGAAGATTGGTAGAAATTTCACCACTTTTGAACTTAAAGTCAGAGAGTTACACAGGTTTCAATTTTGGATGACGTGTCGCACACTCTTTATAAAACGGACTACAACTCTCTCATCCCAACAAAATTTGAAATGAGATTTCTTTCCCAAGAAAAAGAATCTTAGGACCTCCGATTGGTAGAAATTTCACCACTTTTTGACTTCAAATGAGAGAGTTACGGAAGTTTTAATTTTGCGTGACGGAAACACACTCTTTTTAAAATGGACCAAAACTCTCTCATCCCACCGAATTTTTAAATGAGATTTTTTTACTTGAAAGAGAATTTGAAGACATCTAATTGATAGAAATTTCTCCACTTTTCGACTTAAAATGAGTGAGTTATGGACGTTTTAATTTTGGGTGATGTTTCACACACTCATTATAAAATGGTCCAAAACTCTCTCGCCCTACCGAATTTTTAAATGGGATTTTTTTCGTTGAAAGAGAATTTGAAGTCCACTAATTTTTAGAAATTTCACCACATTTGGACTTGAAAAGAGAGACTTATGGTGGTTTTAATTTTGGGTGACGTTTCGCACACTCTTTTTAAGACGGACAACAACTCTCTCAACCCAACGATTTTTAAAACAAGATTTTTTTCCCCGTAAAGAGAATTTGAAGATTGGTAGAAATTAAACCACTTTTGAACTTAAAGTCAGAGAGTTACACAGGTTTTAATTTTGGATGACGTGTCGCACACTCTTTATAAAACGGACTACAACTCTCTCATCCCAACAAAATTTGAAATGAGATTTCTTTCCCAAGAAAAAGAATCTTAGGACCTTCGATTGGTAGAAATTTCACCACTTTTTGACTTCAAATGAGAGAGTTAGGGAAGTTTTAATTTTGGGTGACGTTTCACACACTCTTTTTAAAATGGACCAAAACTCTCTCATCCCACCGAATTTTTAAATGAGATTTTTTTACTTGAAAGAGAATTTGAAGGAATCTAATTGATAGAAATTTCTCCACTTTTCGACTTAAAATGAGTGAGTTATAGACGTTTTAATTTTGGGTGACGTTTCACACACTCATTATAAAATGGTCCAAAACTCTCTCGCCCTACCGAATTTTTAAATGCGATTTTTTTCGTTGAAAGAGAATTTGAAGTCCACTAATTTGTTAGAAATTTCACCACATTTGGACTTGAAAAGAGAGACTTATGGTAGTTTTAATTTTGGGTGACGTTTCGCACACTCTTTTTAAGACGGACAACAACTCTCTCACCCCAACGATTTTTAAAACAAGATTTTTTTCCCCGGAAAGAGAATTTGAAGATTGGTAGAAATTTAACCACTTTTGAACTTAAAGTCAGAGAGTTACACAGGTTTTAATTTTGGATGACGTGTCGCACACTCTTTATAAAACGGACTACAACTCTCTCATCCCAACAAAATTTGAAATGAGATTTCTTTCCCAAGAAAAAGAATCTTAGGACCTCCGATTGGTAGAAATTTCACCACTTTTTGACTTCAAATGAGAGAGTTAGGGAAGTTTTAATTTTGGGTGACGTTTCACACACTCTTTTTAAAATAGACCAAAACTCTCTCATCCCACCGAATTTTTAAATGAGATTTTTTTACTCAAAAGAGAATTTGAAGGCATCTAATGGATAGAAATTTCTCCACTTTTCGACTTAAAATGAGTGAGTTATGGACGTTTTAATTTTGGGTGACGTTTCACACACTCATTATAAAATGGTCCAAAACTCTCTCGCCCTACCGAATTTTTAAATGGGATTTTTTTCGTTGAAAGAGAATTTGAAGTCCACTAATTTGTTAGAAATTTCACCACATTTGGACTTGAAAAGAGAGACTTATGGTGGTTTTAATTTTGGGTGAGGTTTCGCACACTCTTTTTAAGACGGACAACAACTCTCTCACCCCAACGATTTTTAAAACAAGATTTTTTTCCCCGGAAAGAGAATTTGAAGATTGGTAGAAATTTCACCACTTTTGAACTTAAAGTCAGAGAGTTACACAGGTTTTAATTTTGGATGACGTGTCGCACACTCTTTATAAAACGGACTACAACTCTCTCATCCCAACAAAATTTGAAATGAGATTTCTTTCCCAAGAAAAAGAATCTTAGGACCTCCGTTTGGTAGAAATTTCACCACTTTTTGACTTCAAATGAGAGAGTTACGGAAGTTTTAATTTTGGGTGACGTTTCACACACTCTTTTTAAAATTGACCAAAATTCTCTCATCCCACCGAATTTTTAAATGAGATTTTTTTACTTGAAAGAGAATTTGAAGACATCTAATTGATAGAAATTTCTCCACTTTTCGACTTAAAATGAGTGAGTTATGGACGTTTTAACTTTGGGTGACGTTTCACACACTCATTATAAAATGGTCCAAAACTCTCTCGCCCTACCGAATTTTTAAATGGGATTTTTTTCGTTGAAAGAGAATTTGAAGTCCACTAATTTGTTAGAAATTTCACCACATTTGGACTTGAAAAGAGAGACTTATGGTGGTTTTAATTTTGGGTGACGTTTCGCACACTCTTTTTAAGACGGACAACAACTCTCTCACCCCAACGATTTTTAAAACAAGATTTTTTTCCCCGGAAAGAGAATTTGAAGATTGGTAGAAATTTCACCACTTTTGAACTTAAAGTCAGAGAGTTACACAGGTTTTAATTTTGGATGACGTGTCGCACACTCTTTATAAAACGGACTACAACTCTCTCATCCCAACAAAATTTGAAATGAGATTTCTTTCCCAAGAAAAAGAATCTTAGGACCTCCGATTGGTAGAAATTTCACCACTTTTTGACTTCAAATGAGGGAGTTACGGAAGTTTTAATTTTGGGTGACGTTTCACACACTCTTTTTAAAATGGACCAAAACTCTCTCATCCCACCGAATTTTTAAATGAGATTTTTTTACTTGAAAGAGAATTTGAAGGAATCTAATTGATAGAAATTTCTCCACTTTTCGACTTTAAATGAGTGAGTTATGGACGTTTTAATTTTGGGTGACGTTTCACACACTCATTATAAAATGGTCCAAAACTCTCTCGCCCTACCGAATTTTTAAATGGGATTTTTTTCGTTGAAAGAGAATTTGAAGTCCACTAATTTGTTAGAAATTTCACCACATTTGGACTTGAAAAGAGAGACTTATGGTGGTTTTAATTTTGGGTGACGTTTCGCACACTCTTTTTAAGACGGACAACAACTCTCTCACCCCAACGATTTTTAAAACAAGATTTTTTTCCCCGGAAAGAGAATTTGAAGATTGGTAGAAATTTAACCACTTTTGAACTTAAAGTCAGAGAGTTACACAGGTTTTAATTTTGGATGACGTGTCGCACACTCTTTATAAAACGGACTACAACTCTCTCATCCCAACAAAATTTGAAATGAGATTTCTTTCCCAAGAAAAAGAATCTTAGGACCTTCGATTGGTAGAAATTTCACCACTTTTTGACTTCAAATGAGAGAGTTAGGGAAGTTTTAATTTTGGGTGACGTTTCACACACTCTTTTTAAAATGGACCAAAACTCTCTCATCCCACCGAATTTTTAAATGAGATTTTTTTACTTGAAAGAGAATTTGAAGACATCTAATTGATAGAAATTTCTCCACTTTTCGACTTAAAATGAGTGAGTTATGGACGTTTTAATTTTGGGTGACGTTTCACACACTCATTATGAAATGGTCCAAAACTCTCTCGCCCTACCGAATTTTTAAATGGGATTTTTTTCGTTGAAAGAGAATTTGAAGTCCACTAATTTGTTAGAAATTTCACCACATTTGGACTTGAAAAGAGAGACTTATGGTGGTTTTAATTTTGGGTGACGTTTCGCACACTCTTTTTAAGACGGACAACAACTCTCTCACCCCAACGATTTTTAAAACAAGATTTTTTTCCCCGGAAAGAGAATTTGAAGATTGGTAGAAATTTCACCACTTTTGAACTTAAAGTCAGAGAGTTACACAGGTTTCAATTTTGGATGACGTGTCGCACACTCTTTATAAAACGGACTGCAACTCTCTCATCCCAACAAAATTTGAAATGAGATTTCTTTCCCAAGAAAAAGAATCTTAGGACCTCCGATTGGTAGAAATTTCACCACTTTTTGACTTCAAATGAGAGAGTTACGGAAGTTTTAATTTTGCGTGACGTTTCACACACTCTTTTTAAAATGGACCAAAACTCTCTCATCCCACCGAATTTTTAAATGAGATTTTTTTACTTGAAAGAGAATTTGAAGACATCTAATTGATAGAAATTTCTCCACTTTTCGACTTAAAATGAGTGAGTTATGGACGTTTTAATTTTGGGTGATGTTTCACACACTCATTATAAAATGGTCCAAAACTCTCTCGCCCTACCGAATTTTTAAATGGGATTTTTTTCGTTGAAAGAGAATTTGAAGTCCACTAATTTGTTAGAAATTCACCACATTTGGACTTGAAAAGAGAGACTTATGGTGGTTTTAATTTTGGGTGACGTTTCGCACACTCTTTTTAAGACGGACAACAACTCTCTCACCCCAACGATTTTTAAAACAAGATTTTTTTCCCCGGAAAGAGAATTTGAAGATTGGTAGAAATTTAACCACTTTTGAACTTAAAGTCAGAGAGTTACACAGGTTTTAATTTTGGATGACGTGTCGCACACTCTTTATAAAACAGACTACAACTCTCTCATCCCAACAAAATTTGAAATGAGATTTCTTTCCCAAGAAAAAGAATCTTAGGACCTCCGATTGGTAGAAATTTCACCACTTTTTGACTTCAAATGAGAGAGTTAGGGAAGTTTTAATTTTGGGTGACGTTTCACACACTCTTTTTAAAATGGACCAAAACTCTCTCATCCCACCGAATTTTTAAATGAGATTTTTTTACTTGAAAGAGAATTTGAAGACATCTAATTGATAGAAATTTCTCCACTTTTCGACTTAAAATGAGTGAGTTATGGACGTTTTAATTTTGGGTGACGTTTCACACACTCATTATGAAATGGTCCAAAACTCTCTCGCCCTACCGAATTTTTAAATGGGATTTTTTTCGTTGAAAGAGAATTTGAAGTCCACTAATTTGTTAGAAATTTCACCACATTTGGACTTGAAAAGAGAGACTTATGGTGGTTTTAATTTTGGGTGACGTTTCGCACACTCTTTTTAAGACGGACAACAACTCTCTCACCCCAACGATTTTTAAAACAAGATTTTTTTCCCCGGAAAGAGAATTTGAAGATTGGTAGAAATTTCACCACTTTTGAACTTAAAGTCAGAGAGTTACACAGGTTTCAATTTTGGATGACGTGTCGCACACTCTTTATAAAACGGACTGCAACTCTCTCATCCCAACAAAATTTGAAATGAGATTTCTTTCCCAAGAAAAAGAATCTTAGGACCTCCGATTGGTAGAAATTTCACCACTTTTTGACTTCAAATGAGAGAGTTACGGAAGTTTTAATTTTGCGTGACGTTTCACACACTCTTTTTAAAATGGACCAAAACTCTCTCATCCCACCGAATTTTTAAATGAGATTTTTTTACTTGAAAGAGAATTTGAAGACATCTAATTGATAGAAATTTCTCCACTTTTCGACTTAAAATGAGTGAGTTATGGACGTTTTAATTTTGGGTGATGTTTCACACACTCATTATAAAATGGTCCAAAACTCTCTCGCCCTACCGAATTTTTAAATGGGATTTTTTTCGTTGAAAGAGAATTTGAAGTCCACTAATTTGTTAGAAATTCACCACATTTGGACTTGAAAAGAGAGACTTATGGTGGTTTTAATTTTGGGTGACGTTTCGCACACTCTTTTTAAGACGGACAACAACTCTCTCACCCCAACGATTTTTAAAACAAGATTTTTTTCCCCGGAAAGAGAATTTGAAGATTGGTAGAAATTTAACCACTTTTGAACTTAAAGTCAGAGAGTTACACAGGTTTTAATTTTGGATGACGTGTCGCACACTCTTTATAAAACAGACTACAACTCTCTCATCCCAACAAAATTTGAAATGAGATTTCTTTCCCAAGAAAAAGAATCTTAGGACCTCCGATTGGTAGAAATTTCACCACTTTTTGACTTCAAATGAGAGAGTTAGGGAAGTTTTAATTTTGGGTGACGTTTCACACACTCTTTTTAAAATGGACCAAAACTCTCTCATCCCACCGAATTTTTAAATGAGATTTTTTTACTTGAAAGAGAATTTGAAGACATCTAATTGATAGAAATTTCTCCACTTTTCGACTTAAAATGAGTGAGTTATGGATGTTTTAATTTTGGGTGACGTTTCACACACTCATTATGAAATGGTCCAAAACTCTCTCGCCCTACCGAATTTTTAAATGGGATTTTTTTCGTTGAAAGAGAATTTGAAGTCCACTAATTTGTTAGAAATTTCACCACATTTGGACTTGAAAAGAGAGACTTATGGTGGTTTTAATTTTGGGTGACGTTTCGCACACTCTTTTTAAGACGGACAACAACTCTCTCACCCCAACGATTTTTAAAACAAGATTTTTTTCCCCGGAAAGAGAATTTGAAGATTGGTAGAAATTTCACCACTTTTGAACTTAAAGTCAGAGAGTTACACAGGTTTCAATTTTGGATGACGTGTCGCACACTCTTTATAAAACGGACTGCAACTCTCTCATCCCAACAAAATTTGAAATGAGATTTCTTTCCCAAGAAAAAGAATCTTAGGACCTCCGATTGGTAGAAATTTCACCACTTTTTGACTTCAAATGAGAGAGTTACGGAAGTTTTAATTTTGCGTGACGTTTCACACACTCTTTTTAAAATGGACCAAAACTCTCTCATCCCACCGAATTTTTAAATGAGATTTTTTTACTTGAAAGAGAATTTGAAGACATCTAATTGATAGAAATTTCTCCACTTTTCGACTTAAAATGAGTGAGTTATGGACGTTTTAATTTTGGGTGATGTTTCACACACTCATTATAAAATGGTCCAAAACTCTCTCGCCCTACCGAATTTTTAAATGGGATTTTTTTCGTTGAAAGAGAATTTGAAGTCCACTAATTTGTTAGAAATTCACCACATTTGGACTTGAAAAGAGAGACTTATGGTGGTTTTAATTTTGGGTGACGTTTCGCACACTCTTTTTAAGACGGACAACAACTCTCTCACCCCAACGATTTTTAAAACAAGATTTTTTTCCCCGGAAAGAGAATTTGAAGATTGGTAGAAATTTAACCACTTTTGAACTTAAAGTCAGAGAGTTACACAGGTTTTAATTTTGGATGACGTGTCGCACACTCTTTATAAAACAGACTACAACTCTCTCATCCCAACAAAATTTGAAATGAGATTTCTTTCCCAAGAAAAAGAATCTTAGGACCTCCGATTGGTAGAAATTTCACCACTTTTTGACTTCAAATGAGAGAGTTAGGGAAGTTTTAATTTTGGGTGACGTTTCACACACTCTTTTTAAAATAGACCAAAACTCTCTCATCCCACCGAATTTTTAAATGAGATTTTTTTACTCAAAAGAGAATTTGAAGGCATCTAATGGATAGAAATTTCTCCACTTTTCGACTTAAAATGAGTGAGTTATGGACGTTTTAATTTTGGGTGACGTTTCACACACTCATTATAAAATGGTCCAAAACTCTCTCGCCCTACCGAATTTTTAAATGGGATTTTTTTCGTTGAAAGAGAATTTGAAGTCCACTAATTTGTTAGAAATTTCACCACATTTGGACTTGAAAAGAGAGACTTATGGTGGTTTTAATTTTGGGTGACGTTTCGCACACTCTTTTTAAGACGGACAACAACTCTCTCACCCCAACGATTTTTAAAACAAGATTTTTTTCCCCGGAAAGAGAATTTGAAGATTGGTAGAAATTTCACCACTTTTGAACTTAAAGTCAGAGAGTTACACAGGTTTTAATTTTGGATGACGTGTCGCACACTCTTTATAAAACGGACTACAACTCTCTCATCCCATCAAAATTTGAAATGAGATTTCTTTCCCAAGAAAAAGAATCTTAGGACCTCCGATTGGTAGAAATTTCACCACTTTTTGACTTCAAATGAGAGAGTTAGGGAAGTTTTAATTTTGGGTGACGTTTCACACACTCTTTTTAAAATGGACCAAAACTCTCTCATCCCACCGAATTTTTAAATGAGATTTTTTTACTTGAAAGAGAATTTGAAGGAATCTAATTGATAGAAATTTCTCCACTTTTCGACTTAAAATGAGTGAGTTATAGACGTTTTAATTTTGGGTGACGTTTCACACACTCATTATAAAATGGTCCAAAACTCTCTCGCCCTACCGAATTTTTAAATGGGATTTTTTTCGTTGAAAGAGAATTTGAAGTCCACTAATTTGTTAGAAATTCACCACATTTGGACTTGAAAAGAGAGACTTATGGTGGTTTTAATTTTGGGTGACGTTTCGCACACTCTTTTTAAGACGGACAACAACTCTCTCACCCCAACGATTTTTAAAACAAGATTTTTTTCCCCGGAAAGAGAATTTGAAGATTGGTAGAAATTTAACCACTTTTGAACTTAAAGTCAGAGAGTTACACAGGTTTTAATTTTGGATGACGTGTCGCACACTCTTTATAAAACGGACTACAACTCTCTCATCCCAACAAAATTTGAAATGAGATTTCTTTCCCAAGAAAAAGAATCTTAGGACCTCCGATTGGTAGAAATTTCACCACTTTTTGACTTCAAATGAGAGAGTTACGGAAGTTTTAATTTTGCGTGACGTTTCACACACTCTTTTTAAAATGGACCAAAACTCTCTCATCCCACCGAATTTTTAAATGAGATTTTTTTACTTGAAAGAGAATTTGAAGACATCTAATTGATAGAAATTTCTCCACTTTTCGACTTAAAATGAGTGAGTTATGGACGTTTTAATTTTGGGTGACGTTTCACACACTCATTATAAAATGGTCCAAAACTCTCTCGCCCTACCGAATTTTTAAATGGGATTTTTTTCGTTGAAAGAGAATTTGAAGTCCACTAATTTGTTAGAAATTTCACCACATTTGGACTTGAAAAGAGAGACTTATGGTGGTTTTAATTTTGGGTGACGTTTCGCACACTCTTTTTAAGACGGACAACAACTCTCTCACCCCAACGATTTTTAAAACAAGATTTTTTTCCCCGGAAAGAGAATTTGAAGATTGGTAGAAATTTCACCACTTTTGAACTTAAAGTCAGAGAGTTACACAGGTTTCAATTTTGGATTACGTGTCGCACACTCTTTATAAAACGGACTACAACTCTCTCATCCCAACAAAATTTGAAATGAGATTTCTTTCCCAAGAAAAAGAATCTTAGGACCTTCGATTGGTAGAAATTTCACCACTTTTTGACTTCAAATGAGAGAGTTAGGGAAGTTTTAATTTTGGGTGACGTTTCACACACTCTTTTTAAAATGGACCAAAACTCTCTCATCCCACCGAATTTTTAAATGAGATTTTTTTACTTGAAAGAGAATTTGAAAACATCTAATTGATAGAAATTTCTCCACTTTTCGACTTAAAATGAGTGAGTTATGGACGTTTTAATTTTGGGTGACGTTTCACACACTCATTATGAAATGGTCCAAAACTCTCTCGCCCTACCGAATTTTTAAATGGGATTTTTTTCGTTGAAAGAGAATTTGAAGTCCACTAATTTGTTAGAAATTTCACCACATTTGGACTTGAAAAGAGAGACTTATGGTGGTTTTAATTTTGGGTGACGTTTCGCACACTCTTTTTAAGACGGACAACAACTCTCTCACCCCAACGATTTTTAAAACAAGATTTTTTTCCCCGGAAAGAGAATTTGAAGATTGGTAGAAATTTCACCACTTTTGAACTTAAAGTCAGAGAGTTACACAGGTTTCAATTTTGGATGACGTGTCGCACACTCTTTATAAAACGGACTGCAACTCTCTCATCCCAACAAAATTTGAAATGAGATTTCTTTCCCAAGAAAAAGAATCTTAGGACCTCCGATTGGTAGAAATTTCACCACTTTTTGACTTCAAATGAGAGAGTTACGGAAGTTTTAATTTTGCGTGACGTTTCACACACTCTTTTTAAAATGGACCAAAACTCTCTCATCCCACCGAATTTTTAAATGAGATTTTTTTACTTGAAAGAGAATTTGAAGACATCTAATTGATAGAAATTTCTCCACTTTTCGACTTAAAATGAGTGAGTTATGGACGTTTTAATTTTGGGTGATGTTTCACACACTCATTATAAAATGGTCCAAAACTCTCTCGCCCTACCGAATTTTTAAATGGGATTTTTTTCGTTGAAAGAGAATTTGAAGTCCACTAATTTGTTAGAAATTCACCACATTTGGACTTGAAAAGAGAGACTTATGGTGGTTTTAATTTTGGGTGACGTTTCGCACACTCTTTTTAAGACGGACAACAACTCTCTCACCCCAACGATTTTTAAAACAAGATTTTTTTCCCCGGAAAGAGAATTTGAAGATTGGTAGAAATTTAACCACTTTTGAACTTAAAGTCAGAGAGTTACACAGGTTTTAATTTTGGATGACGTGTCGCACACTCTTTATAAAACAGACTACAACTCTCTCATCCCAACAAAATTTGAAATGAGATTTCTTTCCCAAGAAAAAGAATCTTAGGACCTCCGATTGGTAGAAATTTCACCACTTTTTGACTTCAAATGAGAGAGTTAGGGAAGTTTTAATTTTGGGTGACGTTTCACACACTCTTTTTAAAATAGACCAAAACTCTCTCATCCCACCGAATTTTTAAATGAGATTTTTTTACTCAAAAGAGAATTTGAAGGCATCTAATGGATAGAAATTTCTCCACTTTTCGACTTAAAATGAGTGAGTTATGGACGTTTTAATTTTGGGTGACGTTTCACACACTCATTATAAAATGGTCCAAAACTCTCTCGCCCTACCGAATTTTTAAATGGGATTTTTTTCGTTGAAAGAGAATTTGAAGTCCACTAATTTGTTAGAAATTTCACCACATTTGGACTTGAAAAGAGAGACTTATGGTGGTTTTAATTTTGGGTGACGTTTCGCACACTCTTTTTAAGACGGACAACAACTCTCTCACCCCAACGATTTTTAAAACAAGATTTTTTTCCCCGGAAAGAGAATTTGAAGATTGGTAGAAATTTCACCACTTTTGAACTTAAAGTCAGAGAGTTACACAGGTTTTAATTTTGGATGACGTGTCGCACACTCTTTATAAAAGGGACTACAACTCTCTCATCCCAACAAAATTTGAAATGAGATTTCTTTCCCAAGAAAAAGAATCTTAGGACCTCCGTTTGGTAGAAATTTCACCACTTTTTTACTTCAAAATAGAGAGTTACGGAAGTTTTAATTTTGGGTGACGTTTCACACACTCTTTTTAAAATTGACCAAAATTCTCTCATCCCACCGAATTTTTAAATGAGATTTTTTTACTTGAAAGAGAATTTGAAGACATCTAATTGATAGAAATTTCTCCACTTTTCGACTTAAAATGAGTGAGTTATGGACGTTTTAACTTTGGGTGACGTTTCACACACTCATTATAAAATGGTCCAAAACTCTCTCGCCCTACCGAATTTTTAAATGGGATTTTTTTCGTTGAAAGAGAATTTGAAGTCCACTAATTTGTTAGAAATTTCACCACATTTGGACTTGAAAAGAGAGACTTATGGTGGTTTTAATTTTGGGTGACGTTTCGCACACTCTTTTTAAGACGGACAACAACTCTCTCACCCCAACGATTTTTAAAACAAGATTTTTTTCCCCGGAAAGAGAATTTGAAGATTGGTAGAAATTTCACCACTTTTGAACTTAAAGTCAGAGAGTTACACAGGTTTCAATTTTGGATTAAGTGTCGCACACTCTTTATAAAACGGACTACAACTCTCTCATCCCAACAAAATTTGAAATGAGATTTCTTTCCCAAGAAAAAGAATCTTAGGACCTCCGATTGGTAGAAATTTCACCACTTTTTGACTTCAAATGAGAGAGATAGGGAAGTTTTAATCTTGGGTGACGTTTCACACACTCTTTTTAAAATGGACCAAAACTCTCTCATCCCACCGAATTTTTAAATGAGATTTTTTTACTTGAAAGAGAATTTGAAGGAATCTAATTGATAGAAATTTCTCCACTTTTCGACTTAAAATGAGTGAGTTATGGACGTTTTAATTTTGGGTGACGTTTCACACAGTCATTATAAAATGGTCCAAAACTCTCTCGCCCTACGGAATTTTTAAATGGGATTTTTTTCGTTGAAAGAGAATTTGAAGTCCACTAATTTGTTAGAAATTCACCACATTTGGACTTGAAAAGAGAGACTTATGGTGGTTTTAATTTTGGGTGACGTTTCACACACTCTTTTTAAGACGGACAACAACTCTCTCACCCCAACGATTTTTAAAACAAGATTTTTTTCCCCGGAAAGAGAATTTGAAGATTGGTAGAAATTTCACCACTTTTGAACTTAAAGTCAGAGAGTTACACAAGTTTTAATTTTGGATGACGTGTCGCACACTCTTTATAAAACGGACTACAACTCTCTCATCCCAACAAAATTTGAAATGAGATTTCTTTCCCAAGAAAAAGAATCTTAGGACCTTCGATTGGTAGAAATTTCACCACTTTTTGACTTCAAATGAGAGAGTTAGGGAAGTTTTAATCTTGGGTGACGTTTCACACACTCTTTTTAAAATGGACCAAAACTCTCTCATCCCACCGAATTTTTAAATGAGGTTTTTTTACTTGAAAGAGAATTTGAAGGAATCTAATTGATAGAAATTTCTCCACTTTTCGACTTAAAATGAGTGAGTTATGGACGTTTTAATTTTGGGTGACGTTTCACACAGTCATTATAAAATGGTCCAAAACTCTCTCGCCCTACGGAATTTTTAAATGGGATTTTTTTCGTTGAAAGAGAATTTGAAGTCCACTAATTTGTTAGAAATTCACCACATTTGGACTTGAAAAGAGAGACTTATGGTGGTTTTAATTTTGGGTGACGTTTCACACACTCTTTTTAAGACGGACAACAACTCTCTCACCCCAACGATTTTTAAAACAAGATTTTTTTCCCCGGAAAGAGAATTTGAAGATTGGTAGAAATTTCACCACTTTTGAACTTAAAGTCAGAGAGTTACACAAGTTTTAATTTTGGATGACGTGTCGCACACTCTTTATAAAACGGACTACAACTCTCTCATCCCAACAAAATTTGAAATGAGATTTCTTTCCCAAGAAAAAGAATCTTAGGACCTTCGATTGGTAGAAATTTCACCACTTTTTGACTTCAAATGAGAGAGTTAGGGAAGTTTTAATCTTGGGTGACGTTTCACACACTCTTTTTAAAATGGACCAAAACTCTCTCATCCCACCGAATTTTTAAATGAGATTTTTTTACTTGAAAGAGAATTTGAAGGAATCTAATTGATAGAAATTTCTCCACTTTTCGACTTAAAATGAGTGAGTTATGGACGTTTTAATTTTGGGTGACGTTTCACACAGTCATTATAAAATGGTCCAAAACTCTCTCGCCCTACAGAATTTTTAAATGGGATTTTTTTCGTTGAAAGAGAATTTGAAGTCCACTAATTTGTTAGAAATTTCACCACATTTGGACTTGAAAAGAGAGACTTATGGTGGTTTTAATTTTGGGTGACGTTTCGCACACTCTTTTTAAGACGGACAACAACTCTCTCACCCCAACGATTTTTAAAACAAGATTTTTTTCCCCGGAAAGAGAATTTGAAGATTGGTAGAAATTTAACCACTTTTGAACTTAAAGTCAGAGAGTTACACAGGTTTTAATTTTTGATGACGTGTCGCACACTCTTTATAAAACGGACTACAACTCTCTCATCCCAACAAAATTTGAAATGAGATTTCTTTCCCAAGAAAAAGAATCTTAAGACCTCCGATTGGTAGAAATTTCACCACTTTTTGACTTCAAATGAGAGAGTTAGGGAAGTTTTAATTTTGGGTGACGTTTCACACACTCTTTTTAAAATAGACCAAAACTCTCTCATCCCACCGAATTTTTAAATGAGATTTTTTTACTCAAAAGAGAATTTGAAGGCATCTAATGGATAGAAATTTCTCCACTTTTCGACTTAAAATGAGTGAGTTATGGACGTTTTAATTTTGGGTGACGTTTCACACACTCATTATAAAATGGTCCAAAACTCTCTCGCCCTACCGAATTTTTAAATGGGATTTTTTTCGTTGAAAGAGAATTTGAAGTCCACTAATTTGTTAGAAATTTCACCACATTTGGACTTGAAAAGAGAGACTTATGGTGGTTTTAATTTTGGGTGACGTTTCGCACACTCTTTTTAAGACGGACAACAACTTCTCACCCCAACGATTTTTAAAACAAGATTTTTTTCCCCGGAAAGAGAATTTGAAGATTGGTAGAAATTTCACCACTTTTAAACTTAAAGTCAGAGAGTTACACAGGTTTTAATTTTGGATGACGTGTCGCACACTCTTTATAAAACGGACTACAACTCTCTCATCCCAACAAAATTTGAAATGAGATTTCTTTCCCAAGAAAAAGAATCTTAGGACCTCCGATTGGTAGAAATTTCACCACTTTTTGACTTCAAATGAGAGAGTTACGGAAGTTTTAATTTTGGGTGACGTTTCACACACTCTTTTTAAAATGGACCAAAACTCTCTCATCCCACCGAATTTTTAAATGAGATTTTTTTACTTGAAAGAGAATTTGAAGGAATCTAATTGATAGAAATTTCTCCACTTTTCGACTTTAAATGAGTGAGTTATGGACGTTTTAATTTTGGGTGACGTTTCACACACTCATTATAAAATGGTCCAAAACTCTCTCGCCCTACCGAATTTTTAAATGGGATTTTTTTCGTTGAAAGAGAATTTGAAGTCCACTAATTTGTTAGAAATTTCACCACATTTGGACTTGAAAAGAGAGACTTATGGTGGTTTTAATTTTGGGTGACGTTTCGCACACTCTTTTTAAGACGGACAACAACTCTCTCACCCCAACGATTTTTAAAACAAGATTTTTTTCCCCGGAAAGAGAATTCGAAGATTGGTAGAAATTTCACCACTTTTGAACTTAAAGTCAGAGAGTTACACAGGTTTTAATTTTGGATGACGTGTCGCACACTCTTTATAAAACGGACTACAACTCTCTCATCCCAACAAAATTTGAAATGAGATTTCTTTCCCAAGAAATAGAATCTTAGGACCTCCGATTGGTAGAAATTTCACCACTTTTTGACTTCATATGAGAGAGTTATGGAAGTTTTAATTTTGGGTGACGTTTCACACATTCTTTTTAAAATTGACCAAAACTCTTTCATCCCACCGAATTTTTAAATGAGATTTTTTTACTCAAAAGAGAATTTGAAGGCATCTAATGGATAGAAATTTCTCCACTTTTCGACTTAAAATGAGTGAGTTATGGACGTTTTAATTTTGGGTGACGTTTCACACACTCATTATAAAATGGTCCAAAACTCTCTCGCCCTACCGAATTTTTAAATGGGATTTTTTTCGTTGAAAGAGAATTTGAAGTCCACTAATTTGTTAGAAATTTCACCACATTTGGACTTGAAAAGAGAGACTTATGCTGGTTTTAATTTTGGGTGACGTTTCACACACTCTTTTTAAGACGGACAACAACTCTCTCACCCCAACGATTTTTAAAACAAGATTTTTTCCCCGGAAAGAGAATTTGAAGATTGGTAGAAATTTCACCACTTTTGAACTTAAAGTCAGAGAGTTACACAAGTTTTAATTTTGGATGACGTGTCGCACACTCTTTATAAAACGGACTACAACTCTCTCATCCCAACAAAATTTGAAATGAGATTTCTTTCCCAAGAAAAAGAATCTTAGGACCTTCGATTGGTAGAAATTTCACCACTTTTTGACTTCAAATGAGAGAGTTAGGGAAGTTTTAATTTTGGGTGACGTTTCACACACTCTTTTTAAAATGGACCAAAACTCTCTCATCCCACCGAATTTTTAAATGAGATTTTTTTACTTGAAAGAGAATTTGAAGGAATCTAATTGATAGAAATTTCTCCACTTTTCGACTTAAAATGAGTGAGTTATAGACGTTTTAATTTTGGGTGACGTTTCACACACTCATTATAAAATGGTCCAAAACTCTCTCGCCCTACCGAATTTTTAAATGGGATTTTTTTCGTTGAAAGAGAATTTGAAGTCCACTAATTTGTTAGAAATTCACCACATTTGGACTTGAAAAGAGAGACTTATGGTGGTTTTAATTTTGGGTGACGTTTCGCACACTCTTTTTAAGACGGACAACAACTCTCTCAACCCAAGGATTTTTAAAACAAGATTTTTTTCCCCGGAAAGAGAATTTGAAGATTGGTAGAAATTAAACCACTTTTGAACTTAAAGTCAGAGAGTTACACAGGTTTTAATTTTGGATGACGTGTCGCACACTCTTTATAAAACGGACTACAACTCTCTCATCCCAACAAAATTTGAAATGAGATTTCTTTCCCAAGAAAAAGAATCTTAGGACCTTCGATTGGTAGAAATTTCACCACTTTTTGACTTCAAATGAGAGAGTTAGGGAAGTTTTAATTTTGGGTGACGTTTCACACACTCTTTTTAAAATGGACCAAAACTCTCTCATCCCACCGAATTTTTAAATGAGATTTTTTTACTTGAAAGAGAATTTGAAGGAATCTAATTGATAGAAATTTCTCCACTTTTCGACTTAAAATGAGTGAGTTATAGACGTTTTAATTTTGGGTGACGTTTCACACACTCATTATAAAATGGTCCAAAACTCTCTCGCCCTACCGAATTTTTAAATGGGATTTTTTTCGTTGAAAGAGAATTTGAAGTCCACTAATTTGTTAGAAATTCACCACATTTGGACTTGAAAAGAGAGACTTATGGTGGTTTTAATTTTGGGTGACGTTTCGCACACTCTTTTTAAGA
Organism: Tasmannia lanceolata; assembly: GCF_043159265.1. Classification (NCBI taxonomy): domain Eukaryota; kingdom Viridiplantae; phylum Streptophyta; class Magnoliopsida; order Canellales; family Winteraceae; genus Tasmannia; species Tasmannia lanceolata. The sequence continues at coordinate 1,417,835 of NW_027518713.1, read as the reverse complement.
CGGACAACAACTCTCTCACCCCAACGATTTTTAAAACAAGATTTTTTTCCCCGGAAAGAGAATTTGAAGATTGGTAGAAATTTAACCACTTTTGAACTTAAAGTCAGAGAGTTACACAGGTTTTAATTTTGGATGACGTGTCGCACACTCTTTATAAAACGGACTACAACTCTCTCATCCCAACAAAATTTGAAATGAGATTTCTTTCCCAAGAAAGAGAATCTTAGGACCTCCGATTGGTAGAAATTTCACCACTTTTTGACTTCAAATGAGAGAGTTAGGGAAGTTTTAATTTTGGGTGACGTTTCACACACTCTTTTTAAAATAGACCAAAACTCTCTCATCCCACCGAATTTTTAAATGAGATTTTTTTACTCAAAAGAGAATTTGAAGGCATCTAATGGATAGAAATTTCTCCACTTTTCGACTTAAAATGAGTGAGTTATGGACGTTTTAATTTTGGGTGACGTTTCACACACTCATTATAAAATGGTCCAAAACTCTCTCGCCCTACCGAATTTTTAAATGGGATTTTTTTCGTTGAAAGAGAATTTGAAGTCCACTAATTTGTTAGAAATTTCACCACATTTGGACTTGAAAAGAGAGACTTGTGGTGGTTTTAATTTTGGGTGACGTTTCGCACACTCTTTTTAAGACGGACAACAACTCTCTCACCCCAACGATTTTTAAAACAAGATTTTTTTCCCCGGAAAGAGAATTTGAAGATTGGTAGAAATTTCACCACTTTTGAACTTAAAGTCAGAGAGTTACACAGGTTTTAATTTTGGATGACGTGTCGCACACTCTTTATAAAACGGACTACAACTCTCTCATCCCAACAAAATTTGAAATGAGATTTCTTTCCCAAGAAAAAGAATCTTAGGACCTCCGATTGGTAGAAATTTCACCACTTTTTGACTTCAAATGAGAGAGTTACGGAAGTTTTAATTTTGGGTGACGTTTCACACACTCTTTTTAAAATGGACCAAAACTCTCTCATCCCACCGAATTTTTAAATGAGATTTTTTTACTTGAAAGAGAATTTGAAGGAATCTAATTGATAGAAATTTCTCCACTTTTCGACTTTAAATGAGTGAGTTATGGACGTTTTAATTTTGGGTGACGTTTCACACAGTCATTATAAAATGGTCCAAAACTCTCTCGCCCTACCGAATTTTTAAATGGGATTTTTTTCGTTGAAAGAGAATTTGAAGTCCACTAATTTGTTAGAAATTTCACCACATTTGGACTTGAAAAGAGAGACTTATGGTGGTTTTAATTTTGGGTGACGTTTCGCACACTCTTTTTAAGACGGACAACAACTCTCTCACCCCAACGATTTTTAAAACAAGATTTTTTTCCCCGGAAAGAGAATTCGAAGATTGGTAGAAATTTCACCACTTTTGAACTTAAAGTCAGAGAGTTACACAGGTTTTAATTTTGGATGACGTGTCGCACACTCTTTATAAAACGGACTACAACTCTCTCATCCCAACAAAATTTGAAATGAGATTTCTTTCCCAAGAAAAAGAATCTTAGGACCTCCGATTGGTAGAAATTTCACCACTTTTTGACTTCAAATGAGAGAGTTAGGGAAGTTTTAATTTTGGGTGACGTTTCACACACTCTTTTTAAAATAGACCAAAACTCTCTCATCCCACCGAATTTTTAAATGAGATTTTTTTACTCAAAAGAGAATTTGAAGGCATCTAATGGATAGAAATTTCTCCACTTTTCGACTTAAAATGAGTGAGTTATGGACGTTTTAATTTTGGGTGACGTTTCACACACTCATTATAAAATGGTCCAAAACTCTCTCGCCCTACCGAATTTTTAAATGGGATTTTTTTCGTTGAAAGAGAATTTGAAGTCCACTAATTTGTTAGAAATTTCACCACATTTGGACTTGAAAAGAGAGACTTATGGTGGTTTTAATTTTGGGTGACGTTTCGCACACTCTTTTTAAGACGGACAACAACTCTCTCACCCCAACGATTTTTAAAACAAGATTTTTTTCCCCGGAAAGAGAATTTGAAGATTGGTAGAAATTTCACCACTTTTGAACTTAAAGTCAGAGAGTTACACAGGTTTTAATTTTGGATGACGTGTCGCACACTCTTTATAAAACGGACTACAACTCTCTCATCCCAACAAAATTTGAAATGAGATTTCTTTCCCAAGAAAAAGAATCTTAGGACCTCCGATTGGTAGAAATTTCACCACTTTTTGACTTCAAATGAGAGAGTTACGGAAGTTTTAATTTTGGGTGACGTTTCACACACTCTTTTTAAAATGGACCAAAACTCTCTCATCCCACCGAATTTTTAAATGAGATTTTTTTACTTGAAAGAGAATTTGAAGGAATCTAATTGATAGAAATTTCTCCACTTTTCGACTTTAAATGAGTGAGTTATGGACGTTTTAATTTTGGGTGACGTTTCACACACTCATTATAAAATGGTCCAAAACTCTCTCGCCCTACCGAATTTTTAAATGGGATTTTTTTCGTTGAAAGAGAATTTGAAGTCCACTAATTTGTTAGAAATTTCACCACATTTGGACTTGAAAAGAGAGACTTATGGTGGTTTTAATTTTGGGTGACGTTTCGCACACTCTTTTTAAGACGGACAACAACTCTCTCACCCCAACGATTTTTAAAACAAGATTTTTTTCCCCGGAAAGAGAATTCGAAGATTGGTAGAAATTTCACCACTTTTGAACTTAAAGTCAGAGAGTTACACAGGTTTTAATTTTGGATGACGTGTCGCACACTCTTTATAAAACGGACTACAACTCTCTCATCCCAACAAAATTTGAAATGAGATTTCTTTCCCAAGAAAAAGAATCTTAGGACCTCCGATTGGTAGAAATTTCACCACTTTTTGACTTCAAATGAGAGAGTTAGGGAAGTTTTAATTTTGGGTGACGTTTCACACACTCTTTTTAAAATAGACCAAAACTCTCTCATCCCACCGAATTTTTAAATGAGATTTTTTTACTCAAAAGAGAATTTGAAGGCATCTAATGGATAGAAATTTCTCCACTTTTCGACGTAAAATGAGTGAGTTATGGACGTTTTAATTTTGGGTGACGTTTCACACACTCATTATAAAATGGTCCAAAACTCTCTCGCCCTACCGAATTTTTAAATGAGATTTTTTTCGTTGAAAGAGAATTTGAAGTCCACTAATTTGTTAGAAATTTCACCACATTTGGACTTGAAAAGAGAGACTTATGGTGGTTTTAATTTTGGGTGACGTTTCGCACACTCTTTTTAAGACGGACAACAACTCTCTCACCCCAACGATTTTTAAAACAAGATTTTTTTCCCCGGAAAGAGAATTTGAAGATTGGTAGAAATTTCACCACTTTTGAACTTAAAGTCAGAGAGTTACACAGGTTTTAATTTTGGATGACGTGTCGCACACTCTTTATAAAACGGACTACAACTCTCTCATCCCAACAAAATTTGAAATGAGATTTCTTTCCCAAGAAAAAGAATCTTAGGACCTCCGATTGGTAGAAATTTCACCACTTTTTGACTTCAAATGAGAGAGTTACGGAAGTTTTAATTTTGGGTGACGTTTCACACACTCTTTTTAAAATGGACCAAAACTCTCTCATCCCACCGAATTTTTAAATGAGATTTTTTTACTTGAAAGAGAATTTGAAGGAATCTAATTGATAGAAATTTCTCCACTTTTCGACTTTAAATGAGTGAGTTATGGACGTTTTAATTTTGGGTGACGTTTCACACACTCATTATAAAATGGTCCAAAACTCTCTCGCCCTACCGAATTTTTAAATGTGATTTTTTTCGTTGAAAAGGAATTTGAAGTCCACTAATTTGTTAGAAATTTCACCACATTTGGACTTGAAAAGAGAGACTTATGGTGGTTTTAATTTTGGGTGACGTTTCGCACACTCTTTTTAAGACGGACAACAACTCTCTCACACCAACGATTTTTAAAACAAGATTTTTTTCCCCGGAAAGAGAATTTGAAGATTGGTAGAAATTTCACCACTTTTGAACTTAAAGTCAGAGAGTTACACAGGTTTTAATTTTGGATGACGTGTCGCACACTCTTTATAAAACGGACTACAACTCTCTCATCCCAACAAAATTTGAAATGAGATTTCTTTCCCAAGAAAAAGAATCTTAGGACCTCCGATTGGTAGAAATTTCACCACTTTTTGACTTCATATGAGAGAGTTACGGAAGTTTTAATTTTGGGTGACGTTTCACACACTCTTTTTAAAATGGACCAAAACTCTCTCATCCCACCGAATTTTTAAATGAGATTTTTTTACTTGAAAGAGAATTTGAAGGAATCTAATTGATAGAAATTTCTCCACTTTTCGACTTTAAATGAGTGAGTTATGGACGTTTTAATTTTGGGTGACGTTTCACACACTCATTATAAAATGGTCCAAAACTCTCTCGCCCTACCGAATTTTTAAATGGGATTTTTTTCGTTGAAAGAGAATTTGAAGTCCACTAATTTGTTAGAAATTTCACCACATTTGGACTTGAAAAGAGAGACTTATGGTGGTTTTAATTTTGGGTGACGTTTCGCACACTCTTTTTAAGACGGACAACAACTCTCTCACCCCAACGATTTTTAAAACAAGATTTTTTTCCCCGGAAAGAGAATTCGAAGATTGGTAGAAATTTCACCACTTTTGAACTTAAAGTCAGAGAGTTACACAGGTTTTAATTTTGGATGACGTGTCGCACACTCTTTATAAAACGGACTACAACTCTCTCATCCCAACAAAATTTGAAATGAGATTTCTTTCCCAAGAAAAAGAATCTTAGGACCTCCGATTGGTAGAAATTTCACCACTTTTTGACTTCAAATGAGAGAGTTAGGGAAGTTTTAATTTTGGGTGATGTTTCACACACTCTTTTTAAAATAGACCAAAACTCTCTCATCCCACCGAATTTTTAAATGAGATTTTTTTACTCAAAAGAGAATTTGAAGGCATCTAATGGATAGAAATTTCTCCACTTTTCGACGTAAAATGAGTGAGTTATGGACGTTTTAATTTTGGGTGACGTTTCACACACTCATTATAAAATGGTCCAAAACTCTCTCGCCCTACCGAATTTTTAAATGGGATTTTTTTCGTTGAAAGAGAATTTGAAGTCCACTAATTTGTTAGAAATTTCACCACATTTGGACTTGAAAAGAGAGACTTATGGTGGTTTTAATTTTGGGTGACGTTTCGCACACTCTTTTTAAGACGGACAACAACTCTCTCACCCCAACGATTTTTAAAACAAGATTTTTTTCCCCGGAAAGAGAATTTGAAGATTGGTAGAAATTTCACCACTTTTGAACTTAAAGTCAGAGAGTTACACAGGTTTTAATTTTGGATGACGTGTCGCACACTCTTTATAAAACGGACTACAACTCTCTCATCCCAACAAAATTTGAAATGAGATTTCTTTCCCAAGAAAAAGAATCTTAGGACCTCCGATTGGTAGAAATTTCACCACTTTTTGACTTCAAATGAGAGAGTTACGGAAGTTTTAATTTTGGGTGACGTTTCACACACTCTTTTTAAAATGGACCAAAACTCTCTCATCCCACCGAATTTTTAAATGAGATTTTTTTACTTGAAAGAGAATTTGAAGGAATCTAATTGATAGAAATTTCTCCACTTTTCGACTTTAAATGAGTGAGTTATGGACGTTTTAATTTTGGGTGACGTTTCACACACTCATTATAAAATGGTCCAAAACTCTCTCGCCCTACCGAATTTTTAAATGGGATTTTTTTCGTTGAAAGAGAATTTGAAGTCCACTAATTTGTTAGAAATTTCACCACATTTGGACTTGAAAAGAGAGACTTATGGTGGTTTTAATTTTGGGTGACGTTTCGCACACTCTTTTTAAGACGGACAACAACTCTCTCACACCAACGATTTTTAAAACAAGATTTTTTTCCCCGGAAAGAGAATTTGAAGATTGGTAGAAATTTCACCACTTTTGAACTTAAAGTCAGAGAGTTACACAGGTTTTAATTTTGGATGACGTGTCGCACACTCTTTATAAAACGGACTACAACTCTCTCATCCCAACAAAATTTGAAATGAGATTTCTTTCCCAAGAAAAAGAATCTTAGGACCTCCGATTGGTAGAAATTTCACCACTTTTTGACTTCAAATGAGAGAGTTAGGGAAGTTTTAATTTTGGGTGACGTTTCACACACTCTTTTTAAAATAGACCAAAACTCTCTCATCCCACCGAATTTTTAAATGAGATTTTTTTACTCAAAAGAGAATTTGAAGGCATCTAATGGATAGAAATTTCTCCACTTTTCGACTTAAAATGAGTGAGTTATGGACGTTTTAATTTTGGGTGACGTTTCACACACTCATTATAAAATGGTCCAAAACTCTCTCGCCCTACCGAATTTTTAAATGGGATTTTTTTCGTTGAAAGAGAATTTGAAGTCCACTAATTTGTTAGAAATTTCACCACATTTGGACTTGAAAAGAGAGACTTATGGTGGTTTTAATTTTGGGTGACGTTTCGCACACTCTTTTTAAGACGGACAACAACTCTCTCACCCCAACGATTTTTAAAACAAGATTGTTTTCCCCGGAAAGTGAATTTGAAGATTGGTAGAAATTTCACCACTTTTGAACTTAAAGTCAGAGAGTTACACAGGTTTTAATTTTGGATGACGTGTCGCACACTCTTTATAAAACGGACTACAACTCTCTCATCCCAACAAAATTTGAAATGAGATTTCTTTCCCAAGAAAAAGAATCTTAGGACCTCCGATTGGTAGAAATTTCACCACTTTTTGACTTCAGATGAGAGAGTTACGGAAGTTTTAATTTTGGGTGACGTTTCACACACTCTTTTTAAAATGGACCAAAACTCTCTCATCCCACCGAATTTTTAAATGAGATTTTTTTACTTGAAAGAGAATTTGAAGGAATCTAATTGATAGAAATTTCTTCACTTTTCGACTTTAAATGAGTGAGTTATGGACGTTTTAATTTTGGGTGACGTTTCACACACTCATTATAAAATGGTCCAAAACTCTCTCGCCCTACCGAATTTTTAAATGGGATTTTTTTCGTTGAAAGAGAATTTGAAGTCCACTAATTTGTTAGAAATTTCACCCCATTTGGACTTGAAAGGAGAGACTTATGGTGGTTTTAATTTTGGGTGACGTTTCGCACTCTCTTTTTAAGACGGACAACAACTCTCTCACCCCAACGATTTTTAAAACAAGATTTTTTTCCCCGGAAAGAGAATTCGAAGATTGGTAGAAATTTCACCACTTTTGAACTTAAAGTCAGAGAGTTACACAGGTTTTAATTTTGGATGACGTGTCGCACACTCTTTATAAAACGGACTACAACTCTCTCATCCCAAGAAAATTTGAAATGAGATTTCTTTCCCAAGAAAAAGAATCTTAGGACCTCCGATTGGTAGAAATTTCACCACTTTTTGACATCAGATGAGAGAGTTACGGAAGTTTTAATTTTGGGTGACGTTTCACACATTCTTTTTAAAATTGACCAAAACTCTCTCATCCCACCGAATTTTTAAATGAGATTTTTTTACTCAAAAGAGAATTTGAAGGCATCTAATGGATAGAAATTTCTCCACTTTTCGACTTAAAATGAGTGAGTTATCGACGTTTTAATTTTGGGTGACGTTTCACACACTCATTATAAAATGGTTCAAAACTCTCTCGCCCTACCGAATTTTTAAATGGGATTTTTTTCGTTGAAAGAGAATTTGAAGTCCACTAATTTGTTAGAAATTTCACCACATTTGGACTTGAAAAGAGAGACTTATGGTGGTTTTAATTTTGGGTGACGTTTCGCACACTCTTTTTAAGACGGACAACAACTCTCTCACCCCAACGATTTTTAAAACAAGATTTTTTTCCCCGGAAAGAGAATTTGAAGAATGGTAGAAATTTCACCACTTTTGAACTTAAAGTCAGAGAGTTACACAGGTTTCAATTTTGGATGACGTGTCGCACACTCTTTATAAAACGGACTACAACTCTCTCATCCCAACAAAATTTGAAATGAGATTTCTTTCCCAAGAAAAAGAATCTTAGGACCTCCGATTGGTAGAAATTTCACCACTTTTTGACTTCAAATTAGAGAGTTACGGAAGTTTTAATTTTGGGTGACGTTTCACACACTCTTTTTAAAATCGACCAAAACTCTCTCATCCCACCGAATTTTTAAATGAGATTTTTTTACTTGAAAGAGAATTTGAAGACATCTAATTGATAGAAATTTCTCCACTTTTCGACTTAAAATGAGTGAGTTATGGACGTTTTAATTTTGGGTGACGTTTCACACACTCATTATAAAATGGTCCAAAACTCTCTCGCCCTACCGAATTTTTAAATGGGATTTTTTTCGTTGAAAGAGAATTTGAAGTCCACTAATTTGTTAGAAATTTCACCACATTTGGACTTGAAAGGAGAGACTTATGGTGGTTTTAATTTTGGGTGACGTTTCGCACACTCTTTTTAAGACGGACAACAACTCTCTCACCCCAACGATTTTTAAAATAAGATTTTTTTCCCCGGAAAGAGAATTCGAAGATTGGTAGAAATTTCACCACTTTTGAACTTAAAGTCAGAGAGTTACACAGCTTTTAATTTTGGATGACGTGTCGCACACTCTTTATAAAACGGACTACAACTCTCTCATCCCAACAAAATTTGAAATGAGATTTCTTTCCCAAGAAAAAGAATCTTAGGACCTCCGATTGGTAGAAATTTCACCACTTTTTGACTTCAGATGAGAGAGTTACGGAAGTTTTAATTTTGGGTGACGTTTCACACACTCTTTTTAAAATTGACCAAAACTCTCTCATCCCACCGAATTTTTAAATGAGATTTTTTTACTTGAAAGAGAATTTGAAGACATCTAATTGATAGAAATTTCTCCACTTTTCGACTTAAAATGAGTGAGTTATGGACGTTTTAATTTTGGGTGACGTTTCACACACTCATTATAAAATGGTCCAAAACTCTCTCGCCCTACCGAATTTTTAAATGGGATTTTTTTCGTTGAAAGAGAATTTGAAGTCCACTAATTTGTTAGAAATTTCACCACATTTGGACTTGAAAGGAGAGACTTATGGTGGTTTTAATTTTGGGTGACGTTTCGCACACTCTTTTTAAGACGGACAACAACTCTCTCACCCCAACGATTTTTAAAACAAGATTTTTTTCCCCGGAAAGAGAATTTGAAGATTGGTAGAAATTTCACCACTTTTGAACTTAAAGTCAGAGAGTTACACAGGTTTTAATTTTGGATGACGTGTCGCACACTCTTTATAAAACGGACTACAACTCTCTTATCCCAACAAAATTTGAAATGAGATTTCTTTCCCAAGAAAAAGAATCTTAGGACCTCCGATTGGTAGAAATTTCACCACTTTTTGACTTCAGATGAGAGAGTTACGGAAGTTTTAATTTTGGGTGACGTTTCACACACTCTTTTTAAAATTGACCAAAACTCTCTCATCCCACCGAATTTTTAAATGAGATTTTTTTACTTGAAAGAGAATTTGAAAACATCTAATTGATAGAAATTTCTCCACTTTTCGACTTAAAATGAGTGAGTTATGGACGTTTTAATTTTGGGTGACGTTTCACACACTCATTATAAAATGGTCCAAAACTCTCTCGCCCTACCGAATTTTTAAATGGGATTTTTTTCGTTGAAAGAGAATTTGAAGTCCACTAATTTGTTAGAAATTTCACCACATTTGGACTTGAAAGGAGAGACTTATGGTGGTTTTAATTTTGGGTGACGTTTCGCACACTCTTTTTAAGACGGACAACAACTCTCTCACCCCAACGATTTTCAAAACAAGATTTTTTTCCCCGGAAAGAGAATTTGAAGATTGGTAGAAATTTCACCACTTTTGAACTTAAAGTCAGAGAGTTACACAGGTTTCAATTTTGGATGACGTGTCGCACACTCTTTATAAAGCGGACTACAACTCTCTCATCCCAACAAAATTTGAAATGAGATTTCTTTCCCAAGAAAAAGAATCTTAGGACCTCCGATTGGTAGAAATTTCACCACTTTTTGACTTCAGATGAGAGAGTTACGGAAGTTTTAATTTTGGGTGACGTTTCACACACTCTTTTTAAAATTGACCAAAACTCTCTCATCCCACCGAATTTTTAAATGAGATTTTTTTACTTGAAAGAGAATTTGAAGACATCTAATTGATAGAAATTTCTCCACTTTTCGACTTAAAATGAGTGAGTTATGGACGTTTTAATTTTGGGTGACGTTTCACACACTCATTATAAAATGGTCCAAAACTCTCTCGCCCTACCGAATTTTTAAATGGGATTTTTTTCGTTGAAAGAGAATTTGAAGTCCACTAATTTGTTAGAAATTTCACCACATTTGGACTTGAAAGGAGAGACTTATGGTGGTTTTAATTTTGGGTGACGTTTCGCACACTCTTTTTAAGACGGACAACAACTCTCTCACCCCAACGATTTTTAAAACAAGATTTTTTTCCCCGGAAAGAGAATTTGAAGATTGGTAGAAATTTCACCACTTTTGAACTTAAAGTTAGAGAGTTACACAGGTTTTAATTTTGGATGACGTGTCGCACACTCTTTATAAAACGGACTACAACTCTCTTATCCCAACAAAATTTGAAATGAGATTTCTTTCCCAAGAAAAAGAATCTTAGGACCTCCGATTGGTAGAAATTTCACCACTTTTTGACTTCAGATGAGAGAGTTACGGAAGTTTTAATTTTGGGTGACGTTTCACACACTCTTTTTAAAATTGACCAAAACTCTCTCATCCCACCGAATTTTTAAATGAGATTTTTTTACTTGAAAGAGAATTTGAAGACATCTAATTGATAGAAATTTCTCCACTTTTCGACTTAAAATGAGTGAGTTATGGACGTTTTAATTTTGGGTGACGTTTCACACACTCATTATAAAATGGTCCAAAACTCTCTCGCCCTACCGAATTTTTAAATGGGATTTTTTTCGTTGAAAGAGAATTTGAAGTCCACTAATTTGTTAGAAATTTCACCACATTTGGACTTGAAAAGAGAGACTTATGGTGGTTTTAATTTTGGGTGACGTTTCGCACACTCTTTTTAAGACGGACAACAACTCTCTCACCCCAACGATTTTTAAAACAAGATTTTTTTCCCCGGAAAGAGAATTCGAAGATTGGTAGAAATTTCACCACTTTTGAACTTAAAGTCAGAGAGTTACACAGGTTTTAATTTTGGATGACGTGTCGCACACTCTTTATAAAACGGACTACAACTCTCTCATCCCAACAAAATTTGAAATGAGATTTCTTTCCCAAGAAAAAGAATCTTAGGACCTCCGATTGGTAGAAATTTCACCACTTTTTGACTTCAAATGAGAGAGTTAGGGAAGTTTTAATTTTGGGTGACGTTTCACACACTCTTTTTAAAATAGACCAAAACTCTCTCATCCCACCGAATTTTTAAATGAGATTTTTTTACTCAAAAGAGAATTTGAAGGCATCTAATGGATAGAAATTTCTCCACTTTTCGACGTAAAATGAGTGAGTTATGGACGTTTTAATTTTGGGTGACGTTTCACACACTCATTATAAAATGGTCCAAAACTCTCTCGCCCTACCGAATTTTTAAATGGGATTTTTTTCGTTGAAAGAGAATTTGAAGTCCACTAATTTGTTAGAAATTTCACCACATTTGGACTTGAAAAGAGAGACTTATGGTGGTTTTAATTTTGGGTGACGTTTCGCACACTCTTTTTAAGACGGACAACAACTCTCTCACCCCAACGATTTTTAAAACAAGATTTTTTTCCCCGGAAAGAGAATTTGAAGATTGGTAGAAATTTCACCACTTTTGAACTTAAAGTCAGAGAGTTACACAGGTTTTAATTTTGGATGACGTGTCGCACACTCTTTATAAAACGGACTACAACTCTCTCATCCCAACAAAATTTGAAATGAGATTTCTTTCCCAAGAAAAAGAATCTTAGGACCTCCGATTGGTAGAAATTTCACCACTTTTTGACATCAGATGAGAGAGTTACGGAAGTTTTAATTTTGGGTGACGTTTCACACACTCTTTTTAAAATTGACCAAAACTCTCTCATCCCACCGAATTTTTAAATGAGATTTTTTTACTTGAAAGAGAATTTGAAGACATCTAATTGATAGAAATTTCTCCACTTTTCGACTTAAAATGAGTGAGTTATGGACGTTTTAATTTTGGGTGACGTTTCACACACTCATTATAAAATGGTCCAAAACTCTCTCGCCCTACCGAATTTTTAAATGGGATTTTTTTCGTTGAAAGAGAATTTGAAGTCCACTAATTTGTTAGAAATTTCACCACATTTGGACTTGAAAGGAGAGACTTATGGTGGTTTTAATTTTGGGTGACGTTTCGCACACTCTTTTTAAGACGGACAACAACTCTCTCACCCCAACGATTTTTAAAACAAGATTTTTTTCCCCGGAAAGAGAATTTGAAGATTGGTAGAAATTTCACCACTTTTGAACTTAAAGTTAGAGAGTTACACAGGTTTTAATTTTGGATGACGTGTCGCACACTCTTTATAAAACGGACTACAACTCTCTTATCCCAACAAAATTTGAAATGAGATTTCTTTCCCAAGAAAAAGAATCTTAGGACCTCCGATTGGTAGAAATTTCACCACTTTTTGACTTCAGATGAGAGAGTTACGGAAGTTTTAATTTTGGGTGACGTTTCACACACTCTTTTTAAAATTGACCAAAACTCTCTCATCCCACCGAATTTTTAAATGAGATTTTTTTACTTGAAAGAGAATTTGAAGACATCTAATTGATAGAAATTTCTCCACTTTTCGACTTAAAATGAGTGAGTTATGGACGTTTTAATTTTGGGTGACGTTTCACACACTCATTATAAAATGGTCCAAAACTCTCTCGCCCTACCGAATTTTTAAATGGGATTTTTTTCGTTGAAAGAGAATTTGAAGTCCACTAATTTGTTAGAAATTTCACCACATTTGGACTTGAAAAGAGAGACTTATGGTGGTTTTAATTTTGGGTGACGTTTCGCACACTCTTTTTAAGACGGACAACAACTCTCTCACCCCAACGATTTTTAAAACAAGATTTTTTTCCCCGGAAAGAGAATTCGAAGATTGGTAGAAATTTCACCACTTTTGAACTTAAAGTCAGAGAGTTACACAGGTTTTAATTTTGGATGACGTGTCGCACACTCTTTATAAAACGGACTACAACTCTCTCATCCCAACAAAATTTGAAATGAGATTTCTTTCCCAAGAAAAAGAATCTTAGGACCTCCGATTGGTAGAAATTTCACCACTTTTTGACTTCAAATGAGAGAGTTAGGGAAGTTTTAATTTTGGGTGACGTTTCACACACTCTTTTTAAAATAGACCAAAACTCTCTCATCCCACCGAATTTTTAAATGAGATTTTTTTACTCAAAAGAGAATTTGAAGGCATCTAATGGATAGAAATTTCTCCACTTTTCGACGTAAAATGAGTGAGTTATGGACGTTTTAATTTTGGGTGACGTTTCACACACTCATTATAAAATGGTCCAAAACTCTCTCGCCCTACCGAATTTTTAAATGGGATTTTTTTCGTTGAAAGAGAATTTGAAGTCCACTAATTTGTTAGAAATTTCACCACATTTGGACTTGAAAAGAGAGACTTATGGTGGTTTTAATTTTGGGTGACGTTTCGCACACTCTTTTTAAGACGGACAACAACTCTCTCACCCCAACGATTTTTAAAACAAGATTTTTTTCCCCGGAAAGAGAATTTGAAGATTGGTAGAAATTTCACCACTTTTGAACTTAAAGTCAGAGAGTTACACAGGTTTTAATTTTGGATGACGTGTCGCACACTCTTTATAAAACGGACTACAACTCTCTCATCCCAACAAAATTTGAAATGAGATTTCTTTCCCAAGAAAAAGAATCTTAGGACCTCCGATTGGTAGAAATTTCACCACTTTTTGACTTCAGATGAGAGAGTTACGGAAGTTTTAATTTTGGGTGACGTTTCACACACTCTTTTTAAAATGGACCAAAACTCTCTCATCCCACCGAATTTTTAAATGAGATTTTTTTACTTGAAAGAGAATTTGAAGGAATCTAATTGATAGAAATTTCTCCACTTTTCGACTTTAAATGAGTGAGTTATGGACGTTTTAATTTTGGGTGACGTTTCACACACTCATTATAAAATGGTCCAAAACTCTCTCGCCCTACCGAATTTTTAAATGGGATTTTTTTCGTTGAAAGAGAATTTGAAGTCCACTAATTTGTTAGAAATTTCACCACATTTGGACTTGAAAGGAGAGACTTATGGTGGTTTTAATTTTGGGTGACGTTTCGCACTCTCTTTTTAAGACGGACAACAACTCTCTCACCCCAACGATTTTTAAAACAAGATTTTTTTCCCCGGAAAGAGAATTCGAAGATTGGTAGAAATTTCACCACTTTTGAACTTAAAGTCAGAGAGTTACACAGGTTTTAATTTTGGATGACGTGTCGCACACTCTTTATAAAACGGACTACAACTCTCTCATCCCAAGAAAATTTGAAATGAGATTTCTTTCCCAAGAAAAAGAATCTTAGGACCTCCGATTGGTAGAAATTTCACCACTTTTTGACATCAGATGAGAGAGTTACGGAAGTTTTAATTTTGGGTGACGTTTCACACATTCTTTTTAAAATTGACCAAAACTCTCTCATCCCACCGAATTTTTAAATGAGATTTTTTTACTCAAAAGAGAATTTGAAGGCATCTAATGGATAGAAATTTCTCCACTTTTCGACTTAAAATGAGTGAGTTATCGACGTTTTAATTTTGGGTGACGTTTCACACACTCATTATAAAATGGTTCAAAACTCTCTCGCCCTACCGAATTTTTAAATGGGATTTTTTTCGTTGAAAGAGAATTTGAAGTCCACTAATTTGTTAGAAATTTCACCACATTTGGACTTGAAAAGAGAGACTTATGGTGGTTTTAATTTTGGGTGACGTTTCGCACACTCTTTTTAAGACGGACAACAACTCTCTCACCCCAACGATTTTTAAAACAAGATTTTTTTCCCCGGAAAGAGAATTTGAAGAATGGTAGAAATTTCACCACTTTTGAACTTAAAGTCAGAGAGTTACACAGGTTTCAATTTTGGATGACGTGTCGCACACTCTTTATAAAACGGACTACAACTCTCTCATCCCAACAAAATTTGAAATGAGATTTCTTTCCCAAGAAAAAGAATCTTAGGACCTCCGATTGGTAGAAATTTCACCACTTTTTGACTTCAAATGAGAGAGTTACGGAAGTTTTAATTTTGGGTGACGTTTCACACACTCTTTTTAAAATCGACCAAAACTCTCTCATCCCACCGAATTTTTAAATGAGATTTTTTTACTTGAAAGAGAATTTGAAGACATCTAATTGATAGAAATTTCTCCACTTTTCGACTTAAAATGAGTGAGTTATGGACGTTTTAATTTTGGGTGACGTTTCACACACTCATTATAAAATGGTCCAAAACTCTCTCGCCCTACCGAATTTTTAAATGGGATTTTTTTCGTTGAAAGAGAATTTGAAGTCCACTAATTTGTTAGAAATTTCACCACATTTGGACTTGAAAGGAGAGACTTATGGTGGTTTTAATTTTGGGTGACGTTTCGCACACTCTTTTTAAGACGGACAACAACTCTCTCACCCCAACGATTTTTAAAACAAGATTTTTTTCCCCGGAAAGAGAATTCGAAGATTGGTAGAAATTTCACCACTTTTGAACTTAAAGTCAGAGAGTTACACAGCTTTTAATTTTGGATGACGTGTCGCACACTCTTTATAAAACGGACTACAACTCTCTCATCCCAACAAAATTTGAAATGAGATTTCTTTCCCAAGAAAAAGAATCTTAGGACCTCCGATTGGTAGAAATTTCACCACTTTTTGACTTCAGATGAGAGAGTTACGGAAGTTTTAATTTTGGGTGACGTTTCACACACTCTTTTTAAAATTGACCAAAACTCTCTCATCCCACCGAATTTTTAAATGAGATTTTTTTACTTGAAAGAGAATTTGAAGACATCTAATTGATAGAAATTTCTCCACTTTTCGACTTAAAATGAGTGAGTTATGGACGTTTTAATTTTGGGTGACGTTTCACACACTCATTATAAAATGGTCCAAAACTCTCTCGCCCTACCGAATTTTTAAATGGGATTTTTTTCGTTGAAAGAGAATTTGAAGTCCACTAATTTGTTAGAAATTTCACCACATTTGGACTTGAAAGGAGAGACTTATGGTGGTTTTAATTTTGGGTGACGTTTCGCACACTCTTTTTAAGACGGACAACAACTCTCTCACCCCAACGATTTTTAAAACAAGATTTTTTTCCCCGGAAAGAGAATTTGAAGATTGGTAGAAATTTCACCACTTTTGAACTTAAAGTCAGAGAGTTACACAGGTTTTAATTTTGGATGACGTGTCGCACACTCTTTATAAAACGGACTACAACTCTCTTATCCCAACAAAATTTGAAATGAGATTTCTTTCCCAAGAAAAAGAATCTTAGGACCTCCGATTGGTAGAAATTTCACCACTTTTTGACTTCAGATGAGAGAGTTACGGAAGTTTTAATTTTGGGTGACGTTTCACACACTCTTTTTAAAATTGACCAAAACTCTCTCATCCCACCGAATTTTTAAATGAGATTTTTTTACTTGAAAGAGAATTTGAAAACATCTAATTGATAGAAATTTCTCCACTTTTCGACTTAAAATGAGTGAGTTATGGACGTTTTAATTTTGGGTGACGTTTCACACACTCATTATAAAATGGTCCAAAACTCTCTCGCCCTACCGAATTTTTAAATGGGATTTTTTTCGTTGAAAGAGAATTTGAAGTCCACTAATTTGTTAGAAATTTCACCACATTTGGACTTGAAAGGAGAGACTTATGGTGGTTTTAATTTTGGGTGACGTTTCGCACACTCTTTTTAAGACGGACAACAACTCTCTCACCCCAACGATTTTCAAAACAAGATTTTTTTCCCCGGAAAGAGAATTTGAAGATTGGTAGAAATTTCACCACTTTTGAACTTAAAGTCAGAGAGTTACACAGGTTTCAATTTTGGATGACGTGTCGCACACTCTTTATAAAGCGGACTACAACTCTCTCATCCCAACAAAATTTGAAATGAGATTTCTTTCCCAAGAAAAAGAATCTTAGGACCTCCGATTGGTAGAAATTTCACCACTTTTTGACTTCAGATGAGAGAGTTACGGAAGTTTTAATTTTGGGTGACGTTTCACACACTCTTTTTAAAATTGACCAAAACTCTCTCATCCCACCGAATTTTTAAATGAGATTTTTTTACTTGAAAGAGAATTTGAAGACATCTAATTGATAGAAATTTCTCCACTTTTCGACTTAAAATGAGTGAGTTATGGACGTTTTAATTTTGGGTGACGTTTCACACACTCATTTTAAAATGGTCCAAAACTCTCTCGCCCTACCGAATTTTTAAATGGGATTTTTTTCGTTGAAAGAGAATTTGAAGTCCACTAATTTGTTAGAAATTTCACCACATTTGGACTTGAAAGGAGAGACTTATGGTGGTTTTAATTTTGGGTGACGTTTCGCACACTCTTTTTAAGACGGACAACAACTCTCTCACCCCAACGATTTTTAAAACAAGATTTTTTTCCCCGGAAAGAGAATTTGAAGATTGGTAGAAATTTCACCACTTTTGAACTTAAAGTTAGAGAGTTACACAGGTTTTAATTTTGGATGACGTGTCGCACACTCTTTATAAAACGGACTACAACTCTCTTATCCCAACAAAATTTGAAATGAGATTTCTTTCCCAAGAAAAAGAATCTTAGGACCTCCGATTGGTAGAAATTTCACCACTTTTTGACTTCAGATGAGAGAGTTACGGAAGTTTTAATTTTGGGTGACGTTTCACACACTCTTTTTAAAATTGACCAAAACTCTCTCATCCCACCGAATTTTTAAATGAGATTTTTTTACTTGAAAGAGAATTTGAAGACATCTAATTGATAGAAATTTCTCCACTTTTCGACTTAAAATGAGTGAGTTATGGACGTTTTAATTTTGGGTGACGTTTCACACACTCATTATAAAATGGTCCAAAACTCTCTCGCCCTACCGAATTTTTAAATGGGATTTTTTTCGTTGAAAGAGAATTTGAAGTCCACTAATTTGTTAGAAATTTCACCACATTTGGACTTGAAAAGAGAGACTTATGGTGGTTTTAATTTTGGGTGACGTTTCGCACACTCTTTTTAAGACGGACAACAACTCTCTCACCCCAACGATTTTTAAAACAAGATTTTTTTCCCCGGAAAGAGAATTCGAAGATTGGTAGAAATTTCACCACTTTTGAACTTAAAGTCAGAGAGTTACACAGGTTTTAATTTTGGATGACGTGTCGCACACTCTTTATAAAACGGACTACAACTCTCTCATCCCAACAAAATTTGAAATGAGATTTCTTTCCCAAGAAAAAGAATCTTAGGACCTCCGATTGGTAGAAATTTCACCACTTTTTGACTTCAAATGAGAGAGTTAGGGAAGTTTTAATTTTGGGTGACGTTTCACACACTCTTTTTAAAATAGACCAAAACTCTCTCATCCCACCGAATTTTTAAATGAGATTTTTTTACTCAAAAGAGAATTTGAAGGCATCTAATGGATAGAAATTTCTCCACTTTTCGACGTAAAATGAGTGAGTTATGGACGTTTTAATTTTGGGTGACGTTTCACACACTCATTATAAAATGGTCCAAAACTCTCTCGCCCTACCGAATTTTTAAATGGGATTTTTTTCGTTGAAAGAGAATTTGAAGTCCACTAATTTGTTAGAAATTTCACCACATTTGGACTTGAAAAGAGAGACTTATGGTGGTTTTAATTTTGGGTGACGTTTCGCACACTCTTTTTAAGACGGACAACAACTCTCTCACCCCAACGATTTTTAAAACAAGATTTTTTTCCCCGGAAAAAGAATTTGAAGATTGGTAGAAATTTCACCACTTTTGAACTTAAAGTCAGAGAGTTACACAGGTTTTAATTTTGGATGACGTGTCGCACACTCTTTATAAAACGGACTACAACTCTCTCATCCCAACAAAATTTGAAATGAGATTTCTTTCCCAAGAAAAAGAATCTTAGGACCTCCGATTGGTAGAAATTTCACCACTTTTTGACTTCAGATGAGAGAGTTACGGAAGTTTTAATTTTGGGTGACGTTTCACACACTCTTTTTAAAATGGACCAAAACTCTCTCATCCCACCGAATTTTTAAATGAGATTTTTTTACTTGAAAGAGAATTTGAAGGAATCTAATTGATAGAAATTTCTCCACTTTTCGACTTTAAATGAGTGAGTTATGGACGTTTTAATTTTGGGTGACGTTTCACACACTCATTATAAAATGGTCCAAAACTCTCTCGCCCTACCGAATTTTTAAATGGGATTTTTTTCGTTGAAAGAGAATTTGAAGTCCACTAATTTGTTAGAAATTTCACCACATTTGGACTTGAAAGGAGAGACTTATGGTGGTTTTAATTTTGGGTGACGTTTCGCACTCTCTTTTTAAGACGGACAACAACTCTCTCACCCCAACGATT
Organism: Tasmannia lanceolata; assembly: GCF_043159265.1. Taxonomy (NCBI): domain Eukaryota; kingdom Viridiplantae; phylum Streptophyta; class Magnoliopsida; order Canellales; family Winteraceae; genus Tasmannia; species Tasmannia lanceolata. The sequence continues at coordinate 1,398,126 of NW_027518713.1, read as the reverse complement.
TTTAAAACAAGATTTTTTTCCCCGGAAAGAGAATTCGAAGATTGGTAGAAATTTCACCACTTTTGAACTTAAAGTCAGAGAGTTACACAGGTTTTAATTTTGGATGACGTGTCGCACACTCTTTATAAAACGGACTACAACTCTCTCATCCCAACAAAATTTGAAATGAGATTTCTTTCCCAAGAAAAAGAATCTTAGGACCTCCGATTGGTAGAAATTTCACCACTTTTTGACATCAGATGAGAGAGTTACGGAAGTTTTAATTTTGGGTGACGTTTCACACATTCTTTTTAAAATTGACCAAAACTCTCTCATCCCACCGAATTTTTAAATGAGATTTTTTTACTCAAAAGAGAATTTGAAGGCATCTAATGGATAGAAATTTCTCCACTTTTCGACTTAAAATGAGTGAGTTATCGACGTTTTAATTTTGGGTGACGTTTCACACACTCATTATAAAATGGTTCAAAACTCTCTCGCCCTACCGAATTTTTAAATGGGATTTTTTTCGTTGAAAGAGAATTTGAAGTCCACTAATTTGTTAGAAATTTCACCACATTTGGACTTGAAAAGAGAGACTTATGGTGGTTTTAATTTTGGGTGACGTTTCGCACACTCTTTTTAAGACGGACAACAACTCTCTCACCCCAACGATTTTTAAAACAAGATTTTTTTCCCCGGAAAGAGAATTTGAAGAATGGTAGAAATTTCACCACTTTTGAACTTAAAGTCAGAGAGTTACACAGGTTTCAATTTTGGATGACGTGTCGCACACTCTTTATAAAACGGACTACAACTCTCTCATCCCAACAAAATTTGAAATGAGATTTCTTTCCCAAGAAAAAGAATCTTAGGACCTCCGATTGGTAGAAATTTCACCACTTTTTGACTTCAAATGAGAGAGTTACGGAAGTTTTAATTTTGGGTGACGTTTCACACACTCTTTTTAAAATCGACCAAAACTCTCTCATCCCACCGAATTTTTAAATGAGATTTTTTTACTTGAAAGAGAATTTGAAGACATCTAATTGATAGAAATTTCTCCACTTTTCGACTTAAAATGAGTGAGTTATGGACGTTTTAATTTTGGGTGACGTTTCACACACTCATTATAAAATGGTCCAAAACTCTCTCGCCCTACCGAATTTTTAAATGGGATTTTTTTCGTTGAAAGAGAATTTGAAGTCCACTAATTTGTTAGAAATTTCACCACATTTGGACTTGAAAGGAGAGACTTATGGTGGTTTTAATTTTGGGTGACGTTTCGCACACTCTTTTTAAGACGGACAACAACTCTCTCACCCCAACGATTTTTAAAACAAGATTTTTTTCCCCGGAAAGAGAATTCGAAGATTGGTAGAAATTTCACCACTTTTGAACTTAAAGTCAGAGAGTTACACAGCTTTTAATTTTGGATGACGTGTCGCACACTCTTTATAAAACGGACTACAACTCTCTCATCCCAACAAAATTTGAAATGAGATTTCTTTCCCAAGAAAAAGAATCTTAGGACCTCCGATTGGTAGAAATTTCACCACTTTTTGACTTCAGATGAGAGAGTTACGGAAGTTTTAATTTTGGGTGACGTTTCACACACTCTTTTTAAAATTGACCAAAACTCTCTCATCCCACCGAATTTTTAAATGAGATTTTTTTACTTGAAAGAGAATTTGAAGACATCTAATTGATAGAAATTTCTCCACTTTTCGACTTAAAATGAGTGAGTTATGGACGTTTTAATTTTGGGTGACGTTTCACACACTCATTATAAAATGGTCCAAAACTCTCTCGCCCTACCGAATTTTTAAATGGGATTTTTTTCGTTGAAAGAGAATTTGAAGTCCACTAATTTGTTAGAAATTTCACCACATTTGGACTTGAAAGGAGAGACTTATGGTGATTTTAATTTTGGGTGACGTTTCGCACACTCTTTTTAAGACGGACAACAACTCTCTCACCCCAACGATTTTTAAAACAAGATTTTTTTCCCCGGAAAGAGAATTTGAAGATTGGTAGAAATTTCACCACTTTTGAACTTAAAGTCAGAGAGTTACACAGGTTTTAATTTTGGATGACGTGTCGCACACTCTTTATAAAACGGACTACAACTCTCTTATCCCAACAAAATTTGAAATGAGATTTCTTTCCCAAGAAAAAGAATCTTAGGACCTCCGATTGGTAGAAATTTCACCACTTTTTGACTTCAGATGAGAGAGTTACGGAAGTTTTAATTTTGGGTGACGTTTCACACACTCTTTTTAAAATTGACCAAAACTCTCTCATCCCACCGAATTTTTAAATGAGATTTTTTTACTTGAAAGAGAATTTGAAAACATCTAATTGATAGAAATTTCTCCACTTTTCGACTTAAAATGAGTGAGTTATGGACGTTTTAATTTTGGGTGACGTTTCACACACTCATTATAAAATGGTCCAAAACTCTCTCGCCCTACCGAATTTTTAAATGGGATTTTTTTCGTTGAAAGAGAATTTGAAGTCCACTAATTTGTTAGAAATTTCACCACATTTGGACTTGAAAGGAGAGACTTATGGTGGTTTTAATTTTGGGTGACGTTTCGCACACTCTTTTTAAGACGGACAACAACTCTCTCACCCCAACGATTTTCAAAACAAGATTTTTTTCCCCGGAAAGAGAATTTGAAGATTGGTAGAAATTTCACCACTTTTGAACTTAAAGTCAGAGAGTTACACAGGTTTCAATTTTGGATGACGTGTCGCACACTCTTTATAAAGCGGACTACAACTCTCTCATCCCAACAAAATTTGAAATGAGATTTCTTTCCCAAGAAAAAGAATCTTAGGACCTCCGATTGGTAGAAATTTCACCACTTTTTGACTTCAGATGAGAGAGTTACGGAAGTTTTAATTTTGGGTGACGTTTCACACACTCTTTTTAAAATTGACCAAAACTCTCTCATCCCACCGAATTTTTAAATGAGATTTTTTTACTTGAAAGAGAATTTGAAGACATCTAATTGATAGAAATTTCTCCACTTTTCGACTTAAAATGAGTGAGTTATGGACGTTTTAATTTTGGGTGACGTTTCACACACTCATTATAAAATGGTCCAAAACTCTCTCGCCCTACCGAATTTTTAAATGGGATTTTTTTCGTTGAAAGAGAATTTGAAGTCCACTAATTTGTTAGAAATTTCACCACATTTGGACTTGAAAGGAGAGACTTATGGTGGTTTTAATTTTGGGTGACGTTTCGCACACTCTTTTTAAGACGGACAACAACTCTCTCACCCCAACGATTTTTAAAACAAGATTTTTTTCCCCGGAAAGAGAATTTGAAGATTGGTAGAAATTTCACCACTTTTGAACTTAAAGTTAGAGAGTTACACAGGTTTTAATTTTGGATGACGTGTCGCACACTCTTTATAAAACGGACTACAACTCTCTTATCCCAACAAAATTTGAAATGAGATTTCTTTCCCAAGAAAAAGAATCTTAGGACCTCCGATTGGTAGAAATTTCACCACTTTTTGACTTCAGATGAGAGAGTTACGGAAGTTTTAATTTTGGGTGACGTTTCACACACTCTTTTTAAAATTGACCAAAACTCTCTCATCCCACCGAATTTTTAAATGAGATTTTTTTACTTGAAAGAGAATTTGAAGACATCTAATTGATAGAAATTTCTCCACTTTTCGACTTAAAATGAGTGAGTTATGGACGTTTTAATTTTGGGTGACGTTTCACACACTCATTATAAAATGGTCCAAAACTCTCTCGCCCTACCGAATTTTTAAATGGGATTTTTTTCGTTGAAAGAGAATTTGAAGTCCACTAATTTGTTAGAAATTTCACCACATTTGGACTTGAAAGGAGAGACTTATGGTGGTTTTAATTTTGGGTGACGTTTCGCACACTCTTTTTAAGACGGACAACAACTCTCTCACCCCAACGATTTTTAAAACAAGATTTTTTTCCCCGGAAAGAGAATTTGAAGATTGGTAGAAATTTCACCACTTTTGAACTTAAAGTTAGAGAGTTACACAGGTTTTAATTTTGGATGACGTGTCGCACACTCTTTATAAAACGGACTACAACTCTCTGATCCCAACAAAATTTGAAATGAGATTTCTTTCCCAAGAAAAAGAATCTTAGGACCTCCGATTGGTAGAAATTTCACCACTTTTTGACTTCAGATGAGAGAGTTACGGAAGTTTTAATTTTGGGTGACGTTTCACACACTCTTTTTAAAATTGACCAAAACTCTCTCATCCCACCGAATTTTTAAATGAGATTTTTTTACTTGAAAGAGAATTTGAAGACATCTAATTGATAGAAATTTCTCCACTTTTCGACTTAAAATGAGTGAGTTATGGACGTTTTAATTTTGGGTGACGTTTCACACACTCATTATAAAATGGTCCAAAACTCTCTCGCCCTACCGAATTTTTAAATGGGATTTTTTTCGTTGAAAGAGAATTTGAAGTCCACTAATTTGTTAGAAATTTCACCACATTTGGACTTGAAAAGAGAGACTTATGGTGGTTTTAATTTTGGGTGACGTTTCGCACACTCTTTTTAAGACGGACAACAACTCTCTCACCCCAACGATTTTTAAAACAAGATTTTTTTCCCCGGAAAGAGAATTTGAAGATTGGTAGAAATTTCACCACTTTTGAACTTAAAGTCAGAGAGTTACACAGGTTTTAATTTTGGATGACGTGTCGCACACTCTTTATAAAACGGACTACAACTCTCTCATCCCAACAAAATTTGAAATGAGATTTCTTTCCCAAGAAAAAGAATCTTAGGACCTCCGATTGGTAGAAATTTCACCACTTTTTGACATCAGATGAGAGAGTTACGGAAGTTTTAATTTTGGGTGACGTTTCACACACTCTTTTTAAAATTGACCAAAACTCTCTCATCCCACCGAATTTTTAAATGAGATTTTTTTACTTGAAAGAGAATTTGAAGACATCTAATTGATAGAAATTTCTCCACTTTTCGACTTAAAATGAGTGAGTTATGGACGTTTTAATTTTGGGTGACGTTTCACACACTCATTATAAAATGGTCCAAAACTCTCTCGCCCTACCGAATTTTTAAATGGGATTTTTTTCGTTGAAAGAGAATTTGAAGTCCACTAATTTGTTAGAAATTTCACCACATTTGGACTTGAAAGGAGAGACTTATGGTGGTTTTAATTTTGGGTGACGTTTCGCACACTCTTTTTAAGACGGACAACAACTCTCTCACCCCAACGATTTTTAAAACAAGATTTTTTTCCCCGGAAAGAGAATTTGAAGATTGGTAGAAATTTCACCACTTTTGAACTTAAAGTTAGAGAGTTACACAGGTTTTAATTTTGGATGACGTGTCGCACACTCTTTATAAAACGGACTACAACTCTCTTATCCCAACAAAATTTGAAATGAGATTTCTTTCCCAAGAAAAAGAATCTTAGGACCTCCGATTGGTAGAAATTTCACCACTTTTTGACTTCAGATGAGAGAGTTACGGAAGTTTTAATTTTGGGTGACGTTTCACACACTCTTTTTAAAATTGACCAAAACTCTCTCATCCCACCGAATTTTTAAATGAGATTTTTTTACTTGAAAGAGAATTTGAAGACATCTAATTGATAGAAATTTCTCCACTTTTCGACTTAAAATGAGTGAGTTATGGACGTTTTAATTTTGGGTGACGTTTCACACACTCATTATAAAATGGTCCAAAACTCTCTCGCCCTACCGAATTTTTAAATGGGATTTTTTTCGTTGAAAGAGAATTTGAAGTCCACTAATTTGTTAGAAATTTCACCACATTTGGACTTGAAAAGAGAGACTTATGGTGGTTTTAATTTTGGGTGACGTTTCGCACACTCTTTTTAAGACGGACAACAACTCTCTCACCCCAACGATTTTCAAAACAAGATTTTTTTCCCCGGAAAGAGAATTTGAAGATTGGTAGAAATTTCACCACTTTTGAACTTAAAGTCAGAGAGTTACACAGGTTTCAATTTTGGATGACGTGTCGCACACTCTTTATAAAGCGGACTACAACTCTCTCATCCCAACAAAATTTGAAATGAGATTTCTTTCCCAAGAAAAAGAATCTTAGGACCTCCGATTGGTAGAAATTTCACCACTTTTTGACTTCAGATGAGAGAGTTACGGAAGTTTTAATTTTGGGTGACGTTTCACACACTCTTTTTAAAATTGACCAAAACTCTCTCATCCCACCGAATTTTTAAATGAGATTTTTTTACTTGAAAGAGAATTTGAAGACATCTAATTGATAGAAATTTCTCCACTTTTCGACTTAAAATGAGTGAGTTATGGACGTTTTAATTTTGGGTGACGTTTCACACACTCATTATAAAATGGTCCAAAACTCTCTCGCCCTACCGAATTTTTAAATGGGATTTTTTTCGTTGAAAGAGAATTTGAAGTCCACTAATTTGTTAGAAATTTCACCACATTTGGACTTGAAAGGAGAGACTTATGGTGGTTTTAATTTTGGGTGACGTTTCGCACACTCTTTTTAAGACGGACAACAACTCTCTCACCCCAACGATTTTTAAAACAAGATTTTTTTCCCCGGAAAGAGAATTTGAAGATTGGTAGAAATTTCACCACTTTTGAACTTAAAGTTAGAGAGTTACACAGGTTTTAATTTTGGATGACGTGTCGCACACTCTTTATAAAACGGACTACAACTCTCTTATCCCAACAAAATTTGAAATGAGATTTCTTTCCCAAGAAAAAGAATCTTAGGACCTCCGATTGGTAGAAATTTCACCACTTTTTGACTTCAGATGAGAGAGTTACGGAAGTTTTAATTTTGGGTGACGTTTCACACACTCTTTTTAAAATTGACCAAAACTCTCTCATCCCACCGAATTTTTAAATGAGATTTTTTTACTTGAAAGAGAATTTGAAGACATCTAATTGATAGAAATTTCTCCACTTTTCGACTTAAAATGAGTGAGTTATGGACGTTTTAATTTTGGGTGACGTTTCACACACTCATTATAAAATGGTCCAAAACTCTCTCGCCCTACCGAATTTTTAAATGGGATTTTTTTCGTTGAAAGAGAATTTGAAGTCCACTAATTTGTTAGAAATTTCACCACATTTGGACTTGAAAGGAGAGACTTATGGTGGTTTTAATTTTGGGTGACGTTTCGCACACTCTTTTTAAGACGGACAACAACTCTCTCACCCCAACGATTTTTAAAACAAGATTTTTTTCCCCGGAAAGAGAATTTGAAGATTGGTAGAAATTTCACCACTTTTGAACTTAAAGTTAGAGAGTTACACAGGTTTTAATTTTGGATGACGTGTCGCACACTCTTTATAAAACGGACTACAACTCTCTGATCCCAACAAAATTTGAAATGAGATTTCTTTCCCAAGAAAAAGAATCTTAGGACCTCCGATTGGTAGAAATTTCACCACTTTTTGACTTCAGATGAGAGAGTTACGGAAGTTTTAATTTTGGGTGACGTTTCACACACTCTTTTTAAAATTGACCAAAACTCTCTCATCCCACCGAATTTTTAAATGAGATTTTTTTACTTGAAAGAGAATTTGAAGACATCTAATTGATAGAAATTTCTCCACTTTTCGACTTAAAATGAGTGAGTTATGGACGTTTTAATTTTGGGTGACGTTTCACACACTCATTATAAAATGGTCCAAAACTCTCTCGCCCTACCGAATTTTTAAATGGGATTTTTTTCGTTGAAAGAGAATTTGAAGTCCACTAATTTGTTAGAAATTTCACCACATTTGGACTTGAAAAGAGAGACTTATGGTGGTTTTAATTTTGGGTGACGTTTCGCACACTCTTTTTAAGACGGACAACAACTCTCTCACCCCAACGATTTTTAAAACAAGATTTTTTTCCCCGGAAAGAGAATTTGAAGATTGGTAGAAATTTCACCACTTTTGAACTTAAAGTCAGAGAGTTACACAGGTTTTAATTTTGGATGACGTGTCGCACACTCTTTATAAAACGGACTACAACTCTCTCATCCCAACAAAATTTGAAATGAGATTTCTTTCCCAAGAAAAAGAATCTTAGGACCTCCGATTGGTAGAAATTTCACCACTTTTTGACATCAGATGAGAGAGTTACGGAAGTTTTAATTTTGGGTGACGTTTCACACACTCTTTTTAAAATTGACCAAAACTCTCTCATCCCACCGAATTTTTAAATGAGATTTTTTTACTTGAAAGAGAATTTGAAGACATCTAATTGATAGAAATTTCTCCACTTTTCGACTTAAAATGAGTGAGTTATGGACGTTTTAATTTTGGGTGACGTTTCACACACTCATTATAAAATGGTCCAAAACTCTCTCGCCCTACCGAATTTTTAAATGGGATTTTTTTCGTTGAAAGAGAATTTGAAGTCCACTAATTTGTTAGAAATTTCACCACATTTGGACTTGAAAGGAGAGACTTATGGTGGTTTTAATTTTGGGTGACGTTTCGCACACTCTTTTTAAGACGGACAACAACTCTCTCACCCCAACGATTTTTAAAACAAGATTTTTTTCCCCGGAAAGAGAATTTGAAGATTGGTAGAAATTTCACCACTTTTGAACTTAAAGTTAGAGAGTTACACAGGTTTTAATTTTGGATGACGTGTCGCACACTCTTTATAAAACGGACTACAACTCTCTGATCCCAACAAAATTTGAAATGAGATTTCTTTCCCAAGAAAAAGAATCTTAGGACCTCCGATTGGTAGAAATTTCACCACTTTTTGACTTCAGATGAGAGAGTTACGGAAGTTTTAATTTTGGGTGACGTTTCACACACTCTTTTTAAAATTGACCAAAACTCTCTCATCCCACCGAATTTTTAAATGAGATTTTTTTACTTGAAAGAGAATTTGAAGACATCTAATTGATAGAAATTTCTCCACTTTTCGACTTAAAATGAGTGAGTTATGGACGTTTTAATTTTGGGTGACGTTTCACACACTCATTATAAAATGGTCCAAAACTCTCTCGCCCTACCGAATTTTTAAATGGGATTTTTTTCGTTGAAAGAGAATTTGAAGTCCACTAATTTGTTAGAAATTTCACCACATTTGGACTTGAAAAGAGAGACTTATGGTGGTTTTAATTTTGGGTGACGTTTCGCACACTCTTTTTAAGACGGACAACAACTCTCTCACCCCAACGATTTTTAAAACAAGATTTTTTTCCCCGGAAAGAGAATTCGAAGATTGGTAGAAATTTCACCACTTTTGAACTTAAAGTCAGAGAGTTACACAGGTTTTAATTTTGGATGACGTGTCGCACACTCTTTATAAAACGGACTACAACTCTCTCATCCCAACAAAATTTGAAATGAGATTTCTTTCCCAAGAAAAAGAATCTTAGGACCTCCGATTGGTAGAAATTTCACCACTTTTGAACTTAAAGTCAGCGAGTTACACAGGTTTTAATTTTGGATGACGTGTCGCACACTCTTTATAAAACGGACTACAACTCTCTCATCCCAACAAAATTTGAAATGAGATTTCTTTCCCAAGAAAAAGAATCTTAGGACCTCCGATTGGTAGAAATTTCACCACTTTTTGACATCAGATGAGAGAGTTACGGAAGTTTTAATTTTGGGTGACGTTTCACACACTCTTTTTAAAATGGACCAAAACTCTCTCATCCCACCGAATTTTTAAATGAGATTTTTTTACTTGAAAGAGAATTTGAAGGAATCTAATTGATAGAAATTTCTCCACTTTTCGACTTTAAATGAGTGAGTTATGGACGTTTTAATTTTGGGTGACGTTTCACACACTCATTATAAAATGGTCCAAAACTCTCTCGCCCTACCGAATTTTTAAATGGGATTTTTTCGTTGAAAGAGAATTTGAAGTCCACTAATTTGTTAGAAATTTCACCACATTTGGACTTGAAAAGAGAGACTTATGGTGGTTTTAATTTTGGGTGACGTTTCGCACACTCTTTTTAAGACGGACAACAACTCTCTCACACCAACGATTTTTAAAACCAGATTTTTTTCCCCGGAAAGAGAATTTGAAGATTGGTAGAAATTTCACCACTTTTGAACTTAAAGTCAGAGAGTTACACAGGTTTTAATTTTGGATGACGTGTCGCACACTCTTTATAAAACGGACTACAACTCTCTCATCCCAACAAAATTTGAAATGAGATTTCTTTCCCAAGAAAAAGAATCTTAGGACCTCCGATTGGTAGAAATTTCACCACTTTTTGACTTCATATGAGAGAGTTACGGAAGTTTTAATTTTGGGTGACGTTTCACACATTCTTTTTAAAATTGACCAAAACTCTCTCATCCCACCGAATTTTTAAATGAGATTTTTTTACTCAAAAGAGAATTTGAAGGCATCTAATGGATAGAAATTTCTCCACTTTTCGACTTAAAATGAGTGAGTTATGGACGTTTTAATTTTGGGTGACGTTTCACACACTCATTATAAAATGGTCCAAAACTCTCTCGCCCTACCGAATTTTTAAATGGGATTTTTTTCGTTGAAAGAGAATTTGAAGTCCACTAATTTGTTAGAAATTTCACCACATTTGGACTTGAAAAGAGAGACTTATGATGGTTTTAATTTTGGGTGACGTTTCACACACTCTTTTTAAGACGGACAACAACTCTCTCACCCCAACGATTTTTAAAACAAGATTTTTTCCCCGGAAAGAGAATTTGAAGATTGGTAGAAATTTCACCACTTTTGAACTTAAAGTCAGAGAGTTACACAGGTTTTAATTTTGGATGACGTGTCGCACACTCTTTATAAAACGGACTACAACTCTCTCATCCCAACAAAATTTGAAATGAGATTTCTTTCCCAAGAAAAAGAATCTTAGGACCTCCGATTGGTAGAAATTTCACCACTTTTTGACATCAGATGAGAGAGTTACGGAAGTTTTAATTTTGGGTGACGTTTCACACACTCTTTTTAAAATTGACCAAAACTCTCTCATCCCACCGAATTTTTAAATGAGATTTTTTTACTTGAAAGAGAATTTGAAGACATCTAATTGATAGAAATTTCTCCACTTTTCGACTTAAAATGAGTGAGTTATGGACGTTTTAATTTTGGGTGACGTTTCACACACTCATTATAAAATGGTCCAAAACTCTCTCGCCCTACCGAATTTTTAAATGGGATTTTTTCGTTGAAAGAGAATTTGAAGTCCACTAATTTGTTAGAAATTTCACCACATTTGGACTTGAAAAGAGAGACTTATGGTGGTTTTAATTTTGGGTGACGTTTCGCACACTCTTTTTAAGACGGACAACAACTCTCTCACACCAACGATTTTTAAAACCAGATTTTTTTCCCCGGAAAGAGAATTTGAAGATTGGTAGAAATTTCACCACTTTTGAACTTAAAGTCAGAGAGTTACACAGGTTTTAATTTTGGATGACGTGTCGCACACTCTTTATAAAACGGACTACAACTCTCTCATCCCAACAAAATTTGAAATGAGATTTCTTTCCCAAGAAAAAGAATCTTAGGACCTCCGATTGGTAGAAATTTCACCACTTTTTGACTTCATATGAGAGAGTTACGGAAGTTTTAATTTTGGGTGACGTTTCACACATTCTTTTTAAAATTGACCAAAACTCTCTCATCCCACCGAATTTTTAAATGAGATTTTTTTACTCAAAAGAGAATTTGAAGGCATCTAATGGATAGAAATTTCTCCACTTTTCGACTTAAAATGAGTGAGTTATGGACGTTTTAATTTTGGGTGACGTTTCACACACTCATTATAAAATGGTCCAAAACTCTCTCGCCCTACCGAATTTTTAAATTGGATTTTTTTCGTTGAAAGAGAATTTGAAGTCCACTAATTTGTTAGAAATTTCACCACATTTGGACTTGAAAAGAGAGACTTATGATGGTTTTAATTTTGGGTGACGTTTCACACACTCTTTTTAAGACGGACAACAACTCTCTCACCCCAACGATTTTTAAAACAAGATTTTTTCCCCGGAAAGAGAATTTGAAGATTGGTAGAAATTTCACCACTTTTGAACTTAAAGTCAGAGAGTTACACAAGTTTTAATTTTGGATGACGTGTCGCACACTCTTTATAAAACGGACTACAACTCTCTCATCCCAACAAAATTTGAAATGAGATTTCTTTCCCAAGAAAAAGAATCTTAGGACCTTCGATTGGTAGAAATTTCACCACTTTTTGACTTCAAATGAGAGAGTTAGGGAAGTTTTAATTTTTGGTGACGTTTCACACACTCTTTTTAAAATAGACCAAAACTCTCTCATCCCACCGAATGTTTAAATGAGATTTTTTTACTCAAAAGAGAATTTGAAGGCATCTAATGGATAGAAATTTCTCCACTTTTCGACTTAAAATGAGTGAGTTATGGAAGTTTTAATTTTGGGTGACGTTTCACACACTCTTTTTAAAATAAACCAAAACTCTCTCATCCCACCGAATTTTTAAATGAGATTTTTTTACTCAAAAGAGAATTTGAAGGCATCTAATGGATAGAAATTTCTCCACTTTTCGACTTAAAATGAGTGAGTTATGGACGTTTTAATTTTGGGTGACGTTTCACACACTCTTTTTAAAATGGACCAAAACTCTCTCATCCCACCGAATTTTTAAATGAGATTTTTTTACTTGAAAGAGAATTTGAAGGAATCTAATTGATAGAAATTTCTCCACTTTTCGACTTTAAATGAGTGAGTTATGGACGTTTTAATTTTGGGTGACGTTTCACACACTCATTATAAAATGGTCCAAAACTCTCTCGCCCTACCGAATTTTTAAATGGGATTTTTTTCGTTGAAAGAGAATTTGAAGTCCACTAATTTGTTAGAAATTTCACCACATTTGGACTTGAAAAGAGAGACTTATGGTGGTTTTAATTTTGGGTGACGTTTCGCACACTCTTTTTAAGACGGACAACAACTCTCTCACACCAACGATTTTTAAAACAAGATTTTTTTCCCCGGAAAGAGAATTTGAAGATTGGTAGAAATTTCACCACTTTTGAACTTAAAGTCAGAGAGTTACACAGGTTTTAATTTTGGATGACGTGTCGCACACTCTTTATAAAACGGACTACAACTCTCTCATCCCAACAAAATTTGAAATGAGATTTCTTTCCCAAGAAAAAGAATCTTAGGACCTCCGATTGGTAGAAATTTCACCACTTTTTGACTTCATATGAGAGAGTTAGGGAAGTTTTAATTTTGGGTGACGTTTCACACACTCTTTTTAAAATAGACCAAAACTCTCTCATCCCACCGAATTTTTAAATGAGATTTTTTTACTCAAAAGAGAATTTGAAGGCATCTAATGGATAGAAATTTCTCCACTTTTCGACTTAAAATCAGTGAGTTATGGACGTTTTAATTTTGGGTGACGTTTCACACACTCATTATAAAATGGTCCAAAACTCTCTCGCCCTACCGAATTTTTAAATGGGATTTTTTTCGTTGAAAGAGAATTTGAAGTCCACTAATTTGTTAGAAATTTCACCACATTTGGACTTGAAAAGAGAGACTTATGGTGGTTTTAATTTTGGGTGACGTTTCGCACACTCTTTTTAAGACGGACAACAACTCTCTCACCCCAACGATTTTTAAAACAAGATTTTTTTCCCCGGAAAGAGAATTTGAAGATTGGTAGAAATTTCACCACTTTTGAACTTAAAGTCAGAGAGTTACACAGGTTTTAATTTTGGATGACGTGTCGCACACTCTTTATAAAACGGACTACAACTCTCTCATCCCAACAAAATTTGAAATGAGATTTCTTTCCCAAGAAAAAGAATCTTAGGACCTCCGATTGGTAGAAATTTCACCACTTTTTGACTTCAAATGAGAGAGTTACGGAAGTTTTAATTTTGGGTGACGTTTCACACACTCTTTTTAAAATGGACCAAAACTCTCTCATCCCACCGAATTTTTAAATGAGATTTTTTTACTTGAAAGAGAATTTGAAGGAATCTAATTGATAGAAATTTCTCCACTTTTCGACTTTAAATGAGTGAGTTATGGACGTTTTAATTTTGGGTGACGTTTCACACACTCATTATAAAATGGTCCAAAACTCTCTCGCCCTACCGAATTTTTAAATGGGATTTTTTTCGTTGAAAGAGAATTTGAAGTCCACTAATTTGTTAGAAATTTCACCACATTTGGACTTGAAAAGAGAGACTTATGGTGGTTTTAATTTTGGGTGACGTTTCGCACACTCTTTTTAAGACGGACAACAACTCTCTCACACCAACGATTTTTAAAACAAGATTTTTTTCCCCGGAAAGAGAATTTGAAGATTGGTAGAAATTTCACCACTTTTGAACTTAAAGTCAGAGAGTTACACAGGTTTTAATTTTGGATGACGTGTCGCACACTCTTTATAAAACGGACTACAACTCTCTCATCCCAACAAAATTTGAAATGAGATTTCTTTCCCAAGAAAAAGAATCTTAGGACCTCCGATTGGTAGAAATTTCACCACTTTTTGACTTCATATGAGAGAGTTAGGGAAGTTTTAATTTTGGGTGACGTTTCACACACTCTTTTTAAAATAGACCAAAACTCTCTCATCCCACCGAATTTTTAAATGAGATTTTTTTACTCAAAAGAGAATTTGAAGGCATCTAATGGATAGAAATTTCTCCACTTTTCGACTTAAAATCAGTGAGTTATGGACGTTTTAATTTTGGGTGACGTTTCACACACTCATTATAAAATGGTCCAAAACTCTCTCGCCCTACCGAATTTTTAAATGGGATTTTTTTCGTTGAAAGAGAATTTGAAGTCCACTAATTTGTTAGAAATTTCACCACATTTGGACTTGAAAAGAGAGACTTATGGTGGTTTTAATTTTGGGTGACGTTTCGCACACTCTTTTTAAGACGGACAACAACTCTCTCACCCCAACGATTTTTAAAACAAGATTTTTTTCCCCGGAAAGAGAATTTGAAGATTGGTAGAAATTTCACCACTTTTGAACTTAAAGTCAGAGAGTTACACAGGTTTTAATTTTGGATGACGTGTCGCACACTCTTTATAAAACGGACTACAACTCTCTCATCCCAACAAAATTTGAAATGAGATTTCTTTCCCAAGAAAAAGAATCTTAGGACCTCCGATTGGTAGAAATTTCACCACTTTTTGACTTCAAATGAGAGAGTTACGGAAGTTTTAATTTTGGGTGACGTTTCACACACTCTTTTTAAAATGGACCAAAACTCTCTCATCCCACCGAATTTTTAAATGAGATTTTTTTACTTGAAAGAGAATTTGAAGGAATCTAATTGATAGAAATTTCTCCACTTTTCGACTTTAAATGAGTGAGTTATGGACGTTTTAATTTTGGGTGACGTTTCACACACTCATTATAAAATGGTCCAAAACTCTCTCGCCCTACCGAATTTTTAAATGGGATTTTTTTCGTTGAAAGAGAATTTGAAGTCCACTAATTTGTTAGAAATTTCACCACATTTGGACTTGAAAAGAGAGACTTATGGTGGTTTTAATTTTGGGTGACGTTTCGCACACTCTTTTTAAGACGGACAACAACTCTCTCACACCAACGATTTTTAAAACAAGATTTTTTTCCCCGGAAAGAGAATTTGAAGATTGGTAGAAATTTCACCACTTTTGAACTTAAAGTCAGAGAGTTACACAGGTTTTAATTTTGGATGACGTGTCGCACACTCTTTATAAAACGGACTACAACTCTCTCATCCCAACAAAATTTGAAATGAGATTTCTTTCCCAAGAAAAAGAATCTTAGGACCTCCGATTGGTAGAAATTTCACCACTTTTTGACTTCATATGAGAGAGTTACGGAAGTTTTAATTTTGGGTGACGTTTCACACATTCTTTTTAAAATTGACCAAAACTCTCTCATCCCACCGAATTTTTAAATGAGATTTTTTTACTCAAAAGAGAATTTGAAGGCATCTAATGGATAGAAATTTCTCCACTTTTCGACTTAAAATGAGTGAGTTATGGACGTTTTAATTTTGGGTGACGTTTCACACACTCATTATAAAATGGTCCAAAACTCTCTCGCCCTACCGAATTTTTAAATGGGATTTTTTTCGTTTAAAGAGAATTTGAAGTCCACTAATTTGTTAGAAATTTCACCACATTTGGACTTGAAAAGAGAGACTTATGATGGTTTTAATTTTGGGTGACGTTTCACACACTCTTTTTAAGACGGACAACAACTCTCTCACCCCAACGATTTTTAAAACAAGATTTTTTCCCCGGAAAGAAAATTTGAAGATTGGTAGAAATTTCACCACTTTTGAACTTAAAGTCAGAGAGTTACACAAGTTTTAATTTTGGATGACGTGTCGCACACTCTTTATAAAACGGACTACAACTCTCTCATCCCAACAAAATTTGAAATGAGATTTCTTTCCCAAGAAAAAGAATCTTAGGACCTTCGATTGGTAGAAATTTCACCACTTTTTGACTTCAAATGAGAGAGTTAGGGAAGTTTTAATTTTGGGTGACGTTTCACACACTCTTTTTAAAATGGACCAAAACTCTCTCATCCCACCGAATTTTTAAATGAGATTTTTTTACTTGAAAGAGAATTTGAAGGAATCTAATTGATAGAAATTTCTCCACTTTTCGACTTAAAATGAGTGAGTTATAGACGTTTTAATTTTGGGTGACGTTTCACACACTCATTATAAAATGGTCCAAAACTCTCTCGCCCTACCGAATTTTTAAATGGGATTTTTTTCGTTGAAAGAGAATTTGAAGTCCACTAATTTGTTAGAAATTCACCACATTTGGACTTGAAAAGAGAGACTTATGGTGGTTTTAATTTTGGGTGACGTTTCGCACACTCTTTTTAAGACGGACAACAACTCTCTCACCCCAACGATTTTTAAAACAAGATTTTTTTCCCCGGAAAGAGAATTTGAAGATTGGTAGAAATTTAACCACTTTTGAACTTAAAGTCAGAGAGTTACACAGGTTTTAATTTTGGATGACGTGTCGCACACTCTTTATAAAACGGACTACAACTCTCTCATCCCAACAAAATTTGAAATGAGATTTCTTTCCCAAGAAAAAGAATCTTAGGACCTCCGATTGGTAGAAATTTCACCACTTTTTGACTTCAAATGAGAGAGTTAGGGAAGTTTTAATTTTGGGTGACGTTTCACACACTCTTTTTAAAATAGACCAAAACTCTCTCATCCCACCGAATTTTTAAATGAGATTTTTTTACTCAAAAGAGAATTTGAAGGCATCTAATGGATAGAAATTTCTCCACTTTTCGACTTAAAATGAGTGAGTTATGGACGTTTTAATTTTGGGTGACGTTTCACACACTCATTATAAAATGGTCCAAAACTCTCTCGCCCTACCGAATTTTTAAATGGGATTTTTTTCGTTGAAAGAG
The DNA here is from genome assembly GCF_043159265.1 of Tasmannia lanceolata. Taxonomy (NCBI): domain Eukaryota; kingdom Viridiplantae; phylum Streptophyta; class Magnoliopsida; order Canellales; family Winteraceae; genus Tasmannia; species Tasmannia lanceolata. The sequence goes on along the minus strand of NW_027518713.1, from coordinate 1,380,716 downwards.
AATTTGAAGTCCACTAATTTGTTAGAAATTTCACCACATTTGGACTTGAAAAGAGAGACTTATGGTGGTTTTAATTTTGGGTGACGTTTCGCACACTCTTTTTAAGACGGACAACAACTCTCTCACCCCAACGATTTTTAAAATAAGATTTTTTTCCCCGGAAAGTGAATTTGAAGATTGGTAGAAATTTCACCACTTTTGAACTTAAAGTCAGAGAGTTACACAGGTTTTAATTTTGGATGACGTGTCGCACACTCTTTATAAAACGGACTACAACTCTCTCATCCCAACAAAATTTGAAATGAGATTTCTTTCCCAAGAAAAAGAATCTTAGGACCTCCGATTGGTAGAAATTTCACCACTTTTTGACTTCAGATGAGAGAGTTACGGAAGTTTTAATTTTGGGTGACGTTTCACACACTCTTTTTAAAATGGACCAAAACTCTCTCATCCCACCGAATTTTTAAATGAGATTTTTTTACTTGAAAGAGAATTTGAAGGAATCTAATTGATAGAAATTTCTCCACTTTTCGACTTTAAATGAGTGAGTTATGGACGTTTTAATTTTGGGTGACGTTTCACACACTCATTATAAAATGGTCCAAAACTCTCTCGCCCTACCGAATTTTTAAATGGGATTTTTTTCGTTGAAAGAGAATTTGAAGTCCACTAATTTGTTAGAAATTTCACCACATTTGGACTTGAAAGGAGAGACTTATGGTGGTTTTAATTTTGGGTGACGTTTCGCACTCTCTTTTTAAGACGGACAACAACTCTCTCACCCCAACGATTTTTAAAACAAGATTTTTTTCCCCGGAAAGAGAATTCGAAGATTGGTAGAAATTTCACCACTTTTGAACTTAAAGTCAGAGAGTTACACAGGTTTTAATTTTGGATGACGTGTCGCACACTCTTTATAAAACGGACTACAACTCTCTCATCCCAAGAAAATTTGAAATGAGATTTCTTTCCCAAGAAAAAGAATCTTAGGACCTCCGATTGGTAGAAATTTCACCACTTTTTGACATCAGATGAGAGAGTTACGGAAGTTTTAATTTTGGGTGACGTTTCACACATTCTTTTTAAAATTGACCAAAACTCTCTCATCCCACCGAATTTTTAAATGAGATTTTTTTACTCAAAAGAGAATTTGAAGGCATCTAATGGATAGAAATTTCTCCACTTTTCGACTTAAAATGAGTGAGTTATCGACGTTTTAATTTTGGGTGACGTTTCACACACTCATTATAAAATGGTTCAAAACTCTCTCGCCCTACCGAATTTTTAAATGGGATTTTTTTCGTTGAAAGAGAATTTGAAGTCCACTAATTTGTTAGAAATTTCACCACATTTGGACTTGAAAAGAGAGACTTATGGTGGTTTTAATTTTGGGTGACGTTTCGCACACTCTTTTTAAGACGGACAACAACTCTCTCACCCCAACGATTTTTAAAACAAGATTTTTTTCCCCGGAAAGAGAATTTGAAGAATGGTAGAAATTTCACCACTTTTGAACTTAAAGTCAGAGAGTTACACAGGTTTCAATTTTGGATGACGTGTCGCACACTCTTTATAAAACGGACTACAACTCTCTCATCCCAACAAAATTTGAAATGAGATTTCTTTCCCAAGAAAAAGAATCTTAGGACCTCCGATTGGTAGAAATTTCACCACTTTTTGACTTCAAATGAGAGAGTTACGGAAGTTTTAATTTTGGGTGACGTTTCACACACTCTTTTTAAAATCGACCAAAACTCTCTCATCCCACCGAATTTTTAAATGAGATTTTTTTACTTGAAAGAGAATTTGAAGACATCTAATTGATAGAAATTTCTCCACTTTTCGACTTAAAATGAGTGAGTTATGGACGTTTTAATTTTGGGTGACGTTTCACACACTCATTATAAAATGGTCCAAAACTCTCTCGCCCTACCGAATTTTTAAATGGGATTTTTTTCGTTGAAAGAGAATTTGAAGTCCACTAATTTGTTAGAAATTTCACCACATTTGGACTTGAAAGGAGAGACTTATGGTGGTTTTAATTTTGGGTGACGTTTCGCACACTCTTTTTAAGACGGACAACAACTCTCTCACCCCAACGATTTTTAAAACAAGATTTTTTTCCCCGGAAAGAGAATTCGAAGATTGGTAGAAATTTCACCACTTTTGAACTTAAAGTCAGAGAGTTACACAGCTTTTAATTTTGGATGACGTGTCGCACACTCTTTATAAAACGGACTACAACTCTCTCATCCCAACAAAATTTGAAATGAGATTTCTTTCCCAAGAAAAAGAATCTTAGGACCTCCGATTGGTAGAAATTTCACCACTTTTTTACTTCAGATGAGAGAGTTACGGAAGTTTTAATTTTGGGTGACGTTTCACACACTCTTTTTAAAATTGACCAAAACTCTCTCATCCCACCGAATTTTTAAATGAGATTTTTTTACTTGAAAGAGAATTTGAAGACATCTAATTGATAGAAATTTCTCCACTTTTCGACTTAAAATGAGTGAGTTATGGACGTTTTAATTTTGGGTGACGTTTCACACACTCATTATAAAATGGTCCAAAACTCTCTCGCCCTACCGAATTTTTAAATGGGATTTTTTTCGTTGAAAGAGAATTTGAAGTCCACTAATTTGTTAGAAATTTCACCACATTTGGACTTGAAAGGAGAGACTTATGGTGGTTTTAATTTTGGGTGACGTTTCGCACACTCTTTTTAAGACGGACAACAACTCTCTCACCCCAACGATTTTTAAAACAAGATTTTTTTCCCCGGAAAGAGAATTTGAAGATTGGTAGAAATTTCACCACTTTTGAACTTAAAGTCAGAGAGTTACACAGGTTTTAATTTTGGATGACGTGTCGCACACTCTTTATAAAACGGACTACAACTCTCTTATCCCAACAAAATTTGAAATGAGATTTCTTTCCCAAGAAAAAGAATCTTAGGACCTCCGATTGGTAGAAATTTCACCACTTTTTGACTTCAGATGAGAGAGTTACGGAAGTTTTAATTTTGGGTGACGTTTCACACACTCTTTTTAAAATTGACCAAAACTCTCTCATCCCACCGAATTTTTAAATGAGATTTTTTTACTTGAAAGAGAATTTGAAAACATCTAATTGATAGAAATTTCTCCACTTTTCGACTTAAAATGAGTGAGTTATGGACGTTTTAATTTTGGGTGACGTTTCACACACTCATTATAAAATGGTCCAAAACTCTCTCGCCCTACCGAATTTTTAAATGGGATTTTTTTCGTTGAAAGAGAATTTGAAGTCCACTAATTTGTTAGAAATTTCACCACATTTGGACTTGAAAGGAGAGACTTATGGTGGTTTTAATTTTGGGTGACGTTTCGCACACTCTTTTTAAGACGTACAACAACTCTCTCACCCCAACGATTTTCAAAACAAGATTTTTTTCCCCGGAAAGAGAATTTGAAGATTGGTAGAAATTTCACCACTTTTGAACTTAAAGTCAGAGAGTTACACAGGTTTCAATTTTGGATGACGTGTCGCACACTCTTTATAAAGCGGACTACAACTCTCTCATCCCAACAAAATTTGAAATGAGATTTCTTTCCCAAGAAAAAGAATCTTAGGACCTCCGATTGGTAGAAATTTCACCACTTTTTGACTTCAGATGAGAGAGTTACGGAAGTTTTAATTTTGGGTGACGTTTCACACACTCTTTTTAAAATTGACCAAAACTCTCTCATCCCACCGAATTTTTAAATGAGATTTTTTTACTTGAAAGAGAATTTGAAGACATCTAATTGATAGAAATTTCTCCACTTTTCGACTTAAAATGAGTGAGTTATGGACGTTTTAATTTTGGGTGACGTTTCACACACTCATTATAAAATGGTCCAAAACTCTCTCGCCCTACCGAATTTTTAAATGGGATTTTTTTCGTTGAAAGAGAATTTGAAGTCCACTAATTTGTTAGAAATTTCACCACATTTGGACTTGAAAGGAGAGACTTATGGTGGTTTTAATTTTGGGTGACGTTTCGCACACTCTTTTTAAGACGGACAACAACTCTCTCACCCCAACGATTTTTAAAACAAGATTTTTTTCCCCGGAAAGAGAATTTGAAGATTGGTAGAAATTTCACCACTTTTGAACTTAAAGTTAGAGAGTTACACAGGTTTTAATTTTGGATGACGTGTCGCACACTCTTTATAAAACGGACTACAACTCTCTTATCCCAACAAAATTTGAAATGAGATTTCTTTCCCAAGAAAAAGAATCTTAGGACCTCCGATTGGTAGAAATTTCACCACTTTTTGACTTCAGATGAGAGAGTTACGGAAGTTTTAATTTTGGGTGACGTTTCACACACTCTTTTTAAAATTGACCAAAACTCTCTCATCCCACCGAATTTTTAAATGAGATTTTTTTACTTGAAAGAGAATTTGAAGACATCTAATTGATAGAAATTTCTCCACTTTTCGACTTAAAATGAGTGAGTTATGGACGTTTTAATTTTGGGTGACGTTTCAAACACTCATTATAAAATGGTCCAAAACTCTCTCGCCCTACCGAATTTTTAAATGGGATTTTTTTCGTTGAAAGAGAATTTGAAGTCCACTAATTTGTTAGAAATTTCACCACATTTGGACTTGAAAGGAGAGACTTATGGTGGTTTTAATTTTGGGTGACGTTTCGCACATTCTTTTTAAGACGGACAACAACTCTCTCACCCCAACGATTTTTAAAACAAGATTTTTTTCCCCGGAAAGAGAATTTGAAGATTGGTAGAAATTTCACCACTTTTGAACTTAAAGTCAGAGAGTTACACAGGTTTCAATTTTGGATGACGTGTCGCACACTCTTTATAAAGCGGACTACAACTCTCTCATCCCAACAAAATTTGAAATGAGATTTCTTTCCCAAGAAAAAGAATCTTAGGACCTCCGATTGGTAGAAATTTCACCACTTGGTGACTTCAAATGAGAGAGTTAGGGAAGTTTTTATTTTGGGTGACGTTTCACACACTCTTTTTAAAATGGACCAAAACTCTCTCATCCCACCGAATTTTTAATTGAGATTTTTTTACTTGAAAGAGAATTTGAAGACATCTAATTGATAGAAATTTCTCCACTTTTCGACTTAAAATGAGTGAGTTATGGACGTTTTAATTTTGGGTGACGTTTCACACACTCATTATAAAATGGTCCAAAACTCTCTCGCCCTACCGAATTTTTAAATGGGATTTTTTTCGTTGAAAGAGAATTTGAAGTCCACTAATTTGTTAGAAATTTCACCACATTTGGACTTGAAAGGAGAGACTTATGGTGGTTTTAATTTTGGGTGACGTTTCGCACACTCTTTATAAAGCGGACTACAACTCTCTTATCCCAACAAAATTTGAAATGAGATTTCTTTCCCAAGAAAAAGAATCTTAGGACCTCCGATTGGTAGAAATTTCACCACTTTTTGACTTCAAATGAGAGAGTTAGGGAAGTTTTTATTTTGGGTGACGTTTCACACACTCTTTTTAAAATTGACCAAAACTCTCTCATCCCACCGAATTTTTAAATGAGATTTTTTTACTTGAAAGAGAATTTGAAAACATCTAATTGATAGAAATTTCTCCACTTTTCGACTTAAAATGAGTGAGTTATGGACGTTTTAATTTTGGGTGACGTTTCACACACTCATTATAAAATGGTCCAAAACTCTCTCGCCCTACCGAATTTTTAAATGGGATTTTTTTCGTTGAAAGAGAATTTGAAGTCCACTAATTTGTTAGAAATTTCACCACATTTGGACTTGAAAGGAGAGACTTATGGTGGTTTTAATTTTGGGTGACGTTTCGCACACTCTTTTTAAGACGTACAACAACTCTCTCACCCCAACGATTTTCAAAACAAGATTTTTTTCCCCGGAAAGAGAATTTGAAGATTGGTAGAAATTTCACCACTTTTGAACTTAAAGTCAGAGAGTTACACAGGTTTCAATTTTGGATGACGTGTCGCACACTCTTTATAAAGCGGACTACAACTCTCTCATCCCAACAAAATTTGAAATGAGATTTCTTTCCCAAGAAAAAGAATCTTAGGACCTCCGATTGGTAGAAATTTCACCACTTTTTGACTTCAGATGAGAGAGTTACGGAAGTTTTAATTTTGGGTGACGTTTCACACACTCTTTTTAAAATTGACCAAAACTCTCTCATCCCACCGAATTTTTAAATGAGATTTTTTTACTTGAAAGAGAATTTGAAGACATCTAATTGATAGAAATTTCTCCACTTTTCGACTTAAAATGAGTGAGTTATGGACGTTTTAATTTTGGGTGACGTTTCACACACTCATTATAAAATGGTCCAAAACTCTCTCGCCCTACCGAATTTTTAAATGGGATTTTTTTCGTTGAAAGAGAATTTGAAGTCCACTAATTTGTTAGAAATTTCACCACATTTGGACTTGAAAGGAGAGACTTATGGTGGTTTTAATTTTGGGTGACGTTTCGCACACTCTTTTTAAGACGGACAACAACTCTCTCACCCCAACGATTTTTAAAACAAGATTTTTTTCCCCGGAAAGAGAATTTGAAGATTGGTAGAAATTTCACCACTTTTGAACTTAAAGTTAGAGAGTTACACAGGTTTTAATTTTGGATGACGTGTCGCACACTCTTTATAAAACGGACTACAACTCTCTTATCCCAACAAAATTTGAAATGAGATTTCTTTCCCAAGAAAAAGAATCTTAGGACCTCCGATTGGTAGAAATTTCACCACTTTTTGACTTCAGATGAGAGAGTTACGGAAGTTTTAATTTTGGGTGACGTTTCACACACTCTTTTTAAAATTGACCAAAACTCTCTCATCCCACCGAATTTTTAAATGAAATTTTTTTACTTGAAAGAGAATTTGAAGACATCTAATTGATAGAAATTTCTCCACTTTTCGACTTAAAATGAGTGAGTTATGGACGTTTTAATTTTGGGTGACGTTTCACACACTCATTATAAAATGGTCCAAAACTCTCTCGCCCTACCGAATTTTTAAATGGGATTTTTTTCGTTGAAAGAGAATTTGAAGTCCACTAATTTGTTAGAAATTTCACCACATTTGGACTTGAAAGGAGAGACTTATGGTGGTTTTAATTTTGGGTGACGTTTCGCACACTCTTTTTAAGACGGACAACAACTCTCTCACCCCAACGATTTTTAAAACAAGATTTTTTTCCCCGGAAAGAGAATTTGAAGATTGGTAGAAATTTCACCACTTTTGAACTTAAAGTCAGAGAGTTACACAGGTTTCAATTTTGGATGACGTGTCGCACACTCTTTATAAAGCGGACTACAACTCTCTCATCCCAACAAAATTTGAAATGAGATTTCTTTCCCAAGAAAAAGAATCTTAGGACCTCCGATTGGTAGAAATTTCACCACTTGGTGACTTCAAATGAGAGAGTTAGGGAAGTTTTTATTTTGGGTGACGTTTCACACACTCTTTTTAAAATGGACCAAAACTCTCTCATCCCACCGAATTTTTAATTGAGATTTTTTTACTTGAAAGAGAATTTGAAGACATCTAATTGATAGAAATTTCTCCACTTTTCGACTTAAAATGAGTGAGTTATGGACGTTTTAATTTTGGGTGACGTTTCACACACTCATTATAAAATGGTCCAAAACTCTCTCGCCCTACCGAATTTTTAAATGGGATTTTTTTCGTTGAAAGAGAATTTGAAGTCCACTAATTTGTTAGAAATTTCACCACATTTGGACTTGAAAGGAGAGACTTATGGTGGTTTTAATTTTGGGTGACGTTTCGCACACTCTTTTTAAGACGGACAACAACTCTCTCACCCCAACGATTTTTAAAACAAGATTTTTTTCCCCGGAAAGAGAATTTGAAGATTGGTAGAAATTTCACCACTTTTGAACTTAAAGTCAGAGAGTTACACAGGTTTCAATTTTGGATGACGTGTCGCACACTCTTTATAAAGCGGACTACAACTCTCTCATCCCAACAAAATTTGAAATGAGATTTCTTTCCCAAGAAAAAGAATCTTAGGACCTCCGATTGGTAGAAATTTCACCACTTTTTGACTTCAGATGAGAGAGTTACGGAAGTTTTAATTTTGGGTGACGTTTAACACACTCTTTTTAAAATTGACCAAAACTCTCTCATCCCACCGAATTTTTAAATGAGATTTTTTTACTTGAAAGAGAATTTGAAGACATCTAATTGATAGAAATTTCTCCACTTTTCGACTTAAAATGAGTGAGTTATGGACGTTTTAATTTTGGGTGACGTTTCACACACTCATTATAAAATGGTCCAAAACTCTCTCGCCCTACCGAATTTTTAAATGGGATTTTTTTCGTTGAAAGAGAATTTGAAGTCCACTAATTTGTTAGAAATTTCACCACATTTGGACTTGAAAGGAGAGACTTATGGTGGTTTTAATTTTGGGTGACGTTTCGCACACTCTTTTTAAGACGGACAACAACTCTCTCACCCCAACGATTTTTAAAACAAGATTTTTTTCCCCGGAAAGAGAATTTGAAGATTGGTAGAAATTTCACCACTTTTGAACTTAAAGTCAGAGAGTTACACAGGTTTTAATTTTGGATGACGTGTCGCACACTCTTTATAAAACGGACTACAACTCTCTTATCCCAACAAAATTTGAAATGAGATTTCTTTCCCAAGAAAAAGAATCTTAGGACCTCCGATTGGTAGAAATTTCACCACTTTTTGACTTCAGATGAGAGAGTTACGGAAGTTTTAATTTTGGGTGACGTTTCACACACTCTTTTTAAAATTGACCAAAACTCTCTCATCCCACCGAATTTTTAAATGAGATTTTTTTACTTGAAAGAGAATTTGAAGACATCTAATTGATAGAAATTTCTCCACTTTTCGACTTAAAATGAGTGAGTTATGGACGTTTTAATTTTGGGTGACGTTTCACACACTCATTATAAAATGGTCCAAAACTCTCTCGCCCTACCGAATTTTTAAATGGGATTTTTTTCGTTGAAAGAGAATTTGAAGTCCACTAATTTGTTAGAAATTTCACCACATTTGGACTTGAAAGGAGAGACTTATGGTGGTTTTAATTTTGGGTGACGTTTCGCACACTCTTTTTAAGACGGACAACAACTCTCTCACCCCAACGATTTTTAAAACAAGATTTTTTTCCCCGGAAAGAGAATTTGAAGATTGGTAGAAATTTCACCACTTTTGAACTTAAAGTCAGAGAGTTACACAGGTTTCAATTTTGGATGACGTGTCGCACACTCTTTATAAAGCGGACTACAACTCTCTCATCCCAACAAAATTTGAAATGAGATTTCTTTCCCAAGAAAAAGAATCTTAGGACCTCCGATTGGTAGAAATTTCACCACTTGGTGACTTCAAATGAGAGAGTTAGGGAAGTTTTAATTTTGGGTGACGTTTCACACACTCTTTTTAAAATGGACCAAAACTCTCTCATCCCACCGTATTTTTAAATGAGATTTTTTTACTTGAAAGAGAATTTGAAGACATCTAATTGATAGAAATTTCTCCACTTTTCGACTTAAAATGAGTGAGTTATGGACGTTTTAATTTTGGGTGACGTTTCACACACTCATTATAAAATGGTCCAAAACTCTCTCGCCCTACCGAATTTTTAAATGGGATTTTTTTCGTTGAAAGAGAATTTGAAGTCCACTAATTTGTTAGACATTTCACCACATTTGGACTTGAAAAGAGAGACTTATGGTGGTTTTAATTTTGGGTGACGTTTCGCACACTCTTTTTAAGACGGACAACAACTCTCTCACCCCAACGATTTTTAAAACAAGATTTTTTTCCCCGAAAATGAGAATTTGAAGAATGGTAGAAATTTCACCACTTTTGAACTTAAAGTCAGAGAGTTACACAGGTTTCAATTTTGGATGACGTGTCGCACACTCTTTATAAAACGGACTACAACTCTCTTATCCCAACAAAATTTGAAATGAGATTTCTTTCCCAAGAAAAAGAATCTTAGGACCTCCGATTGGTAGAAATTTCACCACTTTTTGACTTCAGATGAGAGAGTTACGGAAGTTTTAATTTTGGGTGACGTTTCACACACTCTTTTTAAAATTGACCAAAACTCTCTCATCCCACCGAATTTTTAAATGAGATTTTTTTACTTGAAAGAGAATTTGAAGACATCTAATTGATAGAAATTTCTCCACTTTTCGACTTAAAATGAGTGAGTTATGGACGTTTTAATTTTGGGTGACGTTTCACACACTCATTATAAAATGGTCCAAAACTCTCTCGCCCTACCGAATTTTTAAATGGGATTTTTTTCGTTGAAAGAGAATTTGAAGTCCACTAATTTGTTAGAAATTTCACCACATTTGGACTTGAAAGGAGAGACTTATGGTGGTTTTAATTTTGGGTGACGTTTCGCACACTCTTTTTAAGACGGACAACAACTCTCTCACCCCAACGATTTTTAAAACAAGATTTTTTTCCCCGGAAAGAGAATTTGAAGATTGGTAGAAATTTCACCACTTTTGAACTTAAAGTCAGAGAGTTACACAGGTTTCAATTTTGGATGACGTGTCGCACACTCTTTATAAAGCGGACTACAACTCTCTCATCCCAACAAAATTTGAAATGAGATTTCTTTCCCAAGAAAAAGAATCTTAGGACCTCCGATTGGTAGAAATTTCACCACTTGGTGACTTCAAATGAGAGAGTTAGGGAAGTTTTAATTTTGGGTGACGTTTCACACACTCTTTTTAAAATGGACCAAAACTCTCTCATCCCACCGTATTTTTAAATGAGATTTTTTTACTTGAAAGAGAATTTGAAGACATCTAATTGATAGAAATTTCTCCACTTTTCGACTTAAAATGAGTGAGTTATGGACGTTTTAATTTTGGGTGACGTTTCACACACTCATTATAAAATGGTCCAAAACTCTCTCGCCCTACCGAATTTTTAAATGGGATTTTTTTCGTTGAAAGAGAATTTGAAGTCCACTAATTTGTTAGAAATTCACCACATTTGGACTTGAAAAGAGAGACTTATGGTGGTTTTAATTTTGGGTGACGTTTCGCACACTCTTTTTAAGACGGACAACAACTCTCTCACCCCAACGATTTTTAAAACAAGATTTTTTTCCCCGGAAAGAGAATTTGAAGATTGTTAGAAATTTAACCACTTTTGAACTTAAAGTCAGAGAGTTACACAGGTTTTAATTTTGGATGACGTGTCGCACACTCTTTATAAAACGGACTACAACTCTCTCATCCCAACAAAATTTGAAATGAGATTTCTTTCCCAAGAAAAAGAATCTTAGGACCTCCGATTGGTAGAAATTTCACCACTTTTTGACTTCAAATGAGAGAGTTAGGGAAGTTTTAATTTTGGGTGACGTTTCACACACTCTTTTTAAAATAGACCAAAACTCTCTCATCCCACCGAATTTTTAAATGAGATTTTTTTACTCAAAAGAGAATTTGAAGGCATCTAATGGATAGAAATTTCTCCACTTTTCGACTTAAAATGAGTGAGTTATGGACGTTTTAATTTTGGGTGACGTTTCACACACTCATTATAAAATGGTCCAAAACTCTCTCGCCCTACCGAATTTTTAAATGGGATTTTTTTCGTTGAAAGAGAATTTGAAGTCCACTAATTTGTTAGACATTTCACCACATTTGGACTTGAAAAGAGAGACTTATGGTGGTTTTAATTTTGGGTGACGTTTCGCACACTCTTTTTAAGACGGACAACAACTCTCTCACCCCAACGATTTTTAAAACAAGATTTTTTTCCCCGAAAATGAGAATTTGAAGAATGGTAGAAATTTCACCACTTTTGAACTTAAAGTCAGAGAGTTACACAGGTTTCAATTTTAGATGACGTGTCGCACACTCTTTATAAAACGGACTACAACTCTCTCATCCCAACAAAATTTGAAATGAGATTTCTTTCCCAAGAAAAAGAATCTTAGGACCTCCGATTGGTAGAAATTTCACCACTTTTTGACTTCAAATGAGAGAGTTACGGAAGTTTTAATTTTGGGTGACGTTTCACACACTCTTTTTAAAATCGACCAAAACTCTCTCATCCCACCGAATTTTTAAATGAGATTTTTTTACTTGAAAGAGAATTTGAAGACATCTAATTGATAGAAATTTCTCCACTTTTCGACTTAAAATGAGTGAGTTATGGACGTTTTAATTTTGGGTGACGTTTCACACACTCATTATAAAATGGTCCAAAACTCTCTCGCCCTACCGAATTTTTAAATGGGATTTTTTTCGTTGAAAGAGAATTTGAAGTCCACTAATTTGTTAGAAATTTCACCACATTTGGACTTGAAAGGAGAGACTTATGGTGGTTTTAATTTTGGGTGACGTTTCGCACACTCTTTTTAAGACGGACAACAACTCTCTCACCCCAACGATTTTTAAAACAAGATTTTTTTCCCCGGAAAGAGAATTCGAAGATTGGTAGAAATTTCACCACTTTTGAACTTAAAGTCAGAGAGTTACACAGCTTTTAATTTTGGATGACGTGTCGCACACTCTTTATAAAACGGACTACAACTCTCTCATCCCAACAAAATTTGAAATGAGATTTCTTTCCCAAGAAAAAGAATCTTAGGACCTCCGATTGGTAGAAATTTCACCACTTTTTTACTTCAGATGAGAGAGTTACGGAAGTTTTAATTTTGGGTGACGTTTCACACACTCTTTTTAAAATTGACCAAAACTCTCTCATCCCACCGAATTTTTAAATGAGATTTTTTTACTTGAAAGAGAATTTGAAGACATCTAATTGATAGAAATTTCTCCACTTTTCGACTTAAAATGAGTGAGTTATGGACGTTTTAATTTTGGGTGACGTTTCACACACTCATTATAAAATGGTCCAAAACTCTCTCGCCCTACCGAATTTTTAAATGGGATTTTTTTCGTTGAAAGAGAATTTGAAGTCCACTAATTTGTTAGAAATTTCACCACATTTGGACTTGAAAGGAGAGACTTATGGTGGTTTTAATTTTGGGTGACGTTTCGCACACTCTTTTTAAGACGGACAACAACTCTCTCACCCCAACGATTTTTAAAACAAGATTTTTTTCCCCGGAAAGAGAATTTGAAGATTGGTAGAAATTTCACCACTTTTGAACTTAAAGTCAGAGAGTTACACAGGTTTTAATTTTGGATGACGTGTCGCACACTCTTTATAAAACGGACTACAACTCTCTTATCCCAACAAAATTTGAAATGAGATTTCTTTCCCAAGAAAAAGAATCTTAGGACCTCCGATTGGTAGAAATTTCACCACTTTTTGACTTCAGATGAGAGAGTTACGGAAGTTTTAATTTTGGGTGACGTTTCACACACTCTTTTTAAAATTGACCAAAACTCTCTCATCCCACCGAATTTTTAAATGAGATTTTTTTACTTGAAAGAGAATTTGAAAACATCTAATTGATAGAAATTTCTCCACTTTTCGACTTAAAATGAGTGAGTTATGGACGTTTTAATTTTGGGTGACGTTTCACACACTCATTATAAAATGGTCCAAAACTCTCTCGCCCTACCGAATTTTTAAATGGGATTTTTTTCGTTGAAAGAGAATTTGAAGTCCACTAATTTGTTAGAAATTTCACCACATTTGGACTTGAAAGGAGAGACTTATGGTGGTTTTAATTTTGGGTGACGTTTCGCACACTCTTTTTAAGACGTACAACAACTCTCTCACCCCAACGATTTTCAAAACAAGATTTTTTTCCCCGGAAAGAGAATTTGAAGATTGGTAGAAATTTCTCCACTTTTGAACTTAAAGTCAGAGAGTTACACAGGTTTCAATTTTGGATGACGTGTCGCACACTCTTTATAAAGCGGACTACAACTCTCTCATCCCAACAAAATTTGAAATGAGATTTCTTTCCCAAGAAAAAGAATCTTAGGACCTCCGATTGGTAGAAATTTCACCACTTTTTGACTTCAGATGAGAGAGTTACGGAAGTTTTAATTTTGGGTGACGTTTCACACACTCTTTTTAAAATTGACCAAAACTCTCTCATCCCACCGAATTTTTAAATGAGATTTTTTTACTTGAAAGAGAATTTGAAGACATCTAATTGATAGAAATTTCTCCACTTTTCGACTTAAAATGAGTGAGTTATGGACGTTTTAATTTTGGGTGACGTTTCATACACTCATTATAAAATGGTCCAAAACTCTCTCGCCCTACCGAATTTTTAAATGGGATTTTTTTCGTTGAAAGAGAATTTGAAGTCCACTAATTTGTTAGAAATTTCACCACATTTGGACTTGAAAGGAGAGACTTATGGTGGTTTTAATTTTGGGTGACGTTTCGCACACTCTTTTTAAGACGGACAACAACTCTCTCACCCCAACGATTTTTAAAACAAGATTTTTTTCCCCGGAAAGAGAATTTGAAGATTGGTAGAAATTTCACCACTTTTGAACTTAAAGTCAGAGAGTTACACAGGTTTCAATTTTGGATGACGTGTCGCACACTCTTTATAAAGCGGACTACAACTCTCTCATCCCAACAAAATTTGAAATGAGATTTCTTTCCCAAGAAAAAGAATCTTAGGACCTCCGATTGGTAGAAATTTCACCACTTTTTGACTTCAGATGAGAGAGTTACGGAAGTTTTAATTTTGGGTGACGTTTAACACACTCTTTTTAAAATTGACCAAAACTCTCTCATCCCACCGAATTTTTAAATGAGATTTTTTTACTTGAAAGAGAATTTGAAGACATCTAATTGATAGAAATTTCTCCACTTTTCGACTTAAAATGAGTGAGTTATGGACGTTTTAATTTTGGGTGACGTTTCACACACTCATTATAAAATGGTCCAAAACTCTCTCGCCCTACCGAATTTTTAAATGGGATTTTTTTCGTTGAAAGAGAATTTGAAGTCCACTAATTTGTTAGAAATTTCACCACATTTGGACTTGAAAGGAGAGACTTATGGTGGTTTTAATTTTGGGTGACGTTTCGCACACTCTTTTTAAGACGGACAACAACTCTCTCACCCCAACGATTTTTAAAACAAGATTTTTTTCCCCGGAAAGAGAATTCGAAGATTGGTAGAAATTTCACCACTTTTGAACTTAAAGTCAGAGAGTTACACAGGTTTTAATTTTGGATGACGTGTCGCACACTCTTTATAAAACGGACTACAACTCTCTTATCCCAACAAAATTTGAAATGAGATTTCTTTCCCAAGAAAAAGAATCTTAGGACCTCCGATTGGTAGAAATTTCACCACTTTTTGACTTCAGATGAGAGAGTTACGGAAGTTTTAATTTTGGGTGACGTTTCACACACTCTTTTTAAAATTGACCAAAACTCTCTCATCCCACCGAATTTTTAAATGAGATTTTTTTACTTGAAAGAGAATTTGAAGACATCTAATTGATAGAAATTTCTCCACTTTTCGACTTAAAATGAGTGAGTTATGGACGTTTTAATTTTGGGTGACGTTTCACACACTCATTATAAAATGGTCCAAAACTCTCTCGCCCTACCGAATTTTTAAATGGGATTTTTTTCGTTGAAAGAGAATTTGAAGTCCACTAATTTGTTAGAAATTTCACCACATTTGGACTTGAAAGGAGAGACTTATGGTGGTTTTAATTTTGGGTGACGTTTCGCACACTCTTTTTAAGACGGACAACAACTCTCTCACCCCAACGATTTTTAAAACAAGATTTTTTTCCCCGGAAAGAGAATTCGAAGATTGGTAGAAATTTCACCACTTTTGAACTTAAAGTCAGAGAGTTACACAGGTTTTAATTTTGGATGACGTGTCGCACACTCTTTATAAAACGGACTACAACTCTCTTATCCCAACAAAATTTGAAATGAGATTTCTTTCCCAAGAAAAAGAATCTTAGGACCTCCGATTGGTAGAAATTTCACCACTTTTTGACTTCAGATGAGAGAGTTACGGAAGTTTTAATTTTGGGTGACGTTTCACACACTCTTTTTAAAATTGACCAAAACTCTCTCATCCCACCGAATTTTTAAATGAGATTTTTTTACTTGAAAGAGAATTTGAAGACATCTAATTGATAGAAATTTCTCCACTTTTCGACTTAAAATGAGTGAGTTATGGACGTTTTAATTTTGGGTGACGTTTCACACACTCATTATAAAATGGTCCAAAACTCTCTCGCCCTACCGAATTTTTAAATGGGATTTTTTTCGTT
Source organism: Tasmannia lanceolata (assembly GCF_043159265.1). Classification (NCBI taxonomy): domain Eukaryota; kingdom Viridiplantae; phylum Streptophyta; class Magnoliopsida; order Canellales; family Winteraceae; genus Tasmannia; species Tasmannia lanceolata. The sequence continues at coordinate 1,364,481 of NW_027518713.1, read as the reverse complement.
GAAAGAGAATTTGAAGTCCACTAATTTGTTAGAAATTTCACCACATTTGGACTTGAAAGGAGAGACTTATGGTGGTTTTAATTTTGGGTGACGTTTCGCACACTCTTTTTAAGACGGACAACAACTCTCTCACCCCAACGATTTTTAAAACAAGATTTTTTTCCCCGGAAAGAGAATTTGAAGATTGGTAGAAATTTCACCACTTTTGAACTTAAAGTCAGAGAGTTACACAGGTTTCAATTTTGGATGACGTGTCGCACACTCTTTATAAAGCGGACTACAACTCTCTCATCCCAACAAAATTTGAAATGAGATTTCTTTCCCAAGAAAAAGAATCTTAGGACCTCCGATTGGTAGAAATTTCACCACTTGGTGACTTCAAATGAGAGAGTTAGGGAAGTTTTAATTTTGGGTGACGTTTCACACACTCTTTTTAAAATGGACCAAAACTCTCTCATCCCACCGTATTTTTAAATGAGATTTTTTTACTTGAAAGAGAATTTGAAGACATCTAATTGATAGAAATTTCTCCACTTTTCGACTTAAAATGAGTGAGTTATGGACGTTTTAATTTTGGGTGACGTTTCACACACTCATTATAAAATGGTCCAAAACTCTCTCGCCCTACCGAATTTTTAAATGGGATTTTTTTCGTTGAAAGAGAATTTGAAGTCCACTAATTTGTTAGAAATTCACCACATTTGGACTTGAAAAGAGAGACTTATGGTGGTTTTAATTTTGGGTGACGTTTCGCACACTCTTTTTAAGACGGACAACAACTCTCTCACCCCAACGATTTTTAAAACAAGATTTTTTTCCCCGGAAAGAGAATTTGAAGATTGTTAGAAATTTAACCACTTTTGAACTTAAAGTCAGAGAGTTACACAGGTTTTAATTTTGGATGACGTGTCGCACACTCTTTATAAAACGGACTACAACTCTCTCATCCCAACAAAATTTGAAATGAGATTTCTTTCCCAAGAAAAAGGATCTTAGGACCTCCGATTGGTAGAAATTTCACCACTTTTTGACTTCAAATGAGAGAGTTAGGGAAGTTTTAATTTTGGGTGACGTTTCACACACTCTTTTTAAAATAGACCAAAACTCTCTCATCCCACCGAATTTTTAAATGAGATTTTTTTACTCAAAAGAGAATTTGAAGGCATCTAATGGATAGAAATTTCTCCACTTTTCGACTTAAAATGAGTGAGTTATGGACGTTTTAATTTTGGGTGACGTTTCACACACTCATTATAAAATGGTCCAAAACTCTCTCGCCCTACCGAATTTTTAAATGGGATTTTTTTCGTTGAAAGAGAATTTGAAGTCCACTAATTTGTTAGACATTTCACCACATTTGGACTTGAAAAGAGAGACTTATGGTGGTTTTAATTTTGGGTGACGTTTCGCACACTCTTTTTAAGACGGACAACAACTCTCTCACCCCAACGATTTTTAAAACAAGATTTTTTTCCCCGAAAATGAGAATTTGAAGAATGGTAGAAATTTCACCACTTTTGAACTTAAAGTCAGAGAGTTACACAGGTTTCAATTTTAGATGACGTGTCGCACACTCTTTATAAAACGGACTACAACTCTCTCATCCCAACAAAATTTGAAATGAGATTTCTTTCCCAAGAAAAAGAATCTTACGACCTCCGATTGGTAGAAATTTCACCACTTTTTGACTTCAAATGAGAGAGTTACGGAAGTTTTAATTTTGGGTGACGTTTCACACACTCTTTTTAAAATCGACCAAAACTCTCTCATCCCACCGAATTTTTAAATGAGATTTTTTTACTTGAAAGAGAATTTGAAGACATCTAATTGATAGAAATTTCTCCACTTTTCGACTTAAAATGAGTGAGTTATGGACGTTTTAATTTTGGGTGACGTTTCACACACTCATTATAAAATGGTCCAAAACTCTCTCGCCCTACCGAATTTTTAAATGGGATTTTTTTCGTTGAAAGAGAATTTGAAGTCCACTAATTTGTTAGAAATTTCACCACATTTGGACTTGAAAGGAGAGACTTATGGTGGTTTTAATTTTGGGTGACGTTTCGCACACTCTTTTTAAGACGGACAACAACTCTCTCACCCCAACGATTTTTAAAACAAGATTTTTTTCCCCGGAAAGAGAATTCGAAGATTGGTAGAAATTTCACCACTTTTGAACTTAAAGTCAGAGAGTTACACAGCTTTTAATTTTGGATGACGTGTCGCACACTCTTTATAAAACGGACTACAACTCTCTCATCCCAACAAAATTTGAAATGAGATTTCTTTCCCAAGAAAAAGAATCTTAGGACCTCCGATTGGTAGAAATTTCACCACTTTTTTACTTCAGATGAGAGAGTTACGGAAGTTTTAATTTTGGGTGACGTTTCACACACTCTTTTTAAAATTGACCAAAACTCTCTCATCCCACCGAATTTTTAAATGAGATTTTTTTACTTGAAAGAGAATTTGAAGACATCTAATTGATAGAAATTTCTCCACTTTTCGACTTAAAATGAGTGAGTTATGGACGTTTTAATTTTGGGTGACGTTTCACACACTCATTATAAAATGGTCCAAAACTCTCTCGCCCTACCGAATTTTTAAATGGGATTTTTTTCGTTGAAAGAGAATTTGAAGTCCACTAATTTGTTAGAAATTTCACCACATTTGGACTTGAAAGGAGAGACTTATGGTGGTTTTAATTTTGGGTGACGTTTCGCACACTCTTTTTAAGACGGACAACAACTCTCTCACCCCAACGATTTTTAAAACAAGATTTTTTTCCCCGGAAAGAGAATTTGAAGATTGGTAGAAATTTCACCACTTTTGAACTTAAAGTCAGAGAGTTACACAGGTTTTAATTTTGGATGACGTGTCGCACACTCTTTATAAAACGGACTACAACTCTCTTATCCCAACAAAATTTGAAATGAGATTTCTTTCCCAAGAAAAAGAATCTTAGGACCTCCGATTGGTAGAAATTTCACCACTTTTTGACTTCAGATGAGAGAGTTACGGAAGTTTTAATTTTGGGTGACGTTTCACACACTCTTTTTAAAATTGACCAAAACTCTCTCATCCCACCGAATTTTTAAATGAGATTTTTTTACTTGAAAGAGAATTTGAAAACATCTAATTGATAGAAATTTCTCCACTTTTCGACTTAAAATGAGTGAGTTATGGACGTTTTAATTTTGGGTGACGTTTCACACACTCATTATAAAATGGTCCAAAACTCTCTCGCCCTACCGAATTTTTAAATGGGATTTTTTTCGTTGAAAGAGAATTTGAAGTCCACTAATTTGTTAGAAATTTCACCACATTTGGACTTGAAAGGAGAGACTTATGGTGGTTTTAATTTTGGGTGACGTTTCGCACACTCTTTTTAAGACGTACAACAACTCTCTCACCCCAACGATTTTCAAAACAAGATTTTTTTCCCCGGAAAGAGAATTTGAAGATTGGTAGAAATTTCACCACTTTTGAACTTAAAGTCAGAGAGTTACACAGGTTTCAATTTTGGATGACGTGTCGCACACTCTTTATAAAGCGGACTACAACTCTCTCATCCCAACAAAATTTGAAATGAGATTTCTTTCCCAAGAAAAAGAATCTTAGGACCTCCGATTGGTAGAAATTTCACCACTTTTTGACTTCAGATGAGAGAGTTACGGAAGTTTTAATTTTGGGTGACGTTTCACACACTCTTTTTAAAATTGACCAAAACTCTCTCATCCCACCGAATTTTTAAATGAGATTTTTTTACTTGAAAGAGAATTTGAAGACATCTAATTGATAGAAATTTCTCCACTTTTCGACTTAAAATGAGTGAGTTATGGACGTTTTAATTTTGGGTGACGTTTCACACACTCATTATAAAATGGTCCAAAACTCTCTCGCCCTACCGAATTTTTAAATGGGATTTTTTTCGTTGAAAGAGAATTTGAAGTCCACTAATTTGTTAGAAATTTCACCACATTTGGACTTGAAAGGAGAGACTTATGGTGGTTTTAATTTTGGGTGACGTTTCGCACACTCTTTTTAAGACGGACAACAACTCTCTCACCCCAACGATTTTTAAAACAAGATTTTTTTCCCCGGAAAGAGAATTTGAAGATTGGTAGAAATTTCACCACTTTTGAACTTAAAGTTAGAGAGTTACACAGGTTTTAATTTTGGATGACGTGTCGCACACTCTTTATAAAACGGACTACAACTCTCTTATCCCAACAAAATTTGAAATGAGATTTCTTTCCCAAGAAAAAGAATCTTAGGACCTCCGATTGGTAGAAATTTCACCACTTTTTGACTTCAGATGAGAGAGTTACGGAAGTTTTAATTTTGGGTGACGTTTCACACACTCTTTTTAAAATTGACCAAAACTCTCTCATCCCACCGAATTTTTAAATGAGATTTTTTTACTTGAAAGAGAATTTGAAGACATCTAATTGATAGAAATTTCTCCACTTTTCGACTTAAAATGAGTGAGTTATGGACGTTTTAATTTTGGGTGACGTTTCACACACTCATTATAAAATGGTCCAAAACTCTCTCGCCCTACCGAATTTTTAAATGGGATTTTTTTCGTTGAAAGAGAATTTGAAGTCCACTAATTTGTTAGAAATTTCACCACATTTGGACTTGAAAGGAGAGACTTATGGTGGTTTTAATTTTGGGTGACGTTTCGCACACTCTTTTTAAGACGGACAACAACTCTCTCACCCCAACGATTTTTAAAACAAGATTTTTTTCCCCGGAAAGAGAATTTGAAGATTGGTAGAAATTTCACCACTTTTGAACTTAAAGTCAGAGAGTTACACAGGTTTCAATTTTGGATGACGTGTCGCACACTCTTTATAAAGCGGACTACAACTCTCTCATCCCAACAAAATTTGAAATGAGATTTCTTTCCCAAGAAAAAGAATCTTAGGACCTCCGATTGGTAGAAATTTCACCACTTGGTGACTTCACATGAGAGAGTTAGGGAAGTTTTTATTTTGGGTGACGTTTCACACACTCTTTTTAAAATGGACCAAAACTCTCTCATCCCACCGAATTTTTAATTGAGATTTTTTTACTTGAAAGAGAATTTGAAGACATCTAATTGATAGAAATTTCTCCACTTTTCGACTTAAAATGAGTGAGTTATGGACGTTTTAATTTTGGGTGACGTTTCACACACTCATTATAAAATGGTCCAAAACTCTCTCGCCCTACCGAATTTTTAAATGGGATTTTTTTCGTTGAAAGAGAATTTGAAGTCCACTAATTTGTTAGAAATTTCACCACATTTGGACTTGAAAGGAGAGACTTATGGTGGTTTTAATTTTGGGTGACGTTTCGCACACTCTTTTTAAGACGGACAACAACTCTCTCACCCCAACGATTTTTAAAACAAGATTTTTTTCCCCGGAAAGAGAATTTGAAGATTGGTAGAAATTTCACCACTTTTGAACTTAAAGTCAGAGAGTTACACAGGTTTCAATTTTGGATGACGTGTCGCACACTCTTTATTAAGCGGACTACAACTCTCTCATCCCAACAAAATTTGAAATGAGATTTCTTTCCCAAGAAAAAGAATCTTAGGACCTCCGATTGGTAGAAATTTCACCACTTTTTGACTTCAGATGAGAGAGTTACGGAAGTTTTAATTTTGGGTGACGTTTAACACACTCTTTTTAAAATTGACCAAAACTCTCTCATCCCACCGAATTTTTAAATGAGATTTTTTTACTTGAAAGAGAATTTGAAGACATCTAATTGATAGAAATTTCTCCACTTTTCGACTTAAAATGAGTGAGTTATGGACGTTTTAATTTTGGGTGACGTTTCACACACTCATTATAAAATGGTCCAAAACTCTCTCGCCCTACCGAATTTTTAAATGGGATTTTTTTCGTTGAAAGAGAATTTGAAGTCCACTAATTTGTTAGAAATTTCACCACATTTGGACTTGAAAGGAGAGACTTATGGTGGTTTTAATTTTGGGTGACGTTTCGCACACTCTTTTTAAGACGGACAACAACTCTCTCACCCCAACGATTTTTAAAACAAGATTTTTTTCCCCGGAAAGAGAATTTGAAGATTGGTAGAAATTTCACCACTTTTGAACTTAAAGTTAGAGAGTTACACAGGTTTTAATTTTGGATGACGTGTCGCACACTCTTTATAAAACGGACTACAACTCTCTTATCCCAACAAAATTTGAAATGAGATTTCTTTCCCAAGAAAAAGAATCTTAGGACCTCCGATTGGTAGAAATTTCACCACTTTTTGACTTCAGATGAGAGAGTTACGGAAGTTTTAATTTTGGGTGACGTTTCACACACTCTTTTTAAAATTGACCAAAACTCTCTCATCCCACCGAATTTTTAAATGAGATTTTTTTACTTGAAAGAGAATTTGAAGACATCTAATTGATAGAAATTTCTCCACTTTTCGACTTAAAATGAGTGAGTTATGGACGTTTTAATTTTGGGTGACGTTTCACACACTCATTATAAAATGGTCCAAAACTCTCTCGCCCTACCGAATTTTTAAATGGGATTTTTTTCGTTGAAAGAGAATTTGAAGTCCACTAATTTGTTAGAAATTTCACCACATTTGGACTTGAAAGGAGAGACTTATGGTGGTTTTAATTTTGGGTGACGTTTCGCACACTCTTTTTAAGACGGACAACAACTCTCTCACCCCAACGATTTTTAAAACAAGATTTTTTTCCCCGGAAAGAGAATTTGAAGATTGGTAGAAATTTCACCACTTTTGAACTTAAAGTCAGAGAGTTACACAGGTTTCAATTTTGGATGACGTGTCGCACACTCTTTATAAAGCGGACTACAACTCTCTCATCCCAACAAAATTTGAAATGAGATTTCTTTCCCAAGAAAAAGAATCTTAGGACCTCCGATTGGTAGAAATTTCACCACTTGGTGACTTCACATGAGAGAGTTAGGGAAGTTTTTATTTTGGGTGACGTTTCACACACTCTTTTTAAAATGGACCAAAACTCTCTCATCCCACCGAATTTTTAATTGAGATTTTTTTACTTGAAAGAGAATTTGAAGACATCTAATTGATAGAAATTTCTCCACTTTTCGACTTAAAATGAGTGAGTTATGGACGTTTTAATTTTGGGTGACGTTTCACACACTCATTATAAAATGGTCCAAAACTCTCTCGCCCTACCGAATTTTTAAATGGGATTTTTTTCGTTGAAAGAGAATTTGAAGTCCACTAATTTGTTAGAAATTTCACCACATTTGGACTTGAAAGGAGAGACTTATGGTGGTTTTAATTTTGGGTGACGTTTCGCACACTCTTTTTAAGACGGACAACAACTCTCTCACCCCAACGATTTTTAAAACAAGATTTTTTTCCCCGGAAAGAGAATTTGAAGATTGGTAGAAATTTCACCACTTTTGAACTTAAAGTCAGAGAGTTACACAGGTTTCAATTTTGGATGACGTGTCGCACACTCTTTATAAAGCGGACTACAACTCTCTCATCCCAACAAAATTTGAAATGAGATTTCTTTCCCAAGAAAAAGAATCTTAGGACCTCCGATTGGTAGAAATTTCACCACTTTTTGACTTCAGATGAGAGAGTTACGGAAGTTTTAATTTTGGGTGACGTTTAACACACTCTTTTTAAAATTGACCAAAACTCTCTCATCCCACCGAATTTTTAAATGAGATTTTTTTACTTGAAAGAGAATTTGAAGACATCTAATTGATAGAAATTTCTCCACTTTTCGACTTAAAATGAGTGAGTTATGGACGTTTTAATTTTGGGTGACGTTTCACACACTCATTATAAAATGGTCCAAAACTCTCTCGCCCTACCGAATTTTTAAATGGGATTTTTTTCGTTGAAAGAGAATTTGAAGTCCACTAATTTGTTAGAAATTTCACCACATTTGGACTTGAAAGGAGAGACTTATGGTGGTTTTAATTTTGGGTGACGTTTCGCACACTCTTTTTAAGACGGACAACAACTCTCTCACCCCAACGATTTTTAAAACAAGATTTTTTTCCCCGGAAAGAGAATTTGAAGATTGGTAGAAATTTCACCACTTTTGAACTTAAAGTCAGAGAGTTACACAGGTTTTAATTTTGGATGACGTGTCGCACACTCTTTATAAAACGGACTACAACTCTCTTATCCCAACAAAATTTGAAATGAGATTTCTTTCCCAAGAAAAAGAATCTTAGGACCTCCGATTGGTAGAAATTTCACCACTTTTTGACTTCAGATGAGAGAGTTACGGAAGTTTTAATTTTGGGTGACGTTTCACACACTCTTTTTAAAATTGACCAAAACTCTCTCATCCCACCGAATTTTTAAATGAGATTTTTTTACTTGAAAGAGAATTTGAAGACATCTAATTGATAGAAATTTCTCCACTTTTCGACTTAAAATGAGTGAGTTATGGACGTTTTAATTTTGGGTGACGTTTCACACACTCATTATAAAATGGTCCAAAACTCTCTCGCCCTACCGAATTTTTAAATGGGATTTTTTTCGTTGAAAGAGAATTTGAAGTCCACTAATTTGTTAGAAATTTCACCACATTTGGACTTGAAAGGAGAGACTTATGGTGGTTTTAATTTTGGGTGACGTTTCGCACACTCTTTTTAAGACGGACAACAACTCTCTCACCCCAACGATTTTTAAAACAAGATTTTTTTCCCCGGAAAGAGAATTCGAAGATTGGTAGAAATTTCACCACTTTTGAACTTAAAGTCAGAGAGTTACACAGCTTTTAATTTTGGATGACGTGTCGCACACTCTTTATAAAACGGACTACAACTCTCTCATCCCAACAAAATTTGAAATGAGATTTCTTTCCCAAGAAAAAGAATCTTAGGACCTCCGATTGGTAGAAATTTCACCACTTTTTGACTTCAGATGAGAGAGTTACGGAAGTTTTAATTTTGGGTGACGTTTCACACACTCTTTTTAAAATTGACCAAAACTCTCTCATCCCACCGAATTTTTAAATGAGATTTTTTTACTTGAAAGAGAATTTGAAGACATCTAATTGATAGAAATTTATCCACTTTTCGACTTAAAATGAGTGAGTTATGGACGTTTTAATTTTGGGTGACGTTTCACACACTCATTATAAAATGGTCCAAAACTCTCTCGCCCTACCGAATTTTTAAATGGGATTTTTTTCGTTGAAAGAGAATTTGAAGTCCACTAATTTGTTAGAAATTTCACCACATTTGGACTTGAAAGGAGAGACTTATGGTGGTTTTAATTTTGGGTGACGTTTCGCACACTCTTTTTAAGACGGACAACAACTCTCTCACCCCAACGATTTTTAAAACAAGATTTTTTTCCCGGAAAGAGAATCTGAAGATTGGTAGAAATTTCACCACTTTTGAACTTAAAGTCAGAGAGTTACACAGGTTTCAATTTTGGATGACGTGTCGCACACTCTTTATAAAGCGGACTACAACTCTCTCATCCCAACAAAATTTGAAATGAGATTTCTTTCCCAAGAAAAAGAATCTTAGGACCTCCGATTGGTAGAAATTTCACCACTTGGTGACTTCAAATGAGAGAGTTAGGGAAGTTTTAATTTTGGGTGACGTTTCACACACTCTTTTTAAAATGGACCAAAACTCTCTCATCCCACCGTATTTTTAAATGAGATTTTTTTACTTGAAAGAGAATTTGAAGACATCTAATTGATAGAAATTTCTCCACTTTTCGACTTAAAATGAGAGAGTTATGGACGTTTTAATTTTGGGTGACGTTTCACACACTCATTATAAAATGGTCCAAAACTCTCTCGCCCTACCGAATTTTTAAATGTGATTTTTTTCGTTGAAAGAGAATTTGAAGTCCACTAATTTGTTAGAAATTTCACCACATTTGGACTTGAAAAGAGAGACTTATGGTGGTTTTAATTTTGGGTGACGTTTCGCACACTCTTTTTAAGACGGACAACAACTCTCTCACCCCAACGATTTTTAAAACAAGATTTTTTTCCCCGAAAATGAGAATTTGAAGAATGGTAGAAATTTCACCACTTTTGAACTTAAAGTCAGAGAGTTACACAGGTTTCAATTTTAGATGACGTGTCGCACACTCTTTATAAAACGGACTACAACTCTCTCATCCCAACAAAATTCGAAATGAGATTTCTTTCCCAAGAAAAAGAATCTTAGGACCTCCGATTGGTAGAAATTTCACCACTTTTTGACTTCAAATGAGAGAGTTACGGAAGTTTTAATTTTGGGTGACGTTTCACACACTCTTTTTAAAATCGACCAAAACTCTCTCATCCCACCGAATTTTTAAATGAGATTTTTTTACTTGAAAGAGAATTTGAAGACATCTAATTGATAGAAATTTCTCCACTTTTCGACTTAAAATGAGTGAGTTATGGACGTTTTAATTTTGGGTGACGTTTCACACACTCATTATAAAATGGTCCAAAACTCTCTTGCCCTACCGAATTTTTAAATGGGATTTTTTTCGTTGAAAGAGAATTTGAAGTCCACTAATTTGTTAGAAATTTCACCACATTTGGACTTGAAAGGAGAGACTTATGGTGGTTTTAATTTTGGGTGACGTTTCGCACACTCTTTTTAAGACGGACAACAACTCTCTCACCCCAACGATTTTTAAAACAAGATTTTTTTCCCCGGAAAGAGAATTCGAAGATTGGTAGAAATTTCACCACTTTTGAACTTAAAGTCAGAGAGTTACACAGCTTTTAATTTTGGATGACGTGTCGCACACTCTTTATAAAACGGACTACAACTCTCTCATCCCAACAAAATTTGAAATGAGATTTCTTTCCCAAGAAAAAGAATCTTAGGACCTCCGATTGGTAGAAATTTCACCACTTTTTGACTTCAGATGAGAGAGTTACGGAAGTTTTAATTTTGGGTGACGTTTCACACACTCTTTTTAAAATTGACCAAAACTCTCTCATCCCACCGAATTTTTAAATGAGATTTTTTTACTTGAAAGAGAATTTGAAGACATCTAATTGATAGAAATTTCTCCACTTTTCGACTTAAAATTAGTGAGTTATGGACGTTTTAATTTTGGGTGACGTTTCACACACTCATTATAAAATGGTCCAAAACTCTCTCGCCCTACCGAATTTTTAAATGGGATTTTTTTCGTTGAAAGAGAATTTGAAGTCCACTAATTTGTTAGAAATTTCACCACATTTGGACTTGAAAGGAGAGACTTATGGTGGTTTTAATTTTGGGTGACGTTTCGCACACTCTTTTTAAGACGGACAACAACTCTCTCACCCCAACGATTTTTAAAACAAGATTTTTTTCCCCGGAAAGAGAATTTGAAGATTGGTAGAAATTTCACCACTTTTGAACTTAAAGTCAGAGAGTTACACAGGTTTCAATTTTGGATGACGTGTCGCACACTCTTTATAAAGCGGACTACAACTCTCTCATCCCAACAAAATTTGAAATGAGATTTCTTTCCCAAGAAAAAGAATCTTAGGACCTCCGATTGGTAGAAATTTCACCACTTGGTGACTTCAAATGAGAGAGTTAGGGAAGTTTTAATTTTGGGTGACGTTTCACACACTCTTTTTAAAATGGACCAAAACTCTCTCATCCCACCGTATTTTTAAATGAGATTTTTTTACTCAAAAGAGAATTTGAAGACATCTAATTGATAGAAATTTCTCCACTTTTCGACTTAAAATGAGTGAGTTATGGACGTTTTAATTTTGGGTGACGTTTCACACACTCATTATAAAATGGTCCAAAACTCTCTCGCCCTACCGAATTTTTAAATGGGATTTTTTTCGTTGAAAGAGAATTTGAAGTCCACTAATTTGTTAGAAATTCACCACATTTGGACTTGAAAAGAGAGACTTATGGTGGTTTTAATTTTGGGTGACGTTTCGCACACTCTTTTTAAGACGGACAGCAACTCTCTCACCCCAACGATTTTTAAAACAAGATTTTTTTCCCCGGAAAGAGAATTTGAAGATTGGTAGAAATTTAACCACTTTTGAACTTAAAGTCAGAGAGTTACACAGGTTTTAATTTTGGATGACGTGTCGCACACTCTTTATAAAACGGACTACAACTCTCTCATCCCAACAAAATTTGAAATGAGATTTCTTTCCCAAGAAAAAGAATCTTAGGACCTCCGATTGGTAGAAATTTCACCACTTTTTGACTTCAAATGAGAGAGTTAGGGAAGTTTTAATTTTGGGTGACGTTTCACACACTCTTTTTAAAATAGACCAAAACTCTCTCATCCCACCGAATTTTTAAATGAGATTTTTTTACTCAAAAGAGAATTTGAAGGCATCTAATGGATAGAAATTTCTCCACTTTTCGACTTAAAATGAGTGAGTTATGGACGTTTTAATTTTGGGTGACGTTTCACACACTCATTATAAAATGGTCCAAAACTCTCTCGCCCTACCGAATTTTTAAATGTGATTTTTTTCGTTGAAAGAGAATTTGAAGTCCACTAATTTGTTAGAAATTTCACCACATTTGGACTTGAAAAGAGAGACTTATGGTGGTTTTAATTTTGGGTGACGTTTCGCACACTCTTTTTAAGACGGACAACAACTCTCTCACCCCAACGATTTTTAAAACAAGATTTTTTTCCCCGAAAATGAGAATTTGAAGAATGGTAGAAATTTCACCACTTTTGAACTTAAAGTCAGAGAGTTACACAGGTTTCAATTTTAGATGACGTGTCGCACACTCTTTATAAAACGGACTACAACTCTCTCATCCCAACAAAATTCGAAATGAGATTTCTTTCCCAAGAAAAAGAATCTTAGGACCTCCGATTGGTAGAAATTTCACCACTTTTTGACTTCAAATGAGAGAGTTACGGAAGTTTTAATTTTGGGTGACGTTTCACACACTCTTTTTAAAATCGACCAAAACTCTCTCATCCCACCGAATTTTTAAATGAGATTTTTTTACTTGAAAGAGAATTTGAAGACATCTAATTGATAGAAATTTCTCCACTTTTCGACTTAAAATGAGTGAGTTATGGACGTTTTAATTTTGGGTGACGTTTCACACACTCATTATAAAATGGTCCAAAACTCTCTTGCCCTACCGAATTTTTAAATGGGATTTTTTTCGTTGAAAGAGAATTTGAAGTCCACTAATTTGTTAGAAATTTCACCACATTTGGACTTGAAAGGAGAGACTTATGGTGGTTTTAATTTTGGGTGACGTTTCGCACACTCTTTTTAAGACGGACAACAACTCTCTCACCCCAACGATTTTTAAAACAAGATTTTTTTCCCCGGAAAGAGAATTCGAAGATTGGTAGAAATTTCACCACTTTTGAACTTAAAGTCAGAGAGTTACACAGCTTTTAATTTTGGATGACGTGTCGCACACTCTTTATAAAACGGACTACAACTCTCTCATCCCAACAAAATTTGAAATGAGATTTCTTTCCCAAGAAAAAGAATCTTAGGACTTCCGATTGGTAGAAATTTCACCACTTTTTGACTTCAGATGAGAGAGTTACGGAAGTTTTAATTTTGGGTGACGTTTCACACACTCTTTTTAAAATTGACCAAAACTCTCTCATCCCACCGAATTTTTAAATGAGATTTTTTTACTTGAAAGAGAATTTGAAGACATCTAATTGATAGAAATTTCTCCACTTTTCGACTTAAAATGAGTGAGTTATGGACGTTTTAATTTTGGGTGACGTTTCACACACTCATTATAAAATGGTCCAAAACTCTCTCGCCCTACCGAATTTTTAAATGGGATTTTTTTCGTTGAAAGAGAATTTGAAGTCCACTAATTTGTTAGAAATTCACCACATTTGGACTTGAAAAGAGAGACTTATGGTGGTTTTAATTTTGGGTGACATTTCGCACACTCTTTTTAAGACGGACAACAACTCTCTCACCCCAACGATTTTTAAAACAAGATTTTTTTCCCCGGAAAGAGAATTTGAAGATTGGTAGAAATTTAACCACTTTTGAACTTAAAGTCAGAGAGTTACACAGGTTTTAATTTTGGATGACGTGTCGCACACTCTTTATAAAACGGACTACAACTCTCTCATCCCAACAAAATTTGAAATGAGATTTCTTTCCCAAGAAAAAGAATCTTAGGACCTCCGATTGGTAGAAATTTCACCACTTTTTGACTTCAAATGAGAGAGTTAGGGAAGTTTTAATTTTGGGTGACGTTTCACACACTCTTTTTAAAATAGACCAAAACTCTCTCATCCCACCGAATTTTTAAATGAGATTTTTTTACTCAAAAGAGAATTTGAAGGCATCTAATGGATAGAAATTTCTCCACTTTTCGACTTAAAATGAGTGAGTTATGGACGTTTTAATTTTGGGTGAAGTTTCACACACTCATTATAAAATGGTCCAAAACTCTCTCGCCCTACCGAATTTTTAAATGGGATTTTTTTCGTTGAAAGAGAATTTGAAGTCCACTAATTTGTTAGAAATTTCACCACATTTGGACTTGAAAAGAGAGACTTATGGTGGTTTTAATTTTGGGTGACGTTTCGCACACTCTTTTTAAGACGGACAACAACTCTCTCACCCCAACGATTTTTAAAACAAAATTTTTTTCCCCGGAAAGAGAATTTGAAGAATGGTAGAAATTTCACCACTTTTGAACTTAAAGTCAGAGAGTTACACAGGTTTCAATTTTGGATGACGTGTCGCACACTCTTTATAAAACGGACTACAACTCTCTCATCGCAACAAAATTTGAAATGAGATTTCTTTCCCAAGAAAAAGAATCTTAGGACCTCCGATTGGTAGAAATTTCACCACTTTTTGACTTCAAATGAGAGAGTTACGGAAGTTTTAATTTTGGGTGACGTTTCACACACTCTTTTTAAAATCGACCAAAACTCTCTCATCCCACCGAATTTTTAAATGAGATTTTTTTACTTGAAAGAGAATTTGAAGACATCTAATTGATAGAAATTTCTCCACTTTTCGACTTAAAATGAGTGAGTTATGGACGTTTTAATTTTGGGTGACGTTTCACACACTCATTATAAAATGGTCCAAAACTCTCTCGCCCTACCGAATTTTTAAATGGGATTTTTTTCGTTGAAAGAGAATTTGAAGTCCACTAATTTGTTAGAAATTTCACCACATTTGGACTTGAAAGGAGAGACTTATGGTGGTTTTAATTTTGGGTGACGTTTCGCACACTCTTTTTAAGACGGACAACAACTCTGTCACCCCAACGATTTTTAAAACATGATTTTTTTCCCCGGAAAGAGAATTCGAAGATTGGTAGAAATTTCACCACTTTTGAACTTAAAGTCAGAGAGTTACACAGCTTTTAATTTTGGATGACGTGTCGCACACTCTTTATAAAACGGACTACAACTCTCTCATCCCAACAAAATTTGAAATGATATTTCTTTCCCAAGAAAAAGAATCTTAGGACCTCCGATTGGTAGAAATTTCACCACTTTTTGACTTCAGATGAGAGAGTTACGGAAGTTTTAATTTTGGGTGACGTTTCACACACTCTTTTTAAAATTGACCAAAACTCTCTCATCCCACCGAATTTTTAAATGAGATTTTTTTACTTGAAAGAGAATTTGAAGACATCTAATTGATAGAAATTTCTCCACTTTTCGACTTAAAATGAGTGAGTTATGGACGTTTTAATTTTGGGTGACGTTTCACACACTCATTATAAAATGGTCCAAAACTCTCTCGCCCTACCGAATTTTTAAATGGGATTTTTTTCGTTGAAAGAGAATTTGAAGTCCACTAATTTGTTAGAAATTTCACCACATTTGGACTTGAAAGGAGAGACTTATGGTGGTTTTAATTTTGGGTGACGTTTCGCACACTCTTTTTAAGACGGACAACAACTCTCTCACCCCAACGATTTTTAAAACAAGATTTTTTTCCCCGGAAAGAGAATTTGAAGATTGGTAGAAATTTCACCACTTTTGAACTTAAAGTCAGAGAGTTACATAGGTTTCAATTTTGGATGACGTGTCGCACACTCTTTATAAAGCGGACTACAACTCTCTCATCCCAACAAAATTTGAAATGAGATTTCTTTCCCAAGAAAAAGAATCATAGGACCTCCGATTGGTAGAAATTTCACCACTTGGTGACTTCAAATGAGAGAGTTAGGGAAGTTTTAATTTTGGGTGACGTTTCACACACTCTTTTTAAAATGGACCAAAACTCTCTCATCCCACCGTATTTTTAAATGAGATTTTTTTACTTGAAAGAGAATTTGAAGACATCTAATTGATAGAAATTTCTCCACTTTTCGACTTAAAATGAGTGAGTTATGGACGTTTTAATTTTGGGTGACGTTTCACACACTCATTATAAAATGGTCCAAAACTCTCTCGCCCTACCGAATTTTTAAATGGGATTTTTTTCGTTGAAAGAGAATTTGAAGTCCACTAATTTGTTAGAAATTCACCACATTTGGACTTGAAAAGAGAGACTTATGGTGGTTTTAATTTTGGGTGACGTTTCGCACACTCTTTTTAAGACGGACAACAACTCTCTCACCCCAACGATTTTTAAAACAAGATTTTTTTCCCCGGAAAGAGAATTTGAAGATTGGTAGAAATTTAACCACTTTTGAACTTAAAGTCAGAGAGTTACACAGGTTTTAATTTTGGATGACGTGTCGCACACTCTTTATAAAACGGACTACAACTCTCTCATCCCAACAAAATTTGAAATGAGATTTCTTTCCCAAGAAAAAGAATCTTAGGACCTCCGATTGGTAGAAATTTCACCACTTTTTGACTTCAAATGAGAGAGTTAGGGAAGTTTTAATTTTGGGTGACGTTTCACACACTCTTTTTAAAATAGACCAAAACTCTCTCATCCCACCGAATTTTTAAATGAGATTTTTTTACTCAAAAGAGAATTTGAAGGCATCTAATGGATAGAAATTTCTCCACTTTTCGACTTAAAATGAGTGAGTTATGGACGTTTTAATTTTGGGTGACGTTTCACACACTCATTATAAAATGGTCCAAAACTCTCTCGCCCTACCGAATTTTTAAATGGGATTTTTTTCGTTGAAAGAGAATTTGAAGTCCACTAATTTGTTAGAAATTTCACCACATTTGGACTTGAAAAGAGAGACTTATGGTGGTTTTAATTTTGGGTGACGTTTCGCACACTCTTTTTAAGACGGACAACAACTCTCTCACCCCAACGATTTTTAAAACAAGATTTTTTTCCCCGGAAATGAGAATTTGAAGAATGGTAGAAATTTCACCACTTTTGAACTTAAAGTCAGAGAGTTACACAGGTTTCAATTTTAGATGACGTGTCGCACACTCTTTATAAAACGGACTACAACTCTCTCATCCCAACAAAATTTGAAATGAGATTTCTTTCCCAAGAAAAAGAATCTTAGGACCTCCGATTGGTAGAAATTTCACCACTTTTTGACTTCAAATGAGAGAGTTACGGAAGTTTTAATTTTGGGTGACGTTTCACACACTCTTTTTAAAATCGACCAAAACTCTCTCATCCCACCGAATTTTTAAATGAGATTTTTTTACTTGAAAGAGAATTTGAAGACATCTAATTGATAGAAATTTCTCCACTTTTCGACTTAAAATGAGTGAGTTATGGACGTTTTAATTTTGGGTGACGTTTCACACACTCATTATAAAATGGTCCAAAACTCTCTCGCCCTACCGAATTTTTAAATGGGATTTTTTTCGTTGAAAGAGAATTTGAAGTCCACTAATTTGTTAGAAATTTCACCACATTTGGACTTGAAAGGAGAGACTTATGGTGGTTTTAATTTTGGGTGACGTTTCGCACACTCTTTTTAAGACGGACAACAACTCTCTCACCCCAACGATTTTTAAAACAAGATTTTTTTCCCCGGAAAGAGAATTTGAAGATTGGTAGAAATTTCACCACTTTTGAACTTAAAGTCAGAGAGTTACACAGGTTTCAATTTTGGATGACGTGTCGCACACTCTTTATAAAGCGGACTACAACTCTCTCATCCCAACAAAATTTGAAATGAGATTTCTTTCCCAAGAAAAAGAATCTTAGGACCTCCGATTGGTAGAAATTTCACCACTTGGTGACTTCAAATGAGAGAGTTAGGGAAGTTTTAATTTTGGGTGACGTTTCACACACTCTTTTTAAAATGGACCAAAACTCTCTCATCCCACCGTATTTTTAAATGAGATTTTTTTACTTGAAAGAGAATTTGAAGACATCTAATTGATAGAAATTTCTCCACTTTTCGACTTAAAATGAGTGAGTTATGGACGTTTTAATTTTGGGTGACGTTTCACACACTCATTATAAAATGGTCCAAAACTCTCTCGCCCTACCGAATTTTTAAATGGGATTTTTTTCGTTGAAAGAGAATTTGAAGTCCACTAATTTGTTAGAAATTCACCACATTTGGACTTGAAAAGAGAGACTTATGGTGGTTTTAATTTTGGGTGACATTTCGCACACTCTTTTTAAGACGGACAACAACTCTCTCACCCCAACGATTTTTAAAACAAGATTTTTTTCCCCGGAAAGAGAATTTGAAGATTGGTAGAAATTTAACCACTTTTGAACTTAAAGTCAGAGAGTTACACAGGTTTTAATTTTGGATGACGTGTCGCACACACTTTATAAAACGGACTACAACTCTCTCATCCCAACAAAATTTGAAATGAGATTTCTTTCCCAAGAAAAAGAATCTTAGGACCTCCGATTGGTAGAAATTTCACCACTTTTTGACTTCAAATGAGAGAGTTAGGGAAGTTTTAATTTTGGGTGACGTTTCACACACTCTTTTTAAAATAGACCAAAACTCTCTCATCCCACCGAATTTTTAAATGAGATTTTTTTACTCAAAAGAGAATTTGAAGGCATCTAATGGATAGAAATTTCTCCACTTTTCGACTTAAAATGAGTGAGTTATGGACGTTTTAATTTTGGGTGAAGTTTCACACACTCATTATAAAATGGTCCAAAACTCTCTCGCCCTACCGAATTTTTAAATGGGTTTTTTTTCGTTGAAAGAGAATTTGAAGTCCACTAATTTGTTAGAAATTTCACCACATTTGGACTTGAAAAGAGAGACTTATGGTGGTTTTAATTTTGGGTGACGTTTCGCACACTCTTTTTAAGACGGACAACAACTCTCTCACCCCAACGATTTTTAAAACAAAATTTTTTTCCCCGGAAAGAGAATTTGAAGAATGGTAGAAATTTCACCACTTTTGAACTTAAAGTCAGAGAGTTACACAGGTTTCAATTTTGGATGACGTGTCGCACACTCTTTATAAAACGGACTACAACTCTCTCATCGCAACAAAATTTGAAATGAGATTTCTTTCCCAAGAAAAAGAATCTTAGGACCTCCGATTGGTAGAAATTTCACCACTTTTTGACTTCAAATGAGAGAGTTACGGAAGTTTTAATTTTGGGTGACGTTTCACACACTCTTTTTAAAATCGACCAAAACTCTCTCATCCCACCGAATTTTTAAATGAGATTTTTTTACTTGAAAGAGAATTTGAAGACATCTAATTGATAGAAATTTCTCCACTTTTCGACTTAAAATGAGTGAGTTATGGACGTTTTAATTTTGGGTGACGTTTCACACACTCATTATAAAATGGTCCAAAACTCTCTCGCCCTACCGAATTTTTAAATGGGATTTTTTTCGTTGAAAGAGAATTTGAAGTCCACTAATTTGTTAGAAATTTCACCACATTTGGACTTGAAAGGAGAGACTTATGGTGGTTTTAATTTTGGGTGACGTTTCGCACACTCTTTTTAAGACGGACAACAACTCTGTCACCCCAACGATTTTTAAAACATGATTTTTTTCCCCGGAAAGAGAATTCGAAGATTGGTAGAAATTTCACCACTTTTGAACTTAAAGTCAGAGAGTTACACAGCTTTTAATTTTGGATGACGTGTCGCACACTCTTTATAAAACGGACTACAACTCTCTCATCCCAACAAAATTTGAAATGATATTTCTTTCCCAAGAAAAAGAATCTTAGGACCTCCGATTGGTAGAAATTTCACCACTTTTTGACTTCAGATGAGAGAGTTACGGAAGTTTTAATTTTGGGTGACGTTTCACACACTCTTTTTAAAATTGACCAAAACTCTCTCATCCCACCGAATTTTTAAATGAGATTTTTTTACTTGAAAGAGAATTTGAAGACATCTAATTGATAGAAATTTCTCCACTTTTCGACTTAAAATGAGTGAGTTATGGACGTTTTAATTTTGGGTGACGTTTCACACACTCATTATAAAATGGTCCAAAACTCTCTCGCCCTACCGAATTTTTAAATGGGATTTTTTTCGTTGAAAGAGAATTTGAAGTCCACTAATTTGTTAGAAATTTCACCACATTTGGACTTGAAAGGAGAGACTTATGGTGGTTTTAATTTTGGGTGACGTTTCGCACACTCTTTTTAAGACGGACAACAACTCTCTCACCCCAACGATTTTTAAAACAAGATTTTTTTCCCCGGAAAGAGAATTTGAAGATTGGTAGAAATTTCACCACTTTTGAACTTAAAGTCAGAGAGTTACATAGGTTTCAATTTTGGATGACGTGTCGCACACTCTTTATAAAGCGGACTACAACTCTCTCATCCCAACAAAATTTGAAATGAGATTTCTTTCCCAAGAAAAAGAATCTTAGGACCTCCGATTGGTAGAAATTTCACCACTTGGTGACTTCAAATGAGAGAGTTAGGGAAGTTTTAATTTTGGGTGACGTTTCACACACTCTTTTTAAAATGGACCAAAACTCTCTCATCCCACCGTATTTTTAAATGAGATTTTTTTACTTGAAAGAGAATTTGAAGACATCTAATTGATAGAAATTTCTCCACTTTTCGACTTAAAATGAGTGAGTTATGGACGTTTTAATTTTGGGTGACGTTTCACACACTCATTATAAAATGGTCCAAAACTCTCTCGCCCTACCGAATTTTTAAATGGGATTTTTTTCGTTGAAAGAGAATTTGAAGTCCACTAATTTGTTAGAAATTCACCACATTTGGACTTGAAAAGAGAGACTTATGGTGGTTTTAATTTTGGGTGACGTTTCGCACACTCTTTTTAAGACGGACAACAACTCTCTCACCCCAACGATTTTTAAAACAAGATTTTTTTCCCCGGAAAGAGAATTTGAAGATTGGTAGAAATTTAACCACTTTTGAACTTAAAGTCAGAGAGTTACACAGGTTTTAATTTTGGATGACGTGTCGCACACTCTTTATAAAACGGACTACAACTCTCTCATCCCAACAAAATTTGAAATGAGATTTCTTTCCCAAGAAAAAGAATCTTAGGACCTCCGATTGGTAGAAATTTCACCACTTTTTTTGACTTCAAATGAGAGAGTTAGGGAAGTTTTAATTTTGGGTGACGTTTCACACACTCTTTTTAAAATAGACCAAAACTCTCTCATCCCACCGAATTTTTAAATGAGATTTTTTTACTCAAAAGAGAATTTGAAGGCATCTAATGGATAGAAATTTCTCCACTTTTCGACTTAAAATGAGTGAGTTATGGACGTTTTAATTTTGGGTGACGTTTCACACACTCATTATAAAATGGTCCAAAACTCTCTCGCCCTACCGAATTTTTAAATGGGATTTTTTTCGTTGAAAGAGAATTTGAAGTCCACTAATTTGTTAGAAATTTCACCACATTTGGACTTGAAAAGAGAGACTTATGGTGGTTTTAATTTTGGGTGACGTTTCGCACACTCTTTTTAAGACGGACAACAACTCTCTCACCCCAACGATTTTTAAAACAAGATTTTTTTCCCCGGAAATGAGAATTTGAAGAATGGTAGAAATTTCACCACTTTTGAACTTAAAGTCAGAGAGTTACATAGGTTTCAATTTTGGATGACGTGTCGCACACTCTTTATAAAGCGGACTACAACTCTCTCATCCCAACAAAATTTGAAATGAGATTTCTTTCCCAAGAAAAAGAATCTTAGGACCTCCGATTGGTAGAAATTTCACCACTTTTTGACTTCAAATGAGAGAGTTACGGAAGTTTTAATTTTGGGTGACGTTTCACACACTCTTTTTAAAATCGACCAAAACTCTCTCATCCCACCGAATTTTTAAATGAGATTTTTTTACTTGAAAGAGAATTTGAAGACATCTAATTGATAGAAATTTCTCCACTTTTCGACTTAAAATGAGTGAGTTATGGACGTTTTAATTTTGGGTGACGTTTCACACACTCATTATAAAATGGTCCAAAACTCTCTCGCCCTACCGAATTTTTAAATGGGATTTTTTTCGTTGAAAGAGAATTTGAAGTCCACTAATTTGTTAGAAATTTCACCACATTTGGACTTGAAAGGAGAGACTTATGGTGGTTTTAATTTTGGGTGACGTTTCGCACACTCTTTTTAAGACGGACAACAACTCTGTCACCCCAACGATTTTTAAAACATGATTTTTTTCCCCGGAAAGAGAATTCGAAGATTGGTAGAAATTTCACCACTTTTGAACTTAAAGTCAGAGAGTTACACAGCTTTTAATTTTGGATGACGTGTCGCACACTCTTTATAAAACGGACTACAACTCTCTCATCCCAACAAAATTTGAAATGATATTTCTTTCCCAAGAAAAAGAATCTTAGGACCTCCGATTGGTAGAAATTTCACCACTTTTTGACTTCAGATGAGAGAGTTACGGAAGTTTTAATTTTGGGTGACGTTTCACACACTCTTTTTAAAATTGACCAAAACTCTCTCATCCCACCGAATTTTTAAATGAGATTTTTTTACTTGAAAGAGAATTTGAAGACATCTAATTGATAGAAATTTCTCCACTTTTCGACTTAAAATGAGTGAGTTATGGACGTTTTAATTTTGGGTGACGTTTCACACACTCATTATAAAATGGTCCAAAACTCTCTCGCCCTACCGAATTTTTAAATGGGATTTTTTTCGTTGAAAGAGAATTTGAAGTCCACTAATTTGTTAGAAATTTCACCACATTTGGACTTGAAAGGAGAGACTTATGGTGGTTTTAATTTTGGGTGACGTTTCGCACACTCTTTTTAAGACGGACAACAACTCTCTCACCCCAACGATTTTTAAAACAAGATTTTTTTCCCCGGAAAGAGAATTTGAAGATTGGTAGAAATTTCACCACTTTTGAACTTAAAGTCAGAGAGTTACATAGGTTTCAATTTTGGATGACGTGTCGCACACTCTTTATAAAGCGGACTACAACTCTCTCATCCCAACAAAATTTGAAATGAGATTTCTTTCCCAAGAAAAAGAATCTTAGGACCTCCGATTGGTAGAAATTTCACCACTTGGTGACTTCAAATGAGAGAGTTAGGGAAGTTTTAATTTTGGGTGACGTTTCACACACTCTTTTTAAAATGGACCAAAACTCTCTCATCCCACCGTATTTTTAAATGAGATTTTTTTACTTGAAAGAGAATTTGAAGACATCTAATTGATAGAAATTTCTCCACTTTTCGACTTAAAATGAGTGAGTTATGGACGTTTTAATTTTGGGTGACGTTTCACACACTCATTATAAAATGGTCCAAAACTCTCTCGCCCTACCGAATTTTTAAATGGGATTTTTTTCGTTGAAAGAGAATTTGAAGTCCACTAATTTGTTAGAAATTCACCACATTTGGACTTGAAAAGAGAGACTTATGGTGGTTTTAATTTTGGGTGACGTTTCGCACACTCTTTTTAAGACGGACAACAACTCTCTCACCCCAACGATTTTTAAAACAAGATTTTTTTCCCCGGAAAGAGAATTTGAAGATTGGTAGAAATTTAACCACTTTTGAACTTAAAGTCAGAGAGTTACACAGGTTTTAATTTTGGATGACGTGTCGCACACTCTTTATAAAACGGACTACAACTCTCTCATCCCAACAAAATTTGAAATGAGATTTCTTTCCCAAGAAAAAGAATCTTAGGACCTCCGATTGGTAGAAATTTCACCACTTTTTGACTTCAAATGAGAGAGTTAGGGAAGTTTTAATTTTGGGTGACGTTTCACACACTCTTTTTAAAATAGACCAAAACTCTCTCATCCCACCGAATTTTTAAATGAGATTTTTTTACTCAAAAGAGAATTTGAAGGCATCTAATGGATAGAAATTTCTCCACTTTTCGACTTAAAATGAGTGAGTTATGGACGTTTTAATTTTGGGTGAAGTTTCACACACTCATTATAAAATGGTCCAAAACTCTCTCGCCCTACCGAATTTTTAAATGGGTTTTTTTTCGTTGAAAGAGAATTTGAAGTCCACTAATTTGTTAGAAATTTCACCACATTTGGACTTGAAAAGAGAGACTTATGGTGGTTTTAATTTTGGGTGACGTTTCGCACACTCTTTTTAAGACGGACAACAACTCTCTCACCCCAACGATTTTTAAAACAAAATTTTTTTCCCCGGAAAGAGAATTTGAAGAATGGTAGAAATTTCACCACTTTTGAACTTAAAGTCAGAGAGTTACACAGGTTTCAATTTTAGATGACGTGTCGCACACTCTTTATAAAACGGACTACAACTCTCTCATCCCAACAAAATTTGAAATGAGATTTCTTTCCCAAGAAAAAGAATCTTAGGACCTCCGATTGGTAGAAATTTCACCACTTTTTGACTTCAAATGAGAGAGTTACGGAAGTTTTAATTTTGGGTGACGTTTCACACACTCTTTTTAAAATCGACCAAAACTCTCTCATCCCACCGAATTTTTAAATGAGATTTTTTTACTTGAAAGAGAATTTGAAGACATCTAATTGATAGAAATTTCTTCACTTTTCGACTTAAAATGAGTGAGTTATGGACGTTTTAATTTTGGGTGACGTTTCACACACTCATTATAAAATGGTCCAAAACTCTCTCGCCCTACCGAATTTTTAAATGGGATTTTTTTCGTTGAAAGAGAATTTGAAGTCCACTAATTTGTTAGAAATTTCACCACATTTGGACTTGAAAGGAGAGACTTATGGTGGTTTTAATTTTGGGTGACGTTTCGCACACTCTTTTTAAGACGGACAACAACTCTCTCACCCCAACGATTTTTAAAACAAGATTTTTTTCCCCGGAAAGAGAATTTGAAGATTGGTAGAAATTTCACCACTTTTGAACTTAAAGTCAGAGAGTTACACAGGTTTCAATTTTGGATGACGTGTCGCACACTCTTTATAAAGCGGACTACAACTCTCTCATCCCAACAAAATTTGAAATGAGATTTCTTTCCCAAGAAAAAGAATCTTAGGACCTCCGATTGGTAGAAATTTCACCACTTGGTGACTTCAAATGAGAGAGTTAGGGAAGTTTTAATTTTGGGTGACGTTTCACACACTCTTTTTAAAATGGACCAAAACTCTCTCATCCCACCGTATTTTTAAATGAGATTTTTTTACTTGAAAGAGAATTTGAAGACATCTAATTGATAGAAATTTCTCCACTTTTCGACTTAAAATGAGTGAGTTATGGACGTTTTAATTTTGGGTGACGTTTCACACACTCATTATAAAATGGTCCAAAACTCTCTCGCCCTACCGAATTTTTAAATGGGATTTTTTTCGTTGAAAGAGAATTTGAAGTCCACTAATTTGTTAGAAATTCACCACATTTGGACTTGAAAAGAGAGACTTATGGTGGTTTTAATTTTGGGTGACATTTCGCACACTCTTTTTAAGACGGACAACAACTCTCTCACCCCAACGATTTTTAAAACAAGATTTTTTTCCCCGGAAAGAGAATTTGAAGATTGGTAGAAATTTAACCACTTTTGAACTTAAAGTCAGAGAGTTACACAGGTTTTAATTTTGGATGACGTGTCGCACACTCTTTATAAAACGGACTACAACTCTCTCATCCCAACAAAATTTGAAATGAGATTTCTTTCCCAAGAAAAAGAATCTTAGGACCTCCGATTGGTAGAAATTTCACCACTTTTTGACTTCAAATGAGAGAGTTAGGGAAGTTTTAATTTTGGGTGACGTTTCACACACTCTTTTTAAAATAGACCAAAACTCTCTCATCCCACCGAATTTTTAAATGAGATTTTTTTACTCAAAAGAGAATTTGAAGGCATCTAATGGATAGAAATTTCTCCACTTTTCGACTTAAAATGAGTGAGTTATGGACGTTTTAATTTTGGGTGAAGTTTCACACACTCATTATAAAATGGTCCAAAACTCTCTCGCCCTACCGAATTTTTAAATGGGTTTTTTTTCGTTGAAAGAGAATTTGAAGTCCACTAATTTGTTAGAAATTTCACCACATTTGGACTTGAAAAGAGAGACTTATGGTGGTTTTAATTTTGGGTGACGTTTCGCACACTCTTTTTAAGACGGACAACAACTCTCTCACCCCAACGATTTTTAAAACAAAATTTTTTTCCCCGGAAAGAGAATTTGAAGAATGGTAGAAATTTCACCACTTTTGAACTTAAAGTCAGAGAGTTACACAGGTTTCAATTTTGGATGACGTGTCGCACACTCTTTATAAAACGGACTACAACTCTCTCATCGCAACAAAATTTGAAATGAGATTTCTTTCCCAAGAAAAAGAATCTTAGGACCTCCGATTGGTAGAAATTTCACCACTTTTTGACTTCAAATGAGAGAGTTACGGAAGTTTTAATTTTGGGTGACGTTTCACACACTCTTTTTAAAATCGACCAAAACTCTCTCATCCCACCGAATTTTTAAATGAGATTTTTTTACTTGAAAGAGAATTTGAAGACATCTAATTGATAGAAATTTCTCCACTTTTCGACTTAAAATGAGTGAGTTATGGACGTTTTAATTTTGGGTGACGTTTCACACACTCATTATAAAATGGTCCAAAACTCTCTCGCCCTACCGAATTTTTAAATGGGATTTTTTTCGTTGAAAGAGAATTTGAAGTCCACTAATTTGTTAGAAATTTCACCACATTTGGACTTGAAAGGAGAGACTTATGGTGGTTTTAATTTTGGGTGACGTTTCGCACACTCTTTTTAAGACGGACAACAACTCTGTCACCCCAACGATTTTTAAAACATGATTTTTTTCCCCGGAAAGAGAATTCGAAGATTGGTAGAAATTTCACCACTTTTGAACTTAAAGTCAGAGAGTTACACAGCTTTTAATTTTGGATGACGTGTCGCACACTCTTTATAAAACGGACTACAACTCTCTCATCCCAACAAAATTTGAAATGATATTTCTTTCCCAAGAAAAAGAATCTTAGGACCTCCGATTGGTAGAAATTTCACCACTTTTTGACTTCAGATGAGAGAGTTACGGAAGTTTTAATTTTGGGTGACGTTTCACACTCTTTTTAAAATTGACCAAAACTCTCTCATCCCACCGAATTTTTAAATGAGATTTTTTTACTTGAAAGAGAATTTGAAGACATCTAATTGATAGAAATTTCTCCACTTTTCGACTTAAAATGAGTGAGTTATGGACGTTTTAATTTTGGGTGACGTTTCACACACTCATTATAAAATGGTCCAAAACTCTCTCGCCCTACCGAATTTTTAAATGGGATTTTTTTCGTTGAAAGAGAATTTGAAGTCCACTAATTTGTTAGAAATTTCACCACATTTGGACTTGAAAGGAGAGACTTATGGTGGTTTTAATTTTGGGTGACGTTTCGCACACTCTTTTTAAGACGGACAACAACTCTCTCACCCCAACGATTTTTAAAACAAGATTTTTTTCCCCGGAAAGAGAATTTGAAGATTGGTAGAAATTTCACCACTTTTGAACTTAAAGTCAGAGAGTTACATAGGTTTCAATTTTGGATGACGTGTCGCACACTCTTTATAAAGCGGACTACAACTCTCTCATCCCAACAAAATTTGAAATGAGATTTCTTTCCCAAGAAAAAGAATCTTAGGACCTCCGATTGGTAGAAATTTCACCACTTGGTGACTTCAAATGAGAGAGTTAGGGAAGTTTTAATTTTGGGTGACGTTTCACACACTCTTTTTAAAATGGACCAAAACTCTCTCATCCCACCGTATTTTTAAATGAGATTTTTTTACTTGAAAGAGAATTTGAAGACATCTAATTGATAGAAATTTCTCCACTTTTCGACTTAAAATGAGTGAGTTATGGACGTTTTAATTTTGGGTGACGTTTCACACACTCATTATAAAATGGTCCAAAACTCTCTCGCCCTACCGAATTTTTAAATGGGATTTTTTTCGTTGAAAGAGAATTTGAAGTCCACTAATTTGTTAGAAATTCACCACATTTGGACTTGAAAAGAGAGACTTATGGTGGTTTTAATTTTGGGTGACGTTTCGCACACTCTTTTTAAGACGGACAACAACTCTCTCACCCCAACGATTTTTAAAACAAGATTTTTTTCCCCGGAAAGAGAATTTGAAGATTGGTAGAAATTTAACCACTTTTGAACTTAAAGTCAGAGAGTTACACAGGTTTTAATTTTGGATGACGTGTCGCACACTCTTTATAAAACGGACTACAACTCTCTCATCCCAACAAAATTTGAAATGAGATTTCTTTCCCAAGAAAAAGAATCTTAGGACCTCCGATTGGTAGAAATTTCACCACTTTTTGACTTCAAATGAGAGAGTTAGGGAAGTTTTAATTTTGGGTGACGTTTCACACACTCTTTTTAAAATAGACCAAAACTCTCTCATCCCACCGAATTTTTAAATGAGATTTTTTTACTTGAAAGAGAATTTGAAGGCATCTAATGGATAGAAATTTCTCCACTTTTCGACTTAAAATGAGTGAGTTATGGACGTTTTAATTTTGGGTGACGTTTCACACACTCATTATAAAATGGTCCAAAACTCTCTCGCCCTACCGAATTTTTAAATGGGATTTTTTTCGTTGAAAGAGAATTTGAAGTCCACTAATTTGTTAGAAATTTCACCACATTTGGACTTGAAAAGAGAGACTTATGGTGGTTTTAATTTTGGGTGACGTTTCGCACACTCTTTTTAAGACGGACAACAACTCTCTCACCCCAACGATTTTTAAAACAAGATTTTTTTCCCCGGAAATGAGAATTTGAAGAATGGTAGAAATTTCACCACTTTTGAACTTAAAGTCAGAGAGTTACACAGGTTTCAATTTTAGATGACGTGTCGCACACTCTTTATAAAACGGACTACAACTCTCTCATCCCAACAAAATTTGAAATGAGATTTCTTTCCCAAGAAAAAGAATCTTAGGACCTCCGATTGGTAGAAATTTCACCACTTTTTGACTTCAAATGAGAGAGTTACGGAAGTTTTAATTTTGGGTGACGTTTCACACACTCTTTTTAAAATCGACCAAAACTCTCTCATCCCACCGAATTTTTAAATGAGATTTTTTTACTTGAAAGAGAATTTGAAGACATCTAATTGATAGAAATTTCTCCACTTTTCGACTTAAAATGAGTGAGTTATGGACGTTTTAATTTTGGGTGACGTTTCACACACTCATTATAAAATGGTCCAAAACTCTCTCGCCCTACCGAATTTTTAAATGGGATTTTTTTCGTTGAAAGAGAATTTGAAGTCCACTAATTTGTTAGAAATTTCACCACATTTGGACTTGAAAGGAGAGACTTATGGTGGTTTTAATTTTGGGTGACGTTTCGCACACTCTTTTTAAGACGGACAACAACTCTCTCACCCCAACGATTTTTAAAACAAGATTTTTTTCCCCGGAAAGAGAATTCGAAGATTGGTAGAAATTTCACCACTTTTGAACTTAAAGTCAGAGAGTTACACAGCTTTTAATTTTGGATGACGTGTCGCACACTCTTTATAAAACGGACTACAACTCTCTCATCCCAACAAAATTTGAAATGAGATTTCTTTCCCAAGAAAAAGAATCTTACGACCTCCGATTGGTAGAAATTTCACCACTTTTTGACTTCAGATGAGAGAGTTACGGAAGTTTTAATTTTGGGTGACGTTTCACACACTCTTTTTAAAATTGACCAAAACTCTCTCATCCCACCGAATTTTTAAATGAGATTTTTTTACTTGAAAGAGAATTTGAAGACATCTAATTGATAGAAATTTCTCCACTTTTCGACTTAAAATGAGTGAGTTATGGACGTTTTAATTTTGGGTGACGTTTCACACACTCATTATAAAATGGTCCAAAACTCTCTCGCCCTACCGAATTTTTAAATGGGATTTTTTTCGTTGAAAGTGAATTTGAAGTCCACTAATTTGTTAGAAATTTCACCACATTTGGACTTGAAAGGAGAGACTTATGGTGGTTTTAATTTTGGGTGACGTTTCGCACACTCTTTTTAAGACGGACAACAACTCTCTCACCCCAACGATTTTTAAAACAAGATTTTTTTCCCCGGAAAGAGAATTTGAAGATTGGTAGAAATTTCACCACTTTTGAACTTAAAGTCAGAGAGTTACACAGGTTTCAATTTTGGATGACGTGTCGCACACTCTTTATAAAGCGGACTACAACTCTCTCATCCCAACAAAATTTGAAATGAGATTTCTTTCCCAAGAAAAAGAATCTTAGGACCTCCGATTGGAAGAAATTTCACCACTTGGTGACTTCAAATGAGAGAGTTAGGGAAGTTTTAATTTTGGGTGACGTTTCACACACTCTTTTTAAAATGGACCAAAACTCTCTCATCCCACCGTATTTTTAAATGAGATTTTTTTACTTGAAAGAGAATTTGAAGACATCTAATTGATAGAAATTTCTCCACTTTTCGACTTAAAATGAGTGAGTTATGGACATTTTAATTTTGGGTGACGTTTCACACACTCATTATAAAATGGTCCAAAACTCTCTCGCCCTACCGAATTTTTAAATGGGATTTTTTTCGTTGAAAGAGAATTTGAAGTCCACTAATTTGTTAGAAATTCACCACATTTGGACTTGAAAAGAGAGACTTATGGTGGTTTTAATTTTGGGTGACGTTTCGCACACTCTTTTTAAGACGGACAACAACTCTCTCACCCCAACGATTTTTAAAACAAGATTTTTTCCCCGGAAAGAGAATTTGAAGATTGGTAGAAATTTAACCACTTTTGAACTTAAAGTCAGAGAGTTACACAGGTTTTAATTTTGGATGACGTGTCGCACACTCTTTATAAAACGGACTACAACTCTCTCATCCCAACAAAATTTGAAATGAGATTTCTTTCCCAAGAAAAAGAATCTTAGGACCTCCGATTGGTAGAAATTTCACCACTTTTTGACTTCAAATCAGAGAGTTAGGGAAGTTTTAATTTTGGGTGACGTTTCACACACTCTTTTTAAAATAGACCAAAACTCTCTCATCCCACCGAATTTTTAAATGAGATTTTTTTACTCAAAAGAGAATTTGAAGGCATCTAATGGATAGAAATTTCTCCACTTTTCGACTTAAAATGAGTGAGTTATGGACGTTTTAATTTTGGGTGAAGTTTCACACACTCATTATAAAATGGTCCAAAACTCTCTCGCCCTACCGAATTTTTAAATGGGATTTTTTTCGTTGAAAGAGAATTTGAAGTCCACTAATTTGTTAGAAATTTCACCACATTTGGACTTGAAAGGAGAGACTTATGGTGGTTTTAATTTTGGGTGACGTTTCGCACACTCTTTTTAAGACGGACAACAACTCTCTCACCCCAACGATTTTTAAAACAAGATTTTTTTCCCCGGAAAGAGAATTTGAAGAATGGTAGAAATTTCACCACTTTTGAACTTAAAGTCAGAGAGTTACACAGGTTTCAATTTTGGATGACGTGTCGCACACTCTTTATAAAACGGACTACAACTCTCTCATCGCAACAAAATTTGAAATGAGATTTCTTTCCCAAGAAAAAGAATCTTAGGACCTCCGATTGGTAGAAATTTCACCACTTTTTGACTTCAAATGAGGGAGTTACGGAAGTTTTAATTTTGGGTGACGTTT
The DNA here is from genome assembly GCF_043159265.1 of Tasmannia lanceolata. Lineage (NCBI taxonomy): Eukaryota > Viridiplantae > Streptophyta > Magnoliopsida > Canellales > Winteraceae > Tasmannia > Tasmannia lanceolata. Next base: position 1,332,578 of record NW_027518713.1, on the reverse strand, counting down.
CACACACTCTTTTTAAAATCGACCAAAACTCTCTCATCCCACCGAATTTTTAAATGAGATTTTTTTACTTGAAAGAGAATTTGAAGACATCTAATTGATAGAAATTTCTCCACTTTTCGACTTAAAATGAGTGAGTTATGGACGTTTTAATTTTGGGTGACGTTTCACACACTCATTATAAAATGGTCCAAAACTCTCTCGCCCTACCGAATTTTTAAATGGGATTTTTTTCGTTGAAAGAGAATTTGAAGTCCACTAATTTGTTAGAAATTTCACCACATTTGGACTTGAAAGGAGAGACTTATGGTGGTTTTAATTTTGGGTGACGTTTCGCACACTCTTTTTAAGACGGACAACAACTCTGTCACCCCAACGATTTTTAAAACATGATTTTTTTCCCCGGAAAGAGAATTCGAAGATTGGTAGAAATTTCACCACTTTTGAACTTAAAGTCAGAGAGTTACACAGCTTTTAATTTTGGATGACGTGTCGCACACTCTTTATAAAACGGACTACAACTCTCTCATCCCAACAAAATTTGAAATGATATTTCTTTCCCAAGAAAAAGAATCTTAGGACCTCCGATTGGTAGAAATTTCACCACTTTTTGACTTCAGATGAGAGAGTTACGGAAGTTTTAATTTTGGGTGACGTTTCACACACTCTTTTTAAAATTGACCAAAACTCTCTCATCCCACCGAATTTTTAAATGAGATTTTTTTACTTGAAAGAGAATTTGAAGACATCTAATTGATAGAAATTTCTCCACTTTTCGACTTAAAATGAGTGAGTTATGGACGTTTTAATTTTGGGTGACGTTTCACACACTCATTATAAAATGGTCCAAAACTCTCTCGCCCTACCGAATTTTTAAATGGGATTTTTTTCGTTGAAAGAGAATTTGAAGTCCACTAATTTGTTAGAAATTTCACCACATTTGGACTTGAAAGGAGAGACTTATGGTGGTTTTAATTTTGGGTGACGTTTCGCACACTCTTTTTAAGACGGACAACAACTCTCTCACCCCAACGATTTTTAAAACAAGATTTTTTTCCCCGGAAAGAGAATTTGAAGATTGGTAGAAATTTCACCACTTTTGAACTTAAAGTCAGAGAGTTACACAGGTTTCAATTTTGGATGACGTGTCGCACACTCTTTATAAAGCGGACTACAACTCTCTCATCCCAACAAAATTTGAAATGAGATTTCTTTCCCAAGAAAAAGAATCTTAGGACCTCCGATTGGTAGAAATTTCACCACTTGGTGACTTCAAATGAGAGAGTTAGGGAAGTTTTAATTTTGGGTGACGTTTCACACACTCTTTTTAAAATGGACCAAAACTCTCTCATCCCACCGTATTTTTAAATGAGATTTTTTTACTTGAAAGAGAATTTGAAGACATCTAATTGATAGAAATTTCTCCACTTTTCGACTTAAAATGAGTGAGTTATGGACGTTTTAATTTTGGGTGACGTTTCACACACTCATTATAAAATGGTCCAAAACTCTCTCGCCCTACCGAATTTTTAAATGGGATTTTTTTCGTTGAAAGAGAATTTGAAGTCCACTAATTTGTTAGAAATTCACCACATTTGGACTTGAAAAGAGAGACTTATGGTGGTTTTAATTTTGGGTGACGTTTCGCACACTCTTTTTAAGACGGACAACAACTCTCTCACCCCAACGATTTTTAAAACAAGATTTTTTTCCCCGGAAAGAGAATTTGAAGATTGGTAGAAATTTAACCACTTTTGAACTTAAAGTCAGAGAGTTACACAGGTTTTAATTTTGGATGACGTGTCGCACACTCTTTATAAAACGGACTACAACTCTCTCATCCCAACAAAATTTGAAATGAGATTTCTTTCCCAAGAAAAAGAATCTTAGGACCTCCGATTGGTAGAAATTTCACCACTTTTTGACTTCAAATCAGAGAGTTAGGGAAGTTTTAATTTTGGGTGACGTTTCACACACTCTTTTTAAAATAGACCAAAACTCTCTCATCCCACCGAATTTTTAAATGAGATTTTTTTACTCAAAAGAGAATTTGAAGGCATCTAATGGATAGAAATTTCTCCACTTTTCGACTTAAAATGAGTGAGTTATGGACGTTTTAATTTTGGGTGAAGTTTCACACACTCATTATAAAATGGTCCAAAACTCTCTCGCCCTACCGAATTTTTAAATGGGATTTTTTTCGTTGAAAGAGAATTTGAAGTCCACTAATTTGTTAGAAATTTCACCACATTTGGACTTGAAAAGAGAGACTTATGGTGGTTTTAATTTTGGGTGACGTTTCGCACACTCTTTTTAAGACGGACAACAACTCTCTCACCCCAACGATTTTTAAAACAAGATTTTTTTCCCCGGAAAGAGAATTTGAAGAATGGTAGAAATTTCACCACTTTTGAACTTAAAGTCAGAGAGTTACACAGGTTTCAATTTTGGATGACGTGTCGCACACTCTTTATAAAACGGACTACAACTCTCTCATCGCAACAAAATTTGAAATGAGATTTCTTTCCCAAGAAAAAGAATCTTAGGACCTCCGATTGGTAGAAATTTCACCACTTTTTGACTTCAAATGAGGGAGTTACGGAAGTTTTAATTTTGGGTGACGTTTCACACACTCTTTTTAAAATCGACCAAAACTCTCTCATCCCACCGAATTTTTAAATGAGATTTTTTTACTTGAAAGAGAATTTGAAGACATCTAATTGATAGAAATTTCTCCACTTTTCGACTTAAAATGAGTGAGTTATGGACGTTTTAATTTTGGGTGACGTTTCACACACTCATTATAAAATGGTCCAAAACTCTCTCGCCCTACCGAATTTTTAAATGGGATTTTTTTCGTTGAAAGAGAATTTGAAGTCCACTAATTTGTTAGAAATTTCACCACATTTGGACTTGAAAGGAGAGACTTATGGTGGTTTTAATTTTGGGTGACGTTTCGCACACTCTTTTTAAGACGGACAACAACTCTGTCACCCCAACGATTTTTAAAACATGATTTTTTTCCCCGGAAAGAGAATTCGAAGATTGGTAGAAATTTCACCACTTTTGAACTTAAAGTCAGAGAGTTACACAGCTTTTAATTTTGGATGACGTGTCGCACACTCTTTATAAAACGGACTACAACTCTCTCATCCCAACAAAATTTGAAATGATATTTCTTTCCCAAGAAAAAGAATCTTAGGACCTCCGATTGGTAGAAATTTCACCACTTTTTGACTTCAGATGAGAGAGTTACGGAAGTTTTAATTTTGGGTGACGTTTCACACACTCTTTTTAAAATTGACCAAAACTCTCTCATCCCACCGAATTTTTAAATGAGATTTTTTTACTTGAAAGAGAATTTGAAGACATCTAATTGATAGAAATTTCTCCACTTTTCGACTTAAAATGAGTGAGTTATGGACGTTTTAATTTTGGGTGACGTTTCACACACTCATTATAAAATGGTCCAAAACTCTCTCGCCCTACCGAATTTTTAAATGGGATTTTTTTCGTTGAAAGAGAATTTGAAGTCCACTAATTTGTTAGAAATTTCACCACATTTGGACTTGAAAGGAGAGACTTATGGTGGTTTTAATTTTGGGTGACGTTTCGCACACTCTTTTTAAGACGGACAACAACTCTCTCACCCCAACGATTTTTAAAACAAGATTTTTTTCCCCGGAAAGAGAATTTGAAGATTGGTAGAAATTTCACCACTTTTGAACTTAAAGTCAGAGAGTTACATAGGTTTCAATTTTGGATGACGTGTCGCACACTCTTTATAAAGCGGACTACAACTCTCTCATCCCAACAAAATTTGAAATGAGATTTCTTTCCCAAGAAAAAGAATCTTAGGACCTCCGATTGGTAGAAATTTCACCACTTTTTGACTTCAAATGAGAGAGTTAGGGAAGTTTTAATTTTGGGTGACGTTTCACACACTCTTTTTAAAATAGACCAAAACTCTCTCATCCCACCGAATTTTTAAATGAGATTTTTTTACTCAAAAGAGAATTTGAAGGCATCTAATGGATAGAAATTTCTCCACTTTTCGACTTAAAATGAGTGAGTTATGGACGTTTTAATTTTGGGTGACGTTTCACACACTCATTATAAAATGGTCCAAAACTCTCTCGCCCTACCGAATTTTTAAATGTGATTTTTTTCGTTGAAAGAGAATTTGAAGTCCACTAATTTGTTAGAAATTTCACCACATTTGGACTTGAAAAGAGAGACTTATGGTGGTTTTAATTTTGGGTGACGTTTCGCACACTCTTTTTAAGACGGACAACAACTCTCTCACCCCAACGATTTTTAAAACAAGATTTTTTTCCCCGAAAATGAGAATTTGAAGAATGGTAGAAATTTCACCACTTTTGAACTTAAAGTCAGAGAGTTACACAGGTTTCAATTTTAGATGACGTGTCGCACACTCTTTATAAAACGGACTACAACTCTCTCATCCCAACAAAATTCGAAATGAGATTTCTTTCCCAAGAAAAAGAATCTTAGGACCTCCGATTGGTAGAAATTTCACCACTTTTTGACTTCAAATGAGAGAGTTACGGAAGTTTTAATTTTGGGTGACGTTTCACACACTCTTTTTAAAATCGACCAAAACTCTCTCATCCCACCGAATTTTTAAATGAGATTTTTTTACTTGAAAGAGAATTTGAAGACATCTAATTGATAGAAATTTCTCCACTTTTCGACTTAAAATGAGTGAGTTATGGACGTTTTAATTTTGGGTGACGTTTCACACACTCATTATAAAATGGTCCAAAACTCTCTCGCCCTACCGAATTTTTAAATGGGATTTTTTTCGTTGAAAGAGAATTTGAAGTCCACTAATTTGTTAGAAATTTCACCACATTTGGACTTGAAAGGAGAGACTTATGGTGGTTTTAATTTTGGGTGACGTTTCGCACACTCTTTTTAAGACGGACAACAACTCTCTCACCCCAACGATTTTTAAAACAAGATTTTTTTCCCCGGAAAGAGAATTTGAAGATTGGTAGAAATTTCACCACTTTTGAACTTAAAGTCAGAGAGTTACATAGGTTTCAATTTTGGATGACGTGTCGCACACTCTTTATAAAGCGGACTACAACTCTCTCATCCCAACAAAATTTGAAATGAGATTTCTTTCCCAAGAAAAAGAATCTTAGGACCTCCGATTGGTAGAAATTTCACCACTTTTTGACTTCAAATGAGAGAGTTAGGGAAGTTTTAATTTTGGGTGACGTTTCACACACTCTTTTTAAAATAGACCAAAACTCTCTCATCCCACCGAATTTTTAAATGAGATTTTTTTACTCAAAAGAGAATTTGAAGGCATCTAATGGATAGAAATTTCTCCACTTTTCGACTTAAAATGAGTGAGTTATGGACGTTTTAATTTTGGGTGACGTTTCACACACTCATTATAAAATGGTCCAAAACTCTCTCGCCCTACCGAATTTTTAAATGTGATTTTTTTCGTTGAAAGAGAATTTGAAGTCCACTAATTTGTTAGAAATTTCACCACATTTGGACTTGAAAAGAGAGACTTATGGTGGTTTTAATTTTGGGTGACGTTTCGCACACTCTTTTTAAGACGGACAACAACTCTCTCACCCCAACGATTTTTAAAACAAGATTTTTTTCCCCGGAAAGAGAATTTGAAGAATGGTAGAAATTTCACCACTTTTGAACTTAAAGTCAGAGAGTTACACAGGTTTCAATTTTGGATGACGTGTCGCACACTCTTTATAAAACGGACTACAACTCTCTCATCGCAACAAAATTTGAAATGAGATTTCTTTCCCAAGAAAAAGAATCTTAGGACCTCCGATTGGTAGAAATTTCACCACTTTTTGACTTCAAATGAGGGAGTTACGGAAGTTTTAATTTTGGGTGACGTTTCACACACTCTTTTTAAAATCGACCAAAACTCTCTCATCCCACCGAATTTTTAAATGAGATTTTTTTACTTGAAAGAGAATTTGAAGACATCTAATTGATAGAAATTTCTCCACTTTTCGACTTAAAATGAGTGAGTTATGGACGTTTTAATTTTGGGTGACGTTTCACACACTCATTATAAAATGGTCCAAAACTCTCTCGCCCTACCGAATTTTTAAATGGGATTTTTTTCGTTGAAAGAGAATTTGAAGTCCACTAATTTGTTAGAAATTTCACCACATTTGGACTTGAAAAGAGAGACTTATGGTGGTTTTAATTTTGGGTGACGTTTCGCACACTCTTTTTAAGACGGACAACAACTCTCTCACCCCAACGATTTTTAAAACAAGATTTTTTTCCCCGGAAAGAGAATTTGAAGAATGGTAGAAATTTCACCACTTTTGAACTTAAAGTCAGAGAGTTACACAGGTTTCAATTTTGGATGACGTGTCGCACACTCTTTATAAAACGGACTACAACTCTCTCATCCCAACAAAATTTGAAATGAGATTTCTTTCCCAAGAAAAAGAATCTTAGGACCTCCGATTGGTAGAAATTTCACCACTTTTTGACTTCAAATGAGAGAGTTAGGGAAGTTTTAATTTTGGGTGACGTTTCACACACTCTTTTTAAAATCGACCAAAACTCTCTCATCCCACCGAATTTTTAAATGATATTTTTTTACTTGAAAGAGAATTTGAAGACATCTAATTGATAGAAATTTCTCCACTTTTCGACTTAAAATGAGTGAGTTATGGACGTTTTAATTTTGGGTGACGTTTCACACACTCATTATAAAATGGTCCAAAACTCTCTCGCCCTACCGAATTTTTAAATGGGATTTTTTTCGTTGAAAGAGAATTTGAAGTCCACTAATTTGTTAGAAATTTCACCACATTTGGACTTGAAAAGAGAGACTTATGGTGGTTTTAATTTTGGGTGACGTTTCGCACACTCTTTTTAAGACGGACAACAACTCTCTCACCCCAACGATTTTTAAAACAAGATTTTTTTCCCCGGAAAGAGAATTCGAAGATTGGTAGAAATTTCACCACTTTTGAACTTAAAGTCAGAGAGTTACACAGGTTTTAATTTTGGATGACGTGTCGCACACTCTTTATAAAACGGACTACAACTCTCTCATCCCAACAAAATTTGAAATGAGATTTCTTTCCCAAGAAAAAGAATCTTAGGACCTCCGATTGGTAGAAATTTCACCACTTTTTGACTTCAGATGAGAGAGTTACGGAAGTTTTAATTTTGGGTGACGTTCACACATTCTTTTTAAAATTGACCAAAACTCTCTCATCCCACCGAATTTTTAAATGAGATTTTTTTACTTGAAAGAGAATTTGAAGACATCTAATTGATAGAAATTTCTCCACTTTTCGACTTAAAATGAGTGAGTTATGGACGTTTTTATTTTGGGTGACGTTTCACACACTCATTATAAAATGGTCCAAAACTCTCTCGCCCTACCGAATTTTTAAATGGGATTTTTTTCGTTGAAAGAGAATTTGAAGTCCACTAATTTGTTAGAAATTTCACCACATTTGGACTTGAAAAGAGAGACTTATGGTGCATTTAATTTTGGGTGACGTTTCGCACACTCTTTTTAAGACGGACAACAACTCTCTCACCCGAACGATTTTTAAAACAAGATTTTTTTCCCCGGAAAGAGAATTTGAAGAATGGTAGAAATTTCACCACTTTTGAACTTAAAGTCAGAGAGTTACACAGGTTTCAATTTTGGATGACGTGTCGCACACTCTTTATAAAGCGGACTACAACTCTCTCATCCCAACAAAATTTGAAATGAGATTTCTTTCCCAAGAAAAAGAATCTTAGGACCTCCGATTGGTAGAAATTTCACCACTTTTTGACTTCAAATGAGAGAGTTAGGGAAGTTTTAATTTTGGGTGACGTTTCACACACTCTTTTTAAAATGGACCAAAACTCTCTCATCCCACCGTATTTTTAAATGAGATTTTTTTACTTGAAAGAGAATTTGAAGACATCTAATTGATAGAAATTTCTCCACTTTTCGACTTAAAATGAGTGAGTTATGGACCTTTTAATTTTGGGTGACGTTTCACACACTCATTATAAAATGGTCCAAAACTCTCTCGCCCTACCGAATTTTTAAATGGGATTTTTTTCGTTGAAAGAGAATTTGAAGTCCACTAATTTGTTAGAAATTTCACCACATTTGGACTTGAAAGGAGAGACTTATGGTGGTTTTAATTTTGGGTGACGTTTCGCACACTCTTTTTAAGACGGACAACAACTCTCTCACCCCAACGATTTTTAAAACAAGATTTTTTTCCCCGGAAAGAGAATTCGAAGATTGGTAGAAATTTCACCACTTTTGAACTTAAAGTCAGAGAGTTACACAGGTTTTAATTTTGGATGACGTGTCGCACACTCTTTATAAAACGGACTACAACTCTCTCATCCCAACAAAATTTGAAATGAGATTTCTTTCCCAAGAAAAAGAATCTTAGGACCTCCGATTGGTAGAAATTTCACCACTTTTTGACTTCAGATGAGAGAGTTACGGAAGTTTTAATTTTGGGTGACGTTTCACACATTCTTTTTAAAATTGACCAAAACTCTCTCATCCCACCGAATTTTTAAATGAGATTTTTTTACTTGAAAGAGAATTTGAAGACATCTAATTGATAGAAATTTCTCCACTTTTCGACTTAAAATGAGTGAGTTATGGACGTTTTAATTTTGGGTGACGTTTCACACACTCATTATAAAATGGTCCAAAACTCTCTCGCCCTACCGAATTTTTAAATGGGATTTTTTTCGTTGAAAGAGAATTTGAAGTCCACTAATTTGTTAGAAATTTCACCACATTTGGACTTGAAAAGAGAGACTTATGGTGGTTTTAATTTTGGGTGACGTTTCGCACACTCTTTTTAAGACGGACAACAACTCTCTCACCCCAACGATTTTTAAAACAAGATTTTTTTCCCCGGAAAGAGAATTTGAAGAATGGTAGAAATTTCACCACTTTTGAACTTAAAGTCAGAGAGTTACACAGGTTTCAATTTTGGATGACGTGTCGCACACTCTTTATAAAACGGACTACAACTCTCTCATCCCAACAAAATTTGAAATGAGATTTCTTTCCCAAGAAAAAGAATCTTAGGACCTCCGATTGGTAGAAATTTCACCACTTTTTGACTTCAAATGAGAGAGTTAGGGAAGTTTTAATTTTGGGTGACGTTTCACACACTCTTTTTAAAATGGACCAAAACTCTCTCATCCCACCGAATTTTTAAATGAGATTTTTTTACTTGAAAGAGAATTTGAAGACATCTAATTGATAGAAATTTCTCCACTTTTCGACTTTAAATGAGTGAGTTATGGACGTTTTAATTTTGGGTGACGTTTCACACACTCATTATAAAATGGTCCAAAACTCTCTCGCCCTACCGAATTTTTAAATGGGATTATTTTCGTTGAAAGAGAATTTGAAGTCCACTAATTTGTTAGAAATTTCACCACATTTGGACTTGAAAAGAGAGACTTATGGTGGTTTTAATTTTGGGTGACGTTTCGCACACTCTTTTTAAGACGGACAACAACTCTCTCACCCCAACGATTTTTAAAACAAGATTTTTTTCCCCGGAAAGAGAATTCGAAGATTGGTAGAAATTTCACCACTTTTGAACTTAAAGTCAGAGAGTTACACAGGTTTTAATTTTGGATGACGTGTCGCACACTCTTTATAAAACGGACTACAACTCTCTCATCCCAACAAAATTTGAAATGAGATTTCTTTCCCAAGAAAAAGAATCTTAGGACCTCCGATTGGTAGAAATTTCACCACTTTTTGACTTCAGATGAGAGAGTTACGGAAGTTTTAATTTTGGGTGACGTTTCACACATTCTTTTTAAAATTGACCAAAACTCTCTCATCCCACCGAATTTTTAAATGAGATTTTTTTACTTGAAAGAGAATTTGAAGACATCTAATTGATAGAAATTTCTCCACTTTTCGACTTAAAATGAGTGAGTTATGGACGTTTTTATTTTGGGTGACGTTTCACACACTCATTATAAAATGGTCCAAAACTCTCTCGCCCTACCGAATTTTTAAATGGGATTTTTTTCGTTGAAAGAGAATTTGAAGTCCACTAATTTGTTAGAAATTTCACCACATTTGGACTTGAAAAGAGAGACTTATGGTGCTTTTAATTTTGGGTGACGTTTCGCACACTCTTTTTAAGACGGACAACAACTCTCTCACCCGAACGATTTTTAAAACAAGATTTTTTTCCCCGGAAAGAGAATTTGAAGAATGGTAGAAATTTCACCACTTTTGAACTTAAAGTCAGAGAGTTACACAGGTTTCAATTTTGGATGACGTGTCGCACACTCTTTATAAAGCGGACTACAACTCTCTCATCCCAACAAAATTTGAAATGAGATTTCTTTCCCAAGAAAAAGAATCTTAGGACCTCCGATTGGTAGAAATTTCACCACTTTTTGACTTCAAATGAGAGAGTTAGGGAAGTTTTAATTTTGGGTGACGTTTCACACACTCTTTTTAAAATGGACCAAAACTCTCTCATCCCACCGTATTTTTAAATGAGATTTTTTTACTTGAAAGAGAATTTGAAGACAGATAATTGATAGAAATTTCTCCACTTTTCGACTTAAAATGAGTGAGTTATGGACCTTTTAATTTTGGGTGACGTTTCACACACTCATTATAAAATGGTCCAAAACTCTCTCGCCCTACCGAATTTTTAAATGGGATTTTTTTCGTTGAAAGAGAATTTGAAGTCCACTAATTTGTTAGAAATTTCACCACATTTGGACTTGAAAGGAGAGACTTATGGTGGTTTTAATTTTGGGTGACGTTTCGCACACTCTTTTTAAGACGGACAACAACTCTCTCACCCCAACGATTTTTAAAACAAGATTTTTTTCCCCGGAAAGAGAATTCGAAGATTGGTAGAAATTTCACCACTTTTGAACTTAAAGTCAGAGAGTTACACAGGTTTTAATTTTGGATGACGTGTCGCACACTCTTTATAAAACGGACTACAACTCTCTCATCCCAACAAAATTTGAAATGAGATTTCTTTCCCAAGAAAAAGAATCTTAGGACCTCCGATTGGTAGAAATTTCACCACTTTTTGACTTCAAATGAGAGAGTTAGGGAAGTTTTAATTTTGCGTGACGTTTCACACACTCTTTTTAAAATAGACCAAAACTCTCTCATCCCACCGAATTTTTAAATGAGATTTTTTTACTCAAAAGAGAATTTGAAGGCATCTAATGGATAGAAATTTCTCCACTTTTCGACTTAAAATGAGTGAGTTATGGACGTTTTAATTTTGGGTGACGTTTCACACACTCATTATAAAATGGTCCAAAACTCTCTCGCCCTACCGAATTTTTAAATGGGATTTTTTTCGTTAAAAGAGAATTTGAAGTCCACTAATTTGTTAGAAATTTCACCACATTTGGACTTGAAAAGAGAGACTTATGGTGGTTTTAATTTTGGGTGACGTTTCGCACACTCTTTTTAAGACGGACAACAACTCTCTCACCCCAACGATTTTTAAAACAAGATTTTTTTCCCCGGAAAGAGAATTCGAAGATTGGTAGAAATGTCACCACTTTTGAACTTAAAGTCAGAGAGTTACACAGGTTTCAATTTTGGATGACGTGTCGCACACTCTTTATAAAGCGGACTACAACTCTCTCATCCCAACAAAATTTGAAATGAGATTTCTTTCCCAAGAAAAAGAATCTTAGGACCTCCGATTGGTAGAAATTTCACCACTTTTTGACTTCAAATGAGAGAGTTAGGGAAGTTTTAATTTTGGGTGAGGTTTCACACACTCTTTTTAAAATGGACCAAAACTCTCTCATCCCACCGAATTTTTAAATGAGATTTTTTTACTCGAAAGAGAATTTGAAGACATCTAATTGATAGAAATTTCTCCACTTTTCGACTTAAAATGAGTGAGTTATGGACGTTTTAATTTTGGGTGACGTTTCACACACTCATTATAAAATGGTCCAAAACTCTCTCGCCCTACCGAATTTTTAAATGGGATTTTTTTCGTTGAAAGAGAATTTGAAGTCCACTAATTTGTTAGAAATTTCACCACATTTGGACTTGAAAAGAGAGACTTATGGTGCTTTTAATTTTGGGTGACGTTTCGCACACTCTTTTTAAGACGGACAACAACTCTCTCACCCCAACGATTTTTAAAACAAGATTTTTTTCCCCGGAAAGAGAATTCGAAGATTGGTAGAAATTTCACCACTTTTGAACTTAAAGTCAGAGAGTTACACAGGTTTTAATTTTGGATGACGTGTCGCACACTCTTTATAAAACGGACTACAACTCTCTCATCCCAACAAAATTTGAAATGAGATTTCTTTCCCAAGAAAAAGAATCTTAGGACCTCCGATTGGTAGAAATTTCACCACTTTTTGACTTCAGATGAGAGAGTTACGGAAGTTTTAATTTTGGGTGACGTTTCACACATTCTTTTTAAAATTGACCAAAACTCTCTCATCCCACCGAATTTTTAAATGAGATTTTTTTACTTGAAAGAGAATTTGAAGACATCTAATTGATAGAAATTTCTCCACTTTTCGACTTAAAATGAGTGAGTTATGGACGTTTTTATTTTGGGTGACGTTTCACACACTCATTATAAAATGGTCCAAAACTCTCTCGCCCTACCGAATTTTTAAATGGGATTTTTTTCGTTGAAAGAGAATTTGAGGTCCACTAATTTGTTAGAAATTTCACCACATTTGGACTTGAAAAGAGAGACTTATGGTGCTTTTAATTTTGGGTGACGTTTCGCACACTCTTTTTAAGACGGACAACAACTCTCTCACCCGAACGATTTTTAAAACAAGATTTTTTTCCCCGGAAAGAGAATTTGAAGAATGGTAGAAATTTCACCACTTTTGAACTTAAAGTCAGAGAGTTACACAGGTTTCAATTTTGGATGACGTGTCGCACACTCTTTATAAAGCGGACTACAACTCTCTCATCCCAACAAAATTTGAAATGAGATTTCTTTCCCAAGAAAAAGAATCTTAGGACCTCCGATTGGTAGAAATTTCACCACTTTTTGACTTCAAATGAGAGAGTTAGGGAAGTTTTAATTTTGGGTGACGTTTCACACACTCTTTTTAAAATGGACCAAAACTCTCTCATCCCACCGTATTTTTAAATGAGATTTTTTTACTTGAAAGAGAATTTGAAGACATCTAATTGATAGAAATTTCTCCACTTTTCGACTTAAAATGAGTGAGTTATGGACCTTTTAATTTTGGGTGACGTTTCACACACTCATTATAAAATGGTCCAAAACTCTCTCGCCCTACCGAATTTTTAAATGGGATTTTTTTCGTTGAAAGAGAATTTGAAGTCCACTAATTTGTTAGAAATTTCACCACATTTGGACTTGAAAGGAGAGACTTATGGTGGTTTTAATTTTGGGTGACGTTTCGCACACTCTTTTTAAGACGGACAACAACTCTCTCACCCCAACGATTTTTAAAACAAGATTTTTTTCCCCGGAAAGAGAATTCGAAGATTGGTAGAAATTTCACCACTTTTGAACTTAAAGTCAGAGAGTTACACAGGTTTTAATTTTGGATGACGTGTCGCACACTCTTTATAAAACGGACTACAACTCTCTCATCCCAACAAAATTTGAAATGAGATTTCTTTCCCAAGAAAAAGAATCTTAGGACCTCCGATTGGTAGAAATTTCACCACTTTTTGACTTCAAATGAGAGAGTTAGGGAAGTTTTAATTTTGGGTGACGTTTCACACACTCTTTTTAAAATGGACCAAAACTCTCTCATCCCACCGAATTTTTAAATGAGATTTTTTTACTTGAAAGAGAATTTGAAGACATCTAATTGATAGAAATTTCTCCACTTTTCGACTTTAAATGAGTGAGTTATGGACGTTTTAATTTTGGGTGACGTTTCACACACTCATTATAAAATGGTCCAAAACTCTCTCGCCCTACCGAATTTTTAAATGGGATTATTTTCGTTGAAAGAGAATTTGAAGTCCACTAATTTGTTAGAAATTTCACCACATTTGGACTTGAAAAGAGAGACTTATGGTGGTTTTAATTTTGGGTGACGTTTCGCACACTCTTTTTAAGACGGACAACAACTCTCTCACCCCAACGATTTTTAAAACAAGATTTTTTTCCCCGGAAAGAGAATTCGAAGATTGGTAGAAATTTCACCACTTTTGAACTTAAAGTCAGAGAGTTACACAGGTTTTAATTTTGGATGACGTGTCGCACACTCTTTATAAAACGGACTACAACTCTTTCATCCCAACAAAATTTGAAATGAGATTTCTTTCCCAAGAAAAAGAATCTTAGGACCTCCGATTGGTAGAAATTTCACCACTTTTTGACTTCAGATGAGAGAGTTACGGAAGTTTTAATTTTGGATGACGTTTCACACATTCTTTTTAAAATTGACCAAAACTCTCTCATCCCACCGAATTTTTAAATGAGATTTTTTTACTTGAAAGAGAATTTGAAGACATCTAATTGATAGAAATTTCTCCACTTTTCGACTTAAAATGAGTGAGTTATGGACGTTTTAATTTTGGGTGACGTTTCACACACTCATTATAAAATGGTCCAAAACTCTCTCGCCCTACCGAATTTTTAAATGGGATTTTTTTCGTTGAAAGAGAATTTGAAGTCCACTAATTTGTTAGAAATTTCACCACATTTGGACTTGAAAAGAGAGACTTATGGTGGTTTTAATTTTGGGTGACGTTTCGCACACTCTTTTTAAGATGGACAACAACTCTCTCACCCCAACGATTTTTAAAACAAGATTTTTTTCCCCGGAAAGAGAATTTGAAGAATGGTAGAAATTTCACCACTTTTGAACTTAAAGTCAGAGAGTTACACAGGTTTCAATTTTGGATGACGTGTCGCACACTCTTTATAAAGCGGACTACAACTCTCTCATCCCAACAAAATTTGAAATGAGATTTCTTTCCCAAGAAAAAGAATCTTAGGACCTCCGATTGGTAGAAATTTCACCACTTTTTGACTTCAAATGAGAGAGTTAGGGAAGTTTTAATTTTGGGTGACGTTTCACACACTCTTTTTAAAATGGACCAAAACTCTCTCATCCCACCGTATTTTTAAATGAGATTTTTTTACTTGAAAGAGAATTTGAAGACATCTAATTGATAGAAATTTCTCCACTTTTCGACTTAAAATGAGTGAGTTATGGACCTTTTAATTTTGGGTGACGTTTCACACACTCATTATAAAATGGTCCAAAACTCTCTCGCCCTACCGAATTTTTAAATGGGATTTTTTTCGTTGAAAGAGAATTTGAAGTCCACTAATTTGTTAGAAATTTCACCACATTTGGACTTGAAAGGAGAGACTTATGGTGGTTTTAATTTTGGGTGACGTTTCGCACACTCTTTTTAAGACGGACAACAACTCTCTCACCCCAACGATTTTTAAAACAAGATTTTTTTCCCCGGAAAGAGAATTCGAAGATTGGTAGAAATTTCACCACTTTTGAACTTAAAGTCAGAGAGTTACACAGGTTTTAATTTTGGATGACGTGTCGCACACTCTTTATAAAACGGACTACAACTCTCTCATCCCAACAAAATTTGAAATGAGATTTCTTTCCCAAGAAAAAGAATCTTAGGACCTCCGATTGGTAGAAATTTCACCACTTTTTGACTTCAAATGAGAGAGTTAGGGAAGTTTTAATTTTGGGTGACGTTTCACACACTCTTTTTAAAATGGACCAAAACTCTCTCATCCCACCGAATTTTTAAATGAGATTTTTTTACTTGAAAGAGAATTTGAAGACATCTAATTGATAGAAATTTCTCCACTTTTCGACTTTAAATGAGTGAGTTATGGACGTTTTAATTTTGGGTGACGTTTCACACACTCATTATAAAATGGTCCAAAACTCTCTCGCCCTACCGAATTTTTAAATGGGATTATTTTCGTTGAAAGAGAATTTGAAGTCCACTAATTTGTTAGAAATTTCACCACATTTGGACTTGAAAAGAGAGACTTATGGTGGTTTTAATTTTGGGTGACGTTTCGCACACTCTTTTTAAGACGGACAACAACTCTCTCACCCCAACGATTTTTAAAACAAGATTTTTTTCCCCGGAAAGAGAATTCGAAGATTGGTAGAAATTTCACCACTTTTGAACTTAAAGTCAGAGAGTTACACAGGTTTTAATTTTGGATGACGTGTCGCACACTCTTTATAAAACGGACTACAACTCTTTCATCCCAACAAAATTTGAAATGAGATTTCTTTCCCAAGAAAAAGAATCTTAGGACCTCCGATTGGTAGAAATTTCACCACTTTTTGACTTCAGATGAGAGAGTTACGGAAGTTTTAATTTTGGATGACGTTTCACACATTCTTTTTAAAATTGACCAAAACTCTCTCATCCCACCGAATTTTTAAATGAGATTTTTTTACTTGAAAGAGAATTTGAAGACATCTAATTGATAGAAATTTCTCCACTTTTCGACTTAAAATGAGTGAGTTATGGACGTTTTAATTTTGGGTGACGTTTCACACACTCATTATAAAATGGTCCAAAACTCTCTCGCCCTACCGAATTTTTAAATGGGATTTTTTTCGTTGAAAGAGAATTTGAAGTCCACTAATTTGTTAGAAATTTCACCACATTTGGACTTGAAAAGAGAGACTTATGGTGGTTTTAATTTTGGGTGACGTTTCGCACACTCTTTTTAAGATGGACAACAACTCTCTCACCCCAACGATTTTTAAAACAAGATTTTTTTCCCCGGAAAGAGAATTTGAAGAATGGTAGAAATTTCACCACTTTTGAACTTAAAGTCAGAGAGTTACACAGGTTTCAATTTTGGATGACGTGTCGCACACTCTTTATAAAACGGACTACAACTCTCTCATCCCAACAAAATTTGAAATGAGATTTCTTTCCCAAGAAAAAGAATCTTAGGACCTCCGATTGGTAGAAATTTCACCACTTTTTGACTTCAGATGAGAGAGTTACGGAAGTTTTAATTTTGGGTGACGTTTCACACATTCTTTTTAAAATTGACCAAAACTCTCTCACCCCACCGAATTTTTAAATGAGATTTTTTTACTTGAAAGAGAATTTGAAGACATCTAATTGATAGAAATTTCTCCACTTTTCGACTTAAAATGAGTGAGTTATGGACGTTTTAATTTTGGGTGACGTTTCACACACTCATTATAAAATGGTCCAAAACTCTCTCGCCCTACCGAATTTTTAAATGGGATTTTTTTCGTTGAAAGAGAATTTGAAGTCCACTAATTTGTTAGAAATTTCACCACATTTGGACTTGAAAAGAGAGACTTATGGTGGTTTTAATTTTGGGTGACGTTTCGCACACTCTTTTTAAGACGGACAACAACTCTCTCACCCCAACGATTTTTAAAACAAGATTTTTTTCCCCGGAAAGAGAATTTGAAGAATGGTAGAAATTTCACCACTTTTGAACTTAAAGTCAGAGAGTTACACAGGTTTTAATTTTGGATGACGTGTCGCACACTCTTTATAAAACGGACTACAACTCTCTCATCCCAACAAAATTTGAAATGAGATTTCTTTCCCAAGAAAAAGAATCTTAGGACCTCCGATTGGTAGAAATTTCACCACTTTTTGACTTCAAATGAGAGAGTTAGGGAAGTTTTAATTTTGCGTGACGTTTCACACACTCTTTTTAAAATAGACCAAAACTCTCTCTTCCCACCGAATTTTTAAATGAGATTTTTTTACTCAAAAGAGAATTTGAAGGCATCTAATGGATAGAAATTTCTCCACTTTTCGACTTAAAATGAGTGAGTTATGGACGTTTTAATTTTGGGTGACGTTTCACACACTCATTATAAAATGGTCCAAAACTCTCTCGCCCTACCGAATTTTTAAATGGGATTTTTTTCGTTGAAAGAGAATTTGAAGTCCACTAATTTGTTAGAAATTTCACCACATTTGGACTTGAAAAGAGAGACTTATGGTGGTTTTAATTTTGGGTGACGTTTCGCACACTCTTTTTAAGACGGACAACAACTCTCTCACCCCAACGATTTTTAAAACAAGATTTTTTTCCCCGGAAAGAGAATTCGAAGATTGGTAGAAATGTCACCACTTTTGAACTTAAAGTCAGAGAGTTACACAGGTTTCAATTTTGGATGACGTGTCGCACACTCTTTATAAAGCGGACTACAACTCTCTCATCCCAACAAAATTTGAAATGAGATTTCTTTCCCAAGAAAAAGAATCTTAGGACCTCCGATTGGTAGAAATTTCACCACTTTTTGACTTCAAATGAGAGAGTTAGGGAAGTTTTAATTTTGGGTGACGTTTCACACACTCTTTTTAAAATGGACCAAAACTCTCTCATCCCACCGAATTTTTAAATGAGATTTTTTTACTTGAAAGAGAATTTGAAGACATCTAATTGATAGAAATTTCTCCACTTTTCGACTTAAAATGAGTGAGTTATGGACGTTTTAATTTTGGGTGACGTTTCACACACTCATTATAAAATGGTCCAAAACTCTCTCGCCCTACCGAATTTTTAAATGGGATTTTTTTCGTTGAAAGAGAATTTGAAGTCCACTAATTTGTTAGAAATTTCACCACATTTGGACTTGAAAGGAGAGACTTATGGTGGTTTTAATTTTGGGTGACGTTTCGCACACTCTTTTTAAGACGGACAACAACTCTCTCACCCCAACGATTTTTAAAACAAGATTTTTTTCCCCGGAAAGAGAATTCGAAGATTGGTAGAAATTTCACCACTTTTGAACTTAAAGTCAGAGAGTTACACAGGTTTTAATTTTGGATGATGTGTCGCACACTCTTTATAAAACGGACTACAACTCTTTCATCCCAACAAAATTTGAAATGAGATTTCTTTCCCAAGAAAAAGAATCTTAGGACCTCCGATTGGTAGAAATTTCACCACCTTTTGACTTCAGATGAGAGAGTTACGGAAGTTTTAATTTTGGGTGACGTTTCACACATTCTTTTTAAAATTGACCAAAACTCTCTCATCCCACCGAATTTTTAAATGCGATTTTTTTACTTGAAAGAGAATTTGAAGACATCTAATTGATAGAAATTTCTCCACTTTTCGACTTAAAATGAGTGAGTTATGGACGTTTTAATTTTGGGTGACGTTTCACACACTCATTATAAAATGGTCCAAAACTCTCTCGCCCTACCGAATTTTTAAATGGGATTTTTTTCGTTGAAAGAGAATTTGAAGTCCACTAATTTGTTAGAAATTTCACCACATTTGGACTTGAAAAGAGAGACTTATGGTGGTTTTAATTTTGGGTGACGTTTCGCACACTCTTTTTAAGACGGACAACAACTCTCTCACCCCAACGATTTTTAAAACAAGATTTTTTTCCCCGGAAAGAGAATTTGAAGAATGGTAGAAATTTCACCACTTTTGAACTTAAAGTCAGAGAGTTACACAGGTTTCAATTTTGGATGACGTGTCGCACACTCTTTATAAAACGGACTACAACTCTCTCATCCCAACAAAATTTGAAATGAGATTTCTTTCCCAAGAAAAAGAATCTTAGGACCTCCGATTGGTAGAAATTTCACCACTTTTTGACTTCAAATGAGAGAGTTACGGAAGTTTTAATTTTGGGTGACGTTTCACAGACTCTTTTTAAAATCGACCAAAACTCTCTCATCCCACCGAATTTTTAAATGAGATTTTTTTACTTGAAAGAGAATTTGAAGACATCTAATTGATAGAAATTTCTCCACTTTTCGACTTAAAATGAGTGAGTTATGGACGTTTTAATTTTGGGTGACGTTTCACACACTCATTATAAAATGGTCCAAAACTCTCTCGCCCTACCGAATTTTTAAATGGGATTTTTTTCGTTGAAAGAGAATTTGAAGTCCACTAATTTGTTAGAAATTTCACCACATTTGGACTTGAAAGGAGAGACTTATGGTGGTTTTAATTTTGGGTGACGTTTCGCACACTCTTTTTAAGACGGACAACAACTCTCTCACCCCAACGATTTTTAAAACAAGATTTTTTTCCCCGGGAAGAGAATTCGAAGATTGGTAGAAATTTCACCACTTTTGAACTTAAAGTCAGAGAGTTACACAGGTTTTAATTTTGGATGACGTGTCGCACACTCTTTATAAAACGGACTACAACTCTCTCATCCCAACAAAATTTGAAATGAGATTTCTTTCCCAAGAAAAAGAATCTTAGGACCTCCGATTGGTAGAAATTTCACCACTTTTTGACTTCAGATGAGAGAGTTACGGAAGTTTTAATTTTGGGTGACGTTTCACACATTCTTTTTAAAATTGACCAAAACTCTCTCACCCCACCGAATTTTTAAATGAGATTTTTTTACTTGAAAGAGAATTTGAAGACATCTAATTGATAGAAATTTCTCCACTTTTCGACTTAAAATGAGTGAGTTATGGACGTTTTAATTTTGGGTGACGTTTCACACACTCATTATAAAATGGTCCAAAACTCTCTCGCCCTACCGAATTTTTAAATGGGATTTTTTTCGTTGAAAGAGAATTTGAAGTCCACTAATTTGTTAGAAATTTCACCACATTTGGACTTGAAAAGAGAGACTTATGGTGGTTTTAATTTTGGGTGACGTTTCGCACACTCTTTTTAAGACGGACAACAACTCTCTCACCCCAACGATTTTTAAAACAAGATTTTTTTCCCCGGAAAGAGAATTTGAAGAATGGTAGAAATTTCACCACTTTTGAACTTAAAGTCAGAGAGTTACACAGGTTTTAATTTTGGATGACGTGTCGCACACTCTTTATAAAACGGACTACAACTCTCTCATCCCAACAAAATTTGAAATGAGATTTCTTTCCCAAGAAAAAGAATCTTAGGACCTCCGATTGGTAGAAATTTCACCACTTTTTGACTTCAAATGAGAGAGTTAGGGAAGTTTTAATTTTGTGTGACGTTTCACACACTCTTTTTAAAATAGACCAAAACTCTCTCTTCCCACCGAATTTTTAAATGAGATTTTTTTACTCAAAAGAGAATTTGAAGGCATCTAATGGATAGAAATTTCTCCACTTTTCGACTTAAAATGAGTGAGTTATGGACGTTTTAATTTTGGGTGACGTTTCACACACTCATTATAAAATGGTCCAAAACTCTCTCGCCCTACCGAATTTTTAAATGGGATTTTTTTCGTTGAAAGAGAATTTGAAGTCCACTAATTTGTTAGAAATTTCACCACATTTGGACTTGAAAAGAGAGACTTATGGTGGTTTTAATTTTGGGTGACGTTTCGCACACTCTTTTTAAGACGGACAACAACTCTCTCACCCCAACGATTTTTAAAACAAGATTTTTTTCCCCGGAAAGAGAATTCGAAGATTGGTAGAAATGTCACCACTTTTGAACTTAAAGTCAGAGAGTTACACAGGTTTCAATTTTGGATGACGTGTCGCACACTCTTTATAAAGCGGACTACAACTCTCTCATCCCAACAAAATTTGAAATGAGATTTCTTTCCCAAGAAAAAGAATCTTAGGACCTCCGATTGGTAGAAATTTCACCACTTTTTGACTTCAAATGAGAGAGTTAGGGAAGTTTTAATTTTGCGTGACGTTTCACACACTCTTTTTAAAATGGACCAAAACTCTCTCATCCCACCGAATTTTTAAATGAGATTTTTTTACTTGAAAGAGAATTTGAAGACATCTAATTGATAGAAATTTCTCCACTTTTCGACTTAAAATGAGTGAGTTATGGACGTTTTAATTTTGGGTGACGTTTCACACACTCATTATAAAATGGTCCAAAACTCTCTCGCCCTACCGAATTTTTAAATGGGATTTTTTTCGTTGAAAGAGAATTTGAAGTCCACTAATTTGTTAGAAATTTCACCACATTTGGACTTGAAAGGAGAGACTTATGGTGGTTTTAATTTTGGGTGACGTTTCGCACACTCTTTTTAAGACGGACAACAACTCTCTCACCCCAACGATTTTTAAAACAAGATTTTTTTCCCCGGAAAGAGAATTCGAAGATTGGTAGAAATTTCACCACTTTTGAACTTAAAGTCAGAGAGTTACACAGGTTTTAATTTTGGATGATGTGTCGCACACTCTTTATAAAACGGACTACAACTCTTTCATCCCAACAAAATTTGAAATGAGATTTCTTTCCCAAGAAAAAGAATCTTAGGACCTCCGATTGGTAGAAATTTCACCACCTTTTGACTTCAGATGAGAGAGTTACGGAAGTTTTAATTTTGGGTGACGTTTCACACATTCTTTTTAAAATTGACCAAAACTCTCTCATCCCACCGAATTTTTAAATGCGATTTTTTTACTTGAAAGAGAATTTGAAGACATCTAATTGATAGAAATTTCTCCACTTTTCGACTTAAAATGAGTGAGTTATGGACGTTTTAATTTTGGGTGACGTTTCACACACTCATTATAAAATGGTCCAAAACTCTCTCGCCCTACCGAATTTTTAAATGGGATTTTTTTCGTTGAAAGAGAATTTGAAGTCCACTAATTTGTTAGAAATTTCACCACATTTGGACTTGAAAAGAGAGACTTATGGTGGTTTTAATTTTGGGTGACGTTTCGCACACTCTTTTTAAGACGGACAACAACTCTCTCACCCCAACGATTTTTAAAACAAGATTTTTTTCCCCGGAAAGAGAATTTGAAGAATGGTAGAAATTTCACCACTTTTGAACTTAAAGTCAGAGAGTTACACAGGTTTCAATTTTGGATGACGTGTCGCACACTCTTTATAAAACGGACTACAACTCTCTCATCCCAACAAAATTTGAAATGAGATTTCTTTCCCAAGAAAAAGAATCTTAGGACCTCCGATTGGTAGAAATTTCACCACTTTTTGACTTCAAATGAGAGAGTTACGGAAGTTTTAATTTTGGGTGACGTTTCACACACTCTTTTTAAAATCGACCAAAACTCTCTCATCTCACCGAATTTTTAAATGAGATTTTTTTACTTGAAAGAGAATTTGAAGACATCTAATTGATAGAAATTTCTCCACTTTTCGACTTAAAATGAGTGAGTTATGGACGTTTTAATTTTGGGTGACGTTTCACACACTCATTATAAAATGGTCCAAAACTCTCTCGCCCTACCGAATTTTTAAATGGGATTTTTTTCGTTGAAAGAGAATTTGAAGTCCACTAATTTGTTAGAAATTTCACCACATTTGGACTTGAAAGGAGAGACTTATGGTGGTTTTAATTTTGGGTGACGTTTCGCACACTCTTTTAAAGACGGACAACAACTCTCTCACCCCAACGATTTTTAAAACAAGATTTTTTTCCCCGGGAAGAGAATTCGAAGATTGGTAGAAATTTCACCACTTTTGAACTTAAAGTCAGAGAGTTACACAGGTTTTAATTTTGGATGACGTGTCGCACACTCTTTATAAAACGGACTACAACTCTCTCATCCCAACAAAATTTGAAATGAGATTTCTTTCCCAAGAAAAAGAATCTTAGGACCTCCGATTGGTAGAAATTTCACCACTTTTTGACTTCAGATGAGAGAGTTACGGAAGTTTTAATTTTGGGTGACGTTTCACACACTCTTTTTAAAATGGACCAAAACTCTCTCATCCCACCGAATTTTTAAATGAGATTTTTTTACTTTTAAGAGAATTTGAAGACATCTAATTGATAGAAATTTCTCCACTTTTCGACTTAAAATGAGTGAGTTATGGACGTTTTAATTTTGGGTGACGTTTCACACACTCATTATAAAATGGTCCAAAACTCTCTCGCCCTACCGAATTTTTAAATGGGATTTTTTTCGTTGAAAGAGAATTTGAAGTCCACTAATTTGTTAGAAATTTCACCACATTTGGACTTGAAAAGAGAGACTTATGGTGGTTTTAATTTTGGGTGACGTTTCGCACACTCTTTTTAAGACGGACAACAACTCTCTCACCCCAACGATTTTTAAAACAAGATTTTGTTCCCCGGAAAGAGAATTCGAAGATTGGTAGAAATTTCACCACTTTTGAACTTAAAGTCAGAGAGTTACACAGGTTTCAATTTTGGATGACGTGTCGCACACTCTTTATAAAACGGACTACAACTCTCTCATCCCAACAAAATTTGAAATGAGATTTCTTTCCCAAGAAAAAGAATCTTAGGACCTCCGATTGGTAGAAATTTCACCACTTTTTGACTTCAAATGAGAGAGTTAGGGAAGTTTTAAGTTTGCGTGACGTTTCACACACTCTTTTTAAAATAGACCAAAACTCTCTCATCCCACCGAATTTTTAAATGAGATTTTTTTACTTGAAAGAGAATTTGAAGACATCTAATTGATAGAAATTTCTCCACTTTTCGACTTAAAATGAGTGAGTTATGGACGTTTTAATTTTGGGTGACGTTTCACACACTCATTATAAAATGGTCCAAAACTCTCTCGCCCTACCGAATTTTTAAATGGGATTTGTTTCGTTGAAAGAGAATTTGAAGTCCACTAATTTGTTAGAAATTTCACCACATTTGGACTTGAAAAGAGAGACTTATGGTGGTTTTAATTTTGGGTGACGTTTCGCACACTCTTTTTAAGACGGACAACAACTCTCTCACCCCAACGATTTTTAAAACAAGATTTTTTTCCCCGGAAAGAGAATTCGAAGATTGGTAGAAATTTCACCACTTTTGAACTTAAAGTCAGAGAGTTACACAGGTTTTAATTTTGGATGACGTGTCGCACACTCTTTATAAAACGGACTACAACTCTCTCATCCCAACAAAATTTGAAATGAGATTTCTTTCCCAAGAAAAAGAATCTTAGGACCTCCGATTGGTAGAAATTTCACCACTTTTTGACTTCAGATGAGAGAGTTACGGAAGTTTTAATTTTGGGTGACGTTTCACACATTCTTTTTAAAATTGACCAAAACTCTCTCATCCCACCGAATTTTTAAATGCGATTTTTTTACTTGAAAGAGAATTTGAAGACATCTAATTGATAGAAATTTCTCCACTTTTCGACTTAAAATGAGTGAGTTATGGACGTTTTAATTTTGGGTGACGTTTCACACACTCATTATAAAATGGTCCAAAACTCTCTCGCCCTACCGAATTTTTAAATGGGATTTTTTTCGTTGAAAGAGAATTTGAAGTCCACTAATTTGTTAGAAATTTCACCACATTTGGACTTGAAAAGAGAGACTTATGGTGGTTTTAATTTTGGGTGACGTTTCGCACACTCTTTTTAAGACGGACAACAACTCTCTCACCCCAACGATTTTTAAAACAAGATTTTTTTCCCCGGAAAGAGAATTTGAAGAATGGTAGAAATTTCACCACTTTTGAACTTAAAGTCAGAGAGTTACACAGGTTTCAATTTTGGATGACGTTTTTTTTTTTTTTTTTTTTGATCGGTAAAGAGGGGTTAGGCAAGACCCCGACCAGAATTCATAAAAGAACTAAAGAAGATACAAGGAGCTATGGAGGCTGAAAAAGCCTCGTACAGAAGGTCCAAGGACCAAACAAGGAAAAATCAGTAGTACATAGCATACATTTAGAGGCCCAAGAACGCACTAACAAGATCCAAAAGATGAGGAAACAAGCCAGATTAACGAAGGCACACAAAGTCTTCCAGGTGATCAGCATAAAGAATCCTTATAATCTCGGGTAGGAGGTCCCTGTAGCATCGAGGGAGGTAATGTCTTTAAGTTCTTGGGGGATGAGATGAATGGGAATGTCATCACCTTCACAGCAGCAGTCTGGTTTGGAGAGAAAATCCGCCCCCGCATTTGCCTCCCTCCAGATATGGGAGATATGCCATTCCGTGAAGGTAGAGAGGATTTGTCTGATATTGTGAATGATTGGGATAGCCTTCCAGGGGGTTTGCCAAAGATGAAGAATGACATTTACAGATAGCAGCGAGTCAGATTCGATCCACAAATTGTGGCAGCCCTTGGCAGCAGCCAACTTGATACCATAATAAATGGCCTTCATTTCAAGAAGGTGAATGTCCTCAACGTCAGCTCTGATAGAATACAGAGCGAGAGTATCCCCATGCCAGTTTCGGATAATCCCACCAAGCCCAGCTTTGTCATTGACCAGGGCGGCATCAGAGTTAAGCTTAGACCAATTAGCTTTAGGACATTCCCAAGAACAGAACTGGGCAATCTGATCCTTTTGGATACAAGCAAGGCCAAAACTTTCAGCAGTTTTTATATTTCTTGGATTCCTTATGTCATTGAGATGGAGATGAAGCATTCTACCTCGAATAGCACTAAGGATGGTCTGGAGGATGAACTGTTTATGTCTTGGAGGTTTGCCATGAAGTCTGTTATTCCTTTCGCACCAGATCATATAGATGGCAGAACAGAAACCCACCTTAATGAGGGTTGAAGCCTGACCATCACCCTTGAAATTGCACCGGATCCATTCCTCTTCTTTCAAAAGAGTCTTGTGAGGTCGACGTCTATAACCACATTTCCAGATGATAGTACGCCAGATCCACGAAGAGAAGGAACAATTAAAGAACAGGTGATCGACGGATTCAGGAACAACTCTGCATAAAGGGCATTTGAGGTCACTATTTCGATCCAAGAAGTATAGTCTATCACGAGTACTAAGTCTGTTCAGTAAGGCTTGCCAGGCAATGAAACTATACCTCGGGATGTGGCCTTTATTCCAAATGACTTTCCACCAGGGAGATGGAGGGTGGTGGTTTCTAAGACCGTCCCAAGCAGACTTTGTAGAAAATAAGCCACTAGGAGAGGGTTTCCAAATAGCCTTGTCAGTAGGGCCAAACAGGCCAGATTGAATGAGGCCTCTGAGATCACTGAGATGGGATTGATTTAAGATATGAGACCAGCTTCCATCTTTCTTCATGTCTGCAATGGAAGCAGAGTTGATAAGGTTGAAAATTATTCCTTCAGATGTTTGGGAACAGACAGGCCCATTGGGATGCCAAGGCTGAGACCAAAATTCAACGTTCTTACCTTCCCCAACACTATAGCAAATCTGAGAGACAGCCAAGGATCTGCAATGGAAGATACTCCGAACCCCCCAAGGAGGATTAGCAGGCATGGGCCTGGACCAGAAATTTTTCTTCCTTAGATATTTCAATTTAAACCATTTAACCCACAAAGACTTTCTGTCAGCAATGATTTGCCATAGGAGCTTGATTTGAGCAGCTCTATTCATATCAGAGAGATTTCGGATACCAGTTCCCCCTTCTTGCTTTGGCCTACAAATAGTATCCCAAGAGACCGGATGGTAACTTTTCTTCCCGGACCAGAGGAATTCCCGGAAAAGCTTTTCAATCGAATTGAGAACTCCAGTAGGAATGTTGAACGTAGCAGACCAGTAGATTTGAAAGGACGATAGCACAGTCTTGATCAATTCGATTCTACCCGCTCTCGAGAGGTGCTTGTTACTCCACAGAGCTAGCTTATTACGGATTTTGCTGAGAAGAGGTTGACAATCCCTTGCAGTTAGACGGGTGGTAACCAAAGGGAGTCCCAGGTATCGAATGGGGAGAGTACCTTGTTTGATATCTAGGAGGGAACTCAAATCCCTTTTAGTTTGATCATTAACGCCAGTGATAAACAATTCACTTTTCTGAGGATTAGCTTCTAGACCTGAAATTGCTTTGAAAGTATCAAGACATTCTTGAATACCAGCACTAGAAGTAGGTGTTGGGAGGGAAAAAATCATAACATCATCAGCGTACAATACATGAGTGATCTGAAGCTGACCTTTCCGGAAGGGAGTAGAGATTCTCCCAGCTAAAAGGGCATTGTTTAGAATGACAGATAGCATTTCCATGATAAGGCAGAAGAGGAGGGGAGAGAGGGGATCTCCTTGTCTAAGCCCATTTGTAGCTTTGAAAAAACCTCTTGAGGATCCATTTATAAGGATTGAGAAAGAGGCTGTGGAGATACATTTGAGAACCCAATTGCACCAGACCTGAGGGAACCCAATTTTGAGCATGAATTTGATAAGGGCTGCATGAAGAACATTATCATAAGCCTTCCTGAGATCAAGTTTAATACACATTGCCTTCTTATTTGTATCCCGATGAAAGTTGTGACAGAGATCATGAGTGAGAAGCACATTATCTTGAATCAATCTGTCCTTAATGAAAGCAGATTGATTTTGGATGACGTGTCGCACACACTTTATAAAACGGACTACAACTCTCTCATCCCAACAAAATTTGAAATGAGATTTCTTTCCCAAGAAAAAGAATCTTAGGACCTCCGATTGGTAGAAATTTCACCACTTTTTGACTTCAAATGAGAGAGTTACGGAAGTTTTAATTTTGGGTGACGTTTCACACACTCTTTTTAAAATCGACCAAAACTCTCTCATCCCACCGAATTTTTAAATGAGATTTTTTTACTTGAAAGAGAATTTGAAGACATCTAATTGATAGAAATTTCTCCACTTTTCGACTTAAAATGAGTGAGTTATGGACGTTTTAATTTTGGGTGACGTTTCACACACTCATTATAAAATGGTCCAAAACTCTCTCGCCCTACCGAATTTTTAAATGGAATTTTTTTCGTTGAAAGAGAATTTGAAGTCCACTAATTTGTTAGAAATTTCACCACATTTGGACTTGAAAGGAGAGACTTATGGTGGTTTTAATTTTGGGTGACGTTTCGCACACTCTTTTTAAGACGGACAACAACTCTCTCACCCCAACGATTTTTAAAACAAGATTTTTTTCCCCGGAAAGAGAATTCGAAGATTGGTAGAAATTTCACCACTTTTGAACTTAAAGTCAGAGAGTTACACAGGTTTTAATTTTGGATGACGTGTCGCACACTCTTTATAAAACGGACTACAACTCTCTCATCCCAACAAAATTTGAAATGAGATTTCTTTCCCAAGAAAAAGAATCTTAGGACCTCCGATTGGTAGAAATTTCACCACTTTTTGACTTCAAATGAGAGAGTTAGGGAAGTTTTAAGTTTGCGTGACGTTTCACACACTCTTTTTAAAATAGACCAAAACTCTCTCATCCCACCGAATTTTTAAATGAGATTTTTTTACTTGAAAGAGAATTTGAAGACATCTAATTGATAGAAATTTCTCCACTTTTCGACTTAAAATGAGTGAGTTATGGACGTTTTAATTTTGGGTGACGTTTCACACACTCATTATAAAATGGTCCAAAACTCTCTCGCCCTACCGAATTTGTAAATGGGATTTGTTTCGTTGAAAGAGAATTTGAAGTCCACTAATTTGTTAGAAATTTCACCACATTTGGACTTGAAAAGAGAGACTTATGGTGGTTTTAATTTTGGGTGACGTTTCGCACACTCTTTTTAAGACGGACAACAACTCTCTCACCCCAACGATTTTTAAAACAAGATTTTTTTCCCCGGAAAGAGAATTCGAAGATTGGTAGAAATTTCACCACTTTTGAACTTAAAGTCAGAGAGTTACACAGGTTTTAATTTTGGATGACGTGTCGCACACTCTTTATAAAACGGACTACAACTCTCTCATCCCAACAAAATTTGAAATGAGATTTCTTTCCCAAGAAAAAGAATCTTAGGACCTCCGATTGGTAGAAATTTCACCACTTTTTGACTTCAGATGAGAGAGTTACGGAAGTTTTAATTTTGGGTGACGTTTCACACATTCTTTTTAAAATTGACCAAAACTCTCTCATCCCACCGAATTTTTAAATGCGATTTTTTTACTTGAAAGAGAATTTGAAGACATCTAATTGATAGAAATTTCTCCACTTTTCGACTTAAAATGAGTGAGTTATGGACGTTTTAATTTTGGGTGACGTTTCACACACTCATTATAAAATGGTCCAAAACTCTCTCGCCCTACCGAATTTTTAAATGGGATTTTTTTCGTTGAAAGAGAATTTGAAGTCCACTAATTTGTTAGAAATTTCACCACATTTGGACTTGAAAAGAGAGACTTATGGTGGTTTTAATTTTGGGTGACGTTTCGCACACTCTTTTTAAGACGGACAACAACTCTCTCACCCCAACGATTTTTAAAACAAGATTTTTTTCCCCGGAAAGAGAATTTGAAGAATGGTAGAAATTTCACCACTTTTGAACTTAAAGTCATAGAGTTACACAGGTTTCAATTTTGGATGACGTGTCGCACACACTTTATAAAACGGACTACAACTCTCTCATCCCAACAAAATTTGAAATGAGATTTCTTTCCCAAGAAAAAGAATCTTAGGACCTCCGATTGGTAGAAATTTCACCACTTTTTGACTTCAAATGAGAGAGTTACGGAAGTTTTAATTTTGGGTGACGTTTCACACACTCTTTTTAAAATCGACCAAAACTCTCTCATCCCACCGAATTTTTAAATGAGATTTTTTTACTTGAAAGAGAATTTGAAGACATCTAATTGATAGAAATTTCTCCACTTTTCGACTTAAAATGAGTGAGTTATGGACGTTTTAATTTTGGGTGACGTTTCACACACTCATTATAAAATGGTCCAAAACTCTCTCGCCCTACCGAATTTTTAAATGGAATTTTTTTCGTTGAAAGAGAATTTGAAGTCCACTAATTTGTTAGAAATTTCACCACATTTGGACTTGAAAGGAGAGACTTATGGTGGTTTTAATTTTGGGTGACGTTTCGCACACTCTTTTTAAGACGGACAACAACTCTCTCACCCCAACGATTTTTAAAACAAGATTTTTTTCCCCGGAAAGAGAATTCGAAGATTGGTAGAAATTTCACCACTTTTGAACTTAAAGTCAGAGAGTTACACAGGTTTTAATTTTGGATGACGTGTCGCACACTCTTTATAAAACGGACTACAACTCTCTCATCCCAACAAAATTTGAAATGAGATTTCTTTCCCAAGAAAAAGAATCTTAGGACCTCCGATTGGTAGAAATTTCACCACTTTTTGACTTCAGATGAGAGAGTTACGGAAGTTTTAATTTTGGGTGACGTTTCACACACTCTTTTTAAAATTGACCAAAACTCTCTCATCCCACCGAATTTTTAAATGAGATTTTTTTACTTTTAAGAGAATTTGAAGACATCTAATTGATAGAAATTTCTCCACTTTTCGACTTAAAATGAGTGAGTTATGGACGTTTTAATTTTGGGTGACGTTTCACACACTCATTATAAAATGGTCCAAAACTCTCTCGCCCTACCGAATTTTTAAATGGGATTTTTTTCGTTGAAAGAGAATTTGAAGTCCACTAATTTGTTAGAAATTTCACCACATTTGGACTTGAAAGGAGAGACTTATGGTGGTTTTAATTTTGGGTGACGTTTCGCACACTCTTTTTAAGACGGACAACTCTCTCACCCCAACGATTTTTAAAACAAGATTTTTTTCCCCGGGAAGAGAATTCGAAGATTGGTAGAAATTTCACCACTTTTGAACTTAAAGTCAGAGAGTTACACAGGTTTTAATTTTGGATGACGTGTCGCACACTCTTTATAAAACGGACTACAACTCTCTCATCCCAACAAAATTTGAAATGAGATTTCTTTCCCAAGAAAAAGAATCTTAGGACCTCCGATTGGTAGAAATTTCACCACTTTTTGACTTCAGATGAGAGAGTTACGGAAGTTTTAATTTTGGGTGACGTTTCACACACTCTTTTTAAAATGGACCAAAACTCTCTCATCCCACCGAATTTTTAAATGAGATTTTTTTACTTTTAAGAGAATTTGAAGACATCTAATTGATAGAAATTTCTCCACTTTTCGACTTAAAATGAGTGAGTTATGGACGTTTTAATTTTGGGTGACGTTTCACACACTCATTATAAAATGGTCCAAAACTCTCTCGCCCTACCGAATTTTTAAATGGGATTTTTTTCGTTGAAAGAGAATTTGAAGTCCACTAATTTGTTAGAAATTTCACCACATTTGGACTTGAAAAGAGAGACTTATGGTGGTTTTAATTTTGGGTGACGTTTCGCACACTCTTTTTAAGACGGACAACAACTCTCTCACCCCAACGATTTTTAAAACAAGATTTTGTTCCCCGGAAAGAGAATTCGAAGATTGGTAGAAATTTCACCACTTTTGAACTTAAAGTCAGAGAGTTACACAGGTTTCAATTTTGGATGACGTGTCGCACACTCTTTATAAAACGGACTACAACTCTCTCATCCCAACAAAATTTGAAATGAGATTTCTTTCCCAAGAAAAAGAATCTTAGGACCTCCGATTGGTAGAAATTTCACCACTTTTTGACTTCAAATGAGAGAGTTAGGGAAGTTTTAAGTTTGCGTGACGTTTCACACACTCTTTTTAAAATAGACCAAAACTCTCTCATCCCACCGAATTTTTAAATGAGATTTTTTTACTTGAAAGAGAATTTGAAGACATCTAATTGATAGAAATTTCTCCACTTTTCGACTTAAAATGAGTGAGTTATGGACGTTTTAATTTTGGGTGACGTTTCACACACTCATTATAAAATGGTCCAAAACTCTCTCGCCCTACCGAATTTTTAAATGGGATTTGTTTCGTTGAAAGAGAATTTGAAGTCCACTAATTTGTTAGAAATTTCACCACATTTGGACTTGAAAAGAGAGACTTATGGTGGTTTTAATTTTGGGTGACGTTTCGCACACTCTTTTTAAGACGGACAACAACTCTCTCACCCCAACGATTTTTAAAACAAGATTTTTTTCCCCGGAAAGAGAATTCGAAGATTGGTAGAAATTTCACCACTTTTGAACTTAAAGTCAGAGAGTTACACAGGTTTTAATTTTGGATGACGTGTCGCACACTCTTTATAAAACGGACTACAACTCTCTCATCCCAACAAAATTTGAAATGAGATTTCTTTCCCAAGAAAAAGAATCTTAGGACCTCCGATTGGTAGAAATTTCACCACTTTTTGACTTCAGATGAGAGAGTTACGGAAGTTTTAATTTTGGGTGACGTTTCACACATTCTTTTTAAAATTGACCAAAACTCTCTCATCCCACCGAATTTTTAAATGCGATTTTTTTACTTGAAAGAGAACGAAGAAAAAGAATCTTAGGACATCTGATTGGTAGAAATTTCACAACTTTTTGACTTCAAATGAGAGAGTTATGGAAGTTTTAATTTTGGGTGACGTTTCACACACTCTTTATAAAATGGACCAAAACTCTCTCATCCCACCGAATTTTTAAATGAGATTTTTTTTCCTGAAAGAGAATTTGAAGACATCTAATTGATAGAAATTTCTCCAGTTTTCGACTTAAAATAAGTGAGTTATGAAAGTTTTAATTTTGGGTGACGTTTCGCACACTCTTTATAAGACGGACAACAACTCTCTCACCCCAACGATTTTTAAAAGAAGATTTCTTTCCCCGGAAAGAGAATTTGAAGACTGGTAGAAATTTCACCCCTTTTGAACTTAAAGTCAGAGAGTTGCAGAGGTTTTAATTTTGGATGACGTTTTACACACTCTTTATAAAACGGACTACAACTCTCTCATTCCAACAAATTTTGAAATGAGATTTCTTTCCCAAGAAAAAGAATCTTAGGACCTCCGATTGGTAGAAATTTCCCCACTTTTGGGCTTAAAGTGTGAGAGTTATAGAGGTTTTAATTTTGGGTGACGTTTCGCACACTGTTTCTAAAACGGACAACAACTCTCTCACCCAACGATTTTTAAAAGAAGATTTCTTTTTCCGGAAAGAGAATTTGAAGATTGGTAGAAATTTCACCCCTTTTGAACTTAAAGTCAGAGAGTTACAGAGGTTTTAATTATGGATGACGTTTCGCACACTCTTTATAAAACGGACTACAACTCTCTCATCCCAACAAATTTTGAAATGAGATTTCTTTCCCAAGAAAAAGAATCTTAGGACCTCCGATTGGTAGAAATTTCCTCACTTTTTTACTTAAAATGAGAGAGTTATGGAGGTTTTACTTTGGGTGACGTTTAACACACTCTTTATGAAACGGACTATAACTCTGTCACCCCAACGAATTTTGAAACGAGATTTCTTTCCCATGAAAGAGAATTAGAAGACCTCCGATTGGTAGAAATTTCACCACTTTTGGACTTAAAGTGAGAGAGTTATAGAGGTTTTAATTTTGGGTGACGTTTCGCATACTCTTTGAAAAACGGACAACAACTCTCTCACCCCAATGATTTTTAAAACAAGATTTCTTTTCCCGGAAAGAGAATTTGAAGATTGGTAGAAATTTCTCCACTTTTGAACTTTAAGTCAGAGAGTTACACTGGTTTTAATTTTGGATGACGTCTCGCACACTCTTTATAAAACGGACTACAACTCTCTCATCCCAACAATATTTGAAATGAGATTTCTTTCCGAAGAAAAAGAATCTTAGGACATCTGATTGGTAGAAATTTCACAACTTTTTGACTTCAAATGAGAGAGTTATGGAAATTTTAATTTTGGGTGACGTTTCACACACTCTTTATAAAATGGACCAAAACTCTCTCATCCCACCGAATTTTTAAATGAGATTTTTTTTCCTGAAAGAGAATTTGAAGACATCTAATTGATAGAAATTTCTCCAGTTTTCGACTTAAAATAAGTGAGTTATGAAAGTTTTAATTTTGGGTGACGTTTCGCACACTCTTTATAAGACGGACAACAACTCTCTCACCCCAACGATTTTTAAAAGAAGATTTCTTTCCCCGGAAAGAGAATTTGAAGACTGGTAGAAATTTCACCCCTTTTGAACTTAAAGTCAGAGAGTTGCAGAGGTTTTAATTTTGGATAACGTTTTGCACACTCTTTATAAAACGGACTACAACTCTCTCATTCCAACAAATTTTGAAATGAGATTTCTTTCCCAAGAAAAAGAATCTTAGGACCTCCGATTGGTAGAAATTTCCCCACTTTTGGGCTTAAAGTGTGAGAGTTATAGAGGTTTTAATTTTTGGGTGACGTTTCGCACACTGTTTCTAAAACGGACAACAACTCTCTCACCCCAACGATTTTTAAAAGAAGATTACTTTTTCCGGAAAGAGAATTTGAAGATTGGTAGAAATTTCACCCCTTTTGAACTTAAAGTCAGAGAGTTACAGAGGTTTTAATTTTGGATGACGTTTCACACACTCTTTATAAAACGGACTACAACTCTCTCATCCCAACAATATTTGAAATGAGATTTCTTTCCGAAGAAAAAGAATCTTAGGACATCTGATTGGTAGAAATTTCACAACTTTTTGACTTCAAATGAGAGAGTTATGGAAGTTTTAATTTTGGGTGACGTTTCACACACTCTTTATAAAATGGACCAAAACTCTCTCATCCCACCGAATTTTTAAATGAGATTTTTTTTCCTGAAAGAGAATTTGAAGACATCTAATTGATAGAAATTTCTCCAGTTTTCGACTTAAAATAAGTGAGTTATGAAAGTTTTAATTTTGGGTGACGTTTCGCACACTCTTTATAAGACGGACAACAACTCTCTCACCCCAACGATTTTTAAAAGAAGATTTCTTTCCCCGGAAAGAGAATTTGAAGACTGGTAGAAATTTCACCCCTTTTGAACTTAAAGTCAGAGAGTTGCAGAGGTTTTAATTTTGGATGACGTTTTGCACACTCTTTATAAAACGGACTACAACTCTCTCATTCCAACAAATTTTGAAATGAGATTTCTTTCCCAAGAAAAAGAATCTTAGGACCTCCGATTGGTAGAAATTTCCCCACTTTTGGGCTTAAAGTGTGAGAGTTATAGAGGTTTTAATTTTTGGGTGACGTTTCGCACACTGTTTCTAAAACGGACAACAACTCTCTCACCCCAACGATTTTTAAAAGAAGATTTCTTTTTCCGGAAAGAGAATTTGAAGATTGGTAGAAATTTCACCCCTTTTGAACTTAAAGTCAGAGAGTTACAGAGGTTTTAATTATGGATGACGTTTCGCACACTCTTTATAAAACGGACTACAACTCTCTCATCCCAACAAATTTTGAAATGAGATTTCTTTCCCAAGAAAAAGAATCTTAGGACCTCCGATTGGTAGAAATTTCCTCACTTTTTTACTTAAAATGAGAGAGTTATGGAGGTTTTACTTTGGGTGACGTTTAACACACTCTTTATGAAACGGACTATAACTCTGTCACCCCAACGAATTTTGAAACGAGATTTCTTTCCCATGAAAGAGAATTAGAAGACCTCCGATTGGTAGAAATTTCACCACTTTTGGACTTAAAGTGAGAGAGTTATAGAGGTTTTAATTTTGGGTGACGTTTCGCATACTCTTTGAAAAACGGACAACAACTCTCTCACCCCAATGATTTTTAAAACAAGATTTCTTTTCCCGGAAAGAGAATTTGAAGATTGGTAGAAATTTCTCCACTTTTGAACTTTAAGTCAGAGAGTTACACTGGTTTTAATTTTGGATGACGTCTCGCACACTCTTTATAAAACGGACTACAACTCTCTCATCCCAACAATATTTGAAATGAGATTTCTTTCCGAAGAAAAAGAATCTTAGGACATCTGATTGGTAGAAATTTCACAACTTTTTGACTTCAAATGAGAGAGTTATGGAAATTTTAATTTTGGGTGACGTTTCACACACTCTTTATAAAATGGACCAAAACTCTCTCATCCCACCGAATTTTTAAATGAGATTTTTTTTCCTGAAAGAGAATTTGAAGACATCTAATTGATAGAAATTTCTCCAGTTTTCGACTTAAAATAAGTGAGTTATGAAAGTTTTAATTTTGGGTGACGTTTCGCACACTCTTTATAAGACGGACAACAACTCTCTCACCCCAACGATTTTTAAAAGAAGATTTCTTTCCCCGGAAAGAGAATTTGAAGACTGGTAGAAATTTCACCCCTTTTGAACTTAAAGTCAGAGAGTTGCAGAGGTTTTAATTTTGGATAACGTTTTGCACACTCTTTATAAAACGGACTACAACTCTCTCATTCCAACAAATTTTGAAATGAGATTTCTTTCCCAAGAAAAAGAATCTTAGGACCTCCGATTGGTAGAAATTTCCCCACTTTTGGGCTTAAAGTGTGAGAGTTATAGAGGTTTTAATTTTTGGGTGACGTTTCGCACACTGTTTCTAAAACGGACAACAACTCTCTCACCCCAACGATTTTTAAAAGAAGATAACTTTTTCCGGAAAGAGAATTTGAAGATTGGTAGAAATTTCACCCCTTTTGAACTTAAAGTCAGAGAGTTACAGAGGTTTTAATTTTGGATGACGTTTCACACACTCTTTATAAAACGGACTACAACTCTCTCATCCCAACAATATTTGAAATGAGATTTCTTTCCGAAGAAAAAGAATCTTAGGACATCTGATTGGTAGAAATTTCACAACTTTTTGACTTCAAATGAGAGAGTTATGGAAGTTTTAATTTTGGGTGACGTTTCACACACTCTTTATAAAATGGACCAAAACTCTCTCATCCCACCGAATTTTTAAATGAGATTTTTTTTCCTGAAAGAGAATTTGAAGACATCTAATTGATAGAAATTTCTCCAGTTTTCGACTTAAAATAAGTGAGTTATGAAAGTTTTAATTTTGGGTGACGTTTCGCACACTCTTTATAAGACGGACAACAACTCTCTCACCCCAACGATTTTTAAAAGAAGATTTCTTTCCCCGGAAAGAGAATTTGAAGACTGGTAGAAATTTCACCCCTTTTGAACTTAAAGTCAGAGAGTTGCAGAGGTTTTAATTTTGGATGACGTTTTGCACACTCTTTATAAAACGGACTACAACTCTCTCATTCCAACAAATTTTGAAATGAGATTTCTTTCCCAAGAAAAAGAATCTTAGGACCTCCGATTGGTAGAAATTTCCCCACTTTTGGGCTTAAAGTGAGAGAGTTATAGAGGTTTTAATTTTTGGGTGACGTTTCGCACACTGTTTCTAAAACGGACAACAACTCTCTCACCCCAACGATTTTTAAAAGAAGATTTCTTTTTCCGGAAAGAGAATTTGAAGATTGGTAGAAATTTCACCCCTTTTGAACTTAAAGTCAGAGAGTTACAGAGGTTTTAATTATGGATGACGTTTCGCACACTCTTTATAAAACGGACTACAACTCTCTCATCCCAACAAATTTTGAAATGAGATTTCTTTCCCAAGAAAAAGAATCTTAGGACCTCCGATTGGTAGAAATTTCCTCACTTTTTTACTTAAAATGAGAGAGTTATGGAGGTTTTACTTTGGGTGACGTTTAACACACTCTTTATGAAACGGACTATAACTCTGTCACCCCAACGAATTTTGAAACGAGATTTCTTTCCCATGAAAGAGAATTAGAAGACCTCCGATTGGTAGAAATTTCACCACTTTTGGACTTAAAGTGAGAGAGTTATAGAGGTTTTAATTTTGGGTGACGTTTCGCATACTCTTTGAAAAACGGACAACAACTCTCTCACCCCAATGATTTTTAAAACAAGATTTCTTTTCCCGGAAAGAGAATTTGAAGATTGGTAGAAATTTCTCCACTTTTGAACTTTAAGTCAGAGAGTTACACTGGTTTTAATTTTGGATGACGTCTCGCACACTCTTTATAAAACGGACTACAACTCTCTCATCCCAACAATATTTGAAATGAGATTTCTTTCCGAAGAAAAAGAATCTTAGGACATCTGATTGGTAGAAATTTCACAACTTTTTGACTTCAAATGAGAGAGTTATGGAAATTTTAATTTTGGGAGACGTTTCACACACTCTTTATAAAATGGACCAAAACTCTCTCATCCCACCGAATTTTTAAATGAGATTTTTTTTCCTGAAAGAGAATTTGAAGACATCTAATTGATAGAAATTTCTCCAGTTTTCGACTTAAAATAAGTGAGTTATGAAAGTTTTAATTTTGGGTGACGTTTCGCACACTCTTTATAAGACGGACAACAACTCTCTCACCCCAACGATTTTTAAAAGAAGATTTCTTTCCCCGGAAAGAGAATTTGAAGACTGGTAGAAATTTCACCCCTTTTGAACTTAAAGTCAGAGAGTTGCAGAGGTTTTAATTTTGGATAACGTTTTGCACACTCTTTATAAAACGGACTACAACTCTCTCATTCCAACAAATTTTGAAATGAGATTTCTTTCCCAAGAAAAAGAATCTTAGGACCTCCGATTGGTAGAAATTTCCCCACTTTTGGGCTTAAAGTGTGAGAGTTATAGAGGTTTTAATTTTTGGGTGACGTTTCGCACACTGTTTCTAAAACGGACAACAACTCTCTCACCCCAACGATTTTTAAAAGAAGATAACTTTTTCCGGAAAGAGAATTTGAAGATTGGTAGAAATTTCACCCCTTTTGAACTTAAAGTCAGAGAGTTACAGAGGTTTTAATTTTGGATGACGTTTCACACACTCTTTATAAAACGGACTACAACTCTCTCATCCCAACAATATTTGAAATGAGATTTCTTTCCGAAGAAAAAGAATCTTAGGACATCTGATTGGTAGAAATTTCACAACTTTTTGACTTCAAATGAGAGAGTTATGGAAGTTTTAATTTTGGGTGACGTTTCACACACTCTTTATAAAATGGACCAAAACTCTCTCATCCCACCGAATTTTTAAATGAGATTTTTTTTCCTGAAAGAGAATTTGAAGACATCTAATTGATAGAAATTTCTCCAGTTTTCGACTTAAAATAAGTGAGTTATGAAAGTTTTAATTTTGGGTGACGTTTCGCACACTCTTTATAAGACGGACAACAACTCTCTCACCCCAACGATTTTTAAAAGAAGATTTCTTTCCCCGGAAAGAGAATTTGAAGACTGGTAGAAATTTCACCCCTTTTGAACTTAAAGTCAGAGAGTTGCAGAGGTTTTAATTTTGGATGACGTTTTGCACCCTCTTTATAAAACGGACTACAACTCTCTCATTCCAACAAATTTTGAAATGAGATTTCTTTCCCAAGAAAAAGAATCTTAGGACCTCCGATTGGTAGAAATTTCCCCACTTTTGGGCTTAAAGTGTGAGAGTTATAGAGGTTTTAATTTTTGGGTGACGTTTCGCACACTGTTTCTAAAACGGACAACAACTCTCTCACCCCAACGATTTTTAAAAGAAGATTTCTTTTTCCGGAAAGAGAATTTGAAGATTGGTAGAAATTTCACCCCTTTTGAACTTAAAGTCAGAGAGTTACAGAGGTTTTAATTTTGGATGACGTTTCGCACACTCTTTATAAAACGGACTACAACTCTCTCATCCCAACAATATTTGAAATGAGATTTCTTTCCGAAGAAAAAGAATCTTAGGATATCTGATTGGTAGAAATTTCACAACTTTTTGACTTCAAATGAGAGAGTTATGGAAGTTTTAATTTTGGGTGACGTTTCACACACTCTTTATAAAATGGACCAAAACTCTCTCATCCCACCGAATTTTTAAATGAGATTTTTTTTCCTGAAAGAGAATTTGAAGACATCTAATTGATAAAAATTTCTCCAGTTTTCGACTTAAAATAAGTGAGTTATGAAAGTTTTAATTTTGGGTGACGTTTCGCACACTCTTTATAAGACGGACAACAACTCTCTCACCCCAACGATTTTTAAAAGAAGATTTCTTTCCCCGGAAAGAGAATTTGAAGACTGGTAGAAATTTCACCCCTTTTGAACTTAAAGTCAGAGAGTTGCAGAGGTTTTAATTTTGGATGACGTTTCGCACACTCTTTATAAAACGGACTACAACTCTCTCATCCCAACAAATTTTGAAATGAGATTTCTTTCCCAAGAAAAAGAATCTTAGGACCTCCGATTGGTAGAAATTTCCTCACTTTTTTACTTAAAATGAGAGAGTTATGGAGGTTTTACTTTGGGTGACGTTTAACACACTCTTTATGAAACGGACTATAACTCTGTCACCCCAACGAATTTTGAAACGAGATTTCTTTCCCATGAAAGAGAATTAGAAGACCTCCGATTGGTAGAAATTTCACCACTTTTGGACTTAAAGTGAGAGAGTTATAGAGGTTTTAATTTTGGGTGACGTTTCGCATACTCTTTGAAAAACGGACAACAACTCTCTCACCCCAATGATTTTTAAAACAAGATTTCTTTTCCCGGAAAGAGAATTTGAAGATTGGTAGAAATTTCTCCACTTTTGAACTTAAAGTCAGAGAGTTACACAGGTTTTAATTTTGGATGACGTCTCGCACACTCTTTATAAAACGGACTACAGCTCTCTCATCCCAACAATATTTGAAATGAGATTTCTTTCCGAAGAAAAAGAATCTTAGGACATCTGATTGGTAGAAATTTCACAACTTTTTGACTTCAAATGAGAGATTTATGGAAATTTTAATTTTGGGTGACGTTTCACACACTCTTTATAAAATGGACCAAAACTCTCTCAT
Source organism: Tasmannia lanceolata (assembly GCF_043159265.1). NCBI lineage: Eukaryota > Viridiplantae > Streptophyta > Magnoliopsida > Canellales > Winteraceae > Tasmannia > Tasmannia lanceolata. The sequence continues at coordinate 1,291,262 of NW_027518713.1, read as the reverse complement.
CCCACCGAATTTTTAAATGAGATTTTTTTTCCTGAAAGAGAATTTGAAGACATCTAATTGATAGAAATTTCTCCAGTTTTCGACTTAAAATAAGTGAGTTATGAAAGTTTTAATTTTGGGTGACGTTTCGCACACTCTTTATAAGACGGACAACAACTCTCTCACCCCAACGATTTTTAAAAGAAGATTTCTTTCCCCGAAAAGAGAATTTGAAGACTGGTAGAAATTTCACCCCTTTTGAACTTAAAGTCAGAGAGTTGCAGAGGTTTTAATTTTGGATAACGTTTTGCACACTCTTTATAAAACGGACTACAACTCTCTCATTCCAACAAATTTTGAAATGAGATTTCTTTCCCAAGAAAAAGAATCTTAGGACCTCCGATTGGTAGAAATTTCCCCACTTTTGGGCTTAAAGTGTGAGAGTTATAGAGGTTTTAATTTTTGGGTGACGTTTCGCACACTGTTTCTAAAACGGACAACAACTCTCTCACCCCAACGATTTTTAAAAGAAGATTACTTTTTCCGGAAAGAGAATTTGAAGATTGGTAGAAATTTCACCCCTTTTGAACTTAAAGCCAGAGAGTTACAGAGGTTTTAATTTTGGATGACGTTTCACACACTCTTTATAAAACGGACTACAACTCTCTCATCCCAACAATATTTGAAATGAGATTTCTTTCCGAAGAAAAAGAATCTTAGGACATCTGATTGGTAGAAATTTCACAACTTTTTGACTTCAAATGAGAGAGTTATGGAAGTTTTAATTTTGGGTGACGTTTCACACACTCTTTATAAAATGGACCAAAACTCTCTCATCCCACCGAATTTTTAAATGAGATTTTTTTTCCTGAAAGAGAATTTGAAGACATCTAATTGATAGAAATTTCTCCAGTTTTCGACTTAAAATAAGTGAGTTATGAAAGTTTTAATTTTGGGTGACGTTTCGCACACTCTTTATAAGACGGACAACAACTCTCTCACCCCAACGATTTTTAAAAGAAGATTTCTTTCCCCGGAAAGAGAATTTGAAGACTGGTAGAAATTTCACCCCTTTTGAACTTAAAGTCAGAGAGTTGCAGAGGTTTTAATTTTGGATGACGTTTTGCACACTCTTTATAAAACGGACTACAACTCTCTCATTCCAACAAATTTTGAAATGAGATTTCTTTCCCAAGAAAAAGAATCTTAGGACCTCCGATTGGTAGAAATTTCCCCACTTTTGGGCTTAAAGTGTGAGAGTTATAGAGGTTTTAATTTTTGGGTGACGTTTCGCACACTGTTTCTAAAACGGACAACAACTCTCTCACCCCAACGATTTTTAAAAGAAGATTTCTTTTTCCGGAAAGAGAATTTGAAGATTGGTAGAAATTTCACCCCTTTTGAACTTAAAGTCAGAGAGTTACAGAGGTTTTAATTTTGGATGACGTTTCGCACACTCTTTATAAAATGGACTACAACTCTCTCATCCCAACAATATTTGAAATGAGATTTCTTTCCGAAGAAAAAGAATCTTAGGACATCTGATTGGTAGAAATTTCACAACTTTTTGACTTCAAATGAGAGAGTTATGGAAGTTTTAATTTTGGGTGACGTTTCACACACTCTTTATAAAATGGACCAAAACTCTCTCATCCCACCGAATTTTTAAATGAGATTTTTTTTCCTGAAAGAGAATTTGAAGACATCTAATTGATAAAAATTTCTCCAGTTTTCGACTTAAAATAAGTGAGTTATGAAAGTTTTAATTTTGGGTGACGTTTCGCACACTCTTTATAAGACGGACAACAACTCTCTCACCCCAACGATTTTTAAAAGAAGATTTCTTTCCCCGGAAAGAGAATTTGAAGACTGGTAGAAATTTCACCCCTTTTGAACTTAAAGTCAGAGAGTTGCAGAGGTTTTAATTTTGGATGACGTTTCGCACACTCTTTATAAAACGGACTACAACTCTCTCATCCCAACAAATTTTGAAATGAGATTTCTTTCCCAAGAAAAAGAATCTTAGGACCTCCGATTGGTAGAAATTTCCTCACTTTTTTACTTAAAATGAGAGAGTTATGGAGGTTTTACTTTGGGTGACGTTTAACACACTCTTTATGAAACGGACTATAACTCTGTCACCCCAACGAATTTTGAAACGAGATTTCTTTCCCATGAAAGAGAATTAGAAGACCTCCGATTGGTAGAAATTTCACCACTTTTGGACTTAAAGTGAGAGAGTTATAGAGGTTTTAATTTTGGGTGACGTTTCGCATACTCTTTGAAAAACGGACAACAACTCTCTCACCCCAATGATTTTTAAAACAAGATTTCTTTTCCCGGAAAGAGAATTTGAAGATTGGTAGAAATTTCTCCACTTTTGAACTTAAAGTCAGAGAGTTACACAGGTTTTAATTTTGGATGACGTCTCGCACACTCTTTATAAAACGGACTACAGCTCTCTCATCCCAACAATATTTGAAATGAGATTTCTTTCCGAAGAAAAAGAATCTTAGGACATCTGATTGGTAGAAATTTCACAACTTTTTGACTTCAAATGAGAGAGTTATGGAAGTTTTAATTTTGGGTGACGTTTCACACACTCTTTATAAAATGGACCAAAACTCTCTCATCCCACCGAATTTTTAAATGAGATTTTTTTTCTTGAAAGAGAATTTGAAGACATCTAATTGATAGAAATTTCTCCAGTTTTCGACTTAAAATAAGTGAGTTATGAAAGTTTTAATTTTGGGTGACGTTTCGCACACTCTTTATAAGACGGACAACAACTCTCTCACCCCAACGATTTTTAAAACAAGATTTCTTTCCCCGGGAAGAGAATTTGAAGACTGGTAGAAATTTCACCCCTTTTGAACTTAAAGTCAGAGAGTTGCAGAGGTTTTAATTTTGGATGACGTTTTGCACACTCTTTATAAAACGGACTACAACTCTCTCATTCCAACAAATTTTGAAATGAGATTTCTTTCCCAAGAAAAAGAATCTTAGGACCTCCGATTGGTAGAAATTTCCCCACTTTTGGGCTTAAAGTGTGAGAGTTATAGAGGTTTTAATTTTGGGTGACGTTTCGCACACTGTTTCTAAAACGGACAACAACTCTCTCACCCAACGATTTTTAAAAGAAGATTTCTTTTTCCGGAAAGAGAATTTGAAGATTGGTAGAAATTTCACCCCTTTTGAACTTAAAGTCAGAGAGTTACAGAGGTTTTAATTATGGATGACGTTTCGCACACTCTTTATAAAACGGACTACAACTCTCTCATCCCAACAAATTTTGAAATGAGATTTCTTTCCCAAGAAAAAGAATCTTAGGACCTCCGATTGGTAGAAATTTCCTCACTTTTTTACTTAAAATGAGAGAGTTATGGAGGTTTTACTTTGGGTGACGTTTAACACACTCTTTATGAAACGGACTATAACTCTGTCACCCCAACGAATTTTGAAACGAGATTTCTTTCCCATGAAAGAGAATTAGAAGACCTCCGATTGGTAGAAATTTCACCACTTTTGGACTTAAAGTGAGAGAGTTATAGAGGTTTTAATTTTGGGTGACGTTTCGCATACTCTTTGAAAAGCGGACAACAACTCTCTCACCCCAATGATTTTTAAAACAAGATTTCTTTTCCCGGAAAGAGAATTTGAAGATTGGTAGAAATTTCTCCACTTTTGAACTTTAAGTCAGAGAGTTACACTGGTTTTAATTTTGGATGACGTCTCGCACACTCTTTATAAAACGGACTACAACTCTCTCATCCCAACAATATTTGAAATGAGATTTCTTTCCGAAGAAAAAGAATCTTAGGACATCTGATTGGTAGAAATTTCACAACTTTTTGACTTCAAATGAGAGAGTTATGGAAGTTTTAATTTTGGGTGACGTTTCACACACTCTTTATAAAATGGACCAAAACTCTCTCATCCCACCGAATTTTTAAATGAGATTTTTTTTCCTGAAAGAGAATTTGAAGACATCTAATTGATAGAAATTTCTCCAGTTTTCGACTTAAAATAAGTGAGTTATGAAAGTTTTAATTTTGGGTGACGTTTCGCACACTCTTTATAAGACGGACAACAACTCTCTCACCCCAACGATTTTTAAAAGAAGATTTCTTTCCCCGGAAAGAGAATTTGAAGACTGGTAGAAATTTCACCCCTTTTGAACTTAAAGTCAGAGAGTTGCAGAGGTTTTAATTTTGGATAACGTTTTGCACACTCTTTATAAAACGGACTACAACTCTCTCATTCCAACAAATTTTGAAATGAGATTTCTTTCCCAAGAAAAAGAATCTTAGGACCTCCGATTGGTAGAAATTTCCCCACTTTTGGGCTTAAAGTGTGAGAGTTATAGAGGTTTTAATTTTTGGGTGACGTTTCGCACACTGTTTCTAAAACGGACAACAACTCTCTCACCCCAACGATTTTTAAAAGAAGATTACTTTTTCCGGAAAGAGAATTTGAAGATTGGTAGAAATTTCACCCCTTTTGAACTTAAAGTCAGAGAGTTACAGAGGTTTTAATTTTGGATGACGTTTCACACACTCTTTATAAAACGGACTACAACTCTCTCATCCCAACAATATTTGAAATGAGATTTCTTTCCGAAGAAAAAGAATCTTAGGACATCTGATTGGTAGAAATTTCACAACTTTTTGACTTCAAATGAGAGAGTTATGGAAGTTTTAATTTTGGGTGACGTTTCACACACTCTTTATAAAATGGACCAAAACTCTCTCATCCCACCGAATTTTTAAATGAGATTTTTTTTCCTGAAAGAGAATTTGAAGACATCTAATTGATAGAAATTTCTCCAGTTTTTGACTTAAAATAAGTGAGTTATGAAAGTTTTAATTTTGGGTGACGTTTCGCACACTCTTTATAAGACGGACAACAACTCTCTCACCCCAACGATTTTTAAAAGAAGATTTCTTTCCCCGGAAAGAGAATTTGAAGACTGGTAGAAATTTCACCCCTTTTGAACTTAAAGTCAGAGAGTTGCAGAGGTTTTAATTTTGGATGACGTTTTGCACCCTCTTTATAAAACGGACTACAACTCTCTCATTCCAACAAATTTTGAAATGAGATTTCTTTCCCAAGAAAAAGAATCTTAGGACCTCCGATTGGTAGAAATTTCCCCACTTTTGGGCTTAAAGTGTGAGAGTTATAGAGGTTTTAATTTTTGGGTGACGTTTCGCACACTGTTTCTAAAACGGACAACAACTCTCTCACCCCAACGATTTTTAAAAGAAGATTTCTTTTTCCGGAAAGAGAATTTGAAGATTGGTAGAAATTTCACCCCTTTTGAACTTAAAGTCAGAGAGTTACAGAGGTTTTAATTTTGGATGACGTTTCGCACACTCTTTATAAAACGGACTACAACTCTCTCATCCCAACAATATTTGAAATGAGATTTCTTTCCGAAGAAAAAGAATCTTAGGATATCTGATTGGTAGAAATTTCACAACTTTTTGACTTCAAATGAGAGAGTTATGGAAGTTTTAATTTTGGGTGACGTTTCACACACTCTTTATAAAATGGACCAAAACTCTCTCATCCCACCGAATTTTTAAATGAGATTTTTTTTCCTGAAAGAGAATTTGAAGACATCTAATTGATAAAAATTTCTCCAGTTTTCGACTTAAAATAAGTGAGTTATGAAAGTTTTAATTTTGGGTGACGTTTCGCACACTCTTTATAAGACGGACAACAACTCTCTCACCCCAACGATTTTTAAAAGAAGATTTCTTTCCCCGGAAAGAGAATTTGAAGACTGGTAGAAATTTCACCCCTTTTGAACTTAAAGTCAGAGAGTTGCAGAGGTTTTAATTTTGGATGACGTTTCGCACACTCTTTATAAAACGGACTACAACTCTCTCATCCCAACAAATTTTGAAATGAGATTTCTTTCCCAAGAAAAAGAATCTTAGGACCTCCGATTGGTAGAAATTTCCTCACTTTTTTACTTAAAATGAGAGAGTTATGGAGGTTTTACTTTGGGTGACGTTTAACACACTCTTTATGAAACGGACTATAACTCTGTCACCCCAACGAATTTTGAAACGAGATTTCTTTCCCATGAAAGAGAATTAGAAGACCTCCGATTGGTAGAAATTTCACCACTTTTGGACTTAAAGTGAGAGAGTTATAGAGGTTTTAATTTTGGGTGACGTTTCGCATACTCTTTGAAAAACGGACAACAACTCTCTCACCCCAATGATTTTTAAAACAAGATTTCTTTTCCCGGAAAGAGAATTTGAAGATTGGTAGAAATTTCTCCACTTTTGAACTTAAAGTCAGAGAGTTACACAGGTTTTAATTTTGGATGACGTCTCGCACACTCTTTATAAAACGGACTACAGCTCTCTCATCCCAACAATATTTGAAATGAGATTTCTTTCCGAAGAAAAAGAATCTTAGGACATCTGATTGGTAGAAATTTCACAACTTTTTGACTTCAAATGAGAGAGTTATGGAAATTTTAATTTTGGGTGACGTTTCACACACTCTTTATAAAATGGACCAAAACTCTCTCATCCCACCGAATTTTTAAATGAGATTTTTTTTCCTGAAAGAGAATTTGAAGACATCTAATTGATAGAAATTTCTCCAGTTTTCGACTTAAAATAAGTGAGTTATGAAAGTTTTAATTTTGGGTGACGTTTCGCACACTCTTTATAAGACGGACAACAACTCTCTCACCCCAACGATTTTTAAAAGAAGATTTCTTTCCCCGAAAAGAGAATTTGAAGACTGGTAGAAATTTCACCCCTTTTGAACTTAAAGTCAGAGAGTTGCAGAGGTTTTAATTTTGGATAACGTTTTGCACACTCTTTATAAAACGGACTACAACTCTCTCATTCCAACAAATTTTGAAATGAGATTTCTTTCCCAAGAAAAAGAATCTTAGGACCTCCGATTGGTAGAAATTTCCCCACTTTTGGGCTTAAAGTGTGAGAGTTATAGAGGTTTTAATTTTTGGGTGACGTTTCGCACACTGTTTCTAAAACGGACAACAACTCTCTCACCCCAACGATTTTTAAAAGAAGATTACTTTTTCCGGAAAGAGAATTTGAAGATTGGTAGAAATTTCACCCCTTTTGAACTTAAAGCCAGAGAGTTACAGAGGTTTTAATTTTGGATGACGTTTCACACACTCTTTATAAAACGGACTACAACTCTCTCATCCCAACAATATTTGAAATGAGATTTCTTTCCGAAGAAAAAGAATCTTAGGACATCTGATTGGTAGAAATTTCACAACTTTTTGACTTCAAATGAGAGAGTTATGGAAGTTTTAATTTTGGGTGACGTTTCACACACTCTTTATAAAATGGACCAAAACTCTCTCATCCCACCGAATTTTTAAATGAGATTTTTTTTCCTGAAAGAGAATTTGAAGACATCTAATTGATAGAAATTTCTCCAGTTTTCGACTTAAAATAAGTGAGTTATGAAAGTTTTAATTTTGGGTGACGTTTCGCACACTCTTTATAAGACGGACAACAACTCTCTCACCCCAACGATTTTTAAAAGAAGATTTCTTTCCCCGGAAAGAGAATTTGAAGACTGGTAGAAATTTCACCCCTTTTGAACTTAAAGTCAGAGAGTTGCAGAGGTTTTAATTTTGGATGACGTTTTGCACACTCTTTATAAAACGGACTACAACTCTCTCATTCCAACAAATTTTGAAATGAGATTTCTTTCCCAAGAAAAAGAATCTTAGGACCTCCGATTGGTAGAAATTTCCCCACTTTTGGGCTTAAAGTGTGAGAGTTATAGAGGTTTTAATTTTTGGGTGACGTTTCGCACACTGTTTCTAAAACGGACAACAACTCTCTCACCCCAACGATTTTTAAAAGAAGATTTCTTTTTCCGGAAAGAGAATTTGAAGATTGGTAGAAATTTCACCCCTTTTGAACTTAAAGTCAGAGAGTTACAGAGGTTTTAATTTTGGATGACGTTTCGCACACTCTTTATAAAACGGACTACAACTCTCTCATCCCAACAATATTTGAAATGAGATTTCTTTCCGAAGAAAAAGAATCTTAGGACATCTGATTGGTAGAAATTTCACAACTTTTTGACTTCAAATGAGAGAGTTATGGAAGTTTTAATTTTGGGTGACGTTTCACACACTCTTTATAAAATGGACCAAAACTCTCTCATCCCACCGAATTTTTAAATGAGATTTTTTTTCCTGAAAGAGAATTTGAAGACATCTAATTGATAAAAATTTCTCCAGTTTTCGACTTAAAATAAGTGAGTTATGAAAGTTTTAATTTTGGGTGACGTTTCGCACACTCTTTATAAGACGGACAACAACTCTCTCACCCCAACGATTTTTAAAAGAAGATTTCTTTCCCCGGAAAGAGAATTTGAAGACTGGTAGAAATTTCACCCCTTTTGAACTTAAAGTCAGAGAGTTGCAGAGGTTTTAATTTTGGATGACGTTTCGCACACTCTTTATAAAACGGACTACAACTCTCTCATCCCAACAAATTTTGAAATGAGATTTCTTTCCCAAGAAAAAGAATCTTAGGACCTCCGATTGGTAGAAATTTCCTCACTTTTTTACTTAAAATGAGAGAGTTATGGAGGTTTTACTTTGGGTGACGTTTAACACACTCTTTATGAAACGGACTATAACTCTGTCACCCCAACGAATTTTGAAACGAGATTTCTTTCCCATGAAAGAGAATTAGAAGACCTCCGATTGGTAGAAATTTCACCACTTTTGGACTTAAAGTGAGAGAGTTATAGAGGTTTTAATTTTGGGTGACGTTTCGCATACTCTTTGAAAAACGGACAACAACTCTCTCACCCCAATGATTTTTAAAACAAGATTTCTTTTCCCGGAAAGAGAATTTGAAGATTGGTAGAAATTTCTCCACTTTTGAACTTAAAGTCAGAGAGTTACACAGGTTTTAATTTTGGATGACGTCTCGCACACTCTTTATAAAACGGACTACAGCTCTCTCATCCCAACAATATTTGAAATGAGATTTCTTTCCGAAGAAAAAGAATCTTAGGACATCTGATTGGTAGAAATTTCACAACTTTTTGACTTCAAATGAGAGAGTTATGGAAGTTTTAATTTTGGGTGACGTTTCACACACTCTTTATAAAATGGACCAAAACTCTCTCATCCCACCGAATTTTTAAATGAGATTTTTTTTCTTGAAAGAGAATTTGAAGACATCTAATTGATAGAAATTTCTCCAGTTTTCGACTTAAAATAAGTGAGTTATGAAAGTTTTAATTTTGGGTGACGTTTCGCACACTCTTTATAAGACGGACAACAACTCTCTCACCCCAACGATTTTTAAAAGAAGATTTCTTTCCCCGGAAAGAGAATTTGAAGACTGGTAGAAATTTCACCCCTTTTGAACTTAAAGTCAGAGAGTTGCAGAGGTTTTAATTTTGGATGACGTTTTGCACACTCTTTATAAAACGGACTACAACTCTCTCATTCCAACAAATTTTGAAATGAGATTTCTTTCCCAAGAAAAAGAATCTTAGGACCTCCGATTGGTAGAAATTTCCCTACTTTTGGGCTTAAAGTGAGAGAGTTATAGAGCTTTTAATTTTGGGTGACGTTTCGCACACTGTTTCTAAAACGGACAACAACTCTCTCACCCCAACGATTTTTAAAAGAAGATTTCTTTTTCCGGAAAGAGAATTTGAAGATTGGTAGAAATTTCACCCCTTTTGAACTTAAAGTCAGAGAGTTACAGAGGTTTTAATTTTGGATGACGTTTCGCACACTCTTTATAAAACGGACTACAACTCTCTCATCCCAACAAATTTTGAAATGAGATTTCTTTCCCAAGAAAAAGAATCTTAGGACCTCCGATTGGTAGAAATTTCCTCAGTTTTTGACTTAAAATGAGAGAGTTATGGAGGTTTTAATTTGGGTGACGTTTAACAAACTCTTTATGAAACGGACTATAACTCTGTCACCCCAACGAATTTTGAAACGAGATTTCTTTCCCATGAAAGAGAATTAGAAGACCTCCGATTGGTAGAAATTTCACCACTTTTGGACTTAAAGTGAGAGAGTTATAGAGGTTTTAATTTTGGGTGACGTTTCGCATACTCTTTGAAAAACGGACAACAACTCTCTCACCCCAATGATTTGTAAAACAAGATTTCTTATCCCGGAAAGAGAATTTGAAGATTGGTAGAAATTTCTCCACTTTTGAACTTAAAGTCAGAGAGTTACACAGGTTTTAATTTTGGATGACGTCTCGCACACTCTTTATAAAACGGACTACAACTCTCTCATCCCAACAATTTTTGAAATGAGATTTCTTTCCGAAGAAAAAGAATCTTAGGACATCTGATTGGTAGAAATTTCACAACTTTTTGACTTCAAATGAGAGAGTTATGGAAGTTTTAATTTTGGGTGACGTTTCACACACTCTTTATAAAATGGACCAAAACTCTCTCATCCCACCGAATTTTTAAATGAGATTTTTTTTCTTGAAAGAGAATTTGAAGACATCTAATTGATAGAAATTTCTCCAGTTTTCGACTTAAAATAAGTGAGTTATGAAAGTTTTAATTTTGGGTGACGTTTCGCACACTCTTTATAAGACGGACAACAACTCTCTCACCCCAACGATTTTTAAAACAAGATTTCTTTCCCCGGGAAGAGAATTTGAAGACTGGTAGAAATTTCACCCCTTTTGAACTTAAAGTCAGAGAGTTGCAGAGGTTTTAATTTTGGATGACGTTTTGCACACTCTTTATAAAACGGACTACAACTCTCTCATTCCAACAAATTTTGAAATGAGATTTCTTTCCCAAGAAAAAGAATCTTAGGACCTCCGATTGGTAGAAATTTCCCCACTTTTGGGCTTAAAGTGTGAGAGTTATAGAGGTTTTAATTTTGGGTGACGTTTCGCACACTGTTTCTAAAACGGACAACAACTCTCTCACCCAACGATTTTTAAAAGAAGATTTCTTTTTCCGGAAAGAGAATTTGAAGATTGGTAGAAATTTCACCCCTTTTGAACTTAAAGTCAGAGAGTTACAGAGGTTTTAATTATGGATGACGTTTCGCACACTCTTTATAAAACGGACTACAACTCTCTCATCCCAACAAATTTTGAAATGAGATTTCTTTCCCAAGAAAAAGAATCTTAGGACCTCCGATTGGTAGAAATTTCCTCACTTTTTTACTTAAAATGAGAGAGTTATGGAGGTTTTACTTTGGGTGACGTTTAACACACTCTTTATGAAACGGACTATAACTCTGTCACCCCAACGAATTTTGAAACGAGATTTCTTTCCCATGAAAGAGAATTAGAAGACCTCCGATTGGTAGAAATTTCACCACTTTTGGACTTAAAGTGAGAGAGTTATAGAGGTTTTAATTTTGGGTGACGTTTCGCATACTCTTTGAAAAGCGGACAACAACTCTCTCACCCCAATGATTTTTAAAACAAGATTTCTTTTCCCGGAAAGAGAATTTGAAGATTGGTAGAAATTTCTCCACTTTTGAACTTTAAGTCAGAGAGTTACACTGGTTTTAATTTTGGATGACGTCTCGCACACTCTTTATAAAACGGACTACAACTCTCTCATCCCAACAATATTTGAAATGAGATTTCTTTCCGAAGAAAAAGAATCTTAGGACATCTGATTGGTAGAAATTTCACAACTTTTTGACTTCAAATGAGAGAGTTATGGAAGTTTTAATTTTGGGTGACGTTTCACACACTCTTTATAAAATGGACCAAAACTCTCTCATCCCACCGAATTTTTAAATGAGATTTTTTTTCCTGAAAGAGAATTTGAAGACATCTAATTGATAGAAATTTCTCCAGTTTTCGACTTAAAATAAGTGAGTTATGAAAGTTTTAATTTTGGGTGACGTTTCGCACACTCTTTATAAGACGGACAACAACTCTCTCACCCCAACGATTTTTAAAAGAAGATTTCTTTCCCCGGAAAGAGAATTTGAAGACTGGTAGAAATTTCACCCCTTTTGAACTTAAAGTCAGAGAGTTGCAGAGGTTTTAATTTTGGATGACGTTTTGCACACTCTTTATAAAACGGACTACAACTCTCTCATTCCAACAAATTTTGAAATGAGATTTCTTTCCCAAGAAAAAGAATCTTAGGACCTCCGATTGGTAGAAATTTCCCCACTTTTGGGCTTAAAGTTTGAGAGTTATAGAGGTTTTAATTTTTGGGTGACGTTTCGCACACTGTTTCTAAAACGGACAACAACTCTCTCACCCCAACGATTTTTAAAAGAAGATTTCTTTTTCCGGAAAGAGAATTTGAAGATTGGTAGAAATTTCACCCCTTTTGAACTTAAAGTCAGAGAGTTACAGAGGTTTTAATTTTGGATGACGTTTCGCACACTCTTTATAAAACGGACTACAACTCTCTCATCCCAACAATATTTGAAATGAGATTTCTTTCCGAAGAAAAAGAATCTTAGGACATCTGATTGGTAGAAATTTCACAACTTTTTGACTTCAAATGAGAGAGTTATGGAAGTTTTAATTTTGGGTGACGTTTCACACACTCTTTATAAAATGGACCAAAACTCTCTCATCCCACCGAATTTTTAAATGAGATTTTTTTTCCTGAAAGAGAATTTGAAGACATCTAATTGATAAAAATTTCTCCAGTTTTCGACTTAAAATAAGTGAGTTATGAAAGTTTTAATTTTGGGTGACGTTTCGCACACTCTTTATAAGACGGACAACAACTCTCTCACCCCAACGATTTTTAAAAGAAGATTTCTTTCCCCGGAAAGAGAATTTGAAGACTGGTAGAAATTTCACCCCTTTTGAACTTAAAGTCAGAGAGTTGCAGAGGTTTTAATTTTGGATGACGTTTCGCACACTCTTTATAAAACGGACTACAACTCTCTCATCCCAACAAATTTTGAAATGAGATTTCTTTCCCAAGAAAAAGAATCTTAGGACCTCCGATTGGTAGAAATTTCCTCACTTTTTTACTTAAAATGAGAGAGTTATGGAGGTTTTACTTTGGGTGACGTTTAACACACTCTTTATGAAACGGACTATAACTCTGTCACCCCAACGAATTTTGAAACGAGATTTCTTTCCCATGAAAGAGAATTAGAAGACCTCCGATTGGTAGAAATTTCACCACTTTTGGACTTAAAGTGAGAGAGTTATAGAGGTTTTAATTTTGGGTGACGTTTCGCATACTCTTTGAAAAACGGACAACAACTCTCTCACCCCAATGATTTTTAAAACAAGATTTCTTTTCCCGGAAAGAGAATTTGAAGATTGGTAGAAATTTCTCCACTTTTGAACTTAAAGTCAGAGAGTTTACACAGGTTTTAATTTTGGATGACGTCTCGCACACTCTTTATAAAACGGACTACAGCTCTCTCATCCCAACAATATTTGAAATGAGATTTCTTTCCGAAGAAAAAGAATCTTAGGACATCTGATTGGTAGAAATTTCACAACTTTTTGACTTCAAATGAGAGAGTTATGGAAGTTTTAATTTTGGGTGACGTTTCACACACTCTTTATAAAATGGACCAAAACTCTCTCATCCCACCGAATTTTTAAATGAGATTTTTTTTCTTGAAAGAGAATTTGAAGACATCTAATTGATAGAAATTTCTCCAGTTTTCGACTTAAAATAAGTGAGTTATGAAAGTTTTAATTTTGGGTGACGTTTCGCACACTATTTATAAGACGGACAACAACTCTCTCACCCCAACGATTTTTAAAACAAGATTTCTTTCCCCGGAAAGAGAATTTGAAGACTGGTAGAAATTTCACCCCTTTTGAACTTAAAGTCAGAGAGTTGCAGAGGTTTTAATTTTGGATGACGTTTTGCACACTCTTTATAAAACGGACTACAACTCTCTCATTCCAACAAATTTTGAAATGAGATTTCTTTCCCAAGAAAAAGAATCTTAGGACCTCCGATTGGTAGAAATTTCCCTACTTTTGGGCTTAAAGTGAGAGAGTTATAGAGCTTTTAATTTTGGGTGACGTTTCGCACACTGTTTCTAAAACGGACAACAACTCTCTCACCCCAACGATTTTTAAAAGAAGATTTCTTTTTCCGGAAAGAGAATTTGAAGATTGGTAGAAATTTCACCCCTTTTGAACTTAAAGTCAGAGAGTTACAGAGGTTTTAATTTTAGATGACGTTTCGCACACTCTTTATAAAATGGACTACAACTCTCTCATCCCAACAAATTTTGAAATGAGATTTCTTTCCCAAGAAAAAGAATCTTAGGACCTCCGATTGGTAGAAATTTCCCCACTTTTGGGCTTAAAGTGAGAGAGTTATAGAGGTTTTAATTTTGGGTGACGTTTCGCACACTGTTTCTAAAACGGACAACAACTCTCTCACCCCAACGATTTTTAAAAGAAGATTTCTTTTTCCGGAAAGAGAATTTGAAGATTGGTAGAAATTTCACCCCTTTTGAACTTAAAGTCAGAGAGTTACAGAGGTTTTAATTTTGGATGACGTTTCGCACACTCTTTATAAAACGGACTACAACTCTCTCATCCCAACAAATTTTGAAATGAGATTTCTTTCCCAAGAAAAAGAATCTTAGGACCTCCGATTGGTAGAAATTTCCTCACTTTTTGACTTAAAATGAGAGAGTTATGGAGGTTTTAATTTGGGTGACGTTTAACAAACTCTTTATGAAACGGACTATAACTCTGTCACCCCAACGAATTTTGAAACGAGATTTCTTTCCCATGAAAGAGAATTAGAAGACCTCCGATTGGTAGAAATTTCACCACTTTTGGACTTAAAGTGAGAGAGTTATAGAGGTTTTAATTTTGGGTGACGTTTCGCATACTCTTTGAAAAACGGACAACAACTCTCTCACCCCAATGATTTGTAAAACAAGATTTCTTATCCCGGAAAGAGAATTTGAAGATTGGTAGAAATTTCTCCACTTTTGAACTTAAAGTCAGAGAGTTACACAGGTTTTAATTTTGGATGACGTCTCGCACACTCTTTATAAAACGGACTACAACTCTCTCATCCCAACAATTTTTGAAATGAGATTTCTTTCCGAAGAAAAAGAATCTTAGGACATCTGATTGGTAGAAATTTCACAACTTTTTGACTTCAAATAAGAGAGTTATGGAAGTTTTAATTTTGGGTGACGTTTCACACACTCTTTATAAAATGGACCAAAACTCTCTCATCCCACCGAATTTTTAAATGAGATTTTTTTTCTTGAAAGAGAATTTGAAGACATCTAATTGATAGAAATTTCTCCAGTTTTCGACTTAAAATAAGTGAGTTATGAAAGTTTTAATTTTGGGTGACGTTTCGCACACTCTTTATAAGACGGACAACAACTCTCTCACCCCAACGATTTTTAAAACAAGATTTCTTTCCCCGGAAAGAGAATTTGAAGACTGGTAGAAATTTCACCCCTTTTGAACTTAAAGTCAGAGAGTTGCAGAGGTTTTAATTTTGGATGACGTTTTGCACACTCTTTATAAAACGGACTACAACTCTCTCATTCCAACAAATTTTGAAATGAGATTTCTTTCCCAAGAAAAAGAATCTTAGGACCTCCGATTGGTAGAAATTTCCCCACTTTTGGGCTTAAAGTGAGAGAGTTATAGAGGATTTACTTTTGGGTGACGTTTAAAACGGACAACAACTCTC
This sequence comes from Tasmannia lanceolata, assembly GCF_043159265.1. Lineage (NCBI taxonomy): Eukaryota > Viridiplantae > Streptophyta > Magnoliopsida > Canellales > Winteraceae > Tasmannia > Tasmannia lanceolata. Next base: position 1,275,614 of record NW_027518713.1, on the reverse strand, counting down.
TCACCCCAACGATTTTTAAAAGAAGATTTCTTTTTCCGGAAAGAGAATTTGAAGATTGGTAGAAATTTCACCCCTTTTGAACTTAAAGTCAGAGAGTTACAGAGGTTTTAATTTTGGATGACGTTTCGCACACTCTTTATAAAACGGACTACAACTCTCTCATCCCAACAAATTTTGAAATGAGATTTCTTTCCCAAGAAAAAGAATCTTAGGACCTCCGATTGGTAGAAATTTCCTCACTTTTTGACTTAAAATGAGAGAGTTATGGAGGTTTTAATTTGGGTGACGTTTAACACACTCTTTATGAAACAGACTATAACTCTGTCACCCCAACGAATTTTGAAACGAGATTTCTTTCCGATGAAAGGGAATTAGAAGACCTCCGATTGGTAGAAATTTCACCACTTTTGGACTTAAAGTGAGAGAGTTATAGAGGTTTTAATTTTGGATGACGTTTCGCATACTCTTTGAAAAACGGACAACTACTCTCTCACCCCAATGATTTTTAAAACAAGATTTCTTTTCCCGGAAAGAGAATTTGAAAATTGGTAGAAATTTCTCCACTTTTGAACTTAAAGTCAGAGAGTTACACAGGTTTTAATTTTGGATGACGTCTCGCACACTCTTTATAAAACGGACTACAACTCTCTCCTCCCAACAATATTTGAAATGAGATTTCTTTCCGAAGAAAAAGAATCTTAGGACATCTGATTGGTAGAAATTTCACAACTTTTTGACTTCAAATGAGAGAGTTATGGAAGTTTTAATTTTGGGTGACGTTTCACACACTCTTTATAAAATGGACCAAAACTCTCTCATCCCACCGAATTTTTAAATGAGATTTTTTTTCTTGAAAGAGAATTTGAAGACATCTAATTGATAGAAATTTCTCCAGTTTTCGACTTAAAATAAGTGAGTTATGAAAGTTTTAATTTTGGGTGACGTTTCGCACACTCTTTATAAGACGGACAACAACTCTCTCACCCCAACGATTTTTAAAACAAGATTTCTTTCCCCGGAAAGAGAATTTGAAGACTCGTAGAAATTTCACCCCTTTTGAACTTAAAGTCAGAGAGTTGCAGAGGTTTTAATTTTGGATGACGTTTTGCACACTCTTTATAAAACGGACTACAACTCTCTCATTCCAACAAATTTTGAAATGAGATTTCTTTCCCAAGAAAAGAATCTTAGGACCTCCGATTGGTAGAAATTTCCCTACTTTTGGGCTTAAAGTGAGAGAGTTATAGAGGTTTTAATTTTGGGTGACGTTTCGCACACTGTTTCTAAAACGGACAACAACTCTCTCACCCCAACGATTTTTAAAAGAAGATTTCTTTTTCCGGAAAGAGAATTTGAAGATTGGTAGAAATTTCACCCCTTTTGAACTTAAAGTCAGAGAGTTACAGAGGTTTTAATTTTGGATGACGTTTCGCACACTCTTTATAAAATGGACTACAACTCTCTCATCCCAACAAATTTTGAAATGAGATTTCTTTCCCAAGAAAAAGAATCTTAGGACCTCCGATTGGTAGAAATTTCCCCACTTTTGGGCTTAAAGTGAGAGAGTTATAGAGGTTTTAATTTTGGGTGACGTTTCGCACACTGTTTCTAAAACGGACAACAACTCTCTCACCCCAACGATTTTTAAAAGAAGATTTCTTTTTCCGGAAAGAGAATTTGAAGATTGGTAGAAATTTCACCCATTTTGAACTTAAAGTCAGAGAGTTACAGAGGTTTTAATTTTGGACGACGTTTCGCACACTCTTTATAAAACGGACTACAACTCTCTCATCCCAACAAATTTTGAAATGAGATTTCTTTCCCAAGAAAAAGAATCTTAGGACCTCCGATTGGTAGAAATTTCCTCACTTTTTGACTTAAAATGAGAGAGTTATGGATGTTTTAATTTGGGTGACGTTTAACACACTCTTTATGAAACGGACTATAACTCTGTCACCCCAACGAATTTTGAAACGAGATTTCTTTCCCATGAAAGAGAATTAGAAGACCTCCGATTGGTAGAAATTTCACCACTTTTGGACTTAAAGTGAGAGAGTTATAGAGGTTTTAATTTTGGGTGACGTTTCGCATACTCTTTGAAAAACGGACAACAACTCTCTCACCCCAATGATTTTTAAAACAAGATTTCTTTTCCCGGAAAGAGAATTTGAAGATTGGTAGAAATTTCTCCACTTTTGAACTTAAAGTCAGAGAGTTACACAGGTTTTAATTTTGGATGACGTCTCGCACACTCTTTATAAAACGGACTACAACTCTCTCATCCCAACAATATTTGAAATGAGATTTCTTTCCGAAGAAAAAGAATCTTAGCACATCTGATTGGTAGAAATTTCACAACTTTTTGACTTCAAATGAGAGAGTTATGGAAGTTTTAATTTTGGGTGACGTTTCACACATTCTTTATAAAATGGACCAAAACTCTCTCATCCCACCGAATTTTTAAATGAGATTTTTTTTCTTGAAAGAGAATTTGAAGACATCTAATTGATAGAAATTTCTCCAGTTTTCGACTTAAAATAAGTGAGTTATGAAAGTTTTAATTTTGGGTGACGTTTCGCACACTCTTTATAAGACGGACAACAACTCTCTCACCCCAACGATTTTTAAAACAAGATTTCTTTCCCCGGAAAGAGAATTTGAAGACTGGTAGAAATTTCACCCCTTTTGAACTTAAAGTCAGAGAGTTGCAGAGGTTTTAATTTTGGATGACGTTTTGCACACTCTTTATAAAACGGACTACAACTCTCTCATTCCAACAAATTTTGAAATGAGATTTCTTTCCCAAGAAAAAGAATCTTAGGACCTCCGATTGGTAGAAATTTCCCCACTTTTGCGCTTAAAGTGAGAGAGTTATAGAGGTTTTAATTTTGGGTGACGTTTCGCACACTGTTTCTAAAACGGACAACTCTCTCACCCCAACGATTTTTAAAAGAAGATTTCTTTTTCCGGAAAGAGAATTTGAAGATTGGTAGAAATTTCACCCCTTTTGAACTTAAAGTCAGAGAGTTACAAAGGTTTTAATTTTGGATGACGTTTCGCACACTCTTTATAAAACGGACTACAACTCTCTCATCCCAACAAATTTTGAAATGAGATTTCTTTCCCAAGAAAAAGAATCTTAGGACCTCCGATTGGTAGAAATTTCCTCACTTTTTTACTTAAAATGAGAGAGTTATGGAGGTTTTACTTTGGGTGACGTTTAACACACTCTTTATGAAACGGACTATAACTCTGTCACCCCAACGAATTTTGAAACGAGATTTCTTTCCCATGAAAGAGAATTAGAAGACCTCCGATTGGTAGAAATTTCACCACTTTTGGACTTAAAGTGAGAGAGTTATAGAGGTTTTAATTTTGGGTGACGTTTCGCATACTCTTTGAAAAACGGACAACAACTCTCTCACCCCAATGATTTTTAAAACAAGATTTCTTTTCCCGGAAAGAGAATTTGAAGATTGGTAGAAATTTCTCCACTTTTGAACTTAAAGTCAGAGAGTTACACAGGTTTTAATTTTGGATGATGTCTCGCACACTCTTTATAAAACGGACTACAACTCTCTCATCCCAACAATATTTGAAATGAGATTTCTTTCCGAAGAAAAAGAATCTTAAGACATCTGATTGGTAGAAATTTCACAACTTTTTGACTTCAAATGAGAGAGTTATGGAAGTTTTAATTTTGGGTGACGTTTCACACACTCTTTATAAAATGGACCAAAACTCTCTCATCCCACCGAATTTTTAAATGAGATTTTTTTTCTTGAAAGAGAATTTGAAGACATCTAATTGATAGAAATTTCTCCAGTTTTCGACTTAAAATAAGTGAGTTATGAAAGTTTTAATTTTGGGTGACGTTTCGCACACTCTTTATAAGACGGACAACAACTCTCTCACCCCAACGATTTTTAAAACAAGATTTCTTTCCCCGGAAAGAGAATTTGAAGACTGGTAGAAATTTCACCCCTTTTGAACTTAAAGTCAGAGAGTTGCAGAGGTTTTAATTTTGGATGACGTTTTGCACACTCTTTATAAAACGGACTACAACTCTCTCATTCCAACAAATTTTGAAATGAGATTTCTTTCCCAAGAAAAAGAATCTTAGGACCTCCGATTGGTAGAAATTTCCCCACTTTTGGGCTTAAAGTGAGAGAGTTATAGAGGTTTTAATTTTGGGTGACGTTTCGCACACTGTTTCTAAAACGGACAACAACTCTCTCACCCCAACGATTTTTAAAAGAAGATTTCTTTTTCCGGAAAGAGAATTTGAAGATTGGTAGAAATTTCACCCCTTTTGAACTTAAAGTCAGAGAGTTACAGAGGTTTTAATTTTGCATGACGTTTCGCACACTCTTTATAAAACAGACTACAACTCTCTCATCCCAACAAATTTTGAAATGAGATTTCTTTCCCAAGAAAAAGAATCTTAAGACCTCCGATTGGTAGAAATTTCCTCACTTTTTGACTTAAAATGAGAGAGTTATGGAGGTTTTAATTTTGCTGACGTTTAACACACTCTTTATGAAACGGACTATAACTCTGTCACCCCAACGAATTTTGAAACGAGATTTCTTTCCGATGAAAGGGAATTAGAAGACCTCCGATTGGTAGAAATTTCACCACTTTTGGACTTAAAGTGAGAGAGTTATAGAGGTTTTAATTTTGGGTGACGTTTAGCATACTCTTTGAAAAACGGACAACTACTCTCTCACCCCAATGATTTTTAAAACAAGATTTCTTTTCCCGGAAAGAGAATTTGAAAATTGGTAGAAATTTCTCCACTTTTGAACATAAAGTCAGAGAGTTACACAGGTTTTAATTTTGGATGACGTCTCGCACACTCTTTATAAAACGGACTACAACTCTCTCATCCCAACAATATTTGAAATGAGATTTCTTTCCGAAGAAAAAGAATCTTAGGACATCTGATTGGTAGAAATTTCACAACTTTTTGACTTCAAATGAGAGAGTTATGGAAGTTTTAATTTTGGGTGACGTTTCACACATTCTTTATAAAATGGACCAAAACTCTCTCATCCCACCGAATTTTTAAATGAGATTTTTTTTCGTGAAAGAGAATTTGAAGACATCTAATTGATAGAAATTTCTCCAGTTTTCGACTTAAAATAAGTGAGTTATGAAAGTTTTAATTTTGGGTGACGTTTCGCACACTCTTTATAAGACGGACAACAACTCTCTCACCCCAACGATTTTTAAAACAAGATTTCTTTCCCCGGAAAGAGAATTTGAAGACGAAATTTCACCCCTTTTGAACTTAAAGTCAGAGAGTTGCAGAGGTTTTAATTTTGGATGACGTTTTGCACACTCTTTATAAAACGGACTACAACTCTCTCATTCCAACAAATTTTGAAATGAGATTTCTTTCCCAAGAAAAAGAATCTTAGGACCTCCGATTGGTAGAAATTTCCCCACTTTTGGGCTTAAAGTGAGAGAGTTATAGAGGTTTTAATTTTGGGTGACGTTTCGCACACTGTTTCTAAAACGGACAACAACTCTCTCACCCCAACGATTTTTAAAAGAAGATTTCTTTTTCCGGAAAGAGAATTTGAAGATTGGTAGAAATTTCACCCCTTTTGAACTTGAAGTCAGATAGTTACAGAGGTTTTAATTTTGGATGACGTTTCGCACACTCTTTATAAAACGGACTACAACTCTCTCATCCCAACAAATTTTGAAATGAGATTTCTTTCCCAAGAAAAAGAATCTTAGGACCTCCGATTGGTAGAAATTTCCTCACTTTTTGACTTAAAATGAGAGAGTTATGGAGGTTTTAATTTGGGTGACGTTTAACACACTCTTTATGAAACGGACTATAACTCTGTCACCCCAACGAATTTTGAAACGAGATTTCTTTCCGATGAAAGGGAATTAGAAGACCTCCGATTGGTAGAAATTTCACCACTTTTGGACTTAAAGTGAGAGAGTTATAGAGGTTTTAATTTTGGGTGACGTTTCGCATACTCTTTGAAAAACGGACAACTACTCTCTCACCCCAATGATTTTTAAAACAAGATTTCTTTTCCCGGAAAGAGAATTTGAAAATTGGTAGAAATTTCTCCACTTTTGAACTTAAAGTCAGAGAGTTACACAGGTTTTAATTTTGGATGACGTCTCGCACACTCTTTATAAAACGGACTACAACTCTCTCCTCCCAACAATATTTGAAATGAGATTTCTTTCCGAAGAAAAAGAATCTTAGGACATCTGATTGGTAGAAATTTCACAACTTTTTGACTTCAAATGAGAGAGTTATGGAAGTTTTAATTTTGGGTGACGTTTCACACACTCTTTATAAAATGGACCAAAACTCTCTCATCCCACCGAATTTTTAAATGAGATTTTTTTCCTGAAAGAGAATTTGAAGACATCTAATTGATAGAAATTTCTCCAGTTTTCGACTTAAAATAAGTGAGTTATGAAAGTTTTAATTTTGGGTGACGTTTCGCACACTCTTTATAAGACGGACAACAACTCTCTCACCCCAACGATTTTTAAAACAAGATTTCTTTCCCCGGAAAGAGAATTTGAAGACTGGTAGAAATTTCACCCCTTTTGAACTTAAAGTCAGAGAGTTGCAGAGGTTTTAATTTTGGATGACGTTTTGCACACTCTTTATAAAACGGACTACAACTCTCTCATTCCAACAAATTTTGAAATGAGATTTCTTTCCCAAGAAAAAGAATCTTAGGACCTCCGATTGGTAGAAATTTCCCCACTTTTGGGCTTAAAGTGAGAGAGTTATAGAGGTTTTAATTTTGGGTGACGATTCGAACACTGTTTCTAAAACGGACAACAACTCTCTCACCCCAACGATTTTTAAAAGAAGATTTCTTTTTCCGGAAAGAGAATTTGAAGATTGGTAGAAATTTCACCCCTTTTGAACTTAAAGTCAGAGAGTTACAGAGGTTTTAATTTTGGATGACGTTTCGCACACTCTTTATAAAATGGATTACAACTCTCTCATCCCAACAAATTTTGAAATGAGATTTCTTTCCCAAGAAAAAGAATCTTAGGACCTCCGATTGGTAGAAATTTCCTCACTTTTTGACTTAAAATGAGAGAGTTATGGAGGTTTTAATTTGGGTGACGTTTAACATACTCTTTATGAAACGGACTATAACTCTGTCACCCCAACGAATTTTGAAACGAGATTTCTTTCCCATGAAAGAGAATTAGAAGACCTCCGATTGGTAGAAATTTCACCACTTTTGGACTTAAAGTGAGAGAGTTATAGAGGTTTTAATTTTGGGTGACGTTTCGCATACTCTTTGAAAAACGGACAACAACTCTCTCACCCCAATGATTTTTAAAACAAGATTTCTTTTCCCGGAAAGAGAATTTGAAGATTGGTAGAAATTTCTCCACTTTTGAACTTAAAGTCAGAGAGTTACACAGGTTTTAATTTTGGATGATGTCTCGCACACTCTTTATAAAACGGACTACAACTCTCTCATCCCAACAATATTTGAAATGAGATTTCTTTCCGAAGAAAAAGAATCTTAGGACATCTGATTGGTAGAAATTTCACAACTTTTTGACTTCAAATGAGAGAGTTATGGAAGTTTTAATTTTGGGTGACGTTTCACACACTCTTTATAAAATGGACCAAAACTCTCTCATCCCACCGAATTTTTAAATGAGATTTTTTTTCTTGAAAGAGAATTTGAAGACATCTAATTGATAGAAATTTCTCCAGTTTTCGACTTAAAATAAGTGAGTTATGAAAGTTTTAATTTTGGGTGACGTTTCGCACACTCTTTATAAGACGGACAACAACTCTCTCACCCCAACGATTTTTAAAACAAGATTTCTTTCCCCGGAAAGAGAATTTGAAGACTGGTAGAAATTTCACCCCTTTTGAACTTAAAGTCAGAGAGTTGCAGAGGTTTTAATTTTGGATGACGTTTTGCACACTCTTTATAAAACGGACTACAACTCTCTCATTCCAACAAATTTTGAAATGAGATTTCTTTCCCAAGAAAAAGAATCTTAGGACCTCCGATTGGTAGAAATTTCCCCACTTTTGGGCTTAAAGTGAGAGAGTTATAGAGGTTTTAATTTTGGGTGACGTTTCGCACACTGTTTCTAAAACGGACAACAACTCTCTCACCCCAACGATTTTTAAAAGAAGATTTCTTTTTCCGGAAAGAGAATTTGAAGATTGGTAGAAATTTCACCCCTTTTGAACTTGAAGTCAGATAGTTACAGAGGTTTTAATTTTGGATGACGTTTCGCACACTCTTTATAAAACGGACTACAACTCTCTCATCCCAACAAATTTTGAAATGAGATTTCTTTCCCAAGAAAAAGAATCTTAGGACCTCCGATTGGTAGAAATTTCCTCACTTTTTTACTTAAAATGAGAGAGTTATGGAGGTTTTACTTTGGGTGACGTTTAACACACTCTTTATGAAACGGACTATAACTCTGTCACCCCAACGAATTTTGAAACGAGATTTCTTTCCCATGAAAGAGAATTAGAAGACCTCCGATTGGTAGAAATTTCACCACTTTTGGACTTAAAGTGAGAGAGTTATAGAGGTTTTAATTTTGGGTGACGTTTCGCATACTCTTTGAAAAGCGGACAACAACTCTCTCACCCCAATGATTTTTAAAACAAGATTTCTTTTCCCGGAAAGAGAATTTGAAGATTGGTAGAAATTTCTCCACTTTTGAACTTTAAGTCAGAGAGTTACACTGGTTTTAATTTTGGATGACGTCTCGCACACTCTTTATAAAACGGACTACAACTCTCTCATCCCAACAATATTTGAAATGAGATTTCTTTCCGAAGAAAAAGAATCTTAGGACATCTGATTGGTAGAAATTTCACAACTTTTTGACTTCAAATGAGAGAGTTATGGAAGTTTTAATTTTGGGTGACGTTTCACACACTCTTTATAAAATGGACCAAAACTCTCTCATCCCACCGAATTTTTAAATGAGATTTTTTTTCCTGAAAGAGAATTTGAAGACATCTAATTGATAGAAATTTCTCCAGTTTTCGACTTAAAATAAGTGAGTTATGAAAGTTTTAATTTTGGGTGACGTTTCGCACACTCTTTATAAGACGGACAACAACTCTCTCACCCCAACGATTTTTAAAAGAAGATTTCTTTCCCCGGAAAGAGAATTTGAAGACTGGTAGAAATTTCACCCCTTTTGAACTTAAAGTCAGAGAGTTGCAGAGGTTTTAATTTTGGATGACGTTTTGCACACTCTTTATAAAACGGACTACAACTCTCTCATTCCAACAAATTTTGAAATGAGATTTCTTTCCCAAGAAAAAGAATCTTAGGACCTCCGATTGGTAGAAATTTCCCCACTTTTGGGCTTAAAGTGTGAGAGTTATAGAGGTTTTAATTTTTGGGTGACGTTTCGCACACTGTTTCTAAAACGGACAACAACTCTCTCACCCCAACGATTTTTAAAAGAAGATTACTTTTTCCGGAAAGAGAATTTGAAGATTGGTAGAAATTTCACCCCTTTTGAACTTAAAGTCAGAGAGTTACAGAGGTTTTAATTTTGGATGACGTTTCGCACACTCTTTATAAAACGGACTACAACTCTCTCATCCCAACAATATTTGAAATGAGATTTCTTTCCGAAGAAAAAGAATCTTAGGACATCTGATTGGTAGAAATTTCACAACTTTTTGACTTCAAATGAGAGAGTTATGGAAGTTTTAATTTTGGGTGACGTTTCACACACTCTTTATAAAATGGACCAAAACTCTCTCATCCCACCGAATTTTTAAATGAGATTTTTTTTCCTGAAAGAGAATTTGAAGACATCTAATTGATAGAAATTTCTCCAGTTTTCGACTTAAAATAAGTGAGTTATGAAAGTTTTAATTTTGGGTGACGTTTCGCACACTCTTTATAAGACGGACAACAACTCTCTCACCCCAACGATTTTTAAAAGAAGATTTCTTTCCCCGGAAAGAGAATTTGAAGACTGGTAGAAATTTCACCCCTTTTGAACTTAAAGTCAGAGAGTTGCAGAGGTTTTAATTTTGGATGACGTTTTGCACACTCTTTATAAAACGGACTACAACTCTCTCATTCCAACAAATTTTGAAATGAGATTTCTTTCCCAAGAAAAAGAATCTTAGGACCTCCGATTGGTAGAAATTTCCCCACTTTTGGGCTTAAAGTTTGAGAGTTATAGAGGTTTTAATTTTTGGGTGACGTTTCGCACACTGTTTCTAAAACGGACAACAACTCTCTCACCCCAACGATTTTTAAAAGAAGATTTCTTTTTCCGGAAAGAGAATTTGAAGATTGGTAGAAATTTCACCCCTTTTGAACTTAAAGTCAGAGAGTTACAGAGGTTTTAATTTTGGATGACGTTTCGCACACTCTTTATAAAACGGACTACAACTCTCTCATCCCAACAATATTTGAAATGAGATTTCTTTCCGAAGAAAAAGAATCTTAGGACATCTGATTGGTAGAAATTTCACAACTTTTTGACTTCAAATGAGAGAGTTATGGAAGTTTTAATTTTGGGTGACGTTTCACACACTCTTTATAAAATGGACCAAAACTCTCTCATCCCACCGAATTTTTAAATGAGATTTTTTTTCCTGAAAGAGAATTTGAAGACATCTAATTGATAAAAATTTCTCCAGTTTTCGACTTAAAATAAGTGAGTTATGAAAGTTTTAATTTTGGGTGACGTTTCGCACACTCTTTATAAGACGGACAACAACTCTCTCACCCCAACGATTTTTAAAAGAAGATTTCTTTCCCCGGAAAGAGAATTTGAAGACTGGTAGAAATTTCACCCCTTTTGAACTTAAAGTCAGAGAGTTGCAGAGGTTTTAATTTTGGATGACGTTTCGCACACTCTTTATAAAACGGACTACAACTCTCTCATCCCAACAAATTTTGAAATGAGATTTCTTTCCCAAGAAAAAGAATCTTAGGACCTCCGATTGGTAGAAATTTCCTCACTTTTTTACTTAAAATGAGAGAGTTATGGAGGTTTTACTTTGGGTGACGTTTAACACACTCTTTATGAAACGGACTATAACTCTGTCACCCCAACGAATTTTGAAACGAGATTTCTTTCCCATGAAAGAGAATTAGAAGACCTCCGATTGGTAGAAATTTCACCACTTTTGGACTTAAAGTGAGAGAGTTATAGAGGTTTTAATTTTGGGTGACGTTTCGCATACTCTTTGAAAAACGGACAACAACTCTCTCACCCCAATGATTTTTAAAACAAGATTTCTTTTCCCGGAAAGAGAATTTGAAGATTGGTAGAAATTTCTCCACTTTTGAACTTAAAGTCAGAGAGTTACACAGGTTTTAATTTTGGATGACGTCTCGCACACTCTTTATAAAACGGACTACAGCTCTCTCATCCCAACAATATTTGAAATGAGATTTCTTTCCGAAGAAAAAGAATCTTAGGACATCTGATTGGTAGAAATTTCACAACTTTTTGACTTCAAATGAGAGAGTTATGGAAGTTTTAATTTTGGGTGACGTTTCACACACTCTTTATAAAATGGACCAAAACTCTCTCATCCCACCGAATTTTTAAATGAGATTTTTTTTCTTGAAAGAGAATTTGAAGACATCTAATTGATAGAAATTTCTCCAGTTTTCGACTTAAAATAAGTGAGTTATGAAAGTTTTAATTTTGGGTGACGTTTCGCACACTCTTTATAAGACGGACAACAACTCTCTCACCCCAACGATTTTTAAAACAAGATTTCTTTCCCCGGAAAGAGAATTTGAAGACTGGTAGAAATTTCACCCCTTTTGAACTTAAAGTCAGAGAGTTGCAGAGGTTTTAATTTTGGATGACGTTTTGCACACTCTTTATAAAACGGACTACAACTCTCTCATTCCAACAAATTTTGAAATGAGATTTCTTTCCCAAGAAAAAGAATCTTAGGACCTCCGATTGGTAGAAATTTCCCTACTTTTGGGCTTAAAGTGAGAGAGTTATAGAGCTTTTAATTTTGGGTGACGTTTCGCACACTGTTTCTAAAACGGACAACAACTCTCTCACCCCAACGATTTTTAAAAGAAGATTTCTTTTTCCGGAAAGAGAATTTGAAGATTGGTAGAAATTTCACCCCTTTTGAACTTAAAGTCAGAGAGTTACAGAGGTTTTAATTTTAGATGACGTTTCGCACACTCTTTATAAAATGGACTACAACTCTCTCATCCCAACAAATTTTGAAATGAGATTTCTTTCCCAAGAAAAAGAATCTTAGGACCTCCGATTGGTAGAAATTTCCCCACTTTTGGGCTTAAAGTGAGAGAGTTATAGAGGTTTTAATTTTGGGTGACGTTTCGCACACTGTTTCTAAAACGGACAACAACTCTCTCACCCCAACGATTTTTAAAAGAAGATTTCTTTTTCCGGAAAGAGAATTTGAAGATTGGTAGAAATTTCACCCCTTTTGAACTTAAAGTCAGAGAGTTACAGAGGTTTTAATTTTGGATGACGTTTCGCACACTCTTTATAAAACGGACTACAACTCTCTCATCCCAACAAATTTTGAAATGAGATTTCTTTCCCAAGAAAAAGAATCTTAGGACCTCCGATTGGTAGAAATTTCCTCACTTTTTGACTTAAAATGAGAGAGTTATGGAGGTTTTAATTTGGGTGACGTTTAACAAACTCTTTATGAAACGGACTATAACTCTGTCACCCCAACGAATTTTGAAACGAGATTTCTTTCCCATGAAAGAGAATTAGAAGACCTCCGATTGGTAGAAATTTCACCACTTTTGGACTTAAAGTGAGAGAGTTATAGAGGTTTTAATTTTGGGTGACGTTTCGCATACTCTTTGAAAAACGGACAACAACTCTCTCACCCCAATGATTTGTAAAACAAGATTTCTTATCCCGGAAAGAGAATTTGAAGATTGGTAGAAATTTCTCCACTTTTGAACTTAAAGTCAGAGAGTTACACAGGTTTTAATTTTGGATGACGTCTCGCACACTCTTTATAAAACGGACTACAACTCTCTCATCCCAACAATTTTTGAAATGAGATTTCTTTCCGAAGAAAAAGAATCTTAGGACATCTGATTGGTAGAAATTTCACAACTTTTTGACTTCAAATGAGAGAGTTATGGAAGTTTTAATTTTGGGTGACGTTTCACACACTCTTTATAAAATGGACCAAAACTCTCTCATCCCACCGAATTTTTAAATGAGATTTTTTTTCTTGAAAGAGAATTTGAAGACATCTAATTGATAGAAATTTCTCCAGTTTTCGACTTAAAATAAGTGAGTTATGAAAGTTTTAATTTTGGGTGACGTTTCGCACACTCTTTATAAGACGGACAACAACTCTCTCACCCCAACGATTTTTAAAACAAGATTTCTTTCCCCGGGAAGAGAATTTGAAGACTGGTAGAAATTTCACCCCTTTTGAACTTAAAGTCAGAGAGTTGCAGAGGTTTTAATTTTGGATGACGTTTTGCACACTCTTTATAAAACGGACTACAACTCTCTCATTCCAACAAATTTTGAAATGAGATTTCTTTCCCAAGAAAAAGAATCTTAGGACCTCCGATTGGTAGAAATTTCCCCACTTTTGGGCTTAAAGTGAGAGAGTTATAGAGGATTTACTTTTGGGTGACGTTTAAAACGGACAACAACTCTCTCACCCCAACGATTTTTAAAAGAAGATTTCTTTTTCCGGAAAGAGAATTTGAAGATTGGTAGAAATTTCACCCCTTTTGAACTTAAAGTCAGAGAGTTACAGAGGTTTTAATTTTGGATGACGTTTCGCACACTCTTTATAAAACGGACTACAACTCTCTCATCCCAACAAATTTTGAAATGAGATTTCTTTCCCAAGAAAAAGAATCTTAGGACCTCCGATTGGTAGAAATTTCCTCACTTTTTGACTTAAAATGAGAGAGTTATGGAGGTTTTAATTTGGGTGACGTTTAACACACTCTTTATGAAACAGACTATAACTCTGTCACCCCAACGAATTTTGAAACGAGATTTCTTTCCGATGAAAGGGAATTAGAAGACCTCCGATTGGTAGAAATTTCACCACTTTTGGTCTTAAAGTGAGAGAGTTATAGAGGTTTTAATTTTGGGTGACGTTTCGCATACTCTTTGAAAAACGGACAACAACTCTCTCACCCCAACGATTTTTAAAACAAGATTTCTTTCCCCGGAAAGAGAATTTGAAGACTGGTAGAAATTTCACCCCTTTTGAACTTAAAGTCAGAGAGTTGCAGAGGTTTTAATTTTGGATGACGTTTTGCACACTCTTTATAAAACGGACTACAACTCTCTCATTCCAACAAATTTTGAAATGAGATTTCTTTCCCAAGAAAAAGAATCTTAGGACCTCCGATTGGTAGAAATTTCCCCACTTTTGGGCTTAAAGTGAGAGAGTTATAGAGGTTTTAATTTTGGGTGACGTTTCGCACACTGTTTCTAAAACGGACAACAACTCTCTCACCCCAACGATTTTTAAAAGAAGATTTCTTTTTCCGGAAAGAGAATTTGAAGATTGGTAGAAATTTCACCCCTTTTGAACTTAAAGTCAGAGAGTTACAGAGGTTTTAATTTTGCGTGACGTTTCGCACACTCTTTATAAAACAGACTACAACTCTCTCATCCCAACAAATTTTGAAATGAGATTTCTTTCCCAAGAAAAAGAATCTTAGGACCTCCGATTGGTAGAAATTTCCTCACTTTTTGACTTAAAATGAGAGAGTTATGGAGGTTTTAATTTTGCTGACGTTTAACACACTCTTTATGAAACGGACTATAACTCTGTCACCCCAACGAATTTTGAAACGAGATTTCTTTCCGATGAAAGGGAATTAGAAGACCTCCGATTGGTAGAAATTTCACCACTTTTGGACTTAAAGTGAGAGAGTTATAGAGGTTTTAATTTTGGGTGACGTTTAGCATACTCTTTGAAAAACGGACAACTACTCTCTCACCCCAATGATTTTTAAAACAAGATTTCTTTTCCCGGAAAGAGAATTTGAAAATTGGTAGAAATTTCTCCACTTTTGAACATAAAGTCAGAGAGTTACACAGGTTTTAATTTTGGATGACGTCTCGCACACTCTTTATAAAACGGACTACAACTCTCTCATCCCAACAATATTTGAAATGAGATTTCTTTCCGAAGAAAAAGAATCTTAGGACATCTGATTGGTAGAAATTTCACAACTTTTTGACTTCAAATGAGAGAGTTATGGAAGTTTTAATTTTGGGTGACGTTTCACACATTCTTTATAAAATGGACCAAAACTCTCTCATCCCACCGAATTTTTAAATGAGATTTTTTTTCGTGAAAGAGAATTTGAAGACATCTAATTGATAGAAATTTCTCCAGTTTTCGACTTAAAATAAGTGAGTTATGAAAGTTTTAATTTTGGGTGACGTTTCGCACACTCTTTATAAGACGGACAACAACTCTCTCACCCCAACGATTTTTAAAACAAGATTTCTTTCCCCGGAAAGAGAATTTGAAGACGAAATTTCACCCCTTTTGAACTTAAAGTCAGAGAGTTGCAGAGGTTTTAATTTTGGATGACGTTTTGCACACTCTTTATAAAACGGACTACAACTCTCTCATTCCAACAAATTTTGAAATGAGATTTCTTTCCCAAGAAAAAGAATCTTAGGACCTCCGATTGGTAGAAATTTCCCCACTTTTGGGCTTAAAGTGAGAGAGTTATAGAGGTTTTAATTTTGGGTGACGTTTCGCACACTGTTTCTAAAACGGACAACAACTCTCTCACCCCAACGATTTTTAAAAGAAGATTTCTTTTTCCGGAAAGAGAATTTGAAGATTGGTAGAAATTTCACCCCTTTTGAACTTGAAGTCAGATAGTTACAGAGGTTTTAATTTTGGATGACGTTTCGCACACTCTTTATAAAACGGACTACAACTCTCTCATCCCAACAAATTTTGAAATGAGATTTCTTTCCCAAGAAAAAGAATCTTAGGACCTCCGATTGGTAGAAATTTCCTCACTTTTTGACTTAAAATGAGAGAGTTATGGAGGTTTTAATTTGGGTGACGTTTAACACACTCTTTATGAAACGGACTATAACTCTGTCACCCCAACGAATTTTGAAACGAGATTTCTTTCCGATGAAAGGGAATTAGAAGACCTCCGATTGGTAGAAATTTCACCACTTTTGGACTTAAAGTGAGAGAGTTATAGAGGTTTTAATTTTGGGTGACGTTTCGCATACTCTTTGAAAAACGGACAACTACTCTCTCACACCAATGATTTTTAAAACAAGATTTCTTTTCCCGGAAAGAGAATTTGAAAATTGGTAGAAATTTCTCCACTTTTGAACTTAAAGTCAGAGAGTTACACAGGTTTTAATTTTGGATGACGTCTCGCACACTCTTTATAAAACGGACTACAACTCTCTCCTCCCAACAATATTTGAAATGAGATTTCTTTCCGAAGAAAAAGAATCTTAGGACATCTGATTGGTAGAAATTTCACAACTTTTTGACTTCAAATGAGAGAGTTATGGAAGTTTTAATTTTGGGTGACGTTTCACACACTCTTTATAAAATGGACCAAAACTCTCTCATCCCACCGAATTTTTAAATGAGATTTTTTTCCTGAAAGAGAATTTGAAGACATCTAATTGATAGAAATTTCTCCAGTTTTCGACTTAAAATAAGTGAGTTATGAAAGTTTTAATTTTGGGTGACGTTTCGCACACTCTTTATAAGACGGACAACAACTCTCTCACCCCAACGATTTTTAAAACAAGATTTCTTTCCCCGGAAAGAGAATTTGAAGACTGGTAGAAATTTCACCCCTTTTGAACTTAAAGTCAGAGAGTTGCAGAGGTTTTAATTTTGGATGACGTTTTGCACACTCTTTATAAAACGGACTACAACTCTCTCATTCCAACAAATTTTGAAATGAGATTTCTTTCCCAAGAAAAAGAATCTTAGGACCTCCGATTGGTAGAAATTTCCCCACTTTTGGGCTTAAAGTGAGAGAGTTATAGAGGTTTTAATTTTGGGTGACGATTCGAACACTGTTTCTAAAACGGACAACAACTCTCTCACCCCAACGATTTTTAAAAGAAGATTTCTTTTTCCGGAAAGAGAATTTGAAGATTGGTAGAAATTTCACCCCTTTTGAACTTAAAGTCAGAGAGTTACAGAGGTTTTAATTTTGGATGACGTTTCGCACACTCTTTATAAAATGGATTACAACTCTCTCATCCCAACAAATTTTGAAATGAGATTTCTTTCCCAAGAAAAAGAATCTTAGGACCTCCGATTGGTAGAAATTTCCTCACTTTTTGACTTAAAATGAGAGAGTTATGGAGGTTTTAATTTGGGTGACGTTTAACACACTCTTTATGAAACGGACTATAACTCTGTCACCCCAACGAATTTTGAAACGAGATTTCTTTCCCATGAAAGAGAATTAGAAGACCTCCGATTGGTAGAAATTTCACCACTTTTGGACTTAAAGTGAGAGAGTTATAGAGGTTTTAATTTTGGGTGACGTTTCGCATACTCTTTGAAAAACGGACAACAACTCTCTCACCCCAATGATTTTTAAAACAAGATTTCTTTTCCCGGAAAGAGAATTTGAAGATTGGTAGAAATTTCTCCACTTTTGAACTTAAAGTCAGAGAGTTACACAGGTTTTAATTTTGGATGATGTCTCGCACACTCTTTATAAAACGGACTACAACTCTCTCATCCCAACAATATTTGAAATGAGATTTCTTTCCGAAGAAAAAGAATCTTAGGACATCTGATTGGTAGAAATTTCACAACTTTTTGACTTCAAATGAGAGAGTTATGGAAGTTTTAATTTTGGGTGACGTTTCACACACTCTTTATAAAATGGACCAAAACTCTCTCATCCCACCGAATTTTTAAATGAGATTTTTTTTCTTGAAAGAGAATTTGAAGACATCTAATTGATAGAAATTTCTCCAGTTTTCGACTTAAAATAAGTGAGTTATGAAAGTTTTAATTTTGGGTGACGTTTCGCACACTCTTTATAAGACGGACAACAACTCTCTCACCCCAACGATTTTTAAAACAAGATTTCTTTCCCCGGAAAGAGAATTTGAAGACTGGTAGAAATTTCACCCCTTTTGAACTTAAAGTCAGAGAGTTGCAGAGGTTTTAATTTTGGATGACGTTTTGCACACTCTTTATAAAACGGACTACAACTCTCTCATTCCAACAAATTTTGAAATGAGATTTCTTTCCCAAGAAAAAGAATCTTAGGACCTCCGATTGGTAGAAATTTCCCCACTTTTGGGCTTAAAGTGAGAGAGTTATAGAGGTTTTAATTTTGGGTGACGTTTCGCACACTGTTTCTAAAACGGACAACAACTCTCTCACCCCAACGATTTTTAAAAGAAGATTTCTTTTTCCGGAAAGAGAATTTGAAGATTGGTAGAAATTTCACCCCTTTTGAACTTGAAGTCAGATAGTTACAGAGGTTTTAATTTTGGATGACGTTTCGCACACTCTTTATAAAACGGACTACAACTCTCTCATCCCAACAAATTTTGAAATGAGATTTCTTTCCCAAGAAAAAGAATCTTAGGACCTCCGATTGGTAGAAATTTCCTCACTTTTTTACTTAAAATGAGAGAGTTATGGAGGTTTTACTTTGGGTGACGTTTAACACACTCTTTATGAAACGGACTATAACTCTGTCACCCCAACGAATTTTGAAACGAGATTTCTTTCCCATGAAAGAGAATTAGAAGACCTCCGATTGGTAGAAATTTCACCACTTTTGGACTTAAAGTGAGAGAGTTATAGAGGTTTTAATTTTGGGTGACGTTTCGCATACTCTTTGAAAAGCGGACAACAACTCTCTCACCCCAATGATTTTTAAAACAAGATTTCTTTTCCCGGAAAGAGAATTTGAAGATTGGTAGAAATTTCTCCACTTTTGAACTTTAAGTCAGAGAGTTACACTGGTTTTAATTTTGGATGACGTCTCGCACACTCTTTATAAAACGGACTACAACTCTCTCATCCCAACAATATTTGAAATGAGATTTCTTTCCGAAGAAAAAGAATCTTAGGACATCTGATTGGTAGAAATTTCACAACTTTTTGACTTCAAATGAGAGAGTTATGGAAGTTTTAATTTTGGGTGACGTTTCACACACTCTTTATAAAATGGACCAAAACTCTCTCATCCCACCGAATTTTTAAATGAGATTTTTTTTCCTGAAAGAGAATTTGAAGACATCTAATTGATAGAAATTTCTCCAGTTTTCGACTTAAAATAAGTGAGTTATGAAAGTTTTAATTTTGGGTGACGTTTCGCACACTCTTTATAAGACGGACAACAACTCTCTCACCCCAACGATTTTTAAAAGAAGATTTCTTTCCCCGGAAAGAGAATTTGAAGACTGGTAGAAATTTCACCCCTTTTGAACTTAAAGTCAGAGAGTTGCAGAGGTTTTAATTTTGGATGACGTTTTGCACACTCTTTATAAAACGGACTACAACTCTCTCATTCCAACAAATTTTGAAATGAGATTTCTTTCCCAAGAAAAAGAATCTTAGGACCTCCGATTGGTAGAAATTTCCCCACTTTTGGGCTTAAAGTGTGAGAGTTATAGAGGTTTTAATTTTTGGGTGACGTTTCGCACACTGTTTCTAAAACGGACAACAACTCTCTCACCCCAACGATTTTTAAAAGAAGATTACTTTTTCCGGAAAGAGAATTTGAAGATTGGTAGAAATTTCACCCCTTTTGAACTTAAAGTCAGAGAGTTACAGAGGTTTTAATTTTGGATGACGTTTCGCACACTCTTTATAAAACGGACTACAACTCTCTCATCCCAACAATATTTGAAATGAGATTTCTTTCCGAAGAAAAAGAATCTTAGGACATCTGATTGGTAGAAATTTCACAACTTTTTGACTTCAAATGAGAGAGTTATGGAAGTTTTAATTTTGGGTGACGTTTCACACACTCTTTATAAAATGGACCAAAACTCTCTCATCCCACCGAATTTTTAAATGAGATTTTTTTTCCTGAAAGAGAATTTGAAGACATCTAATTGATAGAAATTTCTCCAGTTTTCAACTTAAAATAAGTGAGTTATGAAAGTTTTAATTTTGGGTGACGTTTCGCACACTCTTTATAAGACGGACAACAACTCTCTCACCCCAACGATTTTTAAAAGAAGATTTCTTTCCCCGGAAAGAGAATTTGAAGACTGGTAGAAATTTCACCCCTTTTGAACTTAAAGTCAGAGAGTTGCAGAGGTTTTAATTTTGGATGACGTTTTGCACACTCTTTATAAAACGGACTACAACTCTCTCATTCCAACAAATTTTGAAATGAGATTTCTTTCCCAAGAAAAAGAATCTTAGGACCTCCGATTGGTAGAAATTTCCCCACTTTTGGGCTTAAAGTTTGAGAGTTATAGAGGTTTTAATTTTTGGGTGACGTTTCGCACACTGTTTCTAAAACGGACAACAACTCTCTCACCCCAACGATTTTTAAAAGAAGATTTCTTTTTCCGGAAAGAGAATTTGAAGATTGGTAGAAATTTCACCCCTTTTGAACTTAAAGTCAGAGAGTTACAGAGGTTTTAATTTTGGATGACGTTTCGCACACTCTTTATAAAACGGACTACAACTCTCTCATCCCAACAATATTTGAAATGAGATTTCTTTCCGAAGAAAAAGAATCTTAGGACATCTGATTGGTAGAAATTTCACAACTTTTTGACTTCAAATGAGAGAGTTATGGAAGTTTTAATTTTGGGTGACGTTTCACACACTCTTTATAAAATGGACCAAAACTCTCTCATCCCACCGAATTTTTAAATGAGATTTTTTTTCCTGAAAGAGAATTTGAAGACATCTAATTGATAAAAATTTCTCCAGTTTTCGACTTAAAATAAGTGAGTTATGAAAGTTTTAATTTTGGGTGACGTTTCGCACACTCTTTATAAGACGGACAACAACTCTCTCACCCCAACGATTTTTAAAAGAAGATTTCTTTCCCCGGAAAGAGAATTTGAAGACTGGTAGAAATTTCACCCCTTTTGAACTTAAAGTCAGAGAGTTGCAGAGGTTTTAATTTTGGATGACGTTTCGCACACTCTTTATAAAACGGACTACAACTCTCTCATCCCAACAAATTTTGAAATGAGATTTCTTTCCCAAGAAAAAGAATCTTAGGACCTCCGATTGGTAGAAATTTCCTCACTTTTTTACTTAAAATGAGAGAGTTATGGAGGTTTTACTTTGGGTGACGTTTAACACACTCTTTATGAAACGGACTATAACTCTGTCACCCCAACGAATTTTGAAACGAGATTTCTTTCCCATGAAAGAGAATTAGAAGACCTCCGATTGGTAGAAATTTCACCACTTTTGGACTTAAAGTGAGAGAGTTATAGAGGTTTTAATTTTGGGTGACGTTTCGCATACTCTTTGAAAAACGGACAACAACTCTCTCACCCCAATGATTTTTAAAACAAGATTTCTTTTCCCGGAAAGAGAATTTGAAGATTGGTAGAAATTTCTCCACTTTTGAACTTAAAGTCAGAGAGTTACACAGGTTTTAATTTTGGATGACGTCTCGCACACTCTTTATAAAACGGACTACGGCTCTCTCATCCCAACAATATTTGAAATGAGATTTCTTTCCGAAGAAAAAGAATCTTAGGACATCTGATTGGTAGAAATTTCACAACTTTTTGACTTCAAATGAGAGAGTTATGGAAGTTTTAATTTTGGGTGACGTTTCACACACTCTTTATAAAATGGACCAAAACTCTCTCATCCCACCGAATTTTTAAATGAGATTTTTTTTCTTGAAAGAGAATTTGAAGACATCTAATTGATAGAAATTTCTCCAGTTTTCGACTTAAAATAAGTGAGTTATGAAAGTTTTAATTTTGGGTGACGTTTCGCACACTCTTTATAAGACGGACAACAACTCTCTCACCCCAACGATTTTTAAAACAAGATTTCTTTCCCCGGAAAGAGAATTTGAAGACTGGTAGAAATTTCACCCCTTTTGAACTTAAAGTCAGAGAGTTGCAGAGGTTTTAATTTTGGATGACGTTTTGCACACTCTTTATAAAACGGACTACAACTCTCTCATTCCAACAAATTTTGAAATGAGATTTCTTTCCCAAGAAAAAGAATCTTAGGACCTCCGATTGGTAGAAATTTCCCTACTTTTGGGCTTAAAGTGAGAGAGTTATAGAGCTTTTAATTTTGGGTGACGTTTCGCACACTGTTTCTAAAACGGACAACAACTCTCTCACCCCAACGATTTTTAAAAGAAGATTTCTTTTTCCGGAAAGAGAATTTGAAGATTGGTAGAAATTTCACCCCTTTTGAACTTAAAGTCAGAGAGTTACAGAGGTTTTAATTTTAGATGACGTTTCGCACACTCTTTATAAAATGGACTACAACTCTCTCATCCCAACAAATTTTGAAATGAGATTTCTTTCCCAAGAAAAAGAATCTTAGGACCTCCGATTGGTAGAAATTTCCCCACTTTTGGGCTTAAAGTGAGAGAGTTATAGAGGTTTTAATTTTGGGTGACGTTTCGCACACTGTTTCTAAAACGGACAACAACTCTCTCACCCCAACGATTTTTAAAAGAAGATTTCTTTTTCCGGAAAGAGAATTTGAAGATTGGTAGAAATTTCACCCCTTTTGAACTTAAAGTCAGAGAGTTACAGAGGTTTTAATTTTGGATGACGTTTCGCACACTCTTTATAAAACGGACTACAACTCTCTCATCCCAACAAATTTTGAAATGAGATTTCTTTCCCAAGAAAAAGAATCTTAGGACCTCCGATTGGTAGAAATTTCCTCACTTTTTGACTTAAAATGAGAGAGTTATGGAGGTTTTAATTTGGGTGACGTTTAACAAACTCTTTATGAAACGGACTATAACTCTGTCACCCCAACGAATTTTGAAACGAGATTTCTTTCCCATGAAAGAGAATTAGAAGACCTCCGATTGGTAGAAATTTCACCACTTTTGGACTTAAAGTGAGAGAGTTATAGAGGTTTTAATTTTGGGTGACGTTTCGCATACTCTTTGAAAAACGGACAACAACTCTCTCACCCCAATGATTTGTAAAACAAGATTTCTTATCCCGGAAAGAGAATTTGAAGATTGGTAGAAATTTCTCCACTTTTGAACTTAAAGTCAGAGAGTTACACAGGTTTTAATTTTGGATGACGTCTCGCACACTCTTTATAAAACGGACTACAACTCTCTCATCCCAACAATTTTTGAAATGAGATTTCTTTCCGAAGAAAAAGAATCTTAGGACATCTGATTGGTAGAAATTTCACAACTTTTTGACTTCAAATGAGAGAGTTATGGAAGTTTTAATTTTGGGTGACGTTTCACACACTCTTTATAAAATGGACCAAAACTCTCTCATCCCACCGAATTTTTAAATGAGATTTTTTTTCTTGAAAGAGAATTTGAAGACATCTAATTGATAGAAATTTCTCCAGTTTTCGACTTAAAATAAGTGAGTTATGAAAGTTTTAATTTTGGGTGACGTTTCGCACACTCTTTATAAGACGGACAACAACTCTCTCACCCCAACGATTTTTAAAACAAGATTTCTTTCCCCGGGAAGAGAATTTGAAGACTGGTAGAAATTTCACCCCTTTTGAACTTAAAGTCAGAGAGTTGCAGAGGTTTTAATTTTGGATGACGTTTTGCACACTCTTTATAAAACGGACTACAACTCTCTCATTCCAACAAATTTTGAAATGAGATTTCTTTCCCAAGAAAAAGAATCTTAGGACCTCCGATTGGTAGAAATTTCCCCACTTTTGGGCTTAAAGTGAGAGAGTTATAGAGGATTTACTTTTGGGTGACGTTTAAAACGGACAACAACTCTCTCACCCCAACGATTTTTAAAAGAAGATTTCTTTTTCCGGAAAGAGAATTTGAAGATTGGTAGAAATTTCACCCCTTTTGAACTTAAAGTCAGAGAGTTACAGAGGTTTTAATTTTGGATGACGTTTCGCACACTCTTTATAAAACGGACTACAACTCTCTCATCCCAACAAATTTTGAAATGAGATTTCTTTCCCAAGAAAAAGAATCTTAGGACCTCCGATTGGTAGAAATTTCCTCACTTTTTGACTTAAAATGAGAGAGTTATGGAGGTTTTAATTTGGGTGACGTTTAACACACTCTTTATGAAACAGACTATAACTCTGTCACCCCAACGAATTTTGAAACGAGATTTCTTTCCGATGAAAGGGAATTAGAAGACCTCCGATTGGTAGAAATTTCACCACTTTTGGACTTAAAGTGAGAGAGTTATAGAGGTTTTAATTTTGGGTGACGTTTCGCATACTCTTTGAAAAACGGACAACTACTCTCTCACCCCAATGATTTTTAAAACAAGATTTCTTTTCCCGGAAAGAGAATTTGAAAATTGGTAGAAATTTCTCCACTTTTGAACTTAAAGTCAGAGAGTTACACAGGTTTTAATTTTGGATGACGTCTCGCACACTCTTTATAAAACGGACTACAACTCTCTCCTCCCAACAATATTTGAAATGAGATTTCTTTCCGAAGAAAAAGAATCTTAGGACATCTGATTGGTAGAAATTTCACAACTTTTTGACTTCAAATGAGAGAGTTATGGAAGTTTTAATTTTGGGTGACGTTTCACACACTCTTTATAAAATGGACCAAAACTCTCTCATCCCACCGAATTTTTAAATGAGATTTTTTTTCTTGAAAGAGAATTTGAAGACATCTAATTGATAGAAATTTCTCCAGTTTTCGACTTAAAATAAGTGAGTTATGAAAGTTTTAATTTTGGGTGACGTTTCGCACACTCTTTATAAGACGGACAACAACTCTCTCACCCCAACGATTTTTAAAACAAGATTTCTTTCCCCGGAAAGAGAATTTGAAGACTCGTAGAAATTTCACCCCTTTTGAACTTAAAGTCAGAGAGTTGCAGAGGTTTTAATTTTGGATGACGTTTTGCACACTCTTTATAAAACGGACTACAACTCTCTCATTCCAACAAATTTTGAAATGAGATTTCTTTCCCAAGAAAAGAATCTTAGGACCTCCGATTGGTAGAAATTTCCCTACTTTTGGGCTTAAAGTGAGAGAGTTATAGAGGTTTTAATTTTGGGTGACGTTTCGCACACTGTTTCTAAAACGGACAACAACTCTCTCACCCCAACGACTTTTAAAAGAAGATTTCTTTTTCCGGAAAGAGAATTTGAAGATTGGTAGAAATTTCACCCCTTTTGAACTTAAAGTCAGAGAGTTACAGAGGTTTTAATTTTGGATGACGTTTCGCACACTCTTTATAAAATGGACTACAACTCTCTCATCCCAACAAATTTTGAAATGAGATTTCTTTCCCAAGAAAAAGAATCTTAGGACCTCCGATTGGTAGAAATTTCCCCACTTTTGGGCTTAAAGTGAGAGAGTTATAGAGGTTTTAATTTTGGGTGACGTTTCGCACACTGTTTCTAAAACGGACAACAACTCTCTCACCCCAACGATTTTTAAAAGAAGATTTCTTTTTCCGGAAAGAGAATTTGAAGATTGGTAGAAATTTCACCCATTTTGAACTTAAAGTCAGAGAGTTACAGAGGTTTTAATTTTGGACGACGTTTCGCACACTCTTTATAAAACGGACTACAACTCTCTCATCCCAACAAATTTTGAAATGAGATTTCTTTCCCAAGAAAAAGAATCTTAGGACCTCCGATTGGTAGAAATTTCCTCACTTTTTGACTTAAAATGAGAGAGTTATGGATGTTTTAATTTGGGTGACGTTTAACACACTCTTTATGAAACGGACTATAACTCTGTCACCCCAACGAATTTTGAAACGAGATTTCTTTCCCATGAAAGAGAATTAGAAGACCTCCGATTGGTAGAAATTTCACCACTTTTGGACTTAAAGTGAGAGAGTTATAGAGGTTTTAATTTTGGGTGACGTTTCGCATACTCTTTGAAAAACGGACAACAACTCTCTCACCCCAATGATTTTTAAAACAAGATTTCTTTTCCCGGAAAGAGAATTTGAAGATTGGTAGAAATTTCTCCACTTTTGAACTTAAAGTCAGAGAGTTACACAGGTTTTAATTTTGGATGACGTCTCGCACACTCTTTATAAAACGGACTACAACTCTCTCATCCCAACAATATTTGAAATGAGATTTCTTTCCGAAGAAAAAGAATCTTAGCACATCTGATTGGTAGAAATTTCACAACTTTTTGACTTCAAATGAGAGAGTTATGGAAGTTTTAATTTTGGGTAACGTTTCACACATTCTTTATAAAATGGACCAAAACTCTCTCATCCCACCGAATTTTTAAATGAGATTTTTTTTCTTGAAAGAGAATTTGAAGACATCTAATTGATAGAAATTTCTCCAGTTTTCGACTTAAAATAAGTGAGTTATGAAAGTTTTAATTTTGGGTGACGTTTCGCACACTCTTTATAAGACGGACAACAACTCTCTCACCCCAACGATTTTTAAAACAAGATTTCTTTCCCCGGAAAGAGAATTTGAAGACTGGTAGAAATTTCACCCCTTTTGAACTTAAAGTCAGAGAGTTGCAGAGGTTTTAATTTTGGATGACGTTTTGCACACTCTTTATAAAACGGACTACAACTCTCTCATTCCAACAAATTTTGAAATGAGATTTCTTTCCCAAGAAAAAGAATCTTAGGACCTCCGATTGGTAGAAATTTCCCCACTTTTGCGCTTAAAGTGAGAGAGTTATAGAGGTTTTAATTTTGGGTGACGTTTCGCACACTGTTTCTAAAACGGACAACAACTCTCTCACCCCAACGATTTTTAAAAGAAGATTTCTTTTTCCGGAAAGAGAATTTGAAGATTGGTAGAAATTTCACCCCTTTTGAACTTAAAGTCAGAGAGTTACAAAGGTTTTAATTTTGGATGACGTTTCGCACACTCTTTATAAAACGGACTACAACTCTCTCATCCCAACAAATTTTGAAATGAGATTTCTTTCCCAAGAAAAAGAATCTTAGGACCTCCGATTGGTAGAAATTTCCTCACTTTTTTACTTAAAATGAGAGAGTTATGGAGGTTTTACTTTGGGTGACGTTTAACACACTCTTTATGAAACGGACTATAACTCTGTCACCCCAACGAATTTTGAAACGAGATTTCTTTCCCATGAAAGAGAATTAGAAGACCTCCGATTGGTAGAAATTTCACCACTTTTGGACTTAAAGTGAGAGAGTTATAGAGGTTTTAATTTTGGGTGACGTTTCGCATACTCTTTGAAAAACGGACAACAACTCTCTCACCCCAATGATTTTTAAAACAAGATTTCTTTTCCCGGAAAGAGAATTTGAAGATTGGTAGAAATTTCTCCACTTTTGAACTTAAAGTCAGAGAGTTACACAGGTTTTAATTTTGGATGATGTCTCGCACACTCTTTATAAAACGGACTACAACTCTCTCATCCCAACAATATTTGAAATGAGATTTCTTTCCGAAGAAAAAGAATCTTAAGACATCTGATTGGTAGAAATTTCACAACTTTTTGACTTCAAATGAGAGAGTTATGGAAGTTTTAATTTTGGGTGACGTTTCACACACTCTTTATAAAATGGACCAAAACTCTCTCATCCCACCGAATTTTTAAATGAGATTTTTTTTCTTGAAAGAGAATTTGAAGACATCTAATTGATAGAAATTTCTCCAGTTTTCGACTTAAAATAAGTGAGTTATGAAAGTTTTAATTTTGGGTGACGTTTCGCACACTCTTTATAAGACGGACAACAACTCTCTCACCCCAACGATTTTTAAAACAAGATTTCTTTCCCCGGAAAGGGAATTTGAAGACTGGTAGAAATTTCACCCCTTTTGAACTTAAAGTCAGAGAGTTGCAGAGGTTTTAATTTTGGATGACGTTTTGCACACTCTTTATAAAACGGACTACAACTCTCTCATTCCAACAAATTTTGAAATGAGATTTCTTTCCCAAGAAAAAGAATCTTAGGACCTCCGATTGGTAGAAATTTCCCCACTTTTGGGCTTAAAGTGAGAGAGTTATAGAGGTTTTAATTTTGGGTGACGTTTCGCACACTGTTTCTAAAACGGACAACAACTCTCTCACCCCAACGATTTTTAAAAGAAGATTTCTTTTTCCGGAAAGAGAATTTGAAGATTGGTAGAAATTTCACCCCTTTTGAACTTAAAGTCAGAGAGTTACAGAGGTTTTAATTTTGCATGACGTTTCGCACACTCTTTATAAAACAGACTACAACTCTCTCATCCCAACAAATTTTGAAATGAGATTTCTTTCCCAAGAAAAAGAATCTTAGGACCTCCGATTGGTAGAAATTTCCTCACTTTTTGACTTAAAATGAGAGAGTTATGGAGGTTTTAATTTTGCTGACGTTTAACACACTCTTTATGAAACGGACTATAACTCTGTCACCCCAACGAATTTTGAAACGAGATTTCTTTCCGATGAAAGGGAATTAGAAGACCTCCGATTGGTAGAAATTTCACCACTTTTGGACTTAAAGTGAGAGAGTTATAGAGGTTTTAATTTTGGGTGACGTTTAGCATACTCTTTGAAAAACGGACAACTACTCTCTCACCCCAATGATTTTTAAAACAAGATTTCTTTTCCCGGAAAGAGAATTTGAAAATTGGTAGAAATTTCTCCACTTTTGAACATAAAGTCAGAGAGTTACACAGGTTTTAATTTTGGATGACGTCTCGCACACTCTTTATAAAACGGACTACAACTCTCTCATCCCAACAATATTTGAAATGAGATTTCTTTCCGAAGAAAAAGAATCTTAGGACATCTGATTGGTAGAAATTTCACAACTTTTTGACTTCAAATGAGAGAGTTATGGAAGTTTTAATTTTGGGTGACGTTTCACACATTCTTTATAAAATGGACCAAAACTCTCTCATCCCACCGAATTTTTAAATGAGATTTTTTTTCGTGAAAGAGAATTTGAAGACATCTAATTGATAGAAATTTCTCCAGTTTTCGACTTAAAATAAGTGAGTTATGAAAGTTTTAATTTTGGGTGACGTTTCGCACACTCTTTATAAGACGGACAACAACTCTCTCACCCCAACGATTTTTAAAACAAGATTTCTTTCCCCGGAAAGAGAATTTGAAGACGAAATTTCACCCCTTTTGAACTTAAAGTCAGAGAGTTGCAGAGGTTTTAATTTTGGATGACGTTTTGCACACTCTTTATAAAACGGACTACAACTCTCTCATTCCAACAAATTTTGAAATGAGATTTCTTTCCCAAGAAAAAGAATCTTAGGACCTCCGATTGGTAGAAATTTCCCCACTTTTGGGCTTAAAGTGAGAGAGTTATAGAGGTTTTAATTTTGGGTGACGTTTCGCACACTGTTTCTAAAACGGACAACAACTCTCTCACCCCAACGATTTTTAAAAGAAGATTTCTTTTTCCGGAAAGAGAATTTGAAGATTGGTAGAAATTTCACCCCTTTTGAACTTGAAGTCAGATAGTTACAGAGGTTTTAATTTTGGATGACGTTTCGCACACTCTTTATAAAACGGACTACAACTCTCTCATCCCAACAAATTTTGAAATGAGATTTCTTTCCCAAGAAAAAGAATCTTAGGACCTCCGATTGGTAGAAATTTCCTCACTTTTTGACTTAAAATGAGAGAGTTATGGAGGTTTTAATTTGGGTGACGTTTAATACACTCTTTATGAAACGAGATTTCTTTCCGATGAAAGGGAATTAGAAGACCTCCGATTGGTAGAAATTTCACCACTTTTGGACTTAAAGTGAGAGAGTTATAGAGGTTTTAATTTTGGGTGACGTTTCGCATACTCTTTGAAAAACGGACAACTACTCTCTCACCCCAATGATTTTTAAAACAAGATTTCTTTTCCCGGAAAGAGAATTTGAAAATTGGTAGAAATTTCTCCACTTTTGAACTTAAAGTCAGAGAGTTACACAGGTTTTAATTTTGGATGACGTCTCGCACACTCTTTATAAAACGGACTACAACTCTCTCCTCCCAACAATATTTGAAATGAGATTTCTTTCCGAAGAAAAAGAATCTTAGGACATCTGATTGGTAGAAATTTCACAACTTTTTGACTTCAAATGAGAGAGTTATGGAAGTTTTAATTTTGGGTGACGTTTCACACACTCTTTATAAAATGGACCAAAACTCTCTCATCCCACCGAATTTTTAAATGAGATTTTTTTCCTGAAAGAGAATTTGAAGACATCTAATTGATAGAAATTTCTCCAGTTTTCGACTTAAAATAAGTGAGTTATGAAAGTTTTAATTTTGGGTGACGTTTCGCACACTCTTTATAAGACGGACAACAACTCTCTCACCCCAACGATTTTTAAAACAAGATTTCTTTCCCCGGAAAGAGAATTTGAAGACTGGTAGAAATTTCACCCCTTTTGAACTTAAAGTCAGAGAGTTGCAGAGGTTTTAATTTTGGATGACGTTTTGCACACTCTTTATAAAACGGACTACAACTCTCTCATTCCAACAAATTTTGAAATGAGATTTCTTTCCCAAGAAAAAGAATCTTAGGACCTCCGATTGGTAGAAATTTCCCCACTTTTGGGCTTAAAGTGAGAGAGTTATAGAGGTTTTAATTTTGGGTGACGATTCGAACACTGTTTCTAAAACGGACAACAACTCTCTCACCCCAACGATTTTTAAAAGAAGATTTCTTTTTC
Source organism: Tasmannia lanceolata (assembly GCF_043159265.1). Taxonomy (NCBI): domain Eukaryota; kingdom Viridiplantae; phylum Streptophyta; class Magnoliopsida; order Canellales; family Winteraceae; genus Tasmannia; species Tasmannia lanceolata. The sequence continues at coordinate 1,244,836 of NW_027518713.1, read as the reverse complement.
CGGAAAGAGAATTTGAAGATTGGTAGAAATTTCACCCCTTTTGAACTTAAAGTCAGAGAGTTACAGAGGTTTTAATTTTGGATGACGTTTCGCACACTCTTTATAAAATGGATTACAACTCTCTCATCCCAACAAATTTTGAAATGAGATTTCTTTCCCAAGAAAAAGAATCTTAGGACCTCCGATTGGTAGAAATTTCCTCACTTTTTGACTTAAAATGAGAGAGTTATGGAGGTTTTAATTTGGGTGACGTTTAACACACTCTTTATGAAACGGACTATAACTCTGTCACCCCAACGAATTTTGAAACGAGATTTCTTTCCCATGAAAGAGAATTAGAAGACCTCCGATTGGTAGAAATTTCACCACTTTTGAACTTAAAGTGAGAGAGTTATAGAGGTTTTAATTTTGGGTGACGTTTCGCATACTCTTTGAAAAACGGACAACAACTCTCTCACCCCAATGATTTTTAAAACAAGATTTCTTTTCCCGGAAAGAGAATTTGAAGATTGGTAGAAATTTCTCCACTTTTGAACTTAAAGTCAGAGAGTTACACAGGTTTTAATTTTGGATGATGTCTCGCACACTCTTTATAAAACGGACTACAACTCTCTCATCCCAACAATATTTGAAATGAGATTTCTTTCCGAAGAAAAAGAATCTTAGGACATCTGATTGGTAGAAATTTCACAACTTTTTGACTTCAAATGAGAGAGTTATGGAAGTTTTAATTTTGGGTGACGTTTCACACACTCTTTATAAAATGGACCAAAACTCTCTCATCCCACCGAATTTTTAAATGAGATTTTTTTTCTTGAAAGAGAATTTGAAGACATCTAATTGATAGAAATTTCTCCAGTTTTCGACTTAAAATAAGTGAGTTATGAAAGTTTTAATTTTGGGTGACGTTTCGCACACTCTTTATAAGACGGACAACAACTCTCTCACCCCAACGATTTTTAAAACAAGATTTCTTTCCCCGGAAAGAGAATTTGAAGACTGGTAGAAATTTCACCCCTTTTGAACTTAAAGTCAGAGAGTTGCAGAGGTTTTAATTTTGGATGACGTTTTGCACACTCTTTATAAAACGGACTACAACTCTCTCATTCCAACAAATTTTGAAATGAGATTTCTTTCCCAAGAAAAAGAATCTTAGGACCTCCGATTGGTAGAAATTTCCCCACTTTTGGGCTTAAAGTGAGAGAGTTATAGAGGTTTTAATTTTGGGTGACGTTTCGCACACTGTTTCTAAAACGGACAACAACTCTCTCACCCCAACGATTTTTAAAAGAAGATTTCTTTTTCCGGAAAGAGAATTTGAAGATTGGTAGAAATTTCACCCCTTTTGAACTTGAAGTCAGATAGTTACAGAGGTTTTAATTTTGGATGACGTTTCGCACACTCTTTATAAAACGGACTACAACTCTCTCATCCCAACAAATTTTGAAATGAGATTTCTTTCCCAAGAAAAAGAATCTTAGGACCTCCGATTGGTAGAAATTTCCTCACTTTTTGACTTAAAATGAGAGAGTTATGGAGGTTTTAATTTGGGTGACGTTTAACACACTCTTTATGAAACGGACTATAACTCTGTCACCCCAACGAATTTTGAAACGAGATTTCTTTCCGATGAAAGGGAATTAGAAGACCTCCGATTGGTAGAAATTTCACCACTTTTGGACTTAAAGTGAGAGAGTTATAGAGGTTTTAATTTTGGGTGACGTTTCGCATACTCTTTGAAAAACGGACAACTACTCTCTCACCCCAATGATTTTTAAAACAAGATTTCTTTTCCCGGAAAGAGAATTTGAAAATTGGTAGAAATTTCTCCACTTTTGAACTTAAAGTCAGAGAGTTACACAGGTTTTAATTTTGGATGACGTCTCGCACACTCTTTATAAAACGGACTACAACTCTCTCCTCCCAACAATATTTGAAATGAGATTTCTTTCCGAAGAAAAAGAATCTTAGGACATCTGATTGGTAGAAATTTCACAACTTTTTGACTTCAAATGAGAGAGTAATGGAAGTTTTAATTTTGGGTGACGTTTCACACACTCTTTATAAAATGGACCAAAACTCTCTCATCCCACCGAATTTTTAAATGAGATTTTTTTCCTGAAAGAGAATTTGAAGACATCTAATTGATAGAAATTTCTCCAGTTTTCGACTTAAAATAAGTGAGTTATGAAAGTTTTAATTTTGGGTGACGTTTCGCACACTCTTTATAAGACGGACAACAACTCTCTCACCCCAACGATTTTTAAAACAAGATTTCTTTCCCCGGAAAGAGAATTTGAAGACTGGTAGAAATTTCACCCCTTTTGAACTTAAAGTCAGAGAGTTGCAGAGGTTTTAATTTTGGATGACGTTTTGCACACTCTTTATAAAACGGACTACAACTCTCTCATTCCAACAAATTTTGAAATGAGATTTCTTTCCCAAGAAAAAGAATCTTAGGACCTCCGATTGGTAGAAATTTCCCCACTTTTGGGCTTAAAGTGAGAGAGTTATAGAGGTTTTAATTTTGGGTGACGTTTCGCACACTGTTTCTAAAACGGACAACAACTCTCTCACCCCAACGATTTTTAAAAGAAGATTTCTTTTTCCGGAAAGAGAATTTGAAGATTGGTAGAAATTTCACCCCTTTTGAACTTGAAGTCAGATAGTTACAGAGGTTTTAATTTTGGATGACGTTTCGCACACTCTTTATAAAACGGACTACAACTCTCTCATCCCAACAAATTTTGAAATGAGATTTCTTTCCCAAGAAAAAGAATCTTAGGACCTCCGATTGGTAGAAATTTCCTCACTTTTTGACTTAAAATGAGAGAGTTATGGAGGTTTTAATTTGGGTGACGTTTAACACACTCTTTATGAAACGGACTATAACTCTGTCACCCCAACGAATTTTGAAACGAGATTTCTTTCCGATGAAAGGGAATTAGAAGACCTCCGATTGGTAGAAATTTCACCACTTTTGGACTTAAAGTGAGAGAGTTATAGAGGTTTTAATTTTGGGTGACGTTTCGCATACTCTTTGAAAAACGGACAACTACTCTCTCACCCCAATGATTTTTAAAACAAGATTTCTTTTCCCGGAAAGAGAATTTGAAAATTGGTAGAAATTTCTCCACTTTTGAACTTAAAGTCAGAGAGTTACACAGGTTTTAATTTTGGATGACGTCTCGCACACTCTTTATAAAACGGACTACAACTCTCTCCTCCCAACAATATTTGAAATGAGATTTCTTTCCGAAGAAAAAGAATCTTAGGACATCTGATTGGTAGAAATTTCACAACTTTTTGACTTCAAATGAGAGAGTAATGGAAGTTTTAATTTTGGGTGACGTTTCACACACTCTTTATAAAATGGACCAAAACTCTCTCATCCCACCGAATTTTTAAATGAGATTTTTTTCCTGAAAGAGAATTTGAAGACATCTAATTGATAGAAATTTCTCCAGTTTTCGACTTAAAATAAGTGAGTTATGAAAGTTTTAATTTTGGGTGACGTTTCGCACACTCTTTATAAGACGGACAACAACTCTCTCACCCCAACGATTTTTAAAACAAGATTTCTTTCCCCGGAAAGAGAATTTGAAGACTGGTAGAAATTTCACCCCTTTTGAACTTAAAGTCAGAGAGTTGCAGAGGTTTTAATTTTGGATGACGTTTTGCACACTCTTTATAAAACGGACTACAACTCTCTCATTCCAACAAATTTTGAAATGAGATTTCTTTCCCAAGAAAAAGAATCTTAGGACCTCCGATTGGTAGAAATTTCCCCACTTTTGGGCTTAAAGTGAGAGAGTTATAGAGGTTTTAATTTTGGGTGACGTTTCGCACACTGTTTCTAAAACGGACAACAACTCTCTCACCCCAACGATTTTTAAAAGAAGATTTCTTTTTCCGGAAAGAGAATTTGAAGATTGGTAGAAATTTCACCCCTTTTGAACTTAAAGTCAGATAGTTACAGAGGTTTTAATTTTGGATGACGTTTCGCACACTCTTTATAAAACGGACTACAACTCTCTCATCCCAACAAATTTTGAAATGAGATTTCTTTCCCAAGAAAAAGAATCTTATGACCTCCGATTGGTAGAAATTTCCTCACTTTTGACTTAAAATGAGAGAGTTATGGAGGTTTTAATTTGGGTGACGTTTAACACACTCTTTATGAAACGGACTATAACTCTGTCACCCCAACGAATTTTGAAACGAGATTTCTTTCCGATGAAAGGGAATTAGAAGACCTCCGATTGGTAGAAATTTCACCACTTTTGGACTTAAAGTGAGAGAGTTATAGAGGTTTTAATTTTGGGTGACGTTTCGCATACTCTTTGAAAAACGGACAACTACTCTCTCACCCCAATGATTTTTAAAACAAGATTTCTTTTCCCGGAAAGAGAATTTGAAAATTGGTAGAAATTTCTCCACTTTTGAACTTAAAGTCAGAGAGTTACACAGGTTTTAATTTTGGATGACGTCTCGCACACTCTTTATAAAACGGACTACAACTCTCTCCTCCCAACAATATTTGAAATGAGATTTCTTTCCGAAGGAAAAGAATCTTAGGACATCTGATTGGTAGAAATTTCACAACTTTTTGACTTCAAATGAGAGAGTTATGGAAGTTTTAATTTTGGGTGACGTTTCACACACTCTTTATAAAATGGACCAAAACTCTCTCATCCCACCGAATTTTTAAATGAGATTTTTTTCCTGAAAGAGAATTTGAAGACATCTAATTGATAGAAATTTCTCCAGTTTTCGACTTAAAATAAGTGAGTTATGAAAGTTTTAATTTTGGGTGACGTTTCGCACACTCTTTATAAGACGGACAACAACTCTCTCACCCCAACGATTTTTAAAACAAGATTTCTTTCCCCGGAAAGAGAATTTGAAGACTGGTAGAAATTTCACCCCTTTTGAACTTAAAGTCAGAGAGTTGCAGAGGTTTTAATTTTGGATGACGTTTTGCACACTCTTTATAAAACGGACTACAACTCTCTCATTCCAACAAATTTTGAAATGAGATTTCTTTCCCAAGAAAAAGAATCTTAGGACCTCCGATTGGTAGAAATTTCCCCACTTTTGCGCTTAAAGTGAGAGAGTTATAGAGGTTTTAATTTTGGGTGACGTTTCGCACACTGTTTCTAAAACGGACAACAACTCTCTCACCCCAACGATTTTTAAAAGAAGATTTCTTTTTCCGGAAAGAGAATTTGAAGATTGGTAGAAATTTCACCCCTTTTGAACTTAAAGTCAGAGAGTTACAAAGGTTTTAATTTTGGATGACGTTTCGCACACTCTTTATAAAACGGACTACAACTCTCTCATCCCAACAAATTTTGAAATGAGATTTCTTTCCCAAGAAAAAGAATCTTAGGACCTCCGATTGGTAGAAATTTCCTCACTTTTTGACTTAAAATGAGAGAGTTATGGAGGTTTTAATTTGGGTGACGTTTAACACACTCTTTATGAAACGGACTATAACTCTGTCACCCCAACGAATTTTGAAACGAGATTTCTTTCCGATGAAAGGGAATTAGAAGACCTCCGATTGGTAGAAATTTCACCACTTTTGGACTTAAAGTGAGAGAGTTATAGAGGTTTTAATTTTGGGTGACGTTTCGCATACTCTTTGAAAAACGGACAACTACTCTCTCACCCCAATGATTTTTAAAACAAGATTTCTTTTCCCGGAAAGAGAATTTGAAAATTGGTAGAAATTTCTCCTTTTTTGAACTTAAAGTCAGAGAGTTACACAGGTTTTAATTTTGGATGACGTCTCGCACACTTTTTATAAAACGGACTACAACTCTCTCCTCCCAACGATATTTGAAATGAGATTTCTTTCCGAAGAAAAAGAATCTTAGGACATCTGATTGGTAGAAATTTCACAACTTTTTGACTTCAAATGAGAGAGTTATGGAAGTTTTAATTTTGGGTGACGTTTCACACACTCTTTATAAAATGGACCAAAACTCTCTCATCCCACCGAATTTTTAAATGAGATTTTTTTTCTTGAAAGAGAATTTGAAGACATCTAATTGATAGAAATTTCTCCAGTTTTCGACTTAAAATAAGTGAGTTATGAAAGTTTTAATTTTGGGTGACGTTTCGCACACTCTTTATAAGACGGACAACAACTCTCACACCCCAACGATTTTTAAAACAAGATTTCTTTCCCCGGAAAGAGAATTTGAAGACTGGTAGAAATTTCACCCCTTTTGAACTTAAAGTCAGAGAGTTGCAGAGGTTTTAATTTTGGATGACGTTTTGCACACTCTTTACAAAACGGACTACAACTCTCTCATTCCAACAAATTTTGAAATGAGATTTCTTTCCCAAGAAAAAGAATCTTAGGACCTCCGATTGGTAGAAATTTCCCCACTTTTGGGCTTAAAGTGAGAGAGTTATAGAGGTTTTAATTTTGGGTGACGTTTCGAACACTGTTTCTAAAACGGACAACAACTCTCTCACCCCAACGATTTTTAAAAGAAGATTTCTTTTTCCGGAAAGAGAATTTGAAGATTGGTAGAAATTTCACCCCTTTTGAACTTAAAGTCAGAGAGTTATAGAGGTTTTAATTTTGGATGACGTTTCGCACACTCTTTATAAAATGGATTACAACTCTCTCATCCCAACAAATTTTGAAATGAGATTTCTTTCCCAAGAAAAAGAATCTTAGGACCTCCGATTGGTAGAAATTTCCTCACTTTTTGACTTAAAATGAGAGAGTTATGGAGGTTTTAATTTGGGTGACGTTTAACACACTCTTTATGAAACGGACTATAACTCTGTCACCCCAACGAATTTTGAAACGAGATTTCTTTCCCATGAAAGAGAATTAGAAGACCTCCGATTGGTAGAAATTTCACCACTTTTGGACTTAAAGTGAGAGAGTTATAGAGGTTTTAATTTTGGGTGACGTTTCGCATACTCTTTGAAAAACGGACAACAACTCTCTCACCCCAATGATTTTTAAAACAAGATTTCTTTTCCCGGAAAGAGAATTTGAAGATTGGTAGAAATTTCTCCACTTTTGAACTTAAAGTCAGAGAGTTACACAGGTTTTAATTTTGGATGATGTCTCGCACACTCTTTATAAAACGGACTACAACTCTCTCATCCCAACAATATTTGAAATGAGATTTCTTTCCGAAGAAAAAGAATCTTAGGACATCTGATTGGTAGAAATTTCACAACTTTTTGACTTCAAATGAGAGAGTTATGGAAGTTTTAATTTTGGGTGACGTTTCACACACTCTTTATAAAATGGACCAAAACTCTCTCATCCCACCGAATTTTTAAATGAGATTTTTTTTCTTGAAAGAGAATTTGAAGACATCTAATTGATAGAAATTTCTCCAGTTTTCGACTTAAAATAAGTGAGTTATGAAAGTTTTAATTTTGGGTGACGTTTCGCACACTCTTTATAAGACGGACAACAACTCTCTCACCCCAACGATTTTTAAAACAAGATTTCTTTCCCCGGAAAGAGAATTTGAAGACTGGTAGAAATTTCACCCCTTTTGAACTTAAAGTCAGAGAGTTGCAGAGGTTTTAATTTTGGATGACGTTTTGCACACTCTTTATAAAACGGACTACAACTCTCTCATTCCAACAAATTTTGAAATGAGATTTCTTTCCCAAGAAAAAGAATCTTAGGACCTCCGATTGGTAGAAATTTCCCCACTTTTGGGCTTAAAGTGAGAGAGTTATAGAGGTTTTAATTTTGGGTGACGTTTCGCACACTGTTTCTAAAACGGACAACAACTCTCTCACCCCAACGATTTTTAAAAGAAGATTTCTTTTTCCGGAAAGAGAATTTGAAGATTGGTAGAAATTTCACCCCTTTTGAACTTAAAGTCAGAGAGTTACAGAGGTTTTAATTTTGCATGACGTTTCGCACACTCTTTATAAAACAGACTACAACTCTCTCATCCCAACAAATTTTGAAATGAGATTTCTTTCCCAAGAAAAAGAATCTTAGGACCTCCGATTGGTAGAAATTTCCTCACTTTTTGACTTAAAATGAGAGAGTTATGGAGGTTTTAATTTTGCTGACGTTTAACACACTCTTTATGAAACGGACTATAACTCTGTCACCCCAACGAATTTTGAAACGAGATTTCTTTCCGTTGAAAGGGAATTAGAAGACCTCCGATTGGTAGAAATTTCACCACTTTTGGACTTAAAGTGAGAGAGTTATAGAGGTTTTAATTTTGGGTGACGTTTAGCATACTCTTTGAAAAACGGACAACTACTCTCTCACCCCAATGATTTTTAAAACAAGATTTCTTTTCCCGGAAAGAGAATTTGAAAATTGGTAGAAATTTCTCCACTTTTGAACATAAAGTCAGAGAGTTACACAGGTTTTAATTTTGGATGACGTCTCGCACACTCTTTATAAAACGGACTACAACTCTCTCATCCCAACAATATTTGAAATGAGATTTCTTTCCGAAGAAAAAGAATCTTAGGACATCTGATTGGTAGAAATTTCACAACTTTTTGACTTCAAATGAGAGAGTTATGGAAGTTTTAATTTTGGGTGACGTTTCACACATTCTTTATAAAATGGACCAAAACTCTCTCATCCCACCGAATTTTTAAATGAGATTTTTTTTCGTGAAAGAGAATTTGAAGACATCTAATTGATAGAAATTTCTCCAGTTTTCGACTTAAAATAAGTGAGTTATGAAAGTTTTAATTTTGGGTGACGTTTCGCACACTCTTTATAAGACGGACAACAACTCTCTCACCCCAACGATTTTTAAAACAAGATTTCTTTCCCCGGAAAGAGAATTTGAAGACGAAATTTCACCCCTTTTGAACTTAAAGTCAGAGAGTTGCAGAGGTTTTAATTTTGGATGACGTTTTGCACACTCTTTATAAAACGGACTACAACTCTCTCATTCCAACAAATTTTGAAATGAGATTTCTTTCCCAAGAAAAAGAATCTTAGGACCTCCGATTGGTAGAAATTTCCCCACTTTTGGGCTTAAAGTGAGAGAGTTATAGAGGTTTTAATTTTGGGTGACGTTTCGCACACTGTTTCTAAAACGGACAACAACTCTCTCACCCCAACGATTTTTAAAAGAAGATTTCTTTTTCCGGAAAGAGAATTTGAAGATTGGTAGAAATTTCACCCCTTTTGAACTTGAAGTCAGATAGTTACAGAGGTTTTAATTTTGGATGACGTTTCGCACACTCTTTATAAAACGGACTACAACTCTCTCATCCCAACAAATTTTGAAATGAGATTTCTTTCCCAAGAAAAAGAATCTTAGGACCTCCGATTGGTAGAAATTTCCTCACTTTTTGACTTAAAATGAGAGAGTTATGGAGGTTTTAATTTGGGTGACGTTTAACACACTCTTTATGAAACGAGATTTCTTTCCGATGAAAGGGAATTAGAAGACCTCCGATTGGTAGAAATTTCACCACTTTTGGACTTAAAGTGAGAGAGTTATAGAGGTTTTAATTTTGGGTGACGTTTCGCATACTCTTTGAAAAACGGACAACTACTCTCTCACCCCAATGATTTTTAAAACAAGATTTCTTTTCCCGGAAAGAGAATTTGAAAATTGGTAGAAATTTCTCCACTTTTGAACTTAAAGTCAGAGAGTTACACAGGTTTTAATTTTGGATGACGTCTCGCACACTCTTTATAAAACGGACTACAACTCTCTCCTCCCAACAATATTTGAAATGAGATTTCTTTCCGAAGAAAAAGAATCTTAGGACATCTGATTGGTAGAAATTTCACAACTTTTTGACTTCAAATGAGAGAGTTATGGAAGTTTTAATTTTGGGTGACGTTTCACACACTCTTTATAAAATGGACCAAAACTCTCTCATCCCACCGAATTTTTAAATGAGATTTTTTTCCTGAAAGAGAATTTGAAGACATCTAATTGATAGAAATTTCTCCAGTTTTCGACTTAAAATAAGTGAGTTATGAAAGTTTTAATTTTGGGTGACGTTTCGCACACTCTTTATAAGACGGACAACAACTCTCTCACCCCAACGATTTTTAAAACAAGATTTCTTTCCCCGGAAAGAGAATTTGAAGACTGGTAGAAATTTCACCCCTTTTGAACTTAAAGTCAGAGAGTTGCAGAGGTTTTAATTTTGGATGACGTTTTGCACACTCTTTATAAAACGGACTACAACTCTCTCATTCCAACAAATTTTGAAATGAGATTTCTTTCCCAAGAAAAAGAATCTTAGGACCTCCGATTGGTAGAAATTTCCCCACTTTTGGGCTTAAAGTGAGAGAGTTATAGAGGTTTTAATTTTGGGTGACGTTTCGCACACTGTTTCTAAAACGGACAACAACTCTCTCACCCCAACAATTTTTAAAAGAAGATTTCTTTTTCCGGAAAGAGAATTTGAAGATTGGTAGAAATTTCACCCCTTTTGAACTTAAAGTCAGAGAGTTACAGAGGTTTTAATTTTGCATGACGTTTCGCACACTCTTTATAAAACAGACTACAACTCTCTCATCCCAACAAATTTTGAAATGAGATTTCTTTCCCAAGAAAAAGAATCTTAGGACCTCCGATTGGTAGAAATTTCCTCACTTTTTGACTTAAAATGAGAGAGTTATGGAGGTTTTAATTTTGCTGACGTTTAACACACTCTTTATGAAACGGACTATAACTCTGTCACCCCAACGAATTTTGAAACGAGATTTCTTTCCGTTGAAAGGGAATTAGAAGACCTCCGATTGGTAGAAATTTCACCACTTTTGGACTTAAAGTGAGAGAGTTATAGAGGTTTTAATTTTGGGTGACGTTTAGCATACTCTTTGAAAAACGGACAACTACTCTCTCACCCCAATGATTTTTAAAACAAGATTTCTTTTCCCGGAAAGAGAATTTGAAAATTGGTAGAAATTTCTCCACTTTTGAACTTAAAGTCAGAGAGTTACACAGGTTTTAATTTTGGATGATGTCTCGCACACTCTTTATAAAACGGACTACAACTCTCTCATCCCAACAATATTTGAAATGAGATTTCTTTCCGAAGAAAAAGAATCTTACGACATCTGATTGGTAGAAATTTCACAACTTTTTGACTTCAAATGAGAGAGTTATGGAAGTTTTAATTTTGGGTGACGTTTCACACACTCTTTATAAAATGGACCAAAACTCTCTCATCCCACCGAATTTTTAAATGAGATTTTTTTTCTTGAAAGAGAATTTGAAGACATCTAATTGATAGAAATTTCTCCAGTTTTCGACTTAAAATAAGTGAGTTATGAAAGTTTTAATTTTGGGTGACGTTTCGCACACTCTTTATAAGACGGACAACAACTCTCTCACCCCAACGATTTTTAAAACAAGATTTCTTTCCCCGGAAAGGGAATTTGAAGACTGGTAGAAATTTCACCCCTTTTGAACTTAAAGTCAGAGAGTTGCAGAGGTTTTAATTTTGGATGACGTTTTGCACACTCTTTATAAAACGGACTACAACTCTCTCATTCCAACAAATTTTGAAATGAGATTTCTTTCCCAAGAAAAAGAATCTTAGGACCTCCGATTGGTAGAAATTTCCCCACTTTTGGGCTTAAAGTGAGAGAGTTATAGAGGTTTTAATTTTGGGTGACGTTTCGCACACTGTTTCTAAAACGGACAACAACTCTCTCACCCCAACGATTTTTAAAAGAAGATTTCTTTTTCCGGAAAGAGAATTTGAAGATTGGTAGAAATTTCACCCCTTTTGAACTTAAAGTCAGAGAGTTACAGAGGTTTTAATTTTGCATGACGTTTCGCACACTCTTTATAAAACAGACTACAACTCTCTCATCCCAACAAATTTTGAAATGAGATTTCTTTCCCAAGAAAAAGAATCTTAGGACCTCCGATTGGTAGAAATTTCCTCACTTTTTGACTTAAAATGAGAGAGTTATGGAGGTTTTAATTTTGCTGACGTTTAACACACTCTTTATGAAACGGACTATAACTCTGTCACCCCAACGAATTTTGAAACGAGATTTCTTTCCGATGAAAGGGAATTAGAAGACCTCCGATTGGTAGAAATTTCACCACTTTTGGACTTAAAGTGAGAGAGTTATAGAGGTTTTAATTTTGGGTGACGTTTAGCATACTCTTTGAAAAACGGACAACTACTCTCTCACCCCAATGATTTTTAAAACAAGATTTCTTTTCCCGGAAAGAGAATTTGAAGATTGGTAGAAATTTCTCCACTTTTGAACTTAAAGTCAGAGAGTTACACAGGTTTTAATTTTGGATGATGTTTTGCACACTCTTTATAAAACGGACTACAACTCTCTCATTCCAACAAATTTTGAAATGAGATTTCTTTCCCAAGAAAAAGAATCTTAGGACCTCCGATTGGTAGAAATTTCCCCACTTTTGGGCTTAAAGTGAGAGAGTTATAGAGGTTTTAATTTTGGGTGACGTTTCGCACACTGTTTCTAAAACGGACAACAACTCTCTCACCCCAACGATTTTTAAAAGAAGATTTCTTTTTCCGGAAAGAGAATTTGAAGATTGGTAGAAATTTCACCCCTTTTGAACTTGAAGTCAGATAGTTACAGAGGTTTTAATTTTGGATGACGTTTCGCACACTCTTTATAAAACGGACTACAACTCTCTCATCCCAACAAATTTTGAAATGAGATTTCTTTCCCAAGAAAAAGAATCTTAGGACCTCCGATTGGTAGAAATTTCCTCACTTTTTGACTTAAAATGAGAGAGTTATGGAGGTTTTAATTTTGCTGACGTTTAACACACTCTTTATGAAACGGACTATAACTCTGTCACCCCAACGAATTTTGAAACGAGATTTCTTTCCGTTGAAAGGGAATTAGAAGACCTCCGATTGGTAGAAATTTCACCACTTTTGGACTTAAAGTGAGAGAGTTATAGAGGTTTTAATTTTGGGTGACGTTTAGCATACTCTTTGAAAAACGGACAACTACTCTCTCACCCCAATGATTTTTAAAACAAGATTTCTTTTCCCGGAAAGAGAATTTGAAAATTGGTAGAAATTTCTCCACTTTTGAACATAAAGTCAGAGAGTTACACAGGTTTTAATTTTGGATGACGTCTCGCACACTCTTTATAAAACGGACTACAACTCTCTCATCCCAACAATATTTGAAATGAGATTTCTTTCCGAAGAAAAAGAATCTTAGGACATCTGATTGGTAGAAATTTCACAACTTTTTGACTTCAAATGAGAGAGTTATGGAAGTTTTAATTTTGGGTGACGTTTCACACATTCTTTATAAAATGGACCAAAACTCTCTCATCCCACCGAATTTTTAAATGAGATTTTTTTTCGTGAAAGAGAATTTGAAGACATCTAATTGATAGAAATTTCTCCAGTTTTCGACTTAAAATAAGTGAGTTATGAAAGTTTTAATTTTGGGTGACGTTTCGCACACTCTTTATAAGACGGACAACAACTCTCTCACCCCAACGATTTTTAAAACAAGATTTCTTTCCCCGGAAAGAGAATTTGAAGACGAAATTTCACCCCTTTTGAACTTAAAGTCAGAGAGTTGCAGAGGTTTTAATTTTGGATGACGTTTTGCACACTCTTTATAAAACGGACTACAACTCTCTCATTCCAACAAATTTTGAAATGAGATTTCTTTCCCAAGAAAAAGAATCTTAGGACCTCCGATTGGTAGAAATTTCCCCACTTTTGGGCTTAAAGTGAGAGAGTTATAGAGGTTTTAATTTTGGGTGACGTTTCGCACACTGTTTCTAAAACGGACAACAACTCTCTCACCCCAACGATTTTTAAAAGAAGATTTCTTTTTCCGGAAAGAGAATTTGAAGATTGGTAGAAATTTCACCCCTTTTGAACTTGAAGTCAGATAGTTACAGAGGTTTTAATTTTGGATGACGTTTCGCACACTCTTTATAAAACGGACTACAACTCTCTCATCCCAACAAATTTTGAAATGAGATTTCTTTCCCAAGAAAAAGAATCTTAGGACCTCCGATTGGTAGAAATTTCCTCACTTTTTGACTTAAAATGAGAGAGTTATGGAGGTTTTAATTTGGGTGACGTTTAACACACTCTTTATGAAACGAGATTTCTTTCCGATGAAAGGGAATTAGAAGACCTCCGATTGGTAGAAATTTCACCACTTTTGGACTTAAAGTGAGAGAGTTATAGAGGTTTTAATTTTGGGTGACGTTTCGCATACTCTTTGAAAAACGGACAACTACTCTCTCACCCCAATGATTTTTAAAACAAGATTTCTTTTCCCGGAAAGAGAATTTGAAAATTGGTAGAAATTTCTCCACTTTTGAACTTAAAGTCAGAGAGTTACACAGGTTTTAATTTTGGATGACGTCTCGCACACTCTTTATAAAACGGACTACAACTCTCTCCTCCCAACAATATTTGAAATGAGATTTCTTTCCGAAGAAAAAGAATCTTAGGACATCTGATTGGTAGAAATTTCACAACTTTTTGACTTCAAATGAGAGAGTTATGGAAGTTTTAATTTTGGGTGACGTTTCACACACTCTTTATAAGACGGACAACAACTCTCACACCCCAACGATTTTTAAAACAAGATTTCTTTCCCCGGAAAGAGAATTTGAAGACTGGTAGAAATTTCACCCCTTTTGAACTTAAAGTCAGAGAGTTGCAGAGGTTTTAATTTTGGATGACGTTTTGCACACTCTTTACAAAACGGACTACAACTCTCTCATTCCAACAAATTTTGAAATGAGATTTCTTTCCCAAGAAAAAGAATCTTAGGACCTCCGATTGGTAGAAATTTCCCCACTTTTGGGCTTAAAGTGAGAGAGTTATAGAGGTTTTAATTTTGGGTGACGTTTCGAACACTGTTTCTAAAACGGACAACAACTCTCTCACCCCAACGATTTTTAAAAGAAGATTTCTTTTTCCGGAAAGAGAATTTGAAGATTGGTAGAAATTTCACCCCTTTTGAACTTAAAGTCAGAGAGTTATAGAGGTTTTAATTTTGGATGACGTTTCGCACACTCTTTATAAAATGGATTACAACTCTCTCATCCCAACAAATTTTGAAATGAGATTTCTTTCCCAAGAAAAAGAATCTTAGGACCTCCGATTGGTAGAAATTTCCTCACTTTTTGACTTAAAATGAGAGAGTTATGGAGGTTTTAATTTGGGTGACGTTTAACACACTCTTTATGAAACGGACTATAACTCTGTCACCCCAACGAATTTTGAAACGAGATTTCTTTCCCATGAAAGAGAATTAGAAGACCTCCGATTGGTAGAAATTTCACCACTTTTGGACTTAAAGTGAGAGAGTTATAGAGGTTTTAATTTTGGGTGACGTTTCGCATACTCTTTGAAAAACGGACAACAACTCTCTCACCCCAATGATTTTTAAAACAAGATTTCTTTTCCCGGAAAGAGAATTTGAAGATTGGTAGAAATTTCTCCACTTTTGAACTTAAAGTCAGAGAGTTACACAGGTTTTAATTTTGGATGATGTCTCGCACACTCTTTATAAAACGGACTACAACTCTCTCATCCCAACAATATTTGAAATGAGATTTCTTTCCGAAGAAAAAGAATCTTAGGACATCTGATTGGTAGAAATTTCACAACTTTTTGACTTCAAATGAGAGAGTTATGGAAGTTTTAATTTTGGGTGACGTTTCACACACTCTTTATAAAATGGACCAAAACTCTCTCATCCCACCGAATTTTTAAATGAGATTTTTTTTCTTGAAAGAGAATTTGAAGACATCTAATTGATAGAAATTTCTCCAGTTTTCGACTTAAAATAAGTGAGTTATGAAAGTTTTAATTTTGGGTGACGTTTCGCACACTCTTTATAAGACGGACAACAACTCTCTCACCCCAACGATTTTTAAAACAAGATTTCTTTCCCCGGAAAGAGAATTTGAAGACTGGTAGAAATTTCACCCCTTTTGAACTTAAAGTCAGAGAGTTGCAGAGGTTTTAATTTTGGATGACGTTTTGCACACTCTTTATAAAACGGACTACAACTCTCTCATTCCAACAAATTTTGAAATGAGATTTCTTTCCCAAGAAAAAGAATCTTAGGACCTCCGATTGGTAGAAATTTCCCCACTTTTGGGCTTAAAGTGAGAGAGTTATAGAGGTTTTAATTTTGGGTGACGTTTCGCACACTGTTTCTAAAACGGACAACAACTCTCTCACCCCAACGATTTTTAAAAGAAGATTTCTTTTTCCGGAAAGAGAATTTGAAGATTGGTAGAAATTTCACCCCTTTTGAACTTAAAGTCAGAGAGTTACAGAGGTTTTAATTTTGCATGACGTTTCGCACACTCTTTATAAAACAGACTACAACTCTCTCATCCCAACAAATTTTGAAATGAGATTTCTTTCCCAAGAAAAAGAATCTTAGGACCTCCGATTGGTAGAAATTTCCTCACTTTTTGACTTAAAATGAGAGAGTTATGGAGGTTTTAATTTTGCTGACGTTTAACACACTCTTTATGAAACGGACTATAACTCTGTCACCCCAACGAATTTTGAAACGAGATTTCTTTCCGTTGAAAGGGAATTAGAAGACCTCCGATTGGTAGAAATTTCACCACTTTTGGACTTAAAGTGAGAGAGTTATAGAGGTTTTAATTTTGGGTGACGTTTAGCATACTCTTTGAAAAACGGACAACTACTCTCTCACCCCAATGATTTTTAAAACAAGATTTCTTTTCCCGGAAAGAGAATTTGAAAATTGGTAGAAATTTCTCCACTTTTGAACATAAAGTCAGAGAGTTACACAGGTTTTAATTTTGGATGACGTCTCGCACACTCTTTATAAAACGGACTACAACTCTCTCATCCCAACAATATTTGAAATGAGATTTCTTTCCGAAGAAAAAGAATCTTAGGACATCTGATTGGTAGAAATTTCACAACTTTTTGACTTCAAATGAGAGAGTTATGGAAGTTTTAATTTTGGGTGACGTTTCACACATTCTTTATAAAATGGACCAAAACTCTCTCATCCCACCGAATTTTTAAATGAGATTTTTTTTCGTGAAAGAGAATTTGAAGACATCTAATTGATAGAAATTTCTCCAGTTTTCGACTTAAAATAAGTGAGTTATGAAAGTTTTAATTTTGGGTGACGTTTCGCACACTCTTTATAAGACGGACAACAACTCTCTCACCCCAACGATTTTTAAAACAAGATTTCTTTCCCCGGAAAGAGAATTTGAAGACGAAATTTCACCCCTTTTGAACTTAAAGTCAGAGAGTTGCAGAGGTTTTAATTTTGGATGACGTTTTGCACACTCTTTATAAAACGGACTACAACTCTCTCATTCCAACAAATTTTGAAATGAGATTTCTTTCCCAAGAAAAAGAATCTTAGGACCTCCGATTGGTAGAAATTTCCCCACTTTTGGGCTTAAAGTGAGAGAGTTATAGAGGTTTTAATTTTGGGTGACGTTTCGCACACTGTTTCTAAAACGGACAACAACTCTCTCACCCCAACGATTTTTAAAAGAAGATTTCTTTTTCCGGAAAGAGAATTTGAAGATTGGTAGAAATTTCACCCCTTTTGAACTTGAAGTCAGATAGTTACAGAGGTTTTAATTTTGGATGACGTTTCGCACACTCTTTATAAAACGGACTACAACTCTCTCATCCCAACAAATTTTGAAATGAGATTTCTTTCCCAAGAAAAAGAATCTTAGGACCTCCGATTGGTAGAAATTTCCTCACTTTTTGACTTAAAATGAGAGAGTTATGGAGGTTTTAATTTGGGTGACGTTTAACACACTCTTTATGAAACGAGATTTCTTTCCGATGAAAGGGAATTAGAAGACCTCCGATTGGTAGAAATTTCACCACTTTTGGACTTAAAGTGAGAGAGTTATAGAGGTTTTAATTTTGGGTGACGTTTCGCATACTCTTTGAAAAACGGACAACTACTCTCTCACCCCAATGATTTTTAAAACAAGATTTCTTTTCCCGGAAAGAGAATTTGAAAATTGGTAGAAATTTCTCCACTTTTGAACTTAAAGTCAGAGAGTTACACAGGTTTTAATTTTGGATGACGTCTCGCACACTCTTTATAAAACGGACTACAACTCTCTCCTCCCAACAATATTTGAAATGAGATTTCTTTCCGAAGAAAAAGAATCTTAGGACATCTGATTGGTAGAAATTTCACAACTTTTTGACTTCAAATGAGAGAGTTATGGAAGTTTTAATTTTGGGTGACGTTTCACACACTCTTTATAAAATGGACCAAAACTCTCTCATCCCACCGAATTTTTAAATGAGATTTTTTTCCTGAAAGAGAATTTGAAGACATCTAATTGATAGAAATTTCTCCAGTTTTCGACTTAAAATAAGTGAGTTATGAAAGTTTTAATTTTGGGTGACGTTTCGCACACTCTTTATAAGACGGACAACAACTCTCTCACCCCAACGATTTTTAAAACAAGATTTCTTTCCCCGGAAAGAGAATTTGAAGACTGGTAGAAATTTCACCCCTTTTGAACTTAAAGTCAGAGAGTTGCAGAGGTTTTAATTTTGGATGACGTTTTGCACACTCTTTATAAAACGGACTACAACTCTCTCATTCCAACAAATTTTGAAATGAGATTTCTTTCCCAAGAAAAAGAATCTTAGGACCTCCGATTGGTAGAAATTTCCCCACTTTTGGGCTTAAAGTGAGAGAGTTATAGAGGTTTTAATTTTGGGTGACGTTTCGCACACTGTTTCTAAAACGGACAACAACTCTCTCACCCCAACAATTTTTAAAAGAAGATTTCTTTTTCCGGAAAGAGAATTTGAAGATTGGTAGAAATTTCACCCCTTTTGAACTTAAAGTCAGAGAGTTACAGAGGTTTTAATTTTGCATGACGTTTCGCACACTCTTTATAAAACAGACTACAACTCTCTCATCCCAACAAATTTTGAAATGAGATTTCTTTCCCAAGAAAAAGAATCTTAGGACCTCCGATTGGTAGAAATTTCCTCACTTTTTGACTTAAAATGAGAGAGTTATGGAGGTTTTAATTTTGCTGACGTTTAACACACTCTTTATGAAACGGACTATAACTCTGTCACCCCAACGAATTTTGAAACGAGATTTCTTTCCGTTGAAAGGGAATTAGAAGACCTCCGATTGGTAGAAATTTCACCACTTTTGGACTTAAAGTGAGAGAGTTATAGAGGTTTTAATTTTGGGTGACGTTTAGCATACTCTTTGAAAAACGGACAACTACTCTCTCACCCCAATGATTTTTAAAACAAGATTTCTTTTCCCGGAAAGAGAATTTGAAAATTGGTAGAAATTTCTCCACTTTTGAACTTAAAGTCAGAGAGTTACACAGGTTTTAATTTTGGATGATGTCTCGCACACTCTTTATAAAACGGACTACAACTCTCTCATCCCAACAATATTTGAAATGAGATTTCTTTCCGAAGAAAAAGAATCTTACGACATCTGATTGGTAGAAATTTCACAACTTTTTGACTTCAAATGAGAGAGTTATGGAAGTTTTAATTTTGGGTGACGTTTCACACACTCTTTATAAAATGGACCAAAACTCTCTCATCCCACCGAATTTTTAAATGAGATTTTTTTTCTTGAAAGAGAATTTGAAGACATCTAATTGATAGAAATTTCTCCAGTTTTCGACTTAAAATAAGTGAGTTATGAAAGTTTTAATTTTGGGTGACGTTTCGCACACTCTTTATAAGACGGACAACAACTCTCTCACCCCAACGATTTTTAAAACAAGATTTCTTTCCCCGGAAAGGGAATTTGAAGACTGGTAGAAATTTCACCCCTTTTGAACTTAAAGTCAGAGAGTTGCAGAGGTTTTAATTTTGGATGACGTTTTGCACACTCTTTATAAAACGGACTACAACTCTCTCATTCCAACAAATTTTGAAATGAGATTTCTTTCCCAAGAAAAAGAATCTTAGGACCTCCGATTGGTAGAAATTTCCCCACTTTTGGGCTTAAAGTGAGAGAGTTATAGAGGTTTTAATTTTGGGTGACGTTTCGCACACTGTTTCTAAAACGGACAACAACTCTCTCACCCCAACGATTTTTAAAAGAAGATTTCTTTTTCCGGAAAGAGAATTTGAAGATTGGTAGAAATTTCACCCCTTTTGAACTTAAAGTCAGAGAGTTACAGAGGTTTTAATTTTGCATGACGTTTCGCACACTCTTTATAAAACAGACTACAACTCTCTCATCCCAACAAATTTTGAAATGAGATTTCTTTCCCAAGAAAAAGAATCTTAGGACCTCCGATTGGTAGAAATTTCCTCACTTTTTGACTTAAAATGAGAGAGTTATGGAGGTTTTAATTTTGCTGACGTTTAACACACTCTTTATGAAACGGACTATAACTCTGTCACCCCAACGAATTTTGAAACGAGATTTCTTTCCGATGAAAGGGAATTAGAAGACCTCCGATTGGTAGAAATTTCACCACTTTTGGACTTAAAGTGAGAGAGTTATAGAGGTTTTAATTTTGGGTGACGTTTAGCATACTCTTTGAAAAACGGACAACTACTCTCTCACCCCAATGATTTTTAAAACAAGATTTCTTTTCCCGGAAAGAGAATTTGAAGATTGGTAGAAATTTCTCCACTTTTGAACTTAAAGTCAGAGAGTTACACAGGTTTTAATTTTGGATGATGTTTTGCACACTCTTTATAAAACGGACTACAACTCTCTCATTCCAACAAATTTTGAAATGAGATTTCTTTCCCAAGAAAAAGAATCTTAGGACCTCCGATTGGTAGAAATTTCCCCACTTTTGGGCTTAAAGTGAGAGAGTTATAGAGGTTTTAATTTTGGGTGACGTTTCGCACACTGTTTCTAAAACGGACAACAACTCTCTCACCCCAACGATTTTTAAAAGAAGATTTCTTTTTCCGGAAAGAGAATTTGAAGATTGGTAGAAATTTCACCCCTTTTGAACTTGAAGTCAGATAGTTACAGAGGTTTTAATTTTGGATGACGTTTCGCACACTCTTTATAAAACGGACTACAACTCTCTCATCCCAACAAATTTTGAAATGAGATTTCTTTCCCAAGAAAAAGAATCTTAGGACCTCCGATTGGTAGAAATTTCCTCACTTTTTGACTTAAAATGAGAGAGTTATGGAGGTTTTAATTTGGGTGACGTTTAACACACTCTTTATGAAACGAGATTTCTTTCCGATGAAAGGGAATTAGAAGACCTCCGATTGGTAGAAATTTCACCACTTTTGGACTTAAAGTGAGAGAGTTATAGAGGTTTTAATTTTGGGTGACGTTTCGCATACTCTTTGAAAAACGGACAACTACTCTCTCACCCCAATGATTTTTAAAACAAGATTTCTTTTCCCGGAAAGAGAATTTGAAAATTGGTAGAAATTTCTCCACTTTTGAACTTAAAGTCAGAGAGTTACACAGGTTTTAATTTTGGATGACGTCTCGCACACTCTTTATAAAACGGACTACAACTCTCTCCTCCCAACAATATTTGAAATGAGATTTCTTTCCGAAGAAAAAGAATCTTAGGACATCTGATTGGTAGAAATTTCACAACTTTTTGACTTCAAATGAGAGAGTTATGGAAGTTTTAATTTTGGGTGACGTTTCACACACTCTTTATAAAATGGACCAAAACTCTCTCATCCCACCGAATTTTTAAATGAGATTTTTTTCCTGAAAGAGAATTTGAAGACATCTAATTGATAGAAATTTCTCCAGTTTTCGACTTAAAATAAGTGAGTTATGAAAGTTTTAATTTTGGGTGACGTTTCGCACACTCTTTATAAGACGGACAACAACTCTCTCACCCCAACGATTTTTAAAACAAGATTTCTTTCCCCGGAAAGAGAATTTGAAGACTGGTAGAAATTTCACCCCTTTTGAACTTAAAGTCAGAGAGTTGCAGAGGTTTTAATTTTGGATGACGTTTTGCACACTCTTTATAAAACGGACTACAACTCTCTCATTCCAACAAATTTTGAAATGAGATTTCTTTCCCAAGAAAAAGAATCTTAGGACCTCCGATTGGTAGAAATTTCCCCACTTTTGGGCTTAAAGTGAGAGAGTTATAGAGGTTTTAATTTTGGGTGACGTTTCGCACACTGTTTCTAAAACGGACAACAACTCTCTCACCCCAACAATTTTTAAAAGAAGATTTCTTTTTCCGGAAAGAGAATTTGAAGATTGGTAGAAATTTCACCCCTTTTGAACTTAAAGTCAGAGAGTTACAGAGGTTTTAATTTTGCATGACGTTTCGCACACTCTTTATAAAACAGACTACAACTCTCTCATCCCAACAAATTTTGAAATGAGATTTCTTTCCCAAGAAAAAGAATCTTAGGACCTCCGATTGGTAGAAATTTCCTCACTTTTTGACTTAAAATGAGAGAGTTATGGAGGTTTTAATTTTGCTGACGTTTAACACACTCTTTATGAAACGGACTATAACTCTGTCACCCCAACGAATTTTGAAACGAGATTTCTTTCCGTTGAAAGGGAATTAGAAGACCTCCGATTGGTAGAAATTTCACCACTTTTGGACTTAAAGTGAGAGAGTTATAGAGGTTTTAATTTTGGGTGACGTTTAGCATACTCTTTGAAAAACGGACAACTACTCTCTCACCCCAATGATTTTTAAAACAAGATTTCTTTTCCCGGAAAGAGAATTTGAAAATTGGTAGAAATTTCTCCACTTTTGAACTTAAAGTCAGAGAGTTACACAGGTTTTAATTTTGGATGATGTCTCGCACACTCTTTATAAAACGGACTACAACTCTCTCATCCCAACAATATTTGAAATGAGATTTCTTTCCGAAGAAAAAGAATCTTACGACATCTGATTGGTAGAAATTTCACAACTTTTTGACTTCAAATGAGAGAGTTATGGAAGTTTTAATTTTGGGTGACGTTTCACACACTCTTTATAAAATGGACCAAAACTCTCTCATCCCACCGAATTTTTAAATGAGATTTTTTTTCTTGAAAGAGAATTTGAAGACATCTAATTGATAGAAATTTCTCCAGTTTTCGACTTAAAATAAGTGAGTTATGAAAGTTTTAATTTTGGGTGACGTTTCGCACACTCTTTATAAGACGGACAACAACTCTCTCACCCCAACGATTTTTAAAACAAGATTTCTTTCCCCGGAAAGGGAATTTGAAGACTGGTAGAAATTTCACCCCTTTTGAACTTAAAGTCAGAGAGTTGCAGAGGTTTTAATTTTGGATGACGTTTTGCACACTCTTTATAAAACGGACTACAACTCTCTCATTCCAACAAATTTTGAAATGAGATTTCTTTCCCAAGAAAAAGAATCTTAGGACCTCCGATTGGTAGAAATTTCCCCACTTTTGGGCTTAAAGTGAGAGAGTTATAGAGGTTTTAATTTTGGGTGACGTTTCGCACACTGTTTCTAAAACGGACAACAACTCTCTCACCCCAACGATTTTTAAAAGAAGATTTCTTTTTCCGGAAAGAGAATTTGAAGATTGGTAGAAATTTCACCCCTTTTGAACTTAAAGTCAGAGAGTTACAGAGGTTTTAATTTTGCATGACGTTTCGCACACTCTTTATAAAACAGACTACAACTCTCTCATCCCAACAAATTTTGAAATGAGATTTCTTTCCCAAGAAAAAGAATCTTAGGACCTCCGATTGGTAGAAATTTCCTCACTTTTTGACTTAAAATGAGAGAGTTATGGAGGTTTTAATTTTGCTGACGTTTAACACACTCTTTATGAAACGGACTATAACTCTGTCACCCCAACGAATTTTGAAACGAGATTTCTTTCCGATGAAAGGGAATTAGAAGACCTCCGATTGGTAGAAATTTCACCACTTTTGGACTTAAAGTGAGAGAGTTATAGAGGTTTTAATTTTGGGTGACGTTTAGCATACTCTTTGAAAAACGGACAACTACTCTCTCACCCCAATGATTTTTAAAACAAGATTTCTTTTCCCGGAAAGAGAATTTGAAGATTGGTAGAAATTTCTCCACTTTTGAACTTAAAGTCAGAGAGTTACACAGGTTTTAATTTTGGATGATGTTTTGCACACTCTTTATAAAACGGACTACAACTCTCTCATTCCAACAAATTTTGAAATGAGATTTCTTTCCCAAGAAAAAGAATCTTAGGACCTCCGATTGGTAGAAATTTCCCCACTTTTGGGCTTAAAGTGAGAGAGTTATAGAGGTTTTAATTTTGGGTGACGTTTCGCACACTGTTTCTAAAACGGACAACAACTCTCTCACCCCAACGATTTTTAAAAGAAGATTTCTTTTTCCGGAAAGAGAATTTGAAGATTGGTAGAAATTTCACCCCTTTTGAACTTGAAGTCAGATAGTTACAGAGGTTTTAATTTTGGATGACGTTTCGCACACTCTTTATAAAACGGACTACAACTCTCTCATCCCAACAAATTTTGAAATGAGATTTCTTTCCCAAGAAAAAGAATCTTAGGACCTCCGATTGGTAGAAATTTCCTCACTTTTTGACTTAAAATGAGAGAGTTATGGAGGTTTTAATTTGGGTGACGTTTAACACACTCTTTATGAAACGAGATTTCTTTCCGATGAAAGGGAATTAGAAGACCTCCGATTGGTAGAAATTTCACCACTTTTGGACTTAAAGTGAGAGAGTTATAGAGGTTTTAATTTTGGGTGACGTTTCGCATACTCTTTGAAAAACGGACAACTACTCTCTCACCCCAATGATTTTTAAAACAAGATTTCTTTTCCCGGAAAGAGAATTTGAAAATTGGTAGAAATTTCTCCACTTTTGAACTTAAAGTCAGAGAGTTACACAGGTTTTAATTTTGGATGACGTCTCGCACACTCTTTATAAAACGGACTACAACTCTCTCCTCCCAACAATATTTGAAATGAGATTTCTTTCCGAAGAAAAAGAATCTTAGGACATCTGATTGGTAGAAATTTCACAACTTTTTGACTTCAAATGAGAGAGTTATGGAAGTTTTAATTTTGGGTGACGTTTCACACACTCTTTATAAAATGGACCAAAACTCTCTCATCCCACCGAATTTTTAAATGAGATTTTTTTCCTGAAAGAGAATTTGAAGACATCTAATTGATAGAAATTTCTCCAGTTTTCGACTTAAAATAAGTGAGTTATGAAAGTTTTAATTTTGGGTGACGTTTCGCACACTCTTTATAAGACGGACAACAACTCTCTCACCCCAACGATTTTTAAAACAAGATTTCTTTCCCCGGAAAGAGAATTTGAAGACTGGTAGAAATTTCACCCCTTTTGAACTTAAAGTCAGAGAGTTGCAGAGGTTTTAATTTTGGATGACGTTTTGCACACTCTTTATAAAACGGACTACAACTCTCTCATTCCAACAAATTTTGAAATGAGATTTCTTTCCCAAGAAAAAGAATCTTAGGACCTCCGATTGGTAGAAATTTCCCCACTTTTGGGCTTAAAGTGAGAGAGTTATAGAGGTTTTAATTTTGGGTGACGTTTCGCACACTGTTTCTAAAACGGACAACAACTCTCTCACCCCAACAATTTTTAAAAGAAGATTTCTTTTTCCGGAAAGAGAATTTGAAGATTGGTAGAAATTTCACCCCTTTTGAACTTAAAGTCAGAGAGTTACAGAGGTTTTAATTTTGCATGACGTTTCGCACACTCTTTATAAAACAGACTACAACTCTCTCATCCCAACAAATTTTGAAATGAGATTTCTTTCCCAAGAAAAAGAATCTTAGGACCTCCGATTGGTAGAAATTTCCTCACTTTTTGACTTAAAATGAGAGAGTTATGGAGGTTTTAATTTTGCTGACGTTTAACACACTCTTTATGAAACGGACTATAACTCTGTCACCCCAACGAATTTTGAAACGAGATTTCTTTCCGTTGAAAGGGAATTAGAAGACCTCCGATTGGTAGAAATTTCACCACTTTTGGACTTAAAGTGAGAGAGTTATAGAGGTTTTAATTTTGGGTGACGTTTAGCATACTCTTTGAAAAACGGACAACTACTCTCTCACCCCAATGATTTTTAAAACAAGATTTCTTTTCCCGGAAAGAGAATTTGAAAATTGGTAGAAATTTCTCCACTTTTGAACTTAAAGTCAGAGAGTTACACAGGTTTTAATTTTGGATGATGTCTCGCACACTCTTTATAAAACGGACTACAACTCTCTCATCCCAACAATATTTGAAATGAGATTTCTTTCCGAAGAAAAAGAATCTTAAGACATCTGATTGGTAGAAATTTCACAACTTTTTGACTTCAAATGAGAGAGTTATGGAAGTTTTAATTTTGGGTGACGTTTCACACACTCTTTATAAAATGGACCAAAACTCTCTCATCCCACCGAATTTTTAAATGAGATTTTTTTTCTTGAAAGAGAATTTGAAGACATCTAATTGATAGAAATTTCTCCAGTTTTCGACTTAAAATAAGTGAGTTATGAAAGTTTTAATTTTGGGTGACGTTTCGCACACTCTTTATAAGACGGACAACAACTCTCTCACCCCAACGATTTTTAAAACAAGATTTCTTTCCCCGGAAAGGGAATTTGAAGACTGGTAGAAATTTCACCCCTTTTGAACTTAAAGTCAGAGAGTTGCAGAGGTTTTAATTTTGGATGACGTTTTGCACACTCTTTATAAAACGGACTACAACTCTCTCATTCCAACAAATTTTGAAATGAGATTTCTTTCCCAAGAAAAAGAATCTTAGGACCTCCGATTGGTAGAAATTTCCCCACTTTTGGGCTTAAAGTGAGAGAGTTATAGAGGTTTTAATTTTGGGTGACGTTTCGCACACTGTTTCTAAAACGGACAACAACTCTCTCACCCCAACGATTTTTAAAAGAAGATTTCTTTTTCCGGAAAGAGAATTTGAAGATTGGTAGAAATTTCACCCCTTTTGAACTTAAAGTCAGAGAGTTACAGAGGTTTTAATTTTGCATGACGTTTCGCACACTCTTTATAAAACAGACTACAACTCTCTCATCCCAACAAATTTTGAAATGAGATTTCTTTCCCAAGAAAAAGAATCTTAGGACCTCCGATTGGTAGAAATTTCCTCACTTTTTGACTTAAAATGAGAGAGTTATGGAGGTTTTAATTTTGCTGACGTTTAACACACTCTTTATGAAACGGACTATAACTCTGTCACCCCAACGAATTTTGAAACGAGATTTCTTTCCGATGAAAGGGAATTAGAAGACCTCCGATTGGTAGAAATTTCACCACTTTTGGACTTAAAGTGAGAGAGTTATAGAGGTTTTAATTTTGGGTGACGTTTAGCATACTCTTTGAAAAACGGACAACTACTCTCTCACCCCAATGATTTTTAAAACAAGATTTCTTTTCCCGGAAAGAGAATTTGAAGATTGGTAGAAATTTCTCCACTTTTGAACTTAAAGTCAGAGAGTTACACAGGTTTTAATTTTGGATGATGTCTCGCACACTCTTTATAAAACGGACTACAACTCTCTCATCCCAACAATATTTGAAATGAGATTTCTTTCCGAAGAAAAAGAATCTTAAGACATCTGATTGGTAGAAATTTCACAACTTTTTGACTTCAAATGAGAGAGTTATGGAAGTTTTAATTTTGGGTGACGTTTCACACACTCTTTATAAAATGGACCAAAACTCTCTCATCCCACCGAATTTTTAAATGAGATTTTTTTTCTTGAAAGAGAATTTGAAGACATCTAATTGATAGAAATTTCTCCAGTTTTCGACTTAAAATAAGTGAGTTATGAAAGTTTTAATTTTGGGTGACGTTTCGCACACTCTTTATAAGACGGACAACAACTCTCTCACCCCAACGATTTTTAAAACAAGATTTCTTTCCCCGGAAAGGGAATTTGAAGACTGGTAGAAATTTCACCCCTTTTGAACTTAAAGTCAGAGAGTTGCAGAGGTTTTAATTTTGGATGACGTTTTGCACACTCTTTATAAAACGGACTACAACTCTCTCATTCCAACAAATTTTGAAATGAGATTTCTTTCCCAAGAAAAAGAATCTTAGGACCTCCGATTGGTAGAAATTTCCCCACTTTTGGGCTTAAAGTGAGAGAGTTATAGAGGTTTTAATTTTGGGTGACGTTTCGCACACTGTTTCTAAAACGGACAACAACTCTCTCACCCCAACGATTTTTAAAAGAAGATTTCTTTTTCCGGAAAGAGAATTTGAAGATTGGTAGAAATTTCACCCCTTTTGAACTTAAAGTCAGAGAGTTACAGAGGTTTTAATTTTGCATGACGTTTCGCACACTCTTTATAAAACAGACTACAACTCTCTCATCCCAACAAATTTTGAAATGAGATTTCTTTCCCAAGAAAAAGAATCTTAGGACCTCCGATTGGTAGAAATTTCCTCACTTTTTGACTTAAAATGAGAGAGTTATGGAGGTTTTAATTTTGCTGACGTTTAACACACTCTTTATGAAACGGACTATAACTCTGTCACCCCAACGAATTTTGAAACGAGATTTCTTTCCGATGAAAGGGAATTAGAAGACCTCCGATTGGTAGAAATTTCACCACTTTTGGACTTAAAGTGAGAGAGTTATAGAGGTTTTAATTTTGGGTGACGTTTAGCATACTCTTTGAAAAACGGACAACTACTCTCTCACCCCAATGATTTTTAAAACAAGATTTCTTTTCCCGGAAAGAGAATTTGAAAATTGGTAGAAATTTCTCCACTTTTGAACATAAAGTCAGAGAGTTACACAGGTTTTAATTTTGGATGACGTCTCGCACACTCTTTATAAAACGGACTACAACTCTCTCATCCCAACAATATTTGAAATGAGATTTCTTTCCGAAGAAAAAGAATCTTAGGACATCTGATTGGTAGAAATTTCACAACTTTTTGACTTCAAATGAGAGAGTTATGGAAGTTTTAATTTTGGGTGACGTTTCACACATTCTTTATAAAATGGACCAAAACTCTCTCATCCCACCGAATTTTTAAATGAGATTTTTTTTCGTGAAAGAGAATTTGAAGACATCTAATTGATAGAAATTTCTCCAGTTTTCGACTTAAAATAAGTGAGTTATGAAAGTTTTAATTTTGGGTGACGTTTCGCACACTCTTTATAAGACGGACAACAACTCTCTCACCCCAACGATTTTTAAAACAAGATTTCTTTCCCCGGAAAGAGAATTTGAAGACGAAATTTCACCCCTTTTGAACTTAAAGTCAGAGAGTTGCAGAGGTTTTAATTTTGGATGACGTTTTGCACACTCTTTATAAAACGGACTACAACTCTCTCATTCCAACAAATTTTGAAATGAGATTTCTTTCCCAAGAAAAAGAATCTTAGGACCTCCGATTGGTAGAAATTTCCCCACTTTTGGGCTTAAAGTGAGAGAGTTATAGAGGTTTTAATTTTGGGTGACGTTTCGCACACTGTTTCTAAAACGGACAACAACTCTCTCACCCCAACGATTTTTAAAAGAATATTTCTTTTTCCGGAAAGAGAATTTGAAGATTGGTAGAAATTTCACCCCTTTTGAACTTGAAGTCAGATAGTTACAGAGGTTTTAATTTTGGATGACGTTTCGCACACTCTTTATAAAACGGACTACAACTCTCTCATCCCAACAAATTTTGAAATGAGATTTCTTTCCCAAGAAAAAGAATCTTAGGACCTCCGATTGGTAGAAATTTCCTCACTTTTTGACTTAAAATGAGAGAGTTATGGAGGTTTTAATTTGGGTGACGTTTAACACACTCTTTATGAAACGGACTATAACTCTGTCACCCCAACGAATTTTGAAATGAGATTTCTTTCCGATGAAAGAGAATTAGAAGACCTCCGATTGGTAGAAATTTCACCACTTTTGGACTTAAAGTGAGAGAGTTATAGAGGTTTTAATTTTGGGTGACGTTTCGCATACTCTTTGAAAAACGGACAACTACTCTCTCACCCCAATGATTTTTAAAACAAGATTTCTTTTCCCGGAAAGAGAATTTGAAAATTGGTAGAAATTTCTCCACTTTTGAACTTAAAGTCAGAGAGTTACACAGGTTTTAATTTTGGATGACGTCTCGCACACTCTTTATAAAACGGACTACAACTCTCTCCTCCCAACAATATTTGAAATGAGATTTCTTTCCGAAGAAAAAGAATCTTAGGACATCTGATTGGTAGAAATTTCACAACTTTTTGACTTCAAATGAGAGAGTTATGGAAGTTTTAATTTTGGGTGACGTTTCACACACTCTTTATAAAATGGACCAAAACTCTCTCATCCCACCGAATTTTTAAATGAGATTTTTTTCCTGAAAGAGAATTTGAAGACATCTAATTGATAGAAATTTCTCCAGTTTTCGACTTAAAATAAGTGAGTTATGAAAGTTTTAATTTTGGGTGACGTTTCGCACACTCTTTATAAGACGGACAACAACTCTCTCACCCCAACGATTTTTAAAACAAGATTTCTTTCCCCGGAAAGAGAATTTGAAGACTGGTAGAAATTTCACCCCTTTTGAACTTAAAGTCAGAGAGTTGCAGAGGTTTTAATTTTGGATGACGTTTTGCACACTCTTTATAAAACGGACTACAACTCTCTCATTCCAACAAATTTTGAAATGAGATTTCTTTCCCAAGAAAAAGAATCTTAGGACCTCCGATTGGTAGAAATTTCCCCACTTTTGGGCTTAAAGTGAGAGAGTTATAGAGGTTTTAATTTTGGGTGACGATTCGAACACTGTTTCTAAAACGGACAACAACTCTCTCACCCCAACGATTTTTAAAAGAAGATTTCTTTTTCCGGAAAGAGAATTTGAAGATTGGTAGAAATTTCACCCCTTTTGAACTTAAAGTCAGAGAGTTACAGAGGTTTTAATTTTGGATGACGTTTCGCACACTCTTTATAAAATGGATTACAACTCTCTCATCCCAACAAATTTTGAAATGAGATTTCTTTCCCAAGAAAAAGAATCTTAGGACCTCCGATTGGTAGAAATTTCCTCACTTTTTGACTTAAAATGAGAGAGTTATGGAGGTTTTAATTTGGGTGACGTTTAACACACTCTTTATGAAACGGACTATAACTCTGTCACCCCAACGAATTTTGAAACGAGATTTCTTTCCCATGAAAGAGAATTAGAAGACCTCCGATTGGTAGAAATTTCACCACTTTTGAACTTAAAGTGAGAGAGTTATAGAGGTTTTAATTTTGGGTGACGTTTCGCATACTCTTTGAAAAACGGACAACAACTCTCTCACCCCAATGATTTTTAAAACAAGATTTCTTTTCCCGGAAAGAGAATTTGAAGATTGGTAGAAATTTCTCCACTTTTGAACTTAAAGTCAGAGAGTTACACAGGTTTTAATTTTGGATGATGTCTCGCACACTCTTTATAAAACGGACTACAACTCTCTCATCCCAACAATATTTGAAATGAGATTTCTTTCCGAAGAAAAAGAATCTTAGGACATCTGATTGGTAGAAATTTCACAACTTTTTGACTTCAAATGAGAGAGTTATGGAAGTTTTAATTTTGGGTGACGTTTCACACACTCTTTATAAAATGGACCAAAACTCTCTCATCCCACCGAATTTTTAAATGAGATTTTTTTTCTTGAAAGAGAATTTGAAGACATCTAATTGATAGAAATTTCTCCAGTTTTCGACTTAAAATAAGTGAGTTATGAAAGTTTTAATTTTGGGTGACGTTTCGCACACTCTTTATAAGACGGACAACAACTCTCTCACCCCAACGATTTTTAAAACAAGATTTCTTTCCCCGGAAAGAGAATTTGAAGACTGGTAGAAATTTCACCCCTTTTGAACTTAAAGTCAGAGAGTTGCAGAGGTTTTAATTTTGGATGACGTTTTGCACACTCTTTATAAAACGGACTACAACTCTCTCATTCCAACAAATTTTGAAATGAGATTTCTTTCCCAAGAAAAAGAATCTTAGGACCTCCGATTGGTAGAAATTTCCCCACTTTTGGGCTTAAAGTGAGAGAGTTATAGAGGTTTTAATTTTGGGTGACGTTTCGCACACTGTTTCTAAAACGGACAACAACTCTCTCACCCCAACGATTTTTAAAAGAAGATTTCTTTTTCCGGAAAGAGAATTTGAAGATTGGTAGAAATTTCACCCCTTTTGAACTTGAAGTCAGATAGTTACAGAGGTTTTAATTTTGGATGACGTTTCGCACACTCTTTATAAAACGGACTACAACTCTCTCATCCCAACAAATTTTGAAATGAGATTTCTTTCCCAAGAAAAAGAATCTTAGGACCTCCGATTGGTAGAAATTTCCTCACTTTTTGACTTAAAATGAGAGAGTTATGGAGGTTTTAATTTGGGTGACGTTTAACACACTCTTTATGAAACGGACTATAACTCTGTCACCCCAACGAATTTTGAAACGAGATTTCTTTCCGATGAAAGGGAATTAGAAGACCTCCGATTGGTAGAAATTTCACCACTTTTGGACTTAAAGTGAGAGAGTTATAGAGGTTTTAATTTTGGGTGACGTTTCGCATACTCTTTGAAAAACGGACAACTACTCTCTCACCCCAATGATTTTTAAAACAAGATTTCTTTTCCCGGAAAGAGAATTTGAAAATTGGTAGAAATTTCTCCACTTTTGAACTTAAAGTCAGAGAGTTACACAGGTTTTAATTTTGGATGACGTCTCGCACACTCTTTATAAAACGGACTACAACTCTCTCCTCCCAACAATATTTGAAATGAGATTTCTTTCCGAAGAAAAAGAATCTTAGGACATCTGATTGGTAGAAATTTCACAACTTTTTGACTTCAAATGAGAGAGTAATGGAAGTTTTAATTTTGGGTGACGTTTCACACACTCTTTATAAAATGGACCAAAACTCTCTCATCCCACCGAATTTTTAAATGAGATTTTTTTCCTGAAAGAGAATTTGAAGACATCTAATTGATAGAAATTTCTCCAGTTTTCGACTTAAAATAAGTGAGTTATGAAAGTTTTAATTTTGGGTGACGTTTCGCACACTCTTTATAAGACGGACAACAACTCTCTCACCCCAACGATTTTTAAAACAAGATTTCTTTCCCCGGAAAGAGAATTTGAAGACTGGTAGAAATTTCACCCCTTTTGAACTTAAAGTCAGAGAGTTGCAGAGGTTTTAATTTTGGATGACGTTTTGCACACTCTTTATAAAACGGACTACAACTCTCTCATTCCAACAAATTTTGAAATGAGATTTCTTTCCCAAGAAAAAGAATCTTAGGACCTCCGATTGGTAGAAATTTCCCCACTTTTGGGCTTAAAGTGAGAGAGTTATAGAGGTTTTAATTTTGGGTGACGTTTCGCACACTGTTTCTAAAACGGACAACAACTCTCTCACCCCAACGATTTTTAAAAGAAGATTTCTTTTTCCGGAAAGAGAATTTGAAGATTGGTAGAAATTTCACCCCTTTTGAACTTAAAGTCAGATAGTTACAGAGGTTTTAATTTTGGATGACGTTTCGCACACTCTTTATAAAACGGACTACAACTCTCTCATCCCAACAAATTTTGAAATGAGATTTCTTTCCCAAGAAAAAGAATCTTATGACCTCCGATTGGTAGAAATTTCCTCACTTTTGACTTAAAATGAGAGAGTTATGGAGGTTTTAATTTGGGTGACGTTTAACACACTCTTTATGAAACGGACTATAACTCTGTCACCCCAACGAATTTTGAAACGAGATTTCTTTCCGATGAAAGGGAATTAGAAGACCTCCGATTGGTAGAAATTTCACCACTTTTGGACTTAAAGTGAGAGAGTTATAGAGGTTTTAATTTTGGGTGACGTTTCGCATACTCTTTGAAAAACGGACAACTACTCTCTCACCCCAATGATTTTTAAAACAAGATTTCTTTTCCCGGAAAGAGAATTTGAAAATTGGTAGAAATTTCTCCACTTTTGAACTTAAAGTCAGAGAGTTACACAGGTTTTAATTTTGGATGACGTCTCGCACACTCTTTATAAAACGGACTACAACTCTCTCCTCCCAACAATATTTGAAATGAGATTTCTTTCCGAAGGAAAAGAATCTTAGGACATCTGATTGGTAGAAATTTCACAACTTTTTGACTTCAAATGAGAGAGTTATGGAAGTTTTAATTTTGGGTGACGTTTCACACACTCTTTATAAAATGGACCAAAACTCTCTCATCCCACCGAATTTTTAAATGAGATTTTTTTCCTGAAAGAGAATTTGAAGACATCTAATTGATAGAAATTTCTCCAGTTTTCGACTTAAAATAAGTGAGTTATGAAAGTTTTAATTTTGGGTGACGTTTCGCACACTCTTTATAAGACGGACAACAACTCTCTCACCCCAACGATTTTTAAAACAAGATTTCTTTCCCCGGAAAGAGAATTTGAAGACTGGTAGAAATTTCACCCCTTTTGAAC
Organism: Tasmannia lanceolata; assembly: GCF_043159265.1. Lineage (NCBI taxonomy): Eukaryota > Viridiplantae > Streptophyta > Magnoliopsida > Canellales > Winteraceae > Tasmannia > Tasmannia lanceolata. The sequence continues at coordinate 1,210,422 of NW_027518713.1, read as the reverse complement.
TTAAAGTCAGAGAGTTGCAGAGGTTTTAATTTTGGATGACGTTTTGCACACTCTTTATAAAACGGACTACAACTCTCTCATTCCAACAAATTTTGAAATGAGATTTCTTTCCCAAGAAAAAGAATCTTAGGACCTCCGATTGGTAGAAATTTCCCCACTTTTGCGCTTAAAGTGAGAGAGTTATAGAGGTTTTAATTTTGGGTGACGTTTCGCACACTGTTTCTAAAACGGACAACAACTCTCTCACCCCAACGATTTTTAAAAGAAGATTTCTTTTTCCGGAAAGAGAATTTGAAGATTGGTAGAAATTTCACCCCTTTTGAACTTAAAGTCAGAGAGTTACAAAGGTTTTAATTTTGGATGACGTTTCGCACACTCTTTATAAAACGGACTACAACTCTCTCATCCCAACAAATTTTGAAATGAGATTTCTTTCCCAAGAAAAAGAATCTTAGGACCTCCGATTGGTAGAAATTTCCTCACTTTTTGACTTAAAATGAGAGAGTTATGGAGGTTTTAATTTGGGTGACGTTTAACACACTCTTTATGAAACGGACTATAACTCTGTCACCCCAACAAATTTTGAAACGAGATTTCTTTCCGATGAAAGGGAATTAGAAGACCTCCGATTGGTAGAAATTTCACCACTTTTGGACTTAAAGTGAGAGAGTTATAGAGGTTTTAATTTTGGGTGACGTTTCGCATACTCTTTGAAAAACGGACAACTACTCTCTCACCCCAATGATTTTTAAAACAAGATTTCTTTTCCCGGAAAGAGAATTTGAAAATTGGTAGAAATTTCTCCTTTTTTGAACTTAAAGTCAGAGAGTTACACAGGTTTTAATTTTGGATGACGTCTCGCACACTTTTTATAAAACGGACTACAACTCTCTCCTCCCAACGATATTTGAAATGAGATTTCTTTCCGAAGAAAAAGAATCTTAGGACATCTGATTGGTAGAAATTTCACAACTTTTTGACTTCAAATGAGAGAGTTATGGAAGTTTTAATTTTGGGTGACGTTTCACACACTCTTTATAAAATGGACCAAAACTCTCTCATCCCACCGAATTTTTAAATGAGATTTTTTTTCTTGAAAGAGAATTTGAAGACATCTAATTGATAGAAATTTCTCCAGTTTTCGACTTAAAATAAGTGAGTTATGAAAGTTTTAATTTTGGGTGACGTTTCGCACACTCTTTATAAGACGGACAACAACTCTCACACCCCAACGATTTTTAAAACAAGATTTCTTTCCCCGGAAAGAGAATTTGAAGACTGGTAGAAATTTCACCCCTTTTGAACTTAAAGTCAGAGAGTTGCAGAGGTTTTAATTTTGGATGACGTTTTGCACACTCTTTACAAAACGGACTACAACTCTCTCATTCCAACAAATTTTGAAATGAGATTTCTTTCCCAAGAAAAAGAATCTTAGGACCTCCGATTGGTAGAAATTTCCCCACTTTTGGGCTTAAAGTGAGAGAGTTATAGAGGTTTTAATTTTGGGTGACGTTTCGAACACTGTTTCTAAAACGGACAACAACTCTCTCACCCCAACGATTTTTAAAAGAAGATTTCTTTTTCCGGAAAGAGAATTTGAAGATTGGTAGAAATTTCACCCCTTTTGAACTTAAAGTCAGAGAGTTATAGAGGTTTTAATTTTGGATGACGTTTCGCACACTCTTTATAAAATGGATTACAACTCTCTCATCCCAACAAATTTTGAAATGAGATTTCTTTCCCAAGAAAAAGAATCTTAGGACCTCCGATTGGTAGAAATTTCCTCACTTTTTGACTTAAAATGAGAGAGTTATGGAGGTTTTAATTTGGGTGACGTTTAACACACTCTTTATGAAACGGACTATAACTCTGTCACCCCAACGAATTTTGAAACGAGATTTCTTTCCCATGAAAGAGAATTAGAAGACCTCCGATTGGTAGAAATTTCACCACTTTTGGACTTAAAGTGAGAGAGTTATAGAGGTTTTAATTTTGGGTGACGTTTCGCATACTCTTTGAAAAACGGACAACAACTCTCTCACCCCAATGATTTTTAAAACAAGATTTCTTTTCCCGGAAAGAGAATTTGAAGATTGGTAGAAATTTCTCCACTTTTGAACTTAAAGTCAGAGAGTTACACAGGTTTTAATTTTGGATGATGTCTCGCACACTCTTTATAAAACGGACTACAACTCTCTCATCCCAACAATATTTGAAATGAGATTTCTTTCCGAAGAAAAAGAATCTTAGGACATCTGATTGGTAGAAATTTCACAACTTTTTGACTTCAAATGAGAGAGTTATGGAAGTTTTAATTTTGGGTGACGTTTCACACACTCTTTATAAAATGGACCAAAACTCTCTCATCCCACCGAATTTTTAAATGAGATTTTTTTTCTTGAAAGAGAATTTGAAGACATCTAATTGATAGAAATTTCTCCAGTTTTCGACTTAAAATAAGTGAGTTATGAAAGTTTTAATTTTGGGTGACGTTTCGCACACTCTTTATAAGACGGACAACAACTCTCTCACCCCAACGATTTTTAAAACAAGATTTCTTTCCCCGGAAAGAGAATTTGAAGACTGGTAGAAATTTCACCCCTTTTGAACTTAAAGTCAGAGAGTTGCAGAGGTTTTAATTTTGGATGACGTTTTGCACACTCTTTATAAAACGGACTACAACTCTCTCATTCCAACAAATTTTGAAATGAGATTTCTTTCCCAAGAAAAAGAATCTTAGGACCTCCGATTGGTAGAAATTTCCCCACTTTTGGGCTTAAAGTGAGAGAGTTATAGAGGTTTTAATTTTGGGTGACGTTTCGCACACTGTTTCTAAAACGGACAACAACTCTCTCACCCCAACGATTTTTAAAAGAAGATTTCTTTTTCCGGAAAGAGAATTTGAAGATTGGTAGAAATTTCACCCCTTTTGAACTTAAAGTCAGAGAGTTACAGAGGTTTTAATTTTGCATGACGTTTCGCACACTCTTTATAAAACAGACTACAACTCTCTCATCCCAACAAATTTTGAAATGAGATTTCTTTCCCAAGAAAAAGAATCTTAGGACCTCCGATTGGTAGAAATTTCCTCACTTTTTGACTTAAAATGAGAGAGTTATGAAGGTTTTAATTTTGCTGACGTTTAACACACTCTTTATGAAACGGACTATAACTCTGTCACCCCAACGAATTTTGAAACGAGATTTCTTTCCGTTGAAAGGGAATTAGAAGACCTCCGATTGGTAGAAATTTCACCACTTTTGGACTTAAAGTGAGAGAGTTATAGAGGTTTTAATTTTGGGTGACGTTTAGCATACTCTTTGAAAAACGGACAACTACTCTCTCACCCCAATGATTTTTAAAACAAGATTTCTTTTCCCGGAAAGAGAATTTGAAAATTGGTAGAAATTTCTCCACTTTTGAACATAAAGTCAGAGAGTTACACAGGTTTTAATTTTGGATGACGTCTCGCACACTCTTTATAAAACGGACTACAACTCTCTCATCCCAACAATATTTGAAATGAGATTTCTTTCCGAAGAAAAAGAATCTTAGGACATCTGATTGGTAGAAATTTCACAACTTTTTGACTTCAAATGAGAGAGTTATGGAAGTTTTAATTTTGGGTGACGTTTCACACATTCTTTATAAAATGGACCAAAACTCTCTCATCCCACCGAATTTTTAAATGAGATTTTTTTTCGTGAAAGAGAATTTGAAGACATCTAATTGATAGAAATTTCTCCAGTTTTCGACTTAAAATAAGTGAGTTATGAAAGTTTTAATTTTGGGTGACGTTTCGCACACTCTTTATAAGACGGACAACAACTCTCTCACCCCAACGATTTTTAAAACAAGATTTCTTTCCCCGGAAAGAGAATTTGAAGACGAAATTTCACCCCTTTTGAACTTAAAGTCAGAGAGTTGCAGAGGTTTTAATTTTGGATGACGTTTTGCACACTCTTTATAAAACGGACTACAACTCTCTCATTCCAACAAATTTTGAAATGAGATTTCTTTCCCAAGAAAAAGAATCTTAGGACCTCCGATTGGTAGAAATTTCCTCACTTTTTGACTTAAAATGAGAGAGTTATGGAGGTTTTAATTTTGCTGACGTTTAACACACTCTTTATGAAACGGACTATAACTCTGTCACCCCAACGAATTTTGAAACGAGATTTCTTTCCGTTGAAAGGGAATTAGAAGACCTCCGATTGGTAGAAATTTCACCACTTTTGGACTTAAAGTGAGAGAGTTATAGAGGTTTTAATTTTGGGTGACGTTTAGCATACTCTTTGAAAAACGGACAACTACTCTCTCACCCCAATGATTTTTAAAACAAGATTTCTTTTCCCGGAAAGAGAATTTGAAAATTGGTAGAAATTTCTCCACTTTTGAACATAAAGTCAGAGAGTTACACAGGTTTTAATTTTGGATGACGTCTCGCACACTCTTTATAAAACGGACTACAACTCTCTCATCCCAACAATATTTGAAATGAGATTTCTTTCCGAAGAAAAAGAATCTTAGGACATCTGATTGGTAGAAATTTCACAACTTTTTGACTTCAAATGAGAGAGTTATGGAAGTTTTAATTTTGGGTGACGTTTCACACATTCTTTATAAAATGGACCAAAACTCTCTCATCCCACCGAATTTTTAAATGAGATTTTTTTTCGTGAAAGAGAATTTGAAGACATCTAATTGATAGAAATTTCTCCAGTTTTCGACTTAAAATAAGTGAGTTATGAAAGTTTTAATTTTGGGTGACGTTTCGCACACTCTTTATAAGACGGACAACAACTCTCTCACCCCAACGATTTTTAAAACAAGATTTCTTTCCCCGGAAAGAGAATTTGAAGACGAAATTTCACCCCTTTTGAACTTAAAGTCAGAGAGTTGCAGAGGTTTTAATTTTGGATGACGTTTTGCACACTCTTTATAAAACGGACTACAACTCTCTCATTCCAACAAATTTTGAAATGAGATTTCTTTCCCAAGAAAAAGAATCTTAGGACCTCCGATTGGTAGAAATTTCCCCACTTTTGGGCTTAAAGTGAGAGAGTTATAGAGGTTTTAATTTTGGGTGACGTTTCGCACACTGTTTCTAAAACGGACAACAACTCTCTCACCCCAACGATTTTTAAAAGAAGATTTCTTTTTCCGGAAAGAGAATTTGAAGATTGGTAGAAATTTCACCCCTTTTGAACTTGAAGTCAGATAGTTACAGAGGTTTTAATTTTGGATGACGTTTCGCACACTCTTTATAAAACGGACTACAACTCTCTCATCCCAACAAATTTTGAAATGAGATTTCTTTCCCAAGAAAAAGAATCTTAGGACCTCCGATTGGTAGAAATTTCCTCACTTTTTGACTTAAAATGAGAGAGTTATGGAGGTTTTAATTTGGGTGACGTTTAACACACTCTTTATGAAACGAGATTTCTTTCCGATGAAAGGGAATTAGAAGACCTCCGATTGGTAGAAATTTCACCACTTTTGGACTTAAAGTGAGAGAGTTATAGAGGTTTTAATTTTGGGTGACGTTTCGCATACTCTTTGAAAAACGGACAACTACTCTCTCACCCCAATGATTTTTAAAACAAGATTTCTTTTCCCGGAAAGAGAATTTGAAAATTGGTAGAAATTTCTCCACTTTTGAACTTAAAGTCAGAGAGTTACACAGGTTTTAATTTTGGATGACGTCTCGCACACTCTTTATAAAACGGACTACAACTCTCTCCTCCCAACAATATTTGAAATGAGATTTCTTTCCGAAGAAAAAGAATCTTAGGACATCTGATTGGTAGAAATTTCACAACTTTTTGACTTCAAATGAGAGAGTTATGGAAGTTTTAATTTTGGGTGACGTTTCACACACTCTTTATAAAATGGACCAAAACTCTCTCATCCCACCGAATTTTTAAATGAGATTTTTTTCCTGAAAGAGAATTTGAAGACATCTAATTGATAGAAATTTCTCCAGTTTTCGACTTAAAATAAGTGAGTTATGAAAGTTTTAATTTTGGGTGACGTTTCGCACACTCTTTATAAGACGGACAACAACTCTCTCACCCCAACGATTTTTAAAACAAGATTTCTTTCCCCGGAAAGAGAATTTGAAGACTGGTAGAAATTTCACCCCTTTTGAACTTAAAGTCAGAGAGTTGCAGAGGTTTTAATTTTGGATGACGTTTTGCACACTCTTTATAAAACGGACTACAACTCTCTCATTCCAACAAATTTTGAAATGAGATTTCTTTCCCAAGAAAAAGAATCTTAGGACCTCCGATTGGTAGAAATTTCCCCACTTTTGGGCTTAAAGTGAGAGAGTTATAGAGGTTTTAATTTTGGGTGACGTTTCGCACACTGTTTCTAAAACGGACAACAACTCTCTCACCCCAACGATTTTTAAAAGAAGATTTCTTTTTCCGGAAAGAGAATTTGAAGATTGGTAGAAATTTCACCCCTTTTGAACTTAAAGTCAGAGAGTTACAGAGGTTTTAATTTTGCATGACGTTTCGCACACTCTTTATAAAACAGACTACAACTCTCTCATCCCAACAAATTTTGAAATGAGATTTCTTTCCCAAGAAAAAGAATCTTAGGACCTCCGATTGGTAGAAATTTCCTCACTTTTTGACTTAAAATGAGAGAGTTATGGAGGTTTTAATTTTGCTGACGTTTAACACACTCTTTATGAAACGGACTATAACTCTGTCACCCCAACGAATTTTGAAACGAGATTTCTTTCCGTTGAAAGGGAATTAGAAGACCTCCGATTGGTAGAAATTTCACCACTTTTGGACTTAAAGTGAGAGAGTTATAGAGGTTTTAATTTTGGGTGACGTTTAGCATACTCTTTGAAAAACGGACAACTACTCTCTCACCCCAATGATTTTTAAAACAAGATTTCTTTTCCCGGAAAGAGAATTTGAAAATTGGTAGAAATTTCTCCACTTTTGAACATAAAGTCAGAGAGTTACACAGGTTTTAATTTTGGATGACGTCTCGCACACTCTTTATAAAACGGACTACAACTCTCTCATCCCAACAATATTTGAAATGAGATTTCTTTCCGAAGAAAAAGAATCTTAGGACATCTGATTGGTAGAAATTTCACAACTTTTTGACTTCAAATGAGAGAGTTATGGAAGTTTTAATTTTGGGTGACGTTTCACACATTCTTTATAAAATGGACCAAAACTCTCTCATCCCACCGAATTTTTAAATGAGATTTTTTTTCGTGAAAGAGAATTTGAAGACATCTAATTGATAGAAATTTCTCCAGTTTTCGACTTAAAATAAGTGAGTTATGAAAGTTTTAATTTTGGGTGACGTTTCGCACACTCTTTATAAGACGGACAACAACTCTCTCACCCCAACGATTTTTAAAACAAGATTTCTTTCCCCGGAAAGAGAATTTGAAGACGAAATTTCACCCCTTTTGAACTTAAAGTCAGAGAGTTGCAGAGGTTTTAATTTTGGATGACGTTTTGCACACTCTTTATAAAACGGACTACAACTCTCTCATTCCAACAAATTTTGAAATGAGATTTCTTTCCCAAGAAAAAGAATCTTAGGACCTCCGATTGGTAGAAATTTCCCCACTTTTGGGCTTAAAGTGAGAGAGTTATAGAGGTTTTAATTTTGGGTGACGTTTCGCACACTGTTTCTAAAACGGACAACAACTCTCTCACCCCAACGATTTTTAAAAGAAGATTTCTTTTTCCGGAAAGAGAATTTGAAGATTGGTAGAAATTTCACCCCTTTTGAACTTGAAGTCAGATAGTTACAGAGGTTTTAATTTTGGATGACGTTTCGCACACTCTTTATAAAACGGACTACAACTCTCTCATCCCAACAAATTTTGAAATGAGATTTCTTTCCCAAGAAAAAGAATCTTAGGACCTCCGATTGGTAGAAATTTCCTCACTTTTTGACTTAAAATGAGAGAGTTATGGAGGTTTTAATTTGGGTGACGTTTAACACACTCTTTATGAAACGGACTATAACTCTGTCACCCCAACGAATTTTGAAACGAGATTTCTTTCCGATGAAAGGGAATTAGAAGACCTCCGATTGGTAGAAATTTCACCACTTTTGGACTTAAAGTGAGAGAGTTATAGAGGTTTTAATTTTGGGTGACGTTTCGCATACTCTTTGAAAAACGGACAACTACTCTCTCACCCCAATGATTTTTAAAACAAGATTTCTTTTCCCGGAAAGAGAATTTGAAAATTGGTAGAAATTTCTCCACTTTTGAACTTAAAGTCAGAGAGTTACACAGGTTTTAATTTTGGATGACGTCTCGCACACTCTTTATAAAACGGACTACAACTCTCTCCTCCCAACAATATTTGAAATGAGATTTCTTTCCGAAGAAAAAGAATCTTAGGACATCTGATTGGTAGAAATTTCACAACTTTTTGACTTCAAATGAGAGAGTTATGGAAGTTTTAATTTTGGGTGACGTTTCACACACTCTTTATAAAATGGACCAAAACTCTCTCATCCCACCGAATTTTTAAATGAGATTTTTTTCCTGAAAGAGAATTTGAAGACATCTAATTGATAGAAATTTCTCCAGTTTTCGACTTAAAATAAGTGAGTTATGAAAGTTTTAATTTTGGGTGACGTTTCGCACACTCTTTATAAGACGGACAACAACTCTCTCACCCCAACGATTTTTAAAACAAGATTTCTTTCCCCGGAAAGAGAATTTGAAGACTGGTAGAAATTTCACCCCTTTTGAACTTAAAGTCAGAGAGTTGCAGAGGTTTTAATTTTGGATGACGTTTTGCACACTCTTTATAAAACGGACTACAACTCTCTCATTCCAACAAATTTTGAAATGAGATTTCTTTCCCAAGAAAAAGAATCTTAGGACCTCCGATTGGTAGAAATTTCCCCACTTTTGGGCTTAAAGTGAGAGAGTTATAGAGGTTTTAATTTTGGGTGACGTTTCGCACACTGTTTCTAAAACGGACAACAACTCTCTCACCCCAACGATTTTTAAAAGAAGATTTCTTTTTCCGGAAAGAGAATTTGAAGATTGGTAGAAATTTCACCCCTTTTGAACTTAAAGTCAGAGAGTTACAGAGGTTTTAATTTTGCATGACGTTTCGCACACTCTTTATAAAACAGACTACAACTCTCTCATCCCAACAAATTTTGAAATGAGATTTCTTTCCCAAGAAAAAGAATCTTAGGACCTCCGATTGGTAGAAATTTCCTCACTTTTTGACTTAAAATGAGAGAGTTATGGAGGTTTTAATTTTGCTGACGTTTAACACACTCTTTATGAAACGGACTATAACTCTGTCACCCCAACGAATTTTGAAACGAGATTTCTTTCCGTTGAAAGGGAATTAGAAGACCTCCGATTGGTAGAAATTTCACCACTTTTGGACTTAAAGTGAGAGAGTTATAGAGGTTTTAATTTTGGGTGACGTTTAGCATACTCTTTGAAAAACGGACAACTACTCTCTCACCCCAATGATTTTTAAAACAAGATTTCTTTTCCCGGAAAGAGAATTTGAAAATTGGTAGAAATTTCTCCACTTTTGAACATAAAGTCAGAGAGTTACACAGGTTTTAATTTTGGATGACGTCTCGCACACTCTTTATAAAACGGACTACAACTCTCTCATCCCAACAATATTTGAAATGAGATTTCTTTCCGAAGAAAAAGAATCTTAGGACATCTGATTGGTAGAAATTTCACAACTTTTTGACTTCAAATGAGAGAGTTATGGAAGTTTTAATTTTGGGTGACGTTTCACACATTCTTTATAAAATGGACCAAAACTCTCTCATCCCACCGAATTTTTAAATGAGATTTTTTTTCGTGAAAGAGAATTTGAAGACATCTAATTGATAGAAATTTCTCCAATTTTCGACTTAAAATAAGTGAGTTATGAAAGTTTTAATTTTGGGTGACGTTTCGCACACTCTTTATAAGACGGACAACAACTCTCTCACCCCAACGATTTTTAAAACAAGATTTCTTTCCCCGGAAAGAGAATTTGAAGACGAAATTTCACCCCTTTTGAACTTAAAGTCAGAGAGTTGCAGAGGTTTTAATTTTGGATGACGTTTTGCACACTCTTTATAAAACGGACTACAACTCTCTCATTCCAACAAATTTTGAAATGAGATTTCTTTCCCAAGAAAAAGAATCTTAGGACCTCCGATTGGTAGAAATTTCCCCACTTTTGGGCTTAAAGTGAGAGAGTTATAGAGGTTTTAATTTTGGGTGACGTTTCGCACACTGTTTCTAAAACGGACAACAACTCTCTCACCCCAACGATTTTTAAAAGAAGATTTCTTTTTCCGGAAAGAGAATTTGAAGATTGGTAGAAATTTCACCCCTTTTGAACTTGAAGTCAGATAGTTACAGAGGTTTTAATTTTGGATGACGTTTCGCACACTCTTTATAAAACGGACTACAACTCTCTCATCCCAACAAATTTTGAAATGAGATTTCTTTCCCAAGAAAAAGAATCTTAGGACCTCCGATTGGTAGAAATTTCCTCACTTTTTGACTTAAAATGAGAGAGTTATGGAGGTTTTAATTTGGGTGACGTTTAACACACTCTTTATGAAACGGACTATAACTCTGTCACCCCAACGAATTTTGAAACGAGATTTCTTTCCGATGAAAGGGAATTAGAAGACCTCCGATTGGTAGAAATTTCACCACTTTTGGACTTAAAGTGAGAGAGTTATAGAGGTTTTAATTTTGGGTGACGTTTCGCATACTCTTTGAAAAACGGACAACTACTCTCTCACCCTAATGATTTTTAAAACAAGATTTCTTTTCCCAGAAAGAGAATTTGAAAATTGGTAGAAATTTCTCCACTTTTGAACTTAAAGTCAGAGAGTTACACAGGTTTTAATTTTGGATGACGTCTCGCACACTCTTTATAAAACGGACTACAACTCTCTCCTCCCAACAATATTTGAAATGAGATTTCTTTCCGAAGAAAAAGAATCTTAGGACATCTGATTGGTTGAAATTTCACAACTTTTTGACTTGAAATGAGAGAGTTATGGAAGTTTTAATTTTGGGTGACGTTTCACACACTCTTTATAAAATGGACCAAAACTCTCTCATCCCACCGAATTTTTAAATGAGATTTTTTTTCCTGAAAGAGAATTTGAAGACATCTAATTGATAGAAATTTCTCCAGTTTTCGACTTAAAATAAGTGAGTTATGAAAGTTTTAATTTTGGATGACGTTTCGCACACTCTTTATAAGACGGACAACAACTCTCTCACCCCAACGATTTTTAAAACAAGATTTCTTTCCCCGGAAAGAAAATTTGAAGACTGGTAGAAATTTCACCCCTTTTGAACTTAAAGTCAGAGAGTTACAGAGGTTTTAATTTTGGATGACGTTTCGCACACTCTTTATAAAACGGACTACAACTCTCTCATCCCAACAAATTTTGAAATGAGATTTCTTTCCCAAGAAAAAGAATCTTAGGACCTCCGATTGGTAGAAATTTCCTCACTTTTTGACTTAAAATGAGAGAGTTATGGAGGTTTTAATTTGGGTGACGTTTAACACACTCTTTATGAAACGGACTATAACTCTGTCACCCCAACGAATTTTGAAACGAGATTTCTTTCCCATGAAAGAGAATTAGAAGACCTCCGATTGGTAGAAATTTCACCACTTTTGGACTTAAAGTGAGAGAGTTACAGAGGTTTTAATTTTGGGTGACGTTTCGCATACTCTTTGAAAAACGGACAACAACTCTCTCACCCCAATGATTTTTAAAACAAGATTTCTTTTCCAGGAAAGAGAATTTGAAGATTGGTAGAAATTTCTCCACTTTTGAACTTTAAGTCAGAGAGTTACACAGGTTTTAATTTTGGATGACGTCTCGCACACTCTTTATAAAACGGACTACAACTCTCTCATCCCAACAATATTTGAAATGAGATTTCTTTCCGAAGAAAAAGAATCTTAGGACATCTGATTGGTAGAAATTTCACAACTTTTTGACTTCAAATGAGAGAGTTATGGAAGTTTTAATTTTGGGTGACGTTTCACACACTCTTTATAAAATGGACCAAAACTCTCTCATCCCACCGAATTTTTAAATGAGATTTTTTTTCTTGAAAGAGAATTTGAAGACATCTAATTGATAGAAATTTCTCCAGTTTTCGACTTAAAATAAGTGAGTTATGAAAGTTTTAATTTTGGGTGACGTTTCGCACACTCTTTATAAGACGGACAACAACTCTCTCACCCCAACGATTTTTAAAACAAAATTTCTTTCCCCGGAAAGAGAATTTGAAGACTGGTAGAAATTTCACCCCTTTTGAACTTAAAGTCAGAGAGTTGCAGAGGTTTTAATTTTGGATGACGTTTTGCACACTCTTTATAAAACGGACTACAACTCTCTCATTCCAACAAATTTTGAAATGAGATTTCTTTCCCAAGAAAAAGAATCTTAGGACCTCCGATTGGTAGAAATTTCCCCACTTTTGGGCTTAAAGTGAGAGAGTTATAGAGGTTTTAATTTTGGGTGACGTTTCGCACACTGTTTCTAAAACGGACAACAACTCTCTCACCCCAACGATTTTTAAAAGAAGATTTCTTTTTCCGGAAAGAGAATTTGAAGATTGGTAGAAATTTCACCCCTTTTGAACTTAAAGTCAGATAGTTACAGAGGTTTTAATTTTGGATGACGTTTCGCACACTCTTTATAAAACGGACTACAACTCTCTCATCCCAACAAATTTTGAAATGAGATTTCTTTCCCAAGAAAAAGAATCTTAGGACCTCCGATTGGTAGAAATTTCCTCACTTTTTGACTTAAAATGAGAGAGTTATGGAGGTTTTAATTTGGGTGACGTTTAACACACTCTTTATGAAACGGACTATAACTCTGTCACCCCAACGAATTTTGAAACGAGATTTCTTTCCGATGAAAGGGAATTAGAAGACCTCCGATTGGTAGAAATTTCACCACTTTTGGACTTAAAGTGAGAGAGTTATAGAGGTTTTAATTTTGGGTGACGTTTCGCATACTCTTTGAAAAACGGACAACTACTCTCTCACCCCAATGATTTTTAAAACAAGATTTCTTTTCCCGGAAAGAGAATTTGAAAATTGGTAGAAATTTCTCCACTTTTGAACTTAAAGTCAGAGAGTTACAAAGGTTTTAATTTTGGATGACGTCTCGCACACTCTTTATAAAACGGACTACAACTCTCTCCTCCCAACAATATTTGAAATGAGATTTCTTTCCGAAGAAAAAGAATCTTAGGACATCTGATTGGTAGAAATTTCACAACTTTTTGACTTCAAATGAGAGAGTTATGGAAGTTTTAATTTTGGGTGACGTTTCACACACTCTTTATAAAATGGACCAAAACTCTCTCATCCCACCGAATTTTTAAATGAGATTTTTTTTCCTGAAAGAGAATTTGAAGACATCTAATTGATAGAAATTTCTCCAGTTTTCGACTTAAAATAAGTGAGTTATGAAAGTTTTAATTTTGGGTGATGTTTCGCACACTCTTTATAAGACGGACAACAACTCTCTCACCCCAACGATTTTTAAAACAAGATTTCTTTCCCCGGAAAGAAAATTTGAAGACTGGTAGAAATTTCACCCCTTTTGAACTTAAAGTCAGAGAGTTACAGAGGTTTTAATTTTGGATGACGTTTCGCACACTCTTTATAAAACGGACTACAACTCTCTCATCCCAACAAATTTTGAAATGAGATTTCTTTCCCAAGAAAAAGAATCTTAGGACCTCCGATTGGTAGAAATTTCCTCACTTTTTGACTTAAAATGAGAGAGTTATGGAGGTTTTAATTTGGGTCACGTTTAACACACTCTTTATGAAACGGACTATAACTCTGTCACCCCAACGAATTTTGAAACGAGATTTCTTTCCCATGAAAGAGAATTAGAAGACCTCCGATTGGTAGAAATTTCACCACTTTTGGACTTAAAGTGAGAGAGTTACAGAGGTTTTAATTTTGGGTGACGTTTCGCATACTCTTTGAAAAACGGACAACAACTCTCTCACCCCAATGATTTTTAAAACAAGATTTCTTTTCCAGGAAAGAGAATTTGAAGATTGGTAGAAATTTCTCCACTTTTGAACTTTAAGTCAGAGAGTTACACTGGTTTTAATTTTGGATGACGTCTCGCACACTCTTTATAAAACGGACTACAACTCTCTCATCCCAACAATATTTGAAATGAGATTTCTTTCCGAAGAAAAAGAATCTTAGGACTTCCGATTGGTAGAAATTTCCTCACTTTTTGACTTAAATTGAGAGAGTTATGGAGGTTTTAATTTGGGTGACGTTTAACACACTCTATGAAACGGACTATAACTCTGTCACACCAACGAATTTTGAAACGAGATTTCTTTCCCATGAAAGAGAATTAGAAGACCTCCGATTGGTTGAAATTTCACCACTTTTAGACTTAAAGTGAGAGAGTTATAGAGGTTTTAATTTTAGGTGACGTTTCGCATACTCTTTGAAAAACGGACAACAACTCTCTCACCCCAATGATTTTTAAAACAAGATTTCTTTTCCAGGAAAGAGAATTTGAAGATTGGTAGAAATTTCTCCACTTTTGAACTTTAAGTCAGAGAGTTACACAGGTTTTAATTTTGGATGACGTCTCGCACACTCTTTATAAAACGGACTACAACTCTCTCATCCCAACAATATTTGAAATGAGATTTCTTTCCGAAGAAAAAGAATCTTAGGACATCTGATTGGTAGAAATTTCACAACTTTTTGACTTCAAATGAGAGAGTTATGGAAGTTTTAATTTTGGGTGACGTTTCACACACTCTTTATAAAATGGACCAAAACTCTCTCATCCCACCGAATTTTTAAATGAGATTTTTTTTCTTGAAAGAGAATTTGAAGACATCTAATTGATAGAAATTTCTCCAGTTTTCGACTTAAAATAAGTGAGTTATGAAAGTTTTAATTTTGGGTGACGTTTCGCACACTCTTTATAAGACGGACAACAACTCTCTCACCCCAACGATTTTTAAAACAAGATTTCTTTCCCCGGAAAGAGAATTTGAAGACTGGTAGAAATTTCACCCCTTTTGAACTTAAAGTCAGAGAGTTGCAGAGGTTTTAATTTTGGATGACGTTTTGCACACTCTTTATAAAACGGACTACAACTCTCTCATTCCAACAAATTTTGAAATGAGATTTCTTTCCCAAGAAAAAGAATCTTAGGACCTCCGATTGGTAGAAATTTCCCCACTTTTGGGCTTAAAGTGAGAGAGTTATAGAGGTTTTAATTTTGGGTGACGTTTCGCACACTGTTTCTAAAACGGACAACAACTCTCTCACCCCAACGATTTTTAAAAGAAGATTTCTTTTTCCGGAAAGAGAATTTGAAGATTGGTAGAAATTTCACCCCTTTTGAACTTAAAGTCAGATAGTTACAGAGGTTTTAATTTTGGATGACGTTTCGCACACTCTTTATAAAACGGACTACAACTCTCTCATCCCAACAAATTTTGAAATGAGATTTCTTTCCCAAGAAAAAGAATCTTAGGACCTCCGATTGGTAGAAATTTCCTCACTTTTTGACTTAAATTGAGAGAGTTATGGAGGTTTTAATTTGGGTGACGTTTAACACACTCTATGAAACGGACTATAACTCTGTCACACCAACGAATTTTGAAACGAGATTTCTTTCCCATGAAAGAGAATTAGAAGACCTCCGATTGGTAGAAATTTCACCACTTTTAGACTTAAAGTGAGAGAGTTATAGAGGTTTTAATTTTAGGTGACGTTTCGCATACTCTTTGAAAAACGGACAACAACTCTCTCACCCCAATGATTTTTAAAACAAGATTTCTTTTCCAGGAAAGAGAATTTGAAGATTGGTAGAAATTTCTCCACTTTTGAACTTTAAGTCAGAGAGTTACACAGGTTTTAATTTTGGATGACGTCTCGCACACTCTTTATAAAACGGACTACAACTCTCTCATCCCAACAATATTTGAAATGAGATTTCTTTCCGAAGAAAAAGAATCTTAGGACATCTGATTGGTAGAAATTTCACAACTTTTTGACTTCAAATGAGAGAGTTATGGAAGTTTTAATTTTGGGTGACGTTTCACACACTCTTTATAAAATGGACCAAAACTCTCTCATCCCACCGAATTTTTAAATGAGATTTTTTTTCTTGAAAGAGAATTTGAAGACATCTAATTGATAGAAATTTCTCCAGTTTTCGACTTAAAATAAGTGAGTTATGAAAGTTTTAATTTTGGGTGACGTTTCGCACACTCTTTATAAGACGGACAACAACTCTCTCACCCCAACGATTTTTAAAACAAGATTTCTTTCCCCGGAAAGAGAATTTGAAGACTGGTAGAAATTTCACCCCTTTTGAACTTAAAGTCAGAGAGTTGCAGAGGTTTTAATTTTGGATGACGTTTTGCACACTCTTTATAAAACGGACTACAACTCTCTCATTCCAACAAATTTTGAAATGAGATTTCTTTCCCAAGAAAAAGAATCTTAGGACCTCCGATTGGTAGAAATTTCCCCACTTTTGGGCTTAAAGTGAGAGAGTTATAGAGGTTTTAATTTTGGGTGACGTTTCGCACACTGTTTCTAAAACGGACAACAACTCTCTCACCCCAACGATTTTTAAAAGAAGATTTCTTTTTCCGGAAAGAGAATTTGAAGATTGATAGAAATTTCACCCCTTTTGAACTTAAAGTCAGATAGTTACAGAGGTTTTAATTTTGGATGACGTTTCGCACACTCTTTATAAAACGGACTACAACTCTCTCATCCCAACAAATTTTGAAATGAGATTTCTTTCCCAAGAAAAAGAATCTTAGGACCTCCGATTGGTAGAAATTTCCTCACTTTTTGACTTAAAATGAGAGAGTTATGGAGGTTTTAATTTGGGTGACGTTTAACACACTCTTTATGAAACGGACTATAACTCTGTCACCCCAACGAATTTTGAAACGAGATTTCTTTCCGATGAAAGGGAATTAGAAGACCTCCGATTGGTAGAAATTTCACCACTTTTGGACTTAAAGTGAGAGAGTTATAGAGGTTTTAATTTTGGGTGACGTTTCGCATACTCTTTGAAAAACGGACAACTACTCTCTCACCCCAATGATTTTTAAAACAAGATTTCTTTTCCCGGAAAGAGAATTTGAAAATTGGTAGAAATTTCTCCACTTTTGAACTTAAAGTCAGAGAGTTACACAGGTTTTAATTTTGGATGACGTCTCGCACACTCTTTATAAAACGGACTACAACTCTCTCCTCCCAACAATATTTGAAATGAGATTTCTTTCCGAAGAAAAAGAATCTTAGGACATCTGATTGGTAGAAATTTCACAACTTTTTGACTTCAAATGAGAGAGTTATGGAAGTTTAAATTTTGGGTGACGTTTCACACACTCTTTATAAAATGGACCAAAACTCTCTCATCCCACCGAATTTTTAAATGAGATTTTTTTCCTGAAAGAGAATTTGAAGACATCTAATTGATAGAAATTTCTCCAGTTTTCGACTTAAAATAAGTGAGTTATGAAAGTTTTAATTTTGGGTGACGTTTCGCACACTCTTTATAAGACGGACAACAACTCTCTCACCTCAACGATTTTTAAAACAAGATTTCTTTCCCCGGAAAGAGAATTTGAAGACTGGTAGAAATTTCACCCCCTTTGAACTTAAAGTCAGAGAGTTGCAGAGGTTTTAATTTTGGATGACGTTTTGCACACTCTTTATAAAACGGACTACAACTCTCTCATTCAAACAAATTTTGAAATGAGATTTCTTTCCCAAGAAAAAGAATCTTAGAACCTCCGATTGGTAGAAATTTCCCCACTTTTGGGCTTAAAGTGTGAGAGTTATAGAGGTTTTAATTTTGGGTGACGTTTTCACACACTGTTTCTAAAACGGACAACAACTCTCTCACCCCAACGATTTTTAAAAGAAGATTTCTTTTTCCGGAAAGAGAATTTGAAGATTGGTAGAAATTTCACCCCTTTTGAACTTAAAGTCAGAGAGTTACAGAGGTTTTAATTTTGGATGACGTTTCGCACACTCTTTATAAAACGGACTACAACTCCCTCATCCCAACAAATTTTGAAATGAGATTTCTTTCCCAAGAAAAAGAATCTTAGGACCTCCGATTGGTAGAAATTTCCTCACTTTTTGACTTAAATTGAGAGAGTTATGGAGGTTTTAATTTGGGTGACGTTTAACACACTCTATGAAACGGACTATAACTCTGTCACACCAACGAATTTTGAAACGAGATTTCTTTCCCATGAAAGAGAATTAGAAGACCTCCGATTGGTAGAAATTTCACCACTTTTAGACTTAAAGTGAGAGAGTTATAGAGGTTTTAATTTTAGGTGACGTTTCGCATACTCTTTGAAAAACGGACAACAACTCTCTCACCCCAATGATTTTTAAAACAAGATTTCTTTTCCAGGAAAGAGAATTTGAAGATTGGTAGAAATTTCTCCACTTTTGAACTTTAAGTCAGAGAGTTACACAGGTTTTAATTTTGGATGACGTCTCGCACACTCTTTATAAAACGGACTACAACTCTCTCATCCCAACAATATTTGAAATGAGATTTCTTTCCGAAGAAAAAGAATCTTAGGACATCTGATTGGTAGAAATTTCACAACTTTTTGACTTCAAATGAGAGAGTTATGGAAGTTTTAATTTTGGGTGACGTTTCACACACTCTTTATAAAATGGACCAAAACTCTCTCATCCCACCGAATTTTTAAATGAGATTTTTTTTCCTGAAAGAGAATTTGAAGACATCTAATTGATAGAAATTTCTCCAGTTTTCGACTTAAAATAAGTGAGTTATGAAAGTTTTAATTTTGGGTGACGTTTCGCACACTCTTTATAAGACGGACAACAACTCTCTCACCCCAACGATTTTTAACACAAGATTTCTTTCCCCGGAAAGAAAATTTGAAGACTGGTAGAAATTTCACCCCTTTTGAACTTAAAGTCAGAGAGTTACAGAGGTTTTAATTTTGGATGACGTTTCGCACACTCTTTATAAAACGGACTACAACTCTCTCATCCCAACAAATTTTGAAATGAGATTTCTTTCCCAAGAAAAAGAATCTTAGGACCTCCGATTGGTAGAAATTTCCTCACTTTTTGACTTAAAATGAGAGAGTTATGGAGGTTTTAATTTGGGTGACGTTTAACACACTCTTTATGAAACGGACTATAACTCTGTCACCCCAACGAATTTTGAAACGAGATTTCTTTCCCATGAAAGAGAATTAGAAGACCTCCGATTGGTAGAAATTTCACCACTTTTGGACTTAAAGTGAGAGAGTTACAGAGGTTTTAATTTTGGGTGACGTTTCGCATACTCTTTGAAAAACGGACAACAACTCTCTCACCCCAATGATTTTTAAAACAAGATTTCTTTTCCAGGAAAGAGAATTTGAAGATTGGTAGAAATTTCTCCACTTTTGAACTTTAAGTCAGAGAGTTACACTGGTTTTAATTTTGGATGATGTCTCGCACACTCTTTATAAAACGGACTACAACTCTCTCATCCCAACAATATTTGAAATGAGATTTCTTTCCGAAGAAAAAGAATCTTAGGACATCTGATTGGTAGAAATTTCACAACTTTTTGACTTCAAATGAGAGAGTTATGGAAGTTTTAATTTTGGGTGACGTTTCACACACTCTTTATAAAATGGACCAAAACTCTCTCATCCCACCGAATTTTAAAATGAGATTTTTTTTCTTGAAAGAGAATTTGAAGACATCTAATTGATAGAAATTTCTCCAGTTTTCGACTTAAAATAAGTGAGTTATGAAAGTTTTAATTTTGGGTGACGTTTCGCACACTCTTTATAAGACGGACAACAACTCTCTCACCCCAACGATTTTTAAAACAAAATTTCTTTCCCCGGAAAGAGAATTTGAAGACTGGTAGAAATTTCACCCCTTTTGAACTTAAAGTCAGAGAATTGCAGAGGTTTTAATTTTGGATGACGTTTTGCACACTCTTTATAAAACGGACTACAACTCTCTCATTCCAACAAATTTTGAAATGAGATTTCTTTCCCAAGAAAAAGAATCTTAGGACCTCCGATTGGTAGAAATTTCCCCACTTTTGGGCTTAAAGTGTGAGAGTTATAGAGGTTTTAATTTTGGGTGACGTTTCGCACACTGTTTTCTAAAACGGACAACACCTCTCACCCCAACGATTTTTAAAAGAAGATTTCTTTTTCCGGAAAGAGAATTTGAAGATTGGTAGAAATTTCACCCCTTTTGAACTTAAAGTCAGAGAGTTACAGAGGTTTTAATTTTGGATGACGTTTCGCACACTCTTTATAAAACGGACTACAACTCTCTCATCCCAACAAATTTTGAAATGAGATTTCTTTCCCAAGAAAAAGAATCTTAGAACCTCCGATTGGTAGAAATTTCCCCACTTTTGGGCTTAAAGTGTGAGAGTTATAGAGGTTTTAATTTTGGGTGACGTTTTCACACACTGTTTCTAAAACGGACAACAACTCTCTCACCCCAACGATTTTTAAAAGAAGATTTCTTTTTCCTGAAAGAGAATTTGAAGATTGGTAGAAATTTCACCCCTTTTGAACTTAAAGTCAGAGAGTTACAGAGGTTTTAATTTTGGATGACGTTTCGCACACTCTTTATAAAACGGACTACAACTCCCTCTTCCCAACAAATTTTGAAATGAGATTTCTTTCCCAAGAAAAAGAATCTTAGGACCTCCGATTGGTAGAAATTTCCTCACTTTTTGACTTAAATTGAGAGAGTTATGGAGGTTTTAATTTGGGTGACGTTTAACACACTCTATTAAACGGACTATAACCCTGTCACACCAACGAATTTTGAAACGAGATTTCTTTCCCATGAAAGAGAATTAGAAGACCTCCGATTGGTAGAAATTTCACCACTTTTAGACTTAAAGTGAGAGAGTTATAGAGGTTTTAATTTTAGGTGACGTTTCGCATACTCTTTGAAAAACGGACAACAACTCTCTCACCCCAATGATTTTTAAAACAAGATTTCTTTTCCAGGAAAGAGAATTTGAAGATTGGTAGAAATTTCTCCACTTTTGAACTTTAAGTCAGAGAGTTACACAGGTTTTAATTTTGGATGACGTCTCGCACACTCTTTATAAAACGGACTACAACTCTCTCATCCCAACAATATTTGAAATGAGATTTCTTTCCGAAGAAAAAGAATCTTAGGACATCTGATTGGTAGAAATTTCACAACTTTTTGACTTCAAATGAGAGAGTTATGGAAGTTTTAATTTTGGGTGACGTTTCACACACTCTTTATAAAATGGACCAAAACTCTCTCATCCCACCGAATTTTTAAATGAGATTTTTTTTCCTGAAAGAGAATTTGAAGACATCTAATTGATAGAAATTTCTCCAGTTTTCGACTTAAAATAAGTGAGTTATGAAAGTTTTAATTTTGGGTGACGTTTCGCACACTCTTTATAAGACGGACAACAACTCTCTCACCCCAACGATTTTTAAAACAAGATTTCTTTCCCCGGAAAGAAAATTTGAAGACTGGTAGAAATTTCACCCCTTTTGAACTTAAAGTCAGAGAGTTACAGAGGTTTTAATTTTGGATGACGTTTCGCACACTCTTTATAAAACGGACTACAACTCTCTCATCCCAACAAATTTTGAAATGAGATTTCTTTCCCAAAAAAAAGAATCTTAGGACCTCCGATTGGTAGAAATTTCCTCACTTTTTGACTTAAAATGAGAGAGTTATGGAGGTTTTAATTTGGGTGACGTTTAACACACTCTTTATGAAACGGACTATAACTCTGTCACCCCAACGAATTTTGAAACGAGATTTCTTTCCCATGAAAGAGAATTAGAGGACCTCCGATTGGTAGAAATTTCACCACTTTTGGACTTAAAGTGAGAGAGTTACAGAGGTTTTAATTTTGGGTGACGTTTCGCATACTCTTTGAAAAACGGACAACAACTCTCTCACTCCAATGATTTTTAAAACAAGATTTCTTTTCCAGGAAAGAGAATTTGAAGATTGGTAGAAATTTCTCCACTTTTGAACTTTAAGTCAGAGAGTTACACTGGTTTTAATTTTGGATGATGTCTCGCACACTCTTTATAAAACGGACTACAACTCTCTCATCCCAACAATATTTGAAATGAGATTTCTTTCCGAAGAAAAAGAATCTTAGGACATCTGATTGGTAGAAATTTCACAACTTTTTGACTTCAAATGAGAGAGTTATGGAAGTTTTAATTTTGGGTGACGTTTCACACACTCTTTATAAAATGGACCAAAACTCTCTCATCCCACCGAATTTTAAAATGAGATTTTTTTTCTTGAAAGAGAATTTGAAGACATCTAATTGATAGAAATTTCTCCAGTTTTCGACTTAAAATAAGTGAGTTATGAAAGTTTTAATTTTGGGTGACGTTTCGCACACTCTTTATAAGACGGACAACAACTCTCTCACCCCAACGATTTTTAAAACAAAATTTCTTTCCCCGGAAAGAGAATTTGAAGACTGGTAGAAATTTCACCCCTTTTGAACTTAAAGTCAGAGAGTTGCAGAGGTTTTAATTTTGGATGACGTTTTGCACACTCTTTATAAAACGGACTACAACTCTCTCATTCCAACAAATTTTGAAATGAGATTTCTTTCCCAAGAAAAAGAATCTTAGGACCTCCGATTGGTAGAAATTTCCCCACTTTTGGGCTTAAAGTGTGAGAGTTATAGAGGTTTTAATTTTGGGTGACGTTTCGGACACTGTTTTCAAAAACGGACAACACCTCTCACCCCAACGATTTTTAAAAGAAGATTTCTTTTTCCGGAAAGAGAATTTGAAGATTGGTAGAAATTTCACCCCTTTTGAACTTAAAGTCAGAGAGTTACAGAGGTTTTAATTTTGGATGGCGTTTCGCACACTCTTTATAAAACGGACTACAACTCTCTCATCCCAACAAATTTTGAAATGAGATTTCTTTCCCAAGAAAAAAAATCTTAGGACCTCCGATTGGTAGAAATTTCCTCACTTTTTGACTTAAAATGAGAGAGTTATGGAGGTTTTAATTTGGGTGACGTTTAACAAACTCTTTATGAAACGGACTATAACTCTGTCACCCCAACGAATTTTGAAACGAGATTTCTTTCCCATGAAAGAGAATTAGAAGACCTCCGATTGGTAGAAATTTCACCACTTTTGGACTTAAAGTGAGAGAGTTATAGAGGTTTTAATTTTGGGTGACGTTTCGCATACTCTTTGAAAAACGGACAACTACTCTCTCACCCCAATGATTTTTAAAACAAGATTTCTTTTCCCGGAAAGAGAATTTGAAGATTGGTAGAAATTTCTCCACTTTTGAACTTAAAGTCAGAGAGTTACACAGGTTTTAATTTTGGATGATGTCTCGCATACTCTTTATAAAACGGACTACAACTCTCTCATCCCAACAATATTTGAAATGAGATTTCTTTCCGAAGAAAAAGAATCTTAGGACATCTGATTGGTAGAAATTTCACAACTTTTTGACTTCAAATGAGAGAGTTATGGAAGTTTTAATTTTGGGTGACGTTTCACACACTCTTTATAAAATGGACCAAAACTCTCTCATCCCACCGAATTTTTAAATGAGATTTTTTTTCTTGAAAGAGAATTTGAAGACATCTAATTGATAGAAATTTCTCCAGTTTTCGACTTAAAATAAGTGAGTTATGAAAGTTTTAATTTTGGGTGACGTTTCGCACACTCTTTATAAGACGGACAACAACTCTCTCACCCCAACGATTTTTAAAACAAGATTTCTTTCCCCGGAAAGAGAATTTGAAGACTGGTAGAAATTTCACCCCTTTTGAACTTAAAGTTAGAGAGTTGCAGAGGTTTTAATTTTGGATGACGTTTTGCACACTCTTTATAAAACGGACTACAACTCTCTCATTCCAACAAATTTTGAAATGAGATTTCTTTCCCAAGAAAAAGAATCTTAGGACCTCCGATTGGTAGAAATTTCCCCACTTTTGGGCTTAAAGTGAGAGAGTTATAGAGGTTTTAATTTTGGGTGACGTTTCGCACACTGTTTCTAAAACGGACAACAACTCTCTCACCCCAACGATTTTTAAAAGAAGATTTCTTTTTCCGGAAAGAGAATTTGAAGATTGGTAGAAATTTCACCCCTTTTGAACTTAAAGTCAGAGAGTTACAGAGGTTTTAATTTTGGATGACGTTTCGCACACTCTTTATAAAACAGACTACAACTCTCTCATCCCAACAAATTTTGAAATGAGATTTCTTTCCGAAGAAAAAGAATCTTAGGACATCTGATTGGTAGAAATTTCACAACTTTTTGACTTCAAATGAGAGAGTTATGGAAGTTTTAATTTTGGGTGACGTTTCACACACTCTTTATAAAATGGACCAAAACTCTCTCATCCCACCGAATTTTTAAATGAGATTTTTTTTCCTGAAAGAGAATTTGAAGACATCTAATTGATAGAAATTTCTCCAGTTTTCGACTTAAAATAAGTGAGTTATGAAAGTTTTATTTTTGGGTGATGTTTCGCACACTCTTTATAAGACGGACAACAACTCTCTCACACCAACGATTTTTAAAACAAGATTTCTTTCCCCGGAAAGAGAATTTGAAGACTGGTAGAAATTTCACCCCTTTTGAACTTAAAGTCAGAGAGTTGCAGAGGTTTTAATTTTGGATGACGTTTTGCACACTCTTTATAAAACGGACTACAACTCTCTCATTCCAACAAATTTTGAAATGAGATTTCTTTCCCAAGAAAAAGAATCTTAGGACCTCCGATTGGTAGAAATTTCCCCACTTTTGGGCTTAAAGTGTGAGAGTTATAGAGGTTTTAATTTTGGGTGACGTTTCGCACACTGTTTTCTAAAACGGACAACACCTCTCACCCCAACGATTTTTAATAGAAGATTTCTTTTTCCCGAAAGAGAATTTGAAGATTGGTAGAAATTTCACCCCTTTTGAACTTAAAGTCAGAGAGTTACAGAGGTTTTAATTTTGGATGACGTTTCGCACACTCTTTATAAAACGGACTACAACTCTCTCATCCCAACAAATTTTGAAATGAGATTTCTTTCCCAAGAAAAAGAATCTTAGGACCTCCGATTGGTAGAAATTTCCTCACTTTTTGACTTAAAATGAGAGAGTTATGGAGGTTTTAATTTGGGTGACGTGACGTTTAACACACTCTTTATGAAACGGACTATAACTCTGTCACCCCAACGAATTTTGAAACGAGATTTCTTTCCCATGAAAGAGAATTAGAAGACCTCCGATTGGTAGAAATTTCACCACTTTTGGACTTAAAGTGAGAGAGTTATAGAGGTTTTAATTTTGGGTGACGTTTCGCATACTCTTTGAAAAACGGACAACAACTCTCTCACCCCAATAATTTTTAAAACAAGATTTCTTTTCCCGGAAAGAGAATTTGAAGATTGGTAGAAATTTCTCCACTTTTGAACTTAAAGTCAGAGAGTTACACAGGTTTTAATTTTGGATGATGTCTCGCACACTCTTTATAAAACGGACTACAACTCTCTCATCCCAACAATATTTGAAATGAGATTTCTTTCCGAAGAAAAAGAATCTTAGGACATCTGATTGGTAGAAATTTCAC
The DNA here is from genome assembly GCF_043159265.1 of Tasmannia lanceolata. Taxonomy (NCBI): domain Eukaryota; kingdom Viridiplantae; phylum Streptophyta; class Magnoliopsida; order Canellales; family Winteraceae; genus Tasmannia; species Tasmannia lanceolata. The sequence continues at coordinate 1,184,715 of NW_027518713.1, read as the reverse complement.
AACTTTTTGACTTCAAATGAGAGAGTTATGGAAGTTTTAATTTTGGGTGACGTTTCACACACTCTTTATAAAATGGACCAAAACTCTCTCATCCCACCGAATTTTTAAATGAGATTTTTTTTCTTGAAAGAGAATTTGAAGACATCTAATTGATAGAAATTTCTCCAGTTTTCGACTTAAAATAAGTGAGTTATGAAAGTTTTAATTTTGGGTGACGTTTCGCACACTCTTTATAAGACGGACAACAACTCTCTCACCCCAACGATTTTTAAAACAAGATTTCTTTCCCCGGAAAGAGAATTTGAAGACTGGTAGAAATTTCACCCCTTTTGAACTTAAAGTCAGAGAGTTGCAGAGGTTTTAATTTTGGATGACGTTTTGCACACTCTTTATAAAACGGACTACAACTCTCTCATTCCAACAAATTTTGAAATGAGATTTCTTTCCCAAGAAAAAGAATCTTAGGACCTCCGATTGGTAGAAATTTCCCCACTTTTGGGCTTAAAGTGAGACAGTTATAGAGGTTTTAATTTTGGGTGACGTTTCGCACACTGTTTCTAAAACGGACAACAACTCTCTCACCCCAACGATTTTTAAAAGAAGATTTCTTTTTCCGGAAAGAGAATTTGAAGATTGGTAGAAATTTCACCCCTTTTGAACTTAAAGTCAGATAGTTACAGAGGTTTTAATTTTGGATGACGTTTCGCACACTCTTTATAAAACGGACTACAACTCTCTCATCCCAACAAATTTTGAAATGAGATTTCTTTCCCAAGAAAAAGAATCTTAGGACCTCCGATTGGTAGAAATTTCCTCACTTTTTGACTTAAAATGAGAGAGTTATGGAGGTTTTAATTTGGGTGACGTTTAACACACTCTTTATGAAACGGACTATAACTCTGTCACCCCAACGAATTTTGAAACGAGATTTCTTTCCGATGAAAGGGAATTAGAAGACCTCCGATTGGTAGAAATTTCACCACTTTTGGACTTAAAGTGAGAGAGTTATAGAGGTTTTAATTTTGGGTGACGTTTCGCATACTCTTTGAAAAACGGACAACAACTCTCTCACCCCAATAATTTTTAAAACAAGATTTCTTTTCCCGGAAAGAGAATTTGAAGATTGGTAGAAATTTCTCCACTTTTGAACTTTAAGTCAGAGAGTTACACAGGTTTTAATTTTGGATGACGTCTCGCACACTCTTTATAAAACGGACTACAACTCTCTCATCCCAACAATATTTGAAATGAGATTTCTTTCCGAAGAAAAAGAATCTTAGGACATCTGATTGGTAGAAATTTCACAACTTTTTGACTTCAAATGAGAGAGTTATGGAAGTTTTAATTTTGGGTGACGTTTCACACACTCTTTATAAAATGGACCAAAACTCTCTCATCCCACCGAATTTTTAAATGAGATTTTTTTCCTGAAAGAGAATTTGAAGACATCTAATTGATAGAAATTTCTCCAGTTTTCGACTTAAAATAAGTGAGTTATGAAAGTTTTAATTTTGGGTGACGTTTCGCACACTCTTTATAAGACGGACAACAACTCTCTCACCTCAACGATTTTTAAAACAAGATTTCTTTCCCCGGAAAGAGAATTTGAAGACTGGTAGAAATTTCACCCCTTTTGAACTTAAAGTCAGAGAGTTGCAGAGGTTTTAATTTTGGATGACGTTTTGCACACTCTTTGTAAAACGGACTACAACTCTCTCATCCGAACAAATTTTGAAATGAGATTTCTTTCCCAAGAAAAAGAATCTTAGGACCTCCGATTGGTAGAAATTTCCTCACTTTTTGACTTAAAATGAGAGAGTTATGGAGGTTTTAATTTGGGTGACGTTTAACACACTCTTTATGAAACGGACTATAACTCTGTCACCCCAACGAATTTTGAAACGAGATTTCTTTCCGATTAAAGGGAATTAGAAGACCTCCGATTGGTAGAAATTTCACCACTTTTGGACTTAAAGTGAGAGAGTTATAGAGGTTTTAATTTTGGGTGACGTTTCGCATACTCTTTGAAAAACGGACAACAACTCTCTCACCCCAATAATTTTTAAAACAAGATTTCTTTTCCCGGAAAGAGAATTTGAAGATTGGTAGAAATTTCTCCACTTTTGACCTTTAAGTCAGAGAGTTACACAGGTTTTAATTTTGGATGACGTCTCGCACACTCTTTATAAAACGGACTACAACTCTCTCATCCCAACAATATTTGAAATGAGATTTCTTTCCGAAGAAAAAGAATCTTAGGACATCTGATTGGTAGAAATTTCACAACTTTTTGACTTCAAATGAGAGAGTTATGGAAGTTTTAATTTTGGGTGACGTTTCACACACTCTTTATAAAATGGACCAAAACTCTCTCATCCCACCGAATTTTTAAATGAGATTTTTTTCCTGAAAGAGAATTTGAAGACATCTAATTGATAGAAATTTCTCCAGTTTTCGACTTAAAATAAGTGAGTTATGAAAGTTTTAATTTTGGGTGACGTTTCGCACACTCTTTATAAGACGGACAACAACTCTCTCACCTCAACGATTTTTAAAACAAAATTTCTTTCCCCGGAAAGAGAATTTGAAGACTGGTAGAAATTTCACCCCTTTTGAACTTAAAGTCAGAGAATTGCAGAGGTTTTAATTTTGGATGACGTTTTGCACACTCTTTATAAAACGGACTACAACTCTCTCATTCCAACAAATTTTGAAATGAGATTTCTTTCCCAAGAAAAAGAATCTTAGGACCTCCGATTGGTAGAAATTTCCCCACTTTTGGGCTTAAAGTGTGAGAGTTATAGAGGTTTTAATTTTGGGTGACGTTTCGCACACTGTTTTCTAAAACGGACAACACCTCTCACCCCAACGATTTTTAAAAGAAGATTTCTTTTTCCGGAAAGAGAATTTGAAGATTGGTAGAAATTTCACCCCTTTTGAACTTAAAGTCAGAGAGTTACAGAGGTTTTAATTTTGGATGACGTTTCGCACACTCTTTATAAAACGGACTACAACTCTCTCATCCCAACAAATTTTGAAATGAGATTTCTTTCCCAAGAAAAAGAATCTTAGAACCTCCGATTGGTAGAAATTTCCCCACTTTTGGGCTTAAAGTGTGAGAGTTATAGAGGTTTTAATTTTGGGTGACGTTTTCACACACTGTTTCTAAAACGGACAACAACTCTCTCACCCCAACGATTTTTAAAAGAAGACTTCTTTTTCCGGAAAGAGAATTTGAAGATTGGTAGAAATTTCACCCCTTTTGAACTTAAAGTCAGAGAGTTACAGAGGTTTTAATTTTGGATGACGTTTCGCACACTCTTTATAAAACGGACTACAACTCTCTCATTCCAACAAATGTTGAAATGAGATTTCTTTCCCAAGAAAAAGAATCTTAGGACCTCCGATTGGTAGAAATTTCCCCACTTTTGGGCTTAAAGTGTGAGAGTTATAGAGGTTTTAATTTTGGGTGACGTTTCGCACACTGTTTTCTAAAACGGACAACACCTCTCACCCCAACGATTTTTAAAAGAAGATTTCTTTTTCCCGAAAGAGAATTTGAAGATTGGTAGAAATTTCACCCCTTTTGAACTTAAAGTCAGAGAGTTACAGAGGTTTTAATTTTGGATGACGTTTCGCACACTCTTTATAAAACGGACTACAACTCTCTCATCCCAACAAATTTTGAAATGAAATTTCTTTCCCAAGAAAAAGAATCTTAGGACCTCCGATTGGTAGAAATTTCCTCACTTTTTGACTTAAAATGAGAGAGTTATGGAGGTTTTAATTTGGGTGACGTTTAACACACTCTTTATGAAACGGACTATAACTCTGTCACCCCAACGAATTTTGAAACGAGATTTCTTTCCCATGAAAGAGAATTAGAAGACCTCCGATTGGTAGAAATTTCACCACTTTTGGACTTAAAGTGAGAGAGTTACAGAGGTTTTAATTTTGGGTGACGTTTCGCATACTCTTTGAAAAACGGACAACAACTCTCTCACCCCAATGATTTTTAAAACAAGATTTCTTTTCCAGGAAAGAGAATTTGAAGATTGGTAGAAATTTCTCCACTTTTGAACTTTAAGTCAGAGTGTTACACAGGTTTTAATTTTGGATGACGTCTCGCACACTATTTATAAAACGGACTACAACTCTCTCATCCCAACAATATTTGAAATGAGATTTCTTTCCGAAGAAAAAGAATCTTAGGACATCTGATTGGTAGAAATTTCACAACTTTTTGACTTCAAATGAGAGAGTTATGGAAGTTTTAATTTTGGGTGACGTTTCACACACTCTTTATAAAATGGACCAAAACTCTCTCATCCCACCGAATTTTTAAATGAGATTTTTTTTCTTGAAAGAGAATTTGAAGACATCTAATTGATAGAAATTTCTCCAGTTTTCGACTTAAAATAAGTGAGTTATGAAAGTTTTAATTTTGGGTGACATTTCGCACACTCTTTATAAGACGGACAACAACTCTCTCACCCCAACGATTTTTAAAACAAAATTTCTTTCCCCGGAAAGAGAATTTGAAGACTGGTAGAAATTTCACGCCTTTTGAACATAAAGTCAGAGAGTTGCAGAGGTTTTAATTTTGGATGACGTTTTGCACACTCTTTATAAAACGGACTACAACTCTCTCATTCCAACAAATTTTGAAATGAGATTTCTTTCCCAAGAAAAAGAATCTTAGGACCTCCGATTGGTAGAAATTTCCCCACTTTTGGGCTTAAAGTGTGAGAGTTATAGAGATTTTAATTTTTGGTGACGTTTCGCACACTGTTTTCTAAAACGGACAACACCTCTCACCCCAACGATTTTTAAAAGAAGATTTCTTTTTCCGGAAAGAGAATTTGAAGATTGGTAGAAATTTCACCCCTTTTGAACTTAAAGTCAGAGAGTTACAGAGGTTTTAATTTTGGATGACGTTTTCGCACACTCTTTATAAAACGGACTACAACTCTCTCATCCCAACAAATTTTGAAATGAGATTTCTTTCCCAAGAAAAAAAATCTTAGGACCTCCGATGGTACAAATTTCCTCACTTTTTGACTTAAAATGAGAGAGTTATGGAGGTTTTAATTTGGGTGACGTTTAACAAACTCTTTATGAAACGGACTATAACTCTGTCACCCCAACGAATTTTGAAACGAGATTTCTTTCCCATGAAAAAGAATTAGAAGACCTCCGATTGGTAGAAATTTCACCACTTTTGGACTTAAAGTGAGAGAGTTACAGAGGTTTTAATTTTGGATGACGTTTCGCACACTCTTTATAAAACAGACTACAACTCCCTCATCCCAACAAATTTTGAAATGAGATTTCTTTCCCAAGAAAAAGAATCTTAGGACCTCCGATTGGTAGAAATTTCCTCACTTTTTGACTTAAATTGAGAGAGTTATGGAGGTTTTAATTTGGGTGACGTTTAACACACTCTATGAAACGGACTATAACTCTGTCACACCAACGAATTTTGAAACGAGATTTCTTTCCCATGAAAGAGAATTAGAAGACCTCCGATTGGTAGAAATTTCACCACTTTTAGACTTAAAGTGAGAGAGTTATAGAGGTTTTAATTTTAGGTGACGTTTCGCATACTCTTTGAAAAACGGACAACAACTCTCTCACCCCAATGATTTTTAAAACAAGATTTCTTTTCCAGGAAAGAGAATTTGAAGATTGGTAGAAATTTCTCAACTTTTGAACTTTAAGTCAGAGAGTTACACAGGTTTTAATTTTGGATGACGTCTCGCACACTCTTTATAAAACGGACTACAACTCTCTCATCCCAACAATATTTGAAATGAGATTTCTTTCCGAAGAAAAAGAATCTTAGGACATCTGATTGGTAGAAATTTCACAACTTTTTGACTTCAAATGAGAGAGTTATGGAAGTTTTAATTTTGGGTGACGTTTCACACACTCTTTATAAAATGGACCAAAACTCTCTCATCTCACCGAATTTTTAAATGAGCTTTTTTTTCCTGAAAGAGAATTTGAAGACATTTAATTGATAGAAATTTCTCCAGTTTTCGACTTAAAATAAGTGAGTTATGAAAGTTTTAATTTTGGGTGACGTTTCGCACACTCTTTATAAGACGGACAACAACTCTCTCACCCCAACGATTTTTAAAACAAGATTTCTTTCCCCGGAAAGAGAATTTGAAGACTGGTAGAAATTTCACCCCTTTTGAACTTAAAGTCAGAGAGTTGCAGAGGTTTTAATTTTGGATGACGTTTTGCACACTCTTTATAAAACGGACTACAACTCTCTCATTCCAACAAATTTTTAAATGAGATTTCTTTCCCAAGAAAAAGAATCTTAGGACCTCCGATTGGTAGAAATTTCCCCACTTTTGGGCTTAAAGTGTGAGAGTTATAGAGGTTTTAATTTTGGGTGACGTTTCGCACACTGTTTTCTAAAACGGACAACACCTCTCACCCCAACGATTTTTAAAAGAAGATTTCTTTTTCCGGAAAGAGAATTTGAAGATTGGTAGAAATTTCACCCCTTTTGAACTTAAAGTCAGAGAGTTACAGAGGTTTTAATTTTGGATGACGTTTCGCACACTCTTTATAAAACGGACTACAACTCTCTCATCCCAACAAATTTTGAAATGAGATTTCTTTCCCAAGAAAAAGAATCTTAGGACCTCCGATTGGTAGAAATTTCCTCACTTTTTGACTTAAAATGAGAGAGTTATGGAGGTTTTAATTTGGGTGACGTTTAACACACTCTTTATGAAACGGACTATAACTCTGTCACCCCAACGAATTTTGAAACGAGATTTCTTTCCCATGAAAGAGAATTAGAAGACCTCCGATTGGTAGAAATTTCACCACTTTTGGACTTAAAGTGAGAGAGTTATAGAGGTTTTAATTTTGGGTGACGTTTCGCATACTCTTTGAAAAACGGACAACAACTCTCTCACCCCAATAATTTTTAAAACAAGATTTCTTTTCCCGGAAAGAGAATTTGAAGATTGGTAGAAATTTCTCCACTTTTGAACTTTAAGTCAGAGAGTTACACAGGTTTTAATTTTGGATGTCGTCTCGCACACTCTTTATAAAACGGACTACAACTCTCTCATCCCAACAATATTTGAAATGAGATTTCTTTCCGAAGAAAAAGAATCTTAGGACATCTGATTGGTAGAAATTTCACAACTTTTTGACTTCAAATGAGAGAGTTATGGAAGTTTTAATTTTGGGTGACGTTTCACACACGCTTTATAAAATGGACCAAAACTCTCTCATCCCACCGAATTTTTAAATGAGATTTTTTTTTCCTGAAAGAGAATTTGAAGACATCTAATTGATAGAAATTTCTCCAGTTTTCGACTTAAAATAAGTGAGTTATGAAAGTTTTAATTTTGGGTGACGTTTCGCAAACTCTTTATAAGACGGACAACAACTCTCTCACCCCAACGATTTTTAAAACAAGATTTCTTTCCCCGGAAAGAGAATTTGAAGACTGGTAGAAATTTCACCCCTTTTGAACTAAAAGTCAGAGAGTTGCAGAGGTTTTAATTTTGGATGACGTTTTGCACACTCTTTATAAAACGGATTACAACTCTCTCATTCCAACAAATTTTGAAATGAGATTTTTTTCCCAAGAAAAAGAATCTTAGGACCTCCGATTGGTAGAAATTTCCCCACTTTTGGGCTTAAAGTGTGAGAGTTATAGAGGTTTTAATTTTGGGTGACGTTTCGCACACTGTTTCTAAAACGGACAACAACTCTCTCACCCCAACGATTTTTAAAAGAAGATTTCTTTTTCCGGAAAGAGAATTTGAAGATTGGTTGAAATTTCACCCCTTTTGAACTTAAAGTCAGAGAGTTACAGAGGTTTTAATTTTGGATGACGTTTCGCACACTCTTTATAAAACGGACTACAACTCTCTCATCCGAACAAATTTTGAAATGAGATTTCTTTCCCAAGAAAAAGAATCTTAGGACCTCCGATTGGTAGAAATTTCCTAACTTTTTGACTTAAAATGAGAGAGTTATGGAGGTTTTAATTTGGGTGACGTTTAACACACTCTTTATGAAACGGACTATAACTCTGTCACCCCAACGAATTTTGAAACGAGATTTCTTTCCCATGAAAGAGAATTAGAAGACCTCCGATTGGTAGAAATTTCACCACTTTTGGACTTAAAGTGAGAGAGTTATAGAGGTTTTAATTTTGGGTGACGTTCCGCATACTCTTTGAAAAACGGACAACAACTCTCTCACCCCAATAATTTTTAAAACAAGATTTCTTTTCCCGGAAAGAGAATTTGAAGATTGGTAGAAATTTCTCCACTTTTGAACTTTAAGTCAGAGAGTTACACAGGTTTTAATTTTGGATGACGTCTCGCACACTCTTTATAAAACGGACTACAACTCTCTCATCCCAACAATATTTGAAATGAGATTTCTTTCCGAAGAAAAAGAATCTTAGGACATCTGATTGGTAGAAATTTCACAACTTTTTGACTTCAAATGAGAGAGTTATGGAAGTTTTAATTTTGGGTGACGTTTCACACACTCTTTATAAAATGGACCAAAACTCTCTCATCCCACCGAATTTTTAAATGAGATTTTTTTTTCCTGAAAGAGAATTTGAAGACATCTAATTGATAGAAATTTCTCCAGTTTTCGACTTAAAATAAGTGAGTTATGAAAGTTTTAATTTTGGGTGACGTTTCGCACACTCTTTATAAGACGGACAACAACTCTCTCACCCCAACGATTTTTAAAACAAGATTTCTTTCCCCGGAAAGAGAATTTGAAGACTGGTAGAAATTTCACCCCTTTTGAACTAAAAGTCAGAGAGTTGCAGATGTTTTAATTTTGGATGACGTTTTGCACACTCTTTATAAAACGGATTACAACTCTCTCATTCCAACAAATTTTGAAATGAGATTTCTTTCCCAAGAAAAAGAATCTTACGACCTCCGATTGGTAGAAATTTCCCCACTTTTGGGCTTAAAGTGTGAGAGTTATAGAGGTTTTAATTTTGGGTGACGTTTCGCACACTGTTTCTAAAACGGACAACAACTCTCTCACCCCAACGATTTTTAAAACAAGATTTCTTTCCCCGGAAAGAGAATTTGAAGACTGGTAGAAATTTCACCCCTTTTGAACTTAAAGTCAGAGAGTTGCAGAGGTTTTAATTTTGGATGACGTTTTGCACACTCTTTATAAAACGGGCTACAACTCTCTCATTCCAACAAATTTTGAAATGAGATTTCTTTCCCAAGAAAAAGAATCTTAGGACCTCCGATTGGTAGAAATTTCCCCACTTTTGGGCTTAAAGTGAGAGAGTTATAGAGGTTTTAATTTTGGGTGACGTTTCGCACACTGTTTCTAAAACGGACAACAACTCTCTCACCCCAACGATTTTTAAAAGAAGATTTCTTTTTCCGGAAAGAGAATTTGAAGATTGGTAGAAATTTCACCCCTTTTGAACTTAAAGTCAGATAGTTACAGAGGTTTTAATTTTGGATGACGTTTCACACACTCTTTATAAAACGGACTACAACTCTCTCATCCCAACAAATTTTGAAATGAGATTTCTTTCCCAAGAAAAAGAATATTAGGACCTCCGATTGGTAGAAATTTCCCCACTTTTGGGCTTAAAGTGTGAGAGTTATAGAGGTTTTAATTTTGGGTGACGTTTCGCACACTGTTTTCTAAAACGGACAACACCTCTCACCCCAACGATTTTTAAAATAAGATTTCTTTTTCCCGAAAGAGAATTTGAAGATTGGTACAAATTTCACCCCTTTTGAACTTAAAGTCAGAGAGTTACAGAGGTTTTAATTTTGGATGACGTTTCGCACACTCTTTATAAAACGGACTACAACTCTCTCATCCCAACAAATTTTGAAATGAGATTTCTTTCCCAAGAAAAAGAATCTTAGGACCTCCGATTGGTAGAAATTTCCTCACTTTTTGACTTAAAATGAGAGAGTTATGGAGGTTTTAATTTGGGTGACGTTTAACACACTCTTTATGAAACGGACTATAACTCTGTCACCCCAACGAATTTTGAAACGAGATTTCTTTCCCATGAAAGAGAATTAGAAGACCTCCGATTGGTAGAAATTTCACCACTTTTGGACTTAAAGTTAGAGAGTTATAGAGGTTTTAATTTTGGGTGACGTTTCGCATACTCTTTGAAAAACGGACAACAACTCTCTCACCCCAATAATTTTTAAAACAAGATTTCTTTTCCCGGAAAGAGAATTTGAAGATTGGTAGAAATTTCTCCACTTTTGAACTTAAAGTCAGAGAGTTACACAGGTTTTAATTTTGGATGATGTCTCGCACACTCTTTATAAAACGGACTACAACTCTCTCATCCCAACAATATTTGAAATGAGATTTCTTTCCGAAGAAAAAGAATCTTAGGACATCTGATTGGTAGAAATTTCACAACTTTTTGACTTCAAATGAGAGAGTTATGGAAGTTTTAATTTTGGGTGACGTTTCACACACTCTTTATAAAATGGACCAAAACTCTCTCATCCCACCGAATTTTTAAATGAGATTTTTTTTCTTGAAAGAGAATTTGAAGACATCTAATTGATAGAAATTTCTCCAGTTTTCGACGTAAAATAAGTGAGTTATGACAGTTTTAATTTTGGGTGACGTTTCGCACACTCTTTATAAGACGGACAACAACTCTCTCACCCCAACGATTTTTAAAACAAGATTTCTTTCCCCGGAAAGAGAATTTGAAGACTGGTAGAAATTTCACCCCTTTTGAACTTAAAGTCAGAGAGTTGCAGAGGTTTTAATTTTGGATGACGTTTTGCACACTCTTTATAAAACGGACTACAACTCTCTCATTCCAACAAATTTTGAAATGAGATTTCTTTCCCAAGAAAAAGAATCTTAGGACCTCCGATTGGTAGAAATTTCCCCACTTTTGGGCTTAAAGTGAGACAGTTATAGAGGTTTTAATTTTGGGTGACGTTTCGCACACTGTTTCTAAAACGGACAACAACTCTCTCACCCCAACGATTTTTAAAAGAAGATTTCTTTTTCCGGAAAGAGAATTTGAAGATTGGTAGAAATTTCACCCCTTTTGAACTTAAAGTCAGATAGTTACAGAGGTTTTAATTTTGGATGACGTTTCGCACACTCTTTATAAAACGGACTACAACTCTCTCATCCCAACAAATTTTGAAATGAGATTTCTTTCCCAAGAAAAAGAATCTTAGGACCTCCGATTGGTAGAAATTTCCTCACTTTTTGACTTAAAATGAGAGAGTTATGGAGGTTTTAATTTGGGTGACGTTTAACACACTCTTTATGAAACGGACTATAACTCTGTCACCCCAACGAATTTTGAAACGAGATTTCTTTCCGATGAAAGGGAATTAGAAGACCTCCGATTGGTAGAAATTTCACCACTTTTGGACTTAAAGTGAGAGAGTTATAGAGGTTTTAATTTTGGGTGACGTTTCGCATACTCTTTGAAAAACGGACAACAACTCTCTCACCCCAATAATTTTTAAAACAAGATTTCTTTTCCCGGAAAGAGAATTTGAAGATTGGTAGAAATTTCTCCACTTTTGAACTTTAAGTCAGAGAGTTACACAGGTTTTAATTTTGGATGACGTCTCGCACACTCTTTATAAAACGGACTACAACTCTCTCATCCCAACAATATTTGAAATGAGATTTCTTTCCGAAGAAAAAGAATCTTAGGACATCTGATTGGTAGAAATTTCACAACTTTTTGACTTCAAATGAGAGAGTTATGGAAGTTTTAATTTTGGGTGACGTTTCACACACTCTTTATAAAATGGACCAAAACTCTCTCATCCCACCGAATTTTTAAATGAGATTTTTTTCCTGAAAGAGAATTTGAAGACATCTAATTGATAGAAATTTCTCCAGTTTTCGACTTAAAATAAGTGAGTTATGAAAGTTTTAATTTTGGGTGACGTTTCGCACACTCTTTATAAGACGGACAACAACTCTCTCACCTCAACGATTTTTAAAACAAGATTTCTTTCCCCGGAAAGAGAATTTGAAGACTGGTAGAAATTTCACCCCTTTTGAACTTAAAGTCAGAGAGTTGCAGAGGTTTTAATTTTGGATGACGTTTTGCACACTCTTTGTAAAACGGACTACAACTCTCTCATCCGAACAAATTTTGAAATGAGATTTCTTTCCCAAGAAAAAGAATCTTAGGACCTCCGATTGGTAGAAATTTCCTCACTTTTTGACTTAAAATGAGAGAGTTATGGAGGTTTTAATTTGGGTGACGTTTAACACACTCTTTATGAAACGGACTATAACTCTGTCACCCCAACGAATTTTGAAACGAGATTTCTTTCCGATTAAAGGGAATTAGAAGACCTCCGATTGGTAGAAATTTCACCACTTTTGGACTTAAAGTGAGAGAGTTATAGAGGTTTTAATTTTGGGTGACGTTTCGCATACTCTTTGAAAAACGGACAACAACTCTCTCACCCCAATAATTTTTAAAACAAGATTTCTTTTCCCGGAAAGAGAATTTGAAGATTGGTAGAAATTTCTCCACTTTTGACCTTTAAGTCAGAGAGTTACACAGGTTTTAATTTTGGATGACGTCTCGCACACTCTTTATAAAACGGACTACAACTCTCTCATCCCAACAATATTTGAAATGAGATTGCTTTCCGAAGAAAAAGAATCTTAGGACATCTGATTGGTAGAAATTTCACAACTTTTCGACTTCAAATGAGAGAGTTATGGAAGTTTTAATTTTGGGTGACGTTTCACACACTCTTTATAAAATGGACCAAAACTCTCTCATCCCACCGAATTTTTAAATGAGATTTTTTTTCCTGAAAGAGAATTTGAAGACATCTAATTGATAGAAACTTCTCCAGTTTTCGACTTAAAATAAGTGAGTTATGAAAGTTTTAATTTTGGGTGACGTTTCGCACACTCTTTATAAGACGGATAACAACTCTCTCACCCCAACGATTTTTAAAACAAGATTTCTTTCCCCGGAAAGAGAATTTGAAGACTGGTAGAAATTTCTCCCCTTTTCAACTTAAAGTCAGAGAGTTGCAGAGGTTTTAATTTTGGATGACGTTTTGCACACTCTTTATAAAACGGACTACAACTCTCTCATTCCAACAAATTTTAAAATGAGATTTCTTTCCCAAGAAAAAGAATCTTAGGACCTCCGATTGGTAGAAATTTCCCCACTTTTGGGCTTAAAGTGAGAGAGTTATAGAGGTTTTAATTTTGGGTGACGTTTCGCACACTGTTTCTAAAACGGACAACAACTCTCTCACCCCAACGATTTTTAAAAGAAGATTTCTTTTTCCGGAAAGAGAATTTGAAGATTGGTAGAAATTTCACCCCTTTTGAACTTAAAGTCAGAGAGTTACAGAGGTTTTAATTTTGGATGACGTTTCGCACACTCTTTATAAAACGGACTACAACTCTCTCATCCCAACAAATTTTGAAATGAGATTTCTTTCCCAAGAAAAAGAATCTTAGGACCTCCGATTGGTAGAAATTTCCTCACTTTTTGACTTAAAATGAGAGAGTTATGGAGGTTTTAATTTGGGTGACGTTTAACACACTCTTTATGAAACGGACTATAACTCTGTCACCCCAACGAATTTTGAAACGAGATTTCTTTCCCATGAAAGAGAATTAGAAGACCTCCGATTGGTAGAAATTTCACCACTTTTGGACTTAAAGTGAGAGAGTTATAGAGGTTTTAATTTTGGGTGACGTTTCGCATACTCTTTGAAAAACGGACAACAACTCTCTCACCCCAATGATTTTTAAAACAAGATTTCTTTTCCCGGAAAGAGAATTTGAAGATTGGTAGAAATTTCTCCACTTTTGAACTTAAAGTCAGAGAGTTACACAGGTTTTAATTTTGGATGACGTCTCGCACACTCTTTATAAAACGGACTACAACTCTCTCATCCCAACAATATTTGAAATGAGATTTCTTTCCGAAGAAAAAGAATCTTAGGACATCTGATTGGTAGAAATTTCACAACTTTTTGACTTCAAATGAGAGAGTTATGGAAGTTTTAATTTTGGGTGACGTTTCACACACGCTTTATAAAATGGACCAAAACTCTCTCATCCCACCGAATTTTTAAATGAGATTTTTTTTTCCTGAAAGAGAATTTGAAGACATCTAATTGATAGAAATTTCTCCAGTTTTCGACTTAAAATAAGTGAGTTATGAAAGTTTTAATTTTGGGTGACGTTTCGCAAACTCTTTATAGGACGGACAACAACTCTCTCACCCCAACGATTTTTAAAACAAGATTTCTTTCCCCGGAAAGAGAATTTGAAGACTGGTAGAAATTTCACCCCTTTTGAACTAAAAGTCAGAGAGTTGCAGAGGTTTTAATTTTGGATGACGTTTTGCACACTCTTTATAAAACGGATTACAACTCTCTCATTCCAACAAATTTTGAAATGAGATTTTTTTCCCAAGAAAAAGAATCTTAGGACCTCCGATTGGTAGAAATTTCCCCACTTTTGGGCTTAAAGTGTGAGAGTTATAGAGGTTTTAATTTTGGGTGACGTTTCGCACACTGTTTCTAAAACGGACAACAACTCTCTCACCCCAACGATTTTTAAAAGAAGATTTCTTTTTCCGGAAAGAGAATTTGAAGATTGGTTGAAATTTCACCCCTTTTGAACTTAAAGTCAGAGAGTTACAGAGGTTTTAATTTTGGATGACGTTTCGCACACTCTTTATAAAACGGACTACAACTCTCTCATCCGAACAAATTTTGAAATGAGATTTCTTTCCCAAGAAAAAGAATCTTAGGACCTCCGATTGGTAGAAATTTCCTAACTTTTTGACTTAAAATGAGAGAGTTATGGAGGTTTTAATTTGGGTGACGTTTAACACACTCTTTATGAAACGGACTATAACTCTGTCACCCCAACGAATTTTGAAACGAGATTTCTTTCCCATGAAAGAGAATTAGAAGACCTCCGATTGGTAGAAATTTCACCACTTTTGGACTTAAAGTGAGAGAGTTATAGAGGTTTTAATTTTGGGTGACGTTTCGCATACTCTTTGAAAAACGGACAACAACTCTCTCACCCCAATAATTTTTAAAACAAGATTTCTTTTCCCGGAAAGAGAATTTGAAGATTGGTAGAAATTTCTCCACTTTTGAACTTTAAGTCAGAGAGTTACACAGGTTTTAATTTTGGATGACGTCTCGCACACTCTTTATAAAACGGACTACAACTCTCTCATCCCAACAATATTTGAAATGAGATTTCTTTCCGAAGAAAAAGAATCTTAGGACATCTGATTGGTAGAAATTTCACAACTTTTTGACTTCAAATGAGAGAGTTATGGAAGTTTTAATTTTGGGTGACGTTTCACACACTCTTTATAAAATGGACCAAAACTCTCTCATCCCACCGAATTTTTAAATGAGATTTTTTTTTCCTGAAAGAGAATTTGAAGACATCTAATTGATAGAAATTTCTCCAGTTTTCGACTTAAAATAAGTGAGTTATGAAAGTTTTAATTTTGGGTGACGTTTCGCACACTCTTTATAAGACGGACAACAACTCTCTCACCCCAACGATTTTTAAAACAAGATTTCTTTCCCCGGAAAGAGAATTTGAAGACTGGTAGAAATTTCACCCCTTTTGAACTAAAAGTCAGAGAGTTGCAGAGGTTTTAATTTTGGATGACGTTTTGCACACTCTTTATAAAACGGATTACAACTCTCTCATTCCAACAAATTTTGAAATGAGATTTCTTTCCCAAGAAAAAGAATCTTAGGACCTCCGATTGGTAGAAATTTCCCCACTTTTGGGCTTAAAGTGTGAGAGTTATAGAGGTTTTAATTTTGGGTGACGTTTCGCACACTGTTTCTAAAACGGACAACAACTCTCTCACCCCAATGATTTTTAAAACAAGATTTCTTTCCCCAGAAAGAGAATTTGAAGACTGGTAGAAATTTCACCCCTTTTGAACTTAAAGTCAGAGAGTTGCAGAGGTTTTAATTTTGGATGACGTTTTGCACACTCTTTATAAAACGGGCTACAACTCTCTCATTCCAACAAATTTTGAAATGAGATTTCTTTCCCAAGAAAAAGAATCTTAGGACCTCCGATTGGTAGAAATTTCCCCACTTTTGGGCTTAAAGTGAGAGAGTTATAGAGGTTTTAATTTTGGGTGACGTTTCGCACACTGTTTCTAAAACGGACAACAACTCTCTCACCCCAACGATTTTTAAAAGAAGATTTCTTTTTCCGGAAAGAGAATTTGAAGATTGGTAGAAATTTCACCCCTTTTGAACTTAAAGTCAGATAGTTACAGAGGTTTTAATTTTGGATGACGTTTCACACACTCTTTATAAAACGGACTACAACTCTCTCATCCCAACAAATTTTGAAATGAGATTTCTTTCCCAAGAAAAAGAATCTTAGGACCTCCGATTGGTAGAAATTTCCTCACTTTTTGACTTAAAATGAGAGAGTTATGGAGGTTTTAATTTTGGGTGACGTTTCGCATACTCTTTGAAAAACGGACAACAACTCTCTCACCCCAATAATTTTTAAAACAAGATTTCTTTTCCCGGAAAGAGAATTTGAAGATTGGTAGAAATTTCTCCACTTTTGAACTTTAAGTCAGAGAGTTACACAGGTTTTAATTTTGGATGACGTCTCGGACACTCTTTATAAAACGGACTACAACTCTCTCATCCCAACAATATTTGAAATGAGATTTCTTTCCGAAGAAAAAGAATCTTAGGACATCTGATTGGTAGAAATTTCACAACTTTTTGACTTCAAATGAGAGAGTTATGGAAGTTTTAATTTTGGGTGACGTTTCACACACTCTTTATAAAATGGACCAAAACTCTCTCATCCCACCGAATTTTTAAATGAGATTTTTTTCCTGAAAGAGAATTTGAAGACATCTAATTCATAGAAATTTCTCCAGTTTTCGACTTAAAATAAGTGAGTTATGAAAGTTTTAATTTTGGGTGACGTTTCGCACACTCTTTATAAGACGGACAACAACTCTCTCACCGCAACGATTTTTAAAACAAGATTTCTTTCCCCGGAAAGAGAATTTGAAGACTGGTAGAAATTTCACCCCTTTTGAACTTAAAGTCAGAGAGTTGCAGAGGTTTTAATTTTGGATGACGTTTTGCACACTCTTTATAAAACGGACTACAACTCTCTCATTCAAACAAATTTTGAAATGAGATTTCTTTCCCAAGAAAAAGAATCTTAGGACCTCCGATTGGTAGAAATTTCCCCACTTTTGGGCTTAAAGTGTGAGAGTTATAGAGGTTTTAATTTTGGGTGACGTTTTCACACACTGTTTCTAAAACGGACAACAACTCTCTCACCCCAACGATTTTTAAAAGAAGATTTCTTTTTCCGGAAAGAGAATTTGAAGATTGGTAGAAATTTCACCCCTTTTGAACTTAAAGTCAGAGAGTTACAGAGGTTTTAATTTTGGATGACGTTTCGCACACTCTTTATAAAACGGACTACAACTCCCTCATCCCAACAAATTTTGAAATGAGATTTCTTTCCCAAGAAAAAGAATCTTAGGACCTCCGATTGGTAGAAATTTCCTCACTTTTTGACTTAAATTGAGAGAGTTATGGAGGTTTTAATTTGGGTGACGTTTAACACACTCTATGAAACGGACTATAACTCTGTCACACCAACGAATTTTGAAACGAGATTTCTTTCCCATGAAAGAGAATTAGAGGACCTCCGATTGGTAGAAATTTCACCACTTTTAGACTTAAAGTGAGAGAGTTATAGAGGTTTTAATTTTAGGTGACGTTTCGCATACTCTTTGAAAAACGGACAACAACTCTCTCACCCCAATGATTTTTAAAACAAGATTTCTTTTCCAGGAAAGAGAATTTGAAGATTGGTAGAAATTTCTCCACTTTTGAACTTTAAGTCAGAGAGTTACACAGGTTTTAATTTTGGATGACGTCTCGCACACTCTTTATAAAACGGACTACAACTCTCTCATCCCAACAATATTTGAAATGAGATTTCTTTCCGAAGAAAATGAATCTTAGGACATCTGATTGGTAGAAATTTCACAACTTTTTGACTTCAAATGAGAGAGTTATGGAAGTTTTAATTTTGGGTGACGTTTCACACACTCTTTATAAAATGGACCAAAACTCTCTCATCTCACCGAATTTTTAAATGAGATTTTTTTTCCTGAAAGAGAATTTGAAGACATCTAATTGATAGAAATTTCTCCAGTTTTCGACTTAAAATAAGTGAGTTATGAAAGTTTTAATTTTGGGTGACGTTTCGCACACTCTTTATAAGACGGACAACAACTCTCTCACCCCAACGATTTTTAAAACAAGATTTCTTTCCCCGGAAAGAGAATTTGAAGACTGGTAGAAATTTCACCCCTTTTGAACTTAAAGTCAGAGAGTTGCAGAGGTTTTAATTTTGGATGACGTTTTGCACACTCTTTATAAAACGGACTACAACTCTCTCATTCCAACAAATTTTGAAATGAGATTTCTTTCCCAAGAAAAAGAATCTTAGGACCTCCGATTGGTAGAAATTTTCCCACTTTTGGGCTTAAAGTGAGAGAGTTATAGAGGTTTTAATTTTGGGTGACGTTTCGCACACTGTTTCTAAAACGGACAACAACTCTCTCACCCCAACGATTTTTAAAAGAAGATTTCTTTTTCCGGAAAGAGAATTTGAAGATTGGTAGAAATTTCACCCCTTTTGAACTTAAAGTCAGATAGTTACAGAGGTTTTAATTTTGGATGACGTTTCGCACACTCTTTATAAAACGGACTACAACTCTCTCATCCCAACAAATTTTGAAATGAGATTTCTTTCCCAAGAAAAAGAATCTTAGGACCTCCGATTGGTAGAAATTTCCTCACTTTTTGACTTAAAATGAGAGAGTTATGGAGGTTTTAATTTGGGTGACGTTTAACACACTCTTTATGAAACGGACTATAACTCTGTCACCCCAACGAATTTTGAAACGAGATTTCTTTCCGATGAAAGGGAATTAGAAGAC
The DNA here is from genome assembly GCF_043159265.1 of Tasmannia lanceolata. Taxonomy (NCBI): domain Eukaryota; kingdom Viridiplantae; phylum Streptophyta; class Magnoliopsida; order Canellales; family Winteraceae; genus Tasmannia; species Tasmannia lanceolata. The sequence goes on along the minus strand of NW_027518713.1, from coordinate 1,165,658 downwards.
CTCCGATTGGTAGAAATTTCACCACTTTTGGACTTAAAGTGAGAGAGTTATAGAGGTTTTAATTTTGGGTGACGTTTCGCATACTCTTTGAAAAACGGACAACAACTCTCTCACCCCAATAATTTTTAAAACAAGATTTCTTTTCCCGGAAAGAGAATTTGAAGATTGGTAGAAATTTCTCCACTTTTGAACTTTAAGTCAGAGAGTTACACAGGTTTTAATTTTGGATGACGTCTCGCACACTCTTTATAAAACGGACTACAACTCTCTCATCCCAACAATATTTGAAATGAGATTTCTTTCCGAAGAAAAAGAATCTTAGGACATCTGATTGGTAGAAATTTCACAACTTTTTGACTTCAAATGAGAGAGTTATGGAAGTTTTAATTTTGGGTGACGTTTCACACACTCTTTATAAAATGGACCAAAACTCTCTCATCCCACCGAATTTTTAAATGAGATTTTTTTTTCCTGAAAGAGAATTTGAAGACATCTAATTGATAGAAATTTCTCCAGTTTTCGACTTAAAATAAGTGAGTTATGAAAGTTTTAATTTTGGGTGACGTTTCGCACACTCTTTATAAGACGGACAACAACTCTCTCACCCCAACGATTTTTAAAACAAGATTTCTTTCCCCGGAAAGAGAATTTGAAGACTGGTAGAAATTTCACCCCTTTTGAACTAAAAAGTCAGAGAGTTGCAGAGGTTTTAATTTTGGATGACGTTTTGCACACTCTTTATAAAACGGATTACAACTCTCTCATTCCAACAAATTTTGAAATGAGATTTCTTTCCCAAGAAAAAGAATCTTAGGACCTCCGATTGGTAGAAATTTCCCCACTTTTGGGCTTAAAGTGTGAGAGTTATAGAGGTTTTAATTTTGGGTGACGTTTCGCACACTGTTTCTAAAACGGACAACAACTCTCTCACCCCAATGATTTTTAAAACAAGATTTCTTTCCCCAGAAAGAGAATTTGAAGACTGGTAGAAATTTCACCCCTTTTGAACTTAAAGTCAGAGAGTTGCAGAGGTTTTAATTTTGGATGACGTTTTGCACACTCTTTATAAAACGGGCTACAACTCTCTCATTCCAACAAATTTTGAAATGAGATTTCTTTCCCAAGAAAAAGAATCTTAGGACCTCCGATTGGTAGAAATTTCCCCACTTTTGGGCTTAAAGTGAGAGAGTTATAGAGGTTTTAATTTTGGGTGACGTTTCGCACACTGTTTCTAAAACGAACAACAACTCTCTCACCCCAACGATTTTTAAAAGAAGATTTCTTTTTCCGGAAAGAGAATTTGAAGATTGGTAGAAATTTCACCCCTTTTGAACTTAAAGTCAGATAGTTACAGAGGTTTTAATTTTGGATGACGTTTCACACACTCTTTATAAAACGGACTACAACTCTCTCATCCCAACAAATTTTGAAATGAGATTTCTTTCCCAAGAAAAAGAATCTTAGGACCTCCGATTGGTAGAAATTTCCTCACTTTTTGACTTAAAATGAGAGAGTTATGGAGGTTTTAATTTTGGGTGACGTTTCGCATACTCTTTGAAAAACGGACAACAACTCTCTCACCCCAATAATTTTTAAAACAAGATTTCTTTTCCCGGAAAGAGAATTTGAAGATTGGTAGAAATTTCTCCACTTTTGAACTTTAAGTCAGAGAGTTACACAGGTTTTAATTTTGGATGACGTCTCGGACACTCTTTATAAAACGGACTACAACTCTCTCATCCCAACAATATTTGAAATGAGATTTCTTTCCGAAGAAAAAGAATCTTAGGACATCTGATTGGTAGAAATTTCACAACTTTTTGACTTCAAATGAGAGAGTTATGGAAGTTTTAATTTTGGGTGACGTTTCACACACTCTTTATAAAATGGACCAAAACTCTCTCATCCCACCGAATTTTTAAATGAGATTTTTTTCCTGAAAGAGAATTTGAAGACATCTAATTCATAGAAATTTCTCCAGTTTTCGACTTAAAATAAGTGAGTTATGAAAGTTTTAATTTTGGGTGACGTTTCGCACACTCTTTATAAGACGGACAACAACTCTCTCACCGCAACGATTTTTAAAACAAGATTTCTTTCCCCGGAAAGAGAATTTGAAGACTGGTAGAAATTTCACCCCTTTTGAACTTAAAGTCAGAGAGTTGCAGAGGTTTTAATTTTGGATGACGTTTTGCACACTCTTTATAAAACGGACTACAACTCTCTCATTCAAACAAATTTTGAAATGAGATTTCTTTCCCAAGAAAAAGAATCTTAGGACCTCCGATTGGTAGAAATTTCCCCACTTTTGGGCTTAAAGTGTGAGAGTTATAGAGGTTTTAATTTTGGGTGACGTTTTCACACACTGTTTCTAAAACGGACAACAACTCTCTCACCCCAACGATTTTTAAAAGAAGATTTCTTTTTCCGGAAAGAGAATTTGAAGATTGGTAGAAATTTCACCCCTTTTGAACTTAAAGTCAGAGAGTTACAGAGGTTTTAATTTTGGATGACGTTTCGCACACTCTTTATAAAACGGACTACAACTCCCTCATCCCAACAAATTTTGAAATGAGATTTCTTTCCCAAGAAAAAGAATCTTAGGACCTCCGATTGGTAGAAATTTCCTCACTTTTTGACTTAAATTGAGAGAGTTATGGAGGTTTTAATTTGGGTGACGTTTAACACACTCTATGAAACGGACTATAACTCTGTCACACCAACGAATTTTGAAACGAGATTTCTTTCCCATGAAAGAGAATTAGAGGACCTCCGATTGGTAGAAATTTCACCACTTTTAGACTTAAAGTGAGAGAGTTATAGAGGTTTTAATTTTAGGTGACGTTTCGCATACTCTTTGAAAAACGGACAACAACTCTCTCACCCCAATGATTTTTAAAACAAGATTTCTTTTCCAGGAAAGAGAATTTGAAGATTGGTAGAAATTTCTCCACTTTTGAACTTTAAGTCAGAGAGTTACACAGGTTTTAATTTTGGATGACGTCTCGCACACTCTTTATAAAACGGACTACAACTCTCTCATCCCAACAATATTTGAAATGAGATTTCTTTCCGAAGAAAATGAATCTTAGGACATCTGATTGGTAGAAATTTCACAACTTTTTGACTTCAAATGAGAGAGTTATGGAAGTTTTAATTTTGGGTGACGTTTCACACACTCTTTATAAAATGGACCAAAACTCTCTCATCTCACCGAATTTTTAAATGAGATTTTTTTTCCTGAAAGAGAATTTGAAGACATCTAATTGATAGAAATTTCTCCAGTTTTCGACTTAAAATAAGTGAGTTATGAAAGTTTTAATTTTGGGTGACGTTTCGCACACTCTTTATAAGACGGACAACAACTCTCTCACCCCAACGATTTTTAAAACAAGATTTCTTTCCCCGGAAAGAGAATTTGAAGACTGGTAGAAATTTCACCCCTTTTGAACTTAAAGTCAGAGAGTTGCAGAGGTTTTAATTTTGGATGACGTTTTGCACACTCTTTATAAAACGGACTACAACTCTCTCATTCCAACAAATTTTGAAATGAGATTTCTTTCCCAAGAAAAAGAATCTTAGGACCTCCGATTGGTAGAAATTTTCCCACTTTTGGGCTTAAAGTGAGAGAGTTATAGAGGTTTTAATTTTGGGTGACGTTTCGCACACTGTTTCTAAAACGGACAACAACTCTCTCACCCCAACGATTTTTAAAAGAAGATTTCTTTTTCCGGAAAGAGAATTTGAAGATTGGTAGAAATTTCACCCCTTTTGAACTTAAAGTCAGATAGTTACAGAGGTTTTAATTTTGGATGACGTTTCGCACACTCTTTATAAAACGGACTACAACTCTCTCATCCCAACAAATTTTGAAATGAGATTTCTTTCCCAAGAAAAAGAATCTTAGGACCTCCGATTGGTAGAAATTTCCTCACTTTTTGACTTAAAATGAGAGAGTTATGGAGGTTTTAATTTGGGTGACGTTTAACACACTCTTTATGAAACGGACTATAACTCTGTCACCCCAACGAATTTTGAAACGAGATTTCTTTCCGATGAAAGGGAATTAGAAGACCTCCGATTGGTAGAAATTTCACCACTTTTGGACTTAAAGTGAGAGAGTTATAGAGGTTTTAATTTTGGGTGACGTTTCGCATACTCTTTGAAAAACGGACAACAACTCTCTCACCCCAATAATTTTTAAAACAAGATTTCTTTTCCCGGAAAGAGAATTTGAAGATTGGTAGAAATTTCTCCACTTTTGAACTTTAAGTCAGAGAGTTACACAGGTTTTAATTTTGGATGACGTCTCGCACACTCTTTATAAAACGGACTACAACTCTCTCATCCCAACGATATTTGAAATGAGATTTCTTTCCGAAGAAAAAGAATCTTAGGACATCTGATTGGTAGAAATTTCACAACTTTTTGACTTCAAATGAGAGAGTTATGGAAGTTTTAATTTTGGGTGACGTTTCACACACTCTTTATAAAATGGACCAAAACTCTCTCATCCCACCGAATTTTTAAATGAGATTTTTTTCCTGAAAGAGAATTTGAAGACATCTAATTGATAGAAATTTCTCCAGTTTTCGACTTAAAATAAGTGAGTTATGAAAGTTTTAATTTTGGGTGACGTTTCGCACACTCTTTATAAGACGGACAACAACTCTCTCACCTCAACGATTTTTAAAACAAGATTTCTTTCCCCGGAAAGAGAATTTGAAGACTGGTAGAAATTTCACCCCTTTTGAACTTAAAGTCAGAGAGTTGCAGAGGTTTTAATTTTGGATGACGTTTTGCACACTCTTTGTAAAACGGACTACAACTCTCTCATCCGAACAAATTTTGAAATGAGATTTCTTTCCCAAGAAAAAGAATCTTAGGACCTCCGATTGGTAGAAATTTCCTCACTTTTTGACTTAAAATGAGAGAGTTATGGAGGTTTTAATTTGGGTGACGTTTAACACACTCTTTATGAAACGGACTATAACTCTGTCACCCCAACGAATTTTGAAACGAGATTTCTTTCCGATGAAAGGGAATTAGAAGACCTCCGATTGGTAGAAATTTCACCCCTTTTGGACTTAAAGTGAGAGAGTTATAGAGGTTTTAATTTTGGGTGACGTTTCGCATACTCTTTGAAAAACGGACAACAACTCTCTCACCCCAATAATTTTTAAAACAAGATTTCTTTTCCCGGAAAGAGAATTTGAAGATTGGTAGAAATTTCTCCACTTTTGACCTTTAAGTCAGAGAGTTACACAGGTTTTAATTTTGGATGACGTCTCGCACACTCTTTATAAAACGGACTACAACTCTCTCATCCCAACAATATTTGAAATGAGATTGCTTTCCGAAGAAAAAGAATCTTAGGACATCTGATTGGTAGAAATTTCACAACTTTTCGACTTCAAATGAGAGAGTTATGGAAGTTTTAATTTTGGGTGACGTTTCACACACTCTTTATAAAATGGACCAAAACTCTCTCATCCCACCGAATTTTTAAATGAGATTTTTTTTCCTGAAAGAGAATTTGAAGACATCTAATTGATAGAAATTTCTCCAGTTTTCGACTTAAAATAAGTGAGTTATGAAAGTTTTAATTTTGGGTGACGTTTCGCACACTCTTTATAAGACGGATAACAACTCTCTCACCCCAACGATTTTTAAAACAAGATTTCTTTCCCCGGAAAGAGAATTTGAAGACTGGTAGAAATTTCTCCCCTTTTGAACTTAAAGTCAGAGAGTTGCAGAGGTTTTAATTTTGGATGACGTTTTGCACACTCTTTATAAAACGGACTACAACTCTCTCATTCCAACAAATTTTAAAATGAGATTTCTTTCCCAAGAAAAAGAATCTTAGGACCTCCGATTGGTAGAAATTTCCCCACTTTTGGGCTTAAAGTGAGAGAGTTATAGAGGTTTTAATTTTGGGTGACGTTTCGCACACTGTTTCTAAAACGGACAACAACTCTCTCACCCCAACGATTTTTAAAAGAAGATTTCTTTTTCCGGAAAGAGAATTTGAAGATTGGTAGAAATTTCACCCCTTTTGAACTTAAAGTCAGAGAGTTACAGAGGTTTTAATTTTGGATGACGTTTCGCACACTCTTTATAAAACGGACTACAACTCTCTCATCCCAACAAATTTTGAAATGAGATTTCTTTCCCAAGAAAAAGAATCTTAGGACCTCCGATTGGTAGAAATTTCCTCACTTTTTGACTTAAAATGAGAGAGTTATGGAGGTTTTAATTTGGGTGACGTTTAACACACTCTTTATGAAACGGACTATAACTCTGTCACCCCAACGAATTTTGAAACGAGGTTTCTTTCCCATGAAAGAGAATTAGAAGACCTCCGATTGGTAGAAATTTCACCACTTTTGGACTTAAAGTGAGAGAGTTATAGAGGTTTTAATTTTGGGTGACGTTTCGCATACTCTTTGAAAAACGGACAACAACTCTCTCACCCCAATGATTTTTAAAATAAGATTTCTTTTCCCGGAAAGAGAATTTGAAGATTGGTAGAAATTTCTCCACTTTTGAACTTAAAGTCAGAGAGTTACACAGGTTTTAATTTTGGATGACGTCTCGCACACTCTTTATAAAACGGACTACAACTCTCTCATCCCAACAATATTTGAAATGAGATTTCTTTCCGAAGAAAAAGAATCTTAGGACATCTGATTGGTAGAAATTTCACAACTTTTTGACTTCAAATGAGAGAGTTATGGAAGTTTTAATTTTGGGTGACGTTTCACACACGCTTTATAAAATGGACCAAAACTCTCTCATCCCACCGAATTTTTAAATGAGATTTTTTTTTCCTGAAAGAGAATTTGAAGACATCTAATTGATAGAAATTTCTCCAGTTTTCGACTTAAAATAAGTGAGTTATGAAAGTTTTAATTTTGGGTGACGTTTCGCAAACTCTTTATAGGACGGACAACAACTCTCTCACCCCAACGATTTTTAAAACAAGATTTCTTTCCCCGGAAAGAGAATTTGAAGACTGGTAGAAATTTCACCCCTTTTGAACTAAAAGTCAGAGAGTTGCAGAGGTTTTAATTTTGGATGACGTTTTGCACACTCTTTATAAAACGGATTACAACTCTCTCATTCCAACAAATTTTGAAATGAGATTTTTTTCCCAAGAAAAAGAATCTTAGGACCTCCGATTGGTAGAAATTTCCCCACTTTTGGGCTTAAAGTGTGAGAGTTATAGAGGTTTTAATTTTGGGTGACGTTTCGCACACTGTTTCTAAAACGGACAACAACTCTCTCACCCCAACGATTTTTAAAAGAAGATTTCTTTTTCCGGAAAGAGAATTTGAAGATTGGTTGAAATTTCACCCCTTTTGAACTTAAAGTCAGAGAGTTACAGAGGTTTTAATTTTGGATGACGTTTCGCACACTCTTTATAAAACGGACTACAACTCTCTCATCCGAACAAATTTTGAAATGAGATTTCTTTCCCAAGAAAAAGAATCTTAGGACCTCCGATTGGTAGAAATTTCCTAACTTTTTGACTTAAAATGAGAGAGTTATGGAGGTTTTAATTTGGGTGACGTTTAACACACTCTTTATGAAACGGACTATAACTCTGTCACCCCAACGAATTTTGAAACGAGATTTCTTTTCCATGAAAGAGAATTAGAAGACCTCCGATTGGTAGAAATTTCACCACTTTTGGACTTAAAGTGAGAGAGTTATAGAGGTTTTAATTTTGGGTGACGTTTCGCATACTCTTTGAAAAACGGACAACAACTCTCTCACCCCAATAATTTTTAAAACAAGATTTCTTTTCCCGGAAAGAGAATTTGAAGATTGGTAGAAATTTCTCCACTTTTGAACTTTAAGTCAGAGAGTTACACAGGTTTTAATTTTGGATGACGTCTCGCACACTCTTTATAAAACGGACTACAACTCTCTCATCCCAACAATATTTGAAATGAGATTTCTTTCCGAAGAAAAAGAATCTTAGGACATCTGATTGGTAGAAATTTCACAACTTTTTGACTTCAAATGAGAGAGTTATGGAAGTTTTAATTTTGGGTGACGTTTCACACACTCTTTATAAAATGGACCAAAACTCTCTCATCCCACCGAATTTTTAAATGAGATTTTTTTTTCCTGAAAGAGAATTTGAAGACATCTAATTGATAGAAATTTCTCCAGTTTTCGACTTAAAATAAGTGAGTTATGAAAGTTTTAATTTTGGGTGACGTTTCGCACACTCTTTATAAGACGGACAACAACTCTCTCACCCCAACGATTTTTAAAACAAGATTTCTTTCCCCGGAAAGAGAATTTGAAGACTGGTAGAAATTTCACCCCTTTTGAACTAAAAGTCAGAGAGTTGCAGAGGTTTTAATTTTGGATGATGTTTTGCACACTCTTTATAAAACGGATTACAACTCTCTCATTCCAACAAATTTTGAAATGAGATTTCTTTCCCAAGAAAAAGAATCTTAGGACCTCCGATTGGTAGAAATTTCCCCACTTTTGGGCTTAAAGTGTGAGAGTTATAGAGGTTTTAATTTTGGGTGACGTTTCGCACACTGTTTCTAAAACGGACAACAACTCTCTCACCCCAATGATTTTTAAAACAAGATTTCTTTCCCCAGAAAGAGAATTTGAAGACTGGTAGAAATTTCACCCCTTTTGAACTTAAAGTCAGAGAGTTGCAGAGGTTTTAATTTTGGATGACGTTTTGCACACTCTTTATAAAACGGGCTACAACTCTCTCATTCCAACAAATTTTGAAATGAGATTTCTTTCCCAAGAAAAAGAATCTTAGGACCTCCGATTGGTAGAAATTTCCCCACTTTTGGGCTTAAAGTGAGAGAGTTATAGAGGTTTTAATTTTGGGTGACGTTTCGCACACTGTTTCTAAAACGGACAACAACTCTCTCACCCCAACGATTTTTAAAAGAAGATTTCTTTTTCCGGAAAGAGAATTTGAAGATTGGTAGAAATTTCACCCCTTTTGAACTTAAAGTCAGATAGTTACAGAGGTTTTAATTTTGGATGACGTTTCACACACTCTTTATAAAACGGACTACAACTCTCTCATCCCAACAAATTTTGAAATGAGATTTCTTTCCCAAGAAAAAGAATCTTAGGACCTCCGATTGGTAGAAATTTCCTCACTTTTTGACTTAAAATGAGAGAGTTATGGAGGTTTTAATTTTGGGTGACGTTTCGCATACTCTTTGAAAAACGGACAACAACTCTCTCACCCCAATAATTTTTAAAACAAGATTTCTTTTCCCGGAAAGAGAATTTGAAGATTGGTAGAAATTTCTCCACTTTTGAACTTTAAGTCAGAGAGTTACACAGGTTTTAATTTTGGATGACGTCTCGGACACTCTTTATAAAACGGACTACAACTCTCTCATCCCAACAATATTTGAAATGAGATTTCTTTCCGAAGAAAAAGAATCTTAGGACATCTGATTGGTAGAAATTTCACAACTTTTTGACTTCAAATGAGAGAGTTATGGAAGTTTTAATTTTGGGTGACGTTTCACACACTCTTTATAAAATGGACCAAAACTCTCTCATCCCACCGAATTTTTAAATGAGATTTTTTTCCTGAAAGAGAATTTGAAGACATCTAATTCATAGAAATTTCTCCAGTTTTCGACTTAAAATAAGTGAGTTATGAAAGTTTTAATTTTGGGTGACGTTTCGCACACTCTTTATAAGACGGACAACAACTCTCTCACCGCAACGATTTTTAAAACAAGATTTCTTTCCCCGGAAAGAGAATTTGAAGACTGGTAGAAATTTCACCCCTTTTGAACTTAAAGTCAGAGAGTTGCAGAGGTTTTAATTTTGGATGACGTTTTGCACACTCTTTATAAAACGGACTACAACTCTCTCATTCAAACAAATTTTGAAATGAGATTTCTTTCCCAAGAAAAAGAATCTTAGGACCTCCGATTGGTAGAAATTTCCCCACTTTTGGGCTTAAAGTGTGAGAGTTATAGAGGTTTTAATTTTGGGTGACGTTTTCACACACTGTTTCTAAAACGGACAACAACTCTCTCACCCCAACGATTTTTAAAAGAAGATTTCTTTTTCCGGAAAGAGAATTTGAAGATTGGTAGAAATTTCACCCCTTTTGAACTTAAAGTCAGAGAGTTACAGAGGTTTTAATTTTGGATGACGTTTCGCACACTCTTTATAAAACGGACTACAACTCCCTCATCCCAACAAATTTTGAAATGAGATTTCTTTCCCAAGAAAAAGAATCTTAGGACCTCCGATTGGTAGAAATTTCCTCACTTTTTGACTTAAATTGAGAGAGTTATGGAGGTTTTAATTTGGGTGACGTTTAACACACTCTATGAAACGGACTGTAACTCTGTCACACCAACGAATTTTGAAACGAGATTTCTTTCCCATGAAAGAGAATTAGAGGACCTCCGATTGGTAGAAATTTCACCACTTTTAGACTTAAAGTGAGAGAGTTATAGAGGTTTTAATTTTAGGTGACGTTTCGCATACTCTTTGAAAAACGGACAACAACTCTCTCACCCCAATGATTTTTAAAACAAGATTTCTTTTCCAGGAAAGAGAATTTGAAGATTGGTAGAAATTTCTCCACTTTTGAACTTTAAGTCAGAGAGTTACACAGGTTTTAATTTTGGATGACGTCTCGCACACTCTTTATAAAACGGACTACAACTCTCTCATCCCAACAATATTTGAAATGAGATTTCTTTCCGAAGAAAAAGAATCTTAGGACATCTGATTGGTAGAAATTTCACAACTTTTTGACTTCAAATGAGAGAGTTATGGAAGTTTTAATTTTGGGTGACGTTTCACACACTCTTTATAAAATGGACCAAAACTCTCTCATCTCACCGAATTTTTAAATGAGATTTTTTTTCCTGAAAGAGAATTTGAAGACATCTAATTGATAGAAATTTCTCCAGTTTTCGACTTAAAATAAGTGAGTTATGAAAGTTTTAATTTTGGGTGACGTTTCGCACACTCTTTATAAGACGGACAACAACTCTCTCACCCCAACGATTTTTAAAACAAGATTTCTTTCCCCGGAAAGAGAATTTGAAGACTGGTAGAAATTTCACCCCTTTTGAACTTAAAGTCAGAGAGTTGCAGAGGTTTTAATTTTGGATGACGTTTTGCACACTCTTTATAAAACGGACTACAACTCTCTCATTCCAACAAATTTTGAAATGAGATTTCTTTCCCAAGAAAAAGAATCTTAGGACCTCCGATTGGTAGAAATTTTCCCACTTTTGGGCTTAAAGTGTGAGAGTTATAGAGGTTTTAATTTTGGGTGACGTTTCGCACACTGTTTTCTAAAACGGACAACACCTCTCACCCCAACGATTTTTAAAAGAAGATTTCTTTTTCCGGAAAGAGAATTTGAAGATTGGTAGAAATTTCACCCCTTTTGAACTTAAAGTCAGAGAGTTACAGAGGTTTTAATTTTGGATGACGTTTCGCACACTCTTTATAAAACGGACTACAACTCTCTCATCCCAACAAATTTTGAAATGAGATTTCTTTCCCAAGAAAAAGAATCTTAGGACCTCCGATTGGTAGAAATTTCATCACTTTTTGACTTAAAATGAGAGAGTTATGGAGGTTTTAATTTGGGTGACGTTTAACACACTCTTTATGAAACGGACTATAACTCTGTCACCCCAACGAATTTTGAAACGAGATTTCTTTCCCATGAAAGAGAATTAGAAGACCTCCGATTGGTAGAAATTTCACCACTTTTGGACTTAAAGTGAGAGAGTTATAGAGGTTTTAATTTTGGGTGACGTTTCGCATACTCTTTGAAAAACGGACAACAACTCTCTCACCCCAATGATTTTTAAAACAAGATTTCTTTTCCCGGAAAGAGAATTTGAAGATTGGTAGAAATTTCTCCACTTTTGAACTTAAAGTCAGAGAGTTACACAGGTTTTAATTTTGGATGACGTCTCGCACACTCTTTATAAAACGGACTACAACTCTCTCATCCCAACAATATTTGAAATGAGATTTCTTTCCGAAGAAAAAGAATCTTAGGACATCTGCTTGGTAGAAATTTCACAACTTTTTGACTTCAAATGAGAGAGTTATGGAAGTTTTAATTTTGGGTGACGTTTCACACACGCTTTATAAAATGGACCAAAACTCTCTCATCCCACCGAATTTTTAAATGAGATTTTTTTTTCCTGAAAGAGAATTTGAAGACATCTAATTGATAGAAATTTCTCCAGTTTTCGACTTAAAATAAGTGAGTTATGAAAGTTTTAATTTTGGGTGACGTTTCGCAAACTCTTTATAAGACGGACAACAACTCTCTCACCCCAACGATTTTTAAAACAAGATTTCTTTCCCCGGAAAGAGAATTTGAAGACTGGTAGAAATTTCACCCCTTTTGAACTAAAAGTCAGAGAGTTGCAGAGGTTTTAATTTTGGATGACGTTTTGCACACTCTTTATAAAACGGATTACAACTCTCTCATTCCAACAAATTTTGAAATGAGATTTTTTTCCCAAGAAAAAGAATCTTAGGACCTCCGATTGGTAGAAATTTCCCCACTTTTGGGCTTAAAGTGTGAGAGTTATAGAGGTTTTAATTTTGGGTGACGTTTCGCACACTGTTTCTAAAACGGACAACAACTCTCTCACCCCAACGATTTTTAAAAGAAGATTTCTTTTTCCGGAAAGAGAATTTGAAGATTGGTTGAAATTTCACCCCTTTTGAACTTAAAGTCAGAGAGTTACAGAGGTTTTAATTTTGGATGACGTTTCGCACACTCTTTATAAAACGGACTACAACTCTCTCATCCGAACAAATTTTGAAATGAGATTTCTTTCCCAAGAAAAAGAATCTTAGGACCTCCGATTGGTAGAAATTTCCTAACTTTTTGACTTAAAATGAGAGAGTTATGGAGGTTTTAATTTGGGTGACGTTTAACACACTCTTTATGAAACGGACTATAACTCTGTCACCCCAACGAATTTTGAAACGAGATTTCTTTCCCATGAAAGAGAATTAGAAGACCTCCGATTGGTAGAAATTTCACCACTTTTGGACTTAAAGTGAGAGAGTTATAGAGGTTTTAATTTTGGGTGACGTTTCGCATACTCTTTGAAAAACGGACAACAACTCTCTCACCCCAATAATTTTTAAAACAAGATTTCTTTTCCCGGAAAGAGAATTTGAAGATTGGTAGAAATTTCTCCACTTTTGAACTTTAAGTCAGAGAGTTACACAGGTTTTAATTTTGGATGACGTCTCGCACACTCTTTATAAAACGGACTACAACTCTCTCATCCCAACAATATTTGAAATGAGATTTCTTTCCGAAGAAAAAGAATCTTAGGACATCTGATTGGTAGAAATTTCACAACTTTTTGACTTCAAATGAGAGAGTTATGGAAGTTTTAATTTTGGGTGACGTTTCACACACTCTTTATAAAATGGACCAAAACTCTCTCATCCCACCGAATTTTTAAATGAGATTTTTTTTTCCTGAAAGAGAATTTGAAGACATCTAATTGATAGAAATTTCTCCAGTTTTCGACTTAAAATAAGTGAGTTATGAAAGTTTTAATTTTGGGTGACGTTTCGCACACTCTTTATAAGACGGACAACAACTCTCTCACCCCAACGATTTTTAAAACAAGATTTCTTTCCCCGGAAAGAGAATTTGAAGACTGGTAGAAATTTCACCCCTTTTGAACTAAAAGTCAGAGAGTTGCAGAGGTTTTAATTTTTGATGACGTTTTGCACACTCTTTATAAAACGGATTACAACTCTCTCATTCCAACAAATTTTGAAATGAGATTTCTTTCCCAAGAAAAAGAATCTTAGGACCTCCGATTGGTAGAAATTTCCCCACTTTTGGGCTTAAAGTGTGAGAGTTATAGAGGTTTAAATTTTGGGTGACGTTTCGCACACTGTTTCTAAAACGGACAACAACTCTCTCACCCCAACGATTTTTAAAACAAGATTTCTTTCCCCGGAAAGAGAATTTGAAGACTGGTAGAAATTTCACCCCTTTTGAACTTAAAGTCAGAGAGTTGCAGAGGTTTTAATTTTGGATGACGTTTTGCACACTCTTTATAAAACGGGCTACAACTCTCTCATTCCAACAAATTTTGAAATGAGATTTCTTTCCCAAGAAAAAGAATCTTAGGACCTCCGATTGGTAGAAATTTCCCCACTTTTGGGCTTAAAGTGAGAGAGTTATAGAGGTTTTAATTTTGGGTGACGTTTCGCACACTGTTTCTAAAACGGACAACAACTCTCTCACCCCAACGATTTTTAAAAGAAGATTTCTTTTTCCGGAAAGAGAATTTGAAGATTGGTAGAAATTTCACCCCTTTTGAACTTAAAGTCAGATAGTTACAGAGGTTTTAATTTTGGATGACGTTTCACACACTCTTTATAAAACGGACTACAACTCTCTCATCCCAACAAATTTTGAAATGAGATTTCTTTCCCAAGAAAAAGAATCTTAGGACCTCCGATTGGTAGAAATTTCCTCACTTTTTGACTTAAAATGAGAGAGTTATGGAGGTTTTAATTTTGGGTGACGTTTCGCATACTCTTTGAAAAACGGACAACAACTCTCTCACCCCAATAATTTTTAAAACAAGATTTCTTTTCCCGGAAAGAGAATTTGAAGATTGGTAGAAATTTCTCCACTTTTGAACTTTAAGTCAGAGAGTTACACAGGTTTTAATTTTGGATGACGTCTCGCACACTCTTTATAAAACAGACTACAACTCTCTCATCCCAACAATATTTGAAATGAGATTTCTTTCCGAAGAAAAAGAATCTTAGGACATCTGATTGGTAGAAATTTCACAAATTTTTGACTTCAAATGAGAGAGTTATGGAAGTTTTAATTTTGGGTGACGTTTCACACACTCTTTATAAAATGGACCAAAACTCTCTCATCCCACCGAATTTTTAAGTGAGATTTTTTTCCTGAAAGAGAATTTGAAGACATCTAATTGATAGAAATTTCTCCAGTTTTCGACTTAAAATAAGTGAGTTATGAAAGTTTTAATTTTGGGTGACGTTTCGCACACTCTTTATAAGACGGACAACAACTCTCTCACCTCAACGATTTTTAAAACAAGATTTCTTTCCCCGGAAAGAGAATTTGAAGACTGGTAGAAATTTCACCCCTTTTGAACTTAAAGTCAGAGAGTTGCAGAGGTTTTAATTTTGGATGACGTTTTGCACACTCTTTATAAAACGGACTACAACTCTCTCATTCAAACAAATTTTGAAATGAGATTTCTTTCCCAAGAAAAAGAATCTTAGGACCTCCGATTGGTAGAAATTTCCCCACTTTTGGGCTTAAAGTGTGAGAGTTATAGAGGTTTTAATTTTGGGTGACGTTTTCACACACTGTTTCTAAAACGGACAACAACTCTCTCACCCCAACGATTTTTAAAACAAGATTTCTTTCCCCGGAAAGAGAATTTGAAGACTGGTAGAAATTTCACCCCTTTTGAACTAAAAGTCAGAGAGTTGCAGAGGTTTTAATTTTTGATGACGTTTTGCACACTCTTTATAAAACGGATTACAACTCTCTCATTCCAACAAATTTTGAAATGAGATTTCTTTCCCAAGAAAAAGAATCTTAGGACCTCCGATTGGTAGAAATTTCCCCACTTTTGGGCTTAAAGTGTGAGAGTTATAGAGGTTTAAATTTTGGGTGACGTTTCGCACACTGTTTCTAAAACGGACAACAACTCTCTCACCCCAACGATTTTTAAAACAAGATTTCTTTCCCCGGAAAGAGAATTTGAAGACTGGTAGAAATTTCACCCCTTTTGAACTTAAAGTCAGAGAGTTGCAGAGGTTTTAATTTTGGATGACGTTTTGCACACTCTTTATAAAACGGGCTACAACTCTCTCATTCCAACAAATTTTGAAATGAGATTTCTTTCCCAAGAAAAAGAATCTTAGGACCTCCGATTGGTAGAAATTTCCCCACTTTTGGGCTTAAAGTGAGAGAGTTATAGAGGTTTTAATTTTGGGTGACGTTTCGCACACTGTTTCTAAAACGGACAACAACTCTCTCACCCCAACGATTTTTAAAAGAAGATTTCTTTTTCCGGAAAGAGAATTTGAAGATTGGTAGAAATTTCACCCCTTTTGAACTTAAAGTCAGATAGTTACAGAGGTTTTAATTTTGGATGACGTTTCACACACTCTTTATAAAACGGACTACAACTCTCTCATCCCAACAAATTTTGAAATGAGATTTCTTTCCCAAGAAAAAGAATCTTAGGACCTCCGATTGGTAGAAATTTCCTCACTTTTTGACTTAAAATGAGAGAGTTATGGAGGTTTTAATTTTGGGTGACGTTTCGCATACTCTTTGAAAAACGGACAACAACTCTCTCACCCCAATAATTTTTAAAACAAGATTTCTTTTCCCGGAAAGAGAATTTGAAGATTGGTAGAAATTTCTCCACTTTTGAACTTTAAGTCAGAGAGTTACACAGGTTTTAATTTTGGATGACGTCTCGCACACTCTTTATAAAACAGACTACAACTCTCTCATCCCAACAATATTTGAAATGAGATTTCTTTCCGAAGAAAAAGAATCTTAGGACATCTGATTGGTAGAAATTTCACAAATTTTTGACTTCAAATGAGAGAGTTATGGAAGTTTTAATTTTGGGTGACGTTTCACACACTCTTTATAAAATGGACCAAAACTCTCTCATCCCACCGAATTTTTAAGTGAGATTTTTTTCCTGAAAGAGAATTTGAAGACATCTAATTGATAGAAATTTCTCCAGTTTTCGACTTAAAATAAGTGAGTTATGAAAGTTTTAATTTTGGGTGACGTTTCGCACACTCTTTATAAGACGGACAACAACTCTCTCACCTCAACGATTTTTAAAACAAGATTTCTTTCCCCGGAAAGAGAATTTGAAGACTGGTAGAAATTTCACCCCTTTTGAACTTAAAGTCAGAGAGTTGCAGAGGTTTTAATTTTGGATGACGTTTTGCACACTCTTTATAAAACGGACTACAACTCTCTCATTCAAACAAATTTTGAAATGAGATTTCTTTCCCAAGAAAAAGAATCTTAGGACCTCCGATTGGTAGAAATTTCCCCACTTTTGGGCTTAAAGTGTGAGAGTTATAGAGGTTTTAATTTTGGGTGACGTTTTCACACACTGTTTCTAAAACGGACAACAACTCTCTCACCCCAACGATTTTTAAAAGAAGATTTCTTTTTCCGGAAAGAGAATTTGAAGATTGGTAGAAATTTCACCCCTTTTGAACTTAAAGTCAGAGAGTTACAGAGGTTTTAATTTTGGATGACGTTTCGCACACTCTTTATAAAACGGACTACAACTCCCTCATCCCAACAAATTTTGAAATGAGATTTCTTTCCCAAGAAAAAGAATCTTAGGACCTCCGATTGGTAGAAATTTCCTCACTTTTTGACTTAAATTGAGAGAGTTATGGAGGTTTTAATTTGGGTGACGTTTAACACACTCTATGAAACGGACTATAACTCTGTCACACCAACGAATTTTGAAACGAGATTTCTTTCCCATGAAAGAGAATTAGAAGACCTCCGATTGGTAGAAATTTCACCACTTTTCGACTTAAAGTGAGAGAGTTATAGAGGTTTTAATTTTAGGTGACGTTTCGCATACTCTTTGAAAAACGGACAACAACTCTCTCACCCCAATGATTTTTAAAACAAGATTTCTTTTCCAGGAAAGAGAATTTGAAGATTGGTAGAAATTTCTCCACTTTTGAACTTTAAGTCAGAGAGTTACACAGGTTTTAATTTTGGATGACGTCTCGCACACTCTTTATAAAACGGACTACAACTCTCTCATCCCAACAATATTTGAAATGAGATTTCTTTCCGAAGAAAATGAATCTTAGGACATCTGATTGGTAGAAATTTCACAACTTTTTGACTTCAAATGAGAGAGTTATGGAAGTTTTAATTTTGGGTGACGTTTCACACACTCTTTATAAAATGGACCAAAACTCTCTCATCTCACCGAATTTTTAAATGAGATTTTTTTTCCTGAAAGAGAATTTGAAGACATCTAATTGATAGAAATTTCTCCAGTTTTCGACTTAAAATAAGTGAGTTATGAAAGTTTTAATTTTGGGTGACGTTTCGCAAACTCTTTATAAGACGGACAACAACTCTCTCACCCCAACGATTTTTAAAACAAGATTTCTTTCCCCGGAAAGAGAATTTGAAGACTGGTAGAAATTTCACCCCTTTTGAACTAAAAAGTCAGAGAGTTGCAGAGGTTTTAATTTTGGATGACGTTTTGCACACTCTTTATAAAACGAATTACAACTCTCTCATTCCAACAAATTTTGAAATGAGATTTCTTTCCCAAGAAAAAGAATCTTAGGACCTCCGATTGGTAGAAATTTCCCCACTTTTGGGCTTAAAGTGTGAGAGTTATAGAGGTTTTAATTTTGGGTGACGTTTCGCACACTGTTTCTAAAACGGACAACAACTCTCTCACCCCAATGATTTTTAAAACAAGATTTCTTTCCCCAGAAAGAGAATTTGAAGACTGGTAGAAATTTCACCCCTTTTGAACTTAAAGTCAGAGAGTTGCAGAGGTTTTAATTTTGGATGACGTTTTGCACACTCTTTATAAAACGGGCTACAACTCTCTCATTCCAACAAATTTTGAAATGAGATTTCTTTCCCAAGAAAAAGAATCTTAGGACCTCCGATTGGTAGAAATTTCCCCACTTTTGGGCTTAAAGTGAGAGAGTTATAGAGGTTTTAATTTTGGGTGACGTTTCGCACACTGTTTCTAAAACGGACAACAACTCTCTCACCCCAACGATTTTTAAAAGAAGATTTCTTTTTCCGGAAAGAGAATTTGAAGATTGGTAGAAATTTCACCCCTTTTGAACTTAAAGTCAGATAGTTACAGAGGTTTTAATTTTGGATGACGTTTCACACACTCTTTATAAAACGGACTACAACTCTCTCATCCCAACAAATTTTGAAATGAGATTTCTTTCCCAAGAAAAAGAATCTTAGGACCTCCGATTGGTAGAAATTTCCTCACTTTTTGACTTAAAATGAGAGAGTTATGGAGGTTTTAATTTTGGGTGACGTTTCGCATACTCTTTGAAAAACGGACAACAACTCTCTCACCCCAATAATTTTTAAAACAAGATTTCTTTTCCCGGAAAGAGAATTTGAAGATTGGTAGAAATTTCTCCACTTTTGAACTTTAAGTCAGAGAGTTACACAGGTTTTAATTTTGGATGACGTCTCGGACACTCTTTATAAAACGGACTACAACTCTCTCATCCCAACAATATTTGAAATGAGATTTCTTTCCGAAGAAAAAGAATCTTAGGACATCTGATTGGTAGAAATTTCACAACTTTTTGACTTCAAATGAGAGAGTTATGGAAGTTTTAATTTTGGGTGACGTTTCACACACTCTTTATAAAATGGACCAAAACTCTCTCATCCCACCGAATTTTTAAATGAGATTTTTTTCCTGAAAGAGAATTTGAAGACATCTAATTCATAGAAATTTCTCCAGTTTTCGACTTAAAATAAGTGAGTTATGAAAGTTTTAATTTTGGGTGACGTTTCGCACACTCTTTATAAGACGGACAACAACTCTCTCACCGCAACGATTTTTAAAACAAGATTTCTTTCCCCGGAAAGAGAATTTGAAGACTAGTAGAAATTTCACCCCTTTTGAACTTAAAGTCAGAGAGTTGCAGAGGTTTTAATTTTGGATGACGTTTTGCACACTCTTTATAAAACGGACTACAACTCTCTCATTCAAACAAATTTTGAAATGAGATTTCTTTCCCAAGAAAAAGAATCTTAGGACCTCCGATTGGTAGAAATTTCCCCACTTTTGGGCTTAAAGTGTGAGAGTTATAGAGGTTTTAATTTTGGGTGACGTTTTCACACACTGTTTCTAAAACGGACAACAACTCTCTCACCCCAACGATTTTTAAAAGAAGATTTCTTTTTCCGGAAAGAGAATTTGAAGATTGGTAGAAATTTCACCCCTTTTGAACTTAAAGTCAGAGAGTTACAGAGGTTTTAATTTTGGATGACGTTTCGCACACTCTTTATAAAACGGACTACAACTCCCTCATCCCAACAAATTTTGAAATGAGATTTCTTTCCCAAGAAAAAGAATCTTAGGACCTCCGATTGGTAGAAATTTCCTCACTTTTTGACTTAAATTGAGAGAGTTATGGAGGTTTTAATTTGGGTGACGTTTAACACACTCTATGAAACGGACTATAACTCTGTCACACCAACGAATTTTGAAACGAGATTTCTTTCCCATGAAAGAGAATTAGAGGACCTCCGATTGGTAGAAATTTCACCACTTTTAGACTTAAAGTGAGAGAGTTATAGAGGTTTTAATTTTAGGTGACGTTTCGCATACTCTTTGAAAAACGGACAACAACTCTCTCACCCCAATGATTTTTAAAACAAGATTTCTTTTCCAGGAAAGAGAATTTGAAGATTGGTAGAAATTTCTCCACTTTTGAACTTTAAGTCAGAGAGTTACACAGGTTTTAATTTTGGATGACGTCTCGCACACTCTTTATAAAACGGACTACAACTCTCTCATCCCAACAATATTTGAAATGAGATTTCTTTCCGAAGAAAATGAATCTTAGGACATCTGATTGGTAGAAATTTCACAACTTTTTGACTTCAAATGAGAGAGTTATGGAAGTTTTAATTTTGGGTGACGTTTCACACACTCTTTATAAAATGGACCAAAACTCTCTCATCTCACCGAATTTTTAAATGAGATTTTTTTTCCTGAAAGAGAATTTGAAGACATCTAATTGATAGAAATTTCTCCAGTTTTCGACTTAAAATAAGTGAGTTATGAAAGTTTTAATTTTGGGTGACGTTTCGCACACTCTTTATAAGACGGACAACAACTCTCTCACCCCAACGATTTTTAAAACAAGATTTCTTTCCCCGGAAAGAGAATTTGAAGACTGGTAGAAATTTCACCCCTTTTGAACTTAAAGTCAGAGAGTTGCAGAGGTTTTAATTTTGGATGACGTTTTGCACACTCTTTATAAAACGGACTACAACTCTCTCATTCCAACAAATTTTGAAATGAGATTTCTTTCCCAAGAAAAAGAATCTTAGGACCTCCGATTGGTAGAAATTTTCCCACTTTTGGGCTTAAAGTGAGAGAGTTATAGAGGTTTTAATTTTGGGTGACGTTTCGCACACTGTTTCTAAAACGGACAACAACTCTCTCACCCCAACGATTTTTAAAAGAAGATTTCTTTTTCCGGAAAGAGAATTTGAAGATTGGTAGAAATTTCACCCCTTTTGAACTTAAAGTCAGATAGTTACAGAGGTTTTAATTTTGGATGACGTTTCGCACACTCTTTATAAAACGGACTACAACTCTCTCATCCCAACAAATTTTGAAATGAGATTTCTTTCCCAAGAAAAAGAATCTTAGGACCTCCGATTGGTAGAAATTTCCTCACTTTTTGACTTAAAATGAGAGAGTTATGGAGGTTTTAATTTGGGTGACGTTTAACACACTCTTTATGAAACGGACTATAACTCTGTCACCCCAACGAATTTTGAAACGAGATTTCTTTCCGATGAAAGGGAATTAGAAGACCTCCGATTGGTAGAAATTTCACCACTTTTGGACTTAAAGTGAGAGAGTTATAGAGGTTTTAATTTTGGGTGACGTTTCGCATACTCTTTGAAAAACGGACAACAACTCTCTCACCCCAATAATTTTTAAAACAAGATTTCTTTTCCCGGAAAGAGAATTTGAAGATTGGTAGAAATTTCTCCACTTTTGAACTTTAAGTCAGAGAGTTACACAGGTTTTAATTTTGGATGACGTCTCGCACACTCTTTATAAAACGGACTACAACTCTCTCATCCCAACGATATTTGAAATGAGATTTCTTTCCGAAGAAAAAGAATCTTAGGACATCTGATTGGTAGAAATTTCACAACTTTTTGACTTCAAATGAGAGAGTTATGGAAGTTTTAATTTTGGGTGACGTTTCACACACTCTTTATAAAATGGACCAAAACTCTCTCATCCCACCGAATTTTTAAATGAGATTTTTTTCCTGAAAGAGAATTTGAAGACATCTAATTGATAGAAATTTCTCCAGTTTTCGACTTAAAATAAGTGAGTTATGAAAGTTTTAATTTTGGGTGACGTTTCGCACACTCTTTATAAGACGGACAACAACTCTCTCACCTCAACGATTTTTAAAACAAGATTTCTTTCCCCGGAAAGAGAATTTGAAGACTGGTAGAAATTTCACCCCTTTTGAACTTAAAGTCAGAGAGTTGCAGAGGTTTTAATTTTGGATGACGTTTTGCACACTCTTTGTAAAACGGACTACAACTCTCTCATCCGAACAAATTTTGAAATGAGATTTCTTTCCCAAGAAAAAGAATCTTAGGACCTCCGATTGGTAGAAATTTCCTCACTTTTTGACTTAAAATGAGAGAGTTATGGAGGTTTTAATTTGGGTGACGTTTAACACACTCTTTATGAAACGGACTATAACTCTGTCACCCCAACGAATTTTGAAACGAGATTTCTTTCCGATGAAAGGGAATTAGAAGACCTCCGATTGGTAGAAATTTCACCCCTTTTGGACTTAAAGTGAGAGAGTTATAGAGGTTTTAATTTTGGGTGACGTTTCGCATACTCTTTGAAAAACGGACAACAACTCTCTCACCCCAATAATTTTTAAAACAAGATTTCTTTTCCCGGAAAGAGAATTTGAAGATTGGTAGAAATTTCTCCACTTTTGACCTTTAAGTCAGAGAGTTACACAGGTTTTAATTTTGGATGACGTCTCGCACACTCTTTATAAAACGGACTACAACTCTCTCATCCCAACAATATTTGAAATGAGATTGCTTTCCGAAGAAAAAGAATCTTAGGACATCTGATTGGTAGAAATTTCACAACTTTTCGACTTCAAATGAGAGAGTTATGGAAGTTTTAATTTTGGGTGACGTTTCACACACTCTTTATAAAATGGACCAAAACTCTCTCATCCCACCGAATTTTTAAATGAGATTTTTTTTCCTGAAAGAGAATTTGAAGACATCTAATTGATAGAAATTTCTCCAGTTTTCGACTTAAAATAAGTGAGTTATGAAAGTTTTAATTTTGGGTGACGTTTCGCACACTCTTTATAAGACGGATAACAACTCTCTTACCCCAACGATTTTTAAAACAAGATTTCTTTCCCCGGAAAGAGAATTTGAAGACTGGTAGAAATTTCTCCCCTTTTGAACTTAAAGTCAGAGAGTTGCAGAGGTTTTAATTTTGGATGACGTTTTGCACACTCTTTATAAAACGGACTACAACTCTCTCATTCCAACAAATTTTAAAATGAGATTTCTTTCCCAAGAAAAAGAATCTTAGGACCTCCGATTGGTAGAAATTTCCCCACTTTTGGGCTTAAAGTGAGAGAGTTATAGAGGTTTTAATTTTGGGTGACGTTTCGCACACTGTTTCTAAAACGGACAACAACTCTCTCACCCCAACGATTTTTAAAAGAAGATTTCTTTTTCCGGAAAGAGAATTTGAAGATTGGTAGAAATTTCACCCCTTTTGAACTTAAAGTCAGAGAGTTACAGAGGTTTTAATTTTGGATGACGTTTCGCACACTCTTTATAAAACGGACTACAACTCTCTCATCCCAACAAATTTTGAAATGAGATTTCTTTCCCAAGAAAAAGAATCTTAGGACCTCCGATTGGTAGAAATTTCCTCACTTTTTGACTTAAAATGAGAGAGTTATGGAGGTTTTAATTTGGGTGACGTTTAACACACTCTTTATGAAACGGACTATAACTCTGTCACCCCAACGAATTTTGAAACGAGATTTCTTTCCCATGAAAGAGAATTAGAAGACCTCCGATTGGTAGAAATTTCACCACTTTTGGACTTAAAGTGAGAGAGTTATAGAGGTTTTAATTTTGGGTGACGTTTCGCATACTCTTTGAAAAACGGACAACAACTCTCTCACCCCAATGATTTTTAAAATAAGATTTCTTTTCCCGGAAAGAGAATTTGAAGATTGGTAGAAATTTCTCCACTTTTGAACTTAAAGTCAGAGAGTTACACAGGTTTTAATTTTGGATGACGTCTCGCACACTCTTTATAAAACGGACTACAACTCTCTCATCCCAACAATATTTGAAATGAGATTTCTTTCCGAAGAAAAAGAATCTTAGGACATCTGATTGGTAGAAATTTCACAACTTTTTGACTTCAAATGAGAGAGTTATGGAAGTTTTAATTTTGGGTGACGTTTCACACACGCTTTATAAAATGGACCAAAACTCTCTCATCCCACCGAATTTTTAAATGAGATTTTTTTTTCCTGAAAGAGAATTTGAAGACATCTAATTGATAGAAATTTCTCCAGTTTTCGACTTAAAATAAGTGAGTTATGAAAGTTTTAATTTTGGGTGACGTTTCGCAAACTCTTTATAGGACGGACAACAACTCTCTCACCCCAACGATTTTTAAAACAAGATTTCTTTCCCCGGAAAGAGAATTTGAAGACTGGTAGAAATTTCACCCCTTTTGAACTAAAAGTCAGAGAGTTGCAGAGGTTTTAATTTTGGATGACGTTTTGCACACTCTTTATAAAACGGATTACAACTCTCTCATTCCAACAAATTTTGAAATGAGATTTTTTTCCCAAGAAAAAGAATCTTAGGACCTCCGATTGGTAGAAATTTCCCCACTTTTGGGCTTAAAGTGTGAGAGTTATAGAGGTTTTAATTTTGGGTGACGTTTCGCACACTGTTTCTAAAACGGACAACAACTCTCTCACCCCAACGATTTTTAAAAGAAGATTTCTTTTTCCGGAAAGAGAATTTGAAGATTGGTTGAAATTTCACCCCTTTTGAACTTAAAGTCAGAGAGTTACAGAGGTTTTAATTTTGGATGACGTTTCGCACACTCTTTATAAAACGGACTACAACTCTCTCATCCGAACAAATTTTGAAATGAGATTTCTTTCCCAAGAAAAAGAATCTTAGGACCTCCGATTGGTAGAAATTTCCTAACTTTTTGACTTAAAATGAGAGAGTTATGGAGGTTTTAATTTGGGTGACGTTTAACACACTCTTTATGAAACGGACTATAACTCTGTCACCCCAACGAATTTTGAAACGAGATTTCTTTTCCATGAAAGAGAATTAGAAGACCTCCGATTGGTAGAAATTTCACCACTTTTGGACTTAAAGTGAGAGAGTTATAGAGGTTTTAATTTTGGGTGACGTTTCGCATACTCTTTGAAAAACGGACAACAACTCTCTCACCCCAATAATTTTTAAAACAAGATTTCTTTTCCCGGAAAGAGAATTTGAAGATTGGTAGAAATTTCTCCACTTTTGAACTTTAAGTCAGAGAGTTACACAGGTTTTAATTTTGGATGACGTCTCGCACACTCTTTATAAAACGGACTACAACTCTCTCATCCCAACAATATTTGAAATGAGATTTCTTTCCGAAGAAAAAGAATCTTAGGACATCTGATTGGTAGAAATTTCACAACTTTTTGACTTCAAATGAGAGAGTTATGGAAGTTTTAATTTTGGGTGACGTTTCACACACTCTTTATAAAATGGACCAAAACTCTCTCATCCCACCGAATTTTTAAATGAGATTTTTTTTTCCTGAAAGAGAATTTGAAGACATCTAATTGATAGAAATTTCTCCAGTTTTCGACTTAAAATAAGTGAGTTATGAAAGTTTTAATTTTGGGTGACGTTTCGCACACTCTTTATAAGACGGACAACAACTCTCTCACCCCAACGATTTTTAAAACAAGATTTCTTTCCCCGGAAAGAGAATTTGAAGACTGGTAGAAATTTCACCCCTTTTGAACTAAAAGTCAGAGAGTTGCAGAGGTTTTAATTTTGGATGACGTTTTGCACACTCTTTATAAAACGGATTACAACTCTCTCATTCCAACAAATTTTGAAATGAGATTTCTTTCCCAAGAAAAAGAATCTTAGGACCTCCGATTGGTAGAAATTTCCCCACTTTTTGGCTTAAAGTGTGAGAGTTATAGAGGTTTTAATTTTGGGTGACGTTTCGCACACTGTTTCTAAAACGGACAACAACTCTCTCACCCCAATGATTTTTAAAACAAGATTTCTTTCCCCAGAAAGAGAATTTGAAGACTGGTAGAAATTTCACCCCTTTTGAACTTAAAGTCAGAGAGTTGCAGAGGTTTTAATTTTGGATGACGTTTTGCACACTCTTTATAAAACGGGCTACAACTCTCTCATTCCAACAAATTTTGAAATGAGATTTCTTTCCCAAGAAAAAGAATCTTAGGACCTCCGATTGGTAGAAATTTCCCCACTTTTGGGCTTAAAGTGAGAGAGTTATAGAGGTTTTAATTTTGGGTGACGTTTCGCACACTGTTTCTAAAACGGACAACAACTCTCTCACCCCAACGATTTTTAAAAGAAGATTTCTTTTTCCGGAAAGAGAATTTGAAGATTGGTAGAAATTTCACCCCTTTTGAACTTAAAGTCAGATAGTTACAGAGGTTTTAATTTTGGATGACGTTTCACACACTCTTTATAAAACGGACTACAACTCTCTCATCCCAACAAATTTTGAAATGAGATTTCTTTCCCAAGAAAAAGAATCTTAGGACCTCCGATTGGTAGAAATTTCCTCACTTTTTGACTTAAAATGAGAGAGTTATGGAGGTTTTAATTTTGGGTGACGTTTCGCATACTCTTTGAAAAACGGACAACAACTCTCTCACCCCAATAATTTTTAAAACAAGATTTCTTTTCCCGGAAAGAGAATTTGAAGATTGGTAGAAATTTCTCCACTTTTGAACTTTAAGTCAGAGAGTTACACAGGTTTTAATTTTGGATGACGTCTCGGACACTCTTTATAAAACGGACTACAACTCTCTCATCCCAACAATATTTGAAATGAGATTTCTTTCCGAAGAAAAAGAATCTTAGGACATCTGATTGGTAGAAATTTCACAACTTTTTGACTTCAAATGAGAGAGTTATGGAAGTTTTAATTTTGGGTGACGTTTCACACACTCTTTATAAAATGGACCAAAACTCTCTCATCCCACCGAATTTTTAAATGAGATTTTTTTCCTGAAAGAGAATTTGAAGACATCTAATTCATAGAAATTTCTCCAGTTTTCGACTTAAAATAAGTGAGTTATGAAAGTTTTAATTTTGGGTGACGTTTCGCACACTCTTTATAAGACGGACAACAACTCTCTCACCGCAACGATTTTTAAAACAAGATTTCTTTCCCCGGAAAGAGAATTTGAAGACTGGTAGAAATTTCACCCCTTTTGAACTTAAAGTCAGAGAGTTGCAGAGGTTTTAATTTTGGATGACGTTTTGCACACTCTTTATAAAACGGACTACAACTCTCTCATTCAAACAAATTTTGAAATGAGATTTCTTTCCCAAGAAAAAGAATCTTAGGACCTCCGATTGGTAGAAATTTCCCCACTTTTGGGCTTAAAGTGTGAGAGTTATAGAGGTTTTAATTTTGGGTGACGTTTTCACACACTGTTTCTAAAACGGACAACAACTCTCTCACCCCAACGATTTTTAAAAGAAGATTTCTTTTTCCGGAAAGAGAATTTGAAGATTGGTAGAAATTTCACCCCTTTTGAACTTAAAGTCAGAGAGTTACAGAGGTTTTAATTTTGGATGACGTTTCGCACACTCTTTATAAAACGGACTACAACTCCCTCATCCCAACAAATTTTGAAATGAGATTTCTTTCCCAAGAAAAAGAATCTTAGGACCTCCGATTGGTAGAAATTTCCTCACTTTTTGACTTAAATTGAGAGAGTTATGGAGGTTTTAATTTGGGTGACGTTTAACACACTCTATGAAACGGACTGTAACTCTGTCACACCAACGAATTTTGAAACGAGATTTCTTTCCCATGAAAGAGAATTAGAGGACCTCCGATTGGTAGAAATTTCACCACTTTTAGACTTAAAGTGAGAGAGTTATAGAGGTTTTAATTTTAGGTGACGTTTCGCATACTCTTTGAAAAACGGACAACAACTCTCTCACCCCAATGATTTTTAAAACAAGATTTCTTTTCCAGGAAAGAGAATTTGAAGATTGGTAGAAATTTCTCCACTTTTGAACTTTAAGTCAGAGAGTTACACAGGTTTTAATTTTGGATGACGTCTCGCACACTCTTTATAAAACGGACTACAACTCTCTCATCCCAACAATATTTGAAATGAGATTTCTTTCCGAAGAAAAAGAATCTTAGGACATCTGATTGGTAGAAATTTCACAACTTTTTGACTTCAAATGAGAGAGTTATGGAAGTTTTAATTTTGGGTGACGTTTCACACACTCTTTATAAAATGGACCAAAACTCTCTCATCTCACCGAATTTTTAAATGAGATTTTTTTTCCTGAAAGAGAATTTGAAGACATCTAATTGATAGAAATTTCTCCAGTTTTCGACTTAAAATAAGTGAGTTATGAAAGTTTTAATTTTGGGTGACGTTTCGCACACTCTTTATAAGACGGACAACAACTCTCTCACCCCAACGATTTTTAAAACAAGATTTCTTTCCCCGGAAAGAGAATTTGAAGACTGGTAGAAATTTCACCCCTTTTGAACTTAAAGTCAGAGAGTTGCAGAGGTTTTAATTTTGGATGACGTTTTGCACACTCTTTATAAAACGGACTACAACTCTCTCATTCCAACAAATTTTGAAATGAGATTTCTTTCCCAAGAAAAAGAATCTTAGGACCTCCGATTGGTAGAAATTTTCCCACTTTTGGGCTTAAAGTGTGAGAGTTATAGAGGTTTTAATTTTGGGTGACGTTTCGCACACTGTTTTCTAAAACGGACAACACCTCTCACCCCAACGATTTTTAAAAGAAGATTTCTTTTTCCGGAAAGAGAATTTGAAGATTGGTAGAAATTTCACCCCTTTTGAACTTAAAGTCAGAGAGTTACAGAGGTTTTAATTTTGGATGACGTTTCGCACACTCTTTATAAAACGGACTACAACTCTCTCATCCCAACAAATTTTGAAATGAGATTTCTTTCCCAAGAAAAAGAATCTTAGGACCTCCGATTGGTAGAAATTTCCTCACTTTTTGACTTAAAATGAGAGAGTTATGGAGGTTTTAATTTGGGTGACGTTTAACACACTCTTTATGAAACGGACTATAACTCTGTCACCCCAACGAATTTTGAAACGAGATTTCTTTCCCATGAAAGAGAATTAGAAGACCTCCGATTGGTAGAAATTTCACCACTTTTGGACTTAAAGTGAGAGAGTTATAGAGGTTTTAATTTTGGGTGACGTTTCGCATACTCTTTGAAAAACGGACAACAACTCTCTCACCCCAATGATTTTTAAAACAAGATTTCTTTTCCCGGAAAGAGAATTTGAAGATTGGTAGAAATTTCTCCACTTTTGAACTTAAAGTCAGAGAGTTACACAGGTTTTAATTTTGGATGACGTCTCGCACACTCTTTATAAAACGGACTACAACTCTCTCATCCCAACAATATTTGAAATGAGATTTCTTTCCGAAGAAAAAGAATCTTAGGACATCTGATTGGTAGAAATTTCACAACTTTTTGACTTCAAATGAGAGAGTTATGGAAGTTTTAATTTTGGGTGACGTTTCACACACG
This sequence comes from Tasmannia lanceolata, assembly GCF_043159265.1. Taxonomy (NCBI): domain Eukaryota; kingdom Viridiplantae; phylum Streptophyta; class Magnoliopsida; order Canellales; family Winteraceae; genus Tasmannia; species Tasmannia lanceolata. The sequence goes on along the minus strand of NW_027518713.1, from coordinate 1,135,908 downwards.
CTTTATAAAATGGACCAAAACTCTCTCATCCCACCGAATTTTTAAATGAGATTTTTTTTTCCTGAAAGAGAATTTGAAGACATCTAATTGATAGAAATTTCTCCAGTTTTCGACTTAAAATAAGTGAGTTATGAAAGTTTTAATTTTGGGTGACGTTTCGCAAACTCTTTATAAGACGGACAACAACTCTCTCACCCCAACGATTTTTAAAACAAGATTTCTTTCCCCGGAAAGAGAATTTGAAGACTGGTAGAAATTTCACCCCTTTTGAACTAAAAGTCAGAGAGTTGCAGAGGTTTTAATTTTGGATGACGTTTTGCACACTCTTTATAAAACGGATTACAACTCTCTCATTCCAACAAATTTTGAAATGAGATTTTTTTCCCAAGAAAAAGAATCTTAGGACCTCCGATTGGAAGAAATTTCCCCACTTTTGGGCTTAAAGTGTGAGAGTTATAGAGGTTTTAATTTTGGGTGACGTTTCGCACACTGTTTCTAAAACGGACAACAACTCTCTCACCCCAACGATTTTTAAAAGAAGATTTCTTTTTCCGGAAAGAGAATTTGAAGATTGGTTGAAATTTCACCCCTTTTGAACTTAAAGTCAGAGAGTTACAGAGGTTTTAATTTTGGATGACGTTTCGCACACTCTTTATAAAACGGACTACAACTCTCTCATCCGAACAAATTTTGAAATGAGATTTCTTTCCCAAGAAAAAGAATCTTAGGACCTCCGATTGGTAGAAATTTCCTAACTTTTTGACTTAAAATGAGAGAGTTATGGAGGTTTTAATTTGGGTGACGTTTAACACACTCTTTATGAAACGGACTATAACTCTGTCACCCCAACGAATTTTGAAACGAGATTTCTTTCCCATGAAAGAGAATTAGAAGACCTCCGATTGGTAGAAATTTCACCACTTTTGGACTTAAAGTGAGAGAGTTATAGAGGTTTTAATTTTGGGTGACGTTTCGCATACTCTTTGAAAAACGGACAACAACTCTCTCACCCCAATAATTTTTAAAACAAGATTTCTTTTCCCGGAAAGAGAATTTGAAGATTGGTAGAAATTTCTCCACTTTTGAACTTTAAGTCAGAGAGTTACACAGGTTTTAATTTTGGATGACGTCTCGCACACTCTTTATAAAACGGACTACAACTCTCTCATCCCAACAATATTTGAAATGAGATTTCTTTCCGAAGAAAAAGAATCTTAGGACATCTGATTGGTAGAAATTTCACAACTTTTTGACTTCAAATGAGAGAGTTATGGAAGTTTTAATTTTGGGTGACGTTTCACACACTCTTTATAAAATGGACCAAAACTCTCTCATCCCACCGAATTTTTAAATGAGATTTTTTTTTCCTGAAAGAGAATTTGAAGACATCTAATTGATAGAAATTTCTCCAGTTTTCGACTTAAAATAAGTGAGTTATGAAAGTTTTAATTTTGGGTGACGTTTCGCACACTCTTTATAAGACGGACAACAACTCTCTCACCCCAACGATTTTTAAAACAAGATTTCTTTCCCCGGAAAGAGAATTTGAAGACTGGTAGAAATTTCACCCCTTTTGAACTAAAAGTCAGAGAGTTGCAGAGGTTTTAATTTTTGATGACGTTTTGCACACTCTTTATAAAACGGATTACAACTCTCTCATTCCAACAAATTTTGAAATGAGATTTCTTTCCCAAGAAAAAGAATCTTAGGACCTCCGATTGGTAGAAATTTCCCCACTTTTGGGCTTAAAGTGTGAGAGTTATAGAGGTTTAAATTTTGGGTGACGTTTCGCACACTGTTTCTAAAACGGACAACAACTCTCTCACCCCAACGATTTTTAAAACAAGATTTCTTTCCCCGGAAAGAGAATTTGAAGACTGGTAGAAATTTCACCCCTTTTGAACTTAAAGTCAGAGAGTTGCAGAGGTTTTAATTTTGGATGACGTTTTGCACACTCTTTATAAAACGGGCTACAACTCTCTCATTCCAACAAATTTTGAAATGAGATTTCTTTCCCAAGAAAAAGAATCTTAGGACCTCCGATTGGTAGAAATTTCCCCACTTTTGGGCTTAAAGTGAGAGAGTTATAGAGGTTTTAATTTTGGGTGACGTTTCGCACACTGTTTCTAAAACGGACAACAACTCTCTCACCCCAACGATTTTTAAAAGAAGATTTCTTTTTCCGGAAAGAGAATTTGAAGATTGGTAGAAATTTCACCCCTTTTGAACTTAAAGTCAGATAGTTACAGAGGTTTTAATTTTGGATGACGTTTCACACACTCTTTATAAAACGGACTACAACTCTCTCATCCCAACAAATTTTGAAATGAGATTTCTTTCCCAAGAAAAAGAATCTTAGGACCTCCGATTGGTAGAAATTTCCTCACTTTTTGACTTAAAATGAGAGAGTTATGGAGGTTTTAATTTTGGGTGACGTTTCGCATACTCTTTGAAAAACGGACAACAACTCTCTCACCCCAATAATTTTTAAAACAAGATTTCTTTTCCCGGAAAGAGAATTTGAAGATTGGTAGAAATTTCTCCACTTTTGAACTTTAAGTCAGAGAGTTACACAGGTTTTAATTTTGGATGACGTCTCGCACACTCTTTATAAAACAGACTACAACTCTCTCATCCCAACAATATTTGAAATGAGATTTCTTTCCGAAGAAAAAGAATCTTAGGACATCTGATTGGTAGAAATTTCACAAATTTTTGACTTCAAATGAGAGAGTTATGGAAGTTTTAATTTTGGGTGACGTTTCACACACTCTTTATAAAATGGACCAAAACTCTCTCATCCCACCGAATTTTTAAGTGAGATTTTTTTCCTGAAAGAGAATTTGAAGACATCTAATTGATAGAAATTTCTCCAGTTTTCGACTTAAAATAAGTGAGTTATGAAAGTTTTAATTTTGGGTGACGTTTCGCACACTCTTTATAAGACGGACAACAACTCTCTCACCTCAACGATTTTTAAAACAAGATTTCTTTCCCCGGAAAGAGAATTTGAAGACTGGTAGAAATTTCACCCCTTTTGAACTTAAAGTCAGAGAGTTGCAGAGGTTTTAATTTTGGATGACGTTTTGCACACTCTTTATAAAACGGACTACAACTCTCTCATTCAAACAAATTTTGAAATGAGATTTCTTTCCCAAGAAAAAGAATCTTAGGACCTCCGATTGGTAGAAATTTCCCCACTTTTGGGCTTAAAGTGTGAGAGTTATAGAGGTTTTAATTTTGGGTGACGTTTTCACACACTGTTTCTAAAACGGACAACAACTCTCTCACCCCAACGATTTTTAAAAGAAGATTTCTTTTTCCGGAAAGAGAATTTGAAGATTGGTAGAAATTTCACCCCTTTTGAACTTAAAGTCAGAGAGTTACAGAGGTTTTAATTTTGGATGACGTTTCGCACACTCTTTATAAAACGGACTACAACTCCCTCATCCCAACAAATTTTGAAATGAGATTTCTTTCCCAAGAAAAAGAATCTTAGGACCTCCGATTGGTAGAAATTTCCTCACTTTTTGACTTAAATTGAGAGAGTTATGGAGGTTTTAATTTGGGTGACGTTTAACACACTCTATGAAACGGACTATAACTCTGTCACACCAACGAATTTTGAAACGAGATTTCTTTCCCATGAAAGAGAATTAGAAGACCTCCGATTGGTAGAAATTTCACCACTTTTCGACTTAAAGTGAGAGAGTTATAGAGGTTTTAATTTTAGGTGACGTTTCGCATACTCTTTGAAAAACGGACAACAACTCTCTCACCCCAATGATTTTTAAAACAAGATTTCTTTTCCAGGAAAGAGAATTTGAAGATTGGTAGAAATTTCTCCACTTTTGAACTTTAAGTCAGAGAGTTACACAGGTTTTAATTTTGGATGACGTCTCGCACACTCTTTATAAAACGGACTACAACTCTCTCATCCCAACAATATTTGAAATGAGATTTCTTTCCGAAGAAAATGAATCTTAGGACATCTGATTGGTAGAAATTTCACAACTTTTTGACTTCAAATGAGAGAGTTATGGAAGTTTTAATTTTGGGTGACGTTTCACACACTCTTTATAAAATGGACCAAAACTCTCTCATCTCACCGAATTTTTAAATGAGATTTTTTTTCCTGAAAGAGAATTTGAAGACATCTAATTGATAGAAATTTCTCCAGTTTTCGACTTAAAATAAGTGAGTTATGAAAGTTTTAATTTTGGGTGACGTTTCGCAAACTCTTTATAAGACGGACAACAACTCTCTCACCCCAACGATTTTTAAAACAAGATTTCTTTCCCCGGAAAGAGAATTTGAAGACTGGTAGAAATTTCACCCCTTTTGAACTTAAAGTCAGAGAGTTGCAGAGGTTTTAATTTTGGATGACGTTTTGCACACTCTTTATAAAACGGACTACAACTCTCTCATTCCAACAAATTTTGAAATGAGATTTCTTTCCCAAGAAAAAGAATCTTAGGACCTCCGATTGGTAGAAATTTTCCCACTTTTGGGCTTAAAGTGTGAGAGTTATAGAGGTTTTAATTTTGGGTGACGTTTCGCACACTGTTTTCTAAAACGGACAACACCTCTCACCCCAACGATTTTTAAAAGAAGATTTCTTTTTCCGGAAAGAGAATTTGAAGATTGGTAGAAATTTCACCCCTTTTGAACTTAAAGTCAGAGAGTTACAGAGGTTTTAATTTTGGATGACGTTTCGCACACTCTTTATAAAACGGACTACAACTCTCTCATCCCAACAAATTTTGAAATGAGATTTCTTTCCCAAGAAAAAGAATCTTAGGACCTCCGATTGGTAGAAATTTCCTCACTTTTTGACTTAAAATGAGAGAGTTATGGAGGTTTTAATTTGGGTGACGTTTAACACACTCTTTATGAAACGGACTATAACTCTGTCACCCCAACGAATTTTGAAACGAGATTTCTTTCCCATGAAAGAGAATTAGAAGACCTCCGATTGGTAGAAATTTCACCACTTTTGGACTTAAAGTGAGAGAGTTATAGAGGTTTTAATTTTGGGTGACGTTTCGCATACTCTTTGAAAAACGGACAACAACTCTCTCACCCCAATAATTTTTAAAACAAGATTTCTTTTCCCGGAAAGAGAATTTGAAGATTGGTAGAAATTTCTCCACTTTTGAACTTTAAGTCAGAGAGTTACACAGGTTTTAATTTTGGATGACGTCTCGCACACTCTTTATAAAACGGACTACAACTCTCTCATCCCAACAATATTTGAAATGAGATTTCTTTCCGAAGAAAAAGAATCTTAGGACATCTGATTGGTAGAAATTTCACAACTTTTTGACTTCAAATGAGAGAGTTATGGAAGTTTTAATTTTGGGTGACGTTTCACACACTCTTTATAAAATGGACCAAAACTCTCTCATCCCACCGAATTTTTAAATGAGATTTTTTTTCCTGAAAGAGAATTTGAAGACATCTAATTGATAGAAATTTCTCCAGTTTTCGACTTAAAATAAGTGAGTTATGAAAGTTTTAATTTTGGGTGACGTTTCGCACACTCTTTATAAGACGGACAACAACTCTCTCACCCCAACGATTTTTAAAACAAGATTTCTTTCCCCGGAAAGAGAATTTGAAGACTGGTAGAAATTTCACCCCTTTTGAACTTAAAGTCAGAGAGTTGCAGAGGTTTTAATTTTGGATGACGTTTTGCACACTCTTTATAAAACGGACTACAACTCTCTCATTCCAACAAATTTTGAAATGAGATTTCTTTCCCAAGAAAAAGAATCTTAGGACCTCCGATTGGTAGAAATTTCCCCACTTTTGGGCTTAAAGTGAGAGAGTTATAGAGGTTTTAATTTTGGGTGACGTTTCGCACACTGTCTCTAAAACGGACAACAACTCTCTCACCCCAACGATTTTTAAAAGAAGATTTCTTTTTCCGGAAAGAGAATTTGAAGATTGGTAGAAATTTCACCCCTTTTGAACTTAAAGTCAGAGAGTTACAGAGGTTTTAATTTTGGATGACGTTTCGCACACTCTTTATAAAACGGACTACAACTCTCTCATCCCAACAAATTTTGAAATGAGATTTCTTTCCCAAGAAAAAGAATCTTAGGACCTCCGATTGGTAGAAATTTCCTCACTTTTTGACTTAAAATGAGAGAGTTATGGAGGTTTTAATTTGGGTGACGTTTAACACACTCTTTATGAAACGGACTATAACTCTGTCACCCCAACGAATTTTGAAACGAGATTTCTTTCCAATGAAGGAGAATTAGAAGACCTCCGATTGGTAGAAATTTCACCACTTTTGGACTTAAAGTGAGAGAGTTATAGAGGTTTTAATTTTGGGTGACGTTTCGCATACTCTTTGAAAAACGGACAACAACTCTCTCACCCCAATGATTTTTAAAACAAGATTTCTTTTCCCGGAAAGAGAATTTGAAGATTGGTAGAAATTTCTCCACTTTTGAACTTAAAGTCAGAGAGTTACACAGGTTTTAATTTTGGATGACGTCTCGCACACTCTTTATAAAACGGACTACAACTCTCTCATCCCAACAATATTTGAAATGAGATTTCTTTCCGAAGAAAAAGAATCTTAGGACATCTGATTGGTAGAAATTTCACAACTTTTTGACTTCAAATGAGAGAGTTATGGAAGTTTTAATTTTGGGTGACGTTTCACACACTCTTTATAAAATGGACCAAAACTCTCTCATCCCACCGAATTTTTAAATGAGATTTTTTTTTCCTGAAAGAGAATTTGAAGACATCTAATTGATAGAAATTTCTCCAGTTTTCGACTTAAAATAAGTGAGTTATGAAAGTTTTAATTTTGGGTGACGTTTCGCAAACTCTTTATAAGACGGACAACAACTCTCTCACCCCAACGATTTTTAAAACAAGATTTCTTTCCCCGGAAAGAGAATTTGAAGACTGGTAGAAATTTCACCCCTTTTGAACTAAAAGTCATAGAGTTGCAGAGGTTTTAATTTTGGATGACGTTTTGCACACTCTTTATAAAACGGATTACAACTCTCTCATTCCAACAAATTTTGAAATGAGATTTCTTTCCCAAGAAAAAGAATCTTAGGACCTCCGATTGGTAGAAATTTCCCCACTTTTGGGCTTAAAGTGTGAGAGTTATAGAGGTTTTAATTTTGGGTGACGTTTCGCACACTGTTTCTAAAACGGACAACAACTCTCTCACCCCAACGATTTTTAAAAGAAGATTTCTTTTTCCGGAAAGAGAATTTGAAGATTGGTAGAAATTTCACCCCTTTTGAACTTAAAGTCAGAGAGTTACATAGGTTTTAATTTTGGATGACGTTCGCACACTCTTTATAAAACGGACTACAACTCTCTCATCCGAACAAATTTTGAAATGAGATTTCTTTCCCAAGAAAAAGAATCTTAGGACCTCCGATTGGTAGAAATTTCCTCACTTTTTGACTTAAAATGAGAGAGTTATGGAGGTTTTAATTTGGGTGACGTTTAACACACTCTTTATGAAACGGACTATAACTCTGTCACCCCAACGAATTTTGAAACGAGATTTCTTTCCGATGAAAGGGAATTAGAAGACCTCCGATTGGTAGAAATTTCACCACTTTTGGACTTAAAGTGAGAGAGTTATAGAGGTTTTAATTTTGGGTGACGTTTCGCATACTCTTTGAAAAACGGACAACAACTCTCTCACCCCAATGATTTTTAAAACAAGATTTCTTTTCCCGGAAAGAGAATTTGAAGATTGGTAGAAATTTCTCCACTTTTGAACTTAAAGTCAGAGAGTTACACAGGTTTTAATTTTGGATGACGTCTCGCACACTCTTTATAAAACGGACTACAACTCTCTCATCCCAACAATATTTGAAATGAGATTTCTTTCCGAAGAAAAAGAATCTTAGGACATCTGATTGGTAGAAATTTCACAACTTTTTGACTTCAAATGAGAGAGTTATGGAAGTTTTAATTTTGGGTGACGTTTCACACACTCTTTATAAAATGGACCAAAACTCTCTCATCCCACCGAATTTTTAAATGAGATTTTTTTTTCCTGAAAGAGAATTTGAAGACATCTAATTGATAGAAATTTCTCCAGTTTTCGACTTAAAATAAGTGAGTTATGAAAGTTTTAATTTTGGGTGACGTTTCGCAAACTCTTTATAAGACGGACAACAACTCTCTCACCCCAACGATTTTTAAAACAAGATTTCTTTCCCCGGAAAGAGAATTTGAAGACTGGTAGAAATTTCACCCCTTTTGAACTAAAAGTCAGAGAGTTGCAGAGGTTTTAATTTTGGATGACGTTTTGCACACTCTTTATAAAACGGACTACAACTCTCTCATTCCAACAAATTTTGACATGAGATTTCTTTCCCAAGAAAAAGAATCTTAGGACCTCCGATTGGTAGAAATTTCCCCACTTTTGGGCTTAAAGTGTGAGAGTTATAGAGGTTTTAATTTTGGGTGACGTTTCGCACACTGTTTCTAAAACGGACTACAACTCTCTCACCCCAACGATTTTTAAAAGAAGATTTCTTTTTCCGGAAAGAGAATTTGAAGATTGGTTGAAATTTCACCCCTTTTGAACTTAAAGTCAGAGAGTTACAGAGGTTTTAATTTTGGATGACGTTTCGCACACTCTTTATAAAACGGACTACAACTCTCTCATCCCAACAAATTTTGAAATGAGATTTCTTTCCCAAGAAAAAGAATCTTAGGACCTCCGATTGGTAGAAATTTCCTCACTTTTTGACTTAAAATGAGAGAGTTATGGAGGTTTTAATTTGGGTGACGTTTAACACACTCTTTATGAAACGGACTATAACTCTGTCACCCCAACGAATTTTGAAACGAGATTTCTTTCCGATGAAAGGGAATTAGAAGACCTCCGATTGGTAGAAATTTCACCACTTTTGGACTTAAAGTGAGAGAGTTATAGAGGTTTTAATTTTGGGTGACGTTTCGCATACTCTTTGAAAAACGGACAACAACTCTCTCACCCCAATGATTTTTAAAACAAGATTTCTTTTCCCGGAAAGAGAATTTGAAGATTGGTAGAAATTTCTCCACTTTTGAACTTAAAGTCAGAGAGTTACACAGGTTTTAATTTTGGATGACGTCTCGCACACTCTTTATAAAACGGACTACAACTCTCTCATCCCAACAATATTTGAAATGAGATTTCTTTCCGAAGAAAAAGAATCTTAGGACATCTGATTGGTAGAAATTTCACAACTTTTTGACTTCAAATGAGAGAGTTATGGAAGTTTTAATTTTGGGTGACGTTTCACACACTCTTTATAAAATGGACCAAAACTCTCTCATCCCACCGAATTTTAAATGAGATTTTTTTTTCCTGAAAGAGAATTTGAAGACATCTAATTGATAGAAATTTCTCCAGTTTTCGACTTAAAATAAGTGAGTTATGAAAGTTTTAATTTTGGGTGACGTTTCGCACACTCTTTATAAGACGGACAACAACTCTCTCACCCCAACGATTTTTAAAACAAGATTTCTTTCCCCGGAAAGAGAATTTGAAGACTGGTAGAAATTTCACCCCTTTTGAACTAAAAGACAGAGAGTTGCAGAGGTTTTAATTTTGGATGACGTTTTGCACACTCTTTATAAAACGGATTACAACTCTCTCATTCCAACAAATTTTGAAATGAGATTTCTTTCCCAAGAAAAAGAATCTTAGGACCTCCGATTGGTAGAAATTTCCCCACTTTTGGGCTTAAAGTGTGAGAGTTATAGAGGTTTTAATTTTGGGTGACGTTTCGCACACTGTTTCTAAAACGGACAACAACTCTCTCACCCCAACGATTTTTAAAAGAAGATTTCTTTTTCCGGAAAGAGAATTTGAAGATTGGTAGAAATTTCACCCCTTTTGAACTTAAAGTCAGAGAGTTACAGAGGTTTTAATTTTGGATGACGTTTCGCACACTCTTTATAAAACGGACTACAACTCTCTCATCCGAACAAATTTTGAAATGAGATTTCTTTCCCAAGAAAAAGAATCTTAGGACCTCCGATTGGTAGAAATTTCCTAACTTTTTGACTTAAAATGAGAGAGTTATGGAGGTTTTAATTTGGGTGACGTTTAACACACTCTTTATGAAACGGACTATAACTCTGTCACCCCAACGAATTTTGAAACGAGATTTCTTTCCCATGAAAGAGAATTAGAAGACCTCCGATTGGTAGAAATTTCACCACTTTTGGACTTAAAGTGAGAGAGTTATAGAGGTTTTAATTTTGGGTGACGTTTCGCATACTCTTTGAAAAACGGACAACAACTCTCTCACCCCAATAATTTTTAAAACAAGATTTCTTTTCCCGGAAAGAGAATTTGAAGATTGGTAGAAATTTCTCCACTTTTGAACTTAAAGTCAGAGAGTTACACAGGTTTTAATTTTGGATGACGTCTCGCACACTCTTTATAAAACGGACTACAACTCTCTCATCCCAACAATATTTGAAATGAGATTTCTTTCCGAAGAAAAAGAATCTTAGGACATCTGATTGGTAGAAATTTCACAACTTTTTGACTTCAAATGAGAGAGTTATGGAAGTTTTAATTTTGGGTGACGTTTCACACACTCTTTATAAAATGGACCAAAACTCTCTCATCCCACCGAATTTTTAAATGAGATTTTTTTTTCCTGAAAGAGAATTTGAAGACATCTAATTGATAGAAATTTCTCCAGTTTTCGACTTAAAATAAGTGAGTTATGAAAGTTTTAATTTTGGGTGACGTTTCGCAAACTCTTTATAAGACGGACAACAACTCTCTCACCCCAACGATTTTTAAAACAAGATTTCTTTCCCCGGAAAGATAATTTGAAGACTGGTAGAAATTTCACCCCTTTTGAACTAAAAGTCAGAGAGTTGCAGAGGTTTTAATTTTGGATGACGTTTTGCACACTCTTTATAAAACGGACTACAACTCTCTCATTCCAACAAATTTTGAAATGAGATTTCTTTCCCAAGAAAAAGAATCTTAGGACCTCCGATTGGTAGAAATTTCCCCACTTTTGGGCTTAAAGTGTGAGAGTTATAGAGGTTTTAATTTTGGGTGACGTTTCGCACACTGTTTCTAAAACGGACAACAACTCTCTCACCCCAACGATTTTTAAAAGAAGATTTCTTTTTCCGGAAAGAGAATTTGAAGATTGGTTGAAATTTCACCCCTTTTGAACTTAAAGTCAGAGAGTTACAGAGGTTTTAATTTTGGATGACGTTTCGCACACTCTTTATAAAACGGACTACAACTCTCTCATCCCAACAAATTTTGAAATGAGATTTCTTTCCCAAGAAAAAGAATCTTAGGACCTCCGATTGGTAGAAATTTCCTCACTTTTTGACTTAAAATGAGAGAGTTATGGAGGTTTTAATTTGGGTGACGTTTAACACACTCTTTATGAAACGGACTATAACTCTGTCACCCCAACGAATTTTGAAACGAGATTTCTTTCCGATGAAAGGGAATTAGAAGACCTCCGATTGGTAGAAATTTCACCACTTTTGGACTTAAAGTGAGAGAGTTATAGAGGTTTTAATTTTGGGTGACGTTTCGCATACTCTTTGAAAAACGGACAACAACTCTCTCACCCCAATGATTTTTAAAACAAGATTTCTTTTCCCGGAAAGAGAATTTGAAGATTGGTAGAAATTTCTCCACTTTTGAACTTAAAGTCAGAGAGTTACACAGGTTTTAATTTTGGATGACGTCTCGCACACTCTTTATAAAACGGACTACAACTCTCTCATCCCAACAATATTTGAAATGAGATTTCTTTCCGAAGAAAAAGAATCTTAGGACATCTGATTGGTAGAAATTTCACAACTTTTTGACTTCAAATGAGAGAGTTATGGAAGTTTTAATTTTGGGTGACGTTTCACACACGCTTTATAAAATGGACCAAAACTCTCTCATCCCACCGAATTTTTAAATGAGATTTTTTTTTCCTGAAAGAGAATTTGAAGACATCTAATTGATAGAAATTTCTCCAGTTTTCGACTTAAAATAAGTGAGTTATGAAAGTTTTAATTTTGGGTGACGTTTCGCACACTCTTTATAAGACGGATAACAACTCTCTCACCCCAACGATTTTTAAAACAAGATTTCTTTCCCCGGAAAGAGAATTTGAAGACTGGTAGAAATTTCACCCCTTTTGAACTTAAAGTCAGAGAGTTGCAGAGGTTTTAATTTTGGATGACGTTTTGCACACTCTTTATAAAACGGACTACAACTCTCTCATTCCAACAAATTTTGAAATGAGATTTCTTTCCCAAGAAAAAGAATCTTAGAACCTCCGATTGGTAGAAATTTCCCCACTTTTGGGCTTAAAGTGAGAGAGTTATAGAGGTTTTAATTTTGGGTGACGTTTCGCACACTGTTTCTAAAACGGACAACAACTCTCTCACCCCAACGATTTTTAAAAGAAGATTTCTTTTTCCGGAAAGAGAATTTGAAGATTGGTAGAAATTTCACCCCTTTTGAACTTAAAGTCAGAGAGTTACAGAGGTTTTAATTTTGGATGACGTTTCGCACACTCTTTATAAAACGGACTACAACTCTCTCATCCGAACAAATTTTGAAATGAGATTTCTTTCCCAAGAAAAAGAATCTTAGGACCTCCGATTGGTAGAAATTTCCTCACTTTTTGACTTAAAATGAGAGAGTTATGGAGGTTTTAATTTGGGTGACGTTTAACACACTCTTTATGAAACGGACTATAACTCTGTCACCCCAACGAATTTTGAAACGAGATTTCTTTCCCATGAAAGAGAATTAGAAGACCTCCGATTGGTAGAAATTTCACCACTTTTGGACTTAAAGTGAGAGAGTTATAGAGGTTTTAATTTTGGGTGACGTTTCGCATACTCTTTGAAAAACGGACAACAACTCTCTCACCCCAATGATTTTTAAAACAAGATTTCTTTTCCCGGAAAGAGAATTTGAAGATTGGTAGAAATTTCTCCACTTTTGAACTTAAAGTCAGAGAGTTACACAGGTTTTAATTTTGGATGACGTCTCGCACACTCTTTATAAAACGGACTACAACTCTCTCATCCCAACAATATTTGAAATGAGATTTCTTTCCGAAGAAAAAGAATCTTAGGACATCTGATTGGTAGAAATTTCACAACTTTTTGACTTCAAATGAGAGAGTTATGGAAGTTTTAATTTTGGGTGACGTTTCACACACTCTTTATAAAATGGACCAAAACTCTCTCATCCCACCGAATTTTTAAATGAGATTTTTTTTTCCTGAAAGAGAATTTGAAGACATCTAATTGATAGAAATTTCTCCAGTTTTCGACTTAAAATAAGTGAGTTATGAAAGTTTTAATTTTGGGTGACGTTTCGCACATTCTTTATAAGACGGACAACAACTCTCTCACCCCAACGATTTTTAAAACAAGATTTCTTTCCCCGGAAAGAGAATTTGAAGACTGGTAGAAATTTCACCCCTTTTGAACTTAAATTCAGAGAGTTGCAGAGGTTTTAATTTTGGATGACGTTTTGCACACTCTTTATAAAACGGACTACAACTCTCTCATTCCAACAAATTTTGAAATGAGATTTCTTTCCCAAGAAAAAGAATCTTAGGACCTCCGATTGGTAGAAATTTTCCCACTTTTGGGCTTAAAGTGTGAGAGTTATAGAGGTTTTAATTTTGGGTGACGTTTCGCACACTGTTTTCTAAAACGGACAACACCTCTCACCCCAACGATTTTTAAAAGAAGATTTCTTTTTCCGGAAAGAGAATTTGAAGATTGGTAGAAATTTCACCCCTTTTGAACTTAAAGTCAGAGAGTTACAGAGGTTTTAATTTTGGATGACGTTTCGCACACTCTTTATAAAACGGACTACAACTCTCTCATCCCAACAAATTTTGAAATGAGATTTCTTTCCCAAGAAAAAGAATCTTAGGACCTCCGATTGGTAGAAATTTCCTCACTTTTTGACTTAAAATGAGAGAGTTATGGAGGTTTTAATTTGGGTGACGTTTAACACACTCTTTATGAAACGGACTATAACTCTGTCACCCCAACGAATTTTGAAACGAGATTTCTTTCCCATGAAAGAGAATTAGAAGACCTCCGATTGGTAGAAATTTCACCACTTTTGGACTTAAAGTGAGAGAGTTATAGAGGTTTTAATTTTGGGTGACGTTTCGCATACTCTTTGAAAAACGGACAACAACTCTCTCACCCCAATAATTTTTAAAACAAGATTTCTTTTCCCGGAAAGAGAATTTGAAGATTGGTAGAAATTTCTCCACTTTTGAACTTTAAGTCAGAGAGTTACACAGGTTTTAATTTTGGATGACGTCTCGCACACTCTTTATAAAACGGACTACAACTCTCTCATCCCAACAATATTTGAAATGAGATTTCTTTCCGAAGAAAAAGAATCTTAGGACATCTGATTGGTAGAAATTTCACAACTTTTTGACTTCAAATGAGAGAGTTATGGAAGTTTTAATTTTGGGTGACGTTTCACACACTCTTTATAAAATGGACCAAAACTCTCTCATCCCACCGAATTTTTAAATGAGATTTTTTTTCCTGAAAGAGAATTTGAAGACATCTAATTGATAGAAATTTCTCCAGTTTTCGACTTAAAATAAGTGAGTTATGAAAGTTTTAATTTTGGGTGACGTTTCGCACACTCTTTATAAGACGGACAATAACTCTCTCACCCCAACGATTTTTAAAACAAGATTTCTTTCCCCGGAAAGAGAATTTGAAGACTGGTAGAAATTTCACCCCTTTTGAACTTAAAGTCAGAGAGTTGCAGAGGTTTTAATTTTGGATGACGTTTTGCACACTCTTTATAAAACGGACTACAACTCTCTCATTCCAACAAATTTTGAAATGAGATTTCTTTCCCAAGAAAAAGAATCTTAGGACCTCCGATTGGTAGAAATTTCCCCACTTTTGGGCTTAAAGTGAGAGAGTTATAGAGGTTTTAATTTTGGGTGACGTTTCGCACACTGTTTCTAAAACGGACAACAACGCTCTCACCCCAACGATTTTTAAAAGAAGATTTCTTTTTCCGGAAAGAGAATTTGAAGATTGGTAGAAATTTCACCCCTTTTGAACTTAAAGTCAGAGAGTTACAGAGGTTTTAATTTTGGATGACGTTTCGCACACTCTTCATAAAACGGACTACAACTCTCTCATCCCAACAAATTTTGAAATGAGATTTCTTTCCCAAGAAAAAGAATCTTAGGACCTCCGATTGGTAGAAATTTCCTCACTTTTTGACTTAAAATGAGAGAGTTATGGAGGTTTTAATTTGGGTGACGTTTAACACACTCTTTATGAAACGGACTATAACTCTGTCACCCCAACGAATTTTGAAACGAGGTTTCTTTCCCATGAAAGAGAATTAGAAGACCTCCGATTGGTAGAAATTTCACCACTTTTGGACTTAAAGTGAGAGAGTTATAGAGGTTTTAATTTTGGGTGACGTTTCGCATACTCTTTGAAAAACGGACAACAACTCTCTCACCCCAATGATTTTTAAAACAAGATTTCTTTTCCCGGAAAGAGAATTTGAAGATTGGTAGAAATTTCTCCACTTTTGAACTTAAAGTCAGAGAGTTACACAGGTTTTAATTTTGGATGACGTCTCGCACACTCTTTATAAAACGGACTACAACTCTCTCATCCCAACAATATTTGAAATGAGATTTCTTTCCGAAGAAAAAGAATCTTAGGACATCTGATTGGTAGAAATTTCACAACTTTTTGACTTCAAATGAGAGAGTTATGGAAGTTTTAATTTTGGGTGACGTTTCACACACTCTTTATAAAATGGACCAAAACTCTCTCATCCCACCGAATTTTAAATGAGATTTTTTTTTCCTGAAAGAGAATTTGAAGACATCTAATTGATAGAAATTCTCCAGTTTTCGACTTAAAATAAGTGAGTTATGAAAGTTTTAATTTTGGGTGACGTTTCGCACACTCTTTATAAGACGGACAACAACTCTCTCACCCCAACGATTTTTAAAACAAGATTTCTTTCCCCGGAAAGAGAATTTGAAGACTGGTAGAAATTTCACCCCTTTTGAACTAAAAGACAGAGAGTTGCAG
This sequence comes from Tasmannia lanceolata, assembly GCF_043159265.1. NCBI lineage: Eukaryota > Viridiplantae > Streptophyta > Magnoliopsida > Canellales > Winteraceae > Tasmannia > Tasmannia lanceolata. The sequence continues at coordinate 1,119,795 of NW_027518713.1, read as the reverse complement.
AGGTTTTAATTTTGGATGACGTTTTGCACACTCTTTATAAAACGGATTACAACTCTCTCATTCCAACAAATTTTGAAATGAGATTTCTTTCCCAAGAAAAAGAATCTTAGGACCTCCGATTGGTAGAAATTTCCCCACTTTTGGGCTTAAAGTGTGAGAGTTATAGAGGTTTTAATTTTGGGTGACGTTTCGCACACTGTTTCTAAAACGGACAACAACTCTCTCACCCCAACGATTTTTAAAAGAAGATTTCTTTTTCCGGAAAGAGAATTTGAAGATTGGTAGAAATTTCACCCCTTTTGAACTTAAAGTCAGAGAGTTACAGAGGTTTTAATTTTGGATGACGTTTCGCACACTCTTTATAAAACGGACTACAACTCTCTCATCCGAACAAATTTTGAAATGAGATTTCTTTCCCAAGAAAAAGAATCTTAGGACCTCCGATTGGTAGAAATTTCCTAACTTTTTGACTTAAAATGAGAGAGTTATGGAGGTTTTAATTTGGGTGACGTTTAACACACTCTTTATGAAACGGACTATAACTCTGTCACCCCAACGAATTTTGAAACGAGATTTCTTTCCCATGAAAGAGAATTAGAAGACCTCCGATTGGTAGAAATTTCACCACTTTTGGACTTAAAGTGAGAGAGTTATAGAGGTTTTAATTTTGGGTGACGTTTCGCATACTCTTTGAAAAACGGACAACAACTCTCTCACCCCAATAATTTTTAAAACAAGATTTCTTTTCCCGGAAAGAGAATTTGAAGATTGGTAGAAATTTCTCCACTTTTGAACTTAAAGTCAGAGAGTTACACAGGTTTTAATTTTGGATGACGTCTCGCACACTCTTTATAAAACGGACTACAACTCTCTCATCCCAACAATATTTGAAATGAGATTTCTTTCCGAAGAAAAAGAATCTTAGGACATCTGATTGGTAGAAATTTCACAACTTTTTGACTTCAAATGAGAGAGTTATGGAAGTTTTAATTTTGGGTGACGTTTCACACACTCTTTATAAAATGGACCAAAACTCTCTCATCCCACCGAATTTTTAAATGAGATTTTTTTTTCCTGAAAGAGAATTTGAAGACATCTAATTGATAGAAATTTCTCCAGTTTTCGACTTAAAATAAGTGAGTTATGAAAGTTTTAATTTTGGGTGACGTTTCGCAAACTCTTTATAAGACGGACAACAACTCTCTCACCCCAACGATTTTTAAAACAAGATTTCTTTCCCCGGAAAGAGAATTTGAAGACTGGTAGAAATTTCACCCCTTTTGAACTAAAAGTCAGAGAGTTGCAGAGGTTTTAATTTTGGATGACGTTTTGCACACTCTTTATAAAACGGACTACAACTCTCTCATTCCAACAAATTTTGAAATGAGATTTCTTTCCCAAGAAAAAGAATCTTAGGACCTCCGATTGGTAGAAATTTCCCCACTTTTGGGCTTAAAGTGTGAGAGTTATAGAGGTTTTAATTTTGGGTGACGTTTCGCACACTGTTTCTAAAACGGACAACAACTCTCTCACCCCAACGATTTTTAAAAGAAGATTTCTTTTTCCGGAAAGAGAATTTGAAGATTGGTTGAAATTTCACCCCTTTTGAACTTAAAGTCAGAGAGTTACAGAGGTTTTAATTTTGGATGATGTTTCGCACACTCTTTATAAAACGGACTACAACTCTCTCATCCCAACAAATTTTGAAATGAGATTTCTTTCCCAAGAAAAAGAATCTTAGGACCTCCGATTGGTAGAAATTTCCTCACTTTTTGACTTAAAATGAGAGAGTTATGGACGTTTTAATTTGGGTGACGTTTAACACACTCTTTATGAAACGGACTATAGCTCTGTCACCCCAACGAATTTTGAAACGAGATTTCTTCCCGATGAAAGGGAATTAGAAGACCTCCGATTGGTAGAAATTTCACCACTTTTGGACTTAAAGTGAGAGAGTTATAGAGGTTTTAATTTTGGGTGACGTTTCGCATACTCTTTGAAAAACGGACAACAACTCTCTCACCCCAATGATTTTTAAAACAAGATTTCTTTTCCCGGAAAGAGAATTTGAAGATTGGTAGAAATTTCTCCACTTTTGAACTTAAAGTCAGAGAGTTACACAGGTTTTAATTTTGGATGACGTCTCGCACACTCTTTATAAAACGGACTACAACTCTCTCATCCCAACAATATTTGAAATGAGATTTCTTTCCGAAGAAAAAGAATCTTAGGACATCTGATTGGTAGAAATTTCACAACTTTTTGACTTCAAATGAGAGAGTTATGGAAGTTTTAATTTTGGGTGACGTTTCACACACGCTTTATAAAATGGACCAAAACTCTCTCATCCCACCGAATTTTTAAATGAGATTTTTTTTTCCTGAAAGAGAATTTGAAGACATCTAATTGATAGAAATTTCTCCAGTTTTCGACTTAAAATAAGTGAGTTATGAAAGTTTTAATTTTGGGTGACGTTTCGCACACTCTTTATAAGACGGATAACAACTCTCTCACCCCAACGATTTTTAAAACAAGATTTCTTTCCCCGGAAAGAGAATTTGAAGACTGGTAGAAATTTCACCCCTTTTGAACTTAAAGTCAGAGAGTTGCAGAGGTTTTAATTTTGGATGACGTTTTGCACACTCTTTATAAAACGGACTACAACTCTCTCATTCCAACAAATTTTGAAATGAGATTTCTTTCCCAAGAAAAAGAATCTTAGGACCTCCGATTGGTAGAAATTTCCCCACTTTTGGGCTTAAAGTGAGAGAGTTATAGAGGTTTTAATTTTGGGTGACGTTTCGCACACTGTTTCTAAAACGGACAACAACTCTCTCACCCCAACGATTTTTAAAAGAAGATTTCTTTTTCCGGAAAGAGAATTTGAAGATTGGTAGAAATTTCACCCCTTTTGAACTTAAAGTCAGAGAGTTACAGAGGTTTTAATTTTGGATGACGTTTCGCACACTCTTTATAAAACGGACTACAACTCTCTCATCCGAACAAATTTTGAAATGAGATTTCTTTCCCAAGAAAAAGAATCTTAGGACCTCCGATTGGTAGAAATTTCCTCACTTTTTGACTTAAAATGAGAGAGTTATGGAGGTTTTAATTTGGGTGACGTTTAACACACTCTTTATGAAACGGACTATAACTCTGTCACCCCAACGAATTTTGAAACGAGATTTCTTTCCCATGAAAGAGAATTAGAAGACCTCCGATTGGTAGAAATTTCACCACTTTTGGACTTAAAGTGAGAGAGTTATAGAGGTTTTAATTTTGGGTGACGTTTCGCATACTCTTTGAAAAACGGACAACAACTCTCTCACCCCAATGATTTTTAAAACAAGATTTCTTTTCCCGGAAAGAGAATTTGAAGATTGGTAGAAATTTCTCCACTTTTGAACTTAAAGTCAGAGAGTTACACAGGTTTTAATTTTGGATGACGTCTCGCACACTCTTTATAAAACGGACTACAACTCTCTCATCCCAACAATATTTGAAATGAGATTTCTTTCCGAAGAAAAAGAATCTTAGGACATCTGATTGGTAGAAATTTCACAACTTTTTGACTTCAAATGAGAGAGTTATGGAAGTTTTAATTTTGGGTGACGTTTCACACACTCTTTATAAAATGGACCAAAACTCTCTCATCCCACCGAATTTTTAAATGAGATTTTTTTTTCCTGAAAGAGAATTTGAAGACATCTAATTGATAGAAATTTCTCCAGTTTTCGACTTAAAATAAGTGAGTTATGAAAGTTTTAATTTTGGGTGACGTTTCGCACACTCTTTATAAGACGGACAACAACTCTCTCACCCCAACGATTTTTAAAACAAGATTTCTTTCCCCGGAAAGAGAATTTGAAGACTGGTAGAAATTTCACCCCTTTTGAACTAAAAGTCAGAGAGTTGCAGAGGTTTTAATTTTGGATGACGTTTTGCACACTCTTTATAAAACGGATTACAACTCTCTCATTCCAACAAATTTTGAAATGAGATTTCTTTCCCAAGAAAAAGAATCTTAGGACCTCCGATTGGTAGAAATTTCCCCACTTTTGGGCTTAAAGTGTGAGAGTTATAGAGGTTTTAATTTTGGGTGACGTTTCGCACACTGTTTCTAAAACGGACAACAACTCTCTCACCCCAACGATTTTTAAAACAAGATTTCTTTCCCCGGAAAGAGAATTTGAAGACTGGTAGAAATTTCACCCCTTTTGAACTTAAAGTCAGAGAGTTGCAGAGGTTTTAATTTTGGATGACGTTTTGCACACTCTTTATAAAACGGGCTACAACTCTCTCATTCCAACAAATTTTGAAATGAGATTTCTTTCCCAAGAAAAAGAATCTTAGGACCTCCGATTGGTAGAAATTTCCCCACTTTTGGGCTTAAAGTGAGAGAGTTATAGAGGTTTTAATTTTGGGTGACGTTTCGCACACTGTTTCTAAAACGGACAACAACTCTCTCACCCCAACGATTTTTAAAAGAAGATTTCTTTTTCCGGAAAGAGAATTTGAAGATTGGTAGAAATTTCACCCCTTTTGAACTTAAAGTCAGATAGTTACAGAGGTTTTAATTTTGGATGACGTTTCACACACTCTTTATAAAACGGACTACAACTCTCTCATCCCAACAAATTTTGAAATGAGATTTCTTTCCCAAGAAAAAGAATCTTAGGACCTCCGATTGGTAGAAATTTCCTCACTTTTTGACTTAAAATGAGAGAGTTATGGAGGTTTTAATTTTGGGTGACGTTTCGCATACTCTTTGAAAAACGGACAACAACTCTCTCACCCCAATAATTTTTAAAACAAGATTTCTTTTCCCGGAAAGAGAATTTGAAGATTGGTAGAAATTTCTCCACTTTTGAACTTTAAGTCAGAGAGTTACACAGGTTTTAATTTTGGATGACGTCTCGCACACTCTTTATAAAACGGACTACAACTCTCTCATCCCAACAATATTTGAAATGAGATTTCTTTCCGAAGAAAAAGAATCTTAGGACATCTGATTGGTAGAAATTTCACAAGTTTTTGACTTCAAATGAGAGAGTTATGGAAGTTTTAATTTTGGGTGACGTTTCACACACTCTTTATAAAATGGACCAAAACTCTCTCATCCCACCGAATTTTTAAATGAGATTTTTTTCCTGAAAGAGAATTTGAAGACATCTAATTGATAGAAATTTCTCCAGTTTTCGACTTAAAATAAGTGAGTTATGAAAGTTTTAATTTTGGGTGACGTTTCGCACACTCTTTATAAGACGGACAACAACTCTCTCACCTCAACGATTTTTAAAACAAGATTTCTTTCCCCGGAAAGAGAATTTGAAGACTGGTAGAAATTTCACCCCTTTTGAACTTAAAGTCAGAGAGTTGCAGAGGTTTTAATTTTGGATGACGTTTTGCACACTCTTTATAAAACGGACTACAACTCTCTCATTCAAACAAATTTTGAAATGAGATTTCTTTCCCAAGAAAAAGAATCTTAGGACCTCCGATTGGTAGAAATTTCCCCACTTTTGGGCTTAAAGTGTGAGAGTTATAGAGGTTTTAATTTTGGGTGACGTTTTCACACACTGTTTCTAAAACGGACAACAACTCTCTCACCCCAACGATTTTTAAAAGAAGATTTCTTTTTCCGGAAAGAGAATTTGAAGATTGGTAGAAATTTCACCCCTTTTGAACTTAAAGTCAGAGAGTTACAGAGGTTTTAATTTTGGATGACGTTTCGCACACTCTTTATAAAACGGACTACAACTCCCTCATCCCAACAAATTTTGTAATGAGATTTCTTTCCCAAGAAAAAGAATCTTAGGACCTCCGATTGGTAGAAATTTCCTCACTTTTTGACTTAAATTGAGAGAGTTATGGAGGTTTTAATTTGGGTGACGTTTAACACACTCTATGAAACGGACTATAACTCTGTCACACCAACGAATTTTGAAACGAGATTTCTTTCCCATGAAAGAGAATTAGAAGACCTCCGATTGGTAGAAATTTCACCACTTTTAGACTAAAATAGAGAGAGTTATAGAGGTTTTAATTTTAGGTGACGTTTCGCATACTCATTGAAAAACGGACAACAACTCTCTCACCCCAATGATTTTTAAAACAAGATTTCTTTTCCAGGAAAGAGAATTTGAAGATTGGTAGAAATTTCTCCACTTTTGAACTTTAAGTCAGAGAGTTACACAGGTTTTAATTTTGGATGACGTCTCGCACACTCTTTATAAAACGGACTACAACTCTCTCATCCCAACAATATTTGAAATGAGATTTCTTTCCGAAGAAAATGAATCTTAGGACATCTGATTGGTAGAAATTTCACAACTTTTTGACTTCAAATGAGAGAGTTATGGAAGTTTTAATTTTGGGTGACGTTTCACACACTCTTTATAAAATGGACCAAAACTCTCTCATCTCACCGAATTTTTAAATGAGATTTTTTTTCCTGAAAGAGAATTTGAAGACATCTAATTGATAGAAATTTCTCCAGTTTTCGACTTAAAATAAGTGAGTTATGAAAGTTTTAATTTTGGGTGACGTTTCGCACACTCTTTATAAGACGGACAACAACTCTCTCACCCCAACGATTTTTAAAACAAGATTTCTTTCCCCGGAAAGAGAATTTGAAGACTGGTAGAAATTTCACCCCTTTTGAACTTAAATTCAGAGAGTTGCAGAGGTTTTAATTTTGGATGACGTTTTGCACACTCTTTATAAAACGGACTACAACTCTCTCATTCCAACAAATTTTGAAATGAGATTTCTTTCCCAAGAAAAAGAATCTTAGGACCTCCGATTGGTAGAAATTTTCCCACTTTTGGGCTTAAAGTGTGAGAGTTATAGAGGTTTTAATTTTGGGTGACGTTTCGCACACTGTTTTCTAAAACGGACAACACCTCTCACCCCAACGATTTTTAAAAGAAGATTTCTTTTTCCGGAAAGAGAATTTGAAGATTGGTAGAAATTTCACCCCTTTTGAACTTAAAGTCAGAGAGTTACAGAGGTTTTAATTTTGGATGACGTTTCGCACACTCTTTATAAAAGGGACTACAACTCTCTCATCCCAACAAATTTTGAAATGAGATTTCTTTCCCAAGAAAAAGAATCTTAGGACCTCCGATTGGTAGAAATTTCCTCACTTTTTGACTTAAAATGAGAGAGTTATGGAGGTTTTAATTTGGGTGACGTTTAACACACTCTTTATGAAACGGACTATAACTCTGTCACCCCAACGAATTTTGAAACGAGATTTCTTTCCCATGAAAGAGAATTAGAAGACCTCCGATTGGTAGAAATTTCACCACTTTTGGACTTAAAGTGAGAGAGTTATAGAGGTTTTAATTTTGGGTGACGTTTCGCATACTCTTTGAAAAACGGACAACAACTCTCTCACCCCAATAATTTTTAAAACAAGATTTCTTTTCCCGGAAAGAGAATTTGAAGATTGGTAGAAATTTCTCCACTTTTGAACTTTAAGTCAGAGAGTTACACAGGTTTTAATTTTGGATGACGTCTCGCACACTGTTTATAAAACGGACTACAACTCTCTCATCCCAACAATATTTGAAATGAGATTTCTTTCCGAAGAAAAAGAATCTTAGGACATCTGATTGGTAGAAATTTCACAACTTTTTGACTTCAAATGAGAGAGTTATGGAAGTTTTAATTTTGGGTGACGTTTCACACACTCTTTATAAAATGGACCAAAACTCTCTCATCCCACCGAATTTTTAAATGAGATTTTTTTTCCTGAAAGAGAATTTGAAGACATCTAATTGATAGAAATTTCTCCAGTTTTCGACTTAAAATAAGTGAGTTATGAAAGTTTTAATTTTGGGTGACGTTTCGCACACTCTTTATAAGACGGACAACAACTCTCTCACCCCAACGATTTTTAAAACAAGATTTCTTTCCCCGGAAAGAGAATTTGAAGACTGGTAGAAATTTCACCCCTTTTGAACTTAAAGTCAGAGAGTTGCAGAGGTTTTAATTTTGGATGACGTTTTGCACACTCTTTATAAAACGGACTACAACTCTCTCATTCCAACAAATTTTGAAATGAGATTTCTTTCCCAAGAAAAAGAATCTTAGGACCTCCGATTGGTAGAAATTTTCCCACTTTAGGGCTTAAAGTGTGAGAGTTATAGAGGTTTTAATTTTGGGTGACGTTTCGCACACTGTTTTCTAAAACGGACAACACCTCTCACCCCAACGATTTTTAAAAGAAGATTTCTTTTTCCGGAAAGAGAATTTGAAGATTGGTAGAAATTTCACCCCTTTTGAACTTAAAGTCAGAGAGTTACAGAGGTTTTAATTTTGGATGACGTTTCGCACACTCTTTATAAAACGGACTACAACTCTCTCATCCCAACAAATTTTGAAATGAGATTTCTTTCCCAAGAAAAAGAATCTTAGGACCTCCGATTGGTAGAAATTTCCTCACTTTTTGACTTAAAATGAGAGAGTTATGGAGGTTTTAATTTGGGTGACGTTTAACACACTCTTTATGAAACGGACTATAACTCTGTCACCCCAACGAATTTTGAAACGAGATTTCTTTCCCATGAAAGAGAATTAGAAGACCTCCGATTGGTAGAAATTTCACCACTTTTGGACTTAAAGTGAGAGAGTTATAGAGGTTTTAATTTTGGGTGACGTTTCGCATACTCTTTGAAAAACGGACAACAACTCTCTCACCCCAATAATTTTTAAAACAAGATTTCTTTTCCCGGAAAGAGAATTTGAAGATTGGTAGAAATTCCTCCACTTTTGAACTTTAAGTCAGAGAGTTACACAGGTTTTAATTTTGGATGACGTCTCGCACACTCTTTATAAAACGGACTACAACTCTCTCATCCCAACAATATTTGAAATGAGATTTCTTTCCGAAGAAAAAGAATCTTAGGACATCTGATTGGTAGAAATTTCACAACTTTTTGACTTCAAATGAGAGAGTTATGGAAGTTTTAATTTTGGGTGACGTTTCACACACTCTTTATAAAATGGACCAAAACTCTCTCATCCCACCGAATTTTTAAATGAGATTTTTTTTCCTGAAAGAGAATTTGAAGACATCTAATTGATAGAAATTTCTCCAGTTTTCGACTTAAAATAAGTGAGTTATGAAAGTTTTAATTTTGGGTGACGTTTCGCACACTCTTTATAAGACGGACAACAACTCTCTCACCCCAACGATTTTTAAAACAAGATTTCTTTCCCCGGAAAGAGAATTTGAAGACTGGTAGAAATTTCACCCCTTTAGAACTTAAAGTCAGAGAGTTGCAGAGGTTTTAATTTTGGATGACGTTTTGCACACTCTTTATAAAACGGACTACAACTCTCTCATTCCAACAAATTTTGAAATGAGATTTCTTTCCCAAGAAAAAGAATCTTAGGACCTCCGATTGGTAGAAATTTCCCCACTTTTGGGCTTAAAGTGAGAGAGTTATAGAGGTTTTAATTTTGGGTGACGTTTCGCACACTGTTTCTAAAACGGACAACAACTCTCTCACCCCAACGATTTTTAAAAGAAGATTTCTTTTTCCGGAAAGAGAATTTGAAGATTGGTAGAAATTTCACCCCTTTTGAACTTAAAGTCAGAGAGTTACAGAGGTTTTAATTTTGGATGACGTTTCGCACACTCTTTATAAAACGGACTACAACTCTCTCATCCCAACAAATTTTGAAATGAGATTTCTTTCCCAAGAAAAAGAATCTTAGGACCTCCGATTGGTAGAAATTTCCTCACTTTTTGACTTAAAATGAGAGAGTTATGGAGGTTTTAATTTGGGTGACGTTTAACACACTCTTTATGAAACGGACTATAACTCTGTCACCCCAACGAATTTTGAAACGAGATTTCTTTCCCATTAAAGAGAATTAGAAGACCTCCGATTGGTAGAAATTTCACCACTTTTGGACTTAAAGTGAGAGAGTTATAGAGGTTTTAATTTTGGGTGACGTTTCGCATACTCTTTGAAAAACGGACAACAACTCTCTCACCCCAATGATTTTTAAAACAAGATTTCTTTTCCCGGAAAGAGAATTTGAAGATTGGTAGAAATTTCTCCACTTTTGAACTTAAAGTCAGAGAGTTACACAGGTTTTAATTTTGGATGACGTCTCGCACACTCTTTATAAAACGGACTACAACTCTCTCATCCCAACAATATTTGAAATGAGATTTCTTTCCGAAGAAAAAGAATCTTAGGACATCTGATTGGTAGAAATTTCACAACTTTTTGACTTCAAATGAGAGAGTTATGGAAGTTTTAATTTTGGGTGACGTTTCACACACTCTTTATAAAATGGACCAAAACTCTCTCATCCCACCGAATTTTAAATGAGATTTTTTTTTCCTGAAAGAGAATTTGAAGACATCAAATTGATAGAAATTTCTCCAGTTTTCGACTTAAAATAAGTGAGTTATGAAAGTTTTAATTTTGGGTGACGTTTCGCACACTCTTTATAAGACGGACAACAACTCTCTCACCCCAACGATTTTTAAAACAAGATTTCTTTCCCCGGAAAGAGAATTTGAAGACTGGTAGAAATTTCACCCCTTTTGAACTAAAAGACAGAGAGTTGCAGAGGTTTTAATTTTGGATGACGTTTTGCACACTCTTTATAAAACGGATTACAACTCTCTCATTCCAACAAATTTTGAAATGAGATTTCTTTCCCAAGAAAAAGAATCTTAGGACCTCCGATTGGTAGAAATTTCCCCACTTTTGGGCTTAAAGTGTGAGAGTTATAGAGGTTTTAATTTTGGGTGACGTTTCGCACACTGTTTCTAAAACGGACAACAACTCTCTCACCCCAACGATTTTTAAAAGAAGATTTCTTTTTCCGGAAAGAGAATTTGAAGATTGGTAGAAATTTCACCCATTTTGAACTTAAAGTCAGAGAGTTACAGAGGTTTTAATTTTGGATGACGTTTCGCACACTCTTTATAAAACGGACTACAACTCTCTCATCCGAACAAATTTTGAAATGAGATTTCTTTCCCAAGAAAAAGAATCTTAGGACCTCCGATTGGTAGAAATTTCCTAACTTTTTGACTTAAAATGAGAGAGTTATGGAGGTTTTAATTTGGGTGACGTTTAACACACTCTTTATGAAACGGACTATAACTCTGTCACCCCAACGAATTTTGAAACGAGATTTCTTTCCCATGAAAGAGAATTAGAAGACCTCCGATTGGTAGAAATTTCACCACTTTTGGACTTAAAGTGAGAGAGTTATAGAGGTTTTAATTTTGGGTGACGTTTCGCATACTCTTTGAAAAACGGACAACAACTCTCTCACCCCAATAATTTTTAAAACAAGATTTCTTTTCCCGGAAAGAGAATTTGAAGATTGGTAGAAATTTCTCCACTTTTGAACTTAAAGTCAGAGAGTTACACAGGTTTTAATTTTGGATGACGTCTCGCACACTCTTTATAAAACGGACTACAACTCTCTCATCCCAACAATATTTGAAATGAGATTTCTTTCCGAAGAAAAAGAATCTTAGGACATCTGATTGGTAGAAATTTCACAACTTTTTGACTTCAAATGAGAGAGTTATCGAAGTTTTAATTTTGGGTGACGTTTCACACACTCTTTATAAAATGGACCAAAACTCTCTCATCCCACCGAATTTTTAAATGAGATTTTTTTCCTGAAAGAGAATTTGAAGACATCTAATTGATAGAAATTTCTCCAGTTTTCGACTTAAAATAAGTGAGTTATGAAAGTTTTAATTTTGGGTGACGTTTCGCACACTCTTTATAAGACAGACAACAACTCTCTCACCTCAACGATTTTTAAAACAAGATTTCTTTCCCCGGAAAGAGAATTTGAAGACTGGTAGAAATTTCACCCCTTTTGAACTTAAAGTCAGAGAGTTGCAGAGGTTTTAATTTTGGATGACGTCTCGCACACTCTTTATAAAACGGACTACAACTCTCTCATCCCAACAATATTTGAAATGAGATTTCTTTCCGAAGAAAAAGAATCTTAGGACATCTGATTGGTAGAAATTTCACAACTTTTTGACTTCAAATGAGAGAGTTATGGAAGTTTTAATTTTGGGTGACGTTTCACACAGTCTTTATAAAATGGACCAAAACTCTCTCATCCCACCGAATTTTTAAATGAGATTTTTTTTCCTGAAAGAGAATTTGAAGACATCTAATTGATAGAAATTTCTCCAGTTTTCGACTTAAAACAAGTGAGTTATGAATGTTTTAATTTTGGGTGACGTTTCGCACACTCTTTATAAGACGGATAACAACTCTCTCACCCCAACGATTTTTAAAACAAGATTTCTTTCCCCGGAAAGAGAATTTGAAGACTGGTAGAAATTTCACCCCTTTTGAACTTAAAGTCAGAGAGTTGCAGAGGTTTTAATTTTGGATGACGTTTTGCACACTCTTTATAAAACGGACTACAACTCTCTCATTCCAACAAATTTTAAAATAAGATTTCTTTCCCAAGAAAAAGAATCTTAGGACCTCCGATTGGTAGAAATTTCCCCACTTTTGGGCTTAAAGTGAGAGAGTTATAGAGGTTTTAATTTTGGGTGACGTTTCGCACACTGTTTTTAAAACGGACAACAACTCTCTCACCCCAACGATTTTTAAAAGAAGATTTCTTTTTCCGGAAAGAGAATTTGAAGATTGGTAGAAATTTCACCCGTTTTGAACTTAAAGTCAGAGAGTTACAGAGGTTTTAATTTTGGATGACGTTTCGCACACTCTTTATAAAACGGACTACAACTCTCTCATCCCAACAAATTTTGAAATGAGATTTCTTTCCCAAGAAAAAGAATCTTAGGACATCTGATTGGTAGAAATTTCACAACTTTTTGACTTCAAATGAGAGAGTTATGGAAGTTTTAATTTTGGGTGACGTTTCACACACTCTTTATAAAATGGACCAAAACTCTCTCATCCCACCGAATTTTTAAATGAGATTTTTTTTCCTGAAAGAGAATTTGAAGACATCTAATTGATAGAAATTTCTCCAGTTTTCGACTTAAAACAAGTGAGTTATGAAAGTTTTAATTTTGGGTGACGTTTCGCACACTCTTTATAAGACGGATAACAACTCTCTCACCCCAATGATTTTTAAAACAAGATTTCTTTCCCCGGAAAGAGAATTTGAAGACTGGTAGAAATTTCACCCCTTTTGAACTTAAAGTCAGAGAGTTGCAGAGGTTTTAATTTTGGATGACGTTTTGCACACTCTTTATAAAACGGACTACAACTCTCTCATTCCAACAAATTTTAAAATGAGATTTCTTTCCCAAGAAAAAGAATCTTAGGACCTCCGATTGGTAGAAATTTCCCCACTTTTGGGCTTAAAGTGAGAGAGTTATAGAGGTTTTAATTTTGGGTGACGTTTCGCACACTGTTTCTAAAACGGACAACAACTCTCTCACCCCAACGATTTTTAAAAGAAGATTTCTTTTTCCGGAAAGAGAATTTGAAGATTGGTAGAAATTTCACCCGTTTTGAACTTAAAGTCAGAGAGTTACAGAGGTTTTAATTTTGGATGACGTTTCGCACACTCTTTATAAAACGGACTACAACTCTCTCATCCCAACAAATTTTGAAATGAGATTTCTTTCCCAAGAAAAAGAATCTTAGGACCTCCGATTGGTAGAAATTTCCTCACTTTTTGACTTAAAATGAGAGAGTTATGGAGGTTTTAATTTGGGTGACGTTTAACACACTCTTTATGAAACGGACTATAACTCTGTCACCCCAACGAATTTTGAAACGAGATTTCTTTCCGATGAAAGGGAATTAGAAGACCTCCGATTGGTAGAAATTTCACCACTTTTGGACTTAAAGTGAGAGAGTTATAGAGGTTTTAATTTTGGGTGACGTTTCGCATACTCTTTGAAAAACGGACAACAACTCTCTCACCCCAATAATTTTTAAAACAAGATTTCTTTTCCCGGAAAGAGAATTTGAAGATTGGTAGAAATTTCTCCACTTTTGACCTTTAAGTCAGAGAGTTACACAGGTTTTAATTTTGGATGACGTCTCGCACACTCTTTATAAAACGGACTACAACTCTCTCATCCCAACAATATTTGAAATGAGATTTCTTTCCGAAGAAAAAGAATCTTAGGACATCTGATTGGTAGAAATTTCACAACTTTTTGACTTCAAATGAGAGAGTTATGGAAGTTTTAATTTTGGGTGACGTTTCACACACTCTTTATAAAATGGACCAAAACTCTCTCATCCCACCGAATTTTTAAATGAGATTTTTTTCCTGAAAGAGAATTTGAAGACATCTAATTGATAGAAATTTCTCTAGTTTTCGACTTAAAATAAGTGATTTATGAAAGTTTTAATTTTGGGTGACGTTTCGCACACTCTTTATAAGACGGACAACAACTCTCTCACCTCAACGATTTTTAAAACAAGATTTCTTTCCCCGGAAAGAGAATTTGAAGACTGGTAGAAATTTCACCCCTTTTGAACTTAAAGTCAGAGAGTTGCAGAGGTTTTAATTTTGGATGACGTCTCGCACACTCTTTATAAAACGGACTACAACTCTCTCATCCCAACAATATTTGAAATGAGATTTCTTTCCGAAGAAAAAGAATCTTAGGACATCTGATTGGTAGAAATTTCACAACTTTTTGACTTCAAATGAGAGAGTTATGGAAGTTTTAATTTTGGGTGACGTTTCACACAGTCTTTATAAAATGGACCAAAACTCTCTCATCCCACCGAATTTTTAAATGAGATTTTTTTTCCTGAAAGAGAATTTGAAGACATCTAATTGATAGAAATTTCTCCAGTTTTCGACTTAAAACAAGTGAGTTATGAAAGTTTTAATTTTGGGTGACGTTTCGCACACTCTTTATAAGACGGATAACAACTCTCTCACCCCAACGATTTTTAAAACAAGATTTCTTTCCCCGGAAAGAGAATTTGAAGACTGGTAGAAATTTCACCCCTTTTGAACTTAAAGTCAGAGAGTTGCAGAGGTTTTAATTTTGGATGACGTTTTGCACACTCTTTATAAAACGGACTACAACTCTCTCATTCCAACAAATTTTAAAATGAGATTTCTTTCCCAAGAAAAAGAATCTTAGGACCTCCGATTGGTAGAAATTTCCCCACTTTTGGGCTTAAAGTGAGAGAGTTATAGAGGTTTTAATTTTGGGTGACGTTTCGCACACTGTTTCTAAAACGGACAACAACTCTCTCACCCCAACGATTTTTAAAAGAAGATTTCTTTTTCCGGAAAGAGAATTTGAAGATTGGTAGAAATTTCACCCGTTTTGAACTTAAAGTCAGAGAGTTACAGAGGTTTTAATTTTGGATGACGTTTCGCACACTCTTTATAAAACGGACTACAACTCTCTCATCCCAACAAATTTTGAAATGAGATTTCTTTCCCAAGAAAAAGAATCTTAGGACCTCCGATTGGTAGAAATTTCCTCACTTTTTGACTTAAAATGAGAGAGTTATGGAGGTTTTAATTTGGGTGACGTTTAACACACTCTTTATGAAACGGACTATAACTCTGTCACCCCAACGAATTTTGAAACGAGATTTCTTTCCCATGAAAGAGAATTAGAAGACCTCCGATTGGTAGAAATTTCACCACTTTTGGACTTAAAGTGAGAGAGTTATAGAGGTTTTAATTTTGGGTGACGTTTCGCATACTCTTTGAAAAACGGACAACAACTCTCTCACCCCAATGATTTTTAAAACAAGATTTCTTTTCCCGGAAAGAGAATTTGAAGATTGGTAGAAATTTCTCCACTTTTGAACTTAAAGTCAGAGAGTTACACAGGTTTTAATTTTGGATGACGTCTCGCACACTCTTTATAAAACGGACTACAACTCTCTCATCCCAACAATATTTGAAATGAGATTTCTTTCCGAAGAAAAAGAATCTTAGGACATCTGATTGGTAGAAATTTCACAACTATTTGACTTCAAATGAGAGAGTTATGGAAGTTTTAATTTTGGGTGACGTTTCACACACTCTTTATAAAATGGACCAAAACTCTCTCATCCCACCGAATTTTTAAATGAGATTTTTTTTTCCTGAAAGAGAATTTGAAGACATCTAATTGATAGAAATTTCTCCAGTTTTCGACTTAAAATAAGTGAGTTATGAAAGTTTTAATTTTGGGTGACGTTTCGCAAACTCTTTATAAGACGGACAACAACTCTCTCACCCCAACGATTTTTAAAACAAGATTTCTTTCCCCGGAAAGAGAATTTGAAGACTGGTAGAAATTTCACCCCTTTTGAACTAAAAGTCAGAGAGTTGCAGAGGTTTTAATTTTGGATGACGTTTTGCACACTCTTTATAAAACGGATTACAACTCTCTCATTCCAACAAATTTTGAAATGAGATTTCTTTCCCAAGAAAAAGAATCTTAGGACCTCCGATTGGTAGAAATTTCCCCACTTTTGGGCTTAAAGTGTGAGAGTTATAGAGGTTTTAATTTTGGGTGACGTTTCGCACACTGTTTCTAAAACGGACAACAACTCTCTCACCCCAACGATTTTTAAAAGAAGATTTCTTTTTCCGGAAAGAGAATTTGAAGATTGGTAGAAATTTCACCCCTTTTGAACTTAAAGTCAGAGAGTTACATAGGTTTTAATTTTGGATGACGTTTCGCACACTCTTTATAAAACGGACTACAACTCTCTCATCCGAACAAATTTTGAAATGAGATTTCTTTCCCAAGAAAAAGAATCTTAGGACCTCCGATTGGTAGAAATTTCCTCACTTTTTGACTTAAAATGAGAGAGTTATGGAGGTTTTAATTTGGGTGACGTTTAACACACTCTTTATGAAACGGACTATAACTCTGTCACCCCAACGAATTTTGAAACGAGATTTCTTTCCCATGAAAGAGAATTAGAAGACCTCCGATTGGTAGAAATTTCACCACTTTTGGACTTAAAGTGAGAGAGTTATAGAGGTTTTAATTTTGGGTGACGTTTCGCATACTCTTTGAAAAACGGACAACAACTCTCTCACCCCAATAATTTTTAAAACAAGATTTCTTTTTCCGGAAAGAGAATTTGAAGATTGGTAGAAATTTCTCCACTTTTGACCTTTAAGTCAGAGAGTTACACAGGTTTTAATTTTGGATGACGTCTCGCACACTCTTTATAAAACGGACTACAACTCTCTCATCCCAACAATATTTGAAATGAGATTTCTTTCCGAAGAAAAAGAATCTTAGGACATCTGATTGGTAGAAATTTCACAACTTTTTGACTTCAAATGAGAGAGTTATGGAAGTTTTAATTTTGGGTGACGTTTCACACACTCTTTATAAAATGGACCAAAACTCTCTCATCCCACCGAATTTTTAAATGAGATTTTTTTTCCTGAAAGAGAATTTGAAGACATCTAATTGATAGAAATTTCTCCAGTTTTCGACTTAAAACAAGTGAGTTATGAAAGTTTTAATTTTGGGTGACGTTTCGCACACTCTTTATAAGACGGATAACAACTCTCTCACCCCAACGATTTTTAAAACAAGATTTCTTTCCCCGGAAAGAGAATTTGAAGACTGGTAGAAATTTCACCCCTTTTGAACTTAAAGTCAGAGAGTTGCAGAGGTTTTAATTTTGGATGACGTTTTGCACACTCTTTATAAAACGGACTACAACTCTCTCATTCCAACAAATTTTAAAATGAGATTTCTTTCCCAAGAAAAAGAATCTTAGGACCTCCGATTGGTAGAAATTTCCCCACTTTTGGGCTTAAAGTGAGAGAGTTATAGAGGTTTTAATTTTGGGTGACGTTTCGCACACTGTTTCTAAAACGGACAACAACTCTCTCACCCCAACGATTTTTAAAAGAAGATTTCTTTTTCCGGAAAGAGAATTTGAAGATTGGTAGAAATTTCACCCGTTTTGAACTTAAAGTCAGAGAGTTACAGAGGTTTTAATTTTGGATGACGTTTCGCACACTCTTTATAAAACGGACTACAACTCTCTCATCCCAACAAATTTTGAAATGAGATTTCTTTCCCAAGAAAAAGAATCTTAGGACCTCCGATTGGTAGAAATTTCCTCACTTTTTGACTTAAAATGAGAGAGTTATGGAGGTTTTAATTTGGGTGACGTTTAACACACTCTTTATGAAACGGACTATAACTCTGTCACCCCAACGAATTTTGAAACGAGATTTCTTTCCCATGAAAGAGAATTAGAAGACCTCCGATTGGTAGAAATTTCACCACTTTTGGACTTAAAGTGAGAGAGTTATAGAGGTTTTAATTTTGGGTGACGTTTCGCATACTCTTTGAAAAACGGACAACAACTCTCTCACCCCAATGATTTTTAAAACAAGATTTCTTTTCCCGGAAAGAGAATTTGAAGATTGGTAGAAATTTCTCCACTTTTGAACTTAAAGTCAGAGAGTTACACAGGTTTTAATTTTGGATGACGTCTCGCACACTCTTTATAAAACGGACTACAACTCTCTCATCCCAACAATATTTGAAATGAGATTTCTTTCCGAAGAAAAAGAATCTTAGGACATCTTTTTTTTTTTTTTGATGGGCAAGCTGGGGTTAGGCAGGACCCCGACCAGATATATTAATAGAAAACGAAAGATACACAAGGAGCACGAGCGCAACCCCCTAACATAAAGGGGATACAAAGAAGCTACAAGCCAAAAACAAAAGCATCAGAAAAGGGCGAAAACCGCAAGATACAGCAAAATAGAAGACAAGCCCGAACAAGGGCAAAGCTCCAATACTGCAGGGGGGACTATAGCAACCCACCAAGCAAGGACCGGAGAAAAGAAGCTACAGCCCTCTGCGGATCAGAACCTTCCAGGGATAAGGCCTTTGAAAGCTGGTGGAGTTCGAAACCCAGTTAAGGGGGGAACAAAAGGCAAAACCTTTCCTTTCTTTTTTGAGACTAACTTCCAGGGTTCTCCATTGGAAGAAGAGGGAATAGAAGCTGAATTAGGTAATGGACGATCTAAAGGGGGCAAACTACTATCAATCACATTTGATAACCCAGTTGCGATGCATTCGTCAATCGCGCCGGGGGGAATCGGAGCGATGGTTGCTCCCTTGGAAACCATATTTCCTTGATCACAGAGGGTATCAAATCTGTTATAGAGAAGATTCTGATTAGGAGGCAGGCTCCTACAGGCAGGAGGATGATTTTCGGGAGAAGACTTAGCTTGCTCAGGGGCTACACTCTTTTGGACAGGTTTCCAAACCTTTATGGGAACCACATGAGAAGAAATTAAGGTACAATTCTCTAAAGAGTGGCTGAAATCTTTGCACCTAGTACATGCCTTGGGCTTCCAATCATACACAATTTCTTGAATGCTCTCCCCTGAGGAGGTTTTAAGCTTTATAGAATCGGGGAGGGCTTGCTCTGCTGAAATTTGGATGCAAATTCTTGCAAAGTGGAGTCTTGAAGTTTCAGCTGTGTGGGTATCCATGTAAAGTGGCTTTCCGATCATGCTTCCAATTCTACTCAAGCAGTGAGGGTTCCAAAATTTGAGGTGAAGCCCAGGGAGACGAACCCAAATTGGGATTTCTGGCAATTTTTTCTTTTCAAGCAAGGAATCAGAATCCCACCTCTGCAAAATAAGAGGTTTTCCTCCATAATGGAGGTTGTTTCCTTCCAAGACTCTAGTACATTCTTCAGAGCAAGAGAACTTTAGCAAAAGGAATCCATTTTGCAGAGAAACAACGTGGAGAGGGCCTGTAAGGTTCCATTTCCTAGAAAGGGTTTCTGTAAGAGTGGAGAAGAATGGTCGTCTCCCAAGGAAATACCCCACAAGACAGTTTGCCCACTGATTTTCATACCTTTGGATCTCTTCATCTTGAAAAAGAATTTCCAGATTTGATTTTTCGTCCTCATCTGGCGAAATTTCTGTGAGTTTAGTTGGGATAGGATGGCTTGCAGAGCAAGGAGAGGAATTCTGATCATTGAATAGAGTTTTCCAAGGGAGATTTACAGCTGGTAGTTGATCGACTATATTTGCAGAAGAAGCCTCCTTCCCAATTGCCTTTGCATCAGAACAACCCCCATTGATCTTGAGAAGGTCAACACCAACTGAATTTGGAGAAGAAATGCAAATATCAGGACGAACTTGAGGGTCTCTGCTTGAACCAAAGTTTGAAGAGATCACTGGATATTCCTTACCAGGGGCGAAGATGGTAGTGGCTGGAGTGGGAACAAATCCACCCACAAGGGATCCATGATTAACTATGGTAGGAAGACCATTGAGGTCCTTTTCAATGGGATCTAAAGAAGGCGGGGAAAGAGCGGCAGTTCTAACACTGTTTTCAATTGATTTCCCCCGCTTTTCAGCAGAACCTTGAGAATCTTGAGGGAAATGTAGCTCGTTTGTGCCTTGAGAATGACCTCGAGATGTTGTTTCAATAGCTTGGGCATCAGGTAAGGCAGAATTTCTTTCCTTAGCAAGCTGGACAGTGATGGATGCAACTTCCTGCTCCAGTTCTTTTTGGTTTCGAATATGTTCAGAGTTTTGAAATTTGGCGAGGCCGGAGTCAGCAGGAAATAAGGATAAAGAAGAGATATCTTAGGACATCTGATTGGTAGAAATTTCACAACTTTTTGACTTCAAATGAGAGAGTTATGGAAGTTTTAATTTTGGGTGACGTTTCACACACTCTTTATAAAATGGACCAAAACTCTCTCATCCCACCGAATTTTTAAATGAGATTTTTTTTTCCTGAAAGAGAATTTGAAGACATCTAATTGATAGAAATTTCTCCAGTTTTCGACTTAAAATAAGTGAGTTATGAAAGTTTTAATTTTGGGTGACGTTTCGCAAACTCTTTATAAGACGGACAACAACTCTCTCACCCCAACGATTTTTAAAACAAGATTTCTTTCCCCGGAAAGAGAATTTGAAGACTGGTAGAAATTTCACCCCTTTTGAACTAAAAGTCAGAGAGTTGCAGAGGTTTTAATTTTGGATGACGTTTTGCACACTCTTTATAAAACGGATTACAACTCTCTCATTCCAACAAATTTTGAAATGAGATTTCTTTCCCAAGAAAAAGAATCTTAGGACCTCCGATTGGTAGAAATTTCCCCACTTTTGGGCTTAAAGTGTGAGAGTTATAGAGGTTTTAATTTTGGGTGACGTTTCGCACACTGTTTCTAAAACGGACAACAACTCTCTCACCCCAACGATTTTTAAAAGAAGATTTCTTTTTCCGGAAAGAGAATTTGAAGATTGGTAGAAATTTCACCCCTTTTGAACTTAAAGTCAGAGAGTTACATAGGTTTTAATTTTGGATGACGTTTCGCACACTCTTTATAAAACGGACTACAACTCTCTCATCCGAACAAATTTTGAAATGAGATTTCTTTCCCAAGAAAAAGAATCTTAGGACCTCCGATTGGTAGAAATTTCCTCACTTTTTGACTTAAAATGAGAGAGTTATGGAGGTTTTAATTTGGGTGACGTTTAACACACTCTTTATGAAACGGACTATAACTCTGTCACCCCAACGAATTTTGAAACGAGATTTCTTTCCCATGAAAGAGAATTAGAAGACCTCCGATTGGTAGAAATTTCACCACTTTTGGACTTAAAGTGAGAGAGTTATAGAGGTTTTAATTTTGGGTGACGTTTCGCATACTCTTTGAAAAACGGACAACAACTCTCTCACCCCAATAATTTTTAAAACAAGATTTCTTTTTCCGGAAAGAGAATTTGAAGATTGGTAGAAATTTCTCCACTTTTGACCTTTAAGTCAGAGAGTTACACAGGTTTTAATTTTGGATGACGTCTCGCACACTCTTTATAAAACGGACTACAACTCTCTCATCCCAACAATATTTGAAATGAGATTTCTTTCCGAAGAAAAAGAATCTTAGGACATCTGATTGGTAGAAATTTCACAACTTTTTGACTTCAAATGAGAGAGTTATGGAAGTTTTAATTTTGGGTGACGTTTCACACACTCTTTATAAAATGGACCAAAACTCTCTCATCCCACCGAATTTTTAAATGAGATTTTTTTTCCTGAAAGAGAATTTGAAGACATCTAATTGATAGAAATTTCTCCAGTTTTCGACTTAAAACAAGTGAGTTATGAAAGTTTTAATTTTGGGTGACGTTTCGCACACTCTTTATAAGACGGATAACAACTCTCTCACCCCAACGATTTTTAAAACAAGATTTCTTTCCCCGGAAAGAGAATTTGAAGACTGGTAGAAATTTCACCCCTTTTGAACTTAAAGTCAGAGAGTTGCAGAGGTTTTAATTTTGGATGACGTTTTGCACACTCTTTATAAAACGGACTACAACTCTCTCATTCCAACAAATTTTAAAATGAGATTTCTTTCCCAAGAAAAAGAATCTTAGGACCTCCGATTGGTAGAAATTTCCCCACTTTTGGGCTTAAAGTGAGAGAGTTATAGAGGTTTTAATTTTGGGTGACGTTTCGCACACTGTTTCTAAAACGGACAACAACTCTCTCACCCCAACGATTTTTAAAAGAAGATTTCTTTTTCCGGAAAGAGAATTTGAAGATTGGTAGAAATTTCACCCGTTTTGAACTTAAAGTCAGAGAGTTACAGAGGTTTTAATTTTGGATGACGTTTCGCACACTCTTTATAAAACGGACTACAACTCTCTCATCCCAACAAATTTTGAAATGAGATTTCTTTCCCAAGAAAAAGAATCTTAGGACCTCCGATTGGTAGAAATTTCCTCACTTTTTGACTTAAAATGAGAGAGTTATGGAGGTTTTAATTTGGGTGACGTTTAACACACTCTTTATGAAACGGACTATAACTCTGTCACCCCAACGAATTTTGAAACGAGATTTCTTTCCCATGAAAGAGAATTAGAAGACCTCCGATTGGTAGAAATTTCACCACTTTTGGACTTAAAGTGAGAGAGTTATAGAGGTTTTAATTTTGGGTGACGTTTCGCATACTCTTTGAAAAACGGACAACAACTCTCTCACCCCAATGATTTTTAAAACAAGATTTCTTTTCCCGGAAAGAGAATTTGAAGATTGGTAGAAATTTCTCCACTTTTGAACTTAAAGTCAGAGAGTTACACAGGTTTTAATTTTGGATGACGTCTCGCACACTCTTTATAAAACGGACTACAACTCTCTCATCCCAACAATATTTGAAATGAGATTTCTTTCCGAAGAAAAAGAATCTTAGGACATCTGATTGGTAGAAATTTCACAACTTTTTGACTTCAAATGAGAGAGTTATGGAAGTTTTAATTTTGGGTGACGTTTCACACACTCTTTATAAAATGGACCAAAACTCTCTCATCCCACCGAATTTTTAAATGAGATTTTTTTTTTCCTGAAAGAGAATTTGAAGACATCTAATTGATAGAAATTTCTCCAGTTTTCGACTTAAAATAAGTGAGTTATGAAAGTTTTAATTTTGGGTGACGTTTCGCACACTCTTTATAAGACGGACAACAACTCTCTCACCCCAACGATTTTTAAAACAAGATTTCTTTCCCCGGAAAGAGAATTTGAAGACTGGTAGAAATTTCACCCCTTTTGAACTAAAAGTCAGAGAGTTGCAGAGGTTTTAATTTTGGATGACGTTTTGCACACTCTTTATAAAACGGATTACAACTCTCTAATTCCAACAAATTTTGAAATGAGATTTCTTTCCCAAGAAAAAGAATCTTAGGACCTCCGATTGGTAGAAATTTCCCCACTTTTGGGCTTAAAGTGTGAGAGTTATAGAGGTTTTAATTTTGGGTGACGTTTCGCACACTGTTTCTAAAACGGACAACAACTCTCTCACCCCAACGATTTTTAAAAGAAGATTTCTTTTTCCGGAAAGAGAATTTGAAGATTGGTAGAAATTTCACCCATTTTGAACTTAAAGTCAGAGAGTTACAGAGGTTTTAATTTTGGATGACGTTTCGCACACTCTTTATAAAACGGACTACAACTCTCTCATCCGAACAAATTTTGAAATGAGATTTCTTTCCCAAGAAAAAGAATCTTAGGACCTCCGATTGGCAGAAATTTCCTAACTTTTTGACTTAAAATGAGAGAGTTATGGAGGTTTTAATTTGGGTGACGTTTAACACACTCTTTATGAAACGGACTATAACTCTGTCACCCCAACGAATTTTGAAACGAGATTTCTTTCCCATGAAAGAGAATTAGAAGACCTCCGATTGGTAGAAATTTCACCACTTTTGGACTTAAAGTGAGAGAGTTATAGAGGTTTTAATTTTGGGTGACGTTTCGCATACTCTTTGAAAAACGGACAACAACTCTCTCACCCCAATAATTTTTAAAACAAGATTTCTTTTCCCGGAAAGAGAATTTGAAGATTGGTAGAAATTTCTCCACTTTTGAACTTTAAGTCAGAGAGTTACACAGGTTTTAATTTTGGATGACGTCTCGCACACTCTTTATAAAACGGACTACAACTCTCTCATCCCAACAATATTTGAAATGAGATTTCTTTCCGAAGAAAAAGAATCTTAGGACATCTGATTGGTAGAAATTTCACAACTTTTTGACTTCAAATGAGAGAGTTATGGAAGTTTTAATTTTGGGTGACGTTTCACACACTCTTTATAAAATGGACCAAAACTCTCTCATCCCACCGAATTTTTAAATGAGATTTTTTTTCCTGAAAGAGAATTTGAAGACATCTAATTGATAGAAATTTCTCCAGTTTTCGACTTAAAATAAGTGAGTTATGAAAGTTTTAATTTTGGGTGACGTTTCGCACACTCTTTATAAGACGGATAACAACTCTCTCACCCCAACGATTTTTAAAACAAGATTTCTTTCCCCGGAAAGAGAATTTGAAGACTGGTAGAAATTTCACCCCTTTTGAACTTAAAGTCAGAGAGTTGCAGAGGTTTTAATTTTGGATGACGTTTTGCACACTCTTTATAAAACGGACTACAACTCTCTCATTCCAACAAATTTTGAAATGAGATTTCTTTCCCAAGAAAAAGAATCTTAAGACCTCCGATTGGTAGAAATTTCCCCACTTTTGGGCTTAAAGTGAGAGAGTTATAGAGGTTTTAATTTTGGGTGACGTTTCGCACACTGTTTCTAAAACGGACAACAACTCTCTCACCCCAACGATTTTTAAAAGAAGATTTCTTTTTCCGGAAAGAGAATTTGAAGATTGGTAGAAATTTCACCCCTTTTGAACTTAAAGTCAGAGAGTTACAGAGGTTTTAATTTTGGATGACGTTTCGCACACTCTTTATAAAACGGACTACAACTCTCTCATCCGAACAAATTTTGAAATGAGATTTCTTTCCCAAGAAAAAGAATCTTAGGACCTCCGATTGGTAGAAATTTCCTCACTTTTTGACTTAAAATGAGAGAGTTATGGAGGTTTTAATTTGGGTGACGTTTAACACACTCTTTATGAAACGGACTATAACTCTGTCACCCCAACGAATTTTGAAACGAGATTTCTTTCCCATGAAAGAGAATTAGAAGACCTCCGATTGGTAGAAATTTCACCACTTTTGGACTTAAAGTGAGAGAGTTATAGAGGTTTTAATTTTGGGTGACGTTTCGCATACTCTTTGAAAAACGGACAACAACTCTCTCACCCCAATAATTTTTAAAACAAGATTTCTTTTCCCGGAAAGAGAATTTGAAGATTGGTAGAAATTTCTCCACTTTTGAACTTAAAGTCAGAGAGTTACACAGGTTTTAATTTTGGATGACGTCTCGCACACTCTTTATAAAACGGACTACAACTCTCTCATCCCAACAATATTTGAAATGAGATTTCTTTCCGAAGAAAAAGAATCTTAGGACATCTGATTGGTAGAAATTTCACAACTTTTTGACTTCAAATGAGAGAGTTATGGAAGTTTTAATTTTGGGTGACGTTTCACACACTCTTTATAAAATGGACCAAAACTCTCTCATCCCACCGAATTTTTAAATGAGATTTTTTTTTCCTGAAAGAGAATTTGAAGACATCTAATTGATAGAAATTTCTCCAGTTTTCGACTTAAAATAAGTGAGTTATGAAAGTTTTAATTTTGGGTGACGTTTCGCAAACTCTTTATAAGACGGACAACAACTCTCTCACCCCAACGATTTTTAAAACAAGATTTCTTTCCCCGGAAAGAGAATTTGAAGACTGGTAGAAATTTCACCCCTTTTGAACTAAAAGTCATAGAGTTGCAGAGGTTTTAATTTTGGATGACGTTTTGCACACTCTTTATAAAACGGATTACAACTCTCTCATTCCAACAAATTTTGAAATGAGATTTCTTTCCCAAGAAAAAGAATCTTAGGACCTCCGATTGGTAGAAATTTCCCCACTTTTGGGCTTAAAGTGTGAGAGTTATAGAGGTTTTAATTTTGGGTGACGTTTCGCACACTGTTTCTAAAACGGACAACAACTCTCTCACCCCAACGATTTTTAAAAGAAGATTTCTTTTTCCGGAAAGAGAATTTGAAGATTGGTAGAAATTTCACCCCTTTTGAACTTAAAGTCAGAGAGTTACATAGGTTTTAATTTTGGATGACGTTTCGCACACTCTTTATAAAACGGACTACAACTCTCTCATCCGAACAAATTTTGAAATGAGATTTCTTTCCCAAGAAAAAGAATCTTAGGACCTCCGATTGGTAGAAATTTCCTCACTTTTTGACTTAAAATGAGAGAGTTATGGAGGTTTTAATTTGGGTGACGTTTAACACACTCTTTATGAAACGGACTATAACTCTGTCACCCCAACGAATTTTGAAACGAGATTTCTTTCCCATGAAAGAGAATTAGAAGACCTCCGATTGGTAGAAATTTCACCACTTTTGGACTTAAAGTGAGAGAGTTATAGAGGTTTTAATTTTGGGTGACGTTTCGCATACTCTTTGAAAAACGGACAACAACTCTCTCACCCCAATAATTTTTAAAACAAGATTTCTTTTTCCGGAAAGAGAATTTGAAGATTGGTAGAAATTTCTCCACTTTTGACCTTTAAGTCAGAGAGTTACACAGGTTTTAATTTTGGATGACGTCTCGCACACTCTTTATAAAACGGACTACAACTCTCTCATCCCAACAATATTTGAAATGAGATTTCTTTCCGAAGAAAAAGAATCTTAGGACATCTGATTGGTAGAAATTTCACAACTTTTTGACTTCAAATGAGAGAGTTATGGAAGTTTTAATTTTGGGTGACGTTTCACACACTCTTTATAAAATGGACCAAAACTCTCTCATCCCACCGAATTTTTAAATGAGATTTTTTTTCCTGAAAGAGAATTTGAAGACATCTAATTGATAGAAATTTCTCCAGTTTTCGACTTAAAACAAGTGAGTTATGAAAGTTTTAATTTTGGGTGACGTTTCGCACACTCTTTATAAGACGGATAACAACTCTCTCACCCCAACGATTTTTAAAACAAGATTTCTTTCCCCGGAAAGAGAATTTGAAGACTGGTAGAAATTTCACCCCTTTTGAACTTAAAGTCAGAGAGTTGCAGAGGTTTTAATTTTGGATGACGTTTTGCACACTCTTTATAAAACGGACTACAACTCTCTCATTCCAACAAATTTTAAAATGAGATTTCTTTCCCAAGAAAAAGAATCTTAGGACCTCCGATTGGTAGAAATTTCCCCACTTTTGGGCTTAAAGTGAGAGAGTTATAGAGGTTTTAATTTTGGGTGACGTTTCGCACACTGTTTCTAAAACGGACAACAACTCTCTCACCCCAACGATTTTTAAAAGAAGATTTCTTTTTCCGGAAAGAGAATTTGAAGATTGGTAGAAATTTCACCCGTTTTGAACTTAAAGTCAGAGAGTTACAGAGGTTTTAATTTTGGATGACGTTTCGCACACTCTTTATAAAACGGACTACAACTCTCTCATCCCAACAAATTTTGAAATGAGATTTCGTTCCCAAGAAAAAGAATCTTAGGACCTCCGATTGGTAGAAATTTCCTCACTTTTTGACTTAAAATGAGAGAGTTATGGAGGTTTTAATTTGGGTGACGTTTAACACACTCTTTATGAAACGGACTATAACTCTGTCACCCCAACGAATTTTGAAACGAGATTTCTTTCCCATGAAAGAGAATTAGAAGACCTCCGATTGGTAGAAATTTCACCACTTTTGGACTTAAAGTGAGAGAGTTATAGAGGTTTTAATTTTGGGTGACGTTTCGCATACTCTTTGAAAAACGGACAACAACTCTCTCACCCCAATGATTTTTAAAACAAGATTTCTTTTCCCGGAAAGAGAATTTGAAGATTGGTAGAAATTTCTCCACTTTTGAACTTAAAGTCAGAGAGTTACACAGGTTTTAATTTTGGATGACGTCTCGCACACTCTTTATAAAACGGACTACAACTCTCTCATCCCAACAATATTTGAAATGAGATTTCTTTCCGAAGAAAAAGAATCTAAGGACATCTGATTGGTAGAAATTTCACAACTTTTTGACTTCAAATGAGAGAGTTATGGAAGTTTTAATTTTGGGTGACGTTTCACACACTCTTTATAAAATGGACCAAAACTCTCTCATCCCACCGAATTTTTAAATGAGATTTTTTTTTTCCTGAAAGAGAATTTGAAGACATCTAATTGATAGAAATTTCTCCAGTTTTCGACTTAAAATAAGTGAGTTATGAAAGTTTTAATTTTGGGTGACGTTTCGCACACTCTTTATAAGACGGACAACAACTCTCTCACCCCAACGATTTTTAAAACAAGATTTCTTTCCCCGGAAAGAGAATTTGAAGACTGGTAAAAAAAATTTCACCCCTTTTGAACTAAAAGTCAGAGAGTTGCAGAGGTTTTAATTTTGGATGACGTTTTGCACACTCTTTATAAAACGGATTACAACTCTCTCATTCCAACAAATTTTGAAATGAGATTTCTTTCCCAAGAAAAAGAATCTTAGGACCTCCGATTGGTAGAAATTTCCCCACTTTTGGGCTTAAAGTGTGAGAGTTATAGAGGTTTTAATTTTGGGTGACGTTTCGCACACTGTTTCTAAAACGGACAACAACTCTCTCACCCCAACGATTTTTAAAAGAAGATTTCTTTTTCCGGAAAGAGAATTTGAAGATTGGTAGAAATTTCACCCCTTTTGAACTTAAAGTCAGAGAGTTACAGAGGTTTTAATTTTGGATGACGTTTCGCACACTCTTTATAAAACGGACTACAACTCTCTCATCCGAACAAATTTTGAAATGAGATTTCTTTCCCAAGAAAAAGAATCTTAGGACCTCCGATTGGCAGAAATTTCCTCACTTTTTGACTTAAAATGAGAGAGTTATGGAGGTTTTAATTTGGGTGACGTTTAACACACTCTTTATGAAACGGACTATAACTCTGTCACCCCAACGAATTTTGAAACGAGATTTCATTCCCATGAAAGAGAATTAGAAGACCTCCGATTGGTAGAAATTTCACCACTTTTGGACTTAAAGTGAGAGAGTTATAGAGGTTTTAATTTTGGGTGACGTTTCGCATACTCTTTGAAAAACGGACAACAACTCTCTCACCCCAATAATTTTTAAAACAAGATTTCTTTTTCCGGAAAGAGAATTTGAAGATTGGTAGAAATTTCTCCACTTTTGACCTTTAAGTCAGAGAGTTACACAGGTTTTAATTTTGGATGACGTCTCGCACACTCTTTATAAAACGGACTACAACTCTCTCATCCCAACAATATTTGAAATGAGATTTCTTTCCGAAGAAAAAGAATCTTAGGACATCTGATTGGTAGAAATTTCACAACTTTTTGACTTCAAATGAGAGAGTTATGGAAGTTTTAATTTTGGGTGACGTTTCACACACTCTTTATAAAATGGACCAAAACTCTCTCATCCCACCGAATTTTTAAATGAGATTTTTTTTCCTGAAAGAGAATTTGAAGACATCTAATTGATAGAAATTTCTCCAGTTTTCGACTTAAAACAAGTGAGTTATGAAAGTTTTAATTTTGGGTGACGTTTCGCACACTCTTTATAAGACGGATAACAACTCTCTCACCCCAACGATTTTTAAAACAAGATTTCTTTCCCCGGAAAGAGAATTTGAAGACTGGTAGAAATTTCACCCCTTTTGAACTTAAAGTCAGAGAGTTGCAGAGGTTTTAATTTTGGATGACGTTTTGCACACTCTTTATAAAACGGACTACAACTCTCTCATTCCAACAAATTTTAAAATGAGATTTCTTTCCCAAGAAAAAGAATCTTAGGACCTCCGATTGGTAGAAATTTCCCCACTTTTGGGCTTAAAGTGAGAGAGTTATAGAGGTTTTAATTTTGGGTGACGTTTCGCACACTGTTTCTAAAACGGACAACAACTCTCTCACCCCAACGATTTTTAAAAGAAGATTTCTTTTTCCGGAAAGAGAATTTGAAGATTGGTAGAAATTTCACCCGTTTTGAACTTAAAGTCAGAGAGTTACAGAGGTTTTAATTTTGGATGACGTTTCGCACACTCTTTATAAAACGGACTACAACTCTCTCATCCCAACAAATTTTGAAATGAGATTTCTTTCCCAAGAAAAAGAATCTTAGGACCTCCGATTGGTAGAAATTTCCTCACTTTTTGACTTAAAATGAGAGAGTTATGGAGGTTTTAATTTGGGTGACGTTTAACACACTCTTTATGAAACGGACTATAACTCTGTCACCCCAACGAATTTTGAAACGAGATTTCTTTCCCATGAAAGAGAATTAGAAGACCTCCGATTGGTAGAAATTTCACCACTTTTGGACTTAAAGTGAGAGAGTTATAGAGGTTTTAATTTTGGGTGACGTTTCGCATACTCTTTGAAAAACGGACAACAACTCTCTCACCCCAATGATTTTTAAAACAAGATTTCTTTTCCCGGAAAGAGAATTTGAAGATTGGTAGAAATTTCTCCACTTTTGAACTTAAAGTCAGAGAGTTACACAGGTTTTAATTTTGGATGACGTCTCGCACACTCTTTATAAAACGGACTACAACTCTCTCATCCCAACAATATTTGAAATGAGATTTCTTTCCGAAGAAAAAGAATCTTAGGACATCTGATTGGTAGAAATTTCACAACTTTTTGACTTCAAATGAGAGAGTTATGGAAGTTTTAATTTTGGGTGACGTTTCACACACTCTTTATAAAATGGACCAAAACTCTCTCATCCCACCGAATTTTTAAATGAGATTTTTTTTTTCCTGAAAGAGAATTTGAAGACATCTAATTGATAGAAATTTCTCCAGTTTTCGACTTAAAATAAGTGAGTTATGAAAGTTTTAATTTTGGGTGACGTTTCGCACACTCTTTATAAGACGGACAACAACTCTCTCACCCCAACGATTTTTAAAACAAGATTTCTTTCCCCGGAAAGAGAATTTGAAGACTGGTAGAAATTTCACCCCTTTTGAACTAAAAGTCAGAGAGTTGCAGAGGTTTTAATTTTGGATGACGTTTTGCACACTCTTTATAAAACGGATTACAACTCTCTAATTCCAACAAATTTTGAAATGAGATTTCTTTCCCAAGAAAAAGAATCTTAGGACCTCCGATTGGTAGAAATTTCCCCACTTTTGGGCTTAAAGTGTGAGAGTTATAGAGGTTTTAATTTTGGGTGACGTTTCGCACACTGTTTCTAAAACGGACAACAACTCTCTCACCCCAACGATTTTTAAAAGAAGATTTCTTTTTCCGGAAAGAGAATTTGAAGATTGGTAGAAATTTCACCCCTTTTGAACTTAAAGTCAGAGAGTTACAGAGGTTTTAATTTTGGATGACGTTTCGCACACTCTTTATAAAACGGACTACAACTCTCTCATCCGAACAAATTTTGAAATGAGATTTCTTTCCCAAGAAAAAGAATCTTAGGACCTCCGATTGGCAGAAATTTCCTAACTTTTTGACTTAAAATGAGAGAGTTATGGAGGTTTTAATTTGGGTGACGTTTAACACACTCTTTATGAAACGGACTATAACTCTGTCACCCCAACGAATTTTGAAACGAGATTTCTTTCCCATGAAAGAGAATTAGAAGACCTCCGATTGGTAGAAATTTCACCACTTTTGGACTTAAAGTGAGAGAGTTATAGAGGTTTTAATTTTGGGTGACCTTTCGCATACTCTTTGAAAAACGGACAACAACTCTCTCACCCCAATAATTTTTAAAACAAGATTTCTTTTCCCGGAAAGAGAATTTGAAGATTGGTAGAAATTTCTCCACTTTTGAACTTTAAGTCAGAGAGTTACACAGGTTTTAATTTTGGATGACGTCTCGCACACTCTTTATAAAACGGACTACAACTCTCTCATCCCAACAATATTTGAAATGAGATTTCTTTCCGAAGAAAAAGAATCTTAGGACATCTGATTGGTAGAAATTTCACAACTTTTTGACTTCAAATGAGAGAGTTATGGAAGTTTTAATTTTGGGTGACGTTTCACACACTCTTTATAAAATGGACCAAAACTCTCTCATCCCACCGAATTTTTAAATGAGATTTTTTTTCCTGAAAGAGAATTTGAAGACATCTAATTGATAGAAATTTCTCCAGTTTTCGACTTAAAATAAGTGAGTTATGAAAGTTTTAATTTTGGGTGACGTTTCGCACACTCTTTATAAGACGGATAACAACTCTCTCACCCCAACGATTTTTAAAACAAGATTTCTTTCCCCGGAAAGAGAATTTGAAGACTGGTAGAAATTTCACCCCTTTTGAACTTAAAGTCAGAGAGTTGCAGAGGTTTTAATTTTGGATGACGTTTTGCACACTCTTTATAAAACGGACTACAACTCTCTCATTCCAACAAATTTTGAAATGAGATTTCTTTCCCAAGAAAAAGAATCTTAAGACCTCCGATTGGTAGAAATTTCCCCACTTTTGGGCTTAAAGTGAGAGAGTTATAGAGGTTTTAATTTTGGGTGACGTTTCGCACACTGTTTCTAAAACGGACAACAACTCTCTCACCCCAACGATTTTTAAAAGAAGATTTCTTTTTCCGGAAAGAGAATTTGAAGATTGGTAGAAATTTCACCCCTTTTGAACTTAAAGTCAGAGAGTTACAGAGGTTTTAATTTTGGATGACGTTTCGCACACTCTTTATAAAACGGACTACAACTCTCTCATCCGAACAAATTTTGAAATGAGATTTCTTTCCCAAGAAAAAGAATCTTAGGACCTCCGATTGGTAGAAATTTCCTCACTTTTTGACTTAAAATGAGAGAGTTATGGAGGTTTTAATTTGGGTGACGTTTAACACACTCTTTATGAAACGGACTATAACTCTGTCACCCCAACGAATTTTGAAACGAGATTTCTTTCCCATGAAAGAGAATTAGAAGACCTCCGATTGGTAGAAATTTCACCACTTTTGGACTTAAAGTGAGAGAGTTATAGAGGTTTTAATTTTGGGTGACGTTTCGCATACTCTTTGAAAAACGGACAACAACTCTCTCACCCCAATAATTTTTAAAACAAGATTTCTTTTCCCGGAAAGAGAATTTGAAGATTGGTAGAAATTTCTCCACTTTTGAACTTAAAGTCAGAGAGTTACACAGGTTTTAATTTTGGATGACGTCTCGCACACTCTTTATAAAACGGACTACAACTCTCTCATCCCAACAATATTTGAAATGAGATTTCTTTCCGAAGAAAAAGAATCTTAGGACATCTGATTGGTAGAAATTTCACAACTTTTTGACTTCAAATGAGAGAGTTATGGAAGTTTTAATTTTGGGTGACGTTTCACACACTCTTTATAAAATGGACCAAAACTCTCTCATCCCACCGAATTTTTAAATGAGATTTTTTTTTCCTGAAAGAGAATTTGAAGACATCTAATTGATAGAAATTTCTCCAGTTTTCGACTTAAAATAAGTGAGTTATGAAAGTTTTAATTTTGGGTGACGTTTCGCAAACTCTTTATAAGACGGACAACAACTCTCTCACCCCAACGATTTTTAAAACAAGATTTCTTTCCCCGGAAAGAGAATTTGAAGACTGGTAGAAATTTCACCCCTTTTGAACTAAAAGTCATAGAGTTGCAGAGGTTTTAATTTTGGATGACGTTTTGCACACTCTTTATAAAACGGATTACAACTCTCTCATTCCAACAAATTTTGAAATGAGATTTCTTTCCCAAGAAAAAGAATCTTAGGACCTCCGATTGGTAGAAATTTCCCCACTTTTGGGCTTAAAGTGTGAGAGTTATAGAGGTTTTAATTTTGGGTGACGTTTCGCATACTCTTTGAAAAACGGACAACAACTCTCTCACTCCAATAATTTTTAAAACAAGATTTCTTTTTCCGGAAAGAGAATTTGAAGATTGGTAGAAATTTCTCCACTTTTGACCTTTAAGTCAGAGAGTTACACAGGTTTTAATTTTGGATGACGTCTCGCACACTCTTTATAAAACGGACTACAACTCTCTCATCCCAACAATATTTGAAATGAGATTTCTTTCCGAAGAAAAAGAATCTTAGGACATCTGATTGGTAGAAATTTCACAACTTTTTGACTTCAAATGAGAGAGTTATGGAAGTTTTAATTTTGGGTGACGTTTCACACACTCTTTATAAAATGGACCAAAACTCTCTCATCCCACCGAATTTTTAAATGAGATTTTTTTTCCTGAAAGAGAATTTGAAGACATCTAATTGATAGAAATTTCTCCAGTTTTCGACTTAAAACAAGTGAGTTATGAAATTTTTAATTTTGGGTGACGTTTCGCACACTCTTTATAAGACGGATAACAACTCTCTCACCCCAACGATTTTTAAAACAAGATTTCTTTCCCCGGAAAGAGAATTTGAAGACTGGTAGAAATTTCACCCCTTTTGAACTTAAAGTCAGAGAGTTGCAGAGGTTTTAATTTTGGATGACGTTTTGCACACTCTTTATAAAACGGACTACAACTCTCTCATTCCAACAAATTTTAAAATGAGATTTCTTTCCCAAGAAAAAGAATCTTAGGACCTCCGATTGGTAGAAATTTCCCCACTTTTGGGCTTAAAGTGAGAGAGTTATAGAGGTTTTAATTTTGGGTGACGTTTCGCACACTGTTTCTAAAACGGACAACAACTCTCTCACCCCAACGATTTTTAAAAGAAGATTTCTTTTTCCGGAAAGAGAATTTGAAGATTGGTAGAAATTTCACCCGTTTTGAACTTAAAGTCAGAGAGTTACAGAGGTTTTAATTTTGGATGACGTTTCGCACACTCTTTATAAAACGGACTACAACTCTCTCATCCCAACAAATTTTGAAATGAGATTTCGTTCCCAAGAAAAAGAATCTTAGGACCTCCGATTGGTAGAAATTTCCTCACTTTTTGACTTAAAATGAGAGAGTTATGGAGGTTTTAATTTGGGTGACGTTTAACACACTCTTTATGAAACGGACTATAACTCTGTCACCCCAACGAATTTTGAAACGAGATTTCTTTCCCATGAAAGAGAATTAGAAGACCTCCGATTGGTAGAAATTTCACCACTTTTGGACTTAAAGTGAGAGAGTTATAGAGGTTTTAATTTTGGGTGACGTTTCGCATACTCTTTGAAAAACGGACAACAACTCTCTCACCCCAATGATTTTTAAAACAAGATTTCTTTTCCCGGAAAGAAAATTTGAAGATTGGTAGAAATTTCTCCACTTTTGAACTTAAAGTCAGAGAGTTACACAGGTTTTAATTTTGGATGACGTCTCGCACACTCTTTATAAAACGGACTACAACTCTCTCATCCCAACAATATTTGAAATGAGATTTCTTTCCGAAGAAAAAGAATCTTAGGACATCTGATTGGTAGAAATTTCACAACTTTTTGACTTCAAATGAGAGAGTTATGGAAGTTTTAATTTTGGGTGACGTTTCACACACTCTTTATAAAATGGACCAAAACTCTCTCATCCCACCGAATTTTTAAATGAGATTTTTTTTTTCCTGAAAGAGAATTTGAAGACATCTAATTGATAGAAATTTCTCCAGTTTTCGACTTAAAATAAGTGAGTTATGAAAGTTTTAATTTTGGGTGACGTTTCGCACACTCTTTATAAGACGGACAACAACTCTCTCACCCCAACGATTTTTAAAACAAGATTTCTTTCCCCGGAAAGAGAATTTGAAGACTGGTAAAAAAAATTTCACCCCTTTTGAACTAAAAGTCAGAGAGTTGCAGAGGTTTTAATTTTGGATGACGTTTTGCACACTCTTTATAAAACGGATTACAACTCTCTCATTCCAACAAATTTTGAAATGAGATTTCTTTCCCAAGAAAAAGAATCTTAGGACCTCCGATTGGTAGAAATTTCCCCACTTTTGGGCTTAAAGTGTGAGAGTTATAGAGGTTTTAATTTTGGGTGACGTTTCGCACACTGTTTCTAAAACGGACAACAACTCTCTCACCCCAACGATTTTTAAAAGAAGATTTCTTTTTCCGGAAAGAGAATTTGAAGATTGGTAGAAATTTCACCCCTTTTGAACTTAAAGTCAGAGAGTTACAGAGGTTTTAATTTTGGATGACGTTTCGCACACTCTTTATAAAACGGACTACAACTCTCTCATCCGAACAAATTTTGAAATGAGATTTCTTTCCCAAGAAAAAGAATCTTAGGACCTCCGATTGGCAGAAATTTCCTCACTTTTTGACTTAAAATGAGAGAGTTATGGAGGTTTTAATTTGGGTGACGTTTAACACACTCTTTATGAAACGGACTATAACTCTGTCACCCCAACGAATTTTGAAACGAGATTTCTTTCCCATGAAAGAGAATTAGAAGACCTCCGATTGGTAGAAATTTCACCACTTTTGGACTTAAAGTGAGAGAGTTATAGAGGTTTTAATTTTGGGTGACGTTTCGCATACTCTTTGAAAAACGGACAACAACTCTCTCACCCCAATAATTTTTAAAACAAGATTTCTTTTCCCGGAAAGAGAATTTGAAGATTGGTAGAAATTTCTCCACTTTTGAACTTTAAGTCAGAGAGTTACACATGTTTTAATTTTGGATGACGTCTCGCACACTCTTTATAAAACGGACTACAACTCTCTCATCCCAACAATATTTGAAATGAGATTTCTTTCCGAAGAAAAAGAATCTTAGGACATCTGATTGGTAGAAATTTCACAACTTTTTGACTTCAAATGAGAGAGTTATGGAAGTTTTAATTTTGGGTGACGTTTCACACACTCTTTATAAAATGGACCAAAACTCTCTCATCCCACCGAATTTTTAAATGAGATTTTTTTTCCTGAAAGAGAATTTGAAGACATCTAATTGATAGAAATTTCTCCAGTTTTCGACTTAAAATAAGTGAGTTATGAAAGTTTTAATTTTGGGTGACGTTTCGCACACTCTTTATAAGACGGATAACAACTCTCTCACCCCAACGATTTTTAAAACAAGATTTCTTTCCCCGGAAAGAGAATTTGAAGACTGGTAGAAATTTCACCCCTTTTGAACTTAAAGTCAGAGAGTTGCAGAGGTTTTAATTTTGGATGACGTTTTGCACACTCTTTATAAAACGGACTACAACTCTCTCATTCCAACAAATTTTGAAATGAGATTTCTTTCCCAAGAAAAAGAATCTTAGGACCTCCGATTGGTAGAAATTTCCCCACTTTTGGGCTTAAAGTGAGAGAGTTATAGAGGTTTTAATTTTGGGTGACGTTTCGCACACTGTTTCTAAAACGGACAACAACTCTCTCACCCCAACGATTTTTAAAAGAAGATTTCTTTTTCCGGAAAGAGAATTTGAAGATTGGTAGAAATTTCACCCCTTTTGAACTTAAAGTCAGAGAGTTACATAGGTTTTAATTTTGGATGACGTTTCGCACACTCTTTATAAAACGGACTACAACTCTCTCATCGGAACAAATTTTGAAATGAGATTTCTTTCCCAAGAAAAAGAATCTTAGGACCTCCGATTGGTAGAAATTTCCTCACTTTTTGACTTAAAATGAGAGAGTTATGGAGGTTTTAATTTGGGTGACGTTTAACACACTCTTTATGAAACGGACTATAACTCTGTCACCCCAACGAATTTTGAAACGAGATTTCTTTCCCATGAAAGAGAATTAGAAGACCTCCGATTGGTAGAAATTTCACCACTTTTGGACTTAAAGTGAGAGAGTTATAGAGGTTTTAATTTTGGGTGACGTTTCGCATACTCTTTGAAAAACGGACAACAACTCTCTCACCCCAATAATTTTTAAAACAAGATTTCTTTTCCCGGAAAGAGAATTTGAAGATTGGTAGAAATTTCTCCACTTTTGACCTTTAAGTCAGAGAGCTACACAGGTTTTAATTTTGGATGACGTCTCGCACACTCTTTATAAAACGGACTACAACTCTCTCATCCCAACAATATTTGAAATGAGATTTCTTTCCGAAGAAAAAGAATCTTAGGACATCTGATTGGTAGAAATTTCACAACTTTTTGACTTCAAATGAGAGAGTTATGGAAGTTTTAATTTTGGGTGACGTTTCACACACTCTTTATAAAATGGACCAAAACTCTCTCATCCCACCGAATTTTTAAATGAGATTTTTTTTCCTGAAAGAGAATTTGAAGACATCTAATTGATAGAAATTTCTCCAGTTTTCGACTTAAAACAAGTGAGTTATGAAAGTTTTAATTTTGGGTGACGTTTCGCACACTCTTTATAAGACGGATAACAACTCTCTCACCCCAACGATTTTTAAAACAAGATTTCTTTCCCCGGAAAGAGAATTTGAAGACTGGTAGAAATTTCACCCCTTTTGAACTTAAAGTCAGAGAGTTGCAGAGGTTTTAATTTTGGATGACGTTTTGCACACTCTTTATAAAACGGACTACAACTCTCTCATTCCAACAAATTTTAAAATGAGATTTCTTTCCCAAGAAAAAGAATCTTAGGACCTCCGATTGGTAGAAATTTCCCCACTTTTGGGCTTAAAGTGAGAGAGTTATAGAGGTTTTAATTTTGGGTGACGTTTCGCACACTGTTTCTAAAACGGACAACAACTCTCTCACCCCAACGATTTTTAAAAGAAGATTTCTTTTTCCGGAAAGAGAATTTGAAGATTGGTAGAAATTTCACCTGTTTTGAACTTAAAGTCAGAGAGTTACAGAGGTTTTAATTTTGGATGACGTTTCGCACACTCTTTATAAAACGGACTACAACTCTCTCATCCCAACAAATTTTGAAATGAGATTTCTTTCCCAAGAAAAAGAATCTTAGGACCTCCGATTGGTAGAAATTTCCTCACTTTTTGACTTAAAATGAGAGAGTTATGGAGGTTTTAATTTGGGTGACGTTTAACACACTCTTTATGAAACGGACTATAACTCTGTCACCCCAACGAATTTTGAAACGAGATTTCTTTCCCATGAAAGAGAATTAGAAGACCTCCGATTGGTAGAAATTTCACCACTTTTGGACTTAAAGTGAGAGAGTTATAGAGGTTTTAATTTTGGGTGACGTTTCGCATACTCTTTGAAAAACGGACAACAACTCTCTCACCCCAATGATTTTTAAAACAAGATTTCTTTTCCCGGAAAGAGAATTTGAAGATTGGTAGAAATTTCTCCACTTTTGAACTTTAAGTCAGAGAGTTACACAGGTTTTAATTTTGGATGACGTCTCGCACACTCTTTATAAAACGGACTACAACTCTCTCATCCCAACAATATTTGAAATGAGATTTCTTTCCGAAGAAAAAGAATCTTAGGACATCTGATTGGTAGAAATTTCACAACTTTTTGACTTCAAATGAGAGAGTTATGGAAGTTTTAATTTTGGGTGACGTTTCACACACTCTTTATAAAATGGACCAAAACTCTCTCATCCCACCGAATTTTTAAATGAGATTTTTTTTCCTGAAAGAGAATTTGAAGACATCTAATTGATAGAAATTTCTCCAGTTTTCGACTTAAAATAAGTGAGTTATGAAAGTTTTAATTTTGGGTGACGTTTCGCACACTCTTTATAAGACGGATAACAACTCTCTCATCCCAACGATTTTTAAAACAAGATTTCTTTCCCCGGAAAGAGAATTTGAAGACTGGTAGAAATTTCACCCCTTTTGAACTTAAAGTCAGAGAGTTGCAGAGGTTTTAATTTTGGATGACGTTTTGCACACTCTTTATAAAACGGACTACAACTCTCTCATTCCAATAAATTTTGAAATGAGATTTCTTTCCCAAGAAAAAGAATCTTAGGACCTCCGATTGGTAGAAATTTCCCCACTTTTGGGCTTAAAGTGAGAGAGTTATAGAGGTTTTAATTTTGGGTGACGTTTCGCACACTGTTTCTAAAACGGACAACAACTCTCTCACCCCAACGATTTTTAAAAGAAGATTTCTTTTTCCGGAAAGAGAATTTGAAGATTGGTAGAAATTTCACCCCTTTTGAACTTAAAGTCAGAGAGTTACATAGGTTTTAATTTTGGATGACGTTTCGCACACTCTTTATAAAACGGACTACAACTCTCTCATCTGAACAAATTTTGAAATGAGATTTCTTTCCCAAGAAAAAGAATCTTAGGACCTCCGATTGGTAGAAATTTCCTCACTTTTTGACTTAAAATGAGAGAGTTATGGAGGTTTTAATTTGGGTGACGTTTAACACACTCTTTATGAAACGGACTATAACTCTGTCACCCCAACGAATTTTGAAACGAGATTTCTTTCCCATGAAAGAGAATTAGAAGACCTCCGATTGGTAGAAATTTCACCACTTTTGGACTTAAAGTGAGAGAGTTATAGAGGTTTTAATTTTGGGTGACGTTTCGCATACTCTTTGAAAAACGGACAACAACTCTCTCACCCCAATAATTTTTAAAACAAGATTTCTTTTCCCGGAAAGAGAATTTGAAGATTGGTAGAAATTTCTCCACTTTTGACCTTTAAGTCAGAGAGCTACACAGGTTTTAATTTTGGATGACGTCTCGCACACTCTTTATAAAACGGACTACAACTCTCTCATCCCAACAATATTTGAAATGAGATTTCTTTCCGAAGAAAAAGAATCTTAGGACATCTGATTGGTAGAAATTTCACAACTTTTTGACTTCAAATGAGAGAGTTATGGAAGTTTTAATTTTGGGTGACGTTTCACACACTCTTTATAAAATGAACCAAAACTCTCTCATCCCACCGAATTTTTAAATGAGATTTTTTTTCCTGAAAGAGAATTTGAAGACATCTAATTGATAGAAATTTCTCCAGTTTTCGACTTAAAACAAGTGAGTTATGAAAGTTTTAATTTTGGGTGACGTTTCGCACACTCTTTATAAGACGGATAACAACTCTCTCACCCCAACGATTTTTAAAACAAGATTTCTTTCCCCGGAAAGAGAATTTGAAGACTGGTAGAAATTTCACCCCTTTTGAACTTAAAGTCAGAGAGTTGCAGAGGTTTTAATTTTGGATGACGTTTTGCACACTCTTTATAAAACGGACTACAACTCTCTCATTCCAACAAATTTTAAAATGAGATTTCTTTCCCAAGAAAAAGAATCTTAGGACCTCCGATTGGTAGAAATTTCCCCACTTTTGGGCTTAAAGTGAGAGAGTTATAGAGGTTTTAATTTTGGGTGACGTTTCGCACACTGTTTCTAAAACGGACAACAACTCTCTCACCCCAACGATTTTTAAAAGAAGATTTCTTTTTCCGGAAAGAGAATTTGAAGATTGGTAGAAATTTCACCCCTTTTGAACTTAAAGTCAGAGAGTTACAGAGGTTTT
The DNA here is from genome assembly GCF_043159265.1 of Tasmannia lanceolata. Classification (NCBI taxonomy): domain Eukaryota; kingdom Viridiplantae; phylum Streptophyta; class Magnoliopsida; order Canellales; family Winteraceae; genus Tasmannia; species Tasmannia lanceolata. Next base: position 1,078,098 of record NW_027518713.1, on the reverse strand, counting down.
AATTTTGGATGACGTTTCGCACACTCTTTATAAAACGGACTACAACTCTCTCATCCCAACAAATTTTGAAATGAGATTTCTTTCCCAAGAAAAAGAATCTTAGGACCTCCGATTGGTAGAAATTTCCTCACTTTTTGACTTAAAATGAGAGAGTTATGGAGGTTTTAATTTGGGTGACGTTTAACACACTCTTTATGAAACGGACTATAACTCTGTCACCCCAACGAATTTTGAAACGAGATTTCTTTCCCATGAAAGAGATTTAGAAGACCTCCGATTGGTAGAAATTTCACCACTTTTGGACTTAAAGTGAGAGAGTTATAGAGGTTTTAATTTTGGGTGACGTTTCGCATACTCTTTGAAAAACGGACAACAACTCTCTCACCCCAATGATTTTTAAAACAAGATTTCTTTTCCCGGAAAGAGAATTTGAAGATTGGTAGAAATTTCTCCACTTTTGAACTTTAAGTCAGAGAGTTACACAGGTTTTAATTTTGGATGACGTCTCGCACACTCTTTATAAAACGGACTACAACTCTCTCATCCCAACAATATTTGAAATGAGATTTCTTTCCGAAGAAAAAGAATCTTAGGACATCTGATTGGTAGAAATTTCACAACTTTTTGACTTCAAATGAGAGAGTTATGGAAGTTTTAATTTTGGGTGACGTTTCACACACTCTTTATAAAATGGACCAAAACTCTCTCATCCCACCGAATTTTTAAATGAGATTTTTTTTCCTGAAAGAGAATTTGAAGACATCTAATTGATAGAAATTTCTCCAGTTTTCGACTTAAAATAAGTGAGTTATGAAAGTTTTAATTTTGGGTGACGTTTCGCACACTCTTTATAAGACGGATAACAACTCTCTCACCCCAACGATTTTTAAAACAAGATTTCTTTCCCCGGAAAGAGAATTTGAAGACTGGTAGAAATTTCACCCCTTTTGAACTTAAAGTCAGAGAGTTGCAGAGGTTTTAATTTTGGATGACGTTTTGCACACTCTTTATAAAACGGACTACAACTCTCTCATTCCAATAAATTTTGAAATGAGATTTCTTTCCCAAGAAAAAGAATCTTAGGACCTCCGATTGGTAGAAATTTCCCCACTTTTGGGCTTAAAGTGAGAGAGTTATAGAGGTTTTAATTTTGGGTGACGTTTCGCACACTGTTTCTAAAACGGACAACAACTCTCTCACCCCAACGATTTTTAAAAGAAGATTTCTTTTTCCGGAAAGAGAATTTGAAGATTGGTAGAAATTTCACCCCTTTTGAACTTAAAGTCAGAGAGTTACATAGGTTTTAATTTTGGATGACGTTTCGCACACTCTTTATAAAACGGACTACAACTCTCTCATCTGAACAAATTTTGAAATGAGATTTCTTTCCCAAGAAAAAGAATCTTAGGACCTCCGATTGGTAGAAATTTCCTCACTTTTTGACTTAAAATGAGAGAGTTATGGAGGTTTTAATTTGGGTGACGTTTAACACACTCTTTATGAAACGGACTATAACTCTGTCACCCCAACGAATTTTGAAACGAGATTTCTTTCCCATGAAAGAGAATTAGAAGACCTCCGATTGGTAGAAATTTCACCACTTTTGGACTTAAAGTGAGAGAGTTATAGAGGTTTTAATTTTGGGTGACGTTTCGCATACTCTTTGAAAAACGGACAACAACTCTCTCACCCCAATAATTTTTAAAACAAGATTTCTTTTCCCGGAAAGAGAATTTGAAGATTGGTAGAAATTTCTCCACTTTTGACCTTTAAGTCAGAGAGCTACACAGGTTTTAATTTTGGATGACGTCTCGCACACTCTTTATAAAACGGACTACAACTCTCTCATCCCAACAATATTTGAAATGAGATTTCTTTCCGAAGAAAAAGAATCTTAGGACATCTGATTGGTAGAAATTTCACAACTTTTTGACTTCAAATGAGAGAGTTATGGAAGTTTTAATTTTGGGTGACGTTTCACACACTCTTTATAAAATGAACCAAAACTCTCTCATCCCACCGAATTTTTAAATGAGATTTTTTTCCCTGAAAGAGAATTTGAATACATCTAATTGATAGAAATTTCTCCAGTTTTCGACTTAAAACAAGTGAGTTATGAAAGTTTTAATTTTGGGTGACGTTTCGCACACTCTTTATAAGACGGATAACAACTCTCTCACCCCAACGATTTTTAAAACAAGATTTCTTTCCCCGGAAAGAGAATTTGAAGACTGGTAGAAATTTCACCCCTTTTGAACTTAAAGTCAGAGAGTTGCAGAGGTTTTAATTTTGGATGACGTTTTGCACACTCTTTATAAAACGGACTACAACTCTCTCATTCCAACAAATTTTAAAATGAGATTTCTTTCCCAAGAAAAAGAATCTTAGGACCTCCGATTGGTAGAAATTTCCCCACTTTTGGGCTTAAAGTGAGAGAGTTATAGAGGTTTTAATTTTGGGTGACGTTTCGCACACTGTTTCTAAAACGGACAACAACTCTCTCACCCCAACGATTTTTAAAAGAAGATTTCTTTTTCCGGAAAGAGAATTTGAAGATTGGTAGAAATTTCACCCCTTTTGAACTTAAAGTCAGAGAGTTACAGAGGTTTTAATTTTGGATGACGTTTCGCACACTCTTTATAAAACGGACTACAACTCTCTCATCCCGACAAATTTTGAAATGAGATTTCTTTCCCAAGAAAAAGAATCTTAGGACCTCCGATTGGTAGAAATTTCCTCACTTTTTGACTTAAAATGAGAGAGTTATGGAGGTTTTAATTTGGGTGACGTTTAACACACTCTTTATGAAACGGACTATAACTCTGTCACCCCAACGAATTTTGAAACGAGATTTCTTTCCCATGAAAGAGAATTAGAAGACCTCCGATTGGTAGAAATTTCACCACTTTTGGACTTAAAGTGAGAGAGTTATAGAGGTTTTAATTTTAAGTGACGTTTCGCATACTCTTTGAAAAACGGACAACAACTCTCTCACCCCAATGATTTTTAAAACAAGATTTCTTTTCCCGGAAAGAGAATTTGAAGATTGGTAGAAATTTCTCCACTTTTGAACTTAAAGTCAGAGAGTTACACAGGTTTTAATTTTGGATGACGTCTCGCACACTCTTTATAAAACGGACTACAACTCTCTCATCCCAACAATATTTGAAATGAGACTTCTTTCCGAAGAAAAAGAATCTTAGGACATCTGATTGGTAGAAATTTCACAACTTTTTGACTTCAAATGAGAGAGTTATGGAAGTTTTAATTTTGGGTGACGTTTCACACACTCTTTATAAAATGGACCAAAACTCTCTCATCCCACCGAATTTTTAAATGAGATTTTTTTTCCTGAAAGAGAATTTGAAGACATCTAATTGATAGAAATTTCTCCAGTTTTCGACTTAAAATAAGTGAGTTATGAAAGTTTTAATTTTGGGTGACGTTTCGCACACTCTTTATAAGACGGATAACAACTCTCTCACCCCAACGATTTTTAAAACAAGATTTCTTTCCCCGGAAAGAGAATTTGAAGACTGGTAGAAATTTCACCCCTTTTGAACTTAAAGTCAGAGAGTTGCAGAGGTTTTAATTTTGGATGACGTTTTGCACACTCTTTATAAAACGGACTACAACTCTCTCATTCCAACAAATTTTAAAATGAGATTTCTTTCCCAAGAAAAAGAATCTTAGGACCTCCGATTGGTAGAAATTTCCCCACTTTTGGGCTTAAAGTGAGAGAGTTATAGAGGTTTTAATTTTGGGTGACGTTTCGCACACTGTTTCTAAAACGGACAACAACTCTCTCACCCCAACGATTTTTAAAAGAAGATTTCTTTTTCCGGAAAGAGAATTTGAAGATTGGTAGAAATTTCACCCCTTTTGAACTTAAAGTCAGAGAGTTACAGAGGTTTTAATTTTGGATGACGTTTCGCACACTCTTTATAAAACGGACTACAACTCTCTCATCCCGACAAATTTTGAAATGAGATTTCTTTCCCAAGAAAAAGAATCTTAGGACCTCCGATTGGTAGAAATTTCCTCACTTTTTGACTTAAAATGAGAGAGTTATGGAGGTTTTAATTTGGGTGACGTTTAACACACTCTTTATGAAACGGACTATAACTCTGTCACCCCAACGAATTTTGAAACGAGATTTCTTTCCCATGAAAGAGAATTAGAAGACCTCCGATTGGTAGAAATTTCACCACTTTTGGACTTAAAGTGAGAGAGTTATAGAGGTTTTAATTTTGGGCGACGTTTCGCATACTCTTTGAAAAACGGACAACAACTCTCTCACCCCAATAATTTTTAAAACAAGATTTCTTTTCCCGGAAAGAGAATTTGAAGATTGGTAGAAATTTCTCCACTTTTGACCTTTAAGTCAGAGAGCTACACAGGTTTTAATTTTGGATGACGTCTCGCACACTCTTTATAAAACGGACTACAACTCTCTCATCCCAACAATATTTGAAATGAGATTTCTTTCCGAAGAAAAAGAATCTTAGGACATCTGATTGGTAGAAATTTCACAACTTTTTGACTTCAAATGAGAGAGTTATGGAAGTTTTAATTTTGGGTGACGTTTCACACACTCTTTATAAAATGGACCAAAACTCTCTCATCCCACCGAATTTTTAAATGAGATTTTTTTTCCTGAAAGAGAATTTGAAGACATCTAATTGATAGAAATTTCTCCAGTTTTCGACTTAAAATAAGTGAGTTATGAAAGTTTTAATTTTGGGTGACGTTTCGCACACTCTTTATAAGACGGATAACAACTCTCTCACCCCAACGATTTTTAAAACAAGATTTCTTTCCCCGGAAAGAGAATTTGAAGACTGGTAGAAATTTCACCCCTTTTGAACTTAAAGTCAGAGAGTTGCAGAGGTTTTAATTTTGGATGACGTTTTGCACACTCTTTATAAAACGGACTACAACTCTCTCATTCCAACAAATTTTAAAATGAGATTTCTTTCCCAAGAAAAAGAATCTTAGGACCTCCGATTGGTAGAAATTTCCCCACTTTTGGGCTTAAAGTGAGAGAGTTATAGAGGTTTTAATTTTGGGTGACGTTTCGCACACTGTTTCTAAAACGGACAACAACTCTCTCACCCCAACGATTTTTAAAAGAAGATTTCTTTTTCCGGAAAGAGAATTTGAAGATTGGTAGAAATTTCACCCCTTTTGAACTTAAAGTCAGAGAGTTACAGAGGTTTTAATTTTGGATGACGTTTCGCACACTCTTTATAAAACGGACTACAACTCTCTCATCCCGACAAATTTTGAAATGAGATTTCTTTCCCAAGAAAAAGAATCTTAGGACCTCCGATTGGTAGAAATTTCCTCACTTTTTGACTTAAAATGAGAGAGTTATGGAGGTTTTAATTTGGGTGACGTTTAACACACTCTTTATGAAACGGACTATAACTCTGTCACCCCAACGAATTTTGAAACGAGATTTCTTTCCCATGAAAGAGAATTAGAAGACCTCCGATTGGTAGAAATTTCACCACTTTTGGACTTAAAGTGAGAGAGTTATAGAGGTTTTAATTTTGGGTGACGTTTCGCATACTCTTTGAAAAACGGACAACAACTCTCTCACCCCAATAATTTTTAAAACAAGATTTCTTTTCCCGGAAAGAGAATTTGAAGATTGGTAGAAATTTCTCCACTTTTGACCTTTAAGTCAGAGAGCTACACAGGTTTTAATTTTGGATGACGTCTCGCACACTCTTTATAAAACGGACTACAACTCTCTCATCCCAACAATATTTGAAATGAGATTTCTTTCCGAAGAAAAAGAATCTTAGGACATCTGATTGGTAGAAATTTCACAACTTTTTGACTTCAAATGAGAGAGTTATGGAAGTTTTAATTTTGGGTGACGTTTCACACATTCTTTATAAAATGGACCAAAACTCTCTCATCCCACCGAATTTTTAAATGAGATTTTTTTTCCTGAAAGAGAATTTGAAGACATCTAATTGATAGAAATTTCTCCAGTTTTCGACTTAAAATAAGTGAGTTATGAAAGTTTTAATTTTGGGTGACGTTTCGCACACTCTTTATAAGACGGATAACAACTCTCTCACCCCAACGATTTTTAAAACAAGATTTCTTTCCCCGGAAAGAGAATTTGAAGACTGGTAGAAATTTCACCCCTTTTGAACTTAAAGTCAGAGAGTTGCAGAGGTTTTAATTTTGGATGACGTTTTGCACACTCTTTATAAAACGGACTACAACTCTCTCATTCCAATAAATTTTGAAATGAGATTTCTTTCCCAAGAAAAAGAATCTTAGGACCTCCGATTGGTAGAAATTTCCCCACTTTTGGGCTTAAAGTGAGAGAGTTATAGAGGTTTTAATTTTGGGTGACGTTTCGCACACTGTTTCTAAAACGGACAACAACTCTCTCACCCCAACGATTTTTAAAAGAAGATTTCTTTTTCCGGAAAGAGAATTTGAAGATTGGTAGAAATTTCACCCCTTTTGAACTTAAAGTCAGAGAGTTACAGAGGTTTTAATTTTGGATGACGTTTCGCACACTCTTTATAAAACGGACTACAACTCTCTCATCCCGACAAATTTTGAAATGAGATTTCTTTCCCAAGAAAAAGAATCTTAGGACCTCCGATTGGTAGAAATTTCCTCACTTTTTGACTTAAAATGAGAGAGTTATGGAGGTTTTAATTTGGGTGACGTTTAACACACTCTTTATGAAACGGACTATAACTCTGTCACCCCAACGAATTTTGAAACGAGATTTCTTTCCCATGAAAGAGAATTAGAAGACCTCCGATTGGTAGAAATTTCACCACTTTTGGACTTAAAGTGAGAGAGTTATAGAGGTTTTAATTTTGGGTGACGTTTCGCACACTGTTTCTAAAACGGACAACAACTCTCTCACCCCAACGATTTTTAAAAGAAGATTTCTTTTTCCGGAAAGAGAATTTGAAGATTGGTAGAAATTTCACCCGTTTTGAACTTAAAGTCAGAGAGTTACAGAGGTTTTAATTTTGGATGACGTTTCGCACACTCTTTATAAAACGGACTACAACTCTCTCATCCCAACAAATTTTGAAATGAGATTTCTTTCCCAAGAAAAAGAATCTTAGGACCTCCGATTGGTAGAAATTTCCTCACTTTTTGACTTAAAATGAGAGAGTTATGGAGGTTTTAATTTGGGTGACGTTTAACACACTCTTTATGAAACGGACTATAACTCTGTCACCCCAACGAATTTTGAAACGAGATTTCTTTCCCATGAAAGAGAATTAGAAGACCTCCGATTGGTAGAAATTTCACCACTTTTGGACTTAAAGTGAGAGAGTTATAGAGGTTTTAATTTTGGGTGACGTTTCGCATACTCTTTGAAAAACGGACAACAACTCTCTCACCCCAATGATTTTTAAAACAAGATTTCTTTTCCCGGAAAGAGAATTTGAAGATTGGTAGAAATTTCTCCACTTTTGAACTTTAAGTCAGAGAGTTACACAGGTTTTAATTTTGGATGACGTCTCGCACACTCTTTATAAAACGGACTACAACTCTCTCATCCCAACAATATTTGAAATGAGATTTCTTTCCGAAGAAAAAGAATCTTAGGACATCTGATTGGTAGAAATTTCACAACTTTTTGACTTCAAATGAGAGAGTTATGGAAGTTTTAATTTTGGGTGACGTTTCACACACTCTTTATAAAATGGACCAAAACTCTCTCATCCCACCGAATTTTTAAATGAGATTTTTTTTCCTGAAAGAGAATTTGAAGACATCTAATTGATAGAAATTTCTCCAGTTTTCGACTTAAAATAAGTGAGTTATGAAAGTTTTAATTTTGGGTGACGTTTCGCACACTCTTTATAAGACGGATAACAACTCTCTCACCCCAACGATTTTTAAAACAAGATTTCTTTCCCCGGAAAGAGAATTTGAAGACTGGTAGAAATTTCTCCCCTTTTGAACTTAAAGTCAGAGAGTTGCAGAGGTTTTAATTTTGGATGACGTTTTGCACACTCTTTATAAAACGGACTACAACTCTCTCATTCCAATAAATTTTGAAATGAGATTTCTTTCCCAAGAAAAAGAATCTTAGGACCTCCGATTGGTAGAAATTTCCCCACTTTTGGGCTTAAAGTGAGAGAGTTATAGAGGTTTTAATTTTGGGTGACGTTTCGCACACTGTTTCTAAAACGGACAACAACTCTCTCACCCCAACGATTTTTAAAAGAAGATTTCTTTTTCCGGAAAGAGAATTTGAAGATTGGTAGAAATTTCACCCCTTTTGAACTTAAAGTCAGAGAGTTACATAGGTTTTAATTTTGGATGACGTTTCGCACACTCTTTATAAAACGGACTACAACTCTCTCATCTGAACAAATTTTGAAATGAGATTTCTTTCCCAAGAAAAAGAATCTTAGGACCTCCGATTGGTAGAAATTTCCTCACTTTTTGACTTAAAATGAGAGAGTTATGGAGGTTTTAATTTGGGTGACGTTTAACACACTCTTTATGAAACGGACTATAACTCTGTCACCCCAACGAATTTTGAAACGAGATTTCTTTCCCATGAAAGAGAATTAGAAGACCTCCGATTGGTAGAAATTTCACCACTTTTGGACTTAAAGTGAGAGAGTTATAGAGGTTTTAATTTTGGGTGACGTTTCGCATACTCTTTGAAAAACGGACAACAACTCTCTCACCCCAATAATTTTTAAAACAAGATTTCTTTTCCCGGAAAGAGAATTTGAAGATTGGTAGAAATTTCTCCACTTTTGACCTTTAAGTCAGAGAGCTACACAGGTTTTAATTTTGGATGACGTTTCGCACACTCTTTATAAAACGGACTACAACTCTCTCATCCCAACAATATTTGAAATGAGATTTCTTTCCGAAGAAAAAGAATCTTACGACATCTGATTGGTAGAAATTTCACAACTTTTTGACTTCAAATGAGAGAGTTATGGAAGTTTTAATTTTGGGTGACGTTTCACACACTCTTTATAAAATGAACCAAAACTCTCTCATCCCACCGAATTTTTAAATGAGATTTTTTTTCCTGAAAGAGAATTTGAAGACATCTAATTGATAGAAATTTCTCCAGTTTTCGACTTAAAACAAGTGAGTTATGAAAGTTTTAATTTTGGGTGACGTTTCGCACACTCTTTATAAGACGGATAACAACTCTCTCACCCCAACGATTTTTAAAACAAGATTTCTTTCCCCGGAAAGAGAATTTGAAGACTGGTAGAAATTTCACCCCTTTTGAACTTAAAGTCAGAGAGTTGCAGAGGTTTTAATTTTGGATGACGTTTTGCACACTCTTTATAAAACGGACTACAACTCTCTCATTCCAACAAATTTTAAAATGAGATTTCTTTCCCAAGAAAAAGAATCTTAGGACCTCCGATTGGTAGAAATTTCCCCACTTTTGGGCTTAAAGTGAGAGAGTTATAGAGGTTTTAATTTTGGGTGACGTTTCGCACACTGTTTCTAAAACGGACAACAACTCTCTCACCCCAACGATTTTTAAAAGAAGATTTCTTTTTCCGGAAAGAGAATTTGAAGATTGGTAGAAATTTCACCCCTTTTGAACTTAAAGTCAGAGAGTTACAGAGGTTTTAATTTTGGATGACGTTTCGCACACTCTTTATAAAACGGACTACAACTCTCTCATCCCAACAAATTTTGAAATGAGATTTCTTTCCCAAGAAAAAGAATCTTAGGACCTCCGATTGGTAGAAATTTCCTCACTTTTTGACTTAAAATGAGAGAGTTATGGAGGTTTTAATTTGGGTAACGTTTAACACACTCTTTATGAAACGGACTATAACTCTGTCACCCCAACGAATTTTGAAACGAGATTTCTTTCCCATGAAAGAGAATTAGAAGACCTCCGATTGGTAGAAATTTCACCACTTTTGGACTTAAAGTGAGAGAGTTATAGAGGTTTTAATTTTAAGTGACGTTTCGCATACTCTTTGAAAAACGGACAACAACTCTCTCACCCCAATGATTTTTAAAACAAGATTTCTTTTCCCGGAAAGAGAATTTGAAGATTGGTAGAAATTTCTCCACTTTTGAACTTAAAGTCAGAGAGTTACACAGGTTTTAATTTTGGATGACGTCTCGCACACTCTTTATAAAACGGACTACAACTCTCTCATCCCAACAATATTTGAAATGAGACTTCTTTCCGAAGAAAAAGAATCTTAGGACATCTGATTGGTAGAAATTTCACAACTTTTTGACTTCAAATGAGAGAGTTATGGAAGTTTTAATTTTGGGTGACGTTTCACACACTCTTTATAAAATGGACCAAAACTCTCTCATCCCACCGAATTTTTAAATGAGATTTTTTTTCCTGAAAGAGAATTTGAAGACATCTAATTGATAGAAATTTCTCCAGTTTTCGACTTAAAATAAGTGAGTTATGAAAGTTTTAATTTTGGGTGACGTTTCGCACACTCTTTATAAGACGGATAACAACTCTCTCACCCCAACGATTTTTAAAACAAGATTTCTTTCCCCGGAAAGAGAATTTGAAGACTGGTAGAAATTTCACCCCTTTTGAACTTAAAGTCAGAGAGTTGCAGAGGTTTTAATTTTGGATGACGTTTTGCACACTCTTTATAAAACGGACTACAACTCTCTCATTCCAACAAATTTTAAAATGAGATTTCTTTCCCAAGAAAAAGAATCTTAGGACCTCCGATTGGTAGAAATTTCCCCACTTTTGGGCTTAAAGTGAGAGAGTTATAGAGGTTTTAATTTTGGGTGACGTTTCGCACACTGTTTCTAAAACGGACAACAACTCTCTCACCCCAACGATTTTTAAAAGAAGATTTCTTTTTCCGGAAAGAGAATTTGAAGATTGGTAGAAATTTCACCCCTTTTGAACTTAAAGTCAGAGAGTTACAGAGGTTTTAATTTTGGATGACGTTTCGCACACTCTTTATAAAACGGACTACAACTCTCTCATCCCGACAAATTTTGAAATGAGATTTCTTTCCCAAGAAAAAGAATCTTAGGACCTCCGATTGGTAGAAATTTCCTCACTTTTTGACTTAAAATGAGAGAGTTATGGAGGTTTTAATTTGGGTGACGTTTAACACACTCTTTATGAAACGGACTATAACTCTGTCACCCCAACGAATTTTGAAACGAGATTTCTTTCCCATGAAAGAGAATTAGAAGACCTCCGATTGGTAGAAATTTCACCACTTTTGGACTTAAAGTGAGAGAGTTATAGAGGTTTTAATTTTGGGCGACGTTTCGCATACTCTTTGAAAAACGGACAACAACTCTCTCACCCCAATAATTTTTAAAACAAGATTTCTTTTCCCGGAAAGAGAATTTGAAGATTGGTAGAAATTTCTCCACTTTTGACCTTTAAGTCAGAGAGCTACACAGGTTTTAATTTTGGATGACGTCTCGCACACTCTTTATAAAACGGACTACAACTCTCTCATCCCAACAATATTTGAAATGAGATTTCTTTCCGAAGAAAAAGAATCTTAGGACATCTGATTGGTAGAAATTTCACAACTTTTTGACTTCAAATGAGAGAGTTATGGAAGTTTTAATTTTGGGTGACGTTTCACACACTCTTTATAAAATGGACCAAAACTCTCTCATCCCACCGAATTTTTAAATGAGATTTTTTTTCCTGAAAGAGAATTTGAAGACATCTAATTGATAGAAATTTCTCCAGTTTTCGACTTAAAATAAGTGAGTTATGAAAGTTTTAATTTTGGGTGACGTTTCGCACACTCTTTATAAGACGGATAACAACTCTCTCACCCCAACGATTTTTAAAACAAGATTTCTTTCCCCGGAAAGAGAATTTGAAGACTGGTAGAAATTTCACCCCTTTTGAACTTAAAGTCAGAGAGTTGCAGAGGTTTTAATTTTGGATGACGTTTTGCACACTCTTTATAAAACGGACTACAACTCTCTCATTCCAACAAATTTTAAAATGAGATTTCTTTCCCAAGAAAAAGAATCTTAGGACCTCCGATTGGTAGAAATTTCCCCACTTTTGGGCTTAAAGTGAGAGAGTTATAGAGGTTTTAATTTTGGGTGACGTTTCGCACACTGTTTCTAAAACGGACAACAACTCTCTCACCCCAACGATTTTTAAAAGAAGATTTCTTTTTCCGGAAAGAGAATTTGAAGATTGGTAGAAATTTCACCCCTTTTGAACTTAAAGTCAGAGAGTTACAGAGGTTTTAATTTTGGATGACGTTTCGCACACTCTTTATAAAACGGACTACAACTCTCTCATCCCGACAAATTTTGAAATGAGATTTCTTTCCCAAGAAAAAGAATCTTAGGACCTCCGATTGGTAGAAATTTCCTCACTTTTTGACTTAAAATGAGAGAGTTATGGAGGTTTTAATTTGGGTGACGTTTAACACACTCTTTATGAAACGGACTATAACTCTGTCACCCCAACGAATTTTGAAACGAGATTTCTTTCCCATGAAAGAGAATTAGAAGACCTCCGATTGGTAGAAATTTCACCACTTTTGGACTTAAAGTGAGAGAGTTATAGAGGTTTTAATTTTGGGTGACGTTTCGCATACTCTTTGAAAAACGGACAACAACTCTCTCACCCCAATAATTTTTAAAACAAGATTTCTTTTCCCGGAAAGAGAATTTGAAGATTGGTAGAAATTTCTCCACTTTTGACCTTTAAGTCAGAGAGCTACACAGGTTTTAATTTTGGATGACGTCTCGCACACTCTTTATAAAACGGACTACAACTCTCTCATCCCAACAATATTTGAAATGAGATTTCTTTCCGAAGAAAAAGAATCTTAGGACATCTGATTGGTAGAAATTTCACAACTTTTTGACTTCAAATGAGAGAGTTATGGAAGTTTTAATTTTGGGTGACGTTTCACACACTCTTTATAAAATGGACCAAAACTCTCTCATCCCACCGAATTTTTAAATGAGATTTTTTTTCCTGAAAGAGAATTTGAAGACATCTAATTGATAGAAATTTCTCCAGTTTTCGACTTAAAATAAGTGAGTTATGAAAGTTTTAATTTTGGGTGACGTTTCGCACACTGTTTCTAAAACGGACAACAACTCTCTCACCCCAACGATTTTTAAAAGAAGATTTCTTTTTCCGGAAAGAGAATTTGAAGATTGGTAGAAATTTCACCCGTTTTGAACTTAAAGTCAGAGAGTTACAGAGGTTTTAATTTTGGATGACGTTTCGCACACTCTTTATAAAACGGACTACAACTCTCTCATCCCAACAAATTTTGAAATGAGATTTCTTTCCCAAGAAAAAGAATCTTAGGACCTCCGATTGGTAGAAATTTCCTCACTTTTTGACTTAAAATGAGAGAGTTATGGAGGTTTTAATTTGGGTGACGTTTAACACACTCTTTATGAAACGGACTATAACTCTGTCACCCCAACGAATTTTGAAACGAGATTTCTTTCCCATGAAAGAGAATTAGAAGACCTCCGATTGGTAGAAATTTCACCACTTTTGGACTTAAAGTGAGAGAGTTATAGAGGTTTTAATTTTGGGTGACGTTTCGCATACTCTTTGAAAAACGGACAACAACTCTCTCACCCCAATGATTTTTAAAACAAGATTTCTTTTCCCGGAAAGAGAATTTGAAGATTGGTAGAAATTTCTCCACTTTTGAACTTTAAGTCAGAGAGTTACACAGGTTTTAATTTTGGATGACGTCTCGCACACTCTTTATAAAACGGACTACAACTCTCTCATCCCAACAATATTTGAAATGAGATTTCTTTCCGAAGAAAAAGAATCTTAGGACATCTGATTGGTAGAAATTTCACAACTTTTTGACTTCAAATGAGAGAGTTATGGAAGTTTTAATTTTGGGTGACGTTTCACACACTCTTTATAAAATGGACCAAAACTCTCTCATCCCACCGAATTTTTAAATGAGATTTTTTTTCCTGAAAGAGAATTTGAAGACATCTAATTGATAGAAATTTCTCCAGTTTTCGACTTAAAATAAGTGAGTTATGAAAGTTTTAATTTTGGGTGACGTTTCGCACACTCTTTATAAGACGGATAACAACTCTCTCACCCCAACGATTTTTAAAACAAGATTTCTTTCCCCGGAAAGAGAATTTGAAGACTGGTAGAAATTTCACCCCTTTTGAACTTAAAGTCAGAGAGTTGCAGAGGTTTTAATTTTGGATGACGTTTTGCACACTCTTTATAAAACGGACTACAACTCTCTCATTCCAATAAATTTTGAAATGAGATTTCTTTCCCAAGAAAAAGAATCTTAGGACCTCCGATTGGTAGAAATTTCCCCACTTTTGGGCTTAAAGTGAGAGAGTTATAGAGGTTTTAATTTTGGGTGACGTTTCGCACACTGTTTCTAAAACGGACAACAACTCTCTCACCCCAACGATTTTTAAAAGAAGATTTCTTTTTCCGGAAAGAGAATTTGAAGATTGGTAGAAATTTCACCCCTTTTGAACTTAAAGTCAGAGAGTTACATAGGTTTTAATTTTGGATGACGTTTCGCACACTCTTTATAAAACGGACTACAACTCTCTCATCTGAACAAATTTTGAAATGAGATTTCTTTCCCAAGAAAAAGAATCTTAGGACCTCCGATTGGTAGAAATTTCCTCACTTTTTGACTTAAAATGAGAGAGTTATGGAGGTTTTAATTTGGGTGACGTTTAACACACTCTTTATGAAACGGACTATAACTCTGTCACCCCAACGAATTTTGAAACGAGATTTCTTTCCCATGAAAGAGAATTAGAAGACCTCCGATTGGTAGAAATTTCACCACTTTTGGACTTAAAGTGAGAGAGTTATAGAGGTTTTAATTTTGGGTGACGTTTCGCATACTCTTTGAAAAACGGACAACAACTCTCTCACCCCAATAATTTTTAAAACAAGATTTCTTTTCCCGGAAAGAGAATTTGAAGATTGGTAGAAATTTCTCCACTTTTGACCTTTAAGTCAGAGAGCTACACAGGTTTTAATTTTGGATGACGTCTCGCACACTCTTTATAAAACGGACTACAACTCTCTCATCCCAACAATATTTGAAATGAGATTTCTTTCCGAAGAAAAAGAATCTTAGGACATGTGATTGGTAGAAATTTCACAACTTTTTGACTTCAAATGAGAGAGTTATGGAAGTTTTAATTTTGGGTGACGTTTCACACACTCTTTATAAAATGGACCAAAACTCTCTCATCCCACCGAATTTTTAAATGAGATTTTTTTTCCTGAAAGAGAATTTGAAGACATCTAATTGATAGAAATTTCTCCAGTTTTCGACTTAAAACAAGTGAGTTATGAAAGTTTTAATTTTGGGTGACGTTTCGCACACTCTTTATAAGACGGATAACAACTCTCTCACCCCAACGATTTTTAAAACAAGATTTCTTTCCCCGGAAAGAGAATTTGAAGACTGGTAGAAATTTCACCCCTTTTGAACTTAAAGTCAGAGAGTTGCAGAGGTTTTAATTTTGGATGACGTTTTGCACACTCTTTATAAAACGGACTACAACTCTCTCATTCCAACAAATTTTAAAATGAGATTTCTTTCCCAAGAAAAAGAATCTTAGGACCTCCGATTGGTAGAAATTTCCCCACTTTTGGGCTTAAAGTGAGAGAGTTATAGAGGTTTTAATTTTGGGTGACGTTTCGCACACTGTTTCTAAAACGGACAACAACTCTCTCACCCCAACGATTTTTAAAAGAAGATTTCTTTTTCCGGAAAGAGAATTTGAAGATTGGTAGAAATTTCACCCCTTTTGAACTTAAAGTCAGAGAGTTACAGAGGTTTTAATTTTGGATGACGTTTCGCACACTCTTTATAAAACGGACTACAACTCTCTCATCCCAACAAATTTTGAAATGAGATTTCTTTCCCAAGAAAAAGAATCTTAGGACCTCCGATTGGTAGAAATTTCCTCACTTTTTGACTTAAAATGAGAGAGTTATGGAGGTTTTAATTTGGGTAACGTTTAACACACTCTTTATGAAACGGACTATAACTCTGTCACCCCAACGAATTTTGAAACGAGATTTCTTTCCCATGAAAGAGAATTAGAAGACCTCCGATTGGTAGAAATTTCACCACTTTTGGACTTAAAGTGAGAGAGTTATAGAGGTTTTAATTTTAAGTGACGTTTCGCATACTCTTTGAAAAACGGAAAACAACTCTCTCACCCCAATGATTTTTAAAACAAGATTTCTTTTCCCGGAAAGAGAATTTGAAGATTGGTAGAAATTTCTCCACTTTTGAACTTAAAGTCAGAGAGTTACACAGGTTTTAATTTTGGATGACGTCTCGCACACTCTTTATAAAACGGACTACAACTCTCTCATCCCAACAATATTTGAAATGAGACTTCTTTCCGAAGAAAAAGAATCTTAGGACATCTGATTGGTAGAAATTTCACAACTTTTTGACTTCAAATGAGAGAGTTATGGAAGTTTTAATTTTGGGTAACGTTTCACACACTCTTTATAAAATGGACCAAAACTCTCTCATCCCACCGAATTTTTAAATGAGATTTTTTTTCCTGAAAGAGAATTTGAAGACATCTAATTGATAGAAATTTCTCCAGTTTTCGACTTAAAATAAGTGAGTTATGAAAGTTTTAATTTTGGGTGACGTTTCGCACACTCTTTATAAGACGGATAACAACTCTCTCACCCCAACGATTTTTAAAACAAGATTTCTTTCCCCGGAAAGAGAATTTGAAGACTGGTAGAAATTTCACCCCTTTTGAACTTAAAGTCAGAGAGTTGCAGAGGTTTTAATTTTGGATGACGTTTTGCACACTCTTTATAAAACGGACTACAACTCTCTCATTCCAACAAATTTTAAAATGAGATTTCTTTCCCAAGAAAAAGAATCTTAGGACCTCCGATTGGTAGAAATTTCCCCACTTTTGGGCTTAAAGTGAGAGAGTTATAGAGGTTTTAATTTTGGGTGACGTTTCGCACACTGTTTCTAAAACGGACAACAACTCTCTCACCCCAACGATTTTTAAAAGAAGATTTCTTTTTCCGGAAAGAGAATTTGAAGATTGGTAGAAATTTCACCCCTTTTGAACTTAAAGTCAGAGAGTTACAGAGGTTTTAATTTTGGATGACGTTTCGCACACTCTTTATAAAACGGACTACAACTCTCTCATCCCGACAAATTTTGAAATGAGATTTCTTTCCCAAGAAAAAGAATCTTAGGACCTCCGATTGGTAGAAATTTCCTCACTTTTTGACTTAAAATGAGAGAGTTATGGAGGTTTTAATTTGGGTGACGTTTAACACACTCTTTATGAAACGGACTATAACTCTGTCACCCCAACGAATTTTGAAACGAGATTTCTTTCCCATGAAAGAGAATTAGAAGACCTCCGATTGGTAGAAATTTCACCACTTTTGGACTTAAAGTGAGAGAGTTATAGAGGTTTTAATTTTGGGCGACGTTTCGCATACTCTTTGAAAAACGGACAACAACTCTCTCACCCCAATAATTTTTAAAACAAGATTTCTTTTCCCGGAAAGAGAATTTGAAGATTGGTAGAAATTTCTCCACTTTTGACCTTTAAGTCAGAGAGCTACACAGGTTTTAATTTTGGATGACGTCTCGCACACTCTTTATAAAACGGACTACAACTCTCTCATCCCAACAATATTTGAAATGAGATTTCTTTCCGAAGAAAAAGAATCTTAGGACATCTGATTGGTAGAAATTTCACAACTTTTTGACTTCAAATGAGAGAGTTATGGAAGTTTTAATTTTGGGTGACGTTTCACACACTCTTTATAAAATGGACCAAAACTCTCTCATCCCACCGAATTTTTAAATGAGATTTTTTTTCCTGAAAGAGAATTTGAAGACATCTAATTGATAGAAATTTCTCCAGTTTTCGACTTAAAATAAGTGAGTTATGAAAGTTTTAATTTTGGGTGACGTTTCGCACACTCTTTATAAGACGGATAACAACTCTCTCACCCCAACGATTTTTAAAACAAGATTTCTTTCCCCGGAAAGAGAATTTGAAGACTGGTAGAAATTTCACCCCTTTTGAACTTAAAGTCAGAGAGTTGCAGAGGTTTTAATTTTGGATGACGTTTTGCACACTCTTTATAAAACGGACTACAACTCTCTCATTCCAACAAATTTTAAAATGAGATTTCTTTCCCAAGAAAAAGAATCTTAGGACCTCCGATTGGTAGAAATTTCCCCACTTTTGGGCTTAAAGTGAGAGAGTTATAGAGGTTTTAATTTTGGGTGACGTTTCGCACACTGTTTCTAAAACGGACAACAACTCTCTCACCCCAACGATTTTTAAAAGAAGATTTCTTTTTCCGGAAAGAGAATTTGAAGATTGGTAGAAATTTCACCCCTTTTGAACTTAAAGTCAGAGAGTTACAGAGGTTTTAATTTTGGATGACGTTTCGCACACTCTTTATAAAACGGACTACAACTCTCTCATCCCGACAAATTTTGAAATGAGATTTCTTTCCCAAGAAAAAGAATCTTAGGACCTCCGATTGGTAGAAATTTCCTCACTTTTTGACTTAAAATGAGAGAGTTATGGAGGTTTTAATTTGGGTGACGTTTAACACACTCTTTATGAAACGGACTATAACTCTGTCACCCCAACGAATTTTGAAACGAGATTTCTTTCCCATGAAAGAGAATTAGAAGACCTCCGATTGGTAGAAATTTCACCACTTTTGGACTTAAAGTGAGAGAGTTATAGAGGTTTTAATTTTGGGCGACGTTTCGCATACTCTTTGAAAAACGGACAACAACTCTCTCACCCCAATAATTTTTAAAACAAGATTTCTTTTCCCGGAAAGAGAATTTGAAGATTGGTAGAAATTTCTCCACTTTTGACCTTTAAGTCAGAGAGCTACACAGGTTTTAATTTTGGATGACGTCTCGCACACTCTTTATAAAACGGACTACAACTCTCTCATCCCAACAATATTTGAAATGAGATTTCTTTCCGAAGAAAAAGAATCTTAGGACATCTGATTGGTAGAAATTTCACAACTTTTTGACTTCAAATGAGAGAGTTATGGAAGTTTTAATTTTGGGTGACGTTTCACACACTCTTTATAAAATGGACCAAAACTCTCTCATCCCACCGAATTTTTAAATGAGATTTTTTTTCCTGAAAGAGAATTTGAAGACATCTAATTGATAGAAATTTCTCCAGTTTTCGACTTAAAATAAGTGAGTTATGAAAGTTTTAATTTTGGGTGACGTTTCGCACACTCTTTATAAGACGGATAACAACTCTCTCACCCCAACGATTTTTAAAACAAGATTTCTTTCCCCGGAAAGAGAATTTGAAGACTGGTAGAAATTTCACCCCTTTTGAACTTAAAGTCAGAGAGTTGCAGAGGTTTTAATTTTGGATGACGTTTTGCACACTCTTTATAAAACGGACTACAACTCTCTCATTCCAACAAATTTTAAAATGAGATTTCTTTCCCAAGAAAAAGAATCTTAGGACCTCCGATTGGTAGAAATTTCCCCACTTTTGGGCTTAAAGTGAGAGAGTTATAGAGGTTTTAATTTTGGGTGACGTTTCGCACACTGTTTCTAAAACGGACAACAACTCTCTCACCCCAACGATTTTTAAAAGAAGATTTCTTTTTCCGGAAAGAGAATTTGAAGATTGGTAGAAATTTCACCCCTTTTGAACTTAAAGTCAGAGAGTTACAGAGGTTTTAATTTTGGATGACGTTTCGCACACTCTTTATAAAACGGACTACAACTCTCTCATCCCGACAAATTTTGAAATGAGATTTCTTTCCCAAGAAAAAGAATCTTAGGACCTCCGATTGGTAGAAATTTCCTCACTTTTTGACTTAAAATGAGAGAGTTATGGAGGTTTTAATTTGGGTGACGTTTAACACACTCTTTATGAAACGGACTATAACTCTGTCACCCCAACGAATTTTGAAACGAGATTTCTTTCCCATGAAAGAGAATTAGAAGACCTCCGATTGGTAGAAATTTCACCACTTTTGGACTTAAAGTGAGAGAGTTATAGAGGTTTTAATTTTGGGTGACGTTTCGCATACTCTTTGAAAAACGGACAACAACTCTCTCACCCCAATGATTTTTAAAACAAGATTTCTTTTCCCGGAAAGAGAATTTGAAGATTGGTAGAAATTTCTCCACTTTTGAACTTAAAGTCAGAGAGTTACACAGGTTTTAATTTTGGATGACGTCTCGCACACTCTTTATAAAACGGACTACAACTCTCTCATCCCAACAATATTTGAAATGAGATTTCTTTCCGAAGAAAAAGAATCTTAGGACATCTGATTGGTAGAAATTTCACAACTTTTTGACTTCAAATGAGAGAGTTATGGAAGTTTTAATTTTGGGTGACGTTTCACACACTCTTTATAAAATGGACCAAAACTCTCTCATCCCACCGAATTTCTAAATGAGATTTTTTTTTTCCTGAAAGAGAATTTGAAGACATCTAATTGATAGAAATTTCTCCAGTTTTCGACTTAAAATAAGTGAGTTATGAAAGTTTTAATTTTGGGTGACGTTTCGCACACTCTTTATAAGACGGACAACAACTCTCTCACCCCAACGATTTTTAAAACAAGATTTCTTTCCCCGGAAAGAGAATTTGAAGACTGGTAGAAATTTCACCCCTTTTGAACTAAAAGTCAGAGAGTTGCAGAGGTTTTAATTTTGGATGACGTTTTGCACACTCTTTATAAAACGGATTACAACTCTCTCATTCCAACAAATTTTGAAATGAGATTTCTTTCCCAAGAAAAAGAATCTTAGGACCTCCGATTGGTAGAAATTTCCCCACTTTTGGGCTTAAAGTGTGAGAGTTATAGAGGTTTTAATTTTGGGTGACGTTTCGCACACTGTTTCTAAAACGGACAACAACTCTCTCACCCCAACGATTTTTAAAAGAAGATTTCTTTTTCCGGAAAGAGAATTTGAAGATTGGTAGAAATTTCACCCCTTTTGAACTTAAAGTCAGAGAGTTACAGAGGTTTTAATTTTGGATGACGTTTCGCACACTCTTTATAAAACGGACTACAACTCTCTCATCCCGACAAATTTTGAAATGAGATTTCTTTCCCAAGAAAAAGAATCTTAGGACCTCCGATTGGCAGAAATTTCCTAACTTTTTGACTTAAAATGAGAGAGTTATGGAGGTTTTAATTTGGGTGACGTTTAACACACTCTTTATGAAACGGACTATAACTCTGTCACCCCAACGAATTTTGAAACGAGATTTCTTTCCCATGAAAGAGAATTAGAAGACCTCCGATTGGTAGAAATTTCACCACTTTTGGACTTAAAGTGAGAGAGTTATAGAGGTTTTAATTTTGGGTGACGTTTCGCATACTCTTTGAAAAACGGACAACAACTCTCTCACCCCAATAATTTTTAAAACAAGATTTCTTTTCCCGGAAAGAGAATTTGAAGATTGGTAGAAATTTCTCCACTTTTGACCTTTAAGTCAGAGAGCTACACAGGTTTTAATTTTGGATGACGTCTCGCACACTCTTTATAAAACGGACTACAACTCTCTCATCCCAACAATATTTGAAATGAGATTTCTTTTCGAAGAAAAAGAATCTTAGGACATCTGATTGGTAGAAATTTCACAACTTTTTGACTTCAAATGAGAGAGTTATGGAAGTTTTAATTTTGGGTGACGTTTCACACACTCTTTATAAAATGGACCAAAACTCTCTCATCCCACCGAATTTTTAAATGAGATTTTTTTTCCTGAAAGAGAATTTGAAGACATCTAATTGATAGAAATTTCTCCAGTTTTCGACTTAAAATAAGTGAGTTATGAAAGTTTTAATTTTGGGTGACGTTTCGCACACTCTTTATAAGACGGATAACAACTCTCTCACCCCAACGATTTTTAAAACAAGATTTCTTTCCCCGGAAAGAGAATTTGAAGACTGGTAGAAATTTCACCCCTTTTGAACTTAAAGTCAGAGAGTTGCAGAGGTTTTAATTTTGGATGACGTTTTGCACACTCTTTATAAAACGGACTACAACTCTCTCATTCCAACAAATTTTAAAATGAGATTTCTTTCCCAAGAAAAAGAATCTTAGGACCTCCGATTGGTAGAAATTTCCCCACTTTTGGGCTTAAAGTGAGAGAGTTATAGAGGTTTTAATTTTGGGTGACGTTTCGCACACTGTTTCTAAAACGGACAACAACTCTCTCACCCCAACGATTTTTAAAAGAAGATTTCTTTTTCCGGAAAGAGAATTTGAAGATTGGTAGAAATTTCACCCCTTTTGAACTTAAAGTCAGAGAGTTACAGAGATTTTAATTTTGGATGACGTTTCGCACACTCTTTATAAAACGGACTACAACTCTCTCATCCCGACAAATTTTGAAATGAGATTTCTTTCCCAAGAAAAAGAATCTTAGGACCTCCGATTGGTAGAAATTTCCTCACTTTTTGACTTAAAATGAGAGAGTTATGGAGGTTTTAATTTGGGTGACGTTTAACACACTCTTTATGAAACGGACTATAACTCTGTCACCCCAACGAATTTTGAAACGAGATTTCTTTCCCATGAAAGAGAATTAGAAGACCTCCGATTGGTAGAAATTTCACCACTTTTGGACTTAAAGTGAGAGAGTTATAGAGGTTTTAATTTTGGGTGACGTTTCGCATACTCTTTGAAAAACGGACAACAACTCTCTCACCCCAATGATTTTTAAAACAAGATTTCTTTTCCCGGAAAGAGAATTTGAAGATTGGTAGAAATTTCTCCACTTTTGAACTTAAAGTCAGAGAGTTACACAGGTTTTAATTTTGGATGACGTCTCGCACACTCTTTATAAAACGGACTACAACTCTCTCATCCCAACAATATTTGAAATGAGATTTCTTTCCGAAGAAAAAGAATCTTAGGACATCTGATTGGTAGAAATTTCACAACTTTTTGACTTCAAATGAGAGAGTTATGGAAGTTTTAATTTTGGGTGACGTTTCACACACTCTTTATAAAATGGACCAAAACTCTCTCATCCCACCGAATTTCTAAATGAGATTTTTTTTTTCCTGAAAGAGAATTTGAAGACATCTAATTGATAGAAATTTCTCCAGTTTTCGACTTAAAATAAGTGAGTTATGAAAGTTTTAATTTTGGGTGACGTTTCGCACACTCTTTATAAGACGGACAACAACTCTCTCACCCCAACGATTTTTAAAACAAGATTTCTTTCCCCGGAAAGAGAATTTGAAGACTGGTAGAAATTTCACCCCTTTTGAACTAAAAGTCAGAGAGTTGCAGAGGTTTTAATTTTGGATGACGTTTTGCACACTCTTTATAAAACGGATTACAACTCTCTCATTCCAACAAATTTTGAAATGAGATTTCTTTCCCAAGAAAAAGAATCTTAGGACCTCCGATTGGTAGAAATTTCCCCACTTTTGGGCTTAAAGTGTGAGAGTTATAGAGGTTTTAATTTTGGGTGACGTTTCGCACACTGTTTCTAAAACGGACAACAACTCTCTCACCCCAACGATTTTTAAAAGAAGATTTCTTTTTCCGGAAAGAGAATTTGAAGATTGGTAGAAATTTCACCCCTTTTGAACTTAAAGTCAGAGAGTTACAGAGGTTTTAATTTTGGATGACGTTTCGCACACTCTTTATAAAACGGACTACAACTCTCTCATCCGAACAAATTTTGAAATGAGATTTCTTTCCCAAGAAAAAGAATCTTAGGACCTCCGATTGGCAGAAATTTCCTAACTTTTTGACTTAAAATGAGAGAGTTATGGAGGTTTTAATTTGGGTGACGTTTAACACACTCTTTATGAAACGGACTATAACTCTGTCACCCCAACGAATTTTGAAACGAGATTTCTTTCCCATGAAAGAGAATTAGAAGACCTCCGATTGGTAGAAATTTCACCACTTTTGGACTTAAAGTGAGAGAGTTATAGAGGTTTTAATTTTGGGTGACGTTTCGCATACTCTTTACAAAACGGACAACAACTCTCTCACCCCAATAATTTTTAAAACAAGATTTCTTTTCCCGGAAAGAGAATTTGAAGATTGGTAGAAATTTCTCCACTTTTGAACTTTAAGTCAGAGAGTTACACAGGTTTTAATTTTGGATGACGTCTCGCACACTCTTTATAAAACGGACTACAACTCTCTCATCCCAACAATATTTGAAATGAGATTTCTTTCCGAAGAAAAAGAATCTTAGGACATCTGATTGGTAGAAATTTCACAACTTTTTGACTTCAAATGAGAGAGTTATGGAAGTTTTAATTTTGGGTGACGTTTCACACACTCTTTATAAAATGGACCAAAACTCTCTCATCCCACCGAATTTTTAAATGAGATTTTTTTTCCTGAAAGAGAATTTGAAGACATCTAATTGATAGAAATTTCTCCAGTTTTCGACTTAAAATAAGTGAGTTATGAAAGTTTTAATTTTGGGTGACGTTTCGCACACTCTTTATAAGACGGATAACAACTCTCTCACCCCAACGATTTTTAAAACAAGATTTCTTTCCCCGGAAAGAGAATTTGAAGACTGGTAGAAATTTCACCCCTTTTGAACTTAAAGTCAGAGAGTTGCAGAGGTTTTAATTTTGGATGACGTTTTGCACACTCTTTATAAAACGGACTACAACTCTCTCATTCCAACAAATTTTGAAATGAGATTTCTTTCCCAAGAAAAAGAATCTTAGGACCTCCGATTGGTAGAAATTTCCCCACTTTTGGGCTTAAAGTGAGAGAGTTATAGAGGTTTTAATTTTGGGTGACGTTTCGCACACTGTTTCTAAAACGGACAACAACTCTCTCACCCCAACGATTTTTAAAAGAAGATTTCTTTTTCCGGAAAGAGAATTTGAAGATTGGTAGAAATTTCACCCCTTTTGAACTTAAAGTCAGAGAGTTACATAGGTTTTAATTTTGGATGACGTTTCGCACACTCTTTATAAAACGGACTACAACTCTCTCATCGGAACAAATTTTGAAATGAGATTTCTTTCCCAAGAAAAAGAATCTTAGGACCTCCGATTGGTAGAAATTTCCTCACTTTTTGACTTAAAATGAGAGAGTTATGGAGGTTTTAATTTGGGTGACGTTTAACACACTCTTTATGAAACGGACTATAACTCTGTCACCCCAACGAATTTTGAAACGAGATTTCTTTCCCATGAAAGAGAATTAGAAGACCTCCGATTGGTAGAAATTTCACCACTTTTGGACTTAAAGTGAGAGAGTTATAGAGGTTTTAATTTTGGGTGACGTTTCGCATACTCTTTGAAAAACGGACAACAACTCTCTCACCCCAATAATTTTTAAAACAAGATTTCTTTTCCCGGAAAGAGAATTTGAAGATTGGTAGAAATTTCTCCACTTTTGACCTTTAAGTCAGAGAGCTACACAGGTTTTAATTTTGGATGACGTCTCGCACACTCTTTATAAAACGGACTACAACTCTCTCATCCCAACAATATTTGAAATGAGATTTCTTTCCGAAGAAAAAGAATCTTAGGACATGTGATTGGTAGAAATTTCACAACTTTTTGACTTCAAATGAGAGAGTTATGGAAGTTTTAATTTTGGGTGACGTTTCACACACTCTTTATAAAATGGACCAAAACTCTCTCATCCCACCGAATTTTTAAATGAGATTTTTTTTCCTGAAAGAGAATTTGAAGACATCTAATTGATAGAAATTTCTCCAGTTTTCGACTTAAAACAAGTGAGTTATGAAAGTTTTAATTTTGGGTGACGTTTCGCACACTCTTTATAAGACGGATAACAACTCTCTCACCCCAACGATTTTTAAAACAAGATTTCTTTCCCCGGAAAGAGAATTTGAAGACTGGTAGAAATTTCACCCCTTTTGAACTTAAAGTCAGAGAGTTGCAGAGGTTTTAATTTTGGATGACGTTTTGCACACTCTTTATAAAATGGACTACAACTCTCTCATTCCAACAAATTTTAAAATGAGATTTCTTTCCCAAGAAAAAGAATCTTAGGACCTCCGATTGGTAGAAATTTCCCCACTTTTGGGCTTAAAGTGAGAGAGTTATAGAGGTTTTAATTTTGGGTGACGTTTCGCACACTGTTTCTAAAACGGACAACAACTCTCTCACCCCAACGATTTTTAAAAGAAGATTTCTTTTTCCGGAAAGAGAATTTGAAGATTGGTAGAAATTTCACCCGTTTTGAACTTAAAGTCAGAGAGTTACAGAGGTTTTAATTTTGGATGACGTTTCGCACACTCTTTATAAAACGGACTACAACTCTCTCATCCCAACAAATTTTGAAATGAGATTTCTTTCCCAAGAAAAAGAATCTTAGGACCTCCGATTGGTAGAAATTTCCTCACTTTTTGACTTAAAATGAGAGAGTTATGGAGGTTTTAATTTGGGTGACGTTTAACACACTCTTTATGAAACGGACTATAACTCTGTCACCCCAACGAATTTTGAAACGAGATTTCTTTCCCATGAAAGAGAATTAGAAGACCTCCGATTGGTAGAAATTTCACCACTTTTGGACTTAAAGTGAGAGAGTTATAGAGGTTTTAATTTTAAGTGACGTTTCGCATACTCTTTGAAAAACGGACAACAACTCTCTCACCCCAATGATTTTTAAAACAAGATTTCTTTTCCCGGAAAGAGAATTTGAAGATTGGTAGAAATTTCTCCACTTTTGAACTTAAAGTCAGAGAGTTACACAGGTTTTAATTTTGGATGACGTCTCGCACACTCTTTATAAAACGGACTACAACTCTCTCATCCCAACAATATTTGAAATGAGACTTCTTTCCGAAGAAAAAGAATCTTAGGACATCTGATTGGTAGAAATTTCACAACTTTTTGACTTCAAATGAGAGAGTTATGGAAGTTTTAATTTTGGGTGACGTTTCACACACTCTTTATAAAATGGACCAAAACTCTCTCATCCCACCGAATTTTTAAATGAGATTTTTTTTTCTGAAAGAGAATTTGAAGACATCTAATTGATAGAAATTTCTCCAGTTTTCGACTTAAAATAAGTGAGTTATGAAAGTTTTAATTTTGGGTGACGTTTCGCACACTCTTTATAAGACGGATAACAACTCTCTCACCCCAACGATTTTTAAAACAAGATTTCTTTCCCCGGAAAGAGAATTTGAAGACTGGTAGAAATTTCACCCCTTTTGAACTTAAAGTCAGAGAGTTGCAGAGGTTTTAATTTTGGATGACGTTTTGCACACTCTTTATAAAACGGACTACAACTCTCTCATTCCAACAAATTTTAAAATGAGATTTCTTTCCCAAGAAAAAGAATCTTAGGACCTCCGATTGGTAGAAATTTCCCCACTTTTGGGCTTAAAGTGAGAGAGTTATAGAGGTTTTAATTTTGGGTGACGTTTCGCACATTGTTTCTAAAACGGACAACAACTCTCTCACCCCAACGATTTTTAAAAGAAGATTTCTTTTTCCGGAAAGAGAATTTGAAGATTGGTAGAAATTTCACCCCTTTTGAACTTAAAGTCAGAGAGTTACAGAGGTTTTAATTTTGGATGACGTTTCGCACACTCTTTATAAAACGGACTACAACTCTCTCATCCCGACAAATTTTGAAATGAGATTTCTTTCCCAAGAAAAAGAATCTTAGGACCTCCGATTGGTAGAAATTTCCTCACTTTTTGACTTAAAATGAGAGAGTTATGGAGGTTTTAATTTGGGTGACGTTTAACACACTCTTTATGAAACGGACTATAACTCTGTCACCCCAACGAATTTTGAAACGAGATTTCTTTCCCATGAAAGGGAATTAGAAGACCTCCGATTGGTAGAAATTTCACCACTTTTGGACTTAAAGTGAGAGAGTTATAGAGGTTTTAATTTTGGGTGACGTTTCGCATACTCTTTGAAAAACGGACAACTACTCTCTCACCCCAATGATTTTTAAAACAACATTTCTTTTCCCGTAAAGAGAATTTGAAGATTGGTAGAAATTTCTCCACTTTTGAACTTAAAGTCAGAGAGTTACACAGGTTTTAATTTTGGATGACGTCTCGCACACTCTTTATAAAACGGACTACAACTCTCTCAATCTAACAATATTTGAAATGAGATTTCTTTCCGAAGAAAAAGAATCTTAGGACATCTGATTGGTAGAAATTTCACAACTTTTTGACTTCAAATGAGAGAGTTATGGAAGTTTTAATTTTGGGTGACGTTTCACACACTCTTTATAAAATGGACCAAAACTCTCTCATCCCACCGAATTTTTAAATGAGATTTTTTTTCCTGAAAGAGAATTTGAAGACATCTAATTGATAGAAATTTCTCCAGTTTTCGACTTAAAATAAGTGAGTTATGAAAGTTTTAATTTTGGGTGACGTTTCGCACACTCTTCATAAGACGGATAACAACTCTCTCACCCCAACGATTTTTAAAACAAGATTTCTTTCCCCGGAAAGAGAATTTGAAGACTGGTAGAAATTTCACCCCTTTTGAACTTAAAGTCAGAGAGTTGCAGAGGTTTTAATTTTGGATGACGTTTTGCACACTCTTTATAAAACGGACTACAACTCTCTCATTCCAACAAATTTTAAAATGAGATTTCTTTCCCAAGAAAAAGAATCTTAGGACCTCCGATTGGTAGAAATTTCCCCACTTTTGGGCTTAAAGTGAGAGAGTTATAGAGGTTTTAATTTTGGGTGACGTTTCGCACACTGTTTCTAAAACGGACAACAACTCTCTCACCCCAACGATTTTTAAAAGAAGATTTCTTTTTCCGGAAAGAGAATTTGAAGATTGGTAGAAATTTCACCCCTTTTGAACTTAAAGTCAGAGAGTTACAGAGGTTTTAATTTTGGATGACGTTTCGCACACTCTTTATAAAACGGACTACAACTCTCTCATCCCGACAAATTTTGAAATGAGATTTCTTTCCCAAGAAAAAGAATCTTAGGACCTCCGATTGGTAGAAATTTCCTCACTTTTTGACTTAAAATGAGAGAGTTATGGAGGTTTTAATTTGGGTGACGTTTAACACACTCTTTATGAAACGGACTATAACTCTGTCACCCCAACGAATTTTGAAACGAGATTTCTTTCCCATGAAAGGGAATTAGAAGACCTCCGATTGGTAGAAATTTCACCACTTTTGGACTTAAAGTGAGAGAGTTATAGAGGTTTTAATTTTGGGTGACGTTTCGCATACTCTTTGAAAAACGGACAACTACTCTCTCACCCCAATGATTTTTAAAACAACATTTCTTTTCCCGTAAAGAGAATTTGAAGATTGGTAGAAATTTCTCCACTTTTGAACTTAAAGTCAGAGAGTTACACAGGTTTTAATTTTGGATGACGTCTCGCACACTCTTTATAAAACGGACTACAACTCTCTCAATCTAACAATATTTGAAATGAGATTTCTTTCCGAAGAAAAAGAATCTTAGGACATCTGATTGGTAGAAATTTCACAACTTTTTGACTTCAAATGAGAGAGTTATGGAAGTTTTAATTTTGGGTGACGTTTCACACACTCTTTATAAAATGGACCAAAACTCTCTCATCCCACCGAATTTTTAAATGAGATTTTTTTTTTCCTGAAAGAGAATTTGAAGACATCTAATTGATAGAAATTTCTCCAGTTTTCGACTTAAAATAAGTGAGTTATGAAAGTTTTAATTTTGGGTGACGTTTCGCACACTCTTTATAAGACGGACAACAACTCTCTCACCCCAACGATTTTTAAAACAAGATTTCTTTCCCCGGAAAGAGAATTTGAAGACTGGTAGAAATTTCACCCCTTTTGAACTTAAAGTCAGAGAGTTGCAGAGGTTTTAATTTTGGATGACGTTTTGCACACTCTTTATAAAACGGACTACAACTCTCTCATTCCAACAAATTTTAAAATGAGATTTCTTTCCCAAGAAAAAGAATCTTATGACCTCCGATTGGTAGAAATTTCCCCACTTTTGGGCTTAAAGTGAGAGAGTTATAGAGGTTTTAATTTTGGGTGACGTTTCGCACATTGTTTCTAAAACGGACAACAACTCTCTCACCCCAACGATTTTTAAAAGAAGATTTCTTTTTCCGGAAAGAGAATTTGAAGATTGGTAGAAATTTCACCCCTTTTGAACTTAAAGTCAGAGAGTTACAGAGGTTTTAATTTTGGATGACGTTTCGCACACTCTTTATAAAACGGACT
This sequence comes from Tasmannia lanceolata, assembly GCF_043159265.1. Taxonomy (NCBI): domain Eukaryota; kingdom Viridiplantae; phylum Streptophyta; class Magnoliopsida; order Canellales; family Winteraceae; genus Tasmannia; species Tasmannia lanceolata. Next base: position 1,047,871 of record NW_027518713.1, on the reverse strand, counting down.
ACAACTCTCTCATCCGAACAAATTTTGAAATGAGATTTCTTTCCCAAGAAAAAGAATCTTAGGACCTCCGATTGGTAGAAATTTCCTAACTTTTTGACTTAAAATGAGAGAGTTATGGAGGTTTTAATTTGGGTGACGTTTAACACACTCTTTATGAAACGGACTATAACTCTGTCACCCCAACGAATTTTGAAACGAGATTTCTTTCCCATGAAAGAGAATTAGAAGACCTCCGATTGGTAGAAATTTCACCACTTTTGGACTTAAAGTGAGAGAGTTATAGAGGTTTTAATTTTGGGTGACGTTTCGCATACTCTTTGAAAAACGGACAACAACTCTCTCACCCCAATAATTTTTAAAACAAGATTTCTTTTCCCGGAAAGAGAATTTGAAGATTGGTAGAAATTTCTCCACTTTTGAACTTTAAGTCAGAGAGTTACACAGGTTTTAATTTTGGATGACGTCTCGCACACTCTTTATAAAACGGACTACAACTCTCTCATCCCAACAATATCTGAAATGAGATTTCTTTCCGAAGAAAAAGAATCTTAGGACATCTGATTGGTAGAAATTTCACAACTTTTTGACTTCAAATGAGAGAGTTATGGAAGTTTTAATTTTGGGTGACGTTTCACACACTCTTTATAAAATGGACCAAAACTCTCTCATCCCACCGAATTTTTAAATGAGAATTTTTTTCCTGAAAGAGAATTTGAAGACATCTAATTGATAGAAATTTCTCCAGTTTTCGACTTAAAATAAGTGAGTTATGAAAGTTTTAATTTTGGGTGACGTTTCGCACACTCTTCATAAGACGGATAACAACTCTCTCACCCCAACGATTTTTAAAACAAGATTTCTTTCCCCGGAAAGAGAATTTGAAGACTGGTAGAAATTTCACCCCTTTTGAACTTAAAGTCAGAGAGTTGCAGAGGTTTTAATTTTGGATGACGTTTTGCACACTCTTTATAAAACGGACTACAACTCTCTCATTCCAACAAATTTTAAAATGAGATTTCTTTCCCAAGAAAAAGAATCTTAGGACCTCCGATTGGTAGAAATTTCCCTACTTTTGGGCTTAAAGTGAGAGAGTTATAGAGGTTTTAATTTTGGGTGACGTTTCGCACACTGTTTCTAAAACGGACAACAACTCTCTCACCCCAACGATTTTTAAAAGAAGATTTCTTTTTCCGGAAAGAGAATTTGAAGATTGGTAGAAATTTCACCCCTTTTGAACTTAAAGTCAGAGAGTTACAGAGGTTTTAATTTTGGATGACGTTTCGCACACTCTTTATAAAACGGACTACAACTCTCTCATCCCGACAAATTTTGAAATGAGATTTCTTTCCCAAGAAAAAGAATCTTAGGACCTCCGATTGGTAGAAATTTCCTCACTTTTTGACTTAAAATGAGAGAGTTATGGAGGTTTTAATTTGGGTGACGTTTAACACACTCTTTATGAAACGGACTATAACTCTGTCACCCCAACGAATTTTGAAACGAGATTTCTTTCCCATGAAAGGGAATTAGAAGACCTCCGATTGGTAGAAATTTCACCACTTTTGGACTTAAAGTGAGAGAGTTATAGAGGTTTTAATTTTGGGTGACGTTTCGCATACTCTTTGAAAAACGGACAACAACTCTCTCACCCCAATAATTTTTAAAACAAGATTTCTTTTCCCGGAAAGAGAATTTGAAGATTGGTAGAAATTTCTCCACTTTTGAACTTTAAGTCAGAGAGTTACACAGGTTTTAATTTTGGATGACGTCTCGCACACTCTTTATAAAACGGACTACAAGTCTCTCAATCTAACAATATTTGACATGAGATTTCTTTCCGAAGAAAAAGAATCTTAGGACATCTGATTGGTAGAAATTTCACAACTTTTTGACTTCAAATGAGAGAGTTATGGAAGTTTTAATTTTGGGTGACGTTTCACACACTCTTTATAAAATGGACCAAAACTCTCTCATCCCACCGAATTTTTAAATGAGATTTTTTTTCCTGAAAGAGAATTTGAAGACATCTAATTGATAGAAATTTCTCCAGTTTTCGACTTAAAATAAGTGAGTTATGAAAGTTTTAATTTTGGGTGACGTTTCGCACACTCTTCATAAGACGGATAACAACTCTCTCACCCCAACGATTTTTAAAACAAGATTTCTTTCCCCGGAAAGAGAATTTGAAGACTGGTAGAAATTTCACCCCTTTTGAACTTAAAGTCAGAGAGTTGCAGAGGTTTTAATTTTGGATGACGTTTTGCACACTCTTTATAACACGGACTACAACTCTCTCATTCCAACAAATTTTAAAATGAGATTTCTTTCCCAAGAAAAAGAATCTTAGGACCTCCGATTGGTAGAAATTTCCCCACTTTTGGGCTTAAAGTGAGAGAGTTATAGAGGTTTTAATTTTGGGTGACGTTTCGCACACTGTTTCTAAAACGGACAACAACTCTCTCACCCCAACGATTTTTAAAAGAAGATTTCTTTTTCCGGAAAGAGAATTTGAAGATTGGTAGAAATTTCACCCCTTTTGAACTTAAAGTCAGAGAGTTACAGAGGTTTTAATTTTGGATGACGTTTCGCACACTCTTTATAAAACGGACTACAACTCTCTCATCCCGACAAATTTTGAAATGAGATTTCTTTCCCAAGAAAAAGAATCTTAGGACCTCCGATTGGTAGAAATTTCCTCACTTTTTGACTTAAAATGAGAGAGTTATGGAGGTTTTAATTTGGGTGACGTTTAACACACTCTTTATGAAACGGACTATAACTCTGTCACCCCAACGAATTTTGAAACGAGATTTCTTTCCCATGAAAGGGAATTAGAAGACCTCCGATTGGTAGAAATTTCACCACTTTTGGACTTAAAGTGAGAGTTATAGAGGTTTTAATTTTGGGTGACGTTTCGCATACTCTTTGAAAAACGGACAACTACTCTCTCACCCCAATGATTTTTAAAACAACATTTCTTTTCCCGTAAAGAGAATTTGAAGATTGGTAGAAATTTCTCCACTTTTGAACTTAAAGTCAGAGAGTTACACAGGTTTTAATTTTGGATGACGTCTCGCACACTCTTTATAAAACGGACTACAACTCTCTCAATCTAACAATATTTGAAATGAGATTTCTTTCCGAAGAAAAAGAATCTTAGGACATCTGATTGGTAGAAATTTCACAACTTTTTGACTTCAAATGAGAGAGTTATGGAAGTTTTAATTTTGGGTGACGTTTCACACACTCTTTATAAAATGGACCAAAACTCTCTCATCCCACCGAATTTTTAAATGAGATTTTTTTTTCCTGAAAGAGAATTTGAAGACATCTAATTGATAGAAATTTCTCCAGTTTTCGACTTAAAATAAGTGAGTTATGAAAGTTTTAATTTTGGGTGACGTTTCGCACACTCTTTATAAGACGGACAACAACTCTCTCACCCCAACGATTTTTAAAACAAGATTTCTTTCCCCGGAAAGAGAATTTGAAGACTGGTAGAAATTTCACCCCTTTTGAACTAAAAGTCAGAGAGTTGCAGAGGTTTTAATTTTGGATGACGTTTTGCACACTCTTTATAAAACGGATTACAACTCTCTCATTCCAACAAATTTTGAAATGAGATTTCTTTCCCAAGAAAAAGAATCTTAGGACCTCCGATTGGTAGAAATTTCCCCACTTTTGGGCTTAAAGTGAGAGAGTTATAGAGGTTTTAATTTTGGGTGACGTTTCGCACACTGTTTCTAAAACGGACAACAACTCTCTCACCCCAACGATTTTTAAAAGAAGATTTCTTTTTCCGGAAAGAGAATTTGAAGATTGGTAGAAATTTCACCCCTTTTGAACTTAAAGTCAGAGAGTTACAGAGGTTTTAATTTTGGATGACGTTTCGCACACTCTTTATAAAACGGACTACAACTCTCTCATCCGAACAAATTTTGAAATGAGATTTCTTTCCCAAGAAAAAGAATCTTAGGACCTCCGATTGGTAGAAATTTCCTAACTTTTTGACTTAAAATGAGAGAGTTATGGAGGTTTTAATTTGGGTGACGTTTAACACACTCTTTATGAAACGGACTATAACTCTGTCACCCCAACGAATTTTGAAACGAGATTTCTTTCCCATGAAAGAGAATTAGAAGACCTCCGATTGGTAGAAATTTCACCACTTTTGGACTTAAAGTGAGAGAGTTATAGAGGTTTTAATTTTGGGTGACGTTTCGCATACTCTTTGAAAAACGGACAACAACTCTCTCACCCCAATAATTTTTAAAACAAGATTTCTTTTCCCGGAAAGAGAATTTGAAGATTGGTAGAAATTTCTCCAATTTTGAACTTTAAGTCAGAGAGTTACACAGGTTTTAATTTTGGATGACGTCTCGCACACTCTTTATAAAACGGACTACAACTCTCTCATCCCAACAATATCTGAAATGAGATTTCTTTCCGAAGAAAAAGAATCTTAGGACATCTGATTGGTAGAAATTTCACAACTTTTTGACTTCAAATGAGAGAGTTATGGAAGTTTTAATTTTGGGTGACGTTTCACACACTCTTTATAAAATGGACCAAAACTCTCTCATCCCACCGAATTTTTAAATGAGATTTTTTTTCCTGAAAGAGAATTTGAAGACATCTAATTGATAGAAATTTCTCCAGTTTTCGACTTAAAATAAGTGAGTTATGAAAGTTTTAATTTTGGGTGACGTTTCGCACACTCTTCATAAGACGGATAACAACTCTCTCACCCCAACGATTTTTAAAACAAGATTTCTTTCCCCGGAAAGAGAATTTGAAGACTGGTAGAAATTTCACCCCTTTTGAACTTAAAGTCAGAGAGTTGCAGAGGTTTTAATTTTGGATGACGTTTTGCACACTCTTTATAAAACGGACTACAACTCTCTCATTCCAACAAATTTTAAAATGAGATTTCTTTCCCAAGAAAAAGAATCTTAGGACCTCCGATTGGTAGAAATTTCCCCACTTTTGGGCTTAAAGTGAGAGAGTTATAGAGGTTTTAATTTTGGGTGACGTTTCGCACACTGTTTCTAAAACGGACAACAACTCTCTCACCCCAACGATTTTTAAAAGAAGATTTCTTTTTCCGGAAAGAGAATTTGAAGATTGGTAGAAATTTCACCCCTTTTGAACTTAAAGTTAGAGAGTTACAGAGGTTTTAATTTTGGATGACGTTTCGCACACTCTTTATAAAACGGACTACAACTCTCTCATCCCGACAAATTTTGAAATGAGATTTCTTTCCCAAGAAAAAGAATCTTAGGACCTCCGATTGGTAGAAATTTCCTCACTTTTTGACTTAAAATGAGAGAGTTATGGAGGTTTTAATTTGGGTGACGTTTAACACACTCTTTATGAAACGGACTATAACTCTGTCACCCCAACGAATTTTGAAACGAGATTTCTTTCCCATGAAAGGGAATTAGAAGACCTCCGATTGGTAGAAATTTCACCACTTTTGGACTTAAAGTGAGAGAGTTATAGAGGTTTTAATTTTGGGTGACGTTTCGCATACTCTTTGAAAAACGGACAACAACTCTCTCACCCCAATGATTTTTAAAACAAGATTTCTTTTCCCGGAAAGGGAATTTGAAGATTGGTAGAAATTTCTCCACTTTTGAACTTTAAGTCAGAGAGTTACACAGGTTTTAATTTTGGATGACGTCTCGCACACTCTTTATAAAACGGACTACAACTCTCTCATCCCAACAATATCTGAAATGAGATTTCTTTCCGAAGAAAAAGAATCTTAGGACATCTGATTGGTAGAAATTTCACAACTTTTTGACTTCAAATGAGAGAGTTATGGAAGTTTTAATTTTGGGTGACGTTTCACACACTCTTTATAAAATGGACCAAAACTCTCTCATCCCACCGAATTTTTAAATGAGATTTTTTTTCCTGAAAGAGAATTTGAAGACATCTAATTGATAGAAATTTCTCCAGTTTTCGACTTAAAATAAGTGAGTTATGAAAGTTTTAATTTTGGGTGACGTTTCGCACACTCTTCATAAGACGGATAACAACTCTCTCACCCCAACGATTTTTAAAACAAGATTTCTTTCCCCGGAAAGAGAATTTGAAGACTGGTAGAAATTTCACCCCTTTTGAACTTAAAGTCAGAGAGTTGCAGAGGTTTTAATTTTGGATGACGTTTTGCACACTCTTTATAAAACGGACTACAACTCTCTCATTCCAACAAATTTTAAAATGAGATTTCTTTCCCAAGAAAAAGAATCTTAGGACCTCCGATTGGTAGAAATTTCCCCACTTTTGGGCTTAAAGTGAGAGAGTTATAGAGGTTTTAATTTTGGGTGACGTTTCGCACACTGTTTCTAAAACGGACAACAACTCTCTCACCCCAACGATTTTTAAAAGAAGATTTCTTTTTCCGGAAAGAGAATTTGAAGATTGGTAGAAATTTCACCCCTTTTGAACTTAAAGTCAGAGAGTTACAGAGGTTTTAATTTTGGATGACGTTTCGCACACTCTTTATAAAACGGACTACAACTCTCTCATCCCGACAAATTTTGAAATGAGATTTCTTTCCCAAGAAAAAGAATCTTAGGACCTCCGATTGGTAGAAATTTCCTCACTTTTTGACTTAAAATGAGAGAGTTATGGAGGTTTTAATTTGGGTGACGTTTAACACACTCTTTATGAAACGGACTATAACTCTGTCACCCCAACGAATTTTGAAACGAGATTTCTTTCCCATGAAAGGGAATTAGAAGACCTCCGATTGGTAGAAATTTCACCACTTTTGGACTTAAAGTGAGAGAGTTATAGAGGTTTTAATTTTGGGTGACGTTTCGCATACTCTTTGAAAAACGGACAACTACTCTCTCACCCCAATGATTTTTAAAACAACATTTCTTTTCCCGTAAAGAGAATTTGAAGATTGGTAGAAATTTCTCCACTTTTGAACTTAAAGTCAGAGAGTTACACAGGTTTTAATTTTGGATGACGTCTCGCACACTCTTTATAAAACGGACTACAACTCTCTCAATCTAACAATATTTGAAATGAGATTTCTTTCCGAAGAAAAAGAATCTTAGGACATCTGATTGGTAGAAATTTCACAACTTTTTGACTTCAAATGAGAGAGTTATGGAAGTTTTAATTTTGGGTGACGTTTCACACACTCTTTATAAAATGGACCAAAACTCTCTCATCCCACCGAATTTTTAAATGAGATTTTTTTTTTCCTGAAAGAGAATTTGAAGACATCTAATTGATAGAAATTTCTCCAGTTTTCGACTAAAAATAAGTGAGTTATGAAAGTTTTAATTTTGGGTGACGTTTCGCACACTCTTTATAAGACGTACAACAACTCTCTCACCCCAACGATTTTTAAAACAAGATTTCTTTCCCCGGAAAGAGAATTTGAAGACTGGTAGAAATTTCACCCCTTTTGTACTAAAAGTCAGAGAGTTGCAGAGGTTTTAATTTTGGATGACGTTTTGCACACTCTTTATAAAACGGATTACAACTCTCTCATTCCAACAAATTTTGAAATGAGATTTCTTTCCCAAGAAAAAGAATCTTAGGACCTCCGATTGGTAGAAATTTCCCCACTTTTGGGCTTAAAGTGAGAGAGTTATAGAGGTTTTAATTTTGGGTGACGTTTCGCACACTGTTTCTAAAACGGACAACAACTCTCTCACCCCAACGATTTTTAAAAGAAGATTTCTTTTTCCGGAAAGAGAATTTGAAGATTGGTAGAAATTTCACCCCTTTTGAACTTAAAGTCAGAGAGTTACAGAGGTTTTAATTTTGGATGACGTTTCGCACACTCTTTATAAAACGGACTACAACTCTCTCATCCGAACAAATTTTGAAATGAGATTTCTTTCCGAAGAAAAAGAATCTTAGGACATCTGATTGGTAGAAATTTCACAACTTTTTGACTTCAAATGAGAGAGTTATGGAAGTTTTAATTTTGGGTGACGTTTCACACACTCTTTATAAAATGGACCAAAACTCTCTCATCCCACCGAATTTTTAAATGAGATTTTTTTTCCTGAAAGAGAATTTGAAGACATCTAATTGATAGAAATTTCTCCAGTTTTCGACTTAAAATAAGTGAGTTATGAAAGTTTTAATTTTGGGTGACGTTTCGCACACTCTTTATAAGACGGACAACAACTCTCTCACCCCAACGATTTTAAAAACAAGATTTCTTTCCCCGGAAAGAGAATTTGAAGACTGCTAGAAATTTCACCCCTTTTGAACTTAAAGTCAGAGAGTTGCAGAGGTTTTAATTTTGGATGACGTTTTGCACACTCTTTATAAAACGGACTACAACTCTCTCATTCCAACAAATTTTGAAATGAGATTTCTTTCCCAAGAAAAAGAATCTTAGGACCTCCGATTGGTAGAAATTTCCCCACTTTTGGGCTTAAAGTGTGAGAGTTATAGAGGTTTTAATTTTGGGTGACGTTTCGCACACTGTTTCTAAAACGGACAACAACTCTCTCACCCCAACGATTTTTAAAAGAAGATTTCTTTTTCCGGAAAGAGAATATGAAGATTGGTAGAAATTTCACCCCTTTAGAACTTAAAGTCAGAGAGTTACAGAGGTTTTAAATTTGGATGACGTTTCGCACACTCTTTATAAAACGGACTACAACTCTCTCATCCCAACAAATATTGAAATGAGATTTCTTTCCCAAGAAAAAAAATCTTAGGACCTCCGATTGGTAGAAATTTCCTCACTTTTTGACTTAAAATGAGAGAGTTATGGAGGTTTTACTTTGGGTGACGTTTAACACACTCTTTATGAAACGTACTATAACTCTGTCACCCCAACGAATTTTGAAACGAGATTTCTTTCCCATGAAAGGGAATTAGAAGACCTCCGATTGGTAGAAATTTCACCACTTTTGGACTTAAAGTGAGAGAGTTATAGAGGTTTTAATTTTGGGTGACGTTTCGCATACTCTTTGAAAAACGGACAACAACTCTCTCACCCCAATGATTTTTAAAACAAGATTTCTTTTCCCGGAAAGAGAATTTGAAGATTGGTAGAAATTTCTCCACTTTTGAACTTTAAGTCAGAGAGTTACACAGGTTTTAATTTTGGATGACGTCTCGCACACTCTTTATAAAACGGACTACAACTCTCTCATCCCAACAATATCTGAAATGAGATTTCTTTCCGAAGAAAAAGAATCTTAGGACATCTGATTGGTAGAAATTTCACAACTTTTTGACTTCAAATGAGAGAGTTATGGAAGTTTTAATTTTGGGTGACGTTTCACACACTCTTTATAAAATGGACCAAAACTCTCTCATCCCACCGAATTTTTAAATGAGATTTTTTTTCCTGAAAGAGAATTTGAAGACATCTAATTGATAGAAATTTCTCCAGTTTTCGACTTAAAATAAGTGAGTTATGAAAGTTTTAATTTTGGGTGACGTTTCGCACACTCTTCATAAGACGGATAACAACTCTCTCACCCCAACGATTTTTAAAACAAGATTTCTTTCCCCGGAAAGAGAATTTGAAGACTGGTAGAAATTTCACCCCTTTTGAACTTAAAGTCAGAGAGTTGCAGAGGTTTTAATTTTGGATGACGTTTTGCACACTCTTTATAAAACGGACTACAACTCTCTCATTCCAACAAATTTTAAAATGAGATTTCTTTCCCAAGAAAAAGAATCTTAGGACCTCCGATTGGTAGAAATTTCCCCACTTTTGGGCTTAAAGTGAGAGAGTTATAGAGGTTTTAATTTTGGGTGACGTTTCGCACACTGTTTCTAAAACGGACAACAACTCTCTCACCCCAACGATTTTTAAAAGACGATTTCTTTTTCCGGAAAGAGAATTTGAAGATTGGTAGAAATTTCACCCCTTTTGAACTTAAAGTCAGAGAGTTACAGAGGTTTTAATTTTGGATGACGTTTCGCACACTCTTTATAAAACGGACTACAACTCTCTCATCCCGACAAATTTTGAAATGAGATTTCTTTCCCAAGAAAAAGAATCTTAGGACCTCCGATTGGTAGAAATTTCCTCACTTTTTGACTTAAAATGAGAGAGTTATGGAGGTTTTAATTTGGGTGACGTTTAACACACTCTTTATGAAACGGACTATAACTCTGTCACCCCAACGAATTTTGAAACGAGATTTCTTTCCCATGAAAGGGAATTAGAAGACCTCCGATTGGTAGAAATTTCACCACTTTTGGACTTAAAGTGAGAGAGTTATAGAGGTTTTAATTTTGGGTGACGTTTCGCATACTCTTTGAAAAACGGACAACAACTCTCTCACCCCAATGATTTTTAAAACAAGATTTCTTTTCCCGGAAAGGGAATTTGAAGATTGGTAGAAATTTCTCCACTTTTGAACTTTAAGTCAGAGAGTTACACAGGTTTTAATTTTGGATGACGTCTCGCACACTCTTTATAAAACGGACTACAACTCTCTCATCCCAACAATATCTGAAATGAGATTTCTTTCCGAAGAAAAAGAATCTTAGGACATCTGATTGGTAGAAATTTCACAACTTTTTGACTTCAAATGAGAGAGTTATGGAAGTTTTAATTTTGGGTGACGTTTCACACACTCTTTATAAAATGGACCAAAACTCTCTCATCCCACCGAATTTTTAAATGAGATTTTTTTTCCTGAAAGAGAATTTGAAGACATCTAATTGATAGAAATTTCTCCAGTTTTCGACTTAAAATAAGTGAGTTATGAAAGTTTTAATTTTGGGTGACGTTTCGCACACTCTTCATAAGACGGATAACAACTCTCTCACCCCAACGATTTTTAAAACAAGATTTCTTTCCCCGGAAAGAGAATTTGAAGACTGGTAGAAATTTCACCCCTTTTGAACTTAAAGTCAGAGAGTTGCAGAGGTTTTAATTTTGGATGACGTTTTGCACACTCTTTATAAAACGGACTACAACTCTCTCATTCCAACAAATTTTAAAATGAGATTTCTTTCCCAAGAAAAAGAATCTTAGGACCTCCGATTGGTAGAAATTTCCCCACTTTTGGGCTTAAAGTGAGAGAGTTATAGAGGTTTTAATTTTGGGTGACGTTTCGCACACTGTTTCTAAAACGGACAACAACTCTCTCACCCCAACGATTTTTAAAAGAAGATTTCTTTTTCCGGAAAGAGAATTTGAAGATTGGTAGAAATTTCACCCCTTTTGAACTTAAAGTCAGAGAGTTACAGAGGTTTTAATTTTGGATGACGTTTCGCACACTCTTTATAAAACGGACTACAACTCTCTCATCCCGACAAATTTTGAAATGAGATTTCTTTCCCAAGAAAAAGAATCTTAGGACCTCCGATTGGTAGAAATTTCCTCACTTTTTGACTTAAAATGAGAGAGTTATGGAGGTTTTAATTTGGGTGACGTTTAACACACTCTTTATGAAACGGACTATAACTCTGTCACCCCAACGAATTTTGAAACGAGATTTCTTTCCCATGAAAGGGAATTAGAAGACCTCCGATTGGTAGAAATTTCACCACTTTTGGACTTAAAGTGAGAGAGTTATAGAGGTTTTAATTTTGGGTGACGTTTCGCATACTCTTTGAAAAACGGACAACTACTCTCTCACCCCAATGATTTTTAAAACAACATTTCTTTTCCCGTAAAGAGAATTTGAAGATTGGTAGAAATTTCTCCACTTTTGAACTTAAAGTCAGAGAGTTACACAGGTTTTAATTTTGGATGACGTCTCGCACACTCTTTATAAAACGGACTACAACTCTCTCAATCTAACAATATTTGAAATGAGATTTCTTTCCGAAGAAAAAGAATCTTAGGACATCTGATTGGTAGAAATTTCACAACTTTTTGACTTCAAATGAGAGAGTTATGGAAGTTTTAATTTTGGGTGACGTTTCACACACTCTTTATAAAATGGACCAAAACTCTCTCATCCCACCGAATTTTTAAATGAGATTTTTTTTTTCCTGAAAGAGAATTTGAAGACATCTAATTGATAGAAATTTCTCCAGTTTTCGACTAAAAATAAGTGAGTTATGAAAGTTTTAATTTTGGGTGACGTTTCGCACACTCTTTATAAGACGGACAACAACTCTCTCACCCCAACGATTTTTAAAACAAGATTTCTTTCCCCGGAAAGAGAATTTGAAGACTGGTAGAAATTTCACCCCTTTTGTACTAAAAGTCAGAGAGTTGCAGAGGTTTTAATTTTGGATGACGTTTTGCACACTCTTTATAAAACGGATTACAACTCTCTCATTCCAACAAATTTTGAAATGAGATTTCTTTCCCAAGAAAAAGAATCTTAGGACCTCCGATTGGTAGAAATTTCCCCACTTTTGGGCTTAAAGTGAGAGAGTTATAGAGGTTTTAATTTTGGGTGACGTTTCGCACACTGTTTCTAAAACGGACAACAACTCTCTCACCCCAACGATTTTTAAAAGAAGATTTCTTTTTCCGGAAAGAGAATTTGAAGATTGGTAGAAATTTCACCCCTTTTGAACTTAAAGTCAGAGAGTTACAGAGGTTTTAATTTTGGATGACGTTTCGCACACTCTTTATAAAACGGACTACAACTCTCTCATCCGAACAAATTTTGAAATGAGATTTCTTTCCGAAGAAAAAGAATCTTAGGACATCTGATTGGTAGAAATTTCACAACTTTTTGACTTCAAATGAGAGAGTTATGGAAGTTTTAATTTTGGGTGACGTTTCACACACTCTTTATAAAATGGACCAAAACTCTCTCATCCCACCGAATTTTTAAATGAGATTTTTTTTCCTGAAAGAGAATTTGAAGACATCTAATTGATAGAAATTTCTCCAGTTTTCGACTTAAAATAAGTGAGTTATGAAAGTTTTAATTTTGGGTGACGTTTCGCACACTCTTTATAAGACGGACAACAACTCTCTCACCCCAACGATTTTAAAAACAAGATTTCTTTCCCCGGAAAGAGAATTTGAAGACTGCTAGAAATTTCACCCCTTTTGAACTTAAAGTCAGAGAGTTGCAGAGGTTTTAATTTTGGATGACGTTTTGCACACTCTTTATAAAACGGACTACAACTCTCTCATTCCAACAAATTTTGAAATGAGATTTCTTTCCCAAGAAAAAGAATCTTAGGACCTCCGATTGGTAGAAATTTCCCCACTTTTGGGCTTAAAGTGTGAGAGTTATAGAGGTTTTAATTTTGGGTGACGTTTCGCACACTGTTTCTAAAACGGACAACAACTCTCTCACCCCAACGATTTTTAAAAGAAGATTTCTTTTTCCGGAAAGAGAATATGAAGATTGGTAGAAATTTCACCCCTTTAGAACTTAAAGTCAGAGAGTTACAGAGGTTTTAAATTTGGATGACGTTTCGCACACTCTTTATAAAACGGACTACAACTCTCTCATCCCAACAAATATTGAAATGAGATTTCTTTCCCAAGAAAAAAAATCTTAGGACCTCCGATTGGTAGAAATTTCCTCACTTTTTGACTTAAAATGAGAGAGTTATGGAGGTTTTACTTTGGGTGACGTTTAACACACTCTTTATGAAACGTACTATAACTCTGTCACCCCAACGAATTTTGAAACGAGATTTCTTTCCCATGAAAGGGAATTAGAAGACCTCCGATTGGTAGAAATTTCACCACTTTTGGACTTAAAGTGAGAGAGTTATAGAGGTTTTAATTTTGGGTGACGTTTCGCATACTCTTTGAAAAACGGACAACAACTCTCTCACCCCAATGATTTTTAAAACAAGATTTCTTTTCCCGGAAAGAGAATTTGAAGATTGGTAGAAATTTCTCCACTTTTGAACTTTAAGTCAGAGAGTTACACAGGTTTTAATTTTGGATGACGTCTCGCACACTCTTTATAAAACGGACTACAACTCTCTCATCCCAACAATATCTGAAATGAGATTTCTTTCCGAAGAAAAAGAATCTTAGGACATCTGATTGGTAGAAATTTCACAACTTTTTGACTTCAAATGAGAGAGTTATGGAAGTTTTAATTTTGGGTGACGTTTCACACACTCTTTATAAAATGGACCAAAACTCTCTCATCCCACCGAATTTTTAAATGAGATTTTTTTTCCTGAAAGAGAATTTGAAGACATCTAATTGATAGAAATTTCTCCAGTTTTCGACTTAAAATAAGTGAGTTATGAAAGTTTTAATTTTGGGTGACGTTTCGCACACTCTTCATAAGACGGATAACAACTCTCTCACCCCAACGATTTTTAAAACAAGATTTCTTTCCCCGGAAAGAGAATTTGAAGACTGGTAGAAATTTCACCCCTTTTGAACTTAAAGTCAGAGAGTTGCAGAGGTTTTAATTTTGGATGACGTTTTGCACACTCTTTATAAAACGGACTACAACTCTCTCATTCCAACAAATTTTAAAATGAGATTTCTTTCCCAAGAAAAAGAATCTTAGGACCTCCGATTGGTAGAAATTTCCCCACTTTTGGGCTTAAAGTGAGAGAGTTATAGAGGTTTTAATTTTGGGTGACGTTTCGCACACTGTTTCTAAAACGGACAACAACTCTCTCACCCCAACGATTTTTAAAAGAAGATTTCTTTTTCCGGAAAGAGAATTTGAAGATTGGTAGAAATTTCACCCCTTTTGAACTTAAAGTCAGAGAGTTACAGAGGTTTTAATTTTGGATGACGTTTCGCACACTCTTTATAAAACGGACTACAACTCTCTCATCCCGACAAATTTTGAAATGAGATTTCTTTCCCAAGAAAAAGAATCTTAGGACCTCCGATTGGTAGAAATTTCCTCACTTTTTGACTTAAAATGAGAGAGTTATGGAGGTTTTAATTTGGGTGACGTTTAACACACTCTTTATGAAACGGACTATAACTCTGTCACCCCAACGAATTTTGAAACGAGATTTCTTTCCCATGAAAGGGAATTAGAAGACCTCCGATTGGTAGAAATTTCACCACTTTTGGACTTAAAGTGAGAGAGTTATAGAGGTTTTAATTTTGGGTGACGTTTCGCATACTCTTTGAAAAACGGACAACAACTCTCTCACCCCAATGATTTTTAAAACAAGATTTCTTTTCCCGGAAAGGGAATTTGAAGATTGGTAGAAATTTCTCCACTTTTGAACTTTAAGTCAGAGAGTTACACAGGTTTTAATTTTGGATGACGTCTCGCACACTCTTTATAAAACGGACTACAACTCTCTCATCCCAACAATATCTGAAATGAGATTTCTTTCCGAAGAAAAAGAATCTTAGGACATCTGATTGGTAGAAATTTCACAACTTTTTGACTTCAAATGAGAGAGTTATGGAAGTTTTAATTTTGGGTGACGTTTCACACACTCTTTATAAAATGGACCAAAACTCTCTCATCCCACCGAATTTTTAAATGAGATTTTTTTTCCTGAAAGAGAATTTGAAGACATCTAATTGATAGAAATTTCTCCAGTTTTCGACTTAAAATAAGTGAGTTATGAAAGTTTTAATTTTGGGTGACGTTTCGCACACTCTTCATAAGACGGATAACAACTCTCTCACCCCAACGATTTTTAAAACAAGATTTCTTTCCCCGGAAAGAGAATTTGAAGACTGGTAGAAATTTCACCCCTTTTGAACTTAAAGTCAGAGAGTTGCAGAGGTTTTAATTTTGGATGACGTTTTGCACACTCTTTATAAAACGGACTACAACTCTCTCATTCCAACAAATTTTAAAATGAGATTTCTTTCCCAAGAAAAAGAATCTTAGGACCTCCGATTGGTAGAAATTTCCCCACTTTTGGGCTTAAAGTGAGAGAGTTATAGAGGTTTTAATTTTGGGTGACGTTTCGCACACTGTTTCTAAAACGGACAACAACTCTCTCACCCCAACGATTTTTAAAAGAAGATTTCTTTTTCCGGAAAGAGAATTTGAAGATTGGTAGAAATTTCACCCCTTTTGAACTTAAAGTCAGAGAGTTACAGAGGTTTTAATTTTGGATGACGTTTCGCACACTCTTTATAAAACGGACTACAACTCTCTCATCCCGACAAATTTTGAAATGAGATTTCTTTCCCAAGAAAAAGAATCTTAGGACCTCCGATTGGTAGAAATTTCCTCACTTTTTGACTTAAAATGAGAGAGTTATGGAGGTTTTAATTTGGGTGACGTTTAACACACTCTTTATGAAACGGACTATAACTCTGTCACCCCAACGAATTTTGAAACGAGATTTCTTTCCCATGAAAGGGAATTAGAAGACCTCCGATTGGTAGAAATTTCACCACTTTTGGACTTAAAGTGAGAGAGTTATAGAGGTTTTAATTTTGGGTGACGTTTCGCATACTCTTTGAAAAACGGACAACTACTCTCTCACCCCAATGATTTTTAAAACAACATTTCTTTTCCCGTAAAGAGAATTTGAAGATTGGTAGAAATTTCTCCACTTTTGAACTTAAAGTCAGAGAGTTACACAGGTTTTAATTTTGGATGACGTCTCGCACACTCTTTATAAAACGGACTACAACTCTCTCAATCTAACAATATTTGAAATGAGATTTCTTTCCGAAGAAAAAGAATCTTAGGACATCTGATTGGTAGAAATTTCACAACTTTTTGACTTCAAATGAGAGAGTTATGGAAGTTTTAATTTTGGGTGACGTTTCACACACTCTTTATAAAATGGACCAAAACTCTCTCATCCCACCGAATTTTTAAATGAGATTTTTTTTTTCCTGAAAGAGAATTTGAAGACATCTAATTGATAGAAATTTCTCCAGTTTTCGACTAAAAATAAGTGAGTTATGAAAGTTTTAATTTTGGGTGACGTTTCGCACACTCTTTATAAGACGGACAACAACTCTCTCACCCCAACGATTTTTAAAACAAGATTTCTTTCCCCGGAAAGAGAATTTGAAGACTGGTAGAAATTTCACCCCTTTTGTACTAAAAGTCAGAGAGTTGCAGAGGTTTTAATTTTGGATGACGTTTTGCACACTCTTTATAAAACGGATTACAACTCTCTCATTCCAACAAATTTTGAAATGAGATTTCTTTCCCAAGAAAAAGAATCTTAGGACCTCCGATTGGTAGAAATTTCCCCACTTTTGGGCTTAAAGTGAGAGAGTTATAGAGGTTTTAATTTTGGGTGACGTTTCGCACACTGTTTCTAAAACGGACAACAACTCTCTCACCCCAACGATTTTTAAAAGAAGATTTCTTTTTCCGGAAAGAGAATTTGAAGATTGGTAGAAATTTCACCCCTTTTGAACTTAAAGTCAGAGAGTTACAGAGGTTTTAATTTTGGATGACGTTTCGCACACTCTTTATAAAACGGACTACAACTCTCTCATCCGAACAAATTTTGAAATAAGATTTCTTTCCGAAGAAAAAGAATCTTAGGACATCTGATTGGTAGAAATTTCACAACTTTTTGACTTCAAATGAGAGAGTTATGGAAGTTTTAATTTTGGGTGACGTTTCACACACTCTTTATAAAATGGACCAAAACTCTCTCATCCCACCGAATTTTTAAATGAGATTTTTTTTCCTGAAAGAGAATTTGAAGACATCTAATTGATAGAAATTTCTCCAGTTTTCGACTTAAAATAAGTGAGTTATGAAAGTTTTAATTTTGGGTGACGTTTCGCACACTCTTTATAAGACGGACAACAACTCTCTCACCCCAACGATTTTAAAAACAAGATTTCTTTCCCCGGAAAGAGAATTTGAAGACTGCTAGAAATTTCACCCCTTTTGAACTTAAAGTCAGAGAGTTGCAGAGGTTTTAATTTTGGATGACGTTTTGCACACTCTTTATAAAACGGACTACAACTCTCTCATTCCAACAAATTTTGAAATGAGATTTCTTTCCCAAGAAAAAGAATCTTAGGACCTCCGATTGGTAGAAATTTCCCCACTTTTGGGCTTAAAGTGTGAGAGTTATAGAGGTTTTAATTTTGGGTGACGTTTCGCACACTGTTTCTAAAACGGACAACAACTCTCTCACCCCAACGATTTTTAAAAGAAGATTTCTTTTTCCGGAAAGAGAATATGAAGATTGGTAGAAATTTCACCCCTTTAGAACTTAAAGTCAGAGAGTTACAGAGGTTTTAAATTTGGATGACGTTTCGCACACTCTTTATAAAACGGACTACAACTCTCTCATCCCAACAAATATTGAAATGAGATTTCTTTCCCAAGAAAAAAAATCTTAGGACCTCCGATTGGTAGAAATTTCCTCACTTTTTGACTTAAAATGAGAGAGTTATGGAGGTTTTACTTTGGGTGACGTTTAACACACTCTTTATGAAACGTACTATAACTCTGTCACCCCAACGAATTTTGAAACGAGATTTCTTTCCCATGAAAGGGAATTAGAAGACCTCCGATTGGTAGAAATTTCACCACTTTTGGACTTAAAGTGAGAGAGTTATAGAGGTTTTAATTTTGGGTGACGTTTCGCATACTCTTTGAAAAACGGACAACAACTCTCTCACCCCAATGATTTTTAAAACAAGATTTCTTTTCCCGGAAAGAGAATTTGAAGATTGGTAGAAATTTCTCCACTTTTGAACTTTAAGTCAGAGAGTTACACAGGTTTTAATTTTGGATGACGTCTCGCACACTCTTTATAAAACGGACTACAACTCTCTCATCCCAACAATATCTGAAATGAGATTTCTTTCCGAAGAAAAAGAATCTTAGGACATCTGATTGGTAGAAATTTCACAACTTTTTGACTTCAAATGAGAGAGTTATGGAAGTTTTAATTTTGGGTGACGTTTCACACACTCTTTATAAAATGGACCAAAACTCTCTCATCCCACCGAATTTTTAAATGAGATTTTTTTTCCTGAAAGAGAATTTGAAGACATCTAATTGATAGAAATTTCTCCAGTTTTCGACTTAAAATAAGTGAGTTATGAAAGTTTTAATTTTGGGTGACGTTTCGCACACTCTTCATAAGACGGATAACAACTCTCTCACCCCAACGATTTTTAAAACAAGATTTCTTTCCCCGGAAAGAGAATTTGAAGACTGGTAGAAATTTCACCCCTTTTGAACTTAAAGTCAGAGAGTTGCAGAGGTTTTAATTTTGGATGACGTTTTGCACACTCTTTATAAAACGGACTACAACTCTCTCATTCCAACAAATTTTAAAATGAGATTTCTTTCCCAAGAAAAAGAATCTTAGGACCTCCGATTGGTAGAAATTTCCCCACTTTTGGGCTTAAAGTGAGAGAGTTATAGAGGTTTTAATTTTGGGTGACGTTTCGCACACTGTTTCTAAAACGGACAACAACTCTCTCACCCCAACGATTTTTAAAAGAAGATTTCTTTTTCCGGAAAGAGAATTTGAAGATTGGTAGAAATTTCACCCCTTTTGAACTTAAAGTCAGAGAGTTACAGAGGTTTTAATTTTGGATGACGTTTCGCACACTCTTTATAAAACGGACTACAACTCTCTCATCCCGACAAATTTTGAAATGAGATTTCTTTCCCAAGAAAAAGAATCTTAGGACCTCCGATTGGTAGAAATTTCCTCACTTTTTGACTTAAAATGAGAGAGTTATGGAGGTTTTAATTTGGGTGACGTTTAACACACTCTTTATGAAACGGACTATAACTCTGTCACCCCAACGAATTTTGAAACGAGATTTCTTTCCCATGAAAGGGAATTAGAAGACCTCCGATTGGTAGAAATTTCACCACTTTTGGACTTAAAGTGAGAGAGTTATAGAGGTTTTAATTTTGGGTGACGTTTCGCATACTCTTTGAAAAACGGACAACTACTCTCTCACCCCAATGATTTTTAAAACAACATTTCTTTTCCCGTAAAGAGAATTTGAAGATTGGTAGAAATTTCTCCACTTTTGAACTTAAAGTCAGAGAGTTACACAGGTTTTAATTTTGGATGACGTCTCGCACACTCTTTATAAAACGGACTACAACTCTCTCAATCTAACAATATTTGAAATGAGATTTCTTTCCGAAGAAAAAGAATCTTAGGACATCTGATTGGTAGAAATTTCACAACTTTTTGACTTGAAATGAGAGAGTTATGGAAGTTTTAATTTTGGGTGACGTTTCACACACTCTTTATAAAATGGACCAAAACTCTCTCATCCCACCGAATTTTTAAATGAGATTTTTTTTTTTCCTGAAAGAGAATTTGAAGACATCTAATTGATAGAAATTTCTCCAGTTTTCGACTAAAAATAAGTGAGTTATGAAAGTTTTAATTTTGGGTGACGTTTCGCACACTCTTTATAAGACGGACAACAACTCTCTCACCCCAACGATTTTTAAAACAAGATTTCTTTCCCCGGAAAGAGAATTTGAAGACTGGTAGAAATTTCACCCCTTTTGAACTAAAAGTCAGAGAGTTGCAGAGGTTTTAATTTTGGATGACGTTTTGCACACTCTTTATAAAACGGATTACAACTCTCTCATTCCAACAAATTTTGAAATGAGATTTCTTTCCCAAGAAAAAGAATCTTAGGACCTCCGATTGGTAGAAATTTCCCCACTTTTGGGCTTAAAGTGAGAGAGTTATAGAGGTTTTAATTTTGGGTGACGTTTCGCACACTGTTTCTAAAACGGACAACAACTCTCTCACCCCAACGATTTTTAAAAGAAGATTTCTTTTTCCGGAAAGAGAATTTGAAGATTGGTAGAAATTTCACCCCTTTTGAACTTAAAGTCAGAGAGTTACAGAGGTTTTAATTTTGGATGACGTTTCGCACACTCTTTATAAAACGGACTACAACTCTCTCATCCGAACAAATTTTGAAATGAGATTTCTTTCCGAAGAAAAAGAATCTTAGGACATCTGATTGGTAGAAATTTCACAACTTTTTGACTTCAAATGAGAGAGTTATGGAAGTTTTAATTTTGGGTGACGTTTTACACACTCTTTATAAAATGGACCAAAACTCTCTCATCCCACCGAATTTTTAAATGAGATTTTTTTTCCTGAAAGAGAATTTGAAGACATCTAATTGATAGAAATTTCTCCAGTTTTCGACTTAAAATAAGTGAGTTATGAAAGTTTTAATTTTGGGTGACGTTTCGCACACTCTTCATAAGACGGATAACAACTCTCTCACCCCAACGATTTTTAAAACAAGATTTCTTTCCCCGGAAAGAGAATTTGAAGACTGGTAGAAATTTCACCCCTTTTGAACTTAAAGTCAGAGAGTTGCAGAGGTTTTAATTTTGGATGACGTTTTGCACACTCTTTATAAAACGGACTACAACTCTCTCATTCCAACAAATTATAAAATGAGATTTCTTTCCCAAGAAAAAGAATCTTAGGACCTCCGATTGGTAGAAATTTCCCCACTTTTGGGCTTAAAGTGAGAGAGTTATAGAGGTTTTAATTTTGGGTGACGTTTCGCACACTGTTTCTAAAACGGACAACAACTCTCTCACCCCAACGATTTTTAAAAGAAGATTTCTTTTTCCGGAAAGAGAATTTGAAGATTGGTAGAAATTTCACCCCTTTTGAACTTAAAGTCAGAGAGTTACAGAGGTTTTAATTTTGGATGACGTTTCGCACACTCTTTATAAAACGGACTACAACTCTCTCATCCCAACAAATTTTGAAATGAGATTTCTTTCCCAAGAAAAAGAATCTTAGGACCTCCGATTGGTAGAAATTTCCTCACTTTTTGACTTAAAATGAGAGAGTTATGGAGGTTTTAATTTGGGTGACGTTTAACACACTCTTTATGAAACGGACTATAACTCTGTCACCCCAACGAATTTTGAAACGAGATTTCTTTCCCATGAAAGGGAATTAGAAGACCTCCGATTGGTAGAAATTTCACCACTTTTGGACTTAAAGTGAGAGAGTTATAGAGGTTTTAATTTTGGGTGACGTTTCGCATACTCTTTGAAAAACGGACAACTACTCTCTCACCCCAATGATTTTTAAAACAACATTTCTTTTCCCGTAAAGAGAATTTGAAGATTGGTAGAAATTTCTCCACTTTTGAACTTAAAGTCAGAGAGTTACACAGGTTTTAATTTTGGATGACGTCTCGCACACTCTTTATAAAACGGACTACAACTCTCTCAATCTAACAATATTTGAAATGAGATTTCTTTCCGAAGAAAAAGAATCTTAGGACATCTGATTGGTAGAAATTTCACAACTTTTTGACTTCAAATGAGAGAGTTATGGAAGTTTTAATTTTGGGTGACGTTTCACACTCTTTATAAAATGGACCAAAACTCTCTCATCCCACCGAATTTTTAAATGAGATTTTTTTTCCTGAAAGAGAATTTGAAGACATCTAATTGATAGAAATTTCTCCAGTTTTCGACTTAAAATATGTGAGTTATGAAAGTTTTAATTTTGGGTGACGTTTCGCACACTCTTTATAAGACGGACAACAACTCTCTCACCCCAACGATTTTTAAAACAAGATTTCTTTCCCCGGAAAGAGAATTTGAAGACTGGTAGAAATTTCACACCTTTTGAACTTAAAGTCAGAGAGTTGCAGAGGTTTTAATTTTGGATGATGTTTTGCACACTCTTTATAAAACGGACTACAACTCTCTCATTCCAACAAATTTTGAAATGAGATTTCTTTCCCAAGAAAAAGAATCTTAGGACCTCCGATTGGTAGAAATTTCCCCACTTTTGGGCTTAAAGTGTGAGAGTTATAGAGGTTTTAATTTTGGGTGACGTTTCGCACACTGTTTCTAAAACGGACAACTCTCTCACCCCAACGATTTTTAAAAGAAGATTTCTTTTTCCGGAAAGAGAATTTGAAGATTGGTAGAAATTTCACCTCTTTTGAACTTAAAGTCAGAGAGTTACAGAGGTTTTAATTTTGGATGACGTTTCGCACACTCTTTATAAAATGGCCTACAACTCTCTCATCCCAACAAATTTTGAAATGAGATTTCTTTCCCAAGAAAAAGAATCTTAGGACCTCCGATTGGTAGAAATTTCCTCACTTTTTGACTTAAAATGAGAGAGTTATGGAGGTTTTAATTTGGGTGACGTTTAACACACTCTTTATGAAACGGACTATAACTCTGTCACCCCAACGAATTTTGAAACGAGATTTCTTTCCCAGGAAAGAGAATTAGAAGACCTCCGATTGGTAGAAATTTCACCACTTTTGGACTTAAAGTGAGAGAGTTATAGAGGTTTTAATTTTGGGTGACGTTTCGCATACTCTTTGAAAAACGGACAACAACTCTCTCACCCCAATGATTTTTAAAACAAGATTTCTTTTCCCGGAAAGAGAATTTGAATATTGGTAGAAATTTCTCCACTTTTGAACTTAAAGTCAGAGAGTTACGCAGGTTTTAATTTTGGATGACGTCTCGCACACTCTTTATAAAACGGACTACAACTCTCTCATCCCAACAATATTTGAAATGAGATTTCTTTCCGAAGAAAAAGAATCTTAGGACATCTGGTTGGTAGAAATTTCACAACTTTTTGACTTCAAATGAGAGAGTTATGGAAGTTTTAATTTTGGGTGACGTTTCACACACTCTTTATAAAATGGACCAAAACTCTCTCATCCCACCGAATTTTTAAATGAGATTTTTTTTCCTGAAAGAGAATTTGAAGACATCTAATTGATAGAAATTTCTCCAGTTTTCGACTTAAAATAAGTGAGTTATGAAAGTTTTAATTTTGGGTGACGTTTCGCACACTCTTTATAAGACGGACAACAACTCTCTCACCCCAACGATTTTAAAAACAAGATTTCTTTCCCCGGAAAGAGAATTTGAAGACTGATAGAAATTTCACCCCTTTTGAACTTAAAGTCAGAGAGTTGCAGAGGTTTTAATTTTGGATGACGTTTTGCACACTCTTTATAAAACGGACTACAACTCTCTCATTCCAACAAATTTTGAAATGAGATTTCTTTCCCAAGAAAAAGAATCTTAGGACCTCCGATTGGTAGAAATTTCCCCACTTTTGGGCTTAAAGTGTGAGAGTTATAGAGGTTTTAATTTTGGGTGACGTTTCGCACACTGTTTCTAAAACGGACAACAACTCTCTCACCCCAACGATTTTTAAAAGAAGATTTCTTTTTCCGGAAAGAGAATATGAAGATTGGTAGAAATTTCACCCCTTTAGAACTTAAAGTCAGAGAGTTACAGAGGTTTTAAATTTGGATGACGTTTCGCACACTCTTTATAAAACGGACTACAACTCTCTCATCCCAACAAATATTGAAATGAGATTTCTTTCCCAAGAAAAAAAATCTTAGGACCTCCGATTGGTAGAAATTTCCTCACTTTTTGACTTAAAATGAGAGAGTTATGGAGGTTTTACTTTGGGTGACGTTTAACACACTCTTTATGAAACGTACTATAACTCTGTCACCCCAACGAATTTTGAAACGAGATTTCTTTCCCATGAAAGAGAATTAGAAGACCTCCGATTGGTAGAAATTTCACCACTTTTGGACTTAAAGTGAGAGAGTTATAGAGGTTTTAATTTTGGGTGACGTTTCGCATACTCTTTGAAAAACGGACAACAACTGTCTCACCCCAATGATTTTTAAAACAAGATTTCTTTTCCCGGAAAGAGAATTTGAAGATTGGTAGAAATTTCTCCACTTTTGAACTTAAAGTCAGAGAGTTACACAGGTTTTAATTTTGGATGACGTCTCGCACACTCTTTATAAAACGGACTACAACTCTCTCATCCCAACAATATTTGAAAAGAGATTTCTTTCCGAAGAAAAAGAATCTTAGGACATCTGATTGGTAGAAATTTCACAACTTTTTGACTTCAAATGAGAGAGTTATGGAAGTTTTAATTTTGGGTGACGTTTCTCACACTCTTTATAAAATGGACCAAAACTCTCTCATCCCACCGAATTTTTAAATGAGATTTTTTTTCCTGAAAGAGAATTTGAAGACATCTAATTGATAGAAATTTCTTCAGTTTTCGACTTAAAATAAGTGAGTTATGAAAGTTTTAATTTTGGGTGACGTTTCGCACACTCTTTATAAGACGGACAACAACTCTCTCACCCCAACGATTTTTAAAACAAGATTTCTTTCCCCGGAAAGAGAATTTGAAGACTGGTAGAAATTTCACACCTTTTGAACTTAAAGTCAGAGAGTTGCAGAGGTTTTAATTTTGGATGACGTTTTGCACACTCTTTATAAAACGGACTACAACTCTCTCATTCCAACAAATTTTGAAATGAGATTTCTTTCCCAAGAAAAAGAATCTTAGGACCTCCGATTGGTAGAAATTTCCCCACTTTTGGGCTTAAAGTGTGAGAGTTATAGAGGTTTTAATTTTGGGTGACGTTTCGCACACTGTTTCTAAAACGGACAACTCTCTCACCCCAACGATTTTTAAAAGAAGATTTCTTTTTCCGGAAAGAGAATTTGAAGATTGGTAGAAATTTCACCCCTTTTGAACTTAAAGTCAGAGAGTTACAGAGGTTTTAATTTTGGATGACGTTTCGCACACTCTTTATAAAATGGACTACAACTCTCTCATCCCAACCAATTTTGAAATGAGATTTCTTTCCCAAGAAAAAGAATCTTAGGACCTCCGATTGGTAGAAATTTCCTCACTTTTTGACTTAAAATGAGAGAGTTATGGAGGTTTTAATTTGGGTGACGTTTAACACACTCTTTATGAAACGGACTATAACTCTGTCACCCCAACGAATTTTGAAACGAGATTTCTTTCCCATGAAAGAGAATTAGAAGACCTCCGATTGGTAGAAATTTCACCACTTTTGGACTTAAAGTGAGAGAGTTATAGAGGTTTTAATTTTGGGTGACGTTTCGCATACTCTTTGAAAAACGGACAACAACTCTCTCACCCCAATGATTTTTAAAACAAGATTTCTTTTCCCGGAAAGAGAATTTGAAGATTGGTAGAAATTTCTCCACTTTTGAACTTAAAGTCAGAGAGTTACGCAGGTTTTAATTTTGGATGACGTCTCGCACACTCTTTATAAAACGGACTACAACTCTCTCATCCCAACAATATTTGAAATGAGATTTCTTTCCGAAGAAAAAGAATCTTAGGACATCTGATTGGTAGAAATTTCACAACTTTTTGACTTCAAATGAGAGAGTTATGGAAGTTTTAATTTTGGGTGACGTTTCACACACTCTTTATAAAATGGACCAAAACTCTCTCATCCCACCGAATTTTTAAATGAGATTTTTTTTCCTGAAAGAGAATTTGAAGACATCTAATTGATAGAAATTTCTCCAGTTTTCGACTTAAAATAAGTGAGTTATGAAAGTTTTAATTTTGGGTGACGTTTCGCACACTCTTTATAAGACGGACAACAACTCTCTCACCCCAACGATTTTAAAAACAAGATTTCTTTCCCCGGAAAGAGAATTTGAAGACTGATAGAAATTTCACCCCTTTTGAACTTAAAGTCAGAGAGTTGTAGAGGTTTTAATTTTGGATGACGTTTTGCACACTCTTTATAAAACGGACTACAACTCTCTCATTCCAACAAATTTTGAAATGAGATTTCTTTCCCAAGAAAAAGAATCTTAGGACCTCCGATTGGTAGAAATTTCCCCACTTTTGGGCTTAAAGTGTGAGAGTTATAGAGGTTTTAATTTTGGGTGACGTTTCGCACACTGTTTCTAAAACGGACAACAACTCTCTCACCCCAACGATTTTTAAAAGAAGATTTCTTTTTCCGTAAAGAGAATATGAAGATTGGTAGAAATTTCACCCCTTTTGAACTTAAAGTCAGAGAGTTACAGAGGCTTTAAATTTGGATGACGTTTCGCACACTCTTTATAAAACGGACTACAACTCTCTCATCCTAACAAATATTGAAATGAGATTTCTTTCCCAAGAAAAAAAATCTTAGGACCTCCGATTGGTAGAAATTTCCTCACTTTTTGACTTAAAATGAGAGAGTTATGGAGGTTTTACTTTGGGTGACGTTTAACACACTCTTTATGAAACGTACTATAACTCTGTCACCCCAACGAATTTTGAAACGAGATTTCTTTCCCATGAAAGAGAATTAGAAGACCTCCGATTGGTAGAAATTTCACCACTTTTGGACTTAAAGTGAGAGAGTTATAGAGGTTTTAATTTTGGGTGACGTTTCGCATACTCTTTGAAAAACGGACAACAACTCTCTCACCCCAATGATTTTTAAAACAAGATTTCTTTTCCCGGAAAGAGAATTTGAAGATTTGTAGAAATTTCTCCACTTTTGAACTTAAAGTCAGAGAGTTACACAGGTTTTAATTTTGGATGACGTCTCGCACACTCTTTATAAAACGGACTACAACTCTCTCATCCCAACAATATTTGAAATGAGATTTCTTTCCGAAAAAAAAGAATCTTAGGACATCTGATTGGTAGAAATTTCACAACTTTTTGACTTCAAATGAGAGAGTTATGGAAGTTTTAATTTTGGGTGACGTTTCACACACTCTTTATAAAATGGACCAAAACTCTCTCATCCCACCGAATTTTTAAATGAGATTTTTTTCCTGAAAGAGAATTTGAAGACATCTAATTGATAGAAATTTCTCCAGTTTTCGACTTAAAATAAGTGAGTTATGAAAGTTTTAATTTTGGGTGACGTTTCGCACACTCTTTATAAGACGGACAACAACTCTCTCACCCCAACGATTTTTAAAACAAGATTTCTTTCCCCGGAAAGAGAATTTGAAGACTGGTAGAAATTTCACCCCTTTTGAACTTAAAGTCAGAGAGTTGCAGAGGTTTTAATTTTGGATGACGTTTTGCACACTCTTTATAAAACGGACTACAACTCTCTCATTCCAACAAATTTTGAAATGAGATTTCTTTCCCAAGAAAAAGAATCTTAGGACCTCTGATTGGTAGAAATTTCCCCACTTTTGGGCTTAAAGTGAGAGAGTTATCGAGGTTTTAATTTTGGGTGACGTTTCGCACACATTTTTTTAAAACGGACAACAACTCTCTCACCCCAACGATTTTTAAAAGAAGATTTCTTTTTCCGGAAAGAGAATTTGAAGATTGGTAGAAATTTCACCCCTTTTGAAGTTAAAGTCAGAGAGTTACAGAGGTTTTAATTTTGGATGACGTTTCGCACACTCTTTATAAAACGGACTACAACTCTCTCATCTTAACAAATTTTGAAATGAGATTTCTTTCCCAAGAAAAAGAATCTTAGGACCTCCGATTGGTAGAAATTTCCTCACTTTTTGACTTAAAATGAGAGAGTTATGGAGGTTTTACTTTGGGTGACGTTTAACACACTCTTTATGAAACGGACTATAACTCTGTCACCCCAACGAATTTTGAAACGAGATTTCTTTCCCATGAAAGAGAATTAGAAGACCTCCGATTGGTAGAAATTTCACCACTTTTGGACTTAAAGTGAGAGAGTTATAGAGGTTTTAATTTTGGGTGACGTTTCGCACACTCTTTGAAAAACGGACAACTACTCTCTCACCCAATGATTTTTAAAACAAGATTTCTTTTCCCGGAAAGAGAATTTGAAGATTGGTAGAAATTTCTCCACTTTTGAACTTAAAGTCAGAGAGTTACACAGGTTTTAATTTTGGATGACGTCTCGCACACTCTTTATAAAACGGACTACAACTCTCTCATCCCAACAATATTTGAAATGAGATTTCTTTCCGAAGAAAAAGTATCTTAGGACATCTGATTGGTAGAAATTTCACAACTTTTTGACTTCAAATGAGAGAGTTATGGAAGTTTTAATTTTGGGTGACGTTTCACACACTCTTTATAAAATGGACCAAAACTCTCTCATCCCACCGAATTTTTAAATGAGATTTTTTTTCCTTAAAGAGAATTTGAAGACATCTAATTGATAGAAATTTCTCCAGTTTTCGACTTAAAATAAGTGAGTTATGAAAGTTTTAATTTTGGGTGACGTTTCGCACACTCTTTATAAGACGGACAACAACTCTCTCACCCCAACGATTTTTAAAACAAGATTTCTTTCCCCGGAAAGAGAATTTGAAGACTGGTAGAAATTTCACCCCTTTTGAACTAAAAGTCAGAGAGTTGCAGAGGTTTTAATTTTGGATGACGTTTTGCACACTCTTTATAAAACGGATTACAACTCTCTCATTCCAACAAATTTTGAAATGAGATTTCTTTCCCAAGAAAAAGAATCTTAGGACCTCCGATTGGTAGAAATTTCCCCACTTTTGGGCTTAAAGTGTGAGAGTTATAGAGGTTTTAATTTTGGGTGACGTTTCGCACACTGTTTCTAAAACGGACAACAACTCTCTCACCCCAACGATTTTTAAAAGAAGATTTCTTTTTGCGGAAAGAGAATTTGAAGATTGGTAGAAATTTCACCCCTTTTGAACTTAAAGTCAGAGAGTTACAGAGGTTTTAATTTTGGATGACGTTTCGCACACTCTTTATAAAACGGACTACAACTCTCTCATCCCAACAAATTTTGAAATGAGATTTCTTTCCCAAGAAAAAGAATCTTAGGACCTCCGATTGGTAGAAATTTCCTCACTTTTTGACTTAAAATGAGAGAGTTATGGAGGTTTTAATTTGGGTGACGTTTAACACACTCTTTATGAAACGGACTATAACTCTGTCACCCCAACGAATTTTGAAACGAGATTTCTTTCCCATGAAAGAAGAATTAGAAGACCTCCGATTGGTAGAAATTTCACCACTTTTGGACTTAAAGTGAGAGAGTTATAGAGGTTTTAATTTTGGGTGACGTTTCGCATACTCTTTGAAAAACGAACAACAACTCTCTCACCCCAATGATTTTTAAAACAAGATTTCTTTTCCCGGAAAGAGAATTTGAAGATTGGTAGAAATTTCTCCACTTTTGAACTTAAAGTCAGAGAGTTACACAGGTTTTTAATTTTGGATGACGTCTCGCACACTCTTTATAAAATGGATTACAACTCTCTCATCCCAACAATATTTGAAATGAGATTTCTTTCCGAAGAAAAAGAATCTTAGGACATCTGATTGGTAGAAATTTCACAACTTTTTGACTTCAAATGAGAGAGTTATGGAAGTTTTAATTTTGGGTGACGTTTCACACACTCTTTATAAAATGGACCAAAACTCTCTCATCCCACCGAATTTTTAAATGAGATTTTTTTTCTTGAAAGAGAATTTGAAGATATCTAATTGATAGAAATTTCTCCAGTTTTCGACTTAAAATAAGTGAGTTATGAAAGTTTTAATTTTGGGTGACGTTTCGCACACTCTTTATAAGACGGACAACAACTCTCTCACCCCAACGATTTTTAAAACAAGATTTCTTTCCCCGGAAAGAGAATTTAAAGACTGGTAGAAATTTCACCCCTTTTGAACTTAAAGTCAGAGAGTTGCAGAGGTTTTAATTTTGGATGACGTTTTGCACACTCTTTATAAAACGGACTACAACTCTCTCATTCCAACAAATTTTGAAATGAGATTTCTTTCCCAAGAAAAAGAATCTTAGGACCTCCGATTGGTAGAAATTTCCCTACTTTTGGGCTTAAAGTGAGAGAGTTATAGAGGTTTTAATTTTGGGTGACGTTTCGCACACTGTTTCTAAAACGGACAACAACTCTCTCACCCCAACGATTTTTAAAAGAAGATTTCTTTTTCCGGAAAGAGAATTTGAAGATTGGTAGAAATTTCACCCCTTTTGAACTTAAAGTCAGAGAGTTACAGAGGTTTTAATTTTGGATGACGTTTCGCACACTCTTTATAAAATGGACTACAACTCTCTCATCCCAACAAATTTTGAAATGAGATTTCTTTCCCAAGAAAAAGAATCTTAGGACCTCCGATTGGTAGAAATTTCCCCACTTTTGGGGTTAAAGTGAGAGAGTTATAGAGGTTTTAATTTTGGGTGACGTTTCGCACACTGTTTCTAAAACGGACTATAACTCTGTCACCCCAACGATTTTTAAAAGAAGATTTCTTTTTCCGGAAAGAGAATTTGAAGACCTCCGATTGGTAGAAATTTCACCACTTTTGGACTTAAAGTGAGAGAGTTATAGAGGTTTTAATTTTGGGTGACGTTTCGCATACTCTTTGAAAAACGGACAACTACTCTCTCACCCAATGATTTTTAAAACAAGATTTCTTTTCCCGGAAAGAGAATTTGAAGATTGGTAGAAATTTCTCCACTTTTGAACTTAAAGTCAGAGAGTTACACAGGTTTTAATTTTGGATGACGTCTCGCACACTCTTTATAAAACGGACTACAACTCTCTCATCCCAACAATATTTGAAATGAGATTTCTTTCCGAAGAAAAAGTATCTTAGGACATCTGATTGGTAGAAATTTCACAACTTTTTGACTTCAAATGAGAGAGTTATGGAAGTTTTAATTTTGGGTGACGTTTCACACACTCTTTATAAAATGGACCAAAACTCTCTCATCCCACCGAATTTTTAAATGAGATTTTTTTTCCTGAAAGAGAATTTGAAGACATCTAATTGATAGAAATTTCTCCAGTTTTCGACTTAAAATAAGTGAGTTATGAAAGTTTTAATTTTGGGTGACGTTTCGCACACTCTTTATAAGACGGACAACAACTCTCTCACCCCAACGATTTTTAAAACAAGATTTCTTTCCCCGGAAAGAGAATTTGAAGACTGGTAGAAATTTCACCCCTTTTGAACTTAAAGTCAGAGAGTTGCAGAGGTTTTAATTTTGGATGACGTTTTGCACACTCTTTATAAAACGGACTACAACTCTCTCATTCCAACAAATTTTGAAATGAGATTTCTTTCCCAAGAAAAAGAATTTTAGGACCTCCGATTGGTAGAAATTT
This sequence comes from Tasmannia lanceolata, assembly GCF_043159265.1. Taxonomy (NCBI): domain Eukaryota; kingdom Viridiplantae; phylum Streptophyta; class Magnoliopsida; order Canellales; family Winteraceae; genus Tasmannia; species Tasmannia lanceolata. Next base: position 1,016,141 of record NW_027518713.1, on the reverse strand, counting down.
CCCCACTTTTGGGCTTAAAGTGTGAGAGTTATAGAGGTTTTAATTTTGGGTGACGTTTCGCACACTGTTTCTAAAACGGACAACAACTCTCTCACCCCAACGATTTTTAAAAGAAGATTTCTTTTTCCGGAAAGAGAATTTGAAGATTGGTAGAAATTTCACCCCTTTTGAACTTAAAGTCAGAGAGTTACAGAGGTTTTAATTTTGGATGACGTTTCGCACACTCTTTATAAAATGGACTACAACTCTCTCATTCCAACAAATTTTGAAATGAGATTTCTTTCCCAAGAAAAAGAATCTTAGGACCTCCGATTGGTAGAAATTTCCCCACTTTTGGGCTTAAACTGAGAGAGTTATAGAGGTTTTAATTTTGGGTGACGTTTCGCATACTCTTTGAAAAACGGACAACAACTCTCTCACCCCAATGATTTTTAAAACAAGATTTCTTTTCCCGGAAAGAGAATTTGAAGATTGGTAGAAATTTCTCCACTTTTGAACTTAAAGTCAGAGAGTTACACAGGTTTTAATTTTGGATGACGTCTCGCACACTCTTTTTAAAACGGACTACAACTCTCTCATCCCAACAATATTTGAAATGAGATTTCTTTCCGAAGAAAAAGAATCTTAGGACATCTGATTGGTAGAAATTTCACTACTTTTTGACTTCAAATGAGAGAGTTATGGAAGTTTTAATTTTGGGTGACGTTTCACACACTCTTTATAAAATGGACCAAAACTCTCTCATCCCACCGAATTTTTAAATGAGATTTTTTTCCTGAAAGAGAATTTGAAGACATCAAATTGATAGTAATTTCTCCAGTTTTCGACTTAAAATAAGTGAGTTATGAAAGTTTTAATTTTGGGTGACGTTTCGCACACTCTTTATAAGACGGACAACAACTCTCTCACCCCAACGATTTTTAAAACAAGATTTCTTTCCCCGGAAAGAGAATTTGAAGACTGGTAGAAATTTCACCCCTTTTGAACTTAAAGTCAGAGAGTTGCAGAGGTTTTAATTTTGGATGACGTTTTGCACACTCTTTATAAAACGGACTACAACTCTCTCATTCCAACAAATTTTGAAATGAGATTTCTTTCCCAAGAAAAAGAATCTTAGGACCTCCGATTGGTAGAAATTTCCCTACTTTTGGGCTTAAAGTGAGAGAGTTATAGAGGTTTTAATTTTGGGTGACGTTTCGCACACTATTTCTAAAACGGACAACAACTCTCTCACCCCAACGATTTTTAAAAGAAGATTTCTTTTTCCGGAAAGAGAATTTGAAGATTGGTAGAAATTTCACCCCTTTTGAACTTAAAGTCAGAGAGTTACAGAGGTTTTAATTTTGGATGACGTTTCGCACACTCTTTATAAAATGGACTACAACTCTCTCATCCCAACAAATTTTGAAATGAGATTTCTTTCCCAAGAAAAAGAATCTTAGGACCTCCGATTGGTAGAAATTTCCCCACTTTTGGGCTTAAAGTGAGAGAGTTATAGAGGTTTTAATTTTGGGTGACGTTTCGCACACTATTTCTAAAACGGACAACAACTCTCTCACCCCAACGATTTTTAAAAGAAGATTTCTTTTTCCGGAAAGAGAATTTGAAGATTGGTAGAAATTTCACCCCTTTTGAACTTAAAGTCAGAGAGTTACAGAGGTTTTAATTTTGGATGACGTTTCGCACACTCTTTATAAAATGGACTACAACTCTCTCATCCCAACAAATTTTGAAATGAGATTTCTTTCCAAAGAAAAAGAATCTTAGGACCTCCGATTGGTAGAAATTTCCCCACTTTTGGGCTTAAAGTGAGAGAGTTATAGAGGTTTTAATTTTGGGTGATGTTTCGCATACTCTTTGAAAAACGGACAACTACTCTCTCACCCCAATGATTTTTAAAACAAGATTTCTTTTCCCGGAAAGAGAATTTGAAGATTGGTAGAAATTTCTCCACTTTTGAACTTAAAGTCAGAGAGTTACACAGGTTTTAATTTTGGATGACGTCTCGCACACTCTTTATAAAACGGACTACAACTCTCTCAATCTAACAATATTTGAAATGAGATTTCTTTCCGAAGAAAAAGAATCTTAGGACATCTGATTGGTAGAAATTTCACAACTTTTTGACTTCAAATGAGAGAGTTATGGAAGTTTTAATTTTGGGTGACGTTTCACACACTCTTTATAAAATGGACCAAAACTCTCTCATCCCACCAAATTTTTAAATGAGATTTTTTTTCCTGAAAGAGAATTTGAAGACATCTAATTGATAGAAATTTCTCCAGTTTTCGACTTAAAATAAGTGAGTTATGAAAGTTTTAATTTTAGGTGACGTTTCGCACACTCTTTATAAGACGGACAACAACTCTCTCACCCCAACGATTTTTAAAACAAGATTTCTTTCCCCGGAAAGAGAATTTGAAGACTGGTAGAAATTTCACCCCTTTTGAACTTAAAGTCAGAGAGTTGCAGTGGTTTTAATTTTGGATGACGTTTTGCACACTCTTTATAAAACGGACTACAACTCTCTCATTCCACCAAATTTTGAAATGAGATTTCTTTCCCAAGAAAAAGAATCTTAGGACCTCCGATTGGTAGAAATTTCCCCACTTTTGGGCTTAAAGTGTGAGAGTTATAGAGGTTTTAATTTTGGGTGACGTTTCGCACACTGTTTCTAAAACGGACAACAACTCTCTCACCCCAACAATTTTTAAAAGAAGATTTCTTTTTCCGGAAAGAGAATTTGAAGATTGGTAGAAATTTCACCCCTTTTGAACTTAAAGTCAGAGAGTTACAGAGGTTTTAATTTTGGATGACGTTTCGCACACTCTTTATAAAATGGACTACAACTCTCTCATCCCAACAAATTTTGAAATGAGATTTCTTTCCCAAGAAAAAGAATCTTCGGACCTCCGATTGGTAGAAATTTCCCCACTTTTGGGATTAAAGTGAGAGAGTTATAGAGGTTTTAATTTTGGGTGACGTTTCGCATACTCTTTGAAAAACGGACAACAACTCTCTCACCCCAATGATTTTTAAAACAAGATTTCTTTTCCCGGAAAGAGAATTTGAAGATTGGTAAAAATTTCTCCACTTTTGAACTTAAAGTCAGAGAGTTACGCAGGTTTTAATTTTAGATGACTTCTCGCACACTCTTTATAAAACGGACTACAACTCTCTCATCCCAACAATATTTGAAATGAGATTTCTTTCCGAAGAAAAAGAATCTTAGGACATCTGATTGGTAGAAATTTCACAACTTTTTGACTTCAAATGAGAGAGTTATGGAAGTTTTAATTTTGGGTGACGTTTCACACACTCTTTATAAAATGGACCAAAACTCTCTCATCCCACCGAATTTTTAAATGAGATTTTTTTCCTGAAAGAGAATTTGAAGACATCAAATTGATAGAAATTTCTCCAGTTTTCGACTTAAAATAAGTGAGTTATGAAAGTTTTAATTTTGGGTGACGTTTCGCACACTCTTTATAAGACGGACAACAACTCTCTCACCCCAACGATTTTTAAAACAAGATTTCTTTCCCCGGAAAGAGAATTTGAAGACTGGTAGAAATTTCACCCCTTTTGAACTTAAAGTCAGAGAGTTGCAGTGGTTTTAATTTTGGATGACGTTTTGCACACTCTTTATAAAACGGACTACAACTCTCTCATTCCAACAAATTTTGAAATGAGATTTCTTTCCCAAGAAAAAGAATCTTAGGACCTCCGATTGGTAGAAATTTCCCCACTTTTGGGCTTAAAGTGTGAGAGTTATAGAGGTTTTAATTTTGGGTGACGTTTCGCACACTGTTTCTAAAACGGACAACAACTCTCTCACCCCAACAATTTTTAAAAGAAGATTTCTTTTTCCGGAAAGAGAATTTGAAGATTGGTAGAAATTTCACCCCTTTTGAACTTAAAGTCAGAGAGTTACAGAGGTTTTAATTTTGGATGACGTTTCGCACACTCTTTATAAAATGGACTACAACTCTCTCATCCCAACAAATTTTGAAATGAGATTTCTTTCCCAAGAAAAAGAATCTTCGGACCTCCGATTGGTAGAAATTTCCCCACTTTTGGGCTTAAAGTGAGAGAGTTATAGAGGTTTTAATTTTGGGTGACGTTTCGCATACTCTTTGAAAAACGGACAACAACTCTCTCACCCCAATGATTTTTAAAACAAGATTTCTTTTCCCGGAAAGAGAATTTGAAGATTGGTAAAAATTTCTCCACTTTTGAACTTAAAGTCAGAGAGTTACGCAGGTTTTAATTTTAGATGACTTCTCGCACACTCTTTATAAAACGGACTACAACTCTCTCATCCCAACAATATTTGAAATGAGATTTCTTTCCGAAGAAAAAGAATCTTAGGACATCTGATTGGTAGAAATTTCACAACTTTTTGACTTCAAATGAGAGAGTTATGGAAGTTTTAATTTTGGGTGACGTTTCACACACTCTTTATAAAATGGACCAAAACTCTCTCATCCCACCGAATTTTTAAATCAGATTTTTTTCCTGAAAGAGAATTTGAAGACATCAAATTGATAGAAATTTCTCCAGTTTTCGACTTAAAATAAGTGAGTTATGAAAGTTTTAATTTTGGGTGACGTTTCGCACACTCTTTATAAGACGGACAACAACTCTCTCACCCCAACGATTTTTAAAACAAGATTTCTTTCCCCGGAAAGAGAATTTGAAGACTCGTAGAAATTTCACCCCTTTTGAACTTAAAGTCAGAGAGTTGCAGAGGTTTTAATTTTGGATGACGTTTTGCACACTCTTTATAAAACGGACTACAACTCTCTCATTCCAACAAATTTTGAAATGAGATTTCTTTCCCAAGAAAAAGAATCTTAGGACCTCCGATTTGTAGAAATTTCCCCACTTTTGGGCTTAAAGTGTGAGAGTTATAGAGGTTTTAATTTTGGGTGACGTTTCGCACACTGTTTCTAAAACGGACAACAACTCTCTCACCCCAACGATTTTTAAAAGAAGATTTCTTTTTCCGGAAAGAGAATTTGAAGATTGGTAGAAATTTCACCCCTTTTGAACTTAAAGTCAGAGAGTTACAGAGGTTTTAATTTTGGATGACGTTTCGCACACTCTTTATAAAACGGACTACAACTCTCTCATCCCAACAAATTTTGAAATGAGATTTCTTTCCCAAGAAAAAGAATCTTAGGACCTCCGATTGGTAGAAATTTCCTCACTTTTTGACTTAAAATGAGAGAGTTATGGAGGTTTTACTTTGGGTAAAGTTTAACACACTCTTTATGAAACGGACTATAACTCTGTCACCCCAACGAATTTTGAAACGAGATTTCTTTCCCATGAAAGAGAATTAGAAGACCTCCGATTGGTAGAAATTTCACCACTTTTGGACTTAAAGTGAGAGAGTTATAGAGGTTTTAATTTTGGGTGACGTTTCGCATACTCTTTGAAAAACGGACAACAACTCTCTCACCCCAATGATTTTTAAAACAAGATTTCTTTTCCCGGAAAGAGAATTTGAAGATTGGTAGAAATTTCTCCACTTTTGAACTTAAAGTCAGAGAGTTACACAGGTTTTAATTTTGGATGACGTCTCGCACACTCTTTTTAAAATGGACTACAACTCTCTCATCCCAACAATATTTGAAATGAGATTTCTTTCCGAAGAAAAAGAATCTTAGGACATCTGATTGGTAGAAATTTCACAACTTTTTGACTTCAAATGAGAGAGTTATGGAAGTTTTAATTTTGGGTGACGTTTCACACACTCTTTATAAAATGGACCAAAACTCTCTCATCCCACCGAATTTTTAAATGAGATTTTTTTCCTGAAAGAGAATTTGAAGACATCAAATTGATAGAAATTTCTCCAGTTTTCGACTTAAAATAAGTGAGTTATGAAAGTTTTAATTTTCGGTGACGTTTCGCACACTCTTTATAAGACGGACAACAACTCTCTCACCCCAACGATTTTTAAAACAAGATTTCTTTCCCCGGAAAGAGAATTTGAAGACTAGTAGAAATTTCACCCCTTTTGAACTTAAAGTCAGAGAGTTGCAGAGGTTTTAATTTTGGATGACGTTTTACACACTCTTTATAAAACGGACTACAACTCTCTCATTCCAACAAATTTTGAAATGAGATTTCTTTCGCAAGAAAAAGAATCTTAGGACCTCCGATTGGTAGAAATTTCCCCACTTTTGGGCTTAAAGTGTGAGAGTTATAGAGGTTTTAATTTTGGGTGACGTTTCGCACACTGTTTCTAAAACGGACAACAACTCTCTCACCCCAACGATTTTTAAAAGAAGATTTCTTTTTCCGGAAAGAGAATTTGAAGATTGGTAGAAATTTCACCCCTTTTGAACTTAAAGTCAGAGAGTTACAGAGGTTTTAATTTTGGATGACGTTTCGCACACTCTTTATAAAACGGACTACAACTCTCTCATCCCAACAAATTTTGAAATGAGATTTCTTTCCCAAGAAAAAGAATCTTACGACCTCCGATTGGTAGAAATTTCCTCACTTTTTGACTTAAAATGAGAGAGTTATGGAGGTTTTACTTTGGGTAAAGTTTAACACACTCTTTATGAAACGGACTATAACTCTGTCACCCCAACGAATTTTGAAACGAGATTTCTTTCCCATGAAAGAGAATTAGAAGACCTCCGATTGGTAGAAATTTCACCACTTTTGGACTTAAAGTGAGAGAGTTATAGAGGTTTTAATTTTGGGTGACGTTTCGCATACTCTTTGAAAAACGGACAACAACTCTCTCACCCCAATGATTTTTAAAACAAGATTTCTTTTCCCGGAAAGAGAATTTGAAGATTGGTAGAAATTTCTCCACTTTTGAACTTAAAGTCAGAGAGTTACACAGGTTTTAATTTTGGATGACGTCTCGCACACTCTTTTTAAAACGGACAACAACTCTCTCATCCCAACAATATTTGAAATGAGATTTCTTTCCGAAGAAAAAGAATCTTAGGACATCTGATTGGTAGAAATTTCACAACTTTTTGACTTCAAATGAGAGAGTTATGGAAGTTTTAATTTTGGGTGACGTTTCACACACTCTTTATAAAATGGACCAAAACTCTCTCATCCCACCGAATTTTTAAATGAGATTTTTTTTCCTGAAAGAGAATTTGAAGACATCTAATTGATAGAAATTTCTCCAGTTTTCGACTTAAAATAAGTGAGTTATGAAAGTTTTAATTTTGGGTGACGTTTCGCACACTCTTTATAAGACGGACAACAACTCTCTCACCCCAACGATTTTTAAAACAAGATTTCTTTCCCCGGAAAGAGAATTTGAAGACTGGTAGAAATTTCACCCCTTTTGAACTTAAAGTCAGAGAGTTGCAGAGGTTTTAATTTTGGATGACGTTTTGCACACTCTTTATAAAACGGACTACAACTCTCTCATTCCAACAAATTTTGAAATGAGATTTCTTTCCCAAGAAAAAGAATCTTAGGACCTCCGATTGGTAGAAATTTCCCCACTTTTGGGCTTAAAGTGTGAGAGTTATAGAGGTTTTAATTTTGGGTGACGTTTCGCACACTGTTTCTAAAACGGACAACAACTCTCTCACCCCAACGATTTTTAAAAGAAGATTTCATTTTCCGGAAAGAGAATTTGAAGATTGGTAGAAATTTCACCCCTTTTGAACTTAAAGTCAGAGAGTTACAGAGGTTTTAATTTTGGATGACGTTTCGCACACTCTTTATAAAACGGACTACAACTCTCTCATCCCAACAAATTTTGAAATGAGATTTCTTTCCCAAGAAAAAGAATCTTAGGACCTCCGATTGGTAGAAATTTCCTCACTTTTTGACTTAAAATGAGAGAGTTATGGAGGTTTTAATTTGGGTGACGTTTAACACACTCTTTATGAAACGGACTATAACTCTGTCACCCCAACGAATTTTGAAACGAGATTTCTTTCCCATGAAAGAAGAATTAGAAGACCTCCGATTGGTAGAAATTTCACCACTTTTGGACTTAAAGTGAGAGAGTTATAGAGGTTTTAATTTTGGGTGACGTTTCGCATACTCTTTGAAAAACGAACAACAACTCTCTCACCCCAATGATTTTTAAAACAAGATTTCTTTTCCCGGAAAGAGAATTTGAAGATTGGTAGAAATTTCTCCACTTTTGAACTTAAAGTCAGAGAGTTACACAGGTTTTAATTTTGGATGACGTCTCGCACACTCTTTATAAAACGGATTACAACTCTCTCATCCCAACAATATTTGAAATGAGATTTCTTTCCGAAGAAAAAGAATCTTAGGACATCTGATTGGTAGAAATTTCACAACTTTTTGACTTCAAATGAGAGAGTTATGGAAGTTTTAATTTTGGGTGACGTTTCACACACTCTTTATAAAATGGACCAAAACTCTCTCATCCCACCGAATTTTTAAATGAGATTTTTTTTCTTGAAAGAGAATTTGAAGACATCTAATTGATAGAAATTTCTCCAGTTTTCGACTTAAAATAAGTGAGTTATGAAAGTTTTAATTTTGGGTGACGTTTCGCACACTCTTTATAAGACGGACAACAACTCTCTCACCCCAACGATTTTTAAAACAAGATTTCTTTCCCCGGAAAGAGAATTTGAAGACTGGTAGAAATTTCACCCCTTTTGAACTTAAAGTCAGAGAGTTGCAGAGGTTTTAATTTTGGATGACGTTTTGCACACTCTTTATAAAACGAACTACAACTCTCTCATTCCAACAAATTTTGAAATGAGATTTCTTTCCCAAGAAAAAGAATCTTAGGACCTCCGATTGGTAGAAATTTCCCTACTTTTGGGCTTAAAGTGAGAGAGTTATAGAGGTTTTAATTTTGGGTGACGTTTCACACACTGTTTCTAAAACGGACAACAACTCTCTCACCCCAACGATTTTTAAAAGAAGATTTCTTTTTCCGGAAAGAGAATTTGAAGATTGGTAGAAATTTCACCCCTTTTGTACTTAAAGTCAGAGAGTTACAGAGGTTTTAATTTTGGATGACGTTTCGCACACTCTTTATAAAATGGACTACAACTCTCTCATCACAACAAATTTTGAAATGAGATTTCTTTCCCAAGAAAAAGAATCTTAGGACCTCCGATTGGTAGAAATTTCCCCACTTTTGGGCTTAAAGTGAGAGAGTTATAGAGGTTTTAATTTTGGGTGACGTTTCGCACACTGTTTCTAAAACGGACAACAACTCTCTCACCCCAACGATTTTTAAAAGAAGATTTCTTTTTCCAGAAAGAGAATTTGAAGATTGGTAGAAATTTCACCCCTTTTGAACTTAAAGTCAGAGAGTTACAGAGGTTTTAATTTTGGATGACGTTTCGCACACTCTTTATAAAATGGAATACAACTCTCTCATCCCAACAAATTTTGAAATGAGATTTCTTTCCCAAGAAAAAGAATCTTAGGACCTCCGATTGGTAGAAATTTCCCCACTTTTGGGCTTAAAGTGAGAGAGTTATAGAGGTTTTAATTTTGGGTGACGTTTCGCACACTGTTTCTAAAACGGACAACAACTCTCTCACCCCAATGATTTTTAAAACAAGATTTCTTTTCCCGGAAAGAGAATTTGAAGATTGGTAAAAATTTCTCCACTTTTGAACTTAAAGTCAGAGAGTTACGCAGGTTTTAATTTTGGATGACTTCTCGCACACTCTTTATAAAACGGACTACAACTCTCTCATCCCAACAATATTTGAAATGAGATTTCTTTCCGAAGAAAAAGAATCTTAGGACATCTGATTGGTAGAAATTTCACAACTTTTTGACTTCAAATGAGAGAGTTATGGAAGTTTTAATTTTGGGTGACGTTTCACACACTCTTTATAAAATGGACCAAAACTCTCTCATCCCACCGAATTTTTAAATGAGATTTTTTTCCTGAAAGAGAATTTGAAGACATCAAATTGATAGAAATTTCTCCAGTTTTCGACTTAAAATAAGTGAGTTATGAAACTTTTAATTTTGGGTGACGTTTCGCACACTCTTTATAAGACGGACAACAACTCTCTCACCCCAACGATTTTTAAAACAAGATTTCTTTCCCCGGAAAGAGAATTTGAAGACTGGTAGAAATTTCACCCCTTTTGAACTTAAAGTCAGAGAGTTACAGAGGTTTTAATTTTGGATGACGTTTCGCACACTCTTTATAAAACGGACTACAACTCTCTCATCCCAACAAATTTTGAAACGAGATTTCTTTCCCAAGAAAAAGAATCTTAGGACCTCCGATTGGTAGAAATTTCCTCACTTTTTGACTTAAAATGAGAGAGTTATGGAGGTTTTAATTTGGGTGACGTTTAACACACTCTTTATGAAACGGACTATAACTCTGTCACCCCAACGAATTTTGAAACGAGATTTCTTTCCCATGAAAGAAGAATTAGAAGACCTCCGATTGGTAGAAATTTCACCACTTTTGGACTTAAAGTGAGAGAGTTATAGAGGTTTTAATTTTGGGTGACGTTTCGCATACTCTTTGAAAAACGAACAACAACTCTCTCACCCCAATGATTTTTAAAACAAGATTTCTTTTCCCGGAAAGAGAATTTGAAGATTGGTAGAAATTTCTCCACTTTTGAACTTAAAGTCAGTGAGTTACACAGGTTTTAATTTTGGATGACTTCTCGAACACTCTTTATAAAACGAACTACAACTCTCTCATCCCAACAATATTTGAAATGAGATTTCTTTCCGAAGAAAAAGAATCTTAGGACATCTGATTGGTAGAAATTTCACAACTTTTTGACTTCAAATGAGAGAGTTATGGAAGTTTTAATTTTGGGTGATGTTTCACACACTCTTTATAAAATGGACCAAAACTCTCTCATCCCACCGAATTTTTAAATGAGATTTTTTTCCTGAAAGAGAATTTGAAGACATCAAATTGATAGAAATTTCTCCAGTTTTCGACTTAAAATAAGTGAGTTATGAAAGTTTTAATTTTGGGTGACGTTTCGCACACTCTTTATAAGACGGACAACAACTCTCTCACCCCAACGATTTTTAAAAGAAGATTTCTTTCCCCGGAAAGAGAATTTGAAGACTGGTAGAAATTTCACCCCTTTTGAACTTAAAGTCAGAGAGTTGCAGAGGTTTTAATTTTGGATGACGTTTTGCACACTCTTTATAAAACGGACTACAACTCTCTCATTCCAACAAATTTTGAAATAAGATTTCTTTCCCAAGAAAAAGAATCTTAGGACCTCCGATTGGTAGAAATTTCCCCACTTTTGGGCTTAAAGTGTGAGAGTTATAGAGGTTTTAATTTTGGGTGACGTTTCGCACACTGTTTCTAAAACGGACAACAACTCTCTCACCCCAACGATTTTTAAAAGAAGATTTCTTTTTCCGGAAAGAGAATTTGAAGATTGGTAGAAATTTCACCCCTTTTGAACTTAAAGTCAGAGAGTTACAGAGGTTTTAATTTTGGATGACGTTTCGCACACTCTTTATAAAACGGACTACAACTCTCTCATCCCAACAAATTTTGAAATGAGATTTCTTTCCCAAGAAAAAGAATCTTAGGACCTCCGATTGGTAGAAATTTCCTCACTTTTTGACTTAAAATGAGAGAGTTATGGAGGTTTTACTTTGGGTAAAGTTTAACACACTCTTTATGAAACGGACTATAACTCTGTCACCCCAACGAATTTTGAAACGAGATTTCTTTCCCATGAAAGAGAATTAGAAGACCTCCGATTGGTAGAAATTTCACCACTTTTGGACTTAAAGTGAGAGAGTTATAGAGGTTTTAATTTTGGGTGACGTTTCGCATACTCTTTGAAAAACGGACAACAACTCTCTCACCCCAATGATTTTTAAAACAAGATTTCTTTTCCCGGAAAGAGAATTTGAAGATTGGTAGAAATTTCTCCACTTTTGAACTTAAAGTCAGAGAGTTACACAGGTTTTAATTTTGGATGACGTCTCGCACACTCTTTTTAAAACGGACTACAACTCTCTCATCCCAACAATATTTGAAATGAGATTTCTTTCCGAAGAAAAAGAATCTTAGGACATCTGATTGGTAGAAATTTCACAACTTTTTGACTTCAAATGAGAGAGTTATGGAAGTTTTAATTTTGGGTGACGTTTCACACACTCTTTATAAAATGGACCAAAACTCTCTCATCCCACCGAATTTTTAAATGAGATTTTTTTCCTGAAAGAGAATTTGAAGACAACTAATTGATAGAAATTTCTCCAGTTTTCGACTTAAAATAAGTGAGTTATGAAAGTTTTAATTTTGGGTGACGTTTCGCACACTCTTTATAAGACGGACAACAACTCTCTCACCCCAACGATTTTTAAAACAAGATTTCTTTCCCCGGAAAGAGAATTTGAAGACTGGTAGAAATTTCACCCCTTTTGAACTTAAAGTCAGAGAGTTGCAGAGGTTTTAATTTTGGATGACGGTTTGCACACTCTTTATAAAACGGACTACAACTCTCTCATTCCAACAAATTTTGAAATGAGATTTCTTTCCCAAGAAAAAGAATCTTAGGACCTCCGATTGGTAGAAATTTCGCCACTTTTAGGCTTAAAGTGTGAGAGTTATAGAGCTTTTAATTTTGGGTGACGTTTCGCACACTGTTTCTAAAACGGACAACAACTCTCTCACCCCAACGATTTTTAAAAGAAGATTTCTTTTTCCGGAAAGAGAATTTGAAGATTGGTAGAAATTTCACCCCTTTTGAACTTAAAGTCAGAGAGTTACAGAGGTTTTAATTTTGGATGACGTTTCGCACACTCTTTATAAAACGGACTACAACTCTCTCATCCCAACAAATTTTGAAATGAGATTTTTTTCCCAAGAAAAAGAATCTTAGGACCTCCGATTGGTAGAAATTTCCTCACTTTTTGACTTAAAATGAGAGAGTTATGGAGGTTTTACTTTGGGTGACGTTTAACACAGTCTTTATGAAACGGACTATAACTCTGTCACCCCAACGAATTTTGAAACGAGATTTCTTTCCCATGAAAGAGAATTAGAAGACCTCCGATTGGTAGAAATTTCACCACTTTTGGACTTAAAGTGAGAGAGTTATAGAAGTTTTAATTTTGGGTGACGTTTCGCATACTCTTTGAAAAACGGACAACAACTCTCTCACCCCAATGATTTTTAAAACAAGATTTCTTTTCCCGGAAAGAGAATTTGAAGATTGGTAGAAATTTCTCCACTTTTGAACTTAAAGTCAGAGAGTTACACAGGTTTTAATTTTGGATGACGTCTCGCACACTCTTTTTAAAACGGACTACAACTCTATCATCCCAACAATATTTGAAATGAGATTTCTTTCCGAAGAAAAAGAATCTTAGGACATCTGATTGGTAGAAATTTCACAACTTTTTGACTTCAAATGAGAGAGTTATGGAAGTTTTAATTTTGGGTGACGTTTCACACACTCTTTATAAAATGGACCAAAACTCTCTCATCCCACCGAATTTTTAAATGAGATTTTTTTTCCTGAAAGAGAATTTGAAGACATCTAATTGATAGAAATTTCTCCAGTTTTCGACTTAAAATAAGTGAGTTATGAAAGTTTTAATTTTGGGTGACGTTTCGCACACTCTTTATAAGACGGACAACAACTCTCTCACCCCAACGATTTTTAAAACAAGATTTCTTTCCCCGGAAAGGAAATTTGAAGACTGGTAGAAATTTCACCCCTTTTGAACTTAAAGTCAGAGAGTTGCAGAGGTTTTAATTTTGGATGACGTTTTGCATACTCTTTATAAAACGGACTACAACTCTCTCATTCCAACAAATTTTGAAATGAGATTTCTTTCACAAGAAAAAGAATCTTAGGACCTCCGATTGGTAGAAATTTCCCCACTTTTGGGCTTAAAGTGAGGGAGTTATCGAGGTTTTAATTTTGGGTGACGTTTCGCACACTGTTTCTAAAACGGACAACAACTCTCTCACCCCAACGATTTTTAAAAGAAGATTTCTTTTTCCGGAAAGAGAATTTGAAGATTGGTAGAAATTTCACCCCTTTTGAACTTAAAGTCAGAGAGTTACAGAGGTTTTAATTTTGGATGACGTTTTGCACACTCTTTATAAAACGGACTACAACTCTCTCATTCCAACAAATTTTGAAATGAGATTTCTTTCCCAAGAAAAAGAATCTTAGGACCTCCGATTGGTAGAAATTTCCCCACTTTTGGGCTTAAAGTGTGAGAGTTATAGAGGTTTTAATTTTGGGTGACGTTTCGCACACTGTTTCTAAAACGGACAACAACTCTCTCACCCCAACGATTTTTAAAAGAAGATTTCTTTTTCCGGAAAGAGAATTTGAAGATTGGTAGAAATTTCACCCCTTTTGAACTTAAAGTCAGAGAGTTACAGAGGTTTTAATTTTGGATGACGTTTCGCACACTCTTTATAAAACGGACTACAACTCTCTCATCCCAACAAATTTTGAAATGAGATTTCTTTCCCAAGAAAAAGAATCTTAGGACCTCCGATTGGTAGAAATTTCCTCACTTTTTGACTTAAAATGAGAGAGTTATGGAGGTTTTAATTTGGGTGACGTTTAACACACTCTTTATGAAACGGACTATAACTCTGTCACCCCAACGAATTTTGAAACGAGATTTCTTTCCCATGAAAGAAGAATTAGAAGACCTCCGATTGGTAGAAATTTCACCACTTTTGGACTTAAAGTGAGAGAGTTATAGAGGTTTTAATTTTGGGTGACGTTTCGCATACTCTTTGAAAAACGAACAACAACTCTCTCACCCCAATGATTTTTAAAACAAGATTTCTTTTCCCGGAAAGAGAATTTGAAGATTGGTAGAAATTTCTCCACTTTTGAACTTAAAGTCAGAGAGTTACACAGGTTTTAATTTTGGATGACGTCTCGCACACTCTTTATAAAACGGATTACAACTCTCTCATCCCAACAATATTTGAAATGAGATTTCTTTCCGAAGAAAAAGAATCTTAGGACATCTGATTGGTAGAAATTTCACAACTTTTTGACTTCAAATGAGAGAGTTATGGAAGTTTTAATTTTGGGTGACGTTTCACACACTCTTTATAAAATGGACCAAAACTCTCTCATCCCACCGAATTTTTAAATGAGATTTTTTTTCTTGAAAGAGAATTTGAAGACATCTAATTGATAGAAATTTCTCCAGTTTTCGACTTAAAATAAGTGAGTTATGAAAGTTTTAATTTTGGGTGACGTTTCGCACACTCTTTATAAGACGGACAACAACTCTCTCACCCCAACGATTTTTAAAACAAGATTTCTTTCCCCGGAAAGATAATTTGAAGACTGGTAGAAATTTCACCCCTTTTGAACTTAAAGTCAGAGAGTTGCAGAGGTTTTAATTTTGGATGACGTTTTGCACACTCTTTATAAAACGGACTAGAACTCTCTCATTCCAACAAATTTTGAAATGAGATTTCTTTCCCAAGAAAAAGAATCTTAGGACCTCCGATTGGTAGAAATTTCCCTACTTTTGGGCTTAAAGTGAGAGAGTTATAGAGGTTTTAATTTTGGGTGACGTTTCGCACACTGTTTCTAAAACAGACAACAACTCTCTCACCCCAACGATTTTTAAAAGAAGATTTCTTTTTCCGGAAAGAGAATTTGAAGATTGGTAGAAATTTCACCCCTTTTGAACTTAAAGTCAGAGAGTTACAGAGGTTTTAATTTTGGATGACGTTTCGCACACTCTTTATAAAATGGACTACAACTCTCTCATCCCAACAAATTTTGAAATGAGATTTCTTTCCCAAGAAAAAGAATCTTAGGACCTCCGATTGGTAGAAATTTCCCCACTTTTGGGCTTAAAGTGAGAGAGTTATAGAGGTTTTAATTTTGGGTGACGTTTCGCACACTGTTTCTAAAACGGACAACAACTCTCTCACCCCAACGATTTTTAAAAGAAGATTTCTTTTTCCGGAAAGAGAATTTGAAGATTGGTAGAAATTTCACCCCTTTTGAACTTAAAGTCAGAGAGTTACAGAGGTTTTAATTTTGGATGACGTTTCGCACACTCTTTATAAAATGGACTACAACTCTCTCATCCCAACAAATTTTGAAATGAGATTTCTTTCCCAAGAAAAAGAATCTTAGGACCTCCGATTGGTAGAAATTTCCCCACTTTTGGGCTTAAAGTGAGAGAGTTATAGAGGTTTTAATTTTGGGTGATGTTTCGCATACTCTTTGAAAAACGGACAACTACTCTCTCACCCCAATGATTTTTAAAACAAGATTTCTTTTCCCAGAAAGAGAATTTGAAGATTGGTAGAAATTTCTCCACTTTTGAACTTAAAGTCAGAGAGTTACACAGGTTTTAATTTTGGATGACATCTCGCACACTCTTTATAAAACGGACTACAACTCTCTCAATCTAACAATATTTGAAATGAGATTTCTTTCCGAAGAAAAAGAATCTTAGGACATCTGATTGGTAGAAATTTCACAACTTTTTGACTTCAAATGAGAGAGTTATGGAAGTTTTAATTTTGGGTGACGTTTCACACACTCTTTATAAAATGGACCAAAACTCTCTCATCCCACCAAATTTTTAAATGAGATTTTTTTTCCTGAAAGAGAATTTGAAGACATCTAATTGATAGAAATTTCTCCAGTTTTCGACTTAAAATAAGTGAGTTATGAAAGTTTTAATTTTGGGTGACGTTTCGCATACTCTTTATAAGACGGACAACAACTCTCTCACCCCAACGATTTTTAAAACAAGATTTCTTTCCCCGGAAAGAGAATTTGAAGACTGGTAGAAATTTCACCCCTTTTGAACTTAAAGTCAGAGAGTTGCAGAGGTTTTAATTTTGGATGACGTTTTGCACACTCTTTATAAAACGGACTACAACTCTCTCATCCCAACAAATTTTGAAATGAGATTTCTTTCCCAAGAAAAAGAATCTTATGACCTCCGATTGGTAGAAATTTCCCCACTTTTGGGCTTAAAGTGAGAGAGTTATAGAGGTTTTAATTTTGGGTGACGTTTCGCACACTGTTTCTAAAACGGACAACAACTCTCTCACCCCAACGATTTTTAAAAGAAGATTTCTTTTTCCGGAAAGAGAATTTGAAGATTGGTAGAAATTTCACCCCTTTTGAACTTAAAGTCAGAGAGTTACAGAGGTTTTAATTTTGGATGACGTTTCGCACACTCTTTATAAAATGGACTACAACTCTCTCATCCCAACAAATTTTGAAATGAGATTTCTTTCCCAAGAAAAAGAATCTTAGGACCTCCGATTGGTAGAAATTTCCCCACTTTTGGGCTTAAAGTGAGAGAGTTATAGAGGTTTTAATTTTGGGTGACGTTTCGCATACTCTTTGAAAAACGAACAACAACTCTCTCACCCCAATGATTTTTAAAACAAGATTTCTTTTCCCGGAAAGAGAATTTGAAGATTGGTAGAAATTTCTCCACTTTTGAACTTAAAGTCAGAGAGTTACACAGGTTTTAATTTTGGATGACGTCTCGCACACTCTTTATAAAACGGATTACAACTCTCTCATCCCAACAATATTTGAAATGAGATTTCTTTCCGAAGAAAAAGAATCTTAGGACATCTGATTGGTAGAAATTTCACAACTTTTTGACTTCAAATGAGAGAGTTATGGAAGTTTTAATTTTGGGTGACGTTTCACACACTCTTTATAAAATGGACCAAAACTCTCTCATCCCACCGAATTTTTAAATGAGATTTTTTTTCTTGAAAGAGAATTTGAAGACATCTAATTGATAGAAATTTCTCCAGTTTTCGACTTAAAATAAGTGAGTTATGAAAGTTTTAATTTTGGGTGACGTTTCGCACACTCTTTATAAGACGGACAACAACTCTCTCACCCCAACGATTTTTAAAACAAGATTTCTTTCCCCGGAAAGATAATTTGAAGACTGGTAGAAATTTCACCCCTTTTGAACTTAAAGTCAGAGAGTTGCAGAGGTTTTAATTTTGGATGACGTTTTGCACACTCTTTATAAAACGGACTAGAACTCTCTCATTCCAACAAATTTTGAAATGAGATTTCTTTCCCAAGAAAAAGAATCTTAGGACCTCCGATTGGTAGAAATTTCCCTACTTTTGGGCTTAAAGTGAGAGAGTTATAGAGGTTTTAATTTTGGGTGACGTTTCGCACACTGTTTCTAAAACAGACAACAACTCTCTCACCCCAACGATTTTTAAAAGAAGATTTCTTTTTCCGGAAAGAGAATTTGAAGATTGGTAGAAATTTCACCCCTTTTGAACTTAAAGTCAGAGAGTTACAGAGGTTTTAATTTTGGATGACGTTTCGCACACTCTTTATAAAATGGACTACAACTCTCTCATCCCAACAAATTTTGAAATGAGATTTCTTTCCCAAGAAAAAGAATCTTAGGACCTCCGATTGGTAGAAATTTCCCCACTTTTGGGCTTAAAGTGAGAGAGTTATAGAGGTTTTAATTTTGGGTGACGTTTCGCACACTGTTTCTAAAACGGACAACAACTCTCTCACCCCAACGATTTTTAAAAGAAGATTTCTTTTTCCGGAAAGAGAATTTGAAGATTGGTAGAAATTTCACCCCTTTTGAACTTAAAGTCAGAGAGTTACAGAGGTTTTAATTTTGGATGACGTTTCGCACACTCTTTATAAAATGGACTACAACTCTCTCATCCCAACAAATTTTGAAATGAGATTTCTTTCCCAAGAAAAAGAATCTTAGGACCTCCGATTGGTAGAAATTTCCCCACTTTTGGGCTTAAAGTGAGAGAGTTATAGAGGTTTTAATTTTGGGTGATGTTTCGCATACTCTTTGAAAAACGGACAACTACTCTCTCACCCCAATGATTTTTAAAACAAGATTTCTTTTCCCAGAAAGAGAATTTGAAGATTGGTAGAAATTTCTCCACTTTTGAACTTAAAGTCAGAGAGTTACACAGGTTTTAATTTTGGATGACGTCTCGCACACTCTTTATAAAACGGACTACAACTCTCTCAATCTAACAATATTTGAAATGAGATTTCTTTCCGAAGAAAAAGAATCTTAGGACATCTGATTGGTAGAAATTTCACAACTTTTTGACTTCAAATGAGAGAGTTATGGAAGTTTTAATTTTGGGTGACGTTTCACACACTCTTTATAAAATGGACCAAAACTCTCTCATCCCACCAAATTTTTAAATGAGATTTTTTTTCCTGAAAGAGAATTTGAAGACATCTAATTGATAGAAATTTCTCCAGTTTTCGACTTAAAATAAGTGAGTTATGAAAGTTTTAATTTTGGGTGACGTTTCGCACACTCTTTATAAGACGGACAACAACTCTCTCACCCCAACGATTTTTAAAACAAGATTTCTTTCCCCGGAAAGAGAATTTGAAGACTGGTAGAAATTTCACCCCTTTTGAACTTAAAGTCAGAGAGTTGCAGAGGTTTTAATTTTGGATGACGTTTTGCACACTCTTTATAAAACGGACTACAACTCTCTCATTCCAACAAATTTTGAAATGAGATTTCTTTCCCAAGAAAAAGAATCTTAGGACCTCCGATTGGTAGAAATTTCCCCACTTTTGGGCTTAAAGTGTGAGAGTTATAGAGGTTTTAATTTTGGGTGACGTTTCGCACACTGTTTCTAAAACGGACAACAACTCTCTCACCCCAACGATTTTTAAAAGAAGATTTCTTTTTCCGGAAAGAGAATTTGAAGATTGGTAGAAATTTCACCCCTTTTGAACTTAAAGTCAGAGAGTTACAGAGGTTTTAATTTTGGATGACGTTTCGCACACTCTTTATAAAACGGACTACAACTCTCTCATCCCAACAAATTTTGAAATGAGATTTCTTTCCCAAGAAAAAGAATCTTAGGACCTCCGATTGGTAGAAATTTCCTCACTTTTTGACTTAAAATGAGAGAGTTATGGAGGTTTTAATTTGGGTGACGTTTAACACACTCTTTATGAAACGGACTATAACTCTGTCACCCCAACGAATTTTGAAACGAGATTTCTTTCCCATGAAAGAAGAATTAGAAGACCTCCGATTGGTAGAAATTTCACCACTTTTGGACTTAAAGTGAGAGAGTTATAGAGGTTTTAATTTTGGGTGACGTTTCGCATACTCTTTGAAAAACGAACAACAACTCTCTCACCCCAATGATTTTTAAAACAAGATTTCTTTTCCCGGAAAGAGAATTTGAAGATTGGTAGAAATTTCTCCACTTTTGAACTTAAAGTCAGAGAGTTACACAGGTTTTAATTTTGGATGACGTCTCGCACACTCTTTATAAAACGGACTACAACTCTCTCAATCTAACAATATTTGAAATGAGATTTCTTTCCGAAGAAAAAGAATCTTAGGACATCTGATTGGTAGAAATTTCACAACTTTTTGACTTCAAATGAGAGAGTTATGGAAGTTTTAATTTTGGGTGACGTTTCACACACTCTTTATAAAATGGACCAAAACTCTCTCATCCCACCAAATTTTTAAATGAGATTTTTTTTCCTGAAAGAGAATTTGAAGACATCTAATTGATAGAAATTTCTCCAGTTTTCGACTTAAAATAAGTGAGTTATGAAAGTTTTAATTTTGGGTGACGTTTCGCATACTCTTTATAAGACGGACAACAACTCTCTCACCCCAACGATTTTTAAAACAAGATTTCTTTCCCCGGAAAGAGAATTTGAAGACTGGTAGAAATTTCACCCCTTTTGAACTTAAAGTCAGAGAGTTGCAGAGGTTTTAATTTTGGATGACGTTTTGCACACTCTTTATAAAACGGACTACAACTCTCTCATCCCAACAAATTTTGAAATGAGATTTCTTTCCCAAGAAAAAGAATCTTAGGACCTCCGATTGGTAGAAATTTCCCCACTTTTGGGCTTAAAGTGAGAGAGTTATAGAGGTTTTAATTTTGGGTGACGTTTCGCACACTGTTTCTAAAACGGACAACAACTCTCTCACCCCAACGATTTTTAAAAGAAGATTTCTTTTTCCGGAAAGAGAATTTGAAGATTGGTAGAAATTTCACCCCTTTTGAACTTAAAGTCAGAGAGTTACAGAGGTTTTAATTTTGGATGACGTTTCGCACACTCTTTATAAAATGGACTACAACTCTCTCATCCCAACAAATTTTGAAATGAGATTTCTTTCCCAAGAAAAAGAATCTTAGGACCTCCGATTGGTAGAAATTTCCCCACTTTTGGGCTTAAAGTGAGAGAGTTATAGAGGTTTTAATTTTGGGTGATGTTTCGCATACTCTTTGAAAAACGGACAACTACTCTCTCACCCCAATGATTTTTAAAACAAGATTTCTTTTCCCGGAAAGAGAATTTGAAGATTGGTAGAAATTTCTCCACTTTTGAACTTAAAGTCAGAGAGTTACACAGGTTTTAATTTTGGATGACGTCTCGCACACTCTTTATAAAACGGACTACAACTCTCTCAATCTAACAATATTTGAAATGAGATTTCTTTCCGAAGAAAAAGAATCTTAGGACATCTGATTGGTAGAAATTTCACAACTTTTTGACTTCAAATGAGAGAGTTATGGAAGTTTTAATTTTGGGTGACGTTTCACACACTCTTTATAAAATGGACCAAAACTCTCTCATCCCACCAAATTTTTAAATGAGATTTTTTTTCCTGAAAGAGAATTTGAAGACATCTAATTGATAGAAATTTCTCCAGTTTTCGACTTAAAATAAGTGAGTTATGAAAGTTTTAATTTTGGGTGACGTTTCGCACACTCTTTATAAGACGGACAACAACTCTCTCACCCCAACGATTTTTAAAACAAGATTTCTTTCCCCGGAAAGAGAATTTGAAGACTGGTAGAAATTTCACCCCTTTTGAACTTAAAGTCAGAGAGTTGCAGAGGTTTTAATTTTGGATGACGTTTTGCACACTCTTTATAAAACGGACTACAACTCTCTCATTCCAACAAATTTTGAAATGAGATTTCTTTCCCAAGAAAAAGAATCTTAGGACCTCCGATTGGTAGAAATTTCCCCACTTTTGGGCTTAAAGTGTGAGAGTTATAGAGGTTTTAATTTTGGGTGACGTTTCGCACACTGTTTCTAAAACGGACAACAACTCTCTCACCCCAACGATTTTTAAAAGAAGATTTCTTTTTCCGGAAAGAGAATTTGAAGATTGGTAGAAATTTCACCCCTTTTGAACTTAAAGTCAGAGAGTTACAGAGGTTTTAATTTTGGATGACGTTTCACACACTCTTTATAAAACGGACTACAACTCTCTCATCCCAACAAATTTTGAAATGAGATTTCTTTCCCAAGAAAAAGAATCTTAGGACCTCCGATTGGTAGAAATTTCCTCACTTTTTGACTTAAAATGAGAGAGTTATGGAGGTTTTAATTTGGGTGACGTTTAACACACTCTTTATGAAACGGACTATAACTCTGTCACCCCAACGAATTTTGAAACGAGATTTCTTTCCCATGAAAGAAGAATTAGAAGACCTCCGATTGGTAGAAATTTCACCACTTTTGGACTTAAAGTGAGAGAGTTATAGAGGTTTTAATTTTGGGTGACGTTTCGCATACTCTTTGAAAAACGAACAACAACTCTCTCACCCCAATGATTTTTAAAACAAGATTTCTTTTCCCGGAAAGAGAATTTGAAGATTGGTAGAAATTTCTCCACTTTTGAACTTAAAGTCAGAGAGTTACACAGGTTTTAATTTTGGATGACGTCTCGCACACTCTTTATAAAACGGACTACAACTCTCTCAATCTAACAATATTTGAAATGAGATTTCTTTCCGAAGAAAAAGAATCTTAGGACATCTGATTGGTAGAAATTTCACAACTTTTTGACTTCAAATGAGAGAGTTATGGAAGTTTTAATTTTGGGTGACGTTTCACACACTCTTTATAAAATGGACCAAAACTCTCTCATCCCACCAAATTTTTAAATGAGATTTTTTTTCCTGAAAGAGAATTTGAAGACATCTAATTGATAGAAATTTCTCCAGTTTTCGACTTAAAATAAGTGAGTTATGAAAGTTTTAATTTTGGGTGACGTTTCGCATACTCTTTATAAGACGGACAACAACTCTCTCACCCCAACGATTTTTAAAACAAGATTTCTTTCCCCGGAAAGAGAATTTGAAGACTGGTAGAAATTTCACCCCTTTTGAACTTAAAGTCAGAGAGTTGCAGAGGTTTTAATTTTGGATGACGTTTTGCACACTCTTTATAAAACGGACTACAACTCTCTCATCCCAACAAATTTTGAAATGAGATTTCTTTCCCAAGAAAAAGAATCTTAGGACCTCCGATTGGTAGAAATTTCCCCACTTTTGGGCTTAAAGTGAGAGAGTTATAGAGGTTTTAATTTTGGGTGACGTTTCGCACACTGTTTCTAAAACGGACAACAACTCTCTCACCCCAACGATTTTTAAAAGAAGATTTCTTTTTCCGGAAAGAGAATTTGAAGATTGGTAGAAATTTCACCCCTTTTGAACTTAAAGTCAGAGAGTTACAGAGGTTTTAATTTTGGATGACGTTTCGCACACTCTTTATAAAATGGACTACAACTCTCTCATCCCAACAAATTTTGAAATGAGATTTCTTTCCCAAGAAAAAGAATCTTAGGACCTCCGATTGGTAGAAATTTCCCCACTTTTGGGCTTAAAGTGAGAGAGTTATAGAGGTTTTAATTTTGGGTGATGTTTCGCATACTCTTTGAAAAACGGACAACTACTCTCTCACCCCAATGATTTTTAAAACAAGATTTCTTTTCCCGGAAAGAGAATTTGAAGATTGGTAGAAATTTCTCCACTTTTGAACTTAAAGTCAGAGAGTTACACAGGTTTTAATTTTGGATGACGTCTCGCACACTCTTTATAAAACGGACTACAACTCTCTCAATCTAACAATATTTGAAATGAGATTTCTTTCCGAAGAAAAAGAATCTTAGGACATCTGATTGGTAGAAATTTCACAACTTTTTGACTTCAAATGAGAGAGTTATGGAAGTTTTAATTTTGGGTGACGTTTCACACACTCTTTATAAAATGGACCAAAACTCTCTCATCCCACCAAATTTTTAAATGAGATTTTTTTCCTGAAAGAGAATTTGAAGACATCAAATTGATAGAAATTTCTCCAGTTTTCGACTTAAAATAAGTGAGTTATGAAAGTTTTAATTTTGGGTGACGTTTCGCACACTCTTTATAAGACGGACAACAACTCTCTCACCCCAACGATTTTTAAAACAAGATTTCTTTCCCCGGAAAGAGAATTTGAAGACTGGTAGAAATTTCACCCCTTTTGAACTTAAAGTCAGAAAGTTGCAGAGGTTTTAATTTTGGATGACGTTTTGCACACTCTTTATAAAACGGACTACAACTCTCTCATTCCAACAAATTTTGAAATGAGATTTCTTTCCCAAGAAAAAGAATCTTAGGACCTCCGATTGGTAGAAATTTCCCCACTTTTGGGCTTAAAGTGTGAGAGTTATAGAGGTTTTAATTTTGGGTGACGTTTCGCACACTGTTTCTAAAACGGACAACAACTCTCTCACCCCAACGATTTTTAAAAGAAGATTTCTTTTTCCGGAAAGAGAATTTGAAGATTGGTAGAAATTTCACCCCTTTTGAACTTAAAGTCAGAGAGTTACAGAGGTTTTAATTTTGGATGACGTTTTGCACACTCTTTATAAAACGGACTACAACTCTCTCATTCCAACAAATTTTGAAATGAGATTTCTTTCCCAAGAAAAAGAATCTTAGGACCTCCGATTGGTAGAAATTTCCCCACTTTTGGGCTTAAAGTGTGAGAGTTATAGAGGTTTTAATTTTGGGTGACGTTTCGCACACTGTTTCTAAAACGGACAACAACTCTCTCACCCCAACGATTTTTAAAAGAAGATTTCTTTTTCCGGAAAGAGAATTTGAAGATTGGTAGAAATTTCACCCCTTTTGAACTTAAAGTCAGAGAGTTACAGAGGTTTTAATTTTGGATGACGTTTCGCACACTCTTTATAAAACGGACTACAACTCTCTCATCCCAACAAATTTTGAAATGAGATTTCTTTCCCAAGAAAAAGAATCTTAGGACCTCCGATTGGTAGAAATTTCCTCACTTTTTGACTTAAAATGAGAGAGTTATGGAGGTTTTACTTTGGGTGACGTTTAACACAGTCTTTATGAAACGGACTATAACTCTGTCACCCCAACGAATTTTGAAACGAGATTTCTTTCCCATGAAAGAGAATTAGAAGACCTCCGATTGGTAGAAATTTCACCACTTTTGGACTTAAAGTGAGAGAGTTATAGAGGTTTTAATTTTGGGTGACGTTTCGCATACTCTTTGAAAAACGGACAACAACTCTCTCACCCCAATGATTTTTAAAACAAGATTTCTTTTCCCGGAAAGAGAATTTGAAGATTGGTAGAAATTTCTCCACTTTTGAACTTAAAGTCAGAGAGTTACACAGGTTTTAATTTTGGATGACGTCTCGCACACTCTTTTTAAAACGGACTACAACTCTCTCATCCCAACAATATTTGAAATGAGATTTCTTTCCGAAGAAAAAGAATCTTAGGACATCTGATTGGTAGAAATTTCACAACTTTTTGACTTCAAATGAGAGAGTTATGGAAGTTTTAATTTTGGGTGACGTTTCACACACTCTTTATAAAATGGACCAAAACTCTCTCATCCCACCGAATTTTTAAATGAGATTTTTTTTCCTGAAAGAGAATTTGAAGACATCTAATTGATAGAAATTTCTCCAGTTTTCGACTTAAAATAAGTGAGTTATGAAAGTTTTAATTTTGGGTGACGTTTCGCACACTCTTTATAAGACGGACAACAACTCTCTCACCCCAACGATTTTTAAAACAAGATTTCTTTCCCCGGAAAGGAAATTTGAAGACTGGTAGAAATTTCACCCCTTTTGAACTTAAAGTCAGAGAGTTGCAGAGGTTTTAATTTTGGATGACGTTTTGCATACTCTTTATAAAACGGACTACAACTCTCTCATTCCAACAAATTTTGAAATGAGATTTCTTTCACAAGAAAAAGAATCTTAGGACCTCCGATTGGTAGAAATTTCCCCACTTTTGGGCTTAAAGTGAGAGAGTTATCGAGGTTTTAATTTTGGGTGACGTTTCGCACACTGTTTCTAAAACGGACAACAACTCTCTCACCCCAACGATTTTTAAAAGAAGATTTCTTTTTCCGGAAAGAGAATTTGAAGATTGGTAGAAATTTCACCCCTTTTGAACTTAAAGTCAGAGAGTTACAGAGGTTTTAATTCTGGATGACGTTTCGCACACTCTTTATAAAACGGACTACAACTCTCTCATCCCAACAAATTTTGAAATGAGATTTCTTTCCCAAGAAAAAGAATCTTAGGACCTCCGATTGGTAGAAATTTCCTCACTTTTTGACTTAAAATGAGAGAGTTATGGAGGTTTTACTTTGGGTGACGTTTAACACACTCTTTATGAAACGGACTATAACTCTGTCACCCCAACGAATTTTGAAACGAGATTTCTTTCCCATGAAAGAGAATTAGAAGACCTCCGATTGGTAGAAATTTCACCACTTTTGGACTTAAAGTGAGAGAGTTATAGAGGTTTTAATTTTGGGTGACGTTTCGCATACTCATTGAAAAACGGACAACAACTCTCTCACCCCAATGATTTTTAAAACAAGATTTCTTTTCCCGGAAAGAGAATTTGAAGATTGGTAGAAATTTCTCCACTCTTGAACTTAAAGTCAGAGAGTTACACAGGTTTTAATTTTGGATGACGTCTCGCACACTCTTTATAAAACGGACTACAACTCTCTCATCCCAACAATATTTGAAATGAGATTTCTTTCCGAAGAAAAAGAATCTTAGGACATCTGATTGGTAGAAATTTCACAACTTTTTGACTTCAAATGAGAGAGTTATGGAAGTTTTAATTTTGGGTGACGTTTCACACACTCTTTATAAAATGGACCAAAACTCTCTCATCCCACCGAATTTTTAAATGAGATTTTTTTTCCTGAAAGAGAATTTGAAGACATCTAATTGATAGAAATTTCTCCAGTTTTCGACTTAAAATAAGTGAGTTATGAAAGTTTTAATTTTGGGTGACGTTTCGCACACTCTTTATAAGACGGACAACAACTCTCTCACCCCAACGATTTTTAAAACAAGATTTCTTTCCCCGGAAAGGAAATTTGAAGACTGGTAGAAATTTCACCCCTTTTGAACTTAAAGTCAGAGAGTTGCAGAGGTTTTAATTTTGGATGACGTTTTGCATACTCTTTATAAAACGGACTACAACTCTCTCATTCCAACAAATTTTGAAATGAGATTTCTTTCACAAGAAAAAGAATCTTAGGACCTCCGATTGGTAGAAATTTCCCCACTTTTGGGCTTAAAGTGAGAGAGTTATCGAGGTTTTAATTTTGGGTGACGTTTCGCACACTGTTTCTAAAACGGACAACAACTCTCTCACCCCAACGATTTTTAAAAGAAGATTTCTTTTTCCGGAAAGAGAATTTGAAGATTGGTAGAAATTTCACCCCTTTTGAACTTAAAGTCAGAGAGTTACAGAGGTTTTAATTCTGGATGACGTTTCGCACACTCTTTATAAAACGGACTACAACTCTCTCATCCCAACAAATTTTGAAATGAGATTTCTTTCCCAAGAAAAAGAATCTTAGGACCTCCGATTGGTAGAAATTTCCTCACTTTTTGACTTAAAATGAGAGAGTTATAGAGGTTTTACTTTGGGTGACGTTTAACACACTCTTTATGAAACGGACTATAACTCTGTCACCCAAACGAATTTTGAAACGAGATTTCTTTCCCATGAAAGAGAATTAGAAGACCTCCGATTGGTAGAAATTTCACCACTTTTGGACTTAAAGTGAGAGAGTTATAGAGGTTTTAATTTTGGGTGACGTTTCGCATACTCATTGAAAAACGGACAACAACTCTCTCACCCCAATGATTTTTAAAACAAGATTTCTTTTCCCGGAAAGAGAATTTGAAGATTGGTAGAAATTTCTCCACTCTTGAACTTAAAGTCAGAGAGTTACACAGGTTTTAATTTTGGATGACGTCTCGCACACTCTTTATAAAACGGACTACAACTCTCTCATCCCAACAATATTTGAAATGAGATTTCTTTCCGAAGAAAAAGAATCTTAGGACATCTGATTGGTAGAAATTTCACAACTTTTTGACTTCAAATGAGAGAGTTATGGAAGTTTTAATTTTGGGTGACGTTTCACACACTCTTTATAAAATGGACCAAAACTCTCTCATCCCACCGAATTTTTAAATGAGATTTTTTTTCCTGAAAGAGAATTTGAAGACATCTAATTGATAGAAATTTCTCCAGTTTTCGACTTAAAATAAGTGAGTTATGAAAGTTTTAATTTTGGGTGACGTTTCGCACACTCTTTATAAGACGGACAACAACTCTCTCACCCCAACGATTTTTAAAACAAGATTTCTTTCCCCGGAAAGAGAATTTGAAGACTGGTAGAAATTTCACCCCTTTTGAACTTAAAGTCAGAGAGTTGCAGAGGTTTTAATTTTGGATGACGTTTTGCACACTCTTTATAAAACGGACTACAACTCTCTCATTCCAACAAATTTTGAAATGAGATTTCTTTCCCAAGAAAAAGAATCTTAGGACCTCCGATTGGTAGAAATTTCCCCACTTTTGGGCTTAAAGTGTGAGAGTTATAGAGGTTTTAATTTTGGGTGACGTTTCGCACACTGTTTCTAAAACGGACAACAACTCTCTCACCCCAACGATTTTTAAAAGAAGATTTCTTTTTCCGGAAAGAGAATTTGAAGATTGGTAGAAATTTCACCCCTTTTGAACTTAAAGTCAGAGAGTTACAGAGGTTTTAATTTTGGATGACGTTTCGCACACTCTTTATAAAACGGACTACAACTCTCTCATCCCAACAAATTTTGAAATGAGATTTCTTTCCCAAGAAAAAGAATCTTAGGACCTCCGATTGGTAGAAATTTCCTCACTTTTTGACTTAAAATGAGAGAGTTATGGAGGTTTTAATTTGGGTGACGTTTAACACACTCTTTATGAAACGGACTATAACTCTGTCACCCCAACGAATTTTGAAACGAGATTTCTTTCCCATGAAAGAAGAATTAGAAGACCTCCGATTGGTAGAAATTTCACCACTTTTGGACTTAAAGTGAGAGAGTTATAGAGGTTTTAATTTTGGGTGACGTTTCGCATACTCTTTGAAAAACGAACAACAACTCTCTCACCCCAATGATTTTTAAAACAAGATTTCTTTTCCCGGAAAGAGAATTTGAAGATTGGTAGAAATTTCTCCACTTTTGAACTTAAAGTCAGAGAGTTACACAGGTTTTAATTTTGGATGACGTCTCGCACACTCTTTATAAAACGGACTACAACTCTCTCAATCTAACAATATTTGAAATGAGATTTCTTTCCGAAGAAAAAGAATCTTAGGACATCTGATTGGTAGAAATTTCACAACTTTTTGACTTCAAATGAGAGAGTTATGGAAGTTTTAATTTTGGGTGACGTTTCACACACTCTTTATAAAATGGACCAAAACTCTCTCATCCCACCAAATTTTTAAATGAGATTTTTTTTCCTGAAAGAGAATTTGAAGACATCTAATTGATAGAAATTTCTCCAGTTTTCGACTTAAAATAAGTGAGTTATGAAAGTTTTAATTTTGGGTGACGTTTCGCATACTCTTTATAAGACGGACAACAACTCTCTCACCCCAACGATTTTTAAAACAAGATTTCTTTCCCCGGAAAGAGAATTTGAAGACTGGTAGAAATTTCACCCCTTTTGAACTTAAAGTCAGAGAGTTGCAGAGGTTTTAATTTTGGATGACGTTTTGCACACTCTTTATAAAACGGACTACAACTCTCTCATCCCAACAAATTTTGAAATGAGATTTCTTTCCCAAGAAAAAGAATCTTAGGACCTCCGATTGGTAGAAATTTCCCCACTTTTGGGCTTAAAGTGAGAGAGTTATAGAGGTTTTAATTTTGGGTGACGTTTCGCACACTGTTTCTAAAACGGACAACAACTCTCTCACCCCAACGATTTTTAAAAGAAGATTTCTTTTTCCGGAAAGAGAATTTGAAGATTGGTAGAAATTTCACCCCTTTTGAACTTAAAGTCAGAGAGTTACAGAGGTTTTAATTTTGGATGACGTTTCGCACACTCTTTATAAAATGGACTACAACTCTCTCATCCCAACAAATTTTTAAAAGAAGATTTCTTTTTCCGGAAAGAGAATTTGAAGATTGGTAGAAATTTCACCCCTTTTGAACTTAAAGTCAGACAGTTACAGAGGTTTTAATTTTGGATGACGTTTCGCACACTCTTTATAAAATGGACTACAACTCTCTCATCCCAACAAATTTTGAAATGAGATTTCTTTCCCAAGAAAAAGAATCTTAGGACCTCCGATTGGTAGAAATTTCCCCACTTTTGGGCTTAAAGTGAGAGAGTTATAGAGGTTTTAATTTTGGGTGATGTTTCGCATACTCTTTGAAAAACGGACAACTACTCTCTCACCCCAATGATTTTTAAAACAAGATTTCTTTTCCCGGAAAGAGAATTTGAAGATTGGTAGAAATTTCTCCACTTTTGAACTTAAAGTCAGAGAGTTACACAGGTTTTAATTTTGGATGACGTCTCGCACACTCTTTAAAAAACGGACTACAACTCTCTCAATCTAACAATATTTGAAATGAGATTTCTTTCCGAAGAAAAAGAATCTTAGGACATCTGATTGGTAGAAATTTCACAACTTTTTGACTTCAAATGAGAGAGTTATGGAAGTTTTAATTTTGGGTGACGTTTCACACACTCTTTATAAAATGGACCAAAACTCTCTCATCCCACCAAATTTTTAAATGAGATTTTTTTTCCTGAAAGAGAATTTGAAGACATCTAATTGATAGAAATTTCTCCAGTTTTCGACTTAAAATAAGTGAGTTATGAAAGTTTTAATTTTGGGTGACGTTTCGCATACTCTTTATAAGACGGACAACAACTCTCTCACCCCAACGATTTTTAAAACAAGATTTCTTTCCCCGGAAAGAGAATTTGAAGACTGGTAGAAATTTCACCCCTTTTGAACTTAAAGTCAGAGAGTTGCAGAAGTTTTAATTTTGGATGACGTTTTGCACACTCTTTATAAAACGGACTACAACTCTCTCATTCCAACAAATTTTGAAATGAGATTTCTTTCCCAAGAAAAAGAATCTTAGGACCTCCGATTGGTAGAAATTTCCCCACTTTTGGGCTTAAAGTGTGAGAGTTATAGAGGTTTTAATTTTGGGTGAAGTTTCGCACACTGTTTCTAAAACGGACAACAACTCTCTCACCCCAACGATTTTTAAAAGAAGATTTCTTTTTCCGGAAAGAGAATTTGAAGATTAGTAGAAATTTCACCCCTTTTGAACTTAAAGTCAGAGAGTTACAGAGGTTTTAATTTTGGATGACGTTTCGCACACTCTTTATAAAACGGACTACAACTCTCTCATCCCAACAAATTTTGAAATGAGATTTCTTTCCCAAGAAAAAGAATCTTAGGACCTCCGATTGGTAGAAATTTCCTCACTTTTTGACTTAAAATGAGAGAGTTATGGAGGTTTTACTTTGGGTGACGTTTAACACACTCTTTATGAAACGGACTATAACTCTGTCACCCCAACGAATTTTGAAACGAGATTTCTTTCCCATGAAAGAGAATTAGAAGACCTCCGATTGGTAGAAATTTCACCACTTTTGGACTTAAAGTGAGAGAGTTATAGAGGTTTTAATTTTGGGTGACGTTTCGCATACTCTTTGAAAAACGGACAACAACTCTCTCACCCCAATGATTTTTAAAACAAGATTTCTTTTCCCGGAAAGAGAATTTGAAGATTGGTAGAAATTTCTCCACTTTTGAACTTAAAGTCAGAGAGTTACACAGGTTTTAATTTTGGATGACGTCTCGCACACTCTTTTTAAAACGGACTACAACTCTCTCATCCCAACAATATTTGAAATGAGATTTCTTTCCGAAGAAAAAGAATCTTAGGACATCTGATTGGTAGAAATTTCACAACTTTTTGACTTCAAATGAGAGAGTTATGGAAGTTTTAATTTTGGGTGACGTTTCACACACTCTTTATAAAATGGACCAAAACTCTCTCATCCCACCGAATTTTTAAATGAGATTTTTTTTCCTGAAAGAGAATTTGAAGACATCTAATTGATAGAAATTTCTCCAGTTTTCGACTTAAAATAAGTGAGTTATGAAAGTTTTAATTTTGGGTGACGTTTCGCACACTCTTTATAAGACGGACAACAACTCTCTCACCCCAACGATTTTTAAAACAAGATTTCTTTCCCCGGAAAGGAAATTTGAAGACTGGTAGAAATTTCACCCCTTTTGAACTTAAAGTCAGAGAGTTGCAGAGGTTTTAATTTTGGATGACGTTTTGCATACTCTTTATAAAACGGACTACAACTCTCTCATTCCAACAAATTTTGAAATGAGATTTCTTTCACAAGAAAAAGAATCTTAGGACCTCCGATTGGTAGAAATTTCCCCACTTTTGGGCTTAAAGTGAGAGAGTTATCGAGATTTTAATTTTGGGTGACGTTTCGCACACTGTTTCTAAAACGGACAACAACTCTCTCACCCCAACGATTTTTAAAAGAAGATTTCTTTTTCCGGAAAGAGAATTTGAAGATTGGTAGAAATTTCACCCCTTTTGAACTTAAAGTCAGAGAGTTACAGAGGTTTTAATTCTGGATGACGTTTCGCACACTCTTTATAAAACGGACTACAACTCTCTCATCCCAACAAATTTTGAAATGAGATTTCTTTCCCAAGAAAAAGAATCTTAGGACCTCCGATTGGTAGAAATTTCCTCACTTTTTGACTTAAAATGAGAGAGTTATGGAGGTTTTACTTTGGGTGACGTTTAACACACTCTTTATGAAACGGACTATAACTCTGTCACCCCAACGAATTTTGAAACGAGATTTCTTTCTCATGAAAGAGAATTAGAAGACCTCCGATTGGTAGAAATTTCACCACTTTTGGACTTAAAGTGAGAGAGTTATAGAGGTTTTAATTTTGGGTGACGTTTCGCATACTCTTTGAAAAACGGACAACAACTCTCTCACCCCAATGATTTTTAAAACAAGATTTCTTTTCCCGGAAAGAGAATTTGAAGATTGGTAAAAATTTCTCCACTTTTGAACTTAAAGTCAGAGAGTTACACAGGTTTTAATTTTGGATGACGTCTCGCACACTCTTTTTAAAACGGACTACAACTCTCTCATCCCAACAATATTTGAAATGAGATTTCTTTCCGAAGAAAAAGAATCTTAGGACATCTGATTGGTAGAAATTTCACAACTTTTTGACTTCAAATGAGAGAGTTATGGAAGTTTTAATTTTGGTGACGTTTCACACACTCTTTATAAAATGGACCAAAACTCTCTCATCCCACCGAATTTTTAAATGAGATTTTTTTCCTGAAAGAGAATTTGAAGACATCAAATTGATAGAAATTTCTCCAGTTTTCGACTTAAAATAAGTGAGTTATGAAAGTTTTAATTTTGGGTGACGTTTCGCACACTCTTTATAAGACGGACAACAACTCTCTCACCCCAACGATTTTTAAAACAAGATTTCTTTCCCCGGAAAGAGAATTTGAAGACTGGTAGAAATTTCACCCCTTTTGAACTTAAAGTCAGAGAGTTGCAGAGGTTTTAATTTTGGATGACGTTTTGCACACTCTTTATAAAACGGACTACAACTCTCTCATTCCAACAAATTTTGAAATGAGATTTCTTTCCCAAGAAAAAGAATCTTAGGACCTCCGATTGGTAGAAATTTCGCCACTTTTAGGCTTAAAGTGTGAGAGTTATAGAGGTTTTAATTTTGGGTGACGTTTCGCACACTGTTTCTAAAACGGACAACAACTCTCTCACCCCAACGATTTTTAAAAGAAGATTTCTTTTTCCGGAAAGAGAATTTGAAGATTGGTAGAAATTTCACCCCTTTTGAACTTAAAGTCAGAGAGTTACAGAGGTTTTAATTTTGGATGACGTTTCGCACACTCTTTATAAAACGGACTACAACTCTCTCATCCCAACAAATTTTGAAATGAGATTTCTTTCCCAAGAAAAAGAATCTTAGGACCTCCGATTGGTAGAAATTTCCTCACTTTTTGACTTAAAATGAGAGAGTTATGGAGGTTTTACTTTGGGTGACGTTTAACACACTCTTTATGAAACGGACTATAACTCTGTCACCCCAACGAATTTTGAAACGAGATTTCTTTCCCATGAAAGAGAATTAGAAGACCTCCGATTGGTAGAAATTTCACCACTTTTGGACTTAAAGTGAGAGAGTTATAGAGGTTTTAATTTTGGGTGACGTTTCGCATACTCTTTGAAAAACGGACAACAACTCTCTCACCCCAATGATTTTTAAAACAAGATTTCTTTTCCCGGAAAGAGAATTTGAAGATTGGTAGAAATTTCTCCACTTTTGAACTTAAAGTCAGAGAGTTACACAGGTTTTAATTTTGGATGACGTCTCGCACACTCTTTTTAAAACGGACTACAACTCTCTCATCCCAACAATATTTGAAATGAGATTTCTTTCCGAAGAAAAAGAATCTTAGGACATCTGATTGGTAGAAATTTCACAACTTTTTGACTTCAAATGAGAGAGTTATGGAAGTTTTAATTTTGGGTGACGTTTCACACACTCTTTATAAAATGTACCAAAACTCTCTCATCCCACCGAATTTTTAAATGAGATTTTTTTTCCTGAAAGAGAATTTGAAGACATCTAATTGATAGAAATTTCTCCAGTTTTCGACTTAAAATAAGTGAGTTATGAAAGTTTTAATTTTGGGTGACGTTTCGCACACTCTTTATAAGACGGACAACAACTCTCTCACCCCAACGATTTTTAAAACAAGATTTCTTTCCCCGGAAAGGAAATTTGAAGACTGGTAGAAATTTCACCCCTTTTGAACTTAAAGTCAGAGAGTTGCAGAGGTTTTAATTTTGGATGACGTTTTGCATACTCTTTATAAAACGGACTACAACTCTCTCATTCCAACAAATTTTGAAATGAGATTTCTTTCACAAGAAAAAGAATCTTAGGACCTCCGATTGGTAGAAATTTCCCCACTTTTGGGCTTAAAGTGAGAGAGTTATCGAGGTTTTAATTTTGGGTGACGTTTCGCACACTGTTTCTAAAACGGACAACAACTCTTCACCCCAACGATTTTTAAAAGAAGATTTCTTTTTCCGGAAAGAGAATTTGAAGATTGGTAGAAATTTCACCCCTTTTGAACTTAAAGTCAGAGAGTTACAGAGGTTTTAATTCTGGATGACGTTTCGCACACTCTTTATAAAACGGACTACAACTCTCTCATCCCAACAAATTTTGAAATGAGATTTCTTTCCCAAGAAAAAGAATCTTAGGACCTCCGATTGGTAGAAATTTCCTCACTTTTTGACTTAAAATGAGAGAGTTATGGAGGTTTTACTTTGGGTGACGTTTAACACACTCTTTATGAAACGGACTATAACTCTGTCACCCCAACGAATTTTGAAACGAGATTTCTTTCCCATGAAAGAGAATTAGAAGACCTCCGATTGGTAGAAATTTCACCACTTTTGGACTTAAAGTGAGAGAGTTATAGAGGTTTTAATTTTGGGTGACGTTTCGCATACTCATTGAAAAACGGACAACAACTCTCCCACCCCAATGATTTTTAAAACAAGATTTCTTTTCCCGGAAAGAGAATTTGAAGATTGGTAGAAATTTCTCCACTCTTGAACTTAAAGTCAGAGAGTTACACAGGTTTTAATTTTGGATGACGTCTCGCACACTCTTTATAAAACGGACTACAACTCTCTCATCCCAACAATATTTGAAATGAGATTTCTTTCCGAAGAAAAAGAATCTTAGGACATCTGATTGGTAGAAATTTCACAACTTTTTGACTTCAAATGAGAGAGTTATGGAAGTTTTAATTTTGGGTGACGTTTCACACACTCTTTATAAAATGGACCAAAACTCTCTCATCCCACCGAATTTTTAAATGAGATTTTTTTTCCTGAAAGAGAATTTGAAGACATCTAATTGATAGAAATTTCTCCAGTTTTCGACTTAAAATAAGTGAGTTATGAAAGTTTTAATTTTGGGTGACGTTTCGCACACTCTTTATAAGACGGACAACAACTCTCTCACCCCAACGATTTTTAAAACAAGATTTCTTTCCCCGGAAAGAGAATTTGAAGACTGGTAGAAATTTCACCCCTTTTGAACTTAAAGTCAGAGAGTTGCAGAGGTTTTAATTTTGGATGACGTTTTGCACACTCTTTATAAAACGGACTACAACTCTCTCATTCCAACAAATTTTGAAATGAGATTTCTTTCACAAGAAAAAGAATCTTAGGACCTCCGATTGGTAGAAATTTCCCCACTTTTGGGCTTAAAGTGAGAGAGTTATCGAGGTTTTAATTTTGGGTGACGTTTCGCACACTGTTTCTAAAACGGACAACAACTCTCTCACCCCAACGATTTTTAAAAGAAGATTTCTTTTTCCGGAAAGAGAATTTGAAGATTGGTAGAAATTTCACCCCTTTTGAACTTAAAGTCAGAGAGTTACAGAGGTTTTAATTCTGGATGACGTTTCGCACACTCTTTATAAAACGGACTACAACTCTCTCATCCCAACAAATTTTGAAATGAGATTTCTTTCCCAAGAAAAAGAATCTTAGGACCTCCGATTGGTAGAAATTTCCTCACTTTTTGACTTAAAATGAGAGAGTTATGGAGGTTTTACTTTGGGTGACGTTTAACACACTCTTTATGAAACGGACTATAACTCTGTCACCCCAACGAATTTTGAAACGAGATTTCTTTCTCATGAAAGAGAATTAGAAGACCTCCGATTGGTAGAAATTTCACCACTTTTGGACTTAAAGTGAGAGAGTTATAGAGGTTTTAATTTTGGGTGACGTTTCGCATACTCTTTGAAAAACGGACAACAACTCTCTCACCCCAATGATTTTTAAAACAAGATTTCTTTTCCCGGAAAGAGAATTTGAAGATTGGTAAAAATTTCTCCACTTTTGAACTTAAAGTCAGAGAGTTACACAGGTTTTAATTTTGGATGACGTCTCGCACACTCTTTTTAAAACGGACTACAACTCTCTCATCCCAACAATATTTGAAATGAGATTTCTTTCCGAAGAAAAAGAATCTTAGGACATCTGATTGGTAGAAATTTCACAACTTTTTGACTTCAAATGAGAGAGTTATGGAAGTTTTAATTTTGGGTGACGTTTCACACACTCTTTATAAAATGGACCAAAACTCTCTCATCCCACCGAATTTTTAAATGAGATTTTTTTCCTGAAAGAGAATTTGAAGACATCAAATTGATAGAAATTTCTCCAGTTTTCGACTTAAAATAAGTGAGTTATGAAAGTTTTAATTTTGGGTGACGTTTCGCACACTCTTTATAAGACGGACAACAACTCTCTCACCCCAACGATTTTTAAAACAAGATTTCTTTCCCCGGAAAGAGAATTTGAAGACTGGTAGAAATTTCACCCCTTTTGAACTTAAAGTCAGAGAGTTGCAGAGGTTTTAATTTTGGATGACGTTTTGCACACTCTTTATAAAACGGACTACAACTCTCTCATTCCAACAAATTTTGAAATGAGATTTCTTTCCCAAGAAAAAGAATCTTAGGACCTCCGATTGGTAGAAATTTCGCCACTTTTGGGCTTAAAGTGAGAGAGTTATCGAGGTTTTAATTTTGGGTGACGTTTCGCACACTGTTTCTAAAACGGACAACAACTCTCTCACCCCAACGATTTTTAAAAGAAGATTTCTTTTTCCGGAAAGAGAATTTGAAGATTGGTAGAAATTTCACCCCTTTTGAACTTAAAGTCAGAGAGTTACAGAGGTTTTAATTCTGGATGACGTTTCGCACACTCTTTATAAAACGGACTACAACTCTCTCATCCCAACAAATTTTGAAATGAGATTTCTTTCCCAAGAAAAAGAATCTTAGGACCTCCGATTGGTAGAAATTTCCTCACTTTTTGACTTAAAATGAGAGAGTTATGGAGGTTTTACTTTGGGTGACGTTTAACACACTGTTTCTAAAACGGACTATAACTCTGTCACCCCAACGAATTTTGAAACGAGATTTCTTTCCCATGAAAGAGAATTAGAAGACCTCCGATTGGTAGAAATTTCACCACTTTTGGACTTAAAGTGAGAGAGTTATAGAGGTTTTAATTTTGGGTGACGTTTCGCATACTCTTTGAAAAACGGACAACAACTCTCTCACCCCAATGATTTTTAAAACAAGATTTCTTTTCCCGGAAAGATAATTTGAAGACTGGTAGAAATTTCACCCCTTTTGAACTTAAAGTCAGAGAGTTGCAGAAGTTTTAATTTTGGATGACGTTTTGCACACTCTTTATAAAACGGACTAGAACTCTCTCATTCCAACAAATTTTGAAATGAGATTTCTTTCCCAAGAAAAAGAATCTTAGGACCTCCGATTGGTAGAAATTTCCCTACTTTTGGGCTTAAAGTGAGAGAGTTATAGAGGTTTTAATTTTGGGTGACGTTTCGCACACTGTTTCTAAAACGGACAACAACTCTCTCACCCCAACGATTTTTAAAAGAAGATTTCTTTTTCCGGAAAGAGAATTTGAAGATTGGTAGAAATTTCACCCCTTTTGAACTTAAAGTCAGAGAGTTACAGAGGTTTTAATTTTGGATGACGTTTCGCACACTCTTTATAAAATGGACTACAACTCTCTCATCCCAACAAATTTTGAAATGAGATTTCTTTCCCAAGAAAAAGAATCTTAGGACCTCCGATTGGTAGAAATTTCCCCACTTTTGGGCTTAAAGTGAGAGAGTTATAGAGGTTTTAATTTTGGGTGACGTTTCGCACACTGTTTCTAAAACGGACAACAACTCTCTCACCCCAACGATTTTTAAAAGAAGATTTCTTTTTCCGGAAAGAGAATTTGAAGATTGGTAGAAATTTCACCCCTTTTGAACTTAAAGTCAGAGAGTTACAGAGGTTTTAATTTTGGATGACGTTTCGCACACTCTTTATAAAATGGACTACAACTCTCTCATCCCAACAAATTTTGAAATGAGATTTCTTTCCCAAGAAAAAGAATCTTAGGACCTCCGATTGGTAGAAATTTCCCCACTTTTGGGCTTAAAGTGAGAGAGTTATAGAGGTTTTAATTTTGGGTGATGTTTCGCATACTCTTTGAAAAACGGACAACTACTCTCTCACCCCAATGATTTTTAAAACAAGATTTCTTTTCCCGGAAAGAGAATTTGAAGATTGGTAGAAATTTCTCCACTTTTGAACTTAAAGTCAGAGAGTTACACAGGTTTTAATTTTGGATGACGTCTCGCACACTCTTTATAAAACGGACTACAACTCTCTCAATCTAACAATATTTGAAATGAGATTTCTTTCCGAAGAAAAAGAATCTTAGGACATCTGATTGGTAGAAATTTCACAACTTTTTGACTTCAAATGAGAGAGTTATGGAAGTTTTAATTTTGGGTGACGTTTCACACACTCTTTATAAAATGGACCAAAACTCTCTCATCCCACCAAATTTTTAAATGAGATTTTTTTTCTTGAAAGAGAATTTGAAGACATCTAATTGATAGAAATTTCTCCAGTTTTCGACTTAAAATAAGTGAGTTATGAAAGTTTTAATTTTGGGTGACGTTTCGCATACTCTTTATAAGACGGACAACAACTCTCTCACCCCAACGATTTTTAAAACAAGATTTCTTTCCCCGGAAAGAGAATTTGAAGACTGGTAGAAATTTCACCCCTTTTGAACTTAAAGTCAGAGAGTTGCAGAGGTTTTAATTTTGGATGACGTTTTGCACACTCTTTATAAAACGGACTACAACTCTCTCATCCCAACAAATTTTGAAATGAGATTTCTTTCCCAAGAAAAAGAATCTTAGGACCTCCGATTGGTAGAAATTTCCCCACTTTTGGGCTTAAAGTGAGAGAGTTATAGAGGTTTTAATTTTGGGTGACGTTTCGCACACTGTTTCTAAAACGGACAACAACTCTCTCACCCCAACGATTTTTAAAAGAAGATTTCTTTTTCCGGAAAGAGAATTTGAAGATTGGTAGAAATTTCACCCCTTTTGAACTTAAAGTCAGAGAGTTACAGAGGTTTTAATTTTGGATGACGTTTCGCACACTCTTTATAAAATGGACTACAACTCTCTCATCCCAACAAATTTTGAAATGAGATTTCTTTCCCAAGAAAAAGAATCTTAGGACCTCCGATTGGTAGAAATTTCCCCACTTTTGGGCTTAAAGTGAGAGAGTTATAGAGGTTTTAATTTTGGGTGATGTTTCGCATACTCTTTGAAAAACGGACAACTACTCTCTCACCCCAATGATTTTTAAAACAAGATTTCTTTTCCCGGAAAGAGAATTTGAAGATTGGTAGAAATTTCTCCACTTTTGAACTTAAAGTCAGAGAGTTACACAGGTTTTAATTTTGGATGACGTCTCGCACACTCTTTATAAAACGGACTACAACTCTCTCAATCTAACAATATTTGAAATGAGATTTCTTTCCGAAGAAAAAGAATCTTAGGACATCTGATTGGTAGAAATTTCACAACTTTTTGACTTCAAATGAGAGAGTTATGGAAGTTTTAATTTTGGGTGACGTTTCACACACTCTTTATAAAATGGACCAAAACTCTCTCATCCCACCAAATTTTTAAATGAGATTTTTTTTCTTGAAAGAGAATTTGAAGACATCTAATTGATAGAAATTTCTCCAGTTTTCGACTTAAAATAAGTGAGTTATGAAAGTTTTAATTTTGGGTGACGTTTCGCATACTCTTTATAAGACGGACAACAACTCTCTCACCCCAACGATTTTTAAAACAAGATTTCTTTCCCCGGAAAGAGAATTTGAAGACTGGTAGAAATTTCACCCCTTTTGAACTTAAAGTCAGAGAGTTGCAGAGGTTTTAATTTTGGATGACGTTTTGCACACTCTTTATAAAACGGACTACAACTCTCTCATCCCAACAAATTTTGAAATGAGATTTCTTTCCCAAGAAAAAGAATCTTAGGACCTCCGATTGGTAGAAATTTCCCCACTTTTGGGCTTAAAGTGAGAGAGTTATAGAGGTTTTAATTTTGGGTGACGTTTCGCACACTGTTTCTAAAACGGACAACAACTCTCTCACCCCAACGATTTTTAAAAGAAGATTTCTTTTTCCGGAAAGAGAATTTGAAGATTGGTAGAAATTTCACCCCTTTTGAACTTAAAGTCAGAGAGTTACAGAGGTTTTAATTTTGGATGACGTTTCGCACACTCTTTATAAAATGGACTACAACTCTCTCATCCCAACAAATTTTGAAATGAGATTTCTTTCCCAAGAAAAAGAATCTTAGGACCTCCGATTGGTAGAAATTTCCCCACTTTTGGGCTTAAAGTGAGAGAGTTATAGAGGTTTTAATTTTGGGTGATGTTTCGCATACTCTTTGAAAAACGGACAACTACTCTCTCACCCCAATGATTTTTAAAACAAGATTTCTTTTCCCGGAAAGAGAATTTGAAGATTGGTAGAAATTTCTCCACTTTTGAACTTAAAGTCAGAGAGTTACACAGGTTTTAATTTTGGATGACGTCTCGCACACTCTTTATAAAACGGACTACAACTCTCTCAATCTAACAATATTTGAAATGAGATTTCTTTCCGAAGAAAAAGAATCTTAGGACATCTGATTGGTAGAAATTTCACAACTTTTTGACTTCAAATGAGAGAGTTATGGAAGTTTTAATTTTGGGTGACGTTTCACACACTCTTTATAAAATGGACCAAAACTCTCTCATCCCACCAAATTTTTAAATGAGATTTTTTTTCCTGAAAGAGAATTTGAAGACATCTAATTGATAGAAATTTCTCCAGTTTTCGACTTAAAATAAGTGAGTTATGAAAGTTTTAATTTTGGGTGACGTTTCGCAGACTCTTTATAAGACGGACAACAACTCTCTCACCCCAACGATTTTTAAAACAAGATTTCTTTCCCCGGAAAGAGAATTTGAAGACTGGTAGAAATTTCACCCCTTTTGAACTTAAAGTCAGAGAGTTGCAGAGGTTTTAATTTTGGATGACGTTTTGCACACTCTTTATAAAACGGACTACAACTCTCTCATTCCAACAAATTTTGAAATGAGATTTCTTTCCCAAGAAAAAGAATCTTAGGACCTCCGATTGGTAGAAATTTCCCCACTTTTGGGCTTAAAGTGTGAGAGTTATAGAGGTTTTAATTTTGGGTGACGTTTCGCACACTTCTAAAACGGACAACAACTCTCTCACCCCAACGATTTTTAAAAGAAGATTTCTTTTTCCGGAAAGAGAATTTGAAGATTGGTAGAAATTTCACCCCTTTTGAACTTAAAGTCAGAGAGTTACAGAGGTTTTAATTTTGGATGACGTTTCGCACACTCTTTATAAAACGGACTAAAACTCTCTCATCCCAACAAATTTTGAAATGAGATTTCTTTCCCAAGAAAAAGAATCTTAGGACCTCCGATTGGTAGAAATTTCCTCACTTTTTGACTTAAAATGAGAGAGTTATGGAGGTTTTACTTTGGGTAAAGTTTAACACACTCTTTATGAAACGGACTATAACTCTGTCACCCCAACGAATTTTGAAACGAGATTTCTTTCCCATGAAAGAGAATTAGAAGACCTCCGATTGGTAGAAATTTCACCACTTTTGGACTTAAAGTGAGAGAGTTATAGAGGTTTTAATTTTGGGTGACGTTTCGCATACTCTTTGAAAAACGGACAACAACTCTCTCACCTCAATGATTTTTAAAACAAGATTTCTTTTCCCGGAAAGAGAATTTGAAGATTGGTAGAAATTTCTCCACTTTTGAACTTAAAGTCAGAGAGTTACACAGGTTTTAATTTTGGATGACGTCTAGCACACTCTTTTTAAAACGGACTACAACTCTCTCATCCCAACAATATTTGAAATGAGATTTCTTTCCGAAGAAAAAGAATCTTAGGACATCTGATTGGTAGAAATTTCACAACTTTTTGACTTCAAATGAGAGAGTTATGGAAGTTTTAATTTTGGGTGACGTTTCACACACTCTTTATAAAATGGACCAAAACTCTCTCATCCCACCGAATTTTTAAATGAGATTTTTTTTCCTGAAAGAGAATTTGAAGACATCTAATTGATAGAAATTTCTCCAGTTTTCGACTTAAAATAACTGAGTTATGAAAGTTTTAATTTTGGGTGACGTTTCGCACACTCTTTATAAGACGGACAACAACTCTCTCACCCCAACGATTTTTAAAACAAGATTTCTTTCCCCGGAAAGAGAATTTGAAGACTGGTAGAAATTTCACCCCTTTTGAACTTAAAGTCAGAGAGTTGCAGAGGTTTTAATTTTGGATGACGTTTTGCACACTCTTTATAAAACGGACTACAACTCTCTCATTCCAACAAATTTTGAAATGAGATTTCTTTCCCAAGAAAAAGAATCTTAGGACCTCCGATTGGTAGAAATTTCGCCACTTTTAGGCTTAAAGTGTGAGAGTTATAGAGGTTTTAATTTTGGGTGACGTTTCGCACACTGTTTCTAAAACGGACAACAACTCTCTCACCCCAACGATTTTTAAAAGAAGATTTCTTTTTTCGGAAAGAGAATTTGAAGATTGGTAGAAATTTCACCCCTTTTGAACTTAAAGTCAGAGAGTTACAGAGGTTTTAATTTTGGATGACGTTTCGCACACTCTTTATAAAACGGACTACAACTCTCTCATCCCAACAAATTTTGAAATGAGATTTCTTTCCCAAGAAAAAGAATCTTAGGACCTCCGATTGGTAGAAATTTCCTCACTTTTTGACTTAAAATGAGAGAGTTATGGAGGTTTTACTTTGGGTAAAGTTTAACACACTCTTTATGAAACGGACTATAACTCTGTCACCCCAACGAATTTTGAAACGAGATTTCTTTCCCATGAAAGAGAATTAGAAGACCTCCGATTGGTAGAAATTTCACCACTTTTGGACTTAAAGTGAGAGAGTTATAGAGGTTTTAATTTTGGGTGACGTTTCGCATACTCTTTGAAAAACGGACAACAACTCTCTCACCCCAATGATTTTTAAAACAAGATTTCTTTTCCCGGAAAGATAATTTGAAGACTGGTAGAAATTTCACCCCTTTTGAACTTAAAGTCAGAGAGTTGCAGAAGTTTTAATTTTGGATGACGTTTTGCACACTCTTTATAAAACGGACTAGAACTCTCTCATTCCAACAAATTTTGAAATGAGATTTCTTTCCCAAGAAAAAGAATCTTAGGACCTCCGATTGGTAGAAATTTCCCTACTTTTGGGCTTAAAGTGAGAGAGTTATAGAGGTTTTAATTTTGGGTGACGTTTCGCACACTGTTTCTAAAACGGACAACAACTCTCTCACCCCAACGATTTTTAAAAGAAGATTTCTTTTTCCGGAAAGAGAATTTGAAGATTGGTAGAAATTTCACCCCTTTTGAACTTAAAGTCAGAGAGTTACAGAGGTTTTAATTTTGGATGACGTTTCGCACACTCTTTATAAAATGGACTACAACTCTCTCATCCCAACAAATTTTGAAATGAGATTTCTTTCCCAAGAAAAAGAATCTTAGGACCTCCGATTGGTAGAAATTTCCCCACTTTTGGGCTTAAAGTGAGAGAGTTATAGAGGTTTTAATTTTGGGTGACGTTTCGCACACTGTTTCTAAAACGGACAACAACTCTCTCACCCCAACGATTTTTAAAAGAAGATTTCTTTTTCCGGAAAGAGAATTTGAAGA
Organism: Tasmannia lanceolata; assembly: GCF_043159265.1. Taxonomy (NCBI): domain Eukaryota; kingdom Viridiplantae; phylum Streptophyta; class Magnoliopsida; order Canellales; family Winteraceae; genus Tasmannia; species Tasmannia lanceolata. The sequence continues at coordinate 971,184 of NW_027518713.1, read as the reverse complement.
TTGGTAGAAATTTCACCCCTTTTGAACTTAAAGTCAGAGAGTTACAGAGGTTTTAATTTTGGATGACGTTTCGCACACTCTTTATAAAATGGACTACAACTCTCTCATCCCAACAAATTTTGAAATGAGATTTCTTTCCCAAGAAAAAGAATCTTAGGACCTCCGATTGGTAGAAATTTCCCCACTTTTGGGCTTAAAGTGAGAGAGTTATAGAGGGTTTAATTTTGGGTGATGTTTCGCATACTCTTTGAAAAACGGACAACTACTCTCTCACCCCAATGATTTTTAAAACAAGATTTCTTTTCCCGGAAAGAGAATTTGAAGATTGGTAGAAATTTCTCCACTTTTGAACTTAAAGTCAGAGAGTTACACAGGTTTTAATTTTGGATGACGTCTCGCACACTCTTTATAAAACGGACTACAACTCTCTCAATCTAACAATATTTGAAATGAGATTTCTTTCCGAAGAAAAAGAATCTTAGGACATCTGATTGGTAGAAATTTCACAACTTTTTGACTTCAAATGAGAGAGTTATGGAAGTTTTAATTTTGGGTGACGTTTCACACACTCTTTATAAAATGGACCAAAACTCTCTCATCCCACCAAATTTTTAAATGAGATTTTTTTTCTTGAAAGAGAATTTGAAGACATCTAATTGATAGAAATTTCTCCAGTTTTCGACTTAAAATAAGTGAGTTATGAAAGTTTTAATTTTGGGTGACGTTTCGCATACTCTTTATAAGACGGACAACAACTCTCTCACCCCAACGATTTTTAAAACAAGATTTCTTTCCCCGGAAAGAGAATTTGAAGACTGGTAGAAATTTCACCCCTTTTGAACTTAAAGTCAGAGAGTTGCAGAGGTTTTAATTTTGGATGACGTTTTGCACACTCTTTATAAAACGGACTACAACTCTCTCATCCCAACAAATTTTGAAATGAGATTTCTTTCCCAAGAAAAAGAATCTTAGGACCTCCGATTGGTAGAAATTTCCCCACTTTTGGGCTTAAAGTGAGAGAGTTATAGAGGTTTTAATTTTGGGTGACGTTTCGCACACTGTTTCTAAAACGGACAACAACTCTCTCACCCCAACGATTTTTAAAAGAAGATTTCTTTTTCCGGAAAGAGAATTTGAAGATTGGTAGAAATTTCACCCCTTTTGAACTTAAAGTCAGAGAGTTACAGAGGTTTTAATTTTGGATGACGTTTCGCACACTCTTTATAAAATGGACTACAACTCTCTCATCCCAACAAATTTTGAAATGAGATTTCTTTCCCAAGAAAAAGAATCTTAGGACCTCCGATTGGTAGAAATTTCCCCACTTTTGGGCTTAAAGTGAGAGAGTTATAGAGGTTTTAATTTTGGGTGATGTTTCGCATACTCTTTGAAAAACGGACAACTACTCTCTCACCCCAATGATTTTTAAAACAAGATTTCTTTTCCCGGAAAGAGAATTTGAAGATTGGTAGAAATTTCTCCACTTTTGAACTTAAAGTCAGAGAGTTACACAGGTTTTAATTTTGGATGACGTCTCGCACACTCTTTATAAAACGGACTACAACTCTCTCAATCTAACAATATTTGAAATGAGATTTCTTTCCGAAGAAAAAGAATCTTAGGACATCTGATTGGTAGAAATTTCACAACTTTTTGACTTCAAATGAGAGAGTTATGGAAGTTTTAATTTTGGGTGACGTTTCACACACTCTTTATAAAATGGACCAAAACTCTCTCATCCCACCAAATTTTTAAATGAGATTTTTTTTCCTGAAAGAGAATTTGAAGACATCTAATTGATAGAAATTTCTCCAGTTTTCGACTTAAAATAAGTGAGTTATGAAAGTTTTAATTTTGGGTGACGTTTCGCATACTCTTTATAAGACGGACAACAACTCTCTCACCCCAACGATTTTTAAAACAAGATTTCTTTCCCCGGAAAGAGAATTTGAAGACTGGTAGAAATTTCACCCCTTTTGAACTTAAAGTCAGAGAGTTGCAGAGGTTTTAATTTTGGATGACGTTTTGCACACTCTTTATAAAACGGACTACAACTCTCTCATTCCAACAAATTTTGAAATGAGATTTCTTTCCCAAGAAAAAGAATCTTAGGACCTCCGATTGGTAGAAATTTCCCCACTTTTGGGCTTAAAGTGTGAGAGTTATAGAGGTTTTAATTTTGGGTGACGTTTCGCACACTTCTAAAACGGACAACAACTCTCTCACCCCAACGATTTTTAAAAGAAGATTTCTTTTTCCGGAAAGAGAATTTGAAGATTGGTAGAAATTTCACCCCTTTTGAACTTAAAGTCAGAGAGTTACAGAGGTTTTAATTTTGGATGACGTTTCGCACACTCTTTATAAAACGGACTAAAACTCTCTCATCCCAACAAATTTTGAAATGAGATTTCTTTCCCAAGAAAAAGAATCTTAGGACCTCCGATTGGTAGAAATTTCCTCACTTTTTGACTTAAAATGAGAGAGTTATGGAGGTTTTACTTTGGGTAAAGTTTAACACACTCTTTATGAAACGGACTATAACTCTGTCACCCCAACGAATTTTGAAACGAGATTTCTTTCCCATGAAAGAGAATTAGAAGACCTCCGATTGGTAGAAATTTCACCACTTTTGGACTTAAAGTGAGAGAGTTATAGAGGTTTTAATTTTGGGTGACGTTTCGCATACTCTTTGAAAAACGGACAACAACTCTCTCACCTCAATGATTTTTAAAACAAGATTTCTTTTCCCGGAAAGAGAATTTGAAGATTGGTAGAAATTTCTCCACTTTTGAACTTAAAGTCAGAGAGTTACACAGGTTTTAATTTTGGATGACGTCTAGCACACTCTTTTTAAAACGGACTACAACTCTCTCATCCCAACAATATTTGAAATGAGATTTCTTTCCGAAGAAAAAGAATCTTAGGACATCTGATTGGTAGAAATTTCACAACTTTTTGACTTCAAATGAGAGAGTTATGGAAGTTTTAATTTTGGGTGACGTTTCACACACTCTTTATAAAATGGACCAAAACTCTCTCATCCCACCGAATTTTTAAATGAGATTTTTTTTCCTGAAAGAGAATTTGAAGACATCTAATTGATAGAAATTTCTCCAGTTTTCGACTTAAAATAAGTGAGTTATGAAAGTTTTAATTTTGGGTGACGTTTCGCACACTCTTTATAAGACGGACAACAACTCTCTCACCCCAACGATTTTTAAAACAAGATTTCTTTCCCCGGAAAGAGAATTTGAAGACTGGTAGAAATTTCACCCCTTTTGAACTTAAAGTCAGAGAGTTGCAGAGGTTTTAATTTTGGATGACGTTTTGCACACTCTTTATAAAACGGACTACAACTCTCTCATTCCAACAAATTTTGAAATGAGATTTCTTTCCCAAGAAAAAGAATCTTAGGACCTCCGATTGGTAGAAATTTCGCCACTTTTAGGCTTAAAGTGTGAGAGTTATAGAGGTTTTAATTTTGGGTGACGTTTCGCACACTGTTTCTAAAACGGACAACAACTCTCTCACCCCAACGATTTTTAAAAGAAGATTTCTTTTTCCGGAAAGAGAATTTGAAGATTGGTAGAAATTTCACCCCTTTTGAACTTAAAGTCAGAGAGTTACAGAGGTTTTAATTTTGGATGACGTTTCGCACACTCTTTATAAAACGGACTACAACTCTCTCATCCCAACAAATTTTGAAATGAGATTTCTTTCCCAAGAAAAAGAATCTTAGGACCTCCGATTGGTAGAAATTTCCTCACTTTTTGACTTAAAATGAGAGAGTTATGGAGGTTTTACTTTGGGTGACGTTTAACACACTCTTTATGAAACGGACTATAACTCTGTCACCCCAACGAATTTTGAAACGAGATTTCTTTCCCATGAAAGAGAATTAGAAGACCTCCGATTGGTAGAAATTTCACCACTTTTGGACTTAAAGTGAGAGAGTTATAGAGGTTTTAATTTTGGGTGACGTTTCGCATACTCTTTGAAAAACGGACAACAACTCTCTCACCCCAATGATTTTTAAAACAAGATTTCTTTTCCCGGAAAGAGAATTTGAAGATTGGTAGAAATTTCTCCACTTTTGAACTTAAAGTCAGAGAGTTACACAGGTTTTAATTTTGGATGACGTCTCGCACACTCTTTTTAAAACGGACTACAACTCTCTCATCCCAACAATATTTGAAATGAGATTTCTTTCCGAAGAAAAAGAATCTTAGGACATCTGATTGGTAGAAATTTCACAACTTTTTGACTTCAAATGAGAGAGTTATGGAAGTTTTAATTTTGGGTGACGTTTCACACACTCTTTATAAAATGGACCAAAACTCTCTCATCCCACCGAATTTTTAAATGAGATTTTTTTTCCTGAAAGAGAATTTGAAGACATCTAATTGATAGAAATTTCTCCAGTTTTCGACTTAAAATAACTGAGTTATGAAAGTTTTAATTTTGGGTGACGTTTCGCACACTCTTTATAAGACGGACAACAACTCTCTCACCCCAACGATTTTTAAAACAAGATTTCTTTCCCCGGAAAGAGAATTTGAAGACTGGTAGAAATTTCACCCCTTTTGAACTTAAAGTCAGAGAGTTGCAGAGGTTTTAATTTTGGATGACGATTTGCACACTCTTTATAAAACGGACTACAACTCTCTCATTCCAACAAATTTTGAAATGAGATTTCTTTCCCAAGAAAAAGAATCTTAGGACCTCCGATTGGTAGAAATTTCCCCACTTTTGGGCTTAAAGTGAGAGAGTTATCGAGGTTTTAATTTTGGGTGACGTTTCGCACACTGTTTCTAAAACGGACAACAACTCTCTCACCCCAACGATTTTTAAAAGAAGATTTCTTTTTCCGGAAAGAGAATTTGAAGATTGGTAGAAATTTCACCCCTTTTGAACTTAAAGTCAGAGAGTTACAGAGGTTTTAATTCTGGATGACGTTTCGCACACTCTTTATAAAACGGACTACAACTCTCTCATCCCAACAAATTTTGAAATGAGATTTCTTTCCCAAGAAAAAGAATCTTAGGACCTCCGATTGGTAGAAATTTCCTCACTTTTTGACTTAAAATGAGAGAGTTATGGAGGTTTTACTTTGGGTGACGTTTAACACACTCTTTATGAAACGGACTATAACTCTGTCACCCCAACGAATTTTGAAACGAGATTTCTTTCCCATGAAAGAGAATTAGAAGACCTCCGATTGGTAGAAATTTCACCACTTTTGGACTTAAAGTGAGAGAGTTATAGAGGTTTTAATTTTGGGTGACGTTTCGCATACTCATTGAAAAACGGACAACAACTCTCCCACCCCAATGATTTTTAAAACAAGATTTCTTTTCCCGGAAAGAGAATTTGAAGATTGGTAGAAATTTCTCCACTCTTGAACTTAAAGTCAGAGAGTTACACAGGTTTTAATTTTGGATGACGTCTCGCACACTCTTTTTAAAACGGACTACAACTCTCTCATCCCAACAATATTTGAAATGAGATTTCTTTCCGAAGAAAAAGAATCTTAGGACATCTGATTGGTAGAAATTTCACAACTTTTTGACTTCAAATGAGAGAGTTATGGAAGTTTTAATTTTGGGTGACGTTTCACACACTCTTTATAAAATGGACCAAAACTCTCTCATCCCACCGAATTTTTAAATGAGATTTTTTTTCCTGAAAGAGAATTTGAAGACATCTAATTGATAGAAATTTCTCCAGTTTTCGACTTAAAATAAGTGAGTTATGAAAGTTTTAATTTTGGGTGACGTTTCGCACACTCTTTATAAGACGGACAACAACTCTCTCACCCCAACGATTTTTAAAACAAGATTTCTTTCCCCGGAAAGGAAATTTGAAGACTGGTAGAAATTTCACCCCTTTTGAACTTAAAGTCAGAGAGTTGCAGAGGTTTTAATTTTGGATGACGTTTTGCATACTCTTTATAAAACGGACTACAACTCTCTCATTCCAACAAATTTTGAAATGAGATTTCTTTCACAAGAAAAAGAATCTTAGGACCTCCGATTGGTAGAAATTTCCCCACTTTTGGGCTTAAAGTGAGAGAGTTATCGAGGTTTTAATTTTGGGTGACGTTTCGCACACTGTATCTAAAACGGACAACAACTCTCTCACCCCAACGATTTTTAAAAGAAGATTTCTTTTTCCGGAAAGAGAATTTGAAGATTGGTAGAAATTTCACCCCTTTTGAACTTAAAGTCAGAGAGTTACAGAGGTTTTAATTCTGGATGACGTTTCGCACACTCTTTATAAAACGGACTACAACTCTCTCATCCCAACAAATTTTGAAATGAGATTTCTTTCCCAAGAAAAAGAATCTTAGGACCTCCGATTGGTAGAAATTTCCTCACTTTTTGACTTAAAATGAGAGAGTTATGGAGGTTTTACTTTGGGTGACGTTTAACACACTCTTTATGAAACGGACTATAACTCTGTCACCCCAACGAATTTTGAAACGAGATTTCTTTCTCATGAAAGAGAATTAGAAGACCTCCGATTGGTAGAAATTTCACCACTTTTGGACTTAAAGTGAGAGAGTTATAGAGGTTTTAATTTTGGGTGACGTTTCGCATACTCTTTGAAAAACGGACAACAACTCTCTCACCCCAATGATTTTTAAAACAAGATTTCTTTTCCCGGAAAGAGAATTTGAAGATTGGTAAAAATTTCTCCACTTTTGAACTTAAAGTCAGAGAGTTACACAGGTTTTAATTTTGGATGACGTCTCGCACACTCTTTTTAAAACGGACTACAACTCTCTCATCCCAACAATATTTGAAATGAGATTTCTTTCCGAAGAAAAAGAATCTTAGGACATCTGATTGGTAGAAATTTCACAACTTTTTGACTTCAAATGAGAGAGTTATGGAAGTTTTAATTTTGGGTGACGTTTCACACACTCTTTATAAAATGGACCAAAACTCTCTCATCCCACCGAATTTTTAAATGAGATTTTTTTCCTGAAAGAGAATTTGAAGACATCAAATTGATAGAAATTTCTCCAGTTTTCGACTTAAAATAAGTGAGTTATGAAAGTTTTAATTTTGGGTGACGTTTCGCACACTCTTTATAAGACGGACAACAACTCTCTCACCCCAACGATTTTTAAAACAAGATTTCTTTCCCCGGAAAGAGAATTTGAAGACTGGTAGAAATTTCACCCCTTTTGAACTTAAAGTCAGAGAGTTGCAGAGGTTTTAATTTTGGATGACGTTTTGCACACTCTTTATAAAACGGACTACAACTCTCTCATTCCAACAAATTTTGAAATGAGATTTCTTTCCCAAGAAAAAGAATCTTAGGACCTCCGATTGGTAGAAATTTCGCCACTTTTAGGCTTAAAGTGTGAGAGTTATAGAGGTTTTAATTTTGGGTGACGTTTCGCACACTGTTTCTAAAACGGACAACAACTCTCTCACCCCAACGATTTTTAAAAGAAGATTTCTTTTTCCGGAAAGAGAATTTGAAGATTGGTAGAAATTTCACCCCTTTTGAACTTAAAGTCAGAGAGTTACAGAGGTTTTAATTTTGGATGACGTTTCGCACACTCTTTATAAAACGGACTACAACTCTCTCATCCCAACAAATTTTGAAATGAGATTTCTTTCCCAAGAAAAAGAATCTTAGGACCTCCGATTGGTAGAAATTTCCTCACTTTTTGACTTAAAATGAGAGAGTTATGGAGGTTTTACTTTGGGTGACGTTTAACACACTCTTTATGAAACGGACTATAACTCTGTCACCCCAACGAATTTTGAAACGAGATTTCTTTCCCATGAAAGAGAATTAGAAGACCTCCGATTGGTAGAAATTTCACCACTTTTGGACTTAAAGTGAGAGAGTTATAGAGGTTTTAATTTTGGGTGACGTTTCGCATACTCTTTGAAAAACGGACAACAACTCTCTCACCCCAATGATTTTTAAAACAAGATTTCTTTTCCCGGAAAGAGAATTTGAAGATTGGTAGAAATTTCTCCACTTTTGAACTTAAAGTCAGAGAGTTACACAGGTTTTAATTTTGGATGACGTCTCGCACACTCTTTTTAAAACGGACTACAACTCTCTCATCCCAACAATATTTGAAATGAGATTTCTTTCCGAAGAAAAAGAATCTTAGGACATCGGATTGGTAGAAATTTCACAACTTTTTGACTTCAAATGAGAGAGTTATGGAAGTTTTAATTTTGGGTGACGTTTCACACACTCTTTATAAAATGGACCAAAACTCTCTCATCCCACCGAATTTTTAAATGAGATTTTTTTTCCTGAAAGAGAATTTGAAGACATCTAATTGATAGAAATTTCTCCAGTTTTCGACTTAAAATAAGTGAGTTATGAAAGTTTTAATTTTGGGTGACGTTTCGCACACTCTTTATAAGACGGACAACAACTCTCTCACCCCAACGATTTTTAAAACAAGATTTCTTTCCCCGGAAAGGAAATTTGAAGACTGGTAGAAATTTCACCCCTTTTGAACTTAAAGTCAGAGAGTTGCAGAGGTTTTAATTTTGGATGACGTTTTGCATACTCTTTATAAAACGGACTACAACTCTCTCATTCCAACAAATTTTGAAATGAGATTTCTTTCACAAGAAAAAGAATCTTAGGACCTCCGATTGGTAGAAATTTCCCCACTTTTGGGCTTAAAGTGAGAGAGTTATCGAGGTTTTAATTTTGGGTGACGTTTCGCACACTGTTTCTAAAACGGACAACAACTCTCTCACCCCAACGATTTTTAAAAGAAGATTTCTTTTTCCGGAAAGAGAATTTGAAGATTGGTAGAAATTTCACCCCTTTTGAACTTAAAGTCAGAGAGTTACAGAGGTTTTAATTCTGGATGACGTTTCGCACACTCTTTATAAAACGGACTACAACTCTCTCATCCCAACAAATTTTGAAATGAGATTTCTTTCCCAAGAAAAAGAATCTTAGGACCTCCGATTGGTAGAAATTTCCTCACTTTTTGACTTAAAATGAGAGAGTTATGGAGGTTTTACTTTGGGTGACGTTTAACACACTCTTTATGAAACGGACTATAACTCTGTCACCCCAACGAATTTTGAAACGAGATTTCTTTCTCATGAAAGAGAATTAGAAGACCTCCGATTGGTAGAAATTTCACCACTTTTGGACTTAAAGTGAGAGAGTTATAGAGGTTTTAATTTTGGGTGACGTTTCGCATACTCTTTGAAAAACGGACAACAACTCTCTCACCCCAATGATTTTTAAAACAAGATTTCTTTTCCCGGAAAGAGAATTTGAAGATTGGTAAAAATTTCTCCACTTTTGAACTTAAAGTCAGAGAGTTACACAGGTTTTAATTTTGGATGACGTCTCGCACTCTTTTTAAAACGGACTACAACTCTCTCATCCCAACAATATTTGAAATGAGATTTCTTTCCGAAGAAAAAGAATCTTAGGACATCTGATTGGTAGAAATTTCACAACTTTTTGACTTCAAATGAGAGAGTTATGGAAGTTTTAATTTTGGTGACGTTTCACACACTCTTTATAAAATGGACCAAAACTCTCTCATCCCACCGAATTTTTAAATGAGATTTTTTTCCTGAAAGAGAATTTGAAGACATCAAATTGATAGAAATTTCTCCAGTTTTCGACTTAAAATAAGTGAGTTATGAAAGTTTTAATTTTGGGTGACGTTTCGCACACTCTTTATAAGACGGACAACAACTCTCTCACCCCAACGATTTTTAAAACAAGATTTCTTTCCCCGGAAAGAGAATTTGAAGACTGGTAGAAATTTCACCCCTTTTGAACTTAAAGTCAGAGAGTTGCAGAGGTTTTAATTTTGGATGACGTTTTGCACACTCTTTATAAAACGGACTACAACTCTCTCATTCCAACAAATTTTGAAATGAGATTTCTTTCCCAAGAAAAAGAATCTTAGGACCTCCGATTGGTAGAAATTTCGCCACTTTTAGGCTTAAAGTGTGAGAGTTATAGAGGTTTTAATTTTGGGTGACGTTTCGCACACTGTTTCTAAAACGGACAACAACTCTCTCACCCCAACGATTTTTAAAAGAAGATTTCTTTTTCCGGAAAGAGAATTTGAAGATTGGTAGAAATTTCACCCCTTTTGAACTTAAAGTCAGAGAGTTACAGAGGTTTTAATTTTGGATGACGTTTCGCACACTCTTTATAAAACGGACTACAACTCTCTCATCCCAACAAATTTTGAAATGAGATTTCTTTCCCAAGAAAAAGAATCTTAGGACCTCCGATTGGTAGAAATTTCCTCACTTTTTGACTTAAAATGAGAGAGTTATGGAGGTTTTACTTTGGGTGACGTTTAACACACTCTTTATGAAACGGACTATAACTCTGTCACCCCAACGAATTTTGAAACGAGATTTCTTTCCCATGAAAGAGAATTAGAAGACCTCCGATTGGTAGAAATTTCACCACTTTTGGACTTAAAGTGAGAGAGTTATAGAGGTTTTAATTTTGGGTGACGTTTCGCATACTCTTTGAAAAACGGACAACAACTCTCTCACCCCAATGATTTTTAAAACAAGATTTCTTTTCCCGGAAAGAGAATTTGAAGATTGGTAGAAATTTCTCCACTTTTGAACTTAAAGTCAGAGAGTTACACAGGTTTTAATTTTGGATGACGTCTCGCACACTCTTTTTAAAACGGACTACAACTCTCTCATCCCAACAATATTTGAAATGAGATTTCTTTCCGAAGAAAAAGAATCTTAGGACATCTGATTGGTAGAAATTTCACAACTTTTTGACTTCAAATGAGAGAGTTATGGAAGTTTTAATTTTGGGTGACGTTTCACACACTCTTTATAAAATGGACCAAAACTCTCTCATCCCACCGAATTTTTAAATGAGATTTTTTTTCCTGAAAGAGAATTTGAAGACATCTAATTGATAGAAATTTCTCCAGTTTTCGACTTAAAATAAGTGAGTTATGAAAGTTTTAATTTTGGGTGACGTTTCGCACACTCTTTATAAGACGGACAACAACTCTCTCACCCCAACGATTTTTAAAACAAGATTTCTTTCCCCGGAAAGGAAATTTGAAGACTGGTAGAAATTTCACCCCTTTTGAACTTAAAGTCAGAGAGTTGCAGAGGTTTTAATTTTGGATGACGTTTTGCATACTCTTTATAAAACGGACTACAACTCTCTCATTCCAACAAATTTTGAAATGAGATTTCTTTCACAAGAAAAAGAATCTTAGGACCTCCGATTGGTAGAAATTTCCCCACTTTTGGGCTTAAAGTGAGAGAGTTATCGAGGTTTTAATTTTGGGTGACGTTTCGCACACTGTATCTAAAACGGACAACAACTCTCTCACCCCAACGATTTTTAAAAGAAGATTTCTTTTTCCGGAAAGAGAATTTGAAGATTGGTAGAAATTTCACCCCTTTTGAACTTAAAGTCAGAGAGTTACAGAGGTTTTAATTCTGGATGACGTTTCGCACACTCTTTATAAAACGGACTACAACTCTCTCATCCCAACAAATTTTGAAATGAGATTTCTTTCCCAAGAAAAAGAATCTTAGGACCTCCGATTGGTAGAAATTTCCTCACTTTTTGACTTAAAATGAGAGAGTTATGGAGGTTTTACTTTGGGTGACGTTTAACACACTCTTTATGAAACGGACTATAACTCTGTCACCCCAACGAATTTTGAAACGAGATTTCTTTCTCATGAAAGAGAATTAGAAGACCTCCGATTGGTAGAAATTTCACCACTTTTGGACTTAAAGTGAGAGAGTTATAGAGGTTTTAATTTTGGGTGACGTTTCGCATACTCTTTGAAAAACGGACAACAACTCTCTCACCCCAACGATTTTTAAAAGAAGATTTCTTTTTCCGGAAAGAGAATTTGAAGATTGGTAGAAATTTCACCCCTTTTGAACTTAAAGTCAGAGAGTTACAGAGGTTTTAATTCTGGATGACGTTTCGCACACTCTTTATAAAACGGACTACAACTCTCTCATCCCAACAAATTTTGAAATGAGATTTCTTTCCCAAGAAAAAGAATCTTAGGACCTCCGATTGGTAGAAATTTCCTCACTTTTTGACTTAAAATGAGAGAGTTATGGAGGTTTTACTTTGGGTGACGTTTAACACACTCTTTATGAAACGGACTATAACTCTGTCACCCCAACGAATTTTGAAACGAGATTTCTTTCCCATGAAAGAGAATTAGAAGACCTCCGATTGGTAGAAATTTCACCACTTTTGGACTTAAAGTGAGAGAGTTATAGAGGTTTTAATTTTGGGTGACGTTTCGCATACTCATTGAAAAACGGACAACAACTCTCCCACCCCAATGATTTTTAAAACAAGATTTCTTTTCCCGGAAAGAGAATTTGAAGATTGGTAGAAATTTCTCCACTCTTGAACTTAAAGTCAGAGAGTTACACAGGTTTTAATTTTGGATGACGTCTCGCACACTCTTTATAAAACGGACTACAACTCTCTCATCCCAACAATATTTGAAATGAGATTTCTTTCCGAAGAAAAAGAATCTTAGGACATCTGATTGGTAGAAATTTCACAACTTTTTGACTTCAAATGAGAGAGTTATGGAAGTTTTAATTTTGGGTGACGTTTCACACACTCTTTATAAAATGGACCAAAACTCTCTCATCCCACCGAATTTTTAAATGAGATTTTTTTTCCTGAAAGAGAATTTGAAGACATCTAATTGATAGAAATTTCTCCAGTTTTCGACTTAAAATAACTGAGTTATGAAAGTTTTAATTTTGGGTGACGTTTCGCACACTCTTTATAAGACGGACAACAACTCTCTCACCCCAATGATTTTTAAAACAAGATTTCTTTCCCCGGAAAGAGAATTTGAAGACTGGTAGAAATTTCACCCCTTTTGAACTTAAAGTCAGAGAGTTGCAGAGGTTTTAATTTTGGATGACGTTTTGCACACTCTTTATAAAACGGACTACAACTCTCTCATTCCAACAAATTTTGAAATGAGATTTCTTTCCCAAGAAAAAGAATCTTAGGACCTCCGATTGGTAGAAATTTCCCCACTTTTGGGCTTAAAGTGTGAGAGTTATAGAGGTTTTAATTTTGGGTGACGTTTCGCACACTGTTTCTAAAACGGACAACAACTCTCTCACCCCAACGATTTTTAAAAGAAGATTTCTTTTTCCGGAAAGAGAATTTGAAGATTGGTAGAAATTTCACCCCTTTTGAACTTAAAGTCAGAGAGTTACAGAGGTTTTAATTTTGGATGACGTTTCGCACACTCTTTATAAAACGGACTACAACTCTCTCATCCCAACAAATTTTGAAATGAGATTTCTTTCCCAAGAAAAAGAATCTTAGGACCTCCGATTGGTAGAAATTTCCTCACTTTTTGACTTAAAATGAGAGAGTTATGGAGGTTTTACTTTGGGTGACGTTTAACACACTCTTTATGAAACGGACTATAACTCTGTCACCCCAACGAATTTTGAAACGAGATTTCTTTCCCATGAAAGAGAATTAGAAGACCTCCGATTGGTAGAAATTTCACCACTTTTGGACTTAAAGTGAGAGAGTTATAGAGGTTTTAATTTTGGGTGACGTTTCGCATACTCTTTGAAAAACGGACAACAACTCTCTCACCCCAATGATTTTTAAAACAAGATTTCTTTTCCCGGAAAGAGAATTTGAAGATTGGTAGAAATTTCTCCACTTTTGAACTTAAAGTCAGAGAGTTACACAGGTTTTAATTTTGGATGACGTCTCGCACACTCTTTTTAAAACGGACTACAACTCTCTCATCCCAACAATATTTGAAATGAGATTTCTTTCCGAAGAAAAAGAATCTTAGGACATCGGATTGGTAGAAATTTCACAACTTTTTGACTTCAAATGAGAGAGTTATGGAAGTTTTAATTTTGGGTGACGTTTCACACACTCTTTATAAAATGGACCAAAACTCTCTCATCCCACCGAATTTTTAAATGAGATTTTTTTTCCTGAAAGAGAATTTGAAGACATCTAATTGATAGAAATTTCTCCAGTTTTCGACTTAAAATAAGTGAGTTATGAAAGTTTTAATTTTGGGTGACGTTTCGCACACTCTTTATAAGACGGACAACAACTCTCTCACCCCAACGATTTTTAAAACAAGATTTCTTTCCCCGGAAAGGAAATTTGAAGACTGGTAGAAATTTCACCCCTTTTGAACTTAAAGTCAGAGAGTTGCAGAGGTTTTAATTTTGGATGACGTTTTGCATACTCTTTATAAAACGGACTACAACTCTCTCATTCCAACAAATTTTGAAATGAGATTTCTTTCACAAGAAAAAGAATCTTAGGACCTCCGATTGGTAGAAATTTCCCCACTTTTGGGCTTAAAGTGAGAGAGTTATCGAGGTTTTAATTTTGGGTGACGTTTCGCACACTGTTTCTAAAACGGACAACAACTCTCTCACCCCAACGATTTTTAAAAGAAGATTTCTTTTTCCGGAAAGAGAATTTGAAGATTGGTAGAAATTTCACCCCTTTTGAACTTAAAGTCAGAGAGTTACAGAGGTTTTAATTCTGGATGACGTTTCGCACACTCTTTATAAAACGGACTACAACTCTCTCATCCCAACAAATTTTGAAATGAGATTTCTTTCCCAAGAAAAAGAATCTTAGGACCTCCGATTGGTAGAAATTTCCTCACTTTTTGACTTAAAATGAGAGAGTTATGGAGGTTTTACTTTGGGTGACGTTTAACACACTCTTTATGAAACGGACTATAACTCTGTCACCCCAACGAATTTTGAAACGAGATTTCTTTCTCATGAAAGAGAATTAGAAGACCTCCGATTGGTAGAAATTTCACCACTTTTGGACTTAAAGTGAGAGAGTTATAGAGGTTTTAATTTTGGGTGACGTTTCGCATACTCTTTGAAAAACGGACAACAACTCTCTCACCCCAATGATTTTTAAAACAAGATTTCTTTTCCCGGAAAGAGAATTTGAAGATTGGTAAAAATTTCTCCACTTTTGAACTTAAAGTCAGAGAGTTACACAGGTTTTAATTTTGGATGACGTCTCGCACTCTTTTTAAAACGGACTACAACTCTCTCATCCCAACAATATTTGAAATGAGATTTCTTTCCGAAGAAAAAGAATCTTAGGACATCTGATTGGTAGAAATTTCACAACTTTTTGACTTCAAATGAGAGAGTTATGGAAGTTTTAATTTTGGTGACGTTTCACACACTCTTTATAAAATGGACCAAAACTCTCTCATCCCACCGAATTTTTAAATGAGATTTTTTTCCTGAAAGAGAATTTGAAGACATCAAATTGATAGAAATTTCTCCAGTTTTCGACTTAAAATAAGTGAGTTATGAAAGTTTTAATTTTGGGTGACGTTTCGCACACTCTTTATAAGACGGACAACAACTCTCTCACCCCAACGATTTTTAAAACAAGATTTCTTTCCCCGGAAAGAGAATTTGAAGACTGGTAGAAATTTCACCCCTTTTGAACTTAAAGTCAGAGAGTTGCAGAGGTTTTAATTTTGGATGACGTTTTGCACACTCTTTATAAAACGGACTACAACTCTCTCATTCCAACAAATTTTGAAATGAGATTTCTTTCCCAAGAAAAAGAATCTTAGGACCTCCGATTGGTAGAAATTTCGCCACTTTTAGGCTTAAAGTGTGAGAGTTATAGAGGTTTTAATTTTGGGTGACGTTTCGCACACTGTTTCTAAAACGGACAACAACTCTCTCACCCCAACGATTTTTAAAAGAAGATTTCTTTTTCCGGAAAGAGAATTTGAAGATTGGTAGAAATTTCACCCCTTTTGAACTTAAAGTCAGAGAGTTACAGAGGTTTTAATTTTGGATGACGTTTCGCACACTCTTTATAAAACGGACTACAACTCTCTCATCCCAACAAATTTTGAAATGAGATTTCTTTCCCAAGAAAAAGAATCTTAGGACCTCCGATTGGTAGAAATTTCCTCACTTTTTGACTTAAAATGAGAGAGTTATGGAGGTTTTACTTTGGGTGACGTTTAACACACTCTTTATGAAACGGACTATAACTCTGTCACCCCAACGAATTTTGAAACGAGATTTCTTTCCCATGAAAGAGAATTAGAAGACCTCCGATTGGTAGAAATTTCACCACTTTTGGACTTAAAGTGAGAGAGTTATAGAGGTTTTAATTTTGGGTGACGTTTCGCATACTCTTTGAAAAACGGACAACAACTCTCTCACCCCAATGATTTTTAAAACAAGATTTCTTTTCCCGGAAAGAGAATTTGAAGATTGGTAGAAATTTCTCCACTTTTGAACTTAAAGTCAGAGAGTTACACAGGTTTTAATTTTGGATGACGTCTCGCACACTCTTTTTAAAACGGACTACAACTCTCTCATCCCAACAATATTTGAAATGAGATTTCTTTCCGAAGAAAAAGAATCTTAGGACATCTGATTGGTAGAAATTTCACAACTTTTTGACTTCAAATGAGAGAGTTATGGAAGTTTTAATTTTGGGTGACGTTTCACACACTCTTTATAAAATGGACCAAAACTCTCTCATCCCACCGAATTTTTAAATGAGATTTTTTTTCCTGAAAGAGAATTTGAAGACATCTAATTGATAGAAATTTCTCCAGTTTTCGACTTAAAATAAGTGAGTTATGAAAGTTTTAATTTTGGGTGACGTTTCGCACACTCTTTATAAGACGGACAACAACTCTCTCACCCCAACGATTTTTAAAACAAGATTTCTTTCCCCGGAAAGGAAATTTGAAGACTGGTAGAAATTTCACCCCTTTTGAACTTAAAGTCAGAGAGTTGCAGAGGTTTTAATTTTGGATGACGTTTTGCATACTCTTTATAAAACGGACTACAACTCTCTCATTCCAACAAATTTTGAAATGAGATTTCTTTCACAAGAAAAAGAATCTTAGGACCTCCGATTGGTAGAAATTTCCCCACTTTTGGGCTTAAAGTGAGAGAGTTATCGAGGTTTTAATTTTGGGTGACGTTTCGCACACTGTATCTAAAACGGACAACAACTCTCTCACCCCAACGATTTTTAAAAGAAGATTTCTTTTTCCGGAAAGAGAATTTGAAGATTGGTAGAAATTTCACCCCTTTTGAACTTAAAGTCAGAGAGTTACAGAGGTTTTAATTCTGGATGACGTTTCGCACACTCTTTATAAAACGGACTACAACTCTCTCATCCCAACAAATTTTGAAATGAGATTTCTTTCCCAAGAAAAAGAATCTTAGGACCTCCGATTGGTAGAAATTTCCTCACTTTTTGACTTAAAATGAGAGAGTTATGGAGGTTTTACTTTGGGTGACGTTTAACACACTCTTTATGAAACGGACTATAACTCTGTCACCCCAACGAATTTTGAAACGAGATTTCTTTCTCATGAAAGAGAATTAGAAGACCTCCGATTGGTAGAAATTTCACCACTTTTGGACTTAAAGTGAGAGAGTTATAGAGGTTTTAATTTTGGGTGACGTTTCGCATACTCTTTGAAAAACGGACAACAACTCTCTCACCCCAACGATTTTTAAAAGAAGATTTCTTTTTCCGGAAAGAGAATTTGAAGATTGGTAGAAATTTCACCCCTTTTGAACTTAAAGTCAGAGAGTTACAGAGGTTTTAATTCTGGATGACGTTTCGCACACTCTTTATAAAACGGACTACAACTCTCTCATCCCAACAAATTTTGAAATGAGATTTCTTTCCCAAGAAAAAGAATCTTAGGACCTCCGATTGGTAGAAATTTCCTCACTTTTTGACTTAAAATGAGAGAGTTATGGAGGTTTTACTTTGGGTGACGTTTAACACACTCTTTATGAAACGGACTATAACTCTGTCACCCCAACGAATTTTGAAACGAGATTTCTTTCCCATGAAAGAGAATTAGAAGACCTCCGATTGGTAGAAATTTCACCACTTTTGGACTTAAAGTGAGAGAGTTATAGAGGTTTTAATTTTGGGTGACGTTTCGCATACTCATTGAAAAACGGACAACAACTCTCCCACCCCAATGATTTTTAAAACAAGATTTCTTTTCCCGGAAAGAGAATTTGAAGATTGGTAGAAATTTCTCCACTCTTGAACTTAAAGTCAGAGAGTTACACAGGTTTTAATTTTGGATGACGTCTCGCACACTCTTTATAAAACGGACTACAACTCTCTCATCCCAACAATATTTGAAATGAGATTTCTTTCCGAAGAAAAAGAATCTTAGGACATCTGATTGGTAGAAATTTCACAACTTTTTGACTTCAAATGAGAGAGTTATGGAAGTTTTAATTTTGGGTGACGTTTCACACACTCTTTATAAAATGGACCAAAACTCTCTCATCCCACCGAATTTTTAAATGAGATTTTTTTTCCTGAAAGAGAATTTGAAGACATCTAATTGATAGAAATTTCTCCAGTTTTCGACTTAAAATAACTGAGTTATGAAAGTTTTAATTTTGGGTGACGTTTCGCACACTCTTTATAAGACGGACAACAACTCTCTCACCCCAATGATTTTTAAAACAAGATTTCTTTCCCCGGAAAGAGAATTTGAAGACTGGTAGAAATTTCACCCCTTTTGAACTTAAAGTCAGAGAGTTGCAGAGGTTTTAATTTTGGATGACGTTTTGCACACTCTTTATAAAACGGACTACAACTCTCTCATTCCAACAAATTTTGAAATGAGATTTCTTTCCCAAGAAAAAGAATCTTAGGACCTCCGATTGGTAGAAATTTCCCCACTTTTGGGCTTAAAGTGTGAGAGTTATAGAGGTTTTAATTTTGGGTGACGTTTCGCACACTGTTTCTAAAACGGACAACAACTCTCTCACCCCAACGATTTTTAAAAGAAGATTTCTTTTTCCGGAAAGAGAATTTGAAGATTGGTAGAAATTTCACCCCTTTTGAACTTAAAGTCAGAGAGTTACAGAGGTTTTAATTTTGGATGACGTTTCGCACACTCTTTATAAAACGGACTACAACTCTCTCATCCCATCAAATTTTGAAAAGAGATTTCTTTCCCAAGAAAAAGATTCTTAGGACCTCCGATTGGTAGAAATTTCCTCACTTTTTGACTTAAAATGAGAGAGTTATGGAGGTTTTACTTTGGGTAAAGTTTAACACACTCTTTATGAAACGGACTATAACTCTGTCACCCCAACGAATTTTGAAACGAGATTTCTTTCCCATGAAAGAGAATTAGAAGACCTCCGATTGGTAGAAATTTCACCACTTTTGGACTTAAAGTGAGAGAGTTATAGAGGTTTTAATTTTGGGTGACGTTTCGCATACTCTTTGAAAAACGGACTACAACTCTCCCACCCCAATGATTTTTAAAACAAGATTTCTTTTCCCGGAAAGAGAATTTGAAGATTGGTAGAAATTTCTCCACTCTTGAACTTAAAGTCAGAGAGTTACACAGGTTTTAATTTTGGATGACGTCTCGCACACTCTTTATAAAACGGACTACAACTCTCTCATCCCAACAATATTTGAAATGAGATTTCTTTCCGAAGAAAAAGAATCTTAGGACATCTGATTGGTAGAAATTTCACAACTTTTTGACTTCAAATGAGAGAGTTATGGAAGTTTTAATTTTGGGTGACGTTTCACACACTCTTTATAAAATGGACCAAAACTCTCTCATCCCACCGAATTTTTAAATGAGATTTTTTTTCCTGAAAGAGAATTTGAAGACATCTAATTGATAGAAATTTCTCCAGTTTTCGACTTAAAATAACTGAGTTATGAAAGTTTTAATTTTGGGTGACGTTTCGCACACTCTTTATAAGACGGACAACAACTCTCTCACCCCAACGATTTTTAAAACAAGATTTCTTTCCCCGGAAAGAGAATTTGAAGACTGGTAGAAATTTCACCCCTTTTGAACTTAAAGTCAGAGAGTTGCAGAGGTTTTAATTTTGGATGACGTTTTGCACACTCTTTATAAAACGGACTACAACTCTCTCATTCCAACAAATTTTGAAATGAGATTTCTTTCCCAAGAAAAAGAATCTTAGGACCTCCGATTGGTAGAAATTTCCCCACTTTTGGGCTTAAAGTGTGAGAGTTATAGAGGTTTTAATTTTGGGTGACGTTTCGCACACTGTTTCTAAAACGGACAACAACTCTCTCACCCCAACGATTTTTAAAAGAAGATTTCTTTTTCCGGAAAGAGAATTTGAAGATTGGTAGAAATTTCACCCCTTTTGAACTTAAAGTCAGAGAGTTACAGAGGTTTTAATTCTGGATGACGTTTCGCACACTCTTTATAAAACGGACTACAACTCTCTCATCCCAACAAATTTTGAAATGAGATTTCTTTCCCAAGAAAAAGAATCTTAGGACCTCCGATTGGTAGAAATTTCCTCACTTTTTGACTTAAAATGAGAGAGTTATGGAGGTTTTACTTTGGGTGACGTTTAACACACTCTTTATGAAACGGACTATAACTCTGTCACCCCAACGAATTTTGAAACGAGATTTCTTTCCCATGAAAGAGAATTAGAAGACCTCCGATTGGTAGAAATTTCACCACTTTTGGACTTAAAGTGAGAGAGTTATAGAGGTTTTAATTTTGGGTGACGTTTCGCATACTCTTTGAAAAACGGACAACAACTCTCTCACCCCAATGATTTTTAAAACAAGATTTCTTTTCCCGGAAAGAGAATTTGAAGATTGGTAAAAATTTCTCCACTTTTGAACTTAAAGTCAGAGAGTTACACAGGTTTTAATTTTGGATGACGTCTCGCACTCTTTTTAAAACGGACTACAACTCTCTCATCCCAACAATATTTGAAATGAGATTTCTTTCCGAAGAAAAAGAATCTTAGGACATCTGATTGGTAGAAATTTCACAACTTTTTGACTTCAAATGAGAGAGTTATGGAAGTTTTAATTTTGGTGACGTTTCACACACTCTTTATAAAATGGACCAAAACTCTCTCATCCCACCGAATTTTTAAATGAGATTTTTTTCCTGAAAGAGAATTTGAAGACATCAAATTGATAGAAATTTCTCCAGTTTTCGACTTAAAATAAGTGAGTTATGAAAGTTTTAATTTTGGGTGACGTTTCGCACACTCTTTATAAGACGGACAACAACTCTCTCACCCCAACGATTTTTAAAACAAGATTTCTTTCCCCGGAAAGAGAATTTGAAGACTGGTAGAAATTTCACCCCTTTTGAACTTAAAGTCAGAGAGTTGCAGAGGTTTTAATTTTGGATGACGTTTTGCACACTCTTTATAAAACGGACTACAACTCTCTCATTCCAACAAATTTTGAAATGAGATTTCTTTCCCAAGAAAAAGAATCTTAGGACCTCCGATTGGTAGAAATTTCGCCACTTTTAGGCTTAAAGTGTGAGAGTTATAGAGGTTTTAATTTTGGGTGACGTTTCGCACACTGTTTCTAAAACGGACAACAACTCTCTCACCCCAACGATTTTTAAAAGAAGATTTCTTTTTCCGGAAAGAGAATTTGAAGATTGGTAGAAATTTCACCCCTTTTGAACTTAAAGTCAGAGAGTTACAGAGGTTTTAATTTTGGATGACGTTTCGCACACTCTTTATAAAACGGACTACAACTCTCTCATCCCAACAAATTTTGAAATGAGATTTCTTTCCCAAGAAAAAGAATCTTAGGACCTCCGATTGGTAGAAATTTCCTCACTTTTTGACTTAAAATGAGAGAGTTATGGAGGTTTTACTTTGGGTGACGTTTAACACACTCTTTATGAAACGGACTATAACTCTGTCACCCCAACGAATTTTGAAACGAGATTTCTTTCCCATGAAAGAGAATTAGAAGACCTCCGATTGGTAGAAATTTCACCACTTTTGGACTTAAAGTGAGAGAGTTATAGAGGTTTTAATTTTGGGTGACGTTTCGCATACTCTTTGAAAAACGGACAACAACTCTCTCACCCCAATGATTTTTAAAACAAGATTTCTTTTCCCGGAAAGAGAATTTGAAGATTGGTAGAAATTTCTCCACTTTTGAACTTAAAGTCAGAGAGTTACACAGGTTTTAATTTTGGATGACGTCTCGCACACTCTTTTTAAAACGGACTACAACTCTCTCATCCCAACAATATTTGAAATGAGATTTCTTTCCGAAGAAAAAGAATCTTAGGACATCTGATTGGTAGAAATTTCACAACTTTTTGACTTCAAATGAGAGAGTTATGGAAGTTTTAATTTTGGGTGACGTTTCACACACTCTTTATAAAATGGACCAAAACTCTCTCATCCCACCGAATTTTTAAATGAGATTTTTTTTCCTGAAAGAGAATTTGAAGACATCTAATTGATAGAAATTTCTCCAGTTTTCGACTTAAAATAAGTGAGTTATGAAAGTTTTAATTTTGGGTGACGTTTCGCACACTCTTTATAAGACGGACAACAACTCTCTCACCCCAACGATTTTTAAAACAAGATTTCTTTCCCCGGAAAGGAAATTTGAAGACTGGTAGAAATTTCACCCCTTTTGAACTTAAAGTCAGAGAGTTGCAGAGGTTTTAATTTTGGATGACGTTTTGCATACTCTTTATAAAACGGACTACAACTCTCTCATTCCAACAAATTTTGAAATGAGATTTCTTTCACAAGAAAAAGAATCTTAGGACCTCCGATTGGTAGAAATTTCCCCACTTTTGGGCTTAAAGTGAGAGAGTTATCGAGGTTTTAATTTTGGGTGACGTTTCGCACACTGTATCTAAAACGGACAACAACTCTCTCACCCCAACGATTTTTAAAAGAAGATTTCTTTTTCCGGAAAGAGAATTTGAAGATTGGTAGAAATTTCACCCCTTTTGAACTTAAAGTCAGAGAGTTACAGAGGTTTTAATTCTGGATGACGTTTCGCACACTCTTTATAAAACGGACTACAACTCTCTCATCCCAACAAATTTTGAAATGAGATTTCTTTCCCAAGAAAAAGAATCTTAGGACCTCCGATTGGTAGAAATTTCCTCACTTTTTGACTTAAAATGAGAGAGTTATGGAGGTTTTACTTTGGGTGACGTTTAACACACTCTTTATGAAACGGACTATAACTCTGTCACCCCAACGAATTTTGAAACGAGATTTCTTTCTCATGAAAGAGAATTAGAAGACCTCCGATTGGTAGAAATTTCACCACTTTTGGACTTAAAGTGAGAGAGTTATAGAGGTTTTAATTTTGGGTGACGTTTCGCATACTCTTTGAAAAACGGACAACAACTCTCTCACCCCAACGATTTTTAAAAGAAGATTTCTTTTTCCGGAAAGAGAATTTGAAGATTGGTAGAAATTTCACCCCTTTTGAACTTAAAGTCAGAGAGTTACAGAGGTTTTAATTCTGGATGACGTTTCGCACACTCTTTATAAAACGGACTACAACTCTCTCATCCCAACAAATTTTGAAATGAGATTTCTTTCCCAAGAAAAAGAATCTTAGGACCTCCGATTGGTAGAAATTTCCTCACTTTTTGACTTAAAATGAGAGAGTTATGGAGGTTTTACTTTGGGTGACGTTTAACACACTCTTTATGAAACGGACTATAACTCTGTCACCCCAACGAATTTTGAAACGAGATTTCTTTCCCATGAAAGAGAATTAGAAGACCTCCGATTGGTAGAAATTTCACCACTTTTGGACTTAAAGTGAGAGAGTTATAGAGGTTTTAATTTTGGGTGACGTTTCGCATACTCATTGAAAAACGGACAACAACTCTCCCACCCCAATGATTTTTAAAACAAGATTTCTTTTCCCGGAAAGAGAATTTGAAGATTGGTAGAAATTTCTCCACTCTTGAACTTAAAGTCAGAGAGTTACACAGGTTTTAATTTTGGATGACGTCTCGCACACTCTTTATAAAACGGACTACAACTCTCTCATCCCAACAATATTTGAAATGAGATTTCTTTCCGAAGAAAAAGAATCTTAGGACATCTGATTGGTAGAAATTTCACAACTTTTTGACTTCAAATGAGAGAGTTATGGAAGTTTTAATTTTGGGTGACGTTTCACACACTCTTTATAAAATGGACCAAAACTCTCTCATCCCACCGAATTTTTAAATGAGATTTTTTTTCCTGAAAGAGAATTTGAAGACATCTAATTGATAGAAATTTCTCCAGTTTTCGACTTAAAATAACTGAGTTATGAAAGTTTTAATTTTGGGTGACGTTTCGCACACTCTTTATAAGACGGACAACAACTCTCTCACCCCAACGATTTTTAAAACAAGATTTCTTTCCCCGGAAAGAGAATTTGAAGACTGGTAGAAATTTCACCCCTTTTGAACTTAAAGTCAGAGAGTTGCAGAGGTTTTAATTTTGGATGACGTTTTGCACACTCTTTATAAAACGGACTACAACTCTCTCATTCCAACAAATTTTGAAATGAGATTTCTTTCCCAAGAAAAAGAATCTTAGGACCTCCGATTGGTAGAAATTTCCCCACTTTTGGGCTTAAAGTGTGAGAGTTATAGAGGTTTTAATTTTGGGTGACGTTTCGCACACTGTTTCTAAAACGGACAACAACTCTCTCACCCCAACGATTTTTAAAAGAAGATTTCTTTTTCCGGAAAGAGAATTTGAAGATTGGTAGAAATTTCACCCCTTTTGAACTTAAAGTCAGAGAGTTACAGAGGTTTTAATTTTGGATGACGTTTCGCACACTCTTTATAAAACGGACTACAACTCTCTCATCCCATCAAATTTTGAAAAGAGATTTCTTTCCCAAGAAAAAGATTCTTAGGACCTCCGATTGGTAGAAATTTCCTCACTTTTTGACTTAAAATGAGAGAGTTATGGAGGTTTTACTTTGGGTGAAGTTTAACACACTCTTTATGAAACGGACTATAACTCTGTCACCCCAACGAATTTTGAAACGAGATTTCTTTCCCATGAAAGAGAATTAGAAGACCTCCGATTGGTAGAAATTTCACCACTTTTGGACTTAAAGTGAGAGAGTTATAGAGGTTTTAATTTTGGGTGACGTTTCGCATACTCTTTGAAAAACGGACAACAACTCTCTCACCCCA
Source organism: Tasmannia lanceolata (assembly GCF_043159265.1). Classification (NCBI taxonomy): domain Eukaryota; kingdom Viridiplantae; phylum Streptophyta; class Magnoliopsida; order Canellales; family Winteraceae; genus Tasmannia; species Tasmannia lanceolata. The sequence continues at coordinate 946,127 of NW_027518713.1, read as the reverse complement.
ATGATTTTTAAAACAAGATTTCTTTTCCCGGAAAGAGAATTTGAAGATTGGTAGAAATTTCTCCACTTTTGAACTTAAAGTCAGAGAGTTACACAGGTTTTAATTTTGGATGACGTCTCGCACACTCTTTTTAAAACGGACTACAACTCTCTCATCCCAACAATATTTGAAATGAGATTTCTTTCCGAAGAAAAAGAATCTTAGGACATCTGATTGGTAGAAATTTCACAACTTTTTGACTTCAAATGAGAGAGTTATGGAAGTTTTAATTTTGGGTGACGTTTCACACACTCTTTATAAAATGGACCAAAACTCTCTCATCCCACCGAATTTTTAAATGAGATTTTTTTTCCTGAAAGAGAATTTGAAGACATCTAATTGATAGAAATTTCTCCAGTTTTCGACTTAAAATAACTGAGTTATGAAAGTTTTAATTTTGGGTGACGTTTCGCACACTCTTTATAAGACGGACAACAACTCTCTCACCCCAACGATTTTTAAAACAAGATTTCTTTCCCCGGAAAGAGAATTTGAAGACTGGTAGAAATTTCACCCCTTTTGAACTTAAAGTCAGAGAGTTGCAGAGGTTTTAATTTTGGATGACGATTTGCACACTCTTTATAAAACGGACTACAACTCTCTCATTCCAACAAATTTTGAAATGAGATTTCTTTCCCAAGAAAAAGAATCTTAGGACCTCCGATTGGTAGAAATTTCCCCACTTTTGGGCTTAAAGTGAGAGAGTTATCGAGGTTTTAATTTTGGGTGACGTTTCGCACACTGTTTCTAAAACGGACAACAACTCTCTCACCCCAACGATTTTTAAAAGAAGATTTCTTTTTCCGGAAAGAGAATTTGAAGATTGGTAGAAATTTCACCCCTTTTGAACTTAAAGTCAGAGAGTTACAGAGGTTTTAATTCTGGATGACGTTTCGCACACTCTTTATAAAACGGACTACAACTCTCTCATCCCAACAAATTTTGAAATGAGATTTCTTTCCCAAGAAAAAGAATCTTAGGACCTCCGATTGGTAGAAATTTCCTCACTTTTTGACTTAAAATGAGAGAGTTATGGAGGTTTTACTTTGGGTGACGTTTAACACACTCTTTATGAAACGGACTATAACTCTGTCACCCCAACGAATTTTGAAACGAGATTTCTTTCCCATGAAAGAGAATTAGAAGACCTCCGATTGGTAGAAATTTCACCACTTTTGGACTTAAAGTGAGAGAGTTATAGAGGTTTTAATTTTGGGTGACGTTTCGCATACTCTTTGAAAAACGGACTACAACTCTCCCACCCCAATGATTTTTAAAACAAGATTTCTTTTCCCGGAAAGAGAATTTGAAGATTGGTAGAAATTTCTCCACTCTTGAACTTAAAGTCAGAGAGTTACACAGGTTTTAATTTTGGATGACGTCTCGCACACTCTTTTTAAAACGGACTACAACTCTCTCATCCCAACAATATTTGAAATGAGATTTCTTTCCGAAGAAAAAGAATCTTAGGACATCTGATTGGTAGAAATTTCACAACTTTTTGACTTCAAATGAGAGAGTTATGGAAGTTTTAATTTTGGGTGACGTTTCACACACTCTTTATAAAATGGACCAAAACTCTCTCATCCCACCGAATTTTTAAATGAGATTTTTTTTCCTGAAAGAGAATTTGAAGACATCTAATTGATAGAAATTTCTCCAGTTTTCGACTTAAAATAACTGAGTTATGAAAGTTTTAATTTTGGGTGACGTTTCGCACACTCTTTATAAGACGGACAACAACTCTCTCACCCCAACGATTTTTAAAACAAGATTTCTTTCCCCGGAAAGAGAATTTGAAGACTGGTAGAAATTTCACCCCTTTTGAACTTAAAGTCAGAGAGTTGCAGAGGTTTTAATTTTGGATGACGATTTGCACACTCTTTATAAAACGGACTACAACTCTCTCATTCCAACAAATTTTGAAATGAGATTTCTTTCCCAAGAAAAAGAATCTTAGGACCTCCGATTGGTAGAAATTTCCCCACTTTTGGGCTTAAAGTGAGAGAGTTATCGAGGTTTTAATTTTGGGTGACGTTTCGCACACTGTTTCTAAAACGGACAACAACTCTCTCACCCCAACGATTTTTAAAAGAAGATTTCTTTTTCCGGAAAGAGAATTTGAAGATTGGTAGAAATTTCACCCCTTTTGAACTTAAAGTCAGAGAGTTACAGAGGTTTTAATTCTGGATGACGTTTCGCACACTCTTTATAAAACGGACTACAACTCTCTCATCCCAACAAATTTTGAAATGAGATTTCTTTCCCAAGAAAAAGAATCTTAGGACCTCCGATTGGTAGAAATTTCCTCACTTTTTGACTTAAAATGAGAGAGTTATGGAGGTTTTACTTTGGGTGACGTTTAACACACTCTTTATGAAACGGACTATAACTCTGTCACCCCAACGAATTTTGAAACGAGATTTCTTTCCCATGAAAGAGAATTAGAAGACCTCCGATTGGTAGAAATTTCACCACTTTTGGACTTAAAGTGAGAGAGTTATAGAGGTTTTAATTTTGGGTGACGTTTCGCATACTCATTGAAAAACGGACAACAACTCTCCCACCCCAATGATTTTTAAAACAAGATTTCTTTTCCCGGAAAGAGAATTTGAAGATTGGTAGAAATTTCTCCACTCTTGAACTTAAAGTCAGAGAGTTACACAGGTTTTAATTTTGGATGACGTCTCGCACACTCTTTATAAAACGGACTACAACTCTCTCATCCCAACAATATTTGAAATGAGATTTCTTTCCGAAGAAAAAGAATCTTAGGACATCTGATTGGTAGAAATTTCACAACTTTTTGACTTCAAATGAGAGAGTTATGGAAGTTTTAATTTTGGGTGACGTTTCACACACTCTTTATAAAATGGACCAAAACTCTCTCATCCCACCGAATTTTTAAATGAGATTTTTTTTCCTGAAAGAGAATTTGAAGACATCTAATTGATAGAAATTTCTCCAGTTTTCGACTTAAAATAAGTGAGTTATGAAAGTTTTAATTTTGGGTGATGTTTCGCACACTCTTTATAAGACGGACAACAACTCTCTCACCCCAACGATTTTTAAAACAAGATTTCTTTCCCCGGAAAGAGAATTTGAAGACTGGTAGAAATTTCACCCCTTTTGAACTTAAAGTCAGAGAGTTGCAGAGGTTTTAATTTTGGATGACGTTTTGCACACTCTTTATAAAACGGACTACAACTCTCTCATTCCAACAAATTTTGAAATGAGATTTCTTTCCCAAGAAAAAGAATCTTAGGACCTCCGATTGGTAGAAATTTCGCCACTTTTAGGCTTAAAGTGTGAGAGTTATAGAGGTTTTAATTTTGGGTGACGTTTCGCACACTGTTTCTAAAACGGACAACAACTCTCTCACCCCAACGATTTTTAAAAGAAGATTTCTTTTTCCGGAAAGAGAATTTGAAGATTGGTAGAAATTTCACCCCTTTTGAACTTAAAGTCAGAGAGTTACAGAGGTTTTAATTTTGGATGACGTTTCGCACACTCTTTATAAAACGGACTACAACCCTCTCATCCCAACAAATTTTGAAATGAGATTTCTTTCCCAAGAAAAAGAATCTTAGGACCTCCGATTGGTAGAAATTTCCTCACTTTTTGACTTAAAATGAGAGAGTTATGGAGGTTTTACTTTGGGTGACGTTTAACACACTCTTTATGAAACGGACTATAACTCTGTCACCCCAACGAATTTTGAAACGAGATTTCATTCTCATGAAAGAGAATTAGAAGACCTCCGATTGGTAGAAATTTCACCACTTTTGGACTTAAAGTGAGAGAGTTATAGAGGTTTTAATTTTGGGTGACGTTTCGCATACTCTTTGAAAAACGGACAACAACTCTCTCACCCCAATGATTTTTAAAACAAGATTTCTTTTCCCGGAAAGAGAATTTGAAGATTGGTAAAAATTTCTCCACTTTTGAACTTAAAGTCAGAGAGTTACACAGGTTTTAATTTTGGATGACGTCTCGCACACTCTTTTTAAAACGGACTACAACTCTCTCATCCCAACAATATTTGAAATGAGATTTCTTTCCGAAGAAAAAGAATCTTAGGACATCTGATTGGTAGAAATTTCACAACTTTTTGACTTCAAATGAGAGAGTTATGGAAGTTTTAATTTTGGGTGACGTTTCACACACTCTTTATAAAATGGACCAAAACTCTCTCATCCCACCGAATTTTTAAATGAGATTTTTTTCCTGAAAGAGAATTTGAAGACATCAAATTGATAGAAATTTCTCCAGTTTTCGACTTAAAATAAGTGAGTTATGAAAGTTTTAATTTTGGGTGACGTTTCGCACACTCTTTATAAGACGGACAACAACTCTCTCACCCCAACGATTTTTAAAACAAGATTTCTTTCCCCGGAAAGAGAATTTGAAGACTGGTAGAAATTTCACCCCTTTTGAACTTAAAGTCAGAGAGTTGCAGAGGTTTTAATTTTGGATGACGTTTTGCACACTCTTTATAAAACGGACTACAACTCTCTCATTCCAACAAATTTTGAAATGAGATTTCTTTCCCAAGAAAAAGAATCTTAGGACCTCCGATTGGTAGAAATTTCGCCACTTTTAGGCTTAAAGTGTGAGAGTTATAGAGGTTTTAATTTTGGGTGACGTTTCGCACACTGTTTCTAAAACGGACAACAACTCTCTCACCCCAACGATTTTTAAAAGAAGATTTCTTTTTCCGGAAAGAGAATTTGAAGATTGGTAGAAATTTCACCCCTTTTGAACTTAAAGTCAGAGAGTTACAGAGGTTTTAATTTTGGATGACGTTTCGCACACTCTTTATAAAACGGACTACAACTCTCTCATCCCAACAAATTTTGAAATGAGATTTCTTTCCCAAGAAAAAGAATCTTAGGACCTCCGATTGGTAGAAATTTCCTCACTTTTTGACTTAAAATGAGAGAGTTATGGAGGTTTTACTTTGGGTGACGTTTAACACACTCTTTATGAAACGGACTATAACTCTGTCACCCCAACGAATTTTGAAACGAGATTTCTTTCCCATGAAAGAGAATTAGAAGACCTCCGATTGGTAGAAGTTTCACCACTTTTGGACTTAAAGTGAGAGAGTTATAGAGGTTTTAATTTTGGGTGACGTTTCGCATACTCTTTGAAAAACGGACAACAACTCTCTCACCCCAATGATTTTTAAAACAAGATTTCTTTTCCCGGAAAGAGAATTTGAAGATTGGTAGAAATTTCTCCACTTTTGAACTTAAAGTCAGAGAGTTACACAGGTTTTAATTTTGGATGACGTCTCGCACACTCTTTTTAAAACGGACTACAACTCTCTCATCCCAACAATATTTGAAATGAGATTTCTTTCCGAAGAAAAAGAATCTTAGGACATCTGATTGGTAGAAATTTCACAACTTTTTGACTTCAAATGAGAGAGTTATGGAAGTTTTAATTTTGGGTGACGTTTTGCATACTCTTTATAAAACGGACTACAACTCTCTCATTCCAACAAATTTTGAAATGAGATTTCTTTCACAAGAAAAAGAATCTTAGGACCTCCGATTGGTAGAAATTTCCCCACTTTTGGGCTTAAAGTGAGAGAGTTATCGAGGTTTTAATTTTGGGTGACGTTTCGCACACTGTTTCTAAAACGGACAACAACTCTCTCACCCCAACGATTTTTAAAAGAAGATTTCTTTTTCCGGAAAGAGAATTTGAAGATTGGTAGAAATTTCACCCCTTTTGAACTTAAAGTCAGAGAGTTACAGAGGTTTTAATTCTGGATGACGTTTCGCACACTCTTTATAAAACGGACTACAACTCTCTCATCCCAACAAATTTTGAAATGAGATTTCTTTCCGAAGAAAAAGAATCTTAGGACCTCCGATTGGTAGAAATTTCCTCACTTTTTGACTTAAAATGAGAGAGTTATGGAGGTTTTACTTTGGGTGACGTTTAACACACTCTTTATGAAACGGACTATAACTCTGTCACCCCAACGAATTTTGAAACGAGATTTCTTTCCCATGAAAGAGAATTAGAAGACCTCCGATTGGTAGAAATTTCACCACTTTTGGACTTAAAGTGAGAGAGTTATAGAGGTTTTAATTTTGGGTGACGTTTCGCATACTCATTGAAAAACGGACAACAACTCTCCCACCCCAATGATTTTTAAAACAAGATTTCTTTTCCCGGAAAGAGAATTTGAAGATTGGTAGAAATTTCTCCACTCTTGAACTTAAAGTCAGAGAGTTACACAGGTTTTAATTTTGGATGACGTCTCGCACACTCTTTATAAAACGGACTACAACTCTCTCATCCCAACAATATTTGAAATGAGATTTCTTTCCGAAGAAAAAGAATCTTAGGACATCTGATTGGTAGAAATTTCACAACTTTTTGACTTCAAATGAGAGAGTTATGGAAGTTTTAATTTTGGGTGACGTTTCACACACTCTTTATAAAATGGACCAAAACTCTCTCATCCCACCGAATTTTTAAATGAGATTTTTTTTCCTGAAAGAGAATTTGAAGACATCTAATTGATAGAAATTTCTCCAGTTTTCGACTTAAAATAAGTGAGTTATGAAAGTTTTAATTTTGGGTGACGTTTCGAACACTCTTTATAAGACGGACAACAACTCTCTCACCCCAACGATTTTTAAAACAAGATTTCTTTCCCCGGAAAGAGAATTTGAAGACTGGTAGAAATTTCACCCATTTTGAACTTAAAGTCAGAGAGTTGCAGAGGTTTTAATTTTGGATGACGTTTTGCACACTCTTTATAAAACGGACTACAACTCTCTCATTCCAACAAATTTTGAAATGAGATTTCTTTCCCAAGAAAAAGAATCTTAGGACCTCCGATTGGTAGAAATTTCGCCACTTTTAGGCTTAAAGTGTGAGAGTTATAGAGGTTTTAATTTTGGGTGACGTTTCGCACACTGTTTCTAAAACGGACAACAACTCTCTCACCCCAACGATTTTTAAAAGAAGATTTCTTTTTCCGGAAAGAGAATTTGAAGATTGGTAGAAATTTCACCCCTTTTGAACTTAAAGTCAGAGAGTTACAGAGGTTTTAATTTTGGATGACGTTTCGCACACTCTTTATAAAACGGACTACAACTCTCTCATCCCAACAAATTTTGAAATGAGATTTCTTTCCCAAGAAAAAGAATCTTAGGACCTCCGATTGGTAGAAATTTCCTCACTTTTTGACTTAAAATGAGAGAGTTATGGAGGTTTTACTTTGGGTGACGTTTAACACACTCTTTATGAAACGGACTATAACTCTGTCACCCCAACGAATTTTGAAACGAGATTTCTTTCCCATGAAAGAGAATTAGAAGACCTCCGATTGGTAGAAATTTCACCACTTTTGGACTTAAAGTGAGAGAGTTATAGAGGTTTTAATTTTGGGTGACGTTTCGCATACTCTTTGAAAAACGGACAACAACTCTCTCACCCCAATGATTTTTAAAACAAGATTTCTTTTCCCGGAAAGAGAATTTGAAGATTGGTAAAAATTTCTCCACTTTTGAACTTAAAGTCAGAGAGTTACACAGGTTTTAATTTTGGATGACGTCTCGCACACTCTTTTTAAAACGGACTACAACTCTCTCATCCCAACAATATTTGAAATGAGATTTCTTTCCGAAGAAAAAGAATCTTAGGACATCTGATTGGTAGAAATTTCACAACTTTTTGACTTCAAATGAGAGAGTTATGGAAGTTTTAATTTTGGGTGACGTTTCACACACTCTTTATAAAATGGACCAAAACTCTCTCATCCCACCGAATTTTTAAATGAGATTTTTTTTCTGAAAAAGAATTTGAAGACATCAAATTGATAGAAATTTCTCCAGTTTTCGACTTAAAATAAGTGAGTTATGAAAGTTTTAATTTTGGGTGACGTTTCGCACACTCTTTATAAGACGGACAACAACTCTCTCACCCCAACGATTTTTAAAACAAGATTTCTTTCCCCGGAAAGAGAATTTGAAGACTGGTAGAAATTTCACCCCTTTTGAACTTAAAGTCAGAGAGTTGCAGAGGTTTTAATTTTGGATGACGTTTTGCACACTCTTTATAAAACGGACTACAACTCTCTCATTCCAACAAATTTTGAAATGAGATTTCTTTCCCAAGAAAAAGAATCTTAGGACCTCCGATTGGTAGAAATTTCGCCACTTTTAGGCTTAAAGTGTGAGAGTTATAGAGGTTTTAATTTTGGGTGACGTTTCGCACACTGTTTCTAAAACGGACAACAACTCTCTCACCCCAACGATTTTTAAAAGAAGATTTCTTTTTCCGGAGAGAGAATTTGAAGATTGGTAGAAATTTCACCCCTTTTGAACTTAAAGTCAGAGAGTTACAGAGGTTTTAATTTTGGATGACGTTTCGCACACTCTTTATAAAACGGACTACAACCCTCTCATCCCAACAAATTTTGAAATGAGATTTCTTTCCCAAGAAAAAGAATCTTAGGACCTCCGATTGGTAGAAATTTCCTCACTTTTTGACTTAAAATGAGAGAGTTATGGAGGTTTTACTTTGGGTGACGTTTAACACACTCTTTATGAAACGGACTATAACTCTGTCACCCCAACGAATTTTGAAACGAGATTTCTTTCTCATGAAAGAGAATTAGAAGACCTCCGATTGGTAGAAATTTCACCACTTTTGGACTTAAAGTGAGAGAGTTATAGAGGTTCTAATTTTGGGTGACGTTTCGCATACTCTTTGAAAAACGGACAACAACTCTCTCACCCCAATGATTTTTAAAACAAGATTTCTTTTCCCGGAAAGAGAATTTGAAGATTGGTAAAAATTTCTCCACTTTTGAACTTAAAGTCAGAGAGTTACACAGGTTTTAATTTTGGATGACGTCTCGCACACTCTTTTTAAAACGGACTACAACTCTCTCATCCCAACAATATTTGAAATGAGATTTCTTTCCGAAGAAAAAGAATCTTAGGACATCTGATTGGTAGAAATTTCACAACTTTTTGACTTCAAATGAGAGAGTTATGGAAGTTTTAATTTTGGGTGACGTTTCACACACTCTTTATAAAATGGACCAAAACTCTCTCATCCCACCGAATTTTTAAATGAGATTTTTTTCCTGAAAGAGAATTTGAAGACATCAAATTGATAGAAATTTCTCCAGTTTTCGACTTAAAATAAGTGAGTTATGAAAGTTTTAATTTTGGGTGACGTTTCGCACACTCTTTATAAGACGGACAACAACTCTCTCACCCCAACGATTTTTAAAACAAGATTTCTTTCCCCGGAAAGAGAATTTGAAGACTGGTAGAAATTTCACCCCTTTTGAACTTAAAGTCAGAGAGTTGCAGAGGTTTTAATTTTGGATGACGTTTTGCACACTCTTTATAAAACGGACTACAACTCTCTCATTCCAACAAATTTTGAAATGAGATTTCTTTCCCAAGAAAAAGAATCTTAGGACCTCCGATTGGTAGAAATTTCGCCACTTTTAGGCTTAAAGTGTGAGAGTTATAGAGGTTTTAATTTTGGGTGACGTTTCGCACACTGTTTCTAAAACGGACAACAACTCTCTCACCCCAACGATTTTTAAAAGAAGATTTCTTTTTCCGGAAAGAGAATTTGAAGATTGGTAGAAATTTCACCCCTTTTGAACTTAAAGTCAGAGAGTTACAGAGGTTTTAATTTTGGATGACGTTTCGCACACTCTTTATAAAACGGACTACAACTCTCTCATCCCAACAAATTTTGAAATGAGATTTCTTTCCCAAGAAAAAGAATCTTAGGACCTCCGATTGGTAGAAATTTCCTCACTTTTTGACTTAAAATGAGAGAGTTATGGAGGTTTTACTTTGGGTGACGTTTAACACACTCTTTATGAAACGGACTATAACTCTGTCACCCCAACGAATTTTGAAACGAGATTTCTTTCCTATGAAAGAGAATTAGAAGACCTCCGATTGGTAGAAGTTTCACCACTTTTGGACTTAAAGTGAGAGAGTTATAGAGGTTTTAATTTTGGGTGACGTTTCGCATACTCTTTGAAAAACGGACAACAACTCTCTCACCCCAATGATTTTTAAAACAAGATTTCTTTTCCCGGAAAGAGAATTTGAAGATTGGTAGAAATTTCTCCACTTTTGAACTTAAAGTCAGAGAGTTACACAGGTTTTAATTTTGGATGACGTCTCGCACACTCTTTTTAAAACGGACTACAACTCTCTCATCCCAACAATATTTGAAATGAGATTTCTTTCCGAAGAAAAAGAATCTTAGGACATCTGATTGGTAGAAATTTCACAACTTTTTGACTTCAAATGAGAGAGTTATGGAAGTTTTAATTTTGGGTGACGTTTCACACACTCTTTATAAAATGGACCAAAACTCTCTCATCCCACCGAATTTTTAAATGAGATTTTTTTTCCTGAAAGAGAATTCGAAGACATCTAATTGATAGAAATTTCTCCAGTTTTCGACTTAAAATAACTGAGTTATGAAAGTTTTAATTTTGGGTGACGTTTCGCACACTCTTTATAAGACGGACAACAACTCTCTCACCCCAACGATTTTTAAAACAAGATTTCTTTCCCCGGAAAGAGAATTTGAAGACTGGTAGAAATTTCACCCCTTTTGAACTTAAAGTCAGAGAGTTGCAGAGGTTTTAATTTTGGATGACGTTTTGCACACTCTTTATAAAACGGACTACAACTCTCTCATTCCAACAAATTTTGAAATGAGATTTCTTTCCCAAGAAAAAGAATCTTAGGACCTCCGATTGGTAGAAATTTCCCCACTTTTGGGCTTAAAGTGTGAGAGTTATAGAGGTTTTAATTTTGGGTGACGTTTCGCACACTGTTTCTAAAACGGACAACAACTCTCTCACCCCAACGATTTTTAAAAGAAGATTTCTTTTTCCGGAAAGAGAATTTGAAGATTGGTAGAAATTTCACCCCTTTTGAACTTAAAGTCAGAGAGTTACAGAGGTTTTAATTTTGGATGACGTTTCGCACACTCTTTATAAAACGGACTACAACTCTCTCATCCCAACAAATTTTGAAATGAGATTTCTTTCCCAAGAAAAAGAATCTTAGGACCTCCGATTGGTAGAAATTTCCTCACTTTTTGACTTAAAATGAGAGAGTTATGGAGGTTTTACTTTGGGTGACGTTTAACACACTCTTTATGAAACGGACTATAACTCTGTCACCCCAACGAATTTTGAAACGAGATTTCTTTCCCATGAAAGAGAATTAGAAGACCTCCGATTGGTAGAAATTTCACCACTTTTGGACTTAAAGTGAGAGAGTTATAGAGGTTTTAATTTTGGGTGACGTTTCGCATACTCTTTGAAAAACGGACAACAACTCTCTCACCCCAATGATTTTTAAAACAAGATTTCTTTTCCCGGAAAGAGAATTTGAAGATTGGTAGAAATTTCTCCACTTTTGAACTTAAAGTCAGAGAGTTACACAGGTTTTAATTTTGGATGACGTCTCGCACACTCTTTTTAAAACGGACTACAACTCTCTCATCCCAACAATATTTGAAATGAGATTTCTTTCCGAAGAAAAAGAATCTTAGGACATCTGATTGGTAGAAATTTCACAACTTTTTGACTTCAAATGAGAGAGTTATGGAAGTTTTAATTTTGGGTGACGTTTCACACACTCTTTATAAAATGGACCAAAACTCTCTCATCCCACCGAATTTTTAAATGAGATTTTTTTTCCTGAAAGAGAATTTGAAGACATCTAATTGATAGAAATTTCTCCAGTTTTCGACTTAAAATAACTGAGTTATGAAAGTTTTAATTTTGGGTGACGTTTCGCACACTCTTTATAAGACGGACAACAACTCTCTCACCCCAACGATTTTTAAAACAAGATTTCTTTCCCCGGAAAGAGAATTTGAAGACTGGTAGAAATTTCACCCCTTTTGAACTTAAAGTCAGAGAGTTGCAGAGGTTTTAATTTTGGATGACGTTTTGCACACTCTTTATAAAACGGACTACAACTCTCTCATTCCAACAAATTTTGAAATGAGATTTCTTTCCCAAGAAAAAGAATCTTATGACCTCCGATTGGTAGAAATTTCCCCACTTTTGGGCTTAAAGTGTGAGAGTTATAGAGGTTTTAATTTTGGGTGACGTTTCGCACACTGTTTCTAAAACGGACAACAACTCTCTCACCCCAACGATTTTTAAAAGAAGATTTCTTTTTCCGGAAAGAGAATTTGAAGATTGGTAGAAATTTCACCCCTTTTGAACTTAAAGTCAGAGAGTTACAGAGGTTTTAATTTTGGATGACGTTTCGCACACTCTTTATAAAACGGACTACAACTCTCTCATCCCAACAAATTTTGAAATGAGATTTCTTTCCCAAGAAAAAGAATCTTAGGACCTCCGATTGGTAGAAATTTCCTCACTTTTTGACTTAAAATGAGAGAGTTATGGAGGTTTTACTTTGGGTGACGTTTAACACACTCTTTATGAAACGGACTATAACTCTGTCACCCCAACGAATTTTGAAACGAGATTTCTTTCCCATGAAAGAGAATTAGAAGACCTCCGATTGGTAGAAATTTCACCACTTTTGGACTTAAAGTGAGAGAGTTATAGAGGTTTTAATTTTGGGTGACGTTTCGCATACTCTTTGAAAAACGGACAACAACTCTCTCACCCCAATGATTTTTAAAACAAGATTTCTTTTCCCGGAAAGAGAATTTGAAGATTGGTAGAAATTTCTCCACTTTTGAACTTAAAGTCAGAGAGTTACACAGGTTTTAATTTTGGATGACGTCTCGCACACTCTTTTTAAAACGGACTACAACTCTCTCATCCCAACAATATTTGAAATGAGATTTCTTTCCGAAGAAAAAGAATCTTAGGACATCTGATTGGTAGAAATTTCACAACTTTTTGACTTCAAATGAGAGAGTTATGGAAGTTTTAATTTTGGGTGACGTTTCACACACTCTTTATAAAATGGACCAAAACTCTCTCATCCCACCGAATTTTTAAATGAGATTTGTTTTCCTGAAAGAGAATTTGAAGACATCTAATTGATAGAAATTTCTCCAGTTTTCGACTTAAAATAACTGAGTTATGAAAGTTTTAATTTTGGGTGACGTTTCGCACACTCTTTATAAGACGGACAACAACTCTCTCACCCCAACGATTTTTAAAACAAGATTTCTTTCCCCGGAAAGAGAATTTGAAGACTGGTAGAAATTTCACCCCTTTTGAACTTAAAGTCAGAGAGTTGCAGAGGTTTTAATTTTGGATGACGTTTTGCACACTCTTTATAAAACGGACTACAACTCTCTCATTCCAACAAATTTTGAAATGAGATTTCTTTCCCAAGAAAAAGAATCTTATGACCTCCGATTGGTAGAAATTTCCCCACTTTTGGGCTTAAAGTGTGAGAGTTATAGAGGTTTTAATTTTGGGTGACGTTTCGCACACTGTTTCTAAAACGGAAACAACTCTCTCACCCCAACGATTTTTAAAAGAAGATTTCTTTTTCCGGAAAGAGAATTTGAAGATTGGTAGAAATTTCACCCCTTTTGAACTTAAAGTCAGAGAGTTACAGAGGTTTTAATTTTGGATGACGTTTCGCACACTCTTTATAAAACGGACTACAACTCTCTCATCCCAACAAATTTTGAAATGAGATTTCTTTCCCAAGAAAAAGAATCTTAGGACCTCCGATTGGTAGAAATTTCCTCACTTTTTGACTTAAAATGAGAGAGTTATGGAGGTTTTACTTTGGGTGACGTTTAACACACTCTTTATGAAACAGACTATAACTCTGTCACCCCAACGAATTTTGAAACGAGATTTCTTTCCCATGAAAGAGAATTAGAAGACCTCCGATTGGTAGAAATTTCACCACTTTTGGACTTAAAGTGAGAGAGTTATAGAGGTTTTAATTTTGGGTGACGTTTCGCATACTCTTTGAAAAACGGACAACAACTCTCTCACCCCAATGATTTTTAAAACAAGATTTCTTTTCCCGGAAAGAGAATTTGAAGATTGGTAGAAATTTCTCCACTTTTGAACTTAAAGTCAGAGAGTTACACAGGTTTTAATTTTGGATGACGTCTCGCACACTCTTTTTAAAACGGACTACAACTCTCTCATCCCAACAATATTTGAAATGAGATTTCTTTCCGAAGAAAAAGAATCTTAGGACATCTGATTGGTAGAAATTTCACAACTTTTTGACTTCAAATGAGAGAGTTATGGAAGTTTTAATTTTGGGTGACGTTTCACACACTCTTTATAAAATGGACCAAAACTCTCTCATCCCACCGAATTTTTAAATGAGATTTTTTTTCCTGAAAGAGAATTTGAAGACATCTAATTGATAGAAATTTCTCCAGTTTTCGACTTAAAATAACTGAGTTATGAAAGTTTTAATTTTGGGTGACGTTTCGCACACTCTTTATAAGACGGACAACAACTCTCTCACCCCAACGATTTTTAAAACAAGATTTCTTTCCCCGGAAAGAGAATTTGAAGACTGGTAGAAATTTCACCCCTTTTGAACTTAAAGTCAGAGAGTTGCAGAGGTTTTAATTTTGGATGACGTTTTGCACACTCTTTATAAAACGGACTACAACTCTCTCATTCCAACAAATTTTGAAATGAGATTTCTTTCCCAAGAAAAAGAATCTTAGGACCTCCGATTGGTAGAAATTTCCCCACTTTTGGGCTTAAAGTGTGAGAGTTATAGAGGTTTTAATTTTGGGTGACGTTTCGCACACTGTTTCTAAAACGGACAACAACTCTCTCACCCCAACGATTTTTAAAAGAAGATTTCTTTTTCCGGAAAGAGAATTTGAAGATTGGTAGAAATTTCACCCCTTTTGAACTTAAAGTCAGAGAGTTACAGAGGTTTTAATTTTGGATGACGTTTCGCACACTCTTTATAAAACGGACTACAACTCTCTCATCCCAACAAATTTTGAAATGAGATTTCTTTCCCAAGAAAAAGAATCTTAGGACCTCCGATTGGTAGAAATTTCCTCACTTTTTGACTTAAAATGAGAGAGTTATGGAGGTTTTACTTTGGGTGACGTTTAACACACTCTTTATGAAACGGACTATAACTCTGTCACCCCAACGAATTTTGAAACGAGATTTCTTTCCCATGAAAGAGAATTAGAAGACCTCCGATTGGTAGAAATTTCACCACTTTTGGACTTAAAGTGAGAGAGTTATAGAGGTTTTAATTTTGGGTGACGTTTCGCATACTCTTTGAAAAACGGACAACAACTCTCCCACCCCAATGATTTTTAAAACAAGATTTCTTTTCCCGGAAAGAGAATTTGAAGATTGGTAGAAATTTCTCCACTTTTGAACTTAAAGTCAGAGAGTTACACAGGTTTTAATTTTGGATGACGTCTCGCACACTCTTTTTAAAACGGACTACAACTCTCTCATCCCAACAATATTTGAAATGAGATTTCTTTCCGAAGAAAAAGAATCTTAGGACATCTGATTGGTAGAAATTTCACAACTTTTTGACTTCAAATGAGAGAGTTATGGAAGTTTTAATTTTGGGTGACGTTTCACACACTCTTTATAAAATGGACCAAAACTCTCTCATCCCACCGAATTTTTAAATGAGATTTTTTTTCCTGAAAGAGAATTTGAAGACATCTAATTGATAGAAATTTCTCCAGTTTTCGACTTAAAATAACTGAGTTATGAAAGTTTTAATTTTGGGTGACGTTTCGCACACTCTTTATAAGACGGACAACAACTCTCTCACCCCAACGATTTTTAAAACAAGATTTCTTTCCCCGGAAAGAGAATTTGAAGACTGGTAGAAATTTCACCCCTTTTGAACTTAAAGTCAGAGAGTTGCAGAGGTTTTAATTTTGGATGACGTTTTGCACACTCTTTATAAAACGGACTACAACTCTCTCATTCCAACAAATTTTGAAATGAGATTTCTTTCCCAAGAAAAAGAATCTTATGACCTCCGATTGGTAGAAATTTCCCCACTTTTGGGCTTAAAGTGTGAGAGTTATAGAGGTTTTAATTTTGGGTGACGTTTCGCACACTGTTTCTAAAACGGACAACAACTCTCTCACCCCAACGATTTTTAAAAGAAGATTTCTTTTTCCGGAAAGAGAATTTGAAGATTGGTAGAAATTTCACCCCTTTTGAACTTAAAGTCAGAGAGTTACAGAGGTTTTAATTTTGGATGACGTTTCGCACACTCTTTATAAAACGGACTACAACTCTCTCATCCCAACAAATTTTGAAATGAGATTTCTTTCCCAAGAAAAAGAATCTTAGGACCTCCGATTGGTAGAAATTTCCTCACTTTTTGACTTAAAATGAGAGAGTTATGGAGGTTTTACTTTGGGTGACGTTTAACACACTCTTTATGAAACGGACTATAACTCTGTCACCCCAACGAATTTTGAAACGAGATTTCTTTCCCATGAAAGAGAATTAGAAGACCTCCGATTGGTAGAAATTTCACCACTTTTGGACTTAAAGTGAGAGAGTTATAGAGGTTTTAATTTTGGGTGACGTTTCGCATACTCTTTGAAAAACGGACAACAACTCTCTCACCCCAATGATTTTTAAAACAAGATTTCTTTTCCCGGAAAGAGAATTTGAAGATTGGTAGAAATTTCTCCACTTTTGAACTTAAAGTCAGAGAGTTACACAGGTTTTAATTTTGGATGACGTCTCGCACACTCTTTTTAAAACGGACTACAACTCTCTCATCCCAACAATATTTGAAATGAGATTTCTTTCCGAAGAAAAAGAATCTTAGGACATCTGATTGGTAGAAATTTCACAACTTTTTGACTTCAAATGAGAGAGTTATGGAAGTTTTAATTTTGGGTGACGTTTCACACACTCTTTATAAAATGGACCAAAACTCTCTCATCCCACCGAATTTTTAAATGAGATTTGTTTTCCTGAAAGAGAATTTGAAGACATCTAATTGATAGAAATTTCTCCAGTTTTCGACTTAAAATAACTGAGTTATGAAAGTTTTAATTTTGGGTGACGTTTCGCACACTCTTTATAAGACGGACAACAACTCTCTCACCCCAACGATTTTTAAAACAAGATTTCTTTCCCCGGAAAGAGAATTTGAAGACTGGTAGAAATTTCACCCCTTTTGAACTTAAAGTCAGAGAGTTGCAGAGGTTTTAATTTTGGATGACGTTTTGCACACTCTTTATAAAACGGACTACAACTCTCTCATTCCAACAAATTTTGAAATGAGATTTCTTTCCCAAGAAAAAGAATCTTATGACCTCCGATTGGTAGAAATTTCCCCACTTTTGGGCTTAAAGTGTGAGAGTTATAGAGGTTTTAATTTTGGGTGACGTTTCGCACACTGTTTCTAAAACGGAAACAACTCTCTCACCCCAACGATTTTTAAAAGAAGATTTCTTTTTCCGGAAAGAGAATTTGAAGATTGGTAGAAATTTCACCCCTTTTGAACTTAAAGTCAGAGAGTTACAGAGGTTTTAATTTTGGATGACGTTTCGCACACTCTTTATAAAACGGACTACAACTCTCTCATCCCAACAAATTTTGAAATGAGATTTCTTTCCCAAGAAAAAGAATCTTAGGACCTCCGATTGGTAGAAATTTCCTCACTTTTTGACTTAAAATGAGAGAGTTATGGAGGTTTTACTTTGGGTGACGTTTAACACACTCTTTATGAAACAGACTATAACTCTGTCACCCCAACGAATTTTGAAACGAGATTTCTTTCCCATGAAAGAGAATTAGAAGACCTCCGATTGGTAGAAATTTCACCACTTTTGGACTTAAAGTGAGAGAGTTATAGAGGTTTTAATTTTGGGTGACGTTTCGCATACTCTTTGAAAAACGGACAACAACTCTCTCACCCCAATGATTTTTAAAACAAGATTTCTTTTCCCGGAAAGAGAATTTGAAGATTGGTAGAAATTTCTCCACTTTTGAACTTAAAGTCAGAGAGTTACACAGGTTTTAATTTTGGATGACGTCTCGCACACTCTTTTTAAAACGGACTACAACTCTCTCATCCCAACAATATTTGAAATGAGATTTCTTTCCGAAGAAAAAGAATCTTAGGACATCTGATTGGTAGAAATTTCACAACTTTTTGACTTCAAATGAGAGAGTTATGGAAGTTTTAATTTTGGGTGACGTTTCACACACTCTTTATAAAATGGACCAAAACTCTCTCATCCCACCGAATTTTTAAATGAGATTTTTTTTCCTGAAAGAGAATTTGAAGACATCTAATTGATAGAAATTTCTCCAGTTTTCGACTTAAAATAACTGAGTTATGAAAGTTTTAATTTTGGGTGACGTTTCGCACACTCTTTATAAGACGGACAACAACTCTCTCACCCCAACGATTTTTAAAACAAGATTTCTTTCCCCGGAAAGAGAATTTGAAGACTGGTAGAAATTTCACCCCTTTTGAACTTAAAGTCAGAGAGTTGCAGAGGTTTTAATTTTGGATGACGTTTTGCACACTCTTTATAAAACGGACTACAACTCTCTCATTCCAACAAATTTTGAAATGAGATTTCTTTCCCAAGAAAAAGAATCTTAGGACCTCCGATTGGTAGAAATTTCCCCACTTTTGGGCTTAAAGTGTGAGAGTTATAGAGGTTTTAATTTTGGGTGACGTTTCGCACACTGTTTCTAAAACGGACAACAACTCTCTCACCCCAACGATTTTTAAAAGAAGATTTCTTTTTCCGGAAAGAGAATTTGAAGATTGGTAGAAATTTCACCCCTTTTGAACTTAAAGTCAGAGAGTTACAGAGGTTTTAATTTTGGATGACGTTTCGCACACTCTTTATAAAACGGACTACAACTCTCTCATCCCAACAAATTTTGAAATGAGATTTCTTTCCCAAGAAAAAGAATCTTAGGACCTCCGATTGGTAGAAATTTCCTCACTTTTTGACTTAAAATGAGAGAGTTATGGAGGTTTTACTTTGGGTGACGTTTAACACACTCTTTATGAAACGGACTATAACTCTGTCACCCCAACGAATTTTGAAACGAGATTTCTTTCCCATGAAAGAGAATTAGAAGACCTCCGATTGGTAGAAATTTCACCACTTTTGGACTTAAAGTGAGAGAGTTATAGAGGTTTTAATTTTGGGTGACGTTTCGCATACTCTTTGAAAAACGGACAACAACTCTCCCACCCCAATGATTTTTAAAACAAGATTTCTTTTCCCGGAAAGAGAATTTGAAGATTGGTAGAAATTTCTCCACTTTTGAACTTAAAGTCAGAGAGTTACACAGGTTTTAATTTTGGATGACGTCTCGCACACTCTTTTTAAAACGGACTACAACTCTCTCATCCCAACAATATTTGAAATGAGATTTCTTTCCGAAGAAAAAGAATCTTAGGACATCTGATTGGTAGAAATTTCACAACTTTTTGACTTCAAATGAGAGAGTTATGGAAGTTTTAATTTTGGGTGACGTTTCACACACTCTTTATAAAATGGACCAAAACTCTCTCATCCCACCGAATTTTTAAATGAGATTTTTTTTCCTGAAAGAGAATTTGAAGACATCTAATTGATAGAAATTTCTCCAGTTTTCGACTTAAAATAACTGAGTTATGAAAGTTTTAATTTTGGGTGACGTTTCGCACACTCTTTATAAGACGGACAACAACTCTCTCACCCCAACGATTTTTAAAACAAGATTTCTTTCCCCGGAAAGAGAATTTGAAGACTGGTAGAAATTTCACCCCTTTTGAACTTAAAGTCAGAGAGTTACAGAGGTTTTAATTTTGGATGACGTTTCGCACACTCTTTATAAAACGGACTACAACTCTCTCATCCCAACAAATTTTGAAATGAGATTTCTTTCCCAAGAAAAAGAATCTTAGGACCTCCGATTGGTAGAAATTTCCTCACTTTTTGACTTAAAATGAGAGAGTTATGGAGGTTTTACTTTGGGTGACGTTTAACACACTCTTTATGAAACGGACTATAACTCTGTCACCCCAACGAATTTTGAAACGAGATTTCTTTCCCATGAAAGAGAATTAGAAGACCTCCGATTGGTAGAAATTTCACCACTTTTGGACTTAAAGTGAGAGAGTTATAGAGGTTTTAATTTTGGGTGACGTTTCGCATACTCTTTGAAAAACGGACAACAACTCTCCCACCCCAATGATTTTTAAAACAAGATTTCTTTTCCCGGAAAGAGAATTTGAAGATTGGTAGAAATTTCTCCACTTTTGAACTTAAAGTCAGAGAGTTACACAGGTTTTAATTTTGGATGACGTCTCGCACACTCTTTTTAAAACGGACTACAACTCTCTCATCCCAACAATATTTGAAATGAGATTTCTTTCCGAAGAAAAAGAATCTTAGGACATCTGATTGGTAGAAATTTCACAACTTTTTGACTTCAAATGAGAGAGTTATGGAAGTTTTAATTTTGGGTGACGTTTCACACACTCTTTATAAAATGGACCAAAACTCTCTCATCCCACCGAATTTTTAAATGAGATTTTTTTTCCTGAAAGAGAATTTGAAGACATCTAATTGATAGAAATTTCTCCAGTTTTCGACTTAAAATAACTGAGTTATGAAAGTTTTAATTTTGGGTGACGTTTCGCACACTCTTTATAAGACGGACAACAACTCTCTCACCCCAACGATTTTTAAAACAAGATTTCTTTCCCCGGAAAGAGAATTTGAAGACTGGTAGAAATTTCACCCCTTTTGAACTTAAAGTCAGAGAGTTGCAGAGGTTTTAATTTTGGATGACGTTTTGCACACTCTTTATAAAACGGACTACAACTCTCTCATTCCAACAAATTTTGAAATGAGATTTCTTTCCCAAGAAAAAGAATCTTAGGACCTCCGATTGGTAGAAATTTCCCCACTTTTGGGCTTAAAGTGTGAGAGTTATAGAGGTTTTAATTTTGGGTGACGTTTCGCACACTGTTTCTAAAACGGACAACAACTCTCTCACCCCAACGATTTTTAAAAGAAGATTTCTTTTTCCGGAAAGAGAATTTGAAGATTGGTAGAAATTTCACCCCTTTTGAACTTAAAGTCAGAGAGTTACAGAGGTTTTAATTTTGGATGACGTTTCGCACACTCTTTATAAAACGGACTACAACTCTCTCATCCCAACAAATTTTGAAATGAGATTTCTTTCCCAAGAAAAAGAATCTTAGGACCTCCGATTGGTAGAAATTTCCTCACTTTTTGACTTAAAATGAGAGAGTTATGGAGGTTTTACTTTGGGTAAAGTTTAACACACTCTTTATGAAACGGACTATAACTCTGTCACCCCAACGAATTTTGAAACGAGATTTCTTTCCCATGAAAGAGAATTAGAAGACCTCCGATTGGTAGAAATTTCACCACTTTTGGACTTAAAGTGAGAGAGTTATAGAGGTTTTAATTTTGGGTGACGTTTCGCATACTCTTTGAAAAACGGACAACAACTCTCTCACCCCAATGATTTTTAAAACAAGATTTCTTTTCCCGGAAAGAGAATTTGAAGATTGGTAGAAATTTCTCCACTTTTGAACTTAAAGTCAGAGAGTTACACAGGTTTTAATTTTGGATGACGTCTCGCACACTCTTTTTAAAACGGACTACAACTCTCTCATCCCAACAATATTTGAAATGAGATTTCTTTCCGAAGAAAAAGAATCTTAGGACATCTGATTGGTAGAAATTTCACAACTTTTTGACTTCAAATGAGAGAGTTATGGAAGTTTTAATTTTGGGTGACGTTTCACACACTCTTTATAAAATGGACCAAAACTCTCTCATCCCACCGAATTTTTAAATGAGATTTTTTTTCCTGAAAGAGAATTTGAAGACATCTAATTGATAGAAATTTCTCCAGTTTTCGACTTAAAATAACTGAGTTATGAAAGTTTTAATTTTGGGTGACGTTTCGCACACTCTTTATAAGACGGACAACAACTCTCTCACCCCAACGATTTTTAAAACAAGATTTCTTTCCCCGGAAAGAGAATTTGAAGACTGGTAGAAATTTCACCCCTTTTGAACTTAAAGTCAGAGAGTTGCAGAGGTTTTAATTTTGGATGACGTTTTGCACACTCTTTATAAAACGGACTACAACTCTCTCATTCCAACAAATTTTGAAATGAGATTTCTTTCCCAAGAAAAAGAATCTTAGGACCTCCGATTGGTAGAAATTTCCCCACTTTTGGGCTTAAAGTGTGAGAGTTATAGAGGTTTTAATTTTGGGTGACGTTTCGCACACTGTTTCTAAAACGGACAACAACTCTCTCACCCCAACGATTTTTAAAAGAAGATTTCTTTTTCCGGAAAGAGAATTTGAAGATTGGTAGAAATTTCACCCCTTTTGAACTTAAAGTCAGAGAGTTACAGAGGTTTTAATTTTGGATGACGTTTCGCACACTCTTTATAAAACGGACTATAACTCTCTCATCCCAACAAATTTTGAAATGAGATTTCTTTCCCAAGAAAAAGAATCTTAAGACCTCCGATTGGTAGAAATTTCCTCACTTTTTGACTTAAAATGAGAGAGTTATGGAGGTTTTACTTTGGGTGACGTTTAACACACTCTTTATGAAACGGACTATAACTCTGTCACCCCAACGAATTTTGAAACGAGATTTCTTTCCCATGAAAGAGAATTAGAAGACCTCCGATTGGTAGAAATTTCACCACTTTTGGACTTAAAGTGAGAGAGTTATAGAGGTTTTAATTTTGGGTGACGTTTCGCATACTCTTTGAAAAACGGACAACAACTCTCTCACCCCAATGATTTTTAAAACAAGATTTCTTTTCCCGGAAAGAGAATTTGAAGATTGGTAGAAATTTCTCCACTTTTGAACTTAAAGTCAGAGAGTTACACAGGTTTTAATTTTGGATGACGTCTCGCACACTCTTTTTAAAACGGACTACAACTCTCTCATCCCAACAATATTTGAAATGAGATTTCTTTCCGAAGAAAAAGAATCTTAGGACATCTGATTGGTAGAAATTTCACAACTTTTTGACTTCAAATGAGAGAGTTATGGAAGTTTTAATTTTGGGTGACGTTTCACACACTCTTTATAAAATGGACCAAAACTCTCTCATCCCACCGAATTTTTAAATGAGATTTTTTTTCCTGAAAGAGAATTTGAAGACATCTAATTGATAGAAATTTCTCCAGTTTTCGACTTAAAATAACTGAGTTATGAAAGTTTTAATTTTGGGTGACGTTTCGCACACTCTTTATAAGACGGACAACAACTCTCTCACCCCAACGATTTTTAAAACAAGATTTCTTTCCCCGGAAAGAGAATTTGAAGACTGGTAGAAATTTCACCCCTTTTGAACTTAAAGTCAGAGAGTTGCAGAGGTTTTAATTTTGGATGACGTTTTGCACACTCTTTATAAAACGGACTACAACTCTCTCATTCCAACAAATTTTGAAATGAGATTTCTTTCCCAAGAAAAAGAATCTTATGACCTCCGATTGGTAGAAATTTCCCCACTTTTGGGCTTAAAGTGTGAGAGTTATAGAGGTTTTAATTTTGGGTGACGTTTCGCACACTGTTTCTAAAACGGACAACAACTCTCTCACCCCAACGATTTTTAAAAGAAGATTTCTTTTTCCGGAAAGAGAATTTGAAGATTGGTAGAAATTTCACCCCTTTTGAACTTAAAGTCAGAGAGTTACAGAGGTTTTAATTTTGGATGACGTTTCGCACACTCTTTATAAAACGGACTACAACTCTCTCATCCCAACAAATTTTGAAATGAGATTTCTTTCCCAAGAAAAAGAATCTTAGGACCTCCGATTGGTAGAAATTTCCTCACTTTTTGACTTAAAATGAGAGAGTTATGGAGGTTTTACTTTGGGTGACGTTTAACACACTCTTTATGAAACAGACTATAACTCTGTCACCCCAACGAATTTTGAAACGAGATTTCTTTCCCATGAAAGAGAATTAGAAGACCTCCGATTGGTAGAAATTTCACCACTTTTGGACTTAAAGTGAGAGAGTTATAGAGGTTTTAATTTTGGGTGACGTTTCGCATACTCTTTGAAAAACGGACAACAACTCTCTCACCCCAATGATTTTTAAAACAAGATTTCTTTTCCCGGAAAGAGAATTTGAAGATTGGTAGAAATTTCTCCACTTTTGAACTTAAAGTCAGAGAGTTACACAGGTTTTAATTTTGGATGACGTCTCGCACACTCTTTTTAAAACGGACTACAACTCTCTCATCCCAACAATATTTGAAATGAGATTTCTTTCCGAAGAAAAAGAATCTTAGGACATCTGATTGGTAGAAATTTCACAACTTTTTGACTTCAAATGAGAGAGTTATGGAAGTTTTAATTTTGGGTGACGTTTCACACACTCTTTATAAAATGGACCAAAACTCTCTCATCCCACCGAATTTTTAAATGAGATTTTTTTTCCTGAAAGAGAATTTGAAGACATCTAATTGATAGAAATTTCTCCAGTTTTCGACTTAAAATAACTGAGTTATGAAAGTTTTAATTTTGGGTGACGTTTCGCACACTCTTTATAAGACGGACAACAACTCTCTCACCCCAACGATTTTTAAAACAAGATTTCTTTCCCCGGAAAGAGAATTTGAAGACTGGTAGAAATTTCACCCCTTTTGAACTTAAAGTCAGAGAGTTGCAGAGGTTTTAATTTTGGATGACGTTTTGCACACTCTTTATAAAACGGACTACAACTCTCTCATTCCAACAAATTTTGAAATGAGATTTCTTTCCCAAGAAAAAGAATCTTAGGACCTCCGATTGGTAGAAATTTCCCCACTTTTGGGCTTAAAGTGTGAGAGTTATAGAGGTTTTAATTTTGGGTGACGTTTCGCACACTGTTTCTAAAACGGACAACAACTGTCTCACCCCAACGATTTTTAAAAGAAGATTTCTTTTTCCGGAAAGAGAATTTGAAGATTGGTAGAAATTTCACCCCTTTTGAACTTAAAGTCAGAGAGTTACAGAGGTTTTAATTTTGGATGACGTTTCGCACACTCTTTATAAAACGGACTACAACTCTCTCATCCCAACAAATTTTGAAATGAGATTTCTTTCCCAAGAAAAAGAATCTTAGGACCTCCGATTGGTAGAAATTTCCTCACTTTTTGACTTAAAATGAGAGAGTTATGGAGGTTTTACTTTGGGTAAAGTTTAACACACTCTTTATGAAACGGACTATAACTCTGTCACCCCAACGAATTTTGAAACGAGATTTCTTTCCCATGAAAGAGAATTAGAAGACCTCCGATTGGTAGAAATTTCACCACTTTTGGACTTAAAGTGAGAGAGTTATAGAGGTTTTAATTTTGGGTGACGTTTCGCATACTCTTTGAAAAACGGACAACAACTCTCTCACCCCAATGATTTTTAAAACAAGATTTCTTTTCCCGGAAAGAGAATTTGAAGATTGGTAGAAATTTCTCCACTTTTGAACTTAAAGTCAGAGAGTTACACAGGTTTTAATTTTGGATGACGTCTCGCACACTCTTTTTAAAACGGACTACAACTCTCTCATCCCAACAATATTTGAAATGAGATTTCTTTCCGAAGAAAAAGAATCTTAGGACATCTGATTGGTAGAAATTTCACAACTTTTTGACTTCAAATGAGAGAGTTATGGAAGTTTTAATTTTGGGTGACGTTTCACACACTCTTTATAAAATGGACCAAAACTCTCTCATCCCACCGAATTTTTAAATGAGATTTTTTTTCCTGAAAGAGAATTTGAAGACATCTAATTGATAGAAATTTCTCCAGTTTTCGACTTAAAATAAGTGGGTTATGAAAGTTTTAATTTTGGGTGACGTTTCGCACACTCTTTATAAGACGGACAACAACTCTCTCACCCCAACGATTTTTAAAACAAGATTTCTTTCCCCGGAAAGAGAATTTGAAGACTGGTAGAAATTTCACCCCTTTTGAACTTAAAGTCAGAGAGTTGCAGAGGTTTTAATTTTGGATGACGTTTTGCACACTCTTTATAAAACGGACTACAACTCTCTCATTCCAACAAATTTTGAAATGAGATTTCTTTCCCAAGAAAAAGAATCTTAGGACCTCCGATTGGTAGAAATTTCGCCACTTTTAGGCTTAAAGTGTGAGAGTTATAGAGGTTTTAATTTTGGGTGACGTTTCGCACACTGTTTCTAAAACGGACAACAACTCTCTCACCCCAACGATTTTTAAAAGAAGATTTCTTTTTCCGGAAAGAGAATTTGAAGATTGGTAGAAATTTCACCCCTTTTGAACTTAAAGTCAGAGAGTTACAGAGGTTTTAATTTTGGATGACGTTTCGCACACTCTTTATAAAACGGACTACAACTCTCTCATCCCAACAAATTTTGAAATGAGATTTCTTTCCCAAGAAAAAGAATCTTAGGACCTCCGATTGGTAGAAATTTCCTCACTTTTTGACTTAAAATGAGAGAGTTATGGAGGTTTTACTTTGGGTAAAGTTTAACACACTCTTTATGAAACGGACTATAACTCTGTCACCCCAACAAATTTTGAAACGAGATTTCTTTCTCATGAAAGAGAATTAGAAGACCTCCGATTGGTAGAAATTTCACCACTTTTGGACTTAAAGTGAGAGAGTTATAGAGGTTTTAATTTTGGGTGACGTTTCGCATACTCTTTGAAAAACGGACAACAACTCTCTCACCCCAATGATTTTTAAAACAAGATTTCTTTTCCCGGAAAGAGAATTTGAAGATTGGTAGAAATTTCTCCACTTTTGAACTTAAAGTCAGAGAGTTACACAGGTTTTAATTTTGGATGACGTCTCGCACACTCTTTTTAAAACGGACTACAACTCTCTCATCCCAACAATATTTGAAATGAGATTTCTTTCCGAAGAAAAAGAATCTTAGGACATCTGATTGGTAGAAATTTCACAACTTTTTGACTTCAAATGAGAGAGTTATGGAAGTTTTAATTTTGGGTGACGTTTCACACACTCTTTATAAAATGGACCAAAACTCTCTCATCCCACCGAATTTTTAAATGAGATTTTTTTTCCTGAAAGAGAATTTGAAGACATCTAATTGATAGAAATTTCTCCAGTTTTCGACTTAAAATAAGTGAGTTATGAAAGTTTTAATTTTGGGTGACGTTTCGCACACTCTTTATAAGACGGACAACAACTCTCTCACCCCAACGATTTTTAAAACAAGATTTCTTTCCCCGGAAAGAGAATTTGAAGACTGGTAGAAATTTCACCCCTTTTGAACTTAAAGTCAGAGAGTTGCAGAGGTTTTAATTTTGGATGACGTTTTGCACACTCTTTATAAAACGGACTACAACTCTCTCATTCCAACAAATTTTGAAATGAGATTTCTTTCCCAAGAAAAAGAATCTTAGGACCTCCGATTGGTAGAAATTTCCCCACTTTTGGGCTTAAAGTGTGAGAGTTATAGAGGTTTTAATTTTGGGTGACGTTTCGCACACTGTTTCTAAAACGGACAACAACTCTCTCACCCCAACGATTTTTAAAAGAAGATTTCTTTTTCCGGAAAGAGAATTTGAAGATTGGTAGAAATTTCACCCCTTTTGAACTTAAAGTCAGAGAGTTACAGAGGTTTTAATTTTGGATGACGTTTCGCACACTCTTTATAAAACGGACTACAACTCTCTCATCCCAACAAATTTTGAAATGAGATTTCTTTCCCAAGAAAAAGAATCTTAGGACCTCCGATTGGTAGAAATTTCCTCACTTTTTGACTTAAAATGAGAGAGTTATGGAGGTTTTACTTTGGGTAACGTTTAACACACTCTTTATGAAACGGACTACAACTCTGTCACCCCAACGAATTTTGAAACGAGATTTCTTTCCCATGAAAGAGAATTAGAAGACCTCCGATTGGTAGAAATTTCACCACTTTTGGACTTAAAGTGAGAGAGTTATAGAGGTTTTAATTTTGGGTGACGTTTCGCATACTCTTTGAAAAACGGACAACAACTCTCTCACCCCAATGATTTTTAAAACAAGATTTCTTTTCCCGGAAAGAGAATTTGAAGATTGGTAGAAATTTCTCCACTTTTGAAATTAAAGTCAGAGAGTTACACATGTTTTAATTTTGGATGACGTCTCGCACACTCTTTTTAAAACGGACTACAACTCTCTCATCCCAACAATATTTGAAATGAGATTTCTTTCCGAAGAAAAAGAATCTTAGGACATCTGATTGGTAGAAATTTCACAACTTTTTGACTTCAAATGAGAGAGTTATGGAAGTTTTAATTTTGGGTGACGTTTCACACACTCTTTATAAAATGGACCAAAACTCTCTCATCCCACCGAATTTTTAAATGAGATTTTTTTTCCTGAAAGAGAATTTGAAGACATCTAATTGATAGAAATTTCTCCAGTTTTCGACTTAAAATAAGTGAGTTATGAAAGTTTTAATTTTGGGTGACGTTTCGCACACTCTTTATAAGACGGACAACAACTCTCTCACCCCAACGATTTTTAAAACAAGATTTCTTTCCCCGGAAAGGAAATTTGAAGACTGGTAGAAATTTCACCCCTTTTGAACTTAAAGTCAGAGAGTTGCAGAGGTTTTAATTTTGGATGACGTTTTGCATACTCTTTATAAAACGGACTACAACTCTCTCATTCCAACAAATTTTGAAATGAGATTTCTTTCAGAAGAAAAAGAATCTTAGGACCTCCGATTGGTAGAAATTTCCTCACTTTTTGACTTAAAATGAGAGAGTTATGGAGGTTTTACTTTGGGTAACGTTTAACACACTCTTTATGAAACGGACTACAACTCTGTCACCCCAACGAATTTTGAAACGAGATTTCTTTCCCATGAAAGAGAATTAGAAGACCTCCGATTGGTAGAAATTTCACCACTTTTGGACTTAAAGTGAGAGAGTTATAGAGGTTTTAATTTTGGGTGACGTTTCGCATACTCTTTGAAAAACGGACAACAACTCTCTCACCCCAATGATTTTTAAAACAAGATTTCTTTTCCCGGAAAGAGAATTTGAAGATTAGTAGAAATTTCTCCACTTTTGAACTTAAAGTCAGAGAGTTACACAGGTTTTAATTTTGGATGACGTCTCGCACACTCTTTTTAAAACGGACTACAACTCTCTCATCCCAACAATATTTGAAATGAGATTTCTTTCCGAAGAAAAAGAATCTTAGGACATCTGATTGGTAGAAATTTCACAACTTTTTGACTTCACATGAGAGAGTTATGGAAGTTTTAATTTTGGGTGACGTTTCACACACTCTTTATAAAATGGACCAAAACTCTCTCATCCCACCGAATTTTTAAATGAGATTTTTTTTCCTGAAAGATAATTTGAAGACATCTAATTGATAGAAATTTCTCCAGTTTTCGACTTAAAATAAGTGAGTTATGAAAGTTTTAATTTTGGGTGACGTTTCGCACACTCTTTATAAGACGGACAACAACTCTCTCACCCCAACGATTTTTAAAACAAGATTTCTTTCCCCGGAAAGGGAATTTGAAGACTGGTAGAAATTTCACCCCTTTTGAACTTAAAGTCAGAGAGTTGCAGAGGTTTTAATTTTGGATGACGTTTTGCACACTCTTTATAAAACGGACTACAACTCTCTCATTCCAACAAATTTTGAAATGAGATTTCTTTCCCAAGAAAAAGAATCTTAGGACCTCCGATTGGTAGAAATTTCCCCACTTTTGGGCTTAAAGTGAGAGAGTTATCGAGGTTTTAATTTTGGGTGACGTTTCGCACACTGTTTCTAAAACGGACAACAACTCTCTCACCCCAACGATTTTTAAAAGAAGATTTCTTTTTCCGGAAAGAGAATTTGAAGATTGGTAGAAATTTCACCCCTTTTGAACTTAAAGTCAGAGAGTTACAGAGGTTTTAATTCTGGATGACGTTTCGCACACTCTTTATAAAACGGACTACAACTCTCTCATCCCAACAAATTTTGAAATGAGATTTCTTTCCCAAGAAAAAGAATCTTAGGACCTCCGATTGGTAGAAATTTCCTCACTTTTTGACTTAAAATGAGAGAGTTATGGAGGTTTTACTTTGGGTGACGTTTAACATACTCTTTATGAAACGGACTATAACTCTGTCACCCCAACGAATTTTGAAACGAGATTTCTTTCCCATGAAAGAGAATTAGAAGACCTCCGATTGGTAAAAATTTCACCACTTTTGGACTTAAAGTGAGAGAGTTATAGAGGTTTTAATTTTGGGTGACGTTTCGCATACTCTTTGAAAAACGGACAACAACTCTCTCACCCCAATGATTTTTAAAACAAGATTTCTTTTCCCGGAAAGAGAATTTGAAGATTGGTAGAAATTTCTCCACTTTTGAACTTAAAGTCAGAGAGTTACACAGGTTTTAATTTTGGATGACGTCTCGCACACTCTTTATAAAACGGACTACAACTCTCTCATCCCAACAATATTTGAAATGAGATTTCTTTCCGAAGGAAAAGAATCTTAGGACATCTGATTGGTAGAAATTTCACAACTTTTTGACTTCAAATGAGAGAGTTATAGAAGTTTTAATTTTGGGTGACGTTTCACACACTCTTTATAAAATGGTCCAAAACTCTCTCATCCCACCGAATTTTTAAATGAGATTTTTTTTCCTGAAAGAGAATTTGAAGACATCTAATTGATTGTTTTTTCTCCAGTTTTCGACTTAAAATAAGTGAGTTATGAAAGTTTTAATTTTGGGTGACGTTTCGCACACTCTTTATAAGACGGACAACAACTCTCTCACCCCAACGATTTTTAAAACAAGATTTCTTTCCCCGGAAAGAGAATTTGAAGACTGGTAGAAATTTCACCCCTTTTGAACTTAAAGTCAGAGAGTTGCAGAGGTTTTAATTTTGGATGACGTTTTGCACACTCTTTATAAAACGGACTACAACTCTCTCATTCCAACAAATTTTGAAATGAGATTTCTTTCCCAAGAAAAAGAATCTTAGGACCTCCGATTGGTAGAAATTTCCCCACTTTTGGGCTTAAAGTGAGAGAGTTATCGAGGTTTTAATTTTGGGTGACGTTTCGCACACTGTTTCTAAAACGGACAACAACTCTCTCACCCCAACGATTTTTAAAGGAAGATTTCTTTTTCCGGAAAGAGAATTTGAAGATTGGTAGAAATTTCACCCCTTTTGAACTTAAAGTCAGAGAGTTACAGAGGTTTTAATTCTGGATGACGTTTCGCACACTCTTTATAAAACGGACTACAACTCTCTCATCCCAACAAATTTTGAAATGAGATTTCTTTCCCAAGAAAAAGAATCTTAGGACCTCCGATTGGTAGAAATTTCCTCACTTTTTGACTTAAAATGAGAGAGTTATGGAGGTTTTACTTTGGGTGACGTTTAACACACTCTTATGAAACGGACTATAACTCTGTCACCCCAACGAATTTTGAAACGAGATTTCTTTCCCATGAAAGAGAATTAGAAGACCTCCGATTGGTAGAAATTTCACCACTTTTGGACTTAAAGTGAGAGAGTTATAGAGGTTTTAATTTTGGCTGACGTTTCGCATACTCTTTGAAAAACGGACAACAACTCTCTCACCCCAATGATTTTTAAAACAAGATTTCTTTTCCCGGAAAGAGAATTTGAAGATTGGTAGAAATTTCTCCACTTTTGAACTTAAAGTCAGAGAGTTACACAGGTTTTAATTTTGGATGACGTCTCGCACACTCTTTATAAAACGGACTACAACTCTCTCATCCCAACAATATTTGAAATGAGATTTCTTTCCGAAGGAAAAGAATCTTAGGACATCTGATTGGTAGAAATTTCACAACTTTTTGACTTCAAATGAGAGAGTTATAGAAGTTTTAATTTTGGGTGACGTTTCACACACTCTTTATAAAATGGACCAAAACTCTCTTATCCCACCGAAATTTTAAATGAGATTTTTTTTCTCGAAAGAGAATTTGAAGACATCTAATTGATAGAAATTTCTCCAGTTTTCGACTTAAAATAAGTGAGTTATGAAAGTTTTAATTTTGGGTGACGTTTCGCACACTCTTTATAAGACGGACAACAACTCTCTCACCCCAACGATTTTTAAAACAAGATTTCTTTCCCCGGAAAGAGAATTTGAAGACTGGTAGAAATTTCACCCCTTTTGAACTTAAAGTCAGAGAGTTGCAGAGGTTTTAATTTTGGATGACGTTTTGCACACTCTTTATAAAACGGACTACAACTCTCTCATTCCAACAAATTTTGAAATGAGATTTCTTTCCCAAGAAAAAGAATCTTAGGACCTCCGATTGGTAGAAATTTCCCCACTTTTGGGCTTAAAGTGAGAGAGTTATCGAGGTTTTAATTTTGGGTGACGTTTCGCACACTGTTTCTAAAACGGACAACAACTCTCTCACCCCAACGATTTTTAAAAGAAGATTTCTTTTTCCGGAAAGAGAATTTGAAGATTGGTAGAAATTTCACCCCTTTTGAACTTAAAGTCAGAGAGTTACAGAGGTTTTAATTCTGGATGACGTTTCGCACACTCTTTATAAAACGGACTACAACTCTCTCATCCCAACAAATTTTGAAATGAGATTTCTTTCCCAAGAAAAAGAATCTTAGGACCTCCGATTGGTAGAAATTTCCTCACTTTTTGACTTAAAATGAGAGAGTTATGGAGGTTTTACTTTGGGTGACGTTTAACACACTCTTTATGAAACGGACTATAACTCTGTCACCCCAACGAATTTTGAAACGAGATTTCTTTCCCATGAAAGAGAATTAGAAGACCTCCGATTGGTAGAAATTTCACCACTTTTGGACTTAAAGTGAGAGAGTTATAGAGGTTTTAATTTTGGGTGACGTTTCGCATACTCTTTGAAAAACGGACAACAACTCTCTCACCCCAATGATTTTTAAAACAAGATTTCTTTTCCCGGAAAGAGAATTTGAAGATTGGTAGAAATTTCTCCACTTTTGAACTTAAAGTCAGAGAGTTACACAGGTTTTAATTTTGGATGACGTCTCGCACACTCTTTATAAAACGGACTACAACTCTCTCATCCCAACAATATTTGAAATGAGATTTCTTTCCGAAGGAAAAGAATCTTAGGACATCTGATTGGTAGAAATTTCACAACTTTTTGACTTCAAATGAGAGAGTTATAGAAGTTTTAATTTTGGGTGACGTTTCACACACTCTTTATAAAATGGACCAAAACTCTCTCATCCCACCGAATTTTTAAATGAGATTTTTTTTCTCGAAAGAGAATTTGAAGACATCTAATTGATAGAAATTTCTCCAGTTTTCGACTTAAAATAAGTGAGTTATGAAAGTTTTAATTTTGGGTGACGTTTCGCACACTGTTTCTAAAACGGACAACAACTCTCTCACCCCAACGATTTTTAAAAGAAGATTTCTTTTTCCGGAAAGAGAATTTGAAGATTGGTAGAAATTTCACCCCTTTTGAACTTAAAGTCAGAGAGTTACACAGGTTTTAATTTTGGATGACGTCTCGCACACTCTTTATAAAACGGACTACAACTCTCTCATCCCAACAATATTTGAAATGAGATTTCTTTCCGAAGGAAAAGAATCTTAGGACATCTGATTGGTAGAAATTTCACAACTTTTTGACTTCAAATGAGAGAGTTATAGAAGTTTTAATTTTGGGTGACGTTTCACACACTCTTTATAAAATGGACCAAAACTCTCTTATCCCACCGAATTTTTAAATGAGATTTTTTTTCTCGAAAGAGAATTTGAAGACATCTAATTGATAGAAATTTCTCCAGTTTTCGACTTAAAATAAGTGAGTTATGAAAGTTTTAATTTTGGGTGACGTTTCGCACACTCTTTATAAGACGGACAACAACTCTCTCACCCCAACGATTTTTAAAACAAGATTTCTTTCCCCGGAAAGAGAATTTGAAGACTGGTAGAAATTTCACCCCTTTTGAACTTAAAGTCAGAGAGTTGCAGAGGTTTTAATTTTGGATGACGTTTTGCACACTCTTTATAAAACGGACTACAACTCTCTCATTCCAACAAATTTTGAAATGAGATTTCTTTCCCAAGAAAAAGAATCTTAGGACCTCCGATTGGTAGAAATTTCCCCACTTTTGGGCTTAAAGTGAGAGAGTTATCGAGGTTTAAATTTTGGGTGACGTTTCGCACACTGTTTCTAAAACGGACAACAACTCTCTCACCCCAACGATTTTTAAAAGAAGATTTCTTTTTCCGGAAAGAGAATTTGAAGATTGGTAGAAATTTCACCCCTTTTGAACTTAAAGTCAGAGAGTTACAGAGGTTTTAATTCTGGATGACGTTTCGCACACTCTTTATAAAACGGACTACAACTCGCTCATCCCAACAAATTTTGAAATGAGATTTCTTTCCCAAGAAAAAGAATCTTAGGACCTCCGATTGGTAGAAATTTCCTCACTTTTTGACTTAAAATGAGAGAGTTATGGAGGTTTTACTTTGGGTGACGTTTAACACACTCTTTATGAAACGGACTATAACTCTGTCACCCCAACGAATTTTGAAACGAGATTTCTTTCCCATGAAAGAGAATTAGAAGACCTCCGATTGGTAGAAATTTCACCACTTTTGGACTTAAAGTGAGAGAGTTATAGAGGTTTTAATTTTGGGTGACGTTTCGCATACTCTTTGAAAAACGGACAACAACTCTCTCACCCCAATGATTTTTAAAACAAGATTTCTTTTCCCGGAAAGAGAATTTGAAGATTGGTAGAAATTTCTCCACTTTTGAACTTAAAATCAGAGAGTTACACAGCTTTTAATTTTGGATGACGTCTCGCACACTCTTTATAAAACGGACTACAACTCTCTCATCCCAACAATATTTGAAATGAGATTTCTTTCCGAAGGAAAAGAATCTTAGGACATCTGATTGGTAGAAATTTCACAACTTTTTGACTTCAAATGAGAGAGTTATAGAAGTTTTAATTTTGGGTGACGTTTCACCCACTCTTTATAAAATGGACCAAAACTCTCTCATCCCACCGAATTTTTAAATGAGATTTTTTTTCTCGAAAGAGAATTTGAAGACATCTAATTGATAGAAATTTCTCCAGTTTTCGACTTAAAATAAGTGAGTTATGAAAGTTTTAATTTTGGGTGACGTTTCGCACACTGTTTCTAAAACGGACAACAACTCTCTCACCCCAACGATTTTTAAAAGAAGATTTCTTTTTCCGGAAAGAGAATTTGAAGATTGGTAGAAATTTCACCCCTTTTGAACTTAAAGTCAGAGAGTTACACAGGTTTTAATTTTGGATGACGTCTCGCACACTCTTTATAAAACGGACTACAACTCTCTCATCCCAACAATATTTGAAATGAGATTTCTTTCCGAAGGAAAAGAATCTTAGGACATCTGATTGGTAGAAATTTCACAACTTTTTGACTTCAAATGAGAGAGTTATAGAAGTTTTAATTTTGGGTGACGTTTCACACACTCTTTATAAAATGGACCAAAACTCTCTCATCCCACCGAATTTTTAAATGAGATTTTTTTTCCTGAAAGAGAATTTGAAGACATCTAATTGATAGTTTTTTCTCCAGTTTTCGACTTAAAATAAGTGAGTTATGAAAGTTTTAATTTTGGGTGACGTTTCGCACACTCTTTATAAGACGGACAACAACTCTCTCACCCCAACGATTTTTAAAACAAGATTTCTTTCCCCGGAAAGAGAATTTGAAGACTGGTAGAAATTTCACCCCTTTTGAACTTAAAGTCAGAGAGTTGCAGAGGTTTTAATTTTGGATGATGTTTTGCACACTCTTTATAAAACGGACTACAACTCTCTCATTCCAACAAATTTTGAAATGAGATTTCTTTCCCAAGAAAAAGAATCTTAGGACCTCCGATTGGTAGAAATTTCCCCACTTT
Organism: Tasmannia lanceolata; assembly: GCF_043159265.1. Lineage (NCBI taxonomy): Eukaryota > Viridiplantae > Streptophyta > Magnoliopsida > Canellales > Winteraceae > Tasmannia > Tasmannia lanceolata. The sequence continues at coordinate 910,167 of NW_027518713.1, read as the reverse complement.
TGGGCTTAAAGTGAGAGAGTTATCGAGGTTTTAATTTTGGGTGACGTTTCGCACACTGTTTCTAAAACGGACAACAACTCTCTCACCCCAACGATTTTTAAAGGAAGATTTCTTTTTCCGGAAAGAGAATTTGAAGATTGGTAGAAATTTCACCCCTTTTGAACTTAAAGTCAGAGAGTTACAGAGGTTTTAATTCTGGATGACGTTTCGCACACTCTTTATAAAACGGACTACAACTCTCTCATCCCAACAAATTTTGAAATGAGATTTCTTTCCCAAGAAAAAGAATCTTAGGACCTCCGATTGGTAGAAATTTCCTCACTTTTTGACTTAAAATGAGAGAGTTATGGAGGTTTTACTTTGGGTGACGTTTAACACACTCTTTATGAAACGGACTATAACTCTGTCACCCCAACGAATTTTGAAACGAGATTTCTTTCCCATGAAAGAGAATTAGAAGACCTCCGATTGGTAGAAATTTCACCACTTTTGGACTTAAAGTGAGAGAGTTATAGAGGTTTTAATTTTGGGTGACGTTTCGCATACTCTTTGAAAAACGGACAACAACTCTCTCACCCCAATGATTTTTAAAACAAGATTTCTTTTCCCGGAAAGAGAATTTGAAGATTGGTAGAAATTTCTCCACTTTTGAACTTAAAGTCAGAGAGTTACACAGGTTTTAATTTTGGATGACGTCTCGCACACTCTTTATAAAACGGACTACAACTCTCTCATCCCAACAATATTTGAAATGAGATTTCTTTCCGAAGGAAAAGAATCTTAGGACATCTGATTGGTAGAAATTTCACAACTTTTTGACTTCAAATGAGAGAGTTATAGAAGTTTTAATTTTGGGTGACGTTTCACACACTCTTTATAAAATGGACCAAAACTCTCTCATCCCACCGAATTTTTAAATGAGATTTTTTTTCTCGAAGGAGAATTTGAAGACATCTAATTGATAGAAATTTCTCCAGTTTTCGACTTAAAATAAGTGAGTTATGAAAGTTTTAATTTTGGGTGACGTTTCGCACACTCTTTATAAGACGGACAACAACTCTCTCACCCCAACGATTTTTAAAACAAGATTTCTTTCCCCGGAAAGAGAATTTGAAGACTGGTAGAAATTTCACCCCTTTTGAACTTAAAGTCAGAGAGTTGCAGAGGTTTTAATTTTGGATGACGTTTTGCACACTCTTTATAAAACGGACTACAACTCTCTCATTCCAACAAATTTTGAAATGAGATTTCTTTCCCAAGAAAAAGAATCTTAGGACCTCCGATTGGTAGAAATTTCCCCACTTTTGGGCTTAAAGTGAGAGAGTTATCGAGGTTTTAATTTTGGGTGACGTTTCGCACACTGTTTCTAAAACGGACAACAACTCTCTCACCCCAACGATTTTTAAAAGAAGATTTCTTTTTCCGGAAAGAGAATTTGAAGATTGGTAGAAATTTCACCCCTTTTGAACTTAAAGTCAGAGAGTTACAGAGGTTTTAATTCTGGATGACGTTTCGCACACTCTTTATAAAACGGACTACAACTCTCTCATCCCAACAAATTTTGAAATGAGATTTCTTTCCCAAGAAAAAGAATCTTAGGATCTCCGATTGGTAGAAATTTCCTCACTTTTTGACTTAAAATGAGAGAGTTATGGAGGTTTTACTTTGGGTGACGTTTAACACACTCTTTATGAAACGGACTATAACTCTGTCACCCCAACGAATTTTGAAACGAGATTTCTTTCCCATGAAAGAGAATTTGAAGACCTCCGATTGGTAGAAATTTCACCACTTTTGGACTTAAAGTGAGAGAGTTATAGAGGTTTTAATTTTGGGTGACGTTTCGCATACTCTTTGAAAAACGGACAACAACTCTCTCACCCCAATGATTTTTAAAACAAGATTTCTTTTCCCGGAAAGAGAATTTGAAGATTGGTAGAAATTTCTCCACTTTTGAACTTAAAGTCAGAGAGTTACACAGGTTTTAATTTTGGATGACGTCTCGCACACTCTTTATAAAACGGACTACAACTCTCTCATCCCAACAATATTTGAAATGAGATTTCTTTCCGAAGAAAAAGAATCTTAGGACATCTGATTGGTAGAAATTTCACAACTTTTTGACTTCAAATGAGAGAGTTATGGAAGTTTTAATTTTGGGTGACGTTTCACACACTCTTTATAAAATGGACCAAAACTCTCTCATCCCACCGAATTTTTAAATGAGATTTTTTTTCTTGAAAGAGAATTTGAAGACATCTAATTGATAGAAATTTCTCCAGTTTTCGACTTAAAATAAGTGAGTTATGAAAGTTTTAATTTTGGGTGACGTTTCGCACACTCTTTATAAGACGGACAACAACTCTCTCACCCCAACGATTTTTAAAACAAGATTTCTTTCCCCGGAAAGGGAATTTGAAGACTGGTAGAAATTTCACCCCTTTTGAACTTAAAGTCAGAGAGTTGCAGAGGTTTTAATTTTGGATGACGTTTTGCACACTCTTTATAAAACGGACTACAACTCTCTCATTCCAACAAATTTTGAAATGAGATTTCTTTCCCAACAAAAAGAATCTTAGGACCTCCGATTGGTAGAAATTTCCCACTTTTGGGCTTAAAGTGAGAGAGTTATCGAGGTTTTAATTTTGGGTGACGTTTCGCACACTGTTTCTAAAACGGACAACAACTCTCTCACCCCAACGATTTTTAAAAGAAGATTTCTTTTTCCGGAAAGAGAATTTGAAGATTGGTAGAAATTTCACCCCTTTTGAACTTAAAGTGAGAGAGTTACAGAGGTTTTAATTCTGGATGACGTTTCGCACACTCTTTATAAAACGGACTACAACTCTCTCATCCCAACAAATTTTGAAATGAGATTTCTTTCCCAAGAAAAAGAATCTTAGGACCTCCGATTGGTAGAAATTTCCTCACTTTTTGACTTAAAATGAGAGAGTTATGGAGGTTTTACTTTGGGTGACGTTTAACACACTCTTTATGAAACGAACTATAACTCTGTCACCCCAACGAATTTTGAAACGAGATTTCTTTCCCATGAAAGAGAATTAGAAGACCTCCGATTGGTAGAAATTTCACCACTTTTGGACTTAAAGTGAGAGAGTTATAGAGGTTTTAATTTTGGGTGACGTTTCGCATACTCTTTGAAAAACGGACAACAACTCTCTCACCCCAATGATTTTTAAAACAAGATTTCTTTTCCCGGAAAGAGAATTTGAAGATTGGTAGAAATTTCTCCACTTTTGAACTTAAAGTCAGAGAGTTACACAGGTTTTAATTTTGGATGACGTCTCGCACACTCTTTATAAAACGGACTACAACTCTCTCATCCCAACAAAATTTGAAATGAGATTTCTTTCCGAAGGAAAAGAATCTTAGGACATCTGATTGGTAGAAATTTCACAACTTTTTGACTTCAAATGAGAGAGTTATAGAAGTTTTAATTTTGGGTGACGTTTCACACACTCTTTATAAAATGGACCAAAACTCTCTCATCCCACCGAATTTTTAAATGAGATTTTTTTTCCTGAAAGAGAATTTGAAGACATCTAATTGATAGAAATTTCTCCAGTTTTCGACTTAAAATAAGTGAGTTATGAAAGTTTTAATTTTGGGTGACGTTTCGCACACTCTTTATAAGACGGACAACAACTCTCTCACCCCAACGATTTTTAAAACAAGATTTCTTTCCCCGGAAAGAGAATTTGAAGACTGGTAGAAATTTCACCCCTTTTGAACTTAAAGTCAGAGAGTTGCAGAGGTTTTAATTTTGGATGACGTTTTGCACACTCTTTATAAAACGGACTACAACTCTCTCATTCCAACAAATTTTGAAATGAGATTTCTTTCCCAAGAAAAAGAATCTTAGGACCTCCGATTGGTAGAAATTTCCCCACTTTTGGGCTTAAAGTGAGAGAGTTATCGAGGTTTTAATTTTGGGTGACGTTCCGCACACTGTTTCTAAAACGGACAACAACTCTCTCACCCCAACGATTTTTAAAGGAAGATTTCTTTTTCCGGAAAGAGAATTTGAAGATTGGTAGAAATTTCACCCATTTTGAACTTAAAGTCAGAGAGTTACAGAGGTTTTAATTCTGGATGACGTTTCGCACACTCTTTATAAAACGGACTACAACTCTCTCATACAAACAAATTTTGAAATGAGATTTCTTTCCCAAGAAAAAGAATCTTAGGACCTCCGATTGGTAGAAATTTCCTCACTTTTTGACTTAAAATGAGAGAGTTATGGAGGTTTTACTTTGGGTGACGTTTAACACACTCTTATGAAACGGACTATAACTCTGTCACCCCAACGAATTTTGAAACGAGATTTCTTTCCCATGAAAGAGAATTAGAAGACCTCCGATTGGTAGAAATTTCACCACTTTTGGACTTAAAGTGAGAGAGTTATAGAGGTTTTAATTTTGGGTGACGTTTCGCATACTCTTTGAAAAACGGACAACAACTCTCTCACCCCAATGATTTTTAAAACAAGATTTCTTTTCCCGGAAAGAGAATTTGAAGATTGGTAGAAATTTCTCCACTTTTGAACTTAAAGTCAGAGAGTTACACAGGTTTTAATTTTGGATGACGTCTCGCACACTCTTTATAAAACGGACTACAACTCTCTCATCCCAACAATATTTGAAATGAGATTTCTTTCCGAAGGAAAAGAATCTTAGGACATCTGATTGGTAGAAATTTCACAACTTTTTGACTTCAAATGAGAGAGTTATAGAAGTTTTAATTTTGGGTGACGTTTCACACACTCTTTATAAAATGGACCAAAACTCTCTCATCCCACCGAATTTTTAAATGAGATTTTTTTTCTCGAAAGAGAATTTGAAGACATCTAATTGATAGAAATTTCTCCAGTTTTCGACTTAAAATAAGTGAGTTATGAAAGTTTTAATTTTGGGTGACGTTTCGCACACTCTTTATAAGACGGACAACAACTCTCTCACCCCAACGATTTTTTAAACAAGATTTCTTTCCCCGGAAAGAGAATTTGAAGACTGGTAGAAATTTCACCCCTTTTGAACTTAAAGTCAGAGAGTTGCAGAGGTTTTAATTTTGGATGACGTTTTGCACACTCTTTATAAAACGGACTACAACTCTCTCATTCCAACAAATTTTGAAATGAGATTTCTTTCCCAAGAAAAAGAATCTTAGGACCTCCGATTGGTAGAAATTTCCCCACTTTTGGGCTTAAAGTGAGAGAGTTATCGAGGTTTTAATTTTGGGTGACGTTTCGCACACTGTTTCTAAAACGGACAACAACTCTCTCACCCCAACGATTTTTAAAGGAAGATTTCTTTTTCCGGAAAGAGAATTTGAAGATTGGTAGAAATTTCACCCCTTTTGAACTTAAAGTCAGAGAGTTACAGAGGTTTTAATTCTGGATGACGTTTCGCACACTCTTTATAAAACGGACTACAACTCTCTCATCCCAACAAATTTTGAAATGAGATTTCTTTCCCAAGAAAAAGAATCTTAGGACCTCCGATTGGTAGAAATTTCCTCACTTTTTGACTTAAAATGAGAGAGTTATGGAGGTTTTACTTTGGGTGACGTTTAACACACTCTTTATGAAACGGACTATAACTCTGTCACCCCAACGAATTTTGAAACGAGATTTCTTTCCCATGAAAGAGAATTAGAAGACCTCCGATTGGTAGAAATTTCACCACTTTTGGATTTAAAGTGAGAGAGTTATAGAGGTTTTAATTTTGGGTGACGTTTCGCATACTCTTTGAAAAACGGACAACAACTCTCTCACCCCAATGATTTTTAAAACAAGATTTCTTTTCCCGGAAAGAGAATTTGAAGATTGGTAGAAATTTCTCCACTTTTGAACTTAAAGTCAGAGAGTTACACAGGTTTTAATTTTGGATGACGTCTCGCACACTCTTTATAAAACGGACTACAACTCTCTCATCCCAACAATATTTGAAATGAGATTTCTTTCCGAAGGAAAAGAATCTTAGGACATCTGATTGGTAGAAATTTCACAACTTTTTGACTTCAAATGAGAGAGTTATAGAAGTTTTAATTTTGGGTGACGTTTCACACACTCTTTATAAAATGGACCAAAACTCTCTCATCCCACCGAATTTTTAAATGAGATTTTTTTTCTCGAAAGAGAATTTGAAGACATCTAATTGATAGAAATTTCTCCAGTTTTCGACTTAAAATAAGTGAGTTATGAAAGTTTTAATATTGGGTGACGTTTCGCACACTCTTTATAAGACGGACAACAACTCTCTCACCCCAACGATTTTTAAAACAAGATTTCTTTCCCCGGAAAGAGAATTTGAAGACTGGTAGAAATTTCACCCCTTTTGAACTTAAAGTCAGAGAGTTGCAGAGGTTTTAATTTTGGATGACGTTTTGCACACTCTTTATAAAACGGACTACAACTCTCTCATTCCAACAAATTTTGAAATGAGATTTCTTTCCCAAGAAAAAGAATCTTAGGACCTCCGATTGGTAGAAATTTCCCCACTTTTGGGCTTAAAGTGAGAGAGTTATCGAGGTTTTAATTTTGGGTGACGTTTCGCACACTGTTTCTAAAACGGACAACAACTCTCTCACCCCAACGATTTTTAAAGGAAGATTTCTTTTTCCGGAAAGAGAATTTGAAGATTGGTAGAAATTTCACCCCTTTTGAACTTAAAGTCAGAGAGTTACAGAGGTTTTAATTCTGGATGACGTTTCGCACACTCTTTATAAAACGGACTACAACTCTCTCATCCCAACAAATTTTGAAATGAGATTTCTTTCCCAAGAAAAAGAATCTTAGGACCTCCGATTGGTAGAAATTTCCTCACTTTTTGACTTAAAATGAGAGAGTTATGGAGGTTTTACTTTGGGTGACGTTTAACACACTCTTATGAAACGGACTATAACTCTGTCACCCCAACGAATTTTGAAACGAGATTTCTTTCCCATGAAAGAGAATTAGAAGACCTCCGATTGGTAGAAATTTCACCACTTTTGGACTTAAAGTGAGAGAGTTATAGAGGTTTTAATTTTGGGTGACGTTTCGCATACTCTTTGAAAAACGGACAACAACTCTCTCACCCCAATGATTTTTAAAACAAGATTTCTTTTCCCGGAAAGAGAATTTGAAGATTGGTAGAAATTTCTCCACTTTTGAACTTAAAGTCAGAGAGTTACACAGGTTTTAATTTTGGATGACGTCTCGCACACTCTTTATAAAACGGACTACAACTCTCTCATCCCAACAATATTTGAAATGAGATTTCTTTCCGAAGGAAAAGAATCTTAGGACATCTGATTGGTAGAAATTTCACAACTTTTTGACTTCAAATGAGAGAGTTATAGAAGTTTTAATTTTGGGTGACGTTTCACACACTCTTTATAAAATGGACCAAAACTCTCTCATCCCACCGAATTTTTAAATGAGATTTTTTTTCTCGAAAGAGAATTTGAAGACATCTAATTGATAGAAATTTCTCCAGTTTTCGACTTAAAATAAGTGAGTTATGAAAGTTTTAATTTTGGGTGACGTTTCGCACACTCTTTATAAGACGGACAACAACTCTCTCACCCCAACGATTTTTAAAACAAGATTTCTTTCCCCGGAAAGAGAATTTGAAGACTGGTAGAAATTTCACCCCTTTTGAACTTAAAGTCAGAGAGTTGCAGAGGTTTTAATTTTGGATGACGTTTTGCACACTCTTTATAAAACGGACTACAACTCTCTCATTCCAACAAATTTTGAAATGAGATTTCTTTCCCAAGAAAAAGAATCTTAGGACCTCCGATTGGTAGAAATTTCCCCACTTTTGAGCTTAAAGTGAGAGAGTTATCGAGGTTTTAATTTTGGGTGACGTTTCGCACACTGTTTCTAAAACGGACAACAACTCTCTCACCCCAACGACTTTTAAAAGAAGATTTCTTTTTCCGGAAAGAGAATTTGAAGATTGGTAGAAATTTCACCCCTTTTGAACTTAAAGTCAGAGAGTTACAGAGGTTTTAATTCTGGATGACGTTTCGCACACTCTTTATAAAACGGACTACAACTCTCTCATCCCAACAAATTTTGAAATGAGATTTCTTTCCCAAGAAAAAGAATCTTAGGACCTCCGATTGGTAGAAATTTCCTCACTTTTTGACTTAAAATGAGAGAGTTATGGAGGTTTTACTTTGGGTGACGTTTAACACACTCTTTATGAAACGGACTATAACTCTGTCACCCCAACGAATTTTGAAACGAGATTTCTTTCCCATGAAAGAGAATTAGAAGACCTCCGATTGGTAGAAATTTCACCACTTTTGGACTTAAAGTGAGAGAGTTATAGAGGTTTTAATTTTGGGTGACGTTTCGCATACTCTTTGAAAAACGGACAACAACTCTCTCACCCCAATGATTTTTAAAACAAGATTTCTTTTTCCGGAAAGAGAATTTGAAGATTGGTAGAAATTTCTCCACTTTTGAACTTAAAGTCAGAGAGTTACACAGGTTTTAATTTTGGATGACGTCTCGCACACTCTTTATAAAACGGACTACAACTCTCTCATCCCAACAATATTTGAAATGAGATTTCTTTCCGAAGGAAAAGAATCTTAGGACATCTGATTGGTAGAAATTTCACAACTTTTTGACTTCAAATGAGAGAGTTATAGAAGTTTTAATTTTGGGTGACGTTTCACACACTCTTTATAAAATGGACCAAAACTCTCTCATCCCACCGAATTTTTAAATGAGATTTTTTTTCCTGAAAGAGAATTTGAAGACATCTAATTGATAGAAATTTCTCCAGTTTTCGACTTAAAATAAGTGAGTTATGAAAGTTTTAATTTTGGGTGACGTTTCGCACACTCTTTATAAGACGGACAACAACTCTCTCACCCCAACGATTTTTAAAACAAGATTTCTTTCCCCGGAAAGAGAATTTGAAGACTGGTAGAAATTTCACCCCTTTTGAACTTAAAGTCAGAGAGTTGCAGAGGTTTTAATTTTGGATGACGTTTTGCACACTCTTTATAAAACGGACTACAACTCTCTCATTCCAACAAATTTTGAAATGAGATTTCTTTCCCAAGAAAAAGAATCTTAGGACCTCCGATTGGTAGAAATTTCCCCACTTTTGGGCTTAAAGTGAGAGAGTTATCGAGGTTTTAATTTTGGGTGACGTTCCGCACACTGTTTCTAAAACGGACAACAACTCTCTCACCCCAACGATTTTTAAAGGAAGATTTCTTTTTCCGGAAAGAGAATTTGAAGATTGGTAGAAATTTCACCCATTTTGAACTTAAAGTCAGAGAGTTACAGAGGTTTTAATTCTGGATGACGTTTCGCACACTCTTTATAAAACGGACTACAACTCTCTCATCCCAACAAATTTTGAAATGAGATTTCTTTCCCAAGAAAAAGAATCTTAGGACCTCCGATTGGTAGAAATTTCCTCACTTTTTGACTTAAAATGAGAGAGTTATGGAGGTTTTACTTTGGGTGACGTTTAACACACTCTTATGAAACGGACTATAACTCTGTCACCCCAACGAATTTTGAAACGAGATTTCTTTCCCATGAAAGAGAATTAGAAGACCTCCGATTGGTAGAAATTTCACCACTTTTGGACTTAAAGTGAGAGAGTTATAGAGGTTTTAATTTTGGGTGACGTTTCGCATACTCTTTGAAAAACGGACAACAACTCTCTCACCCCAATGATTTTTAAAACAAGATTTCTTTTCCCGGAAAGAGAATTTGAAGATTGGTAGAAATTTCTCCACTTTTGAACTTAAAGTCAGAGAGTTACACAGGTTTTAATTTTGGATGACGTCTCGCACACTCTTTATAAAACGGACTACAACTCTCTCATCCCAACAATATTTGAAATGAGATTTCTTTCCGAAGGAAAAGAATCTTAGGACATCTGATTGGTAGAAATTTCACAACTTTTTGACTTCAAATGAGAGAGTTATAGAAGTTTTAATTTTGGGTGACGTTTCACACACTCTTTATAAAATGGACCAAAACTCTCTCATCCCACCGAATTTTTAAATGAGATTTTTTTTCTCGAAAGAGAATTTGAAGACATCTAATTGATAGAAATTTCTCCAGTTTTCGACTTAAAATAAGTGAGTTATGAAAGTTTTAATTTTGGGTGACGTTTCGCACACTCTTTATAAGACGGACAACAACTCTCTCACCCCAACGATTTTTTAAACAAGATTTCTTTCCCCGGAAAGAGAATTTGAAGACTGGTAGAAATTTCACCCCTTTTGAACTTAAAGTCAGAGAGTTGCAGAGGTTTTAATTTTGGATGACGTTTTGCACACTCTTTATAAAACGGACTACAACTCTCTCATTCCAACAAATTTTGAAATGAGATTTCTTTCCCAAGAAAAAGAATCTTAGGACCTCCGATTGGTAGAAATTTCCCCACTTTTGGGCTTAAAGTGAGAGAGTTATCGAGGTTTTAATTTTGGGTGACGTTTCGCACACTGTTTCTAAAACGGACAACAACTCTCTCACCCCAACGATTTTTAAAGGAAGATTTCTTTTTCCGGAAAGAGAATTTGAAGATTGGTAGAAATTTCACCCCTTTTGAACTTAAAGTCAGAGAGTTACAGAGGTTTTAATTCTGGATGACGTTTCGCACACTCTTTATAAAACGGACTACAACTCTCTCATCCCAACAAATTTTGAAATGAGATTTCTTTCCCAAGAAAAAGAATCTTAGGACCTCCGATTGGTAGAAATTTCCTCACTTTTTGACTTAAAATGAGAGAGTTATGGAGGTTTTACTTTGGGTGACGTTTAACACACTCTTTATGAAACGGACTATAACTCTGTCACCCCAACGAATTTTGAAACGAGATTTCTTTCCCATGAAAGAGAATTAGAAGACCTCCGATTGGTAGAAATTTCACCACTTTTGGATTTAAAGTGAGAGAGTTATAGAGGTTTTAATTTTGGGTGACGTTTCGCATACTCTTTGAAAAACGGACAACAACTCTCTCACCCCAATGATTTTTAAAACAAGATTTCTTTTCCCGGAAAGAGAATTTGAAGATTGGTAGAAATTTCTCCACTTTTGAACTTAAAGTCAGAGAGTTACACAGGTTTTAATTTTGGATGACGTCTCGCACACTCTTTATAAAACGGACTACAACTCTCTCATCCCAACAATATTTGAAATGAGATTTCTTTCCGAAGGAAAAGAATCTTAGGACATCTGATTGGTAGAAATTTCACAACTTTTTGACTTCAAATGAGAGAGTTATAGAAGTTTTAATTTTGGGTGACGTTTCACACACTCTTTATAAAATGGACCAAAACTCTCTCATCCCACCGAATTTTTAAATGAGATTTTTTTTCTCGAAAGAGAATTTGAAGACATCTAATTGATAGAAATTTCTCCAGTTTTCGACTTAAAATAAGTGAGTTATGAAAGTTTTAATATTGGGTGACGTTTCGCACACTCTTTATAAGACGGACAACAACTCTCTCACCCCAACGATTTTTAAAACAAGATTTCTTTCCCCGGAAAGAGAATTTGAAGACTGGTAGAAATTTCACCCCTTTTGAACTTAAAGTCAGAGAGTTGCAGAGGTTTTAATTTTGGATGACGTTTTGCACACTCTTTATAAAACGGACTACAACTCTCTCATTCCAACAAATTTTGAAATGAGATTTCTTTCCCAAGAAAAAGAATCTTAGGACCTCCGATTGGTAGAAATTTCCCCACTTTTGGGCTTAAAGTGAGAGAGTTATCGAGGTTTTAATTTTGGGTGACGTTTCGCACACTGTTTCTAAAACGGACAACAACTCTCTCACCCCAACGATTTTTAAAGGAAGATTTCTTTTTCCGGAAAGAGAATTTGAAGATTGGTAGAAATTTCACCCCTTTTGAACTTAAAGTCAGAGAGTTACAGAGGTTTTAATTCTGGATGACGTTTCGCACACTCTTTATAAAACGGACTACAACTCTCTCATCCCAACAAATTTTGAAATGAGATTTCTTTCCCAAGAAAAAGAATCTTAGGACCTCCGATTGGTAGAAATTTCCTCACTTTTTGACTTAAAATGAGAGAGTTATGGAGGTTTTACTTTGGGTGACGTTTAACACACTCTTATGAAACGGACTATAACTCTGTCACCCCAACGAATTTTGAAACGAGATTTCTTTCCCATGAAAGAGAATTAGAAGACCTCCGATTGGTAGAAATTTCACCACTTTTGGACTTAAAGTGAGAGAGTTATAGAGGTTTTAATTTTGGGTGACGTTTCGCATACTCTTTGAAAAACGGACAACAACTCTCTCACCCCAATGATTTTTAAAACAAGATTTCTTTTCCCGGAAAGAGAATTTGAAGATTGGTAGAAATTTCTCCACTTTTGAACTTAAAGTCAGAGAGTTACACAGGTTTTAATTTTGGATGACGTCTCGCACACTCTTTATAAAACGGACTACAACTCTCTCATCCCAACAATATTTGAAATGAGATTTCTTTCCGAAGGAAAAGAATCTTAGGACATCTGATTGGTAGAAATTTCACAACTTTTTGACTTCAAATGAGAGAGTTATAGAAGTTTTAATTTTGGGTGACGTTTCACACACTCTTTATAAAATGGACCAAAACTCTCTCATCCCACCGAATTTTTAAATGAGATTTTTTTTCTCGAAAGAGAATTTGAAGACATCTAATTGATAGAAATTTCTCCAGTTTTCGACTTAAAATAAGTGAGTTATGAAAGTTTTAATTTTGGGTGACGTTTCGCACACTCTTTATAAGACGGACAACAACTCTCTCACCCCAACGATTTTTAAAACAAGATTTCTTTCCCCGGAAAGAGAATTTGAAGACTGGTAGAAATTTCACCCCTTTTGAACTTAAAGTCAGAGAGTTGCAGAGGTTTTAATTTTGGATGACGTTTTGCACACTCTTTATAAAACGGACTACAACTCTCTCATTCCAACAAATTTTGAAATGAGATTTCTTTCCCAAGAAAAAGAATCTTAGGACCTCCGATTGGTAGAAATTTCCCCACTTTTGAGCTTAAAGTGAGAGAGTTATCGAGGTTTTAATTTTGGGTGACGTTTCGCACACTGTTTCTAAAACGGACAACAACTCTCTCACCCCAACGACTTTTAAAAGAAGATTTCTTTTTCCGGAAAGAGAATTTGAAGATTGGTAGAAATTTCACCCCTTTTGAACTTAAAGTCAGAGAGTTACAGAGGTTTTAATTCTGGATGACGTTTCGCACACTCTTTATAAAACGGACTACAACTCTCTCATCCCAACAAATTTTGAAATGAGATTTCTTTCCCAAGAAAAAGAATCTTAGGACCTCCGATTGGTAGAAATTTCCTCACTTTTTGACTTAAAATGAGAGAGTTATGGAGGTTTTACTTTGGGTGACGTTTAACACACTCTTTATGAAACGGACTATAACTCTGTCACCCCAACGAATTTTGAAACGAGATTTCTTTCCCATGAAAGAGAATTAGAAGACCTCCGATTGGTAGAAATTTCACCACTTTTGGACTTAAAGTGAGAGAGTTATAGAGGTTTTAATTTTGGGTGACGTTTCGCATACTCTTTGAAAAACGGACAACAACTCTCTCACCCCAATGATTTTTAAAACAAGATTTCTTTTCCCGGAAAGAGAATTTGAAGATTGGTAGAAATTTCTCCACTTTTGAACTTAAAGTCAGAGAGTTACACAGGTTTTAATTTTGGATGACGTCTCGCACACTCTTTATAAAACGGACTACAACTCTCTCATCCCAACAATATTTGAAATGAGATTTCTTTCCGAAGGAAAAGAATCTTAGGACATCTGATTGGTAGAAATTTCACAACTTTTTGACTTCAAATGAGAGAGTTATAGAAGTTTTAATTTTGGGTGACGTTTCACACACTCTTTATAAAATGGACCAAAACTCTCTCATCCCACCGAATTTTTAAATGAGATTTTTTTTCTCGAAAGAGAATTTGAAGACATCTAATTGATAGAAATCTCTCCAGTTTTCGACTTAAAATAAGTGAGTTATGAAAGTTTTAATTTTGGGTGACGTTTCGCACACTGTTTCTAAAACGGACAACAACTCTCTCACCCCAACGATTTTTAAAAGAAGATTTCTTTTTCCGGAAAGAGAATTTGAAGATTGGTAGAAATTTCACCCCTTTTGAACTTAAAGTCAGAGAGTTCCACAGGTTTTAATTTTGGATGACGTCTCGCACACTCTTTATAAAACGGACTACAACTCTCTCATCCCAACAATATTTGAAATGAGATTTCTTTCCGAAGGAAAAGAATCTTAGGACATCTGATTGGTAGAAATTTCACAACTTTTTGACTTCAAATGAGAGAGTTATAGAAGTTTTAATTTTGGGTGACGTTTCACACACTCTTTATAAAATGGACCAAAACTCTCTCATCCCACCGAATTTTTAAATGAGATTTTTTTTCCTGAAAGAGAATTTGAAGACATCTAATTGATAGTTTTTTCTCCAGTTTTCGACTTAAAATAAGTGAGTTATGAAAGTTTTAATTTTGGGTGACGTTTCGCACACTCTTTATAAGACGGACAACAACTCTCTCACCCCAACGATTTTTAAAACAAGATTTCTTTCCCCGGAAAGAGAATTTGAAGACTGGTAGAAATTTCACCCCTTTTGAACTTAAAGTCAGAGAGTTGCAGAGGTTTTAATTTTGGATGACGTTTTGCACACTCTTTATAAAACGGACTACAACTCTCTCATTCCAACAAATTTTGAAATGAGATTTCTTTCCCAAGAAAAAGAATCTTAGGACCTCCGATTGGTAGAAATTTCCCCACTTTTGGGCTTAAAGTGAGAGAGTTATCGAGGTTTTAATTTTGGGTGACGTTTCGCACACTGTTTCTAAAACGGACAACAACTCTCTCACCCCAACGATTTTTAAAGGAAGATTTCTTTTTCCGGAAAGAGAATTTGAAGATTGGTAGAAATTTCACCCCTTTTGAACTTAAAGTCAGAGAGTTACAGAGGTTTTAATTCTGGATGACGTTTCGCATACTCTTTATAAAACGGACTACAACTCTCTCATCCCAACAAATTTTGAAATGAGATTTCTTTCCCAAGAAAAAGAATCTTAGGACCTCCGATTGGTAGAAATTTCCTCACTTTTTGACTTAAAATGAGAGAGTTATGGAGGTTTTACTTTGGGTGACGTTTAACACACTCTTTATGAAACGGACTATAACTCTGTCACCCCAACGAATTTTGAAACGAGATTTCTTTCCCATGAAAGAGAATTAGAAGACCTCCGATTGGTAGAAATTTCACCACTTTTGGACTTAAAGTGAGAGAGTTATAGAGGTTTTAATTTTGGGTGACGTTTCGCATACTCTTTGAAAACCGGACAACAACTCTCTCACCCCAATGATTTTTAAAACAAGATTTCTTTTCCCGGAAAGAGAATTTGAAGATTGGTAGAAATTTCTCCACTTTTGAACTTAAAGTCAGAGAGTTACACAGGTTTTAATTTTGGATGACGTCTCGCACACTCTTTATAAAACGGACTACAACTCTCTCATCCCAACAATATTTGAAATGAGATTTCTTTCCGAAGGAAAAGAATCTTAGGACATCTGATTGGTAGAAATTTCACAACTTTTTGACTTCAAATGAGAGAGTTATAGAAGTTTTAATTTTGGGTGACGTTTCACACACTCTTTATAAAATGGACCAAAACTCTCTCATCCTACCGAATTTTTAAATGAGATTTTTTTTCCTGAAAGAGAATTTGAAGACATCTAATTGATAGTTTTTTCTCCAGTTTTCGAATTAAAATAAGTGAGTTATGAAAGTTTTAATTTTGGGTGACGTTTCGCACACTCTTTATAAGACGGACAACAACTCTCTCACCCCAACGATTTTTAAAACAAGATTTCTTTCCCCGGAAAGAGAATTTGAAGACTGGTAGAAATTTCACCCCTTTTGAACTTAAAGTCAGAGAGTTGCAGAGGTTTTAATTTTGGATGACGTTTTGCACACTCTTTATAAAACGGACTACAACTCTCTCATTCCAACAAATTTTGAAATGAGATTTCTTTCCCAAGAAAAAGAATCTTAGGACCTCCGATTGGTAGAAATTTCCCCACTTTTGGGCTTAAAGTGAGAGAGTTATCGAGGTTTTAATTTTGGGTGACGTTTCGCACACTGTTTCTAAAACGGACAACAACTCTCTCACCCCAACGATTTTTAAAGGAAGATTTCTTTTTCCGGAAAGAGAATTTGAAGATTGGTAGAAATTTCACCCCTTTTGAACTTAAAGTCAGAGAGTTACAGAGGTTTTAATTCTGGATGACGTTTCGCACACTCTTTATAAAACGGACTACAACTCTCTCATCCCAACAAATTTTGAAATGAGATTTCTTTCCCAAGAAAAAGAATCTTAGGACCTCCGATTGGTAGAAATTTCCTCACTTTTTGACTCAAAATGAGAGAGTTATGGAGGTTTTACTTTGGGTGACGTTTAACACACTCTTATGAAACGGACTATAACTCTGTCACCCCAACGAATTTTGAAACGAGATTTCTTTCCCATGAAAGAGAATTAGAAGACCTCCGATTGGTAGAAATTTCACCACTTTTGGACTTAAAGTGAGAGAGTTATAGAGGTTTTAATTTTGGGTGACGTTTCGCATACTCTTTGAAAAACGGACAACAACTCTCTCACCCCAATGTTTTTTAAAACAAGATTTCTTTTCCCGGAAAGAGAATTTGAAGATTGGTAGAAATTTCTCCACTTTTGAACTTAAAGTCAGAGAGTTACACAGGTTTTAATTTTGGATGACGTCTCGCACACTCTTTATAAAACGGACTACAACTCTCTCATCCCAACAATATTTGAAATGAGATTTCTTTCCGAAGGAAAAGAATCTTAGGACATCTGATTGGTAGAAATTTCACAACTTTTTGACTTCAAATGAGAGAGTTATAGAAGTTTTAATTTTGGGTGACGTTTCACACACTCTTTATAAAATGGACCAAAACTCTCTCATCCCACCGAATTTTTAAATGAGATTTTTTTTCTCGAAAGAGAATTTGAAGACATCTAATTGATAGAAATTTCTCCAGTTTTCGACTTAAAATAAGTGAGTTATGAAAGTTTTAATTTTGGGTGACGTTTCGCACACTCTTTATAAGACGGACAACAACTCTCTCACCCCAACGATTTTTAAAACAAGATTTCTTTCCCCGGAAAGAGAATTTGAAGACTGGTAGAAATTTCACCCCTTTTGAACTTAAAGTCAGAGAGTTGCAGAGGTTTTAATTTTGGATGACGTTTTGCACACTCTTTATAAAACGGACTACAACTCTCTCATTCCAACAAATTTTGAAATGAGATTTCTTTCCCAAGAAAAAGAATCTTAGGACCTCCGATTGGTAGAAATTTCCCCACTTTTGGGCTTAAAGTGAGAGAGTTATCGAGGTTTTAATTTTGGGTGACGTTTCGCACACTGTTTCTAAAACGGACAACAACTCTCTCACCCCAACGATTTTTAAAAGAAGATTTCTTTTTCCGGAAAGAGAATTTGAAGATTGGTAGAAATTTCACCCCTTTTGAACTTAAAGTCAGAGAGTTACAGAGGTTTTAATTCTGGATGACGTTTCGCACACTCTTTATAAAACGGACTACAACTCTCTCATCCCAACAAATTTTGAAATGAGATTTCTTTCCCAAGAAAAAGAATCTTAGGACCTCCGATTGGTAGAAATTTCCTCACTTTTTGACTTAAAATGAGAGAGTTATGGAGGTTTTACTTTGGGTGACGTTTAACACACTCTTTATGAAACGGACTATAACTCTGTCACCCCAACGAATTTTGAAACGAGATTTCTTTCCCATGAAAGAGAATTAGAAGACCTCCGATTGGTAGAAATTTCACCACTTTTGGACTTAAAGTGAGAGAGTTATAGAGGTTTTAATTTTGGGTGACGTTTCGCATACTCTTTGAAAAACGGACAACAACTCTCTCACCCCAATGATTTTTAAAACAAGATTTCTTTTCCCGGAAAGAGAATTTGAAGATTTGTAGAAATTTCTCCACTTTTGAACTTAAAGTCAGAGAGTTACACAGGTTTTAATTTTGGATGACGTCTCGCACACTCTTTATAAAACGGACTACAACTCTCTCATCCCAACAATATTTGAAATGAGATTTCTTTCCGAAGGAAAAGAATCTTAGGACATCTGATTGGTAGAAATTTCACAACTTTTTGACTTCAAATGAGAGAGTTATAGAAGTTTTAATTTTGGGTTACGTTTCACACACTCTTTATAAAATGGACCAAAACTCTCTCATCCCACCGAATTTTTAAATGAGATTTTTTTTCCTGAAAGAGAATTTGAAGACATCTAATTGATAGTTTTTTCTCCAGTTTTCGACTTAAAATAAGTGAGTTATGAAAGTTTTAATTTTGGGTGACGTTTCGCACACTCTTTATAAGACGGACAACAACTCTCTCACCCCAACGATTTTTAAAACAAGATTTCTTTCCCCGGAAAGAGAATTTGAAGACTGGTAGAAATTTCACCCCTTTT
Source organism: Tasmannia lanceolata (assembly GCF_043159265.1). Lineage (NCBI taxonomy): Eukaryota > Viridiplantae > Streptophyta > Magnoliopsida > Canellales > Winteraceae > Tasmannia > Tasmannia lanceolata. The sequence goes on along the minus strand of NW_027518713.1, from coordinate 891,578 downwards.
GAACTTAAAGTCAGAGAGTTGCAGAGGTTTTAATTTTGGATGACGTTTTGCACACTCTTTATAAAACGGACTACAACTCTCTCATTCCAACAAATTTTGAAATGAGATTTCTTTCCCAAGAAAAAGAATCTTAGGACCTCCGATTGGTAGAAATTTCCCCACTTTTGGGCTTAAAGTGAGAGAGTTATCGAGGTTTTAATTTTGGGTGACGTTTCGCACACTGTTTCTAAAACGGACAACAACTCTCTCACCCCAACGATTTTTAAAGGAAGATTTCTTTTTCCGGAAAGAGAATTTGAAGATTGGTAGAAATTTCACCCCTTTTGAACTTAAAGTCAGAGAGTTACAGAGGTTTTAATTCTGGATGACGTTTCGCACACTCTTTATAAAACGGACTACAACTCTCTCATCCCAACAAATTTTGAAATGAGATTTCTTTCCCAAGAAAAAGAATCTTAGGACCTCCGATTGGTAGAAATTTCCTCACTTTTTGACTTAAAATGAGAGAGTTATGGAGGTTTTACTTTGGGTGACGTTTAACACACTCTTTATGAAACGGACTATAACTCTGTCACCCCAACGAATTTTGAAACGAGATTTCTTTCCCATGAAAGAGAATTAGAAGACCTCCGATTGGTAGAAATTTCACCACTTTTGGACTTAAAGTGAGAGAGTTATAGAGGTTTTAATTTTGGGTGACGTTTCGCATACTCTTTGAAAAACGGACAACAACTCTCTCACCCCAATGATTTTTAAAACAAGATTTCTTTTCCCGGAAAGAGAATTTGAAGATTGGTAGAAATTTCTCCACTTTTGAACTTAAACTCAGAGAGTTACACAGGTTTTAATTTTGGATGACGTCTCGCACACTCTTTATAAAACGGACTACAACTCTCTCATCCCAACAATATTTGAAATGAGATTTCTTTCCGAAGGAAAAGAATCTTAGGACATCTGATTGGTAGAAATTTCACAACTTTTTGACTTCAAATGAGAGAGTTATAGAAGTTTTAATTTTGGGTGACGTTTCACACACTCTTTATAAAATGGACCAAAACTCTCTCATCCCACCGAATTTTTAAATGAGATTTTTTTTCTCGAAAGAGAATTTGAAGACATCTAATTGATAGAAATTTCTCCAGTTTTCGACTTAAAATAAGTGAGTTATGAAAGTTTTAATTTTGGGTGACGTTTCGCACACTGTTTCTAAAACGGACAACAACTCTCTCACCCCAACGATTTTTAAAGGAAGATTTCTTTTTCCGGAAAGAGAATTTGAAGATTGGTAGAAATTTCACCCCTTTTGAACTTAAAGTCAGAGAGTTACACAGGTTTTAATTTTGGATGACGTCTCGCACACTCTTTATAAAACGGACTACAACTCTCTCATCCCAACAATATTTGAAATGAGATTTCTTTCCGAAGGAAAAGAATCTTAGGACATCTGATTGGTAGAAATTTCACAACTTTTTGACTTCAAATGAGAGAGTTATAGAAGTTTTAATTTTGGGTGACGTTTCACACACTCTTTATAAAATGGACCAAAACTCTCTCATCCCACCGAATTTTTAAATGAGATTTTTTTTCCTGAAAGAGAATTTGAAGACATCTAATTGATAGTTTTTTCTCCAGTTTTCGACTTAAAATAAGTGAGTTATGAAAGTTTTAATTTTGGGTGACGTTTCGCACACTCTTTATAAGACGGACAACAACTCTCTCACCCCAACGATTTTTAAAACAAGATTTCTTTCCCCGGAAAGAGAATTTGAAGACTGGTAGAAATTTCACCCCTTTTGAACTTAAAGTCAGAGAGTTGCAGAGGTTTTAATTTTGGATGACGTTTTGCACACTCTTTATAAAACGGACTACAACTCTCTCATTCCAACAAATTTTGAAATGAGATTTCTTTCCCAAGAAAAAGAATCTTAGGACCTCCGATTGGTAGAAATTTCCCCACTTTTGGGCTTAAAGTGAGAGAGTTATCGAGGTTTTAATTTTGGGTGACGTTTCGCACACTGTTTCTAAAACGGACAACAACTCTCTCACCCCAACGATTTTTAAAAGAAGATTTCTTTTTCCGGAAAGAGAATTTGAAGATTGGTAGAAATTTCACCCCTTTTGAACTTAAAGTCAGAGAGTTACAGAGGTTTTAATTCTGGATGACGTTTCGCACACTCTTTATAAAACGGACTACAACTCTCTCATCCCAATAAATTTTGAAATGAGATTTCTTTCCGAAGAAAAAGAATCTTAGGACCTCCGATTGGTAGAAATTTCCTCACTTTTTGACTTAAAATGAGAGAGTTATGGAGGTTTTACTTTGGGTGACGTTTAACACACTCTTTATGAAATGGACTATAACTCTGTCACCCCAACGAATTTTGAAACGAGATTTCTTTCCCATGAAAGAGAATTAGAAGACCTCCGATTGGTAGAAATTTCACCACTTTTGGACTTAAAGTGAGAGAGTTATAGAGGTTTTAATTTTGGGTGACGTTTCGCATACTCTTTGAAAAACGGACAACAACTCTCTCACCCCAATGATTTTTAAAACAAGATTTCTTTTCCCGGAAAGAGAATTTGAAGATTGGTAGAAATTTCTCCACTTTTGAACTTAAAGTCAGAGAGTTACACAGGTTTTAATTTTGGATGACGTCTCGCACACTCTTTATAAAACGGACTACAACTCTCTCATCCCAACAATATTTGAAATGAGATTTCTTTCCGAAGGAAAAGAATCTTAGGACATCTGATTGGTAGAAATTTCACAACTTTTTGACTTCAAATGAGAGAGTTATAGAAGTTTTAATTTTGGGTGACGTTTCACACACTCTTTATAAAATGGACCAAAACTCTCTCATCCCACCGAATTTTTAAATGAGTTTTTTTTTCTCGAAAGAGAATTTGAAGACATCTAATTGATAGAAATTTCTCCAGTTTTCGACTTAAAATAAGTGAGTTATGAAAGTTTTAATTTTGGGTGACGTTTCGCACACTGTTTCTAAAACGGACAACAACTCTCTCACCCCAACGATTTTTAAAAGAAGATTTCTTTTTCCGGAAAGAGAATTTGAAGATTGGTAGAAATTTCACCCCTTTTGAACTTAAAGTCAGAGAGTTACAGAGGTTTTAATTCTGGATGACGTTTCGCACACTCTTTATAAAATGGACTACAACTCTCTCATTCCAACAAATTTTGAAATGAGATTTCTTTCCCAAGAAAAAGAATCTTAGGACCTCCGATTGGTAGAAATTTCCCCACTTTTGGGCTTAAAGTGAGAGAGTTATCGAGGTTTTAATTTTGGGTGACGTTTCGCACACTGTTTCTAAAACGGACAACAACTCTCTCACCCCAACGATTTTTAAAGGAAGATTTCTTTTTCCGGAAAGAGAATTTGAAGATTGGTAGAAATTTCACCCCTTTTGAACTTAAAGTCAGAGAGTTACAGAGGTTTTAATTCTGGATGACGTTTCGCACACTCTTTATAAAACGGACTACAACTCTCTCATCCCAACAAATTTTGAAATGAGATTTCTTTCCCAAGAAAAAGAATCTTAGGACCTCCGATTGGTAGAAATTTCCTCACTTTTTGACTTAAAATGAGAGAGTTATGGAGGTTTTACTTTGGGTGACGTTTAACACACTCTTTATGAAACGGACTATAACTCTGTCACCCCAACGAATTTTGAAACGAGATTTCTTTCCCATGAAAGAGAATTAGAAGACCTCCGATTGGTAGAAATTTCACCACTTTTGGACTTAAAGTGAGAGAGTTATAGAGGTTTTAATTTTGGGTGACGTTTCGCATACTCTTTGAAAAACGGACAACAACTCTCTCACCCCAATGATTTTTAAAACAAGATTTCTTTTCCCGGAAAGAGAATTTGAAGATTGGTAGAAATTTCTCCACTTTTGAACTTAAAGTCAGAGAGTTACACAGGTTTTAATTTTGGATGACGTCTCGCACACTCTTTATAAAACGGACTACAACTCTCTCATCCCAACAATATTTGAAATGAGATTTCTTTCCGAAGGAAAAGAATCTTAGGACATCTGATTGGTAGAAATTTCACAACTTTTTGACTTCAAATGAGAGAGTTATAGAAGTTTTAATTTTGGGTGACGTTTCACACACTCTTTATAAAATGGACCAAAACTCTCTCATCCAACCGAATTTTTAAATGAGATTTTTTTTCTCGAAAGAGAATTTGAAGACATCTAATTGATAGAAATTTCTCCAGTTTTCGACTTAAAATAAGTGAGTTATGAAAGTTTTAATTTTGGGTGACGTTTCGCACACTCTTTATAAGACGGACAACAACTCTCTCACCCCAACGATTTTTAAAACAAGATTTCTTTCCCCGGAAAGAGAATTTGAAGACTGGTAGAAATTGCACCCCTTTTGAACTTAAAGTCAGAGAGTTGCAGAGGTTTTAATTTTGGATGACGTTCTGCACACTCTTTATAAAACGGACTACAACTCTCTCATTCCAACAAATTTTGAAATGAGATTTCTTTCCCAAGAAAAAGAATCTTAGGACCTCCGATTGGTAGAAATTTCCCCACTTTTGGGCTTAAAGTGAGAGTTATCGAGGTTTTAATTTTGGGTGACGTTTCGCACACTGTTTCTAAAACGGACAACAACTCTCTCACCCCAACGATTTTTAAAAGAAGATTTCTTTTTCCGGAAAGAAAATTTGAAGATTGGTAGAAATTTCACCCCTTTTGAACTTAAAGTCAGAGAGTTACAGAGGTTTTAATTCTGGATGACGTTTCGCACACTCTTTATAAAACGGACTACAACTCTCTCATCCCAACAAATTTTGAAATGAGATTTCTTTCCCAAGAAAAAGAATCTTAGGACCTCCGATTGGTAGAAATTTCCTCACTTTTTGACTTAAAATGAGAGAGTTATGGAGGTTTTACTTTGGGTGACGTTTAACACACTCTTTATGAAACGGACTATAACTCTGTCACCCCAACGAATTTTGAAACGAGATTTCTTTCCCATGAAAGAGAATTAGAAGACCTCCGATTGGTAGAAATTTCACCACTTTTGGACTTAAAGTGAGAGAGTTATAGAGGTTTTAATTTTGGGTGACGTTTCGCATACTCTTTGAAAAACGGACAACAACTCTCTCACCCCAATGATTTTTAAAACAAGATTTCTTTTCCCGGAAAGAGAATTTGAAGATTGGTAGAAATTTCTCCACTTTTGAACTTAAAGTCAGAGAGTTACACAGGTTTTAATTTTGGATGACGTCTCGCACACTCTTTATAAAACGGACTACAACTCTCTCATCCCAACAATATTTGAAATGAGATTTCTTTCCGAAGGAAAAGAATCTTAGGACATCTGATTGGTAGAAATTTCACAACTTTTTGACTTCAAATGAGAGAGTTATAGAAGTTTTAATTTTGGGTGACGTTTCACACACTCTTTATAAAATGGACCAAAACTCTCTCATCCCACCGAATTTTTAAATGAGATTTTTTTTCTCGAAAGAGAATTTGAAGACATCTAATTGATAGAAATTTCTCCAGTTTTCGACTTAAAATAAGTGAGTTATGAAAGTTTTAATTTTGGGTGACGTTTCGCACACTCTTTATAAGACGGACAACAACTCTCTCACCCCAACGATTTTTAAAAGAAGATTTCTTTCCCCGGAAAGAGAATTTGAAGACTGGTAGAAATTTCACCCCTTTTGAACATAAAGTCAGAGAGTTGCAGAGGTTTTAATTTTGGATGACGTTTTGCACACTCTTTATAAAACGGACTACAACTCTCTCATTCCAACAAATTTTGAAATGAGATTTCTTTCCCAAGAAAAAGAATCTTAGGACCTCCGATTGGTAGAAATTTCCCCACTTTTGGGCTTAAAGTGAGAGAGTTATCGAGGTTTTAATTTTGGGTGACGTTTCGCACACTGTTTCTAAAACGGACAACAACTCTCTCACCCCAACGATTTTTAAAGGAAGATTTCTTTTTCCGGAAAGAGAATTTGAAGATTGGTAGAAATTTCACCCCTTTTGAACTTAAAGTCAGAGAGTTACAGAGGTTTTAATTCTGGATGACGTTTCGCACACTCTTTATAAAACGGACTACAACTCTCTCATCCCAACAAATTTTGAAATGAGATTTCTTTCCCAAGAAAAAGAATCTTAGGACCTCCGATTGGTAGAAATTTCCTCACTTTTTGACTTAAAATGAGAGAGTTATGGAGGTTTTACTTTGGGTGACGTTTAACACACTCTTTATGAAACGGACTATAACTCTGTCACCCCAACGAATTTTGAAACGAGATTTCTTTCCCATGAAAGAGAATTAGAAGACCTCCGATTGGTAGAAATTTCACCACTTTTGGACTTAAAGTGAGAGAGTTATAGAGGTTTTAATTTTGGGTGACGTTTCGCATACTCTTTGAAAAACGGACAACAACTCTCTCACCCCAATGATTTTTAAAACAAGATTTCTTTTCCCGGAAAGAGAATTTGAAGATTGGTAGAAATTTCTCCACTTTTGAACTTAAAGTCAGAGAGTTACACAGGTTTTAATTTTGGATGACGTCTCGCACACTCTTTATAAAACGGACTACAACTCTCTCATCCCAACAATATTTGAAATGAGATTTCTTTCCGAAGGAAAAGAATCTTAGGACATCTGATTGGTAGAAATTTCACAACTTTTTGACTTCAAATGAGAGAGTTATAGAAGTTTTAATTTTGGGTGACGTTTCACACACTCTTTATAAAATGGACCAAAACTCTCTCATCCCACCGAATTTTTAAATGAGATTTTTTTTCTCGAAAGAGAATTTGAAGACATCTAATTGATAGAAATTTCTCCAGTTTTCGACTTAAAATAAGTGAGTTATGAAAGTTTTAATTTTGGGTGACGTTTCGCACACTCTTTATAAGACGGACAACAACTCTCTCACCCCAACGATTTTTAAAAGAAGATTTCTTTCCCCGGAAAGAGAATTTGAAGACTGGTAGAAATTTCACCCCTTTTGAACTTAAAGTCAGAGAGTTGCAGAGGTTTTAATTTTGGATGACGTTTTGCACACTCTTTATAAAACGGACTACAACTCTCTCATTCCAACAAATTTTGAAATGAGATTTCTTTCCCAAGAAAAAGAATCTTAGGACCTCCGATTGGTAGAAATTTCCCCACTTTTGGGCTTAAAGTGAGAGAGTTATCGAGGTTTTAATTTTGGGTGACGTTTCGCACACTGTTTCTAAAACGGACAACAACTCTCTCACCCCAACGATTTTTAAAGGAAGATTTCTTTTTCCGGAAAGAGAATTTGAAGACATCTAATTGATAGTTTTTTCTCCAGTTTTCGACTTAAAATAAGTGAGTTATGAAAGTTTTAATTTTGGGTGACGTTTCGCACACTCTTTATAAGACGGACAACAACTCTCTCACCCCAACGATTTTTAAAACAAGATTTTTTTCCCCGGAAAGAGAATTTGAAGACTGGTAGAAATTTCACCCCTTTTGAACTTAAAGTCAGAGAGTTGCAGAGGTTTTAATTTTGGATGACGTTTTGCACACTCTTTATAAAACGGACTACAACTCTCTCATTCCAACAAATTTTGAAATGAGATTTCTTTCCCAAGAAAAAGAATCTTAGGACCTCCGATTGGTAGAAATTTCCCCACTTTTGGGCTTAAAGTGAGAGAGTTATCGAGGTTTTAATTTTGGGTGACGTTTCGCACACTGTTTCTAAAACGGACAACAACTCTCTCACCCCAACGATTTTTAAAGGAAGATTTCTTTTTCCGGAAAGAGAATTTGAAGATTGGTAGAAATTTCACCCCTTTTGAACTTAAAGTCAGAGAGTTACAGAGGTTTTAATTCTGGATGACGTTTCGCACACTCTTTATAAAACGGACTACAACTCTCTCATCCCAACAAATTTTGAAATGAGATTTCTTTCCCAAGAAAAAGAATCTTAGGACCTCCGATTGGTAGAAATTTCCTCACTTTTTGACTTAAAATGAGAGAGTTATGGAGGTTTTACTTTGGGTGACGTTTAACACACTCTTTATGAAACGGACTATAACTCTGTCACCCCAACGAATTTTGAAACGAGATTTCTTTCCCATGAAAGAGAATTAGAAGACCTCCGATTGGTAGAAATTTCACCACTTTTGGACTTAAAGTGAGAGAGTTATAGAGGTTTTAATTTTGGGTGACGTTTCGCATACTCTTTGAAAAACGGACAACAACTCTCTCACCCCAATGATTTTTAAAACAAGATTTCTTTTCCCGGAAAGAGAATTTGAAGATTGGTAGAAATTTCTCCACTTTTGAACTTAAAGTAAGAGAGTTACACAGGTTTTCATTTTGGATGACGTCTCGCACACTCTTTATAAAACGGACTACAACTCTCTCATCCCAACAATATTTGAAATGAGATTTCTTTCCGAAGGAAAAGAATCTTAGGACATCTGATTGGTAGAAATTTCACAACTTTTTGACTTCAAATGAGAGAGTTATAGAAGTTTTAATTTTGGGTGACGTTTCACACACTCTTTATAAAATGGACCAAAACTCTCTCATCCCACCGAATTTTTAAATGAGATTTTTTTTCTCGAAAGAGAATTTGAAGACATCTAATTGATAGAAATTTCTCCAGTTTTCGACTTAAAATAAGTGAGTTATGAAAGTTTTAATTTTGGGTGACGTTTCGCACACTGTTTCTAAAACGGACAACAACTCTCTCACCCCAACGATTTTTAAAAGAAGATTTCTTTTTCCGGAAAGAGAATTTGAAGATTGGTAGAAATTTCACCCCTTTTGAACTTAAAGTCAGAGAGTTACACAGGTTTTAATTTTGGATGACGTCTCGCACACTCTTTATAAAACGGACTACAACTCTCTCATCCCAACAATATTTGAAATAAGATTTCTTTGCGAAGGAAAAGAATCTTAGGACATCTGATTGGTAGAAATTTCACAACTTTTTGACATCAAATGAGAGAGTTATAGAAGTTTTAATTTTGGGTGACGTTTCACACACTCTTTATAAAATGGACCAAAACTCTCTCATCCCACCGAATTTTTAAATGAGATTTTTTTTCCTGAAAGAGAATTTGAAGACATCTAATTGATAGTTTTTTCTCCAGTTTTCGACTTAAAATAAGTGAGTTATGAAAGTTTTAATTTTGGGTGACGTTTCGCACACTCTTTATAAGACGGACAACAACTCTCTCACCCCAACGATTTTTAAAACAAGATTTTTTTCCCCGGAAAGAGAATTGAAGACTGGTAGAAATTTCACCCCTTTTGAACTTAAAGTCAGAGAGTTGCAGAGGTTTTAATTTTGGATGACGTTTTGCACACTCTTTATAAAACGGACTACAACTCTCTCATTCCAACAAATTTTGAAATGAGATTTCTTTCCCAAGAAAAAGAATCTTAGGACCTCCGATTGGTAGAAATTTCCCCACTTTTGGGCTTAAAGTGAGAGAGTTATCGAGGTTTTAATTTTGGGTGACGTTTCGCACACTGTTTCTAAAACGGACAACAACTCTCTCACCCCAACGATTTTTAAAGGAAGATTTCTTTTTCCGGAAAGAGAATTTGAAGATTGGTAGAAATTTCACCCCTTTTGAACTTAAAGTCAGAGAGTTACAGAGGTTTTAATTCTGGATGACGTTTCGCACACTCTTTATAAAACGGACTACAACTCTCTCATCCCAACAAATTTTGAAATGAGATTTCTTTCCCAAGAAAAAGAATCTTAGGACCTCCGATTGGTAGAAATTTCCTCACTTTTTGACTTAAAATGAGAGAGTTATGGAGGTTTTACTTTGGGTGACGTTTAACACACTCTTTATGAAACGGACTATAACTCTGTCACCCCAACGAATTTTGAAACGAGATTTCTTTCCCATGAAAGAGAATTAGAAGACCTCCGATTGGTAGAAATTTCACCACTTTTGGACTTAAAGTGAGAGAGTTATAGAGGTTTTAATTTTGGGTGACGTTTCGCATACTCTTTGAAAAACGGACAACAACTCTCTCACCCCAATGATTTTTAAAACAAGATTTCTTTTCCCGGAAAGAGAATTTGAAGATTGGTAGAAATTTCTCCACTTTTGAACTTAAAGTAAGAGAGTTACACAGGTTTTAATTTTGGATGACGTCTCGCACACTCTTTATAAAACGGACTACAACTCTCTCATCCCAACAATATTTGAAATGAGATTTCTTTCCGAAGGAAAAGAATCTTAGGACATCTGATTGGTAGAAATTTCACAACTTTTTGACTTCAAATGAGAGAGTTATAGAAGTTTTAATTTTGGGTGACGTTTCACACACTCTTTATAAAATGGACCAAAACTCTCTCATCCCACCGAATTTTTAAATGAGATTTTTTTTCTCGAAAGAGAATTTGAAGACATCTAATTGATAGAAATTTCTCCAGTTTTCGACTTAAAATAAGTGAGTTATGAAAGTTTTAATTTTGGGTGACGTTTCGCACACTGTTTCTAAAACGGACAACAACTCTCTCACCCCAACGATTTTTAAAAGAAGATTTCTTTTTCCGGAAAGAGAATTTGAAGATTGGTAGAAATTTCACCCCTTTTGAACTTAAAGTCAGAGAGTTACACAGGTTTTAATTTTGGATGACGTCTCGCACACTCTTTATAAAACGGACTACAACTCTCTCATCCCAACAATATTTGAAATAAGATTTCTTTGCGAAGGAAAAGAATCTTAGGACATCTGATTGGTAGAAATTTCACAACTTTTTGACATCAAATGAGAGAGTTATAGAAGTTTTAATTTTGGGTGACGTTTCACACACTCTTTATAAAATGGACCAAAACTCTCTCATCCCACCGAATTTTTAAATGAGATTTTTTTTCCTGAAAGAGAATTTGAAGACATCTAATTGATAGTTTTTTCTCCAGTTTTCGACTTAAAATAAGTGAGTTATGAAAGTTTTAATTTTGGGTGACGTTTCGCACACTCTTTATAAGACGGACAACAACTCTCTCACCCCAACGATTTTTAAAACAAGATTTTTTTCCCCGGAAAGAGAATTGAAGACTGGTAGAAATTTCACCCCTTTTGAACTTAAAGTCAGAGAGTTGCAGAGGTTTTAATTTTGGATGACGTTTTGCACACTCTTTATAAAACGGACTACAACTCTCTCATTCCAACAAATTTTGAAATGAGATTTCTTTCCCAAGAAAAAGAATCTTAGGACCTCCGATTGGTAGAAATTTCCCCACTTTTGGGCTTAAAGTGAGAGAGTTATCGAGGTTTTAATTTTGGGTGACGTTTCGCACACTGTTTCTAAAACGGACAACAACTCTCTCACCCCAACGATTTTTAAAGGAAGATTTCTTTTTCCGGAAAGAGAATTTGAAGATTGGTAGAAATTTCACCCCTTTTGAACTTAAAGTCAGAGAGTTACAGAGGTTTTAATTCTGGATGACGTTTCGCACACTCTTTATAAAACGGACTACAACTCTCTCATCCCAACAAATTTTGAAATGAGATTTCTTTCCCAAGAAAAAGAATCTTAGGACCTCCGATTGGTAGAAATTTCCTCACTTTTTGACTTAAAATGAGAGAGTTATGGAGGTTTTACTTTGGGTGACGTTTAACACACTCTTTATGAAACGGACTATAACTCTGTCACCCCAACGAATTTTGAAACGAGATTTCTTTCCCATGAAAGAGAATTAGAAGACCTCCGATTGGTAGAAATTTCACCACTTTTGGACTTAAAGTGAGAGAGTTATAGAGGTTTTAATTTTGGGTGACGTTTCGCATACTCTTTGAAAAACGGACAACAACTCTCTCACCCCAATGATTTTTAAAACAAGATTTCTTTTCCCGGAAAGAGAATTTGAAGATTGGTAGAAATTTCTCCACTTTTGAACTTAAAGTAAGAGAGTTACACAGGTTTTAATTTTGGATGACGTCTCGCACACTCTTTATAAAACGGACTACAACTCTCTCATCCCAACAATATTTGAAATGAGATTTCTTTCCGAAGGAAAAGAATCTTAGGACATCTGATTGGTAGAAATTTCACAACTTTTTGACTTCAAATGAGAGAGTTATAGAAGTTTTAATTTTGGGTGACGTTTCACACACTCTTTATAAAATGGACCAAAACTCTCTCATCCCACCGAATTTTTAAATGAGATTTTTTTTCTCGAAAGAGAATTTGAAGACATCTAATTGATAGAAATTTCTCCAGTTTTCGACTTAAAATAAGTGAGTTATGAAAGTTTTAATTTTGGGTGACGTTTCGCACACTGTTTCTAAAACGGACAACAACTCTCTCACCCCAACGATTTTTAAAAGAAGATTTCCTTTTCCGGAAAGAGAATTTGAAGATTGGTAGAAATTTCACCCCTTTTGAACTTAAAGTCAGAGAGTTACACAGGTTTTAATTTTGGATGACGTCTCGCACACTCTTTATAAAACGGACTACAACTCTCTCATCCCAACAATATTTGAAATAAGATTTCTTTGCGAAGGAAAAGAATCTTAGGACATCTGATTGGTAGAAATTTCACAACTTTTTGACATCAAATGAGAGAGTTATAGAAGTTTTAATTTTGGGTGACGTTTCACACACTCTTTATAAAATGGACCAAAACTCTCTCATCCCACCGAATTTTTAAATGAGATTTTTTTTCCTGAAAGAGAATTTGAAGACATCTAATTGATAGTTTTTTCTCCAGTTTTCGACTTAAAATAAGTGAGTTATGAAAGTTTTAATTTTGGGTGACGTTTCGCACACTCTTTATAAGACGGACAACAACTCTCTCACCCCAACGATTTTTAAAACAAGATTTTTTTCCCCGGAAAGAGAATTGAAGACTGGTAGAAATTTCACCCCTTTTGAACTTAAAGTCAGAGAGTTGCAGAGGTTTTAATTTTGGATGACGTTTTGCACACTCTTTATAAAACGGACTACAACTCTCTCATTCCAACAAATTTTGAAATGAGATTTCTTTCCCAAGAAAAAGAATCTTAGGACCTCCGATTGGTAGAAATTTCCCCACTTTTGGGCTTAAAGTGAGAGAGTTATCGAGGTTTTAATTTTGGGTGACGTTTCGCACACTGTTTCTAAAACGGACAACAACTCTCTCACCCCAACGATTTTTAAAGGAAGATTTCTTTTTCCGGAAAGAGAATTTGAAGATTGGTAGAAATTTCACCCCTTTTGAACTTAAAGTCAGAGAGTTACAGAGGTTTTAATTCTGGATGACGTTTCGCACACTCTTTATAAAACGGACTACAACTCTCTCATCCCAACAAATTTTGAAATGAGATTTCTTTCCCAAGAAAAAGAATCTTAGGACCTCCGATTGGTAGAAATTTCCTCACTTTTTGACTTAAAATGAGAGAGTTATGGAGGTTTTACTTTGGGTGACGTTTAACACACTCTTTATGAAACGGACTATAACTCTGTCACCCCAACGAATTTTGAAACGAGATTTCTTTCCCATGAAAGAGAATTAGAAGACCTCCGATTGGTAGAAATTTCACCACTTTTGGACTTAAAGTGAGAGAGTTATAGAGGTTTTAATTTTGGGTGACGTTTCGCATACTCTTTGAAACACGGACAACAACTCTCTCACCCCAATGATTTTTAAAACAAGATTTCTTTTCCCGGAAAGAGAATTTGAAGATTGGTAGAAATTTCTCCACTTTTGAACTTAAAGTCAGAGAGTTACACAGGTTTTAATTTTGGATGACGTCTCGCACACTCTTTATAAAACGGACTACAACTCTCTCATCCCAACAATATTTGAAATGAGATTTCTTTCCGAAGGAAAAGAATCTTTGGACATCTGATTGGTAGAAATTTCACAACTTTTTGACTTCAAATGAGAGAGTTATAGAAGTTTTAATTTTGGGTGACGTTTCACACACTCTTTATAAAATGGACCAAAACTCTCTCATCCCACCGAATTTTTAAATGAGATTTTTTTTCTCGAAAGAGAATTTGAAGACATCTAATTGATAGAAATTTCTCCAGTTTTCGACTTAAAATAAGTGAGTTATGAAAGTTTTAATTTTGGGTGACGTTTCGCACACTCTTTATAAGACGGACAACAACTCTCTCACCCCAACGATTTTTAAAAGAAGATTTCTTTCCCCGGAAAGAGAATTTGAAGACTGGTAGAAATTTCACCCCTTTTGAACTTAAAGTCAGAGAGTTGCAGAGGTTTTAATTTTGGATGACGTTTTGCACACTCTTTATAAAACGGACTACAACTCTCTCATTCCAACAAATTTTGAAATGAGATTTCTTTCCCAAGAAAAAGAATCTTAGGACCTCCGATTGGTAGAAATTTCCCCACTTTTGGGCTTAAAGTGAGAGAGTTATCGAGGTTTTAATTTTGGGTGACGTTTCGCACACTGTTTCTAAAACGGACAACAACTCTCTCACCCCAACGATTTTTAAAGGAAGATTTCTTTTTCCGGAAAGAGAATTTGAAGACATCTAATTGATAGTTTTTTCTCCAGTTTTCGACTTAAAATAAGTGAGTTATGAAAGTTTTAATTTTGGGTGACGTTTCGCACACTCTTTATAAGACGGACAACAACTCTCTCACCCCAACGATTTTTAAAACAAGATTTTTTTCCCCGGAAAGAGAATTTGAAGACTGGTAGAAATTTCACCCCTTTTGAACTTAAAGTCAGAGAGTTGCAGAGGTTTTAATTTTGGATGACGTTTTGCACACTCTTTATAAAACGGACTACAACTCTCTCATTCCAACAAATTTTGAAATGAGATTTCTTTCCCAAGAAAAAGAATCTTAGGACCTCCGATTGGTAGAAATTTCCCCACTTTTGGGCTTAAAGTGAGAGAGTTATCGAGGTTTTAATTTTGGGTGACGTTTCGCACACTGTTTCTAAAACGGACAACAACTCTCTCACCCCAACGATTTTTAAAGGAAGATTTCTTTTTCCGGAAAGAGAATTTGAAGACATCTAATTGATAGTTTTTTCTCCAGTTTTCGACTTAAAATAAGTGAGTTATGAAAGTTTTAATTTTGGGTGACGTTTCGCACACTCTTTATAAGACGGACAACAACTCTCTCACCCCAACGATTTTTAAAACAAGATTTTTTTCCCCGGAAAGAGAATTTGAAGACTGGTAGAAATTTCACCCCTTTTGAACTTAAAGTCAGAGAGTTGCAGAGGTTTTAATTTTGGATGACGTTTTGCACACTCTTTATAAAACGGACTACAACTCTCTCATTCCAACAAATTTTGAAATGAGATTTCTTTCCCAAGAAAAAGAATCTTAGGACCTCCGATTGGTAGAAATTTCCCCACTTTTGGGCTTAAAGTGAGAGAGTTATCGAGGTTTTAATTTTGGGTGACGTTTCGCACACTGTTTCTAAAACGGACAACAACTCTCTCACCCCAACGATTTTTAAAGGAAGATTTCTTTTTCCGGAAAGAGAATTTGAAGATTGGTAGAAATTTCACCCCTTTTGAACTTAAAGTCAGAGAGTTACAGAGGTTTTAATTCTGGATGACGTTTCGCACACTCTTTATAAAACGGACTACAACTCTCTCATCCCAACAAATTTTGAAATGAGATTTCTTTCCCAAGAAAAAGAATCTTAGGACCTCCGATTGGTAGAAATTTCCTCACTTTTTGACTTAAAATGAGAGAGTTATGGAGGTTTTACTTTGGGTGACGTTTAACACACTCTTTATGAAACGGACTATAACTCTGTCACCCCAACGAATTTTGAAACGAGATTTCTTTCCCATGAAAGAGAATTAGAAGACCTCCGATTGGTAGAAATTTCACCACTTTTGGACTTAAAGTGAGAGAGTTATAGAGGTTTTAATTTTGGGTGACGTTTCGCATACTCTTTGAAAAACGGACAACAACTCTCTCACCCCAATGATTTTTAAAACAAGATTTCTTTTCCCGGAAAGAGAATTTGAAGATTGGTAGAAATTTCTCCACTTTTGAACTTAAAGTCAGAGAGTTACACAGGTTTTAATTTTGGATGACGTCTCGCACACTCTTTATAAAACGGACTACAACTCTCTCATCCCAACAATATTTGAAATGAGATTTCTTTCCGAAGGAAAAGAATCTTAGGACATCTGATTGGTAGAAATTTCACAACTTTTTGACTTCAAATGAGAGAGTTATAGAAGTTTTAATTTTGGGTGACGTTTCACACACTCTTTATAAAATGGACCAAAACTCTCTCATCCCACCGAATTTTTAAATGAGATTTTTTTTCTCGAAAGAGAATTTGAAGACATCTAATTGATAGAAATTTCTCCAGTTTTCGACTTAAAATAAGTGAGTTATGAAAGTTTTAATTTTGGGTGACGTTTCGCACACTGTTTCTAAAACGGACAACAACTCTCTCACCCCAACGATTTTTAAAAGAAGATTTCTTTTTCCGGAAAGAGAATTTGAAGATTGGTAGAAATTTCACCCCTTTTGAACTTAAAGTCAGAGAGTTCCACAGGTTTTAATTTTGGATGACGTCTCGCACACTCTTTATAAAACGGACTACAACTCTCTCATCCCAACAATATTTGAAATGAGATTTCTTTCCGAAGGAAAAGAATCTTAGGACATCTGATTGGTAGAAATTTCACAACTTTTTGACTTCAAATGAGAGAGTTATAGAAGTTTTAATTTTGGGTGACGTTTCACACACTCTTTATAAAATGGACCAAAACTCTCTCATCCCACCGAATTTTTAAATGAGATTTTTTTTCCTGAAAGAGAATTTGAAGACATCTAATTGATAGTTTTTTCTCCAGTTTTCGACTTAAAATAAGTGAGTTATGAAAGTTTTAATTTTGGGTGACGTTTCGCACACTCTTTATAAGACGGACAACAACTCTCTCACCCCAACGATTTTTAAAACAAGATTTCTTTCCCCGGAAAGAGAATTTGAAGACTGGTAGAAATTTCACCCCTTTTGAACTTAAAGTCAGAGAGTTGCAGAGGTTTTAATTTTGGATGACGTTTTGCACACTCTTTATAAAACGGACTACAACTCTCTCATTCCAACAAATTTTGAAATGAGATTTCTTTCCCAAGAAAAAGAATCTTAGGACCTCCGATTGGTAGAAATTTCCCCACTTTTGGGCTTAAAGTGAGAGAGTTATCGAGGTTTTAATTTTGGGTGACGTTTCGCACACTGTTTCTAAAACGGACAACAACTCTCTCACCCCAACGATTTTTAAAGGAAGATTTCTTTTTCCGGAAAGAGAATTTGAAGATTGGTAGAAATTTCACCCCTTTTGAACTTAAAGTCAGAGAGTTACAGAGGTTTTAATTCTGGATGACGTTTCGCACACTCTTTATAAAACGGACTACAACTCTCTCATCCCAACAAATTTTGAAATGAGATTTCTTTCCCAAGAAAAAGAATCTTAGGACCTCCGATTGGTAGAAATTTCCTCACTTTTTGACTTAAAATGAGAGAGTTATGGAGGTTTTACTTTGGGTGACGTTTAACACACTCTTTATGAAACGGACTATAACTCTGTCACCCCAACGAATTTTGAAACGAGATTTCTTTCCCATGAAAGAGAATTAGAAGACCTCCGATTGGTAGAAATTTCACCACTTTTGGACTTAAAGTGAGAGAGTTATAGAGGTTTTAATTTTGGGTGACGTTTCGCATACTCTTTGAAAAACGGACAACAACTCTCTCACCCCAATGATTTTTAAAACAAGATTTCTTTTCCCGGAAAGAGAATTTGAAGATTGGTAGAAATTTCTCCACTTTTGAACTTAAAGTAAGAGAGTTACACAGGTTTTAATTTTGGATGACGTCTCGCACACTCTTTATAAAACGGACTACAACTCTCTCATCCCAACAATATTTGAAATGAGATTTCTTTCCGAAGGAAAAGAATCTTAGGACATCTGATTGGTAGAAATTTCACAACTTTTTGACTTCAAATGAGAGAGTTATAGAAGTTTTAATTTTGGGTGACGTTTCACACACTCTTTATAAAATGGACCAAAACTCTCTCATCCCACCGAATTTTTAAATGAGATTTTTTTTCTCGAAAGAGAATTTGAAGACATCTAATTGATAGAAATTTCTCCAGTTTTCGACTTAAAATAAGTGAGTTATGAAAGTTTTAATTTTGGGTGACGTTTTGCACACTGTTTCTAAAACGGACAACAACTCTCTCACCCCAACGATTTTTAAAAGAAGATTTCTTTTTCCGGAAAGAGAATTTGAAGATTGGTAGAAATTTCACCCCTTTTGAACTTAAAGTCAGAGAGTTACACAGGTTTTAATTTTGGATGACGTCTCGCACACTCTTTATAAAACGGACTACAACTCTCTCATCCCAACAATATTTGAAATAAGATTTCTTTGCGAAGGAAAAGAATCTTAGGACATCTGATTGGTAGAAATTTCACAACTTTTTGACATCAAATGAGAGAGTTATAGAAGTTTTAATTTTGGGTGACGTTTCACACACTCTTTATAAAATGGACCAAAACTCTCTCATCCCACCGAATTTTTAAATGAGATTTTTTTTCCTGAAAGAGAATTTGAAGACATCTAATTGATAGTTTTTTCTCCAGTTTTCGACTTAAAATAAGTGAGTTATGAAAGTTTTAATTTTGGGTGACGTTTCGCACACTCTTTATAAGACGGACAACAACTCTCTCACCCCAACGATTTTTAAAACAAGATTTTTTTCCCCGGAAAGAGAATTGAAGACTGGTAGAAATTTCACCCCTTTTGAACTTAAAGTCAGAGAGTTGCAGAGGTTTTAATTTTGGATGACGTTTTGCACACTCTTTATAAAACGGACTACAACTCTCTCATTCCAACAAATTTTGAAATGAGATTTCTTTCCCAAGAAAAAGAATCTTAGGACCTCCGATTGGTAGAAATTTCCCCACTTTTGGGCTTAAAGTGAGAGAGTTATCGAGGTTTTAATTTTGGGTGACGTTTCGCACACTGTTTCTAAAACGGACAACAACTCTCTCACCCCAACGATTTTTAAAGGAAGATTTCTTTTTCCGGAAAGAGAATTTGAAGATTGGTAGAAATTTCACCCCTTTTGAACTTAAAGTCAGAGAGTTATAGAGGTTTTAATTCTGGATGACGTTTCGCACACTCTTTATAAAACGGACTACAACTCTCTCATCCCAACAAATTTTGAAATGAGATTTCTTTCCCAAGAAAAAGAATCTTAGGACCTCCGATTGGTAGAAATTTCCTCACTTTTTGACTTAAAATGAGAGAGTTATGGAGGTTTTACTTTGGGTGACGTTTAACACACTCTTTATGAAACGGACTATAACTCTGTCACCCCAACGAATTTTGAAACGAGATTTCTTTCCCATGAAAGAGAATTAGAAGACCTCCGATTGGTAGAAATTTCACCACTTTTGGACTTAAAGTGAGAGAGTTATAGAGGTTTTAATTTTGGGTGACGTTTCGCATACTCTTTGAAAAACGGACAACAACTCTCTCACCCCAATGATTTTTAAAACAAGATTTCTTTTCCCGGAAAGAGAATTTGAAGATTGGTAGAAATTTCTCCACTTTTGAACTTAAAGTCAGAGAGTTACACAGGTTTTAATTTTGGATGACGTCTCGCACACTCTTTATAAAACGGACTACAACTCTCTCATCCCAACAATATTTGAAATGAGATTTCTTTCCGAAGGAAAAGAATCTTAGGACATCTGATTGGTAGAAATTTCACAACTTTTTGACTTCAAATGAGAGAGTTATAGAAGTTTTAATTTTGGGTGACGTTTCACACACTCTTTATAAAATGGACCAAAACTCTCTCATCCAACCGAATTTTTAAATGAGATTTTTTTTCTCGAAAGAGAATTTGAAGACATCTAATTGATAGAAATTTCTCCAGTTTTCGACTTAAAATAAGTGAGTTATGAAAGTTTTAATTTTGGGTGAAGTTTCGCACACTCTTTATAAGACGGACAACAACTCTCTCACCCCAACGATTTTTAAAACAAGATTTCTTTCCCCGGAAAGAGAATTTGAAGACTGGTAGAAATTTCACCCCTTTTGAACTTAAAGTCAGAGAGTTGCAGAGGTTTTAATTTTGGATGACGTTTTGCACACTCTTTATAAAACGGACTACAACTCTCTCATTCCAACAAATTTTGAAATGAGATTTCTTTCCCAAGAAAAAGAATCTTAGGACCTCCGATTGGTAGAAATTTCCCCACTTTTGGGCTTAAAGTGAGAGAGTTATCGAGGTTTTAATTTTGGGTGACGTTTCGCACACTGTTTCTAAAACGGACAACAACTCTCTCACCCCAACGATTTTTAAAAGAAGATTTCTTTTTCCGGAAAGAGAATTTGAAGATTGGTAGAAATTTCACCCCTTTTGAACTTAAAGTCAGAGAGTTACAGAGGTTTTAATTCTGGATGACGTTTCGCACACTCTTTATAAAACGGACTACAACTCTCTCATCCCAACAAATTTTGAAATGAGATTTCTTTCCCAAGAAAAAGAATCTTAGGACCTCCGATTGGTAGAAATTTCCTCACTTTTTGACTTAAAATGAGAGAGTTATGGAGGTTTTACTTTGGGTGACGTTTAACACACTCTTTATGAAACGGACTATAACTCTGTCACCCCAACGAATTTTGAAACGAGATTTCTTTCCCATGAAAGAGAATTAGAAGACCTCCGATTGGTAGAAATTTCACCACTTTTGGACTTAAAGTGAGAGAGTTATAGAGGTTTTAATTTTGGGTGACGTTTCGCATACTCTTTGAAAAACGGACAACAACTCTCTCACCCCAATGATTTTTAAAACAAGATTTCTTTTCCCGGAAAGAGAATTTGAAGATTGGTAGAAATTTCTCCACTTTTGAACTTAAAGTCAGAGAGTTACACAGGTTTTAATTTTGGATGACGTCTCGCACACTCTTTATAAAACGGACTACAACTCTCTCATCCCAACAATATTTGAAATGAGATTTCTTTCCGAAGGAAAAGAATCTTAGGACATCTGATTGGTAGAAATTTCACAACTTTTTGACTTCAAATGAGAGAGTTATAGAAGTTTTAATTTTGGGTGACGTTTCACACACTCTTTATAAAATGGACCAAAACTCTCTCATCCCACCGAATTTTTAAATGAGATTTTTTTTCTTGAAAGAGAATTTGAAGACATCTAATTGATAGAAATTTCTCCAGTTTTCGACTTAAAATAAGTGAGTTATGAAAGTTTTAATTTTGGGTGACGTTTCGCACACTGTTTCTAAAACGGACAACAACTCTCTCACCCCAACGATTTTTAAAAGAAGATTTCTTTTTCCGGAAAGAGAATTTGAAGATTGGTAGAAATTTCACCCCTTTTGAACTTAAAGTCAGAGAGTTACAGAGGTTTTAATTCTGGATGACGTTTCGCACACTCTTTATAAAATGGACTACAACTCTCTCATTCCAACAAATTTTGAAATGAGATTTCTTTCCCAAGAAAAAGAATCTTAGGACCTCCGATTGGTAGAAATTTCCCCACTTTTGGGCTTAAAGTGAGAGAGTTATCGAGGTTTTAATTTTGGGTGACGTTTCGCACACTGTTTCTAAAACGGACAACAACTCTCTCACCCCAACGATTTTTAAAGGAAGATTTCTTTTTCCGGAAAGAGAATTTGAAGATTGGTAGAAATTTCACCCCTTTTGAACTTAAAGTCAGAGAGTTACAGAGGTTTTAATTCTGGATGACGTTTCGCACACTCTTTATAAAACGGACTACAACTCTCTCATCCCAACAAATTTTGAAATGAGATTTCTTTCATAAGAAAAAGAATCTTAGGACCTCCGATTGGTAGAAATTTCCTCACTTTTTGACTTAAAATGAGAGAGTTATGGAGGTTTTACTTTGGGTGACGTTTAACACACTCTTTATGAAACGGACAATAACTCTGTTACCCCAACGAATTTTGAAACGAGATTTCTTTCCCATGAAAGAGAATTAGAAGACCTCCGATTGGTAGAAATTTCACCACTTTTGGACTTAAAGTGAGAGAGTTATAGAGGTTTTAATTTTGGGTGACGTTTCGCATACTCTTTGAAAAACGGACAACAACTCTCTCACCCCAATGATTTTTAAAACAAGATTTCTTTTCCCGGAAAGAGAATTTGAAGATTGGTAGAAATTTCTCCACTTTTGAACTTAAAGTCAGAGAGTTACACAGGTTTTAATTTTGGATGACGTCTCGCACACTCTTTATAAAACGGACTACAACTCTCTCATCCCAACAATATTTGAAATGAGATTTCTTTCCGAAGGAAAAGAATCTTAGGACATCTGATTGGTAGAAATTTCACAACTTTTTGACTTCAAATGAGAGAGTTATAGAAGTTTTAATTTTGGGTGACGTTTCACACAATCTTTATAAAATGGACCAAAACTCTCTCATCCCACCGAATTTTTAAATGAGATTTTTTTTCTCGAAAGAGAATTTGAAGACATCTAATTGATAGAAATTTCTCCAGTTTTCGACTTAAAATAAGTGAGTTATGAAAGTTTTAATTTTGGGTGACGTTTCGCACACTGTTTCTAAAACGGACAACAACTCTCTCACCCCAACGATTTTTAAAAGAAGATTTCTTTTTCCGGAAAGAGAATTTGAAGATTGGTAGAAATTTCACCCCTTTTGAACTTAAAGTCAGAGAGTTACACAGGTTTTAATTTTGGATGACGTCTCGCACACTCTTTATAAAACGGACTACAACTCTCTCATCCCAACAATATTTGAAATGAGATTTCTTTGCGAAGGAAAAGAATCTTAGGACATCTGATTGGTAGAAATTTCACAACTTTTTGACATCAAATGAGAGAGTTATAAAAGTTTTAATTTTGGGTGACGTTTCACACACTCTTTATAAAATGGACCAAAACTCTCTCATCCCACCGAATTTTTAAATGAGATTTTTTTTCCTGAAAGAGAATTTGAAGACATCTAATTGATAGTTTTTTCTCCAGTTTTCGACTTAAAATAAGTGAGTTA
Organism: Tasmannia lanceolata; assembly: GCF_043159265.1. Taxonomy (NCBI): domain Eukaryota; kingdom Viridiplantae; phylum Streptophyta; class Magnoliopsida; order Canellales; family Winteraceae; genus Tasmannia; species Tasmannia lanceolata. Next base: position 868,549 of record NW_027518713.1, on the reverse strand, counting down.
TGAAAGTTTTAATTTTGGGTGACGTTTCGCACACTCTTTATAAGACGGACAACAACTCTCTCACCCCAACGATTTTTAAAACAAGATTTTTTTCCCCGGAAAGAGAATTGAAGACTGGTAGAAATTTCACCCCTTTTGAACTTAAAGTCAGAGAGTTGCAGAGGTTTTAATTTTGGATGACGTTTTGCACACTCTTTATAAAACGGACTACAACTCTCTCATTCCAACAAATTTTGAAATGAGATTTCTTTCCCAAGAAAAAGAATCTTAGGACCTCCGATTGGTAGAAATTTCCCCACTTTTGGGCTTAAAGTGAGAGAGTTATCGAGGTTTTAATTTTGGGTGACGTTTCGCACACTGTTTCTAAAACGGACAACAACTCTCTCACCCCAACGATTTTTAAAGGAAGATTTCTTTTTCCGGAAAGCGAATTTGAAGATTGGTAGAAATTTCACCCCTTTTGAACTTAAAGTCAGAGAGTTACAGAGGTTTTAATTCTGGATGACGTTTCGCACACTCTTTATAAAACGGACTACAACTCTCTCATCCCAACAAATTTTGAAATGAGATTTCTTTCCCAAGAAAAAGAATCTTAGGACCTCCGATTGGTAGAAATTTCCTCACTTTTTGACTTAAAATGAGAGAGTTATGGAGGTTTTACTTTGGGTGACGTTTAACACACTCTTTATGAAACGGACTATAACTCTGTCACCCCAACGAATTTTGAAACGAGATTTCTTTCCCATGAAAGAGAATTAGAAGACCTCCGATTGGTAGAAATTTCACCACTTTTGGACTTAAAGTGAGAGAGTTATTGAGGTTTTAATTTTGGGTGACGTTTCGCATACTCTTTGAAAAACGGACAACAACTCTCTCACCCCAATGATTTTTAAAACAAGATTTCTTTTCCCGGAAAGAGAATTTGAAGATTGGTAGAAATTTCTCCACTTTTGAACTTAAAGTCAGAGAGTTACACAGGTTTTAATTTTGGATGACGTCTCGCACACTCTTTATAAAACGGACTACAACTCTCTCATCCCAACAATATTTGAAATGAGATTTCTTTCCGAAGGAAAAGAATCTTAGGACATCTGATTGGTAGAAATTTCACAACTTTTTGACTTCAAATGAGAGAGTTATAGAAGTTTTAATTTTGGGTGACGTTTCACACACTCTTTATAAAATGGACCAAAACTCTCTCATCCAACCGAATTTTTAAATGAGATTTTTTTTCTCGAAAGAGAATTTGAAGACATCTAATTGATAGAAATTTCTCCAGTTTTCGACTTAAAATAAGTGAGTTATGAAAGTTTTAATTTTGGGTGATGTTTCGCACACTCTTTATAAGACGGACAACAACTCTCTCACCCCAACGATTTTTAAAACAAGATTTCTTTCCCCGGAAAGAGAATTTGAAGACTGGTAGAAATTTCACCCCTTTTGAACTTAAAGTCAGAGAGTTGCAGAGGTTTTAATTTTGGATGACGTTTTGCACACTCTTTATAAAACGGACTACAACTCTCTCATTCCAACAAATTTTGAAATGAGATTTCTTTCCCAAGAAAAAGAATCTTAGGACCTCCGATTGGTAGAAATTTCCCCACTTTTGGGCTTAAAGTGAGAGAGTTATCGAGGTTTTAATTTTGGGTGACGTTTCGCACACTGTTTCTAAAACGGACAACAACTCTCTCACCCCAACGATTTTTAAAAGAAGATTTCTTTTTCCGGAAAGAGAATTTGAAGATTGGTAGAAATTTCACCCCTTTTGAACTTAAAGTCAGAGAGTTACAGAGGTTTTAATTCTGGATGACGTTTCGCACACTCTTTATAAAACGGACTACAACTCTCTCATCCCAACAAATTTTGAAATGAGATTTCTTTCCCAAGAAAAAGAATCTTAGGACCTCCGATTGGTAGAAATTTCCTCACTTTTTGACTTAAAATGAGAGAGTTATGGAGGTTTTACTTTGGGTGACGTTTAACACACTCTTTATGAAACGGACTATAACTCTGTCACCCCAACGAATTTTGAAACGAGATTTCTTTCCCATGAAAGAGAATTAGAAGACCTCCGATTGGTAGAAATTTCACCACTTTTGGACTTAAAGTGAGAGAGTTATAGAGGTTTTAATTTTGGGTGACGTTTCGCATACTCTTTGAAAAACGGACAACAACTCTCTCACCCCAATGATTTTTAAAACAAGATTTCTTTTCCCGGAAAGAGAATTTGAAGATTGGTAGAAATTTCTCCACTTTTGAACTTAAAGTCAGAGAGTTACACAGGTTTTAATTTTGGATGACGTCTCGCACACTCTTTATAAAACGGACTACAACTCTCTCATCCCAACAATATTTGAAATGAGATTTCTTTCCGAAGGAAAAGAATCTTAGGACATCTGATTGGTAGAAATTTCACAACTTTTTGACTTCAAATGAGAGAGTTATAGAAGTTTTAATTTTGGGTGACGTTTCACACACTCTTTATAAAATGGACCAAAACTCTCTCATCCCACCGAATTTTTAAATGAGATTTTTTTTCTCGAAAGAGAATTTGAAGACATCTAATTGATAGAAATTTCTCCAGTTTTCGACTTAAAATAAGTGAGTTATGAAAGTTTTAATTTTGGGTGACGTTTCGCACACTGTTTCTAAAACGGACAACAACTCTCTCACCCCAACGATTTTTAAAAGAAGATTTCTTTTTCCGGAAAGAGAATTTGAAGATTGGTAGAAATTTCACCCCTTTTGAACTTAAAGTCAGAGAGTTACAGAGGTTTTAATTCTGGATGACGTTTCGCACACTCTTTATAAAATGGACTACAACTCTCTCATTCCAACAAATTTTGAAATGAGATTTCTTTCCCAAGAAAAAGAATCTTAGGACCTCCGATTGGTAGAAATTTCCCCACTTTTGGGCTTAAAGTGAGAGAGTTATCGAGGTTTTAATTTTGGGTGACGTTTCGCACACTGTTTCTAAAACGGACAACAACTCTCTCACCCCAACGATTTTTAAAGGAAGATTTCTTTTTCCGGAAAGAGAATTTGAAGATTGGTAGAAATTTCACCCCTTTTGAACTTAAAGTCAGAGAGTTACAGAGGTTTTAATTCTGGATGACGTTTCGCACACTCTTTATAAAACGGACTACAACTCTCTCATCCCAACAAATTTTGAAATGAGATTTCTTTCCCAAGAAAAAGAATCTTAGGACCTCCGATTGGTAGAAATTTCCTCACTTTTTGACTTAAAATGAGAGAGTTATGGAGGTTTTACTTTGGGTGACGTTTAACACACTCTTTATGAAACGGACTATAACTCTGTTACCCCAACGAATTTTGAAACGAGATTTCTTTCCCATGAAAGAGAATTAGAAGACCTCCGATTGGTAGAAATTTCACCACTTTTGGACTTAAAGTGAGAGAGTTATAGAGGTTTTAATTTTGGGTGACGTTTCGCATACTCTTTGAAAAACGGACAACAACTCTCTCACCCCAATGATTTTTAAAACAAGATTTCTTTTCCCGGAAAGAGAATTTGAAGATTGGTAGAAATTTCTCCACTTTTGAACTTAAAGTCAGAGAGTTACACAGGTTTTAATTTTGGATGACGTCTCGCACACTCTTTATAAAACGGACTACAACTCTCTCATCCCAACAATATTTGAAATGAGATTTCTTTCCGAAGGAAAAGAATCTTAGGACATCTGATTGGTAGAAATTTCACAACTTTTTGACTTCAAATGAGAGAGTTATAGAAGTTTTAATTTTGGGTGACGTTTCACACAATCTTTATAAAATGGACCAAAACTCTCTCATCCCACCGAATTTTTAAATGAGATTTTTTTTCTCGAAAGAGAATTTGAAGACATCTAATTGATAGAAATTTCTCCAGTTTTCGACTTAAAATAAGTGAGTTATGAAAGTTTTAATTTTGGGTGACGTTTCGCACACTGTTTCTAAAACGGACAACAACTCTCTCACCCCAACGATTTTTAAAAGAAGATTTCTTTTTCCGGAAAGAGAATTTGAAGATTGGTAGAAATTTCACCCCTTTTGAACTTAAAGTCAGAGAGTTACACAGGTTTTAATTTTGGATGACGTCTCGCACACTCTTTATAAAACGGACTACAACTCTCTCATCCCAACAATATTTGAAATGAGATTTCTTTGCGAAGGAAAAGAATCTTAGGACATCTGATTGGTAGAAATTTCACAACTTTTTGACATCAAATGAGAGAGTTATAGAAGTTTTAATTTTGGGTGACGTTTCACACACTCTTTATAAAATGGACCAAAACTCTCTCATCCCACCGAATTTTTAAATGAGATTTTTTTTCCTGAAAGAGAATTTGAAGACATCTAATTGATAGTTTTTTCTCCAGTTTTCGACTTTAAATAAGTGAGTTATGAAAGTTTTAATTTTGGGTGACGTTTCGCACACTCTTTATAAGACGGACAACAACTCTCTCACCCCAACGATTTTTAAAACAAGATTTTTTTCCCCGGAAAGAGAATTTGAAGACTGGTAGAAATTTCACCCCTTTTGAACTTAAAGTCAGAGAGTTGCAGAGGTTTTAATTTTGGATGACGTTTTGCACACTCTTTATAAAACGGACTACAACTCTCTCATTCCAACAAATTTTGAAATGAGATTTCTTTCCCAAGAAAAAGAATCTTAGGACCTCCGATTGGTAGAAATTTCCCCACTTTTGGGCTTAAAGTGAGAGAGTTATCGAGGTTTTAATTTTGGGTGACGTTTCGCACACAGTTTCTAAAACGGACAACAACTCTCTCACCCCAACGATTTTTAAAGGAAGATTTCTTTTTCCGGAAAGAGAATTTGAAGATTGGTAGAAATTTCACCCCTTTTGAACTTAAAGTCAGAGAGTTACAGAGGTTTTAATTCTGGATGACGTTTCGCACACTCTTTATAAAACGGACTACAACTCTCTCATCCCAACAAATTTTGAAATGAGATTTCTTTCCCAAGAAAAAGAATCTTAGGACCTCCGATTGGTAGAAATTTCCTCACTTTTTGACTTAAAATGAGAGAGTTATGGAGGTTTTACTTTGGGTGACGTTTAACACACTCTTTATGAAACGGACTATAACTCTGTCACCCCAACGAATTTTGAAACGAGATTTCTTTCCCATGAAAGAGAATTAGAAGACCTCCGATTGGTAGAAATTTCACCACTTTTGGACTTAAAGTGAGAGAGTTATTGAGGTTTTAATTTTGGGTGACGTTTCGCATACTCTTTGAAAAACGGACAACAACTCTCTCACCCCAATGATTTTTAAAACAAGATTTCTTTTCCCGGAAAGAGAATTTGAAGATTGGTAGAAATTTCTCCACTTTTGAACTTAAAGTCAGAGAGTTACACAGGTTTTAATTTTGGATGACGTCTCGCACACTCTTTATAAAACGGACTACAACTCTCTCATCCCAACAATATTTGAAATGAGATTTCTTTCCGAAGGAAAAGAATCTTAGGACATCTGATTGGTAGAAATTTCACAACTTTTTGACTTCAAATGAGAGAGTTATAGAAGTTTTAATTTTGGGTGACGTTTCACACACTCTTTATAAAATGGACCAAAACTCTCTCATCCCACCGAATTTTTAAATGAGATTTTTTTTCTCGAAAGAGAATTTGAAGACATCTAATTGATAGAAATTTCTCCAGTTTTCGACTTAAAATAAGTGAGTTATGAAAGTTTTAATTTTGGGTGACGTTTCGCACACTCTTTATAAGACGGACAACAACTCTCTCACCCCAACGATTTTTAAAAAAAGATTTCTTTCCCCGGAAAGAGAATTTGAAGACTGGTAGAAATTTCACCCCTTTTGAACTTAAAGTCAGAGAGTTGCAGAGGTTTTAATTTTGGATGACGTTTTGCACACTCTTTATAAAACGGACTACAACTCTCTCATTCCAACAAATTTTGAAATGAGATTTCTTTCCCAAGAAAAAGAATCTTAGGACCTCCGATTGGTAGAAATTTCCCCACTTTTGGGCTTAAAGTGAGAGAGTTATCGAGGTTTTAATTTTGGGTGACGTTTCGCACACTGTTTCTAAAACGGACAACAACTCTCTCACCCCAACAATTTTTAAAGGAAGATTTCTTTTTCCGGAAAAAGAATTTGAAGATTGGTAGAAATTTCACCCCTTTTGAACTTAAAGTCAGAGAGTTACAGAGGTTTTAATTCTGGATGACGTTTCGCACACTCTTTATAAAACGGACTACAACTCTCTCATCCCAACAAATTTTGAAATGAGATTTCTTTCCCAAGAAAAAGAATCTTAGGACCTCCGATTGGTAGAAATTTCCTCACTTTTTGACTTAAAATGAGAGAGTTATGGAGGTTTTACTTTGGGTGACGTTTAACACACTCTTTATGAAACGGACTATAACTCTGTCACCCCAACGAATTTTGAAACGAGATTTCTTTCCCATGAAAGAGAATTAGAAGACCTCCGATTGGTAGAAATTTCACCACTTTTGGACTTAAAGTGAGAGAGTTATAGAGGTTTTAATTTTGGGTGACGTTTCGCATACTCTTTGAAAAACGGACAACAACTCTCTCACCCCAATGATTTTTAAAACAAGATTTCTTTTCCCGGAAAGAGAATTTGAAGATTGGTAGAAATTTCTCCACTTTTGAACTTAAAGTCAGAGAGTTACACAGGTTTTAATTTTGGATGACGTCTCGCACACTCTTTATAAAACGGACTACAACTCTCTCATCCCAACAATATTTGAAATGAGATTTCTTTCCGAAGGAAAAGAATCTTAGGACATCTGATTGGTAGAAATTTCACAACTTTTTGACTTCAAATGAGAGAGTTATAGAAGTTTTAATTTTGGGTGACGTTTCACACACTCTTTATAAAATGGACCAAAACTCTCTCATCCCACCGAATTTTTAAATGAGATTTTTTTTCTCGAAAGAGAATTTGAAGACATCTAATTGATAGAAATTTCTCCAGTTTTCGACTTAAAATAAGTGAGTTATGAAAGTTTTAATTTTGGGTGACGTTTCGCACACTGTTTCTAAAACAGACAACAACTCTCTCACCCCAACGATTTTTAAAAGAAGATTTCTTTTTCCGGAAAGAGAATTTGAAGATTGGTAGAAATTTCACCCCTTTTGAACTTAAAGTCAGAGAGTTACAGAGGTTTTAATTCTGGATGACGTTTCGCACACTCTTTATAAAATGGACTACAACTCTCTCATTCCAACAAATTTTGAAATGAGATTTCTTTCCCAAGAAAAAGAATCTTCGGACCTCCGATTGGTAGAAATTTCCCCACTTTTGGGCTTAAAGTGAGAGAGTTATCGAGGTTTTAATTTTGGGTGACGTTTCGCACACTGTTTCTAAAACGGACAACAACTCTCTCACCCCAACGATTTTTAAAGGAAGATTTCTTTTTCCGGAAAGAGAATTTGAAGATTGGTAGAAATTTCACCCCTTTTGAACTTAAAGTCAGAGAGTTACAGAGGTTTTAATTCTGGATGACGTTTCGCACACTCTTTATAAAACGGACTACAACTCTCTCATCCCAACAAATTTTGAAATGAGATTTCTTTCCCAAGAAAAAGAATCTTAGGACCTCCGATTGGTAGAAATTTCCTCACTTTTTGACTTAAAATGAGAGAGTTATGGAGGTTTTACTTTGGGTGACGTTTAACACACTCTTTATAAGACGGACAACAACTATCTCACCCCAACGATTTTTAAAACAAGATTTCTTTCCCCGGAAAGAGAATTTGAAGACTGGTAGAAATTTCACCCCTTTTGAGCTTAAAGTCAGAGAGTTGCAGAGGTTTTAATTTTGGATGACGTTTTGCACACTCTTTATAAAACGGACTACAACTCTCTCATTCCAACAAATTTTGAAATGAGATTTCTTTCCCAAGAAAAAGAATCTTAGGACCTCCGATTGGTAGAAATTTCCCCACTTTTGGGCTTAAAGTGAGAGAGTTATCGAGGTTTTAATTTTGGGTGACGTTTCGCACACTGTTTCTAAAACGGACAACAACTCTCTCACCCCAACGATTTTTAAAAGAAGATTTCTTTTTCCGGAAAGAGAATTTGCAGATTGGTAGAAATTTCACCCCTTTTGAACTTAAAGTCAGAGAGTTACAGAGGTTTTAATTCTGGATGACGTTTCGCACACTCTTTATAAAACGGACTACAACTCTCTCATCCAAACAAATTTTGAAATGAGATTTCTTTCCCAAGAAAAAGAATCTTAGGACCTCCGATTGGTAGAAATTTCCTCACTTTTTGACTTAAAATGAGAGAGTTATGGAGGTTTTACTTTGGGTGACGTTTAACACACTCTTTATGAAACGGACTATAACTCTGTCACCCCAACGAATTTTGAAACGAGATTTCTTTCCAATGAAAGAGAATTAGAAGACCTCCGATTGGTAGAAATTTCACCACTTTTCGACTTAAAGTGAGAGAGTTATAGAGGTTTTAATTTTGGGTGACGTTTCGCATACTCATTGAAAAACGGACAACAACTCTCTCACCCCAATGATTTTTAAAACAAGATTTCTTTTCCCGGAAAGAGAATTTGAAGATTGGTAGAAATTTCTCCACTTTTGAACTTAAAGTCAGAGAGTTACACAGGTTTTAATTTTGGATGACGTCTCGCACACTCTTTATAAAACGGACTACAACTCTCTCATCCCAACAATATTTGAAATGAGATTTCTTTCCGAAGAAAAAGAATCTTAGGACATCTGATTGGTAGAAATTTCACAACTTTTTGACTTCAAATGAGAGAGTTATGGAAGTTTTAATTTTCGGTGACGTTTCACACACTCTTTATAAAATGGACCAAAACTCTCTCATCCCACCGAATTTTTAAATGAGATTTTTTTTCTTGAAAGAGAATTTGAAGACATCTAATTGATAGAAATTTCTCCAGTTTTCGACTTAAAATAAGTGAGTTATGAAAGTTTTAATTTTGGGTGACGTTTCGCACACTCTTTATAAGACGGACAACAACTCTCTCACCCCAACGATTTTTAAAACAAGATTTCTTTCCCCGGAAAGGGAATTTGAAGACTGGTAGAAATTTCACCCCTTTTGAACTTAAAGTCAGAGAGTTGTAGAGGTTTTAATTTTGGATGACGTTTTGCACACTCTTTATAAAACTGACTACAACTCTCTCATTCCAACAAATTTTGAAATGAGATTTCTTTCCCAAGAAAAAGAATCTTAGGACCTCCGATTGGTAGAAATTTCCCCACTTTTGGGCTTAAAGTGAGAGAGTTATCGAGGTTTTAATTTTGGGTGACGTTTCGCACACTGTTTCTAAAACGGACAACAACTCTCTCACCCCAACGATTTTTAAAAGAAGATTTCTTTTTCCGGAAAGAGAATTTGCAGATTGGTAGAAATTTCACCCCTTTTGAACTTAAACTCAGAGAGTTACAGAGGTTTTAATTCTGGATGACGTTTCGCACACTCTTTATAAAACGGACTACAACTCTCTCATCCCAACAAATTTTGAAATGAGATTTCTTTCCCAAGAAAAAGAATCTTAGGACCTCCGATTGGTAGAAATTTCCTCACTTTTTGACTTAAAATGAGAGAGTTATGAAGGTTTTACTTTGGGTGACGTTTAACACACTCTTTATGAAACGGACTATAACTCTGTCACCCCAACGAATTTTGAAACGAGATTTCTTTCCCATGAAAGAGAATTAGAAGACCTCCGATTGGTAGAAATTTCACCACTTTTGGACTTAAAGTGAGAGAGTTATAGAGGTTTTAATTTTGGGTGACGTTTCGCATACTCTTTGAAAAACGGACAACAACTCTCTCACCCCAATGATTTTTAAAACAAGATTTCTTTTCTCGGAAAGAGAATTTGAAGATTGGTAGAAATTTCTCCACTTTTGAACTTAAAGTCAGAGAGTTACACAGGTTTTAATTTTGGATGACGTCTCGCACACTCTTTATAAAACGGACTACAACTCTCTCATCCCAACAATATTTGAAATGAGATTTCTTTCCGAAGGAAAAGAATCTTAGGACATCTGATTGGTAGAAATTTCACAACTTTTTGACTTCAAATGAGAGAGTTATAGAAGTTTTAATTTTGGGTGACGTTTCACACACTCTTTATAAAATGGACCAAAACTCTCTCATCCCACCGAATTTTTAAATGAGATTTTTTTTCTCGAAAGAGAATTTGAAGACATCTAATTGATAGAAATTTCTCCAGTTTTCGACTTAAAATAAGTGAGTTATGAAAGTTTTAATTTTGGGTGACGTTTCGCACACTCTTTATAAGACGGACAACAACTCTCTCACCCCAACGATTTTTAAAACAAGATTTCTTTCCCCGGAAAGAGAATTTGAAGACTGGTAGAAATTTCACCCCTTTTGAACTTAAAGTCAGAGAGTTGCAGAGGTTTTAATTTTGGATGACGTTTTGCACACTCTTTATAAAACGGACTACAACTCTCTCATTCCAACAAATTTTGAAATGAGATTTCTTTCCCAAGAAAAAGAATCTTAGGACCTCCGATTGGTAGAAATTTCCCCACTTTTGGGCTTAAAGTGAGAGAGTTATCGAGGTTTTAATTTTGGGTGACGTTTCGCACACTGTTTCTAAAACGGACAACAACTCTCTCACCCCAACGATTTTTAAAAGAAGATTTCTTTTTCCGGAAAGAGAATTTGCAGATTGGTAGAAATTTCACCCCTTTTGAACTTAAAGTCAGAGAGTTACAGAGGTTTTAATTCTGGATGACGTTTCGCACACTCTTTATAAAACGGACTACAACTCTCTCATCCCAACAAATTTTGAAATGAGATTTCTTTCCCAAGAAAAAGAATCTTAGGACATCTAATTGGTAGAAATTTCACAACTTTTTGACTTCAAATGAGAGAGTTATAGAAGTTTTAATTTTGGGTGACGTTTCACACACTCTTTATAAAATGGACCAAAACTCTCTCATCCCACCGAATTTTTAAATGAGATTTTTTTTCCTGAAAGAGAATTTGAAGACATCTAATTGATAGTTTTTTCTCCAGTTTTCGACTTAAAATAAGTGAGTTATGAAAGTTTTAATTTTGGGTGACGTTTCGCACACTCTTTATAAGACGGACAACAACTCTCTCACCCCAACGATTTTTAAAACAAGATTTTTTTTCCTGGAAAGAGAATTTGAAGACTGGTAGAAATTTCACCCCTTTTGAACTTAAAGTCAGAGAGTTGCAGAGGTTTTAATTTTGGATGACGTTTTGCACACTCTTTATAAAACGGACTACAACTCTCTCATTCCAACAAATTTTGAAATGAGATTTCTTTCCCAAGAAAAAGAATCTTAGGACCTCCGATTGGTAGAAATTTCCCCACTTTTGGGCTTAAAGTGAGAGAGTTATCGAGGTTTTAATTTTGGGTGACGTTTCGCACACTGTTTCTAAAACGGACAACAACTCTCTCACCCCAACGATTTTTAAAGGAAGATTTCTTTTTCCGGAAAGAGAATTTGAAGATTGGTAGAAATTTCACCCCTTTTGAACTTAAAGTCAGAGAGTTACAGAGGTTTTAATTCTGGATGACGTTTCGCACACTCTTTATAAAACGGACTACAACTCTCTCATCCCAACAAATTTTGAAATGAGATTTCTTTCCCAAGAAAAAGAATCTTAGGACCTCCGATTGGTAGAAATTTCCTCACTTTTTGACTTAAAATGAGAGAGTTATGGAGGTTTTACTTTGGGTGACGTTTAACACACTCTTTATAAGACGGACAACAACTCTCTCACCCCAACGATTTTTAAAACAAGATTTCTTTCCCCGGAAAGAGAATTTGAAGACTGGTAGAAATTTCACCCCTTTTGAGCTTAAAGTCAGAGAGTTGCAGAGGTTTTAATTTTGGATGACGTTTTGCACACTCTTTATAAAACGGACTACAACTCTCTCATTCCAACAAATTTTGAAATGAGATTTCTTTCCCAAGAAAAAGAATCTTAGGACCTCCGATTGGTAGAAATTTCCCCACTTTTGGGCTTAAAGTGAGAGAGTTATCGAGGTTTTAATTTTGGGTGACGTTTCGCACACTGTTTCTAAAACGGACAACAACTCTCTCACCCCAACGATTTTTAAAAGAAGATTTCTTTTTCCGGAAAGAGAATTTGCAGATTGGTAGAAATTTCACCCCTTTTGAACTTAAAGTCAGAGAGTTACAGAGGTTTTAATTCTATATGACGTTTCGCACACTCTTTAGAAAACGGACTACAACTCTCTCATCCCAACAAATTTTGAAATGAGATTTCTTTCCCAAGAAAAAGAATCTTAGGACCTCCGATTGGTAGAAATTTCCTCACTTTTTGACTTAAAATGAGAGAGTTATGGAGGTTTTACTTTGGGTGACGTTTAACACACTCTTTATGAAACGGACTATAACTCTGTCACCCCAACGAATTTTGAAACGAGATTTCTTTCCCATGAAAGAGAATTAGAAGACCTCCGATTGGTAGAAATTTCACCACTTTTGGACTTAAAGTGAGAGAGTTATAGAGGTTTTAATTTTGGGTGACGTTTCGCATACTCATTGAAAAACGGACAACAACTCTCTCACCCCAATGATTTTTAAAACAAGATTTCTTTTCCCGGAAAGAGAATTTGAAGATTGGTAGAAATTTCTCCACTTTTGAACTTAAAGTCAGAGAGTTACACAGGTTTTAATTTTGGATGACGTCTCGCACACTCTTTATAAAACGGACTACAACTCTCTCATCCCAACAATATTTGAAATGAGATTTCTTTCCGAAGAAAAAGAATCTTAGGACATCTGATTGGTAGAAATTTCACAACTTTTTGACTTCAAATGAGAGAGTTATGGAAGTTTTAATTTTGGGTGACGTTTCACACACTCTTTATAAAATGGACCAAAACTCTCTCATCCCACCGAATTTTTAAATGAGATTTTTTTTCTTGAAAGAGAATTTGAAGACATCTAATTGATAGAAATTTCTCCAGTTTTCGACTTAAAATAAGTGAGTTATGAAAGTTTTAATTTTGGGTGACGTTTCGCACACTCTTTATAAGACGGACAACAACTCTCTCACCCCAACGATTTTTAAAACAAGATTTCTTTCCCCGGAAAGGGAATTTGAAGACTGGTAGAAATTTCACCCCTTTTGAACTTAAAGTCAGAGAGTTGTAGAGGTTTTAATTTTGGATGACGTTTTGCACACTCTTTATAAAACTGACTACAACTCTCTCATTCCAACAAATTTTGAAATGAGATTTCTTTCCCAAGAAAAAGAATCTTAGGACCTCCGATTGGTAGAAATTTCCCCACTTTTGGGCTTAAAGTGAGAGAGTTATCGAGGTTTTAATTTTGGGTGACGTTTCGCACACTGTTTCTAAAACGGACAACAACTCTCTCACCCCAACGATTTTTAAAAGAAGATTTCTTTTTCCGGAAAGAGAATTTGCAGATTGGTAGAAATTTCACCCCTTTTGAACTTAAACTCAGAGAGTTACAGAGGTTTTAATTCTGGATGACGTTTCGCACACTCTTTATAAAACGGACTACAACTCTCTCATCCCAACAAATTTTGAAATGAGATTTCTTTCCCAAGAAAAAGAATCTTAGGACCTCCGATTGGTAGAAATTTCCTCACTTTTTGACTTAAAATGAGAGAGTTATGGAGGTTTTACTTTGGGTGACGTTTAACACACTCTTTATGAAACGGACTATAACTCTGTCACCCCAACGAATTTTGAAACGAGATTTCTTTCCCATGAAAGAGAATTAGAAGACCTCCGATTGGTAGAAATTTCACCACTTTTGGACTTAAAGTGAGAGAGTTATAGAGGTTTTAATTTTAGGTGACGTTTCGCATACTCTTTGAAAAACGGACAACAACTCTCTCACCCCAATGATTTTTAAAACAAGATTTCTTTTCCCGGAAAGAGAATTTGAAGATTGGTAGAAATTTCTCCACTTTTGAACTTAAAGTCAGAGAGTTACACAGGTTTTAATTTTGGATGACGTCTCGCACACTCTTTATAAAACGGACTACAACTCTCTCATCCCAACAATATTTGAAATGAGATTTCTTTCCGAAGGAAAAGAATCTTAGGACATCTGATTGGTAGAAATTTCACAACTTTTTGACTTCAAATGAGAGAGTTATAGAAGTTTTAATTTTGGGTGACGTTTCACACACTCTTTATAAAATGGACCAAAACTCTCTCATCCCACCGAATTTTTAAATGAGATTTTTTTTCTCGAAAGAGAATTTGAAGACATCTAATTGATAGAAATTTCTCCAGTTTTCGACTTAAAATAAGTGAGTTATGAAAGTTTTAATTTTGGGTGACGTTTCGCACACTCTTTATAAGACGGACAACAACTCTCTCACCCCAACGATTTTTAAAACAAGATTTCTTTCCCCGGAAAGAGAATTTGAAGACTGGTAGAAATTTCACCCCTTTTGAACTTAAAGTCAGAGAGTTGCAGAGGTTTTAATTTTGGATGACGTTTTGCACACTCTTTATAAAACGGACTACAACTCTCTCATTCCAACAAATTTTGAAATGAGATTTCTTTCCCAAGAAAAAGAATCTTAGGACCTCCGATTGGTAGAAATTTCCCCACTTTTGGGCTTAAAGTGAGAGAGTTATCGAGGTTTTAATTTTGGGTGACGTTTCGCACACTGTTTCTAAAACGGACAACAACTCTCTCACCCCAACGATTTTTAAAAGAAGATTTCTTTTTCCGGAAAGAGAATTTGCAGATTGGTAGAAATTTCACCCCTTTTGAACTTAAAGTCAGAGAGTTACAGAGGTTTTAATTCTGGATGACGTTTCGCACACTCTTTATAAAACGGACTACAACTCTCTCATCCCAACAAATTTTGAAATGAGATTTCTTTCCCAAGAAAAAGAATCTTAGGACCTCCGATTGGTAGAAATTTCCTCACTTTTTGACTTAAAATGAGAGAGTTATGGAGGTTTTACTTTGGGTGACGTTTAACACACTCTTTATGAAACGGACTATAACTCTGTCACCCCAACGAATTTTGAAACGAGATTTCTTTCCCATGAAAGAGAATTAGAAGACCTCCGATTGGTAGAAATTTCACCACTTTTGGACTTAAAGTGAGAGAGTTATAGAGGTTTTAATTTTGGGTGACGTTTCGCATACTCATTGAAAAACGGACAACAACTCTCTCACCCCAATGATTTTTAAAACAAGATTTCTTTTCCCGGAAAGAGAATTTGAAGATTGGTAGAAATTTCTCCACTTTTGAACTTAAAGTCAGAGAGTTACACAGGTTTTAATTTTGGATGACGTCTCGCACACTCTTTATAAAACGGACTACAACTCTCTCATCCCAACAATATTTGAAATGAGATTTCTTTCCGAAGAAAAAGAATCTTAGGACATCTGATTGGTAGAAATTTCACAACTTTTTGACTTCAAATGAGAGAGTTATGGAAGTTTTAATTTTGGGTGACGTTTCACACACTCTTTATAAAATGGACCAAAACTCTCTCATCCCACCGAATTTTTAAATGAGATTTTTTTTCTTGAAAGAGAATTTGAAGACATCTAATTGATAGAAATTTCTCCAGTTTTCGACTTAAAATAAGTGAGTTATGAAAGTTTTAATTTTGGGTGACGTTTCGCACACTCTTTATAAGACGGACAACAACTCTCTCACCCCAACGATTTTTAAAACAAGATTTCTTTCCCCGGAAAGGGAATTTGAAGACTGGTAGAAATTTCACCCCTTTTGAACTTAAAGTCAGAGAGTTGTAGAGGTTTTAATTTTGGATGACGTTTTGCACACTCTTTATAAAACTGACTACAACTCTCTCATTCCAACAAATTTTGAAATGAGATTTCTTTCCCAAGAAAAAGAATCTTAGGACCTCCGATTGGTAGAAATTTCCCCACTTTTGGGCTTAAAGTGAGAGAGTTATCGAGGTTTTAATTTTGGGTGACGTTTCGCACACTGTTTCTAAAACGGACAACAACTCTCTCACCCCAACGATTTTTAAAAGAAGATTTCTTTTTCCGGAAAGAGAATTTGCAGATTGGTAGAAATTTCACCCCTTTTGAACTTAAAGTCAGAGAGTTACAGAGGTTTTAATTCTGGATGACGTTTCGCACACTCTTTATAAAACGGACTACAACTCTCTCATCCCAACAAATTTTGAAATGAGATTTCTTTCCCAAGAAAAAGAATCTTAGGACCTCCGATTGGTAGAAATTTCCTCACTTTTTGACTTAAAATGAGAGAGTTATGGAGGTTTTACTTTGGGTGACGTTTAACACACTCTTTATGAAACGGACTATAACTCTGTCACCCCAACGAATTTTGAAACGAGATTTCTTTCCCATGAAAGAGAATTAGAAGACCTCCGATTGGTAGAAATTTCACCACTTTTGGACTTAAAGTGAGAGAGTTATAGAGGTTTTAATTTTGGGTGACGTTTCGCATACTCTTTGAAAAACGGACAACAACTCTCTCACCCCAATGATTTTTAAAACAAGATTTCTTTTCCCGGAAAGAGAATTTGAAGATTGGTAGAAATTTCTCCACTTTTGAACTTAAAGTCAGAGAGTTACACAGGTTTTAATTTTGGATGACGTCTCGCACACTCTTTATAAAACGGACTACAACTCTCTCATCCCAACAATATTTGAAATGAGATTTCTTTCCGAAGGAAAAGAATCTTAGGACATCTGATTGGTAGAAATTTCACAACTTTTTGACTTCAAATGAGAGAGTTATAGAAGTTTTAATTTTGGGTGACGTTTCACACACTCTTTATAAAATGGACCAAAACTCTCTCATCCCACCGAATTTTTAAATGAGATTTTTTTTCTCGAAAGAGAATTTGAAGACATCTAATTGATAGAAATTTCTCCAGTTTTCGACTTAAAATAAGTGAGTTATGAAAGTTTTAATTTTGGGTGACGTTTTGCACACTCTTTATAAGACGGATAACAACTCTCTCACCCCAACGATTTTTAAAACAAGATTTCTTTCCCCGGAAAGAGAATTTGAAGACTGGTAGAAATTTCACCCCTTTTGAACTTAAAGTCAGAGAGTTGCAGAGGTTTTAATTTTGGATGACGTTTTGCACACTCTTTATAAAACGGACTACAACTCTCTCATTCCAACAAATTTTGAAATGAGATTTCTTTCCCAAGAAAAAGAATCTTAGGACCTCCGATTGGTAGAAATTTCCCCACTTTTGGGCTTAAAGTGAGAGAGTTATCGAGGTTTTAATTTTGGGTGACGTTTCGCACACTGTTTCTAAAACGGACAACAACTCTCTCACCCCAACGATTTTTAAAAGAAGATTTCTTTTTCCGGAAAGAGAATTTGCAGATTGGTAGAAATTTCACCCCTTTTGAACTTAAAGTCAGAGAGTTACAGAGGTTTTAATTCTGGATGACGTTTCGCACACTCTTTATAAAACGGACTACAACTCTCTCATCCCAACAAATTTTGAAATGAGATTTCTTTCCCAAGAAAAAGAATCTTAGCACCTCCGATTGGTAGAAATTTCCTCACTTTTTGACTTAAAATGAGAGAGTTATGGAGGTTTTACTTTGGGTGACGTTTAACACACTCTTTATGAAACGGACTATAACTCTGTCACCCCAACGAATTTTGAAACGAGATTTCTTTCCCATGAAAGAGAATTAGAAGACCTCCGATTGGTAGAAATTTCACCACTTTTGGACTTAAAGTGAGAGAGTTATAGAGGTTTTAATTTTGGGTGACGTTTCGCATACTCTTTGAAAAACGGACAACAACTCTCTCACCCCAATGATTTTTAAAACAAGATTTCTTTTCCCGGAAAGAGAATTTGAAGATTGGTAGAAATTTCTCCACTTTTGAACTTAAAGTCAGAGAGTTACACAGGTTTTAATTTTGGATGACGTCTCGCACACTCTTTATAAAACGGACTACAACTCTCTCATCCCAACAATATTTGAAATGAGATTTCTTTCCGAAGGAAAAGAATCTTAGGACATCTGATTGGTAGAAATTTCACAACTTTTTGACTTCAAATGAGAGAGTTATAGAAGTTTTAATTTTGGGTGACGTTTCACACACTCTTTATAAAATGGACCAAAACTCTCTCATCCCACCGAATTTTTAAATGAGATTTTTTTTCTCGAAAGAGAATTTGAAGACATCTAATTGATAGAAATTTCTCCAGTTTTCGACTTAAAATAAGTGAGTTATGAAAGTTTTAATTTTGGGTGACGTTTCGCACACTCTTTATAAGACGGATAACAACTCTCTCACCCCAACGATTTTTAAAACAAGATTTCTTTCCCCGGAAAGAGAATTTGAAGACTGGTAGAAATTTCACCCCTTTTGAACTTAAAGTCAGAGAGTTGCAGAGGTTTTAATTTTGGATGACGTTTTGCACACTCTTTATAAAACGGACTACAACTCTCTCATTTCAACAAATTTTGAAATGAGATTTCTTTCCCAAGAAAAAGAATCTTAGGACCTCCGATTGGTAGAAATTTCCCCACTTTTGGGCTTAAAGTGAGAGAGTTATCGAGGTTTTAATTTTGGGTGACGTTTCGCACACTGTTTCTAAAACGGACAACAACTCTCTCACCCCAACGATTTTTAAAAGAAGATTTCTTTTTCCGGAAAGAGAATTTGAAGATTGGTAGAAATTTCACCCTTTTGAACTTAAAGTCAGAGAGTTACAGAGGTTTTAATTCTGGATGACGTTTCGCACACTCTTTATAAAACGGACTACAACTCTCTCATCCTAACAAATTTTGAAATGAGATTTCTTTCCCAAGAAAAAGAATCTTAGGACCTCCGATTGGTAGAAATTTCCTCACTTTTTGACTTAAAATGAGAGAGTTATGGAGGTTTTACTTTGGGTGACGTTTAACACACTCTTTATGAAACGGACTATAACTCTGTCACCCCAACGAATTTTGAAACGAGATTTCTTTCCCATGAAAGAGAATTAGAAGACCTCCGATTGGTAGAAATTTCACCACTTTTGGACTTAAAGTGAGAGAGTTATAGAGGTTTTAATTTTGGGTGACGTTTCGCATACTCTTTGAAAAACGGACAACAACTCTCTCACCCCAATGATTTTTAAAACAAGATTTCTTTTCCCGTAAAGAGAATTTGAAGATTGGTAGAAATTTCTCCACTTTTGAACTTAAAGTCAGAGAGTTACACAGGTTTTAATTTTGGATGACGTCTCGCACACTCTTTATAAAACGGACTACAACTCTCTCATCCCAACAATATTTGAAATGAGATTTCTTTCCGAAGAAAAAGAATCTTAGGACATCTGATTGGTAGAAATTTCACAACTTTTTGACTTCAAATGAGAGAGTTATGGAAGTTTTAATTTTGGGTGACGTTTCACACACTCTTTATAAAATGGACCAAAACTCTCTCATCCCACCGAATTTTTAAATGAGATTTTTTTTCTTGAAAGAGAATTTGAAGACATCTAATTGATAGAAATTTCTCTAGTTTTCGACTTAAAATAAGTGAGTTATGAAAGTTTTAATTTTGGGTGACGTTTCGCACACTCTTTATAAGACGGACAACAACTCTCTCACCCCAACGATTTTTAAAACAAGATTTCTTTCCCCGGAAAGGGAATTTGAAGACTGGTAGAAATTTCACCCCTTTTGAACTTAAAGTCAGAGAATTGTAGAGGTTTTAATTTTGGATGACGTTTTGCACACTCTTTATAAAACTGACTACAACTCTCTCATTCCAACAAATTTTGAAATGAGATTTCTTTCCCAAGAAAAAGAATCTTAGGACCTCCGATTGGTAGAAATTTCCCCACTTTTGGGCTTAAAGTGAGAGAGTTATCGAGGTTTTAATTTTGGGTGACGTTTCGCACACTGTTTCTAAAACGGACATCAACTCTCTCACCCCAACGATTTTTAAAAGAAGATTTCTTTTTCCGGAAAGAGAATTTGCAGATTGGTAGAAATTTCACCCCTTTTGAACTTAAACTCAGAGAGTTACAGAGGTTTTAATTCTGGATGACGTTTCGCACACTCTTTATAAAACGGACTACAACTCTCTCATCCCAACAAATTTTGAAATGAGATTTCTTTCCCAAAAAAAAAAACTTAGGACCTCCGATTGGTAGAAATTTCCTCACTTTTTGACTTAAAATGAGAGAGTTATGGAGGTTTTACTTTGGGTGACGTTTAACACACTCTTTATGAAACGGACTATAACTCTGTCACCCCAACGAATTTTGAAACGAGATTTCTTTCCCATGAAAGAGAATTAGAAGACCTCCGATTGGTAGAAATTTCACCACGTTTGGACTTAAAGTGAGAGAGTTATAGAGGTTTTAATTTTGGGTGACGTTTCGCATACTCATTGAAAAACGGACAACAACTCTCTCACCCCAATGATTTTTAAAACAAGATTTCTTTTCCCGGAAAGAGAATTTGAAGATTGGTAGAAATTTCTCCACTTTTGAACTTAAAGTCAGAGAGTTACACAGGTTTTAATTTTGGATGACGTCTCGCACACTCTTTATAAAACGGACTACAACTCTCTCATCCCAACAATATTTGAAATGAGATTTCTTTCCGAAGAAAAAGAATCTTAGGACATCTGATTGGTAGAAATTTCACAACTTTTTGACTTCAAATGAGAGAGTTATGGAAGTTATAATTTTGGGTGACGTTTCACACACTCTTTATAAAATGGACCAAAACTCTCTCATCCCACCGAATTTTTAAATGAGATTTTTTTTCTTGAAAGAGAATTTGAAGACATCTAATTGATAGAAATTTCTCCAGTTTTCGACTTAAAATAAGTGAGTTATGAAAGTTTTAATTTTGGGTGACGTTTCGCACACTCTTTATAAGACGGACAACAACTCTCTCACCCCAACGATTTTTAAAACAAGATTTCTTTCCCCGGAAAGGGAATTTGAAGACTGGTAGAAATTTCACCCCTTTTGAACTTAAAGTCAGAGAGTTGTAGAGGTTTTAATTTTGGATGACGTTTTGCACACTCTTTATAAAACTGACTACAACTCTCTCATTCCAACAAATTTTGAAATGAGATTTCTTTCCCAAGAAAAAGAATCTTAGGACCTCCGATTGGTAGAAATTTCCTCACTTTTTGACTTAAAATGAGAGAGTTATGGAGGTTTTACTTTGGGTGACGTTTAACACACTCTTTATGAAACGGACTATAACTCTGTCACCCCAACGAATTTTGAAACGAGATTTCTTTCCCATGAAAGAGAATTAGAAGACCTCCGATTGGTAGAAATTTCACCACGTTTGGACTTAAAGTGAGAGAGTTATAGAGGTTTTAATTTTGGGTGACGTTTCGCATACTCTTTGAAAAACGGACAACAACTCTCTCACCCCAATGATTTTTAAAACAAGATTTCTTTTCCCGGAAAGAGAATTTGAAGATTGGTAGAAATTTCTCCACTTTTGAACTTAAAGCCAGAGAGTTACACAGGTTTTAATTTTGGATGACGTCTCGCACACTCTTTATAAAACGGACTACAACTCTCTCATCCCAACAATATTTGAAATGAGATTTCTTTCCGAAGGAAAAGAATCTTAGGACATCTGATTGGTAGAAATTTCACAACTTTTTGACTTCAAATGAGAGAGTTATAGAAGTTTTAATTTTGGGTGACGTTTCGCATACTCATTGAAAAACGGACAACAACTCTCTCACCCCAATGATTTTTAAAACAAGATTTCTTTTCCCGGAAAGAGAATTTGAAGATTGGTAGAAATTTCTCCACTTTTGAACTTAAAGTCAGAGAGTTACACAGGTTTTAATTTTGGATGACGTCTCGCACACTCTTTATAAAACGGACTACAACTCTCTCATCCCAACAATATTTGAAATGAGATTTCTTTCCGAAGAAAAAGAATCTTAGGACATCTGATTGGTAGAAATTTCACAACTTTTTGACTTCAAATGAGAGAGTTATGGAAGTTATAATTTTGGGTGACGTTTCACACACTCTTTATAAAATGGACCAAAACTCTCTCATCCCACCGAATTTTTAAATGAGATTTTTTTTCTTGAAAGAGAATTTGAAGACATCTAATTGATAGAAATTTCTCCAGTTTTCGACTTAAAATAAGTGAGTTATGAAAGTTTTAATTTTGGGTGACGTTTCGCACACTCTTTATAAGACGGACAACAACTCTCTCACCCCAACGATTTTTAAAACAAGATTTCTTTCCCCGGAAAGGGAATTTGAAGACTGGTAGAAATTTCACCCCTTTTGAACTTAAAGTCAGAGAGTTGTAGAGGTTTTAATTTTGGATGACGTTTTGCACACTCTTTATAAAACTGACTACAACTCTCTCATTCCAACAAATTTTGAAATGAGATTTCTTTCCCAAGAAAAAGAATCTTAGGACCTCCGATTGGTAGAAATTTCCCCACTTTTGGGCTTAAAGTGAGAGAGTTATCGAGGTTTTAATTTTGGGTGACGTTTCGCACACTGTTTCTAAAACGGACAACAACTCTCTCACCCCAACGATTTTTAAAAGAAGATTTCTTTTTCCGGAAAGAGAATTTGCAGATTGGTAGAAATTTCACCCCTTTTGAACTTAAACTCAGAGAGTTACAGAGGTTTTAATTCTGGATGACGTTTCGCACACACTTTATAAAACGGACTACAACTCTCTCATCCCAACAAATTTTGAAATGAGATTTCTTTCCCAAGAAAAAGAATCTTAGGACCTCCGATTGGTAGAAATTTCCTCACTTTTTGACTTAAAATGAGAGAGTTATGGAGGTTTTACTTTGCGTGACGTTTAACACACTCTTTATGAAACGGACTATAACTCTGTCACCCCAACGAATTTTGAAACGAGATTTCTTTCCCATGAAAGAGAATTAGAAGACCTCCGATTGGTAGAAATTTCACCACTTTTGGACTTAAAGTGAGAGAGTTATAGAGGTTTTAATTTTGGGTGACGTTTCGCATACTCTTTGAAAAACGGACAACAACTCTCTCACCCCAATGATTTTTAAAACAAGATTTCTTTTCCCGTAAAGAGAATTTGAAGATTGGTAGAAATTTCTCCACTTTTGAACTTAAAGTCAGAGAGTTACACAGGTTTTAATTTTGGATGACGTCTCGCACACTCTTTATAAAACGGACTACAACTCTCTCATCCCAACAATATTTGAAATGAGATTTCTTTCCGAAGAAAAAGAATCTTAGGACATCTGATTGGTAGAAATTTCACAACTTTTTGACTTCAAATGAGAGAGTTATGGAAGTTTTAATTTTGGGTGACGTTTCACACACTCTTTATAAAATGGACCAAAACTCTCTCATCCCACCGAATTTTTAAATGAGATTTTTTTTCCTGAAAGAGAATTTGAAGACATCTAATTGATAGAAATTTCTCCAGTTTTCGACTTAAAATAAGTGAGTTATGAAAGTTTTAATTTTGGGTGACGTTTCGCACACTCTTTATAAGACGGACAACAACTCTCTCACCCCAATGATTTTTAAAACAAGATTTCTTTCCCCGGAAAGGGAATTTGAAGACTGGTAGAAATTTCACCCCTTTTGAACTTAAAGTCAGAGAGTTGCAGAGGTTTTAATTTTGGATGACGTTTTGCACACTCTTTATAAAACGGACTACAACTCTCTCATTCCAACAAATTTTGAAATGAGATTTCTTTCCCAAGAAAAAGAATCTTAGGACCTCCGATTGGTAGAAATTTCCCCACTTTTGGGCTTAAAGTGAGAGAGTTATCGAGGTTTTAATTTTGGGTGACGTTTCGCACACTGTTTCTAAAACGGACAACAACTCTCTCACCCCAACGATTTTTAAAAGAAGATTTCTTTTTCCGGAAAGAGAATTTGAAGATTGGTAGAAATTTCACCCCTTTTGAACTTAAAGTCAGAGAGTTACAGAGGTTTTAATTCTGGATGACGTTTCGCACACTCTTTATAAAACGGACTACAACTCTCTCATCCCAACAAATTTTGAAATGAGATTTCTTTCCCAAGAAAAAGAATCTTAGGACCTCTGATTGGTAGAAATTTCCTCACTTTTTGACTTAAAATGAGAGAGTTATGGAGGTTTTACTTTGGGTGACGTTTAACACACTCTTTATGAAACGGACTATACCTCTGTCACCCCAACGAATTTTGAAACGAGATTTCTTTCCCATGAAAGAGAATTAGAAGACCTCCGATTGGTAGAAATTTCACCACTTTTGGACTTAAAGTGAGAGAGTTATAGAGGTTTTAATTTTGGGTGACGTTTCGCATACTCTTTGAAAAACGGACAAAAACTCTCTCACCCCAATGATTTTTAAAACAAGATTTCTTTTCCCGGAAAGAGAATTTGAAGATTGGTAGAAATTTCTCCACTTTTGAACTTAAAGTCAGAGAGTTACACAGGTTTTAATTTTGGATGACGTCTCGCACACTCTTTATAAAACGGACTACAACTCTCTCATCCCAACAATATTTGAAATGAGATTTCTTTTCGAAGAAAAAGAATCTTAGGACATCTGATTGGTAGAAATTTCACAACTTTTTGACTTCAAATGAGAGAGTTATGGAAGTTTTAATTTTGGGTGACGTTTCACACACTCTTTATAAAATGGACCAAAACTCTCTCATCCCACCGAATTTTTAAATGAGATTTTTTTTCTTGAAAGAGAATTTGAAGACATCTAATTGATAGAAATTTCTCCAGTTTTCGACTTAAAATAAGTGAGTTATGAAAGTTTTAATTTTGGGTGACGTTTCGCACACTCTTTATAAGACGGACAACAACTCTCTCACCCCAACGATTTTTAAAGCAAGATTTCTTTCCCCGGAAAAGGAATTTGAAGACTGGTAGAAATTTCACCCCTTTTGAACTTAAAGTCATAGAGTTGCAGAGGTTTTAATTTTGGATGACGTTTTGCACACTCTTTATAAAACGGACTACAACTCTCTCATTCCAACAAATTTTGAAATGAGATTTCTTTCCCAAGAAAAAGAATCTTAGGACCTCCGATTGGTAGAAATTTCCCCACTTTTGGGCTTAAAGTGAGAGAGTTATAGAGGTTTTAATTTTGGGTGACGTTTCGCACACTGTTTCTAAAACGGACAACAACTCTCTCACCCCAACGATTTTTAAAAGAAGATTTCTTTTTCCGGAAAGAGAATTTGAAGATTGGTAGAAATTTCACCTCTTTTGAACTTAAAGTCAGAGAGTTACAGAGGTTTTAATTTTGGATGACGTTTCGCACACTCTTTATAAAACGGACTAGAACTCTCTCATCCCAACAAATTTTGAAATGAGATTTCTTTCCCGAGAAAAAGAATCTTAGGACCTCCGATTGGTAGAAATTTCCTCACTTTTTGACTTAAAATGAGAGAGTTATGGAGGTTTTAATTTGGGTGATGTTTAACACACTCTTTATGAAACGGACTATAACTCTGTCACCCCAACGAATTTTGAAACGAAATTTCTTTCCCATGAAAGAGAATTAAAAGACCTCCGATTGGTAGAAATTTCACCACTTTTGGACTTAAAGTGAGAGAGTTATAGAGGTTTTAATTTTGGGTGACGTTTCGCATACTCTTTGAAAAAAGGACAACAACTCTCTCACCCCAATGATTTTTAAAACAAGATTTCTTTTCCCGGGAAGAGAATTTGAAGATTGGTAGAAATTTCTCCACTTTTGAACTTAAAGTCAGAGAGTTACACAGGTTTTAATTTTCGATGACGTCTCGCACACTCTTTATAAAACGGACTACAACTCTCTCATCCCAACAATATTTGAAATGAGATTTCTTTCCGAAGGAAAAGAATCTTAGGACATCTGATTGGTAGAAATTTCACAACTTTTTGACTTCAAATGAGAGAGTTATGGAAGTTTTAATTTTGGGTGACGTTTCACACACTCTTTATAAAATGGACCAAAACTCTCTCATCCCACCGAATTTTTAAATGAGATTTTTTTCTTGAAAGAGAATTTGAAGACATCTAATTGATAGAAATTTCTCCAGTTTTCGACTTAAAATAAGTGAGTTATGAAAGTTTTAATTTTGGGTGACGTTTCGCACACTCTTTATAAGACGGACAACAACTCTCTCACGCCAACGATTTTTAAAAGAAGATTTCTTTCCCCGGAAAGAGAATTTGAAGACTGGTAGAAATTTCACCCCTTTTGAACTTAAAGTCAGAGAGTTGCAGAGGTTTTAATTTTGGATGACGTTTTGCACACTCTTTATAAAACGGACTACAACTCTCTCATTCCAACAAATTTTGAAATGAGATTTCTTTCCCAAGAAAAAGAATCTTAGGACCTCCGATTGGTAGAAATTTCCCCACTTTTGGGCTTAAAGTGAGAGAGTTATAGAGGTTTTAATTTTGGGTGACGTTTCGCACACTGTTTCTAAAACGGACAACAACTCTCTCACACCAACGATTTTTAAAAGAAGATTTCTTTTTCTGGAAAGAGAATTTGAAGATTGGTAGAAATTTCACCCCTTTTGAACTTAAAGTCAGAGAGTTACAGAGGTTTTAATTTTGGATGACGTTTCGCACACTCTTTATAAAACGGACTACAACTCTCTCATCCCAACAAATTTTGAAATGAGATTTCTTTCCCAAGAAAAAGAATCTTAGGACCTCCGATTGGTAGAAATTTCCTCACTTTTTGACTTAAAATGAGAGAGTTATGGAGGTTTTAATTTTGGGTGACGTTTCACACACTCTTTATAAAATAGACCAAAACTCACTCATCCCACCGAATTTTTAAATGAGATTTTTTTTCTTGAAAGAGAATTTGAAGACATCTAATTGATAGAAATTTCTCCAGTTTTCGACTTAAAATAAGTGAGTTATGAAAGTTTTAATTTTGGGTGACGTTTCGCACACTCTTTATAAGACGGACAACAACTCTCTCACCCTAACGATTTTTAAAGCAAGATTTCTTTCCCCGGAAAGGGAATTTGAAGACTGGTAGAAATTTCACCCCTTTTGAACTTAAAGTCAGAGAGTTGCAGAGGTTTTAATTTTGGATGACGTTTTGCACACTCTTTATAAAACGGACTACAACTCTCTCATTCCAACAAATTTTGAAATGAGATTTCTTTCCCAAGAAAAAGAATCTTAGGACCTCCGATTGGTAGAAATTTCCCCACTTTTGGGCTTAAAGTGAGAGAGTTATCGAGGTTTTAATTTTGGGTGACGTTTCGCACACTGTTTCTAAAACGGACAACAACTCTCTCACCCCAACGATTTTTAAAAGAAGATTTCTTTTTCCGGAAATGGAATTTGAAGATTGGTAGAAATTTCACCCCTTTTGAACTTAAAGTGAGAGAGTTACAGAGGTTTTAATTCTGGATGACGTTTCGCACACTCTTTATAAAACGGACTACAACTCTCTCATCCCAACAAATTTTGAAATGAGATTTCTTTCCCAAGAAAAAGAATCTTAGGACCTCCGATTGGTAGAAATTTCCTCACTTTTTGACTTAAAATGAGAGAGTTATGGAGGTTTTACTTTGGGTGACGTTTAACACACTCTTTATGAAACGGACTATAACTCTGTAACCCCAACGAATTTTGAAACGAGATTTCTTTCCCATAAAAGAGAATTAGAAGACCTCCAATTGGTAGAAATTTCACCACTTTTGGACTTAAAGTGAGAGAGTTATAGAGGTTTTAATTTTGGGTGACGTTTCGCATACTCTTTGAAAAACGGACAAAAACTCTCTCACCCCAATGATTTTTAAAACAAGATTTCTTTTCCCGGAAAGAGAATTTGAAGATTGGTAGAAATTTCTCCACTTTTGAACTTAAAGTCAGAGAGTTACACAGGTTTTAATTTTGGATGACGTCTCGCACACTCTTTATAAAACGGACTACAACTCTCTCATCCCAACAATATTTGAAATGAGATTTCTTTCCGAAGAAAAAGAATCTTAGGACATCTGATTGGTAGAAATTTCACAACTTTTTGACTTCAAATGAGAGAGTTATGGAAGTTTTAATTTTGGGTGACGTTTTACACACTCTTTATAAAATGGACCAAAACTCTCTCATCCCACCGAATTTTTAAATGAGATTTTTTTTCTTGAAAGAGAATTTGAAGACATCTAATTGATAGAAATTTCTCCAGTTTTCGACTTAAAATAAGTGAGTTATGAAAGTTTTAATTTTGGGTGACGTTTCGCACACTCTTTATAAGACGGACAACAACTCTCTCACCCCAACGATTTTTAAAACAAGATTTCTTTCCCCGGAAAGAGAATTTGAAGACTGGTAGAAATTTCACCCATTTTGAACTTAAAGTCAGAGAGTTGCAGAGGTTTTAATTTTGGATGACGTTTTGCACACTCTTTATAAAACGGACTACAACTCTCTCATTCTAACAAATTTTGAAATGAGATTTCTTTCCCAAGAAAAAGAATCTTAGAACCTCCGATTGGTAGAAATTTCCCCACTTTTGGGCTTAAAGTGAGAGAGTTATAGAGGTTTTAATTTTGGGTGACGTTTCGCACACTGTTTCTAAAACGGACAACAACTCTCTCACCCCAACGATTTTTAAAAGAAGATTTCTTTTTCCGGAAAGAGAATTTGAAGATTGGTAGAAATTTCACCCCTTTTGAACTTAAAGTCAGAGAGTTACAGAGGTTTTAATTTTGGATGACTTTTCGCACACTCTTTATAAAATGGACTACAACTCTCTCATCCCAACAAATTTTGAAATGAGATTTCTTTCCCGAGAAAAAGAATCTTAGGACCTCCGATTGGTAGAAATTTCCTCACTTTTTGACTTAAAATGAGAGAGTTATGGAGGTTTTAATTTGGGTGACGTTTAACACACTCTTTATGAAACGGACTATAACTCTGTCACCCCAACGAATTTTGAAACGAGATTTCTTTCCCATGAAAGAGAATTAGAAGACCTCCGATTGGTAGAAATTTCACCACTTTTGGACTTAAAGTGAGAGAGTTATAGAGGTTTTAATTTTGGGTGACGTTTCGCACACTGTTTCTAAAACGGACAACAACTCTCTCACCCCAACGATTTTTAAAAGAAGATTTCTTTTTCCGGAAAGAGAATTTGAAGATTGGTAGAAATTTCACCCCTTTTGAACTTAAAGTCAGAGAGTTACAGAGGTTTTAATTTTGGATGACATTTCGCACACTCTTTATAAAACGGACTACAACTCTCTCATCCCAACAAATTTTGAAATGAGATTTCTTTCCCAAGAAAAAGAATCTTAGGACCTCCGATTGGTAGAAATTTCCTCACTTTTTGTCTTAAAATGAGAGAGTTATGGAGGTTTTACTTTGGGTGACGTTTAACACACTCTTTATGAAACGGACTATAACTCTGTCACCCCAACGAATTTTGAAACGAGATTTCTTTCCCATGAAAGAGAATTAGAAGACCTCCGATTGGTAGAAATTTCACCACTTTTGGACTTAAAGTGAGAGAGTTATAGAGGTTTTAATTTTGGGTGACGTTTCGCACACTGTTTCTAAAACGGACAACAACTCTCTCACCCCAACGATTTTTAAAAGAAGATTTCTTTTTCCGGAAATGGAATTTGAAGATTGGTAGAAATTTCACCCCTTTTGAACTTAAAGTGAGAGAGTTACAGAGGTTTTAATTCTGGATGACGTTTCGCACACTCTTTATAAAACGGACTACAACTCTCTCATTCCAACAAATTTTGAAATGAGATTTCTTTCCCAAGAAAAAGAATCTTAGGACCTCCGATTGGTAGAAATTTCCCCACTTTTGGGCTTAAAGTGAGAGAGTTATAGAGGTTTTAATTTTGGGTGACGTTTCGCACACTGTTTCTAAAACGGACAACAACTCTCTCACACCAACGATTTTTAAAAGAAGATTTCTTTTTCTGGAAAAAGAATTTGAAGATTGGTAGAAATTTCACCACTTTTGAACTTAAAGTCAGAGAGTTACAGAGGTTTTAATTTTGGATGACGTTTCGCACACTCTTTATAAAACGGACTACAAATCTCTCATCCCAACAAATTTTGAAATGAGATTTCTTTCCCAAGAAAAAGAATCTTAGGACCTCCGATTGGTAGAAATTTCCTCACTTTTTGACTTAAAATGAGAGAGTTATGGAGGTTTTAATTTGGGTGACGTTTAACACACTCTTTATGAAACGGACTATAACTCTGTCACCCCAACGAATTTTTAAACGAGGTTTCTTTCCCATGAAAGAGAATTAGAAGACCTCCGATTGGTAGAAATTTCACCACTTTTGGACTTAAAGTGAGAGAGTTATAGAGGTTTTAATTTTGGGTGACGTTTCGCATACTCTTTGAAAAACGGACAACAACTCTCTCACCCCAATGATTTTTAAAACAAGATTTCTTTTCCCGGAAAGAGAATTTGAAGATTGGTAGAAATTTCTCCACTTTTGAACTTAAAGTCAGAGAGTTACACAGGTTTTAATTTTGGATGACGTCTCGCACACTCTTTATAAAATGGACTACAACTCTCTCATCCCAACAATATTTGAAATGAGATTTCTTTCCGAAGGAAAAGAATCTTAGGACATCTGATTGGTAGAAATTTCACAACTTTTTGACTTCAAATGAGAGAGTTATGGAAGTTTTAATTTTGGGTGACGTTTTACACACTCTTTATAAAATGGACCAAAACTCTCTCATCCCACCGAATTTTTAAATGAGATTTTTTTTCTTGAAAGAGAATTTGAAGACATCTAATTGATAGAAATTTCTCCAGTTTTCGACTTAAAATAAGTGAGTTATGAAAGTTTTAATTTTGGGTGACGTTTCGCACACTCTTTATAAGACGGACAACAACTCTCTCACCCCAACGATTTTTAAAACAAGATTTCTTTCCCCGGAAAGAGAATTTGAAGACTGGTAGAAATTTCACCCATTTTGAACTTAAAGTCAGAGAGTTGCAGAGGTTTTAATTTTGGATGACGTTTTGCACACTCTTTATAAAACGGACTACAACTCTCTCATTCTAACAAATTTTGAAATGAGATTTCTTTCCCAAGAAAAAGAATCTTAGAACCTCCGATTGGTAGAAATTTCCCCACTTTTGGGCTTAAAGTGAGAGAGTTATAGAGGTTTTAATTTTGGGTGACGTTTCGCACACTGTTTCTAAAACGGACAACAACTCTCTCACCCCAACGATTTTTAAAAGAAGATTTCTTTTTCCGGAAAGAGAATTTGAAGATTGGTAGAAATTTCACCCCTTTTGAACTTAAAGTCAGAGAGTTACAGAGGTTTTAATTTTGGATGACTTTTCGCACACTCTTTATAAAATGGACTACAACTCTCTCATCCCAACAAATTTTGAAATGAGATTTCTTTCCCGAGAAAAAGAATCTTAGGACCTCCGATTGGTAGAAATTTCCTCACTTTTTGACTTAAAATGAGAGAGTTATGGAGGTTTTAATTTGGGTGACGTTTAACACACTCTTTATGAAACGGACTATAACTCTGTCACCCCAACGAATTTTGAAACGAGATTTCTTTCCCATGAAAGAGAATTAGAAGACCTCCGATTGGTAGAAATTTCACCACTTTTGGACTTAAAGTGAGAGAGTTATAGAGGTTTTAATTTTGGGTGACGTTTCGCACACTGTTTCTAAAACGGACAACAACTCTCTCACCCCAACGATTTTTAAAAGAAGATTTCTTTTTCCGGAAAGAGAATTTGAAGATTGGTAGAAATTTCACCCCTTTTGAACTTAAAGTCAGAGAGTTACAGAGGTTTTAATTTTGGATGACATTTCGCACACTCTTTATAAAACGGACTACAACTCTCTCATCCCAACAAATTTTGAAATGAGATTTCTTTCCCAAGAAAAAGAATCTTAGGACCTCCGATTGGTAGAAATTTCCTCACTTTTTGTCTTAAAATGAGAGAGTTATGGAGGTTTTACTTTGGGTGACGTTTAACACACTCTTTATGAAACGGACTATAACTCTGTCACCCCAACGAATTTTGAAACGAGATTTCTTTCCCATGAAAGAGAATTAGAAGACCTCCGATTGGTAGAAATTTCACCACTTTTGGACTTAAAGTGAGAGAGTTATAGAGGTTTTAATTTTGGGTGACGTTTCGCATACTCTTTGAAAAACGGACAACAACTCTCTCACCCCAATGATTTTTAAAACAAGATTTCTTTTCCCGGAAAGAGAATTTGAAGATTGGTAGAAATTTCTCCACTTTTGAACTTAAAGTCAGAGAGTTACACAGGTTTTAATTTTAGATGACGTCTCGCACACTCTTTATAAAACGGACTACAACTCTCTCATCCCAACAATATTTGAAATGAGATTTCTTTCCGAAGAAAAAGAATCTTAGGACATCTGATTGGTAGAAATTTCACAACTTTTTGACTTCAAATGAGAGATTTATGGAAGTTTTAATTTTGGGTGACGTTTCACACACTCTTTATAAAATGGAGCAAAACTCACTCATCCCACCGAATTTTTAAATGAGATTTTTTTTCTTGAAAGAGAATTTGAAGACATCTAATTGATAGAAATTTCTCCAGTTTTCGACTTAAAATAAGTGAGTTATGAAAGTTTTAATTTTGGGTGACGTTTCGCACACTCTTTATAAGACGGACAACAACTCTCTCACCCTAACGATTTTTAAAGCAAGATTTCTTTCCCCGGAAAGGGAATTTGAAGACTGGTAGAAATTTCACCCCTTTTGAACTTAAAGTCAGAGAGTTGCAGAGGTTTTAATTTTGGATGACGTTTTGCACACTCTTTATAAAACGGACTACAACTCTCTCATTCCAACAAATTTTGAAATGAGATTTCTTTCCCAAGAAAAAGAATCTTAGGACCTCCGATTGGTAGAAATTTCCCCACTTTTGGGCTTAAAGTGAGAGAGTTATCGAGGTTTTAATTTTGGGTGACGTTTCGCACACTGTTTCTAAAACGGACAACAACTCTCTCACCCCAACGATTTTTAAAAGAAGATTTCTTTTTCCGGAAATGGAATTTGAAGATTGGTAGAAATTTCACCCCTTTTGAACTTAAAGTGAGAGAGTTACAGAGGTTTTAATTCTGGATGACGTTTCGCACACTCTTTATAAAACGGACTACAACTCTCTCATCCCAACAAATTTTGAAATGAGATTTCTTTCCCAAGAAAAAGAATCTTAGGACCTCCGATTGGTAGAAATTTCCTCACTTTTTGACTTAAAATGAGAGAGTTATGGAGGTTTTACTTTGGGTGACGTTTAACACACTCTTTATGAAACGGACTATAACTCTGTCACCCCAACGAATTTTGAAACGAGATTTCTTTCCCATAAAAGAGAATTAGAAGACCTCCGATTGGTAGAAATTTCACCACTTTTGGACTTAAAGTGAGAGAGTTATAGAGGTTTTAATTTTGGGTGACGTTTCGCATACTCTTTGAAAAACGGACAAAAACTCTCTCACCCCAATGATTTTTAAAACAAGATTTCTTTTCCCGGAAAGAGAATTTGAAGATTGGTAGAAATTTCTCCACTTTTGAACTTAAAGTCAGAGAGTTACACAGGTTTTAATTTTGGATGACGTCTCGCACACTCTTTATAAAACGGACTACAACTCTCTCATCCCAACAATATTTGAAATGAGATTTCTTTCCGAAGAAAAAGAATCTTAGGACATCTGATTGGTAGAAATTTCACAACTTTTTGACTTCAAATGAGAGAGTTATGGAAGTTTTAATTTTGGGTGACGTTTTACACACTCTTTATAAAATGGACCAAAACTCTCTCATCCCACCGAATTTTTAAATGAGATTTTTTTTCTTGAAAGAGAATTTGAAGACATCTAATTGATAGAAATTTCTCCAGTTTTCGACTTAAAATAAGTGAGTTATGAAAGTTTTAATTTTGGGTGACGTTTCGCACACTCTTTATAAGACGGACAACAACTCTCTCACCCCAACGATTTTTAAAACAAGATTTCTTTCCCCGGAAAGAGAATTTGAAGACTGGTAGAAATTTCACCCATTTTGAACTTAAAGTCAGAGAGTTGCAGAGGTTTTAATTTTGGATGACGTTTTGCACACTCTTTATAAAACGGACTACAACTCTCTCATTCTAACAAATTTTGAAATGAGATTTCTTTCCCAAGAAAAAGAATCTTAGGACCTCCGATTGGTAGAAATTTCCCCACTTTTGGGCTTAAAGTGAGAGAGTTATAGAGGTTTTAATTTTGGGTGACGTTTCGCACACTGTTTCTAAAACGGACAACAACTCTCTCACCCCAACGATTTTTAAAAGAAGATTTCTTTTTCCGGAAAGAGAATTTGAAGATTGGTAGAAATTTCACCCCTTTTGAACTTAAAGTCAGAGAGTTACAGAGGTTTTAATTTTGGATGACTTTTCGCACACTCTTTATAAAACGGACTACAACTCTCTCATCCCAACAAATTTTGAAATGAGATTTCTTTCCCGAGAAAAAGAATCTTAGGACCTCCGATTGGTAGAAATTTCCTCACTTTTTGACTTAAAATGAGAGAGTTATGGAGGTTTTAATTTGGGTGACGTTTAACACACTCTTTATGAAACGGACTATAACTCTGTCACCCCAACGAATTTTGAAACGAGATTTCTTTCCCATGAAAGAGAATTAGAAGACCTCCGATTGGTAGAAATTTCACCACTTTTGGACTTAAAGTGAGAGAGTTATAGAGGTTTTAATTTTGGGTGACGTTTCGCATACTCTTTGAAAAACGGACAACTACTCTCTCACCCCAATGATTTTTAAAACAAGATTTCTTTTCCCGGAAAGAGAATTTGAAAATTGGTAGAAATTTCTCCACTTTTGAACTTAAAGTCAGAGAGTTACACAGGTTTTAATTTTGGATGACTTTTCGCACACTCTTTATAAAATGGACTACAACTCTCTCATCCCAACAAATTTTGAAATGAGATTTCTTTCCCGAGAAAAAGAATCTTAGGACCTCCGATTGGTAGAAATTTCCTCACGTTTTGACTTAAAATGAGAGAGTTATGGAGGTTTTAATTTGGGTGACGTTTAACACACTCTTTATGAAACGGACTATAACTCTGTCACCCCAACGAATTTTGAAACGAGATTTCTTTCCCATGAAAGAGAATTAGAAGACCTCCGATTGGTAGAAATTTCACCACTTTTGGACTTAAAGTGAGAGAGTTATAGAGGTTTTAATTTTGGGTGACGTTTCGCACACTGTTTCTAAAACGGACAACAACTCTCTCACCCCAACGATTTTTAAAAGAAGATTTCTTTTTCCGGAAAGAGAATTTGAAGATTGGTAGAAATTTCACCCCTTTTGAACTTAAAGTGAGAGAGTTACAGAGGTTTTAATTCTGGATGACGTTTCGCACACTCTTTATAAAACGGACTACAACTCTCTCATCCCAACAAATTTTGAAATGAGATTTCTTTCCCAAGAAAAAGAATCTTAGGACCTCCGATTGGTAGAAATTTCCTCACTTTTTGACTTAAAATGAGAGAGTTATGGAGGTTTTACTTTGGGTGACGTTTAACACACTCTTTATGAAACGGACTATAACTCTGTCACCCCAACGAATTTTGAAACGAGATTTCTTTCCCATAAAAGAGAATTAGAAGACCTCCGATTGGTAGAAATTTCACCACTTTTGGACTTAAAGTGAGAGAGTTATAGAGGTTTTAATTTTGGGTGACGTTTCGCATACTCTTTGAAAAACGGACAAAAACTCTCTCACCCCAATGATTTTTAAAACAAGATTTCTTTTCCCGGAAAGAGAATTTGAAGATTGGTAGAAATTTCTCCACTTTTGAACTTAAAGTCAGAGAGTTACACAGGTTTTAATTTTGGATGACGTCTCGCACACTCTTTATAAAACGGACTACAACTCTCTCATCCCAACAATATTTGAAATGAGATTTCTTTCCGAAGAAAAAGAATCTTAGGACATCTGATTGGTAGAAATTTCACAACTTTTTGACTTCAAATGAGAGAGTTATGGAAGTTTTAATTTTGGGTGACGTTTTACACACTCTTTATAAAATGGACCAAAACTCTCTCATCCCACCGAATTTTTAAATGAGATTTTTTTTCTTGAAAGAGAATTTGAAGACATCTAATTGATAGAAATTTCTCCAGTTTTCGACTTAAAATAAGTGAGTTATGAAAGTTTTAATTTTGGGTGACGTTTCGCACACTCTTTATAAGACGGACAACAACTCTCTCACCCCAACGATTTTTAAAACAAGATTTCTTTCCCCGGAAAGAGAATTTGAAGACTGGTAGAAATTTCACCCATTTTGAACTTAAAGTCAGAGAGTTGCAGAGGTTTTAATTTTGGATGACGTTTTGCACACTCTTTATAAAACGGACTACAACTCTCTCATTCTAACAAATTTTGAAATGAGATTTCTTTCCCAAGAAAAAGAATCTTAGGACCTCCGATTGGTAGAAATTTCCCCACTTTTGGGCTTAAAGTGAGAGAGTTATAGAGGTTTTAATTTTGGGTGACGTTTCGCACACTGTTTCTAAAACGGACAACAACTCTCTCACCCCAACGATTTTTAAAAGAAGATTTCTTTTTCCGGAAAGAGAATTTGAAGATTGGTAGAAATTTCACCCCTTTTGAACTTAAAGTCAGAGAGTTACAGAGGTTTTAATTTTGAATGACTTTTCGCACACTCTTTATAAAACGGACTAGAACTCTCTCATCCCAACAAATTTTGAAATGAGATTTCTTTCCCGAGAAAAAGAATCTTAGGACCTCCGATTGGTAGAAATTTCCTCACTTTTTGACTTAAAATGAGAGAGTTATGGAGGTTTTAATTTGGGTGACGTTTAACACACTCTTTATGAAACGGACTATAACTCTGTCACCCCAACGAATTTTGAAACGAGATTTCTTTCCCATGAAAGAGAATTAGAAGACCTCCGATTGGTAGAAATTTCACCACTTTTGGACTTAAAGTGAGAGAGTTATAGAGGTTTTAATTTTGGGTGACGTTTCGCACACTGTTTCTAAAACGGACAACAACTCTCTCACCCCAACGATTTTTAAAAGAAGATTTCTTTTTCCGGAAAGAGAATTTGAAGATTGGTAGAAATTTCACCCCTTTTGAACTTAAAGTCAGAGAGTTACAGAGGTTTTAATTTTGGATGACATTTCGCACACTCTTTATAAAACGGACTACA
This sequence comes from Tasmannia lanceolata, assembly GCF_043159265.1. Lineage (NCBI taxonomy): Eukaryota > Viridiplantae > Streptophyta > Magnoliopsida > Canellales > Winteraceae > Tasmannia > Tasmannia lanceolata. The sequence goes on along the minus strand of NW_027518713.1, from coordinate 831,317 downwards.
ACTCTCTCATCCCAACAAATTTTGAAATGAGATTTCTTTCCCAAGAAAAAGAATCTTAGGACCTCCGATTGGTAGAAATTTCCTCACTTTTTGTCTTAAAATGAGAGAGTTATGGAGGTTTTACTTTGGGTGACGTTTAACACACTCTTTATGAAACGGACTATAACTCTGTCACCCCAACGAATTTTGAAACGAGATTTCTTTCCCATGAAAGAGAATTAGAAGACCTCCGATTGGTAGAAATTTCACCACTTTTGGACTTAAAGTGAGAGAGTTATAGAGGTTTTAATTTTGGGTGACGTTTCGCATACTCTTTGAAAAACGGACAACAACTCTCTCACCCCAATGATTTTTAAAACAAGATTTCTTTTCCCGGAAAGAGAATTTGAAGATTGGTAGAAATTTCTCCACTTTTGAACTTAAAGTCAGAGAGTTACACAGGTTTTAATTTTAGATGACGTCTCGCACACTCTTTATAAAACGGACTACAACTCTCTCATCCCAACAATATTTGAAATGAGATTTCTTTCCGAAGAAAAAGAATCTTAGGACATCTGATTGGTAGAAATTTCACAACTTTTTGACTTCAAATGAGAGATTTATGGAAGTTTTAATTTTGGGTGACGTTTCACACAGTCTTTATAAAATGGACCAAAACTCACTCATCCCACCGAATTTTTAAATGAGATTTTTTTTCTTGAAAGAGAATTTGAAGACATCTAATTGATAGAAATTTCTCCAGTTTTCGACTTAAAATAAGTGAGTTATGAAAGTTTTAATTTTGGGTGACGTTTCGCACACTCTTTATAAGACGGACAACAACTCTCTCACCCTAACGATTTTTAAAGCAAGATTTCTTTCCCCGGAAAGGGAATTTGAAGACTGGTAGAAATTTCACCCCTTTTGAACTTAAAGTCAGAGAGTTGCAGAGGTTTTAATTTTGGATGACGTTTTGCACACTCTTTATAAAACGGACTACAACTCTCTCATTCCAACAAATTTTGAAATGAGATTTCTTTCCCAAGAAAAAGAATCTTAGGACCTCCGATTGGTAGAAATTTCCCCACTTTTGGGCTTAAAGTGAGAGAGTTATCGAGGTTTTAATTTTGGGTCACGTTTCGCACACTGTTTCTAAAACGGACAACAACTCTCTCACCCCAACGATTTTTAAAAGAAGATTTCTTTTTCCGGAAATGAAATTTGAAGATTGGTAGAAATTTCACCCCTTTTGAACTTAAAGTGAGAGAGTTACAGAGGTTTTAATTCTGGATGACGTTTCGCACACTCTTTATAAAACGGACTACAACTCTCTCATCCCAACAAATTTTGAAATGAGATTTCTTTCCCAAGAAAAAGAATCTTAGGACCTCCGATTGGTAGAAATTTCCTCACTTTTTGACTTAAAATGAGAGAGTTATGGAGGTTTTACTTTGGGTGACGTTTAACACACTCTTTATGAAACGGACTATAACTCTGTCATCCCAACAAATTTTGAAATGAGATTTCTTTCCCAAGAAAAAGAATCTTAGGACCTCCGATTGGTAGAAATTTCCTCACTTTTTGACTTAAAATGAGAGAGTTATGGAGGTTTTACTTTGGGTGACGTTTAACACACTCTTTATGAAACGGACTATAACTCTGTCACCCCAACGAATTTTGAAATGAGATTTCTTTCCCATAAAAGAGAATTAGAAGACCTCCGATTGGTAGAAATTTCACCACTTTTGGACTTAAAGTGAGAGAGTTATAGAGGTTTTAATTTTGGGTGACGTTTCGCATACTCTTTGAAAAACGGACAAAAACTCTCTCACCCCAATGATTTTTAAAACAAGATTTCTTTTCCCGGAAAGAGAATTTGAAGATTGGTAGAAATTTCTCCACTTTTGAACTTAAAGTCAGAGAGTTACACAGGTTTTAATTTTGGATGACGTCTCGCACACTCTTTATAAAACGGACTACAACTCTCTCATCCCAACAATATTTGAAATGAGATTTCTTTCCGAAGAAAAAGAATCTTAGGACATCTGATTGGTAGAAATTTCACAACTTTTTGACTTCAAATGAGAGAGTTATGGAAGTTTTAATTTTGGGTGACGTTTCACACACTCTTTATAAAATGGACCAAAACTCTCTCATCCCACCGAATTTTTAAATGAGATTTTTTTTCTTGAAAGAGAATTTGAAGACATCTAATTGATAGAAATTTCTCCAGTTTTCGACTTAAAATAAGTGAGTTATGAAAGTTTTAATTTTGGGTGACGTTTCGCACACTCTTTATAAGACGGACAACAACTCTCTCACCCCAACGATTTTTAAAGCAAGATTTCTTTCCCCGGAAAAGGAATTTGAAGACTGGTAGAAATTTCACCCCTTTTGAACTTAAAGTCATAGAGTTGCAGAGGTTTTAATTTTGGATGACGTTTTGCACACTCTTTATAAAACGGACTACAACTCTCTCATTCCAACAAATTTTGAAATGAGATTTCTTTCCCAAGAAAAAGAATCTTAGGACCTCCGATTGGTAGAAATTTCCCCACTTTTGGGCTTAAAGTGAGAGAGTTATAGAGGTTTTAATTTTGGGTGACGTTTCGCACACTGTTTCTAAAACGGACAACAACTCTCTCACCCCAACGATTTTTAAAAGAAGATTTCTTTTTCCGGAAAGAGAATTTGAAGATTGGTAGAAATTTCACCCCTTTTGAACTTAAAGTCAGAGAGTTACAGAGGTTTTAATTTTGGATGACGTTTCGCACACTCTTTATAAAACGGACTAGAACTCTCTCATCCCAACAAATTTTGAAATGAGATTTCTTTCCCGAGAAAAAGAATCTTAGGACCTCCGATTGGTAGAAATTTCCTCACTTTTTGACTTAAAATGAGAGAGTTATGGAGGTTTTAATTTGGGTGACGTTTAACACACTCTTTATGAAACGGACTATAACTCTGTCACCCCAACGAATTTTGAAACGAAATTTCTTTCCCATGAAAGAGAATTAAAAGACCTCCGATTGGTAGAAATTTCACCACTTTTGGACTTAAAGTGAGAGAGTTATAGAGGTTTTAATTTTGGGTGACGTTTCGCATACTCTTTGAAAAAAGGACAACAACTCTCTCACCCCAATGATTTTTAAAACAAGATTTCTTTTCCCGGGAAGAGAATTTGAAGATTGGTAGAAATTTCTCCACTTTTGAACTTAAAGTCAGAGAGTTACACAGGTTTTAATTTTCGATGACGTCTCGCACACTCTTTATAAAACGGACTACAACTCTCTCATCCCAACAATATTTGAAATGAGATTTCTTTCCGAAGGAAAAGAATCTTAGGACATCTGATTGGTAGAAATTTCACAACTTTTTGACTTCAAATGAGAGAGTTATGGAAGTTTTAATTTTGGGTGACGTTTCACACACTCTTTATAAAATGGACCAAAACTCTCTCATCCCACCGAATTTTTAAATGAGATTTTTTTTCTTGAAAGAGAATTTGAAGACATCTAATTGATAGAAATTTCTCCAGTTTTCGACTTAAAATAAGTGAGTTATGAAAGTTTTAATTTTGGGTGACGTTTCGCACACTCTTTATAAGACGGACAACAACTCTCTCACGCCAACGATTTTTAAAAGAAGATTTCTTTCCCCAGAAAGAGAATTTGAAGACTGGTAGAAATTTCACCCCTTTTGAACTTAAAGTCAGAGAGTTGCAGAGGTTTTAATTTTGGATGACGTTTTGCACACTCTTTATAAAACGGACTACAACTCTCTCATTCCAACAAATTTTGAAATGAGATTTCTTTCCCAAGAAAAAGAATCTTAAGACCTCCGATTGGTAGAAATTTCCCCACTTTTGGGCTTAAAGTGAGAGAGTTATAGAGGTTTTAATTTTGGGTGACGTTTCGCACACTGTTTCTAAAACGGACAACAACTCTCTCACCCCAACGATTTTTAAAAGAATATTTCTTTTTCCGGAAAGAGAATTTGAAGATTGGTAGAAATTTCACCCCTTTTGAACTTAAAGTCAGAGAGTTACAGAGGTTTTAATTTTGGATGACGTTTCGCACACTCTTTATAAAACGGACTAGAACTCTCTCATCCCAACAAATTTTGAAATGAGATTTTTTCCCGAGAAAAAGAATCTTAGGACCTCCGATTGGTAGAAATTTCCTCACTTTTTGACTTAAAATGAGAGAGTTATGGAGGTTTTAATTTGGGTGACGTTTAACACACTCTTTATGAAACGGACTATAACTCTGTCACCCCAACGAATTTTGAAACGAAATTTCTTTCCCATGAAAGAGAATTAAAAGACCTCCGATTGGTAGAAATTTCACCACTTTTGGACTTAAAGTGAGAGAGTTATAGAGGTTTTAATTTTGGGTGACGTTTCGCATACTCTTTGAAAAAAGGACAACAACTCTCTCACCCCAATGTTTTTTAAAACAAGATTTCTTTTCCCGGGAAGAGAATTTGAAGATTGGTAGAAATTTCTCCACTTTTGAACTTAAAGTCAGAGAGTTACACAGGTTTTAATTTTCGATGACGTCTCGCACACTCTTTATAAAACGGACTACAACTCTCTCATCCCAACAATATTTGAAATGAGATTTCTTTCCGAAGGAAAAGAATCTTAGGACATCTGATTGGTAGAAATTTCACAACTTTTTGACTTCAAATGAGAGAGTTATGGAAGTTTTAATTTTGGGTGACGTTTCACACACTCTTTATAAAATGGACCAAAACTCTCTCATCCCACCGAATTTTTAAATGAGATTTTTTTTCTTGAAAGAGAATTTGAAGACATCTAATTGATAGAAATTTTTCCAGTTTTCGACTTAAAATAAGTGAGTTATGAAAGTTTTAATTTTGGGTGACGTTTCGCACACTCTTTATAAGACGGACAACAACTCTCTCACGCCAACGATTTTTAAAAGAAGATTTCTTTCCCCGGAAAGAGAATTTGAAGACTGGTAGAAATTTCACCCCTTTTGAACTTAAAGTCAGAGAGTTGCAGAGGTTTTAATTTTGGATGACGTTTTGCACACTCTTTATAAAACGGACTACAACTCTCTCATTCCAACAAATTTTGAAATGAGATTTCTTTCCCAAGAAAAAGAATCTTAGGACCTCCGATTGGTAGAAATTTCCCCACTTTTGGGCTTAAAGTGAGAGAGTTATAGAGGTTTTAATTTTGGGTGACGTTTCGCACACTGTTTCTAAAACGGACAACAACTCTCTCACCCCAACGATTTTTAAAAGAAGATTTCTTTTTCTGGAAAGAGAATTTGAAGATTGGTAGAAATTTCACCCCTTTTGAACTTAAAGTCAGAGAGTTACAGAGGTTTTAATTTTGGATGACGTTTCGCACACTCTTTATAAAACGGACTACAACTCTCTCATCCCAACAAATTTTGAAATGAGATTTCTTTCCCAAGAAAAAGAATCTTAGCACCTCCGATTGGTAGAAATTTCCTCACTTTTTGACTTAAAATGAGAGAGTTATGGAGGTTTTAATTTGGGTGACGTTTAACACACTCTTTATGAAACGGACTATAACTCTGTCACCCCAACGAATTTTGAAACGAGGTTTCTTTACCATGAAAGAGAATTAGAAGACCTCCGATTGGTAGAAATTTCACCACTTTTGGACTTAAAGTGAGAGAGTTATAGAGGTTTTAATTTTGGGTGACGTTTCGCATACTCTTTGAAAAACGGACAACAACTCTCTCACCCCAATGATTTTTAAAACAAGATTTCTTTTCCCGGAAAGAGAATTTGAAGATTGGTAGAAATTTCTCCACTTTTGAACTTAAAGTCAGAGAGTTACACAGGTTTTAATTTTGGATGACGTCTCGCACACTCTTTATAAAACGGACTACAACTCTCTCATCCCAACAATATTTGAAATGAGATTTCTTTCCGAAGGAAAAGAATCTTAGGACATCTGATTGGTAGAAATTTCACAACTTTTTGACTTCAAATGAGAGAGTTATGGAAGTTTTAATTTTGGGTGACGTTTTACACACTCTTTATAAAATGGACCAAAACTCTCTCATCCCACCGAATTTTTAAATGAGATTTTTTTTCTTGAAAGAGAATTTGAAGACATCTAATTGATAGAAATTTCTCCAGTTTTCGACTTAAAATAAGTGAGTTATGAAAGTTTTAATTTTGGGTGACGTTTCGCACACTCTTTATAAGACGGACAACAACTCTCTCACCCCAACGATTTTTAAAACAAGATTTCTTTCCCCGGAAAGAGAATTTGAAGACTGGTAGAAATTTCACCCATTTTGAACTTAAAGTCAGAGAGTTGCAGAGGTTTTAATTTTGGATGACGTTTTGCACACTCTTTATAAAACGGACTACAACTCTCTCATTCTAACAAATTTTGAAATGAGATTTCTTTCCCAAGAAAAAGAATCTTAGGACCTCCGATTGGTAGAAATTTCCCCACTTTTGGGCTTAAAGTGAGAGAGTTATAGAGGTTTTAATTTTGGGTGACGTTTCGCACACTGTTTCTAAAACGGACAACAACTCTCTCACCCCAACGATTTTTAAAAGAAGATTTCTTTTTCCGGAAAGAGAATTTGAAGATTGGTAGAAATTTCACCCCTTTTGAACTTAAAGTCAGAGAGTTACAGAGGTTTTAATTTTGGATGACGTTTCGCACACTCTTTATAAAACGGACTACAACTCTCTCATCCCAACAAATTTTGAAATGAGATTTCTTTCCCGAGAAAAAGAATCTTAGGACCTCCGATTGGTAGAAATTTCCTCACTTTTTGACTTAAAATGAGAGAGTTATGGAGGTTTTAATTTGGGTGACGTTTAACACACTCTTTATGAAACGGACTATAACTCTGTCACCCCAACGAATTTTGAAACGAGATTTCTTTCCAATGAAAGAGAATTAGAAGACCTCCGATTGGTAGAAATTTCACCACTTTTGGACTTAAAGTGAGAGAGTTATAGAGGTTTTAATTTTGGGTGACGTTTCGCACACTGTTTCTAAAACGGACAACAACTCTCTCACCCCAACGATTTTTAAAAGAAGATTTCTTTTTCCGGAAAGAGAATTTGAAGATTGGTAGAAATTTCACCCCTTTTGAACTTAAAGTCAGAGAGTTACAGAGGTTTTAATTTTGGATGACGTTTCGCACACTCTTTATAAAACGGACTACAAGTCTCTCATCCCAACAAATTTTGAAATGAGATTTCTTTCCCCAAGAAAAAGAATCTTAGGACCTCCGATTGGTAGAAATTTCCTCACTTTTTGACTTAAAATGAGAGAGTTATGGAGGTTTTAATTTGGGTGACGTTTAACACACTCTTTATGAAACGGACTATAACTCTGTCACCCAAACGAATTTTGAAACGAGATTTCTTTCCCATGAAAGAGAATTAGAAGACCTCCGATTGGTAGAAATTTCACCACTTTTGGACTTAAAGTGAGAGAGTTATAGAGGTTTTAATTTTGGGTGACGTTTCGCATACTCTTTGAAAAACGGACAACAACTCTCTCACCCCAATGATTTTTAAAACAAGATTTCTTTTCCCGGAAAGAGAATTTGAAGATTGGTAGAAATTTCTCCACTTTTGAACTTAAAGTCAGAGAGTTACACAGGTTTTAATTTTGGATGACGTCTCGCACACTCTTTATAAAACGGACTACAACTCTCTCATCCCAACAATATTTGAAATGAGATTTCTTTCCGAAGAAAAAGAATCTTAGGACATCTGATTGGTAGAAATTTCACAACTTTTTGACTTCAAATGAGAGAGTTATGGAAGTTTTAATTTTGGGTGACGTTTCACACACTCTTTATAAATTGGACCAAAACTATCTCATCCCACCGAATTTTTAAATGAGATTTTTTTTCTTGAAAGAGAATTTGAAGACATCTAATTGATAGAAATTTCTCCAGTTTTCGACTTAAAATAAGTGAGTTATGAAAGTTTTAATTTTGGGTGACGTTTCGCACACTCTTTATAAGACGGATGATGGGGTGTGAAAACACCAGCCTCTTACAGGCTGCCACCTGTCCCAGAGTAGGTGAGGTCCAGCCTCTCACAGGCTGCCACCTGTCCCAGAGTAGGTGAGATCCAGCCTCTCACAGGCTGCCACCTGTCCCAGAGTAGGTGAGATCCAGCCTCTCACAGGCTGCCACCTGTCCCAGAGTAGGTGAGATCCAGCCTCTCACGGGCTGCCACCTGTCCCAGAGTAGGTGAGATCCAGCCTCTCACAGACCACCACCTGTCCTGGACACCTGTCCAGGACACCTCAACAGATCTTCCCTATAAATAGGGGACTAAAGCTCAGACTAATGGGTAATGCTAAAAACCCTCTTCTCCCTAAAAACTCTGACATTTCCCTTCACTCTTCCTCATACTGACTTGAGTGTCGAAGGACCTGTCCGGAGTAAAATCCGGTCTGGTCTTCTGACCTCGTTTGCCTTGTGCAGGACTAAGCACTCACCACAGGACTCATACTCAACCTCCCTCGTCACTCGCTCTCAGTTCTTAGGCCACTGCTGTACCTGTTACCGATTTTAGGTCTAACAGATTGGCGCCATCCGTGGGACCAAGAACTAAAAGCTGTTCTTACATATCTCACTTACAAAAATGGCAGGGCGCAAGAGTGCGCGGTTAGCTTCTGCGCAGAACGACCAAGCCGCGCTACCTCGCAGGACCCGGAGCGGTCGAATCGCCTCGATGGTAGTGGCAGCATCTGCCGACCAAAGCCTTTCTCGCTCGGAGCATCACAATCCCGTGCCCACCTCGGAGCAAGTCCAAGCCCTCTTCCAGCAGATGACGGCCCTTGTTGGTCAGTACCAACAACTACTTCAAGCACCCCCTCCACCTCCTCCAGAGGCCCCGCGATCTGCCCAAGGAGTCCACAGGGGAGAGTCATCACGTCATGGGGAGGGCAGAACTCATCACTCCGCTAGACAAGTTTATCGCCCCATAGTGAGGCACGCCCAGACAGAACCTCATCACCGCGAAAGATCGCGGTCTCGCTCCACGCAGAGGCGCCGGCCTCACGAAGATCGTTTGCCACCGGCAAAATCTCGGCCTCGTCGTAGGAGTCCGGAAAGTCAGTCCGGTTCTGCGGCAAGCCCATTTGTGGGAAGAATCAGGTCCCCAGACCGCAGAACGGATCCGCTGCTACAGAGAATGGAGGAGATGAACCACCGAATAGAGGAATTGGCGAAGGATCAGAGCCGGCCCGCCTCCAGAGCGTTCTCAAGCAGAACGCCGTTCACTAGTGATGTCCTGAGTGCTCCAGCACCCAGAGGATTTAAAATGCCTGCCGTCCCTCAGTACGACGGCACTACCGATCCCGTGGATCATTTGGAGACATTTAGAACAATGATGCTCCTCCACGGCGCCTCCGACGGCTTCATCTGCAGAGCCTTCCCAACGACGCTCACTGGCGCGGCAAGAGACTGGTACTCCAGGATCAAACCAAACTCCATCAACAATTTCGATGATTTTGGAGAGGATCTGGTCCGCCATTTCATGAGTAGCCGTAGGCCGAAGAAAACGACTGCATCCCTGATGGCCTTGCGACAGGATGATAACGAACCCCTGAAGGTGTTCGTCCGCCGCTTCAACAGGGAGGCACTACAGGTGCCCAATTTAGATCCCTCAGCGGCTATGAACGCACTCCTCACCGGTGCAAGATCTGATGATTTTCGTCGAGCGGTGGCTCGGCAAAATCCGCACTCACTGGCGGATCTCATGGCCGGGGCAGAAGAGTATATAACAGTGGAAGAAACACTGGCAGCTCTTAATTCAAACCGGAGGATAACCTCTGAAGAGAAGAATCTGCCTAAACAGCGTAGGGAGGATAAACCTCCCAGGAAAGAGAAGTCTCCACCCCCTCAGAGAAGAGAAGAGAACTTCACACCTCTCAATACCTCTAGAAAGCACATACTGGCGGCGATCAGTGAGGAGGAGTTTGTGAAGTGGCCGCCTAGAATGATCTCCAAGGGAAACAGAAGAGATCCTTCAAAGTACTGTCGGTTTCACAAGGACCACGGCCATGACACAGAGGATTGCTGGCAGCTCAAGGGAGAAATTGAGCAGCTGATCAGCCGGGGTTATTTGAAAAAATACATCCAGAATGACGGCCGCACCCAAGAGCGCAAAGGAAAGAGTCCCCAGGGCCGTAGCCCTCGAAGATCACAGCAGCCCCCTCCTCAGGATAAGACTTCTCAGGTCACCGACGCGCAGCCTGAGGCACCCCGATCTCAACCAAGGGGGGTTATCAATACAATCATGGGCGGACCAGCCGCTGGGGGCACCTCCTCTGCTGCTCGAAAAGCATATGCACGGCAAGTTAACGCCGTTCACACAACCAGCAAAAAGTCAAGAACGGAGAATGAGATCTCCTTCTCGGACGCAGATCTGGACAGCCTTATTTTGCCCCACGACGATGCATTGGTGTTAACCATGCTCGTTGCTAACTGGGAGGTAAAGAAAATTCTTGTGGACAACGGGAGCTCAGCGGATATTCTATACTACCATGCCTTCGAGAAAATGATGATAGGCGACGACCGTCTAAGGCCGGCGAACTCAGATTTGTTCGGCTTCTCCGGAGAGGTCGTAAAAGTGGTAGGACAGATCGAGCTCCCTGTTCTTGTCGGAGATTCACCATGTCAAGCGTTCGCCATGGTTAACTTCCTGGTAGTGAAGGCCACCTCGGTCTATAATGCTATCTTGGGACGGCCTGGCCAGAATCTGATCCGAGCAGTCGCCTCAGCCTACCACCAAAAAATGAAATTCATAACCCCTAATGGCGTGGGGGAAGTTCGCGGAGATCAGCCTCAATCAAGGGAGTGCTATGCAATGGCACTGAAAGGAAAAAACGCAGTGGAATCACTGCCAATCGAACTGCTTGATGTAAGGGACGAACTCAGGGGTACTCAACCCGCTGAGGACCTGCTCTCCATCCCACTGTGCCCGGAGGACGGTGAGAAAGTCGCTCTGATCGGTTCCTCCCTTAGTAGTAGCATTCAACATCAACTCACCGAGTTTCTCCAGGGCAATGCAGATGTCTTTGCATGGGTTCCTGCCGATATGCCCGGCATCGATCCAGAGATCAGCACTCATAGGCTTGGTGTCGATTCAACCTGCAGACCGGTGAAACAGAAAAGGAGACACTTTGCTCTTGAAAGGCGACAGGCAATAAAAGAAGAAGTGGAGAGGCTTCTGAAGGCTGACTTCATTCGCGAGATTCGATATCCGGACTGGCTAGCAAACGTAGTCCTAGTCAAGAAGACTAATGGAAAGTGGAGAACCTGCGTCGATTTTACTGATCTGAATAAGGCTTGTCCCAAGGACAGTTATCCGCTCCCGAAGATCGATCAGCTCATCGACGCCACAGCGGGTCATGAACTGTTGAGCTTCATGGACGCCTTCTCCGGATATAACCAGATCAGGATGTACGAATCGGATATACCAAAGACCTCATTCGTCACAGATCAAGGGACTTATTGCTACCGAGTCATGCCCTTCGGCCTCAAAAACGCTGGAGCTACTTACCAAAGGCTGGTGAACAGATTGTTTCAGAACCAGATCGACCGAAACATGGAAGTTTATGTGGACGATATGCTGGTCAAAAGTCGAAGTGCACAAGACCACGTGTCTGATCTCAGAGAAACATTTCAGGTCCTAAAGAAGCACAACATGAAACTCAACCCCACCAAGTGCACTTTTGGTGTCAGTTCGGGGAAGTTCTTAGGATTTATGGTGAGCCAGCGAGGGATAGAAGCAAACCCAGAAAAGATCAGAGCCGTGATGGAGCTTATCGCCCCAAAAACCATCAGAGAAGTTTAGCGGCTCACGGGAATGATAGCGGCGTTGGGTCGCTTCATCTCCAAATCGGCGGAGAGATGCCTGCCTTTTTTCAGTGCGGTTAAGGGCCTCAAAACTGCGCCCTGGACGGAAGAATGCCAGATTGCCTTCGACGAGCTGAAAAGGTATCTGTCCTCCCCGCCATTATTAACAAAGCCGGAGCCAGGTGAGGAGTTATTTCTATATCTCTCCGTTAGCTCCACGGCACTGGCAGCTGTCCTCGTCCGCGAAGAGCACCGCCAGCAAAAACCAATCTATTATGTCAGCAAGGTTCTTCACGACGCAGAAACAAGGTACCAGCGGGTCGAGAAATTGGCTTACGCGCTGGTAATGGCTGCAAGAAAATTAAGACCGTACTTTCAAGCTCATACTGTAAAGGTCTTGACTGACCAGCCGCTTCGGCAAGTACTCCATCGACCAGATATCTCCGGACGACTTGTGAAATGGGCCGTAGAGCTGAGCGAGTTCGACATCCAGTACGCTCCAAGGCCAGCCATCAAGGCCCAAGTACTGGCAGATTTCGTAGCAGAGTGCACCATCCCCCAGCAAGTCGCCGACCCTGAAACGGTACTACTCCCAGTTGCAGAGAAAGCGGTTCCTGACGAATGCATAGCAGAAACTCAGACAGAAATCTTGCAACCGCCGGCAGAGCAGGACTCCATGACCAGCACACCAACTTGGGAAGTATATGTCGACGGTTCTTCAAATAAAAACGGCTGTGGAGCAGGCCTCATCCTCACTGGGCCTGAGGGGTTCACTGCGGATTATGCTCTGAGATTCGGATTCCGTGCGTCCAACAATGAGGCAGAATATGAAGCCCTCCTTGCCGGAATGAACCTAGCAATTCAGACCGGCGCCCGGAAATTAAAAGCATACTGCGACTCACAGCTGGTAGCAAATCAGATCCAAGGGGTCTACGAAGCACGAGATGAGCGTATGGTTAAGTATCTTGCCAAGGTTCATCAACTCTCCAGCCGGTTTGCCAGTTTCGAGGTCATCAGAGTACCACGAACAGAAAATGCCAAAGCAGATGTACTGTCGAAGCTGGCTGCTTCTGGATACACCACTCTTGGAAGCATACGTATGGAATCCCTACAAAGATCTAGCATCGAAAGAGAAGCCGCAGATATAATGCAGGTGGAGAACGAGCCGTGCTGGATGGATGAGATCATTCATTACTTACGGGACGCGAAACTTCCCGAAGATAAGAAGGAAGCCCGTAAGGTGATACAGAGAGCCGCCCGATTCTCCCTTAGCAGTGACATTTTGTATAAAAGGTCCTACACTCTCCCGTACCTGAAGTGTCTGGGACCAAGTAACGCCGCGTACGCATTGCAAGAGACTCATGAAGAATCTGTGGAGAACATCTGGGGGGCAAAGCCCTGGCGATCAAGGTACTCCTCAGAGGATTGTATTGGCCCACCATACGACAAGACGCGCTGAATCTGGTTAAAAAGTGCGAGAGGTGCCAGAAATTCTCCCCCACCATCCACCAGCCTGCTGTGGCGATGGCCCCAATTATCAGTCCACTCCCTTTTGCAGTATGGGGGATGGACATTCTGGGTCCTTTTCCACCGGCTTCCGGAAAGCGCATATTCGTAGTAGTGGCAATCGACTACTTCACCAAGTGGGTGGAGGCAGAACCTCTAGCCCAGATCACTGAGCAGAATATACAGAATTTCTTCTGGAAGGCAGTGGTCTGCAGATTTGGGATTCCCCGTGCCTTAATCACAGATAACGGCAAACAGTTCGACTGCCAGAACTTTCGGAAGTTCTGCTCTGACCTAAAGATTGAACAGAGATTCACTTCGGTTGCTCACCCCCAGACCAATGGGCAAACGGAAGTAACTAATAGGATCTTGCTTCAAGGGATAAAGAAGAGGCTGGATGAAAAAGCTGGCCGATGGGCAGATGAGCTCTACCATGTTCTGTGGGCTTACCGCACCACTCCTCGCACGACGACTGGTGAATCACCATTCAACCTCTCTTTTGGAACCGAAGCCGTGATACCTGTTGATATAGGCACCCCATCTCCCAGAGTCATCAGTTTCCATGAGCAACTGAACAGCGACGGACTCTGCGCCAATCTCGACTTACTAGAAGAAATCCAGGAGGAATCTCGAATCCGGGTCGCCGCTTATAAGCAGAAGGTGTCGAATTATCACGACTCCAAAATTCGCCCCAGAGAATTCAGGACAGGGGATCTGGTCCTGAGAAAGGCAGCCGTCTCCCAGCCGACGAAAGTAGGGAAACTTTCCCCAACTTGGGAGGGACCCTATCGAGTGAAGGAAGTTATCCGGCCAGGAAGCTACAAGCTAGAGACACTGGAGGAGCACCTATTACCCCACGCATGGAACTCCAAAAACCTCAGGAAATATTATCAGTAGTCGAATTATCCGGCGTGAAAAGGTGATCTTGTAAATTTGTATATTTGTTGTTATGAATAAATAATCTTCTTGCAAATTCAGTGTCACTTTTATATCTGAAAACCCAGTTCACAAAACTTGGGTACTCACTGGAAACCCAGTTCACAAAACTTGGGTACTCACTGGAAACCCAGTTCACAAAACTTGGGTACTCACTGGAAACCCAGTTCACAAAACTTGGGTACTCACTGGAAACCCAGTTCACAAAACTTGGGTACTCACTGGAAACCCAGTTCTTAAACTTGGGTACGCACTGGAAACCCAGTTCACAAAACTTGGGTACTCACTGGAAACCCAGTTCTTAAACTTGGGTACGCACTGGAAACCCAGTTCACAAAACTTGGGTACTTGTTAAAAGACCAGTTCGTCACAATTCGACCATCAACAGCCTCATTCACAGGTTATCAAAATTAAAAAGACAAAGTCAAGCAAATCACTCAGTTGAGAAGTATCAGAGACAGACAAATGTGATTTCATTGATCAGAATATGTGGGGCCTCGAGGGCCATTACAAAATTCACTTTAAAAATGCTGGTAAGAGCTGTAGGGTCTCAAGGACCATTACAAAAAGAGGTCAAAACAAAAACAAAAAAAATTCTAAGCATCTGGAAGAGAGGTGATGTCAGCAGGAGCATCAGCAGGAGTATCTGGCTCCTCATCAGTAATCTTCGGCCTGGCAGGGAGAGTCATGTTCTGCATCAATAGGTTTGGATTGCAGGCCTGGAGCTCCTGGAGGCAGTCGTAGTATCCAAGACTATAAGCCTCGCTCGACAGGCTGAAAAGTTCAGCCTCCTTTGCCTCTGTGGCCTCTTTCACTGCCTTCTCCTGCCTTTCAGTAGCTCTTCCTCTTTGAGCCTCCATGGCTTCAGCAGCCTTGGCCAGTTTCCTCTTCTCTGCGGCCAGATCCTCTTTCAACAACCTCCTCTCCTCCTCTATTCGCCCGATGCTCGTTTGAAGCTCCTGCACCTCAGCGGCCAACTTTCCGTTCACCTCTTCAGATGCAGTAATGGCTTGGGAGAAATTCTTACTCTTCTCCTTGAGGTCATTATAGTAGAGCAAGATCTGAAGAAAGAAACAGAAAGAAACAGGCATCAGTATGGTGAAAGGAAGAAATGGGCAGAAAGTTAGCAAATCGAAGCACCACTTCCTTACCTGGTAAGCTGAGGATAACACAGCCTCCTCTCCTGTAGCTGGCGGCTCGTAAAGGACCTGTTGCTTGTCCTTCCGCAGCAAACACTTGCTCATGAGCTCTGCTGCTACTCGGCTCTCGCCTAGGGCAGTGTCATCCTTCAAAACGGCCCAATTGGGTCGAAAGACATGCTCACTAAGTCCCGTAGGAGGACGAGCCCCAGAACCGGCTCCGGTAGAAGCACCACCGGATTTAGAAGAGCCACCGCCCTGAGCAAAGGGGCCTATTAGCTTCACCGTAGTCTTGGGCCTCTGGGATGGGGGTGGAGTGCCCTGTGACGGGGCCGGACTCCCCAGTACAGTCGCCTTTCTCTTCTGGCGCTCCTGTTGTGCCTGTGCAGCACCCTCCTGTGCCCGTGGCTGGGCTCCTTGCCTGATTTTCTCGACGGTTGATTGTTTCTTCATCTCTGCAAGACAAATGAGCAGCCAACGGTCAGAAGCAAGTATATAAAAAATAAACAGATTGCATAGACAAGTCTAGCTACATACGTTCTGGAGTCGCGGCACTCACGCCCAGCCCGACCAGAATCGCCTCTTCAGAAAACTCCTTACAACGGATGAGGCCCGATTGCTCGATCTCCTTCCGCATCAAGGCGAATGTTATCCTGTCCTCACCTTCGAGGAGCGGCTTTCGACTCAGTTTTGAGGTATCTGGAGTGTCCCACACTAGAGGGACGGACCAGGGCTCACTGGCCTCCTGATCCACAACATAGAAGAATCTATTCTTCCACGAGTGAATCGACGAAGGAATGCCAGTGATTATCTTCCGTTCAGGGCGCTGGCTAATGTAGATCCAGCCCCCTTCTTTATGCTTCTTCAGGTGTGCACAAGCACGGAACAGTGACAAAGTCACGCTCCTCTCTAACCGACCGTGGACGAGGTATAAAAACCCAACTAATAATCTCCATGAGTTCGGAGCTACCTGGGCCGGGGCTAGTCCGTAGTATCGTAGCACCGCTGAGAAAAAGGGGTGCAACGGAAATCGGAGCCCTCAGTGACTCCTCATAAATACAGAGATCCTGGCTCTCGTTGCAGGCTCTGTCTCCCTCTATAGCTGCCCTCAGTTCAAATCTCGGGGGCACACAGTATTTATCCCTGATATCTCCCAGCATAGACCTGGTGAGGTAGTTCTCCTCGACTAGAGCTCGCAAGTTGTATTTTGGATCGGCATCCATCCGCGCTCTAGCGATCACCTCGACCGCCCGGCCAGGAAGGAATGTTGTGGACGCTTCAGCAACGTCGCTCTCAACACTCCCTCCTGCTCGCGGGAGACTGCCAGTCAAGGGTGGAGTGGCATTCAGATCTAAGATCACTTCATCCCTATCCCCTCCGTCGTCACTATCTACAAGGTCTATCCTATCAGACGCCCTAGCCACTACAGGCTCCTGAGGCATCCTAAACTCCGAACTACTGCTAGTGGAGGACCCCGTACCGGACTCGGAATTGGAAGTACTACCAGACATAGTAAAAGGAAGGGCTGAGAGGAATACCGGTGAGTGGAGCTCGTAAAGACCTTGGAACGCGACTGCGAGCTACGGGCTGCGAACTGCGATCTGCGATCTGCGGACTGCGAGCTGCGAACTGAGAAGTGGAAACTCCCAGAGCAAGAAGAGGAAAAAGATGAAAAGTAAAAAGTAAAAAGTGAAGGGGGGTAAACCTCCTTATATAGTTTTTAAGAGGCGGTTTGGCAATAAATGCGATGCACGCATCTCGAGGTCATCCGGATTGCGCCACGTGTCCCCTATATATGACGGACACATTCTCCCACCATCAATACGATCAAGCACGCGCGTAAACATTCACGTCCCAAGAATGGATCTCCGCACTCCGCACTCTGCACTCCGCACTCCGCACTCCGCACTCCGCACTCCGCATTCAGTCCGGAAAAAACCGTACTGGATATAACGCGTTCTCACAAAACGACAAAAATCAGTCCGGTCCGCACCGAACTGGCCGCAAGACGACAAAACTCAGTCCGGAAAAAACCGTACTGGATATAACGCGTTCTTACAAAACGACAAAAATCAGTCCGGTCCGCACCGAACTGGCCGCAAGACGACAAAACTCAGTCCGGAAAAAACCGTACTGGATATAACGCGTTCTTACAAAACGACAAAAATCAGTCCGGTCCGCACCGAACTGGCCGCAAGACGACAAAACTCAGTCCGGAAAAAACCGTACTGGATATAACGCGTTCTCACAAAACGACAAAAATCAGTCCGGTCCGCACCGAACTGGCCGCAAGACGACAAAAAACAGTCCGGTAAAAACCGAACAGGATACGGCGCATTCTGAAAAGCGTCAAGAGCCAGTCCGGTTGAAGCCGTACTCCGAACTGCGGACTGCGATCTCCGTACTGCGACCTCCGGACTGGATACGGCGCATTCTGAAAAGCGTCAAGAGCCAGTCCGGTTGAAGCCGTACTCCGAACTGCGGACTGCGATCTCCGTACTGCGACCTCCGGACTGGATACGGCGCATTCTGAAAAGCGTCAAGAGCCAGTCCGGTTGATGCCGTACTCCGAACTGCGGACTGCGATCTCCGTACTGCGACCTCCGGACTGGATACGGCGCATTCTGAAAAGCGTCAAGAGCCAGTCCGGTTGAAGCCGTACTCCGAACTGCGTACTGCGATCTCCGTACTGCGACCTCCGGACTGGATACGGCGCATTCTGAAAAGCGTCAAGAGCCAGTCCGGTTGAAGCCGTACTCCGAACTGCGGACTGCGATCTCCGTACTGCGACCTCCGGACTGGATACGGCGCATTCTGAAAAGCGTCAAGAGCCAGTCCGGTTGAAGCCGTACTCCGAACTGCGGACTGCGATCTCCGTACTGCGACCTCCGGACTGGATACGGCGCATTCTGAAAAGCGTCAAGAGCCAGTCCGGTTGATGCCGTACTCCGAACTGCGGACTGCGATCTCCGTACTGCGACCTCCGGACTGGATACGGCGCATTCTGAAAAGCGTCAAGAGCCAGTCCGGTTGAAGCCGTACTCCGAACTGCGGACTGCGATCTCCGTACTGCGACCTCCGGACTGGATACGGCGCATTCTGAAAAGCGTCAAGAGCCAGTCCGGTTGAAGCCGTACTCCGAACTGCGTACTGCGATCTCCGTACTGCGACCTCCGGACTGGATACGGCGCATTCTGAAAAGCGTCAAGAGCCAGTCCGGTTGAAGCCGTACTCCGAACTGCGGACTGCGATCTCCGAGCTGCGAGCTCCGGACTGCGAACTCCAGGCTCTCCATTTCACCTCCGAACAGCGTCCGCCCATCCGGAAAAACAACCGACTACACTTTCCCAAGTCCCTCCATGACTTGGAAAACTGGGGGGCAACTGATGGGGTGTGAAAACACCAGCCTCTTACAGGCTGCCACCTGTCCCAGAGTAGGTGAGGTCCAGCCTCTCACAGGCTGCCACCTGTCCCAGAGTAGGTGAGATCCAGCCTCTCACAGGCTGCCACCTGTCCCAGAGTAGGTGAGATCCAGCCTCTCACAGGCTGCCACCTGTCCCAGAGTAGGTGAGATCCAGCCTCTCACGGGCTGCCACCTGTCCCAGAGTAGGTGAGATCCAGCCTCTCACAGACCACCACCTGTCCTGGACACCTGTCCAGGACACCTCAACAGATCTTCCCTATAAATAGGGGACTAAAGCTCAGACTAATGGGTAATGCTAAAAACCCTCTTCTCCCTAAAAACTCTGACATTTCCCTTCACTCTTGCTCATACTGACTTGAGTGTCGAAGGACCTGTCCGGAGTAAAATCCGGTCTGGTCTTCTGACCTCGTTTGCCTTGTGCAGGACTAAGCACTCACCACAGGACTCATACTCAACCTCCCTCGTCACTCGCTCTCAGTTCTTACGCCACTGCTGTACCTGTTACCGATTTTAGGTCTAACAACGGACAACAACTCTCTCACCCCAACGATTTTTAAAACAAGATTTCTTTCCCCGGAAAGAGAATTTGAAGACTGGTAGAAATTTCACCCATTTTGAACTTAAAGTCAGAGAGTTGCAGAGGTTTTAATTTTGGATGACGTTTTGCACACTCTTTATAAAACGGAATACAACTCTCTCATTCTAACAAATTTTGAAATGAGATTTCTTTCCCAAGAAAAAGAATCTTAGGACCTCCGATTGGTAGAAATTTCCCCACTTTTGGGCTTAAAGTGAGAGAGTTATAGAGGTTTTAATTTTGGGTGACGTTTCGCACACTGTTTCTAAAACGGACAACAACTCTCTCACCCCAACGATTTTTAAAAGAAGATTTCTTTTTCCGGAAAGAGAATTTGAAGATTGGTAGAAATTTCACCCCTTTTGAACTTAAAGTCAGAGAGTTACAGAAGTTTTAATTTTGGATGACTTTTCGCACACTCTTTATAAAACGGACTACAACTCTCTCATCCCAACAAATTTTGAAATGAGATTTCTTTCCCGAGAAAAAGAATCTTAGGACCTCCGATTGGTAGAAATTTCCTCACTTTTTGACTTAAAATGAGAGAGTTATGGAGGTTTTAATTTGGGTGACGTTTAACACACTCTTTATGAAACGGACTATAACTCTGTCACCCCAACGAATTTTGAAACGAGATTTCTTTCCCATGAAAAAGAATTAGAAGACCTCCGATTGGTAGAAATTTCACCACTTTTGGACTTAAAGTGAGAGAGTTATAGAGGTTTTAAGTTTGGGTGACGTTTCGCACACTGTTTCTAAAACGGACAACAACTCTCTCACCCCAACGATTTTTAAAAGAAGATTTCTTTTTCCGGAAAGAGAATTTGAAGATTGGTAGAAATTTCACCCCTTTTGAACTTAAAGTCAGAGAGTTACAGAGGTTTTAATTTTGGATGACGTTTCGCACACTCTTTATAAAACGGACTACAACTCTCTCATCCCAACAAATTTTGAAATGAGATTTCTTTCCCAAGAAAAAGAATCTTAGGACCTTCGATTGGTAGAAATTTCCTCACTTTTTGACTTAAAATGAGAGAGTTATGAAGGTTTTAATTTGGGTGACGTTTAACACACTCTTTATGAAACGGACTATAACTCTGTCACCCAAACGAATTTTGAAACGAGATTTCTTTCCCATGAAAGAGAATTAGAAGACCTCCGATTGGTAGAAATTTCACCACTTTTGGACTTAAAGTGAGAGAGTTATAGAGGTTTTAATTTTGGGTGACGTTTCGCATACTCTTTGAAAAACGGACAACAACTCTCTCACCCCAATGATTTTTAAAACAAGATTTCTTTTCCCGGAAAGAGAATTTGAAGATTGGTAGAAATTTCTCCACTTTTGAACTTAAAGTCAGAGAGTTACACAGGTTTTAATTTTGGATGACGTCTCGCACACTCTTTATAAAACAGACTACAACTCTCTCATCCCAACAATATTTGAAATGAGAATATCTGTTTCTCCAAGGTTTCAAAATATGGGTTAGTACTTGTTTTTAGATTGAAACATTGGTTTTATTGGAGTTTCTGCTCAGTTACTTGTATGAGTAGCTCCTTGGTAGTTCTTCCTCTTCCCTGATTCCTTGTCCCTGGTTTTAGTTAATTTTCGATAAGTTTTCATTGTTTGTTGGATCAAAGCTCCGTTTCAAGATTTGGCAGCAATGGAGGATCAAATGGGCGATCAGTTTCAGAACTCTCATAATGCTGATTCTCTTAGTGAAATCTCTCGTTCTTCGGGGATTTCGGACGAGGAAATAGGAGGAGCTTTTGCAGGGCTAAAAAACTGGTCTCCGGGTCTAGTGCCAGCATCAGATTCCCTTCTGCAAGTTCCAAATGATGGTCTCCTACCTGTTGCCCTTGATGAAGAGCAGCATCCTTTGGAGTCCGAGATGGGCATCACTAAAGGAATCTCTGAATCAGAAACTGAAACTCTCTCCTTTCTCCATCTGGTTAAATTCAAAATTGACTCCTTGCCTTCCCCAAATAGAACTCTTCAGAGGCTTCGTATCCAAATTTCTAATGGCGAACTGGATAGCATTCAAGCTTCTGTCCATGAAAAAATGGATTTCCTTAAAGCAGTGGATAGGGAGGTCAAATTGTGCTCTCCCTTATCTAAAAAGAAGAAAAGCCACAAAAAGTCCAAGAAATTTGCAAAGTCCCATGTCAAGCATCACATAGAAGAAGAAGCAGATATTTTCTCATCCTTTGAAGATCGTCTGAAGCAGCTAATGAGAACTACCTCTACAAGAAGTGAAAGCCTGCCTTCAGATGATGAACCCACTAGTCCAATGCACAAAACCACCATCCTGAATCAGCAAACCACCTTCTTGAATTTCGAAAACCACTTCCCTGGTTTGGCTAAATCCACTGCTACTCCGGTTTCAGCAAACCAGGGACTGGTTTTGATCAAAACTGCCTTGGCCAAACCTTCACTGTCTGTTCACTCTGGACAAGACCATGATGATTCAGAATTTGTCCTTCCCTTTGCAAAACCCATCCTTACCAATTCGAATACCACTCCTTTGCATTACCAGGGGTTTGAGAAAACCACCTTGGACCACTCTTCCCTGGAAAAACGTGCTGGGTCAGAGATTCCAAATGCTGGCTGCTGCAATTCTGTCCTTATCAATGCAGCTACAGCCCCTCCCCTAGCTAGTACTATTTCGAATCTTTTGACAGCTGGCCCTCCCATTAATGGAGAAGATATATCTGCAATGATTTTGTCCAGTTTGGGTACAACTTCAGCTCCCCTTGGGCCCATAGCAGCTGTACCCAGCACTAGTTCTGTCCTTTCCAAGTCTGACGCATTAATTGGAGGAGACTGCTACAGCTCTTCTTTAGTCAAAAGCCTGGAATCCCATGTTCTGCCCACTCCTTGGGAACCCAATTCCCCTGCTGATGCTCCATTTAAAATTAATATCTCAAATCAATTTCCCACCCTTGGCTCCCTCTCATTGCCTCTTGGAGAAAAAGCAGTTCCTGCAGCTTTTCCCTCTTCACCTCAGCTCCTAGAGTGTAATGCTGAAAATACCTTATGCAAGGATGGACACCCTGATCCTCTTCTCAAAGGATTCATTGCTGGACAAAAGCTTGCTGGTTCTACGTTGAACTCTCTCCCTGAAATTCTACCTCCTAGCACCATTCGAGGGCAAAATCTCAAATGCAAAGATCAATCTTTCATTGCATCTGCTAGTACCTTTCCTGGAAATGGAAATCCGACCCAAAACTCCCCATGGAAAGCTCTTTTCACTGAACAAGTTGCCCCACCAGTTCCTACTAACACATCCCCAACAAATCTTGATTTTCTTATTCCTAATGAAGATGAAGTTTCGAACCTGGAACTAGACATTACAGATGAAGAAACGGAAGAAGCGGAGATCAAATGGTCAAACTGTCTTGTGGGTTACTTCTTAGGTAAGAGACCCTACTTCATCGCCCTAAAGGAAAATCTTTCCCGCAAATGGAAACTCAAGGGTGACTTTCAACTATTTACCCTAGAAGAGGGTTTCTTCCTGTTTCAATTTACAAACTCAGCTGATTGCACCCGTGTTCTTGAAGAGCCGAGCCATAGCTTTGGAGGAAGGCCCCTAATCCTCCAAAAGTGGTCCCCAAACTCCTTAATAGAGAGGAAAAAGATCCAGGAAATTCCTGTCTGGGTTAGACTTCCGGGGCTCCATTTGAAGTTCTGGACGACTCATATCTTAAGCCGCATTGCAAGTATCATCGGAAAACCTCTCTATATGGACTCCCACACAGCTGAATCCACGAGATTAAATTTTGCCAGGTTGTGCATTCTTGTCAAGGCAGGTAGCTACCTTCCTGACTCTATCAATCTCAGATCCTCCTCGGGTGTTATCTCTCAAAAAATAGTTTATGAATGGAAGCCAGAGGCTTGCAATGTTTGTTTGGACTTTGGCCACAAGACTAAGGATTGTCACCTTGAGCAAAATTATCATCCCATCTCCAAACAGGTTTGGAAACCGGTTCAAAAAAAGGAAGAGTATCAGGCAGCTCCTCAGAAAGTTACAAATGAAAATCCTGCCAATTCGCATCCTTCAATATCTTCCCCAAACGGCAGCACCATCTTCAAAAGGAACCCCCTAGCAATTCCTTCCCCCACGCATGGAAATAGTTTTTCTACTTTGGAGGACCTGGATCAAGATGGCATTGCTCCCTGGCAAACGGTTAAAAAGAAAAAAGGAAAGCCTCCGGTTCTTCTTCTCCGGCCCTCTCCGACATGTATTCTGCCATCCCTCTCAAAATTGCCCCCAAAACTCGGTTAAGGTTGGGACTCTATGGTGGCGGTTCCTTTGGGGTGTCTTTGCCATTATCCGTATTGGTGGTTGACTCGTGTGCTCAACTTTCCTGTGTGCTTGTTGGGCCTCCAGCTATGATTTTTTCTTGTGATTTAGCTTGTCGCTTTGGTTCGTATTTTGTTTTACCCTTTGTAGAGCTCGTAGCCTTATTTTGTTTGGCTTGAGTCTTTTGGGTGTTCCCCCCTTCCATGTGTATGGGGGCTTGTTTCTTTTTCTTTCATGATGTATCTTTTATCTTATATAATATATCTGGTCGGGGTCCGCCTAACCCCAGCTAACCCATCAAAAAAAAAAAAAAAAAAAAAAAAAAAAAAAAAAAAAAACAATATTTGAAATGAGATTTCTTTCCGAAGGAAAAGAATCTTAGGACATCTGATTGGTAGAAATTTCACAACTTTTTGACTTCAAATGAGAGAGTTATGGAAGTTTTAATTTTGGGTGACGTTTTCACACACTCTTTATAAAATGGACCAAAACTCTCTCATCCCACCGAATTTTTAAATGAGATTTTTTTTCTCGAAAGAGGATTTGAAGACATCTAATTGATAGAAATTTCTCCAGTTTTCGACTTAAAATAAGTGAGTTATGAAAGTTTTAATTTTGGGTGACGTTTCGCACACTCTTTATAAGACGGACAACAACTCTCTCACCCCAACGATTTTTAAAACAAGATTTCTTTCCCCGGAAAGAGAATTTGAAGACTGGTAGAAATTTCACCCCTTTTGAACTTAAAGTCAGAGAGTTGCAGAGGTTTTAATTTTGGATGACGTTTTGCACACTCTTTATAAAACGGACTACAACTCTCTCATTCCAACAAATTTTGAAATGAGATTTCTTTCCCAAGAAAAAGAATCTTAGGACCTCCGATTGGTAGAAATTTCCTCACTTTTTGACTTAAAATGAGAGAGTTATGGAGGTTTTAATTTGGGTGACGTTTAACACACTCTTTATGAAACGGACTATAACTCTGTCACCCCAACGAATTTTGAAACGAGATTTCTTTCCCATGAAAGAGAATTAGAAGACCTCCGATTGGTAGAAATTTCACCACTTTTGGACTTAAAGTGAGAGAGTTATAGAGGTTTTAATTTTGGGTGACGTTTCGCATACTCTTTGAAAAACGGACAACAACTCTCTCACCCCAATGATTTTTAAAACAAGATTTCTTTTCCCGGAAAGAGAATTTGAAGATTGGTAGAAATTTCTCCACTTTTGAACTTAAAGTCAGAGAGTTACACAGGTTTTAATTTTGGATGACGTCTCGCACACTCTTTATAAAACGGACTACAACTCTCTCATCCCAACAATATTTGAAATGAGATTTCTTTCCGAAGGAAAAGAATCTTAGGACATCTGATTGGTAGAAATTTCACAACTTTTTGACTTCAAATGAGAGAGTTATAGAAGTTTTAATTTTGGGTGACGTTTCACACACTCTTTATAAAATGGACCAAAACTATCTCATCCCACCGAATTTTTAAATGAGATTTTTTTTCTCGAAAGAGAATTTGAAGACATCTAATTGATAGAAATTTCTCCAGTTTTCGACTTAAAATAAGTTAGTTATGAAAGTTTTAATTTTGGGTGACGTTTCGCACACTCTTTATAAGACGGACAACAACTCTCTCACCCCAACGATTTTTAAAACAAGATTTCTTTCCCCGGAAAGAGAATTTGAAGACTGGTAGAAATTTCACCCCTTTTGAACTTAAAGTCAGAGAGTTGCAGAGGTTTTAATTTTGGATGACGTTTTGCACACTCTTTATAAAACGGACTACAACTCTCTCATTCCAACAAATTTTGAAATGAGATTTCTTTCCCAAGAAAAAGAATCTTAGGACCTCCGATTGGTAGAAATTTCCCCACTTTTGGGCTTAAAGTGAGAGAGTTATCGAGGTTTTAATTTTGGGTGACGTTTCGCACACTGTTTCTAAAACGGACAACAACTCTCTCACCCCAACGATTTTTAAAAGAAGATTTCTTTTTCCGGAAAGAGAATTTGAAGATTGGTAGAAATTTCACCCCTTTTGAACTTAAAGTCAGAGAGTTACAGAGGTTTTAATTCTGGATGACGTTTCGCACACTCTTTATAAAACGGACTACAACTCTCTCATCCCAACAAATTTTGAAATGAGATTTCTTTCCCCAGAAAAAGAATCTTAGGACCTCCGATTGGTAGAAATTTCCTCACTTTTTGACTTAAAATGAGAGAGTTATGGAGGTTTTAATTTGGGTGACGTTTAACACACTCTTTATGAAACGGACTATAACTCTGTCACCCCAACGAATTTTGAAACGAGATTTCTTTCCCATGAAAGAGAATTAGAAGACCTCCGATTGGTAGAAATTTCACCACTTTTGGACTTAAAGTGAGAGAGTTATAGAGGTTTTAATTTTGGGTGACGTTTCGCATACTCTTTGAAAAACGGACAACAACTCTCTCACCCCAATGATTTTTAAAACAAGATTTCTTTTCCCGGAAAGAGAATTTGAAGATTGGTAGAAATTTCTCCACTTTTGAACTTAAAGTCAGAGAGTTACACAGGTTTTAATTTTGGATGACGTCTCGCACACTCTTTATAAAACGGACTACAACTCTCTCATCCCAACAATATTTGAAATGAGATTTCTTTCCGAAGGAAAAGAATCTTAGGACATCTGATTGGTAGAAATTTCACAACTTTTTGACTTCAAATGAGAGAGTTATGGAAGTTTTAATTTTGGGTGACGTTTCACACACTCTTTATAAAATGGACCAAAACTCTCTCATCCCACCGAATTTTTAAATGAGATTTTTTTTCTCGAAAGAGAATTTGAAGACATCTAATTGATAGAAATTTCTCCAGTTTTCGACTTAAAATAAGTGAGTTATGAAAGTTTTAATTTTGGGTGACGTTTCGCACACTCTTTATAAGACGGAAACAACTCTCTCACGCCAACGAATTTTAAAACAAGATTTCTTTCCCCGGAAAGAGAATTTGAAGACTGGTAGAAATTTCACCCCTTTTGAACTTGAAGTCAGAGAGTTGCAGAGGTTTTAAATTTGGATGACGTTTTGCACACTCTTTATAAAACGGACTACAACTCTCTCATTCCAACAAATTTTGAAATGAGATTTCTTTCCCAAGAAAAAGAATCTTAGGACCTCCGATTGGTAGAAATTTCCCCACTTTTGGGCTTAAAGTGAGAGAGTTATAGAGGTTTTAATTTTGGGTGACGTTTCGCACACTGTTTCTAAAACGGACAACAACTCTCTCACCCCAACGATTTTTAAAAGAAGATTTCTTTTTCCGGAAAGAGAATTTGAAGATTGGTAGAAATTTTTACCCCTTTTGAACTTAAAGTCAGAGAGTTACAGAGGTTTTAATTTTGGATGACGTTTCGCACACTCTTTATAAAACGGACTACAACTCTCTCATCCGAACAAATTTTGAAATGAGATTTCTTTCCCAAGAAAAAGAATCTTATGACCTCCGATTGGTAGAAATTTCCTCACTTTTTGACTTAAAATGAGAGAGTTATGGAGGTTTTAATTTGGGTGACGTTTAACACACTCTTTATGAAACGGACTATAACTCTGTCACCCCAACGAATTTTGAAACGAGATTTCTTTCCCATGAAAGAGAATTAGAAGACCTCCGATTGGTAGAAATTTCACCACTTTTGGACTTAAAGTGAGAGAGTTATAGAGGTTTTAATTTTGGGTGACGTTTCGCATACTCTTTGAAAAACGGACAACAACTCTCTCACCCCAATGATTTTTAAAACAAGATTTCTTTTCCCGGAAAGAGAATTTGAAGATTGGTAGAAATTTCTCCACTTTTGAACTTAAAGTCAGAGAGTTACACAGGTTTTAATTTTGGATGACGTCTCGCACACTCTTTATAAAACGGACTACAACTCTCTCATCCCAACAATATTTGAAATGAGATTTCTTTCCGAAGGAAAAGAATCTTAGGACATCTGATTGGTAGAAATTTCACAACTTTTTGACTTCAAATGAGAGAGTTATGGAAGTTTTAATTTTGGGTGACGTTTCACACACTCTTTATAAAATGGACCAAAACTCTCTCATCCCACCGAATTTTTAAATGAGATTTTTTTTCTCGAAAGAGAATTTGAAGACATCTAATTGATAGAAATTTTTCCAGTTTTCGACTTAAAATAAATGAGTTATGAAAGTTTTAATTTTGGGTGACGTTTCGCACACTCTTTATAAGACGGACAACAACTCTCTCACCCCAACGATTTTTAAAACAAGATTTCTTTCCCCGGAAAGAGAATTTGAAGACTGGTAGAAATTTCACCCCTTTTGAACTTAAAGTCAGAGAGTTGCAGAGGTTTTAATTTTGGATGACGTTTTGCACACTCTTTATAAAACGGACTACAACTCTCTCATTCCAACAAATTTTGAAATGAGATTTCTTTCCCAAGAAAAAGAATCTTAGGACCTCCGATTGGTAGAAATTTCCCCACTTTTGGGCTTAAAGTGAGAGAGTTATAGAGGTTTTAATTTTGGGTGACGTTTCGCACACTGTTTCTTAAACGGACAACAACTCTCTCACCCCAACGATTTTTAAAAGAAGATTTCTTTTTCCGGAAAGAGAATTTGAAGATTGGTAGAAATTTCACCCATTTTGAACTTAAAGTCAGAGAGATACAGAGGTTTTAATTTTGGATGTCGTTTCGCACACTCTTTATAAAACGGACTACAACTCTCTCATCCCAACAAATTTTGAAATGAGATTTCTTTCCCGAGAAAAAGAATCTTAGGACCTCCGATTGGTAGAAATTTCCTCACTTTTTGACTTAAAATGAGAGAGTTATGGAGGTTTTAATTTGGGTGACGTTTAACACACTCTTTATGAAACGGACTATAACTCTGTCACCCCAACGAATTTTGAAACGAGATTTCTTTCCCATGAAAGAGAATTAGAAGACCTCCGATTGGTAGAAATTTCACCACTTTTGGACTTAAAGTGAGAGAGTTATAGAGGTTTTAATTTTGGGTGACGTTTCGCATACTCTTTGAAAAACGGACAACAACTCTCTCACCCCAATGATTTTTAAAACAAGATTTCTTTTCCCGGAAAGAGAATTTGAAGATTGGTAGAAATTTCTCCACTTTTGAACTTAAAGTCAGAGAGTTACACAGGTTTTAATTTTGGATGACGTCTCGCACACTCTTTATAAAACGGACTACAACTCTCTCATCCCAACAATATTTGAAATGAGATTTCTTTCCGAAGGAAAAGAATCTTAGGACATCTGATTGGTAGAAATTTCACAACTTTTTGACTTCAAATGAGAGAGTTATGGAAGTTTTAATTTTGGGTGACGTTTCACACACTCTTTATAAAATGGACCAAAACTCTCTCATCCCACCGAATTTTTAAATGAGATTTTTTTTCTCGAAAGAGAATTTGAAGACATCTAATTGATAGAAATTTCTCCAGTTTTCGACTTAAAATAAGTGAGTTATGAAAGTTTTAATTTTGGGTGACGTTTCGCACACTCTTTATAAGACGGAAACAACTCTCTCACGCCAACGAATTTTAAAACAAGATTTCTTTCCCCGGAAAGGGAATTTGAAGACTGGTAGAAATTTCACCCCTTTTGAACTTGAAGTCAGAGAGTTGCAGAGGTTTTAAATTTGGATGACGTTTTGCACACTCTTTATAAAACGGACTACAACTCTCTCATTCCAACAAATTTTGAAATGAGATTTCTTTCCCAAGAAAAAGAATCTTAGGACCTCCGATTGGTAGAAATTTCCCCACTTTTGGGCTTAAAGTGAGAGAGTTATAGAGGTTTTAATTTTGGGTGACGTTTCGCACACTGTTTCTAAAACGGACAACAACTCTCTCACCCCAACGATTTTT
The DNA here is from genome assembly GCF_043159265.1 of Tasmannia lanceolata. Taxonomy (NCBI): domain Eukaryota; kingdom Viridiplantae; phylum Streptophyta; class Magnoliopsida; order Canellales; family Winteraceae; genus Tasmannia; species Tasmannia lanceolata. The sequence goes on along the minus strand of NW_027518713.1, from coordinate 801,697 downwards.
AAAAGAAGATTTCTTTTTCCGGAAAGAGAATTTGAAGATTGGTAGAAATTTTTACCCCTTTTGAACTTAAAGTCAGAGAGTTACAGAGGTTTTAATTTTGGATGACGTTTCGCACACTCTTTATAAAACGGACTACAACTCTCTCATCCCAACAAATTTTGAAATGAGATTTCTTTCCCAAGAAAAAGAATCTTATGACCTCCGATTGGTAGAAATTTCATCACTTTTTGACTTAAAATGAGAGAGTTATGGAGGTTTTAATTTGGGTGACGTTTAACACACTCTTTATGAAACGGACTATAACTCTGTCACCCCAACGAATTTTGAAACGAGATTTCTTTCCCATGAAAGAGAATTAGAAGACCTCCGATTGGTAGAAATTTCACCACTTTTGGACTTAATGTGAGAGAGTTATAGAGGTTTTAATTTTGGGTGACGTTTCGCATACTCTTTGAAAAACGGACAACAACTCTCTCACCCCAATGATTTTTAAAACAAGATTTCTTTTCCCGGAAAGAGAATTTGAAGATTGGTAGAAATTTCTCCACTTTTGAACTTAAAGTCAGAGAGTTACACAGGTTTTAATTTTGGATGACGTCTCGCACACTCTTTATAAAACGGACTACAACTCTCTCATCCCAACAATCTTTGAAATGAGATTTCTTTCCGAAGGAAAAGAATCTTAGGACATCTGATTGGTAGAAATTTCACAACTTTTTGACTTCAAATGAGAGAGTTATCGAAGTTTTAATTTTGGGTGACGTTTCACACACTCTTTATAAAATGGACCAAAACTCTCTCATCCCACCGAATTTTTAAATGAGATTTTTTTTCTCGAAAGAGAATTTGAAGACATCTAATTGATAGAAATTTCTCCAGTTTTCGACTTAAAATAAGTGAGTTATGAAAGTTTTAATTTTGGGTGACGTTTCGCACACTCTTTATAAGACGGACAACAACTCTCTCACCCCAACGATTTTTAAAACAAGATTTCTTTCCCCGGAAAGAGAATTTGAAGACTGGTAGAAATTTCACCCCTTTTGAACTTAAAGTCAGAGAGTTGCAGAGGTTTTAATTTTGGATGACGTTTTGCACACTCTTTATAAAACGGACTACAACTCTCTCATTCCAACAAATTTTGAAATGAGATTTCTTTCCCAAGAAAAAGAATCTTAGGACCTCCGATTGGTAGAAATTTCCCCACTTTTGGGCTTAAAGTGAGAGAGTTATCGAGGTTTTAATTTTGGGTGACGTTTCGCACACTGTTTCTAAAACGGACAACAACTCTCTCACCCCAACGATTTTTAAAAGAAGATTTCTTTTTCCGGAAAGAGAATTTGAAGATTGGTAGAAATTTCACCCCTTTTGAACTTAAAGTCAGAGAGTTACAGAGGTTTTAATTCTGGATGACGTTTCGCACACTCTTTATAAAACGGACTACAACTCTCTCATCCCAACAAATTTTGAAATGAGATTTCTTTCCCCAGAAAAAGAATCTTAGGACCTCCGATTGGTAGAAATTTCCTCACTTTTTGACTTAAAATGAGAGAGTTATGGAGGTTTTAATTTGGGTGACGTTTAACACACTCTTTATGAAACGGACTATAACTCTGTCACCCCAACGAATTTTGAAACGAGATTTCTTTCCCATGAAAGAGAATTAGAAGACCTCCGATTGGTAGAAATTTCACCACTTTTGGACTTAAAGTGAGAGAGTTATAGAGGTTTTAATTTTGGGTGACGTTTCGCATACTCTTTGAAAAACGGACAACAACTCTCTCACCCCAATGATTTTTAAAACAAGATTTCTTTTCCCGGAAAGAGAATTTGAAGATTGGTAGAAATTTCTCCACTTTTGAACTTAAAGTCAGAGAGTTACACAGGTTTTAATTTTGGATGACGTCTCGCACACTCTTTATAAAACGGACTACAACTCTCTCATCCCAACAATATTTGAAATGAGATTTCTTTCCGAAGGAAAAGAATCTTAGGACATCTGATTGGTAGAAATTTCACAACTTTTTGACTTCAAATGAGAGAGTTATGGAAGTTTTAATTTTGGGTGACGTTTCACACACTCTTTATAAAATGGACCAAAACTCTCTCATCCCACCGAATTTTTAAATGAGATTTTTTTTCTCGAAAGAGAATTTGAAGACATCTAATTGATAGAAATTTCTCCAGTTTTCGACTTAAAATAAGTGAGTTATGAAAGTTTTAATTTTGGGTGACGTTTCGCACACTCTTTATAAGACGGAAACAACTCTCTCACGCCAACGAATTTTAAAACAAGATTTCTTTCCCCGGAAAGAGAATTTGAAGACTGGTAGAAATTTCACCCCTTTTGAACTTGAAGTCAGAGAGTTGCAGAGGTTTTAAATTTGGATGACGTTTTGCACACTCTTTATAAAACGGACTACAACTCTCTCATTCCAACAAATTTTGAAATGAGATTTCTTTCCCAAGAAAAAGAATCTTAGGACCTCCGATTGGTAGAAATTTCCCCACTTTTGGGCTTAAAGTGAGAGAGTTATAGAGGTTTTAATTTTGGGTGACGTTTCGCACACTGTTTCTAAAACGGACAACAACTCTCTCACCCCAACGATTTTTAAAAGAAGATTTCTTTTTCCGGAAAGAGAATTTGAAGATTGGTAGAAATTTTTACCCCTTTTGAACTTAAAGTCAGAGAGTTACAGAGGTTTTAATTTTGGATGACGTTTCGCACACTCTTTATAAAACGGACTACAACTCTCTCATCCGAACAAATTTTGAAATGAGATTTCTTTCCCAAGAAAAAGAATCTTATGACCTCCGATTGGTAGAAATTTCATCACTTTTTGACTTAAAATGAGAGAGTTATGGAGGTTTTAATTTGGGTGACGTTTAACACACTCTTTATGAAACGGACTATAACTCTGTCACCCCAACGAATTTTGAAACGAGATTTCTTTCCCATGAAAGAGAATTAGAAGACCTCCGATTGGTAGAAATTTCACTACTTTTGGACTTAATGTGAGAGAGTTATAGAGGTTTTAATTTTGGGTGACGTTTCGCATACTCTTTGAAAAACGGACAACAACTCTCTCACCCCAATGATTTTTAAAACAAGATTTCTTTTCCCGGAAAGAGAATTTGAAGATTGGTAGAAATTTCTCCACTTTTGAACTTAAAGTCAGAGAGTTACACAGGTTTTAATTTTGGATGACGTCTCGCACACTCTTTATAAAACGGACTACAACTCTCTCATCCCAACAATCTTTGAAATGAGATTTCTTTCCGAAGGAAAAGAATCTTAGGACATCTGATTGGTAGAAATTTCACAACTTTTTGACTTCAAATGAGAGAGTTATCGAACTTTTAATTTTGGGTGACGTTTCACACACTCTTTATAAAATGGACCAAAACTCTCTCATCCCACCGAATTTTTAAATGAGATTTTTTTTCTCGAAAGAGAATTTGAAGACATCTAATTGATAGAAATTTCTCCAGTTTTCGACTTAAAATAAGTGAGTTATGAAAGTTTTAATTTTGGGTGACGTTTCGCACACTCTTTATAAGACGGACAACAACTCTCTCACCCCAACGATTTTTAAAACAAGATTTCTTTCCCCGGAAAGAGAATTTGAAGACTGGTAGAAATTTCACCCCTTTTGAACTTAAAGTCAGAGAGTTGCAGAGGTTTTAATTTTGGATGACGTTTTGCACACTCTTTATAAAACGGACTACAACTCTCTCATTCCAACAAATTTTGAAATGAGATTTCTTTCCCAAGAAAAAGAATCTTAGGACCTCCGATTGGTAGAAATTTCCCCACTTTTGGGCTTAAAGTGAGAGAGTTATCGAGGTTTTAATTTTGGGTGACGTTTCGCACACTGTTTCTAAAACGGACAACAACTCTCTCACCCCAACGATTTTTAAAAGAAGATTTCTTTTTCCGGAAAGAGAATTTGAAGATTGGTAGAAATTTCACCCCTTTTGAACTTAAAGTCAGAGAGTTACAGAGGTTTTAATTCTGGATGACGTTTCGCACACTCTTTATAAAACGGACTACAACTCTCTCATCCCAACAAATTTTGAAATGTGATTTCTTTCCCCAGAAAAAGAATCTTAGGACCTCCGATTGGTAGAAATTTCCTCACTTTTTGACTTAAAATGAGAGAGTTATGGAGGTTTTAATTTGGGTGACGTTTAACACACTCTTTATGAAACGGACTATAACTCTGTCACCCCAACGAATTTTGAAACGAGATTTCTTTCCCATGAAAGAGAATTAGAAGACCTCCGTTTGGTAGAAATTTCACCACTTTTGGACTTAAAGTGAGAGAGTTATAGAGGTTTTAATTTTGGGTGACGTTTCGCATACTCTTTGAAAAACGGACAACAACTCTCTCACCCCAATGATTTTTAAAACAAGATTTCTTTTCCCGGAAAGAGAATTTGAAGATTGGTAGAAATTTCTCCACTTTTGAACTTAAAGTCAGAGAGTTACACAGGTTTTAATTTTGGATGACGTCTCGCACACTCTTTATAAAACGGACTACAACTCTCTCATCCCAACAATATTTGAAATGAGATTTCTTTCCGAAGGAAAAGAATCTTAGGACATCTGATTGGTAGAAATTTCACAACTTTTTGACTTCAAATGAGAGAGTTATCGAAGTTTTAATTTTGGGTGACGTTTCACACACTCTTTATAAAATGGACCAAAACTCTCTCATCCCACCGAATTTTTAAATGAGATTTTTTTTCTCGAAAGAGAATTTGAAGACATCTAATTGATAGAAATTTCTCCAGTTTTCGACTTAAAATAAGTGAGTTATGAAAGTTTTAATTTTGGGTGACGTTTCGCACACTCTTTATAAGACGGAAACAACTCTCTCACGCCAACGAATTTTAAAACAAGATTTCTTTCCCCGGAAAGAGAATTTGAAGACTGGTAGAAATTTCACCCCTTTTGAACTTGAAGTCAGAGAGTTGCAGAGGTTTTAATTTTGGATGACGTTTTGCACACTCTTTATAAAACGGACTACAACTCTCTCATTCCAACAAATTTTGAAATGAGATTTCTTTCCCAAGAAAAAGAATCTTAGGACCTCCGATTGGTAGAAATTTCCCCACTTTTGGGCTTAAAGTGAGAGAGTTATAGAGGTTTTAATTTTGGGTGACGTTTCGCACACTGTTTCTAAAACGGACAACAACTCTCTCACCCCAACGATTTTTAAAAGAAGATTTCTTTTTCCGGAAAGAGAATTTGAAGATTGGTAGAAATTTTTACCCCTTTTGAACTTAAAGTCAGAGAGTTACAGAGGTTTTAATTTTGGATGACGTTTCGCACACTCTTTATAAAACGGACTACAACTCTCTCATCCCAACAAATTTTGAAATGAGATTTCTTTCCCAAGAAAAAGAATCTTATGACCTCCGATTGGTAGAAATTTCATCACTTTTTGACTTAAAATGAGAGAGTTATGGAGGTTTTAATTTGGGTGACGTTTAACACACTCTTTATGAAACGGACTATAACTCTGTCACCCCAACGAATTTTGAAACGAGATTTCTTTCCCATGAAAGAGAATTAGAAGACCTCCGATTGGTAGAAATTTCACCACTTTTGGACTTAATGTGAGAGAGTTATAGAGGTTTTAATTTTGGGTGACGTTTCGCATACTCTTTGAAAAACGGACAACAACTCTCTCACCCCAATGATTTTTAAAACAAGATTTCTTTTCCCGGAAAGAGAATTTGAAGATTGGTAGAAATTTCTCCACTTTTGAACTTAAAGTCAGAGAGTTACACAGGTTTTAATTTTGGATGACGTCTCGCACACTCTTTATAAAACGGACTACAACTCTCTCATCCCAACAATCTTTGAAATGAGATTTCTTTCCGAAGGAAAAGAATCTTAGGACATCTGATTGGTAGAAATTTCACAACTTTTTGACTTCAAATGAGAGAGTTATCGAAGTTTTAATTTTGGGTGACGTTTCACACACTCTTTATAAAATGGACCAAAACTCTCTCATCCCACTGAATTTTTAAATGAGATTTTTTTTCTCGAAAGAGAATTTGAAGACATCTAATTGATAGAAATTTCTCCAGTTTTCGACTTAAAATAAGTGAGTTATGAAAGTTTTAATTTTGGGTGACGTTTCGCACACTCTTTATAAGACGGACAACAACTCTCTCACCCCAACGATTTTTAAAACAAGATTTCTTTCCCCGGAAAGAGAATTTGAAGACTGGTAGAAATTTCACCCCTTTTGAACTTAAAGTCAGAGAGTTGCAGAGGTTTTAATTTTGGATGACGTTTTGCACACTCTTTATAAAACGGACTACAACTCTCTCATTCCAACAAATTTTGAAATGAGATTTCTTTCCCAAGAAAAAGAATCTTAGGACCTCCGATTGGTAGAAATTTCCCCACTTTTGGGCTTAAAGTGAGAGAGTTATCGAGGTTTTAATTTGGGGTGACGTTTCGCACACTGTTTCTAAAACGGACAACAACTCTCTCACCCCAACGATTTTTAAAAGAAGATTTCTTTTTCCGGAAAGAGAATTTGAAGATTGGTAGAAATTTCACCCCTTTTGAACTTAAAGTCAGAGAGTTACAGAGGTTTTAATTCTGGATGACGTTTCGCACACTCTTTATAAAACGGACTACAACTCTCTCATCCCAACAAATTTTGAAATGAGATTTCTTTCCCCAGAAAAAGAATCTTAGGACCTCCGATTGGTAGAAATTTCCTCACTTTTTGACTTAAAATGAGAGAGTTATGGAGGTTTTAATTTGGGTGACGTTTAACACACTCTTAATGAAACGGACTATAACTCTGTCACCCCAACGAATTTTGAAACGAGATTTCTTTCCCATGAAAGAGAATTAGAAGACCTCCGATTGGTAGAAATTTCACCACTTTTGGACTTAAAGTGAGAGAGTTATAGAGGTTTTAATTTTGGGTGACGTTTCGCATACTCTTTGAAAAACGGACAACAACTCTCTCACCCCAATGATTTTTAAGACAAGATTTCTTTTCCCGGAAAGAGAATTTGAAGATTGGTAGAAATTTCTCCACTTTTGAACTTAAAGTCAGAGAGTTACACAGGTTTTAATTTTGGATGACGTCTCGCACACTCTTTATAAAACGGACTACAACTCTCTCATCCCAACAATATTTGAAATGAGATTTCTTTCCGAAGGAAAAGAATCTTAGGACATCTGATTGGTAGAAATTTCACAACTTTTTGACTTCAAATGAGAGAGTTATGGAAGTTTTAATTTTGGGTGACGTTTCACACACTCTTTATAAAATGGACCAAAACTCTCTCATCCCACCGAATTTTTAAATGAGATTTTTTTTCTCGAAAGAGAATTTGAAGACATCTAATTGATAGAAATTTCTCCAGTTTTCGACTTAAAATAAGTGAGTTATGAAAGTTTTAATTTTGGGTGACGTTTCGCACACTCTTTATAAGACGGAAACAACTCTCTCACGCCAACGAATTTTAAAACAAGATTTCTTTCCCCGGAAAGAGAATTTGAAGACTGGTAGAAATTTCACCCCTTTTGAACTTGAAGTCAGAGAGTTGCAGAGGTTTTAATTTTGGATGACGTTTTGCACACTCTTTATAAAACGGACTACAACTCTCTCATTCCAACAAATTTTGAAATGAGATTTCTTTCCCAAGAAAAAGAATCTTAGGACCTCCGATTGGTAGAAATTTCCCCACTTTTGGGCTTAAAGTGAGAGAGTTATAGAGGTTTTAATTTTGGGTGACGTTTCGCACACTGTTTCTAAAACGGACAACAACTCTCTCACCCCAACGATTTTTAAAAGAAGATTTCTTTTTCCGGAAAGAGAATTTGAAGATTGGTAGAAATTTTTACCCCTTTTGAACTTAAAGTCAGAGAGTTACAGAGGTTTTAATTTTGGATGACGTTTCGCACACTCTTTATAAAACGGACTACAACTCTCTCATCCCAACAAATTTTGAAATGAGATTTCTTTCCCAAGAAAAAGAATCTTATGACCTCCGATTGGTAGAAATTTCATCACTTTTTGACTTAAAATGAGAGAGTTATGGAGGTTTTAATTTGGGTGACGTTTAACACACTCTTTATGAAACGGACTATAACTCTGTCACCCCAACGAATTTTGAAACGAGATTTCTTTCCCATGAAAGAGAATTAGAAGACCTCCGATTGGTAGAAATTTCACCACTTTTGGACTTAATGTGAGAGAGTTATAGAGGTTTTAATTTTGGGTGACGTTTCGCATACTCTTTGAAAAACGGACAACAACTCTCTCACCCCAATGATTTTTAAAACAAGATTTCTTTTCCCGGAAAGAGAATTTGAAGATTGGTAGAAATTTCTCCACTTTTGAACTTAAAGTCAGAGAGTTACACAGGTTTTAATTTTGGATGACGTCTCGCACACTCTTTATAAAACGGACTACAACTCTCTCATCCCAACAATCTTTGAAATGAGATTTCTTTCCGAAGGAAAAGAATCTTAGGACATCTGATTGGTAGAAATTTCACAACTTTTTGACTTCAAATGAGAGAGTTATGGAAGTTTTAATTTTGGGTGACGTTTCACACACTCTTTATAAAATGGACCAAAACTCTCTCATCCCACCGAATTTTTAAATGAGATTTTTTTTCTCGAAAGAGAATTTGAAGACATCTAATTGATAGAAATTTCTCCAGTTTTCGACTTAAAATAAGTGAGTTATGAAAGTTTAAATTTTGGGTGACGTTTCGCACACTCTTTATAAGACGGACAACAACTCTCTCACCTCAACGATTTTTAAAACAAGATTTCTTTCCCCGGAAAGAGAATTTGAAGACTGGTAGAAATTTCACCCCTTTTGAACTTAAAGTCAGAGAGTTGCAGAGGTTTTAATTTTGGATGACGTTTTGCACACTCTTTATAAAACGGACTACAACTCTCTCATTCCAACAAATTTTGAAATGAGATTTCTTTCCCAAGAAAAAGAATCTTAGGACCTCCGATTGGTAGAAATTTCCCCACTTTTGGGCTTAAAGTGAGAGAGTTATCGAGGTTTTAATTTTGGGTGACGTTTCGCACACTGTTTCTAAAACGGACAACAACTCTCTCACCCCAACGATTTTTAAAAGAAGATTTCTTTTTCCGGAAAGAGAATTTGAAGATTGGTAGAAATTTCACCCCTTTTGAACTTAAAGTCAGAGAGTTACAGAGGTTTTAATTCTGGATGACGTTTCGCACACTCTTTATAAAACGGACTACAACTCTCTCATCCCAACAAATTTTGAAATGAGATTTCTTTCCCCAGAAAAAGAATCTTAGGACCTCCGATTGGTAGAAATTTCCTCACTTTTTGACTTAAAATGAGGGAGTTATGGAGGTTTTAATTTGGGTGACGTTTAACACACTCTTTATGAAACGGACTATAACTCTGTCACCCCAACGAATTTTGAAACGAGATTTCTTTCCCATGAAAGAGAATTAGAAGACCTCCGATTGGTAGAAATTTCACCACTTTTGGACTTAAAGTGAGAGAGTTATAGAGGTTTTAATTTTGGGTGACGTTTCGCATACTCTTTGAAAAACGGACAACAACTCTCTCACCCCAATGATTTTTAAAACAAGATTTCTTTTCCCGGAAAGAGAATTTGAAGATTGGTAGAAATTTCTCCACTTTTGAACTTAAAGTCAGAGAGTTACACAGGTTTTAATTTTGGATGACGTCTCGCACACTCTTTATAAAACGGACTACAACTCTCTCATCCCAACAATATTTGAAATGAGATTTCTTTCCGAAGGAAAAGAATCTTAGGACATCTGATTGGTAGAAATTTCACAACTTTTTGACTTCAAATGAGAGAGTTATGGAAGTTTTAATTTTGGGTGACGTTTCACACACTCTTTATAAAATGGACCAAAACTCTCTCATCCCACCGAATTTTTAAATGAGATTTTTTTTCTCGAAAGAGAATTTGAAGACATCTAATTGATAGAAATTTCTCCAGTTTTCGACTTAAAATAAGTGAGTTATGAAAGTTTTAATTTTGGGTGACGTTTCGCACACTCTTTATAAGACGGAAACAACTCTCTCACGCCAACGAATTTTAAAACAAGATTTCTTTCCCCGGAAAGAGAATTTGAAGACTGGTAGAAATTTCACCCCTTTTGAACTTGAAGTCAGAGAGTTGCAGAGGTTTTAATTTTGGATGACGTTTTGCACACTCTTTATAAAACGGACTACAACTCTCTCATTCCAACAAATTTTGAAATGAGATTTCTTTCCCAAGAAAAAGAATCTTAGGACCTCCGATTGGTAGAAATTTCCCCACTTTTGGGCTTAAAGTGAGAGAGTTATAGAGGTTTTAATTTTGGGTGACGTTTCGCACACTGTTTCTAAAACGGACAACAACTCTCTCACCCCAACGATTTTTAAAAGAAGATTTCTTTTTCCGGAAAGAGAATTTGAAGATTGGTAGAAATTTTTACCCCTTTTGAACTTAAAGTCAGAGAGTTACAGAGGTTTTAATTTTGGATGACGTTTCGCACACTCTTTATAAAACGGACTACAACTCTCTCATCCCAACAAATTTTGAAATGAGATTTCTTTCCCAAGAAAAAGAATCTTATGACCTCCGATTGGTAGAAATTTCATCACTTTTTGACTTAAAATGAGAGAGTTATGGAGGTTTTAATTTGGGTGACGTTTAACACACTCTTTATGAAACGGACTATAACTCTGTCACCCCAACGAATTTTGAAACGAGATTTCTTTCCCATGAAAGAGAATTAGAAGACCTCCGATTGGTAGAAATTTCACCACTTTTGGACTTAATGTGAGAGAGTTATAGAGGTTTTAATTTTGGGTGACGTTTCGCATACTCTTTGAAAAACGGACAACAACTCTCTCACCCCAATGATTTTTAAAACAAGATTTCTTTTCCCGGAAAGAGAATTTGAAGATTGGTAGAAATTTCTCCACTTTTGAACTTAAAGTCAGAGAGTTACACAGGTTTTAATTTTGGATGACGTCTCGCACACTCTTTATAAAACGGACTACAACTCTCTCATCCCAACAATATTTGAAATGAGATTTCTTTCCGAAGGAAAAGAATCTTAGGACATCTGATTGGTAGAAATTTCACAACTTTTTGACTTCAAATGAGAGAGTTATGGAAGTTTTAATTTTGGGTGACGTTTCACACACTCTTTATAAAATGGACCAAAACTCTCTCATCCCACCGAATTTTTAAATGAGATTTTTTTTCTCGAAAGAGAATTTGAAGACATCTAATTGATAGAAATTTCTCCAGTTTTCGACTTAAAATAAGTGAGTTATGAAAGTTTAAATTTTGGGTGACGTTTCGCACACTCTTTATAAGACGGACAACAACTCTCTCACCCCAACGATTTTTAAAACAAGATTTCTTTCCCCGGAAAGAGAATTTGAAGACTGGTAGAAATTTCACCCCTTTTGAACTTAAAGTCAGAGAGTTGCAGAGGTTTTAATTTTGGATGACGTTTTGCACACTCTTTATAAAACGGACTACAACTCTCTCATTCCAACAAATTTTGAAATGAGATTTCTTTCCCAAGAAAAAGAATCTTAGGACCTCCGATTGGTAGAAATTTCCCCACTTTTGGGCTTAAAGTGAGAGAGTTATCGAGGTTTTAATTTGGGGTGACGTTTCGCACACTGTTTCTAAAACGGACAACAACTCTCTCACCCCAACGATTTTTAAAAGAAGATTTCTTTTTCCGGAAAGAGAATTTGAAGATTGGTAGAAATTTTTACCCCTTTTGAACTTAAAGTCAGAGAGTTACAGAGGTTTTAATTTTGGATGACGTTTCGCACACTCTTTATAAAACGGACTACAACTCTCTCATCCCAACAAATTTTGAAATGAGATTTCTTTCCCAAGAAAAAGAATCTTATGACCTCCGATTGGTAGAAATTTCCTCACTTTTTGACTTAAAATGAGAGAGTTATGGAGGTTTTAATTTGGGTGACGTTTAACACACTCTTTATGAAACGGACTATAACTCTGTCACCCCAACGAATTTTGAAACGAGATTTCTTTCCCATGAAAGAGAATTAGAAGACCTCCGAATGGTAGAAATTTCACCACTTTTGGACTTAATGTGAGAGAGTTATAGAGGTTTTAATTTTGGGTGACGTTTCGCATACTCTTTGAAAAACGGACAACAACTCTCTCACCCCAATGATTTTTAAAACAAGATTTCTTTTCCCGGAAAGAGAATTTGAAGATTGGTAGAAATTTCTCCACTTTTGAACTTAAAGTCAGAGAGTTACACAGGTTTTAATTTTGGATGACGTCTCGCACACTCTTTATAAAACGGACTACAACTCTCTCATCCCAACAATCTTTGAAATCAGATTTCTTTCCGAAGGAAAAGAATCTTAGGACATCTGATTGGTAGAAATTTCACAACTTTTTGACTTCAAATGAGAGAGTTATAGAAGTTTTAATTTTGGGTGACGTTTCACACACTCTTTATAAAATGGACCAAAACTCTCTCATCCCACCGAATTTTTAAATGAGATTTTTTTTCTCGAAAGAGAATTTGAAGACATCTAATTGATAGAAATTTCTCCAGTTTTCGACTTAAAATAAGTGAGTTATGAAAGTTTTAATTTTGGGTGACGTTTCGCACACTCTTTATAAGACGGACAACAACTCTCTCACCCCAACGATTTTTAAAACAAGATTTCTTTCCCCGGAAAGAGAATTTGAAGACTGGTAGAAATTTCACCCCTTTTGAACTTAAAGTCAGAGAGTTGCAGAGGTTTTAATTTTGGATGACGTTTTGCACACTCTTTATAAAACGGACTACAACTCTCTCATTCCAACAAATTTTGAAATGAGATTTCTTTCCCAAGAAAAAGAATCTTAGGACCTCCGATTGGTAGAAATTTCCCCACTTTTGGGCTTAAAGTGAGAGAGTTATCGAGGTTTTAATTTTGGGTGACGTTTCGCACACTGTTTCTAAAACGGACAACAACTCTCTCACCCCAACGATTTTTAAAAGAAGATTTCTTTTTCCGGAAAGAGAATTTGAAGATTGGTAGAAATTTCACCCCTTTTGAACTTAAAGTCAGAGAGTTACAGAGGTTTTAATTCTGGATGACGTTTCGCACACTCTTTATAAAACGGACTACAACTCTCTCATCCCAACAAATTTTGAAATGAGATTTCTTTCCCCAGAAAAAGAATCTTAGGACCTCCGATTGGTAGAAATTTCCTCACTTTTTGACTTAAAATGAGAGAGTTATGGAGGTTTTAATTTGGGTGACGTTTAACACACTCTTAATGAAACGGACTATAACTCTGTCACCCCAACGAATTTTGAAACGAGATTTCTTTCCCATGAAAGAGAATTAGAAGACCTCCGATTGGTAGAAATTTCACCACTTTTGGACTTAAAGTGAGAGAGTTATAGAGGTTTTAATTTTGGGTGACGTTTCGCATACTCTTTGAAAAACGGACAACAACTCTCTCACCCCAATGATTTTTAAGACAAGATTTCTTTTCCCGGAAAGAGAATTTGAAGATTGGTAGAAATTTCTCCACTTTTGAACTTAAAGTCAGAGAGTTACACAGGTTTTAATTTTGGATGACGTCTCGCACACTCTTTATAAAACGGACTACAACTCTCTCATCCCAACAATATTTGAAATGAGATTTCTTTCCGAAGGAAAAGAATCTTAGGACATCTGATTGGTAGAAATTTCACAACTTTTTGACTTCAAATGAGAGAGTTATGGAAGTTTTAATTTTGGGTGACGTTTCACACACTCTTTATAAAATGGACCAAAACTCTCTCATCCCACCGAATTTTTAAATGAGATTTTTTTTCTCGAAAGAGAATTTGAAGACATCTAATTGATAGAAATTTTTCCAGTTTTCGACTTAAAATAAGTGAGTTATGAAAGTTTAAATTTTGGGTGACGTTTCGCACACTCTTTATAAGACGGACAACAACTCTCTCACCCCAACGATTTTTAAAACAAGATTTCTTTCCCCGGAAAGAGAATTTGAAGACTGGTAGAAATTTCACCCCTTTTGAACTTAAAGTCAGAGAGTTGCAGAGGTTTTAATTTTGGATGACGTTTTGCACACTCTTTATAAAACGGACTACAACTCTCTCATTCCAACAAATTTTGAAATGAGATTTCTTTCCCAAGAAAAAGAATCTTAGGACCTCCGATTGGTAGAAATTTCCCCACTTTTGGGCTTAAAGTGAGAGAGTTATAGAGGTTTTAATTTTGGGTGACGTTTCGCACACTGTTTCTAAAACGGACAACAACTCTCTCACCCCAACGATTTTTAAAAGAAGATTTCTTTTTCCGGAAAGAGAATTTGAAGATTGGTAGAAATTTTTACCCCTTTTGAACTTAAAGTCAGAGAGTTACAGAGGTTTTAATTTTGGATGACGTTTCGCACACTCTTTATAAAACGGACTACAACTCTCTCATCCCAACAAATTTTGAAATGAGATTTCTTTCCCAAGAAAAAGAATCTTATGACCTCCGATTGGTAGAAATTTCCTCACTTTTTGACTTAAAATGAGAGAGTTATGGAGGTTTTAATTTGGGTGACGTTTAACACACTCTTTATGAAACGGACTATAACTCTGTCACCCCAACGAATTTTGAAACGAGATTTCTTTCCCATGAAAGAGAATTAGAAGACCTCCGATTGGTAGAAATTTCACCACTTTTGGACTTAATGTGAGAGAGTTATAGAGGTTTTAATTTTGGGTGACGTTTCGCATACTCTTTGAAAAACGGACAACAACTCTCTCACCCCAATGATTTTTAAAACAAGATTTCTTTTCCCGGAAAGAGAATTTGAAGATTGGTAGAAATTTCTCCACTTTTGAACTTAAAGTCAGAGAGTTACACAGGTTTTAATTTTGGATGACGTCTCGCACACTCTTTATAAAACGGACTACAACTCTCTCATCCCAACAATCTTTGAAATGAGATTTCTTTCCGAAGGAAAAGAATCTTAGGACATCTGATTGGTAGAAATTTCACAACTTTTTGACTTCAAATGAGAGAGTTATAGAAGTTTTAATTTTGGGTGACGTTTCACACACTCTTTATAAAATGGACCAAAACTCTCTCATCCCACCGAATTTTTAAATGAGATTTTTTTTCTCGAAAGAGAATTTGAAGACATCTAATTGATAGAAATTTCTCCAGTTTTCGACTTAAAATAAGTGAGTTATGAAAGTTTTAATTTTGGGTGACGTTTCGCACACTCTTTATAAGACGGACAACAACTCTCTCACCCTAACGATTTTTAAAACAAGATTTCTTTCCCCGGAAAGAGAATTTGAAGACTGGTAGAAATTTCACCCCTTTTGAACTTAAAGTCAGAGAGTTGCAGAGGTTTTAATTTTGGATGACGTTTTGCACACTCTTTATAAAACGGACTACAACTCTCTCATTCCAACAAATTTTGAAATGAGATTTCTTTCCCAAGAAAAAGAATCTTAGGACCTCCGATTGGTAGAAATTTCCCCACTTTTGGGCTTAAAGTGAGAGAGTTATCGAGGTTTTAATTTTGGGTGACGTTTCGCACACTGTTTCTAAAACGGACAACAACTCTCTCACCCCAATGATTTTTAAAAGAAGATTTCTTTTTCCGGAAAGAGAATTTGAAGATTGGTAGAAATTTCACCCCTTTTGAACTTAAAGTCAGAGAGTTACAGAGGTTTTAATTCTGGATGACGTTTCGCACACTCTTTCTAAAACGGACTACAACTCTCTCATCCCAACAAATTTTGAAATGAGATTTCTTTCCCCAGAAAAAGAATCTTAGGACCTCCGATTGGTAGAAATTTCCTCACTTTTTGACTGAAAATGAGAGAGTTATGGAGGTTTTAATTTGGGTGACGTTTAACACACTCTTAATGAAACGGACTATAACTCTGTCACCCCAACGAATTTTGAAACGAGATTTCTTTCCCATGAAAGAGAATTAGAAGACCTCCGATTGGTAGAAATTTCACCACTTTTGGACTTAAAGTGAGAGAGTTATAGAGGTTTTAATTTTGGGTGACGTTTCGCATACTCTTTGAAAAACGGACAACAACTCTCTCACCCCAATGATTTTTAAGACAAGATTTCTTTTCCCGGAAAGAGAATTTGAAGATTGGTAGAAATTTCTCCACTTTTGAACTTAAAGTCAGAGAGTTACACAGGTTTTAATTTTGGATGACGTCTCGCACACTCTTTATAAAACGGACTACAACTCTCTCATCCCAACAATATTTGAAATGAGATTTCTTTCCGAAGGAAAAGAATCTTAGGACATCTGATTGGTAGAAATTTCACAACTTTTTGACTTCAAATGAGAGAGTTATGGAAGTTTTAATTTTGGGTGACGTTTCACACACTCTTTATAAAATGGACCAAAACTCTCTCATCCCACCGAATTTTTAAATGAGATTTTTTTTCTCGAAAGAGAATTTGAAGACATCTAATTGATAGAAATTTCTCCAGTTTTCGACTTAAAATAAGTGAGTTATGAAAGTTTTAATTTTGGGTGACGTTTCGCACACTCTTTATAAGACGGACAACAACTCTCTCACCCCAACGATTTTTAAAACAAGATTTCTTTCCCCGGAAAGAGAATTTGAAGACTGGTAGAAATTTCACCCCTTTTGAACTTAAAGTCAGAGAGTTGCAGAGGTTTTAATTTTGGATGACGTTTTGCACACTCTTTATAAAACGGACTACAACTCTCTCATTCCAACAAATTTTGAAATGAGATTTCTTTCCCAAGAAAAAGAATCTTAGAAACTCCGATTGGTAGAAATTTCCCCACTTTTGGGCTTAAAGTGAGAGAGTTATAGAGGTTTTAATTTTGGGTGACGTTTCGCACACTGTTTCTAAAACGGACAACAACTCTCTCACCCCAACGATTTTTAAAAGAAGATTTCTTTTTCCGGAAAGAGAATTTGAAGATTGGTAGAAATTTCACCCATTTTGAACTTAAAGTCAGAGAGATACAGAGGTTTTAATTTTGGATGTCGTTTCGCACACTCTTTATAAAACGGACTACAACTCTCTCATCCCAACAAATTTTGAAATGAGATTTCTTTCCCCAGAAAAAGAATCTTAGGACCTCCGATTGGTAGAAATTTCCTCACTTTTTGACTTAAAATGAGAGAGTTATGGAGGTTTTAATTTGGGTGACGTTTAACACACTCTTTATGAAACGGACTATAACTCTGTCACCCCAACGAATTTTGAAACGAGATTTCTTTCCCATGAAAGAGAATTAGAAGACCTCCGATTGGTAGAAATTTCACCACTTTTGGACTTAAAGTGAGAGAGTTATAGAGGTTTTAATTTTGGGTGACGTTTCGCATACTCTTTGAAAAACGGACAACAACTCTCTCACCCCAATGATTTTTAAAACAAGATTTCTTTTCCCGGAAAGAGAATTTGAAGATTGGTAGAAATTTCTCCACTTTTGAACTTAAAGTCAGAGAGTTACACAGGTTTTAATTTTGGATGACGTCTCGCACACTCTTTATAAAACGGACTACAACTCTCTCATCCCAACAATATTTGAAATGAGATTTCTTTCCGAAGGAAAAGAATCTTAGGACATCTGATTGGTAGAAATTTCACAACTTTTTGACTTCAAATGAGAGAGTTATGGAAGTTTTAATTTTGGGTGACGTTTCACACACTCTTTATAAAATGGACCAAAACTCTCTCATCCCACCGAATTTTTAAATGAGATTTTTTTTCTCGAAAGAGAATTTGAAGACATCTAATTGATAGAAATTTCTCCAGTTTTCGACTTAAAATAAGTGAGTTATGAAAGTTTTAATTTTGGGTGACGTTTCGCACACTCTTTATAAGACGGACAACAACTCTCTCACCCCAACGATTTTTAAAACAAGATTTCTTTCCCCGGAAAGAGAATTTGAAGACTGGTAGAAATTTCACCCCTTTTGAACTTAAAGTCAGAGAGTTGCAGAGGTTTTAATTTTGGATGACGTTTTGCACACTCTTTATAAAACGGACTACAACTCTCTCATTCCAACAAATTTTGAAATGAGATTTCTTTCCCAAGAAAAAGAATCTTAGGACCTCCGATTGGTAGAAATTTCCCCACTTTTGGGCTTAAAGTGAGAGAGTTATAGAGGTTTTAATTTTGGGTGACGTTTCGCACACTGTTTCTAAAACGGACAACAACTCTCTCACCCCAACGATTTTTAAAAGAAGATTTCTTTTTCCGGAAAGAGAATTTGAAGATTGGTAGAAATTTCACCCCTTTTGAACTTAAAGTCAGAGAGTTACAGAGGTTTTAATTTTGGATGACGTTTCGCACACTCTTTATAAAACGGACTACAACTCTCTCATCCCAACAAATTTTGAAATGAGATTTCTTTCCCGAGAAAAAGAATCTTAGGACCTCCGATTGGTAGAAATTTCCTCACTTTTTGACTTAAAATGAGAGAGTTATGGAGGTTTTAATTTGGGTGACGTTTAACACAATCTTTATGAAACGGACTATAACTCTGTCACCCCAACGAATTTTGAAACGAGATTTCTTTCCCATGAAAGAGAATTAGAAGACCTCCGATTGGTAGAAATTTCACCACTTTTGGACTTAAAGTGAGAGAGTTATAGAGGTTTTAATTTTGGGTGACGTTTCGCATACTCTTTGAAAAACGGACAACAACTCTCTCACCCCAATGATTTTTAAAACAAGATTTCTTTTCCCGGAAAGAGAATTTGAAGATTGGTAGAAATTTCTCCACTTTTGAACTTAAAGTCAGAGAGTTACACAGGTTTTAATTTTGGATGACGTCTCGCACACTCTTTATAAAACGGACTACAACTCTCTCATCCCAACAATATTTGAAATGAGATTTCTTTCCGAAGGAAAAGAATCTTCGGACATCTGATTGGTAGAAATTTCACAACTTTTTGACTTCAAATGAGAGAGTTATGGAAGTTTTAATTTTGGGTGACGTTTCACACACTCTTTATAAAATGGACCAAAACTCTCTCATCCCACCGAATTTTTAAATGAGATTTTTTTTCTCGAAAGAGAATTTGAAGACATCTAATTGATAGAAATTTCTCCAGTTTTCGACTTAAAATAAGTGAGTTATGAAAGTTTTAATTTTGGGTGACGTTTCGCACACTCTTTATAAGACGGACAACAACTCTCTCACCCCAACGATTTTTAAAACAAGATTTCTTTCCCCGGAAAGAGAATTTGAAGACTGGTAGAAATTTCACCCCTTTTGAACTTAAAGTCAGAGAGTTGCAGAGGTTTTAATTTTGGATGACGTTTTGCACACTCTTTATAAAACGGACTACAACTCTCTCATTCCAACAAATTTTGAAATGAGATTTCTTTCCCAAGAAAAAGAATCTTAGGACCTCCGATTGGTAGAAATTTCCCCACTTTTGGGCTTAAAGTGAGAGAGTTATAGAGGTTTTAATTTTGGGTGACGTTTCGCACACTATTTCTAAAACGGACAACAACTCTCTCACCCCAACGATTTTTAAAAGAAGATTTCTTTTTCCGGAAAGAGAATTTGAAGATTGGTAGAAATTTCACCCATTTTGAACTTAAAGTCAGAGAGATACAGAGGTTTTAATTTTGGATGTCGTTTCGCACACTCTTTATAAAACGGACTACAACTCTCTCATCCCAACAAATTTTGAAATGAGATTTCTTTCCCGAGAAAAAGAATCTTAGGACCTCCGATTGGTAGAAATTTCCTCACTTTTTGACTTAAAATGAGAGAGTTATGGAGGTTTTAATTTGGGTGACGTTTAACACACTCTTTATGAAACAGACTATAACTCTGTCACCCCAACGAATTTTGAAACGAGATTTCTTTCCCATGAAAGAGAATTAGAAGACCTCCGATTGGTAGAAATTTCACCACTTTTGGACTTAAAGTGAGAGAGTTATAGAGGTTTTAATTTTGGGTGAGGTTTCGCATACTCTTTGAAAAACGGACAACAACTCTCTCACCCCAATGATTTTTAAAACAAGATTTCTTTTCCCGGAAAGAGAATTTGAAGATTGGTAGAAATTTCTCCACTTTTGAACTTAAAGTCAGAGAGTTACACAGGTTTTAATTTTGGATGACGTCTCGCACACTCTTTATAAAACGGACTACAACTCTCTCATCCCAACAATATTTGAAATGAGATTTCTTTCCGAAGGAAAAGAATCTTAGGACATCTGATTGGTAGAAATTTCACAACTTTTTGACTTCAAATGAGAGAGTTATGGAAGTTTTAATTTTGGGTGACGTTTTACACACTCTTTATAAAATGGACCAAAACTCTCTCATCCCACCGAATTTTTAAATGAGATTTTTTTTCTTGAAAGAGAATTTGAAGACATCTAATTGATAGAAATTTCTCCAGTTTTCGACTTAAAATAAGTGAGTTATGAAAGTTTTAATTTTGGGTGACGTTTCGCACACTCTTTATAAGACGGACAACAACTCTCTCACCCCAACGATTTTTAAAACAAGATTTCTTTCCCCGGAAAGAGAATTTGAAGACTGGTAGAAATTTCACCCCTTTTGAACTTAAAGTCAGAGAGTTGCAGAGGTTTTAATTTTGGATGACGTTTTGCACACTCTTTATAAAACGGACTACAACTCTCTCATTCCAACAAATTTTGAAATGAGATTTCTTTCCCAAGAAAAAGAATCTTAGGACCTCCGATTGGTAGAAATTTCCCCACTTTTGGGCTTAAAGTGAGAGAGTTATAGAGGTTTTAATTTTGGGTGACGTTTCGCACACTGTTTTCTAAAACGGACAACAACTCTCTCACCCCAACGATTTTTAAAAGAAGATTTCTTTTTCTGGAAAGAGAATTTGAAGATTGGTAGAAATTTCACCCCTTTTGAACTTAAAGTCAGAGAGTTACAGAGGTTTTAATTTTGGATGACGTTTCGCACACTCTTTATAAAACGGACTACAACTCTCTCATCCCAACAAATTTTGAAATGAGATTTCTTTCCCGAGAAAAAGAATCTTAGGACCTCCGATTGGTAGAAATTTCCTCACTTTTTGACTTAAAATGAGAGAGTTATGGAGGTTTTAATTTGGGTGACGTTTAACACACTCTTTATGAAACGGACTATAACTCTGTCACCCCAACGAATTTTGAAACGAGATTTCTTTCCCATGAAAGAGAATTAGAAGACCTCCGATTGGTAGAAATTTCACCACTTTTGGACTTAAAGTGAGAGAGTTATAGAGGTTTTAATTTTGGGTGACGTTTCGCATACTCTTTGAAAAACGGACAACAACTCTCTCACCCCAATGATTTTTAAAACAAGATTTCTTTTCCCGGAAAGAGAATTTGAAGATTGGTAGAAATTTCTCCACTTTTGAACTTAAATTCAGAGAGTTACACAGGTTTTAATTTTGGATGACGTCTCGCACACTCTTTATAAAACGGACTACAACTCTCTCATCTCAACAATATTTGAAATGAGATTTCTTTCCGAAGGAAAAGAATCTTAGGACATCTGATTGGTAGAAATTTCACAACTTTTTGACTTCAAATGAGAGAGTTATGGAAGTTTTAATTTTGGGTGACGTTTCACACACTCTTTATAAAATGGACCAAAACTCTCTCATCCCACCGAATTTTTAAATGAGATTTTTTTTCTCGAAAGAGAATTTGAAGACATCTAATTGATAGAAATTTCTCCAGTTTTCGACTTAAAATAAGTGAGTTATGAAAGTTTTAATTTTGGGTGACGTTTCGCACACTCTTTATAAGACGGACAACAACTCTCTCACCCCAACGATTTTTAAAACAAGATTTCTTTCCCCGGAAAGATAATTTGAAGACTGGTAGAAATTTCACCCCTTTTGAACTTAAAGTCAGAGAGTTGCAGAGGTTTTAATTTTGGATGACGTTTTGCACACTCTTTATAAAACGGACTACAACTCTCTCATTCCAACAAATTTTGAAATGAGATTTCTTTCCCAAGAAAAAGAATCTTAGGACCTCCGATTGGTAGAAATTTCCCCACTTTTGGGCTTAAAGTGAGAGAGTTATAGAGGTTTTAATTTTGGGTGACGTTTCGCACACTGTTTCTAAAACGGACAACAACTCTCTCACCCCAACAATTTTTAAAAGAAGATTTCTTTTTCCGGAAAGAGAATTTGAAGATTGGTAGAAATTTCACCCCTTTTGAACTTAAAGTCAGAGAGTTACAGAGGTTTTAATTTTGGATGACGTTTCGCACACTCTTTATAAAACGGACTACAACTCTCTCATCCCAACAAATTTTGAAATGAGATTTCTTTCCCGAGAAAAAGAATCTTAGGACCTCCGATTGGTAGAAATTTCCTCACTTTTTGACTTAAAATGAGAGAGTTATGGAGGTTTTAATTTGGGTGACGTTTAACACACTCTTTATGAAACGGACTATAACTCTGTCACCCCAACGAATTTTGAAACGAGATTTCTTTCCCATGAAAGAGAATTAGAAGACCTCCGATTGGTAGAAATTTCACCACTTTTGGACTTAAAGTGAGAGAGTTATAGAGGTTTTAATTTTGGGTGACGTTTCGCATACTCTTCGAAAAACGGACAACAACTCTCTCACCCCAATGATTTTTAAAACAAGATTTCTTTTCCCGGAAAGAGAATTTGAAGATTGGTAGAAATTTCTCCACTTTTGAACTTAAAGTCAGAGAGTTACACAGGTTTTAATTTTGGATGACGTCTCGCACACTCTTTATAAAACGGACTACAACTCTCTCATCCCAACAATATTTGAAATGAGATTTCTTTCCGAAGGAAAAGAATCTTAGGACATCTGATTGGTAGAAATTTCACAACTTTTTGACTTCAAATGAGAGAGTTATGGAAGTTTTAATTTTGGGTGACGTTTTACACACTCTTTATAAAATGGACCAAAACTCTCTCATCCCACCGAATTTTTAAATGAGATTTTTTTTCTTGAAAGAGAATTTGAAGACATCTAATTGATAGAAATTTCTCCAGTTTTCGACTTAAAATAAGTGAGTTATGAAAGTTTTAATTTTGGGTGACGTTTCGCACACTCTTTATAAGACGGACAACAACTCTCTCACCACAACGATTTTTAAAACAAGATTTCTTTCCCCGGAAAGAGAATTTGAAGACTGGTAGAAATTTCACCCATTTTGAACTTAAAGTCAGAGAGTTGCAGATCTTTTAATTTTGGATGACGTTTTGCACACTCTTTATAAAACGGACTACAACTCTCTCATTCCAACAAATTTTGAAATGAGATTTCTTTCCCAAGAAAAAGAATCTTAGGACCTCCGATTGGTAGAAATTTCCCCACTTTTGAGCTTAAAGTGAGAGAGTTATAGAGGTTTTAATTTTGGGTGACGTTTCGCACACTGTTTCTAAAACGGACAACAACTCTCTCACCCCAACGATTTTTAAAAGAAGATTTCTTTTTCCGGAAAGAGAATTTGAAGATTGGTAG
The DNA here is from genome assembly GCF_043159265.1 of Tasmannia lanceolata. Lineage (NCBI taxonomy): Eukaryota > Viridiplantae > Streptophyta > Magnoliopsida > Canellales > Winteraceae > Tasmannia > Tasmannia lanceolata. The sequence goes on along the minus strand of NW_027518713.1, from coordinate 778,158 downwards.
AAATTTCACCCCTTTTGAACTTAAAGTCAGAGAGTTACAGAGGTTTTAATTTTGGATGACTTTTCGCACACTCTTTATAAAACGGACTACAATTCTCTCATCCCAACAAATTTTGAAATGAGATTTCTTTCCCGAGAAAAAGAATCTTAGGACCTCCGATTGGTAGAAATTTCCTCACGTTTTGACTTAAAATGAGAGAGTTATGGAGGTTTTAATTTGGGTGACGTTTAACACACTCTTTATGAAACGGACTATAACTCTGTCACCCCAACGAATTTTGAAACGAGATTTCTTTCCCATGAAAGAGAATTAGAAGACCTCCGATTGGTAGAAATTTCACCACTTTTGGACTTAAAGTGAGAGAGTTATAGAGGTTTTAATTTTGGGTGACGTTTCGCATACTCTTTGAAAAACGGACAACAACTCTCTCACCCCAATGATTTTTAAAACAAGATTTCTTTTCCCGGAAAGAGAATTTGAAGATTGGTAGAAATTTCTCCACTTTTGAACTTAAAGTCAGAGAGTTACACAGGTTTTAATTTTGGATGACGTCTCGCACACTCTTTATAAAACGGACTACAACTCTCTCATCCCAACAATATTTGAAATGAGATTTCTTTCCGAAGGAAAAGAATCTTAGGACATCTGATTGGTAGAAATTTCACAACTTTTTGACTTCAAATGAGAGAGTTATGGAAGTTTTAATTTTGGGTGACGTTTCACACACTCTTTATAAAATGGACCAAAACTCTCTCATCCCACCGAATTTTTAAATGAGATTTTTTTTTCTCGAAAGAGAATTTGAAGACATCTAATTGATAGAAATTTCTCCAGTTTTCGACTTAAAATAAGTGAGTTATGAAAGTTTTAATTTTGGATGACGTTTCGCACACTCTTTATAAGACGGACAACAACTCTCTCACCCCAACGATTTTTAAAATAAGATTTCTTTCCCCGGAAAGAGAATTTGAAGACTGGTAGAAATTTCACCCCTTTTGAACTTAAAGTCAGAGAGTTGCAGAGGTTTTAATTTTGGATGACGTTTTGCACACTCTTTATAAAACGGACTACAACTCTCTCTCATTCCAACAAATTTTGAAATGAGATTTCTTTCCCAAGAAAAAGAATCTTAGGACCTCCGATTGGTAGAAATTTCCCCACTTTTGGGCTTAAAGTGAGAGAGTTATAGAGGTTTTAATTTTGGGTGACGTTTCGCACACTGTTTCTAAAACGGACAACAACTCTCTCACCCCAACGATTTTTAAAAGAAGATTTCTTTTTCCGGAAAGAGAATTTGAAGATTGGTAGAAATTTCACCCCTTTTGAACTTAAAGTCAGAGAGTTACAGAGGTTTTAATTTTGGATGACGTTTCGCACACTCTTTATAAAACGGACTACAACTCTCTCATCCCAACAAATTTTGAAATGAGATTTCTTTCCCAAGAAAAAGAATCTTAGGACCTCCGATTGGTAGAAATTTCCTCACTTTTTGACTTAAAATGAGAGAGTTATGGAGGTTTTAATTTGGGTGACGTTTAACACACTCTTTATGAATCGGACTATAACTCTGTGACCCCAACGAATTTTGAAACGAGATTTCTTTCCCATGAAAGAGAATTAGAAGACCTCCGATTGGTAGAAATTTCACCACTTTTGGACTTAAAGTGAGAGAGTTATAGAGGTTTTAATTTTGGGTGACGTTTCGCATACTCTTTGAAAAACGGACAACAACTCTCTCACCCCAATGATTTTTAAAACAAGATTTCTTTTCCCGGAAAGAGAATTTGAAGATTGGTAGAAATTTCTCCACTTTTGAACTTAAAGTCAGAGAGTTACACAGGTTTTAATTTTGGATGACGTCTCGCACACTCTTTATAAAACGGACTACAACTCTCTCATCCCAACAATATTTGAAATGAGATTTCTTTCCGAAGGAAAAGAATCTTAGGACATCTGATTGGTAGAAATTTCACAACTTTTTGACTTCAAATGAGAGAGTTATGGAAGTTTTAATTTTGGGTGACGTTTCACACACTCTTTATAAAATGGACCAAAACTCTCTCATCCCACCGAATTTTTAAATGAGATTTTTTTTCTTGAAAGAGAATTTGAAGACATCTAATTGATAGAAATTTCTCCAGTTTTCGACTTAAAATAAGTGAGTTATGAAAGTTTTAATTTTGGGTGAAAGCACACTCTTTATAAGACGGACAACAACTCTCTCACCCCAACGATTTTTAAAACAAGATTTCTTTCCCCGGAAAGAGAATTTGAAGACTGGTAGAAATTTCACCCCTTTTGAACTTAAAGTCAGAGAGTTGCAGAGGTTTTAATTTTTGAGGACGTTTTGCACACTCTTTATAAAACGGACTACAACTCTCTCATTCCAACAAATTTTGAAATGAGATTTCTTTCCCAAGAAAAAGAATCTTAGGACCTCCGATTGGTACAAATTTCCCCACTTTTGGGCTTAAAGTGAGAGAGTTATAGAGGTTTTAATTTTGGGTGACGTTTCGCACACTGTTTCTAAAACGGACAACAACTCTCTCACCCCAACGATTTTTAAAAGAAGATTTCTTTTTCCGGAAAGAGAATTTGAAGATTGGTAGAAATTTCACCCCTTTTGAACTTAAAGTCAGAGAGTTACAGAGGTTTTAATTTTGGATGACGTTTCGCACACTCTTTATAAAACGGACTACAACTCTCTCATCCCAACAAATTTTGAAATGAGATTTCTTTCCCAAGAAAAAGAATCTTTGGACCTCCGATTGGTAGAAATTTCCTCACTTTTTGACTTAAAATGAGACAGTTATGGAGGTTTTAATTTGGGTGACGTTTAACACACTCTTTATGAAACAAACTATAACTCTGTCACCCCAACGAATTTTGAAACGAGATTTCTTTCCCATGAAAGAGAATTAGAAGACCTCCGATTGGTAGAAATTTCACCACTTTTGGACTTAATGTGAGAGAGTTATAGAGGTTTTAATTTTGGGTGACGTTTCGCATACTCTTTGAAAAACGGACAACAACTCTCTCACCCCAATGATTTTTAAAACCAGATTTCTTTTCCCGGAAAGAGAATTTGAAGATTGGTAGAAATTTCTCCACTTTTGAACTTAAAGTCAGAGAGTTACACAGGTTTTAATTTTGGATGACGTCTCGCACACTCTTTATAAAACGGACTACAACTCTCTCATCCCAACAATATTTGAAATGAGATTTCTTTCCGAAGGAAAAGAATCTTAGGACATCTGATTGGTAGAAATTTCACAACTTTTTGACTTCAAATGAGAGAGTTATGGAAGTTTTAATTTTGGGTGACGTTTCACACACTCTTTATAAAATGGACCAAAACTCTCTCATCCCACCGAATTTTTAAATGAGATTTTTTTTCTCGAAAGAGAATTTGAAGACATCTAATTGATAGAAATTTCTCCAGTTTTCGACTTAAAATAAGTGAGTTATGAAAGTTTAAATTTTGGGTGACGTTTCGCACACTCTTTATAAGACGGACAACAACTCTCTCACCCCAACGATTTTTAAAACAAGATTTCTTTCCCCGGAAAGAGAATTTGAAGACTGGTAGAAATTTCACCCCTTTTGAACTTAAAGTCAGAGAGTTGCAGAGGTTTTAATTTTGGATGACGTTTTGCACACTCTTTATAAAACGGACTACAACTCTCTCATTCCAACAAATTTTGAAATGAGATTTCTTTCCCAAGAAAAAGAATCTTAGGACCTCCGATTGGTAGAAATTTCCCCACTTTTGGGCTTAAAGTGAGAGAGTTATAGAGGTTTTAATTTTGGGTGACGTTTCGCACACTGTTTCTAAAACGGACAACAACTCTCTCACCCCAACGATTTTTAAAAGAAGATTTCTTTTTCCGGAAAGAGAATTTGAAGATTGGTAGAAATTTCACCCCTTTTGAACTTAAAGTCAGAGAGTTACAGAGGTTTTAATTTTGGATGACGTTTCGCACACTCTTTATAAAACGGACTACAACTCTCTCATCCCAACAAATTTTGAAATGAGATTTCTTTCCCGAGAAAAAGAATCTTAGGACCTCCGATTGGTAGAAATTTCCTCACTTTTTGACTTAAAATGAGAGAGTTATGGAGGTTTTAATTTGGGTGACGTTTAACACACTCTTTATGAAACGGACTATAACTCTGTCACCCCAACGAATTTTGAAACGAGATTTCTTTCCCATGAAAGAGAATTAGAAGACCTCCGATTGGTAGAAATTTCACCACTTTTGGACTTAAAGTGAGAGAGTTATAGAGGTTTTAATTTTGGGTGACGTTTCGCATACTCTTTGAAAAACGGACAACAACTCTCTCACCCCAATGATTTTTAAAACAAGATTTCTTTTCCCGGAAAGAGAATTTGAAGATTGGTAGAAATTTCTCCACTTTTGAACTTAAAGTCAGAGAGTTACACAGGTTTTAATTTTGGATGACGTCTCGCACACTCTTTATAAAACGGACTACAACTCTCTCATCCCAACAATATTTGAAATGAGATTTCTTTCCGAAGGAAAAGAATCTTAGGACATCTGATTGGTAGAAATTTCACAACTTTTTGACTTCAAATGAGAGAGTTATGGAAGTTTTAATTTTGGGTGACGTTTCACACACTCTTTATAAAATGGACCAAAACTCTCTCATCCCACCGAATTTTTAAATGAGATTTTTTTTCTCGAAAGAGAATTTGAAGACATCTAATTGATAGAAATTTCTCCAGTTTTCGACTTAAAATAAGTGAGTTACGAAAGTTTTAATTTTGGGTGACGTTTCGCACACTCTTTATAAGACGGACAACAACTCTCTCACCCCAACGATTTTTAAAACAAGATTTCTTTCCCCGGAAAGAGAATTTGAAGACTGGTAGAAATTTCACCCCTTTTGAACTTAAAGTCAGAGAGTTGCAGAGGTTTTAATTTTGGATGACGTTTTGCACACTCTTTATAAAACGAACTACAACTCTCTCATTCCAACAAATTTTGAAATGAGATTTCTTTCCCAAGAAAAAGAATCTTAGGACCTCCGATTGGTAGAAATTTCCCCACTTTTGGGCTTAAAGTGAGAGAGTTATAGAGGTTTTAATTTTGGGTGACGTTTCGCACACTGTTTCTAAAACGGACAACAACTCTCTCACCCCAACGATTTTTAAAAGAAGATTTCTTTTTCCGGAAAGAGAATTTGAAGATTGGTAGAAATTTCACCCCTTTTGAACTTAAAGTCAGAGAGTTACAGAGGTTTTAATTTTGGATGACGTTTCGCACACTCTTTATAAAACGGACTACAACTCTCTCATCCCAACAAATTTTGAAATGAGATTTCTTTCCCGAGAAAAAGAATCTTAGGACCTCCGATTGGTAGAAATTTCCTCACTTTTTGACTTAAAATGAGAGAGTTATGGAGGTTTTAATTTGGGTGACGTTTAACACACTCTTTATGAAACGGACTATAACTCTGTCACCCCAACGAATTTTGAAACGAGATTTCTTTCCCATGAAAGAGAATTAGAAGACCTCCGATTGGTAGAAATTTCACCACTTTTGGACTTAAAGTGAGAGAGTTATAGAGGTTTTAATTTTGGGTGACGTTTCGCATACTCTTTGAAAAACGGACAACAACTCTCTCACCCCAATGATTTTTAAAACAAGATTTCTTTTCCCGGAAAGAGAATTTGAAGATTGGTAGAAATTTCTCCACTTTTGAACTTAAAGTCAGAGAGTTACACAGGTTTTAATTTTGGATGACGTCTCGCACACTCTTTATAAAACGGACTACAACTCTCTCATCCCAACAATATTTGAAATGAGATTTCTTTCCGAAGGAAAAGAATCTTAGGACATCTGATTGGTAGAAATTTCACAACTTTTTGACTTCAAATGAGAGAGTTATGGAAGTTTTAATTTTGGGTGACGTTTCACACACTCTTTATAAAATGGACCAAAACTCTCTCATCCCACCGAATTTTTAAATGAGATTTTTTTTCTCGAAAGAGAATTTGAAGACATCTAATTGATAGAAATTTCTCCAGTTTTCGACTTAAAATAAGTGAGTTATGAAAGTTTTAATTTTGGGTGACGTTTCGCACACTCTTTATAAGACGGACAACAACTCTCTCACCCCAACGATTTTTAAAACAAGATTTCTTTCCCCGGAAAGAGAATTTGAAGACTGGTAGAAATTTCACCCCTTTTGAACTTAAAGTCAGAGAGTTGCAGAGGTTTTAATTTTGGATGACGTTTTGCACACTCTTTATAAAACGGACTACAACTCTCTCATTCCAACAAATTTTGAAATGAGATTTCTTTCCCAAGAAAAAGAATCTTAGGACCTCCGATTGGTAGAAATTTCCCCACTTTTGGGCTTAAAGTCAGAGAGTTACAGAGGTTTTAATTCTGGATGACGTTTCGCACACTCTTTATAAAACGGACTACAACTCTCTCATCCCAACAAATTTTGAAATGAGATTTCTTTCCCCAGAAAAAGAATCTTAGGACCTCCGATTGGTAGAAATTTCCTCACTTTTTGACTTAAAATGAGAGAGTTATGGAGGTTTTAATTTGGGTGACGTTTAACACACTCTTTATGAAACGGACTATAACTCTGTCACCCCAACGAATTTTGAAACGAGATTTCTTTCCCATGAAAGAGAATTAGAAGACCTCCGATTGGTAGAAATTTCACCACTTTTGGACTTAAAGTGAGAGAGTTATAGAGGTTTTAATTTTGGGTGACGTTTCGCATACTCTTTGAAAAACGGACAACAACTCTCTCACCCCAATGATTTTTAAAACAAGATTTCTTTTCCCGGAAAGAGAATTTGAAGATTGGTAGAAATTTCTCCACTTTTGAACTTAAAGTCAGAGAGTTACACAGGTTTTAATTTTGGATGACGTCTCGCACACTCTTTATAAAACGGACTACAACTCTCTCATCCCAACAATATTTGAAATGAGATTTCTTTCCGAAGGAAAAGAATCTTAGGACATCTGATTGGTAGAAATTTCACAACTTTTTGACTTCAAATGAGAGAGTTATGGAAGTTTTAATTTTGGGTGACGTTTCACACACTCTTTATAAAATGGACCAAAACTCTCTCATCCCACCGAATTTTTAAATGAGATTTTTTTTCTCGAAAGAGAATTTGAAGACATCTAATTGATAGAAATTTCTCCAGTTTTCGACTTAAAATAAGTGAGTTACGAAAGTTTTAATTTTGGGTGACGTTTCGCACACTCTTTATAAGACGGACAACAACTCTCTCACCCCAACGATTTTTAAAACAAGATTTCTTTCCCCGGAAAGAGAATTTGAAGACTGGTAGAAATTTCACCCCTTTTGAACTTAAAGTCAGAGAGTTGCAGAGGTTTTAATTTTGGATGACGTTTTGCACACTCTTTATAAAACGAACTACAACTCTCTCATTCCAACAAATTTTGAAATGAGATTTCTTTCCCAAGAAAAAGAATCTTAGGACCTCCGATTGGTAGAAATTTCCCCACTTTTGGGCTTAAAGTGAGAGAGTTATAGAGGTTTTAATTTTGGGTGACGTTTCGCACACTGTTTCTAAAACGGACAACAACTCTCTCACCCCAACGATTTTTAAAAGAAGATTTCTTTTTCCGGAAAGAGAATTTGAAGATTGGTAGAAATTTCACCCCTTTTGAACTTAAAGTCAGAGAGTTACAGAGGTTTTAATTTTGGATGACGTTTCGCACACTCTTTATAAAACGGACTACAACTCTCTCATCCCAACAAATTTTGAAATGAGATTTCTTTCCCGAGAAAAAGAATCTTAGGACCTCCGATTGGTAGAAATTTCCTCACTTTTTGACTTAAAATGAGAGAGTTATGGAGGTTTTAATTTGGGTGACGTTTAACACACTCTTTATGAAACGGACTATAACTCTGTCACCCCAACGAATTTTGAAACGAGATTTCTTTCCCATGAAAGAGAATTAGAAGACCTCCGATTGGTAGAAATTTCACCACTTTTGGACTTAAAGTGAGAGAGTTATAGAGGTTTTAATTTTGGGTGACGTTTCGCATACTCTTTGAAAAACGGACAACAACTCTCTCACCCCAATGATTTTTAAAACAAGATTTCTTTTCCCGGAAAGAGAATTTGAAGATTGGTAGAAATTTCTCCACTTTTGAACTTAAAGTCAGAGAGTTACACAGGTTTTAATTTTGGATGACGTCTCGCACACTCTTTATAAAACGGACTACAACTCTCTCATCCCAACAATATTTGAAATGAGATTTCTTTCCGAAGGAAAAGAATCTTAGGACATCTGATTGGTAGAAATTTCACAACTTTTTGACTTCAAATGAGAGAGTTATGGAAGTTTTAATTTTGGGTGACGTTTCACACACTCTTTATAAAATGGACCAAAACTCTCTCATCCCACCGAATTTTTAAATGAGATTTTTTTTCTCGAAAGAGAATTTGAAGACATCTAATTGATAGAAATTTCTCCAGTTTTCGACTTAAAATAAGTGAGTTATGAAAGTTTTAATTTTGGGTGACGTTTCGCACACTCTTTATAAGACGGACAACAACTCTCTCACCCCAACGATTTTTAAAACAAGATTTCTTTCCCCGGAAAGAGAATTTGAAGACTGGTAGAAATTTCACCCCTTTTGAACTTAAAGTCAGAGAGTTGCAGAGGTTTTAATTTTGGATGACGTTTTGCACACTCTTTATAAAACGGACTACAACTCTCTCATTCCAACAAATTTTGAAATGAGATTTCTTTCCCAAGAAAAAGAATCTTAGGACCTCCGATTGGTAGAAATTTCCCCACTTTTGGGCTTAAAGTCAGAGAGTTACAGAGGTTTTAATTCTGGATGACGTTTCGCACACTCTTTATAAAACGGACTACAACTCTCTCATCCCAACAAATTTTGAAATGAGATTTCTTTCCCCAGAAAAAGAATCTTAGGACCTCCGATTGGTAGAAATTTCCTCACTTTTTGACTTAAAATGAGAGAGTTATGGAGGTTTTAATTTGGGTGACGTTTAACACACTCTTTATGAAACGGACTATAACTCTGTCACCCCAACGAATTTTGAAACGAGATTTCTTTCCCATGAAAGAGAATTAGAAGACCTCCGATTGGTAGAAATTTCACCACTTTTGGACTTAAAGTGAGAGAGTTATAGAGGTTTTAATTTTGGGTGACGTTTCGCATACTCTTTGAAAAACGGACAACAACTCTCTCACCCCAATGATTTTTAAAACAAGATTTCTTTTCCCGGAAAGAGAATTTGAAGATTGGTAGAAATTTCTCCACTTTTGAACTTAAAGTCAGAGAGTTACACAGGTTTTAATTTTGGATGACGTCTCGCACACTCTTTATAAAACGGACTACAACTCTCTCATCCCAACAATATTTGAAATGAGATTTCTTTCCGAAGGAAAAGAATCTTAGGACATCTGATTGGTAGAAATTTCACAACTTTTTGACTTCAAATGAGAGAGTTATGGAAGTTTTAATTTTGGGTGACGTTTCACACACTCTTTATAAAATGGACCAAAACTCTCTCATCCCACCGAATTTTTAAATGAGATTTTTTTTCTCGAAAGAGAATTTGAAGACATCTAATTGATAGAAATTTCTCCAGTTTTCGACTTAAAATAAGTGAGTTATGAAAGTTTTAATTTTGGGTGACGTTTCGCACACTCTTTATAAGACGGACAACAACTCTCTCACCCCAACGATTTTTAAAACAAGATTTCTTTCCCCGGAAAGAGAATTTGAAGACTGGTAGAAATTTCACCCCTTTTGAACTTAAAGTCAGAGAGTTGCAGAGGTTTTAATTTTGGATGACGTTTTGCACACTCTTTATAAAACGGACTACAACTCTCTCATTCCAACAAATTTTGAAATGAGATTTCTTTCCCAAGAAAAAGAATCTTAGGACCTCCGATTGGTAGAAATTTCCCCACTTTTGGGCTTAAAGTCAGAGAGTTACAGAGGTTTTAATTCTGGATGACGTTTCGCACACTCTTTATAAAACGGACTACAACTCTCTCATCCCAACAAATTTTGAAATGAGATTTCTTTCCCCAGAAAAAGAATCTTAGGACCTCCGATTGGTAGAAATTTCCTCACTTTTTGACTTAAAATGAGAGAGTTATGGAGGTTTTAATTTGGGTGACGTTTAACACACTCTTTATGAAACGGACTATAACTCTGTCACCCCAACGAATTTTGAAACGAGATTTCTTTCCCATGAAAGAGAATTAGAAGACCTCCGATTGGTAGAAATTTCACCACTTTTGGACTTAAAGTGAGAGAGTTATAGAGGTTTTAATTTTGGGTGACGTTTCGCATACTCTTTGAAAAACGGACAACAACTCTCTCACCCCAATGATTTTTAAAACAAGATTTCTTTTCCCGGAAAGAGAATTTGAAGATTGGTAGAAATTTCTCCACTTTTGAACTTAAAGTCAGAGAGTTACACAGGTTTTAATTTTGGATGACGTCTCGCACACTCTTTATAAAACGGACTACAACTCTCTCATCCCAACAATCTTTGAAATGAGATTTCTTTCCGAAGGAAAAGAATCTTAGGACATCTGATTGGTAGAAATTTCACAACTTTTTGACTTCAAATGAGAGAGTTATAGAAGTTTTAATTTTGGGTGACGTTTCACACACTCTTTATAAAATGGACCAAAACTCTCTCATCCCACCGAATTTTTAAATGAGATTTTTTTTCTCGAAAGATAATTTGAAGACATCTAATTGATAGAAATTTCTCCAGTTTTCGACTTAAAATAAGTGAGTTATGAAAGTTTTAATTTTGGGTGACGTTTCGCACACTCTTTATAAGACGGACAACAACTCTCTCACCCCAACGATTTTTAAAACAAGATTTCTTTCCCCGGAAAGAGAATTTGAAGACTGGTAGAAATTTCACCCCTTTTGAACTTAAAGTCAGAGAGTTGCAGAGGTTTTAATTTTGGATGACGTTTTGCACACTCTTTATAAAACGGACTACAACTCTCTCATTCCAACAAATTTTGAAATGAGATTTCTTTCCCAAGAAAAAGAATCTTAGGACCTCCGATTGGTAGAAATTTCCCCACTTTTGGGCTTAAAGTGAGAGAGTTATCGAGGTTTTAATTTTGGGTGACGTTTCGCACACTGTTTCTAAAACGGACAACAACTCTCTCACCCCAACGATTTTTAAAAGAAGATTTCTTTTTCCGGAAAGAGAATTTGAAGATTGGTAGAAATTTCACCCCTTTTGAACTTAAAGTCAGAGAGTTACAGAGGTTTTAATTCTGGATGACGTTTCGCACACTCTTTATAAAACGGACTACAACTCTCTCATCCCAACAAATTTTGAAATGAGATTTCTTTCCCCAGAAAAAGAATCTTAGGACCTCCGATTGGTAGAAATTTCCTCACTTTTTGACTTAAAATGAGAGAGTTATGGAGGTTTTAATTTGGGTGACGTTTAACACACTCTTTATGAAACGGACTATAACTCTGTCACCCCAACGAATTTTGAAACGAGATTTCTTTCCCATGAAAGAGAATTAGAAGACCTCCGATTGGTAGAAATTTCACCACTTTTGGACTTAAAGTGAGAGAGTTATAGAGGTTTTAATTTTGGGTGACGTTTCGCATACTCTTTGAAAAACGGACAACAACTCTCTCACCCCAATGATTTTTAAAACAAGATTTCTTTTCCCGGAAAGAGAATTTGAAGATTGGTAGAAATTTCTCCACTTTTGAACTTAAAGTCAGAGAGTTACACAGGTTTTAATTTTGGATGACGTCTCGCACACTCTTTATAAAACGGACTACAACTCTCTCATCCCAACAATATTTGAAATGAGATTTCTTTCCGAAGGAAAAGAATCTTAGGACATCTGATTGGTAGAAATTTCACAACTTTTTGACTTCAAATGAGAGAGTTATGGAAGTTTTAATTTTGGGTGACGTTTCACACACTCTTTATAAAATGGACCAAAACTCTCTCATCCCACCGAATTTTTAAATGAGATTTTTTTTCCTGAAAGAGAATTTGAAGACATCTAATTGATAGAAATTTCTCCAGTTTTCGACTTAAAATAAGTGAGTTATGAAAGTTTTAATTTTGGGTGACGTTTCGCAAACTCTTTATAAGACGGACAACAACTCTCTCACCCCAACGATTTTTAAAACAAGATTTCTTTCCCCGGAAAGAGAATTTGAAGACTGGTAGAAATTTCACCCCTTTTGAACTAAAAGTCAGAGAGTTGCAGAGGTTTTAATTTTGGATGACGTTTTGCACACTCTTTATAAAACGGATTACAACTCTCTCATTCCAACAAATTTTGAAATGAGATTTCTTTCCCAAGAAAAAGAATCTTAGGACCTCCGATTGGTAGAAATTTCCCCACTTTTGGGCTTAAAGTGTGAGAGTTATAGAGGTTTTAATTTTGGGTGACGTTTAACACACTCTTTATGAAACAAACTATAACTCTGTCACCCCAACGAATTTTGAAACGAGATTTCTTTCCCATGAAAGAGAATTAGAAGACCTCCGATTGGTAGAAATTTCACCACTTTTGGACTTAATGTGAGAGAGTTATAGAGGTTTTAATTTTGGGTGACGTTTCGCATACTCTTTGAAAAACGGACAACAACTCTCTCACGCCAATGATTTTTAAAACCAGATTTCTTTTCCCGGAAAGAGAATTTGAAGATTGGTAGAAATTTCTCCACTTTTGAACTTAAAGTCAGAGAGTTACACAGGTTTTAATTTTGGATGACGTCTCGCACACTCTTTATAAAACGGACTACAACTCTCTCATCCCAACAATATTTGAAATGAGATTTCTTTCCGAAGGAAAAGAATCTTAGGACATCTGATTGGTAGAAATTTCACAACTTTTTGACTTCAAATGAGAGAGTTATGGAAGTTTTAATTTTGGGTGACGTTTCACACACTCTTTATAAAATGGACCAAAACTCTCTCATCCCACCGAATTTTTAAATGAGATTTTTTTTCTCGAAAGAGAATTTGAAGACATCTAATTGATAGAAATTTCTCCAGTTTTCGACTTAAAATAAGTGAGTTATGAAAGTTTAAATTTTGGGTGACGTTTCGCACACTCTTTATAAGACGGACAACAACTCTCTCACCCCAACGATTTTTAAAACAAGATTTCTTTCCCCGGAAAGAGAATTTGAAGACTGGTAGAAATTTCACCCCTTTTGAACTTAAAGTCAGAGAGTTGCAGAGGTTTTAATTTTGGATGACGTTTTGCACACTCTTTATAAAACGGACTACAACTCTCTCATTCCAACAAATTTTGAAATGAGATTTCTTTCCCAAGAAAAAGAATCTTAGGACCTCCGATTGGTAGAAATTTCCCCACTTTTGGGCTTAAAGTGAGAGAGTTATAGAGGTTTTAATTTTGGGTGACGTTTCGCACACTGTTTCTAAAACGGACAACAACTCTCTCACCCCAACGATTTTTAAAAGAAGATTTCTTTTTCCGGAAAGAGAATTTGAAGATTGGTAGAAATTTCACCCATTTTGAACTTAAAGTCAGAGAGATACAGAGGTTTTAATTTTGGATGTCGTTTCGCACACTCTTTATAAAACGGACTACAACTCTCTCATCCCAACAAATTTTGAAATGAGATTTCTTTCCCGAGAAAAAGAATCTTAGGACCTCCGATTGGTAGAAATTTCCTCACTTTTTGACTTAAAATGAGAGAGTTATGGAGGTTTTAATTTGGGTGACGTTTAACACACTCTTTATGAAACAGACTATAACTCTGTCACCCCAACGAATTTTGAAACGAGATTTCTTTCCCATGAAAGAGAATTAGAAGACCTCCGATTGGTAGAAATTTCACCACTTTTGGACTTAAAGTGAGAGAGTTATAGAGGTTTTAATTTTGGGTGATGTTTCGCATACTCTTTGAAAAACGGACAACAACTCTCTCACCCCAATGATTTTTAAAACAAGATTTCTTTTCCCGGAAAGAGAATTTGAAGATTGGTAGAAATTTCTCCACTTTTGAACTTAAAGTCAGAGAGTTACACAGGTTTTAATTTTGGATGACGTCTCGCACACTCTTTATAAAACGGACTACAACTCTCTCATCCCAACAATATTTGAAATGAGATTTCTTTCCGAAGAAAAAGAATCTTAGGACATCTGATTGGTAGAAATTTCACAACTTTTTGACTTCAAATGAGAGAGTTATGGAAGTTTTAATTTTGGGTGACGTTTCACACACTCTTTATAAAATGGACCAAAACTCTCTCATCCCACCGAATTTTTAAATGAGATTTTTTTTCTTGAAAGAGAATTTGAAGACATCTAATTGATAGAAATTTCTCCAGTTTTCGACTTAAAGTAAGTGAGTTATGAAAGTTTAAATTTTGGGTGACGTTTCGCACACTCTTTATAAGACGGACAACAACTCTCTCACCCCAACGATTTTTAAAACAAGATTTCTTTCCCCGGAAAGAGAATTTGAAGACTGGTAGAAATTTCACCCCTTTTGAACTTAAAGTCAGAGAGTTGCAGAGGTTTTAATTTTGGATGACGTTTTGCACACTCTTTATAAAACGGACTACAACTCTCTCATTCCAACAAATTTTGAAATGAGATTTCTTTCCCAAGAAAAAGAATCTTAGGACCTCCGATTGGTAGAAATTTCCCCACTTTTGGGCTTAAAGTGAGAGAGTTATAGAGGTTTTAATTTTGGGTGACGTTTCGCACACTGTTTCTAAAACGGACAACAACTCTCTCACCCCAACGATTTTTAAAAGAAGATTTCTTTTTCCGGAAAGAGAATTTGAAGATTGGTAGAAATTTCACCCCTTTTGAACTTAAAGTCAGAGAGTTACAGAGGTTTTAATTTTGGATGACGTTTCGCACACTCTTTATAAAACGGACTACAACTCTCTCATCCCAACAAATTTTGAAATGAGATTTCTTTCCCGAGAAAAAGAATCTTAGGACCTCCGATTGGTAGAAATTTCCTCACTTTTTGACTTAAAATGAGAGAGTTATGGAGGTTTTAATTTGGGTGACGTTTAACACACTCTTTATGAAACGGACTATAACTCTGTCACCCCAACGAATTTTGAAACGAGATTTCTTTCCCATGAAAGAGAATTAGAAGACCTCCGATTGGTAGAAATTTCACCACTTTTGGACTTAAAGTGAGAGAGTTATAGAGGTTTTAATTTTGGGTGACGTTTCGCATACTCTTTGAAAAACGGACAACAACTCTCTCACCCCAATGATTTTTAAAACAAGATTTCTTTTCCCGGAAAGAGAATTTGAAGATTGGTAGAAATTTCTCCACTTTTGAACTTAAAGTCAGAGAGTTACACAGGTTTTAATTTTGGATGACGTCTCGCACACTCTTTATAAAACGGACTACAACTCTCTCATCCCAACAATATTTGAAATGAGATTTCTTTCCGAAGGAAAAGAATCTTAGGACATCTGATTGGTAGAAATTTCACAACTTTTTGACTTCAAATGAGAGAGTTATGGAAGTTTTAATTTTGGGTGACGTTTCACACACTCTTTATAAAATGGACCAAAACTCTCTCATCCCACCGAATTTTTAAATGAGATTTTTTTTCTCGAAAGAGAATTTGAAGACATCTAATTGATAGAAATTTCTCCAGTTTTCGACTTAAAATAAGTGAGTTATGAAAGTTTTAATTTTGGGTGACGTTTCGCACACTCTTTATAAGACGGACAACAACTCTCTCACCCCAACGATTTTTAAAACAAGATTTCTTTCCCCGGAAAGATAATTTGAAGACTGGTAGAAATTTTACCCCTTTTGAACTTAAAGTCAGAGAGTTGCAGAGGTTTTAATTTTGGATGACGTTTTGCACACTCTTTATAAAACGGACTACAACTCTCTCATTCCAACAAATTTTGAAATGAGATTTCTTTCCCAAGAAAAAGAATCTTAGGACCTCCGATTGGTAGAAATTTCCCCACTTTTGGGCTTAAAGTGAGAGAGTTATAGAGGTTTTAATTTTGGGTGACGTTTCGCACACTGTTTCTAAAACGGACAACAACTCTCTCACCCCAACAATTTTTAAAAGAAGATTTCTTTTTCCGGAAAGAGAATTTGAAGATTGGTAGAAATTTCACCCCTTTTGAACTTAAAGTCAGAGAGTTACAGAGGTTTTAATTTTGGATGACGTTTCGCACACTCTTTATAAAACGGACTACAACTCTCTCATCCCAACAAATTTTGAAATGAGATTTCTTTCCCGAGAAAAAGAATCTTAGGACCTCCGATTGGTAGAAATTTCCTCACTTTTTGACTTAAAATGAGAGAGTTATGGAGGTTTTAATTTGAGTGACGTTTAACACACTCTTTATGAAACGGACTATAACTCTGTCACCCCAACGAATTTTGAAACGAGATTTCTTTCCCATGAAAGAGAATTAGAAGACCTCCGATTGGTAGAAATTTCACCACTTTTGGACTTAAAGTGAGAGAGTTATAGAGGTTTTAATTTTGGGTGATGTTTCGCATACTCTTTGAAAAACGGACAACAACTCTCTCACCCCAATGATTTTTAAAACAAGATTTCTTTTCCCGGAAAGAGAATTTGAAGATTGGTAGAAATTTCTCCACTTTTGAACTTAAAGTCAGAGAGTTACACAGGTTTTAATTTTGGATGACGTCTCGCACACTCTTTATAAAACGGACTACAACTCTCTCATCCCAACAATATTTGAAATGAGATTTCTTTCCGAAGGAAAAGAATCTTAGGACATCTGATTGGTAGAAATTTCACAACTTTTTGACTTCAAATGAGAGAGTTATGGAAGTTTTAATTTTGGGTGACGTTTCACACACTCTTTATAAAATGGACCAAAACTCTCTCATCCCACCGAATTTTTAAATGAGAGAGTTCCTTGGTAGAGCTCTCCAAATCTGGGAGATACGTCTCGAATCTGGGCTAGTCCCCAAATCGAGAGGTATCTCCCTTTGTATCGCCATTCATGCTGTGAGGGGCACTTCTTTCGAGAGTTCCTTGGTAGAGCTCTCCATTCACGTGGATGATTTCAGAGGGAGACTTTCTTCTAGGGGGCTCGTTCCCCTGCCTCTCTCGGATCGGGGTCCACAGTATGCCATCAAGCATCCAAGCTGCCTACGTACCCAAGCCTCACTGGGATCTGAGTCGACGTAGTTCGGTACAGCTAAACTAAGCTACTTATGCTTAACTCATCTAGGACACCGATCTAGACTGGATTAACTGTTTCAACAGTTTAAGAGAGATTATTTAGTTCAAGTTAAAGATTTTATTATCCTAGGACATCATCTAAGATGTTATATGGTCTTATCTAAGTACAAGACATCCCTCAAACTAATGCAGGTGAATCTACATCCTAGGTAACTAGGCATGTCTTATGGGAAAATTGGGTTACTAGTGTAACTAGATCTATGGAACGGTTGCTATCCATAGCAAACGGCAGTGATGAGGCTGGACTCCTAACTCTAGGACTCTCTAAAACTTAGGACACAATGTGACGTAAGTGTTCCTAAGGGGCCCTAAAGGTTCTTACGATGGGAAACCGTAATCCAACGGTCCCAAGGACAAGGATTAAATCAATTCAGTTTGTCGAATTTAATGATTTTCAATTCTTTAAAAGTTTTTGATTCCTAAGATCTAAGAAATACCAAAGGCTCTAGGGCTTGATTAGTTTCAGCCTTAGATTGCATCCATGGAAGGGAATAGTGTTCTCAACCCTTGTATAATTTAACATATGAATTATAGTATATTATTGCCTGGCATGTTTCTCAAGATTTCCATGGACAGTGAACCTCGGAGCCAACAACATACTATAATTTACATGTTCAAATTATGCAGGATCGATCACAATTTTTATACGATTATGGCTGCGATCTCGGCAGTTGAACTATCGCGATATAGCAAATTTACATGGGAGATCTATGAACCCTAAGGTTTCTGTTTGAAATAAGTTAGGGATTGAATTCATGATTAAAAGTTAAGATTTTTTTTAGAGATTTTTACTGACTTTTGTGTTGATTTGCTATTAAGTTGTGATTTATTAACATTAAAACCAGATTGATAGGATTACACAGAAACCCTAAGCAATCGAATGCCAAATCGGCTGAAATATTTTCAGTAACAAGATATAGATGATTGTAATTTACTGGAAGAGTTTCATGAATTTTAACTAAGTGTTACTATCAATTTCTGAATTTTCAAAATTCAAGTCAGATTATGGATTAACAAAGCAACTTACAGCATATGGCTTTCAAATTAACTTAAACGTTTACAGTATAACGCTAATCATGATATTAGGCTACTGTAAAAATTTCAAAGATTTTTATTACGATTTGATGCCAATTACAATTTACACAAAAATCAGATGAAATTAAAGAATTAATTAAAGGGCAAATCTAATGGTATCCTAAAATCAAAGAAACTTTCCAGTAGATATAAAATAGATTATAAAATTTGCTATCAAAATTTCAAAACCTAAAAATTAAAACTCCACCATAAAATCGATTTGTAAATAGAAAAAGTGAATTTGGTTCCTAGGAATTGAAACCCGTTTACTAAAATAAATTGTAAAACCATATTAAAACTTTGCAAAACCAATTGAAAATTTTTGTCCAACATACAAGTAACTTAAGTTACTGGTTTGTAAGAAAATTTTGGAAAATTCACTAATTTATTACGAAAAAGAATTACGGTACGTAAAACAGAGAATGGATTAGAAAACATTAAAGAAAACATCTTTTTTCAAAAAAAAATTCTATGAAAAATTCACATAATATTTAAACTTTAATTCTGGACAGTTTCATCAATTTTCAAAACCTTTTGTTATTTATTAAAAATAGGCCGAATTTTAAATAATTTAAATTCGAATTAAAAAATCAAACAAATCCGAAAATTTTAGGGTGAACTGAAAATCTAAAAATCGGTTTGGAAATAAATTTTCATGAAATTTGGGCTTGATTTGACCCATTTTATATTTTCTTCTTCAAGAAATAACCCTTTGCCGGGTTATCTTTCGAAAAATAAAACGGAAATCGAGGCGGTCAAACCATGGTCCAAGATCTTACTTTCCAGTAGTTTTCAAATTTTTATTAACCTAAAAAAAATTTGGTTTTTGGAATAGACCATGTTTTCAAATACTTGCCTCGAAAACCCAATTTCAATCCATATCGAAGGAAAAAGAAAGAAAATTAATATTTGTATGGAGGAAAATTATTTTTTTGTGAAATTTTAGATTTTGAAAACCTAAATTCTATACTATAACATACTGAAATTTCAAAAGAAAACTCATTGATTTGATCTATCAAACGTAAAACCTTAGGATGCATTTTCAAATTCGCAAAGAAAAGAAATCCTTACCGTTGATCGCGATGCTTGTCTCTAGAGTTGGTGATCCGAGATATACACTTTGTCCAACCCTTTTATACGATGAAGAAGACCCAAAGAGTGCTCCAATAATCCTTGATTGTATGATGTATTGAAGAAGAAGAAGGAATTCAAGAACCCTTTGTGTAGAGCACTTGAGAGAGATGAACCAAACACACTTAGAGAAATGGAGGGTTTTTCTTTTCTTGAAGATAGAGGAGAGAGGGGTGGACGAATTTTTCAGCCTCCTCCTAGGGTTGTTTTCTTTGATTTTATATGGGTTAAGAGAGAAATAGTAGTTTCCCATGTGAGACCTCCAATCTTTGGCTTGTTTCCAATTTTCCCCTCTTGCTTTCTTTCTTTCTTGTTTCCGAATTGGATTTGATTCCAATCTTAATTTCTTGTCAATCAAGACATGTTATTCCCATTCCACATTGCTTCTTTGAAAAAAATATTTTTAAGCAACCATTCATCTTTTCCTTCTTTCTTTCATTTCTTTTAATTCTTTTTTTTATTTTTCTTTTAACAAATATGATGTCACCATTGTTACATCATCAAGGTTGGGTGCCCAACTCATGTGGGTCAGCCATGTGGGGCGCCCACCATGGTGATCGACCCACATGGGTGAACCCACATGAGCTCCATCTTTGCGGGCTTTAGCCCAATGGGTCATTTCACACGGGTTTCGGGTTTTTCCGTAAAAATTCAATAAAATCTTTCTAAATTCAACATTCTATATATGGACCCAACCCATTTGACATTTATGGTGCATTCCTAACACATGATCGAACCATCTTTTTTTTTTTAAAATAACTTTTAGGACCAAAATACCCTTATTTGACCGTTAGACATCCAAATGCGATAAAAATACCCTCAAATTGGTTCACCCCTAAAAGAAAAAATTAAAAATGGAAAGTCTTTGTGGTCAAACTTCAAAAATAGAAACGTTTAAAGTTGGGTCCTTTCGGTGAGCAACATCAAACAAGATCATTTGATATCCCATGAAAATACCCAAAATACCCTCAACACTCAGAATTTCCAAATTAAGTGAAACTCCTGAGAAATTCTAAATTTAGCAGGTTCTCCAAAATTCAGGAAATCATTCATAATCTCTCAGACACATTTCGGGGATTAAAAGAATTACACAGGAAAAGACCAAATTACTCTGAGGTGCAAGAATTTGGTGACACTAGGGAAAACCATGAAAAATTCCAAAAATAGCAGATTTCAGAAAAGTTATAAACGGACTAATGATTTCTTAGACATAACTTAGGGACCAAATATGACATATTGGAAATGTCTAAAATACCTCCGAAGTGCAAGACTAAGAGAAAACCTTGAGTGATCTAAATTTAGTAGGTTTCCCAAATCTTACGAAATTACTCCTAATTTATCAGCCGTACCCTCAAGATGATTTTGGATATATGAGAAATGATTGAAATATCTATAAGATGATGAAAATGTGGAAGCCCCATGAGTTTCTAAAAATAACAGGTTCTCTAAAACACTTGAGATTTTCGAGGATTCTTCAGTCATACTTTAGCGATAGTCTCAGGCACACTAGAAATGACCAGCACAACCTCCAATATACCCAAATTGGGGAAAAACCCAGAGAGTTTCTAAAAATAACAGCTTTTTCAAAATTCATAAAATCACTCAAGATTTCTCAAATATAACTCGAGGGTCAAACGAGACACATCGGGAATGACCAAAATACTCCTGTAGTGTAAAAATAGGCAAAAATGAGGAAAACTCTGAAAATTCTAAAAATAGCAGGTTTTTTCACTTGCTTGGAAACTTGAACTTTCATCTTCCAGATACCATTGGAACACCCTAGAAACCTTTAGGATTGCGAATCAACTTCCAAACACCTAAAATGAGATGAAAACTGTACTAGAATGCATGGATGCTTAATCTATTGCGGAATATGGACTCGAGACTTAACAAACTAACTAAATCTTTTGTTTTTTAAGACATAGCAAAATGGGGTGTCTACAGATGCCCCTCTTTGGTAAAGATGATGTAGTCATCGAATACCAAAACAAAAGTGACGAAACAATTTTGCGTAGTGTTAATCAACAAAGGATTCACTAGACAATTACAACCTAACCTACTGCAAGACCCTAGATGAAGTCCTAGAATTTGAATTTTTATCAAAAATCATTTATTCTTACCACCATGAGCTGGTAGTTAGAATATCGGAGAACTGAATTCAATCTAAGTGCAAAAATCATGCAACTTAGAATGAAATATAATCATGATGCAACGCCGTTTTCGAACGGTATTGAGAAAGTGAGAAATCTTTTTTGAATGGATTCAAAAAGAATGAAACACCGTATTTCTACAGGTTCGAAAGGATAAGAGACCATATTTATACTGATTCGAAAGGAATGGGACACCGTAGTTGTATGAGCTTAAAGGGGATGAGACACCATAGTCGTATGGACTCGAAAAGAATGGTACACCATAGTTGTACAGGCTCAAAGGAAATGAGATACCATATTCATATGGGCCAAAAAGAATAAGAAACCATTTTCGAATGAACTCAAAGAGGATGAAATAGCGTATTTATACGAATTCCAAGGAAATGAGACATCATATTCATATGACACTCAAAGGAAATAAGAAACCATTTTCAAATGGATTCAAAGCGAATGAAACATCGTATTTATACGGATTCCAAGGAAATGAGACATCATATTCATATGATGCTCAAAGAAAATGACAGACCATTTTTAAATGGATTCAAAGAGAATGAAACACTGTATTTATATGGATTCCAAGGAAATAAGACATCATACTCATATGATGCGAAATGAGAGACCATTTTTAAATGGATTCAAAGAGAATCAAACACTGTATTTATACGGATTCCACGAAAATGTGACATCATACTCATATGATGCTTAAGGGAAATGAGAGACCATTTTAAAATGGATTCAAAGAGAATGAAACACCGTATTTATACGGATTCCAAGAAAATGAGACATCATACTCATATGATGCTCAAGGAAAATGAGAGACCATTTTCAAATGTATTCAAAGAGAATGAGAGATAATTTTCAAATGGGCTTCAAAAGAACGAGATACCGTATTTATACGGGCCTAAAAGGGATGAGAGACCATAGTCATATGGACTTGAAGAGCATAAGAGATCATTTTCGAATGGACTCAGAGAGAATGAAATACCGTATTTATATGGTTTCTAAGAAAATGAAATATCATATTGATATGATCCTCAAAGAGAATAAGAGACCATTTTTGAATGGATTCAGAGAGAATGAAATACCGTGTTTATACGGATTCGAAGGAAATGAGATATCATATTTGTATGATGCTCAAAGAGAATAAGAGACCATTTTTAATGGACTCAGACAAAATGAAATACCGTATTTATACGGATTCCAAGAAAATGAGATATCATATTTGTATGATGCTCAAAGATAATAAGAGACCATTTTTTAATGGACTGAGAGAGAATGAAATACTGTATTTATACGGACTCTAAGGAAATGAGACATCATATTTGTATGATGCTCAAAGAGAATAAGAGACCATTTTCGAATGGGCTCAAAAAAATTAAACACCGTATTTATACGGATTCCAAGGAAATGAGACATCATATTTGTATGATGCTCAAAGAGAATAAGAGACTATTTTCGAATGGACTTAGAGAAAATGAAACACCGTATTTATACGGATTCCAAGGAAATGAGACATCATATTTGTATGATGCTCAAAGAGAATAAGAGACCATTTTCGAATGCACTCAAAGAAAATGAAACACCGTATTTATACGGATTCCAAGGAAATGAGACATCATATTTGTATGATGCTCAAAGAGAATAAGAGACCGTTTTCGAATAGACTCAGAGAAAATGAAACACCGTATTTATACGGATTCCAAGGAAATGAGACATCATATTTGTATGATGCTCAAAGAGAATACGAGATGATTTTCGAATGGACTCTGAGAAAATGAAACACCGTATTAATACAGATTCCAAGAAAATGAGACATCATATTTGTATGATACTCAAAGAGAATAAGAGATACGATAATTTGAGTTTTGACAGAGATTATCAGAAAAAGGAAATCGAAATCTCAACTTAATAACTTTGGAAGCAAAGGATTTAATAACACCATATAATAACGGACTTTCAAGGACCGAATTTGGGATATCATTTCATTAGCAACCTGCCCCAGCTTGAGGCATTCTGACCTTCTTCTATTCTTTTATCAGAGGTCATTCTTCAAAGATCTTTCGCCATTCATTACAGTCCTGCTCTTTTCAAGTTTCTCAGAACCTGTTGATGAACCTGTTTTCAGAGTGATTGCACCCTACAACGATCCTTAAAATAGAATTTGTAAATTTTTTCTAAAAAATATAACCACGGACATGACAAAATAAAAAAGATTACTCAAGTAATCCTATGATGCATCGGACTTATCAATATTTTCTTTTGTGTTAGGTTAGCCTTTTTTAAAGAATATTTCTGCATTGATAAACATCTTCACTTATTATTTAAGACAGTATGTATTTTTTCTATCAACCTTCTGATTGCTAGAAATTAATGCCCCTAGTTTCGAGAATCGTTGCTATTTTGGCCTAACCTACTATGATTTCAGAAATCAATGTAATTCTTCAATTTCATGAAAATTTGTTTCCAAACTGATTTTTGGATTTTCGGTTCACCCTAAAATGTTTGGATTTTCTTGATTTTTTTAACCCGAATTTAAATTATTTTAAATTCGGCCTATTTTTAATAAATACCAAAAGGTTTTGAAAATTGATGAGACTTTCAAGAATAAAATTTTAAATATTAAGTGAATTTTGTATGAAAAACAATTTCAAAAAAAATATTTTCTTTACTGTTTTCTAATTGATTCTCCGTTTTACATGCCGTAATTCTTTTTTGTGTTAAATTAATGAATTTTAAATTTTTCTTTACAAACCAGTAACTTACGTTACTGGAATGTTAGAGAAAAATGTTCAATTGTTTTTGCAAAGTTTTAATATGGTTTTGTAATTTATTTTAATAAATGGGTTTAAATTCCTAAGAAACAAATTCACTTTTTCTATTTACAAATCGATTTTATGGAGGAGTTTTAATTTTTAGGTTTTAAAATTTTGATAGAAATTTTATAATCTATTATATCTCTACTGGAATTTTTCTTTGATTTTAGGATACCATTAGGTTTGCCTTTTAAATAATTCTTTGATTTCATCCGATTTGTGTGTGAATTTTAATTGGCATCAAATCGTAATAAAAATCTTTGAAATTTTTACAGTAGCCTAATATCATGATTAACTTTATACTGTAAACGTTTCCGCTAATTTGAAAGTCATATGCTATAAGTTGCTTTGTTAATCCATAATCTGACTTGCATTTTGAAAATTAGGCAATTGATAGTAAAACTTAGTTAAAATTCATGAAACTCTTCCAGTCAATTACAATCATCCATATCTTGTTACTAGAAAAGTTTCAACTGATTTGGAATTCGATTGCTTAGGGTTTCTGTGTAATCCTACCAATCTGGTCTTAATATTAATAAATCACAACATAATAGCAAATCAACACAAAAGTCAGTAAAAGTCTCCAAATAAATCTTAACGTTTAATCATGAATTCAATCCCTAACTTATTTGAAACAGAAACCTTAGGGTTCATAGATCTCCCATGTAAATTCGCGATATTGCGATAGTTCAACTGCTGAGATCGCATCCATAATCGTATACTAATTGTGATCGATCCTGCATAATTTGAACATGCAAATTATAGTATGTTGTTGGCTCAGAAGTCCACTGTCCATGAAAATCTTGAGAAACATGCCAGACAATAATATACTATAACTTATGTGTTAAATTATACAAGGGTTTAAAGAATTGATGCAGTCCCTTCCATGGATGCAATCCAAGGCTGAAACTAATCAAGCTCTAGAGCCTTTGGTAATCCTTAGATCTTAGGAATCAAAAACTTGTAAAGAATTGAAAATCATTAACTTCGGCAAACTGAATTGATTTAATCCTTCTCCTTGGAACCGTTAGATTACGGTTTCCCATCGTAAGAACCTTTAGGGCCCCTTAGGAACACTTACGTCACGTTGTGTCCTAGGTTTTAGAGAGCCCTTGAGTTAGGAGTCCAACCTCATCACGGCTGTTTGCTATGGACAGCAACCGTGTCATAGATCTAGTTATACCAGAATAATGACTTGGTTGCGAATGAACCAGAAAGTCAGGAATTTGATTTTAGCTGCGAATGAATCAAGAAATCAGAAATCAGCGAGAAACTTGGCAGCGGATGAGCCAAAGAGTCTACGATTTTGGCCCTGTTGCGAATGAACCAAAAAGGCAGGAATGATGGCTTGGTTGCGAACAAACCGAAGTCAAAGAGATTAACTTGACTGCGAATGAGTCAAGAAATTAGAAAATAGACCTGACTGCGACTGAGCCGAAAAGCCTAAGATTTTGGCTTGGTTGCGAATGAGCCAAAGGCCGAGTGCTTTTGATATGAATTTGACCAGATGTCATTAGGATTTTATTTGAATAGCTGAGTATTTGTAAACTTTCCTTGACTGCGAATGAGCAAGAGAGTCGGAGATATTAACTTGAATACAAATGGATCAGGAGAAAGAGGTTGATTTGGTCACGAATGAACCACAGAAGCTAAAGGATTGACTCGGTTACAGATTAACTGAAAAGTTAGGGACATTAGCTTGACTGCGAATGAGTCAAAAGCTCAAAGGATCGACTTGGTTACGAATGAACCGAAAAGGCCGGAACGATGACTTGGTTGTGAATGAACCAGAAATGTAATAGCCTGACAGAATCAGAAGTTAAAGGATTGACTCTGTTACAGATTAATGGAAAGGTCAAGAACATTAGCTTGACTGCGAATGAGTTAGATGTTCAGAGATCGACTTAGTTACAGACTAACCGAAAAGTCGGGGATTAAAGCTTGACTGCGAATGAGTCAAAAGCTCAAAGGATTGACCCGGTTACGAATGAACTGAAAGGTCAAGGATATGAGCGAGACTGCGAATGAGTCAAAGGCTCAAAGGATTGACCCGGTTGCGAATGAACCGAAAGGTTGAAGATACGAGCTAGACTGCGAATGAGTCAAAAACTCAATGAAATGGTGAGACAGACTCTCAATGGAATGATGAGACAGACTCTCAATAGAATAGTGAGGCAGACTCTCAATGGAATAGTGAGACAGACTCTCAATGGAATAATGAGACAGACTCTCAATGAGATGATTGAGAACATGAAACTAAAGAAGGAACTGCTTTGCCTCTGGATGCCGGAATTTTGATAAATTCCTCTGATAGATTAATTGTCCCTTGCCGAGAATTTTGATCGATTCCTCTGATAGATTAAACGTCTCTTGCCGAGAATTTTGGGAGTGCGAGTTCTTTGCTGATCACTGGACTTAGGTAACTTGTTGGGATTTGGGTATCAACCTTTTTTTTATACCAAGAGAACTGTATTCTGCTGGGTATTGAAGGTTGTGAGAGCAAATTCTAGACTCCACTGGGGAAACTGATTTTCTGGGGAAATTGACTCTTCTAGAGAGTGGACTCGTCTGAGGAGTTTAAAGGTTTAGTTCGAGATATACTCGTACCTCTCTTACTCAACTTACTGAAGGCATTGGCACTGATTGCCTTTTGTGTGCTTGATATCTTTTATGACGCAAGTCATAAAAGATGCCTCTAGTGTGTTGTGATTCCATGACAAGAGTCTTAAGAAAGCGAAACCAGGATAGGTAAGGAAAATTTGGATTTGCATGGGTTCTTTCTTTTGGATAGGAAGAACAATCCCTACAATGGCTGAGTCTAAGAATCCCTTCTGTCGCTGCTCACTGTTTGAGGCCTTGATGTCTCTGGCAAGTCTGAACAAGATGTCTCTTGCCCTTCTCTGATTCATAAACCAGGATTTACTTTGAATTTTCTTCGCATTTCAGAAGATGTGCTCTCGTTCTTTCCAGTGCCAGACAACTCTTGACCTTGAAAGAAACGAATAAGAATGAGGAACAGACTTCCAAGGACTCGATCGAATAAGATTTTCAATATTCAAGAGACTTGACTCAATTTTGATTCACCCTTGGATCAAATGTGTTATTTTTTATTTACTCAATTTTGATTTGCACTTTGCAAGAAGTCATGACTATTGCCTTAAGTTTCTAGTCTAACAAACCACTTGTCTCAATTTCTGTCTGGATTGCTCACACTATGCAAACCTTGGAATTCTCCATGACTGAGGAACTCTTTCTATATCTCCGCAACTCACCTTTTATGGGAAGTCTCTACCCCTGACTGGATTGCCTCTTCACGTTTTTCAATCCAGCAGACCGCTACCCTCATTTTTACATAAGCCAACTCCTGTGGTTATTGACTTAACAGGTAAACAACCCTTGCTTTTGTCTACGCTGCCCTTTCGGGTTTTCAACCTAGTGGGTATTCAAACTCTCGTTTTTCTCTTTTCTTTCTGTTTTTTTCATTTGCCTTGAACCTTTGCTCGTTTTACCAGAAGAACTTTCTAGGAAGGCTTAGGTTCAAAAGTGTCGGATATTTCTTTGGTTCAAACGATTTCGACCGAATCTGGTCTTGCCAGATTGCCTACGTACCCCAAAAATGGAGGATCAGGTCCACGTAGTTCGTTTTTTGAGGTTTGACAAAGAATGGTTTAGCTTTTAGCTTCAAAAAGATTGAACGGGAATAATTTTGCTTTTTCCCAAAGGTTGACCGAACCTGAATTGATCAGGTTGCCTACGTAACCCCGAAGAGTTGGGGATCAGGTCCACGTAGTTCGGGTTGCTTATCTTTTATGACGAAAGTCATAAAAGATGCCCCTGGTTTATAATGTGGTTGAAAGAATTGGTTGGTTTTAGCTTTTTGGCCCAAAGGGTTTACAAACGGATTTTCAGACGTTAGGATTTTGGCTATAAAAGGTCAAACATCCAAGGATGGCCTCCTAGTGTTTTGACGTGCAAGCTCTTGAGGAATAAGCTTCAACGGCTTTGAATATTTTTGTCGAGGAGTCTGGCGGTATTCTTGGGCAAGACTTCAACCGTAATGCTCAACTTGATTTCACACTCATCCCTGAGATCTTGATTTTATGCTCAAGATGCTTCAACTCTCATTAGTTTCCAAATACTAATCTCATATTCAGTCTGTGTCAGTGACTCCATCATTTGGGTCTTTGATATTCTTAAGGAGTTGTCATAGGGACACATTCCCTTCTCCTTTTTGTCTTTCTCTCGCACTTTTCTTTCTTTTGAACATTCTTTTTCTTCTGGACATGAGAATTGTCCCACACTCTGAATACTATAACTTGAAATCCCACCAAGAGGTACAACCCAAATGTTCTTCTTGGGGATCAAGTCTATGACTTCATTCTCTGAAAGTCTTCTCTCAATGTTCTCATCAGCTTCACTTGATACTTGATGTTCATATCTCTCTCGAATTTTGCCTTTTGACTGAATGTCTAAAGCTGATGGAATCTTGCTTTGCACAACGATAGGGCATTCACCCAGTTTATCCTTATAGGATCAAGTAAGACTACCTCAAACCCCTCTAAATAGGTTTATCAATTCTTCGCGCTCATCGGGAGATAAATTTTTGCCAATCCATCTTTCCCGAGTTTCGGATTTCGATACCACTATCGACAGCCTCGATTTCTTCTTTGAGTGGCTATGCTCGACGTTCTTCCTCTCGTTTGACCATTTTTCATATCTCAAGGGGAATTTCATGTGCATTCTCATCCGAGAAGGGTGTCTTTAGTTATTTTAAACATTAGATCTAAGAGTGAATCATAGAACATCAAAGATACGAAATGACAACTTTACATCAGTAATTTTCGACACGCCTCAATGAGCTCTACATCATATTTAACAGAAAACAAAACACTGACTCTGAATGAGAATGACTCACAGACTTGACACATTTTTTCGACATTGACACACAAGACTTACCAACTTTCAATACAGGAGTTGGTATACATTTGATGGAAAACAAATCTTGAAACCTGACACTTAGAACATAACACTTGAGACATGACGCTCGAATCATGACATTTAGACAGAGGAAAGGAACTGGCACTAAAGTTCACGAGTAGCACGCCTTCCTCCATGTTGTTGCCGACTAGTGGTTCGATCCTGGTTTAGAAACCTTGGGAAAGGTAGTTCCATGAAGTTCAGTTGACTGGGCCCAAACTGCCCTTGAAAACCTGTTGATGGCATCAAATTCTGACATCTTTCCTTTTCCTTTCGATTCCTTTCTCAACTCTGAGGTAGTATAAGCAGAGGTGGTGGAACCTTTGAAGGGTTGAATGAGTCTTACCGGTGCAGGATTCACAAAAGCATGGAGTTCAGAAAGAATGGAATCGTCTCCTTCTATCTTGTCCTGGATTATGTGTTTTAGAGCCAAACTTGTATGACCAATACTTCTGTGGTACTCACAGTACTGATCATTTTTCCAACTTCTAGGGAGTTGGTTAGAAAGTGGCCTTGGATCTGGAAGTGTCAGACTCCCTTCATTAATCCACTTGTTCATGATAATTTCCTGAGAACAAGATAGTTGAATAATTCTCTCTTCAGTTTCTGACTCGTCTTTTCTTCTACTACCACTAGCTTCTTAAGGGGTTGATGATAGGGTCCAACATTCTTAACCTCATTGGGAACAATGGTAGGCTTTTCCCCACTATGCAAATCAACATATCTATCAAGAATTAAACCCTGAACTGATGTCTCCTCCGTCATAGTACTCACATCGACAAACTGCTTTGTAGCTGAATCACATCTAGTGGACAGGTATCGTATCTAAGTTTTCACCTCCCTTACCTCTTCAGTTAGCATGGCCATCTAACCAAAAAGTTTAACCATTCAGTTTTCCATTCTAATAAGTGCCGACCTTTCGAAAGATTATTCCACTAGTCGAGAGTTTAATGGAACAGGTTCCTTAGAAGTAGGGGGTCTATCAGCTTTTAAACAAGCTATTTCATCATTCATGCTATTCATCTGTTGGAGCACTGCTTTCATCATTTCGATCATTTCTGCTAAAGTGTTTCCAGATTCAGCCATTTGAACTGGGGTAGGTGAAAGGAAATAGGTGCAACAAAAGAATGTAGACAACAAAGTCAGACTCCTGCCATGGAATTATCAAACACTAGAGTTCAGTATAGGATAATCAAATGAAAATGCCATATGCAAGTTGAGACAAGAGATGATACGAACATATCTTTCCCATGGATAAAATTCGACAGCATAACTTCTATGCAAGGAGATGTGATAAAGTATACACATAGAGTTTGTCAACAGGTCTAAAGAATAATGACCAAACTCGATGTATTTGGAGAAAAGTCGGCAGCATAACGACTATGCAGAGAGGGTCTGAAGCAACTAATCATAAAGGGTATGCCAATAGGGTTAAGATAAAGTAAGGCTCTCAGCAAGAACCCACACTCGAATGAATGTCCTCAGGATAAACTCATAATCAACAGGCGGAACACAATCTGATCAAGATCAATCATAGGATGAGGTCCACGGATAATAGATCATGACTATAATGACGGTGATGAGAAATCCATGATCTGGTCAAGATCCAAATAATGGATAGATAAGGATAATTACCTGAATTGGATGAGGAACTCAGACTAAGAAGAAAGCCCTAATCTAATAATGCAAATCTATGATGGAAAACACGAATCAATCTTATGACCAATAGGTCAAGGAATAGATTATGGATAAAGAACCAATAATCTACTGATAATCCATAGAGTGGATAAATAGAAAGAATTGATAGATTAGGAAAGGGAACCTAACTAAGAAGTAAATCCTAATCTAATAAGGAATATGCAGTATAGGAATCAATAATACAGGATATAATCAAATTTTATGATCAACGAATCATGGAATAGATTATGGTCCTAATAGTGGTAAATAGAAACCACTGACCGAATCTAAATCTAAAAGGATGATAGATATAATTGATCAAATTAGATAAGGAATCCTCACTGACTAGGCCCTAATCTAATCAACATATATACATATATATATATATATATATATATATATCCTAACCAGGGGCACCAGCCATAATTTAATCTAGCGGAGTCAAGGAAGTCTTGACTCATGACAGACTAGTGAATGTACTAGGACCGTGTTGTAGCCACTCAAGGTGAACTACCCTAGTCTATAAATAGGATAAGGCCCCTAACTCTAAGCTCCACATGTGTAAGCAACACATGTTCGTCCCTATATCCAAACAAAAGGACTGAAATTCCAAGGGTGGGCCCAAGTACTATTCTAATGGCAACTTATGAGGAGGGAAAATTAGGTTCCTAACAAGTTTTAAGCTTTTGAAAACTCTAACCCAATTTTGAAGATTTAAGAGATCAAAAAGGCAATTAAGCATACAAGTTAAATCCTAAGTGCGATGCAAATGTAAAGCAAGAGATAAGAGAGAGTGCACCCGAGATTTAAAGTGGTTCGGTCCTCAAAACGCGAGGCCTACTCCACTCCACCAAGCAAACCCGTTGATGGCTTCACTATGTTGATCTTCTTAACTTCGGTGAAGATCGGTGCCAATTACAATTCCAATTGCCTTTAACCTTGGTGGCAATCCTCACCACGGAGAGAGGGCTTCGCTTCTCCGAACACTCGCCTGAATACAATCGTTTTAGGAAAGAAAGAAAGAATAAAAAAATCCCTCATAAGGGTTTACAATGTTTGAAGAAGATGTACAAATTGAAGCCTATGATCCAAATCCTAATTCTAGAGGATGAGAGGCATAAACAAGCTTAATACACTCTTAGGATATTCCAATAGGTTTTTAGAGTGTTAGGATTGATGGTTGTGGAGTTTAGAACTCCCATTTATATAGAAAACCCAAATATGGCCGTTTGAGGGGCCTAGTGGTAATTCTGGGAAAAACCCCAACGGCTATACTTTTGCTCCCAGCATAGTGGTCTCAGAGTTCCGAGATATTTTCTCGGAGCTCCGAGAAATTCTCGGAGTTCCGAGAATACAAACAGAAGTTGGAAAAATGTTACTGGACCATTTCTCGGAGTTCCGAGCTCGGAGCTCCGAGAAGCCTATTTTCAGCTGGTTTTTCATTTTTGTTTCTTATTCATTTGGGCTTCCAACTCTACACCAAGTTGGGATTGTTATGAGGGTTCCAAAGTGTTGGAACACGATAAGGACAATCTCTTAAACATTTAGGGGTGTGTGATTTACTTCATTTATGCCTCTAAACACCTAAACTAGGATTTGATCTTTACATTATAAAACGACTTCGATCTTCAATTGTGATGCTTCAAGTCTTCATGCGGCTTGGATCTCCGATGTCTTTGGCCTTCCTAATGCGGTCCAATGAGAGCTTATTGGCCTCAATCCAAGCAATCTTGTCTTAACACACTCATGATCTACAACTTAGACAATCAAACACATTAGTGATATAAAATCACCTGTGTATTGGAATCATCAAAAGAAGATGGGAATGGCAAGGTGGGAACCATTGGGCTTACAAGGACAATGCAATATATAGAGGGGGTAAGGTTGTGAGGTCCACCTGGCCGAGTGCATAGTTACTTGTACACTGTGACAGAGTCCAGTGCACGAACTATGTTCGTTTTTCACACGAAGTGTCCAGGTGCTGAGTATACTACTGGTGCAGTGGCACTAGAAGGCGGGTATAGCCCTCACAACTCCTATTCATAGTATCTCTCCGAAATAGGTAATCTGATATCACATCCACAACAAACCATAGCAAGAAAATAACCACAAAACAGGATAATATATGCAGGGATGAGAGTGAGTGTGTGATCCCATGTTTTATTTATGCACCTATATGGTGCCACTTGATTTCTAACGAAAAGGTTCCCATTTAGCTTGATTTTGACCCAAATTTCTTCAAAATTGGCAAAAATGGCATTTTTAACAGAGTTAGGCGGCAATGTTCCAAGAACTCCCCAACAGAGTCGCCAGCCTGTGGACCCCGATCCCGAGGAAAGTGGCATGGATACGAGATCCACATCGATCCTCTGAAATCTCCACACACGAAGGAGAGCTCTACCAATGAACTATCGAAAGAGTGCCTCTCACAGCATGAGTGGCGATGTAAAATGAGATACCTCTTGATTCAGGGATAAGCCCGGCACCGAGACGTACCTAAAATAACTCAGATTCGGCATCAAAGGAAGTAGGCCCTGGATCCCATACTATACTATGTCGCAACGAATAGCCAAAGATACAAAAGTTCGTGCATGATGACGAATGGGGAAGGTGTTAGGCGCCCCCAATTCGCCCGAGTGTAAACACCCGGTCTCTTATGCCATTTATTTATTAACTTCGAAGAATTTTGGGCAAAAATCATGTGAAATGGGAACAGATATCCCCGAAAAAATGTCTACCTAAGCATGCATGATGAAATTCCAAGGGTAGGCCCGAGTACTTACTCTAATGGCAACAAATGAGGAGGTAAAATTAGGTTCCTAACAAGTTTTAATCTTTTGAAAACTTCTAACCCAATTTTGAAGATTAAGAGATCAAGAATGAAAATTAAGCACACAAGTTAAATCCTAAGTGCAATGCAAGTGTAAAGCAAGAGATAAGAGAGAGTGCACCCGAGATTTAAAGTGGTTCGGTCCTCCAAATGCGAGGCCTACTCCACTCCACCAACCAAACCCGTTGATGGCTTCACTATTTGATCTTCTTAACTCCGGCGAAGATCGGTGCCGATTACAATTCCAATTGCCTTTAACCTTGGTGGCAATTCTCACCACGGAGAGTGGGCTCCGCTTCTCCGGACACTCGCCCGAATACAATCTTTTGAATAAGAAAGAAAGAACAAAAAATCCCTCACAAGGGTTTACAAGGTTTGCGGAAGATGTACAAATTTGAGCCTAATGATCCAAATCCTAAATCTAGAGGATGAGAGGCATAAACAAGCTTGATTCACTCTTAGGATATTCCAATAGGTTTTTAGAGTGTTAGGATTGATAATTGGGAAGTTTAGAATACCCATATATATAGAAAAACCAAAATATGACCGTTTGGTGGCATAGTGGTAATTCTGGCAAAAACCCAAACGGCTATAATTTCTTCCCGAAATAGTGGTCTCGGAGTTCCGAGAGATTTTCTCGGAGTTTCGAGAATTTCTCTCAGAGTTCCGGGAATACAAACAGAAGTTGGAAAAATGCTACTGGACCAAATCTTGGAGCTCCGAGGAATTTCTCGGAGTTCCGAGCTCGGAGCTCCGAGAATTCTCTCGGAGTTTCGAGAAGCCTATCTTCAGCAGATTTTCAATTTCATGTTTCTTATTTATTTGGGCTTCCAACTCTACACCAAGTTGGGATTGTTATGAGGGTTCCAAAGTGTTGGAACACCATAAGGACAATCATTTAAATATTTAGGGTGTGTGAGTTGTACTTTATTTATGCCTCTAAACATCTAAACTAGGATTGGATCTTTACATTCTAAAACGACTTCGATCTTCAATTTGCGATGCTTCAAGTCTTCATGCGTCTTGGATCTCCGATGTCTTTGGCCTTCCGAATGTGGTCATTCTTCTTGGCCTCAATCCAAGCAATCTTGTCTTAGCACAATTATGATCTACAACTTAGACTAACAAACACATTAGTGATATAAATCACTTGTGTATTGGAATCATCAAAAGAAGATGGGAATGCCAAGGTGGGAACCATTGGGCTTACACATGACTTGGGGATGAAAATAATAAGCACACACAAAAGAAAAATGAAGAAGTGTCACCTAAACATAGCTAGCTTATGAGTGTCATGCCTAATTGGTGTCTAAGTTCTGATGGACAAATACATGCATGCTACAACTAAAGGTATAAGGTTTGTACATGAAAGTAAGAAAACACAACATAACTCGACTCCACACACGACTCGACACGACAAACCCTAAACTCTAATGTGATACTTGACTCGTACCAGGATGGCCATCCGGGCTGCTCTACGTATCCCGGCCTCGGGAAGAATCAGAGTCAAGGTAGATCGGTGACCTATTCTAAACTACGATGCCTAACCATCTAAGACCGCTATCCTTGACTAGATCAACTAGACCCGACTAGTTTTTAAAGCTTTTTGTACGATTGGTTAAGTTCAAGTGAATTATAATTTTTTTAGGACTCTCTTTATGCCCTAACTAATGCAAGTTGGTTAGCCTTAAGCTAATGCAAGTGGGCCCTACATCCTATATGCACTAGGCTGTATGTCTTAAGAAAAATAATGGGCTAACTAAATGCATCCTAGTCTAGCCATCGGCTCGACTAAGTGTCTAACCGACCACAACTCGAGGCCTCCTAACTTTAGGGACACTCACACGACAAGACACACAAAGCATCAATATAACCAGGACAGACTCCTAACTCTAAGACACCCCAAATATTTAGAACAGACTCCTAACTCTATGGGAAGATCTTTTCAAAAACCAGTGTAAAAGATTTGTTTGAAGAATTTTTGTATTTTTGAATGATTTAAATGATTTGTTTTTTAAGGTTTGATTGAACCTGGGATAAGAATCCCAAGCTGCCTACGTACCCCGTGGGAGGGGATCAAGCTAACGTAGTTCGGAAATAGACGCTCCTAACTACTCTCTTAATGACTCTCCACTTTCCAAATTTTTGCTTTTTTTTATTTTTCAGATGTTTTGACGTTTTGAAGTGTTTCAATATTTTTGTTCTTTAAAGTGTTTTCACCCTTTTAGCCAAAAGGAACCCATATGTCTGCACCCCGTGATCCACAGCATGGAAGAGTGTCAGTGCTAAGGGTTGAATCCCTATAGCTAAAAGGGAACTCCTATATGAAAGACATACTCCTATCATCTATAAGGGTAGGAGAAACTCCTGTATCGAGCAAAGGCTTGCAAAGGTTGAACAGAATCCTATACTTTGCAAGGATTGGACAGAATCCCATGACTTGATGAAAGGTTGGACAGAATCCTAACTCCTTATGATAGGACAGACTCCTATGAGTCTATGATAGTAGGACAGACCCCTATGCTAATGGACTGACCCCTAATGCATAACCCTAAGTGGGGAATGCTATCTAGACAAAACATGTCTCCTAGAAGAAGGGGAGATAAAGGGATGTTTGTGAGACTGGACAAATCTCCTAAAAGAGAGGACAACTATTACCAATGAGACAAAGCATGTCTCCTATAGGAGAAACAACTAACTCTAATAAGACACTGAATGTCTCTTATGGAGGGCTCCAAGTCACCTTATTTTTGCCCTTGCAATGATAAACAAGGGTTCTAAATGATTGGGTTAAAGCTCTAGCATGAGACTGGGCTAGTCTCCTATGGGTTGACTCAGTAATAAGACAAAGCCTGTCTCCAAAGGGTTTGGCTTTTTCTACACGAGACATAGCCTGTCTCCTAAAATGATGGGCTCAAGATGACTCTTTCATTGCCCTTGCAATGAGGGAGCTAAAAAAATCTAATAGCTTAAGGTAAGCATATCTAAGACTAGGCAAGTCTTTTAAGTAAAAGAGGGGAGTGCTACTTGGACTGAGCAAGTCCCCTAATGATGGGCTTGGGTCAGCGCCTTCATCACACTTGCATTGAAGGGAGCTAAGGTCTAAGGGTCTTAAAGACTAAAAAATCTCTATCTAAAGAAAGAGGGAAGAAGAGGAAAGAAGGTACTACCATGACCGGGTAAGTCCTCTAATGATGGGCTTGGGTAGCCTTCATTACCCTTGCAATGATAGGAGAGTAATCTCGTAGACTTAATTAGCCTTAAACAAGAAAAGAGGAAAAAGAATAATTGAAGATGAAGAGATAATAATAACAAGATTTCTATATTTGAACATAATTGCTCTATGCATTCTAGCAGCCCAAAATATTGCTAACCTGATCTTCCTTGACAGTAAATGCACAAAGGTCAAATTTATATAACCTGAATAATAAACTACTATTATATCTCACACCACTTACAAATGACATACTATGTTAAGTCAGATTCATGACCCTATATATGTGGGATAACTGTGCCAACTATATTATATATTTATTTTTTAAACACAACATTTACAGTTCAATAAAAAAGATTTTGTTCAATATCATATTATGTCTGTACTTGTAGACTTAATGAAATGACCACTGATAAAATAACTTCGGTATAGAATAATCCAAAGAAATGAAAAAAACTAATATGAGATTGAATTATAGTCAACTGATTACTAAGAAAAAACATACAGACTAACTATTTGGTATTCACAACCATTATCCAGTGGTCATCGAAACACATACAGATGTGACAGATTAGCAACTCATAAATGATGTATAAACGATGCCATCAAAATAGAAGAGTGTTATATGGAAACACGTCTGTACTGTGTCAATAAAGGAAATGAAGCAAGGTTTGTATCAAGACCCACATTATGCTATCTTTTGGGCATTAATCTAAATACAATTTCCATGACCCCATACTTGGCAAAATTTAACCAAGTTAATAATAGAAGCTAAAAAAAATGATCATTCAGCCCTATCATAAACCGAATATTTTTCATGTTATAGTATTTAAAAGAAATAATGTAAGAACTATACACCTATAGCAACATCACAAGAAAGTCTTTTTTTTTAAAAAAAAAACTTTACTAATGCTTCGAAATTTTCATAAGAATCATACAAAACTAGAAAATGAGTAACAGGAAATGATTAGAGACAAAAGCGAAATCATGACAAACAACTCAGTCATCTTAATGAAATCCAAACAGAGGATCACAATTGTTCATTCAAAATCATGAGACTAAAACACCTCTAAAAAATTACTTTGGAACCACGAACCAAGATAACAACACAAGGATTTTCAGGTTATGGACATAAACCGAATCAGTTTCTTGACAATTAGACTTGAATCTTTCCCTTAAACCAGGGAAGATTCAGGTTATGTGCCAATTGATTTCATATTATAAGCTAACTGGTTTCAGATTTTGTGCTAGCTAATTTCTAGTTCTGTCAACTGTTCCAGGTTATGGGCTAGATGATTTCAGGTTTTGTCCCAACTGATTTCAGGTTATGTCCTTGTCCGATTATAATCAATAGTAAATAAGAATTTCACTTGATAACACTATTAAATCATGGCAATGAGCCCCAAGAAATAGATTCTGTATGAAGCTATGTGTGCAAGCCAAACAATTTGGATCATTGTAATTTCATATCAGTATAATGAAAAACAGAAATCTTTTCGGACCAGCTAATCTTACTACTTTTATATCAACTAAATGCTACAGCCCTATTGGTGGGACTGGTGCAAGATAATGTCAATATCATAAAGGTGAGAGGGCTGCTAATAGCAAGAAGGTGAGGTGGTGGCTATAAATATTAAAGTGAGAAATATGCCATTATCAATATAGGCAAGACCAATATAATACAAACATCAATGTAAACATCAGTGCCTATGTAGTACTGCTACAAGAGCAATGCAATGTTCAACATGAAACTAAATTATTATACCCTTACCCCTTTTATGCATACTTCATGGAGTATGATTCTAAAAATACGGAGTGCCTAGATGCTTAAAATCTGTTCTCTTTTAAAACAAACAAGAAATTATTTCAATTACCAAATTCCCATTTCCGTGCACAGTATATATATACCAAAAAAAAACCGTAAGTCATAACTGAATTGAAATAAAAAGCAAGACCTCAACCCATCACTCAGGTTATATGAGAGCTAAAACAAAAAAGACCAAAGGAACTGCCATGAGCACAACCACTCTTCATACATGTACAAGCTTAA
Organism: Tasmannia lanceolata; assembly: GCF_043159265.1. NCBI lineage: Eukaryota > Viridiplantae > Streptophyta > Magnoliopsida > Canellales > Winteraceae > Tasmannia > Tasmannia lanceolata. Next base: position 738,964 of record NW_027518713.1, on the reverse strand, counting down.
CATGACACATATTCTCCACTATGATCATCATCATTCACATATAAACATGCCCAAATTCAGGCCTCCAACTTGATAGGAGACATTTTCAATATACGTAGCGATAAAGATAGTGTTAAAAAAAATGGCTCAATTCAAACATTACCATCCTTTGATTTTCGTACAGTTTTATAATGAACCAAAATCAAACATGAACATATTACCATCACTAAATAAATGAAATCATTTCAGCATAAAAATGATGACATTATTAGCAGTTAAGGATGTAACCATCATGACTAGTCATTATCTCACAAGAAAACCAACATTATTACCAGCTAGGGGTTATAATCATATTTTTCCACAATAAAATAGTGCAAGTATCAATTCAACATAATACAAATATGAAATCTGGGACAAAATCCGACTCATCGGAGTGCTAATATTAAAGTTATGATGAAAATAACTAATTTTGAAGCAATACCCAATATTGTATAGCATCTACATGGAAAGAGATTTAATTATGACTATTATTGTGCTTGATTTCTATGTCTGTATTCTCAAGTCATATGGCTGACATTCACTCGGACAATTTTGATACATAAAAAAACAAATAATATAATAATGGCAAGCTATCTTCGTGCAATTAACCAAACAAAGTAGAATTATGATTTACAACCAATGGTACCCTGTTTTAACAGATGTAATACTTCATTTTGATCATTTAACATCAACAATAATAGAACAACGTAACCCAGTTTCATGTATATAACAAGTAAAATAATGCCTATTTGGCTTACAAAATACATCAAACAATTGCACGTATTCATTTTACCTTGTTAGCATAAAGCACGCATCAGCAATTCATTGTGGCTTTAAAAAAAGTAATCAAGGAGGGTCTAATTATCATAAAATAAGGTCATTTCCCATAACTATTGGACCATGGTAATACCAGCATTAAGACTTGCACCCTGACGTTTTATTCATATCATTACCAATTTTCTCTTGAAAATTACATTAAGAAGCATCATCAGAGTTACCAGGAAAAGTCCTTTATACTATCATAACAGCTTCTTTTCTTCATTTGCACATGCTTATTTTGTCCTAAATTTCTCATCACGACATATTCAATATATTTCAGTTAGGAAGCCATGAAAACTTCAACAGAATCAAAAAAATATCTATGGCATATATTCAAATTATTTCAATATAATCATGTTTCAATTTACTAGACTAATTGATTTCTCAAAACTGCTATGATTCAAAGTGATCAACAAACACTATCATGATTTTTATCAATAGCTTATTAGGAAAAACCATTGAACTGAACTAGGTGAAATGATTTTAAATGGCCTTTAAACAGAGCTATAAAGTCTCAGCAACTCATTAAGATAAAAAATTTAAGGCTTAAAATAACTATAAATCTCAACAAGTAAAATTATAACACACGATCAATAATAACCATATCTAAAATAATCATTTAAAGCACAGTCAACAGTAACAAAACACATGAACATGTGACTAATCAAAAGAATTGATTTTCAATTAGCTTCAGCTCACTAAAAATCACGTCATCACACAAACAAAAGCATCGAAAAAGAATCAAAGAGAAAGTATTACCTGAATAGACAATTCTAATTTAACATTTTCCTTCTCTTCTTTTGCTTCTTCCTCTTCAGCCCTTTGGATTTTAGACTCAGATTTCGTTAATCTCCTTCTTATAAATGCTTGAAAATGCTCTCAATACAGCTCATTTTCTTCTTCTTTGTAACTTGAAACTTATTCTCTTCCACAGAAAAGAAAAAAAATCACAAATTTTCAAGGAATTCTGCAAATCTTGAGAAATTATCCCCAAACAAAAGAAACTAAACTGAGATTGTAACGAAATGAACAAATCTCTATGAGAAAGCTTGATTCGCTCCAATCACTCTTAAATCTGAGAGCTAAAATATCAATAATCTAGGGTTTGAACAGCAAATCTAAAGTTGCATTTAAAAGGAAAGGTGAAATTAGGGTTCAAGAAGATGAAACAACAAGAGATCCAAAGCTCAAGAGAAGATAAGTAGGAGAAATATGCTAGCCGGAGTTCAACCGGAGCATAGCCGGGATCTCACCGAAGAAGATAGATCAAATGGTTTAGGGTTTGGATTGGTTCTCTCTCTCTCAGCTCTCTCTAAAATCTAGGAAAAAAATGAAAACCCTCATTCAAATGAGAATAATGACTTAAGTATGTATTTATAACCATTTTCGAATGATGATATTGGCACTACCCGGTTGCGCGGAAAAATTGATGGGCGTACCTTCGGATCGTGTCCTATTCCAGCCCTGCTCTGCACCTTCCAGGATAAATGCACTCCCCTTCTGCATTTGCACTACGCTTCTATCGCGGCTTGTTCGCCAGACAAACTTACTCGGATTTCAACAAAATTTTGTAGGGACCTTGGTAGGATCCTAACCTAGCTTCGGGTGAAATTTGGGGTCCTAAATCACTGATTTGATGGATTTTTTTAATCAAACAAAGTTATTTGGGGTTCGGTCAAAATTGGGTGTCTACACATGCTGTCTTAGGTAGACATCTTCTTGGGGATATATGTTCCCATATCATATGATTTTCACCCAAAATTCTTCAAAGTTAATAAAAATGGCATAAGAGACCAAGTGCTTGCACTCGGACGGGTGGGGGTGCTCTCCGGACCTTCCTCATTCATCACCAGGCACGGACCCATGTATATCTGGTTATCCATTGCACAGAGCTTTTGTTTTTTGTTCCATGGCATATACATGGATGGCGACTCTTCTTTGTTTCAAGTACATCTTGACTCAGGGCTTTGTCCTTGAATCAAGAGGTATCATTTATACTGTCACTCATGCTGTGAGGAGCACTCTTTAGAGAGTTCCTTCGTAGTGCTCTCCGTCACATGTGGAGATCCAAAGGATGTAGGGGGATCCGTCCCTCGGCAATCTCGGAATCGGGATCCACACTAACACCCTTCCAGTGGTCGACCGGCGTATCGTGGTCGACCTGCCCTATTTTAAAAACTTAATTTTAAACATTTGATCCTGACTTTGGGCCATGGTCTTTGTGCTCTTGTCCTATGTTTTCAAATACCTTTTTAAGTTTGTTCAAATGCTTTAATGCATTCTAAAAAGTAGGGAAACCTTGAGTCTTCTTGATTCCTCATCTTCTAGGCATTTTGCATGTTATGTTCTTTGACTTGGGAGAGTCTTCTATAATGCCCTTGTGCTTGTGGTTTTCTTCACTCTTTAATGAACTTCTAGGATCATAGGAAGACCACCAATGATTGACTATCTCCAAGTTGTGCCCTTCTTCTTCTTGCTTCAAGTGTTGACTTTGATAACTCCTGTCTAAATCACAACACTAGAGAAGTCATTAGCAATCTACCATCAATTTGGGTTTGTTAATCATCAAAACATCAATTGGTTGTACCCTTGGGCTTACATTCTCCCTCTTTTTTATGATGACAAACCTCAATTGATTATGGGGTGAAGGCTCCCTTAAATAAGATAAACTTGTAAGATTATGCCTCCCCCTCCTTATATGCTTATCATAATATTTAATTCAAGGTGAATTATGCATGGTTTGCATGAATATAAACTTTAGCACAAGAAAAGCATAGGTAGTGCGATGTGTAGTGACTTAGAGGAATCAAACACACGGTTCATGTAAAATAGGCAATGAAAGATACATAACCATGAAAAACATAATCAATAATACCATATTTCTCCCCCTTTCGTCAAAAAGAATGGGGAAAGAAATGTACGTGTGAAGTGCAAACCCCCCCCCCCCCCTTTTGAGTAGTCAAGTTTAACTCCCCCTACTTAACTACCTTTATGCCTATATATATATATATATATATATATATATATATATATATATATATATAATCGTCAAAAAGAATGGGGAAAGAAATGTACGTGTGAAGTGCAAACCCCCCCCCCCCCCCCCTTTTGAGTAGTCAAGTTTAACTCCCCCTACTTAACTACCTTTATGCCTATATATATATATATATATATATATATATATATATATATAGAGAGAGAGAGAGAGAGAGAGAGAGAGGAAAATGATTGTGAGCTTGAAGCTCATATAGCTTATATGAGCTTGAGGGCCCAAACACATAGGTCCCACATTTTTTGTGGTGATCCAAACCAATCATTTGCAAGGCCCCATCATAGATAGTGTGTGTACCAAAACTCAGCTCCATTGGATCATCCTAACCCCGCCAAAAGCGGAGGGTAAAAATGGGCAGATTTGTGGCAAACGGTGTCTGTCCATTTTGCCCTCCACTTTTGGATGGGTTAGGATGATCCTATGGAGCTGATTTTTTGTACACACCCTATCTATGTAAGGGCCTTTCAAATGAATGCTTTGGATCATCCTAACAATGTAGGCCCTAGTGTGTGTACCAAAACTCAGCTCCATTGGATCATCCTAACCCCGCCAAAAGCGGAGGGCAAAAATGGGCAGGTTTGTGGCAAACGGTGTCTGTCCATTTTGCCCTCCACTTTTGGATGGGTTAGGATGTTCCTATGGAGCTGATTTTTTGTACACACCCTATCTATGTAAGGGCCTTTCAAATGAATGCTTTGGATCATCCTAACAATGTGGGCCCACATGTGTTTGGGCCCTCAAGCTCATATAAGCTATATGAGTTTCAAGCTCACAATCATTTTCCTCATATATATATATATATATATATATATATATATATATATATATATATATATTCAAAAATGCATCTTCATGAGCTAGATGTAGGCTTTCACCAAATTCTAAGATGTCATGATTAGAGGTGAAAATATTGTTCCAAAAAAGGGCATGGGTACAAATTGAGTGATTTTTAAGTTAAGCGTGAACATCTAGCCATGCATCCAATATCAAACACACAGCTAAGTACATAGTATAAGATAGATGTTGATATACAAAGATTTATTCTAATTATTTACTTGATTAAGTGTCTACATATTCAAACCACTTCTGATATCACAAAATCTTTCGTCACTTAGTGGTTTAATGAATATATCTACAAGTTGGTCGTTTGTATTGATATAAGAGATGCAATGTCTTCCTTTTGGGAGTGTTCTCTCAGGAAATGATGTATTGTATTGTAAGTCCCTTGAGGCATCCAAATCTTTGTAGGTCCCTGTGGTACCTGATTCAGGAGGAGGTCCCTTCATGACCCACGAGGGTGGCTTTGATTCAAGTTGCTCATAACTGGTTTATTAATTATTGATCAAACGTTTCTTTTCTGTGAACTTGGGACTACGAAAGCAATCCGAATTTTACACAAAAGAGATGACCAAAGTCACCACCTAGGTAAGGCACCTATGACCTATAAGTGACACTGCAAAGTAGTCTAAGGTCCCATATGTCTAGGTTCGTTGCCTAGTTATGAGATTGGAAGGGGTTAGGCACCATTCTCACCCGGTTAACCGGTCTTCAATTTCAAAGGATAATTCACTTAAACTTATTTTAAAAGGCTTGTTAGATTTTTTGAGATATGCGAACTACGGGACATACAACCTAAATATCTAATTCCAATGGGGATCCTAAGTAACCTATTTAGATGAATAGATTTATTAGATTCTATATGATGTAATCTACGTGACATGCAACCTAAGATCTAATTTAGATGTGAGACCTAGCATTTTATTTAATTTATGTATAAAGGCGGCAAGAAACAAACATGCAAACTATGAAGCAATATATACAAAGAAGCAAACAAAGAGCAATTGATCACATGAGCAAGGAAATAATATTAATATAAAAGAGAGCAAGGAATGAAATCATATAAACAAGAAGAAACAAAAAAGAAAAGAAAAGGCGTGCGTCTGAACTTGGAGGCCACCCAAGCTGCCTACGTACCCCAACCCCTGGGGATTAAGTCGTTCGTAGTTCAACGTCCTAAGGCGCCTAAACTACATGCTTAAATGCATAACTTATGGGTCTATGACTGGGATTGGTGATTGATTTGATGTGCTTAAGGGTTCCATCTAGGATCCCTACATGTAACTAATGCAAGGGACCTAACCTTCTAAGTGCATCTAGGCTCGTCCTAAACGATTTAGGGTTTGCAAGCGACCTATAGCTAAGGTTAGACTAGCCTAATGACTACGGGTTTCTAAGGGGCCTAGATGCACTTAGAAGGTTAGGTTTTGAAAATTTTACTTGAGGTTCTTATTTTGAAAGATTTTTATTTGTTTTTATCTTTGTTGGTAATTGTGTTGGGATTTTGATTAATTTTATCTTTTCCTTTAATTTGTTTAGCAGTTTTTTATTATTTTTAATTGTTTGTTTTGTTGCTGTTGTTTTTTGTTTGTTAATGGTTTTGAAGGGAGTTAGGTTTTTTTATAAAATGAGTTGGGTATGTGTTTATCAAAGTGAACAAGGCTGTCTTTATCAAAGTGAACAAGGCTGTGTTTGTGTTTTTAAGTTAATTGGGTTGTTGTTATCAAAACAGGGTAGTGGTGATGCCAAAGTGGGTGTCGATATCAAATATGGTTTTCAAAGAGGTATTTGAGAGTATCACTTGTTCGTTCTTTTGTTGCATTAGTGCCTTTTGTTAATATTCTTTAATGGGTTTCTTTTATTAATCTTTGTTTATGAGTTTATTTTGTTTTACCAAGGGTCATAAAAAAAAAGGCATTTCGTAGAGTGACTGTCGCATGTGATAGCAACCACTTCGGGGTGTTCAATTAGTTATAACCGAACTGAAATAACCGAAATAATTTCGGTTAACAAATTTCGGAAACCGAAACCGAACCGAATTTTACGAAAACTGAACCAAACCGATTAAAATTTTGGTTATTCGGTTATACCGAATAGTGATAGAAAAAGACCGAAATATCTACTTGGACAGTTTGATTGGAGGGCTATGATCAATCTATCGAAACGGTTTTTTAGGCACAACCTATTGAAGTTGTGATTATTCAAATGGACGGTTTGGATCATCCTACGGAGTGCCCATACACCACTTTTTGAAAAAATAATGTTTATTTTTAGTTAATTTCGGTTATTCGGTTAACTGAATTTTTTTCCCAAGATAACCGAAACCGAATTAACCAAAAATAAAAACTGAAACCGAACTGAATTAGCAAAAAATCGAACTGAACCGACCGAATCAATTCGGTTCGGTTCAGTTATTCGGTTAAAACCGAATAATGAACACCCCTACTTCAAATGAATTAAATCAAAAAAGACAAAATCTAATGAAAATGAACCTATGTAGAGCCACTCTCATATGCAACAGTCATCCGCAAAATACTTTTTCGCAATGGTCCCTAGCAAACCGCTTTAAGCAAAAGAGAATTTGCTTCTCCCTTTTCCTACCCGAGTCACCCCATTTGTGGTGTAGAAAGGGTAATCATAAATACATAGAAAGGGGCTGTCCTGGGAAAAAAGTGGGTGAGTGGGTTGTTGTAATTAATTTAAAAGGGTTGTGATTATTGAGTTGAAAAGGGTTGTGATTATCAAGTTGAAAAGGGTGTGTGGTTATCAATTTGAAAGGTGGGGATGTGTATATCAAATCGGAGTGCGCGGTGTTGATCAATTGAAGTGGTGGGATGTAGATACCAAATTGAAGTAAAGTGGTTATCAATTCGGAGTGGGTTTTCACATGGTTTTGAAAAAACTGCATTTTCTTTGTGATTGACATTGATGTGGCCCAAAAGAAACTCAAAATCCCGAAAGCCTAAGAATCAAAATTCCATCCTAATTGGGTTCTAATTAAAGTTTTTATTTAATTATGATTCAAAGCATAAAGAAGAAAAAAATCTAAAGCATGCAAGAAAAATAAAGAAAAACCTAAGGCATGCAAGTAGTAAGCAAAAAGCATAGAAAACAAACATACCTTTCAGAGGAGAAATTTATCCAATATTACAGAGGAATGGATGATGAAGATCTGGCCTCCAAACAAAGAAAAAGAATTCGTCCACCAATGCTTTGACACCAAATAAGTTCTAAAGGAGGTTCCGCAGTTAGTATCGGTAGAAAGTTGTTTGGCAATCAAGATTTTTTGGAGACAGAGGATCGTTCATAAAGTGTTTGGAAATAAGAGATTGGCTAAGCTTAGATTGGCTAAGCTTGATTGCTTCCTCAACAGACCAATAATCAAACGTGTGATATGAGAGAAAAGTTAAAGAATTCCAAACGTTAGATGAGATTACCAAAAAGTGAACAGAGAGAGTTGGTTCCAAAAAGGAATGTGTGAAATACAAGGGAGTGCAATAGTCCGATGAGAAAGAGATCCGGACAGATTTTTTGTGGGAAGGGGGAGTTCCTCGATGTATATGAGGGAGATCTATTGTGAGGAAGAAGAAAAATAATCCGAGAGCTAGAGAGAGAGAGGTCTGATGAATGTCTGTGAGAGAGTCACCCAAGACTCCACCGAAAAGAAACAGCCCCCTCTTTGCTTCTCCAATCTGCCGTGTTTGGGAAGGTTTAGCTTAAACGTTTTTTTAGGATGTTGTTTCGATCCAGAATCGAAAATTTAGGAACAACTTTTTGACGTTTCTCGCTTGAAACGAATTGTTTTGTCCGGCGCACGATTTGGTCCTCTACAGAACATTTCACGCCTCTTCTCCAAAGAGGCATCCTCTCTCTCTCTCTCTCTCTCTCTCAACCATAGCAAGTTGCCTTTGACCCAGACAAGCACAAAATGAAGAGCTTCTGATTTTTATTGTGATTCAGAATGAAGAGCTTCTGATTGTTATTGTGTTTAACGTCTTCTACATGGGCAATAATTTGAACTCTGAAATCTGGATCGGTGTACTCTGAGTACAGGAGCGTTGGAAAGAATGTTATTTGCTTCATTTTAGGTCTGTCCTCTTTGAAACGTAGGCTAAATTGTTGTGCGCAATCTGTTTGATTAAATGCCACCATAGAGTTCAGATCGATAGTGTGACCCCAAGGTTTAAAATTTCTGTTTCGGTACCGGTTTCGGACGGTGAAATTTCGAAATTTCGGTCGAAATCTGGTACTTGACCCGAAACAAATATTTTATTCAATATTAAATTTTGGTCCAAATTTCGGTGAAATATTAAATTAATATTAAAAAAACATATTTTTTGGGTCAAATTTCGGAAAAAGTGAAATTTCGACCGAAATTCTGAAATTTCGCCGAAATAAATGACCGTTTCGGTTCTGATGCATTTCGGTGTCGGTCTCCACCGAAATCCAAAATTTCGGTCGAAATTTAAAACCATGTGTGACCCAACAGTCCTTCCTGATGGGGTGCGACAGCGCAGCAGCCTGTTAGCTTCCAACACGTGGCTAGAGGAGGGCCCACCGTAGGACCCTCGCCAGCAGGGGTAGTTTGGTAATTCCCTCGGGGTAGGTGAACCCGAACCTATAGCTGGTCGACACCTGCGTTGGAGGCATTAACTCCCTACCTACCCCAAACTTTCCTTATAAAAAGGCTTCCAAAGCTCATAAATCGATTATTGAATTCTCACCCACCACTCTTAAAGCACCCTCTTCACTCCGGCTCATACTGACTTGAGTGTCGAAGGGCCTGTCCGGAGTACACTCCGGGTCGGTCATTCTGACCTCGTTTGCTCTTGTGCAGAATACAGCTCATCCGGACTCTACTTCTCTCCAGCTCGGCTCTTACGTCACTGCCATATCTGTTAACCGATTTTGGGCCTAACAGATTGGCGCCATCCGTGGGACCGCTGAACTAAAGGCTGTTCCAACCACTTCACAAAAATGGCAGGACGCAAGAGTGCGCGGGTGCCAACCGCACGGACCACCCGAGCCGTGCTACCCGGCAGGACTCGAAGTGAGCGACTCGCCTCGCTGGTAGTGGCAGCCTCCGCCACGGCTGAACAAAACCAGCCTCGCTCCGTAAATGTTAACTCCATGCCGAGTCCAGAGCAAGTCCAAGCTCTCTTCCAATAGATGACCGCTCTCGTTGGTCAGTATCAACAGCTGCTCCAAGCGCCCCCCCAACCTCCTCCGGAAGCTCCACAACCTGTCCTCGAAAGGCCAGAAATCCACAGGGGAGGGTCGTCGCGCCGTAGTGAAGACCGGACTCACCATTCCCCCGGACAAGTCCGTCACCCCATAGCCAGGCATGCGCAGACAGAGCCGCACCGCCGTAGGAGGTCTAGGTCTCTCTCTGCGCAAAGGCGCCGAGCTCATGAAGAGCGCGCGCCACAGGCGAAATCAGGGTCCCGTCGTCGGAGTCCGGAGAGCCACTCCGGCTCTGCCGCAGGCCAATCCGTGGGGAGAAACAGGTCACCAGAACATAAAGACGACCCGGTGATGCGAAGGATAGAAGAGATGGGCCACAGAATCGAAGAGCTGGCTAAGGATCAAAGCCGGCCTGTGTCTAGGGCGTTCTCGAGCAGAACGCCGTTCACCGACAATGTGATGAGTGCCCCAGCACCAATGGGGTTTAAAATGCCAGTTATCCCGCAGTATGATGGGACCACTGACCCCGTCGACCATTTGGAGACGTTCCGGACATTGATGCTCCTCCACGGTGCGTCAGACGGTTTCCTCTGTAGAGCATTCCCGACAACCCTCACAGGCGCAGCTAGGGATTGGTACTCAAGGATCCGACCGAACTCCATCAATAACTTCGAGGACTTCGGGGAAGACCTGGTTCGTCACTTTCGAGCAGCCGCAGGCCAAGGAAAACAGCAGCATCCCTGATGACCTTGCGGCAGGAGGATAATGAACCTCTCAAAGCCTTCGTCAGCCGCTTCAACAGGGAGGCACTCCAAGTGCCAGATTTGGACCCCTCGGCCGCTACGAACGCGCTTCTCGCGGGTGCTAGATCGAATGATTTCCGCCGAGCAGTGGCCCGCTGGAATCCTCACTCCCTGGTAGACCTAATGTCCGGGGCAGAGGAGTACATAGACACTGGCAGCTCTGGATTCTAGTCGGAGGAGAACCTCTGATGACAGGAACCAAGACAAGCTCCATGCTAAGCAGCGCAGGGACGACAAGGTCGTCAGAAGGGACAAATCCCCGCACAGGAGGGAGGAAAACTTCACCCCTCTCAACACCTCCCGAAGGCATATCCTGGCGGCCATCAGCGGAGAAGAGTTCATAAAATGGCCAACTCCAATGATCTCCAAGGGAAACAGGAGAGACAAATCGAAGTACTGCCGGTTCCACAGGGACCACGGACACGATACAGACGATTGCCGACAGCTGAAGGAGGAGATCGAGCAGTTAATCAGCAGAGGCTACTTGAAAAAATATGTCCGGAGTGACACCCGCGGGAGTGACCCCAAGGAGAAGAGTCCCCAGGGCCGAAGCCCTCGGCGGTCTCAACCGCCCCCAGTCCGAAGACAGTCTCCATCGTCGCCCAGTCCACCGCCAGAAGCACACGGCTCCCAACCAAGAGGAGTCATTGGCACAATCATGGGCGGCCCGGCGGCTGGAGGCACCTCCTCCGCTGCTCGGAAAGCATATGCGCGCCGAGTCAATGCCGTGCATACATGCAGCAAGAAAGCGAAGACGGAGAATGAGATCTCCTTCTCGGACGCGGACCTTGACGGCCTGATATTACCACATGACGACGCTCTAGTCCTGACTATGCTCGTCGCAAACTGGGAGCTGAGGAAAATCCTGGTAGACAACGGGAGCTCAGCCGACATTCTGTACTATCACGCCTTCGAAAGAATGATGATAGGTGACGACCGCTTAAAGCCCGCGAACTCAGATCTTTTCGGGTTTTCAGGAGAGGTAGTCAAGGTTGAGGGACAAATCGAGCTCTCTGTCCTCGTCGGAGAACCGCCCTGCCAGGCCTTCGCCATGGTCAACTTCCTAGTAGTGAGGGCCACCTCGGTCTATAACGCTATCTTAGGACGGCCTGGCCAGAACCTGATCCGCGCCGTCGCGTCTGCTTATCACCAGAAGATGAAGTTCATAACGCCCAATGGCGTGGGAGAAGTTCGAGGAGACCAGCCGCAATCTCGGGAATGTTATGCAATGGCGCTTAAGGGCAGAAATGCGACGGAGTCGTTACCAATCGAGTTACTGGACCTGAGGGACGAAGCTCAGGGAACTCAGCCCGCCGAAGACCTTGTCCCCGTCCCCCTGTGCGAGAAAGATGATGAAAAGGTAGTCCAGATCGGCTCCTCTCTTGACGACGGCGTCCGGCACAACCTCACCCAGTTCCTTCAGGACAATGCGGATGTCTTCGCATGGGCCCCCACGGACATGCCCGGCATCAACCCGGAGGTCAGTTCGCACAGTGTCGACCCGACCTGCAGGCCGGTGAAGCAGAAGAAGAGACACTTCGCCCTCGAAAGGCAGATGGCGATCAGAGAAGAGGTGGAGAGACTCCTAAGAGCTGACTTCATCCGAGAAATCCAATACCCGGACTGGCTGGCAAACGTAGTCCTGGTGAAAAAGGCCAATGGGAAATGGAGAACCTGCGTCGACTTCACGGATTTGAATAAAGCCTGTCCAAAGGACAGCTACCCGCTCCCAAAAATCGATCAGCTCATCGATGCCACCGCAGGTCACGAAGTGCTCAGTTTCATGGACGCCTTCTCTGGATATAACCAGATCAGAATGTATGAGTCAGATATCCCGAAGACCTCCTTCGTAACGGATCAGGGGACTTACTGCTACCGTGTCATGCCCTTTGGCCTGAAGAATGCTGGGGCCACGTATCAGAGGCTTGTAAACAAACTCTTCCGGAATCAGATTGGCCGCAACATGGAAGTATACGTCGACGACATGCTGGTGAAAAGCCTAAGCTCGCAAGATCATGTCTCCGATCTAGAAGAAACGTTTCAAGTCCTGAGAGACAATAAGATGAAACTCAATCCCACCAAGTGCACTTTTGGGGTCAGCTCGGGGAAGTTTCTGGGGTTTATGGTCAGCCAGAGAGGGATAGAGGCCAATCCAGAAAAAATCAAGGCCGTGGTGGAGCTCGCTCCATCGAAAACCATCAGAGAAGTGCAGCGACTGACAGGGATGATAGCCGCGCTGGGGCGCTTCGTCTCAAAATCTGCAGAGATGTGTCTCCCTTTTTTCAACGCAGTCAAAGGCCTCAAAATCTCGCCCTGGACAGAGGAATGCCAAACCTCCTTCGAGGAGCTGAAGCAATATTTGTCCTCTCCACCGCTATTGACAAAACCGGAGCCCGGTGAGGAGCTAATCTTGTATCTATCTATAAGCCCCCTGGCTCTGGCTGCGGTCCTAGTTCGTGAAGAGCGCAGCCAACAAAAACCGGTCTACTACGTTAGCAAAGCCTTGCACGACGCCGAAATAAGGTACCAGCGGGTCGAGAAATTGGCTTACGCGCTGGTAATGGCGGCCAGGAAGTTGAGACCGTATTTCCAAGCTCACACGATAAAGGTCCTAACTGACCAGCCGCTTAGACAAGTCCTCCACAAGCCAGATACTTCAGGACGATTGGTTAAATGGGCCGTGGAATTGAGTGAATTTGACATCCGGTACATGCCCAGGCCCGCGATCAAGGCTCAAGTATTGGCAGATTTCGTAGCTGAGTGCTCCATCCCCCAGCAGATCGCCGAACCTGAAATCGCCCAAGCCCCAGCAGCGAAAGGTGCTACTACAGCCGGAGAACCAGCAGAAGATGGAGCCAGAGCAGGAACCATCCTCATGCCACCAGTTGAGCATGATCCTTCAATCGCCGAAGCACTTTGGGAAGTGCACGTGGACGGATCCTCAAACAAGGCTGGTTGCGGAGCCGGTCAAGTTTTAACCGGGCCGGACGGTTTCACACTAGACTACGCCTTGAGGTTCGGCTTTCGCGCTTCCAACAATGAGGCTGAGTATGAAGCACTCCTCGCCGGAATGAATCTTGCAGTCCAGACCGGAGCCCAGAGATTGAAAGCTTACTGTGACTCCCAGTTGGTCGCCAACCAAATCCAAGGTATATACGAAGCCCGCGACGAGCGAATGATTAAATACCTCTCCCAGGTCCGGCAACTATCCTCCAAGTTCAGAAGTTTTGAGGTTGTCAGAATCCCCAGAACGGACAACACAAAGGCAGATGTACTGTCCAAGCTGGCCGCCTCCGGATACACGACTCTCGGGAATATATGCATGGAGTTCCTACAGGCCTCCAGTATCGAAAGAAAGGCTGCTGCGATAATGCAGGTGGAACACGAGCCCTGCTGGATGGATGAGATCGTCGACTACCTGCGTAGTGGGAAACTGCCTGAGGCCAAGAGAGAAGCGCGCAAGGTGATCCAAAGAGCAGCCCGTTTTTCACTTGATGGCGAGAACTTGTTCAAAAGATCCTATACTCTCCCATACTTAAAGTGTCTCCGGCCCAGTGACGCCACGTATGCCCTGCAGGAGACACACGAAGGTATTTGCGGGGAGCACTTGGGGGGCAAAGCCCTGGCGATCAAAGTCCTCCTTAGAGGTCTGTACTGGCCAACGTTGAGACAAGACGCGCTGACCCTGGTAAAGAGATGCGAGAAATGCCAAAAGTTCTCCCCCACCATTCATCAGCCCGCCGTATCTATGGCCCCAATTGTCAGCCCGCTACCCTTCGCTATTTGGGGAATGGATATCTTGGGCCCCTTCCCACCGGCCTCCGGAAGGCGCACCTTCGTAGTGGTGGCTATTGATTACTTTACCAAATGGGTGGAGGCTGAACCTCTAGCCCAGATCACCGAACAAAATGTGCAGAACTTCTTCTGGAAATCAGTAGTTTGTAGATTCGGGATTCCTCGCGCCCTGATAACAGACAACGGCAAACAGTTCGACTGCCGAAACTTTCGGAAGTTTTGCTCCGACCTGAAAATTGAGCAGAGGTTCACCTCCGTAGCACACCCACAGACCAACGGGCAGACAGAAGTCACAAACCGAATCCTGCTGTAAGGGATCAAGAAAAGACTGGACGAAAAAGTTGGTCGATGGGCAGATGAGCTGTATCACGTCCTATGGGCCTATCGCACCACCCCGCGCACACCAACGGGTGAGTCCCCATTCAACCTGTCCTTCGGAACAGAGGCGGTAATACCTGTCGATGTAGGCACCCCGTCCGCTAGAATTTCCAACTTCAACGAACAGCTCAACGGTGACGGGCTCCGCGCGAATCTTGACTTATTAGAGGAGGCCAGAGAAGAATCCCGAATAAGAGTCGCCGCCTACAAGCAGAAAGTATCTCGCTACCATGACTCGAAGATACGCCCTAGAGAGTTTCGAGTTAGAGATCTTGTCTTAAGGAAAGCTGCTATCTCCCAACCCAAGAAGGCCGGAAAGCTTTCCCCAACCTGGGAAGGGCCTTACCGAGTAAAAGAGGTGATTCGCCCGGGAAGTTATAGACTGGAAACACTCGAGGAACAACTATTACCACATGCCTGGAACTCGAAGAACCTTCGCAAATATCATCAGTAGCAAAGTAGCCGACACACACAAAAAAAAAAACTTTGTAAATATCTCCTGAATGTGAATGAAAGAACCTTTTCTTTTTGCAAATGCCTTCGTGTCCGTCAGATTTCGAAACCCAGTTCACTAAAACTAGGGTACTCAACGTTTGGTTCGCCACGGCTCGTCTCCGCAAAGACCGGGAGCCCACTCCTGGTCCGGAACCAGCCCGGATGCAAAAACCAAAGCTCCTTCGAAACCCAGTTCACTAAAACTAGGGTACTCAACGTTTGGTTCGCCACGGCTCGTCTCCGCAAAGACCGGGAGCCCACTCCTGGTCCGGAACCAGCCCGGATGCAAAAACCAAAGCTCCTTCGAAACCCAGTTCACTAAAACTAGGGTACTCAACGTTTGGTTCGCCACGGCTCGTCTCCGCAAAGACCGGGAGCCCACTCCTGGTCCGGAACCAGCCCGGATGAAAAAACCAAAGCTCCTTCGAAACCCAGTTCACTAAAACTAGGGTACTCAACGTTTGGTTCGCCACGGCTCGTCTCCGCAAAGACCGGGAGCCCACTCCTGGTCCGGAACCAGCCCGGATGCAAAAACCAAAGCTCCTTCGAAACCCAGTTCACTAAAACTAGGGTACTCAACGTTTGGTTCGCCACGGCTCGTCTCCGCAAAGACCGGGAACCCACTCCTGGTCCGGAACCAGCCCGGATGCAAAAAACCAAAGCTCCTTCGAAACCCAGTTCACTAAAACTAGGGTACTCGATGTTTGGTTCGCCACGGTTCGTCTCCGCAAAGAATCGGGAGTCCACTCCTAAGTCCATGACTCCTACCTGGAGCGATAGTTACGCATCATACAAAAAAGCAGTATAAACTAGAGACGGACAAGCATTGAAGAGTTAGACAAACAAAAGTTCTTTCCATTCATATGTTGGGGCCTCAGAGGACCATTACAAAAGGGAGTTGGGCCTCCAAGGGGCCATTACAAAAAGGAATCAAGAAATCGCCAAAAAAGGGGAGGAAAAGAACTCAGGGCGCCTCATCGCCCCCATCCCGCGCTGGATCTGCCCCCGGGAGCAAGAGTGCGTCAGCTGCGGCCGGCTCCTCGCCAGTGAGCGTCGGTGGATCACGTATAACCATCCTCGACAGGTCAACGCCCGGATTGGAATCCTTGACCTGCCCAAGGCAGTCAAAGAACCCTATCTTGTAGGCCTCACTAGATAGAAGAAGGAGTTCATCCTCCTTCTCCTGAACGGCAGTCGCCTGCCTCGATAGGGCTCTCTCCCTCTGAGCGTTGAGGGCTTCCGTCGCCTCCTCCTTCTGCGCGGCCAGCTGAGCGGCAAACTCTTCTCTCAGCCGCTTGATCTCTTCGGCAGATTTTTCTACGGACTTCTTCAGCTCCTTCGCCTCCTTTTTCAACTTCCCATTCTCCTCCTCAGACTTAGTTATAGCATCAGAGAATTTCTTACTCTTCCCCCGCAGATCATTGAAGTACACTCCGATCTGTAAAAATACAGAGGAGCAAGTGTTAACACAAGCAAACAAAGCAGAAGGCGAGCAAAGAGTAAGCATACTCGTCAGCCATCTTACCTGATAAAGAGAAGAGAATACGGCCTCTTCGGCCGTAGCTGGCGGCTCGTGGAGAACCTGTTGCTTGTCTTTGTCAAGAATGCATTTAGTTTGAATCTCTACAGCCACCCGGCTCTCTCCAAGGCCGGAATCAGTCTTTTGGACGGCCCAGTTCGGCCGAAAAACGTTATCACCGTGCCTCGTCGGGGGCGGAAGGGTGCCAGCAGACGTCGCCACGGTCCTCGAGGACCCTGCGCCCCGGCCGGATGAACTCACCAGTTTCACCGAACTCTTGGGCTTGGGCTGGGGCGGTGCGTCCTGAGTCGGAGCCGGGCTCGCCGTCTCTGGGGCCTTCCTTTTCTGGCCCTGACGGACCGTCCCGAAGGCCCCCTTCCTCATCTTATCCACTAACGACTGCTGCTGCATCTCTGAAAGATAGACGAAAACGAAACCAGTCAGAGACAAAAAATATAAAAAAAAAAAGGTGGAGAGACGAATTTTAAAGGAGGCTATCTACGTACGTGCCCGGGTCGCAGTACTAAGGCCCAACCCAACCAAAACCTCTTCCCCTTGGAAGTCTGAACAATCAACAGGCCCCTCCCGGTCCAGCACCTCCCGAAGTAGAGCGAGGGTTCTCGCATCTTCACCCTCGAGAAACGGTTTGCGACTCATCGCGACTGTATCCGGGGTTCCCCATCTCAAAGGGACCGGCCAAGGCTCGCTGGACTCCGTGTCCTCGACATAAAAGAACCTGTTCCTCCACAGGTGTATGGAGGTGGGAATGCCAGTGATCATTTTTATCTCCGGACGCTGGCTAATGTAAATCCAACCCCCACCCTTGTGCTTCTTCAATTGCGCACACGCGCGGAACAACGGTACTGACAAGTCCCTCCGAAGCCGGCCCCGAATGAGGTATACAAACCCCGTGAGCAGCCTCCACGAGTTCGGCGCCACTTGGGCCGGAGCTAGCCCGTAATGCTGAAGCACCGAAGCGAAGAAGGGGTGTAGAGGAAATCGGAGTCCGGCCCTCAGTGACTCGTCATATATGCAAATATCGGAGCTTTCGTTACAGGCTCTATCTCCCTCCGTCGCCTCCCTCAGTCCAAACCTGGATGGGATGCAGTACTTATCCCTAATCACTGCCATGGCGGACTCATCCAGGTAGTTCTCCTCATTGAGAGCCTGTATGTTGTAGGTAGGGTTGGCATCCATACGGGCCTGTGCTACGACCTCAACGGCCCGGCCTGGGTGAAACGTTGTGGACGCCTCGCCGGCGTCACTACCAACACTCCCCCCTTGTGGGACGTAACTATCCGTTAGAAGCGGAGCGGTGTTCAGGTCTAATATCGCCTCGTCCTCCCCCTCCTCATCACTACCTATAACAGTCACACTCGCCGTTTTCGGGGCCGGTGACCAAGTAGGCCTATCCTCGATCCTAATCAACGATCTAGACCCTGAACTACTAGAAGACGACTCCCCCGAACCGGACTCAGAACTAGAGCTACTAGACATGAAAGCAGGAAAAGAAATGAATGAGACGCGCTCAAGAAAAATTACCGGATCACACTGAATGCTCCTGAATCCACCGCCGTTCACAAAAACTACACGGCCCGAACTGACCTTCGCCGAACTGGGCTTCGCCGAACCGACAGAGGAAAAAGAGGGGGAGAAGGAGGAGAAGTAAAAAGTGAAAGTGAGAAGGCAAAACCCACTCTTATATAGATTTCTCTGAGGCGGTATGCATTAAATGAAGGGCACACGTCTCGAGGACGCCCGAGGGGTGCCACGTGTCTTGTATTAATGGCGGGCACAAACTTCGAGACGAGTTCCAAGCAGTCCGGCCCAAGCCGGACTAGGTCGCTAAACGACAAAAGGCAGTCCGGCCCAAGCCGGACTGGATACGACGCGTTTCGCTAAACGACAAAGGCAGTCCGGCCCAAGCCGGACTGGATATGACGCATTTCGCAAAACGACAAAAAACAGTCCGGCCCAAGCCGGACTGGGTCGCTAAACGACAAAGATTAGTCCGGCCCAAGCCGGACTGGATATGACGCGTTTTCGCAAAACGACAAAAGGCAGTCCGGCCCAAGCCGGACTGGATATGACGCATTTCGCAAAACGACAAAAGGCAGTCCGGCCCAAGCCGGACTGGGTCGCTAAACGACAAAAGGCAGTCCGGCCCAAGCCGGACTGGATACGACGCGTTTCGCTAAACGACAAAGGCAGTCCGGCCCAAGCCGGACTGGATATGACGCGTTTCGCAAAACGACAAAAAACAGTCCGGCCCAAGCCGGACTGGGTCGCTAAACGACAAAGATTAGTCCGGCCCAAGCCAGACTGGATATGACGCGTTTCGCAAAACGACAAAAGGCGGTCCGGCCCAAGCCGGACTGGATATGACGCGTTTCGCAAAACGACAAAAAACAGTCCGGCCCAAGCCGGACTGGGTCGCTAAACGACAAAAGGCAGCCCGGCCCAAGCCGGACTGGATATGACGCGTTTTCGCAAAACGACAAAAGGCAGTCCGGCCCAAGCCGGACTGGATATGACGCGTTTCGCAAAACGACAAAAGGCAGTCCGGCCCAAGCCGGACTGGGTCGCTAAACGACAAAAGGCAGTCCGGCCCAAGCCGGAGTGGATACGACGCGTTTCGCAAAACGACAAAAAACAGTCCGGCTTGGGCCGGACTCGGTCGCTAAACGACAAAAGGTAGTCCGGCCCAAGCCGGACTGGATACGACGCGTTTCGCAAAACGACAAAAATCAGTCCGGCCCAAGCTGGACTGGGTCGCTAAACGACAAAGATTAGTCCGGCCAAAGCCGGACTGACCAAAATCCGGACTGCCTCCAAAATCCGGACTGCCCCAATTTCCGGACTGCTTCAGACTCCGGACTGCCGCCAGATTCCGGACTGCCACCAGATTCCGGACTGCCTCCGAAATCCGGACTGCCCCCAATTTCCGGACTGCCCCAATTTCCGGACTGCCGCCAGATTCCGGACTGCCACCAGATTCCAGACTGCCTCCAAAATCCGGACTGCCCCCAAATTCCGGACTGCCCCCAATTTCCGGACTGCCCCAATTTCCGGACTGCTTCAGACTCCGGACTGCCTCCAGATTCCGGACTGCCACCAGATTCCGGACTGCCTCCAGATTCCGGACTGCCTCCAGATTCCGGACTGCCTCCGATTTCCGGACTGCTTCAGATTCCGGACTGCCTCCAGATTCCGGACTGCTCCTGAATCCGGACTGCCCCCAGATTCCGGGCTGCTCCAAAATCCAGACTGCCACAGATTCCGGACTGCTCCAGATTCAGGACTGCCACAGGACAAGCCTCGACCACTTCCAATCGGAAGCGTACCCCACCATATTTCCCCAAGTCACCATAATAACTTGGAGAACTGGGGGGCAACTGATGGGGTGCGACAGCGCAGCAGCCTGTTAGCTTCCAACACGTGGCTAGAGGAGGGCCCACCGCAGGACCCTCGCCAGCAGGGGTAGTTTGGTAATTCCCTTGGGGTAGGTGAACCCGAACCTATAGCTGGTCGACACCTGCGTTGGAGGCATTAACTCCCTACCTACCCCAAACTTTCCTTATAAAAAGGCTTCCAAAGCTCATAAATCGATTATTGAATTCTCACCCACCACTCTTAAAGCACCCTCTTCACTCCGGCTCATACTGACTTGAGTGTCGAAGGGCCTGTCCGGAGTACACTCCGGGTCAGTCATTCTGACCTCGTTTGCTCTTGTGCAGAATACAGCTCATCCGGACTCTACTTCCCTCCAGCTCGGCTCTTACGTCACTGCCATATCTGTTAACCGATTTTGGGCCTAACACTTCCTATCACCTTTGTGTAGCTGGGTACCCATTGTGTAGCCTTCAACCCATGGTTTAAAATTTCGGTTTCGGTACCGGTTTCGGACCCCTGAATTTTCAAAATAATAATTAAAAAAGCTTATTTAATTCATTTAGAAATTTCGACCGAATTTTTATGACACTTCTTCTTTTTTTTTTAAAAGAAATTACGTTTTCTCAAATTTTCATACTGAAATTCTTGAAATTCCGAAATTTTGGCCGAAATTTGATAAAGGCCGAAATTCAAAATTTTGCCAAATTTCGATGAAATTCGAAATTTCGCCAAATTTCGGTTTCGGTCCCCACCGAAATCTGAAACTTCGGATTTCGGCCGAAATTTAAAACCATGCTCCAACCCACCTTACCCTATCAGGCCATTAATACCCACCATTTCAGTTTCAAAAACAAAAAATTGGTTTTTTTTATGACAGTTACCAAACATAATTCTGATCTTTAAAATCAGAATCAAAATAAAAAAATAAAATCAAAGAAACAGTGTCAAAATCAAGAAACGGAATCAGAATTGTTGCCAAACACACCCTAAGAGTAGAATAGGAGGAAGGAGTTTTGTTTCTTTTTCATTTTGGACAGGAAGAGTTTCCGTAACTGGAGAATGAGAGGGTAAAAATCTCGAGATCCCAGACAAGGAAGTCGGTTTTCTCTTGCGAAGATAAATTTTTTTTGCCAAAACTCTTTATTTTTTCCTTTTTTAGAAAGCCAACAGATTTTCCAAGAGATGTGAGAGATAAGATTGAGATGAGACAAAGAAGAAAAGAATGGTTCACCATCCAAGGTAGGAAATATTGACCGAACATCTCCTTTGGGCCACTTTTTATAGCTTTTGTAACCAAAATCCTTCTTCAAGTAAACTTCTAATTAAATAATGGAAAATTTGTTAGGAAAATGCAAAGATTTCATGATATTGTGAAGTAAGGGTAGAGTTGCAGAATTTGTAAAAGAGGGGTTGTCAGGTTTTTAAAAGACGAAAATACCCCTCTTTAGTTTTACTTTTAACCCATGAGTTTTTACTTTTAACCCTTTAACCTTCTCTCTGTTTCTCTCTTCCCAAACGACTCGCCGGAGAAACTCGCCAGAGAAACTCGTCTCCGACGTCGCTCTCGACGGCCGTTGTACTCGCCGGAAGCAGGAGTCCCATAAACTTTCACCGTTTCTCACTTTTCCCATTCTCTCTTCCGAAAGGACGGTTTATCTCGCCGGAGAAACTCGCCGTCGACCTCGTACGTCTCTCCCGAAGCCCGTTCTACTCGCCGGAAGCATGACATAGTCGGCGGAAAGCACCCCCTCTCGCCGGAATTCAGTTTCCTCCCCTACACGAAGGTAATTTTCAAATATTTCTTCTAGGGTTTATTTTATTTTGGGTTTTTTTTAGGGGTTGGATCTCACACACTTTCAACAATGTATGTTGCTCTACATTGCTCTCTGAAGCTCTTTTAAGTGCCTCTTGACAAGTGTGTGAAACGGATATGCATTAGTATGTAATTTTTAAGGCTTTGAAATGGTTTCGAAGGGGTTTCATTTGGAGGGTTTCGGAATTTTGAGGGTTTCAATGGGCTGGAACTATTAATTGTTAGGAAGAAAATATCTTGATATAGGGTTTGTAGGTTTTGAAACGTTGGGCATTGATTTTTGGTTTGAAAGGGTTTGATTTAGGGCTTTAAATGGTTTCAATGGGTTTGAACGGTTTAGGGTTTGTTGTAGGGTTTTTCAATGCTTTAATTTAGGGTTTCAATGGTTTCAGTGGTTTGAATGGGTTAATTTAGGGTTTGGTTTCAATGGTTTCAATGGTTTGAAAGGGTTTCATTTAGGGTTTGAAACAGCATCTTGGGATTGAAAGGGTTTCATGTAGGGTTTCATTATTTTCATTTTGGGTTTCAAAGTATTTCAATGGTTTAGGGTAAAATTTAGGGTTGATTTAGGATTTCAATAGTTGTGAATGGTTTGAGTTAGGGTTTTAGTTGGGGTTTGAATTCTTTCATTTAGGGTTTCAATGCTTGCAATGGTTTAAGGGGTTTCAGTTAGGATTTCAATGGGTTTCAATGGTTTGAAAAGGTTTCATTTAGGTTTTCAATGGTTTCGGCATATTTCATGTTGGATTTCACTCTAGTTCATAGGGTTTCATTTAAGGTTTGAAAAGGTTTCAATGGTTTATGGTTGCATTTATGGTTTCATTTATGCTCTGTATGGTTGCCGGGTTATTTTTGTTCCTGGGAGTTATGTGGGAGAAAAAAATACCCTGGGAGATAGGTCGGAAAAAAAAGTCGTAGAAGTATCCTGGTAAAATAAAAATCCCATGTTTGGTTATGTGGGAGAAAAAAATAGCCTGGGAGATATGGTGGGAAAAAAATAACCTTTGTTTGGTTGGTTGAACTGTTGGGTAGAAAAAAATTCTTCTGAAGCTTATTATTGATTCCTGAGTTTATTTTAGTTCCTGGGGTTATGTTGGGATGGGATGAAAGGCAATCATTACAAAAGTGGGATTAAAAAATTCACCCCACAAGTAATCATTACAAGAGTGGGATTAAAATAAACCTAGTGGTAAAAGGCAACCAAACATGGGATGGGACCAAAATTTAACTAACTCTCCCACATAACTCCCACGAGCCAAAAAGAACCCGGCAACCAAACAGAGCATTAGGGTTTCAATGGTTGCATTGGGGTTTGAAAGGGTTTTATTTAGGGCTTATGAAATTGGAACCAGTATTCCATGGAAGTTGGATCCATGGAACCAAATATTAGAAAGTTGGAAGCAGTATTCGATGGATCCTCTATCTAGTAATATTGGTTCCAACTGTGTAATTTAAGGTTCCCTGGATGCGCTAATCAATAATCTGTTCCAACAGTCTAATATGTGGTTCCAACTGTCGAAATTGTTGTTCGAAAGGGTTTCATTTGACTTGGTATTTCAGCATTTTTTATTTTCGGTGTGAAAGGGTTTCATTCAATGCGTTTCATTCACTTGGGGTTTCAATGGTTTTGAGTGGTTTCAATGGTATGCATGGATCTTCTCTGCGGTAAAGAGTGGTTTTGTTTGAAGTTTGTAAATGTTTTTAAATTCAAGTATCTATATAGTGTTCCATGTGTGTAATAGTAATTAAATGTGGTTTGAAGTGTGTTATACTGCATCGTACTTTAGTGAATGGAATAATAGTGTGTTTGAAGTTTGTTTTCGTTCAAGTATCTTGTCCTGGTTTCTGCAGAGAAGAAGTGGAAGTGGTTCCCTTTTTCGTATTTGCAACCCCCTAAAAGTGTAAGCCAAAACCCCAATATAGAGATCATGCCGCGCACAAAGAACGCGAAGAAGACTGCCACTGTGCCCCAACGCTCTTCCAGCCGCAAACGGAAAGGGAAGGCTGTCCGTGAGCCCTCCCCTCCCTCACCTTCCTCCGAGGAAGCCGAATATATGGGCGAAGGAGAGGAGGATGTCGAGGTCGGCTCCGTAAAGGCGGCATCCTCCGTCCGTCGTATAGAAAGGAAGGGCATATTGCGAGGTAGGAAAATCGTCTTTGAAGATCTTGCCGCATATGATGTTCGATCCCTTTTTGTGGCCTTTGGATGGGTCAATTTTCTCGGAGTACATTGCGATTCATACCCGACTCTTGTGAAACAATTCTATGCCAATTATAGAGTCGACGAAGATTATAAGTTCTTCCAGTCCACAGTCAATAATAAAACCTTTCGCATGACCATGGAGAAGTTTTGTGAAGTCGCCTCTCTTCCCACCACAGGCGACGAGAGTTTCTTTTGGCCCGGTACCATGGATGACTTTGATCGTTATATGGTTGATCCTGTCACTGCTTATGGGGAGCTTGGTTGCAAACCCCCACCTAATGACGGGTCAACCAACGTGTCCTACAATTCCCTTAGCCGTAGGTGCAAAGTCCTACACAAGATTCTGATCAGCAATATCACGCCTCGCGGAGGTAATAGTGACATGGTCCGGCCTTTTGAGGCGTTTATTATGTATCGACTTCTAAAGGGCTAGCCCCTTCACCTTGGCTATATCATACTTAGCTTCATGGAGGACACCAGGACAAAGGCCTTGGCTAGTCTACCATTTGGGATGCTTCTGACACGTATCTTCCAGCATGAGAAGCTGATCGAAGGTAGCGAAGAACGCGTTCGTCCTTCTAATCCAATGAATCGTACAACTATAAAGGCAATGCGACTTGATGACCAGAGGCCCGCTCCACCACCTCGTCCGCAGGCTCAGCGTGTACCGGCAGAGGAGCTCGTTGCACATCGTCAGTACTTTGACGAGAAGTTTGCTGCGCTTTCTCAGCTCCTTGCATCTCATCGTGAGGACCATGTCGCGACACAGCAGGCTGTGAGCGCCCTACGCACCGAGGTCTCCACCCTCCGGCAGGAGTATGGGACGTCATTCAGCTCCCTCACTGAGCAGGTTTCTTCACTCAGCGAGTTCGTCCGCCGCCTTCTGCCCCCAGATCATTAGGTTGTTGCTGCCGATGAGAACTGTACATGATCCCTATGCAGTTATTTACTTTTTGGTTTACTTTTTTTGGCATGTATATGGATGGTATGTTATTATGGTTGATATTATGGATTAATGGATGGTAGGTATGTTATATTTGGGTTTGATATGTTATTATGGATGGATGAATGGATGATATGTTATTATGATTGTTCAATTTCTCTGTCTTGGATGACTGGTATGTTTTCATGGTTGTTATGAATAGCAATGGTCCTACTAATCCAATGAATGGTACAACTCTAAAGTGACTTGGGGATATTTGTGAGGCCTTTATGGATAATTTTGATTCTGTTTACCTGTGCATGGGACTAACACTGTGTTTCAAGTGGTTGTCGCTGCTTTGTACAGATTGTGTTTAACTTAAGGATACAAAGGTTCCCATTTCTTTCGTTGCGGGTTCGTCATGGTGATTAACTTCTCCATTTCCATTTGCATCTCCTTAACTTTCTACCTCAACTGTTTCCTAATAGCTTTTTTTGCAGGCCAAATATGTCTTCTCTAGATGCTGTCCTTCCCGCTTCCAGGAGTCCTTCAAAACGTTCCGGTTACATGATGCGCATAAGAATTTGATAAATGAGACCCCATTCAGAGATTTGGTACTACACAAGAACCTCGAGGATGTGGAGTTGCGAAGAGGATTTTGTCGACATTGGTGAGAAAGTGGGATCCGAAGCGGAAAGCATTTAGATTGGGGAGCATTGTAGTTCCTTTTCTAGTTAGTGATGTAGCCAAAATATTAGGCTTAACTATGAGAGGGAAGAGGGTGCAACTAGATTGGGATAGCATCACAACGGTGGATGGTTGGAGGTTTCGGCTTCCAACAGCCACCTTCGAAGAGGTCGTAAATGTTATTCATGCGGAAATGGATTCAAATGAAGAAGAGTCGATAAAGTCCACAGTGAAACATTTGATATTGTTATTTTGCAGTACTGTGTTGTTCGCACAGAGGGATCACAAGGCATGTTCTTGCCTATTCCCTTATATTGATATGGGGACTATAGGAGATGTTGCGTGGGCTTATCTCATTCATGAATTCTTGGTCCTGTCCTTAAATTCACATGCTGCACTTGGTGGGAAGGGCCATATATTGGGTTGCTCTATCATTTTACAGGTAATTTTCCATTCATGCCTTATAGTTACTTGTTTCTAAATTATTAGGAGTGCGTAAATAATGTAGCCGCATTTCAGGTATGGGTATTTGAGCATACCACGTTCTGGGTACCTGATTACCCTGATGCTTATCCACGTCTATTTAAGTGGATCGGTGAGGATACGAAGAAGACGGAGCATAGAAAGTTGATTGACCGTGTTTGTGATGGGATGGTAAAACCAACTGAGGTGAGAGATTAATGTTAATTGGTCGTTGTATGTATGTATGTCTTGCGTGTTGTTTTATTACATTCGTATTTGTAATAAAAAAAATATGACATTTATTTCAGGTGGTTCTGATGGTTAAAACTATGGCGAGAGAGGAAGCCCTACTGCTCGGCCAGGTTGAGGCCGACGTTGTTAGTGCTGTAGAGGCTTCAGTGGGGGATTCGATTGGGGCAATTGCGCCTACAGTGGGGGATGCGATCGGGCCAATTGTGGCATGTAAGGGGAGAGAACGAAGAAGGAGAGGGATGAAAGTAAGAGAGGGACTTCTGAATGCGATCGGGCCAATTGTGGCATGTAAGGGGAGAGAACGAAGAAGGAGACGGATGAAAGTAAGAGAGGGACTTCTGAATGCGATCGGGCCAATTGTGTCATGTAAGGGGAGAGAACGAAGAAGGAGACGGATGAAAGTAAGAGAGGGACTTCTGAATGCGATCGGGCCAATTGTAGCATGTAAGGGGAGAGAACGAAGAAGGAGAGGGATGAAAGTAAGAGAGGGACTTATGAAAGAAGTAGAGGAATCTGCATCTCATAGTTCTTCGTTGGAGACGATAGAGAAACTTGAACGTGAAGTGAGGGAGCTAAAAAGTGAAGTGGGGGAGCTAAAAAGTGAAGTGGGGGAGCTAAAAAGTGAGTTCAGTCAGTTGAAAGGGACAGATTCATTGAAGAAGAAAGATGTACAGTTATCGGGTGAGGAGGAGAAGGTAGTGAAGGATAAAAAGAAATATAGTCGAAGAAAGAAGAAGCAAACAAATGATGATGAAGAAATGGATAAAACAGGACATATTGAAAAGAAAGATGGGGACGTTGGGATAGGGAGTGATAAGGGACGTTCGGAGGGTGGATTAGTAAAAGATCCAAAGACGATGGATATTGTAGAGTTTGGGTATGATGTTGGGAAAGATGTGGTTGTTGATCGAAAAGACGAGATCTATATTAATAGTCAAATTACAGAGGATGACCGAGAGGCTGCAGCTAATATAGTTGCTATCTTGCTTGACACTCCCGAAATGAAGAGTAAACAATGGAGCATTGAAAATAATGTAAAGCAACGTCGAAGGCGAACAAGACCTAGTAGAGCAATGAGATCGCCATATTACATAGGCCAGCGGAAATTCAAGGATGCTCTTGCCAAAGTCACCGGGCCTGCAGCGACCAAGGTGGATGCATTGGCAGCGCTACAACCTTGGTAAATTCCTTATAACTTAGATTGTGTTGGAAAGCCCGTTTCATTTTTTGGAACTCTATCTTCTCCGATCAAATTCATAGATAGGTTGTTTCAGTAGAATGATCTGAGCTAAGGTCCATAGAGGGAGATGACTTTTTACTGGATTTGCAGTGACAAAGTCATTCAAAGTGATGGGTACTACATGTGTAAAGAAGACTTGCTTCTACTAAGCGATCGTAGAGGGTGGTTATCATCTCCGGTAAGATTTTATGTTATTTCTTAGATATGGTTCATTGAGTAACGTAAAGAGTGAGCGCACATTTCTTATTAAGTTCCTTCTCGTTGACCAATGGTCTGTTTTGTAGATCGTTAATGTATATACAGACTACTTGAACTCGCGGGACGAATGTTTGCGAAAAGAACAAAAGGGAGCATGCATTTCCCTGACTACCCATCTAGCTGTGAGATTCAAGTGACTTACATTACAAGTAATGATTTCTATATTTGAAGCTGCCGGCAATTATAACATTTCTTTTCGTGGTTGCAGCAACTTATAATAACCGATAGATGTGAAAATCCCGAAGTATGTTCCCGATTCGTACAGCGTCTAGAGCATATCTCAGTTAAAGAGCTAAGAAAAGTACTCATTCCAGTCAACATAGATTTGGTTCATTGGGTTCTTCTACTCTTGGATATGGGTCAGTGTACCTTCGCTCTTTACGACTCGCTAGTCGCTCGCACGGATCCTACAAGGGTGCAACCCCTTGTGAGTACTACCCTAAGTCCAATTTCGTAAGCCAAATATTAATTTCTGCTGACTACCTGCATAACGTACTGAATTATTGATTTGTAGGTTGATTACCTTGTTGAATGGTTCAAAAGGGTGAAAGACATTGATATCAGTGCATTCCCCATTGATGAAGTCGTTGTTCGGCCCATACAAAATAACGGGTGATGTAACTTCCAATTACTTGAGTTACGGAAATCTACGTAAACGATTAATTCTAATTCTTATTGTTGCATATTCTTCATGTTTTGCAGCTACGATTGTGGGCTATTCGTTTTGAAAGAGATGGAATACCTCAGCCGTGACGCTAGTTTGGATTTCACGCAGAAAGATATTACAGCTATGCGAACTTCTCTATTTTCTGAAATGTTAAATGGGGTGTATGGGAAAGTATCCATTTAACTTTTGGGAGGAACTGATGTTGTAACTTTATAGCAGGCACTCAGGTGTAAGTAATTTTGGGACAGTGAGGTATGGATTGCCTCTGGAAACAAATTTTTTTTTATTGCACTCCATTCTGTTACATGTGGGATGTGATAAGCTAGTTGGTTGTACGAACCCAAATCCATTCCCAATGTGATTGGTTTTCTTAGAGCGAAGATCAACCTCTTCTCCCATGTCGAGGGATGAGTCAGCCCTCCTTTCTACTGAAATACACAATTCTTGGGTAAATTTCATCATCGATTTGAAAAATGGAAGATTACAAGGTATTTATATCAAATAAAACCACTTAAGAGCTAAGGGACCTAATCTTATAACTGTTCTAAAGATAGGATGAACTAACATTTATAACTCCACTGACAATTAAAAGCAACATGAGATCATTCGGGAGTCCGATTGGACCGTCGGAATACCGATTCGGATGTCCGACGATGCATTCGGACTCCCGAATAATGGCCAGTGAAACCCAAAAAGTACTGGACATCCTTCGGGAGTCCGATTGGACCTTCGGAATTCCGAAGAGGAAGTCCGACGATGCATTCGGACTCCCGAATGATGGCCAGTGATACCCAAAAAGTATTGGACATCCTTCGGGAGTCCGATTGGACATTCAGAATTCCGAATCGGGAATCCGACGATGTATTCGGACTCCTGAATTATGTCCAGTAGATACCATAAACTACTAGAGATCCTTTAGGAGTCCGAAGGAACTATCGGACTTCCGATTCCGAATTCCGACGACGCATTTGGACTCCCGAATGATGCCCAGTTGGAACAAAAAAGTACTGGACATCCCCGGTGATGCCCAGATTGGATGGCAATTCTACTTGCATGAATTCGGGAGTCCGAATTAATCGTCGGACTTCCGGATAAGACTTCCGAAGGTTGTTTCGGACTCCCAAATAAACCCAGATTGGAGACCAACTCTATACACAGAGTGAGAAAGAGAGAGAGGATAGAGAGATAGAGACATAGAGAGAGGTCAACATAAACATGGCAATAACAAAACAAAAGTGTTGAAGCAGTTGTTCGAAGATGAACAGGGTGTATCCAATAGCAATTAAAATTGTGGTTCCAGACAAAATTATTCAACCAGGTGTTCCAAAATTGTGGTTCCAAAAAATGTACAGTTCCGGGCAAGTAGTAGATACAACAACGTATAAATTGAACAATTTTCATGTGAGAAAGTATCATGTGTAGTAACAAGGTTCCCAAAATCATTGCCACTTTTTACAATTTTCGTGTGAGTAAGTATCATGTGTAGTAACAAGATTCCCAAAATCATTGCCACTTTGTACAGAAAAACCAACAACTCCATCCCTAAGTAAAGAAAGGAGGTGCGAAGGACACTCCGGACCTACAAGAGAAAGTTGGTACAATCAATAACAATTATGGGTTTAATATGAAAATCATATCGAGTGCGTAATAATGAAACATACATGTTCTGTGTAGGTGCGGATGGACCGATGGGAGTCATATTTAACTGACGATTTACGAGGGGAGGATTTTTACACGTTCTTTTGTTATGTCCAGGTTCCCCACATGATTTGCAGTTGTGATGTATTCCAAATTGCAGCCCTCTCTCTATTCGTACTTTTTTCGGTCGTCCGGGCTGTCGTCTTACTCGCGGTGGCAATAGTACTACTAAATCATTGGATGGCTCGGGCCATTGTGTTTGATCTAAAGTTGGATGAATCACCTCCTCATACGTACTCCGATATGTTGAAGCCAAAAACCAATCCTGGCAGTATTTATATCGGTCAAGCTTATTTAATCCCATAGCTGCTATGGCATGCCCACACGGCAATCCCATCGTTTGGAAAAGACCACACGTACATGTTTTCTTCTCTAAATCCACACTATCCGTATGAGTGGATGAGAGCACTTCATATTCATTCCAACTACACGCGCGGGGTAGAAACTTACTACCAAACAAACATGATCTGTCCAACCACTTTTCTGCTCTATGAGTTAAATGCGTTTTCCATGTAGCCGCAGCTTTCCGGCGAAACTGGAAGAAGTCTTGTACTTTCCATCTAGTGTGATCAACTAGAGCAGCAATCGGCAACTCCCTTGCGCCCTTCAATACGTTGTTGAAGCACTCTGCTGCATTAGTGGTGAGCACATTCCACCTGGCCCCTTTAAAATGTACATTAGCCCAATTTTCTTTAGGAATATCAGATATCCATTTCTCTGCTTTTTCATTCTTTGCTTTTATGAGTTCCATCGCCTCCTTATGGTCACTCTCCCTTAAGGCATATGCCGCTCTCGAAAATAGTTTACAAAGTTTTTGACTCTTAAAGGTCTTCAATAGATTGGCATTGAGGTGACGAATACAGTAGCTATGGTATGATCCCGGTAATGCTTCAGCAACAGCTCTAACCAGACCCTTCATCCGATCGGAGGAAATCGTAAATTCATTGTTGTTTTTTTCTATTGGCATCACTCTCTGGCAGAGTAAAACAAGAAACCATAGCCAACTGTCAAAGTTCTCGTTCTCAACCACAGCAAAAGCTAACGGAAATAATCCACCATCACCATCTACAGTTGTCGCAGGTAATAAGATTCCTTTATATTTCCCCCGCAAATGTGTCCCATCAATTAGTATCAGGGGTCTAACTGTGCGACTGAACGCACGGATGCTGGGGCCGAATGACCAAAATAAACGACCAAATGTGTTATCTCCACTAGCCCATAGTTGCCGGGTTCGGTATACACGCATAATGGTGCCGGGATTACATCTCTCCATCTCCTGAGCATATGCAGGAAGGATGCGGTAAGAAGCCTCCGCATTTCCACACATAATTTCGTGTATAATGACCTTCGCATTGAAAGCCTTCGTATAGCTTAAGGTTATACTCCACTTATCCTTGACGTATGCTCTTATCAAACTAGGTGTCACGTCTCCTGGACGGGGAAATAACCCTAGGCAGGTTTCAGCTGCCCAAGATGCTGTGGCAAGGGGATGATCATTACCACTCATCGTACTTGAGCATGTATGCTCTGGCACAAACCTGTTCACCCTGACAGAATCCAGGTAATTTGTCCTAGTAATTTTGAAAGGACAACTTCCATTCTTGCATCTAACAACATACTTTGTAGGTTTTGAGTCTACTGGGACGAATACAAAACGCCTATCAATTGCATACTCTCTAACTTTGTTCTTAAATACTTTAAAATTCGGGAAGATTCCCCCCACCTTGAACTCCTCAAGTCCTATTCTCCCCACATTTAATTCATCCACAACCATTTCATCTACTTCCATCGGCTCCCTTGTATACGTATTACCGAACGGGTCGCCGATAATGTTATGTACACCATCCTGGTCTCCGATAATGTTATCTACACCATCCTCGTCCCCGATAATGTTATCTAAACTATCCTGATCATCTACACCATCCTGCTCTTCTCCGAATCGGCTGTCATCGTCCTCATCAAAGTCGTCATTGTCCTCATCAAAGTCCTCATTACCATCCTCGCAAATGGCATCATTAACATGCATATCACTATGAAAATCCCTACTGAACCGTGCATCGTGCCTGTATGGTAAGGAAAGGACTAGGTTAGAATGAAATTCAATGAGAGAAAAATATAACCTCCCAACTAAATATAATTTCTTTAATTTATTACATGGAAGTGCTCTTATGTTCAGTTGTATCTTCCTCTGTCTCATTAAAAATTGGATCCTCATAATCTTCATCCAAGTCTACTGAATATCTGCCAACCCGATCAACAATTAGAGTAACAATAATGGAATCATAAATTCATCAATGGAATCACAATTCAATACACGGATAGTACCTATTGTTGGTATGTCCTTCGCCATGTTGTCTTCGTTTGCTGGGAGCTTCAGCTGCAATAGGTGTTGCTGACACTGCACGAACGGAATTATTTTTGGGACTCAAAGCAGGTTCGATTGGAGTAGAAGCTTCATAATGTTCATTTATCTGAACTACATTTCTGAGCAATGAAAATTTCCACATGAGATAATATTCTAATGGAATGAGAATTTAAAGAATGCCAAAGTCCAGCTGACTTAATATTTTACCTCTTCATGGGTGCAGATATAAATTCTCCAACTCTGTACTCTTTACGTATGTACAGGCTGATAGAATTAAAGAGGCTATTCTCAAAAACCATCATCACCATACCTAGGTCATGATCATTTCGAATGTCGCATAACACGATTTGATATGGATCCATGACATATCGACATTTTATAGATAATGACACACGACATCCAGTGGTCCCAATCCTTTGGTGAATTAGAGACTGAAATTCCAGAAAATTTATATGGCGATTCACAGTTAAACACATTTTCGTCCCGCCAATATATTCGAATGATACTTCATCCTTCAAGTACCCATCAACGTGTAACATAAAAGAAGCCCTGTTTTCCACCATTTTTGCACACCCTGTTTCGATCAGAACCATTATTAGTACACTTATCATATTAATTGGACCAAAACATAACTATTACACTTTTCGAACCACATTGTATAAGCCGAAACCACTACGGAACCACATTTTCTATGGCAGAACCATTACGACACCACATTTTTCACACCGAAACTATTAGGGAATCACATTTTTCACAACGGGACCAGTAGGTAACCACATTTTATAAGCCGAAACCAGTAGGGAACCACATTTTCTACGTCGGAACCATTACGGAAACACATTTTGCACCCCGAAACCATTAGGGAACCACATTTTTCACCCCGCAACCACTAGGGAAGCACATTTTATAAGGCGAAACCACTACGGAACCACATTTTCTAAGGCGGAACCATTACGGAACCACATTTTACACCCGAAACCATTACTGAACCACATTTTACACCCCGAAACCATTAGGGAACCACATTTTTCACAACGGAACCAGTAGGTAAGCACATTTTCTAAGCCGAAACCACTACGGAACCACTTTTTCTACGTCGGAACCATTACAGAACCACATTTTTCACCCTGAAACCATGGGAACCACATTTTTCACAACGGAACCACTAGGTAACCAAATTTTATAAGTCGAAACCACTAGGGAACCACCTTTTCTATGGCGGAACCATTACGGAACCACATTTTAGACCTCGAAACCATTAGGGAAAAACATTTTTCAACTCTACACCAGTGGGATGCCCATTTTATAAGCCCACACCACTACGGAAACACATTTTCTACTTCGGAACCATTACGGAAACACATTTTTCACAACGAAACCATTAGGGAACCACATTTTACACCCCGAAAACATTAGGGAACCACATTTTTCACAACGGAACCAGTAGGTAAGCACATTTTCTAAGCCGAAACCACTACGGAACCACTTTTTCTACGTCGGAACCATTACAGAACCACATTTTTCACCCTGAAACCATGGGAACCACATTTTTCACAACGGAACCACTAGGTAATCAAATTTTATAAGCCGAAAGCACTAGGGAACCACCTTTTCTATGGCGGAACCATTACGGAACCACATTTTAGACCTCGAAACCATTAGGGAAAAACATTTTTCAACTCTACACCAGTGGGATGCCCATTTTATAAGCCCACACCACTACGGAACCACATTTTCTACGTCGGAACCATTACGGAAACACATTTTTCACAACGAAACCATTAGGGAACCACATTTTTCACCCCGCAACCACTAGGGAAGCACATTTTATAAGCCGAAACCACTACGGAACCACATTTTCTATGGCGGAACCATTACGGAACCACATTTTATACCTCGAAAACATTAGGGAACCACATTTTTCAACCCGAGACCACTAGGGAACCACATTTTTCACCCCGAAACCATTAGGGAACCACATTTTTTAGAATGGAACCAGTAGGGAACCACATTTAATAAGCCGAAACCAATACGGAACCACTTTTTCTATGTCGGAACCATTACCGAACTACATTTTTCACCATTAGGGAACCACAGTTTTCACCCCGGAACCACTAGGGAACCACATTTTATAAGCCGAAACCACTACGGAACCACATTTTCTATGGCGGAACCATTACATAACTACATTTTTCACCGCGAAACCATTAGGGAACCATAGTTTTCACCCCGGATTCACTAGGGAACCACATTTTATAAGTTGAAACCAGTACGGAACCACATTTTCTACTTCGGAACCATTACAGAACTACATTTTTCACCCCGAAACCATTTGGAAACCACAGTTTTCACCCCATTAGGGAACCACATTTTATACCTCGAACCCATTAGGGAACCACATTTTTCAACCGGAACCAGTACGGAACCACATTGTATAAGCCGAAACCACTACGGAACCACATTTTCTAAGGCGGAACCATTACGGAACCACATTTTTCACAACGGAACCAGTAGGGAACCACATTTTATAACCCGAAACCACTACGGAACCACATTTTTTAAGGCGGAACCATTACGGAACCACATTTTTCACCTCGAAATCATTACGGAACCACATTTTTCACAACGGAAATAGTAGGGAACCACATTTTATAACCCGAAACCACTACGGAACCACATTTTCTATGGCGGAACCATTACGGAACCACATTTTTCACCCCGAAACCAATAGGGAATCACATTTTTCACAACGGAACCAGTAGGGAACCACATTTTATAAGCCGAAACCAATACGAAATCACATTTTCTACGTCGGAACCATTACAGAACTACATTTTTCACCCCGAAACCATTAGAGAACCACAGTTTTCACCCCGGAACCACTAGGGAACCACATTTTATAAGCCGAAACCAGTACGGAACAACATTTTCTTCGTCGGAACCATTACGGAACCACATTTTTCACCCTGAAACCATTACTGAACCACCTTCTTCACCTCGGAACCCAGAAGGATGCCCATTTTATAAGCCGAAATCACTAGGGAACCACATTTTCTACGTCGGAACCATTACAGACATTTTTCACCCCGAAACCATGAGGGAACCACATTTTTCACCCCGCAACCACTAGGGAACCACACTGTATAAGCCGAAACCACTACGGAACTACATTTTCTACCTCGAAACCATTACAGAACCACATTTTATACCTCGAAACCATTAGAGAACCACATTTTTCAACACGGAACCACTAGGGAACCACATTTTATAACCCGAAACCACTACGGAACCACATTTTCTACGGCGGAACCATTACGGAACCACATTTTTCACCCCGAAACCATGAGGGAACCACATTTTTCACCCCGCAACCACTAGGGAACCACATTGTATAAGCCGAAACCACTACGGAACTACATTTTCTATGGCGGAACCATTACAGAACCACATTTTATACCTCGAAACCATTAGAGAACCACATTTTTCAACACGGAACCAGTAGGAAACCCCATTTTATAACCCGAAACAACTACGGAACCACATTTTCTACGGCGGAACCATTACGGAACCACATTTTTCACCCCGAAACCATGAGGGAACCACATTTTTCACCCCGCAACTACTAGGGAACCACATTGTATAAGCCGAAACCACTACAGAACTACATTTTCTATGGCGGAACCATTACAGAACCACATTTTATACCTCGAAACCATTAGAGAACCACATTTTTCAACACGGAACCACTAGGGAACCACATTTTCTACGACGGAACCATTACGGAACCACATTTTTCACCCCGAAACCATTAGGGAACCACATTTTTCACAACGGAACCAGTAAGGAACCACATTTTATAACCCGAAACCACTACGGAACCACATTTTCTACGTCGGAACCATTACCGAACCACATTTTCTACGTCGGAACCATGATGGAACACACTGTCTCCAACTTTGTCCAAAGCGAACGTGCAGATGTTTCATTAGACACATGATGGAACACACTGTCAACTAACCATTGCCTAATATGTCCAACAACCTTTCTATTCAATTTTTGCCAATCCTTATCAGACATGCCAGTTGGCTTGGCCTTATCACCTTCAATGGGTTCATGCAAATCCTTACAAAATAGAATATCCTCCATCTTTGGTTTCCAAATCATCCAATTTGATCCAGTCAACTTTATCATAGTTTCTGAAGAACTCTCCATCTCAATCCACACAGACAACTATGCTTCCAAACAACCACGGCTTTGATACCACTTGTTGGGTTTTTTGCCAAAGAAAACCCACTTAAATTACAAAGCAAATAAATATGTGGATAAAAGAACACTAAACAATCAAGAGAGTAATCACACAAGAGAACACAAAGATTTACGTGGAAAACCCTCTAACGAAGAGGGAAAAACCACGGGGCGAAACCGACGAAATATCCACTAATCAAATAAGTAATAAAACGTCTCTTTCTCAAGTTCTCACCCGAAACTTGAGACCATACAAGAAATAAGAGATATAAAAGGTTACCTCGTTGCAAACAACGAAACCCACTTTCTCACAAAAAATTACCCACTTCGATCTTCAACTCGAAGAAGCCCAAATCCTAACGAAGTCTCCGTGCAACGAGAGGATTCAACGGTGTGGTGAAAAGCTTCAAGAAGAAACGCTAAAAAAAAAATGGGTTTTGATTCCGCACAAAACCTCCAAAAAGAGCACCCAAGAAAAACCCTTGTTGTCTTTTTCTTCTTCTTCTTCTCTTCCCTCTCTCTTTCTTTCTTCCTTTTAACGTTTTTGCTAAAACGTCAACACCCACCAACAGCCCCTTTTTTTCCCTTTTTGGGTTTTCTCAAAAACCCTCACACACACACGGCCACACATCCCCCACCGACTCTCTCACTTTGCCTTTATAATTGGGAAACATGGGTATCCTCTTTTAATCGGATATGTGACGTGAGAGGTTTCGAGACTGTTACATTTGGTTCCAAGTGTTTCAGATCCAACCCCTCCACAAGAAAATGAAAAAAGTTGAAACTCTAACTGTATAGATTTCAAAAATACCTTCTCAGGATTGCACCACAATTTCCGACGACAAGGGGAAGAATTCCGGCGGCAAAGGGACTGATCCCGGCGACAAATATGTGCGTACCGACGAGAAATGTGATATTTCAGGCGAACGGGAGAAAGAAGAAAGAGAGAGAACGGTGAGAAAGATGGGTAAAAGCCTTGTTTTTAAAACATAAGGGTAATCTTGTCATTTCCCCTCCATGACCGTACCTGACTGCCCCTCTTTCCTTATTTTGAAATCTTTGCCCTTTATTCACAATATAACTAAAAGTATACATTTTTTTAATAATTTGCCCTTAAATAATTAGAGTATGAGGGGAAACCCAAAAATCTTATTCCATTTCGAATTAATATAGACCCCAAGTCGGTCCCACATTAGAATTTTAAGAGGAGAGAGAGAGAGTTGGAAAGTATCTAGAACATGATATGCCTTCTTTTTTTATACGAGAGAGAGAGAGAGAGAGAGAGAGAGAATTGTTTCCTAAAAATAAATCGTCAAATCCTCCTTCCAAAACCGGCAGAATGCCTGCTTTTATGAAACTTCCCAAATCTCCCTCTTGAATATAACTGCCATTTTAAAGCTTTGTCTATGCTAAAGATAAGATGCAAGTGGGTCCCACCTCTAGAATTTGAATTCCACTTCAATCCCAACACAAACGATATTATAGATAGAAGCAAATTGTTGGGGTGAATTAATCTCAATGTTGACCGAGCCCTTGGAGGAAAGA
This sequence comes from Tasmannia lanceolata, assembly GCF_043159265.1. Taxonomy (NCBI): domain Eukaryota; kingdom Viridiplantae; phylum Streptophyta; class Magnoliopsida; order Canellales; family Winteraceae; genus Tasmannia; species Tasmannia lanceolata. The sequence goes on along the minus strand of NW_027518713.1, from coordinate 700,314 downwards.
AAGAGAATGTCGTTTGATTTTTTTACTGGAGTTAAAAGATGTAGGAGGGATACAAGATAAGGAGAAATTATATGATAAAAGGCCATGTGAACATGTACCCATCATCCCATCCTTGATATTTGATCAAATAGCAAGTCACATTTTTAGGTGCTGTTGTTTTATCAAATATGAAGGGTGGTCCATCCAATGTACTACCTTTACGTGTTTATACATCCTTACATCATACAATAACTTCAAGACAAGAAAAATCTCAAAGTGGGTCTATTTCTAAATTAGCATCCAAAGATCCCTTTGCTTATTAGTCTTTCTAATAAAATATTAGAATTCGAATCGGCATGGGCAACTCAAAAGGAATCTAAGTGGGATCCAAATAGTTTCTGATGGGGTATAAAATAGCAACCTATAGCAGGCCGACACCTCTCCAGGGGTATTATGGTAATTACCTCAGAGTAGGTAAACTCAAGCCTATAACAGGCCGACACCTGTCCTGGGGTAGGTAAGCCAACCACCCTCTATAAAAGGGCTTTCAAAGCTCAAACCAATGGGTAGAAAAATCTCAACCAAACCCTTAAAACTAGCTCTGCACTCCTGCTCATACTGACTTGAGTGTCGAAGGGCCTGTCCGGAGTAACGACTCCGGGTTGGTCTTCTGACCTAGTTTGCTCTTGTGCAGGACTCAGCTCCTTCACCTCGATCCCGCAGAACTCAGCTTCTTCACTTCGGCTCCTCGGGTCCCTCAGCTCAGCTCTGACGTCACTGCCATATCTGTTACCGATTTTTGGCCTAACAGATTGGCGCCATCCGTGGGACCGCAAACTAAAAGCTGTTCAAATCCCCTTACAAAATGGCAGGACGGAGGAATGCGCGGGTACCAACTGCACGGACTACTCGAACCGTGCTACCTCGCAGGACCCGGAGCGAGCGAATCGCCTCACAGGTGGTGGCTACCTCTGCTACAGCCGAATAGAGCCCGGCTCGTTCGGAACACCTCAATCACACGCCCACTCCGGATCAAGTTCAAGCTCTCTTTCAACAGATGACGGCCCTTGTCGGTCAATACCAGCAACTAATCCAAGCGCCTCCCCAACATCCGCCAGAACCTCCACGACCTGTAAAGGAAAGGTCGAACGCACATAAGGGAGAGTCAGCGCGCCACGGTGAAGACCGAACTCACCACTCAAGGCAACTCCATCACTCCAGAGCCAGGCATGCCCAGACAGAGCCTCACCGCCGCCGGAGGTCGCGGTCCCGCTCTCCACGAAAGCACCAAGCCCATGAAGACCGCATACAGCAAGATAAATCCAGGCCTCGTCGAAAGAGTCCGGAGAGTCAGTCCGGCTTTGTGGCGAGCTCGTCAGTGGAGAGAAACAGGTTGCCGGACCAACCAGACCGTAGAGCTGATCCGATGCTACGAAGGATGGAAGAAATGGACCACCGCATAGAAGAGCTGGCAAAAGATCAGAGCCAGCCTGCTGCGCGGGCGTTCTCCAGCAGAATGTCGTTCACCGACGATGTCATGAGAGCCCCAGCGCCCAGAGGGTTTAAAATGCCAACCGTCCCACAATATGACGGAAACACTGACCCTGTGGACCATTTGGAGACGTTCAGAACGATGATGCTCCTCCACGGAGCGTCTGATGGCTTCCTCTGTAGAGCATTCCCGACCACACTGACTGGTGCGGCCCGGGACTGGTACTCCAGGATCAAACCGAACTCCATCAGCAACTTTGAAGATTTTGGAGACGATCTGGTCTGCCATTTTATGAGCAGTCGTAGGCTAAGGAAAACAACAGCATCCTTAATGGCCTTGCGGCAGGAGGACAACGAACCTTTAAAGGTGTTTGTTAGCCGTTTCAACAGGGAGGCACTCCAAGTGCCGAATTTGGATCCCTCAGCCGCCATGAACGCGCTCCTCGCAGACGGTAGATCCAACGATTTTCGACGATCAGTGGCTCGCCAAAATCCGCACTCACTGGCGGATCTGATGGCCGGAGCTGAGGAATACATAGCAGTGGAAGAGACGCTGGCCGCCCTGGATTCAAACCGGAGGAGAACTTCTGAGAACAAGAACCCTACCAAGCAACGTAGGGACGATAAGGCCCCCAGAAGAGACAAGTCCCCCCAGAGGAAGGGAGAAAACTTTACCCCTCTCAACACATCCCGGAGACACATACTGGCCGCAATCAGAGAAGAAGAGTTTGTAAGGTGGCCGACCAGAATGATCTCCAAGGGAAGTAAGAGAGACAAGTCGAAGTACTGTCGGTTCCACATGGACCACGGTCATGACACAGATGAATGCTGGCAACTCAAGAAAGAAATTGAGCTGCTGATTGGTCGGGGATACTTGAAAAAGTATGTCAGAAGTGACAGCCACAGAAAAGAGCACAGAGAGAAGAGTCCTCAGGACCGGAGCCCTCGACGGTCACAGCCGCCCCCTGCCCGGAACCAATCTCCTCTGCCATCCAGCTCACAGCAAGAGACGCACCAATCCCAGCCAAGGGGGGTCATCGGCACGATTATGGGCGGACCAGCCGCTGGGGGCACATCATCTGCCGCTCGCAAAGCATATGCATGCCGAGTCAACGTCGTGCACACATGCAGCAAAAAGATGAAGACGGAGAATGAGATCTCCTTTTCAGACGCGGACCTCGACAACCTGATACTGTCACACGATGATGCCCTGGTCTTAACCATGCTCGTCGCGAACTGGGAGGTAAAGAAAATCCTTGTCAACAACGGGAGCTCGGCAGATATCTTGTACTATCATGCATTCCAGAAAATGATGATAGGTGACGACCGTTTGAGGCCCGTAAACTCTGATCTGTTCGGTTTCTCAGGGGAAGTCGTGAAAGTGGAAGGACAAATTGAACTCCCGGTCCTCGTCGGAGAGCCGCCCTGTCAAGCCTTCGCAATGGTCAATTTCCTGGTAGTGAGGGCCACTTCGGTCTATAACGCTATCTTGGGACGACCCGGCCAGAACCTGATCCGCGCAGTCGCTTCAGCATATCACCAGAAGATGAAATTCATAACGCCAAACGGCTTGGGAGAAGTCCGGAGAGATCATCCCCAGTCCAGGGAGTGCTATGCAATGGCGCTTAAGGGCAAAAATGCATTGGAATCGCTGCCAATTGAGCTACTCGATCTGAGGGACGAAGCCCAGGGGACGAAGCCCGCCGAAGACCTCATCTCCATCCCTCTGTACAAAGATGATAATGAGAAGGTCGTTCAGATTGGCTCCTCTCTAGGCAGCAGCACCCGGCATGGCCTCACCTAGTTTCTTCAGGACAATGCAGACGTCTTTGCGTGGGCTCCCGTTGACATGCCCGGCATAGACCCGGAGGTTAGCACGCACAGACTCGGTGTTGACGCTACCTGCAGGCCGGTAAAACAAAAAAGAAGACATTTCGCCCTCGAGAGGCAACAGGCGATAAAAGAAGAAGTGGAGAGGCTCTTAAGGGCTGACTTCATTCGAGAAATCCAATACTCGGACTGGCTGGCAAACGTGGTCCTGGTAAAGAAAACAAATGGAAAGTGGAGGACCTGCGTTGATTTCACTGATCTGAACAAAGCTTGTCCCAAGGACAGCTACCCGCTCCCGAAAATCGCTCAGCTCATTGACGCCACCGCAGGTCACGAACTATTGAGCTTCATGGACGCCTTCTCCGGATACAACCAGATCAGAATGTATGAATCAGATATACCGAAGACTTCCTTTGTGATGGATCAGGGGACCTACTGTTACCGTGTCATGCCCTTTGGCCTAAAAAACACCGGGGCCACGTATCAGAGGCTCGTGAAGAAGCTCTTTTAGAATCAGGTCGGCCATAACATGGAAGTCTATGTCGACGATATGCTCGTCAAAAGCTGAAGTGCACAAGATCATGTGTCTGATCTGAAAGAAACATTCCAAGTCCTAAGAGAGCATAACATGAAGCTCAACCCCACCAAGTGCACTTTCGGTGTTAGCTCGGGAAAGTTCTTGGGATTCATGGTAAGCCAGAGAAGGATAGAGGCCAATCCAGAGAAGATCAAGGCCGTGGTGGAGATCACTCCACCGAAAACCATCAGAGAAGTGCAGCGACTAACAGGAATGGTTGCCGCACTGGGGCGCTTCATCTCAAAGTCTGCAGAGAGGTGCCTGCCATTTTTCAACGTCGTCAAAGGACTCAAGACCGCACCCTAGACGGAGGAGTGCCAGACTGCATTCGAGGAACTGAAGCAGTACCTGCCCTCTCCGCCGCTGTTGACAAAGCCGGAACCGGGGGAGGAGCTGCTCTTGTACCTGTCCGTGAGCCCCATGGCTCTAGCAGCCGTCCTAGTTCGTGAGGAGTACAACCAACAAAAACCGGTCTACTATGTCAGCAAGGTCATTCATGATGCCGAGATCAGGTACCAGCGAGTCGAGAAGTTGGCCTACGCCTTAATCATGGCAGCTAGAAAATTGAGGCCGTATTTCCAAGCTCACACAATAAAGGTCATCATCGATCAACCGCTCAGGCAAGTTCTCCACAGACCAGACACCTCGGGGCGTCTTGTAAAATGGGCCGTGGAGCTGAGCGAATTTGATATCAGGTACATGTCTAGACCAGCGATAAAAGCTCAAGTGCTGGCAGACTTCGTGGCTGAGTTCACCATCCCCCAGCAGATCACCAAATCCAAAATTGTCCAAACCCCAGCTGTGGAAAAGGTAATCATAACTGAGGAGCGAACAGAAGATGGGACTGAAGCAGAAATCATCCCCGTACTAGAATAACAGGATCCATCAACCACCGAACTGCTCTGGGAAGTGTACGTTGACTGATCTTCGAGCAAGGGTGGCTGTGGAGCCAGTTTGGTTCTCACCGGGCCTCACAACTTCACAATAGATTATGCCCTAAGGTTCGGATTCCGCGCGTTCAACAATGAGGCAGAGTATGAAGCCCTCCTGGCCGGAATGAATCTCGCAATCCAGACCAGTGCCCAAAGGCTAAAAGGGTACTGCGACTCCCAGCTGGTTGTAAACCAGATTCAAGGGGTCTATGAGGCCCGCGACGAGCGTATGATCAAATACCTCTCCAAGGTCCGCCAGTTAGCCAGCAAGCTCAAAAGTTTTGAGGTCATCAGAATCCCCAGAACAGAAAATACAAAAGCAGATGTGCTGTCTAAACTCTCCGCCTCCGGATACACCACTCTCGGGAGCATATGTATGGAGTTTCCACAGAAATCCAGTATCGAAAATGAGGCCGCTGAAGTAATGCAGGTGGAGCACGAGTCCTGCTGGATAGACGAAATCATTGAATACCTGCGCAATGGTAAACTTCCCGAAGCCAAGAAGGAAGCCCGCAAAGTGACACAGAGAGCAGCCCGGTTTTCCCTCGATGGTGAGAGCTTGTACAAAAGGTCGTACACCTTCCCATACCTAAAGTGCCTCCGGCCAATCGACGCCGCATACGCCCTGCAAGAGACGCACGAAGGGATTTGTGGAGAACATCTAGGGGCAAGGCCCTAGCAATCAAAGTGCTGCTAAGAGGCCTGTACTGGCCTACATTAAGACAAGACGCACTAAATCTGGTCAGAAGGTGCGAGAGATGCCAAAAAATTTCTCCCACCATCCACCAGCCTGCTGTATCCATGGCCCCTATTATCAGCCCACTCCCCTTCACAGTATGGAGGATGGACATCTTGGGCCCCTTTCCACCAGCCTCCGGAAGACTCGCGTTCGTAGTAGTTGCCATTGATTATTTCACCAAGTGGGTAGAGGCCGAACCTCTAGCCCAAATCACAGAGCAAAACGTGCAGAACTTCTTTTGGAAGTCGGTGGTTTGCAGGTTCGGGATCCCCCGCATCTTGATAACAGACAACGGAAGACAATTCGACTGTCGGAACTTTCAAAAATTCTGCTCCGACTTGAAGATCGAACAGAGATTTACTTCAGTGGCGCACCCTCAGACGAATGGGCAGACAGAAGTAACGAATAGAATCTTGCTTCAGGGAATTAAAAAGAGGTTGGACGAAAAAGCTGGCCGATGGGCAGATGAACTTTATCATGTCCTGTGGGCGTATCGTACCACCCCGCGCACATCAACGGGGGAGTCACCATTCAACTTGTTCTTTGGGACGGAGGCTGTAATACCCGTCGATGTGGGCACCCCGTCTCCCAGAGTCACCAATTTTGATGACCAGCTCAATGGAGATGGGCTCCGCGCAAACCTCGACTTACTGGAAGAAGCCCGGGAAGAGTCCTGGATCAAGGTCGCCGCCTACAAACAGAAAGTTTCAAACTATCATGATCTGAAGATACGCCCCAGAGAATTTCGAGCGGGAGATCTAGTCCTAAGGAAAGCTGCTATCTCCCAACCAAAGAAGGTCGGAAAACTCTCCCCGACCTGGGAGGGGCCGTATCGAGTCAAAGAGGTGATTCGCCCGGGAAGTTATAAGCTGGAGACACTGGATGGGCACCTATTACCCCATGCCTGGAACACCAAGAACCTCCGCAAATACTATCAGTAGTATACCACCCGGCGTGAAAGTGACTTTGTAAACATATATTGAATGTGAATGATAGAAACTCTTTTGCAAATCTCCTCGCGCGACTTGGAAACCCAGTTCACTAAAACTAGGGTACTCGCTGCTTGGTTCGCCACGGCTCGTCTCCGCAAAGACCGGGAGCGCACTCCTGGTCCGGAACAAGCCCGGACGCAAAAAACCAATGCCACTTGGAAACCCAGTTCACTAAAACTAGGGTACTCGCTGCTTGGTTCGCCACGGCTCGTCTCCGTAAAGACCGGGAGCACACTCCTGGTCCGGAACAAGCCTGGACGCAAAAAACCAACGCCACTTGGAAACCCAGTTCACTAAAACTAGGGTACTCGCTGCTTGGTTCGCCACAGCTTGTCTCCGCAAAGACCGGGAGCGTACTCCTGGTCCGGAACAAGCCCGGACGCAAAAAACCAATGCCACTTGGAAACCCAGTTCACTAAAACTAGGGTAATCGCTGCTTGGTTCGCCATGGCTCGTCTCTGCAAAGACCGGGAGCGCACTCCTGGTCCGGAACAAGCCCGGACGCAAAAAACCAACGCCACTTGGAAACTCAGTTCACTAAAACTAGGGTACTCGCTGCTTGGTTCGCCACGGCTCGTTTCCGCAAAGACCGGGAGCGCACTCCTGGTCCGGAACAAGCCCGGACGCAAAAAACCAACACCACTTGGAAACCCAATTCACTAAAACTGGGGTACTCGCTGCTTGGTTCACCACGGCTCGTCTCCGCAAAGACCGGGAGCGCACTCCTGGTTCGGAACAAGCCCGGACGCAAAAAATCAATGCCACTTGGAAACCCAGTTCACTAAAACTAGGGTACTCGCTGCTTGGTTCGCCACGGCTCGTCTCCGCAAAGACCGGGAGCGCACTCCTGGTCCGGAACAATCTGGACGCAAAAACCAAAGCCACTTGGAAACCCAGTTCACTAAAACTAGGGTACTCGCTGCTTGGTTCTTCACGGCTCGCCTCCGCAAAAACTGGGAGCGCACTCCTGGTCCGGAACAAGCCTGGACGCAAAAACCAACGCCACTTGGAAACCCAGTTCACTAAAACTAAGGTACTCGGTGATTAGTTCACCTCGGTTGGCCCCCGCAAGGACCAGGTTCAACTGAACCTCGAAACGTCTGCCCAGAGTATTATTGACTCACAGTATAGAATCAAACAGTATTAGCCAGAGGCAGACAAGTGGAGAATGGGTGGACAACAAAATGTAATTTCCATTCATGAAGGAGTACGGCCTCGAAGGGCCATTACAAAAAATGAGGCCTCAAAAGGCTGTCACAAAAGTTGGGTCTCCAAGGACCATTACAAAAAAAAAGAGAAGGAGAACTCAAGGCACCCCGTGGCTACCACCCCGTGATGTGTGTGCCTCCGGGACCTTTGCTGCAGCGGTGGTGCCCGACTCGTCGTCGTTAGGCGCCGGTGGGTCAGGAAGAACCATGCCCGTCAGGATCACAGTAGGGTTGGATTCCTTAACCTGCTCAAGGCAGTCAAAGAATCCCACCTTGTAGGACTCGCTGGACAAACTGATGAGGTCGTCCTCCTTCGCCTGAACGGCCGCTATCTGTCTCCTAGGCTCTCTCCCTTTGTGCGTTGAGGGCCTCGGCTGCCTTTTGCTTCTAAGCGGCCAACTCTTCTTTGAGCCGCTTGTTCTCCGCGTCCTTCTCTCCAATGGACCTCTGGAGCTCCTCCGCTTCCTTCATCAGCTGCCCGCTCTCCTCTTCGGACTTTTTTATTGCCTCGGAGAACTTCTTAGTCTTCTCCCGTAAATCGTTGTAGTACAATCCAATCTGTAGGGAAGCAAGTATACTCGCGGGCCATCTTACCTGGTAAAGTGAAGAGAATATGGCCTCATCGGCCGCAGCTGGAGGTTCGTTGAGAACCTGGAGCTTGTCCTTGGTGAGGAGAACTTTGGTGAAGATCTTCGTAGCTACCCGGCTCTCACCAAGGCCGGAGTCGTTTTTCTGAACGGCCCAGTTGGGCCGAAAAACATTGTCTCCAGAACTCACCGGGGGAGGACGGGCTCCAGTGGATGTTCCCCCCGACTTTGAGGACCCCATCCCTCGGCCATAGGCGCCGACCAGCTTCACTGTAGTCTTGCCTTTGGGAGGCGGCGTGTCATGGGTTGGAGCCGGGCTCGATATCTCAGCTGCTTTCCTTTTTTGGCCCTCCTGGGCCCTTCCGAATGCTCCCTGCCTCACTCGCTCTATCTTTGACTGTTTCTGCATCTCTGAAAGTCAACATGAACGAACAAACCGGTCAAAAGCCAAAAAAGAGAAAAAAGAGTTTAAAGCGAGACTAGCCACATACGTGCCGGGGTCGCAGTACTAAGGCCAAGCCCGACCAGAACCGCTTCCCCAGAGAATTCTGAACAATGAATGAGGCCCTCCCGTTCCAGCTCCTCACAGACTAGGGCGAATGTTCTCATATCCTCGCCCTCAAGGAATGGCTTGCGGCTCAACGCAATTGTGTCCGGGACGTCCCATCTTAGAGGAACCGGCCAAGGCTGGGTAGACTCCCTGTCCTCGACATAGAAGAACCTGTTCTTCCATAAGTGAATGGAAGAAGGACTGCCAGTGATCATTTTCACCTCCGGGCGCTGGTTAATGTAAATCCAGCCCCCGTCCTTATGCCTCTTCAAGTGCGCACAAGCGCGGAATAACGACACAGACAAATTTCTTTGAAGCCGGCCATGAACGAGGTACATGAACCCAGTCAGTGTCCTCCATGAGTTCGGCGCAACCTGGGCCGGAGCCAGCCCATAATATCGAAGGACGGCGGTGAAGAATGGGTGCAGAGGGAACCTGAGTTCGGCCCTTAACGACTCGTCGTATATACAGACATTAGAGCTTTCGTTGCAAGCCCTATCTCCCTCTATCGCTGCCCTCAGCCCGAACCTTGGGGGAACACAGTACCTATCCCTAATGTCCCCCATCATGGACTCATCAAGGATATGCTCCTCGTAAAGTGCCCGCACGTTATATTTAGGATTGGCGTCCATCCGGGCTCTAGCTACGACCTCAACGGCCTGGCCAGGGAGAAATGTTGTGGACGCCTCGGCGGTGTCACTACCAACACTCGCCTCTGCTCGGAGATAACTATCCGTTGGGAGCGGAGTGGCGTTCAGATCCAAAATCACCTCGTCCAGATTCGCCTCGTCCTCACTATCTACGATCTCTACTCTAACATCGGGACTCGCCATTATTGGCCCGGAAGTCCTGGTCGGAATATTTTGGGCCCTCCCCGACGAACTAGACCCTGAGCTACTGGAAGAGGACTCCCCTGAACCGGACTCCAAACCGGACTCAGAGCTAGAGTTACTACAGGACATGAACGCAGAAAAAGAAACGAATAAAAGACGCGCTCAAGAAGATTACCGGTCCGAACTGAAAGCTCCCAATCCGCAGACGTTCACAACCACGAACTACGCGAGCCGAACTGACAGAGCAAGAAGCAAAAAGGGGAAGGCGAGAGTAAAAAGTGAAAAGTAAGAATGAAGGGTGAAAACCTCCTTTTATAAGCCTTGGCTAAGGCGGTCTGCATTTAATGAAGGGCAAGCGCTTCTAGGGCGATTGTATGGTGCCACGTGTCTTTCATTAATGACAGACACACATTTCGAGGCAAGGGCGGTGAGTAAATACACGCGTATCTCCAAGGGGCTAAGGGCATCCGTGAAGTGCTCGTGTAAGGGATAGCTCTTGAAACGATTGTGCCCGGCGACAAAAATCAGTCCGGCCCAAGCCGGACAGGATATGGCGCATCCGCTACACGACAAAAATCATTCCGGCCCAAGCCGGACAGGATATGGCGCATCCGTTAGGCGACAAAAATCAGTTCGGCCCAAGCCGGACAGGATATGGCGTATCCGCTACGCGACAAAAATCAGTCTGGCCCAAGTCAGACAGAATATGGCGCATCTGCTACGCAACAAAAATCTGTCCGGCCCCAGACGGACAGATGGCCTAGACCGAACAGACAAAACCGGACTGATTTTCAAGCCGGACTGATGAAATTTTCGGACTGATTTCCAGGCCGGACATACAGATTTTTCCGGACTGATTTCCAGGCCGGACAGACAAATTTTCCGGACTGATTTCCAGGCCGGACAGACGAATTTTCCGGAGTGACTCCAAGGCCGGACTAAAGAAATTTCCGGACTGATTTCCAGGCCGGACAGACAGATTTTTTCGGACTGATTTCCAAGCCGGACAGACAGATTTTCCGGACTGATTTCGAGGCCAGACAGACGGATTTTCCGGACTAATTTCCAGGACGGACAGACGAATTTTTCGAACTGCCTCCCAGGTCGGACTGACAAAATTTCCAGACTAATTTCCAGGCCGGACAGACAGAATTTTCGGACTGATCCCGCAGGCCGGACGAACTGCTTCGCTGGACAGACTCCCCCTGATCAGGAATGTAACTCACCACAGTTCCCCAAATCACCACAATGATTTGGAGAACTGGGGGGCAACTGATGGGGTATAAAAATAGCAACCTATAGCAGGCCGACACCTGTCTAGGGGTATTATGGTAATTACCTCAGAGTAGGTAAACTCAAGCCTATAACAGGCCGACACCTGTCATGGGGTAGGTAAGCCAACCACCCTCTATAAAAGGGCTTTCAAAGCTCAAACCAATGGGTAGAAAAATCTCAACCAAACCCGTAAAACTAGCTCTGCACTCCTGCTCATACTGACTTGAGTGTCGAAGGGCCTATCCGGAGTAACGACTCCGGGTTGGTCTTCTGACCTAGTTTGCTCTTGTGCAGGACTCAGCTCCTTCACCTCGATCCCGCAGAACTCAGCTTCTTCACTTCGGCTCCTCGGGTCCCTCAGCTCAGCTCTGACGTCACTGACGTCACTGCCATATCTGTTACCGATTTTTGGCCTAACAGTTTCTTTCTTAATTGACCCCCTTATACAAAATCCTCTTTTAGCTTGAATAGGGAACGACCTCAAGAATTGGATGGGTCCCACACAATGTTGGTCAAAATCCACACACAAACAGCTCTCTATGGTTCTCTAAAATTAACACTTAGTGGGCCCCACTCCTCGGCATAAATTCAATAAAATGCGAACTTAATGATTACAACACCCACTAAATACTAGCCGAAATTCCTAGAAGAGAGAAAAATAATTCAATTTCTGAAAATAGTGGTCCCAAGTTCAAATTGCCAAATTCCCTATTTCTCTTAAAGTCCGAATATTTGATGGGCCCTACTCTCAACTTGACCGAACATAATTGAACAAAATTCCACTCTTTCGAAAATATTAGACTGAAATCCAAGGAATGACTTGGTTTGGCGACCTAGAGGGGGGTGAATAACATGTTTATAAAACTTTTGCCTTTCAAAATTTTTACTAATTTCACCCTAGTTTTATCCCTTGTTTAATTAAGTTTGAAATTGTTGAACTTAAAACTATATTACAAATTAATGTAAGTTCAAAACACTTGTTGATTAGCAAACTTCATTAAGTGATTTACTAGCCTAGTTAGCAAGGTTAAGATATTTAGGTTGATTATCAATGCTAACTACTCACTCAATTCTAAGTAACAATGCAAGCACAAATAATCAAATAAGTGAGTGAGAGGGAGTGAGAGAAATACTAATCACACAAGTGACACAAAGATTTATAGTGGTTCAACAAACGGCCTACTCCACTCTTCTCAAGGTCGCAATTAAGGATTTCCACTATTGAGACCTCCACGACGCCAGGCTCCGAGGCATTTACAATCCAAGAGAATTAAATGAGGATGCCCTTCCACCTTTACAATGACTCTCCTACTCCGCCGAGTTCTAAGCGCTTTCTCCCAAGGGAATTAAAAACGAATGCCCTTGCCACCGATCGAATAAAGAAGAAGAAGAAGTATTAGCCTCTTACTAGGCTTGATTACAAGTTGTAGCTCACACACTTTCTCTCAAGAATAATTTGCAAATGAAAGCCTAAACCAGTCTCAAATGATTTTCTCAAAATCAAGGCACAATGAGTTTGGCGACAGTTTTTACCCAAAAATGATTCACAAATAATTTTCTAGGGTTTGTTGAAGTTGGACAATGTTCATTACATGTTTTAGACCCATTAGATGGGTATATATGGTGTCCCAACTCAATATGACCGTTTCAGGGGCAAAACATTTATTTTCGAGTCAAATAGTCAACTAGACGTTGGGCCTCCAACGGCTATATTTTTTGAGTTCGTAGTGTTCTCGAAGTTCCAAGAAAAGATCTCGGAGTTCGGCAAAAACAGCCAGAGTATAAATTTTTACTACCTGGACCATTTCTCGGAGTTCTGAGAAAATGTCCAGAGTATAGATTATACTCCCTGGAATATTTCTCAGAGTTTCGACGGAACTCTAGGAGTTCCGATGAAACTCTTGGAGTTCCGAGAAGCCTATAAACAGCAGGTTATTCCTATTTTTAGTGTTGTTTTGTTTTGGGCTTTTGGAACTCAAATTTATCAGGTTAAATGGAATGCCATGAGAGTCCAAAAATGTGAGGACGCCATGTGGTCATTCACTAATAATTTTAGGCTCTAAGGGTGTGTTGTAGTCTCTTTGGAAAACATTTTTTCACTAGTTTTAGGGGTTTTAAAAATGTGCCTTGACAAGAGAAAATGCAAGAGAGATATGAATACATTCTACCCTTTCTATCACTCTCTTGAACTCTTCCCTTGAGCTGGGATCTTCTATGGCTGAGCTTCCATGCTTGACATCTTCAAGTTGTGGTGCAAGCTCATTGGTCATTTGCATTGGTTCATGATCTTCCAGCTTTGGCCTCCATGATCTTCTCTGTATGTTCAATGCTTTGAGATGATTGTTGAGCTTCTCCTTAGTAGATCCTCCAAGGTGTGGTTTGTCCAAGTATGCTCTAGCTCCTTTGTCCATTGGTTGGTTCATCTTCAAGCATGGGCCAACAAGGTGTGTACTAGTATGATTTGACTTGTGTAGGACCTGTCTAAACCACAACACTCAAGGCAAATGATCAGTCCATAAATGACTAATCAATTTGCGTTTGTTAATCATCAAAACAAGGTGATTGAATGAACCCATGGGGAACCCTTGGGCTTACAGTCTCCCCATTTTTTATGATGACAAACCAAATTGATTAGATAGGTGGGAGGAATCTCTTATGAGGATAAGACAGACAATTTAATCATTACGACTCTCCCTCAACATATGCATGAGTTATATTTAACAAATTATAATACAAGAATGCATATGATAATGGATATAATCAATTATACAAATTTCTCCCCTTTTTGGCATTAGCAAAAAGGAAGGATTAACCATTTTAAGCTCAATACATAAAGCATCAGAGATATTCAATGAGATTATGATGCTCCCCCTAACTTCTTATCATGATTTACTAATTAAAATCAAAGTACATATGGCATGATAAGAGCAATAACAACATATGAAATGAATAAACTAATACAAATCAAGCCTATGTTGGGAAAACAAAGAGACATTCCAATTTTAGCACAAATTTTTAGGGTATATCATAGTATATGAATAAAACCAATAATAATCTACCCTATGACCCGTAATACAATAATAGATTAGCAAGTTAAAGCTTATATTTTACTTATCATGAAAGAAAATAAACAAGTTTAAAGTTCAGCATGATAAGCCCCCTTTTTTTTGAAATTCCTATTAGAATCTTATCATGAGAGATCTGTAATTATAGACTCATCATGATAAGCAAGAATATATATTTTTCAAGTTAAAAACTTTCTCTTAACTTGTCATGCATAGAAATGGGCATTTGATCCTAATATGGCTAACTATTAGGATATATGGCATGACTGTGAGCTCTATCATGGTTATATGAATAGCCAAGTGGAAATACACATGATAAGCACTCAAATTCATAGAAATTAAGATTAGCAAGTATAATGTTATCCTATGAATGTAGATATATAAAGATTTGCAAGTTTTAGCTTTTGTTTAAAAGGTTAAATCATGTAAGCTCTATTTTTTTTGTTAAGATATAATGATATGCAATTTTTAGCACTACTAGTGGGGATATGTTTGAATGGATAGTGTAAGCATCTTACAATGATCCATATAAACACAATGATAGCAACAATTAGTTCTCCCCCTTAGTATTTGTCATTGGCCTTAGATAAACCTAAGTTTTAAGGCATGACATGACACAATAGGCCAAAGATATGACAATGGAATACTTGGCCACCAAAACTTATCCTTGGACTAGATGTTAGCGCATTTGATCATCTAAGATAAGTCTAAAAGCTTAAAAGATATGACACTAAGTTGTAAGGCTAAGGCTATGGGCTTCTTGGTGTAGAAAAATCACAAAACAAGCCCAATCAACCCATATGGAGCAATAAGGCTCTAAATGAGTGGACTTATCATATGTTAAGTGATACACATATCAAAAGACATATGATAAGCCACCATGGACAAATTTTAACCTTTAAAAGCTCCCCCTTTGAAAAAGAATTATGCAATGCATGAATCCAAAGGGATGTCCTTGCATATAGGCTCCAATGGATCTTGAAATGAATAATTTTAGATCAACCCTTACGCTACAATGACACTCTACTCTCCAAGTGTCGGTTTATCATGAATAAAATTATAGCCATAGTCTAGCTCATCATGATAAACAGGCATAGCACAAAAGATTTGCAATTTTTTGCTCATGCTCCCCCTAAATGTGATATCATTTCTACAATTTTAAATTTTGCTTCCCTTAAGTATATATCATATAAACTAGATAGGAAGATCTCACAAATATATACCTTTCCATGTTGAGATGTTGGCACAAGGCCCACATGATTAGGTGTTTTAATTAAAATGATGGCACCGTTCCCTCAAGAGGGCATAAGTACTGATTGAATAGCTTTTAAGATTAGGTTTGACATCTCATATATGTAGGTACTATCAAACAAGGGGTGATAACTATAGAATATATAAAAGAATTTGAGCTCAATTATATAGAACTTAGACATAGAAGACTGGACAATAAAGTACCATGTCTAAGAGAGAGATATTCATGGCTCATGAAGGTGAGAGTAAAACTCATGAGAAAGAAATGATCCATATAAAAGCTTACATGGACAGCCGATCATGTTTGGACACATAAGGTACATGGTCCAAACATCTACTTCCTACATCCACATATCACATATAAGGCATTAAGCACATTGTGCATAAGCCTATTGAAAACCAAAATGTATGGGAGACATGTGTTCCCATCACAATGTATTGTGTGCAACCACTATATGAGTTTCAATTTTACTCAAGTGATTAAATGCCCAAATATGATACTAGATTCTTATGAAAATTTCAATTTTAACTCAAGTGAGTGTCATACATTTAATCTAGATTCATGATTTAACTTTCCTATATAATATTTATCATTTTATAAATTCAGGGAATGACACAAGGATTTTAAGATATATATATATATATATATATATATATATATATATATATAGAGGAAAATGATTGTGAGCTTGAAGCTCATATAGCTTATATGAGCTTGAGGGCCTAAACACATGTGGGCCCACATTGTTAGGATGATCCAAAGCATTCATTTGAAAGGCCCTTACATAGATAGGATGTGTACAAAAAATCATCTTCATAGGATCATCCTAACCCATCCAACTGTGGAGGGCAAAATGGACAGACACCGTTTGCCACAAATCTGCCCATTTTTTCCCTCCGCTTTTGGAAGGGTTAGGATTATCCAATGGATCTGATTTTTGGTTCACACCCTATCTATGATGGGGCCTTGCAAATGAATGGTTTGGATCACCACAAAAAATGTGAGACCCATGTGTTTGGGCCCTCAAGCTCATATAACCTATATGAGCTTCAAGCTCACAATCATTTTCCTCATGTATATATATATATATATATATATATATATATATTTATATATATATATATATATCAAATGATGCAAACCACCTTGGAGGCATGTATTCCAATATGAACTTTCAAGATTATTTGAACAAAATACATATAAAATACCTATACATATTAAGGTTCATCTTAGTCATGAGATTATCCAATTAATGCCCTTTGAAAATAAACCCATCTATGATTCTTATTATATTTGATGAAAATCATTAAGTATGTAATAGAATGGGTTGGTGTCCTGGCGCCGTCGGGTGTCACAGATGCTCGGTTGCGAAGACCATGGGAGCAAGGCCATGGCACGTCGGATGATGGCTCCAGCTGGCGCCCCGGCACTTTCTGTGGCATTGATGCTCGGTTTCAAAGACAAACGTGCGCAGGGCCAGGGGACCGCGGATAACTGCTCGTTCTGGCCCCGTTGGGCGACATTGATGGTCGGTTGCAAAGAAAATGCGCGATTGCTCGTGTCGGGGCCTGGCAAGCCAAGGCCAAGCGAGCCATGGCAACGCGGATGATGGCTCCAGCTGGCGCCCCGGCACTTTCTGTGGCATTGATGCTCTGTTTCAAAGACAAACGTGTGCAGGGCCAGGGGACCGCGGATGACTGCTCGTGCTGGCCCCGTTGGGCGGCATTGATGGTCGGTTGCAAAGAAAATGCGCGATTGCAAGTGTCGGCCGGGTTTGGGTTCCCTTGGGCTTTCGGGCGCCTTGGACGCTGTCTTGCGAAGACCATGGGCACAAGGCCCCGTCCTGGCCCCTTGTCCGATTCGCTCTTGTCTTGCGCTTGCTTCCAAGGTCCTCCATGACCTTCCCCATGGCCTTGCTAGATCCCCCCCATGACGCATGACCTCTGTCCGTTGATTGGTTTTGAGTGCACACCATGCCAGGCTTGGCACCGTGTTGTCGCGTGAGTGGCATTTGGATCGTGCATGCTGGTGGGCTACCTGCCAATGCGCACAAGCCTTGCACACTAGCCTTGCGCACGAGCCTTGCACAAAAGCCTTGGACACAAGCCTTGCGCACAAGCCATGCACACAAGCCTTAGACGCTAGCCTTGCACACAAGCCATGCATACAAGCCTTGCTCACAAGCCTTGGGCACTGGCCTTTCGCACTAGCCTTGCACACAAGCCTTGCGCACTAGCCTTGGGCACGAGCCTTGCGCACTAGCCTTGCACACAACCCTTGGGCACTACCCTTGCGCACCAGCCTTGCCCACAAGCCTTGCACACCAGCCTTGCACACTAGCCTTGCACACAAGCCTTGCACACTAGCCTTGCACACTAGCCTTGGGCACTAGCCTTGCGCACTAGCCTTGGGCACTAGCCTTGCACACAGACCTTGGGCACTAGCCTTGCGCACTAGCCTTGCCCACGAGCCTTGCACACTAGCCTTGCACACAGGCCTTGCACGCTAGGCATGCTTGGGCGAGCAGCTCCCGCATCAAGTCGGCGGGTGTAGGCATGGTTGGGCGCAGATCCCGCATCGTCTCGTCGCGTCTGGGCGCAAACCCGTCGCGTCTCGTTGCGTCTTCAGAAGTCGTCGCTAACAGCACCTTTGGTTGCCACTGGTGGTTAGGCGGGTTGGTTGCGCAAACCCTATAGGAGGGTGGCATGCTGTGGGGCGCTGGAATGCGCAGGTTTAGGGCGTTTTTGCCCGGATAGGCACTGGAATGTGCTGGTTTTGGGCGTTTTTGCCTGGATAGGCTAAGGAATGGGCACGCTTTGGGCGTTTTTGCCGGATAGGCACTGGAATGTGCTGGTTTTGGGCGTTTTTGCCTGGATAGGCTAAGGAATGGGGCATGCTTTGGGCGTTTTTGCCCGGGTAGGCACTGGAATGCCTGGCCTTGGCTGGGCATTGCTGGATTGGGATCCCTTGGCCTTTCAGGCGCCTTGGATGCTGTCTTGTGAAGACCATGGGCACAAGGCCATGGCATATAGTGGGGAATGGACCATGGTTGCCAAGGTTAGGCAATATAGAGGGCGGTGGGCGAGTAGGCCATGGCGTCACTTGTTTGCCCGTGTTTGCTCCCTTTGTGCGTTGTTTGGTTTTGGGAGCACACCTACCTTGCTAGGCTCGGCGGCTTACCCCTGCCCTTGTGGGTACTGGGTTGCACGTCTGTTTGCAACCCTATGGCTTGGTTGCTGCTGGCTTGGTTGGGTAGTTTGCCTCCGCCAATGCGCACAAGGGTTCCTTTTCTTCGTACCTGTGAGCTTACCTCCCTTGTTCGATTTGCTTTTGTATTGCGCTTTCTTACAAGGTCTCTCCAATGAGCTCCCCCCCCATCTTTGTCCTGGGCCTTTTGCTAGATCTCTCCCCTTCCCCCATTCCATTCACCATCGTTGGCTTGCCTCAACTGTGGGGGTCTCCACTCTTAGCTTGGTCTTCGCTCACTGTGGGACCCGATCCCGCGGGAGGGGTGGGGCGCGTGCCGCCACACCCTCTCTTGGTCTCTCGTACCCACGCGATTGGCGTGTGCATTTTTATTATTGATTTTAATTCATCTTTTATGTGAACTTGGGATCACTAAGGCAATCCGAATTCCACACAAAAGAGACTGACAGAGTCGCCACCTAGATGTGAGATCTAGGACTCGTAATTAACCAGAAATCTAGACTCGCTACCTGGTTACGAGAATGGAAGGTATGGGGAGTTATCCACCACATGCACCATTCATGCCCGATAATCGGTCTTCGATTTCAAAAGCTAACTCTTTTAAATTTATTTTAAATGGCTCATTCAACTCTCTGTTAATGTGCGAACTATGGGACATGCATCCTATGATCTAATTTCAATGTGAATTCTAAATGTGTATCTTGATTTCTTAATTTGTCTGGATTCAATCTAAGTGAAAGTTCTCCTAAAATTCTAATTTCATGGAAAATCCTAAGTGATTTAATTAAGCATTTACAAGAAAATTAATATACAAAACACCACAATTTGTTGTGGTGCCGACTCGCGGTTGGTATGCCATCAGACATCCAAGCTGCCTACGTACCCAAGCCTCACTGGGATCAGAGTCGACGTAGTTCGGTTGGATTGGAGACTTGAGATTGAAAATCGAGACTTGGATTGGAAGCTCGGGTTTACTCTGGTTGGCTCGGGCTGACTTGATTTGAACTCAGGTTGAACCCGGGCTGACTTGGGTTGACTCGGGTTAACTCGGGGTGCCCCGTTAGATTCTCTTGAGTGGGCCTAGTTTATAACCAAATGATGGTGGGGTCCAAGTTTGTGACCGAATGGTGGTGGGATAATTGTGAGGTCAAATGATCTAGAGAATATCTGTTAGATCACTTTGGGAGCATGCTATGGGCTATGGGTATGTATGATGGGTGAATGGGCTATAGGCATGAAAAAGGTTTGATGGGATGAATGGAAATAGGTGAGGTCGGATGAGATGTGGGAAATAGGATATGGGATGGGGAATAGGGTGGTGACTATGGATGGGATGTGTGAGATATGCGGATGAGTGTAGGCCATGGCATGACCGAATGGTATGGGGAATTTGAAGCTGAAGGGTGTGAGGGTGAGGCCGAATAAGACTTGGGCCATGGGAGTTGGGCCGAGTGGGCTGTAGGGTTTGGGTCAAGGCCGCTTGATCCATGGGGTTTGGGGTCAAGGCCAAGTGGAGCATGAGTAGAGGTAGAGATTCGTAGGGTCAAGCTGGGGTTAAGGATGCGGCTTAGGGGTGCGGCTTAAGGTATGGGTTAGGGCGCGGCTTGGGGTGCGTGTTTAGGGGCGGGTTACGGCTTAGGCTGGATGGGCTTCAATGGTTTATTGGGTTTCTTTATGCCTTCTGACTTGGTTATACTGCTCTCTTTTGGATATTGTAATGAATTAATTATTGACAAATTACGCACAAATGGCAAAACTTTTGCAGTCATCAAAACATAGATGTGTAGCCATTAATCACCATAACCACATATTCTTAATGACATGTTAGTGCTTATTTCAATGGTTGAGATCCACTATTGTACACAATCTACGCATCGGATCATTACAATGGAATGCAGGAGGCGAACCAATATCAATTCAGGAACGAATTAAATTTATGTAATCCGAAGATAAACTTCTTCAACAACTGGCAGTTGGGGCCTTGGGACGGAAATCATGGATCTGACCCGTTCCTTAGGATTTTGGAAATATTGTGATAGAAACCCAAACTGCTAGTTGTCAAAGAGGAGTCGCAAAACTAAATTCGCCACCCTGTCTCATGATTTAAGAATGATGATGAGAGTTACCTGAATTTTTGACGATGATGGATGGGCTTTAGATGTCGGCCTTCTTTGCTCAAAATCCTCGGATGAACTTCGTAATGCTGATGGATTTTGGAATTGAAAGGTAAGTACTATTGGGTGTACAAGGGAGTGAGAAGGGGGCTGTTGGGGAGTGATGCTTAGTCTGGGCTATGGGATATGGGCTTGCTAAGCTATGAGATATGGATATGCTTGTGGTGTTTGGTTAATGAGGCATGGCTATGAGGTAGGGGTTGGGCCTTAATGGCCATGCGGCCAGGGGAAAGGAAAGGGGGACGACTTTTTTTGTTTTTTTGTTTTTTTTGTCCTTTTTTCGGGAAGGGAGAGTAGGGTATTTATAGGTGAGGAGGGCCCAAAGTTGCTAAAACCAAAAGATATATGTGTATCGTTGAGATCATTTTGTCATACTTGGAAAAGTTTTCAAAGGTCAAGATGGTTGCCATATATCCAAAAAATCTCTTAACATGAAAACATTGCTTTAATAAAGATGCCTTTTCTAAAATAATAACTCTTGAAGTTGCAATGGGATTTTCAACTTTTGGAAAGAAACTTGTACAGCCACTTCTTGCTTAAAGAAAACGCCATTTGCTGGGATTTAATTGATCTTTTTATTCTTAGAAATGATCTTAAAGAGGCAACACATATATCTTTTAAGTTAGTGCAATTTTTGGAGATTTAGGAAGTAAGCTAAGGATGGCCTAGGGAACAATTGGGGGACTGAAAAATGCAACCACACGTTTTCCCATGGAGGATAAAACGTGTGGTTTACAAAAGGGAGTAGCGGGTGAGAGAGAATTGAGAGGAAATGAAGAAAGAGAGGGAAAACTTAAAATTGGGGATTTTTGTGAGATTTTGTCTGTAGTTTTCCGAGATATTTACCAATTATGAGTCCCTGATTTTTTCTCTTTCTTTTAAGCCCAATATTTCCATATAAATTCCAAAATTAATTTTTTTCGTCCAACGGGAGCCGTCGGTTTCCAACAGTGGATCGTTTTTCCAACCGTTGATCAAACTGGCAATCCGATTGGACCAATCAACTTGATCAACTTTGGATCGCTGATCTGAACCTTCAAACCATCAATTGATGAGTTTAAAATCTATTGTTGATCATGGAATTGAATAATTTCGACGGTTCTCATTTGTCCTGCCTTGATCCGTGACTTTTCACTGGTTTTTTTTTTGCTCACTTAAGTGATCTGATGTTTAATCCGGATTTGAAATCAACCTTGAATAATCTAATTTTGATTAAATGATCACAAATTATTGGTAAAGAAAGATACCCAGGTCAAGATTTGCCCTCGATCTGGCGATTTAAGGAAATCAGGTCTCCGAATGGAATCAGGGCCCGGGCTGTGAAATGACCCTAGCTTATTTTGTCCCGATTGATGATCCGTAAAGTCAAATCGAGATATTAATGACCTAAAACATATAAATCCATGATAGAGGGGCTCTCACATGGATTTAACACACTAAATTCACCAATCAGGGTATTTTTTAATTTTTCGGATCTAATCATCTCACCAGGTACAACTCTTTATCATTTTGGTTTTCATAAAATTTGAGGATGCATACTTTACGAATGAAATTCCACGGATCAATATATTAGGTTATTGTTGGTTAAAGTGTAGCTAAACGAGGGTGTCTACAGATGCCCCTCTTTGGCAGTGGTGACGTAGTAACCAGATGTCAAAGCAAAAGATGACAGAACCGTTTTGCGTAGCTTTAATCAACAATGGATTCACTAGACAATGCAACCTAACCTAATGGAAGACCCTAGATGAAGTCCTAGAACATAATCAAGATCATTTACTCTAAACATCGTAACTTGATGGTTCAGAATAATAAAGAATTGGATTCAATCTGGGTGTAAAAAATCATGCAACCTAGACGTGGCGCCATTTTCAAACGGGCAACGACGGAAGGAGGCACTGTTCCCTGAACGGGCTCAGAGAAATCAGAGAATTAGCCTATTCGCGAGTGAGACGGGGGCTAATGGATTTAAGATCGGATTTGACAATTGAGAATGAGACTGGAAATCGCAATTTAAAAATTGGAGCACTCGATTACCGGAGAACTACAGGCTTAAGGACTTGAGAACCGGAGAACTGAGAAATCGAATAATCAAACAATGGGTGGACTGGAGAATTGGAAGACTGGATAACTTGAAACTGGAGAATTGAAGATTTGATGAACTGAAGAATTGAAAAACTGAAGAAGTAGAAAATTTAGGGACTGGATATTTGCAGAGCTGAAAATTGGAGAACTGGATGATTAAGGGACTCAATAGTCGGATAACTAGAGAATTAAAGAGCTGAGAAGTTAAAGAGCTAGTTCACTGGGAATTGTAGAACTTGATTACTGGAAAACTGGAGAGTCAAAAATTGATAATTGGTGAACTGGGGATTAGATTGGATTGACATTTTGATTGATTCAATTGCGATTGGAATTTGATCACTGGATATTAGGATTAGAAATTGAAGACTGGAATCTTAATCTAAACATCGGGAACCGGGACTCTAGAACGAAGACATACCGGATACTAGAATTAGAGTACTGAAACACTGGATTTTCGGACACTGGAACTGGGTGTTGGAATTGGAGTGTCGAAATACTGGGAACAGGAATACGAGTATTGGAAAATGGAACGCTGGAATATTGGTGATAGGGATACTGGACACCAGAAATATGATACTGGAATATTGGATACTGGAACTGGAGACTAAAACTGGCATAGTGAAATACTGGAACACTGGAATCGAAACTGGATACTGGATGCTGGAACTGGAACACTAGAATAATGGATACTGGAACTGGAATAATGGAATACTGGATAGTGGAACTGGAACTGGAATTTTGGAATACTGGATACTTGGAACTGGAACTGGAATTTTTGGAATACTGGATACTGGAACTGGAACTGGAATACTAGAACTGGAACTGGAATACTAGAATTGAAACTTGATACTGGCAAATCAGGAATTGGTAATTGATGAACTAGCAAACTGGTTTTTACACAAGTTTATTCGCATTTTGAATTGTTTACTGGGGATGAACTAGAAAGTCTCACAAGGCTTGAAATTTCTTAGATTAAGATCTTCTTTACTCGGGATATAAACTGGGACCTCGGAATATTTGGATACTGGTACAGAGGATTCTTCTTTTGACAAGCATTCAGACAAATATTCAACTGACTGGAAGGAGATTCTGATTTTTAATGGTTCATCTTTATGAGAAACTGGCTCAACCACCATTGCATCCAAGGCTCTTCTAAGCTCAAGGTGCCTTCCTGGGGTATGATCTTCTTACGGGAACTGGTTTTTCGGATTTTTCTGCTTCTGGATTCTTCTAGAACTGACTTTGCTTAGACTGGATTTTTCTTTTATTTTTTCTTTTATTTTTCCTGAAATCCTTGCCTGCGGATTAACTTAGCTCTGGAACAATTGTAGGGGGTTAGCTACACCAGGCATCTTTTACCGAGACAGCTGCAACATTTGACTAACTGGACAATGATCGACTCTTTCTAAAGAGAAAACTTAGATAAAAGGCACTACTCAAAGGACTGAGGAGCTCTGAAGGAGTGAATTTAGAATAACAAAGATTGACTGACTATACTGACAGACACAGTGATGCTTCTGACTTAGTTAATATTTTGTTTAGTAAGTCTATCCTTTCGAGGAATAGTTTTTCAATTGGTAAATACTGGACTTTTTCCTTAAAACAGTAATGCCTCAAGGATTTAATTACGACTCCTGAGATTGCTTAACTTCAATGCCCCCAGTTTTGACGATGGCACTTGAATTTGCCTGGACTTCTGTTGATCTTCAGTCTTGATACCGGCTGTAGCCTTCTTATAATGATTCTCTTACCGTGACCAAGTCACCTCTTCGGGGTTTTTAACTTGGCGGACCGTGCTAGCCTTAACTTTTGCCTGAACCACCCTTCTAGGTTTTCGATCCAGCAGGCTATCCCCTTAGCTTTTGCCTAAGCCGCCCTTTCGGGTTTTCAATTTAGCAGGGGAATGATCTTAAATTTTGCCTAGGCCGCCCTTTCAGGTTTTCAGTCTAGCAGATCTTCAAACTCCGATCTTTTTTTTTTTTCTTCTTTTTTTTTTTTTTTTTTTTAAGGCCTAGATCTTTGATTCTGAACACCGGAAGGACTTTATAGGTAGGATAGGACTTTTCAAAGAATGGCTTAAGGTTTAACAAAGATTTCGACCGAACCTGTGAACAGGTTGCCTACGTATCCCAGGGTAGGAATCAGGTTGTGCGTAGTTCAGGGCGAATGCCCCTAGTTTGAAGATAAATTGTTTGAAGGTTAATTGATTTTTATTTTTTCTTTTCTTTCTGGAATAATTAACTTCTCTTCTTTTGGAACTTGTCCCTCTCTTTCTTTTTTTGAAATGATTGAATTTCTTTTCTTTTCTTTTCTTTTTTTTTGAATCGACCGAACTCGGTTTAACCGAGCTGCCTACGTACCCCAATGTAGGGATCAGGTCTCGCGTAGTTCGGGGGGATGCCCCTAGTTTGATGGGTTTTCAAGAAAATTTCATTCAGGCTCGAAGGGTCTGCAAACCGGTATTCTTTTGACGTTGGGTTCTGATATTGGGGTTTATTCGGCCAAAGGAGGCCTTCCGATGTTCAGATTGGGAATCGATATAGGTTACTAGAGTCCCTCTGGTACTGATTATTTTTTTGCTGCTTTTTTTTTTCACGGAGTTTGACGGCATTTCCCGGTAAGAGATAATGATTCTTCTTCCTTCTGGATATTGATAAGTAATTTGACTTTGAGGGTGCATATTGGTTTTTGGACATCATTTCATCCTTGAGTCGGTGGCTCTTGATATTTTGATGATCGCTCTGAGATGATTGCTCTTGCACTTTTCATATTGAATATCAGGCTTTACATTGTCACTGGTGAAACCTGTGACCAGGGCCATTGACTGAAGATATGGAAGTTGTTTCGAATCCATGCCCCTTGTATAGCATGTGATATTCACTTCATTTTTTCTTGAACCTTCTATCTGGGTCATTCTCTTGGCATTAATGGTAGCGCTTACTGGACCATCTCTTTATTCTCGAAATAGGTTTATCAATTCCTCACATTCTTCAGAGGGTAATGTATTTTCAATCGGCATTCACTGAATCAAAGTTTCAGTGCCAGTGTTTACCACTTCAATTTCATCTTTGAAAGGCTAGGATTGGCGCTCCTCCTCTTGTTCAAGTAATTGTTGTGACTCAAGTGGAGTTTCGTCAATTTTATCCTCATTTGAGGAGGGAGTATTATTCTCATTATTTATTAAAGTCAGAAGCGCAAACTGGAATGTATAGAGAAAGCAAGTTTCATTGAATTGAAAAAGACCACATCTGATAAGACTTATTCTGAACAGACTCAAAATTCACACTCTTGACTCAAAAATAAAAGTAAGAAACGACTCAACTGGACTAGAAATTTATTCAAACTTTTAGAAGACTGCACTTAATAACTGGACTTGACATCATGACTGGACTTAATTAAAATAACAAAAGGACTAAGACTGCTGCAATTGTCTGGCTTTAGAGGCTCGGCGAAAACTGAATCATCATCATAACAAGTGCCTTTTAACTTCTGGTTCTTCTCTATCACTGCAACTGAACCTGAGCTTCTCAAACCCCAAGTGCCTAAACATCATCCAGCGGCGGTACAACCTGGTTTTGTATAGGACTATCAGCAATATTTGGCGCTTGCTGAAATGGTAGCTTGCGCTCATCGATCAACTTCTGGATCACATGCCTCAGAGTTATGCACTGATCAGTACTATGCCCCGATCCTCGATGAAAATCGCAGTGCTCTTCCGCTCTCCATGTCCTGGGGAGCGGATTAGGAGGTTCCTTAATACGAGGCAAGTAGATATCGCCGGATTCCAATCCTTGCTGCAATATGACATATGGTGGAAACAGGAGAGGGGTGAATTCCCTATTAGGCTTTTGCTGAGCTGCAATCCCTGATTGAGTATATTTGAATACCATAGAGTTCCGTGACGGGTTAGCCATTGATACATTATCAACCTCAGAGATCTTAGCTAGAGTCTGTGTCTTAACTTCTTTTGAATTGGGGTTTCCTCTATTGTAAACTCCTTGTGCCATTGCTTCCTCAATTTGCATACCAGCATTGATGAAGTGTTTAAAATCTGGATAATACTGAAGAGACATGTGATATTGGAGCTGAGAGGATATATTCTTCATAATCATCTGGACTTGCTCCTCTTCTGAGGGACGCTGCATCATTTGAGCCGCTAACCTTCTCCATCTCTTGACGAAAGTTAAGAATGACTCTTTTAAGTCCTGCTTAGTTCTCTCAAGATCCTTCCTAGTGACTTCGGTCCCATCATCATATTTGAACTGCCTGATGAATTGCTCACCGATATCCTTCCATATCCTGTAACGAGTCTTGTCCAAGACCATGAACCATCTCCTAGCAACCTTGGTTAGGGAAACCGGGAACAATTGAGCCATTTGCTCAGGAGATAAGCCTTGAGGCTGACACATGATGGTGAACATTTGCAAATGTGTGATTGGACAACCCACACCATCATATTTGTCGAAATCGGGCATTTGAAAATTAGCAGGAAGGCGGATTTCGGGAAATAGAGTAAGGTCACTTGGATTAAAACCACCCTGATCCTGGAACTGGATGTCCTGAACCTTCCTGGTAAGAGTTTCTAATTTTTCCATAACTGCCTTGTCTATCATGGACTGAGAAGGCCTACTGTGATCCTCGCTGTACTGCTCTTTTTCTAAGTCTTCTTCGGCTTTATCAGGGATATTGATGAACACTGGTTGGGCAGGTGCTGCTGAAGTAGCTGCTTGGTGCATAGGCCCTTTATCCTTGGACAATGACGGTCCCAACTTTTCAGAAAGCTGAGCCTTGATAACTCTGTTCTCTTCTTTGAGTTCTTGAAGCTGTTGGAGAATCAAGGTAAGAGTATCGGTAATGGCAGCGGGTGGAGGATTCTCTTGGTTTTCTGCCATGGGTGAGGAGAAAGAAAGGGACGCCGGAGTTCTCACAGAGGGTGGTGGAGAGACAGATTTCCTCTCCAACCGTGAAGAGATTCGAACCTAAAGAGTGGTAGACTTAGCTATGGTGCCAACTTCCTGTAATGGAAACAATGAACACGAGGTATATGAGCTTGACATTCATGGAGTGTTCATTCTCAATGACTAAAAAAAAAGATTACACATTTAAGCAAGTAATTGGGATAATAGAATGAATCATAATGGACCAAGACATGATAATGATGACAGATTCGAATAGGAGGATGCCCCTAGTTCAAGGATTATGATAGTGAACTCTGAAGGACTTAGCAAAATATTCTTGAAAAATGTTGCCCTTAGAGTAAGAAAAGACTAAGGGTACAAGCACGATCAGATCATCAAGATTGCACGATCAAATGAATGAAACACAATTCTTGACAATTGGGGAAGGGAATGAAGATACGATCGAATCGTATGACAGAAGAACGAAAGACGCACGATCAAAAGATTAGATGAGATAGCATAAGATTACTTTCAACGGATAGATCATGAATGACTAATCCTATGAGATCTTTGAAAATGATGGGATTTATATCCTAACCCCAAAGGAAAAGTTTTTTAATCTTCGCACATTTTAACAGTGTTACCTGAAGGCATCAACCCTAATCCTAATCTATCGGAGTGGAGAGAGAATCTCGACTCATGACTTTGTTCGTGGATCTAAGAACCGATCGTGACCATTGGAAGATGGACCACAGCCTAATCTAGACACAAATGGGTAAGATATCCTAAACTAGACTCACACACGTGATGCACATGTGTTCGTATTCTACATGCATGTGTGGGTTAATCTAGGGGTAAGGCCAAGAGTTCCCTTAGCGCGAATCCATGTTCGATATACTGTACCAGTGTCCGGCGTATCAGTACGTGAACAAGAGATCCGTTTACGCACCATAAGGTGCTTGGCTAAGGGTGGAATGCTTCTCTAGCACAGAGGCACCAGGTGATGAAATCCCAGTCAACCATGCTAGATAACACTCCGGGTTCCTAAAATAGGACGTGTGTGCATGTGAGATGCAGGGTTTAGATGCAAGTGATGTAAGTGTGTGTAATAAGTTCGCACAATCTATGATGCCTTCAGGTTTTGTTAGATTAAGTTCAAGTAAAATGTGATGAGAAGATAAAACAAGACAAACTAATCTAACAAGTATAGAGTTTTTATGAGCCAGTTAAATTAAATTCAAATGAATTATCTTTTGAAATTTGAATGAAGTTAGGTGGTCCCCAGCAGAGTCGCCAAACTGTGGGACCCGATCCCGCGAGAGGGGTGGGGCGCGTGCCGCCACGCTCTCTCTTGGTCTCTCGTACCCACGCGATTGGCGTGTGCATTTTTATTATTGATTTTAATTCATCTTTTATGTGAACTTGGGATCACTAAGGCAATCCGAATTCCACACAAAAGAGACTGACAGAGTCGCCACCTAGATGTGAGATCTAGGACTCGTAATTAACCAGAAATCTAGACTCGCTACCTGGTTACGAGAATGGAAGGTATGGGGAGTTATCCACCACATGCACCATTCATGCCCGATAATCGGTCTTCGATTTCAAAAGCTAACTCTTTTAAATTTATTTTAAATGGCTCATTCAACTCTCTGTTAATGTGCGAACTATGGGACATGCATCCTATGATCTAATTTCAATGTGAATTCTAAATGTGTATCTTGATTTCTTAATTTGTCTGGATTCAATCTAAGTGAAAGTTCTCCTAAAATTCTAATTTCATGGAAAATCCTAAGTGATTTAATTAAGCATTTACAAGAAAATTAATATACAAAACACCACAATTTGTTGTGGTGCCGACTCGCGGTTGGTATGCCATCAGACATCCAAGCTGCCTACGTACCCAAGCCTCACTGGGATCAGAGTCGACGTAGTTCGGTTGGATTGGAGACTTGAGATTGAAAATCGAGACTTGGATTGGAAGCTCGGGTTTACTCTGGTTGGCTCGGGCTGACTTGATTTGAACTCAGGTTGAACCCGGGCTGACTTGGGTTGACTCGGGTTAACTCGGGGTGCCCCGTTAGATTCTCTTGAGTGGGCCTAGTTTATAACCAAATGATGGTGGGGTCCAAGTTTGTGACCGAATGGTGGTGGGATAATTGTGAGGTCAAATGATCTAGAGAATCTGTTAGATCACTTTGGGAGCATGCTATGGGCTATGGGTATGTATGATGGGTGAATGGGCTATAGGCATGAAAAAGGTTTGATGGGATGAATGGAAATAGGTGAGGTCGGATGAGATGTGGGAAATAGGATATGGGATGGGGAATAGGGTGGTGACTATGGATGGGATGTGTGAGATATGCGGATGAGTGTAGGCCATGGCATGACCGAATGGTATGGGGAATTTGAAGCTGAAGGGTGTGAGGGTGAGGCCGAATAAGACTTGGGCCATGGGAGTTGGGCCGAGTGGGCTGTAGGGTTTGGGTCAAGGCCGCTTGATCCATGGGGTTTGGGGTCAAGGCCAAGTGGAGCATGAGTAGAGGTAGAGATTCGTAGGGTCAAGCTGGGGTTAAGGATGCGGCTTAGGGGTGCGGCTTAAGGTATGGGTTAGGGCGCGGCTTGGGGTGCGTGTTTAGGGGCGGGTTACGGCTTAGGCTGGATGGGCTTCAATGGTTTATTGGGTTTCTTTATGCCTTCTGACTTGGTTATACTGCTCTCTTTTGGATATTGTAATGAATTAATTATTGACAAATTACGCACAAATGGCAAAACTTTTGCAGTCATCAAAACATAGATGTGTAGCCATTAATCACCATAACCACATATTCTTAATGACATGTTAGTGCTTATTTCAATGGTTGAGATCCACTATTGTACACAATCTACGCATCGGATCATTACAATGGAATGCAGGAGGCGAACCAATATCAATTCAGGAACGAATTAAATTTATGTAATCCGAAGATAAACTTCTTCAACAACTGGCAGTTGGGGCCTTGGGACGGAAATCATGGATCTGACCCGTTCCTTAGGATTTTGGAAATATTGTGATAGAAACCCAAACTGCTAGTTGTCAAAGAGGAGTCGCAAAACTAAATTCGCCACCCTGTCTCATGATTTAAGAATGATGATGAGAGTTACCTGAATTTTTGACGATGATGGATGGGCTTTAGATGTCGGCCTTCTTTGCTCAAAATCCTCGGATGAACTTCGTAATGCTGATGGATTTTGGAATTGAAAGGTAAGTACTATTGGGTGTACAAGGGAGTGAGAAGGGGGCTGTTGGGGAGTGATGCTTAGTCTGGGCTATGGGATATGGGCTTGCTAAGCTATGAGATATGGATATGCTTGTGGTGTTTGGTTAATGAGGCATGGCTATGAGGTAGGGGTTGGGCCTTAATGGCCATGCGGCCAGGGGAAAGGAAAGGGGGACGACTTTTTTTGTTTTTTTGTTTTTTTTGTCCTTTTTTCGGGAAGGGAGAGTAGGGTATTTATAGGTGAGGAGGGCCCAAAGTTGCTAAAACCAAAAGATATATGTGTATCGTTGAGATCATTTTGTCATACTTGGAAAAGTTTTCAAAGGTCAAGATGGTTGCCATATATCCAAAAAATCTCTTAACATGAAAACATTGCTTTAATAAAGATGCCTTTTCTAAAATAATAACTCTTGAAGTTGCAATGGGATTTTCAACTTTTGGAAAGAAACTTGTACAGCCACTTCTTGCTTAAAGAAAACGCCATTTGCTGGGATTTAATTGATCTTTTTATTCTTAGAAATGATCTTAAAGAGGCAACACATATATCTTTTAAGTTAGTGCAATTTTTGGAGATTTAGGAAGTAAGCTAAGGATGGCCTAGGGAACAATTGGGGGACTGAAAAATGCAACCACACGTTTTCCCATGGAGGATAAAACGTGTGGTTTACAAAAGGGAGTAGCGGGTGAGAGAGAATTGAGAGGAAATGAAGAAAGAGAGGGAAAACTTAAAATTGGGGATTTTTGTGAGATTTTGTCTGTAGTTTTCCGAGATATTTACCAATTATGAGTCCCTGATTTTTTCTCTTTCTTTTAAGCCCAATATTTCCATATAAATTCCAAAATTAATTTTTTTCGTCCAACGGGAGCCGTCGGTTTCCAACAGTGGATCGTTTTTCCAACCGTTGATCAAACTGGCAATCCGATTGGACCAATCAACTTGATCAACTTTGGATCGCTGATCTGAACCTTCAAACCATCAATTGATGAGTTTAAAATCTATTGTTGATCATGGAATTGAATAATTTCGACGGTTCTCATTTGTCCTGCCTTGATCCGTGACTTTTCACTGGTTTTTTTTTTGCTCACTTAAGTGATCTGATGTTTAATCCGGATTTGAAATCAACCTTGAATAATCTAATTTTGATTAAATGATCACAAATTATTGGTAAAGAAAGATACCCAGGTCAAGATTTGCCCTCGATCTGGCGATTTAAGGAAATCAGGTCTCCGAATGGAATCAGGGCCCGGGCTGTGAAATGACCCTAGCTTATTTTGTCCCGATTGATGATCCGTAAAGTCAGATCGAGATATTAATGACCTAAAACATATAAATCCATGATAGAGGGGCTCTCACATGGATTTAACACACTAAATTCACCAATCAGGGTATTTTTTAATTTTTCGGATCTAATCATCTCACCAGGTACAACTCTTTATCATTTTGGTTTTCATAAAATTTGAGGATGCATACTTTACGAATGAAATTCCACGGATCAATATATTAGGTTATTGTTGGTTAAAGTGTAGCTAAACGAGGGTGTCTACACTCACATTCTCTTTTGCACGGAATTCCTCGTCCCGTGTGTCCCTTCCCCCTTCCCCTCTAACTTCCGCGCACAGCGGGTCGCCTAGCAGTGCCATTTCAGGCCCCATTGCTAATAGCAGTTGGGTCGGGGAAACATTGTTTGGCAGGCACCGTGTTGGCGCGTGAGTGGCATTTGGATCGTGCATGCTGGTGGGCTACCTGCCATTGCGCAGCTGACCACCCCGTTCATGGCCTACTCAATTCAAGCACGATGCCTTACTCGGCTCGCATTATGGTGCCTGTGCTTGTTACCCATTTTATTGGGAACTCATTTTACGGAGTCGGTTCATGCCGCGTGTCGTTGCCATTTTTGTGGCGATGTCAGGTGGCCCTCGAGGTAGTGCCCTTGGTTCCTTGGCATTGCGAGTTTGCTATTTGCCCTAGGTCCAAGGGCCCTAGTTGTGCTTACGGATGTGGACGATGCAGATGGAAATGGGCGGCTTCGGCCCCAAATCCTTTGGCATTTTTGCCTTTCGTTGCCTGCGATAGGCTTGGTACGCCCCGATATGCGCACGTGTGCCCCAGTAGGGCTCGGTATGCCCCGGTATGTACGCGTGTGCCCCGATAGGCCCGGTATGCCCCGATATGCACACGTGTGCCCCAATAGGGGTCGGTATGCCCCGGTAGGTACGCGTGTGCCCCGTAATGCACGTTTCGCAGATCTCCCCGCATGTCCCGCCCCTATATGTAATACTTACTTACTTACTTACTTTCTTTCTTGCTTGCTTGCTTGCTTGCAATGGTTGGGAGTGCCTGGCATGCCCCGCTGCAGAGACCAAGGGCGCAATGACTTGGCACCGCGGATGCCGGGACTCCGGCACTTCCCGTGGCACTGATGGTTGGTTCCAAAGACAAAAGGCCGTGCAAGGCCACCGCACCGCGGATGATTTTGCTCGTGCTGGCGCCGTTGTGTGGCCAAAGAACATGCGCGAATGCTCGTGTCGGAAGGGTTGGTGTCCTGGCCCCGCGGGTGTCACGAATGCTCGGTTGCGAAGACCATGGGACCAAAGCCATGGCACGTCGGATGATGGCTCCAGCTGGCGCCCCGGCACTTTCTGTGGCATTGATGCTCGGTTTCAAAGACAAACGTGCGCAGGGCCAGGGGACCGCGGATGACTGCTCGTGCTGGCCTCGTTGGGCGGCATTGATGGTCGGTTGCAAAGAAAATGCGCGATTGCTCGTGTCGGGGACTGGCAAGCCAAGGCCAAGCGAGCCATGGCAACGCGGATGATGGCTCTAGCTGGCGCCCCGGCACTTTTTGTGGCATTGATGCTCGGTTTCAAAGACAAACGTGCGCAGGGCCAGGGGACCGCGGATGACTGCTCGTGCTGGCCTCGTTGGGCGGCATTGATGGTCGGTTGCAAAGAAAATGCGCGATTGCTCGTGTCGGGGCCTGGCAAGCCAAGGCCAAGCGAGCCATGGCAACGCGGATGATGGCTCCAGCTGGCGCCCCGGCACTTTCTGTGGCATTGATGCTCAGTTTCAAAGACAAACGTGCGCAGGGCCAGGGGACCGCGGATGACTGCTTGTGCTGGCCCCGTTGGGCGGCATTGATGGTGTGTTGCAGAGAGCATGTGCGATTGCAAGTGTCGGCCGGGTTTGGGTTCCCTTGGGCTTTCGGGCGCCTTGGACGCTGTCTTGCGAAGACCATGGGCACAAGGCCCCGTCCTGGCCCCTTGTTCGATTCGCTCTCGTCTTGCGCTTGCTTCCAAGGTCCTCCATGACCTTCCTCATGGCCTTGCTAGATCCCCCCCATGACGCATGACCTCTGTCCGTTGATTGGTTTTGAGTGCACACCATGCCCGGCTTGGCACCGTGTTGTTGCGTGAGTGGCATTTGGATCGTGCATGCTGGTGGGCTACCTGCCAATGCGCACAAGCCTTGCACACTAGCCTTGCGCACGAGCCTTGCACAAAAGCCTTGGACACAAGCCTTGCGCACAAGCCATGCACACAAGCCTTGGACGCTAGCCTTGCACACAAGCCATGCATACAAGCCTTGCTCACAAGCCTTGGGCACTGGCCCATCGCACTAGCCTTGCACACAAGCCTTGCGCACTAGCCTTGGGCACGAGCCTTGCGCACTAGCCTTGGGCACTAGCCTTGCACACAACCCTTGGGCACTAGCCTTGCGCACCAGCCTTGCCCACAAGCCTTGCACACCAGCCTTGCACACTAGCCTTGCATACAAGCCTTGCACACTAGCCTTGCACACAGGCCTTGCTCACTAGCCTTGGGCACTAGCCTTGCGCACTAGCCTTGGGCACTAGCCTTGCACACAGACCTTGGGCACTAGCCTTGCGCACTAGCCTTGC
Source organism: Tasmannia lanceolata (assembly GCF_043159265.1). Taxonomy (NCBI): domain Eukaryota; kingdom Viridiplantae; phylum Streptophyta; class Magnoliopsida; order Canellales; family Winteraceae; genus Tasmannia; species Tasmannia lanceolata. The sequence goes on along the minus strand of NW_027518713.1, from coordinate 665,484 downwards.
CCACTAGCCTTGCACACTAGCCTTGCACGCAGGCCTTGCACGCTAGGCATGCTTGGGCGAGCAGCTCCCGCATCAAGTCGGCGGGTGTAGGCATGGTTGGGCGCAGATCCCGTATCGTCTCGTCGCGTCTGGGCGCAAACCCGTCGCGTCTCGTTGCGTCTTCAGAAGTCGTCGCTAACAGCACCTTTGGTTGCCACTGGTGGTTAGGCGGGTTGGTTGCGCAAACCCTATAGGAGGGTGGCATGCTGCGGGGCGCTGGAATGCGCAGGTTTAGGGCGCTTTTGCCCGGATAGGCACTGGAATGTGCTGGTTTTGGGCGTTTTTGCCTGGATAGGCTAAGGAATGGGCATTCTTTGGGCGTTTTTGCCCGGATAGGCACTGGAATGGGCTGGTTTTGGGCGTTTTTGCCTGGATAGGCTAAGGAATGGGGCATGCTTTGGGCGTTTTTGCCCGGGTAGGCACTGGAATGCCTGGCCTTGGCTGG